>NC_080038.1:85046825-87546825 GCF_030020395.1 Manis pentadactyla | reverse complement strand
GAGAGACACAGGTGACCAGAGGTGGACTACAGCTTGTAAGCAATACATAGGTTTCTCCCACTTTATTTGTCCCTTTGACTGTATTGGCTTCAAAGGTAATTTGCCCTGGGGTGGGAACATATTTCCCCCCCACAGAGTTACAGCTACCTATAGCTACAAATACAGCTATACTTTATGTCAATAAATTATGTCTATTCTACACCAGACCTTAAGTCAATCCATGGTTCCATAATCATATTTTAGTTTCAATTTTTAGACTCCTCAGAGTTTTATTCTTATATAACCTAAAGACTCAATTAAATAAGTTACCTACCTTAACAAAGAGAAGGGGTTGAATAAAGCAAGTTCTTAGGATTGCATTTAGAATAAAATGATGAAAAGAAGCAAAATTCTCATACAGTGAAACAAACTGTCCATAATTGCACAGAAATTTTTCATATTTCATGATACTGCACATACATGAATGCAAAGCTCATGATATCAACAGTCATCAGACAATGAGAAGAGATTTTCATTTGCTGTAATATTTCTGATCAATCAACAAGAAGTTGATACCTTAGAAAATGATGGTGACAACAACCTAACACTGGTTCAGTTAACAGTATTTACTAATAAAAGTCTTCCTTCCTCGTTTAAAAGTAGTATTTATGAACAGACACATGAAAGCTGATCCACATTGCTAGTCATGAGGGAAATGCAAATCAAAACCACAATGAGATATCACTTCACACCAGTCGGAATGACCACTATCCAAGACAAGAGATAACAAATGTTGGTGAGGATGTGGAGAAAAAGGAACCTTCCTACACTGTTGGTCTTGAAAAGGCAGTAAGGAGGTTCTTGAAAAAATTAAAAATAGAAATATTATACAACCCAGTAATTCCAGTTCTGGGTATTTACCTTAAGAAAACAAAAACATTAATTCCAAAATATATGTGCACCTTATGCTTACTGCAGCATTATTTACAACAGCCAAGATAATGAATAAGTCACAGGCATGAAAGTACAGCATAGGGAATATGGTCAATAATGTTGTAATAACCTGTATGGTGACAGATGGCAACTACACTTACCATGGTGAGTTTTTCATAATGTATTTTGGGTAAAATTGTAGCATTTCCAGAATATCTCGCCTGGCTTTAGTATATCTGCAGATCAGTAGGCGTTATGAGGTGGAAAGAAGTATGGCTTTAGTGCATTTGCATCTTTCCTCAGGGGTGGAGAAGTTCATCTCCATATCAATAGGTGATTACCTGGGTAACAGAGGGCTTATCTGTACCAGAGAGGTGAGGGGGAGGGCCGGTGCGGTTGTTGCTTGAGTAGAGAAGAAAGACGGCTTGGGACTGCAGTTTGTGAGCAATAAATGGGTTTTAAGCTTTATTTCTCCCTTGGACTGATTTTGGTTTTTAGAGGTATTTTGCCCCGGATTTCCTTTCCCCGGACTTACATGTATATAATTGTTAAATCACTATGTTGTACACCTGAAACTAATATAATTATAGTATTGTATGTCAACTATACTTCAATTAAAAAATGTGGCATTTATCAAAACCAGTTCAGGCCCAGTAAAAGAAAAAAAGCTTCTGAATTACCTCAGCAACCGAAAATTATTCCATGGATAATATTATTGCGAAAATATTTTGTTTTATCTCTATCTGAAATACTTTGAAAGAATTAAAATGGATTAGTTAATATGAACTAATACACTTTAATAAAATGAATTGTGATATTTTCCATTTCAAAATTCTGTGACATTTTCTGTGCCATGTGACTAAAATATTTTTGAACAACTAAATCTATCCAAAATTAAAGGAGAATGGACAGTGATGCCAAACTTTTCATTGCTTTATACTTTTATATTTTATCACATTATGGAAACGGTTGAAATAGTGTGCACATGCTTGATGAAGACACAATGACAACTTGGTGCAAAATAATATCATGCTAGGAGTGTTGTGATTAAAAGTATATTGCAAAAAGCATCATTTGTATTTGGCTTTTGAAATTGGAAAGGGCAACATTTTATTTTATTTTCTGGGAGAGAGTCATTTTTTTATTATCCTTTGTGAGACAGGGAAAATGGGTGTAGTCAGAGTAGGGTGAGGGCCTCTGGGAAAAGCAGGGTGGAATATTTAGTCAGAGCAATATAACAATGGGCAAAGAAATCCCCATTGAAACTCTGTTAAGCATTATGCAAAGTCAAGGTCACATTAATTCTCTAGGGAAAGATACCTAAGAATATAGACATCTTCAGTGAGATCAGTTAAAGGTCAAAAGGCCAGAAGCAACTTGGCCTAGAATGTTTGAGTGTTCTGCAAGGGTATCAGGATAACCTGTGACTCTGCTGTCAGCCCTAACAATCAGACTTTGACCCAGCCCACCTTGACAGGGCAGGTGATACAAGTCCACACCCCTAAGTTTTTTTCATGTTCTCGAAAAATCCTCAACTGCCTATAAAACCCCCTAGACAATGCACCACTACGGGCTCTCTTGTCCCCTCCTGGTGTGAGCCAGGAGCTCTATTCTCTCACTTTATTTCTAAATAAAAGCCTGTACCTTGCCCTCCTACCTTGAGTGTTTGTGAAGCTCATTCTTTGGCTTCATGAACAAGAATCCCGGCATCATCTTGAAGTTTGATTTGTAGTCTGAATTTAGCTGAAGTCCAAAGCAGAACAAGGCCATTGTCTTTAGTATGACTTTCAACCTTTCTTCATGTAATAGAGAATCTATCAAACTTACAGATTCTCTTTTTGGGAGATGGAAAAAGTGCCTTTTGGTCTATGGCCGCAGACACTATGAAATACATACAGAATTATTAATGACCAATGAATGTAACCAACACCATTCATCCAATAACCTTGGCCTATTTGTGCTAATGAAGTGGGCTTGGTAATAATTACTGCTACTCTATAAAGCAGGAAGCCTGTGTTTATTTAGACTGGGAAAACTGGGACACAGCTGCCTCAGGCAAGAGACCTCATTTGGCAAAATCTTCACTTCAGTTTTAACCCACTCTGCTCTTTTGAATATACCTCACAAGAAATAGAAATTGTTCTCTCCATCTAAAAATTAGTAATGCTAACATTGTAAACTTCACCTTCTATAAATTCTTGGAGTTTCTTACATGCATGCTAGGCCCTTTAAATAATAAGTTGTTTTAGAATGTGGAATCACTAATAATAAATGCTGTTGAGTTTATTAGCAAAGGCTATTCCAATTAAACATAGTAACACATGTTATTTCAGCAACTCCTAGCATAAAATCACTTGTGATATTTTAGTGATTATTTCAGGAAAATATTTGTTCATAAATTTGCTATCAGTTACTTTTTCAAAAACTGTATTTGGCAAAAGCAAGAGTTAAAGTTAATGAGTAAGGAGATATGAAATCAATTAAATGTAATGATAATTTTTAAATATGCTGTTTAAATAAGCCTTCCAACACAATCTGCAGTATGGGTATATTTAACTTCAACATAAAGAATTGGAAGTACAGGAAAAAATATGTTCATAGATCCTGAAAACGCACCATTTCATACTTATTAAAAACCTCATTTAAATGCTAAGTCTATCATATATAATACTATGAAACATTGACAAAAAATGTGCATAGAAAGAAAAATCAGATATCTAAATTGTAAGGTTGGAGGCACCGGAGGGAGGGGTGAGCACATCAGACACTGATGACATGCCAAAGTTCCCGGCTGCTGTCCCCCACAACCTGAAAAATGTGCCTTAGGCTAGCCAATCCTCGCACCGCTGTAAATCTATGCTCTGCCTCCCCCTACCTTCTTTAAAAACTCTCTGCCTGTTTGGTTCCATGTGACTTCTCCAGCCTGTATTTCAGACTGGTGAACCTCACCTGGGATTGCACTCAAATAAACTGCCTGCCCCCTGCCCCTTTGTTGCCTCTTGTCACCTGCTTATTTCGGTTAGAATTCATCTTGCATTTGGTGCAGAAAAAACCCGGGAAGGGGTGTGAGCGTGGGACCCCGACTGGCCATTGGTGGCCCTGCCCCCTCCTTCCCTGACCCAGGACCTCAGCCTGCTCTCCGCTGCATGGAATATTTTCCAGTGAGTCCCTCAGTTCCCCCTGATCTGTTTCCCTTCCTAACCCATTTTCACCTGGTCCGTTTGAGATAGTAGCTCCATCCAGTTTGGGGCATCCGGCCCCTTGGGCATCCAGCCCATCCACTGTGGGCATCCGGCCGGCCCCTGGCCCTGCGGTGTGGGAGATGTCCCTCACCCAGGCTCCCAGAACTTCTCCCCTGACTTGGTGTGCTTGGGACGCTGGGCGCTCTTCTCAACGGGATTAGTTGGGAGGGTGACGCAGACTTGGGGAACCAGCCCTTGAAAGCAGAGGCTCAGACCCCACTGCGGTGTCTCATTTCTAGTTTGGCTACTCCATATTTGTCCCGGGAAGTTCACAGACAGAAGCTAGTCTTTCTTTGCTCTGAGGCTGGGCCTCAGGATCCCTTGGACAGTCAATCTCGGTGGCCCCCTGAGGGAACTTTTGATTTTGGCCTCCTCAATGACTTGACTAATTATTGCCACCGGAGCAGAAAGTAGGGTGAATCCCATATGTTCAGGCTTTTTGGACTTTGCGCTCCCGCCCAGACATTTATGTTAAGTGTTCAATAACTCAGGTTCTCCTGGCCCAATCTCCAGTTATAGGTTGTCAGCCTCTTACTCTGCCCAGTCCTTCATCCTTTTCAGATCTGCCAGAGAACCTTGGTCTCCCACCTCCCTCAGATCACTACCCTCACCCCTCTCCACCACCATCTTTAAGTTCTTTGTCCTCCCCCATGTTGCTGCCATCTTAAAGTCCTATATTCTCAACCATGCTGTCTTCTTGCTCCTCTCCTCTTCTGGTGGCTGCACCACCCCCTCCCCCTCTCCTTCTACCTTCACCACTCTCTTCCTCCACCAGAACACGATCCTCCCGCCCTCCAGTTCCAGAAGCCATGGACAAGACTCCTCCAGCACAGACCTGCCTCCTTTCTCTCCCGACCCTACAACCCTCACCACACCTGCTGTTTTGTAAGTGGTCTGGCATAGTTGTTGGGAATGGGTGAGCTAGGCATAGCAAGTGAACATCTTAGTGATTGTGTATTGCAGTATGTGTGCCTGCCTGCAGCCTGAAAATTTTTGTGGTAACCTAGAATGTTAAAGTTTTGCTAAGTTAAGTAGACATATTTTGTGCTTAGAGATTATGCTGTAAAGCACATGGTGTCAGGAATTCTAAGTGTGTTCATGAATTTGTTAATCTAAAGAATGCTAGTGCAATGGTTTACAATAGCCCACTTCTCAGTGTTCACTGAAAATTAAAGTTCCTAATAGTTTTGAGGTCTAATTAAAGTTATTTAAGAAGAAAACATCTCTACTTGCTAAAAGGATGTGTGTTTTAATAAGAGAAAGTATAAAGAATGGAAATTCATTTTGTTGAGGGTAAAAGAAAGTAATCGTTCTAAAGTACAGCTATTTATTTAAAAAAGGAGAACACTGAATGTAAAAACAAAGTTTTCTTAACTGTTAGTCTGCTCTTAATAGTGAAAGATTGCAAAGGGTTCTCTAATTGTTTTATCAAAACGGTTTCTCATGCTTAAAGTCTCAATGAGTTGTCTGAATATTTAAGATAATGAGATCTTAATATGAAGAAACTAAAAGCTAAGCATTGCTAATAACTGTGTAACCTTCTGTATTTGCCTTTAAAATCTTTTATTGTCATTCTAGTTAAATAGATAAGTATTGTTTCATAGTAACTTACAATTGTATTTAAACAAATGCTTTAAAAAAACTTTAACAGCTTCCCAAAATCAAATTCAAAAAGATGTTTTTACCTCTAGTTAACTCTGATATTTTCCAGAGGGCCCATGGAACATGTCAGAAGAATTTTTTCTCATTAGAGAAAGTATTTAGCCAATTTGGCTTTTTTTCTCATTAGAGAAAGTATTTAGCCAATTTAGCTTATTTATCTGATATAAACTTGCCTGCTAAATTGCCTAGAAGGCACTGTCAAGGAGAATGATGCTAAACTTTGTTACTGAATGTTTTGTGTTAGAAAAATATCCAAATTTCCTTATGTCAACTGTCTTACAGTAAGCTCTCATCAGATCTTTAACCATTGTCTTTTGTAAGTCTTTTGTCATTTATAGTCACTGTTTTATTACTCTTAAACTAGTAAAAAACTAGATTTCACCAGAACAAGTATTAGTTACATAAGACGTAATTAAAAAGGCAAAAGAGAGACCCCAGACTCCACTCCATGACCTGGTAACCATGGCCTTTAAAGTCTTTAATACCCATGATAAAGAACATGAGAAGAAGACAGTGTCCCAAACCTGAGCCTTCATGGCGGCCCTGCGGCCGGCAAGACAGGAATCTCATCACATCAAAGACCAGTCCAGAGCTCGTGAGCCTCTGGGACCCTGCTTCCAGTGTGGCCAAGAAGACCACTGGGCAAAGAGATGCCCCAACCTGACCAACAAGCTGACTAAACCCTGCACGATTTGCAGTAAGATAGGTCATTGGAAAGTAGAGTGCCCAGTTGGGGAAGGTCATCCTCCGCAACAGAGTCTCGTGAGAGGCAGGCTCCCCCTAAGGGACTCCCCTCCAGACCTGCTGAGCCTATTCGAAGACTGAAGGTGCCTAGACTCGAACACCCCTATCACCCTTGCCTACACCAGGGCCACGCTGTGGGTAGAGGGTAAGTCCATCTCCTTCTTGGTGGACATGGAGGCTGCCTACTCTGTTTTACCTTCCTTTCATGGGTGTTTACATCCTTCCCAGATCTCAGTTGTGGGTGTCAGGGAACCCCCACTAAGCCTCTAGAGACAGTTCCGGTAGCCTAAATGTTTGAGAGCCATCTTCTTACCCACTCATTTCCAGTCATCCCATCCTGTCCCTTCCCTTTGTTAGGGAGAGATCTTCTCTCAAAGCTTGGTGCTTCTATCTCCCTGCCTCTTAGTCATCCCCAACCAAGCTCACTCATCATCTTAGCCAATATAAGTTGTAGCCCTGAGCCCTTGACAGACCCTCCTGTACCATCGACTGGCGTTAACCCGATAGTCTGAGACACCTCCACTTCTGTAGAGTCAAGCCATCATGCTCCAGTCCTCATCCACCTCAAACACCCATCCTCCTCTCCTTCTAGACCCCAATTTCCTATTTCCCAAGCCCATCACAAGGGCATCCTACCTATCATTAACCATCTTCTTTCCCAAAAGCTTCCAGTAGCAACTAATTCTCCCTGTAACACTCTAATCCTTCCAGTCAAGAAGACTTCGGGGGCCTACCAGTTTGTTCAGGACCTGCAGATAATCAATGAAGCTGTAGTCCCTCTTCACCCAGTCATCCCTAACCCTTATACTCTCTTATCTCAAGTTCCCCCGGACACCTCTCCTACCTACCTTACTTCTCACTCCTAAGAAAGATACCCCCTTGTCCTGCTCAATGCTCATCTTTCCATTCTTTCATCCAGGCTGCCTGCTATGAACAAGCCTCAGTCTGTCTCTCATCATCTGGACTACAGTACTAGACAGGGCAAAGCCTGAGTGATCATGAAAGATATATCTGTCCTGAAAGTCAAAGACATCATATCTGCTAGAACCTCCGGCCACCGATAGAGAGGTTGGACAGTAGAAGTGAACAAGACCACGTAAGTACATCAGTACTCGCCCCTTCCCTCCAAGCTTCCTCTGGCCTCCCACCAGCCTCAACCCTACCTGCGCCACCCCTCCTCAGCTAGAAGTAGCCAGATAGAGTCGGCTCCCATTATAACCAAAAGGCTGGAATGTAAGATTGGAGGCACCAGAGGGAGGGGTGAGCACGTCGGACACTGATGACATGCCAAAGTCCCCAGCTGCTGCCCTCTTCCAACCTGAAAAATGTGCCTTAGGCTAGCAAATCCTCGCCCCGCTATAAATGTATGCTCTGCCTCCCCCTACCTTCTTTAAAAACTCCCTGCCTGTCTGGGGAGCCTATGTTTCAGACTGGTGAACCTCGCCCGGGATTGCGCTCAAATAAACTGCCTGGCCCTTTGTTGCCTCTCGTCGCCTGCTTATTTTGGTTAGAATTTATCTTACATAAATTACTTTGGACATTCCATTTAAATAATTTCATTTACATAAAGTTGATTTTTATGTTGAAAATAAACAAATACAACAGAGTACGTGTGAGCTATCACTACCGTCATTGCTATCTATGACCTGGAGAAAAGACTTCTTACTGTAATGATGCTCTCTGAATAGGGCCTAGTAAGAGTAGATAAACAGCAAGCACAGCAGATCACCTCTAGGTTGTTCTGGGATAGGATTTGGAAATGCCAAAGTAAATAATAAAGCAAATGTGGAAACATTTATTCTAAAGTTACTTAGAAAAAATTGATCCAAGTATGAGAGAAGTCATGAAAACTTTATCCAGTGGCAGTATTCTTACTCCTATTACAGTGTTTCTTAACTATTTTCCATAATATAGATGTGTAGGAATTAACCACTTGGGGTTAAGTATTACATATTATATGAATGCAGTATTCAATGGATTCCAATTTACCTTACTCAAACATTATGTATGTGAGCATTTATTCAGTATTTTGTATTTTAATTAGTCAACTTCTTATGTTCCTGCAAAAGAGAGAAAAAATGTTGCTTTTCCTTTTTGAAGCAAAGAATGTGTGCTATTTGTTTTTCTAATTGTGCTTGTGTTAAATTACATGTGTTTTAGAAACAGGTCATTGGAAAACTAATGCTTTATACAATTTTATATTAGTAATGTAAGTACATTTTAATTAACAGGTATAGCTAATTGCTTGCTTTGATTAATGCAGATATCATAACTGTAATGTAAATGTTACATGAAGATTTTTCCTTTAAGCTGGTGTTTTAGAAATGTCAGTTGGTGTTCTAAATGAATTAGGTATATTATGTATTCAATATGCTATGTGAAGTTTTGTAATGAGGAGGCATTAGAACGTTCGTACAGATGTAAGATGGACAAGCAATGAATCAAATTTAGTTTAATGAACCATAACTTTCATGTTTGCACTGAAGACAACTTGCATTTGAATTACTCTGTACAAGATTTCAAAGGCAAGTGTATGTGCCATAAAAACAGAGAGAATTATATATTCTTCATTAAAACAATACTCTTTCTTCACAACAAACTGAAGTTTTCATTAATGATATAGATAAATTGTCATAATGTAATGAACCAATCATATGTTATCTACAAAATGGCTGCAGAGAAGAAAAAATGAAATTTTTAAAAATACATTTAATTCAAATATCTGTATGTAATCTACAAATGACAACTATTTAAATACTCCATTTAAGGGGATGATGGTAAATAACATACAGTTTCATTAACAAAGTAAAAGATCTTGCATTTGTGTGTGTGTGTGTGTGTGTGTGTTTGCACAGATGAGGAGGATGTTACTTTAGTGGGCATAGTGAAGAGAACATGACATCCATAGAGGACTAGGGATGATAAAAATAAAAGAAGGAAAAAGAAAAATAGGTATAGGGAGATTTGCAGTGAGCTAGGTTGATAGTCTTTTGAAAAATTAATTGGGACCTTAAATGAAGAGAAAGTCCCAGAAGCAGTACTCTTTCTCAACTGAGGGTAATGAACCAAAAAGTGATCCCTGATAAATGGACTCAGAAATAGATGAAACATGTTAATTGTATGTAAGCTGACAGATTAAGATAGACTATAAGGAAACATTCCTGAATTAAGCAGAATACTTATTTCAAAGTTTTCCTTTCTAAAATTTTCTTTCTGCACTACTGACATTTATTCTCTTTGCCATATATGGATTTTATTGTACATGCATACATACACAACTAAGTGTAATTTAGTACGTACATGTGTATTTTCTTTTACTAAGAATGGAAGAAAGGATTTACCTCAATTTTTATTCTCTTTTAAACTCAGTAAGTTTCCTAGTGATTCACTTGCATGCTGGCTATAAGGATGGACTTGCATTTACTCATTATAGCAACAAAAATTTGGTTTCAAAATAATTATGAAGGAGCCATATCCATGATACTGCTTTTACCCTTACCACCACAAGCTAAGTTATTATGTTTACTGGTTACTGAAGTGAATAACATAGACATATTTCTGAATGTTAAACCATGAATTCCTGGGTTGTACTTCAATCCCTAACATACATCTCACTTTTTATATATTGTTTGATTTGATTGTTAATTTTTTTATTTTGATATCATTAATGTACAATTACTTGAACAACATTGTGGTTTCTAGACTCCCCCTATTATCAAGTTCCCCCCACATACCCCATTACAGTCACTGTGCATCTGTGTAGTAAGATGCTATAGAATCATTACTTGTCTTTTCTGTATATACTGCCTTCCCCATGTCCCCACCCCTCTACATTATGTGTGCTAATCATAATGCCCCATTTCCCCTTTATCCCTCCCTTCCCACCCATCCTCCCCACTCCCTTTCCCTTTGGGAACTGTTAGTCCATTCTTGGGTTCTGTGAGTCTGCTGCTGTTTTGTTCCTTCAGATTTTTCTTTGTTGTTATACTCCACAGATGAGTGAAATCATTTGGTACTTGTCTTTTACCACCTGGTTTATTTCACTGATCATAATACCTTCTAGCTCCATCCATGTTGTTGCAAATGGTAGGATTTGTTTTCTTCTTATGGCTGAATAATATTCCATTGTGTATATGTACCACATCTTCTTTATCCATTCATCTACTGACGGACACTCAGGTTGATTCCATTTCTCGGCTATTGTAAATAGTGCTGCGATAAACATAGGGGAGCATATGTGTTTTTCAAACTGGGCTGCTGTGTTCTTAGGGTAAATTCCTAGATGTGGAATTCCTGGGTCAAATGGTATTTCTATTTTGAGTTTTTTGAGGAACCTCCATCCTGCTTTCCACAATAGCTAAACTAGCTTACATTCCCACCAGCAGTGTAGGAGGGTTCCCCTTTCTCCACAACCTCGCCAACATTTGTTGTTGTCTGTCTTTTGGATGTTGGCCATCGTAACTGGTGTAAGGTGATATCTCACTGTGGTTTTAACTTGCATTTCCCTGATGATTAGCAATGTGGAGCATCTTTACATGTGTCTGTTGAACATCTGAATTTCTTCTTTGGAGAAGTGTCTCTTCAGATCCTGTGCCCATTTTTTTATTGGATTATTTGCTTTTTGTTTGTTGAGGTGTGTGAGCTCTTTATATATTCTGGATATTAACCCTTTATTGGACCTGTCATTTATGAATATATTCTCCCATATTGTAGGATGTCTTTTTGTTCTACTGATGGTATCCTTTGCCTTACAGAAGCTTTTTAGTTTGATATAGCCCCACTTGTTCATTTTTGCTTTTGTTTCCCTTGCCCGGGGAGATATGTTTATGAAGAAGTTGCTCATGTTTATGTTCAAGAGATTTTTGCCTATAATTTTTTCTAAGAGTTTTATGGTTTCAGGACTTACATTGAGGTCTTTGATCCATTTTGAATTTACTTTTGTGTATGGGGTTAGACAATAATCCAGTTTCATTCTCTTACATGCGGCTGTCCAGTTTTGCCAACACCAACTGTTGAAGAGGCTGTCCTTTCCCCATTGTATATCCATGGCTCCTTTATCATATATTAATTGACCATATATGCTTGGGTTTATATCTGGACTCTCTCATCTCTTCACTGGTCTATAGGTCTGTTTTTGTGCCAGTACTGAATTGTCTTGAGTACTGTGGCTTTGTAGTAGAGCTTGAAGTCAGGGAGTGGAATTCCCCGTGCTTTATTCTTCCTTCTCAGGATTGCTTTGGCTATTCTGGGTCTTTTGTGGTTCCACATGAATTTTAGAACTCTTTGCTCTAGTTCATTGAAGAATGCTGTAGGTATTTTGATAGGGATTGAATTGAATCTGTAGATTACCTTTTTTTTCTTGTTCGTTTTCTTGAAGGTTTGTTTTCTTTGGGTTTGCACTTTTGTATCTAGCTTTTTAAGGTGTTACTTTGGTCCATTAATTTTAGACCTCTCTTCTTTTCTAACACAAGCATTTCAAGCTGTAATTTGTCCTCTACACACAGATTTAGTTAGTTGCATCCCATTAATTTTGATACATTGTATTTTTATTACAATTCAGTTTAAAATATTTTCAAACTTACTTTTTGATTTCCTTTTTGTCTCATGTTGTTTCATTTCCAAATATTGTGATTTTCCTAGATATCTTATTGTTGTTTATAACATAGTTGCCTTAAGGTCAATAAACATATTCTGTGTGCTTTCAATTCTTTTAAACTTATTAAGATTTGCTTTATGGTCCAGAAAATTGTCCACCTTGGTGAGTGTACTGTGTGTATTTAGAAAAAGAATGCGTAACTTGCAGTTTTAGGATGTAATATTCTGTATGTAAGTATCAAGGAGGACAATGTGGTTGATTGTGTTGTTTGGATGCTCTATTTCTTACTGATTATTTTGTTCCTCCAAGTGCAAAAAGAATGATATTACAAATCTACTATTTATGGAATTTTCTATTCCTCACTTTAATTCCATCATTTTTGCTTCATGTATCTTGAAACAATAAGTACATGCACATATATACTTGGTATACCTTCCTAATGAGTGAACACTTTTATAACTGAAATAGTCTTCTCTGTGATAATACTTTTTTGTCTTGAAATACATATTTTTTAATATAATATAGCCACTCTGGCCTCATATTTACTGTTAAAGTAATTATCTTTTCCTACCATTTATATTCAAGCTTTCTGTATCTCTGCATTTAAAGGGCCTTTCTTTAGAAAACATAAAGTTGGATTTTGCTTTCTGCCTTTATTTAGAGTGTTCACTTCATTAACATTCAATGTTAACTATTGATATGGTCTAATTTGGTATCCCATTTTATTAATTTTGCTTATCTTCTTTTTATTTTTTAATATCTGTTTTTCCTCCTTTTGCCTTTTTTGGATTATATGATTTTTTTAAATTTCCATTTTAATTAATTAATTAATTATAGTGCTTTACAACTACCCACTTTGGCATTCTTCTACAGATTCTTCTGGAAGAGACTTAAAGTATACTATTTTTCAAAGAAAGAAAATTTGGTGAAGGAGAGGACATCTATTTGATGAGAACTGTTCTGATAATTGGTTAAATAAATGTGAAAGATTATAATTGTATTCATAATTTAAATAGAAGATTTAAAATGTCTATATTTTCTCTTTATCACTTTTCTGGGCAGACTGAGAAGTGACTCATTAATAGTAATCATATTAATTCCTGCAGGCACATTATAAAAAAATATATATTATAATGTTATTGTAGTTAATATATATATTTAAAAAAAAACAGTTAACAGAGATATTTCAAGACCATGTTCTTCATTCAACCCAAAGGATTTTAAGAGTGTTTCTTAATTAGGGTTGACAATTTGGTAAATAAAATAGAAGATAATACAAGATGCCTAGTTCAATTTTAACTTAATATAAACTACAACTAATTTTTTAATATAAGTGTGGCTTATGCAAAATTTGAATCTACTCATTAAAAAAATGCTGTTTACATGAAATCAAAATTTATTGAGATATCCTATATTTTATCTGGCAAGGCTATTCTTGATATGATGTTCTACTATATCCATCAGTGTTTTTTAAGTACACAATAACTGCAAACAACATCTATGATAATTTATTTACTTTCAATCTTATGTTAAAAAGGTAAGTTAAAATAACCCAGTATATGCATAGTAGGTAAATATTTTAATGAATAACGTTATGATATATTTAGTATACACTTCCTGACATTATAAACCATACACTTTGAAAGTAACACCTTGACGCCTCGTCAAACTGATAAGTAGAAATAATAAGTGCTTTCATCTACCTTCTTAATACTAAACCCTTTAATTTAGATTCCCGTCTTGATAAAAACTTTTTTAACTTATTAAATTGGACCAGCTTCTTCCATGTTCTCAGAAAAATTTCTTGCATTTTCCAGGGAATATATTACATTATTTAAGCAAAGGCATATTGATTAATTAATATTTATCTGGTTCTAATATTTCTGATATTTATGGAGGCTAAACCATGTAGACAAATTTTGGTAAATTTGGTCCTTTTCATTTTGTGGTCAAACCTATTTCAGCACATATCTAAAAAAAAGATGTTTAAGGAAGTACATTCAGTTATTCTGGTCATCTTACTATTATCTATTAAATTATCATCTACTTATAAATGTTACTGTATTAATCCAAAGTTAATAGGGGAGAAGACCTGAGAGTCTCTCTGAGGGCAATCATTGATTTATAGTGAGATGTTTATACTTTCATGCTTGGTCCTGCTTGTGACCAAAGATTCACATTTGCAAGAAAGATAATCACATTTTTACTTTTATCACATGAAGTACAGGCTGATTTTGAACTATTGTCCAATAAAATGTCTTTTAAATACAAATGATAGTATGTACCTGTGTTATGTATTTTTAATAAAGTTATTAAAAGTAAAACTGCATCTAAACAAGTCAATAAATATGAAGTATGTCTCTATTTTTGTTTTTCTCTGTAAAGTGTTCCAATTTCAAGGAAAAATATGTTTTTCCCAAGGTTTGGATTATCTATGGATTTCATAGAGCAATTATAATGGAAACATACAGATTTTTGAATTAGACATTTCATGATATTGTGTGGTTTCATAAATTATAAAATGAAATTCACTATTAAAACTACTTAAACTATTTTATCACATCATTTTAAGACACAGTCAATATGCTATTATAGTACTCTTTCTGAAAATATGCTTTATACTTTAATGATTACATATTAAAAGTTTATTATAGCTCTGGGGTGATGCATGCTATTTACTTAGGTAAGAAAATATATTTTCAAAACCTAAATTGCTGGGGTGATATTGTACCTCCAGGAACAATACAATGCAAGCAGCTTTCAATGCTCAAGTACTGTGTTTATTCCCAGCTAACCTTGCCATTCATAATACTGTACAGTTAGTAAAATATAATTGAAACCTATTTCATGTCCTTTAAGTGAGTACATTTTGTATATCATAGAATTTAGAAAATTTGATTAGATTCCATTAGTCATGTTCCAAAGAATACAAGTACAGTTAATATGAAACATGTATAGTTGCATTTATAATACCAGTGCCTCCATGCATACCATTCAAAATAATGATTGGGAAAATATCATAAGTACATATTTATATATATGCATATGTGTACCCACAATTAATTTTTATTTTGTAATTAATATATACATGATTGTCATGGGCTTCTTAAACTTTGTTTAAGAATTCATTATCAAATTCAATAATTGTTTACTTTCATCTAAAAACAAATACTCTCTATATTATCAAATTCACACACATTATCAAATTCAATAATTGTTTACTTTCATCTAAAAACAAATACTCTCTATACTCTCTATTTTTTACAGAACATTTAAATCATTCTCATCTATATTCAATGCAGATTATCAAAATTATAGATTACATTTATTGATACAGTATGAGTATAAATAGGTATAAGTAAGTGCTAATGTTTTAAAATATATGGCAATGCCTTACACAATAAAAAAGGTAAAAAAGTAATGATATGTTTTTGTTATTAGGTAATTGCACCAGAAAGTATAAACATAAAATGAGACATTCTCTGAAGCAACAATGTAATATTTTAAATAAAGGAATAATTCCTAGTCAAACTGATAAGTAGAAATAATGAGTGCTATATTTTTCACACCAATATGAGGAAAAAATGTTTTGAATTGCATTCATTTTAATCCTATTTGATAAAATTATTTCAAATATGTGATAACTTTAAATAGTATAGTCCAGATTTTATTGTGCCCCTGTAAAACCTAACAATATAAGTGTGTTTCTGAGTAGTGTATATCATCCAGAATACCTACAAGTCAGTTTAGATGTTTTGTATTAGGATAGTGAATTGGGGTGTATTATTAGTTGATTGTTTACTTGCATCCTTATGATTAGGCTTTGAAGAGTAAAACTAACTTTTTACAAGTTAGTCACCACTTAACACTTCAAACATAGTTTGTCAGGTATAAGGGGTAAATACTTTAACCCTATGTGTATGAAGTACTGCATTCACTAACTGTCAATGATATACATTTTAATTTGACAAAATTAACAATAATAACAAATATTTAAGATTAATATGTTTCTAACATTCTAAAATGTATAGAGACTTCACTTATCTATGGAAAGGCAGAAATTGGCTAAAAGTTATTATATGGCTCCCCAGGCAGTCAACAAAATTCCCTTCTGGGGAGAGCAACTAGTTTATGTCAGTGCACTAGACACAGAGTCACAAAGGTACAAGACATTAAAATAGCGAGTAAGAACTGCACATCAGGTTGGACCAGAAAGACTGATATAATTACTTTTAGGGGTTATTTGCTTCTTTATCATATAGATACTAGCTAATCCCACAGAGGACGCTTATTTCTTAACTTTTTTCTAAAAATGTTTGTAGGAATTTGTGGGGAATTGAGTTATTAAGTGAATATTATAATAATTTAAATTATATTTTTAGGCTAGAGGTATATCATCTTTCATTTCAGTCAAAACTCTATAGAGGCATAACAGAAGACATCAGTTTTCTAAATAGTAACACATAGGTAATGAACCTATGCTAACATATTCTGCAGAGTCACCTGTAGCCTACAATAAAAGAAGAAAATGAAGACTCCAATGTCCACTATTGCACATCATCTTATTTTCAGTAAATTATAGTATTTCTTTCATCTTACAAAATAGAAGTTAAAAGCAAACCCTGAAGAGTGTTAAAATGCTTTGGTGGAGGCAAGGGTGGAAGTATAGATTTTAAGTAACAAAGAGAAGTAGAAAGCCTGTGGTGCTAGTTAGGTGACACAGATAATTTAAGTGATTTAGATATGAAATCTTCAAATTATGCATTAATTTATTTACATATATACATATCACAACGTATTCTTTTAAAATTATATTTCACATGCATATGCCCAAATTTAAGCAACTTGAATTTGCTTCATTTGAACTTGAAATTCATATAAAATGCTTAGTTATTTGTAATTAAAATAAGGTAGTAAGGTAAATAAAATAATGAACTGATAAAAAAAAACCATCTGCCTTTCTTATATTTTAAGCATTCAGGAAAATTTATCTAAAAATATCAAAAAAATGTACTTTTACTCTCATATTAAAGTCATTGCCATATACTTGAAAACAATTTTCTCAGTATTTTCCCAGTTTTGAAGTAAGGATTCATGCTAGCCTGCTCCAGCAAACTTTCAAGGGTGAAGAGAAATAATTATCAAATCAAATACTTGATAATTTTATAATAACCTTCAAATATAGAAAAGCTGCCTATCAGGGCATCTAAGAATGAAAGACTACTTGTTAAAAATATAAACTTTTGTAAATTTATAAGCACTCACTGAAATCATAGGCAACTATTTAGCTCAGAAGTTAGAAATCTAATCACTTCATGCCTATGCCCTTTATATGGGGGGAGAACAACTAAATCAATTAATTCCCCCAGATGATGATATTAGAATACTTGAAAAGCATTTCAATAATTGAAAATTAACTGAAGGGTTTACTATATTACCTTGAGGGAATGAATTCATGATCTCCTGTCTTCTATATATTCTATTCATGAGCTGAGAATATAAGAGGATCTTAAAAGCATAATTTGAATTTTGGCTAAGGATTTTCATATCAGTACTCCATGAAACCCTATATATCTACCTTAATTATCTCAGCACTTGGGTATTATCAGGCTGAGTTAATGTGTCATAATGAAGGCATTTCACAATTATTGGTCTTGAACTCAGTCTAAATCATAGTGAACAGCTTCAATCATATATAAAGAAAATGTAGCCATTTCTCTCCAAAGTAACTTGGAGGTGAATTAGATCACCATGCACTAATTTCACCTACACTTTCAGCACTGAATTTAAGAAGAAAAGCAGCCTCACCATTTTGAACATAACAGGACAGAAAATAACATTGAAAATTTACTTCCTAGGGCATAACAAGAATGTTTTTAAGCACTTAAAAATGAAACTTGTTTCCAAAGAAGAGAAACCTATTTACCTTAATTCTCCATATTATGATGCAAATAATTTAGAAGTTATGCCTATCCTGCAAAGTTGGTGTGGATTGCACTGTATTTGCAGTATGGGAAAGGATTTTGCATTCTAAATATTATAATTATATTGGGAAAAGACATTCAATGTCTTAAGTGGGACACACGAATTACACCTAACAGCGTTAAAAGCTACTTTACTTTGCATGAACGTGCATTAAATGGTAGTTTTTCCTTTGAAATAGAGAATGTTCAATTTTAACTAAGATAATTTGCATAAAATAGGACTAATTTATGTTCTTGTGACTATTTCCATTATTCTCTTTTTAAACACGTCTTTATAATCATGGGAAGCCTACTCAGTTTTCTTTATATTTGAATCCTACAAAACTTTAGCTTATTCTTTTATTACATCTCTTATTATTTCTAAGAAATTGCCAAAATTTGAAGGCAAAGTGGGTATGTGGGAAATAGATAAGGTGGTATCTTTGTAACTGAATTTGTTTATAGGATTTTAGTGAAATTGCCTTGACTTTTTTCAAATATGAATAAAAACTTCAGGTCCTTTTAAGTGGGACTGTGCTGTAATTTGTTATTACCATCATACAAAGACTACATGTTGAATTAATGCCCTTCCAGAGCTCAAGGATGAGCTTATCAGTTTTTAGTGGACCCCATAGAGGGAGTGAGACTGAATAATGATTCTTTCTGTACTGTTTTATTTTATTATGGATTGTTCAATAAATGCCAGGTCAATTCCCTTACTCCAACCCTAATTCCCTTAAATGGAATGATTGGGCTTTTTAAATTTTTTGTAAAGAACTGTCACCTTAGAGATCATGTAGTCGTATTGCAGAATAAAAAACCAAGGCAAAGAAAAGTAAATGAACTGCCCAAAGTCACAGAACCAGTTAGTTACAGAACTCTATTCTCTTTACTCCCTATTCATTGTTTTTCTAACTACCTTTTGCTTTTGTGGGGTAATGAGCACAACTTTCAATTTGCTATATTCTCCATTCAAAAGCATTTGATTCACATTTGGAAAGGAAAATGATTTTTAAGATTCACATTAGAATACATTGTTTCAGAAGTGCATCACAGGTGTGTTCTGATTCTTTCTGGAAAATAATATGAATTCATTCTCTTAATTCCTTAATTTAAAAAAATTGCACTCTACTTTTCTAATTTACTTTTTGTTCTTTGATAAAATATTTCATAATTAAGATGTAAAAATAAAATAATAATATTTAAACTGCTAAAAAAAAGCACACCTATGTTTTAGACATAAAATTCAACCAGTCTTAAAGTTGGTAATCAGCATTCAGTCAATTTATCAGTTCTCTGTCTTCTCTTTTGAATATAAGCCACAATCAGCCAATTATCAATTGTGTTTGATAGATCTCTGCTGCTTATGTCTATTATATGAGGTGCCTAATCAGGTTTAATTTGAAGTCTTAATTTAGCTATTTTTTTCACATGCTCTCAAATACCATTCAACTGAGAATTTTATTATGTCATTGTTAATTTGCATGATGTCATGACTCTCAGACATTCTTTTTAATGCAACCTATTTACACCAGTCCCAACTCACATTTGCCATTTCTCCTTCCTTTCTGCTGACCCTAGTGATAAAGACCTAGAACCTAGAGTAGGTGGTGGTAGTGAAGTTTAAGTCTGCAATGAGTACAGATAACTTCTCGGTAGGGACTCCTATTCTACTTCAAATCATATGAAACTACCAGGTCATATACAGAGTGTCATTTTTCTTTTAGAGTAGCCATTGTTGTGACAATTCTTATATCTAGGGCCTTTCATAGGTCATGAATACTTATAATGCCAAATAATTAAGATCACAAATTTTCTTTTCATAACATTTTGAGTTATAGTCCAAGAGACTCTAGGCATCTCACTGTAATACCAGCTATCAACCCCATCAAATTGTTTTTCCATCAAATAAGTTTTCTTATTACTAATTTAATACTTCTAATTATTATTTTTTATTTTCATTTATTTTTAATTTATGAATTAAATTTTAATTTACTAAAATATTAATTTAATAGTAATTAAATCTTTAAAGGAGAATAATAACTAGGTTTGTGTATTCTGGCCATAAAACTAAACAGACCAGCCACACATTGCTCCTTATAATACATACATGGAAATTGTAAGCATCTGATCCATGGGAGCAAATGGGAGCTAATGTAGCACATACATTTTGTGCTTCACTCACTGTGTGCCTGGGAATAAAAAATAAAAATGAATTCTGGTTTTATAAAACCTTTAAATTAACTCTGCCATTAATTTGACTATGTGGGGTAATGTATGCAAGTTCTGAAAATTTGCCAAACATTCTTTACTTCTTTACTATTAATTAAGACATGCAAATTAATCAAAAAGGCCTTGTAAGGAGAATTAAATATCTACCTGTTTATTATTAGTTCTTTGTTCTTGTTTATTTTCTAATATGCCTTCTCAAAAGAATGCCATTTATATTCTATAGTTAATTCATTATAGTCCATTGTTTTCACTGAAGCTCATGTTAGCAGAATATATTGATCAGGCTTGATAATGAGACAGGGACCATGGATGTAGTCAGACTAGGGTGAGGGCCTCCGGAGGGGGCAGAGTGGGATATTTGCAGTCAGAGCAATGTAACTACATGCAAGGAAACCCCCCTACTAAAACTCTATGTTAAACATCAAGCTCTAGAATCATTCTTCAGTGAAATCAGTTAATGTTCCCCAGATAAAGAAGAGTAGCACATGTTTTGTTATGCTAATTGTTGTGCCCAAAGTCGCGAATCCCAGAAGACCACCAAGGAGCCAACACCAATACAAAAGCAAAGAGCCTTTATTCGAGCTAGCTCAAGCTCAATCTCTCATCTACACCAACGCAGTGGCAAGATGCCAGAGAAGAGAGCAAATTTCTATACCATGAAGGTTTTATGGGGTTCTAGGGCAGTTGGTGGGGTGACCATTGTGGCTCTGGCTGATTGGCTGGATCTAGGGGTAGTTGGTGGGGTGATAAGTCATGGCTCTGGTCAATTGGCAGGTTCTAACGGTGGTGGGTGAGCTCTTTGCTGACTGGAGAGGAGAGAGACCAAGCTCCGATTGGGTGAAATAGGATCCAGGTCCCAATTGGCTGAGGTAGGATCCGGGTCCCAATTGGCTGAAATAGAATCTTGGAGCTTGCCCTTTCATTCCCCCCTTTCTCTGGATCCTAAGAAGGAAACCCAATCATGGGTCTAATAAGGTTTTGCAGTTGTAAGGAGATAAAGGCTGATACTGTTGTCTTAACACCATTAGCTGGACTGTATTAATTCTCTTTAATAAAAGTTATCAGTTTATTGAGGATACATGGTCTAAAGGTACAAGATTACTAGGGGCTTGTATTGAGCATGGAGGACTATTAGTTGGACAGCCCCCATGTGGTCTCTGACAATCTGGACCAGCCTATTGATGATACAGGGCCCAAGGGTTAGTAAAAGGAGGAGGATGGCAAGTTGTCCTTGAATATTAAAGATAATTTCCTGCCTTGATTTCTCTCTGGGACACTGGCACCTTGGTTCGTGTGCACATCAAAAGACTGAGTGCCCAGCCTCTAAGGTGGGCTGAGATATTGTCTATTTGCTAAAGAATCCTGCCTTTTACTATGCCGTCTACAGCTGGGTCTGCATGCTAAAGCTTGCAAAATTACCTAGTCAGATCTGAAGGAGGGAAGACAGCACATAGGCCTGGGCCTTTTAGTATGCTAAAGTGAATCTTATACACGATTACAAAAAATTAGCATAATAAAACATGTGCTACTCTTCTTTATCTGGGGAACATTAACTGATCTCACTGAAGAATGATTCTAGAGCTTAATGTTCAACATAGTTTTAGTAGGGGGCAGTTTCCAGCATGTAGTTACGTTGCTCTGATTCTAAATATCCTGCCTTGCTTTCTCCAGAGGCTCTCACCTTATTCTGTCTAAGCCTATGGTCCCTGTCTCATTCCCCCTTCTACAGATAGAGACTCTAGCTGCTGCTAGGGAAAGGGGGCGATGTCTGCTCTGGCTGCTTTATGCTGAGAGGGGGGCGCAGTAAAGGGTGCAGCTAGGTCTCCATCACTGGTCAGTTGAGAGGGCCTCAGAAGGTTGGCACTTCTATTCTGGGTTTCATTTCTATTACTTTTTGCAGTTTTGTGGCTTCTTGGCAAGATAAAACAAATTGTGTTATTAGGTTAAGTAGCAACATCTGGAGTTGGATTTTATATTCTGGAAGGACAAACTTGAGATTAAGAATGCATGGTTGAATATGAGAACTAGAAATATGAAGACTCTAATTGAGGATCATAGTCAGGTATTATGGGGAAACTAGAATTCTGGATATTAGGATTTAGTATAGATAAGACAGCATTATTGAAACAACACTTTTCTCTAAAATCACCCTTATTTTTATAGAATTAGCCAGATTAAGAAACAATTAACAGTTGGCTTGGTTATTTGCATAAGTGCAGCAAGAAGAGCAATTGATTACATAGGCTCTTTTAAACGTGCCTTGCTGGAACTTTTTGTAAGGAATTTCAGATTGAACTTTTAAAGGCCTCTTGAGGCCAGACAGCCAAGCCAGACTTGCCATCAGGTTTTGCCTGCAGTACCTGTAGATTTCAGTGAATTCCTCTCTTCTCGAGGTCCCCGAGACATCTTGAGGTTCCTGAACCTGCCAGGAAGTGACCTTCCTTACTCACCTGGTAAGGCTGTTGGGAACCCTGTAAGCAAGGTACCAGGCCAGTTCTTCCAAGGGGCTTTGTTGGCTTTATAAAGTCAACCTTAGTTCCTTAAAGCTGTCCATATCTGAGTTTATGCACGTGTCTCTCTGGTATGACATTCCAGTCAAAGCTTTGGTAGTATAAACTGTGTTTTTAATTGGTCCTCTTACAAGGAATGCAGGTTCTTATTGAACTTATGCAAATAAACATACTGCCATGAAATATAAAAATAATCACTGAAAGTTTTTAAATTCTGGAGAGATCAGGTAGAGAGAAAGATAAATGTTTCAATTCTGCTTATAAAGATAGTCATTTACTAAACTGTTGTCAGCTTAAGAGAAAAAGCTTAAAGCACTTTATCAGCAACATCTGAAACAAAAAGTCACAAAACCATCTTCCTTAGTTCACTTAATCTTATGTAACCAAGGCCTGTTCTGCTGAAATCTAGTTCTTTACTAGTAGTTTAGGAGTAATAAAACAGTGACTATAAATGGCAAAAGACTTACAAATGAAAATGTTTGTGCTAAAGATCTGATGAGAGCTTACTGTAAGACAGTTGACATAAGGAAATTTGGATATTTTTGTAACAAAACATTCAGTAACAAAGTTTAGCATCATTCTCTTTGACAGTGCTTTCTAGGTAATTAAGCAGGTAATTATATATATCAGATAAATAAGCCAAATTAGTCAAATTCTTTCTCCAATGAGAAAAAAAATTTCCTCTGACATGTTCCAGGGGCCCTCTGGAAAATATCAGAGTTAACTAGAGGTAAAAGTACCTTTTTGAATTTGATTTTGGGAAGTTGTCAGAAGAAAATTTATTTGGCACTTGCTTAAATAGTGTTATAGGTTGCTATGAAGCAGTACTTATCCATTTAACCAGAATGACAAAATACCTCAAAGGCAAATAAAGAAGTTTACACAGTTGTTAGCAAACTTTAGCTTTTAGTCTTTTTAATATTAAGATGTCATTTTCTTAAATACTCAGACAACTCATTGATACTTTAAGCATGAGAAACTTCTTTGATAAAACAATTAGAAAGCCTTTTGCAATCTTTCAACATTAAGAGCAGACTAACAGTTTAAGAAAACTTTGTCTTTTTAACTGAAAACAAAATTCTAATTTTGCTCTGTACTTGATACCGAGACTCATTTGCTTTAATTTTATATAGCATGACCATATTTAATTATTCTAAAAACTTTCTACAACCTTCTTCTTATATTTAGATTTCTCTTTCTAAATAAACAGCTGTACTTTACAATAAAGTTGCTTTCTTTTATCAAAAGATACATTCTTTAGAATGCAGAAATGTTTTCCTTATTACTTTAAGTAGTTTTAATTAGAACTTAAAACCATCAGGTACCTTAATTTCTAGTGAACACTGAGAAGCAGGCTATTGTAAACTGTTACACTAGCATTCTTTAGATTGACAAATTTATGAACATTTTATAATTTCTGTAACTATGAGCTTTACAGCACAATCTCTCACTAAACATAAAGTATATCAACTTAGCAAAACTTTAAGATTTTAGGTTACTATAAAGATTCTCAGGCTGCAGGTAGGTATACACACTGTAACACACAATCAAAAAGGTGTTCACTTACCACACTCATTTAGTTCACTCATTCATAACAACTATGCTAGATTACTTACAAGACCTTTACTGAATATTAGACAAAGCCAAGCCTTTAAGCATTTTATTCCTAAAAGATTTAGCAGATAACATCGACTTAAATGACCTTAGGTAAACTTAGGCAGCTGATAACTACAAGGCCATGCCCACCTCAGGCAAACGCAAATAAGCATTAATGCTTAACATTTTTTATCAGATTTTCTGGAAGTTTTAGAATGCCCAATTTTCACAAGCGCTTGTCTTTAAATCAATTTCATTAATACCATCCGGAGGTAGAGAGATATTTTCATTTACACACTTAGACACACAAACATACAGACTGAGACATAATGATAAGGTTCCCTCTGGCAGTCATCCGACATTGAAAACTGGCTACTCACTAGAACAAAAAGTCTGCCACCGACCTTTCTGGACTTCCACACTGAGGTTGTTAGCTCTTCCCCTGATATCTTTAACCTGTAAAAGAGTGGTTGGATTAAATGTTCCCTCCAGCAGCCAGCCAACGTTAAAGGACGGCCACTCGGAGGTGCAGAAAACACGAAATTTTCCCTTCCTGACGTCCGTGCTCAAATTGTGAGCTCTCTCCCTCACGTCTGAGAAAAATGATCTGTCATGAGAGACAAGGGGGTCATCTGCATCTGTCCCATTTCTTCTGTCAACAAGACTAAGACAAACACGACAAACAACAAACACGGGCCTACAGAGAAGAATCTGCCGCGGCCGTGGAGGCAAAACTGAAAGTAAGTTGAGGGCCTGTCAGACTGCAGTGGCAGCCAACTTTCCTCACAGATGAGGACCTCGTCCTCCAGACGGGGGCAAGGGACATCTCCCAAGACCCCTGGTCAGCGACCCGTCAGCGAGTCTGCCTAAGTCAATGCTGACCCAGATACAGATTGGAGCTCCTACAGGCTTATATAGGCTTGTTCACGAACAAAAACAGTGAGACACAGGTAAAGACAGAGTGAGACACAGGTAGACATGGACAGACAGATAACTGAGTGCACTCACCAGCCGGCACAGGGCCCTCCGGGTTGGGAGTCCTGGGGGTCTCTGGGATCCCGGACGAGCCCCCAAATGTTGTGCCCAAAGTTGCGAATCCCAGAAGACCACCAAGGAGCCAACACCAATGCAAAAGCAAAGAGCCTTTATTCGATCTAGCTCGAGCTCAATCTCTCATCTACACCAATGCAGTGGCAAGATGCCAGAGAAAGAGAGCGAGTTTCAATACCACAAAGGTTTTATGGGGTTCTAGGGCAGTTGGTGGGGTGATGGTCGTGGCTCTGGCTGATTGGCTGGATCTAGGGGTATTTGGTGGGGTGATAGGTCGTGGCTCTGGTCAATTGGCAGGATCTAAGGGTGGTGGGTGAGGTCTTTGCTGACTGGAGAGGAGAGAGACCAAGCTCCAATTGGATGAAATAGGATCCAGGTCCCGATTGGCTGAGGTAGGATCCGGTCCCAATTGGCTGAAATAGAATCTGGGAGCTTTCCCTTTCACTAATCATTTGTAACCATGTGTAAGATTCACTTTAACATACTAAAAGGCCCAGGCCTATGTGCTGTCTTTTCTCCTTCAGATCTGACAAGGTGATTTTGCAAACTGAGCAACTAACTTAGCATGCAGACCCAGCTGTAGACGGCACGGTAAAAGGCTGGAAGAATTCCATCTTAAAGATAAGATTGCATTTTAACATCCAAGAAGTTCAAGAGGCAAGCTTCTGTAGCAAGTAGACAATACCTCAGCCCACCTTGGGGGCTGGGCAGGCAGCCTTTTGATATGCTCCCAGACCAAGGTGCCGGTGTCCCAGAGAGAAATCAAGGCAGGAAATTCCTTATGTTTAGTTAATATTTAATATTCAGGGACCACGTAACAAGTCCCCACCCTTAAGTTTTTTCATGTTCTCAAAAAATCCTCAACTGCATATAAAGCCCCCTAGACAACGCACCACCACAGACTCTCTTGTCCCCTCCTGGCGTGAGCCGGGAGTTCTGTCCTTTCACTTTATCTCTAAATAAAGCCTGTACCTTGCTCTTCTTTCTTGACTGTTTGTGAAGCTCATTATTTGGCTCCGCAAACAAGAACCCCGGCATCAATAAGATATATGTAGATTCTGACAGGGAATAGTTTAACATGGCTGTGAACAAACTTCCTACCAACTGGGGTGTTTGAGAGTTGGAAGATGAAAATGTAATGCTGGAGTATTCTGTGGTAGGGGCCGCTAGAAAATGGAAGAAAATGAAGTTAAAATATGCAGGTTTCCCAATATTGAATTTGATTATGTTTTAAACATTTCTCCCTCTCTCTCCACTACTGATGCCAGGGTTCTTATTTGAGGAGCCAAAGAATGAGCTTCACAAACAGTCAAGGTAGGAGAGCAAGGTACAGGCTTTTATTTAGAGATAAAGTTAGAGAATAGAGCTCCTGGCTCACGCCAGGAGGGGACAAGAGAGTCTGTCGTTGGTGCGTTGTCTAGGGGGTTTTATAGGCAGTTGAGGATTTTTCGAGAACATGAAAATACTTAGGAGTGGGGACTTGTTAAGTGGTCCCTGAATATTAAAAATTAACTTAACATAAGGAATTTCCTGTCTTGATTTCTCTCTGGGCCACTGGCACCTTGGTCTGAGAGCACATCAAAAGGCTGCCTGCCCAGCCCCCAAGGTGGGCTGAGGTATTGTCTACTTGCTACAGAAGCTTGCCTCTTGAACTTCCTGGGTGTTAAAATGCAATCTTATCTTTAAGATGGAATTTTTCCTGCCTTTTACCATGTCGTCTACAGGTGGGTCTGCATGCTAAGTTAGTTGCTCAGTTTGCAGAATTACCTCATCAGATCTGAAGGAGGAAAGACAGCACATAGGCCTGGGCTTTTTAGTATGCTAAAGTGAATCTTACACATGGTTACAAATGATTAGCATAATAAAGCATGTGCTACTCTTCTTTATCTGAGGAACATTAACTGATTTCACTGAAGAATGATTCTAGAGCTCAATGTTTAACATAGAGTTTTAGTAGGGAGGTTTCCTTGCATGTAGTTACATTGCTCTGACTACAGATATCCCGCCCTGCCCCCTCCGGAGGCCCTCACCCTACTCTGACTACATCCATGGTCCCTGTCTATTATAAGGCTATAATGATCAGTAAGGTCATTGAATTACTTTTGCATATAGTGAAGAATTGTAGTTTGGTAATGGCACCTCAAAGGAGTAATTTGATTGACAGTGAGTCATTTAGCTTTTCAGAAATACCATTGTATTGATTCACAGGGAATCACGAACTGTTAATCATTAGACTGACACAATGAAGTGATTCATGTTGGATGATGCATTTTTTTCTCTCTTGGTATACTATCTACCATTGTGTTTCATAAAATATGAATTAATATAGTTCCAAGTGAAGGGGTTCTAAACAGGCCCCCCAAAATGTGCCATGTGGACTAACTTGAGCTGTAGGCAATCAAGACCCTGCAGGCTCAAGAGACTTTTGCCCCTCTTTTAATTATCTAGAAGAATCTAAATTTAGGGTCTTTCCCAGAATAAAAGTTATTACCAGAGATAAATTTTATTTGAGTGACCCATTTGTATGGCAGGGTAAACATATTTGAATGTTTTTTTTAGCCTTTTTCACTTTTAATATAAAATATTTTGTACAGTACAATGCATTAGGTTATATGCTTCTTCCAGAATTCATAATAAAATGGTGGAATCATGATAGAATTTTATTTCAAGGTTCTAAAGTGCTTAAATATAGCCTTTAAACTTTCAGAGCTATTAAAGTATTAATGTATCATTCAAAAAAGACAAATTGTTCTTGGATCAGACGTATGGTTTATTCTATTAATCCCCATGGATACTTCTTAGCCCTGGTGAACATTAATTTCCAAATCTGGCTTCAGGATATCTTACAGCAGTTCCAATAATTTTTAAAACATTACTGAAATCTACAAAACACATTTTGAGAAACACTGAGAACTCCAATGAGGTACAACAACTTAATAAAAGGTTGAAATCATTTAAATGGTAAGAAAAGAAACACTTGAGGTTAAATGAAAGCTAAATGCTCAGTTACCTTAAAATATGTACTTTAAAAATATGCAAAAATTAAGGAAAATACTTGTTTTAAATTTTTATACACTTGAAATGTAGGCACATTTCTGAGGGGGTAAGTAAAGTATCATGAAGCTTCAGTTTTACCACATTCCTCTGGGTAACTAAGTATATTTTAAAGTGTAGAAAAATATTCATTCAGGTTATTCTTCAGAGCCTGTATTTCTAAATTTGGATTTAATTATCCTAAATATGCTTAAACAGATGTGTATGCATATGTTTGCTTAAACAACTCAATGTTTATTTGTAATCTTACTTTCTATTTTTATGTTAAAATTCTAAAAGAGGTCAAATTAACTCACTTTTTTCAATGAAATATTAATAGAACCAATTCATTTACCTTGCTTTTATATTGATATTTGAACCTTCCACCTTCTCAAATATATACTTCACTACCTAATGCTTAAAAGATATAAAAATACATTAAGTAACTCCATATTCTACTTCTTGTATCTCCTAGAGTTTTGATAAATTTGTTGTATTAATATGGTTTGGTAGATTAATTTAGATTTTGCATAGCTTATTATTTGGTAGTATTTAATATTTAGACCAAAACAACAACAAAAAAGTCAACTTGTTTTTTAATCAAACATTTCCTGTTGATATCATTTGTATATAGACATCATATACAAAGATCTCTAGTATATCTGAAATGTAGATGCATCCTTGGTTGATATGAGCTAAGCATATTATTTGTACTTTTAAAATGGCACATCTAACAAAAAGCAATATTAACTAGTAACAAATATTTAGGAACAAAGATCATATTATACAGTATTTCAATTATTTTTTCTTAATCCTGCAAGTCATTCTTTCTCTTAGATTCTTGTTGGGAGCCGGGGCTGTGTCCCTTCCCCCATGTCTGAATGCAGCATGGGAAAGCACAAGCTTGAGAACAACCGGTGCAGTCCTTGGAAGTTATCTGCCCACAAAAACATATCTTGTCCTCGAAGACGAGCCAAGACTCCTCACTCTGAAAATAGGGAGACCTTGAAGATGTGTGAAAACACCGCCCCTGCTTCTGGCCTGCGTTCCCCCACTTGCTGGAATGGAGAACAAAGAATACCCTGTTTACATATTTCATGAGCAACTGAGAGAACCCTGCTGAGCCTACCTTTGCCCAGTTACTTCTGACGTCAAATACTGTGCTTGATTGTTTATTGGATAATGCCATTTCCTAGAATAGTGTGCTTTTTGCTGTGTAAATACCCTAGACCTTCAATAAAGTTTTTCTGGTGACGCGAAGGAGCGTCAGCCCTCCCCAGCTCTCTTGTGTCCTTTATTCCGGTCTCCTCACGTTCTTTGGTAGCTCTGTTCAACTGTTGCGGCTGGACGGCGACAGATTCTCCAAAGCACTCATCACAGTAAATGAGAGCATAATTTTCAGATGTTTTGTTGACATCTCTTTATTTCATGCAAAGCCTCTGAATTATTTGCAAAATATCCAAATGTCTTCACATACATCTCTAACTGCCTGCTGATTACTTTGAATTAATGACAAGTAAAATAAACTTCATGCCAAATGGAAAATTTGGCAAATATTATGCAATCTGAAGTCTAGTTGTTACGTTAAAAATTAAATTACATGTTCATAAACTCTTTACTTTTAAAAAATTTAATTATATTACTCATAATATCTCAAAAATTTAATGCTCTAAATAAGCTTAAAACCTAGCAAGGATAACTATATTTGACTATTATTTGACATGGCTATTAACTAAAAAGTGTATGTGACTAACTAATCAAGAACTATTAAGTTCACATGCCACCAACTGCTCATGAAGCTATCGATAATTCTTTTGTCACTGAAACAAGTACAAATAAAACAGTTTTATAGATGGCAAAAAAATTTTGATGGGGAGTTAATCACCTCAAATAGGTGCTCATCTTTTCTACATACACTTTAAAACAGTATTTTTGTCACGAGCATCAGTATGGTTTCTGATACATTAAAAGTGATTTAGCTTACCTCCTTAGTCCAGTAAAGCATTCCAAGTCACTCATAAGCTGAATGCACTGGTGGGTGGCTTTAATTTGTTTTCTGGTTTCTACACAGTACTTCAAATATTTAGCCTTGATTTAATTTGTTCTTAACTAGTCCTTTCCCCATGAGCTCTATATTTTCAGATTGAAAAATATTTGATGTATTCTTTTATATTATTATATTACAATGTATATCAACTCTTCTAAGAGTATGTGCATTTTTCAAACATGATTCATTTATCTCTTCATTCAGCAAATATATTTATTCTCTACAAAATGTCTGAGGAACAGAACACAAAGCTCATAGGAAAATGGGTGGGTAAGAAAAGATATAATGAGTGTTATGATAGAAAGGTGTACAAGGAAAGGGTAATGCCAAGATTAAAGTGTGATGTTTTGAATGGTGCATATTCAAATACCGAGTCACCTGGGAAACGTGTGTATGTATTTAGGCAAAGGGAACTTCTAGGAGCCTCTAACATAATAGCTTATGAATTAAGACTTGTTATCAATAATTATTTTAACTATGACAAGGACCTTGCTAAAATTGATTATGAGCTGTGGTAATGCAAATGATATGCAAATAGTGAGCAGCTGTTTTGTAAGGGAAATTATGGAAATGTGGTAATGCTCTTTATCCAAAAGATTAAGTGTTTTGGCTTAGGACCTCAGGCTTTTCCAAACCTCAAGCGCTACCTAGGGTGAATTTTAAAATAGTCTATTGAAGTCTCTAATCTGTACAATTCATATTTCAATTTGGTTGTTCCGAATCATAGTACTATGACATGCAAGAAAATATTAACATCCTTCTGACAAAATTTTAAGTCATTTGGGAAATAGGAAAAGTCAACAAGTAATTTTTTTCCCCATCATAAACCTAAAGATTTTATCTGAGTGCTTAGATACCATCATGATAGATCCTACGTAAGTATGAACAACAGATGCTAAAGGTCAAATATTTCTTCCACATTTTATTAGGCTTTATACTTAAATTACCACCTCAAGGTCCCACCTTTTAAACTTGGCAAATATCTTGCTGTCTAGGCAACAATACCCTTTTCTTGAAAAATGTAGACATAGAACTGGATAGTCTCTAAGTTCCTGTCTAATACTCATATTATTTAACATGGCTTTTAAAAAGTGATGAGGCTCCTGCTTGTATCAGAGATTGTGCTAAGCACTGCTGTAACAAAAATAAATGTCACAGGAACCCTGCCATTAAAGCTCTGATATTCTAATGGAGAACATATGTATGTAAACAAATAATTTCATTAGGTGTTAATTCAATAATTGAGGTATTTTTGAAGGCTAAGGAAGCAAAGAAAGATGTAAAACAGCAAGGAAGGTTTGGTGGGAAGTGGGATTCTCACTTGGCAAAGGTTAGCCTGTTGAAAGGCACAGAGGCAAAAAAGTAAGGCTCCTCTGCAGGACCATCTGTAGTTTATAGCTGGAAGAGAATAAAACATACCAAAGGAGACACAAAGAGATGACTGACAGAATGCAGGGGACAGGTTACAAGACACACGAAGGTATTTCAATAATTTATTGTAGGCATTAAGGAATTATTGAAAAATTAAAAGCAGAGAAGTGGTTTAGGGTAATGAACACCTGGTTAATCTGAAATGGAAGGTTATCAAAAGGGTGATAGTTGGATATACATTTGATAGTTGGATAGTTTGAACTGTGAAATTGATTCTGATTCTAAAGGTTTATAAACTTTTTAAGTAGGCTACGCCCAGATACTAGAGACTTAAATGCCAGGTTAAATCTGAATATTTAAATGGCGGCAGTGTAAGGATTCTAGCTGATTCTGATTTATGGAAAGAAGCGTAAGTAGAATCATATGGCATAAAAAACGTTTTATTTTTGTTAACATGTAGAAAACACTGAGGAGTGGAGTACAAAAGGTCTTTGTTTTTCAACAATTAAAACATAATACTTAATAGAACTATTATGTTTTGAGGAGCTATTACATTTGGAGGTCATCTGAGTGGTCAGTTCCCTCTCCTGTGTCCCTGATGGGGGCAATTTGGTGGAAAATGCTGAGAAGAATCAGGATAGCGTATCTCAAAGGTATAGTCTACCTCTAAAATAGACAGTTCTGTGACTGCAGGACTATTCCTTGGTTGTCTAACAGTGAAGACCTAGTGCTCCTCCCATTGGGGTAGAATTGACTCTGCATCAAGAAGGAAATCATTCTAGTAATGAAAAAGTTGAGATTTTGAGTTTATCAAGCTCCTAGTACTCATTCTTTCACTTCTGCAACTCATCCATATTCTGGATTCTAAGCAACATTGAAGGTTGTTTTGGTGGTTTATCTAGAATTCCAGAAGTGTATACTAACTTGGTTGTGCTTCTTATTTGTAACTATGTAAGAAAGAAAAAAAATTAATATTTCAAATAAAATATTATTATATTACAACAGGAAATCATGTCAGCCCCTTATTTAATAGCACATTAATTCTTTTAAAAATGTTATGCTGCACTTTGTAGTATGCTTGGGTCTCTTTCCATTGTTATTTCAGTGAGATGATTTTCTTTTGTTTATTCTGAAGCACAGACGTTCTTTGTTCTCTTTTGCAATCATAAAAAGAATGTCAGAGAAAGAGTAAATGAATCATTAAAGTTGAGTTCAGAAGAGAAACCACAGAGGAAAGTGCTACACATTTTTTCTTAAGGAGCATTTTATATAGGAACTTAAGGTATCTGAATTTGATATCACTAATTTGAAAATGTTCATCAATTTACATAGCTTCTCTTTTCATCTGTCATTTCAGAACTTATTTGCACATAATAATAAACTGGATTGAAGGTCAATGTAAGCACTGGACAGAAACATTCAATTTTATAACGAATAGTATTTCCTTGCGTTGAGCCTAAAACACAATACTGTTGTAGGGGAGAAAAATTTGCCACTCCAAAAGTGTGTCCCTTTGGCATGTGGATTATTTTAGACTGATTATTTCTAAGAAACAGAAAACTCAAGAAGTTTTTCTTTTTTGCCTCGCCCTAGCTTCCAGAAAGAATTTAGATAGAGGTCCTGCTCCAGGAAAGGAGCTATCACCATAGATAACTACAGCATAATAGGACAAGGGGTGGTAGACATGGAGGAAACTAGCAAATTCTGTTTATTAAAATTTCTATGTCCCATTGTTTCTGTGTCCCCCAACAAACATTTTTTTAACTACATACACTTTTTCATCTTCCTGTAATTGTCTTCTTCCCTTTGAGATCCTAGACCCTTACCATCATTCTTCTTAGCTCTGTATGGCATATTATGCATCAACTGCCTGAATGTCTGTGGTTCTCATAGTCTTATGGAGCCTTAATACATATGTAATTAAATTTGATTTTCTCCTGTTAATCTGTCTTGTGTCAAATTCATTCTCAGACCAGTCAAAAGAACCTTGAAAGGCAGAGGAAAAAGTTTCCTCTCCAACACTAAAGTGGCAGCAAATGAAATGAAATCTATTTCATTTTCAGGATGAAATAAAATGATGCACATGAATGTCTTTATCAACTATAAACGACTGCTCTAAAATAAGGCAATGAAGGTATCAAGTTAAAATTTAAATTAGGAAAATAAAGTTAAATGCATGTAATTTCTGAATTGAACATTACTGTGAGATTTGACAGTTACATATTTGTATTCCCCATAAAGAACTGAAGGAGGAATTTTGGACCTCTATATCCCTGTACTTTGTGATAATAGATGAGTCTTTTTTTTTTTTTACTCTATCTAGGTCTACCATCCTCAGATGTACCTGGTATATGTTTTAGGAAATTGAGTGGTATACATTAAAGCTAATTTTAATAAATGACAATTACACTCTTTTCCTACATGTTAAGGATATGGATTAGACATTTCTAAAGACATTCTGACCTTTTGGTTTATATTTTGACAGTTGCCTCATTTATTATAATTTTAACTTTAATAACTATGATAATACTTACAATATTATCTAATAATGGGTCCAACAAATCACTGAAAACATTTATTTTTTTTTCTGTGATACTATGAACAAACATTGCAAATAGAATTCATGTCATTTGGTGTTGGCTCTGTCTTTTAAGGGGCCTACTTCTCATAGCATTCTGGGAGATAAAGAGGGCAGAAAGCAAAACTTGACATTGCAGTATTAGATTTGGCTCACATTCTAAACTATGTGAAGGAACTAAGAGCTCTTCCTTTTAAGAATATTGCATAGATAATGATGCAGAATTTAAATTTGGGTTGTGTAGGGAGAAGAAATCCAGATTGTCTCCTTTTAATAAAGGTTTTTGGTTTTAACAACCTTCTACATATATTGAAGGTATTGGCACCTGCCACAAATAGAATTAAGGGTTTTAATATAATTTTGGAATTGCAAAAATGGTATTTTAAAGCATGCTAAAAATCTTGCAAACAGTTCACTCTGTATACAGTGGTGAACAAATACAATATTTTTGTACAATCCAATGTAATGTTTCTTATTATTTACAGGTGGAACTGATAAAAGTACATAGCAATTGCGGAGTCAGTTTAATAGCAAGAAAAAGCTCATTAGAATAAAAATGGACAGAGTATCATTATTGCAAGATAAGTATGTATGTTCCAAAAGCACTGATGGGGAAGAGCACAATAAATGCAAATTCTAATAAGCAAAATACTAAGCAACATTCATAATGCTAAGGAGGGGACAGTGACAAAAAATGGAGGAAAGGAGGGAGGTGGAGAGAGAGAGATTAACTTTTCCTCTTGAGATTACAACTTAATCTTCATTTAGAAACCCACAGTAAAAGTAGAATCTCCATTTAAATAGCATTTTTCCAAATGATGATTATTTCTTTAAGCAATATTAGAAAAAAGACCTGCTGTTATTTCAGCATGTTTTATTTTCTGACCAAGTCCTTTTATCACTAATCTCTCACCTTTTGTGTCATCTTCTAAACAGTTTATCAAAAAATCTTGACAGCTATGAATAGAGAAATCAACGACTAATTTTTAAAGTTCTTGCCAAATCACCATGATGCTACTCTAATTCACAGATAGAAAGAATTAACACTTTCTAAAAGGGGATTTTTGTAGAATTTCTGGCGGTAATAGTGCTTCCTAATAGAACTACCTAGAAGCTAGTTCTTTTTTCTGGGTTTTCCCAAAGGTGCAATAAAATATGTCTACCCTGAGGAGGAAAACTCTTTCCCCCCAGCAGTGAATGATGTTAGTACTCCAAGGAAGTCAGTAAGACACTGTGTTGAGGCACACAATGAAGAGGCAGGGAAGAGAAAAGCAGAACAATTTTTGCAATTTGGGCAGTGTGCCCTCGTAATATAATAATTAAATGTTGTTTAGATGATATGGAGTCTAAGTGCTCTTGAAGCCATAGACCCAATACTAAGGGACAGTAAACTAAAGACCACTTGCAGATGTTTTTCCTAAGCCAAAAGCAAAATACATTTGTAAATGGAGGGCAGTGATGAAATAATTGTGTGCTTTGAAATTCTGCAAGGAAAAACAAAATTTCATCAGACACCCCTAGCTCAAAATATGCACATAAGCTTGGCCTCTTTTCTCCACTCAACAAGGGTTATTACTATGTAACAACTTCATTGAGACTGAGATAACATCTGTGATTTTTAAGAGAGGAAAAATGGGACATTGCCATTACCTTATTTTTTAGCATACACTAACAATTATTTGCTAATTGTTTGCTGTCTGGTCTCAAAATAAGAGTTGATAACAAACAAACCAAAAAAAAAAAAGTTTATTACAAAAAAAGTTCTCATGCATACTAGGAGATAAGAATTTTCCAAGATTTTTCCTTTCCTTTGATAGAAAATAACATTATTTGGACTTGAAAGCAGTGTAGTCTGATACAGTGTAGTTACTCATTTTTGCATCATTCCAGCCAGGTTCTGATAGCAGGATATCAATCTGTTCAATAATTTTTCTTTCTGGCTCTATTCCTTGCTCCACAATTAAATAAATATGTGCTCTTAGGTAAGTCACATTCTCACTAAATTTTCTCATCTTTAAAATAAAGAGTATAAACTCCATGATCCTCAAGGTTCTTTCAGATTAAAAAATTCAATTATTTTCTTTTTCTGTGTCATGTTTTAAAGGAGGAAAAAAGGCTCTCAACTGTGTAAGTATCATCCCACCACATAATACCCTAAACTGGATATTCAGCAGTTTGTTATCAAGCACATACTTTTGGAATAAAAAGAGCAAATGTATATCAACAGTGCCTGAAAGCTAGTGATAATACTTCCTCTATTGCCTATCACATAATTTTGGAGAAAGAGATAACAGAGAAAATGCTACCTTTAAACCAAAAACATTAGGTGTGACCATAATTTTATATTCTTAGCCTAAAATGTCTGAGATGGGGTGTAATCACACCTCTAAACTCATCCTACAGATTTTTCTATCACATTGTGAAGCATGAGCTTTATTTAAATACATATGCATGAACACATATCAGTGGATTAATTATCAAGTCAAGAATTTAACCCCTCATTTCAGTAAAGATACAAAAAAAATGCAATTTTACAAAGCTCCTTATCCAATAAGTTAAATATCTCTTGTGTGGTAAGATATTACTCATCTTTGGAACCCATAAAGCTTCTAAATTACAAATTACTCTGGCAAAAACTGAACACTATATACCTTACTGTGAATCCTCATATGCTCCCTTGGTGGCCATACCACTCACAAAACTCACATGCTTATCATTGCTACTTCTCTTTCAACTCTCTCCCTTGGAGTATATCAGTCAAAAGCTGTAATGGCCTTTTAATTCCAGGCCTTGTTTAAACATGAAAGCGTGCTTTTAACAATAGGATCTCTTCAACTATGCTATTAAAAACCCTATACTAAGCACTAACCTGTCTGTCCCTTTAGAAGTCATGGAACATTGGTGCAGATAGCAGGAAGACATAGGTGCTCTGCCTGAATCTTGAGATGTATAAATTGTAGTAGTCTGGGCTAACAGTACAGGCACAGTATCTAAACAGATGCTAAAAATTTCATTTATTCAAATTTTCCTTACTTTAAAAAAGTGCTTCCATTATTAATTCACACCAACAAATATTCTTCATTAAAGGTATTCCTGGAACTTGATGTTCAAGAGAGCTTTGACCTAAATAGAACTTTAGTTAAGATGATTCTAAGAGAATTTATTTATTTTAACTGAATGTATCCAACCTTCTGAAATAAAATAAAATCGTATGATGGGGTTAAATGCTAAGATGTCTCCAATGGTCACTGTTTATATAAGAGAACAAAAAGGGTGAGGCAAAAGAAAATAGAACAAAACAAAAATCAAAGCAAAATTGCCCTGTGCTGAATTCTCAGTATTCTTCCTTGGCTAACTAAATCTAACACAGTTTCAACAGTTTTTCAAGTCCCACTATTTAAAGAAAACAAATCAAGGGCAAAGTATTTTGCTATACATTTTGTTAAACATGGTCAATAATCTCTCTTCTGTTCTCCAAGGGCTGTGTTCTTCATAGAACCTATCTTGGAGGAGAATATAGTTACATTTTCTCTAAGGTAACTTACGCACCTAAGAAAGAAGCTAACAACTTAAAATGGTACACTCCTTTAAGGCATTTTGCTCTCCTACTTAACCAGTTTGTGGGAAAATATGAAATAGGTGGAATCATGCCCCAAAAGGAAAATTCAATAAAGAGATTGTACCTGCTTGAAATTCAGGGTTTTATTCCAATTACTTATGGAGGCTATTAGGGAAGGTGTTTAACAACTGCCCTGTGCTGACTCCCCAAACTTACTAGTTTCATCCAAGAGGAAATGAATTGTCAGAAAGCTGTGGCTTTTTAAGTTTCCTTCTTCCCTTCCCTTCTTCCTTCCTTCCTTCTTTCAATTGTCTGTATGTATGCCACTTGCAAAGTTTTTCTGTTGTTGTTAATCTCAGCATCTCTATACACTTATTTGTCTTTTATGTATTTGGAAAATAAGATTGGATTTTGATGGCCTCCTTCAGATGATTTGAATATAGCATGTACTTCTGTTCTCTTAGACTATGTACTGTGATAAAACATTTTTTTATCAAATAATGATAAAATTCTGTGGACAAAAAATGTTGATTTGAACAACAATGCTTTGTTGTTAACTATAAATAATCTTAATGCTATCAGAGTTAATTTTATGCCATATTTGCCTTCAAACAGAATTTAGAGAACTTAATGTATCTATAGGAAATCATGATAATGCTTAAAACTAAAGCTTTAGAAGTTATAAAGTACCAACCTTTTAAAGGCTGGATAATTAGTATTGTATAATCAAGGACTGCAGTGTCCTGATAATCAGGATACTTTAAAGTGAGTAATGCTTTTAGAAATTTTTAAAAAGAAACATAACCCCTTAAAAATATCTATAGAAATCAGATACTCTCACTAGTTCCTCATGTTCTAAGTGAAAAAATAGAACTGAGTAGTTTTATAATTCAGATTTAAAGAACTTTTTTTGAAAAATGAAATTATGAGCTGAGGAATTTTGATTTCTTATAATGAATAAGACTTTTCAGGATCATTAATAACAGAACTGGTTGAAACACTTCATTTTTCTTCTATTCTATGAAGTATCTAGAAAGATGGCTCTCTGGAGAATAAAATGATATTTTCTTTATTTCATTTTTAAAGAAGATCACTTATTCTTTTTATGGGAACTGCATTGAACTTTGTAGCTTTCTGCCACTTGAAATGCTTTAGGTTTTTTATATTAGTCGCCAAAAATAAATGACAACCTTTTTTAATTAGTAAAAATGTTCCATTTGTTGATGTTATTTTGCCTGCTTTTGCAGAAAATAATGCTTTATGATTCACTTAAAAGGAGAGTGTTTTGTACCTCATGTGTAAGTTGGCTTCAAGTCATTTTTTTATAGGTTATTTTTTAAGAAATACTTTTGTCGAGCCACAAAATTTTGGCTCTTATTATGAGCTCTTAACAACAACAAAAAATGACAATGTTGTTTTATTGTAATTTTATTAAAATTCATGGACACCTTGAAGGGTACTTATAGTCCTATCAGTGAAGCAATGTAACAGAGTATAGTAATACAGAACACTTTAAAGTCAAAAGTTTGGGAATCATCTGAATTAAGATTTGTATTTGTGGGCAGAGCCACAAGCAATTCACAGAGCTTGTCTCCTCACGAACAATTACTTATTAGGATGTCCTAATGTTGATGCAAAAATTACACTTAATGAGTTCTTTTCAAAAGGAGGGCATGCCTATGCAATGTTATAACAGCAGATTAAGAAAGGACAGTTCAAGAAAATTGACTCTCACTTTATTTATTTCAATTATTTTTAAGCTGAATATTTTCGCATTTATTTATTTAACCATAATTATGTAGTGTGAAGATACACTACATAAAAATTACATAAAATACATTTAAAATATATATACTTTGACATCTCCTCGTGGGTGAAATAAAGTAAGTTCTTGAGAATTGTTTAAACTAGGAAGTATGTATGTATACAATAATTTTCAGTGTAGTATTTAAGCCTTCTAATAGTGAAAAGTGGTAGAATTTGTGTAAAGTCAGTCCTTTTTAAAAATAAATAAAAAGGTAAGAAAGCAAGATCTGAGAAATCAGGAAACCTGAAGGCTTTATACCGTAAAAATGGTTTTACATTTGAGTCATATGCACCCTCACAAAATGACAGTAAACCCCATGAACCCCGCACATATATCATACATCAAGCCACATATTCACTTTACTACAAAATGTCCAGTAAAAGTCGGGTTATGTTTAGATAAACTGCAATGATTATTATAAACAGTGTGCCACAAAATGTTGTCTAGTAGTGGTTATATGTAGTTCCATAGGATTATTTATTTTTAATAGACTTATGTCTCTAGAAGAATTTTGAAGTAAAAATACATAAAGATCTAAGATTAGAACATATAATCAAATATCAGTCACTTAGAAATTGAGCCAAAGATAAGAATACAATGCTATGGTACAATACTGTATCAGTCGTGATACATACTTAAGAACACTAATTTACATAGGATGATCTTAGGTTAATAAAAATATCTTCTCAAGTCTTTCCTGCCCCAAAACTGTTTTGCATAGAACTGACAAAAGATTTTGCCTTCTCAAAGGCAATCATATTGGCTAGGTGAGTAAGAAATGCCTCAGAGATTCTTCCTTTTAACTTGATATTCAGTCTACAGTCTTTTGCTTTATAGGATTTGATATGCTGTTTCTCTAGTGAGCTTGTGCTCCCATAATCTTTTTTAGGTTAACATATTGATCTGAAACCCAGAAAAATTTCATCTCTACACATCTTACTGGTAATGAAGTTAAGGTAACTTAGTCACATTTTTAAAAATACACAAAAATAAAATATGGTGGCTTAGTAGTTTCAACAAAGGATTTGTTTAGTCTCAACTATTTCACCTCAATAATACTTAATTTTTTTTTCTGGAAATTATTGAACAAATAAAAATATTCACATATTATTTAGCAAAGATTCCTAATACAATTTGGTGTTAATATTAACAAATCACTCTCCTCCTACAAATATCTCGTACACCTGTGGAAATCATGGCAACTATTATAATATACATTTTTATCTTCAAAAACTAGCAGAGTCATATTAGGACTATTCACTAAAAATTTCATATTCGTAATCATTTTTGTATGTCTTACTATATTCACTGGACAAGAGTTTGGCTTTGCAATACAGCTTAGTAAAGAAAAGTTTAGTGTTTCGATCTTTTCTGTAGTCCTTCGACTCAAGATACACAGTAGCAACTAAGTTTCTAATAAGGAAATAAGTTGTACCAGCTAAAATTGTACTCTTGAAATATTACTGCTATATAGAAACCATAATATAGTTTCTAAGAAGTTTATTTAGTCTTTACCATTATATTGTGGAAGCTGGTTCACTAAATGTCATAAGGAGTTTCTAGGAAGCTCAGGAAAGCCTGGGACGATAGTACTAATATCTTTATTTAAAAATCAGTTATAAAAGTTCTAGAGCTAGAGTCTGATAATTTGTTATAATTTAAAAATCTTACTAGGACATGGAAGTATAATTTCTCCTGCTGCCTACCATAGATTTTAAAAGTATTCACACTAGATTGTATGTTTCTGGTTATACAGACTACAGAAGTGTTCAATTATGTAATTAATTAGTAAATACGGTCGCCTGCTTCAAATCTTGCAAAATAGTCATAAATTGGCAAAAAAATGGTAACATTACCAAATTTACTTATTTCCTAAATTGATTGATTCCTGTCTTTCACCACTGAAATGTAAGTTCATAAAGAGCAGGGCACTTTTTTTTTCTGTTTTGTCCTGTGATAGAACCCAACTCCCCAAAATAGGGCATTCAAAAAATATTTATTAAAGAAATTTTTATTATATATATATAATATTATGTGATAAGATCACAAATATTATGTCTATAACTTACTATTACTCATATTTTTTTACTTTTCCACCTCAAGGACATTTCATTTATACTCTGTCTTGACTATGGTACACTTCTCAAGGCTTCTAAACATCCTACTCTTTCTACTCCAATCATTTCTTAATGTTTAAAGTTTAGAAAAATGAAGAAAGCAAACATTTTTTTTGCTAAATACGTGGCTCCTCAGTTTATTCTGGGTCCCTTTCAATATATTCTCAAAACCTCAGTGCATACAAATGTGAATATCTTTTTCACTCTCCTTGTTGTATTTTACTTGAATGTAATCTGTATTTTTTCTTCCATTTCTACTATATGAATATTTATTTTCCTCAGTCTAATTAAATCCATTCTGTCTCTACTGTCTACTCTTATGTATGCTTAAATGTAGTATAGATTCAGTTGATTATGATAGTATGGTGTTTATTAGCATATTGTATTTAGGAAATAATTTTTTTTTCAGTGAAGGAGAATTAGAGCTACTGCTTAGATTTGAATAATAAAGGTATCATTAAATTTAATTTCTTAAGGAAAAATTTAGGTGAATTTAGGTTAATTTAATCATCACTATCTAAAAAGTGTCTTCTACTAATATCCTCATTCCCCTTTTATTGACCACACAGCCAATCCTTATGGACATGAGCTAAGTAATGGAAACTTGAAATACAAAAAGACAGACCAGATACTCTCGAGGTACCATAGGATCTACCACAATGAAAATATATTGCTATTGGTATATCTTTCTTTTATGAAATTCCATATACTAAGCCTTATTTTCCCCAGTGTCTACTCTGTCCCTGTACTATGTTAGCATGATTATTGAAGTGCCTCCATGGTATCATTACTGATACATTACTGCAGTGTGACAGAAAATCTCATTTATCCTTGGAATACCAATGAAAAATTGGTATATTATTCACATTAGTGAAATTAATGAACTCAAAGATCTTTTCATTTCCAGTCCCTCAGGCACACTGTTAGGGCATGATCTTTCATGATTTTCTCTCTGAAAAATATAATTGACTATTTTTTTTGACAATATAAGACTCTCACTAAATTCAGAAAAGCTCACAGCTAAGGAAAATTATATAAATGGGTCAGTCGCTTAATATTTTTCAAGCAGTTTCTCTGGTATATCAAATATCATCAAAATTAGATTTTTTTCAATCTTATTATAACTGTTTATCTGCTTATTTAATATATTCATAAAAACATTCCTATGTCAATTTTTCATAAAATCTGGTTGAGCAAATTTTCAGAGCATGATATATAATATATTTATAGCAAATAAGATAGCTTAAGCAAATAGCATGTAGGAATATATTTATGAATCAAACAAGTAAATTCACTAAGGGTATGCACACAGGGTTCAGACCTTCAGAAAACAGCACATTTCTGTCAGTGATTTATACCACAGGAAATTATATCCACTTATGGGGGAAATAACTTTGATATCTAAAGTTAAAAAATAATGGAACATTGATATTCAGCCAGAAGTGGTAGCTTTGGCATTTTTGATAGTACCTATGGATGTCTTACCCTTTTTTCTTGGTACACTGGGAACAGAGTTTTATTTACAGAGTTGATTTTAATTTAAGACAGTATGGTTTAGTCCTAAATCCTTAAAAGAAACTTCAGAGGAGTTGAATTAAGACACTGTGTGTGCACACACACCTTTACTTGGTGTTTTACCCTTACTAAATTGATATATATATATCTTTATTTATATATTAATATATATACATATTTATGTGTATATATATATATATATATTGCTCAAAGAAACCTTTCTATTTCTAGTGTTATATTCACATGTGGGAGTGCCACAGTCATATTTCTCCCAATATAAGAGAAATTGTTTTGAAGATAATGCATTAACTTGAGAATTAAAAAAAACAAACATCCTGCATCTACATTTGTTACCAATATATTTTAAGACCTACTAAAATTGGCACTATCTCTATAATTTTCCATCCATGAAAGGATAATTTAAAATGCTTCACTTGGAATTCTGGAACCAACCTGATGACTACTTCAGATGACTTCATGACTAGCACAATTGTTTCTATGGTAATCAGTTATCAAGAGAGATGAAAAAAATAATGAGCTAAAAACAGTTGATTCATATATTTATCACCTATGTGATACCATATTCTATCTTTGGAATATTTGTGACTGAGGCATTCTTTGTACGCCTTTTCAGAGTTCTGCTATGTTATTCTTTAAATGCAGAACCTTTGTGACATATTACTGTGACTTATGTACTAGGACACCACAGGATCTTGGAAAAGGGCATATGCATGACAAAGTTAAGATTAAGAAAGTGCTAAATGTGCTGGTAGCCTTGCTAACACCCTTTTCTGGGATTTCACCTGCTTAACAGCTATAGATTTTGGCTATTTTGGGGAAAAGACTTAATATTTTTTATAGTTGGTACAATGACAACAATGTGGGGCCCATTTGGGTGGCAGTGGATGCTGTCTCCAGCTCTTCCTAAGTACAGCATTCATACACAGTACAGGCAAAAGGGGAAGTTAAGCTACGTTGCACAACAGTCAATATTCAAAGGATTTTTGAATCTTGGAACAATTCTGCTCCCTCCATAGGGGAATGCTAATTAGAAAGTCAGTCTAGTATGTACCTGGAATTTGGGGTTCAAAGAATAACAAGGCAAACAAATACACTAATCGTTAAAAAAATTTTTTTTTCACTTTGAGGACCACCTGAATTGAAAGCTAATTAATAAGTTCATTTTTAAAGGAAAACGTGGTATTGGAGTGTTTCATATCACTTGTCTTAATATCTTTAACTCTACTACACATGTTTTATTTGCAAAACTCCCTTTTACAAACAAAGGTCAGTGCTTTCTAAAGAATGCTGTCTTATAGAGAAGTCCTTTCTATATGCCCAATCAATACTTACGTAAGGTCATTTTCGATTACTATCTACCAAACCTGGAAAAGAACTATCATCAATCTAACACGGCTTTTTTTTAAGGTATGTGGATCTGATTATTATATATTAGTTCAAGTTATATGTACTTTCAGGTTTTCCTTTTACATTCACAAGCATAATAGACCATAGAACTTATATTTATTTAATTTTACTTTATAAAAAGATATCTATTACATTCTGTATTCCATAGGACATATTTCACAGAGGATGGATGTGTGATCTGTTTTTGGCTACTTATATCTAGTTGCTGATGATTTAAAATTCACTAATCCTCTGCACATTCTCTCTTACTCCAATGCTACTCTGGGCAAGAACTGAGACTGATTATTGCTCTTGTAGTTTCTTATTACAGTGTAAGGCCTATAATGCATTACTGAGATACATGAACACAAATAAATAACAGAAATAAAAATCCTGAAAGCTCTAGGAGTGGTAATGGCACTAAATAATACATATAGATTCAGTGGACTGTGATCAGCATTTCTATGAAAAGTATCACAGCCGTGTTCTGCTGTTAGAACAACATTTGTAGCCATGGAATAAATCTAAATTAATGCTAGAAACCCTCACTAATGCACCTAGTATGAATAACCCATCCAGAAACAAGCAGTGGTGCTTTACTCATTACATCAACACAGACTAATCACTGCCTATTCTGTAAACATCAGTCCAACTGTGTTCTTTTCTCCTGATTTCCGTTAAAAGAAATCATTCGTCCTATATAAACACATACAAAGGGCAGCTCTCCACACTGTGAAGTATAATGCTTCAGGAAGAAGTGATGCATTAAGATGTTCTACCATTTAATCTAGCCAGCAATCTAACATAGGGCTATTTTTTTAAGGTATGTGGATCTGATTATTATATATTTCCATTATTCCCTCTGTGACCATTATCAATCCTGAATTAATTTTCATCAGTGAATAATGTAACAAATGCTAGAGCTGAAATTGGACATAATTTCCTAAGTCTCAATGCTGAAACTTTTTTTTCTATCACTGGAGTTACATGTATCTTTTTAGGTAGTGGGTTTAAAGATAAAGACCCCTGAAAGTTTTTTTTTCTTTGACCTGCAGAATGTTTGTACAAACATTTCGTGCTCCTTTCTCAGAGATTTTGACATAATAATTCAAATTCTTATTAAAACATGGAGAGATAGAGTCCTTTTGGGATTATATGTAAACAGGTTGAACTGGATTTCACTAAAGATTCCTGTCACAACCTAGAAGTTATTAAATACATATGCATTGTGCATGTATGTGTATAAGTGTGATTTTAATTATCTTAAAATAAAACATCTTTTGAATTATGCTAGATGCATTATGTGGCTTCCTGGTCTTGGAAAAATCACCAAATTCCTTTAACCAGCCAAAGAGATCTGTTTTTACTAGTTGCACAATTACCAGTCTCATTATTTCGATTAATATCTTGGGCTAGGAAAGTGTTTAGAGGTAGTTTTCACACTCTCCTCTCACTTTCATCCATTAATCTGGGAATGGAGAATCCCTTTACCACTAAAGAGCTGTCTGGAAATCCTTCAGATCATGGTCTATTTCACTGACTCATGCCTTTTTACATTCATTCATAATAAACCAATAATTGGTTTTTAGATATGCTTGACATTACTGAATGAAAGGAGGGAATCTAATTTTATAAGTGAAGTACAATTCAGATAGTTGGGTCAAACAATTTACTTGGGTCTGGAAGGAATGGGTGAATGTCCTTTGAAGAAACAGTCAATTATATTAGATAATTTTTCCTGGGCAGGATTCTTGAATAGATGAATATATTTTATATAATTATTTTTAAAGTGTTTTCTTTTTAAGTTTAGGGTCTGATAAACTTTTTAAAGTAAATTAATTTGAGGGCTAATTTTCCAGCCCACATTAAATAACATTAGTCAGTTTGTCAAAATGCCCAGCATTTTAAAACAGGTTATAAGCTTTCTAAAGATAAGGGAATAACCCCATTTGTAATTTAAAAAAATGTGTCTAATGGTTTCAAATATCCTTCATGGGAAATTGTACTCATGAGACTGTTTAATGGTGATACTGATTTCATTTTTAAATATTACATTAATTTTTAAAATATCTTCATTTATGCATGTGATGTCACAGTCATTTCTATGATTTATGACAAAAATACTTCATTCTTGTATTTTGTCTAATCTGGCACTATATAAAACTCCCTCCTAAGTTTTACACTCATTGAAGACTTTACATCAGATATTATACTGCTTGTGTATTTAAATATATGAAGATTTCAATAATAATGTTATAAATATTTAGAAATTATGCATGCCAAATTAGCCACAATTGAAAACCAAGAAGTTCAATTTTTACCAGTAGGATAAAGCACATTTTATTTTACTCTGAATCTAAACATGCATGTTCTCTCTTGTTCTGATTAAAATCTACTCAACTTAAATTTTTACCATATGACTCAGGATTTTCCAGTACAAATGTCTCTCTCTCTCTGTCTCTAGCCAATTCCATAGCATACAGACCTTAATTATTAATATATACAGGGCTCTGTTTTAAAGTGTGATGGTATATTTTTATGGAATAGAACAAAGAAAAGTAGACCAAAACAATGATTCGCCCATGCAAACATGAGCTTTTATGCAAGTAAGTGGAGCAGAGCCCATTAAAAAACAAACAAACACAATTCATCTAAAGTCTCAGCTTCATGGAAGAATTACTGATTTATTTTCCTCCCTAGGCTCCTGCCACTTACAGTACTCCAAAAGCTGCTAATAATCATGAAACTGGGACCATATATCAAATGTTGCAGGTGGTAAAAGAAGAAAGGAAAGAAATGCTAAAGTCAGTCTGCAAGGGCATAAACCTCTTGTGTTGAATTAAGAATGACTTTTATTTCAAGGACAGATACTCTCTTCAAAGTTTAGATGCTGACCTATTGTATTCTGACACGTGAGAAATATTTAGCTACAGGGAACAGCAGGGAATCAGCAGCCTGAGCACTGAGTTCTATTTCTTAATTTTGTATCCTAGGTCACTTTATAGCACTGTGTGCTTTATCTTCTTATTTAAAAAAATTAGAACAAAGAATTTGGAAATGACCCAATAAATTAATTCTATGCTCTAGCTAAAGTTGTATTACCACTGTCGTATTTTTCTTTTAAATGCTTATCAATTAAAACTTAACAGATTGGCTTCAAAAAAGGCTATGGTTAGGAGATTTTTCAGGCAAGCTTGATAGAGAATACATTAACATTTTTTAAATAAGCAGTTGTGTATGATGCTAGCCAAAACCTGATAAAGTAAAGATTTCATGTTTTTAAAAAAGCTTATTTTTGGCAATTTTATGCAGTACTAATTTTGTGAAATTATTTTTATCTTTGTTCTTGACATCATTTCTGTGTCTGTAAAGGAAAAAAAAAACAGGCAATTTCTTACCAAGTTGAAAAAGAAGAGGTAATTTGGGAAGGAAAAGTTAGCAGTTATCAGAAAGAGAATTCAGAATGGATAGAAAGGATATGATAATATTAACCACAACACCACACAGAAACTAAGCTCAAGTTCACTTTTGTGGGTGGAAGATGCATAATATTTTTGGAATACTCTACACAGTTTCCATTTTAAGGACTCTTTCCTGGCACTGCTTTTATTAACTGTGTAAGGAGAAGCTTTACATGGTTGTTTCTCATTGTCAGATTTACTCTTTGGGGTAGTTTGAAGATCAATTATGAAAAATCATGGAGTCCCTCACAGCAGAAAAATAAGGTCCTGCTCAGAGACATGAGCAACAAGCCCTGTACTGAACTTTAACCATTACCAATACACACTTCTAAAGATGACACTCTCTTAGCTTTTTAGCTGGCTACTAAGTTAACTTTAGCCAGTTATCAGATCTCAAGGGAAAGGAAATGCACAACATGGCAATAGATAGAAACAAATGTCTTGTACAGGTAAAGAACATGAATGCCAGAAGATACATTTAATCTGCATTTAGCTCTAGAAAAGGAAGGGTCAAAGTGACCCCGAAAACTAAACACAATCTCTTCTGGGGTACAAAAATAAGGATGAAATAACTGATAGGTGGGAGTGGATATCCATATTGGAAATAATATGCCAGAAATCAGAAGATAAACTAGTTAAATATTACTGCTTTAGTTTTACCATAGTACACATTTACAGATCTTTCTGAAAAATGAATAGATAAAGAATTCAGATTTTAGGTAAGAGGCACAGAGCAAAAGTTGGACATCAGACAGGTTTATATCAGACTATGTAGTTAATCAATCTGGGTCTTCCTATTAACTTGACATGATTGATTGACTGATGTGTTTGCTTCATATTATATATCCTGATTCATAATTCCAGAGCCACTTGGAGAAAGGAAAGAGATCTTAAGTTGCTTCCAGAGCATAAGTTGCTTCAAATCAGTGGAGATAAAGGTAGAAGCTGGATACTGAGGTGTCATGGTACTTAAACTATAACTCTACGTAATTTGTAGTAAATGAAGATAGAATTTTAGTCCAATGTATGCTTGCATTTGAAGCTATCTTCCAGAAGTTCTAGGGCACCAAACCTTTGTTGTCCTCTTTGGTAACTGTTTACTCACATGCTTTCTACGAGAGCACACTGAAAAACATCTGGTTTGGTGGCTGATAGTGGCTCACATGAATTAGAAAAGTAGTCACAGTTAAAGGACAAAGAAACTAGGTCCATTTTATTTGAAAAAAAATTCTAAGAGTCAGCATTAAAAACAAATGTATGATGAACTGTGAAGTCATTTTTGAAAGTAAAAGCAAACAAAAAAGGACAAGTGTTAGATTCAGGATGTAAGAAAAGTGGGAGTGAGTAAAAGAAAGAGCTTCACGATGATGTGAGCTATTAAATACTAGAAAGGCTAACTGACTCACTGCTACAAGATCTCTTTCCCTGGAAGTCTTTAAAATAAGTGTTCATTAGGCAGCATGATTCTTCCCTTAGGGAAGTCGTGTGAACTTCAGGGGTAGTGTGATCAAAGCAGAGATGGAGGAAGTTGGAGAAGATCCCTGCCACTAGTCCCAGAGTGGATTTTGGTGGTCACATAGTTTAAACTGCGAGAGCACTAGTTAATGTCAAATTTCAATCCTTATTCAATGTGTCCTTTTCTCTGAGATGTGAAAATGTCTAACATTATTCTTACTATTTATAGAAAGAAATGTAGCTCACAGCTTTCTAGCACATTATGAGGGAAAAATAATGAGGAGATGAGTGGATAAAACATTTGTGCGCCAATTTAATAATATGAAATTTTAGGGATAGACCACCTATAATTCTGTGTATATCTAGAAAGGAATTCAAAAGAGCCTGTGGGCAGAGTAGTAAGCAAAAGAGGTGACTCATCCAAACTAATAAATATCATCATTTTGGTCAAAAAGCAGTGCATCATTGAGAAAAGTTGATATGACATTGGATAGCAATGACAAAATGGATTACCTGTCACTGATATTATTCTGGGAGGAAAGACTTTAAAATGAGACACCTCATAAGGGATATGCATATTTATACAATGCCTACATGAACTGAACAATACTCCAGACCAAATCATCTCCAATCATATTTTATAGTTTTCTAAAAACAGACTGAGAAGTTTTACTTTGCTACCTTCAGCAGTTTTGCCCCCAAACACACTGTTTAATTAGTGATCATTAAAATAGTGCAGAGGGCTTCAGCCAGCATTTCATTTCCTATGTATTTAGCTCATTTGCTGATTGGCCCATCTATGATAGATGTCAGAGAGCCTCACTTTCTGAATGGTCAGAATCTTAACTGCTTAGAACAACTCTTGTATATATTTCATCCAAGCAAAAATAAGTTCTGGGGAAAAAAAAAGTATTAGGGTCAGACAGATCTGGGCTGGATTCTCCTGTTTTGGCACTTTATAATTTTTGATCTTGAGAATGGTAATTAGCTCTCTCAGAATCCCTTATCCCCTTTTTATTAAGCTCCAGGGTGAGTTAGTAATTCCTATTCCTCAGAAGGAGTTTCTGAAAATTAGATACAATGTATATAAACGGCTTAAAACATGACCTGGTAAATATAATAAGGTAACATTTACTGTACATACACTGAATGTTAACATTGATTTCTTTCTATTTCTCATACCCATTGCCAAGGCATTATATCAGTTCTTCAATTTACCCTCGATGGCAAACACAGTGAGACATTTTTATTTCATACCCAGCCTGGACATTAACTGGTATAAATCAATCCAGGCTTAGGTTCCCACAATCTTCTAAAAAGGTCATTCTCTTATTGCATAAGATTCAATGCCATGCCTAACCTAGATCCCCTTATTTCTTAGTCTGTCCAGAGGGTGGCAGAGGGCAAATGTTAGCAAGTTACTATTTTCTAAAATCAACTTTCATAGCTAGGTAGTTGTGTTGGTAGTTTAGGTTGTTGTTGGTTTTGATTACGTGTTTTTGATGTTGTGTATTTTGTTTTGTATCTCAGGAGGGAATTAAGAAAAGAGGTGGAAAATCTGAGTATTTGTGGCACAGAGACTGACTATCCTTATTAAAATAAGAATTTCCTTAGAGGAAAAGAATTTTGACAGAGAGAAAGGGTAGTCTTTCCATTTAGAGAGGAGAAGCAATAGCTGAGAAGTTCTGACTGGCCCATGCAAGGAGAAAGAGGGGGCCAAGGAGACAGAAACTGTCATGTTGTGCATTGTAATATTTTTATGATGGAAAAAAGAGATTTCAATTAGATTAACTACTGTATCTTTAAATTCACATTGGGACATTTGGACATCGAACTACAGATGTATTAACTTAGGGAATTTGCAAAGATTCTTTATGAAATAGTAAGAAATGAGGACTACACTAGCAAATAAATGAAAAATATGTTCATCCCGTATAAAGCCTAGACTTCCCATTAATTGATAAGATTGGTCTGATATCATTTGAAGATTTGCTTTTTCGGATGAGATAAAACTATGCCCACAGCAGGAGTTAAAATCAGTTTTGAAGGACAAGGGTGATTTACACATCTTAATTTTATTTATCACTTCAAACTTTAACCCAAGATGTTCTAAAATAATTAAAACTAAAGCTGATTTCATAGCATTAAGCTTTATCTGATCTTGTTCAGCCTTTTTACTTGCAAAATGCTAGAGGGGATGTTAAGTGGTATAGCTGCTTTAAAAACAGTTTGGCAGTTCAATAAATGCTAACCAAAGAATTACCGTATGACCCAGCAATCCCACTCCTAGGCATATACCCAAGATGAATGAACACTTACACCCACATAGAAACTTGTACATGAATGTTTACAGCAGCTTTCCTCATAATAGCCAAAAATGGAAGAACCCAAATGTCCATGAACTGATGAATAGATAAACAAAAGGTGGTATGTCCATACAATGGGATATTATTCAGCTATAGAAAAGAATGGAGTACTGATGATGCTACAACATGGATGAACATTGAAAATGTTATATCGAGTAAAATAAGCCAGACCACATGTTTGTATGATTCTATTTATATTAAAAGTGATTTATACTAAAAATAGAACAATAGAGACAAAGTAGATTAGTGGTTGCCTGGAGTTAGGGGTGGGCACAAAGAATCTCTTTTGGGGTGATGAAAATGTTCTAAAATGGGATTGTGATGATGGTTATACAACTCTGTAGATTTGCTAAAGATCATTAATTGTATGTAAATTATGAGAATTTTATGGTCTGTAAATTATACTTCAATAAATCTTTAAAAATAAAGATTAAACATTAAAAAATCAATGTACAGGACCTCATGAAATTAAAAATATAAAAGGAAAAATGGTACTTTTCAAATTGAAAAGTTCAAATGAAGAGAATGAATATATCTAAATAAGTGAATCTTCAGAAGCTTAAGCTTCATTTTAAATCTGAGTGTTTAAGGTCTTCAGTAGATAAAAATAATCATATATTGGAATTATTATATGTTCACAAAAACCTTATGAAATATCACATTATGTGGTAGCCAGATTTCTATTCTCATTCTTGTGTAGTACAAAACATTAAGGAATTCCTCACTATGCCTTATTTTTATCAATTCCATAAACCTCAAAGGCTGCTATTTTCTTAGTAGGAAATGATTCCTTTCATCCTCAGTAAAAAAGCAATTTTCCCTTGCTTTTTTACAAAGAAAGGACAAAGTTTCAAGTTAATAAAGTTGCAACAAGTATGTGTACACATATATGATAAGAAATGAATTCACCATTGAGTCTCCACTTTTCTTTGTATTTAACAATAGTAAGCATGGGCATATACTACTTGTATATTTTATAACTATTGAAGAACTAATTTCTATTAAGTAAGCACCATCCTAAGTGCTTCAAAACACTCTATTTGAATTAATTATTGACATGTATTAAAGACCTAATATATGCCAGGCAGTTTTCTAGACACGTTATATACATTATCTTCCATTTAATCCTTAAGGCATTCCTATAAGGTAGGTACTAATTTTATCTTCATTTGACAGATGAGAAAACAGGCAAAATTAAGTAACTTGTCCAAGCCCACATGGCTAGTATTGATCAAGCTCACATTTCAAAATAATCCAAAATACTTTGACTTAAGAAATGTACTAAAAATCACTCTCCCCATTGTGCTTCAGAACTCTGTACACCCACTGTGAGATGATGGCTTAGTTTTAATGGCCTGTACTTACCAAGATACTAATTATGGCTCTCATTAGACATTTTTCTTTCTTTCATAGATCATCCTTTAAACATTCCTCTAGTAATTTTATCCTAGTTAAATAATTTAGTTCTCAGGAGAAACTCATCTCAATCCAATATTTCAAATACCCAGTCTCCTCAAGACATTTTAGTTGGTTCTCTGAAAATGTTTTAACATGAGGAAGAGCGCTCTGATAAATTCAGAGTAATTATATTTAATTATATTTAAACTGCAAGTAGTTCCCAGTATTAATATGCCAGCTACCATCTACTGATCTTGGAAATGTTGTATTCATCAGAGGTTGTTGCACTTTTCAGTGAGGTGTCTATCATTCTTTCATAAAAGGAAATAGTGATTCAATTCAATGAACCACACAGATAATATTCTTTTGCTTTCTGAAGCACAGGTAAATGGGCAGGTATCTGCATGAATGTGTTGATGCCTTAGAGAAATAGACTTTTATGTTACCATGTCCTTCACCTAGCAGATGGTATGTGAAATCAGTTTCATGCATGATGAGGTTTCTAAAGTTTCTGATTTGTAATCCATCGCTTTAACACCAAGAAATGCATACTTAGGGAAGAGGGTTCCCATGGCATCACTTTATAATGACCCATATTTCAAGGAATACTTTTAAAGTGAAGCACAGACAAGCAATAGGCATTACTATGTGTTGCCACAGATAAAGGCCTTACTGAATTTCTGCTAAGTTTGCTATCAAGAACCTAGAGCTGTCACACTCTCAGGCACCATCTCATATTTCCAGAAGTGTGGAAGTTCCTTGAAAGCTTTGATTGCATTATGTACACCATCAAGAAGCAAAAGACACAATGAAGAGTTTCAGGGATTTTTTCCAGTTGCCTGAACGATTTCTTTGAAAATAATAGGGAAATCTTATCACAAACATGGGCCTGCATTTCTTCTCTGCCACTAAAGATGCTTCAAAGTAGAAATGCAGTGAATTAACACCAGGTTTCAAACTCATCTAGTTGTCCTGCATGCCTCATTTTGTCTATTTAGGGGCTAATAGTGCTAACAGAAATAGTGAAAATAGCAACAATAGATTTGGAAAACTTTTTTACTGGGACACTGCACTTAGTGTTCTAACAAACATTATTCCATTAAGTTTGACATAATTACATCCGCTTTACAGTTGAAACATATTAAGATAATAACGAATGAACACAATATTCAAACTCAGCCTCACTCTTCCAAAGCCTTTCTCTCATTTCTACATTAATGCTGCCTATTTGCCCCCCTTACTACAAAAGAATGGGCTTTCGGATTTTAAGAGTCTCAGTTGTCCCTTTTGATTTAAGTAACTGCCAGCAACATGTTCTAGCAACACTCTGTGACTGTCTCTTCCTGTGGTCAGTATAGTTACAGGGAATCTTAAAATCACACAGCTGTACAGATTTGCCTCTCAGACCTGGATCACAGACAGCAGCAATTTTCAGGTACACTCATCAACCCAGAATAGACAAGACAGAACACATTTTGGCCACATGTGAAGACACAGTATCCAGTGAGAAATGGTAATCACTACAGGCCATCCTTTTTGACTCCTAAATTATATCTGGGGAAACTGGCTGTCAGCACCACCCGGCATACTCAGTGTTGCTGTGTGAGGTCTGAACATTCAGCAACCTTAAAAGGTATTGCTAAATATGCACTTCCTAGAGATAAACACTTAAAGTAATTGAAAGCCTGAGAATGGAGTTCCCTAATTTAACAATACCTTTCATGCACAGTAATTGAAAAGCAGAGTGAACCTGATGTGTTTAGGGAAGCTATACTTAAAAATTGAGAGATGAGTTAGCATAACACAAGCTGAATTTCTTAGCAATCTTTTAAAATGCACAAGCAAGAGAATTCTATTAAGAGAATTTACGCCTTCCAGAACTATTGAAAATATAGTCTGTTAATCTAGAGAGGCATTGTTAGGAATACTTAATCCGATTCAACCCAGTACCTGAATCACTCCTGGGTTAGGTTCTTCTGGCAGGATAGTTACTTTTCAAGTCCTCTTCAGGGCAATTTTGTCCTTGAAAACTGCGGGTAATGCACTGAATGCCCTCAGGTTGCATCTTCATGGTTAAGCACAGTAGAGACTTCAGGCAATTATTCCATCAAGATAATTCAGACAAAAACCCTTGGTCCAAATTTATACTGAGAGCTAATTTAAAAGATTCACAGAGACTGACATGTGCAAGATTGTTGCCCTTTTATTTCATTCTTTTAACCATGTTGACACAGCTCAAGTGTTTATCTTATTGCCAAGTGACTATTCAGGAATAGGGGAAAACAGCCCTCATTCGCTATCAGTACTGGAAGGAAATATAGTAATCAACTGAGAACAGCTCCATAGACAAGATATTATAGCCTTGTGATTGTCCCTATTAATTAAATATTTCAATGCTGTCCTCAGTAAGTTATAAATTCCAATTATACCAAGATTTAGGTTTGTCTTGAATCAAAGAATTATTTCATTTCACTTGCCCTTAAGTTCTATACTGAATGTATACTTTCACATAAGCATGACAATTATATTACAAATTAAAATGTCTGAAAAGAAATGTTGTTATTAAATATGGTATAATTATTAAAGTCAGATTTTGACTACATCTCTGTTTATTTTAAATTGTGGCATATTTCCACGTGAATCTCAAAAAGAAAAGGCAGAGATTGTTAGGCTTGAATGAGAATATGATTTAATAAGAAAATTGATAGGTTATCTCAAAGATCAATAATGATTTCTTTCCTACCAGTGTTTCACAAAGGAGTTTTTATGAATTTGATCTTTGTCTAGCCAAGCAATTCTCTACCTATGGGTGAGGATGGAAACTAACAGCTTTCAGGCATCTCCTTTATACCAGTGTGGGTAAAATTGCAATATTTCCAGAATCTTTCACCTGGCCTAAGTGCATCTCCATATTAATAAGTGTTTCCAAGGGGTGGAGAGAAGTAGCCATCTCCATATCAATAGGTGGTACAAGGTGCAGGGGAAGCAAGGGCATATCTGGACTGGAGAAGTTTGGTGGGATTGTTTTGTAACTGGGTCATGAGGGACATGGGTGAGCAGAAGTACATGACTGCTTGTAGGCAATAAATGAGTTTCTCTTACTTTATTTCTCCCTTTGACTGATTTCAGCTTCAAAGGTTATTTGTCCTGGGCTGGGAACATACTTTCTCTCTGGAGTTACAACCAGAATCTAGACTGGAAACCAGGTCACCTAACTCCAGGTCCCATGTTTTTCTCCCCACATAACATTGTTGCCTTTCTAGAAATGCATAAGAAAGAAACACAAATATTACTGAGGCAATATTAGCTCTTACAACAAATAACTAGGAAGGGAAGCTGTCATCAATAAGTATGTAGACAACTCTCAAATAATACTTATCCAAAAAAAGAGGAGAATCTGCCTCAGAAATCATTTTGCAGAATTATAATAAGATATACCCAAAAACAAAAAGTAAATATTTCTTGTCACTATTAATAACAGGTTTTTTTAATCTGACCTTTTTATCCTTAATGAATCAGAATATCCAGACTCCCAAGTTATAATTTATTTGAAGAAACTATATATATAGTGCCAGACTGTCAATCACTGTAGGACTTGTATGTGGGCAAATCTGATACACTCACTCTCCTCTACCACCACCTGACCCTCATATACAGAGCACAATCTCCCTCCCATCATTTCAGCTAGGAGGCAAATCTGACAATTTATTACAGCCCTCTTGTACCAGATAATGGTCCGAATGATGGTATATGACAGAGCAGCTTAACTTCAAGAGCTACTACCACTTTCTATAACTGCTGTCACTTTTGCTTTCCTCAGCTTCACCTTTAGTAAACAATTTCCTTGCTGCTGTTTTAATATGCCAATGTCTTGTTTCCCTGGGAAATTGCTATGAAAGTAAATAAAAAAGGTAGCTGGGAAATATTTTTCCCAATATGTACGTCAATTTTTATCTAGCATTATCACAGCATCAGAGCAGTGGCTGACTTCAGACATCTTTTCTTTCCTAGCCAATATGAATAAATGGGCACTGTCTCATCTTGGCAAAGCTCTTTACTTTGCAGGTGACATATAATCCATTGAGGCAGAAGAAAAAAAGTTTGAAAACTCATTGTTATAACCTTAATATTAAATAAGAAAATGGAATGTTCTTCAGGTAATTAAAAAATATGCTCAGTTTCAACCTATTGGTATATATAAAATTATTTTCACACACGTTACAATTACAGGTGAATTTTTTCCCAAGTGCTGTTCTCCATTTTGCTATCATTCTAGTTATTTTATTCTTATATTGATTTATTAGAATGGGTTTTATGTCACTCTTAGCTTTGCATTATTTGTAAAATATCAATAAAATGTTATGCATTCTGAGAGGATTGTTATGTGTTGGAGGTCCTGTGGTTCAATGTTAATATTCTCTTTCTTCTGGAATGTCTCTTCCTCTAGTTTCTTTTGAATCCACATGCCTTTGGGATCATGATAGCTCAGGGCAGTGCTTCCTCTCTTAAGGGCTGTTGTGGCAGTAGTCCTGCTCTTTTCTGCTGCTCCAAAACCAGTTATACATCAGTTTACACATGAGAGTTTTTCTTTAGGTCCAAATCAAATACTTAATTTCTATATATAAACCTAGATGATTCATCAGAAGTCTGTGCTGGGCATTTTGATTTAAGTGAATAAAACGTTAGTTTCTAAAGACATTCATCTCACTTAAAAATGCATATTTCTCATCACAAAGAAGAGAACTAGAGTCAGCTCTCACCAATTGAGCCCAGCAGAGGAAGTAACAAGAATAATCAATCAAGCAGTTACATTATATTTTAGAATGCATTTTTGACAAGGCATTTTTTTGCACTTGGTTGTTTTCTGATTTGGAGCACTTGATTTGAACAAAGTGATTCAAAGACATTCTGAAGGCACAGTTCTGAAAATGCTGAAAAGCCACTCTGATCTGGACACCCACTGTCTTCCATCCCACCTTGTGCTCATTTTCTATTCTCTATTTTCTGCCTATATCCTCCCTACAACTCTCCAGCGTCTGTGTTTTCACAAGTTTCTGGCATTGCTTCTTACAGTTGTAAGAGCTCCCTTTAGCTCATCCCTGAGGAGAAACAAAGGGTTTTGCCACTTTTCCTCAAGGAAAAACAACTAGAAATGTATTTTCCCCCCTCCATTTTATTTTATGCTTTTTAAGGGGAAGATAGAAATTGATGTTGTAGAAAGGAAAATAAAAGATAGGACAGATCACTTGCTTTTTATAGATTCACGTAATATTTTTCCAAAATGAAATACCATTAATTAGGGAGCTCTACAAAAGGATACCAATTCCTGGGGTTTAAATCATTGGAAAGATAATTAGGTAAGCACAAAAAAAAGTGGCATGCAACCACTTTAAAACACTTTACAACTTGATTAGATTTTAAGTCTAATTTTCATTCTGTGTCTCAAATAGTATTTTAGCTGATTATCAATTACAAGAAAAAATATTTAAGCCACAGAAATTTTTGCAAATAAATAACCCTTATAAAGATACAGTAACTGCCTTAGAAAGTTGTTATAAAGCAAATACAGTAAAGGAGCTAGATTCACAATTGCAGAAAAATACATACATAACAGCAACAAGAACTAGCATTATAAAAGCCAGAGGAGGATTGGAATTACTTGCCTTCCTTTAATAGTACTTTTAAAGTGGATCATTGGTAATGATGGCAAAGGCTCTTCACTAGTTTTCTGAAACTCCAAAGAAAGAGAGCTACTTTCATTTATTTTATTCTTTTTTTATGCAGATCCTCTATCTAGACAAAAATAACTACAAAATTGTATGAATACAGAATCAGTTATTTGACTGTTTTATATTTATTTGTATAAACAAGAGAGAAATAAATCTAAAGTAATTAGGTACTGTATTGATTAGTAAATTTTTCCTCTAAGTAAATAGCCATAGATATTGAAACAAATTTCACAGAACCTCTATATTCTGATTTTCAATAGTTGTTTTTCAGTGTATTAAGTGAAATGGATTTAATGAAAAGAGATAAGATATAAAAGGAACTAAAATGCAACTTATTAGCAGATACTTAGTAGATTTTGGAAGAATTTTCAGTTCAGTAAAACAATACAAGTGTCTCTGGAATTCTTTTCAGGAAGATTTTAAGGAATTACAAAACAATATGCTATTTTACAAACTCTCAAAATTATCTCTACAATATAGCCAAGATATTTTGAATTTTTCTATAACAATTAATATATTGCTTACTTGTAATAAATATTAAATAACTACTTAGTTTTATAAAGAGGCTGTTGTTCAAGTTAAGGAATTTATCTTCCACTGGAAATTTTACAATCACTGCTACATGTTTATATTTTTCATTTCATATTTTAAGGTTGCATTTTATGCATATGAGTGTGATCTTTACTTTTAAACATTTTATGATTAAAGTGTTATATATTATTAAGTATGCAGTACACTTACAGTTTGTAACAGTTTCATAATAACTATATTATTTGACTTACTCAACAGTACACTATAAGTTTAACTAAATAACTAATACAATGTAGGCTTGAAGTTTCATTCTTAAGTCATGGTGTTTATTTTTAACAAGCTAGACAACAGGAATTTGAGGGAAAAAATTTCTACTGTAATAATGTAGCAGGTTTGTTTTAAACTATCAAATGTCTGTGTATGTGGTGATAATCTACCACATTCTGTTAGCGAACCACAGGTGTCTCTAAAGTGTGGGTAGTTTGGCACACCATATGTGATGCCATGCTGTCCTAATAGAACAGTATCTTTGCTAAAGAAACTTAGCAATTTAGCATTATGCCTTTGTTACTTTTGTAGGTGGGCTAATTTTACTCAACTTAAGCCAAACTAACTCTCTATTTTAAAGAGCATACATTCATACAATAAATTTAAGAGAGAAAAGGAAAACTCTTAGGGTATGCTTAATTGTGGACATCTGAGATAATGGTCCAATCATGGAAGTACCACTATATTCTATGCAAATGCTTGTTATATTTTGCAATTTAAACCAACAAGGAATGTGTCCTCACATTATAATGAATTAAATATATAAAAGTAATAATGAATTAAAAAATGAATCAAAAACCCTAATCAAGGAGGAGCCAAGAGAGCGGCATGAGTAGTTTGGCAGAAATCTCCTCCCAAAAACATATATATTTTTGAAAATACAAGAAATACAACTATTTCTAGAAGAGACACCAGTAGATACAGTACAACAGCCAGGCTACATCTACATCTGCGAGAACTCAGCATCACATGAAGGGGGTAAGATATAAGCCATGGCCCAGCGGTACCCAAATGCCCCCCTACCCCAGACCCCGGCAGGAAGAAAAGAGTCGGACTGGGGAGGGAGTGAAAGCCCAGGACTGCTAAACAACCAGCTCTAGAAATCTGCACCTAGAGAGCAGACAAATGGTGCACGTGGTGCTGGATATTAGAGTAATGGAAAAGCAAAATCTGCGAGCAGATCCCCGCAACCGGCGCCCCTGAGACAAAAGAAAAGCGAGTGCTTTTTGCAAGTCTTAAAGGGACAGGGACCTCACAGCTGGACGAAGTCATCCTGACACACACACCCCAGGACCTGGGAATCCGGGGAACACTAGGAGACCTAACCCCCTGGGCAGCACAGCTCTGAAGACCCTCACAGTAATAAGGAGCCTGCTAGTCATTCCCCCAACTGGCGCAGACCCCGACACACCAGCCCAGTAGTGGGAGAGTGGCAGCACGCACCGGGGAAGGAGGCACCAGAGGGGCCCGGAAGCGGCCTGCACGAGCCCATGGAGGTGGCACCTGAGCGGACTGGGACTGGCACACATCGGCCAGCAGCAGTGGCAACAGAGTGGCCTGCAAGAACCCATGGCAGAGGTGCTGGAGGGGCCCGGGGGAGACCCATCGGAGCCAGCAGCGGAGGAGCAGCCCAAGAGCAGCTGCACCCACAGCAGCCGCTCAGCCGGGTGCATAGCCACCTGGGCCAGACCCAAACGCCGCTGTTGGCACACAGCTGCCCTGCAGGGGCGCCGCTTTCATGTGAAAGTGCTCCCGGCGAGCCTGCCACTCCCCACAGGGCTCTGCACTACTGTGACAGAGACCCCACCCTCAGCAGCTTAGGGGATTAACCCGGAAGCTGCTTCAGGAGTGTGGGTAACCAACACAGGCAGCGGAGAACGGCAAGGTGACCAGCAAGTAGTAAAGGACTTTGTTCTCCCAGCTGACACATGTGCAACAGGCCTACAGCTACCTCTATCACCATGAAAAGGCACAAGAATTTAGTCCTGTCCAAAATAGTCCAGACAACACCTGAGAGAGGGCCGGGGGAGATAGACCTAACCAATCTCCCTGAAAAAGAATTCAAAATAAAGGTCATAACCATGCTGATGGATCTTCAGAGAAATATGCAAGAGCTAAGGGATGAAGGCTAGAGGGAGATTACAAAAATGAAACAATCTCTGAAAGGACTTAAGAGGAGACTGGATGAGGTGCAAGAGGCCGTTAAAGGAATAGAAATCAGAGAAAAGGAATGCAGAGAAGCTAATGCAGAGAGAGATAAAAGGATCTCCAAGAATGAAAGAATATTAAGAGAACTGTGTGACCCATCCAAATGGAACAATATTCGCATTATACAGGTACCAGAAGAAGAAGAGAGAGAAAAAGGGGTAGAAAGTGTCTTTGAAAAAATAATTGTTGAAAACTTCCCCAAACTGGGGGAGGAAATAGTTGTTCAGACCACAGAAGCACACAGAACTCCCAACAGAAGGGACCCAAAGAAGACAACACCAAGACACATAATAATTAAAATGGCAAAGATCAAGGACAAGCACAGAGTATTAAAGGCAGCTAGAGAGAAGAAAAAGGTCACCGAGAAAGGAAAACCCATCAGGCTATCATCAGACTTCTCAACAGAAACCTTACAGGCCAGAACAGAATGGCATGATATATTTAATGCAATGAAATAGAAGGGCCTTGAACCAAGAATACTGTATCCAGCACGATTATCATTTAAATTTGAAGGAGGGATTAAACAATTCCCGACAAGCAAAAGTTGAGGGAATTTGCCGCCCACAAACCACCTCTACAGTGTATTTTAGAGGGACTGCTCTAGACAGGAGCACTCCTAAGGCTAAATAGATGTCACCAGAGAAAATAAAATCACAGCAAAGAAAGCAGACCAACAAAATACTAACTAAAGACAAAAAATTAAATCAACTACCCACAAAAACAGTCAAAGGAAACACAAAAGAGCACAAAACAAAACACCCAACATATGAAGAATGGAGGAGGAGGAATAAGAAAGGAAAGAAATAAAGAATGACCAGAGAGTGTTTATAATAGTTCAATAAGCCAGATAAGTTAGACAGTAAGATAGTAAAGAAGCTAACCTTGAACCTTTGGTAACCACAAACCTAAAGCCTGCAAAGGCAATAAGTACATATCTTTCAATAATCACTCTAAATGTAAATGGACTGAATGCACCAATCAAAAAACACAGAGTAACAGAATGGATAAAAAAGCAAGACCCATCTATATGCTGCTTACAAGAGACTGATATCAAACCCAAAGAAATGCACAGACTGAAAGTCAAGGGATGGAAAAAGATATTTCATACAAACATCAGGGAGAAAAAACCAAATGTTGCAGTACTAGAATCAGACAAAATAGACTTCAAAACAAAGAAAGTAACAAGAGATAAAGAAGGACATTACATAATGATAAAGGGATAAGTCCAACAAGAGAATATAACCATTATAAATATATATGCACCCAATACAGGAGCACCAGCATATGTGAAGCAAATACTAACAGAATTAAAGGAGGAAACAGAATGCAATCAATCATTTTGGGAGACTTCAACACACCACTCACTCCAAAGGATAGATCCACCGGACAGAAAATAAGGAAGGTCACAGAGGCACTGAACAGCACACTAGAACAGATGGACCTAATAGACATCTATAGAACTCTACATCCAAAAGCAAAAGGATACACATTCTTCTCAAATGCACATGGAACATTCTCCAGAATAGACCACATACTAGGCCACAAAAAGAACCTCAATAAATTTAAAAACATTGAAAACCTACGAACCAACTTTTCAGACCACAAAGGTATAAAACTAGAAACAAATTGTACAAAGAAAGCAAAAGGCTCACAAACACATGGAGGCTTAACCACATGCTCCTAAATAATAAGGGGATCAATGACCAAATTAAAATAGAGATCAAGCAATATATGGAAACAAATAACAACAACAGAAAGCCCCAACTTCGGTGGGATGCAGCAAAAGCAGTCTTAAGAGGAAAGTATATAGCAATTCAGGCATATTTAAAGAAGGAAGAACAATCCCAAATGAATAGTCTAACGTCACAATTATGGAAATTGGAAAGAGAAGAACAAGTGAGGCCTATAGTCAGCAGAAGGAGGGACAAAATAAAGAGCAGAGAAGCAATAAAAAAAGTTGAGGAGAATAAAACAACAGAAAAAATTAATGAAACCAAGACCTGATTCTTTGAGAAAATAATAAACAAAATAGGTAAGCCTCTAGCCAGACTTATGAAGAGAAAAAGGGAATCTACACACATCAACAGAATCAGAAACAAGAAAGGAAAAATCACAATGGACCCCACAGAAATACAAAGAATTATTAGAGAATACTATGTAAACCTATGTGCTAACAAGCTGGAAAACCTAGAAGAAATGGACAACTTCCTAGAAAAATACAACCTTCCAAGACTGATCAAGGAAGAAGCACAAAATCTAAACAAAACAATTACCAGCAAGGAAATTGAAGCAATAATCAAAAAACTACTCAAGAACAAAATCCCCGGGCCAGATGGATTTACTTCAGAATTTTATCAGACACACAGAGAATTCATAATACCCATTCTCCTTAAAGTTTTCCAAAAAATAGAAGAGGAGAGAATACTTCCAAACTCATTCTATGAAGCCAACATCACCCTAATAGCAGAACCAGGCAAAGACCCCACAAAAAAAGAAAACTACAGACCAGTATCCCTGATGAACGTAGATGCAAAAATACTCAACAAAATATTAGCAAACTGAATTCAAAGATACATCAAAAAGATCATGCACCATGGCCAACTGGGATTCATCCCAGGGATGCAAGGATGGTACAACATTTGAAAATTCATCAACATCATCCACCACATCAACAAAAGGAAAGACAAAAACCACATGATCATCTCCATAGATGCTGAAAAAGCATTCGGTAAAATTTAACATCCATTCATAATAAAAACTCTCAACAAAATGGGTATAGAGGGCAAGTACCTCAACATAATAAAGACCATATATGATAAACCCACAGCCAACATCATCATACTGAACAGCGAGAAGCTGAAAGCTTTTCCTCTGAGATCGGGAACAAAACAGGGATGCCCACTCTCCCCACTGTTATTCAACATAGTACTGGAGGTCCTAGCCACGGCAATCAGACAAAACAAAGAAATGCAAGGAATCCAGATTGGTAAAGAAGAAGTCAAACTGTCACTATTTGCAGATGACATGATATTGTACATAAAAAACCCTAAAGACTCCACTGCAAAACTACTAGAACTAATATCAGAATTCAGCAAAGTTGCAGGATACAAAATTAACACACAGAAATCTGTGGCTTTCCTATACACTAGCAATGAACTAACAGAAAGAGAAATCAGGAAAATAATTCCATTCACAATAGCATCAAAAAGAATAAAATACCTAGGAATAAACCTAACCAAGGAAGTGAAAGACCTATACCCTGAAAACTACAAGTCACTCTTAATAGAAATTAAAGAGGATATTAACAAATGGAAACTCATCCCATGCTCCTGGCTAGGAAGAATTAATATTGTCAAAATGGCCATCCTGCCCAAAGCAATCTACAGATGCGATACAATCCGTATCACACTACCAACAGCCTTCTTCAATGAATTGGAACAAATAGTTCTAAAATTCATGTGGAGCCACCAAAGACGCTGAATAGCCAAAGAAATCCCGAGAAGGAAGAATAAAGTGGGGGGATCTCGCTCCCTAACTTCAAGCTCTACTACAAAGCCACAGCAATCAAGACAATTTGGTACTGGCACAAGAACAGAGCCACAGACCAGTGGAACAGTTCGATAAAGGAGCCATGGACATACAATGACAGTCTCTTCAACAGATGGTGCTGGCAAAACTCGACAGCTACATGTAAGAGAATGAAACTGGATCACTGTCTAACCCCATACACAAAAGTAAATTTGAAATGGATCAAATACCTGAATGTAAGTCATGAAACCATAAAACTCTTAGAAAAAAATATAGACAAAAATCTCTTGGACATAAACATGAGCAACCTCTTCATGGACATATCTCCCCGGGCAAGGGAAACAGAAGCAAATATGAACAAGTGGGACTATATCAAGCTGAAAAGCTTCTGTACAGCAAAGGACACCATTAATAGAACAAAAAGGTATCCTACAGTATGGGAGAATATATTCATAAATGAAAGATCTGATAAAGGACTGACATCCAAAATATGTAAAGAGCTCACACACCTCAACAAACAAAACACAAACAATCCAATTACAAAATTGGCAGAGGAGCTGAATAGACTGTTCTGTAAAGAAGAAATTCAGATGGCCAACAGACATATGAAAAGATGCTCCACATCGCTAATCATTAGAGAAATGCAAATTAAAACCACAATGAGATATCACCTCACACCAGTAAGGACCGCCACCATCGAAAAGACAAACAACAACAAATGTTGGCGAGGTTGTGGAGAAAGGGGAACCCTCCTACACTGCTGGTGGGAATGTAAATTAGTTCAACCATTGTGGAAAGCACTATGGAGGTTCCTCAAAATGCTCAAAATAGAAATACCATTTGACCCAGGAATTCCACTTCTAGGAATTTACCCTAAGAATACAGTAGCCCAGTTTGAAAAAGACATATGCACCCCTATGTTTATCACAGCACTATTTACAATAGCCAAGAAATGGAAGCAACCTAAGTGTCCATCATTAAATGAATGGATAAAGAAAATGTGGTATACACAATAGAGTATTATTCAGCCATTAGAAGAAAGCAAATCCTACCATTTGCAACAACATGGATGGAGCTAGAGGGTATTATGCTCAGTGAAATAAGCCAGGCGGAGAAAGACAAGTACCAAATGATTTCACTCATATGTGGAGTATAAGAACAAAGAAAAACTGAAGGAACAAACAGCAGCACAATCACAGAACCCAAGAATGGACTAACAGTTACCAAAGGGAAAGGGACTGGGGAGAATGGGTGGGAAGGGAGGGATACGGCCGGGGAAAAAGAAAGTGGGCATTACAATTAGCATGTGTAGTGGTGGGGGCACAGTGAGGGCTGTACAACACAAGAGAAGATGAGTAGGGATTCTGCAGCATCTTACTATGCTGATGGACAGTGACTGTAATGGGGTTTGTGGGGGGGACTTGGTGAAGAGGGGAGCCTAGTAAAAATAATGTTCTGCACGTATTTGTAAATTAATGATACCAAAAAAAAAAAAAAAGAATAGGCAAATCTGGGGGCACAGAATATGTATCTATGGTTGCCCAGGGCTGGAGGTCAGCAGCAATGTGAGGACTGGGGGGTGATGGCAAAGAGAGGTAGGGTTTCTGTTGGGGGTGATGAAAATGTCCTAAAATTTATTGTGGTGACGATTACACAACTCTGAGTATAATAAGAACCATCTTTATTGTATACTCACATGTGAATTGTATCTCAGTAAAGTTGTTAAAAAGTAAAAAATAATTTTAAAAAACCCTAATCAAGGAGATGTTTGACTTTTACCCCACAAAGCAAATTAATTAGAATTTTGTCACCATGTAGATATTATTCATAAGTGAGCAAGATCTGCATGAAATGTCTAAGGATATAGCAATCTTTATAAGAGCATATCAGATAAAATTTTGATGAATTGGAATATTGGTATATTTGGCAAATGACTTGAGACATTTGTCTAGTCCTGTCTTTGCCTTGTTTCTAATCTAATCCAAATTACTCTCTATTATGATAAATAAAGATTTGAGCATAGCAATACTAAAAGTTTAATGATAGATCAGTTAATTAAATTAAATGCTGTCACTTTTATATTACTAAATATATATTAACATTTCAATCAAAAATTTATACTTTGAAGGATTTATCATTGATTATGAATCTCAATCTCTAAATCTTAATGAGTATCTGACACTAATGCTGTATTTTAGAAAATAGTTTACATTTATCTTATGCTTTGTACTTTACAAACTAATTTCAATTCAACAAGCACTTGTTGATTGCCTACTATGTGCCAGGCATTGTGTTATTTTGTGAAGAAACAACATTGAATGCAGAATAATCTCTACCTTCCAGAAGTTTCTAGGCTAGTGGGAAATATGCAAAAAAAAATTTTAAAGATATTTCAGTTCAGTGTGATAAATGTAATGATAACAAAGATTCTCTCCTTGACCAAATTTTGGTCAGGCTCCTTTAAGCCCTTTCTTCAACATGAACTAATCCTTGGGCTTTGTCCTCAGGCTTGCCCAGTTTTAGCAAGATTTCCTCAACCTCAAATCTGATCACCCTGGTCTACCTTTAGCAAGAACCCCTTTAGGTCAGTTTATCAAGAATTTCCCCTATCCTTGACGCCTCCTTTTAGTAACTTCCCACCCACTGACCCCTGTCCCCAACCTGCTCCTTAGTAATCAATCCCCACTTGTCCTTGTTATATTCATATTTGAGCCCAGTTCTGTAGTGTGATCTCTTTTCCTTTACTGTAATATTTCCTGAATAAATCCTGTTTTTATCATTTTAACTACTATCCATTTCTAATTGTCTTTAACAGTAGTTCAGAGTATTATGGAACACAAAGGTAAGGCTCCCAACTAGTTCAGCCAGAAATGTTTTCTTAGAGGAGATGACTTCAAAATTACAGCTAATGACTGAGAGTTAACTAGGCAAAGGGATTTGGCAATGAGTGGACAGTATTCTAGGGAAGGGTATAGCAAAGGCATGCAAGCTAGAAAAGAGTATAGTGTACTCTTGGAATTGTTGGCTGTTTAGAATACCTGCCATGTAAAATTTTAGGGAGCCAAAGTAAAAGGTAAATGTAGATAAGCAGTATGTTTATTAGACCTGTTTTCAGAAAGGAGGAGTTCCTTTAGCTTCTACATTAATGCTGTTCTTACCATATTCCATGAGATCCATTGTCATCATCAAGGAATATTTGCTATGCATTTGTGAAGTACACAGTCCTGAGGCAGAGGCTCACTAAGAGACTGAGACCTAATCATAGGACCACTTCTCCTCTCCACAAATCCTTACCACCACATTCATGAAGGCTGATTTACAGCAGTTCTTTTTGCCCAATATGTCATGTCCAGCTATCAAGAAAATATAATAAGGCATACTGAAAGTCAACAAACAGTCTGAGGCAGCAGAGTAAGCATAAGAACCATCATTAAGGCACTGATGTTGGGATTACCAGATTAGTAATTTAAAACAGCTATGATTAATAAACTAAGAGCTTTAATGGATAAAGTAGACAGTATGCAAGAGCAGATGGGCAATGTAATCAGAGAGATGGAAGTCCCAAGGAAGAACCAAAAAGAAATGCTAGAGATCAAAAACACTGAAACAGAAATGAAGAATGCTTTTTATGGTCTTAATAGTAAACTGGACATGGCTGACGAAAGAATCTCTGAACTTGTTGTAGCTGCTGGGACAGAAGTCCATATAGGGTATAATGAGGTCACAGAGGTGTGCGCAATTCTACGTGGGGTAGGAGTCATGGAAACATTGCAAAAGCAATCAACTCTTGAACTGTGGGTTGAAACACATAAATAGTGCTTTAAAAGGGACATTCCAGAGTAGTGTATAAGCAAACACACTAAGCTGAGTGAATCATTAAATGAACTTTAAATTATTTGGATTGTTTAAAGCATTGGAATTGAAGGACAAGTGGCAAAATGAGCACAGAGGGAGAGACAGGATGCAGATCATGGACAACTTGTTAGGCTAAGCAATTTGCATTAGTTGAGAAAAGAGAATGGCAACCAGGAGAAAGGGTTGCATCCATATACACAGATTTTATACAAATATCAAAGGAAGCTCACTATTAAATGCAATGTGGTATCTTGAGAAAAGGACTGGGATAAAGTATGGCAAACCAGAGTTGAAATATCAGCCTTTCTACCTAATAACTATACGATCTCACGCAAATTACTCAACATCTTTGAACCTCGGTTTACATATTAACAAGCTAAATTACTTAGATATTGCAGACACAACACCAGTGCAATGGTATTTTTGTATCTGGCAGAGTCATAAACAACAGATTAGCACCCTATGCCTATATAACAACTGTAAAATGAGAAGCCTGCCAGGCAAATGATTATGTTTTGTTTTACTGACAATGCAGATAAACCATTCCCAAGTCTGATGCATTTACTGATACTTCAGGTTAGAGAGAAAAACTCCTCCCTCTATTCATCATCCCCTGAGACTTTTTCAAAAGAGGTCATAGCTTTGGATCAATGTATTTTCTTGAATGAGTTATGCAAATTCAGTATTGTCAGTGAGAAAGGATGGATTACAGTGGCACTGGCCTATGATATTCACTGGAGAAAACAAGGCTGAGTAAAAAAAAATCAAATGTCAGCCTCTCTACTGAAACAAAGTGAAAGGTGAACTGTTTATACATATGGCATGACAGGTCTGCTAACATATACTTCATTTTTCATTAACTGACAGTGACATTTAATACTCCTAACAGGGGATAGATGTTCTGATCTGTGAAACTGCTTGGCAGTTCATGCGGAGAAGACAAAAGTGCACTGATATTCCATTGAAAGGCCAGAACAAAATACATTTCTTGAATCACAAATGACGTGGAAAGGACATAGAGTGACTGTATTTGGTTATTTTCTAATAGCAGGTTCTGAAGAATTTGTATTTCTTTAATATTTCATGTACAATACACTGATACTGATTGTCTCAAAGGGAATCATTGAATTGTGTATGATGAGTTCAGGGTGTGGCTTTCTCAACTCCCTTTATAACAGGTATTTGGTAAAATCGCAAAATGGATCTTTTGGTAAGGGTATGTATGTTTGATCTTTCAGCAGAGGCTTCTCATTTTTTTTTTGTATTACGTTACTTGACCTTGTGAAGGGAAAGAAAATAACCTTTACATAAATTTTGGCAAAACAGGGTTAAAAAATCAAAGGACAAGCATTATGTAGGTTTTACTGCTTTAGTTCACTAGTTCCTGTGTTATGCAGAATCTAAGTACTGAATAAAAGTTTGTCATCTCGTTTGGTTGTAAAGAAGGATTTTGTAATGGAAGTGAATACAATATTGCCTTTCTGGTTTCTAATGAGACTGAAACAGACAGAGGTATGAACTGCCCTAGTTATTATATTAGAATGCCAGTGTTATCATTTAGTACTGACTGTTTTAATGTTTTAGTGAAATAACACATTAGAAGTTTTTTTAAAATAACCTCACAATGAAAAATAAAAAATCTCTCTGAACTATATTGTGTTCTCACACAATAAGACCCTATTTATGACCTATTCATATGTGCAGTATGCATCCATATAACCACATCACAAATATATTTTATATAGATACTTCAAAAATGTATGTTTGTTTTACATGATTCTGATTTTGAAAGAAGGAAACAGTACAAATAAATTGTTAGCTTATATTTGGAGAAATCACATCCTATTCAGTGTCAAAAATTGTCAAGTGTGTTTTATAAAGATGTTTGCAAATTCTAGAGCTTTTTCTCAGCTCTAAACTACCACTCAGTAATGTGGTATATGAGTTAAAAAAATGTACTAGTAGGCATTTTGGAAAATAAAATAAATTATTTTAAGATACAGAAAGAGTAGGAAATTTTTTTCTGATTCACTATGAAAATTGGTCCCCATAATACTTGTCTCAAAAGTTCCATTCATCACCCAGCACCTGTACTTCTGAAATTTTCACATATACTGGTTAACAAATGGCATGTAAATTGATAAATACATCTTCTATGACTCATATATCCATGTCTTTACACAGTGATATGATATGCAAAATGTTATTGTTATGTGCCTTAAATAATGACATTCTGCAGCCTAATTTTCCAGATGAATCTCACTCAGCAAGGTTAAGGACCATACAGAAGGGCAGACAGGCACATTCTAGTGCCTGGGATGTAAATATTTAAATACTGTGCCTAGTCCACTAAGCCATGCTGACTGCTCAGGCAGATAATTCCTGGGACACTATTCACACTTGTAAAGTGCCTCAAATTTGATATACACAGTTGATTTTCAGAGAGCATAGCTATATTCTACAAAAATTAAAATCTAGTGGTCCCTAATTTTATATTAATGAACCAGCTTCACTATCTGTATGCTGTGCCAAGGTGTAAAAATGAACTGAAAATCCAAAAACCTGAGAGTTAGAAATAGCGTAACTTTATAGCTGAGTCACTGAGAAATACAGCTGTGCCTTGTATGTTGATAGCACTTGCAACCTTTGTAATTAGTCTCCTGTCTCCCATCAGAGTCTCATGACAATCCAGGCAGTGAGGCAGGGCAGGGCTGACCTTCCCCCTCTGACATGGGAGCACTTGAATCATATACAATCTTTAGGATTTTTCTGTAAGTAAATGGAAGAAAAAGGGGAGTCGAATGTAAATCCCTAGGTTCCCACCCCAAGCACACTGAAGTTTCTGAAAGGCTGATATGCAGAGTTTGCCATCCTGTTTTTAGGACTAAAAGAAGAAATCAGCCTCAAGTATACAGCATGTTTTCAGTCATCAGAATACACCTGTTTACTTTTGCCTGGCCTCCAGAATGGATGTTAAGCAAGAACAAAGCTTATGGTTAAGTTGAAACAGTGATTGACTGATCTGGTCATATCTGTTATGTTTTCTGTGGGAAGGATGTAAAAAAAGAAGGTGTGAAGTCTCCATAATAGTGCTAGGTTGCATAGTTGACAAACATGAGCTGTTGACAAACAATTTCCTTTCCCTTTTATGGGTGGAATTAGATCAGAAACATGCTTTCCTCTCCAACTGTGCACCCTTTTGGGGAAAAATTTTGCTACCTGAATTTCTAGTCAATGACACAATGATAGTTTGGATTCAGCTGACCAATGTATAGAAAAAGCAGCTTTCTGCAAAGCAAATATGTTTCACTCTGAAAAATTGGGAAAGAGAGCACAATAAAATGATTAACTGACATAAAGAAATATACATAGAAAGGTATTTGAGTATTTGGTACCTAGCTATTCTGTAGTGAAGATAATATTATGGTAAAGGTTGTTCTGCTTCTGTAAGTGAATTCAAACTAAATGAATTACAGTAACTTATTTGTTTAAACTACCATTGTAAAAATGTTCTTTTCTAACATGATGTAGATTATCTTAAAGTTTAAGTGGCTTAATATTTTACTGTAGAAATACAAGTAGTTTGTAATCCTTCAAGTTGTACCCAGAGGCTCAGAACCAATTAACTAGAAAATTAAATACATAAAGTTTAAAACAATTAAAAAGCTAATTAATCACAGTACTTTAATTCTTACAAGCAACTAAACTAAAGTAGGTTAAAAGATAAAAGATAAACTTACAGAGAGCATGGCTTGTCACCACTAACGACTGCAATTTTTCCAATTAGTGCATATTTTGTTATACTCAATTCAAAACTGATGAGCTTCCTGGCACTTGGATACAGATTTTGCCAACACAAGCCAGATGAATCATGCTATTAGTAATTAGAGACTTAATACAAGATATCAGTAAACGAAGTCTCATGTTAAGCCATTTCAACTATACAACAGAGTCCTGGAAATGCCACACATGGTGAAATAAATATAGATATTTTCTCCATTTGTTGTATATGTTATAGTGCAGGGATCCTGGAGTGTTTTAAGTATAATTTATTATCTACCATATATTATTTTGGTCCTGTTTCTCCTGCTTTCCTTTTAAACTGTTTTAATTAAATTTGAATTCAGATTCTGGTAATAACATATACCATATTTTTAAGTGAATTTGAGTAGAAAAAGTTTGCTTGCTCACTTAGCTCTCTTTCCCCTTTGGAAGATCTGCTTAAGTTCATAATAACATAGATCACAAAAGAGATTACATGAGAAGCTTCACAAGAGCCTCCTGAGACCTGTGCCTTGTTTTTGAGTTGATATTTTTGTCGTCAATTACAGTCATTCAACTGTCAAACTTTCCAGCTTAGAATTCCCTAAGACTATCAAAAATCAGTTGTCATTAATTTCTCTCCTAGTAGTCATTTCAGTACATGTGCCAAAGACTGAATGGCTAAATGAAGACTGCATTTCTGTCTCTCTCCTGAAACAAGGTCTCCAGGGCAAACATGATAGTGAGTCAGGGCACAGAAGTTCAGTGCCACTGTACATGCCATTTCTGTTCAATGTATTTAATAAAGAACCATGGTCTCTGGGGTCCCTCTCTCTGACATCTGGCTTAAGTTATATTGGTGACAGATACATTGTAAATGCACAGACAGATCTTTTATGATCATCGATACAGAATGTAGCATTTTACTTCTTGGAAATGTACAACTTCAACCTACATCTGCCTTCACACTGTAGGTTTTGTTAATTGTGAATACCTATTTCCCACATGAACCTGACAGCTTCATCATTAAAAATACTCCAGAGTATATGAGATTAAGATATGTGGGAGAAAAAAAGTTACAGAAATTTAGGCAATATAAATTATATTTGACATTTTATTGCTGCAAAGCACATGATTAAATTATCTATAGATAATCTGTATCCTTCCTTCTCTATAAAATTTGTCTTTGATGCTCTTGTTAGTTTTTGAGAATCAGGGGCTCTCTTATTTCTTTCATACAAGTTTTAACATCAGAGTACTGAGAATGTACTGACTATTATCTCATTTACTAGTATCAGTTCTAAAGAATTTATTATAATTATGTATCAGCAAAACCTTTTCTACTTTTGTGTAGTCCAAAGACTAGCATTGCTTTACCATGCTCACAAGGTTATTTTATATCTCTCTACCTTAAAGATCAATTTTATTTGTAGAAGCTATTATCATTTTTGCTGATATTAATAGTACTTTAATTATTATTACAGAATCAAAGATGTTAAAAATAACATGCCAGAATTAGTAGTTATTGGGTTCAAATAAGATCACGTTGTTTAGTACAACAGCTCATGTGAGAACATTAGTGATTAGAGATATATGTATCTTTATATTATATACACATATATATAAAATTTCTGTGGCATACTTCCTGTTATTTCAATAAATGATATGGGCCAGAGTTAGAGAGATTAAAAGAGTGGGGATGCAGATTGTAGAAAAATATTTTTGATAGATCAGAAGAGAGTGAGACAGAAAGAGATACGCTATTCTGTCCTCAGTTTAGCTGTATGAGGCTCTGAAGAACAAAATGAAAGGAGGGGTAGAGATATCTGTATAAATTGCCTAAGTCAACTCAGAATTTGACTCTGCCCAAGAAGAAAGACGAACATCATGATGGAAGAGATAAGGAACAAATATATTCTGTAGTAAATGAACATGCAAGTGTAAATGTGTGTGTCTCTGGGTGAGGGTCTCTAAGAAGCCAGTCTTCCCCAAGCCTAACTTGAGCATTGCCTGTGACAGCCATTTTGTCTCAGAGCTGACTGTGGGTTCTTTTCATCAGGCTGTAATGCCAGAAATGTCATAGCCTCATACCTTTATTCTTTCATATATAGGAGTAATCCTGCACAGTACAAAAGAGAGTGAAATTCCTTATTCACATTTATATTTCTGGTGCTATAATACCACCATAACACCATTCATAATAAATACCAATCTACTATGGTACTAACAATTTAATTAATCAGGCCCTGATGTTTATAGATTGGAAGTTTGAATCAAGAAAGTTAAATCATCTGTTTGAATATAAAAGCATGCAATTGGACAGCATATTTAAAATTGCTTGCTGGATGTGGGGGTATGCCCACACTCACGATCTGAGTGCATCTGGCCATTTGAAACAGGTATAAATTAGCTTGTGTATGAAATCATCCCCACAGAGCTGCAGGTGTCACTTTCTGGAAAGTTGAGCCTGAGTAAGTTAGTCCAAATTGCCATCTTGAAAGTTGATCGTATTACACCCACTTGTTTGTACTTTCCTTCTAGCCTATACAAAGGCAGAATCTAGGGACGTTTTTGCATCCTAGCTTCTGAAACAAGTGTCTTCTTGTAGATCAGAATTTGTATTGTATATACCTGCTCTATAACAATAGGGGTCTTTTTTTATCTCAATTTGGACAGATTAGGCCTTTTTTGGCAGGCCATAATGAAGCTATTTTGAAGACAAATTTCAAAATACAAACAATAGTTTGTTCAAACCTGCCTGAGTCTGACAATTAAGTCTTTGAGTTTTTTATTAGTTAACTAGTTCAAAAATATAAATTCAACCTTAGTTATTGTGCATGTCTTTGTATATATATATATAAGATACCTAGAATAATTATACTCTACTGCAGGAATAGACAAATGATTGCTACAACTGAGTAAAAATTCACTGCATATATATTTATTAAAAAGCTTCTACATGCCAGGTACTGTTACAGGCACTTGGAAAACATCAGTGAACAATGCAGACAAGCCCTGTGCCATCACAGAGTCCTAGTGAACTTATATTCAAGTGACTCCAGAAATAAATTCCTCTGCTAATATTCAAAACACTAAACAAAACTTTCCCTAAAATAGATGTCTCCCATCATTTCTTACAACCTGAAGGGTATCTCTCACTTTAAAAAGAAGTTACTGAGGCAGAGCCAAGATGGTGGCGTGAGTAGAGCAGCAGAAATCTCCTCCCAAAACCATATATATTTTTGAAAATACAACAACAAATACAACTCTTCCTAAAAGAAGAGACCAGAAGACACGGGACAACAACCAGATTACATCCACACCTGCGAGAACCCAGCGCCTCACGAAGGGGGTAAGATACAAGCCCCGACCCGGCGGGACCCAAGCGCCCCTCACCCCAGCTCCTGGCAGGAGGAGAGGAGTCAGAGCGAGGAGGGAGAGGGAACCCAGGACTGCTAAATGGCCAGCCTTAGCCATCCAGGGACAAAGAAAAGTGAGTGCTTTTTGAAAGTCTTAAAAGGACAGGGACCCCACTGCTGGATGGAAGCATCCCAGGAAACTTAGCCCAGCAGCTGGGAATCCCGGAGAACTCTGGGGACCCTAACCCCCAGAGCAGCAGCGCTGCTCGGAGGAGCCTCACAGAGATGAACAGCCTCCCAGCCGTCTCCCCTCCAAAGCAGCTCCACCATATCGGAGCAGCAGCCTGAGGCAGGCCAGGCCCATAGCAATCACCGAGCTTAACTCCACAGCAGCCAGGCAAGAATCAAAAGCCCCGTCTGCACGCGACTGCCTAGGACAAGCCGTTAGAGGTTGCTGTTCTCCCAGGACAGGAAGGCCACAAACCAGCAAGAAGGGACATTCTTCCAGCCATCACATGTGCCAGCTTCACAATCTCTATCACCATGAAAAGGCAGAAGAATTTGATACAGACCAAACCACAGAGTTAACCCCTGAGAAGGAGACAGACCTAACCAGTCTTCCTGAAAAAGAATTCAAAATAAAGTTCATAACCATGCTGACGGAGCTGCAGAGAAATATACAAGAGCTAAGGGATGATGTCCAAAGGGAGATTACAGAAATGAAACAATCTCTGGAAGGATATATAAGCAGAATGGATAAGAAGAAAGAGGCCATTGATGGAATAGAAAACAGAGAACAGGAACGTATAGAAGCTGATGCAGAGAGAGATAAAAGGATCTCCAGGAATGAAACAATATTAAGAGAACTGTGTGACCAATCCAAAAGGAACAATATCCGCATTATAGGGGTACCAGAGGAAGAAGAGAGAGAAAAAGGGATAGAAAGTGTCTTTGAAGAAATAATTGCTGAGAACTTCGCCAAATTTGGGGAGCAAATAATTGATCAGACCAGGGAAATAAACAGAACTCCCAACAGAAGGGACTCAAGGAGGACAACACCAAGACACACAATAATTAAAATGGCAAAAATCAAGGAAACGGACAAAGTTTTAAAGGCAGCTAGAGAGAGGAAAATGGTCACCTATAGAGGAAAACCCATCAGGCTATCATCAGACTTCTCAAAAGAAACCTTACAGGCCAGAAGAGAATGCCATGATATATTTAATGCAATGAAACAGAAGGGCCTTGAACCAAGAATACTGTATCCAGCATGATTATCATTTAAATTTGAAGGAAGGATTAAACAATTCCCAACAAGCAAAAGTTGAGGAAATTTGCCTCCCACAAACCACCTCTACAGGGTATTTTAGAGGGACTGTTCTAGATGGGAGCACTCCTAAGACTAAATAGATGTCACCAGAGAAAATAAAATCACAGCAAAGAAAGCAGACCAACCAAATACTAAATAAAAGCAAAAAATAAAATCAACTTACCCACAAAAGCAGTTAAAGGAAATACAAAAGAGCACAGAATAAAACAACCAATATATAAAGAATGGAGGAGGAGGTATAAGAAGGGAGAGAAAAAAAGAATCACCAGACAGCGTTTATAACAGCTCAGTAAGTGAATTAAGTAAGACAGTAAGATACAAAAGAAGCTAACCTTGAACATTTGGTAACCAAGAATCTAAAGCCTGAAATGGCAATACGTACGTATCTTTCAGTAGTCACTCTAAATGTAAATGGACTGAATGCACCAATCAAAAGACACAGAGTAATAGAATGGATAAAAAAGCAAGACCCATCTGTATGCTGCTTAAAGAGACTCACCTCAAACCCAAAGACATGCACAGACTAAAAGTCAAGGGATGGAAAAAAATACTTCATGCAAACAACAGGGAGAAAAAAGCAGGTGTTGCAGTACTAGTATCAGACAAAATAGACTTCAAAACAAAGTAACAAGAGATAAAGAAGGACATTACATAATGATAAAGGGCTCAGTCCAACAAGAGGATGTAACCATTCTAAATATATATGCACCCAACACAGGAGCACTAGCATATGTGAAACAAATACTAACAGAATTAAAGGAGGAAATAGAATGCAATGCATTCATTTTAGGAGACTTCAACACACCACTCACTCCAAAGGATAGATCCACCAGAGAGAAAATAAGGACACAGAGGCACTGAACAGCACACTAGAAGAGATGGACCTAATAGACAACTATAGAACTCTACATCCAAAAGCAGCAGGATATACATTCTTCTCAAGTGCACATGGAACATTCTCTAGAAAAGTCCACATACTAGGCCACAAAAAGAGCCTCTGTAAATTCCAAAAGATTGAAATTCTACCAACCAACTTTTCAGACCACAAAGGTATAAAACTAGAAATAAATTGTACAAAGAAAACAAAAAGGCTCACAAAAAATTGGAGGCTTAACAACATGCTCCTAAATAATCAATGGATCAACGAACAAATTAAAATAGAGATCAAGGAATATACGGAAACAAATGAGAACAACAACGCAAACCCCTAACTTCTGTGGGATGCAGTGAAAGCAGTCTTAAGAGGAAAGTATATAGCAATCCAGGCATACTTGAAGAAGGAAGAACAATCCCAAATGAATAGTCTGACAATTATTAAAACTGGATAAAGAAGAACAAATGAGGCCGAAGGTCAGCAGAAGGAGGAACATAATAAAGATCAGAGAATAAATAAACAAAATTGAGAAAAATAAAACAATAGAAAAAATCAATGAAACCAAGACCTGGTTCTTTGAGAAAATAAACAAAATAGATACACCTCTAGACAAACTTATTAAGAGAAAAAGAGAATCAACACATATCGACAGAATCAGAAATGAGAGTGGAAAAATCACGACAGACTCTACAGAAATAAAAAGAATTATTAAAGACTGCTATGAAAACCTATATGCTAACAAGCTGGAAAACCTAGAAGAAATGGACAACTTCCTAGAAAAATACAACCTTCCAAGACTCACCAAGGAAGAAATATAAAAGTTAAACAAATCAATTACAAGGAAAGAAATTGAAGTGGTAATCAAAAAACTACCCAAGAACAAAACCACCGCGCCAGATGGATTTACCTCGGAATTTTATCAGACATACAGAGAAGACATAATACCCATTTTCCTTAAAGTTTTCCAAAAAATAGAAGAGGAGGGAGTACTCCCAAACTCATTCTATGAAGCCAACATCACCCTAATACCAAAACCAGGCAAAGACCCCACCAAAAAAGAAAATTATGGACCAATATCCCTGATGAATGTAGATGCAAAAATACTCAATAAAATATTAGAAAACCGAATTCAAAATTATATCAAAAGGATCATACACCATGACCAAGTGGGATTCATCCCAGGGAAGCAAGGATGGTACAACATTCGAAAATCCATCAACATCATCCACCATATAAACAAAAAGACAGACAAAAACCACATGATCATCTCCATAGATACTGAAAAAGCATTTGACAAAATTCAACACCCATTCATAATAAAAACTCTTAGCAAAATGGGTATAGAGGGCAAGTACCTCAACATAATAAAGGCCATATATGATAAACGCACAGCTAACATCATACTGAACAGCAAGAAGCTGAAAGCTTTTCCTCTGAGATCGGGAAAAAGACAGGGATGCCCACTCTCCCCACTGTTATTTAACATAGTACTGGAGGTCCTTGCCACAGCAATTAGATAAAACAAAAAAATACAAGGAATCCAGATTGGTAAAGAAGAAGTTAAACTGTCACTATTTTCAGGTGACATGATATTGCACATAAAAAACCCTAAAGACTCCACTGCAAAACTACTAGAACTGATATCGGAATACAGCAAAGTTGCAGGATACAAAATTAATACAGAGAAATCTGTGCCTTCCGTATACACTAACAATGAACCAATAGAAGGAGAAATCAGAAAAATAATTCCATTCACAATTGCATCAAAAAGAATAAAATACCTAGGAATAAACCTAACCAAAGAAGTGAAAGACCTATACCCTGAAAACTATAAGACACTGTTAAGAGAAATTAAAGAGGACACTAACAAATGGAAACTCATCCCATGCTCTTGGCTAGGAAGAATTAAAATCATCAAAATGGCCATCCTGCTCAAAGTGATATACAGATTTGATGCAATCCCTATCAAATTATCAACAACATTCTTCAACGAACTGGAACAAATAGTTCTAAAATTCATATGAAACACCAAAGAACCCGAATAGCCAAAGCAATCCTGAGAAAGAAGAATAAAGTGGGGGGGATATCACTCCCTAACTTCAAGCTCTACTACAAAGCCATAATAATCAAGACAATTTGGTACTGGCACAAGAACAGAGCCACAGTCAAGTAGAACAGATTAGAGACTCCAGACATTAACCAAAACATATATGGTCAATTAATATATGATAAAGGAGCCATGGACATACAATGGGGAAATGACAGTCTCTTCAACAGATGGTGCTGGCAAAACTGGACAGCTACATGTAAGAGAATGAAACTGGATCACTGTCTAACCCCATACACAAAAGTAAACTCCAAATGGATCAAAGACCTGAATGTAAGTCATGAAACCATAAAACTCTTAGAAAAAAACATAGGCAAAAATCTCTTAGACATAAACATGAGTGACCTCTTCTTGAACATACCTCCCTGGGCAAGGGAAACAAATGCAAAAATGAACAAATGGGACTATATCATGCTGAAAAGCTTCTGTACAGCAAAGGACACCATCAATAGAACAGAAAGGTACACTACAGTGTGGGAGAATATATTCGTAAATGACAGATCCAATAAAGGCTTGACCTCCAAAATATATATAGAGCTCACCCACCTCAACAAACAAAAAGCAAATAATCCAATTAAAAAATGGGCAGAGGAGCTGAACAGACAGTTCTCCAAAGAAGAAATTCAGATGGCCAACAGACACATGAAAAGATGCTCCACATCGCTAGTTATCAGAGAAATGCAAATTAAAACCACAATGAGATATCACCTCACACCAGTAAGGACCGCCACCATCGAAAAGACAAACAACAACAAATGTTGGCGAGGTTGTGGAGAAAGGGGAACCCTCCTACACTGCTGGTGGGAATGTAAATTAGTTCAACCATTGTGGAAAGCAGTATGGAGGTACATCAAAATGCTCAAAATAGACTTACCTTCTACTTCTAGGAATTCTACTTCTAGGAATTTACCCTAAGAGTGCAGCAGCCCAGTTTGAAAAAGGCAGATGCACCCCTATGTTTATTGCAGCACTATTTACAATAGCCAAGAATTGGAAGGAACTTAAGTGTCCATCAGTAGACGAATGGATAAAGAAGGTGTGGTACATATACACAATGGAATATTATTCAGCCATAAGAAGAAAACAAATCCTACCATTTGCAACAACATGGATGGAGCGAGAGGGTATTATGCTCAGTGAAATAAGCCAGGCAGATAAAGACAAGTACCAAATGATTTCCCTCATCTGTGGAGTATAAGAACAAAGAAAAAACTGAAGGAAGAAAACAGCAGCAGAATCACAGAACCGAAGAAGGGACTAAGTTACCAAAGGGAAAGAGACTGGGGAGAATGGGAGGGTAGGGAGGGATAAGGGTGGGGAAGAAGAAAGGGGGTATTATGATTATCATGTATAATATATAATGTGGGGGGTGGGGGAAAGGGGAGGACTGTTCAACACAGAGAAGTCAAGTAGTGATTCTATAGCATCTTACTATGCTGATGGACAGTGACTGTAATGGAGTTTGTTGGGGTGACTTGGTGAAGGGGAGAGCCTAGTAAACATAATGTTCTTCATGTAATTGTAGATTAATGATAACAAAATTAAAAAAAAAAGAAGTTACTGACACTGAGAGGTAGATGAAGGCGATGGTTATACAATATGGTTCTAATAAAAAATCATCCAGATTCTCACCTTCCTGATATTCAGGATTTGCGATTCATTGAGAAGTAATTCAATCATATCATTACCTCGTGTTCATTGAAGGGTGAAGTATTTTTGTAAGTGGTGCATACACACCATATCTTTGCCAATATCAAGAGTCCTAAGAGAAACATATAGTTCACAGAAGTCAAAAGGGACTTCTTATTTTTCTAGAGCAAAACACCCTTTTTATAACGATATCTTCCCTTGCTAAAGTATATTGAAATGATCTATATTTGACTCCGAATAGTTCCTAGAATCAGAGATGACATACTCACATTTAACCCCAGGTCTTAATACAATACCTGACACAGCATAAGAGCTCAGAATTGCTAACTGAACTATTACTGAACAGCAACCAAACTCTTTTTAATAACGAAGACTTAAAAACCAATTATAAATAGCAACCATTTGAAAATCTTACCTTTCTTATGCTACATTTTTCCAAATAGAGAAAACACTTGGCATCATTGAGTACTAAAATACTTAGTATTTTAAAACTGAATATTGAAAAATTGTATTATCTTATACTAGCTCAAATTCAAGATAATAAAAGCATATGATCAGTGATCTCCATGGAAAGTAATCTTGCCCTCAAGGGAACATGTGATAATGTCTAGATTCATTTTTGGTTGTCACAATTCAGTGTGTGGGTTACTGCTCTAATCACCTGACAGAGAATAGAGGCCAGAGTTGTTGCTTAGCATCTTACAATGTACAGGAGAGCCGCCACAATGAAGAATTATCCAGTCCTGAATCTTACTAGTTCCAAGGATGAAAAAACCTGCATTAGATAAATGTGGGCCAAAATTAAAGGAAAAAAATTCTCACATAGCTTGTAGAGATCTCAGTAACGATGATAATTAAAAATTCCAGTGAATATCACTAGTAAAAACTGGTAAGATGTGGTAAAACCTTTATTTCACTGTGACAGCTATTTAAAAGGTTTATTGCTAAGTCCAAAGGCACCTGGTTCACTTATCTGTTGTGAAATGGTGGTTCGGGGGGCTTAGGGGTGGGACGTGGAGTCAATATATCCCAGTAGACAGAACTCTGGGTTTATAAAAGATCAATAAGCACCTTTCTCCTCTAACTCTGTGACATCTCGGGGAGGTCATGGAGTTACTGGGCCTCAGTTTTTGTTGTGTCACCTGCTTCTGATAGGTAAGTCCTCAGAAACATTCTCCTTTCCTCTACAACAACATTGTCCAATAAAAACATGGGAGGCACAGACACAAACCACATATGTAATTTAAAATTGCCTTGTAGCCCTATTAAAAAATGTAAAGAAAAAAAGGGAAATTAATTTTAATATCATACTTCGTTTAATATATCTAAAATATTATCATTTCAATATAAAATTATTCAGATATTTTAGTACTAAGTCTTTTTAAAAATCCCATATTTATTTTACAGTTAGGGAACATATCAATTTGAGCTTCTCACACTGTAAAGATTTAGGAGCCACATGTTGCTAATGGTTACCACATTGAGCAGTACAGGCCTAGATAATAAAACCTGTCTTAAATTTTCCCATGGGGGCTTGAAGAAAGAGAAAGGAAAAATACAGAAATCATCATGGTGTCATCACTATTAACAAGTCTTAGTGTTTCCTCTTACCCTGATTCTGTGACTCTTGTGATAAGGGCTATTCTCTAGAAACAGCCATTTTTCTTTTCACTTTAGGGTATTATTAGATAAATAAGTATAACATTATGAAATAATCCAGAACTTTTGTTTTAGAATCTGAAGAAATTTAGGATGGGTATCCTCATTTAGAATTATGTCTCTCATGATATCCTCTGGTAACGGCAGCCAAAGAAACTAACCTATCAGGACCTGCGTCTTAAGTCTATAAAGGCAGAAAAATTAACATTAGATACTATCTCTGAAATCTTTGCTTTGTTATATATTTTCCAAAGTGTTTAACAGACAAACCAAATTGGGAAGTTGTACTTTTTAAAGTTCAAGTTAGACAAAAAGGTAGAAAGCATATTCATTGGAATCATTGGAACCGAAAAAACTATATATATTTGTCATGTCACTGAAGCTTTGCTAAGGAAAGCACTTTATCCACAATCATATGAAATTCTGAGGCTTCAAAATGTAATACTTCAATTTAAAACTTAACACAGGATTATACGGCAGTTGGAAAACTGCAATATAGTATCTCTAAGAGGATATACTAAAATCCTTCTTGACAGCATGATGATTTTACCACTGCTTAAAGACACATACTAAAAATGTTGTTCGCAGTTTGTGTGCTTAATTGTGTGAGCAATGATTAGAAATCAGAAATATGTGGTAAGTTTATTTGCTCATATCTATATATTTGCACAAGCAAAATAGTTCCCCAAGAAAAAAATGGAATGAATAGGGTTATAAAATAAATGAATTATGAATTTATTGTTATTATTATGTAATAGGGATTGGAGCATACTGGTGAAAATTAGCATGTTTTCTAAAAAAAATTTAGATATAGCAGTATACCTAGATATTTGAATTAACTTGAAGTATGTGAGTCAGTTTATTTTCTAATTGCTTTGTATTGTATGTACATGATCTTTAGCTTCTGTGATTCTGTGTCTATATATTGCAAGAAGCAACTATTATATACTGAACATTTAGATATGACAGGTGTTTTACAAATATTTGTTTTAACATAGTACGTCCCGCATTTTCTGATGAAGAAATAAAAACTATTACAGTTTCAAAGCTTAAAGATAAATAGGAGATAAATAAGAGCCATAGTGTCCTGCTTATTATGCAATACAAGTATACAGGATTTTTATGAAAGCAATGAAAAGTGGAGAGATTTACCAAGAAGACTTTAATAAATCTACAATGCTTTCCATATTAAACATAATGCCTTCTGTACCATTCACAGTGAATCTTGCGCACCTCCACATCTCAGTTAACAGTGAAAACAGGAAATTTTTATTTTCTTATACTTTGAGTATTTGGGGGGATTAATGTCACTTTAATAATAACAACTAAAGTACTTCATTTTCCTTGATGGTAAACTGGTGAAAATGAACTTAGATAGTCAGTGCTCGATCTCTCTATTCTGTTCTGCATTCTGATAGTACTTTTCAATCTGATCATCTAGTACAAGGAAAATGCAGTCACAGAAGGCAAGCTTCAACGCTGTGCCCTACTACATAAAGAATTAGCACTCAGCCTAGCCATGCAACCCAGTTTTTATAAAGCAACCCCAAACCCCCTTGGCTGACTCTTCGGCAGGGTCGTTATTACCAAAGTCCTCGATTTTGTACTTGCTAATTCAATCGGCCGCCTGAAAAGGCTTTCAGCTCTGCATTTCATGGGATAATAAGGCTTTTTACATATTTTTGAGTTTTGCTCTGTTGACAGAAAAAAATGAATTTCCAGAACTACAAGACTTGAAGACTTTCTTCTCTCATAATAAATGTTACTTCCAAGTTTAACATCACTGGCCATTTCATCAATTTTTCTATAAGTATACAAGTTTATATCTTAGTGGAATATAATATTAACTTTACTGTCACAAGAAATTGAAACGTTTTTGATTATTAAAAATAATAAATTGACTCATATTCTTTCAGGTCTTAAAAATAGCTTCGTATTTTATTACCTTTGTAAAGAAAGTTTTTATTTAAATAGATTGTGTCACCTTGTTACATTATTAGCACTTTTATTATTATTAAAGACACAATTACCCTTCATTGTAAATGTGCTTCCTCTGATATATGAAAAAATATGAACATTTTTGATATAACAGGTGGAGACTTCCTGATCTTTTCCTATGTCATTATTATTAATCATTAATATTTCTGGGTAAGTGCACTGTTATATGCTTGTGTCAGTTATCGTCTTAAATATTCTTAACAAATTTTAGGCATATGATCAGTGAAAAAGTGCTCCAAATATGATTGCCTATGGTATTTATAATTTTTACCATTATAATAATTATAAATCTAAAAATGAATTTTTTTAGTTTTTGGAAGACTTCATCCCTAATTTTACAAATAAATATATATTAACCGTTTTTAAAAAGTTGAAAATGTTGGCCTTTGACGAAAACCAGTCAGTCTTAACATAATTCAAGGGTGCTTATCAAAATAAATCTTAAATTATATACATGTTGGTTTTTTATGCATTGTCTCCTCTTCATTTTAGATAGTAATCTCTTTTTTAAAGTACTAATTTATGAAAACTTATGAGATTTCTCTCATATATATATATATAAAATATTATATGTATCAACATATTCAAAGTTTTGAGCTTTATTAACCTTAAAAGTTTGGTTGCCCAAAATTGAACTTTATTAGTCAATATGAAAAGAAAGTGTGAAAAATTGTTTGACAGTATTATAACTAAACTGTTCTCTGAACTTGACTGTGATGACTAAGGTAAGAGAAAAGCCAACTAAAATTGAGATTAATCATCTTAACTCCAGTTACTAACAGTCTGAAATACTAATTTGATATCATATAGACAGAGCCTATATATGAATGAAGACAAAGTTCCCCAACAAACGTTATCATCAAGGACCTAGCATTTCTCACCTTAAGAAAAACTGATTAGCATCATGCAGGGCATGGGAAAGAAAAAACAAAGCACATATTAATACCAAAATTGCCTGGGCACAGTAATTTGTTTTACAAATGATTCATACTTTTAAATCAGTTATTCCTAACTCCTTGTGTTTTAATGGTGCTTTGTGACTTAGACATTACCCTTGATAACTATAAAATCTGACTCAGGAAATTCAAGTGTTTTCTTGATTTTGCACATAACCATGATCTCTGAAGTCTATTTTGGTGTTTTTCCCACTAAACCATGCTCCTTCCCTAGGCAGTAATGCTAAGAGAGGTACAGTTACATATTACATTGCTATGCCACTGCTTCCTCAGCAGTTCACATTCTTTTGCAGAAACGATATAAAATCAGAAACAACCTCACACTGGAATAGACTTTGATTTCCAGGCAACATGTCAAATGCAAAATATTGCTTAACTGTTTTAAACCAACTTTGTATCTATAAAAAAGTCATTTCTCATAGAAGTAGATTATGAAAGAATAAAGTAAAAGATGAACTTGTTTTTTTTGAGGTTAGGGATTTAAACTCACTGGTGCTTACATGCACACATGGCTAAGAATGTGGCAATGAGGAGTTTGAATTTGCAACTAACTGCAAGTTTCTAGCATTTTACCTATCATATCTATTGGCTATTTTCAAGAATAACTGGAGTTAGGCAAAGCAATACAGACTGATTTCACAAAAATATCTAAATGTCAATTTCCCTGACAGATTTGATATATAAATGGAACAATTTTTAAATGAGTCATGACTTACATAGTGCTATAACTGAAAAGAAACATTACTAAGGGATGATCATCTATGTAATCAGTGAATTTCTAACAAAAGACATTATTATCCCAGTAAGCAAAGGGAAGCTATCACCTTTTAGGCTCATTCAGACACTCTAAGTGACATTCTGAGACTCCATACCACTCTGAAAAAATGAAATTAACAATAAAGGATGGAGAAAATTTCATCTTCTTTTAAACACTAAATGAAATTAGTATTATATGGGATGAAAATCTAAGCTAAAAGCTCTGTTTCTCCATCTAAGTCATATTTCAAAATAAAAACATAAGATTTTAAGGGGCATTTTTTAAGTCATGTTACTGTGGGAAGACAGAATGAAAAAACATATGTGTTGTCGTATGTACTGAATCAAATTCTGATAAAATGGAAGTGGAGTACCTAAATATTTTATGATAAATTCTTATACAAAATATGCTATTATAAAATGTGAGTAGCATTTAGCATATATATAATTAGAATTTTCATCTAAATCCTCTGTTATAGGTGAGGTTCTCATGTAATCACTAATACATTCATTTCCAAAACCATTAAATGCAAATTTAAATGCTAAAGATAACCTCTGATGAAAAAAAAAAACTGCTTCTAACTGTGTATCAGCTTTCCTACCATATGTCCTCACACCTCCCTTTTCCTCTATCCACCCATGGATTTCAGCTGCAGTTCCTGGAATATAATCTCACTGTATGTCCAAAGAACTGCGTTGCTACTTTCAGCTTAGAATATATTTCAAGTTGACACCCACTTGTGATATGGCTTCATGTAGTGTAGAGTCATCTAACCCAACCTTTCAACTCTGACTCAAGACTTCCCACAGATACTTGGCATATGAGTTTAGAGGAAACTATAAAATAGAAACAATAAAAATAACAGTCTGTTGTTTCTTAAGCTATACACAATGATGAAATGCTAGTATCAAATGTATTTGTAACTTTGTATATGTATAATTCTATTTATTCAAAGGTAGTTCTTACCCTTAGTAATATAACAGAGTATTTTTAAATTTTTAACAGAGAATTTTTAAATTTTGTAATGTTTAAAATTATACCATGTAATTTTAAAACCATGCACATGTTTTTTTGTTTTTTTCTTATTTTTATATTCTCTTTACAGTATTTACATTCTCTCTATCATTTGTTTTATCTTTTGGAAAGGATGTAGTAGAATGAGAAAGGGATTTATAAAAATACCTTATAACACAGTTGACTGTGTTTAAACTGTGAGACTGCTACTTAAAGCCTGGAGGCACAGAGAAATTAAGTGACTTGTCCCAATGACAAGCCTTAACTGGCATTATCTATCAAATGTCATTGCTAATATCCTCCACAAGACATAGAGTTGGATTTTTACTACTAATATATGGTTATACACTGAAAATTAATTGGTAATGCTATATAGTTATCTGTTAAGTGCTCTATACCTACTACCTCACACTTCAAAAAATATTATATTCATGTATTCAGAACATGGAATTATGCTAATCATACAGTAAAGTACCTGACAAAAGGCATTTAAAAATGTTAAATACTGTAGTACTGTATAGAAAGTTGAAATATGTTGCAGAATTCTAGTTAGAAAATGAAGAACAGAACAAAAGGAAATGAATACAATTCCTGATTCTGAGTTTGGTTAGGTCATGGAGTACATTCTATTTCTCTTAATGTCAGTACAGGTTACTAGATGAATATCTTACCAAAAATCACCATATCTTCTTCTTCACAACACCCCAGAGTACCAGGTGATATCATTGTTCAGTCTTATTTTTAGCTCAAGATCCCCCCCTTATTAATGTCCATATGTTAATGTCCCTTTCTAATTCACTTACTGTTTGAGTTCAATGTTGTAACCCTCAAAATTGTACAACTGACCAATAATGAAAGTTGTGACAGAATTCAGGAGATTTTAGAGATTTAATCCATTAATACATTTTAAAATATAACATTATGCCAGTATAATTCGTGGGAGAAAGAAGTCTGTTCAACAAATTCTTCTAGATTGCCATATGCAAAAACGGATAAAAATTGACCCCTACCTCACATCATATATGCAATTAATATGGCAGACTTAAACATAAGATCTAAACCTGTATATCTCTTGGAAGAAAACATGCAAGCAAATTGTGATCTTCGGTTTGGAAATAATTTCTTAGGCATGCTATCAAAAATACCAACAACCACAAAATTAGATTTAATCAAATTAGAAAACTTTTGCTTTGAGAGAAGTCCTATTAAAAAGATAAAAATGTAAGTTAAATGTTGGGAGAAAATAAATGCAAATCATATATTTGATGAAGGTATGTAACCAGAAAATATAGAGAACTGCTACAACTCAATAATATAAAGACATACAACCCAATAAAAAGTGGAAAATTGATTTGAATAGACATTTATACAGCGAAAATATGCAAATGGCCAATAAGCACATAAAAAGATGCTCAACATTGTTAGTCATTATGAAAATTCAAGTCAAAATCATGGCCTATTGCTTTACACCCACTATGATAGCTATAATAAAAAGATAATAACAAGTGTTAGGGAAGATGTGGAACAACAGAGACCTTCATGCATTGCTGGTGGGAATATAAAATGACATAGCTGCTTTGGAAAACAGTTTGTCTATTCTTTGAAAAGTTAAACATAGAGTTATCGTATAACGCAATAATTTCAATCCTAGGTATATACCAAAGAGAACTGAAAATATAAGTCCACACAGAAGCTTGTATACAATTGATGATAGCAGCATTATTCATAATGGTCAAAAAGTGGGAAAAAAGCAAATATGTATGAAGTGATAACTGGCTAAACAATATGTTGTATATCCAAACAAAGAGATGTTATTCATCAATATAAACACTACTGAACTGTCTGAACTGTACACTTAAAATAGTTAAAATGGTATACTTAATAGTGAAGATGGTATATTTTATGTCATATGTTTTTACAACTGGGGAAAATACAGGAATTGAAATGCTAATACAGGGATGAACTTTGAAAGTATTGCTCTAAACAAAAGAAAACAGTTATGAAAGACTCCAAATTACTCACTCCATTTATATTAAATGTCCAGAATAGGTAAGTCCATAGGAACAGAGGTAGATTAATGGTTGCCTATATTGAAGGAGGTAGAATAGTCGTTGGGAGGGGGCTAATATAGAGTTTCTTTCTGGGGTGACAAACATGTTCTAAAGTCAGATTGTGGTGATGGTTGCACAGCTCTGTGACTATACTGAGAACTGCTGAACTGTATACATTCAAGTGGGTAAATTTTATGGTATGTTAATTATATTCCAATACAGCTGCTAAAATCTATCTATCAGACTTAGAGACTCACTTCTGAAGAATAGAGTATGGAAAGGGAAAAAGTGGAACTTTACAATGGGGAAACCTAGTAAAAACCACTTTAACCAAGTTTTCAAAGATAATTATCACCAGTGATGTCATACAGATATTATATGCCCCCTGATATAATGTGACAGAAAAGGCATTTCAACCTTTTACTACTCCACCAAAACCATAATCCTAGTGTAATCATGAGACAGATATCAGGAAAACCCCAACTGAGGGGCAGTCCAGAAAAACCTGACCAATACTCTTCCAAAGTGTCAAGTTCATGAGAAATTGTCACAGACTGGAAAAGGCAGGGGAGACATGACAACTAAGTGGTATCCTGGATTGGATCCTGGACCTCAGAAAGAACGTTATTGGAAAAACTGGTTTGATCAGAATAGTGCCTGTAGTTCAGTTGTGTTTCAGCAGTACTGATTCCTTAGTTTTGATAAATGTACCAAGTTATTTAAGGTGTTACCAACAGGGTAACCTGGATGGCAGCTACATAGGAACTTTCTGTATTATCTTTACAGATGTTCTTTAAATAAAAAATTGTTACAAAACAGTAAAAAAGTCTCACAACAATATGCTATTAGATATATAGTACATATGACTATTATACTTCCAATTTACAAATAATTTAACAAAAACAAATACAAAATGGTTATTTCAGTGATAAAATTACAGATAGTAAAACATGACTTTTTATTTTAAGATAAAATGTACATATCATAAAAATGCTTTCTTCTCATGTTTTCCCCCTTTAACAATGAAAGAATCATGTTAAAATAGTGGTATCACCTACGTGGAGAATCTAAAGAAGACAATAGCACTTGTGTTAGAATTGGGAGTAATGAATTTTAGCAGTATGTTGGATAAAATTTTATGAGTAAACTAAATTATGTAATACACAACACCAAAATATATAATTTATGTAAATTAAATGGACAATTTATATAATTGAAAGAACAGGACTTATGCAGAGTACATTATTGGCTCCTCAGCGTTTTGCGCCTTCATAATCTAATTATAGATTCAGATATTATGGTCTGCTTTTACACTTTTAAAAAGAATTGACTTTCTATTTATGTACTCTCAAGCCCCCTTCAGTGCAAAACTGTTGATATGCATCATGATCATGAAAACGTAGAATGTGCATCACTTGTAAAAGGGCTGAGAAAAATTTTCCCTATGCGAAGGTGCAATCTGTTAGTCAAGTGGCAACATAGCCATATTCTCCCCTGCAGAAACTGTACCTTTAAGGAATAATTTAAACCCCAAAGCACTGAGAAAATGCTGTCTTCCCAGTAATCCTTCACTACCTCTGACGATAGTCTGTGTGAAAGGCAATAAATTGTTAACTGCAAGGAATGTCAAGCAAGCTATGTGCACGAATTGTAAGGATTCTCTTTGTCTTTATGAAATTATGGTAATCCATGTGTCTGTGTTAACTTATAAATTCATCTTGTGTTTTTTTTAGGGAACAGAATCTGGTTTATGATAATGTCATACATAAAGCCTACAAGAGCCAGAGAATTTAGTTTGAATTTAGCTGTGCATCACATGCCTTCAGGGAATTTAATAAAAACCCTAATTGTCATTTAAGGGTAAAAAAAGACAATTAATTCACATGTTCCACATCGTTCCTCAAAACACCTCATACAATAAAAAGTATCAAAGGATGAGATAAGAAAAGAAATGCTATGTTTAATGTTTAGTGTTGATTCTTAATTCAGACATAATACAGCATTCCCATGGAAGTTAAAATGCAAATATTAGTGCCTGATTCTTAAAATGATATTCATCTTTATAACTAACAGTCAAGTTGAGACTATTAATGAGTCTTCACATAAAAGCTTGAAGACTAAGTAAAAGAGAGTAAAGGAAGAATGCCCCTATAATTTTAATAAAACATACACGAATACTGGAAAGAGATACTACTACCATAGGTTTATATGCATACATCTATTAATTTCCATCAAGACTTTGCTTAGATTTTAAAATATGCAAAAATTTTCAAATTAAACCCTGCTACCTGGCTTATCATATTTGTAGCTAGATATTAAGTTAACAAAGAAGTTAGCTTAGTTAAAGGTCAAACTATACTTGGTTATGAGAACAGAGGGTTCAAAACTTTTTTATCAGTTATAAGCTTCTTTGATAAACTTATTTAAAAAAGTGTCTCTCCAGTTTTTTAGCTTAAGATATATATGACTGAAAATACTAACAATGATAAAAGAACAGAATCACACACACAGCTTTATTTTTCAAGTTCACAGAAAAATATTTATTGGATTAATGAAAACAAGCAGCACCTCTTTTATTTATTTATTTATATTTAAAATAAAAATAAAATGAGTTTTGCCTAAAGGCTAACTGCATCTAGTAGAATTTGCATCCAGAGAAATCATAATAATGGGAAAATAGCAATGCTTTGATACATTAGCATAATATTGAATATAATTTCCAAAAGGGTAGTGCTAACTTCTTTGCATTCATTAATTCATTAAATCCTTACCATACTCTATAAGGTAATCACTATTGGTATTTATTTTTACAAATGAGGAGCTAAATGGGTCTTTGCCAGGCAAGATGAGTATTTATCTATAATTTGAAGTGCAAAAGCAAGGAAATATTTTTACAGCAAGTCAGATTGTACCTTGTGAAATGAGCCATTTAAAACTGACCTGAATTTGATATCATAAAAACCTGAATGAACCTGGAATGTCACAAATTACCCCAATTTCAAAGATAGTTCTTGGCTTTTTTGGATATACCTCAAAGGTCAAAGTTACTGAAACTTTTTTATTAAAAATATATTTAGACATCTTTTAAGCATGGTTACAGCATTTAAAGCCACTTTTCAGAGTAAAGGGTGGTATTGTAGGTAGAATGATGTCCCTTATCCCCAAGATGCCTAAAGCCTAATCTTTGGAATTTTTACATATATTATGTTACATGGCAAGGGGAAGTAAGGTTGTAGACAGAAGTAAGATTGCTAATCAGGTGATCTTAAGATAAGGAAATTATCCTGGATTATCTCAGAGGAGTTAAAGTAGTCAGCAAGTCTTTAAATGGAGTATAAGAACATCATGAGAAATGACATAATGAGAAAAACTCAGTCAGCCATTGCTGGCTTTGAAAGTGGAAAAGAGTCATTAGCCAAAGAATGCTGGTAGCCTCCAGAAACAGAGAAAAGGCAAAAATTTGGATTCTTCTCTAGAGCCTCCAGAATGCAACACAGTCACACCAAAGCCTTAATTTTATCCAAGTGAGATGCATTTTGGACTTCCATTCTCCAGAACTGTAAAATAATAAATTTATGCTGTTTTAAGACACTAAGATTGTGGTAATTTGTTACAGCATAAATAAGAAACCAATACAAGTGGAAAATTGCTCTGATCTGCTTGATTTATACTGGTATTAATTTTAGGTGTTATCCAAAATGTTGGTAACATTCTTTAGAAGCCTGTTAATAAATTGACTTTGAAAACAAAGAAGGTATGCAACTCTTGAAAAGACTGATAAAATTTACATCCGTATATCTATACATCTACATCATCACCTATATCATCTATATACTATATATTCAAGTGTATATCCAAATCTAATAGCATAATTTCAAAGGCATTTCTAGCATTTTTGTACTTGCCTCCTTATTTAAATCAAACACTAGCAGGTCTGACATGCTTTTTTCTTTCAAACAGATGATAATTTTACAGAGAAAATGTTATTTGTTTTGAATAACATGTGTGATTCATGTGACTATTAAGTTTAAGTTAAAAAAAACCTTAAAGACTACTAGAAACTGTAACCTAATTTCTCATTACAGTTGGAACAGATTGCATTCTTAGAAACTTTAGCCCTATCAAATTTATTCCTGAACCACTTAGATGACTAAATTTTTAATAACTGGTTACACATTTAATCAATTTAAATTTTTAACAACTAGTCACATTTACTCAATTTGAAAATACTTACAATTTGTCTTTCCTAAGATCAGATTATTTTCCTAAAATAATAATCTGAATATTCTTTTTCTCTAAAATCTAAGTTTAGTTACAACAATGGCAATAAGTTGTTCCATGTGGAAAAATTTCTAAAAGTAACTCAAAGTGTGTTAAAGCCATATCATTTCGTAAAATATTAAAGCTTGTTTGATTATTAATAGAAGTCTGATACAGTAGAAAATCTATATTTATAAAGGAAATCAGCCTTATAAAAATTTCCCTGGTGGATATGAAAATTTTTTTAATAGTACTGAAATAGCAGAGATAAAGAATGTGATTAACTATCCAAATGAAACCAAAATACCCTATAGGTATCAGGTATTTTGTGTCTAAAATTTGCAAATTAAAATTTTATAAGGAAAATCAGTTATTTCCTTCAAGATCTTAAAGTATTGTTAGTTGAAGTAGATATTAATGATAAATTTCTAGTAATAAAAATTCAATATAAGGTTTATTTTGTAGCAAAAACACAAACTAAAACTTTTATTCTAGTTCACTTGATTTGTTTTATGAATAACTTTTAAACTATAATACACTGTGAGAGTAACATCTACATTTCTCATAATCCTTTCCCTGTTCATTATTTTAATTTTATTTGTGAAGAACTTACCATAATGCGATGCATGAATTTGTCCTTGAATTAACCTTTTTTACTTTGATAAATTGTCATTTTCAATAATCATGACAGATTTATTAGCTTTAAATATCAGAAAAAAAACTCAGTACAAACTGACTTCATTCTATAATATCTACTTTGAATATGAATATTTCCATTCTTAAATAAAAGTAATGTCAAAATTATTTAAAGCACAATTTTCATATAAATGATCTTAAAATATATATACAATTCCAAGGAATATTAGAAAAAAAATGAGAACAGCTGTTATTGATTTAACTTCATTTCTGTCAATGATTCTAAACTTGTATTTTGTCTTCTGAAATATTTCATATATTCTATAACCTCAATAAGCATATTTTTATCCCAATTTTCTCTCTCATGTTATTTTTATACATATTCTCACATTTTTTATACAATCTGTACTTTTTATTCTATGCTGTTATAAGGAATCCACACTAGTTGGTACCATAAAGCATGAATATTTGTTGAACCATAGATCTCAGTTCATTATGAACAATTTTTCTCTGATATGATATATTATTATAACATATTCAATCATTAAAAGTAATGAAAATAATTAATTCAGCAATTATTTATTAATAGTTAAAGAATCTATGTGAAATCATTAATATATAATTGAATAATACATATTAATTAATATTGTACCAGACATTATTTTAGGCCTTGGAGATACATCAGTGAACATGATAATAAGGAGTATTCTTAGCTAGTAAAATAAATTTATAAAACCTAACATAAGTATAGTCCATTTGTTTTATTTTGCCATTTTACAATTAAATTGTAGAAAATTTTACATGGAATATCAAACATCCAACATACCTTCAAGTATTTTGTTGAAAATTAAATTTTATTGCCAATATGCTTTATAAGATATAAAATTAAGTACTGAAATATATTTATAATTACATTTTGATGGTTAAAACAATAGGATTTGAAGGTATAGAGAACTGGATTTAAAATGCTACTTCAATACTATCTTTGTAAAATAGTCAAGATATGGTATCTTGACCACCTTTGTTTCTTAATCTGTAAACTGAAGATAGTATCTACCAGGTGAGGATTGAAAGAAAGAAAGAATTTAGATTTACACATTCAAAGGTTGCTATTATTTTTAGTTTCTTGTTTCTAATGGTATAGCTTAACCAGCGGAAAAATAGACTCTTATCTTTCTAATTTTATAAATAGAACAAACACATTCAATAAATGGAATCAGACTTAAAACTGATTCAAGGAGTGGTCTCAACTAACATTGTAAAGTAAGAAATGCTCAAAATCCTCTCCTCTATGAAAGTAATGAGGACACTGGCAAAAATATCAGAATCAATTTTTTCAGAACTTTTGAAATTAGCAAGTCATTAAGCAACCCAGGAGTATATATTCAAGAAAAACAACTGAATCTCTAGAACAACAGCAAGGTTTGTGGTGTTCAAACTTACACTAGACTCACCCCACTTTTCAGCTCAGCAGTAGTCTTGAGAAATAACAACCCATATTCATGGGGCAGCTTTGTAGCCCCTGGAGAAAGTAGAATGGAATTGAATGTTTCTGAAAAGCCTCATTCCCAAAGATTGTCATCACATTACTTATTTTGTGGTCCCCTTTAAGACCCTGCTTTTAGGCTGACATACAGCTCACCCAGTGCTAAAAGCCTTTTCCCAGAGGGTTGTTGTTGCAAACAATTATAGGCAAGTGTTTTAACATCAGCTTCCTGAGGTGATGGATAACAGCTAGAGTAAACAATAGACTAACCAAAAAGCTTACAAGAAAAGCAGTATAATGAAATGTTGATAGTTTAATAAACTATAGTATATCCCTGGTAACTGCAAACACTCATAGGTATGCCTGATTACATGCTCAGGAAGGATCTGAGAAAGTCCTCAACTTTTGCCTCTGTATGACACTGAGGGTCTGTACAAGTAGAAGTGAAATCTAAGGCAGAGCTATAAAGTGCCTGGCTGAGTGTTGAGGGCATAGCTTAATAGACATAAAGATCTTCCCAGCAAAGGTTGGGATATTTACAGTCCCACACATTTAAGGAAAGCACTCTCCTATCATTAGTTTACCAATTAGTTATGCAGGTAAATATTTCAGTGGTGACACATGATAAAGAATATACATTTAAAAAATTAGTTAAGAAAATTCATTAAACAAACAACAAACACAACTGGCAATACTCTCCAAACTGATCTACAGAAACAATGCAATCTTTATTAAAATCTGAGCTGATTATTTAAATAAATTGACTAGGAGATCCTAAAATTCTTATGGAAATTCAGGAGATCCAGGTTAGCCAAAACAATATCAGAAAGGAGGAACAAATTTTGAGGAATCACATTTTCGGATTCCAAAACTTATTACAGAATTACAGTAATCAATACTTTATAGTACAATCATGAAGAGAGACATACAGATTAATGGACCACAATTTATTGTCCAGAAATAAAACCATTCATTTTGCTCAACTTTTGACATGGATATCAAGAAAGTTTAGTGGGTAAGGAATAGTCTTTTCAGCAAATGCCAATGAAACAATTTGATTTCCATACAGAAAAATAAGTTGGATCCTTACCTCAGACCATATACAAATATTAACTCTAAATGGTTCAAATGCCTAAGTGTAATAATTAAAACTAGAAAAATTTTAGATGAAAACATGGGTACAAATCTTGAAGACCTTGTGTTAAATAATTATTTATTGATATAAAACCTAAAACAACCAAATGAAAAATAGATGAATAAGACTTCATCAAAATAAAAACTTATGAGCTTCAAATGGCAACATCAAGAAAATAAAAAGACAATATGAAAACTGAGAGGAATATTTGCTGATCATATATTGTATATGTAATTAGCATACAGAATATATAAAGAACCCTTACAACTCAATAATCAAAGGACAAATAATCCAAATGAAAAAGTGAGAAAAGTATTCAAACTTTTCTCCTAAGATATACAAATAGCTAACAAGTACATGTAAAGCTTCTCACCGTCATTAATCACTAAGGAAATGTTCAGCCATACAAAGGAAGTACTAATATGTGCCATAACACAGATGAATGTTGAAAACATTATGCTATGTAAAAGAAGCCAGACACAAAAGTACATGCCAGACACACATTGTATATGATTCTACTTTATGAAATTTCCTATATAAACAAATTTATAGAGACAGAAGTGAGAATATTAGTTGCCAAATTGGGCATGTGGGGGTTTGGGAAGTGACTGCTGATGATTATGTGGCTATTTTGTGGGTGAAAAAAATGTTCTGGATTTCAATAATGATGAAGTGTGCACAAATTTATAAGTATATTAAAAACTACTGAATTGTACACTCTTGAATGGTGAACTGTATATTATGTGAATTATATCTCAATAAAACACTAAATTAACCTATTATAATTCTGCCACATAAACTTTCAAAGAGAAACGTTGACAATAGTTCTATTCAAGGGATAAAGGAAAGGTTGAAATTACAACATATAATACAACAAATGCCATAACAATGCAACAAATCCTTAAAAAATAGGATTTGTTAATTAATTAGTAGAAAAGGTTTTATGATTTCTAGAAGAAAACTTTTGTTAAGAAAGTGTTAATTAATTGGATGATATTTGTTAAGCAAATCCTAAAAGTAAGCAAATGTATGGTATAATGTTGGTTTTGAATTTCCATTAGAATGTAAATAAGAAATGTTATAACATTATCATTAATAAAATAGAAATTCAGAGTTTTTACATGGAAACCTAAGAGAACATATGGAATAAATAAAAGCTTGGTAAGGTTTTCCCTTCATAGCAATGCTGTTCTTTTGCACATCAAGTAATTATAATTAAATATTAAATTTAGGGGTGTCATAGCACTAACTTTAAAAAATAAATTAAATTAGAGCAGTACTGATAACTAAGGAAAGTAAATGTTTTTATACTTGAGCAATTAGATTATCAGGTGAAGTAGTTCTATTATCTGACTCTCGAAACAATCCTGATGTTTTTCAGGGCTTAGACAAATGTAGAATATGCAAAAGGTATATGTGATTTAAAAAGTAGGTTTGTTTATGTAATTTTAAGTAAAATTCAAATAATGTCATTTTTCATGATGGAGTTATTCATAAGCCATTTTGACTTGTAAACTGAAATAAAATCTTACAGCAGGCATGTAAGAGTACATTCTCAAGTGATCCTCTCAGACAGATGCTGTCTCTTAAACCTCTGAATATTTTGAAAAAAAATGTTGAAAATTATGATTTAGTTTTTTTTTAGAAATCCCATTTAAGATTTAGCTTTATGTTATCCTGAAGCAAGGTGGTAATATATCAAATCTTTCTACATAGAATATCATGGAACATAAATATTAAAAATCTTAGTTTTAGCCATTTATAAAAAACTTTACCTCTATCTCTATCTTACTTCCACCTATAACTACACTAGAAATTTCTCACCTGTCATCCCTTGCCTATTGCAGAGAGATTAGAGGATGAAGGAAGGGAACTTACTATCATGCCTGGCATATACCAGGTATTCAACAAAGATTGTTGAATAAAAGGAAGTGAAGGGAAACAGAGCTGTTAAGAGGTCTGTAAGAGGGAGCGCTGTGGAGGAAAAGGCAGGACTTTGCAAGGCTTTTAGGACACTTAAACTCAACATATATTAGTATTAAAGGAACAATAGGGCAACATCCATAAATACAGGCCAATTTGATCAAGTATTCAGAGAAATCAGGCAACCATCTATTTAAAAATAACTCATTGTTTGAAAGTGACTTCATCTGTTGCTGCTTTGAAATGAGAACAATGAGTAATGTTTTATACCTACTCATTAAAAGTTGGTGATTATTATTCTTATTATCAATATCAATTATTAAAAAAGACAAAACTATTACTCAACGCCATGCATCCTGGCTTCTACAATCATCCTTTCCTTCAAGAGCTATGTCTCAATTATAACAACAGAACCACTCTAGAACTGAAACTTTTGGTAAAACTAACAAGAATTAGCAGTAATTTCCATAGTGCACAACAAGAACTAATTTCAGTAATTCAATTCAACTAAAAATTTGTATTAGAATTGTTAAGCTCTAGTTTTGAAACTACTTATACAGATATTTAATAATAAAAATTAAAATGAGGCATATTTCTTTAATTGGCTAATACCCCTTTACATTTTTTTCCAAATTGTATGGCCTCAGATTTATAGTCATATCTGATGAACTGTAAGTTCCTTGGATCTGTATTTTGGAATGATGATCTTTTTCCAAATACTTTGCCAACTTTCCCAGCACCATTGGTTTAATAATTCATACCTTCATCTTTGGTTTTGATTATTTTTAAATCATATATTAATTTCAGATATGCAAATGGTCTGCTTCAGCATTATTTTACCACACTGATTTATGAATTTCTGTACAGCCATCATTTTATTTTTATTGTTAAAAATTTGTATATTCTGACATTTGCTGAAAAGAATCTTTCCCTTCTTTTTGTTGTTTTTCAAAATATTTTTATTCTCTATATTTTGAATACATTAGAAAAAGCTTTAAAAGGCTTGAATCAACATATTTGGAAAATGTTTAATGTGGGTTCTCTAAAGTTCCTTATTTCTTCCTTCCTCTCTTCTAGGAAATCACTACATTTGGAGAATAGCAACAAATACTGACAGCAAAGAAAATATAACTTTGTTAATCTGGTGTAAATTCAAACTGTGTAAAGCATCCAACAGTTGCTTTCTTAAAGCTGTAAACTGTTAAAATATATTTTCTAGAGGAGGAGCCAAGATGGTGGTGTGAGTAAGGCCAGCAGAAATATCCTCCCAAAACCATACATATTTTTGAAAACACAACAAATACAACTATTCCTAAAAGAGAGACCAGAGGACACAGTACAACAGCCACGCTACATCTACATCTGCGAGAACTCAGCATCTCACGAAGGGGGTAAGATACAAGCTGTGGCCCAGCAGGACTCAAGTGCTCCCTCCACTCCAGCGCACCGGTGGGAGGAGAGGAGTCGAAGCAGGGAGGGAATGGAAGCGCAGGACTATTAAATACCCAGCCCTAGTAATCTGCACCAGGAGTGCAGAGGCACATTTCATGGCACGCTGGATATTAAGGAAATGGGAAAGTAAAATATGCAAACAGGTCCCTGCAGCTGGTGCCCCTGGGACAGAAGAAAAGCAAGTGCTTTTTGAAAGTCTTAAAGGGACAGGGGCCTCACAGCTGGAGGGAATCGGCCCAGCACACTCGGCCCAGCAGGCTGGGAATCCTGAGGAACTCCATGCGCCCCAGATTCTGAGGGAGGCAACGCAGCCCTGAAGCCCCTCATGGCAATAAGCAGCCTGCCATTCATTGCCGCTCCAGTGCGGCCCTGTTAGAGAGGCCAAGCAGCCTGAGAACAGCCACACCCACAGCAACCACCCAGAGTCTCCTCCTGGCACGCAGCCTCCCAGGACAGTCCCGGGGCTGCTGCTGGTGAGCAGCTGCCCAGCACAGACAGAGGAAGCTGGGAGAGGGTGCGAAGGGGTGCCGTTCTCGCAGGAGAGCACACCCGGCACACCTGCCTGTCCCCACTGGTCTCCGGGCTGCCCAAGGGCGTCTCTCATTGTAGGGGGAACCAACACAGGCAGTGGAGAGGGGCAGGGTGACCAGCAAGGAGGAAGGGACTTTGTTCTCCCAGCTAACACATGCATTACATGCATAAGACTACCTCTATCACCATAAAAAGGCAGAAGAATTTGGTCCAGGCCAGAATCACCCAGACAACCCCCAAGAGAGGAGGGCCTGGGTAGATAGGTATAACCAATCTTCCTGAAAAAGAATTCAAAATAAAGGTCATAAACATGCTGATGGACCTGCAGAGAAATATACAAGAGCTAAAGGATCAAGTTAGGAGAGAGAATACAGAAATAAAACAATATCTGGAAGGACTTAAGAGCAGACTGGATGAGGTGCAAGAGACCATTAATGTAATCAGAGAACAGAAATACAGAGAAGCTGAGGCAGAGAGAGATACAAGGATCCCCAGGAATGAAAGAATATTAAGAGGACTGTGTGACCAAGCCAAATGGAACAATATTTGCATTATAGGGGTACCAGAAGGAGAAGAGAGAGAAAAAGGGATAGAAAGTGTCTTTGAAGAAATAATTGCTGAAAACTTCCACAAACTGGGGAAGAAAATAGTCTCTCAGACCAAGGAAGCCCACAGATCTCCTGACAAAAGGAACCCAAGGAGGACAACATCAAGACATATAATAATTAAAATGGGAAAGATCAAAGACAAGGACGGAGTATTAAAGACAGCCAGAGAGAGAAAAAAAGATCACCCACAAAGGAAAACCCATCAGGCTATCATCAGACTACTCAACAGAAACCTTACAGGCCAGAAGAGAATGGCATGATATATTTAATGCAATGAAACGGAATAGCCTTGAACCAAGAATACTGTATCCAGCACGATTATCATTTAAATATGATGGGGGATTAAACAATTCCCAGACAAGCAAAAGTTGAGGGAATTTGCCTCCCACAAACGACCTCTACAGGATATTTTAAAGGGACTGCTCTAGATGGAAGCACTCCTAAGGCTAAATAGATGTCACCAGACAAAATAAAATCACAGCAAAGAAAGCAGACCAACAAATACTAACTAAAGGCAAAAAATAAAACCAACTATTCACAAAAGCAGTCAAAGGAAACACAAAAGAGTACAGAATAAAACATCTAACATATAAAGAACGAAGGAGGAGGATTAAGAAAGGAGAAAAATGAAGAATGGACAGACTGTGTTTATAATAGTTTAATAAGTGAGTTAAGGTAGATGGTTAAATAGTAAAGAAGCTACCCTTGAATGTTTGGTAAACAAGAATCTAAAGCCTGCAATGGCAATAAGTACATATCTTTCAATAATCAGCCTAAATGTGAATGGACTGAATGCACCAATCAAAAGACACAGAGTAATAGAATGGATAAAAAAGGAAGACCCGTTGATATGCTGCTTACAAGACACCTCAAATCCAAAGACAAACACAGACTAAAAATCAAGGGATGGAAAAAGATATTTCATGCAAACAATAGGGAGAAAAAAGCAGGTGTTACAGTACGTATATCAGACAAAATAGACTTCAAAACAAAGAAAGTAACAAGAGATAAAGAAGGACATTGCAAAATAATAAAGGGGTCAGTCCAACAAGAGAATATAGCCATTATAAATATATATGCACCCAATACAGGAGCACTGACATATGTGAAAGAAATACTAACAGAATTAGAGAAGGAAATAGAATGCAATGCATTTGTTCTAGGAGACTTCAACACACCACTCACTCCAAAGGACAGATCAACCAGACAGAAAATAAGTAAGGGCACAGAGGCACTGAACAGAACACTAGAACAGATAGACCTAACAGACATCTACAGAACTGTACACCCAAAAGAAGCAGGATACACATTCTTCCCAAGTGCACATGGAACATTTTCCAGAATAGACCACATACTAGGCCACAAAAAGAGCCTCAGTAAATTCAGAAAGATTGAAATTGTACCAACCAACTTCTCAGACAACAAAGGGATAAAACTAGAAATAAATTGTACAAAGGAAGCAAGAAGGCTCACAAACATATGGAGGCTTAACAACATGCTCCTAAATAATCAAAGGATCAATGAACAAATTAAAATAGAGATCAAGCAATATAGGGAGACAAATGACAACAACAGCACAAAGCCCCAACTTCTGTAGGGTGCAGGAAAGGCAGTTCTAAGAGGAAAGTATATAGCAATCCAGGCCTATTTAAAGAAGGAAGAACAATCCCAAAATGAATAGTCTAAAGTCACAATTATGGAAACTGAAGAACAAATGAGGCCCAGGGTCAGCAGAAGGAGGAACATAATAAAACTCAGAGAAGAAATAAATAAAATTGAGAAGAATAAAGCAATAGAAAAAAGCAATGAAACCAAGAGCTGGTTCTTTGAGAAAACAAACAAAATAGATAAACCCCTAGGCAGACTTATTAAGAGAAAAAGAGAATCTACACACACCAACAGAATCAGAAATGAGAAAGGAAAAATCATGATGGACCTCACAGAAATACAAAGAATTATTAGAGAATACTATTAAAATCTGTATGCCAACAAGCTGGAAAACCTAGAAGAAATGGACAACTTCCTAGAAAAATACAACTTTCTAAGACTGGCCAAAGAAGAAATAGAAAATCTAAACAGACCAATTACCAGCAGTGAAATAGAAGCGGTAATCAAAAAACTACCCAAGAAAAAAACTCCCAGGCCAGATGGATTTACCTCAGAATTTTATCAGACATACAGAAAGACATAATACCCATTCTCCTTAAAGTTTTCCAAAAAAAAGAAGAGGAGGGAATACTCCCAAACTCATTCTATGAGGCCAATATCACCCTAATACCCAAACCAGGCAAGACCCCACCAAAAAAGAAAATTATAGACCAATATCCCTGATGAACGTAGATGCAAAAATACTCAACAAAATATTAGCAAACTGAATTCAAAAATACATCAAAAAGATCATCCATCACGATCAAGTAGGTTTTATCCCAGGGATACAAGGATGGTACAACATTGAAAAATCCATCAACATCATCCACCACATCAACAAAAAGAAGGACAAAAACCACACGATCATCTCCATAGATGCTGAAAAGGCATTTGACAAAATTCAACATCCATTCATGATAAAAATTCTCAACAAAATGGGTATAGACGGCAAGTACCTCAACATAACAGAGGGCATATATGACAAATACACATCCAACATCATCCTTAACAGTGAGAAGCTGAAAGCTTTTCCTCTAAGATCAGGAATAAGACAGGAATGCCCACTCTCCCCACTGTTATTCAACATAGTACTGGAGGTCCTAGCCATGGCAATGAGACAAAACAAAGAAATACAAGGCATCCAGATTGGTAAAGAAGAAGTCAAACTGTCATTATTTGCAGATGACATGATATTGTACATAAAAAACCCTAAAGACTCCACTCCAAAACTACTAGAACTAATATCTGAATTCAGCAAAGTTGCAGGATATAAAATTAACACACAGAAATCTGTGGCATTCCTATACACTAATTATGAACTAGCAGAAGGAGAAATCAGGAAAACAATTCCATTCATAATTGCATCAAAAAGAATAAAATACCTAGGAATTAACGTAACCAAGGAAGTGAAAGACCTATACCCCGAAAACTACAAGAATCTCTTAAGAGAAATTAAAGAGGACACTAACAAATGGAAACTCATCCCATGCTCTTGGCTAAGAAGAATTAATATTGTCAAAATGGCTATCCTGCCTAAGGCAATCTATAGATTCAATGCAATCCCTATCAAAATACCAACAGCATTCTTCAACGAACTGGAACAAATAGTTTTAAAATTCATATGGAACCACAAAAGACCCCAAATAGCCAAAGCAATCCTGAGAAGGAAGAATTAAGCACGGGGCATCTAGCTTCCCAACTTCAAGCTCTACTATAAAGCCACAGTAATTAAGACAATTTGGTACTGGCACAAGAACAGACCCATAGACCAGTGGAACAGAATAAAAAGTCTAGATATGAATGCAAACATATATGGTCAATTAATATACGATAAAGGAGCCATGGGCATACAATGGGGAAATAACAGCCTCTTCAACAGTTGGTGTTGGCAAAACTGGACAGCTACATGTAAGAGAATTAAACTGGATCATTATCTAACACCATACACAAAAGTAAACACCTCAACAAACAAAAAACAAATAATCCAATTAAAAAATGGGCACAGGATTTGAATAGACAGTTCTCCAAAGAAGAAATTCAGATGGCCAACAGACACATGAAAAGATGCTCCACATCTCTAGTCATCAGAGACATGCAAATTAAAACCACAATGAGATATCACCTCACACCAATAAGGATCACCACCATCCAGAAGACAAACAGCAACAAATGTTGGTGAGTATGTGGAGAAAGGTTAACCCTCCTGCACTGCTGGTGGGAACGTAAACTAGTTCAACCATTGTGGAAAGCAGTATGGAGGTTCCTCAAAAAACTCAAAGTAGAAATACCATTTGGCCCAGGAATTCCACTTCTAGGAATTTACCCTAAGAATGCAGCAGCCCAGTTTGAAAAAGGCAGATGCACCCCTATGTTTATTGCAGCACTATTTACAATAGCCTAGAAATGGGAGCAACCTAAGTGTCCATCAGTAGATGAATGGATAAAGAAGATGTGGTACATATGCACAATGGAATATTATTCAGCCATAAGAAGAAAACAAATCCTACCATTTGCAACAACATGGATGGAGCTAGAGGGTATTATGCTCAGTGAAATAAGCCAGGCAGAGAAAGACCAGTACCAAATGATTTCCCTCATCTGTGGAGTATAAGAACAAAGAAAAACTGAAGGAACAAAGCAGCAGCAGAATCATAGAACCCAAGAATGGACTAACAGTTACCAAAGGGAAAGGGACTGGGGAGGATGGGTGGAAAGGGAGGGATGGGTGGGGGATAAAAAAGAAAGGGTACACCACGATTAGCATGTATAGTATGGATGGGGGGCACGGGGAGGGCTGTGCAACACAGAGAAGACAAGTAGTGCTTCTACAGCATCTTACTATGCTGACGGACAGTGACTGTAATGGGGTATGTGGGAAGGACTTGTTGATGGGGGGAGTCTAGTAAACATAATATTCCTCATGTAATTGTAGATTAATGATACCAAAATAAAAAAATAAAAACATATATACATTTTCTAATTATCACTTCGATTGTGAAGAATCGCTAAATACTATATTCCACATCTTTACCAATAACAATAATATAATTAGATTTGATTATACTTAGGAATATAAAGCATGTATCAATTTACTTGAATGTTGTCCTATTAAATGAGCATTGCATTTCATCACTTTGTAAGATGTTTTCTGTTTTTAGTTTGGTGATATTTTAGACCACTGACAAGTGATTATCAAGTGAAGAAATCAGTGCTTTCAATTGTCTTCGACACACAGCCCTATTATAACCTGTTAAGTCTAGGAAAGACATCCTGGGCATTTGAGCACAATGAATACCACATAGCTATCTATTATGTAAGTATTTTAGATTTTTAAAAGACATTATAGGCTCTTATTTAATATTCTTAGAAATTCACATTTTTACAGTCACATTAACGTGGTAAATGATATTACTAATCTTTTAAAATTGGAGTACCACATTTTATATGGATTGTCGGAAAGTCCTCACCCTTCTGACTCTGTTTCTGGTCATGATACATACTGATTGTTATCAAACACTGTATAATACTTTCTAAAATCATCCAGGCCTGTGTAGCTTACAGATTAACTAGTTCCCATCAGTGTTCCCTCCTGAGGCCTTCTTGAAAACAACTCAAAAATTTCAAGGAGAGCAAACTGCAACAAATTGTGGTTCTTAAGAGCCTCAAACATATGACACAAAGTATGCCACTGAAAGTGTTGACTTTGATCTATAGACCCCTTTGCTGCTTCACATTCGACATTTATTCATAGCCCATGGCAGTAAAAATCAACCAGAGTACTCTTTCCAAACGTTTTCTTTCTTTTTTGAACCTTTGGCCAGCCATGGAGAAAATGTTCTCAGATGAGCCTGTATAAATGCAAGGGCTTCAAGGAATTTTTTTGTTTGTTTTTCTTCAAGGTATAATATCAAAACAATGTATATCAAGGCCTGTTTTCCTCTCTGCAGCCCAAACCCAGCAGTTAATCCTTATTTTTTGAGGAGAAGCTAAAGCTGTACTGATACAGGAGTTACTAACTGCACATAGCTATTGAGCACTTGCAGTGTGGCTAGTTGGATTTGAGATGCGCTGCATGTGTCAAATAGCTATCAGATTGGAAGACTTACTAGGAAAATAAATGTAAAATATCTCATTAATAACTTTATATTGATTTTTATATTGTTGGAATGATACTTTTACATTGCATTATGTTAAATATATTATTAAAATTAATTTCACCTGTTACTTTTGCCCTTTTTTAATGTGGCCACTAGACAGTTTAAAATTACATATGTGTCTCTCATTATATTTCCATTTGACAGTGCTGATCAAAATCAATGATAATAAATCACTTCAAATTCAAGACTCCTGGGCTATATTCTCAGATCAACAATTTACCTAATGAGAAAGTTGCCTTTTCAACAATCAGTTTTTGTGTGTAGCCTAGAAAAAATACCCACTTGTAAAGTGTATTCCAATAAAAAATGTCTGGCTCATAGTAGACCCAGATTTTGATGTGGTATCTTCAAATGAAAGTAAAGAGAAATGTAATATTTTATCTTTTTGCTGTGTCAAATAGAATCGATTTCAAGATAGTGTAAGAGAAAAGTGACGTATATTAACACTATGCTTCATTAAAAGTGATGTATATTAACATTATGCTTCATGAAATGAGGATTACTATTCTAATTAGCTATAGAAGAAATAAGCATTTAAAACCTTTACAATAGTTTATGGCTCATTTAAATGCTCGAGCCTTGTTTTACTAACAATCAACTGACTAAAGGTCACTTAGCAATGCTATTTATTTCACTTTATCTGGATTTTTTAAAAAGAAAAATAATATAAACCCATAACATGAAGTTTAAAGAATTAATTTTCTATTCACAGATATACTGCTTCACGGCTATGCCAAGAGTTTTTACCAAAATAACAATAGTGTAGTATTGCACCCATTTTCTAACTTTACTAACAGTGCAATGGCTTGAAAAAATACTAATTTTTTCTCCCCTAGCCTATTTTTGTGTGATAGATAATATCATTTGTTTTTTATTTCCCCTTCATTCTGAATAAAAGCATTAAAAAGCAATAAGATTTTATCATAAGGCACATTTTTTTCTACTTTCATGTGTCAATGTGTAGTATATGAATATGGCAGAATGAACTTGTTATATATTATCTGAGGAAAGTAATGTTAGATATTAAAATAGCCAAATGCTTCATAAGACAATTTTTTTTCACAAATATTATTCTGTGACATTCTAGAGTCTACCACCAGCAATCTAAAACAAAAGTAACAAACCTGCATGCTGATTTAACCCTCAGGTCTGAGAATTTAGGGAGATACTAAATTAACATGAAGGGACTAGTATCATGGGCTGTCTTGTAAGTTCGTCATTTGGAAACTTATGCATGCATTTTCATTGACTCATGGCCATGAAAAAAAAAAAGACAACTTGTGAAAAAACATTACCTTTCTTACTAACGGACATAAGAAAACTCCCTATCTATCATGCATAAGAATGAATTATGTTTTATGTTCACAAACACTTATTAAGAAGTCACATGAAGACAGGTGAGGTGACTCATTTGGCTGAGAGATAATCCATTTTCCCAGTTTTTCCTAGAAACTTTGACTCAATCTGCTGTCCCCAACAGTGTCATTCCTAAACAGTTTCTCCTGACTCAAATTCAGCACTTCAAGCTTAAAATGATGAACTCATAAATTACAGCCAACCCTTGACTACTAACAATAACTATGGAAACCGAGCTCAAGAATAGATCCTTGAGAGTTGACTGAGGGCCAGAAATGTAACGGTTGTGTAATAAAACACTATAAGGATATGCCAGAAATCAGCTTAGATATCTGAGCCTTAATATGGACAAGAGACAAATGACTGCAGGTAGACAAACCAGTTGACATTCTCCTACCTAAACCCTAGACCTCACTGAAAACAGAAAAAGTAATTGATATATTATAGCTGTAACTCATTCTTATATGAAAACAAGTCCAAAATGGAAAAAAGAAAAAGGATAGTATACTTGCAAACAAAGTCAATGAAAAACATTAATCTATAAATATTTATTAATGTATATTTTCCTCAGGAGGATTGGCAAAAGAATGTGTTCATAATGAACTGACAAGTATATATTTGCAATTTCTTCCTTGGGGACAAGTAAAACACCCCTAGAAGCAGAAGTGATGACTTTACCACAAAAAACTTGCATGTATATGTCTAATGTAAAGGAAAGAGCCTGCATGTTTTTCTATTTAAGAAAATAACTCAATATCATCCCTGGTAACCAGTCAGCTTTCAATAGAAAACTTGAATGAATGAAATAATCTTAGTTTAATAAACAGACATACCTTGTTTTATTGTGCTTCATTTTATTGTATTTCACATTTATTGTGTTTTTTACAAATTGAAAGTTTGTGGCAACCCTGTGGCAACCCTGCAGTGAGCAAGCCTATCAGTGCCATTTTCTCAATAGCATTTGCTCACTTTGTGTCTCTGTGTGGCATTTTGGTAATTCACACAATATTTCAAGCTTTTTCATTTCTATTATATTTGTTATGATGACCTGTGATTAGTGATTACAACTCACTGAAAGTTTAGGTGGTGGTTAGCATTTTTTAATAATAAAATATTTTTTAATTAAGATAATCGTTTTTTTGACACAATGCTATTGCACACAATAGACTACAATATAGTGTAAATGTAACTTTTATATGCACTGGAAACCAAAAAATTCATTTGACTAGCTTTATTGCATTATTTGCTTTCTTACAGTGGTCTGGAACTAAACCTGCAATATTTCCAAGGTATGCCTGAATTTATGACTAAGGTCACAGTGAGCCTTTTCCTATATACTAACATTTAATTATCTGAAATATGCCTAAGAAATTGTATAATGCGAGGTAAATAATAGCAAATCTACATAAATAAGCTGATAATGGAAAGTGGACATACGTAATGTAGTATGAATATTATCATAAAATATAACTATGAACTGTATTATGGTGTTTCAATACAGCTTGGAATCAGAGCCCAACTGCATTATGAATATACTAAACAAATAACATCCAATTAGAGCAAAATTTAAGGTATGAGTTTAATTGCGATGATTATTACTGGTATACTGATGAAGATACAAAAATCTATGTAATAATGATTTCTTACACAGGTATAGTGCTTTAGAAATTATCAAATAAAATCCTATGCTATTTAACCTTTTTATGCTTCAGCTTCCACTCCTGCAAAAATGGAGAAAGTAATAGAACTTACACACAGAAGTGTTGTAAGTATTAAAATAAAAACATTTGTAGATCACATTAGAGACAATGTCTATAACGTAGTACACACTCAAATACTGATTGTTGTTGCTTTTTATTTATTCTTCTTCTTATGTAATCATTTTCAACAGTATGACTTCTCTGTGAGGCTTAAGCATAAACATGATTATGACAGTTTTTAAATGAGGAAAAAAGAAAATGGAGATCTGAATTCAAATGACTTGGTCAAGTGTACACACTTAGGTGAAAATGTATTTAAAATTCAAGATATCCTAACATTACTCTTTCCTGAATAACTTACTATTTCTTTTCCGAATAGTTGTGATCAAGACAAGTTGACTTTGTATCACAACCACAAATGTATACCTGTGACTATTAGCTGTAGTTCCTGAACGGTATCTGTCACAGGATACCTAGAAACTAATGAGGAGAGATAAAATGAAAATCACATGCAGTTCATCCATTTTCACCTGAATTACCCATATAAACAATCAGTATTCAAGACTTTCAAGGGGAATACAATATTAGGTTGAAATTCCACTAGTTAGATGATAGGCAAAAATGTATCATGGGCATTAGAACTAATTATGTAAGATCACATGAGAGCTACTCTAACACAATATGAAAAGACCAAAACAACATTTAGAAGCATTTAAAATACCAAAAAAAAAAAAATAAGCATGGTATAGCTACTGATGATTTGTCAAAATTTAACACTAAAGGTGAGTTTCTTTACATAACAATTTAAATTTGTATGGATTCAGGAAGATTTATTCTTAGACTGCTATTTTTACTTAGTTAAAATATCAGTGGACTTTAAATTGCATTTTAAATATAGGCATGCCTCATTTTCTTGTGCCTCACTCAATTGCACTTCATAGATACTGTTTTTTTTTTTACAAGTTGAAGGTTTATGGCAATCCTACATTGAGCAAATCTATCAGCACCATTTTTTTCAATCGCATTTGCTCACTTCTTGTCTCTGTGTTACATTGTAGTAATTCTTGCAATATTTCAAACTTTTCATTATTATTATATGTTATAGTGAATCTGTGATCAGTGACCTTTGATGTTACTATTATAATTATTTTGGGGTGCCACAAACCATGCCAATAAAAGATGGAGAACTTAATTGATAAATGTTGTATGTGTTCTAACTACCAACAGGTTGTTCCTCCATCTGCCTCCCTCTTCTCAGGCCTCCTCATTCCCTGAGACAGAACAGTATTGAATTAGCCCAATTAATAACCCTACAGTGGCATATGTATTCAAGTGATAGGAAGAGTTACACATCTCTAACTTATAATCAAAAACTAGAAATGATTAAGTTTAATGAGGCAGCCATGTTCAAAGCCAAGATAAGCCAAAAGCTAGGCCTCTTGCAACAGTTAGCCAAGTTGTGGATGCAAAGGAAAAGTTCTTTGTGGAAATTAAAAGTGTATTAAAGTGAACACTTGAATGATAAGAAAGTGAAACAGTCTTATTGCTTATATGGAGAAAGTTTGAGTGATCTGGATATATCAAACCAGCCACAACATTCCCTTAAGGCAAAACCTAGTCCAGGCAAGATCTCACTCAACTCTCTAAGTTCTAGGAAGGCTGAGAGAGGTGAGGAAGTTGCAGAAGAAAAGTTTGAAGCTAGCAGTGGTTTGTTCATGAAGTCTAAGTGGAGCAGCCATCTCTGCAGCATGGGAGTGCAAAGTGAAGCAGCAAGTTATCCAGAAGATGTAGCTCAGATAATGAAGGTGGCTACACTAAACAACAGATTTTCATGTAGATTAAAAAGCCTGCTATTGAAAGAAATGTAACCTAGGACTTCCATAGTCATGCTTGGTTTCAAAGCCTCAAAGGACAGGCTGACTCTGTTATTAGGGGCTAATGAGTCTGGTGACTTTAAGTTGAAGCCAATGTTCACTGACAATTCCAAAATTCCTAGGGCCCTAAGTCTATTCCATGTTCTATAAATGGAACAACAAAGCCTAACAAACAACACAGCTGTTCATAACATGGTTTACTGAATATTTTAAGTCCACTATTGAAACCTTCTGTTCGGAGAAAATATTCCTTTCAAAATATGACTGCTCATTGACAATGTATCTGACCACCCAAGAGCTCTGATGGAGACAGACAAGGAGATGAATGTGTTTTCATGTCTGCCAGCACAATATCCACTCTGTAGCCCATGAATCAAGGAGCCATTTCAACTTTTAAATCTGATTATTGAAGAAATACATTTTGTAAGACTACAGGTGCCATAGATAGTCATTCTTCTGATAGATTTGGGCAAAGTCTATTGAAAACCTTCTAGAAAGGATTTACCAGTCTCATGCCATTAAGAACATTTGTGATTCATGGAAAGAGGTCAAAATATCAGCATCAACAGGAGTTTGGAAAAATTATTCCAATTCTCATGGATGACTTTGAGGGGTTCAAGACTTGAGTGGAAGAATTGCAAATGTGGTGGAAATTAAAGAATTAAAGAGAACTAGAATTAGAAATAGAGCCTAAAGATGTTACTGAATTGCTGCAATTTCATGACAAAACTCGAACAAATGAGAGGTTGCTTCTTATGTAGTCATACAAAAAGTGGCTTCTTGAGATGGAATCTACTTCTGGTTAAGATACTGTGAAGATTATTGAAATAACATCAAAGGATTTAGAATATGACATAAAGTAGTTGATAAAGCAGTGCAGGATTTGAGAGGATTGAATCCAATTTTCAAAGAAGTTCTACTGTGGGTAAAATGCTATTAAACAGCATCACATGCCATAGTGAAATCATTTGTGAAATGAAGATTCAATGTGGCAAGCTTTATTGTTGTCTTACCTTAAGAAACTGCAACAACCACCCCAACCTTTAACAACCACCACCCTGATCAGTCAGCAGAATTAACAATGTGAGAAGACCCCCCACTAGCAAAAAGATTATGAATCACTGAATGCTCAGATAATGGTTAACATTTTTTAACAATTAAGTATTTTCTTAATTACTGAATGCACATTGTTTTAGACATTGCTATTGCATACTTAATAGACTTCAGTACAGTGTAAACATAATTTCTATATACAGTGGGAAGCTAAAAAAATAATTTACTGGTTTTATTGCAATATTCACTTTATTGCAGTGGTCTGGAACCAAACCCACAATATCTTTGACGTATGCCTGTAAAAGTGTACGAAGTGCAAAAAATTGTTTTAAATAGCAATGGAACAATATGACAGACCTATCTCCAAATAAAGAAATGGTTGTGTATACAGAGAAAGCACAGTTATATTTGGAACAATCAAAATATCCTGCAGCATTTTAAAACTTTATCAGCTTGATAAAATTATACACATTTTAACTGATTGCTTAAACTCAATATTTAAAGACATTTGTTCTCTGTCAACCTTATCTTAGTATAGATTCACATATAATCTATATGTTACATTTTGGCAAAGAAAATGCATATTATAATTTCACAAGGAATGTAAACTTGGATTATTTTATTAGGCATGTACACAACATGGATACAATCTACAGATCAAATGTGAATAAAAATCTAGAAAGGTAGAATTATGCCTTTAATGCTTCCTCAGATTAGATACTGAATATGCTTACATCATCAGAAGAGAAAAATGAATAATTGAAAATGTAGATAATTTTAAAGTAACTACTATAAGTCAAAAACATGACTATAGGATCATGTTAACTTTGCTGTTGAAAGATTAATAACATATAACTTGGAAAGGCAGCCAGTTACACAAGATATCCAACTGACTGAACACCTTTCTTTTATATCAGTTCATTTGAAACATACTAAAAATGTATTTGAAGCAAACAGTTGAAATTGCAATGCTTTATGAGAAGTGTAAAGACCAAATTTCTTAAAACAAACACAAATCAGCAATTCATTTTAAAATGAAACATGCACCATGGTTATGATTTGTGTTGATGTCTACTGTACCTTTCTTTAGTCCAGGAATGAAAGCTAAAAAGAGAGTTTAATAAAGTTAAACACAGTAAATATTTTATTTTATTCCAAACATGTTATATTAATTTAACTAAATGAATGTATACTTGAAACCAATATAAGATTGTATATGAATGATACTTCAACTTAAAAAAGTAAATTATAATATATTGCAATATATTTTCAACTTCATTTTGGAGAGAATATGATAAGGTAGAAGACTGATAGCCCATGAAATTTGTCTCCTGCAATGTTTTCCTAAAATCAGTCCAAGCCTATGCTATATACTGCCCTACTGGGAAGTTATTATTGGTCCTCTCCCAGAAGGCAACGAATTGATGAACTCAACATTTTACAAGAATTCAGTAGATTTTCTAGCTCACTGTCTGTGATAGCGAAGTATTATCTTCTACTGAAATTACAGCTTTTTTTATGGAGTCTTTCACAGAAAATGTAGTATAAGGAAATCCACTGTTTTTGACTTAGGTTGCTCTGCCTCCAAATTTGACTTGGGAAGAAGTCACAAGAAAACTCAGACATCAACAGACACGAACATGAGGATGACCATCAGAAATATTCTAATCTTGGCTAAGATGCTTTTTCTATAACATATAACACAGTTTTACAACTAAAATTTCAATTTATTTCTCACAGTTAGAATATGGAGGATTAGAGATCATTATCATTATTTTCCAAATAAAGAAATACAGGCATTGCATTATTAACTGACTTCCTTCAAAACACTGTGAGATCAGGCTTGACCTAGGACAAATAGTAAATTCTATTTAAAAAAAAATTATATGTTTATAAAAATTTAGATATATGTTGATCTGAACAGATGTCCCTCAGATTTATTCTTTGCACACTTTTAAGGCTAACAGTAAATCAAGATTTCCTGATATATGTACTAACAGACATAATAAGGATAAAAACCATAAAGATAAACATTTTGAGCTGGTTTAAAATCTATTTTGAAGAATATTAGAATATTATGAAACTAAAGACATATGAAAAGCTTAGAGAGAAGGACTAGATCAGAGACAGAAAAACTGAAGTAGTAGTAATGTTTCTATGCAATGATGAGGATTAATGAGAGAACATTACACATTTTAAGTGTCACTGGCATATACACAGTGCATTAATTTTTTTATCATAAGGTGTTTCATCTAAAAGCAGTGTAATTTTATGATTATACTGGAAGTATAAAAGAAAAAAATAGAACAGTGATTTTGCAAGGTCTTTACCCCTCGAATAATATAACTATTTCAATGATAACACACACACATACACATGAAATATTCAAATTTGTTCTTGGAATTCATAATGAACTCCTGTAATATTTCAATGTAGAGTTTTCAAATATACTAGAGTCAAAAAGAAGAGAAAGGCTGCTTCAGGCAGAGAAATAATAAAGTGCTTGCTTCCATTTTTAAGACTGCAATTTCAAAATGGTTTAGACCTTAGTTATCAAAATCTTTCCTAATTTGGTCACTGAAAAGGTCAGGAAAAATGAATGTGATGAATCTAGACATTTCTAGGAGTAAGGAGATAAGACAAAAGAAGCAAACAAGTGACATGATAACAATGAAAGAGAAAAAAAATACATTTTAAGCCATATCCCAGGAGATGTTCAGCTCTAAATCTGAAAAATGAAAACTGGCTTATAGTCAATTTTCTAAAGTCAAATACTGATAAATTTTCTTTGAAGTTCTGGACAATAAGCAGATTCTGCATAAAATTTTCAAGTCTGACTGAAGAGGTACTTAGATTCATCACATGAAACCTAGTCAAAAAAGGGAACCATTTTTTCCCTCTAAAGCAATATATGGATTATTATATGCTCACACAGAAATTGATAGATGCATTGGTTATAATTATGCAGACATTTTTGCATAAAGTCTACCTCTAAATGTATCCCTAAATTTCCATTGCTTCTTAAAGTTTAAAGATGTATAATTAATGCTTTTGAAGCATCCATACTGCTCAAATTTTTGCAAGATCAAGATAAGCACAAGTCCTTTTCCTCTGAGATACTGTAGCTTATGTAAATCACTATGACTGACATGAAATTCTTTACTAATTAATCCAACCAAAGGTTATGAATGACAATGTGTATCATTTATGTGCAACTTAAAATGTGATTACTAATATATAAAACAAATTTACCTATTAAGTTTGCTTTTACCAAGAAAATTGTGTCCAAGTTAAGTATTCTCAAATTAAATTTATTAATTAATAAATTCATTCACAATACTATCATTTTTATTTACACAAATGCAATAATATAAAATTTTAAGCTTACATAAGTGCTTACTTTGAAATATAATTGAGTTTTTAATATTACTTTTCTGAATTTACGACCCCCTAAAATAACTTAATTACTAATTTAAAGCAACAGGAATTATTGGGATTCTTATACTACAAAGTTTAAATTAAGGAAACATACATTTTATAATAAAAATGCAGCTCCTACTTAAGCCACATAAAAATCACTAAAATTTGTCATAATACCAAAACATGTTGTATTATTCTGTGCAAACATATTCTAATATTTCCTTCATAATCCTAACACAAATATTTAAGTACTGAACATGTACTAGAAACATCTGGCTCAGCATGAAAGAATTACTGATAAATAGATAACACTTGAATAGCTTAAAGGTCAACAGAGATCTCCACAAAACCGATAGTGTTGGTGTTATGTTTGCTGATCAAGTATCATGCATCAATCTATAATTGCAATGTACTTCAATAAAGTAGTCACAATAGCAATTGTTTTATATTGTATAATTTTTAAAGTCACATAATAAGACTAACTTAATGAAATTTTTAAAAGTCATCATTTTGAGGGGTGAATAACATTTGAAAGCATTTTTGAAGACATTCGTTTTGAAATAGGTATCTTTGTCACTGGAGTCAATTGAAGGATAATGTTTTATATAGGTATTAAATAAATATTTAATATTACAATATTACATTCTATGTCTTCTTTGTCTCCTCCTTAACTCAGCACATTACTGTGTTTATTATGCTTCCTAATAGAGAGAAAAATCTGATAAATTAAGATTCAATTCACCTAAAACCTAACATATATTCTAAGTTATTATGGGCTAACTTTTGAGAGCAAGTTCCTCACTTATTTTCTTATTCCAAGATGCACAGGAGTTTGGACTGAAGTTCATAGAATATAGCAGAATCAGTATTAAAAAATACACACTTGAAGACTGTAATGCCAAATTAATAGACCAATACCCAGTTTTCTTTGAATAATGCTAATTTTAAAGCAGGCTACAAGATATGCCAAAAAGAACCAATTCTTCTTGATGTATAATTCAAATCGCCACAGGGTATCTCCTGTTGATTGCAAAACTAAAAAGCTGTGGCATTATTGTACTTATGTAGACTGTATAGAGCCTGAACCACAAAAATAGCAAAGCTCAAATCAAATTTTCTTTTCAAGCTGTGTGAAAGGTTAAGGCTACAAACACAAAAGCTGCAAGGTCATTAATATAATGACCATCTTATTTACAGTGAAAACAATGTTGAAAATATAAAATAAATTTCTAATCTCCGTATCACAAAATTTCTACCCCTATCCCTCTGGGTCCTCAGTTTCTATAAAAGTTAGCTTACTACTCAATCAAAGAAATACTCATTTCAAAATTGGCAACAAGGAAAGTGATAGTGTTGGCTTTGTTACAGAGGTAATGAAAATCTTAGAAATTAAAAGGACACATTTTCACCAAATATGCAGTTACCATTTCCTACATTAGTAGAATTTTGGTTGGCCAAACTCATGCTGTGCCATATCAAATGGCTCCTTTTCCTTTATGGCCTAGAGTTGTATGCCTTTTTAAATTTCTGAAATTCACTCATTTTTCCTATGCACCACAAAATCTTTTTTAATATATAAGCTAGTGACTATATTTTCTGCCCTTTTACTTAGGGGATTTCTCTGGGACCACTATATATATAGTACTTTGAAAGGTCGTTTTTTTTTTAATGTTGACAATGTTCAAGCACTTCAAAGAGCACAGAGGTGCAACTTGAATTTTATTTAGAGCAAAGTGAGTTCACAGGCCAAAGACCAAAGTCCTTAGAATGTCATCAGATTCAACATCCTCAGCACATGTATGAGGAAATGAGGTCAAGAGAAATGAAATGACTTAAAGGGTACGAACTTTCAATTAGAAGATGAACAACTTCTGGTAATCTAAGGCAGAACACAGTGATTATAGTCAACAATTACATACTTCAAAATTGCTAAGAGTCTAGATTTTAAGTGTTCTTACATTCAAAAAAAGAAATGATAATTATGTGATCTGATACTTAAAGCTACAATGATAATCATATTGCAATACATAAATGTATCAAACCAACACATTGTACACCTTAAACATACACCATGTTGTATGTCATTTATATCTCAATTTTAAAATGAAAATACATTTAAAAAATAAAAGGAAATGTAATTACTTGTCTTAGAGTCACACAACTAGTTAGAGGAAGAAGTAGAATTATAATTCACATTTTCTCTACTGAAGAACTCACACATTATGAAATACTATTGTTATGGATTATTTCCAAAAGATGGAAATAATGCGTGTGTCTAGCCTACTTGCCCAAGGCAAACATTTATAACAGGAATTGACAAAAGATCCCTGTTTTTAGAACATATTTTCAGAAAATTTCAACTTAGATGAATATTAAATGTAATTTTTCTCCTCCTTCACACACCAATTGACAAGGGCAGAACAAGAGAAAAACATACTTTAAAAATTAAGATTTTGATTTGGCAATTTACAAAAATGATAATGCCTATTATAAATAGTGATTTGAAATTTAACTTGGTCCTGAAGAGAAATGGAATGCAATTCCTCCTTTTCCTAAAGACTTAAGGCAAAAAGTTCCATCTCAAAATCTGACCTTAATGTTTTAAATGGTTCAAAATCATATAGAGCAAATCTAACCAATCATAGTAATTCCTTTTGACAGTTACTTAAGAGAAGAAAAATTCTGAGATGTACAGACCTGGACACCTTAGAGAAAGAGATTCATGTGAACACATTATTTTGTCACTATTTTTCTCCAGATAATTTGGCTTCACTAATCACACTGTAAAACTGTTCTCAATAGCACAGATGTTAATTTCAAATCCTCCTGGTCTAATTTGGCTCTTTAAGGAAGAAGATCCTCCTTTTAAGGATTGTGCTGACTCCCACAAGGAGTGAAACATCAAGACTCAACTTTTCATGAAAGCAAACACGGAAATATAAACGGTTTCATAGCCCATTCAAAGTTCCTTCCAAGGCCCTGCTTGCCCTACTTTGAGAGATGTATGAAGCCGTTCTGATAATATGCAGATTTAAATGATCTTGAGAAATTCCAAAAGCAAAAGCTTGAGGGCTGGATCCATTATTTTTTCAGTTTGGCAAAGAAAATGCTAAGAAATCAATATTTCTGAAATCTGCCTTTAAGCTATCCAAAATGTCTGAAACAATTGCAGCTCTCAAACATTTCATACCTTTTAGTATTCAATCTGTTCTTGAGTAGATGAATTCTAAATTAAGACTATTTTAAAATAGGACTTGGTAATGTACCTGGTCTTTGGGTCCATAGAGAACTTGGTTTTTAAAGTACATTGCTTTGCCTGATTTCATGTAGACAAAATACATGCATCCAAGGTGATAGTAAACAATCTGTACACAACTAAAGGATTTAAGTTTTTAAATCTCTTCCTGGTGAAATTTAATGTGATTTCCTTTTAATCAGTTCATCCAGTTTTAGAAGCTTTGCAAGGCTTGTCACCAAACCTATGAGTTGTGCACGTAGAAAAATAACAGATAAACCTCAATTATATCTAGAGACATGTATGATAACATAATAAAACTTTTTTTAAAAAAGAAGTTACTTTTTAGATTAAAAAACTTTTGAGACCTTTCCCTCACATTTTCACCAACCACTTCGCTCTACTACAAACTAATTAAAGAAATCAGCTGTAGTACAAAGAACACAGTAGATAATGAAAATCTCTGTATAGCGTAAGTGGACATGCTATCAGGAAATGGATTTTACTAAAACACTCAAAGTTATTATTTCATTAGTGGAAATCAATTTTGTTAATTCCATAGAGTATTTTGTCCATATGCATGAATATATGCCTTGCTAAATATATTAGGCTCTGTACAACAGCTTAGGGTATAGTCTGGAGACAAAGAGATTTTGTTGGAGAAAGGTTTAGATTATATGCACATCTATATTTATATTAAAATATGCTATGCATTTTTTTCTATTATATATAGCATATATAATAGGAAACTGGAAAAGCAAATAGATCATGGTATTATCATTTTAAAATATCTGCATTAATTCTATTATTGGGCAAAGGTGGGTACATTTTTATACATGAAAACAAGCTTTGAAAAAATCCATAAGAAATTAATAACATTCTATTTTTCACTGTTGTAAATGTATAGTTCTCTAAAACAATGTTCTATTAATTTCACTTCAAAATTCTCTACAAAAAGAGAAAGAGTGAACAATATTTATTGATAGTATTTTTTCTCACAATACATCAATTTAGAGAGATATATCTGGATGGATTACATAGAAAATTCCAACTAAATTATTTTATGATGCATATCTTAATATTTACATATCACATTTAAGCAGATAAAATGAAAGAAAAAGTATGGTGTTGGAAGTGCAGTCTGACTTGATGATTCTCTTTATGAATATGTTTTCGTCTTTTCATATGTTATGTTAGTGCCTATTGAAGTTGTGATTTCTTATAATCACAGTGAATCAATATGAGTTTAATCGTAATATGAAGCTGGTGATTTTAAATAAGTGGAGATGTTTTACTTATTCCCTATTTAATATTTGTTCTCTCTAATAAAAATTTTATTGGGACTTTTGTGACATATAAGAACATAAGCTTTGACAGAAATTTTTATTCCTGGAGCTAACTCATTATTTGTGTTGTGTTTTAATATTTGGGAAAAGGAGTTAATCTCAAATCAATAGACTATTTCTAAAAAACTAATCTCAGGCTGGTTTTATTGTTTAAACAATTTTGGATATCTGTTGAAGAAAAAATGAAAAGTAAATGTATTGGAAGACCTATTTTTACATTAGGGCAATTAAAAGTATGGAATAAAACACAAACCTTGTTTGATTTTGAAAGAAATATTATTTTATTTTTAGGTTAGATCTAAATTATTTTAAAATATAATGTTTAATATCAATATCCATGCATAATTGCTATCCATATAATTATTTAGTCTTATGTTTCAAATATCAATGGATAAAACTTACATATGGAAACATGGCCATAGATTTTAAGAATAAACAAGCAGAGAGATTTTCCATGTGTTAAACACTGGGTATCTACTGTGGAAAACCAATCTTCTTAGGTGATATATTGATAAACATTTTATGTCAGCAAAGAGCAAAGCATAAAAGTGCCACAAACATGAAGAGGAAATGAAAAGTTGAAGCGTGCTATTTCAGACTGAATTAAATAAAAGTTTATATGCACAAGAAGAGGAGGAGGAGTATGAAGGACCTATTTTATCAGTCTGACAGATTAACTGACTGAACAAGACATGTTAAGAGGTTTTTTGAATAAACGAAATACTATCTGCCTTAGAAATAATCTGCACTTCATGATTAGAAGACACAGATTCAAGGTAATGGCTTTGAATACTCAAAATATAAATATTACATTTTTGGTATTTGTAAAAGGAGAGCATGTCACTAAGAGATAAAATTGCCTAAGATCTACTTTTTACATAAGGAAAGAAATATAAATCTTTCACAGTATAAATTTGATTCTGTATTCACTTGAATTCCTAAGTATTAATCTTTCCCTTTACTTAGCTAAGTTTCTTCAAATATAAAATGATGTTTCTGCTAGCCAGGTTGGGGAACTGATACATGAATTGGGTCAAATATGCAGATTAGAATCAGTACAAATCTGACTGAAATTTAGCCTAAGAGAATCTAAACCATGACCAACCAAGGCATTTATTTAAAATGTATGCCCATCCTAGCTAGTCGTATAATGTTCATCACACTTACATGAAACATATGACATAAGGAAGTATAAAAAGGGACAATGACAATGTTCTAGGCAGGTTCCTTGATCCGTTCATCCTTAAGTAGCAATACTTCACTATTCTGTTTCTTTGTTTGTGCTGGACCATGAAGAGAAGTTACCAGCAGTCATCATCTTGCATAATCACAACTCACTCAAAAAATTCCAAAAGAGATATCCTACTTCATGGTTTTTTTTAAGTAGAATTAAATTCAAGTTCTACATGTACTTTTGTTATTAAAATTTTAGGAAAAATTTTATAGTTAAGTGAAATCCCAAACCATAATGCGTGTTTCCAAAAAGACAGTAATCAATAATTCTGATCTTTTTCCATATAATTTCATTTGTTATATCAAACTACCTAACATAAGTTTTCCTTATAATTTTGATAGATTTGATAAATCCTGGTATATCACACCAGGATTTCAAGTGTCAAGAGAGAGAAACATACTCATACTTTAAATAATGAATACTATTTGATTTAAATAAGACTTAAGAACAGTGTTTTTTTTTCCTACTAGAAGAGGTTTTTTTAATATAGATTATCCCCTATGTTTACTAAGTTAAAAACAATTTTGTATGACAAGGGTTCACCTTCTCATATTTTCATAAAATATATTAAGATCAAATTCAGAATGAATACTCATGGCTGTAATTTCTGCTATCACTTCTGTTCACTACAGTTCTGTGTACTGTGGAGTAGAAATGAAATGTTTATCACACAGTAAGAAAACTAAGTCATTTCACTAGTTCACATTGACTTAGCAATCAAGGAAGTGACTTGGTCTGTATCATTAAAGTATAATTCAAATTAATATTTAATACTGCATAAGATGTGTCATTACCGGTCACATTCACAAGACAGATTAAGGAGAGGAACTTGTGTATCTCAAAACTATTATAAATATTGATATATCCATAAATATGCAACATAATTTTAATTCTATATGGGCCATTCTCTAAGTATGTAATGGAACTTGTACAAGAGGGGCAGAAGAGAATAACAAAAACAAAGTTACAGAGGTAAAAGAAGGAAAACATACGATTAAATACTCCAAATATTGTATCATATTCTATTATATATTATATGGTATTATATATTATATGGTATTATATATGTATATGTAATATTTATAGACATACAATTTTATTTTGTTTTTAGATCATTTCAATTTTGTATTGTAGTGCTCAAATACCATTTCTATACTCACTCTATCAGGATGGATAAATCTTCATTATTACAGAAAGTTTTTATTATAGATGTTAGAAACCTCAAAATTGAGTGATTAAACTTGCCCAAGCTTACAAAGCTATTAATATTTGGACTCAGATCATCTGGTTCTGATGCCTATATTCTTTCTTTTGATAAATTTTTTGTTTTGATAAATTAATCTATATATGCAGAATGCTCAGAAGGCATTTATTCTGGACATAATATATGCATATTTATCTATCACTCTAATTTAGGCCTATCTTTCTGTATATTTCTATATTCAGACACAGATAATACTAATATACAATAGAATTCACACATTCCTGAATACTAAAATAGCATTTCTAACAGTTGTTCAGTTTTCATACTAGTTCTATGAATATCCCCAGATTAATAAAAATATTTCAATACAATTAGCATGTGAAACTTTAGTACCATTTGAATAATTGCCATTGACTTCCTGTTTCCTTTATTTTAACCATATAAAAAGACATTGAACTTAGTGTAAGAAGAATTTGACATGATTAAAATGAAAATTTTACTTCCAGTAAAGTTTTTTGTGATACTCAAACAAGTAATATTAGTCAACCATAAATAAATTACAATGCCAGAAATTTGTGACTTTTCACTAACTTAATTACTATTGATCAAGTTTCTTTGCTTTTCTTATCATGAACCTTTTTCTATGTTACATTTAGACTGACAAAGTTTGAGACTGTGCTTACTTAGTAAACACATATTCTACCCCTATGACAAAAAGAATTGATGAAATCAAAGATAAAACTTTCATTCTTAGCAAACTCAAGCGGTAAGCAATTAGAAGGTATTTAACCACTTAAACAAGTGGTTGTCTAATTTGCCTACACACGGCATCAACTGGATAACTTTACAGAAATATCTTTTCCAGTTTCCACTCCCAGAGTAAAGGATAATATTGGCTTGAAATGTAGCATGGCATTGATATATTTTTTTGGCCCTTTTAAAAATTATTAAAATTTTTATATATACAAATTTATTGCTATTAAAATTTATATATAAAATATATATAGCATAAAAATTTATTGAAGAAGAATCTCCATTAGTGAGATTCCACAAATGATGCCTCTGCATGTGAAAATTTGAGATGCACTGATTTTAACTATTTTAAAAATCATTCATATGTACTTTTTTCAGTCAAAAACTTGTATCTGTGATTAATAGCTGATGTGCTAGCATGTAGCAGTCAAGTAACAGGGAAGGATGTATGCAGACTGAAAAACTTCTTGAGATATTAGAATAATGAAATGCATTGTCCTGTCTTTTCATCAAAATTTCAGTTTAGATTTGTAAACATAATGCTAAATTGTAGTGAAAATTTCCCATAATTGCATGTTCTACTTTGACATAGCAAATATCTTAATATTAATAAATTAAAAAGTTTTGACAGACCTCTACTGAACTAATTCATTATAATAAATTCCTATAATAACTCATATCATGAGAAAACAACTTCAATAATGAATAAAGTTAATTATTCTCTCCATGAATAAAACATATTGACTTGCCGACCTCAGTAAGCTGTATGTCCCCAAATAGGATCCTACTTTGCAATATGTCCATCCATTCTCTTTTGCTGCCAAATGGGTTTTATGCTTAGGAAAAGTTAGATAAGTGTTCATAAATATGTTTATATCAGCTGTACTTGCTGTTAAAATTTAATTAAAATCTTATGTTAACTAATGAAATATGAATACAAAAATAATTGCTTCAAAGAAGATTAAATTGAACTTTTCAGAAAGACTTGTTAAGGGCAAGTTGTACAAAGACTTGTCATAAAATTATGTCTGAGCAAGATAACTACAGAAGATTCAGGAAAAGTACCATAAAACTCTAGAAGCATTCCATACTGAGAAACCTTCTCAAGAATGTTTAAATACACAGTCTATTTTCTGGGAACCAAAAGTGGAAATCACAGACTATGTGATTATGAGTGTGGTTTGTGTAATAAAGATGATGCGTGGCTCTAATCAGTGAACACATATCCAAAGACAAGGGAAAAACCCTACATCAAATAATGGAAAATAAATGTACACTTCTTTGTTTCAATTATTTATGTATCACACATATTTAAAGTATTTATGCATTATTTAATAATTTACCTCTTAATCTGATTTTTTTAAATAAACTATCCTACTAACCAGTAGTATCTAGTTATTGTATCTTTTAAAAGGTTTCCTATTAGAATTAAATAGGGTTATGTTCTTTTAAATAAAAAACCTTCTAAACAAGGGTATGTTAGCCTTGTGAATAAAATTTATCTCTGATTTCTGATCTTTGTGGTTTAATTCTTGAAGTGAATGCGTATTTATGAGAAGTAAATTTTCCCAGTGATCTCGGATGGACACAATGTAATAGGCTTTATCTTTACCATTTCATGAACTCTATAATTTATTACTTACTCATTGTGATATGAAATAGTAATTTTTAAAATTACACAATTACATATTCCAATTTTTTAAAAGTGCTGTAATACACTAGTATGTTTGGTACATATACTATGTGCCACGAACTCTTTTTTGCATGCATTTTATCCAGTCAACAACCATCTGAGGTAAATACTGTTTTACTCCTATGTAATAAGACAAAGAAACTGAGGTTCAGATAAGAAGGTAAGGGACAGAGCCAAGATTCAAACAAAGAAGTTTCTGACTCTTGAGCCCTTTGTGGGCCCAACTGCTGTGTGGCCATGATCCTCCCGAATGTTCCCTGGCAGAAAGATCTGAGCATAAGACAAACTGAGCACTCATATAAGATTCAAATATAATTTTGAGACTCTGGGTTTTAACCCATGTGCTATCAGTAAATTTCTGTGTAACTTTGTGCAAGTAATCAACTCTTACACTTCAATTTCCACATCTGTATAATGGAGTGTTTGTGTATATTATTTTAAATGTTCATTTTAGCATTGAAAGATTTTTTATACTCTCATATCAGGGACTAATTTTTGAATTAGCAGGATGACCAGAAATCCAATCTCTCCTTCTCTTGCATGATATCTCTTCTCGGTGTTTATTACTCATGAGAACAACCCGCAAAGAATGATATGGAGTTAAACCAAGAAATTCAATTTAATAGTTCATTGAAATTTGTGGTAGAGATGATTTAAGCCATTATATTAGAAGTTAATTATAAAGTTTGTCCTTTTCAAATATCTGCTTTGCCCTGGTTCTGTTTAGTTGACTATAATTTTCTGTTCATACTGTCTACACATGAAATGTTTAAGTATAATACCTGTGCTATTTGCTAAGATTTTTCTTCAAAAGTAAAATTCTACACCCTACTTGTAGGTTAATGATTGTAGTTTAAGCATGAGCAAAAAATTCAGAGAATGTCTGTGTTGATCTTTTTGTTCTCAACCAATTCTGTTAGCTGATGAATGTCAAACATTTATTTGTTAAGCTGGGAAAATAGAAGTAATGACTTAGTGTTTCATTTGAAGAAGAGTTTAGAAAAGCCCTCTATGTTACAGCACATTTAAATGATGACTATCTGAAGAATGTCAAAGCCATCTGTAAATGAACAGATTTACTTATGTGAGTCATTCTAAAAGAATATGAAAATCTGTTGCTATACATTTTTAAATGTAATGCTTTTGCCACTAATGAGCAATAAGATTCAGGCTGTAAGAAGTTACTGACAACGAATTACCTACAATGCTTATATATACTATGCACAAAATTTTACCTTTCAAAATTCTCAAATTGGGAATGGTTAATTAAATGTTGCTCCAAGCTCCCAACTTTTTGGCATATAGGCTCATTCGTTTTAGTTCTCATTTAAAAAGATAGAGGAAATTACATATGATGAATTCGAGGCAATTTTATATAATATTTTAGTTTGTATGTGTTCACTTCTGAGTCGATTTTATTCTGAAATACAGCCCATATTCTTTTCATGCTATATAGGATACAGGCGAGGCTGAAATTGATCTAGAGTTAAATGCTGGCTGATAGTCAGGAAGTAAAAAGTATTCTTCCCTGTTCTTTCCTTTGTTAATTTGCTCCACGATCCCTTGAAGACAAGTTTCTAAGATTAAAATCGAGGTGTTAATAAGTAACTATACAAAATTAAAAATCTGACCTGGCTTCGGTGAAACGTTGCTCCATGACAAAAACAAGTAATATGAGGTTACATTAAGAAGTTCACTGAAATTGAAGGCATTTGATAACACATTTTACTCCTTCAGGATTATCATGGAATTAGAGTAGGGACAAAATAATAATTCCCCTAATCCAGTCTGCTATCTCCTTGCAACACTAGACTGAATTTTAGTCAATTGTGACAGTGCTTCAAGTCTTACTCTTAATTATATTCAAGAGAGATGACTCCATAACTTCCAAAAGACATTTTATTCAATGGTCTATTTTACTCTAAAGAAACAGTTCTTGAGAGCCTGCCAAATCTCTAATTATAATTTAATTCAACTTCTTTTCTATATTTAATGCAGAAAACACTTGATCTTCAACCACTCTATTTTCACTAAATACTTATAATACTTGAAAACAGTTCTAAAGTCACTTTTCAGCCTTTCATCCTTCCAATTCCTTTAAACTTTTCACATGGGTTGTTTCCTCCCCCTGGTTTTTCCTTCTTGGCTATGAATACTAGTTTCTTTGTTTTTTTAAAACAACCCTCGTAACTCATGGTGTCCTAAATCCAACAGTTTCCCAGTAATAAAGGGATGGTATCAAAGCTCCTGTGTTTTACTGTGGTCCATTACTCTTAAGAGCTGTACCTTTCTAACTTGATCCAAAATATATGACCCTACTTCTTCATTGCAGCTTTAATTTTGGCCATCAATCAAATCTGTGCTGTAATTTGGTGATATTTAAATAATTTTATTTCAGAGTTGTTCATTTTATCACATAATGAAATAGAAAATTGGTTATACAACTGGTGGATCAGAACATTACATTAGTTGCTCTTCCTTAAGTTGTGCTTAAAAATAAATAAATAAATAAAATTCCCCTTAATTATATCTAACTTCAACTTTTTCTTCAGTTATCTAAATTTTTCTGAAGAATCTGTACACTGTCGCTTTTGTAATAAGCACTTTGAGTAACTATATCCAAGATATGAATATTACATATTTCATCTTTGCATTCTCTAAAATGCTAGCCAATGGATTTACCACTGAAAAACTGATTCCTTTTGGAAGCATGTTATCCAACTTTATAAAGTGCCTTCCAAACAATTCTTTCACTGATGTACCTTCATACCTGGTATTGAACTATTAAAATCCATGTTGGAATTAATTTGTATTTTGTATCATTTTTTATCAAGCACTTTGTGGTTTTTAAAAATATGAAACCTCACAAATTATAAGATATCATTGGAAGAATGATTTATAAAAGAAAAATTAATGTTTTACACTATTTAATGTTAAAATCGAAACTTGTACTTGAGAATCCAAACGGAAAAACATGTTAGCACTTCAAAAAGTGAAATTAAACTAGCTAGCACAGCATTGTGGTGAAGTATGACTATCAAGCAGAAATGGCTCTGCTTTAAGGAGACATTTCACAGTTCATACTCTTATATTATGTCCTATAATTTACAACAGTTTTTGGCTTATTGTTTAAAAAAATTATTTGGTCTTCCAAAGTTTGTGATTATAGTGTTCTATTCAGAATCATTTTGCTTAAAAGGTCTCTAATGCATGAGTAGATGCAAAGAAACAATGGAGGAGGAGGGAAGAAGGGAGATAGGTATGGAGGGAGAGAGGGAAGGAGGAATAGAAAGATAACTGAAATTTCTATGTTGATATCTTAAAATACTTAAACCTGAACTTTCAAGAAGTTCACAAAACATCTATATAAAATGCTTCAAGGAATGATTACTTAATTAACATACGTCTTTAAATGTAGATGATAAAAATCTTTTAGCAAATTTTGATTTTTAAACTCAGGCACTTTTTCATACTTGCCCAAATACATGCATCTAATACAAAACTATAATGGTTTTAGTGCAAGCTGATTTGATCAACAGCCATTCAGAAAAGCTGCATGTTTTTGATCATCATATGGAGGAAGACCCTCTAGCTCTGATTCAGTACATAGTCTGACCATACTCTTCCAGATTTAGGTCACACTTTGTTGTCCTTTTAAGCTCTGGTATATTATTTCAATATAATATAAATGGTCACAATTCAAGGTGATCACTAGGACAATACAAGAGCTAAATTGTTTTTATTATTGCAGCCCACTTGGTGGTATTACCTTCAGAGGTGTGATCTTAGAGACACTCCTCTTTCCTTCTTCATTTTTATGACAGTTCATAACTTTAGGTTAATTATGGAAATGCCATTAATGCACAATAGCACTTAAGAAGCCCAAATGAAGTCTGGATTATATGTTTATGCACTGAAAGGTCAGGTTTCTCCTGTGTGTTTCATTAACATAAGCATAAAAAACTATCCCATGTTTGTCTCCTTATAGTGTCATGACATATATGCTCAAGTATATAAGGTTTACCTCATGAAGATTTGATGCATAATTCACTTTTTAAAATAATACAACAAAATCATCAATTCCCTTAACTAATAACTGCATTGGATAAAAGCAACAGCACACAGGTAGCTTTTTTATTACAATATGCATCATATGTTTTCTAAAGTATGTGCTCATATAATTTTTGAGATAATGAAAAGATTTTTCAGGTTGTAATTTGACTGGTTTGTCATTAGAGTAGTATTATGTAAGGACAATATGTAGATTAAGTCACTTGACTCAGTATGGAAAGAAATAATGACCTCTTAAATTTCCTTACAAAACTAAATTTTTATAGACTCTAAAAGATTGCCTTTTGCTTATCTATGTCTTGCTACCCGTCTTTAAGTTCAAGCTGCACAGCCTGTCATTTAGGTGGCACCCAACTTTGTATTCAGTCCTATCTTCATTACGTAGCACTGGTTCCCTTATTGTTTCCAATACACCTAATCATATTTCCATTCAATCTGTTATCTGTACTTATAATTTTATTACTTTTCTCATCCTTCTTTCTGCTAGCTGTATTTTAATCAAGGCTATAGCAGAGTCCTTTTTCACCTTCCTGTTCTTTCAGACTAATTCTAAGTTACAATTTCTGTCTCACAGGAATATCTTATGTGTACAACAATCATATATATATTACATACCACCTAAGAAAATTTCTGCACCTGTTGCAGGATTTCTGTCTCCATTTAAAACTGTGGACCAGTCCATGTGAGAAATTCCTTCTGCTTCTTTAAAAGCCTCAAAGGCAATAATAGCATGTTGCCAGAGCACATGATACAATTAACAAAGCCAGTGAAATTAATTAATGAGCAGATGCTAAGTTTAAAGAGGGAAGGGAGGGCACACACGGACAATTAGCAAATTAATTATAGTCATATTTATACCTCTATTATTAAGGTCATTATGTGTTTATTTTCAGTAAGGTGATTTATTCTTCATTATGGGTTTCTGACTTTCCAAACTTAGTTTTACCTTTCAAATATGTTGATTTTCTTAGTAGAGATCCACCTAAGCTGAGACGATAAAATTTTACTGACGCTTAAAGAAGGTATGAAATTTTACTCAAACTGTTATGTAATTATCTTTACTTAAAATTATAAAGAGAATCTTGACTTACTATTTTGCTAAGCACCCATTGTTGAGCCATAATATAAAACATCCATACATCTGCTATATTTGTCTCTATTTTATTAATGTGATATATATAAGGTTACTCAGTTCCTCATTAATAACAAAAGTATGAATTCTTCAAAGTTAATCTTTGAAAACTCTCATCTAAAACTTCCCTATTTTTAGACCTTATTGTTTCAGTCATATTGCTATTCATGTTTATTGGTAACAAAGTCAAATATTTATTTTTACTCAATACTTATTTTTGCTGGTTTGGCCTGGCTTTGTGCCCAATCTCACAGTCACACACTCTATGAAAGTTAAATACAATTAGAGATTCTAATTGGCAATATATTAGCAACCTGAAAAAACCCTTGCTACAACACACACTCAAATTTGATGACTACCTTCTTCTTGATGCTAAAATGTCAGCTGATGAGCTCAAACACAAATTAGCTTTAGGATTAAAAAGAGAAGATACAGAATCTCATGTCTCAGATATTTTAACCAGACTAAATGACTTTTAATATTATTTTTTATAGGTGGACAGTTGAGGCCTTTATCAGAGAAAGTTCACAGTGTTCAGGTTTTCTTGATTAAAAATATCTACACACAGCTAGTTCATACTATCAGGCAGGCAACAATAAACGTGCCAAAATGGAATTTTGAAAAAATCACCATGTGTGTGTATGCCCATGCTATGCGTCTCTGGAGTTGCCCTGTGATTAAATACAGCTATGAAGCACTGCAGGGGAATGACACATTATCACTGGTAGCTTCTAAGTTAGTCAACTGTGCTACAATCACTATAATTTTATAATTATATGACTACTTATAATTAAAGAATTTTTTTAAGTAATTATAGAAAACAATGAAATATCAGACTTAGTGCTTACTTTAAGCCCCTGAAATGATACACACAAGTCTATGGAACCAAGAAAATTAATTGTAAGATACAACCATGTATAAACATTCAGCATTCAGAATCTTATGCATATTTCTGTTCCATAGCTATTGATTCTTTTGCTTAATTAATCTTAAAACTTAAATCTATGCTTTGTAGGGCATTTTTCTACTATATTTATTACCCTAATGACAATATAAGTCAGCTATATATATATATATATATATATATATATATATATACACACACACACATATGTATCATATATATATATATCCATAATAGTTTCTATTATTATCTTGTTCATCTATTTAGAATTTACTTTCATTGTCATTCAGTTTTCTCCATGCAGATTTTATCCAAATTAAAATGGGAGTTTTGTGTTTTTTTGCACTATTTAAAATTACCTAAAATTAAACATTTCAGTTTTCCTTCTTTGGACAAAAGATGCTATTAGTTTTTTCCAAATTGTTGAAGATCCTTTAATTTTGTTAGCCTTCAAATTATTTTCACTGTGAGTTAATGGATTTTAATGTAAGTCTTACTTGATGGTCATTTTTTTCTTAAATTGGTACTAGGCAACCTGTGGCTGTACACCATTACTTAAGGTACCCATTAACTGAATATATGTTTTTAAAAATTCATCCTACTTTTTTGCCATTGAAATTCTATTCACAATTAAAGATATTTAATACTTTCTGCCAAAGACTGACACTTATATTTGCCTTTTTTTCCCCTTAAGCTATGCTAACAAAAAATGTAGTATCATCTAACTATGAAATCTCTCTATAATTTTTGAAAAATATATGTGTAGTAGTTATAAAAGATTGTTCATTCATGCTCTTGTCATTCAGCTTTCTGTTGAACCAAGTGTTAAACAGCATTCTGGAAAATGGCAAAAGTCTATTTGTACATCATGGCATGAATATTTACATAGAAAAATAGGTGGTAGATAAATAGACACACAGATATGTAAAATTTAGGGTAAAATACATCTATAAGAATCCTGTGCTTATGCTGGGTGATTTTAAAAGAGTAAAAAATGATGTAACAGATTCTCCTTGTAGCTACAGCATGAAGCTAACTTTGGCAAAGTTACCCTGGTTTTGGTATTCTCCTGTTACCATGAGCCTACTGTGTGTTCATAGCCTTTTCTCATTGTTTTACCACTACTCACAGCACTAATGTTATTTGATCATGAAAGGACAGTACATGTCAAGTTGCACCCTTATTATTAATTTGCCATGCATCAATAAAAACAATGACAAAATAATGTATTATATAACTGTGCAGCTAGCAAGTTTCAAGCCTTATACTGGGAGCTTTACATACATGTGTCATTTGATCTACATATCTACCCACTGAGGTAAGCATTACTAGACCCATTTTACAGCAAAATCAGCATTCACTTCATGACTGATTTGAAAACTCATATTCTTTTCACTGTTCTGTACTAAGGATCATTTTTTGGAATCAATTACACATTTCCATAACCGACATTTTTGCAATACAGCATGGATTCCTATCATAGATGTTTTCAGAACATAAAATTAAGGAATAAAGCTAATGGGACATCTTCTAGTTGCCTTACATCTCCTTCATATGTTCATAGGACTTTATGTTAATCATGACAAAAGCTGAGTATTCCACAGTTGAAAGTAGGTCTCTACAGAATACTTTCAAAATGTTGTTACCCTTCTGGAGCCAGTCAGGAAAGAAGATTGAATATCATTTGTTTATTATTATTACTGTAAATAATAAGTCTTAGAAGCTAACTATTCATTTCTTCACTATTCTTGGTTGCTTGGCAAAGCCAAATGAAGGAAGGAGATATTGAAGCTTTAAAACACTAAATAGTTTATAAATCATTTTTGCCTCAGTTTATTGTTGGCTTATGTTCTCTAGTAGCAAAAACAATGAAAGTTTCTAAAAAAGACAAGGAAACAAAAACAAAAACTATAAGCTACAAAAAAAAAACTGCTACAAAATCTCTCCCCTACTATTTTCTACTGCAGAACTGAATATAGTTCATTTATTGTCTATTCCTTTTTTAAACCAAACTATATTTTGCCATGGCCAAACCCATTTTAATAGATTTACAGAATGCTTTGGATAATTACAACATGCCTTAGTCTATCTCAAATTGTGTATCTAAAATTGTGTTGAAGATGAATGTAATTCAAAACTAAGTCTTTATTTACTTTAAGCGTGAAAATGAAAACTAGAAATTTTGAAAACTTGAGAAATTTGCTCACTAGGCTTTCCTCTTGACTTCTCCAACACTTTGGACTCTAATTCTAAAACTTCACAGTAAGTAGTAGTAGAACAATTATAATGACACTGTCAATATACTGAGTAGTTATTTTTGTTAAGTAATTGTTTTTTAACTTTATTTGGCTGTCATATTTCTAGATAAATAAATACCTGTGTCCCTCCTCAATTTTAACAAGGAATGCCCATGGAAATTAAAATTATGTTCTGACAGAATTTATTATGCAACTGTTTTTCATGCTTATTCTACAAGTACTTTTTCATCTCCTACTAGATATCAAGCATTAAACTATCAAAGGAAATGCAAAAAATAAAGAAAGGGAAGTATTTGGGACTGTATTGCATTTATTAATCCATGCGATGGAATTTTTCAATTCTTAATGAGGTGGTTTTGATGTCACTCATATTTAGGAACATCACATGCTGGGGAATAAGACTTTAAAATGGAAGACTGTCTTTAAGCATCCTGTTTAAAATTAAGCTGGATATGCAAAGTGTGGTCCATGAAATCTTTTCAAACAGTCTATATGGTATACTGATACAAAGATACAGCTGGTTATAAAAACTTTAAAAGAATGGTGCTACATTATTTTAATCAATCAAAAATTCAGAAATTGACAATACAGTTTCTCAATGAACCTGACAATACAGTTTCTCAATGAGCCTGAAATGAATGCTAAGATGAAAAAATGAAAACAATAGCAACAACAATAATCCTGAAATAAAAATTCAAAGTCATTAAGAACAATAAAATGGTCACTATATGTATCTTTCCGTAAAGATGATATGCAGTGAGATGGTTTAGTTCTTAAGCACTATGCAGCTTCTCAGATGATTGGTGCATTTTCAGGAAGAAAATGGTATGAGCAAGCAGATGGAGAGTTTGTTATCATACCATTTGAAGAGAATGTGATTAAGATGGCTGAGTGTTGAATTGATAGACATTATCAGACACGATTGACAATAAAGCTTGATGATAGTGACCCCTACCTATTCCTCATCTCCCAAAATATATATTGTTAGCTTCTGTGTGTTTACAAATGCTTTGATTACCTGTACCGACATTTCCCCCCTTGCCTCCTTACAGGTATCAGTAAGCCTGTCAAAAATGTAAATTGAGTTCTTTTGTAAGTCTTAAACTCAGATGAAATTCTTTTAAATCCTAAATGTTTCCTTTTTATCACAGTGCTAATTCAATGACAGTATTTATCATTCAGGAAAAAAAAAATGCCCCTTTTAAAGTACAATTATGTAAAGGTCAGGTACCTTTACTGGAAAACACTTTTGTACAAACATATTTTATAAATGTATTACTTTTATAACATACAACACATCAGCAGAATATTTTCTTCACAAGTATGGAGTTTTAAAGCTATATGTATCATAGAAAATATGGGGAAAATTCACTGTTTCCAGTTACATTCAGAGGGACAGCATTAAGAATCCTGTACTTTCTTTTTCCAAAAGACAATATTATTGTATAATATAAGGTAAAGTTGGCTGTTTTTACATTTTCATCTTCAAAAAAAAAAAATAGGTTTCCTGAGTGTAAATCTGCATTTTGTAAACTCAAAAGAAGACTAAGTACAATGGAATTCACTTTAGCTTTTAATTCTTAAGCTCTAATTTCTTATCAGAGAACAAATTACAGAGTCAAGTTTTGAGACTAAAATACATTATCTAAATAGTCAGCACTATAAAACATATGCTATTATGAATTACAGATGGATGCAAACAGAGCTATAAACATGACTTGTTTTGTTTTACCACTGATGAACAACAATGAACCACACATGACAAACTACAATTCCATTATGTTGTATTTTCGGAATATTTGTAACAAATATTTTAAGCCAGTCTGTCACAACAGGAAAATCACAATTTTGTTCCTCTGTGACTTTTAGATATGTTTTCTATCACATCCTTAATGACCATAGATTTAAAATTGATTGCTATGGAAGCTGCAAATTAAATTTTGGGAGAAAATGTTGAAAGTTCAGCCACAGAGCCAAGACATTTACATCTACTTAGAAGACCAAACTACTTGAAATCAAACTATTCCATCAGCAAGTTCTCTCTTCCTTGGACATATTTAGTTCAAGAACACTGAAATGATTATCACAAAGAATGAACACCCTAAAGTACAATGAATAAACTGGAAATGAAAATTCTCAGTTGACACTGGAAATGAAAATTCTAGTCAAACAACTGTGCCAAACTATTGAATAAACATGTAATCAAGTGTCATGGGAAATTGTGTCTTACTGATTCTTAACTGTTATTTTTCACATTTGGTATTTTTCTTCTGAAACTTATTTAGCTCCATCTCAATCCTCAGATAAAAGACAGAACACAAAACTTCCAAAATGGAATCAAAACAGAAATGTTATGCATATTAAGATGAACTGTCACAAAATTCCACAGGAAGGCTAAAAATTGGGCAGAATGCCATTTTGCAGATATTTTTTCACAATGGGCAAAATTCTAAAGATCCTCACAGTACAATAAGCTCAAGTTTATTAATTTTAACCCTGGAAAGAATTCATTGATAACTGCTCTCCAAAGACATTGCAGCAGATGGCAAGTCTCATATTCTCATATGAAGCATACTTTATGCATCTATACAGACAGAAGCTGCTAAAACTGAAAGAGTTCTTACTTCTTTAACAATCCACCGGAAGTTTTGAGAAAACTTACTGTGAGGAAGAAAAGTAATCAGTTACTTCTCAACTTTTCTTCCATATCAACAAACCTGTATGTGATATTGTCTGTCAGTGAAGCTCCCCAGGCCGTGATTCTCACAGGGCTGTGCACCCCTCAGGGGTTCAGAGGAGGTGTAATTTGAAACAGCCCATCAGGTACCAGGAACTGTGTCCCCTAGAGGAACATTACCACCCACTCCTCCTCCCATGAAACCCCTGATCTCTCTTCCCCCATAGGCATAGACTACTACACACAAGGGCTTGTGTATAACAGCATGCAAAACTCAGATTCTCCTAGCTTTTCATTAGCCAGGTGTGGATTATCCTTTCAAAAATTTACTAACTCCCTGACATTTATTTTCAGTAGCCTATTTAATTCCTAAAGGGTGTGTGAGGCAGATACTATTGACAGACAATAGAGTCATCTAGGATATTAATCATCAGGCTGCTGGATGACTCAGAAAGGGCTCTCTGGACAGGATGATTCTGGAGGAGGGTCTCTCTCCCTTCCTAAGGCTGACAGACTTCTCGAGCTGCCTCTTTTTTATGCACTAATCATCACTTTCAGGTCTTCTTTTGCTAGGAGTTTCTTTTCAGATACTGTTAGATCTCTCATTGGTGAAGGGCAGCTTTGCCGTCTGGGTTAAAAGGGAAAGCCACTTAGCATTCTAAATTATCTTCTCCTGAATAAATGCAGAAGTTATGCTAGTTCAAGTCATTGGCCACTAAGAAGAAAATTATCTATTTTCCCTGTAACCTAACATTTTTATTTTTATTGAAAAATGCAGTACCAAACCCCCAGCATGGAGGCATCTGGAATGTATTTGGTTGGAGCCAGGCATTGTCTGGTGTGGGACACATTCAATTAAGTACCCTTTATAGAGTTGTGTCTGTCTGTATGCAGTGTTATCCCCTCCTGCCTTATTGAAAGCCAGAGCATATGAGTCCATCTGCTCCAGATTCACCCTACCATATGTGTTATGAAGGCTCTCCTACCTCAGAAGAGAGGGTGAAACTATAAATACCCAGGTGCCTTGACAGCTGTGACACAAGCTGGATTTATTTAGTTCATGTTAATTATACCATCAAAAAAGCTAAAAGGCTAAATTTTCATATGGCACAACAGTACCAGTATGACCACTGAAACAAAACAAATAAGTCAATGGAGGAGAGTTGGCAATACTAAAAGAAAAGAAGAGGCATTTGTATAATGATAGATGAAGAAAGGCCATGGTATGCTAGGCGTTCAGCCACCTGTCTTATCTGTGGGAGGGAGGGGCCATATCATGATGCATCATAAAAGAGTTTTGCCTAGAATGTCAAGGGCACAGAGGGAAATGAAGAGGGACAGTGGAAAAAGGAGACCATGATAACTGGTAGGTTTGTGAGCACATGCTCTTGCTTTCCTCCATTACCTTCAGATAGTAAAGTGGAGAAGGGAAAACTTCACTCTCACCCCACCGGGCTGGATGAGAGAATAACACACAGCAGGGCAAACAGAAGGGAAAGCACAGGAATGTGTACAAAGCCATCTAGTGCCACATTACTCAGCCAGTTACAGACACAGATGCACAGTTCAATTCATGCTAATAAGGACTCTCAGTTCCCAGAGAAAAATCACCACCGTTTCCTTTATGATGCACACAGATGTTCTGCAAGAGTTTTATTATGACTCTGAAAGTAGCACCTGCAATACATGTTGCTGTCCCATTTGTATACTTGGATGAGAAATTACAATGACATCAGGCAATGCTCATTTGGGGTTCATAAATAAAATTCTCCCTATTGCATTTAGTCTCAAACATGTTTCAATAGCGCAGTTAAAGTCTTTAAAGCAAGCTCAATTTGATTACAATTATTAAAAGAATTAGATTTTTTAAGATAGAATATGGACACATGCCAAAAGTCTTAAGCTAAAGGTAATATTACTTTAGATTATGTATCTTTTTATGTCTCCATTTACTTATGATGTCACTAACTGAATTTTAAGTAAGCTAGTCCCATAATAGTTCACAGGTCCTATTTATGGCTATTATTTGAAACAATGACTATTCATATGTTCATGAATTTTCAGACAGGTATTTCCCATTTGAACAGTGTTGTTAATGATAATAATATTGATAATAATAGCAATGAAATAATTAACATTTTGAGTATTTTTACTGTGCCAGGTGTACCATTTAAAGCTAGCAATAACTTTACGAGGTAGTCATTATTACCATCCCTCTTTTCTAGGTTAGCAAACTGAGGATCTGAGGCATTACATCATTTGCAAACTTTAAAAGACTGATAACTATGAGAAATGAAATTCAAAATTGTGGCTGTCTGTGCTCTTAAACCATAAACAAAATTTTAAGTGTGTTTGTCAATAGTCCAGAGAAAAGAGAAACTGCAGAAAGTGACTGATTTAACATTCATGAAATAAATCTGTAGTGGTACTATTTTTTCTTTCTGACCCAGGATAGATGGGCTATTTTATTCTCTGAAACAGTTGAGGATTTTTTTTTTTTTTAACTACAAAGAATTGAGAACATTAGAGCTCCTTACATTTTGTCTTCAAATGGCTTTAGGTGTGTACATGTATGAAGGTAAAGAATTATAGGGCAAAGTTCTTCTATCTCAACCTTCTCCCACTTTTTTAACACTTAAATCTGCCTTTCTTAAAGGAAAGGAGTAAGAAAAAGAGCTAAAACAGAGTAAGAGAAAAGAAGGGAGAGAAGAAAAAGAGAAAAGATGGGAGAGAAGAAAAAGAGAAAAGCAGGTAGAGAAGGGGAGGAGAGAAGAAAGAAGAAAGACATTCTCCTAATATGTTTAATTTTCTTTCTAATCTTCCCCAATCAATAGTGAAGTGGTAAAGAGTACTGAAAACCATTCAATACCAAACTCTGACAAAATTAAGTGTGTTAATTAACCTTGTGCAAGGCAGTATGTAATGTACACTGCATTTTAATTTCTACATTGTATAAATATAGAAAGTTGGACTAGAACACCTCCAGGGTCCCTTCTGTAAAGGAATGCAGGAAACACCCTAGAGCGAGAGCCACCCAGTTTCCATACCCTAAGGGGGACGAAACTCGTGACAAGACGTTAAGGAATGCTCGTGCAAAGGTCAGGCAAGCGGCGGGTCCCTGTTTCAATTTTATTGGTTAAAGTATGGGATGTGTTTTAAATTCATTGGTTGTGGTAATGTGTGGGCTTTGGTGCAACGGCTGTGGAAATCCTATATAATCTATACCTAAAGTTGCTTGGGGGTCAACAGCTCGGACTCGACCTGTGTGTCAGGGGAGGTGCTGTTGGCCCCAGCTAGCTGGCTGAATAAAGACTTTGCTTGGATTTACATCTCCGTGCCTGTGTGGTTTGTTCTCTGGAAAAGCCCTGGAGTCCTGAACCCTAACACCTTCCAAATAAAATTATCATATTTTCTCTAATATTTTCACTTTGATTATAAGATAAAATGCTATTTTAAAAAAGCATATTACAAATAAGCAATATCCTGCTCTCACTATTTCAATATATTTTCAGTTCATGTATATAAACAAATTGTACTTAATAATTTCCTAAAATTTTTTTAGTGATGCAGAATTTTCCTTATATATATATACACACACATATATACATATTTATACACATACACACACACATACATATGTCTTAAATATGTAATCCAAAAATAAGGTTAATAGGTATCTATTGACTATTTAATAGTTTAATAATAAAAACAGAAAAATGAGTGCAACAGCTGAAAGAAGCCACAGATAAATAAAATCATAACCTTTTATCAAATGCAAACCTTTTAAATGTCTTTTCTTTGAAAAATACTTCCTTTAACTCATGCAATTTCTCTGCTTCCTTTTCAGCAAATTCTTCAAAATAATTGTCTCTACCAGCTATATCCAATTTCTCTCCTCTCATTCTGTCTTGAACCCAGTTGATCCAGACTTTCACTTCCAATACGACTCTGAAAATTCTCTTTTCAAGATATAAATAACTTCCATGGTGCTAAAATAAAAGTTAATTCTCAGATCTAATTTAACCTGACAGACCTCATTTTCTTGACTTTATTTTGATATTGTTGATCGTGCTTTCCCTTCCTTGAAATATTTCTTCCTGTAGTTTCCAATCTCCAACTGACTCTTAGTTTTTTTCTTACACATCCTTCCCTGTCTCAATCTACTTTGCTAATTTCTTTCCACCTCCTCCACCTCTAAAGGTGGGAATGTCCTAGGAATCTGTCCTCAGATCTTTTCTCTTCTCCATCTATACTCATTTCCTAGGTGACCTCACCCATTTTTGTGGCTTTAAAATCCATCTATATACTCTTAACCCCAAGACAAGACATCTTGCCTAAAATCCAGCTTTGCATACCTAAGTGCCTACTTCACATCTTTATTTGCATGTGAAAGAGGCATCACAAAGCCAATGTGTCCTTCTCCCCTGGAAATTTCTTTTAACTGCAAACTGACTTCTCCCTAATCTTTACCATTTTAATTTAAAAACTACAAACTTCTATTTCTTTAGATCAAAAATTGGAGTCACCCTTGATTCCTCCATTATGCTTACATTGCATATCTAATATATTAGGAAATTCTGTTGACTTTATATTCAAAATTTACCTATAATCTGATGTGTGTCCTCCACATGTACTCACATGTACTGCTACTGTTGTGGTATAAACCATAATTCACTGAATTATTGAATACTTTCTAGCTGGTCTCCTTGTTTTTGCTTTAGTTCCATTCAGACTGTTCTCTAAAGAGCAACCAGGGTGATCTTAAAAGAAACATTAGATCATATCACTTCTCTGCTCAAACCCTCCTTTTGGAGTTATCCCAGCCTCCCATCTTCATGCTGGTATCAGTTTGTCCCAGAAGCCACTGCTGAAATCAGCTTGCAATTTTTCAACACTTGAAGAAACGGCCAGAAAACACACCTCTCTCAGAGAAACTGGTACCTGTTGGCCAGCATCCTCTTAAAGGTCTGAGTCTCAGGCCCACAGAACCCTCCTCTGTGCTCATAGAAATAAGCACCAACTGAGATATACCTCCTCCTCAGAGGGTTCTAGTTATGCCCCAAATGTAGAAAGCCCGATATAGCCTATGTTTATCACTGATTATAACTAAAATCTCTGGAAAATATAAAAAGAAACTACCTGAGGATGCTGAAATATAAACAAAATAGAGGGTAGACTGTAGAGAGGAGTCAAAACATGAGGAAGCAACCCATTCAGGAATGAGATTCCCTGTACAGTTTTTCCCTTTGTCTCAAGGATTTACCCATAGGGCTCCAGTTGCAAAGCTGGACAAAAGGGTGGAGCTGACAGCTAAACCACCAATAAAAACTGTCTTCTACCAAGAGGAACCAGAATAGGGTAAGAGAATGTGAGGGAAGTCCTAGAAACAGATTTGTTAAAGAAGACTCCCTAATTCTGTATATGAACCTACACAAGTCCCTGAGTTACCTTTGAGTTGTATAAGCTGGAGACAGACCCAAAGGAGAATAGCAAGGAGCTTTCAGAATTGAATGATACAAACTACAACCTAAGCATCGGACTAACCCCTGAGGTATGCTTGTACTGGATTAGCCTAACTTCACAGCAAAGTCTTCAAAATTGAAATTTTTGAACAAATTGATACTAGAGCAACTGTCCACTAAACTAACAAGTGAGAAATTAACATTATTCAGAGAATTAAAATAGGACCCAGGATCTATACCAAATAACATTTGACATAAAATTACTTCAGCAATATGACCACTTCTAAAGATTTAGGAAAATAAAATGAGTACATGCCAATACTGAGATGATTCAGATATTAGAACTGTTTGGCAGGAAAATAGATATTAGTGGGGTGGAAAGAGAATAAGGCCAGGAAAACCCAGAGTTAATCAGTTAAAGCTCAAAAGGACAGGAACAACTTGGCCTAGAATGTTTGAATATTCCCCAGATAAAGGAGGGTACCTCAGCATAGCCCATGTCTTTACTGTGTTAATCATGCAGGCCCAGCTTATTTTTACCTTTACCTATATGCTGTTTATTTCTCTGGGCCTAATCAAGTAGTTTGCAACCGAAGCAAGTAATTTAGCATGCAGGCCCAGCTGTGAACAACGTAGTAAAAGGCAGGAAAGATTCCATCTTAAAGACTGCATTTTAATACCCAGAAACTTGAGAAGTAAGATTCTTAACTTACTCTTTAGCAAACAGACAATAACTCAGACCATCCTGGGGGCTGGGCAGGCAGTCTTGCTTGATATGCTCCCAGACCAAGAACGCTGGTATCCCAGGGAGAAATCAGAGCAGGAATTTCCTTGTGTTAAGTTAATTCTAAGTATTCAAAGACCACTTAACAAGTCTGCACCCCCAACCCTTAGTCACCTTCCTAAAGAATCCTTAAAAGGGGGAATCCCAATCTTTCAGGGCGCTCCTCTCTCTGAGGTCACCTGCACTTTCTAAGTGCATAGCCTTTTTATCTTATATTCTCTCTCTAAACTTTTAGGGTGCCTCTCCTTGCTGAGGTGGCCTGTACTTTTTCTCTCTTTAAGTAACTTTAAATAAAACTTTTATTTTGCTTCACTGCTGTGTCTCTGCCCTTCAATTATTTGTCACAATGGGGACAAGGACCAAGGAAAATACACAGCGCTCCCCCAACAGAATTATGAAAGTTTTAAAAGCTGGTACCATAACTACATACTACCACCATGAGATAAATGGAAAGATAGAATTTTATTTCTTTCATAGAAGTAGAAACTATAAAAAATAGCAAAATGAAATTTATAGAAGTGAAAATGTACTACCTAAAATATATCATCCCTTTAATGTGATCATTAACAGAATGGAGATGATAGAAGAATTAGTGAACATAAAGATAGATCAACAGAAATTATCCAATCTGAAGAAGAGAATGAGAAAAAAATTAAAAAAGAATGAAGAGCATCAGGGGACAATTGGACAATCTCAAAACTTCTAAAATATGTGACACTGGAGTCACAGAAGGGGAAAAGAAAGAGCTCAGTGCAGAAAAACTATTTGAAGAAATAAGGGCCCAAACTTCCACCTTTGATGAAAGACATAAAATCAGAGATTCAAGAAGCTTCAGCTCCCTAGCCACAATGAAGAAAGGCAAGTTACACCCAAAGCAAGCAGAAAGAAAGAATCACAAAAAATAGAAATCAATGAAATTGAAAACAAAAATAATTTTAAAAATGCTATGGAGCCAAAAGCTGTTTATTTGAAAAATCCAAGGTGGGAGAAAATAAAAAGAAGCAATACACAGGATTTAGTGAATATTACATTTACTTGTAATGATACTTTTGCTTCTGACAAAGTACATCTGTGGACAAGATGGTCAGAATTTGAGCTATCTTGTATTTTCACATGGATACTTTCATTTCAGTTCATTGTATTTTTGCAGAATTGATGAAAATCACTATAATTACATAAGTAAGCCAAGTGATGGAGGATACACGAACATGGAAACTGTCTTTATTGGTTTATCAAAAGTGTATCATCTAGTACTGTGTAACAGGGAATTAGCAGAAAAAAAAAAGGAAACTACAGGATCTTATTCCCTAGTGTTTTTCCAATATCTTAAAGGATATTTGGTAGGAAAACAAACGTAAGTAGTGCTTTCATAATATAGAGCTGGAGCTCTCAAAGGCCCAATTCACGCCCCTTGAAAAATTCAGATTATGTTAAGGATAAATCTACACAATATGCAAATTTTCATGTATTCCAAAATAGATGAAATTTTTAGTCTTAATTTTTTTCTACAAGAATAAGATATTGTGAACATAATCACAAATGAATAATAGAGACAAAACTCTTGAAAATATCTGGAAAATCATTGTAAATAATATAATTTGAGATTTAATAAAGAAAGAGATGATAGTTACTAAAGCCTTGGTCATACATTCTTTGGTGACTTAAATGGTGATCATATCGCCTTTCTACAACCATATTGGACTCTTTCCATAAAAAGTTTCAACAGTTAGTGGAGGAAATATTAATGCCATATATCAGAGAAACTTAACAAATGAAACTGTAAATTTATTTAATTTTCTTAACACATTTTGGGTTTTGGTTTGGTTTTTTGTTCCCCTTACCACTGTACTGAGTGCCTTTTCAATTTAAATTTTCCTGTGAAGTGGAATTTATTTCTGGATATGTCTGCGAATACTCACACTGCAATAGCAGAGCCCCTATTAAATGCATTAAGCTTTGTAGAAAGTTGGATGTTTGCACTGATTAAACACTGGCTTGTTGCCCCAGGAACCTATGCCCATGAAATGGCATTCATCTGTCAATTCTCCCCCTAGTAAACAAATTATCAAATGAATCATGACAGTAACTGAATGTAGGGGAACAACAGTGGGAAAGTAAGTGGAAAGCTATGAACCCCTTGCTAAATAAATCATAAAATTTTGTCCTCTGGTGCCATTTTCTCAGTATTCTAAATATGTCACATTGCACTAAAAAATGGCATTTACATAGCTATCAGCTCAGTTGAAGTTCCTTATGCAGACAGCACAAGGTAATTTGATGCCATTCTAGGTGGGTAATATGAATAATTTATGAAAAGTCTCATGGGGACTAATTTTGTGTTTTTCAAGGTTAGGAATTCCTTTCTCGCTTCCTTCATAGGTATATTGGCCGGACTACCTAAAGAACACTTTGATCTTAGTGACTACTTACAAAAGGAGCAACATCTATCATTATTTTACAAGTTGTATTAAAAAATCAACAAAAGCCAGATTTAGTAAACATTCTATCACTTGAATGCAAGTTGTATGCCAAAAGAATTATTTCCGCTTCCAACAGCACATGGATTTTTACTATGCTCTGAATGCACAAACAGGAGGGTGAGTGCACAAAGTACTTGGCAAATTCCTATAAGTTGCTTTACTGACTAAAGCTTTTTTTCAAAATGAATAGTTCATGATTATCAAAGGATAGGAGCCACCTAAAGTTTGTTATCAAAGACTCAATATATGGATTACTTATCATTTAAATATCACAGCAAACCTCTAAATAAAATGCAATTCAAGAAAAAAAGTCAGGAAATTATATCTGCTGCTGCCTCCAGGGGAAAAAAATATCACACAATGCATTTGAAATGCAGATACACTTTCATGATTATCTGGCCATTTATACTTTATGATTATCTGTTGTTATGGCTAATCAAGAATTTGCTCTATTTTGACAGTTTGTCTCAGTAAGCAAAAAAACTTCATAGAAATTATTCCACATTCCTAAACTAGTCAAAACTACCAGTAAATACCAAAGATGATAGCACAGAATAACTAAAAAAAAAAAAAGAGGAAAGAAAGGGTAACTAGTAGGTAGGGAAGAGACCTGGCTTCAGGCAATAGAAGCATGAGGAATTGGCAGTGATAAGTAGTTCAGGATTATGCAAATGTACGTTAGTGGAAGGTTAGTTGAATTTTGTTCAACATTGTACTGAAATCATGAAAACCTTTAGCTAGCTAGGTCTAAAGGCCTGTTGTATTAAAAATGAGCAAATTAAACCCATCTTTTGTGGTAAACCAGTTTGTCAGGAATGGGTCATTCAAGGCTTAGTCTTCTAGCAGTTGAAATTAGAATAGGTTTTTGTATAAGAGAAGAAAGAAACAGGAACAAAAGGAAGAACAGAGAAAAAAGAAAGCAAAATTGTGACACAATGGCCACAACCCAGTGATTTGGCGGTTGTTTGATACAAATTAAACACATTAGGTAACCAGCTAAAACTTCTGTGATATTCATAGCATATAACAGTTTCATAGTCTCCTTAACCAGTCTATATTGCTTTTGATGCCAGGGTTCTTGTTCACAAAGCCAAAGAATGAGCTTCACAAACACTCAAGGTAGGAAAGCAAGGTACAGGCTTTTATTTAGAAATAAAGTGAGAGAATAGAGCTCCTGGCTCATGCCAGAAGGGAACAAGAGAGCCTGTAGTGATGCGTTGTCTAGGGGGTTTTATAGACAGTTGAGGATTTCTTGAGAACATGAAAAAACTTAGGGGTGTGGACTTGCATCATTTGCCCTGTTCTCAAGTTGGGCTGGGTCATAGCCTGATTGCTAGGGCTGACAGTGGAGTCATGGGTTATGCTGATACCCTTGCAGAACACTCAAACATTCCAGGCCAAGTTGCTCCTGGCCTTTTGACCTTTAACTGATCTCACTGAAGATGTCTATATTCTTAGGTATCTTTCCCTAGAGAATTAGTGTGACTTTGAGTTTGCATAATGCTTAACAGAGTTTCAATGGGGTCTTCTTTGCCCTTTGTTACATTGCTCTGACTGTAAATATTCTTCCCTGCTTTTCCCGGAGGCCCTCACCCTACTCTGACTACACCCATGGTCTCTGTCTCACTTTTAAATTTAGAGCAAGCAAGGAGCAAAAAATAAAGTTTAACAAAAATTATATGTATAGATTGGAACTCCATAAACATTGGAATGTATTTTTCAAATCCATATTGAGTATTCCTTAAGTGTCATTCTTTATAGAAAATTAGAATAACATTCTCTCTCAGTATTGTAAGAAATAAAAAGATGTGTTTGAAGGCTAGTAAAGAGGACCCATATCAAATACTGACACATTTGGGAGCCATGCCAGCTGCGACCAATGCAGAGCGCATGTCTTTAATTCTAATACTGACTGAATTTATAAAAACCTAAACGAATAATACCAATTTGAAAGCTATGTGCCTAGTAAGACATTAGCACTGTATTAGAAAAAATACACGTGAAAAAGAAGTAATTAATACTTTAATACTAACTTAGAAAATGGAGAGCCTAATATACATTTGCTTTTTGTGGTTCAACTAACCCCATTTGTTAAATATTACTAGAATTTTTATTTATTGTTACCTTTATTTTAACAAATCATGAATTTGTCTACAGATGGCATTTATTCCATTCATAATGCACACTATACCATCACTCAGAAAAGGACAATAGCTAAAAAACATCTCTGAATATCAGCCACCCACCTTTGCCATTGCTAAAATCAATGATATGCATTTATATGAGATCGAGAAATTGTTCAGTGTACTAAAGCTGAAATTATGAGTTGATGTTAAACTAAAAAAATTTAAAAGCCACTGAAGTGGCTTGACTCCTAAAAACACAATAAATTATGTAGAACTTTTATTCTTTAACAAAGTTACTATAATAAATTGAAGCACAGATTTAATGTTCTCATTGAGAAATATGCATTAAAAAAGAAAAACCCAGAGGAATCAACTTTCTAATTTCCATTCTCAGTTAAGCCCAGATCCTTTTAGACATATGCCTTCCTTTTCTTTTCTTTTTAATTGAATATACAGGAATTTTGTACAATAAATATTTATAAGTTGACAAGAAAATAAACACACACAGACGCACATGTGCATGCACACAGACAAATCAGTTGCATACCTGTGGCTTTTAAATGGTTAGAAAACATTAGAAGTATATTAAATTCAAGTCACTTGGAAAGCTTCATTACACATACATTCAGTACAGCACAGGAAGAAAAACAAAAGCAGTGTTTACTTTCCTATAAGCACACATTAAAGCAATTATCCCAATCATACAAAGTGAAAAATAACCATGGCTATTTGGTCTCCCTTAATAATATAAAGCTTTGGAAATAAATTGTTTTCTATTAAGTGATTTGTATAATGTCAATAATTTATTTGTGGAACTTGATATTTGTGTCACTTTACCTACTAGTTAAAATACACATTCAGCATAAATTGTGTTCTGGATTTCACACTTGCATGACTGCTATTTACTGAAGAATCTAATTAGGCCAAACATACCTCTCATTGTAGTTATAAACATAACAAATGCTTTTTCTTTTCTTAAAATTCCATACAATTCAGCTTTAAAGTCACTAAAATATTTCCTGTTGGAAATGTTTTCAAGTCGACAAATCAATGCTGGCTTGTACTTTTGAATATTTCAAAATTGTTCATTTCATAGATATTGAGAGTCAACAAAATATAACTTTTTTTTTATTTAGAAGGTATATTTAATATTCCCACAGAAAGGACACAATTGATACACTTGCACTTTTATTAAGAGACTAATTGTCTAATTCATATTAAGAAGTGGAAATTAGGTTTTGTCAGTCAATAACATAAAGGTACACTAATGTAATGAAATAAAGGTCCATGAACTATTGGAAATTATTTTAAAAGGACAAGTAATAGGTACACAGATGTACACACATATGAGGTAAATCATCTCATCTGAGAAGGTAAGTGGTCCTCCTGAAAGCAATAGTGTAACTCGGAGTAGAATACTCTCTTCTGATGGAAGTACATATCACTCTCATCCCAATGAACTGTGAATGGGTAATTATTAGTGACTTATAGAACCTTTCACTCAATACCATTTGCTTCAGAGAAAAAACAAAAGTTCAAATAGTGTATCAAAGTTTTGAAGAGTACTACATTGCATTCCAAAGCCCCATGTATGTGAAGAAAACCTTCTTTCCTCTCCAATCTAGCATTATTGATCAGAACTGAAAGTTGATACTAAAATAAATGACAACAAATTATACACTCTACCCAAAGATAACTGCTGAGAATATAATATAATTGCCTTTTGGAAATCAATGTTTCAATTTAGAGGCCATTGGATTTGGCTGAGAATAAAAATTCCACTGCGATTGCCTGTCATTCTTTGATTAAGAATTTCATTCTAGGACTCTAGACTCTAGGGGAAACTGGTGCAGCCATGTGATTTGTTGATGAAGAGTGGTTGATTGTTGTGGAAACCTGTAACCTTTCAAAATTCAAAAAAATAATGTTTCTCTGAAGCAGTTTGTGATGTCTTAACTCTTCTTGCTCAACACATAATTAATATGTATGTGTAGATGTAGTAAACCTGTAAACAAACACATTTTTATTAGGTTCACATACAGTTATCAACAAAGATACTGGAATCATACCTATCACTGGTTCAATTATGTTCTAATGGTATAACTTGAACAACCATTTTAACTGCTGTAGCCTCAGTTTAATAACCTTTAAGTCTGAGATATTAAATTCTATCCCTATTTGTTTTTGAGGATAAAATGTTAGTGCCTTGAGCACAGAAAGCACATGATAAAAGGAACTGATATCATCATTAATTACTAGTAGTAAGTGGCAGTATTTGAACATTTAGTTCCCATATTTTCCAGATTTTTCACAATGATCACCACCTTATTCATTCTACCATAGTATATGAAGAGAATATGAGTTGATAGGCCATAAGTAACTAAGTCCATCAGCCCTATTTTGTGGTAGGACCTTTACTATAAAAATGTGTACATCAAGTAATAATATTTGATTTAGCTCAAAGAGAGGTAGCAATAGAACTTGTTGAGGTCTTGAGAAAATGATAAATACAACTGACCTTTGAGCAACCCAGCTTTGAGCTTCACAGTTCCACTTATATGTAGATATTTTTTTTAATAATTACACTGGAAAAATTTTTGGAGATTTGTGGCATTTTGAAAAAAACATTTTCTTTTCTCTAGCTTACATTATTATAAGAATACAGCATACAATACATATGGCATACCAAATATGTGTACACTGACTGTTTATGTTAATGGTCAGTCTTCCAGTTAACAGTAATTTATTAGTAGTTAAGTTTTGGGGTAGTTAAAAGTTATTTAGGTGAATTTTCAACTCTGTTGGGAGGTGGGTTTGAGCTCCTAACCCCAACATTGTTCAAGGGTCAACTGTATATATAGATCCAAATGTTGCAAGTTCTTCTTAATAAATTCTGGGTGTTTATGCCATAAGAAACAACCAGATTATTTATTATAATCCTTTCAAATTAATTTGTGAAACAATAATAAATCAACATGGGGACATGAGTATTGCATCAGGGAAAATAAAACCAGGTTTCAATAGCAAAGATCTAAGCCATGGGTAAAAAGAATGATCAAACAGAATGTGATTACCCATAATTGGCAGTTTACATTGAATACCTCATAATTAGGGCATCTATAAATTAAAAAGAACTAATGAAAAGATGTTGGCTGACTAAATTTTTGTAGACACAAAATTTTATTTTTAAAACTCAGGTAGAATTTAGGTAAATATTAGATAGAATTTTTTGATCAATATTCCTAAATCTGTTTTAAGCTTTGTTATATCATGTTTGCTCCAAACAAAAAACAATGAAACATTAAATTAAAAAGTAAATATATTGAATAGACAGTAGTAGTTTAATAAAAAATTCACTCTTTGGGGATTTTATAGAAGAGATAATATTGTTCTCAATTTTTACTTTCTTTTAAACAATTGATGTTTAAAGTTGTTTCAAGTATTACATTACTTTCAGGAATATAAGAATGTTATTCAGAAATAAGATGGAAATAAGTAGAACAGTGAAAAAATGGTAATGTAGAATGTGATTGAAAAAATTGATAAAATGTACTTTCATTGAATTAATTATAAAGTTATGAGAAAACTTCTAGTTTCCACTTTGATATGTAAAGAGCTTGAAAATCATCACTTGCAACCTTACAACAAGAATAATCTGAACGACCTGAAAATCAATTACTTTTCCTGGACCTAGCAGAGAACTGAGGTTATAGGGCAAACTGCCAGCCCAAAATCTGAAGGTAGGCAAAACCAGAACCACAGGTGGCATCTGCACACCTGGAGCAGAAACTAGTCATAAATTAGTGAAAACACTTAACTGGTAATTTTGATGAATTACTTGAAGCTAAGTGTAGACTATCCTGAGAGTGAAAAACTCCTGAGGATCTGCATTTCTAGGTAAGATCCCACAATTTTGTTTACTTTACCTACATGAAGTCCACCAGGTTCTCATGGTGAAGATCTGGGAGAATCCCCTCATAGCTCTGACAGGGGAGGGGAAGAGTTATCATTGTAAAATACACCAGAATTCTTGTGCATAATAGAGGCCTACTCTCCAGAAGAAAAGACTTTACCAAAGTTATCTCTGTTAGAGAAAGAACATTTCTTCCACTCCAGCCCCCAAGAGTTGTCTTGTCTCACCTAAGAGGTGAGTGCAGAGAGCTATACCACTTGAGAAATACTTGTAAGGATCAGAGCCCTGAGATGCAGACCCTCTAAAAGACAAAATATTAAACCTAAGATTATGGAATGCTCCAACTCCTCTATACCTTACCACCACAACCAACAGTATTGAAAATATTCCAATAAAAAAATATTGGATAACAGTTGAAAAGAGTTACAAGACAGATTCCCTCAGGAGGAGGACTAAGGGAACCCAATGTCAAGAGAGGAGACAAAAACAAGGACATTGTGGAACTGAAGCCTCTGGCACCTATAGATACAGCAAATATTAAGCACAGCCCAAATACTATCCACATTAACATAAAACCTTAAACTAAAGGCCTATTTATCTCAATTCCTATTACTCAATTACAACATGCCCAGTATGGAGAAATTTGAAGTTCCTATGGCCAGGATCCTCACCTGAACCTAAACTACTTCATGATTTAACTGGCCTGCTGCTAGGCTACTTCTTCCGCACCCTAGGCATTAAGCTATTATGGACTGAGTCACTACATAAAGAGCTCTGCCCAGTGCTCTGGGCAGAGGCAGAGATGGCGGTGGATTTCAGACTGCAGACTGTTGGATGCAGACGTGATTCTAGTACTTGCCCTGTTACTGGGAGAATAAAGCTGGGAAATAAACCCTTTTACCTCAAGAACATTCCATTGTCATTCCTCAGTCTCACTGAATCCATAGTGAACTTACCTGGGGCTGAAACCCATTGGCAAGTTACCCAGCTTTTAACAAAAAGTAACAAAAGTATGCCAAAAGGCAAGCAAAATCACAGTCTTCAGAGACAAAGAAACCATCAGAACCAGATTGAGATATGATACAGATGTTGGAATTCTCAATTAAGGAATTTTAAATGACTGTGATTAATATGTTAAGGATTCTAATGGAAAAAAATGTAAGCAATATGCAAATGTTCAAAAGACTGAATGACCCATATTTTGTGGATGTCAACACTATTAGATACCTACTGATTTGTATGTTTTCCACTTGCACTGGCCAAAATTCTTCTCCCCACCAAAACCAAAACCAAATAGGTCAGAAAGAAACATAGACAACAAAATGAAGTAAATTAAAAGGAGAAAAAAAAGTTAAGGCACATTTAAATTAATGTAGGAGTGAAACAATTAAGTGCTATCTCCTTGATTTATGTGGGCCACAATTTTGGCTCTGTGATTTACAGAAAACAACACAAAGAAGGAAACAGCAGTAGCATCTTTTGCTTTCCCTCCATTTATCTGATTATTCCTTTCTGATACAGCATGTTTAATTTGCATTTCCTATTAACTCTTACCTGTCCTGGAAAAAAAAAGTGCAACCATATAATTTTACCAATTTATTCAACCTGAAGGGAAATATATGTGTATGTCTTCATAGTGTTGACCAACTGAAACTTTCTCTGACAATAATCCTTTGCAATATATTTGGATTTAAAAATCTTTCTGCCTCATATATTTATTCGTATTAAAAACTAGTGATACAAAATAACTTGGAATAAAGAAAATATTGAGGTTATTTAATCTGCTGACTTTATCATCCACTTCCACAGCTAACAATCAAATGTAAATGGATTTTCTTGAATGAAGACTTTGCTTACTGAATAATACCACATAAATCTAAGTTGCTTTTTAGAGAGTTTGCAGATACTTCTTTCTTACTCCCAAGGTACAGATGTTTTTCCTTAATAGAAGACGTTTGAGGTCATCAAATACCAACTGATTCATCCAAAATCTCTCCAGAAAGCACTTCTTACTAGTTATGCAGACTCTCTTATTTTCGCATTGTCCCTTATAAATTTTTGGCATTGTTGATTCAAAATATGACTTCTAGAAATAGTAATATTTGTTACTGTATTTTTTTTAAAGGAATATAAAATTATTTATTGACCACTGTTTACCAGTTATTTACAATAAAGTAAACAATATACAGTTGGGTGACATTCTGATCACGACAAAGTTACTGTTTTTCCTGGCTTCTGCTGAACCAGCAACTTGAATACTGAGACTGACCTACATATAAGGAATGAATTGGGGTAAAGAAAAACATGCAGGTCAAGAGTTTAGATTACAAAAGCTTGTTTACTCATTTATTCTGGTAGGTCCTAAATTGCCAACATCTCTTAACTGATTAGGTTTCCACAAATGGAGTCTCAGACATTCCATGAGTCATGATCGATATAGAGTAGGGATTTCAACTTCTTGTAAGGGAATAATGGTTCGCTATAAAGAACCTTTAAATGTCCACTTAACTGTCTTGCTTGTCTAATTAAAACACACGAGGACTTGTCTAGTTTTTTTCATTTGGATGGGGAGGTTGTTGGTAGTGATTAACATTTTCCTATATGGGACTCTCGAAATAAATTTGGGATTTGCATGTCTGTAAACATGGATTCTCATATGGTTACTTTTAAATTGTCCACTTATTTATAACATTATCTATTTAATCTGAAAGGCTATGGCTTCAGGAAATCTTTCAACTTAACCTGAAGTGATTTATTTTTAGGTTACTCAAAATCATAGCATCCCATAAACATGGGCTTATCCATGATTGTGAAATGCATTTTGTTTTGGTGAATGTTTTTTAAAAAGAAAATTAAGAAACCATTTACATGTGTATTTTATGTGCACACACACAAAAAACCCAATAAAAAAAACTCAAAAAGGTCCTTAGGCATGAATGAAACACAAGTTCTCATTACCTACAGCATTTAGAAAAACTGTTATCTAATGCAGAGAAAATAATATACCATGATATCAAAATGTTCTTTTCTGATAAAGGAAGCCACTACAGAAAGCTTTTATTTGTTCAAAGTAAGCAGTGCTATACAAAAAAAAAACAACATAACTCCCCTGCCCCACAAAACTCAACAACTCCCCCAATACCACTTTAAAACAAACATATCAAACTTGATTTTCAAGAGAATGTAGTTATTTCTCCACACTGGTAAGTCAAAAAAACAAGACCTGGGTTTTATATATATGGGTTTTATATATATGTATAAATATATATAAAAAGCAATGCAAACACAATTACTGAGCTTCATCTTCTGGACACGATGCCAAGTTAGTCTCTCTTCATAAAAAGCAATTACAATTTGAGGACACTTTATATTTGCCTCCTTCGCGAGCACCAAGTCTGCCTCATCTGAATCTTTCCATTTCATAAGAAACATTAATTCTCCACTGCTATCTGTGGCACCAATTATTCGTTCAGGATCAAGACCTCTGGCAAAGCCTCTTGATTTATCAGCAGCATCTCTTTTCTTCTTTGATTTGCTATCATCAGATTCACTGTCAGATAAAGATTTTCTTTTTGTACCATCTTTTTCTTTACCAGCTTTTTGAGAATTAAGAAATGCTTCAATTAACTCTGGACAACCTAAATTTTCTTCAGGTTCCCAAGTATTGTCAGCATCTGTAAATCCCTTCCACTTCAGGAAATACTCCACCTTCCCATTCACTACACGTTGGTCTAGTACTTTTTCCACCACAAATTCTTCAGGCTCTGCCTCTTCAACTTTTTTACTCTTCCCATTCTGTTTTCTCCCCATTTTTTGCAATGTAGTTTTATTGGAGGCCATTTTTTATTGCAGACTTGAAGAGCTATTATTCACTGTCTCTGAGCTGCTCCGGGTCCCTGCTCTGCAGCGTCTCCTGCCAGGAGCACTTCAACCTCAAGCCACATCCGAGGGGGAGGAGGCTGGGGCTGTTACTATGTTTTATAATAATAAATGTCTTGGTTGGGCTTCTGGATATACAGGCTATTAAATCCTTTAAGACTATTTGACAAAAGTTAATGATAATTATAAATTATATTTTTCTTTGTATCTTAAAGGAATCTACTATTTCTCCTCAAAGTTTTCTTCTCTTCACCCCCTTTCTTATTCTCCCTTTCATGTATGTATAACATTAAAATCCTTTTACCTGGCACTGCAGGGTGAATTCTGTGTGAAGAGTACTTACTCAAGTACCAATTTCACTTTGAAAATATCATAAGAATATATCTTTTGTAGTTGTGCAACTAATTCCCAACATTGACAGTATGTCACCAAGTCACTCTCTCTTTGTACTAAGAAAGTGACTCATACTATCTCTAGCTAAACACCTGGAGGGATGCCTACAAGCAAGCAATGGGAGAAGAGATAGTCACGCGTGGTAATTCCTAAGTGTGATTTTTCTCCCTTAATTATGTTCTTTCCTACCAAATTTCTCAGTAACAATGATAGGGGAAAAACACCCTGAAATGCGTGAAGGACGGTTTCTTTAAAAATACATTCCACTAATGCCACTGGGAGGAGGGAAGTCTTTACTGCCACATGTATGCATCCTTCAAAATTGCCTACAAAGTAATTAAAGCTATTACTACAGTCATAATTCTAGTTTAATTTTGCTATCACCAGTCCAATGTGTAAATATATGTTTATTTTAAAATGTTAAAAGATAGGCTTTTAAAGTGCTGGGGAAAGATAAATATTTCACACTTTAAAGCATAAGTCTTGAATAAGCAATTTCTTGGCATTGATTTTCAGTAAATACAAATTAAGAGTCCATTAATTGAAATAGAATAAGCACAAGTAAAATGGGGTAGAGTAAAACAATTAACTAAGAGTAATGTGAATCAAATAGACTTAAGAACCAAATCTTCACTTGAGTTTAGCCATTGCTACTTTTAACCCAATTATTAACAAAGCATGATTTCAATACAATGCATCTGTTGCAATTTTATGGACCAAAGAGTTTGAAATTTTTTGTATTCCTGAGCTAGTGGGGAAAAACACTGCACAGCTCTATCATTTCAACCAAATCACGTTCTCTCTTATTATCATTTTCTTGCATTGTTATGCTATTTTTCCATTTATATACTTAATTCAGAAGGCTTTCATCACCAACACAGAATTTATTCATGAATCAAAATAGTTACAGCAAAAATAAAAACAGTTCTTTAATAGTCCTCTACTTCTTGAACTCAGAGCAATTAACAGTGGGGAAGTTGAGTATTTTGATGTGGCTTTTAAACAGATTGTCAAACTAAGCTCTGAGCATAAATATTGTGTGGTATGCTTGTGTTTTCCTCTGCTCAACTATGACAACAACAGTCATATTATTGGATAACACATAATTTATGTTAAACCTAAAACCCATTTGGTGTTGTAAATAACATCTTTCAAATTGGTCCTCCATGATTAAAATTTCCACAACCAAAGGAAATCACGATAGCAAAATAAATTCTACTAAAATATTTTAAAACTTATTTCAGAATAGTAAATTATATATATTTCCCCTGGTCCTCAGGAATTATATAATATACCATATATTACTGTAATGCTAACATTTCCCAGCTTAAATTTTTTCACTCTAAATATAGTAGAGTACACTGTAAAAAATATTTTAATGCTAAACTGCTTTCAGACAGATAAAATCTATATAGGTTTATATAAAAATAGAATCCTATAAACAACAGTAATGAACAAGGCATTTCTCGCAATTACCTGTATTCTAGTGTAGCATGGCAAGTACTAACATTGAGTGCTTCTTCTGCCTTCTCTATGCACTTAATAATGCAAATTAATTTCTATGAATCCAGCTTTACATAACTGAGAAGTTTGAGAATTTATTGTAAAAAGAAAAAACCTACAGTAATTGGTAAAAGTCCAACATGTTGCAAAGTAATAATGATATGGGGAAATTTTTTATAGCTGAAATTAATATTCTGGTGAACAAATGTTAAAACATGTAAGATGTTCTGTCTCACTCACAAATATGGAAAATTATTTCTGGATATCAATGAGACACTTTTTTCATGTGTCAGTTTGGCAAAATGTAAAATATATTGATAGTATTCAGTGTATGCAACACTGCAGGGAAATGGCAAGCTCATATACACCTAGTGAGATGGCAAGCTAGTTTGTCCTTTGTGTCAGGCAATTTTGCAGTTATTTAACAATTTACCAATATATTTTTAAAAGTATATATAGTAAGGGAAGATAAAAAGGAGAAGGAAATCTGATACATGCAATAAGCATACATGAAAATTTTTGTTATCAAGACTATATAAATACTATGTAAATAAATAAGAATTTAAGTAGATAAATTGGCAATATTTATGAACAGGTAATCCACAGAAGAAAAAAACAACATAAATAGCAAATCTCAACCTTATTAATAAACCAGTAAGTGTACATAAAAAACAAAAATAGGTACCATTGTGCACATATCAGAATTGAAAAATTAAAATTAAAAATATGAGAGAGTAAACATAATAGTGTTTAATTATTCTCTTAATAATTAAAATATATAATGAAAACATAGCCCACCCTTTCATTCAACAATTCCATTGTTTCTATGACAGATACACTAGTCATAGAGCATTACAATATATGTTCAAGAATACTCATTGCAGCATCATCTGTGTCAGCCAAAAACTGGACATTACCTTAACAGCTATCAACAGGGAAACTCAATTATGGTTCATTAATGCATTAGAATACTATGCAGCCCTGATAAGTAATAAGCTAGATCTACTGTTTTTAATGTAGAAAACTCTGCAAGATGTATTTTAAGTGAAAAAACAAAGCACATACATCTGTTTGTATCATTTCCCATTTGTGTAATATTTTTGAAATCATTTACTCTCATAGGCATAAATGCTGGTACATGGATTTGGTGTAGGAAGAAAACAGAAAAAGCTATTAGCAAAAGTTCTCTGTATTAAGAGGTCATTTTGAGCAGTGAAGAGAGATGCTAAGGGAAACACTGACTTTTCCTTTCATGCCTTACAGTGGTGTTTAAATATTTCACAATGTACATGCATCACTTTTATTTTTAATATAGCTGGTATTATACATATAAATATATGTATTTTTTATTTTGTATCATTAATCTACAATTACATGAGGAACATTATGTTTACTAGACTCCCCCCATCACCAAGTCCCCCCCACAAACCGCATTACAGTCACTGTCCATCAGAGTAGTAAGATGCTGTAAAATCCCTACTTGTCTTCTCTGTGTTGAACACCTCTCGCCATGCCCCTCCCACACTATACATGCTAATTGTAATGCCCCCTTTCTTTCTGCACATCCCCCTTATCCCTCCCTTCCCACACATCCTCCCCATTCCCTTTCCCCTTAGTAACTGTTAGTTCATTCTTGGGTTTGGTGTATCTGCTGCTGTTTTGTTCCCTCACTTTTTTCTTTGTTCTTATACTCCACATATGACTGAACTCATTTGGTACTTGTCTTACCCTGCTTGGCTTATTTCACTGAGCATAATATCCTCTAGCTCCATCCATATTGTTGTAAATGGTAGAATTTGTTTTCTTCTTATGGCTGAATAATATTCCATTGTGTATATGTACCCATCTTCTTTATCCATTCATCTACTGATGGACACTTAGGTTGCTTATATTTCTTGGCTATTTTAAATAACGCTGCGATAAACATAGGGGTGCATATGTCTTTTTCAAACTGGGCTGCTGCATTCTTAGGGTAAATTCCTAGAAGTGGAATTCCTGGGTCAAATGGGATTTCTATTTTGAGCTCTTTGAGGAACCTCCATACTGCTTTCCACAATGGTTGAACTAATTTACATGCCCACCAGCAGTGTAGAAGGGTTCCCCTTATTCCACAACCTCGCCAACCCTTGTTTGTCTTTTGGATGGTAGCAATTCTTACTGGTGTGAGGTGATATCTCATTGTGTTTTTAATTTGCATTTCTCTGATGACTAGCGATGTGGAGCATCTTTTCATGTGTCAGTTGGCCATCTGAATTTCTTCTTTGGAGAACCATCTGTTCAGCTCCTCTGCCCATTTTTTAATTGGATTGTTTGCTTTTTGTTTGTTGAGGTGTGTGAGCTCTTTATATATTTTTGATGTCAACCCTTTATCGGATCTGTCATTTATGAATATATTCTCCCATACTGTAGGATGCCGTTTTGTTCTATTGATGGTGTCCTTTGCTGTACAGAAGCTTTTCAGTTTCATATAGTCCCACTTGTTCATTTTTGCTTCTGTTTCCCTTGCACGGGGAGATATGTTCATGAAGAAGTCACTCATGTTTACGTCCAAGAAATTTTTGCCTATGTTTTTTTCTCAGAGATTTATGGTTTCATGACTTACATTCAGGTCTTTGATACAATTCGAGTTTACTTTTGTGTATGGGGTTAGATAGTGATCCGGTTTCATTATCTTATATGTAGCTGTCCAGATTTGGCAGCACCAACTGTTGAAGAGACTGTCATTTCCCCATTGTATGTCCATGGCTCCTTGACCATATATGTATGGGTTAATATCTAGAATCTCTATTCTGTTCCGCTGCTCTGTGGCTCTCTTCTTGTGCCAGTACCAAATTGTCTTGATTACTGTGGCTTTTTAGTAGAGCTTGAAGTTGGGGAGTACAATCCCCCCACACTTTATTCTTCCTTCTCTGGGTTGCTTTGGCTATTTGTGGTCTTTGGTGTTTCCATATGAATTTTTGAACTATTTGTTCCAGTTCGTTGAAGAATGCTGTTGGTTATGTGATAGGGATTGCATCGAATCTGTATATTGCTTTGGGCAGGATGGCCATTTTGACGATATTAATTCTTCCTAGCCAAGAGCATGGGATGAGTTTCCATTTGTCAGTGTCCTCTTTATTTTCTCCTGAGTGTCTTATAGTTTTCAGAGTATAGGTCATTCACTTAATTGGTTAGGTTTATTCCTAAGTATTTTATTCTTTTTGATGCAATTTTGAATGGAATTGTTTCCCTCATTTTTCTTTCTATTAGTTCATTGTTAGCATATAGGAAAGTCACAGATTTCTGTTTATTACTTTTGTAACCTGTAACTTTGCTGAATTCTGGTATTAGTTCTAGTAGTTTGGCAGTGGAGTCTTTAGAGATTTTTATGTACAATATCATGTCATCTGCAAATAGTGACAGTTTAACTTCTTCTTTACCAATCTAGATTCCATGTACTTCTTTGTTTTGTCTAATTGCCATGGCTAGGACCTCCATTATTATGTTGAATGACAGTGGGGAGAGTGGACATTCCTGTCTTTTTCCTGATCTCAGAGGAAAAGCTTTCAGTTTCTCGCTGTTTAGTATGATGTTGGCTGTGGGTTTATCATATATGGCCTTTATTATGTTGAGGTACTTGCCCTCTATTCCCATTTTGTTGAGAGTTTTTATCATCAATGGATATTGAATTTTGTCAAATGCTTTTTCAGCATCTATGGAGATGATCATGTGGTTTTTGTCCTTCTTTTGTTTATGTGGTGGATGATGTTGATTGATTTTCAAATGTTGTACCATCCTTGCATCCCTGGGATGATTCCCACTTGGTCATGGTGTATGATCCTCTTGATGTATTTTTGAATTTGGTTTGCTAATATTTTGTTGAGTATTTTTCCATCTATGTTCATCAGGGATATTGCTCTATAAGTTTCCTTTTTGGTGGGGACTTTGCCTGATTTTAGTATTAGGGTGTTTCTCACTTCATAGAATGAGTCTGAAAGTATTCCCTCTTCTTCTGTTTTTTGGAAAATTTTAAGGATAATGGGTACTGTGTCTTCTCTGTATGTCTGATAAAATTCTGACATAAATACATCTGGCCCGGGGGTTTTGCTCTTGAGTAGTTTTTTGATTACCGCTTCAATTTCATTGCTGGTAATTGGTCTGTTTAGATTCTCTGTTTCTTCTTAGTCAGTCATGGAAGGATGTATTTTTCTAGGAAGTTGTCCATTTCTTCTAGGTTTTCCAGCTTGTTAGCATATAGATTCTCATAGTATTCTCTAATGATTGTTTGTATTTCTGTGGGGTCCGTTGTGATTTTTCCTTTCTCGTTTCTGATTCTGTTGGTCTGTGTAGATTCTCTTTTTCTCTTAATAAGTCTGGCTAGGAGCTTATCTATTTTGTTTATTTTCTCAAAGAACAACCTCTTGCTTTCAATGCTTTTTTCTATCATTTTACTGTTCTCAAATTTATTTATTTCTTCTCTGATCTTTAGTATGTCCCTCCTTCTGCTGATTTTGGGCCTCATTTGTTCTTCTTTTTCCAATTTCAATAATTGTGACTTTAGAATATTCATTTGGGATTATTCTTCCTTCTTTAAATAGGCCTGGATTGCTACATACTTTCCTCTTTGAACTGCCTTCGCTGCATCCCACAGTAGTTGGGGCTCTCTACTATTGTTATCATTTATCTCCATATATTGCTTGATCTCTATTTTAATTTGGTCATTGATCCATTGATTACTTAGGAGCATGTTGTTAAGCCTCCATGTGTTTGTGAGCCTTTTTGCTTTCCTTGTACAATTTATTTCTTGTTTTATACCTTTGTGGTCTGAGAAGTTGGTTGGTAGAATTTCAATCTTTTTGAGTATACTGAGGCTCTTTTTGTGGCTTAGTATGTGGTCTGTTCTGGAAAATGTTCCATGTGCACTTGAGAAGAATGTGTATCCTGCTGCTTTTGGGTGTATAGTTCTGTAGATGTCCACTAGGTCCATCTGTTCTAGTGTGTTTTTCAGTGCCTTTGTGTTCTTACTTATTTTCTGTCTGGTTGATCTGTCCTTTGGAGTGAGTGGTATGCTGAAGTCTCTTAAAATGAATGCATTGCATTCTATTTCCTCCTTTAATTCTGTTAGTATTTGTTTCACATATGTTAGTGCTCCTGTATTGGGTGCATATATATTTATAATGGTTATATCCTCTTGTTGGACTGACCCCTTTATCATTATGTAATGTCCTTCTTTATCTCTTGTTTCTTTCTTTGTTTTGAAGTCCATTTTGTCTGATACTAGTATTGCAACACCTGATTTTTTCTCCCTATTGTTTGCATGAAATATCTTTTTCCATCCCTTGACTTTTAGTGTGTGTATGTCTTTGGGTTTGATGTGACTCTCTTGTAAGCAGCATATAGATGGGTCTTGCTTTTTTATCCATTCTGTTACTTTATGCCTTTTGATTGGTGCATTCAGTCCATTTACATTTAGGGTGATTATTGAAAGATATGTACTTATTGCTATTGCAGGCTTTAGATTCATGGTTACCAAAGGTTCAAGGGTAACTTCTTTACTATCTATCCATCTATCTTAACTCACTTATTAAGCTATTATAAACACAGTGTGATGATTCTTTATTTCTCTCCCTTCTTATTCCTCCTCCTCCATTCCTTATATGTTAGGTGTTTTATTCTGTACTCTTTTGTGTGTCCTTTGACTGCTTCTGTGAGTAGTTGGTTTTATTTTTTCCTTTGGTTAGTATTTGGTTAGTCTACTTTCTTTGGTGTGATTTTATCTTCTCTGGTGCCATCTATTTTGCCTTATGTGTCCTTCCATCTAGAACAGTCCCTTTTAAATATCCTGTAGAGGTGATTTGTGGGAGGCTAATTCCCTCAACTTTTGTTTGTCTGGAAATTGTTTAATGACTCCTTCATATTTAAATGATAATCGTGCTGGATACAGTATTCTTGGTTCAAGCCCGTTCTGTTTCATTGCATTAAATATGTCATGCCATTCTCTTCTGTCCTGTAAGGTTTCTGTTGAGAAGTCTGATGATAGCCAGATGGATTTTCCTCTGTAGATGACCTTTTTTCTCTCTCAGGCTACCTTTAATATTCTGTCCTTGTCCTTGATCTTTGCCATTTTAATTATTATGTGTCTTGGTGTTGTCCTCCTTGGGCCCCTTGTGTTGGGAGTTCTGTCGTCTTCCATGGTCTGAAAGACTGTTTCCTCCCCCAGTTTGGGGAAGTTTTTGGCAATTATTTCTTCGAAGACACTTTCTATTCATTTTTCTCTCTTCTTCTTCTGGTACCTCTCTAATGCAAATATTGTTCTGTTTGGATTGGTCACACAGTTCTCTTAATATTCTTTCATTCCTGGAGATTCTTTTATCTGTCTCTGCCTCAGCTTCTCTGTGTTCCTTTTCTCTGATTTCTATTGCATTAATGGCCTCTTGCACCTCATCCAGTGTGCTCTTAAGTCCTTCCAGAGATTGTTTTATTTCTGTATTCTCCCTCCTAACTTGATCCTTTAGCTCTTGTTTATTTCTTTGCAGGTCCTTCATCATGGTTATGACCTTTATTTTGAATTCTTTTTCAGGAAGATTAGTGAATTCTATCTCCCCAGACTCCTTCTTAGGGGTTATCTGGGTGATTCTGGACTGGATCAGATTCTTCTGCCTTTTCATGGCTATAGAGGTAGTCTTATGCATGTAATGCATATGTTAGCTGGGAGAACAAAGTCCCTTCCTGCTTGCTGGTCACCTTGCCCTCCTCAGAGCAGCTCCCAGTTTTATTTCTTGAGCTGCTACGGGCAGGGTAGCCTTCATGGCATCCCAGAGCCCTGTGGGGAGGGCAGGCACACCTGGTATGCTCTCCTGCAAGAACGGCGACCCTTGGCACCCTTTCCCAGCTTCCTCTCTGTGTACGCATGGGCGGGGCCTCTGAGTCTGGCCCAGCTGCGGAGGTGGCTCTGGGCAGTTGCTGTGTGCACAGCCACTCTCAGGCTACTCCTCTGCTATGGTGGGGCCTCGCTGGTGGAGGAATGGATGGGAGGCTGTTTATCGCCGTGAGGGTCTTCAGAGCTGTGCTGTCTTCTAGGGGTCTGAATTTCCCCGGGATTTCCAGCTGCTGGGCTGTGTGTGCTGGTACTCTTCCATTCAGCTGTGTGGCCCCTGTCCCTTTAGGACTTTCAAAAAGCACTCACTTTTCTTTTGTCCCATGGGCACCGGCTGCGGGGACCCACTTGCAGATTTTACTGTTCTGTTTCCCTAGTATCCAGCACACCATGCACTGTGTGTCTGCACTCCCAGTGCGGATGACTAGGGCTGGGTATTTAGCAATCCTGGGCTCCCACTCTCACCCTTCTCTGACTTCTCTCCTCCCACTGGTGGGTTGTGGTGGGAGGAGCACTCAGGTCCTGCCAGGCAGTGGCTAGTATCTTACCCCCTTTGTGAGGTGCTGGATTCTCGCAGGTGTAGATGTAGCCTGGCTGTTTTACTGTATCTTCTGGTCTGTCTTTTAAGAATAGTTGTATTTGTTGTATTTTCAAAAATATATATGGTTTTGGGAGGAGATTTCCATTGCCCTACTCACGCCACCATCTTGGCTCCTCTCTCCATCGCTGGTATTATATTTTAAAGTGATATTATGGCTATTTTTATTTTGTTTTTTATTCTAAATCCCAAAATAATGTTTTTTGTAATAAAAAGTGAAGCAGAGATAAAAAAAAAGAAGATAACAACTAAAACTCTGTCTACAAGAAGAAAAAACAATTGGTAAACTTATTCATTTAGTTATTACAATTATTTTCTTAAGAAAAGAACCAGAGAAACCATTTATTTACCAGAGTGGACTGTTCTGAGAATATGAAAGTCAATGAAGCTTCTTCTAACCATGAAGACTAAAACCTATGTCCTTCCTTGTTCAGGCCAAAGGCAACTGAATCTTGAAAGGGTTCACAGACTTTGTTAAATCATATCCACTATTTACATGTATGTGCATGATTCTGAAGAAAGTTTCATAGCTTGAATATGATTAGAAAAGTATCCAATATTAATATTAGCACTTACTGAATTGTTTAGGGGTGTCAGATATGGTGCTAAGTGTTTTGCATTGCTTATGTTATTTGAACTTCAAAACAATCCAATGAGGTAGATATTATCATCAAACACATTTACCCAAAGGAAGAAACTTGATGGAGCATGAGTATGTAACTGCCTCAAAGTCACAACCAAACACCATCCTGTGGTACACATCTTTAGTCTTCATAGGAAGTGTTGGGGGCAATAACAGCATATTATTTCCATGCTGTGTTACAACCACTCATTTCAGTCCCTTAAAATTCTTCAGTTTTGTATTTGCTTAGAGAAAATGGCAGAGGCCAGAGTTGACTCTATTATATGTAGTTAAATCCACTCCCTAATACCTGCCTACCTTGGCCATACTAGATGGAGAAGTAGAACTTAGTGATTAGTTTCAAAGACCATCCTATTGCCCAGCCACACACAGTTCTACTTAAACTCTGCTCAGGGAATAGATCCAAAGGTATGTAAATAGGAAGGCAGTAAGTTGCAGATTCTTTGCAGCTCCATTATTCATTTTTTCCCTAAAAAAAAATCGTTCACTTTAAAAAAGAATAAGGTTCCTATCCCTATACACACAACTTTAAGATAAATAACAAATGGTAGTATATTTTTACTATAGATTAAAATGAAGTTATAGTAAGGCTAAATCTCTTATATAGATTTTTGTTAATTAACGAAGAGAGTGGACATAATAGAAAATGTCTTTCTACATTTCTTTGTGATCCAGCTAAAGACAACTTCTCTATACAGCCAATTTGAACATAAATGAAGGTAGATTGAAAGTCCATTCATTCAGTCATTCGTTTATTTCAGAAGTTGGCATAATATGTATTTTAAAATCTGTTTCTGTCTTCTTTCATAACTTGATTCCGTTGAGGGTAGAAATATAACTTCATGGATTTTTTATTTAGGTATTAGAAAAAGTAGGTTAGGTCAATAAGAAAGTGTATGGATATCATATGGTATTTTTAAATGTCTTTTTATCAAAAGAAATTATGCTTTTAATATTAAATGGTAAAGCTTCAGTGAAGTCTTCTTAGTTAAATTCTGCCAGTATCTCCATTGTGCAGAATTCTAATCATCTTAAAGATAAGCTAGTGAATCAAATGAATTACTCAGTCCTATTTACCATTTTTGAAAATTATGGCTCAAAGTAGGAAAATTGAATCTTACAAAAAAAAGGTGAAAGTGTGAGTCGCTTTGATTTTATTTTTGGTTAGATTTTATCTAGGAGACAAAGCTTTGCTTATCATTGAGTCTATTTTCCTGATTGCAATCTCATTTCACTTGCCCTTGATAAGACATGTTTTCAGTGACCTCCAGCTTGTTAAATATTCAGCAGAAAGTTTATGGACTTTCCCATAACCTTGATTAAAAGCCTTTTGGGAAACTAAATGCTGAAACAAGAACTTTATTTGAAAAGCAACTTGAGTGCTCCATGCTGATTTCTATTTCACTAATAGTACTTATAATCAGCAGTCACTGCATAAGATGAGGCCAGAGGTAAAATATGGAAAAGCAACCTTTCTTTTCTTATGAGCTGCTGTAGGAGCAGACTAAATGAGGTATTTACAACTTGATTTAGCAGCCAGAAGAGATTTATTTTTAAACTCATGGGAGGAAGGCATAAAGTGACTTATAAATTCATGTTCTACAAAATAAATAGCATGTATATATCTGACACATCTCTGCACAAACATATAAACTGATAGGTGTTTAAATACACACAGCTCATTGTGTTTTGAAGCAAGGGAAATAGGAGATTTGTAGATTTTAAAGTTGAAGATCTAGGTGGAAATTTATAATTCATCCTGATTTCATATGAAATCCAGGGAAATCTCAAGATATGAGAAAGCTTCATTATCTCAAGACAGACAGTAATCCTCTGCCTAAATGTCTGAGTAAGTCATTTTTATCTTAAATTGGATAAAAATGAACTTGTTATATTTTATTAGTGATTTATGGTTTATCACTTCTTCAGTGTATTACATTTTTCTGGAAGCTCTCTGTTATCAGTAACTCAGGGGCATTGTAACACAATTTCCTGGATTTAAATGCACTATTCACCTTTAATTAGAATCTATGAAAATCTAGTACATTTAGTTTTCAAACTGCCACAGTTTGAGTCTATTTTTTTCAGTCACATATATAAAATAAGTTACTAACGTCATTCATTATTATTGTATCTCTGCCTTCAGTAAATGGTTAGAGTGGAAAAGGTAATCTAGAAGCTTAGAAGGAAATTTAGTTCTTACATAACATTTAAAAAATAGAAGTTAATATCAGAGTTTGATCTTAAGTTATAATTTTGCTGTAACTTTCTTTCCTGTATTTATCTTTCCTTTAAAAAATAAGCTTCCTATCCGAGGTATTCATTTCTTTCATTATTTATTAATGATCTTTGCAAAACTTGCTCTTAATTTTCTGTTGAGTGATAAAATAAACAGAAGAAGATGGAAAAAATGTACAGATAACAACATTTAAGGCTTTATTAGTATTTTTTAAAAGTCCCATGAGATATCATTCAGTGGTTGAATTAAGGCATAAGCTCAGAGAAAAAATGACTTTGTTGTTGAATACTGAGTTATCAGGAAATAATGATAGTCTAACTATCATTCTATAGTACAAATAAAAAATATGTATCAAGATACAATTTCTTGGCAGACTTAAAAAAACCTACTATCACATGACAGCCACCATCATTTCTATAGAAAACTTCAGAGTTCCTTGGGGTTTAAACATGACAAATAACCTAACCTGGATTAAAGTCCCAAGACCTTTACGTGCCTGAGTTACAAATAATCCATTAAGCCAATGTGATGATAATGGCAGTGACCTCTGTTGTATTGTGTTTGTATGATAGGCATTAAAGGCATCAGAAATTGTATGTCAAACTCTATCAAGAATTCACCATACCATCATATTACTGACCTGAGAACAAAATATGAGTTCTTTGAACATATGTATGTGTTGAATTTCTTAGAAACTATATTGTAATAGGTTTTAAGATATATAAGTAATTTGACTTCAGGGATATGCCAGATATATCCGTAACATAAGTCTTTAATATAGTATTTCCATGGGCTCTTTAGAACTTTACAGATCATTCCAGAAATAACAAAAAATACACAACATTATTGAAAAATAGATATGTGTGTGTATTTGTGTTGTAAATATAGAGTAGTAATTACTCCCAGTGAGAGAGTATGTTTATATAAGGGTGTTCATTACTTTCTCTTACCCGTGCTATATACTCTAGGAAAAATACAATCATTAAACATTATTACTAGGCCTGTGCTGAACGAAGCAAATCTTTTCATAGTATACTAAAAAAGAAAGCAGTATGTAATTAACTTTGTCTTTAAGTACATATATCCTCCCTTTAGACTACCAATGAAATCTAGTGAAATAATCATCTCTATTCACCAACCCACAGGTGGGAGGTAAGGCTTATCATTAACCAATAGAAAGAGTAAGCCCTCAGCAGATTTGCAGCAAGAAAAAGTATATATTTTTTATTCCAACATTTGGCTAGAATGATATATTCTTCAAGTAATAAAAAAGACTCTAAATGATGACATATATGTGTCTGTGTAACTTTTTGGCAGATGTATGAAATTATAAACACAGATTAATAGGAGTGCAATAGAATCAGTTGAAAATACAATGTAAATTTAGGGACAAAATAGCCAAACAGAAAGTCATACAAAGCCTTAAGCATTTCTCAGAAGATAGTGGGCCATGGTAGAATGGCATGTTTCATGAGGCAATTATGACAGATAATAGATGTAGAACAGTTAACATTTCACCAACAACTCAGCTTTCCAGCCTTAAAGCAGCACTAAACAGAGTGTCACCTCTATTTGTAAATAAATTAAACAGTACATGAAAAATAATAGTTATTTTTTGGAACATTTAAGTTACCTTTAAAATGTTAAGAAGGAAAAGAAACATTCGTCAAGTTATGATTGTTCTTAGGTAGTATCTTTTGCTTCGAGCACCCTATGGTTTATTAGAATTTTCTAGGAAACTTTTACTATGTCTCCCAACTTATACATGATTGATTTGGTACTTATTAATCACTGACACTGAATTGATATCTATAGTAGAAGACTCTAATAATCTTTTTAAAATGTTTTATTGCTGCTTGTGATCATTTAAAAGTTTCCTTTATTTTCTTTAATATTTGTTAAAGTCATATCATACCTATATGTCTACCAGAATTTCCCTTGAGGCCTCAACTGGGTAAGCTATTCTATGCCTTTAGCTGGTGAATTTTTGAGGTATTATGAGGTTTTCACCTTCATCTTTAAGTTTTTGTATATTTAACATTGCACACAATTTTGTTAGCTCAAGAAAAAAATTCAGGTTCAATCCTTTGGGAAGAGTAACAGGTATGGGTTATAGCTATTATTCAATATTAAGAAATTAAGGTTATGTAACAGAAAAAAGTAGAGCATTTTAAAATTGCCATTTAAGTGGAATATAATGTTATGTATGGGAAAATTGAGCTACAAAATTATAGACCTATTCCAAGCCTATTTTACAAATATGTGACATAGGTCCAATGAGAATAGTTGACTTCTTCAAGGTTACAGAGTTATTGATAGAATGTAGACTATGTTCCATTCCCCCTTATTCCTAACCATATTGTCCTCACTGAACATACAATACGAAGTAGATATGTATTTATTCATTTGATAAAAAAATTATTCTTTCCTTCAAAAACAGGAAGGAGTTACTTAAAGAAGACACTAAGGATTAATTTATGTATCCTTCTAATGACTACTTACTTTTCCATACAAATAAGTATTTGTCTTAGAAGCCATTTCTATATTTTCTTAAAGATAATAGGTTCAAGACAGAAGAAAAAGAATACCAAAGAGGTGTTATCATTTGATCTACAGTAATATCTCAAAACTGCAAATCATTGCTTCAAGAACTCTCATACATGCCTAACACTATCTTCATCAGATAATTACTCATGATAAACCAGCAAAAGCTGAAGTCTGATACAGTATTCAGCATTCCAAATGTATAGCAGTTTCTTTACCAACCTCAAGATACAATAGTTTAAAACAAATTTCATTGATTAAAAACACATTTTTTGCTGCTCACCTATGACATTTTTTAGAAAATAATGGCATTTTGCCATAGAGTTACTAAAAATATTATACCTCAGAATATTACAATAAAATGGCTTGGTCTCATAAATACAGCCAGTGTACAGAGCATTTAAAAATATAATTACAATGAAATGCTCTTGTGTTGGAGCAAGAAAATGGGGCTGCTATGTCTATACAATAAAAACATAATATTAAAGATGGTTTATGTCTCTATAAATTGTGGGAAGTTACAAAATGGCAGGTATTCTTTTTATTAATTCCTGCTGAGAGTTAAGTTAGTTTGCTTCACATTCAATATGTTCAACCTTCACCTTGGGGAAGAATATTTATTTGTACTTATGCCTATGTAGTATGAGGGTAAACCTGATTAGGAATAACATGTTCCAAATTTTACTTCTTCTAACATACCAATCCACCCACTTACAAAAAAAGTATACAATCTGTAAACTTAACCGTGAATATTTTACTTTCGACTTTATGATCATTATTGCTCCTGGGAAAAGTTTGGATACTTAATTTGAGAATTCTAAAATAATTTGAACAAAATAATGTATTTTAAAATGTGTGAAGCTTTAATTCATGTACACATTAATGTTCAAGAGAAATTGGTTAACTTTGATTCCTACAATAGAATAGAAAAAGCCATATACCATGAGAGATGAAAATACATCTGCCTACAGTTGCCTTAAGCATCTATATTTAGAAAGCACCACAGATACTAAAAACACAGACTTCCCTTCATTTCATGTCCATTAGACTCAAGGCATAGAGCCCCTTAAAGCATACTGAGAGGAGGAGACCAAGGGGAAAGATTGCAGGGAAAATGAATGATGATAATAAAACAAGATGCAAAAACAAATAATCAGTCAATAATTCTTCAAGCTTTCAAACTAATGTATTAGTAAGCAATGAGATTTTTTAAAAGACTAACGTATTAGTAAGCAATGAGATTTAAAAAAAGAAATAAAACTCACACATAATCAGCTCTTACCCAATTAAAGTTCCTATCATAGAATATATCCACATTGAATTGTTAAGCAAATATGCTTTCTCAAAACTATTAGTACTTTAACAACAGGACATTTCTTTTTTATGACTCAATAGACATACACAAAAAGCAGATTTTTCTGGATACATGCAAAAGTAGTCAAATAAAACAGTCCAGCACCCCACATTCAATTGGAAACTTCTCTGTCTCTGCATTTACTTTCTGTGACTTGCTCAGCTTCTTTTATTCACCTTCCCCATTCTGACAGTAGTTCACACAAATCTGAACATCAGCACTAGCAATGATCCAGAAGGATTTTTAATCAGCTTGTGTGTAATGGGAAGCATAATGACTTCATGTGCATATAAGATCTTTGCTTACTCAATTAGTTGACTGTGAAGCTACTAGTCTACTTTGCTAATGCCCTACCTGCCTGTTCTTCTGATTACTTTTCTAGAAATAGAGAATCTGTATATAGTCACACACCTAGAATAAAAATACCATTTGTCCTTACCTAGATGACATGATGACATTGTTTTTCAAATGAAAATTGTCAAAATAAGATGTTGTAAAGACCCAGTAAAAAAAGAAAATCTTTTTGCTGAAGAATCTAACAAGTACATACTAACACTTCAGAACTCTCTGGAATGCTTTTCTACCCTTCAGAACAGGGCATATTCCAACATGTCTATAATATAAACTCCAGTACAGTAAATTTTCATATATCTTAAAATATAGTGTCATGTCTTTTGAAGCTTTTTCACAGATCATCATGAGTTATTTTAATGTCTTAATTCATCATGGCCAGTGTTGCAGGGGTCTCCATCATCTCTCTTTTGGTTAACTACTCAACACTTTTGTTAGAACGGTGAAAATGACAAAAGTGGAACCACTTAAAAATGGAGCTGGAGTAGCCATTTAAGAGGAACTGCTTTGCATGTCCTGCTTTCTAAACCCTTGAACTGGGCCACACCAACCAATGTTCCAAGAAATCAGCAAGAATTAAAAAACCCTTTTTGAAAAAACTCACACAAGTGAACTTTGGCCTAGTGACTACTTTGCCTGACCAACCAATGAAGTACAAATCTAGCCCTGCTTCTTGGTACCAATGAAGTTTTCTTAAAGAACAACTTACCTAATCTTCTTTTTTATTTAATCAAAACCCTCAGTTTACTTCCTGTAATCAAGACACTATTTGAGCTTCCACCTAAAGCCGTGTACTCTGAGTTGAAATTCTTTGATCCCAAATAAACACTTTACCTCTTTAACTGGTTTCTTGCTTTTAGGTTGGCAGAGCTTTGCTACTCAGTGTGCTTCCCAGACTAGTGGCATGGACACTGCCTGAGGGCTTCTTAGAAATACAGAATCTCAGGTTCCTCTACCAGACTACTGAGTCTGCACTTTAATAAGATCTCGGGTGGTGTGTGCGCACATAAACCTTTGTGAAGTACTGTGTGAGAAAATGCATTATCCGAAAAAAAATTAGTGTAAATTCTATCAATATATGTATATACTCAAATACATGTGCACACATTCACTTACTACAATGCTATGAGGAAGCGGTTATTATTATTGGCATCTTAAAAGGAGGAAAACTGAGGCATAGGGAGCTTAAATGTCTTGCCAAATGTCATATGCTAGTAAGTGGCAGAACTGAGAGTCTAACCAGGCAATCTGGCCCCATCCCATTTGAATCTCTCTCTTAATAATTAATAATTTAATCATACATATTACAATACCTCACTTTTTTGGATGTGAGACTAAATCAGAAATGGGAGAAGACAAAATATATCTGTACCTCCTATCTCTTAATGCAATTTTTTTTTTAATCTTATGAGAGGTAAAATTTTCCAATTTTACAAAAAAACCTATTTGGGAGTGGGCAAACAAAGAAATCAATGTTTTTAAAATCAAGGTCTCTTAAGGTCTTAGCATGAATTTGCTACAGTATTTTTTCTCCTTTTGCAAAAATAGTACTGCTGAAACAGCCCAGAAAACTCAGTTTAAAATGTGTGACTAATTTCACCTATGCAGTGGTCTTTCACTCTCTCCCCTAAGGCAGTCAGCTTTTACCCTCTATTGAGTGATAGTGTACATACAGACAGATTCATTTCAGTCTTTTGGGCATTATGGGATCTTTCTAGCTGAAAGGTTTTTTTTTTTTTCCTTAGCCACAGTTCATATCTTTTGAAGCCATGAGGGGATATTTCAAAGAGTTACATGGGTATTGAATTGGGTTCAGTGTGTTTAAGATTTTTTCCCCATGATATTTGGACTTCAGATATTATATTTTAGGAGCTAAGCTGTTCTGCAAAAAGATAATGGAAAGTTATTTAAGAAAGGAAGATGTAATAGCTCAATACGATGGTCCTTTTAACTGGAATTTCAATATTTGGACTTAATTCTGGTTGAATCCTGAAATTCCAATTTTCTACTTGAATAAAAACAGATATTTGCCTGACATTTTCTGATATATCCTGGTGTCCTGTCCAACTCAATTCATTATCAATGATAGGAGGAGGGGATGAAATATTAGAAAACATTAGTATTGCACTGTTTGCAATAGTTCTAAACTAGTAAAACTAGCTTTTACAGAAAATTATCTCTTGGGAAAAAAAACCACAACAAACAAACAGAAACAGTTGAATAAAAGCATGGTGATTCAACAACTGAGAAGGCCTTTAGTGCATTCATATTTCAAAAGTATCTCCAATGAGTACTACATCCTTGTAACTCAGGTCTGAATTAACCCAAGAATCCCTGAATTTCATGTTAATAATTTAACTTGGTTTTAAATAATCAGATTTATTTGCTACATTCTTTAAAAGGACTCAGGCAACATGTATGTGCCTCTGCAAAATCGGTTCCTCTTTCAAATCAAAGAAGCATTTATTCATTATGGAGATAACACAGTTTGCAAAGAAATAGGCAGGGTACATTTAAACAAAACTACCGATTAGAAACAGTTGTAATCCCAATTTGCTCTGTAAGTAATACACACACATGTACACAAAGATGAACAATCAGAAATTCATCTATCTTAGATAAAAATAGTAAAGATTAATTAGCTTTCCTGGCATAATGATCATTAACATTCAGCATGTTTGCAACTTATAAAACTTTCACTGGTTAACACTAGTGTAATTTTAGAAATCAGCAGTCCATATTGTTGTAGAAATGTAGAATATTCTTCCATTCTTCATAAGTTTGCTTCATTTAAATTGAAAAAGGTAGCTACTTAGCAACATTAGTGACTCTTCTAGTTTAGAACACAATAAACATCAAATCTTGTTTTAGGACGTTATCTCTTGAAAGGGCTAAATCTCAGTTCTCTTGTTTGCATGATGAAGGAGTTGGACTAGATGACATCCAGGTTCCCTAGAGCTCTAAAATTCAAGGACTGTATAAAAGGCAACACCTGAACATGTACACCTTGCGATTTTAATAGTTACAAAATTATGACCCAAGTAGGGGCATCAGATATCAGTATAATCCCTTAATTTTAAAGTTAAAGAAAAGAAGACACAGTGAGTTTAAAAGGTCTATCCAAGATCACATAGCTAGTTAATTGTAGTGCCTGGATTAAAACCCTATAATATGCAAAAGTATGGCCTAAAAGAGATGATATGTTATGGTCTGTGATAAAAAGCTTTCATGAATAACCTTTATAAGATTGTAATACCTTAATTTAAAAAAGCTTTCATGAATAGTGATTGTGAAATGAAATATTACAATAAAATTATTAGTCAACATCCAAAGCTTTAAAAAATATTGATTTAAATAGATACCCAAAATTAATAATTAAAATCACCTGTTTTCTCATTGCATTTGAGAGCTACACAAATTACAGGAGAAAAAATTAAACTTTTAAAGACTAAATTAATATATATTATTTAGAAGAACTTTTTTATGTAACCCACAATTTTTTCTGAAAAAAAGACTGATAAAAATAAACTGCCAGATGAAGATCATGTACTTTATTTTAGTGGAGCTGACACAATTACTAAGGTTATTGATTAAAATGGGGAAAAATTGGTTCAGTAAACACTGTCACTTCATTCACTAGTGGGAATCTTCACCATTCAATAATGATGTAAACTAACAAATTGCAGAAATCATGGTAGGACAGATTGCCTATAGTTATTCAGTATCTAATGAATTCCTTGATATACTCACTAGTTGTTGAGTGTTCTGTTGATGCTAGCAGTTATGAGAGTCACAAGTTACTGTACAATTTAAGTGTCATGGGGCAAAATATATTCCTATAATGCTCCTCATTCATTACAATTTATAACGTTTTTTAAAACAAGAAATTAGTGTATGGTTAATGCTGCTAAATATTCCAAGTCACCCAAGAGTTGCATCTTGCATGTCTGATTATATTTCAAGGAACTACAAAAAAGAACAAATGGCAAATAGTCTTGTCTTATAGGCAAAGATACAAAAAGTGAGGACTGAGACTAAGATAAAAGAAACAGAAGAAAGCAGAAGATCATAAAAAGAACTGCCTCATGGCTCATAAATAATAGAAATATAAATGTCAAATGAACTTTATTATGTGGTGTAGGTAGCCTAATAAAAATTAAGAAGTAAAGAAGACTTATTGTGAAGAGAAAGCCACCTATTCTCTATCACTGAAGGTGGTCACTCAAGCTTACTGACATTCCAGACCTTCTGGCATTAGCTTTCCATCGGCAGGTTGTGCCAAGCTCTTAGTGCTTGTCATTTTCAAACAGAAAAGACAAGATAAGAGATGGCTTTACTTAGAGTGGTCTGCTTTTGAGTGAAAAACCTCTATCTAATCCATATTAGATTTAAGATGCTAAGGATATACTCCTCTTTAAGGTTGTCACCCAAAAGGCATCCTGCAAATGTCTTAGGTTTCCAGCTTTAGAGACAGGCTTTTCATTTTGACCCATGACTTACTTCCATGACTTCTTTTTCTTAGATTAGCTCTAGTGTAAATCTTTCATTGCCTCATGAAGTCTAGATACTCCAAATTAGAAGTTATTCTTCAATTGTCTGTATCGTGATTGCATTTCCCATATAGGAAAGTTGGATATGATAGGATCGTATAGTAAGATTTGTTTCACCTATTTCCTTATTATGATATATTTTTAAACTTTCATAAATTTGGATAGAGAAAAATTGACTTTTCAAAAGCATGTCAGTTTAAGTGATAAAATTTATACATATTACGGAGCATCTGCCACTAGATCACTGTTTATACCTGCCTAAATTCATTTAGTATGCACATTAGTTATCTTATTCTTTCCCAAGCAATGGTAGACAGTGAACTCTTGGGTGGAACCATTCTTTCTAATCTATTTATATACACTATTATTTATATAACACATCAGGGACTAAAATAAGTGGTAGTCATAGACAGTATTCATGAATGCAATGACTTTCCTTTGAGAATGAATAAAAGTGATTTTGATATTATTGCTAGTTTAAAAAATTGTTACTCTATGCGAAGGAATTTTTTTTTATTTCAATAGAAGGATAAAGCTGCATTTTGCCTGTTGGCAAGGCAATGAAAGTTAGCAGGCATTTGTCTCATATCTCCAGGAACCAGTGGCACTGAGTCCAGTGCCTTTATCCAAGTGGGAAATAGCTAATAGAACCAATGATTGATATTATTCCTTAGAAATACCAATTATCTTTCAAAATATATGACTTCAGGTTTGCTGAGCTGATTCAAATTATTTATTTATTTATTTATTTATTTATTTATTTATTTCACTCTCCCTCTCATGGATTGACAATACTATACAGGCTAAGAATGAACACAGGTTTAGGAAACTATTTTTCAAATGCATAGCCAGCTGAGATAGAATTGGTTTGGGTGGATAATTAAACTTTAAATGGAGCATAACTTCTCTTTCTTAGGTTGAACACATTCCTATTTATTTCACATGCCAAATGATGGTGTTTCACTTTTTGTTGTAGTTCAGCAACTGATGTGTGGCTTAAAGATATATTAGAGGGACTATGGGGTCAATTTTCTCTGGTACTTGGCAAAAACAAAAATACCTACTTAACAGTTATGTGAGTAAACTGTGGATTTAGATGATTTTCTGTGCCATCTTCTGGAAGAGTAAGGACTACCATCCCCTTTAAATATATAAACCATTATTACTCTTCTTTCTAACGAGCTAAATACTATTCTCTCTTTTAATTTTCAGATGAATAATTAACACAGTACTAGTATATCCAATTTTTCTGGAAAATATTTGGATAGTTTTATTTTGCCCTTAGATATTTGACCCCTAAGATTTTTAATTATGAAGGGCTAGGTTTTAATGATCCATTATTTGGTAATATTTTTAAAGTTTCATAGTTTCATTTTTTTAATTTTACCAATTGTCTTCATTTAGAATTGGATATTCAACTAATCAAACTTTCAACTAATAATTACCTTAGTGTTTTCATGTCAACGATCTCAGCAGATCAAGACAAAATTTGGCATTTCTCTGTGTAGTACTCTAGTCATTCAAATTGTAGACTGCTTTTTATACCAATTAATTAGATTAAGGGTAGAGGATCAATCAAAGTGTGTTGCCAGGGAAAGATTAATTACATTCTCCTTTTTTGTGAATTAATTACTACCATATTAGAGTGCTAAGCAAATCTGATCAAGTGAAAGAAAAATGGACGTTGAAGAGATATGCTAACCTGAGATACACTCTATCAGAGAGATTAGTCATTTTTAAAGAAATGATAAAATATAGCCCATTTTATTTTAACTGTAGAATTTCTTTAACACTAAATGCTCTCAGAGCTCCATCCTTTCTCCTTTTGTATCACAGAAATGAGCAAAGTAAAAGAAAAGCATTAATACTCTCTTAAATGTTGGTGAAATTTTACATTTTACATTTAAGAAATCTTATTACTTTAAGCTTAAATTTTAGACACTAGACCAGCTATAACATTTCTAGATAGAGTGACTTCATGTGTGAAATGACCATATCCAGTGAAGAGTTTTAAAAAATAGAGATGACATGGCTTCTACAGCTAAAGAAATTGAAAACATTGATTAAACTAAGTCCTTTTCCCCCTTCATTTAGGAGGATTTTCTCTGAAAATGAACTGATTTATGATTGTTAAACTGAATACTGTCTTGAATCTCTTTAGAGACATTATATTTCACCATTTTTCGTCCAAAATAACATGAATATTATCTATGATCAGTCAAATTATAATATGCCAACAGATCGTTAGAAATTTGGGAGTAGTTACTCTTTTCTGTCCAACATACCAATATTGAAAGAATAGCAATTCATTCTCTATGTAAGGGAAAAACATACACGTTCTAATTTCACATATATGATGTGGTAGACTTTTGCTAATATTTCCATGTTTCTCAGAACTCAGTCTGAATTATATTAGAGCAATGTTTTACAAAAGAAAGTTGGACAGCATTCTTAACTTTTCATAAATTATGTTTTACCTGATGCTACTTGTAAATAAATAGAGATTAGCATCAGGTCATACGGAGTTTAGTTTGTTTAAAGTAGTCCCAAGAGGATCACACTGTCTCCAAATCTCTCAGTTAATACTATATCTTGATATATGAAATTTTCAGCAGTACACAATCATATTGTTCTCTACCAGGTCCACACTCTTTTGTGTGTCTCCACAAGATCCTTTGAAAATGCAAAGACATTACCTGTTACAGTATCCATAGTTACCCAGCAGCAACTAATAATGATGTTCATGGGTTAGATTTCTGTTTATGTTTTTACCAGATTAGCTAGCTTTGAAGAGCAGGTACCCATAATTTGATGGGGTTATGGTGGGAAGAAAGCTCTGGAACATAAGCTGTTAGCCAAGGAAGACAAAAGTACATCAAATGACATGAAGTGACCCTCACACCAAAGGCTAAAGTCAGGAGAGTACAGTTGTAAGATTTAAAAATTCAAAAAGCCTTCAAGTGCAATGAGACTGGATGTTTTATTAAACATGTGTCATACAAGAGAATTGGATCAAGTTTGCTTGTTTCTTCTTTATCTTTATCTTATTCTTGGCAAAAAGGCTCAAGAGAATGGATAGTGTAATTTCTTCATCTAATCAGCAGATTTTTTTATCAACCTGGGAACTATACTTTAAAGTAGTATTAATAAATCCCTCTAGCAAATTTGGGGGAAAATCTTATTCATAAAATTTGTATTTCTATCTGTTTTTGTGTGCTTACAAGGAATCTTCAGAACTATGTACTATTTTGGGCAATTCATTAGCAGAAAAGAAAGCAGACTGAGGATGCAAAACATTTCAAAATATGAAATGGGAACTGCATATTAATCCTAATTCTTAGGGACAGCACTTATTTCCACTAACAGTTTACATTCTTATTTGTGGTGCTATTGCCTAACACTGCATAGATTAATGACATCTGTTCAATATCACAAACCCATTATTAAGTACTATTTCAAAGATAGAGTTCCTTTGTAAAGAATCAAAGTACCTCATCACCTGCATTAGCCTAAAAAAGAGTATATTGTTATGGAAAATTTTGATCATCTACTTTTTTCTTTTTATCAAAACACACAAACATATATACTATGTTAAATATCTCACTATTGTGTCATATTAAGATAAGACAATTTCATTTAAAGTGAAATATTGTATTTCTTGCTCTTGTAATAAGGTCCTTTATTATGCAGAATGGAACACCTAAACAAAAAATTATCTTAAAACATGATTTGGAGGGAAGTTTCAGGGTCAGTGAGAGAATAGCTAACATTACCCATAGTAAAAGTGAACTTTAAACATTGGCCCATTAATATTGTTAGCATTAAAAAAGAAACATCCTCAAAATGGAATCACTTGCCCCCCATGACTGCAAATCAAGACTTAATTACAGTCTCAATTTATCCCAAGATGTGACAGTTGAAAAGTCAGTCTGAAGTCTCCTGATCAGCACTTGGAGAGGTAATTTGTATGATAAAAACCTGCCTTTCCCTTCCCCCACGAAAGAAGAAGTCCTGGTTTAAAATAATCCCTCCTTTTCTTTCTTTTATAGCTTCTTGCCCCACCCTCTTTCCTATAAAAGCCATCCATTTGTACAACTCGGGGCATCTCTTTACTTGCTAAGTGGGAAGCTGCCAGTATTCATGAATATCTTAATAAAGCCAATTAGCTCTTCAAATGTACTCAGTTGAATTTTGTTTTTGTTTTTGATTTTAAATATTAGACTTATACAGAAATGGACATTGATTTTGAATGATCTCTACCCTTTGCATAAGTTTATTAAACTAACAAACAACAAAAATGAATTATTTGTATCACTATCATCACCTACAGCCATTCCAACTTTAAAATAAAGCAGTTAATAAAGAACTTTGTTAACTTGGAATTTGCCATTGCTTCATCCTATGGAGTAACCAGGAGCAAAATATTCAATGGTCAAAATAATAGTGTCGACTACAGGAGAAAAATATTTAGTCCCTAGTAGAAATAAACTTAAAAAATAACTCTTAAGAATGCCAGATCATACACTGTTGCTAACACTTGTACTCTTAAGTACAAATAAAATCAGGTCCTATAAAAAACTCAGAATTTGAGTATTTTTTAAACAACTACTTATTACTAGATATAATTGAAGTCAGTAAAGCTACATTTAATTTTAAATGATTTATAATTTCTAAAGCATACCAAGTATGTTCCTTTTACTATCAACATCATCCCATTTTAGTCTCATTTAGCTTGAAAGTTTACTTCAGGGTTAGAGCCACACTGTGGATGCTTACTCTGGGTTTATTCTTTAATTGTTGCTATGCAATCCTAGTAATACATGTTGTATGCAAAGGAATCAATTCTCTCATTCATAAAAATGATGCTCATTTCATCTTTATGTTGTTATCCATTAACAGAGCCACTGCTACAGGCCTACAATTAAAATAATCGTTTATGAGGTAAAAAAGAGCAAGGACAGTTTTGTTTAAGGAATATTCATTATTTATGATCATATTCTTATTAGCGATTGGCTCTGAGTTCATTACAGTGATGGAAGTAGTTACAGCCATGTATTTCCACCAGAAGTCACTATGTGGTGCTGTACATAGCAAATGTAAGTTAGCCAAGTGTCACATGTTATATGAGAATCTTTCATCCTCAGAATGAATGTTGACAAATTATCCCAAGTATAAAAATGATTGTAGAGTTAACAGGTGGTTAGGATTTTCTGAATTTAGTGACTAAAATGTCTCTAAAATATTTATATTGAGAACACCTTTAACATCCAGTGTCTACTCTTACAGAGAGAAAAAGGTTGATGTTATGTCATCAGTGGTTTTGTATGTTTAGTCTTTGATTACATCTTGACATTTAACCAATACATTTCCCTTATTTTTTGGAGTTTCAAAAATACAGGATTAAAGCACAATGATGGGAAAGTCATTTTATTCTCGAAATTAGATACTTCATTTAAATTATGTATCCATAATGCTCAAAATAGCTTTTCAAGATTTCTGCTTTATACAAATTTATTTTATATGTTTATGCTGGTTACTTGGTCCCTTTCTTCATATTTGTTTATACTTATGACTCTTCTCTATTTCATATATAGAATGTTTTTTGTACCTACACACTTTTATGTGTATAAAACATATCTAGAGCAAACTATAATTCTTGGAACTCAAGAATTTTCTGAAATATGTATAACCTTATCAAATTTTGTACTTTCCAAAATTATGAGGAAGCAGGGATGTTCACTACATGTTCAAGATAACAAATTTAATGAAGTTCTCCATTTAATACCAAGTTCACTACCCTTTCTAAGAGTTCAACATCTTTGGATTTAGGAAAATACAGCTTTCATGTCTCCAGTCTGGAGGTCAAATCCGAATGTATTTCTAAACAGTAACATGGCATAAAGCATGTGGTTTCAGTATATTATTGAAAACCTCAGACCAACTCCTCTACGTTGGAGTCAGGATTCTCTTATTTCCTCAAAGAAGTAATGCCTGTGGTTCTTATCACTATTTAAAGTAAAAAATAAAATCTAGGAAATATTTATATGAACTAATTTATATGTACACACATAAATGAACGAAGTAAAATAAAAATGGCTGGTTATATATATATAAACGCATATATATGTATGTATAAATAGCCCTATCTTTGCTTAAATAAAATGACTTTTAAATTTCATAATAAATTTCATTCAAATTGGATACGATCACACAATTCAAATATTATAAACTGCTGCATGTATGCTTTCCATCTAATTCTGCATTTTTCCTTTTAAAGATGTTACTACTCACTAACATAATTAACTCACCAATGTTATTATGGCCGCAAGTGGTTGACTTGCAAACACAATAAGCCCATCCATACTGCAGGACTAGGGAGGTATCACTTACTGGATTCAGGATCAGAGTTGCCATCCCCTTCAGTGCGGTTGTTGGGTGCAGCATGATCAAAGTACTCCTCCTGAGGGTAGCCGAGGGGCAGGGCATGGGATGTGCTGGGAAGGCTGCCAGCATCATGGTCTCCCAGTCCACCATCACTGCTGCTTTCCTGAGAGCCTTCTGGTAGATGAAATGTGACACGCCGCTGGGACTGAAAGGAAGAAAGAAAATTGCAGGGTTTCAGCTATGATCTGAATAATTGCTTAATGCATCCAATTTAGAAAATGTATTATTTCAGCTATCTAGTGAAATCACATTAACATTATCTTGAGCTGTGAACAATTTCAGGCTTTTGTGCACAGTCAGCTCTGTGTTCAACCCTATTTCACCTGGTAGCAAAGGTGCTTTTATTATATTTTTAAATGGGGCACATCAAAATGCAGAATAAAAAGCAACTTGTTCCAAAGTAAGAGGCTGTCAGCCTTCATAGACATTTGAGCACACCAAAAATTCTGGTCGTCATTTGAACATGGATTTATTTAGCTATTATTTGACAAGAATTCATTTTTTAAGTAATAAGCAGGAATGACTATAACAAAAGTTTACTGCTTTATCTGTAAGATTCTGGTAGGTTGAAACAGTAAATAATAACAAATTTACTCAATCACCTAGGCTTAGAAAATTAAAAGTACAGCTCATCTTTTTGAAGAATTTTAGTGTCAAGATTTTGAATTGGAATTCGTTTAAATTGATTCCACACTCTAAATATAAAAATAGTTGCATGGTATAGATAACAGTTGTTGGTAATTATAAAAACAAACTATAGGTGTCATGTTAAATGGTAATTATAGCAGAATATAAAAAATATATGCATGACAAAATATAAAGGTGAAGCATTTGGTTTCCAAAACAAAAGTTTCATGACATCCAGTAAGGGTGATAACTACACCAGATGTAGCACTATTTTTGTTTGCAATATTGCTATATGTAGTGGCTAGTCTCCAAAGAAAGCCTCTACAATGGACCTCACCTCTTGGTATTCAGACCCTTATGTAGTTCTCTGTCACACTGAATATGGGTAGGTCCTGTATAACCAAACCTTGCAGCTTCTGCCTTGCTCCCTTGGACTACTGACTCTGGGAAAAACCAGCTGCATTGAAAGAAGTCCATGTGGAGACTGCCATACTGTAAGGAATCTCAAGCTGGTCATGAAGAAAGACAGCCTAGATAGAAAGTACAATACACAGGGAGGCCGAGCTGTGAAGAACCCATTCCAGACATCACAGCTTATGGCCTCATTTGAGCCATCCCAGCCATCTCCACACATTTGAGCCATTCTATATATCCTACTATATATCCTAACCTCATATACCCTAACAGAATTAAAATTGCCAGTGAATAGAAGGTAAATTTGCATTAAATGATGGAAGTAAGGGCTGTATATATATATAAATTCCTTTCTGATGTAAGGGCTATGGATTTTTTGTTCATTTGCTTATCTACACAGAAAATAACATGACAATTTAAGTAAAAAAGATATTATCTCATCCTAGGACACCTGTACTAGTAACTTAATTAAAAGCCCTTGCAAAAATATGCCTTAGAATGAATCTGTAATTGGCCTGGCCATGTACTAGCCCTCAACACTCTTCACACTCATAAACTGAATCCCTTAAGGGGTAAATAAGAGAGAATGAATGGCTTTGTAAGGACTCCCTTTAGTGAATACAAGTGCTTTTTATCCCTTCCTGAATGCACATAAAAACACCTCCAGTGCCAGCACACTGCTCCTGAAATGCAGTTCTTCTATTTGACATTGTCCACATATACATCTTTGAAGTTTCAAAGGCAGAACAGTCATATTAATAAACTCTCTTGTTTATATTAGCTTTAATAAATATCAGAATGCCTCAACTGGAGATCAAGTTATGTTGTTTGGTTATTAAAAGTGCCATATAATTTAAAAATAGTCTAAAGTTCAACAGAATATTGGGAATTTGATTTCTTTTTCAGTTCAGGGTTTACAATCTGAAATATTGTTTTACCCATTTCTATAATCTGTAGAAGTCATCCAAATGTCATCAATTAAATATAGTCTCCTCTTTACTCAGTGAATTCACAAGAGGCTCTATATTTGCACATGTGTGATTAACTAGATTTGTCCATCGTTTTTAAAATCTTCATGCAATATTTCCTTCAGTGAAATTGTTAGAATTTAATTTTGAAGGAACTGTTTTAAAAGGCTTGTGAAAATTTAACTTGTAATGGGAGAAGAAAAGTTAACCATTTTTTCCTATGGTTACTTTAATCATTTCTACTTAAGCTTGCATTATGCCATTTGTGATACTTCCAGACAGAACTGAACATAAAATAATTATATGAACTTAACAATTTATGAATCCTTTGTGGTAAATTTTTGAAACTGGGTTTAACTCATTTGCCCTTTACTTTTTAATGGATGAATCCTTAATCTCTGATGGCACTTTTCTGCTCTGATTCATAAGGAGATATTCGAAATGCAGAAGTGTTTTTCTTATACAATATATTTAGAAATATTAACTATTTCGTGAAAATAATTCCTTAAGTCTCTTGAAGAGAAGAATAAATAATTTTCTTTTTTCTAGTCTTGAAGATGATTACTGTGCAATATAAAAGAGCTATTACATTAATGACCATGTCATAATTTGTCTGCAGCCCTTCAAGGAAGCTGTAGCATACAAATTAAAACAATCTATTGACTGTAATGGTGACTTTATGGATGGATATAAATCCTGGATTACTCACGACTAAATGGCTGTACTGAATGGCTACTTAGTTTTCTACCCGTAATAGAAAAATCCACAGGGTGACTCTCCCTATAATCTACATGCCTTGTTTTTAGCCCAAATCAATCAGAATTTCAGAATGTATGAATGCTCAGAAATAATACTGATGTCACATAGATAAATCATTTACAGGCAAACTATCAAATTCCCAACATTCTTCTGTCCATTATACCTCATGAAGGCATAATTCCATACTAAACATCAAGTGAATATAGTTACATTTCCCTAACATGATGTAAGTGGCCTTTTAGAAAGGTTAATCTAGCAGCAGAGAGGCTACATGCAGATAGGTCAGCCTGTGAATCTCATTACTGAACTCTTGAGTACCATGTTCTAGAGGCAGGTTAGAATCACCTGTCAAAGTTTTCAAACTAATCATATAACATTGCACTCAGCCTGACTCGAATTCTAATACACTCTGACCTAGCCTTAGATTCACTACCATCACCAGGAACTCTGATTAGAACGGGAATCACAGGTAGGATTATTTTTTAAGGATTACCATATGCAGGGTGGTTTTTGATTCATATATAAAATATTCTTGATATCAAACTATTAAGCATATTTTAAGCTTCTGAGTTCTCATATTCTATAATAATCAATACTTCATTCTGGATGTTAGAGGTTGTCTACTGTGGGGAAAATGGAACTTTCTGACCAGGATTCATGCCTGGCCTTAATAGCACCCATTGTGTATATAATAAGAGCCTGTTTGCAGATTTACAGGATGTTTACCAATGACAGAGCCACTGGTCAGTCACTGGAGCGCTGGCCCAGGGAAGGCTTGGTGAGGAAACACCCATTCTTTCCTCCCCTCAATTCCTGGTATGTAACTGGTCAGCTGCCCGCCAGTCACCAGAAACCCTGCCTGTAGAACTCCTCCTGGGCTGTGGGTGAAGGAGGAGAGCGTTGCTAGGGAGGGTTGGGAGAGAGCAGTGGAGCCTGGTATTCCTGGTGAATTAAACCAGAGCGTCGGAGGAGGGAGTTTAGTGCACTGCCAGGAGAGAGCGGAGCGAGGAGAGACTGAGACCTGCTGCGGTGAAAATAAATACGGGCCAGCTGCGGGTTCCGAGATGTCTGTGACCTCCATGGGAATAAATGCGGTAAAACCCCCCAAATCCTTGCCTTTGCCTTTATTCAATCTCACTGAATTCACAGAGTGAGGAAACCCCCCTCCTTCCAGAGGTACAGCTACATTTCCCACATGTCCTGTCTCTTAGCAAAAGAAATGATAATTATATCATAAAGTAAAATGTGAACATATCTTAGAAACTTAGCTTGAGATTTTCATGTGCATTATATGGCTAGCACACATATCCCACTTGTAGCTCATAATTCCCAGTGTAAAAACTCCCAGCTGACATATTTTATAGCAGGCCTTTACTCTTTGACCCTACACTTTTTAGTCATAAAACCTACTTTTCCAATTCAAGTCATCTTGCAAGATAGATGAGTTCACCTAGCTGTTTTTTCACTGTTCTATTTGATAAAATTAGAATGGTCTGTCTCATTTCTCATTTCCCTTCTTCATTCTGTTCCTAAAGTTTTTACCCTTCAAGGTTTTTATTTTTTTTATACCATACTTATTACTAGCATGTGCAAGAAGGTCTTCACATTGCTCAATTCTCCCAGAATAAGATTATCTCTTAGCTTTCTTTTGCCATTGCATTTCTTCATGGCACTTGGTAATTTTTTTAAATTAATTTTATTTATTTAGTTTTTGGTAAATAAGTCAGATCTATTCCTTTGATGGTTAGAAGACTATTTGGCATTACATAAAGGTATCTTTCCTTGATTCATGACTCACTTCAGCTCAATCAAAATGGAAATAATCTCTTTGTAGATAAGCATGAGGAAGCTTCTTTCCAGAACGCTGTTGATTACAAATTGTTAAGTTGGCAAATGCCAGAGATTTATGAACTTTGTGAATGAAATAGCATTATTAGAAATGTTTGAGAGACTACAACTGTGTGACTAACAATTAAAATAGGACAAAACTGAAACTTAACATTCATTGAAACTGGCATGTGTCCAAAAATGGCGTTAAGCAGTAGTAAAATAAGACATTAAAATAAAGTCAGCCCATTGCAGTGGTCTTTAAGATAAAACTCAACTATCAATTTAAAAAAAACAAAGAATAGTCTACATTGTTTTTGGTGCTGACCACATCTAAGTTTAGTGACTTATATTTAAATGTATGAATTGCTATAGGAACTTTATTATTCAGAAGCAGCCTCAAACTATTCATTATCTCGCAGTCTCAAACTATTAAAACAACAGTCAAACCAGGAAGTAATGGAGAAAAAAGGCATGTGAATTGCTAAAATATTTATCACTAAGTTCATGCTCAGAATCATATCTACCTTATTCTGCTTTTATATTTAACTTCAACAACTTTGGTTATCGGCTTCTCCAGCTCATTGTGTATTAGAAGAGTTGGTAGCTGCTAGAAATGAAAACATTGGCAGAAGGAGAGTTTTCTACCAATTATCCCTAGATCTGTCTTCCATAGCTATGTAGAATAAGTGTGATTCTTCTACGTGACAAGCTTCCAGGGCTTGAAGATAGTTAAGCCTCATTACTAATATTCCTATTCCCAGCTAAAATTCCCATTCTCATTTGGCATGGCTTTCAGAACTTTTATCATTCTACTAACCCCTTTTCCTTTTTGCCCATGTAATTTATTTACATATTTAACTACAAGCAGACCTTAAGTATATAACACTCTATTGTGGTGATAATGTGGACTTTGGAGAAGATGGATTTATAGATCACATATGACACAAATAATCATTTTAGTTTTCACACTAGTCAATATTTAATGTATTCTAGTTCTTAAAGTATTTAATTTTTTTTTTCCCCTGAGAGAAGACACAAGTTTTGTTTTGAATGGTGCTTTGTCTCTGGTGTTGCTTCTTTATATTTGCAAAAACTTTTCCGTTGCCATAGTTACACAACATGTCTGTTTAGTTGATGCATTTTAAATGAATCAAAAGTCATTCAAGCAACAGATGGTTTCTGACTTGAATTATATAGGTTGGAATCATAAGCAGTATACAGTGAAAGATGAAAAAACCTGGCATTGTCATTAATTCATAAACACTTGGAACAAAATATTCTCTTGTTTAATGTTAGCAGAAATCACAACAAAAAAGGTGATGGTGATCAAATACCAGTTTAAAAACAGTAATGATTAGAATATTTTCCTAATAAAATTGAAGAATGTGCACATCAGCTAGCATGCTAATAATTTTTGGGTGTTGTAATAAACACTGGTAACCCATTTGTTTTAGACTCTAGTGTATGTAAAACTGGTTTATCTTGATCTTCTTTACCTGGTGCTCATCAACACATCAAAAACAACTGCTACTAATGTAAAATGTGTCACTTCCTTAAAATTAATATAAGATTAAAGACCATTGTTTCCTTTGAGCTACTCTTACCTTTCTTTTTAATATTTGGAGTTCTATAATTCCCACTGATTACTAAAAAGCAAATTAAAATAGATGCATCTTCCAGCAAGAATAGTTGTCAGTGATCAAAGGCAGCAGCAAGCAGCAAGCAATAGGGGTGAATATAGTTGCTGCAGAAGAAAAATTTTCCTCCACTGTTAAAGGTTCTAGCTGTTCTAGAAACCAAATTCATATGAGACAGATAAACAGGAAAAAATAAAATGTAATTGTGTGTGGATTGGAATCCACACAGACAAGAGATTCCAAAGACAGGCAGAGGGAGGTAGTATGGCATCCTGAGTTTAGGTAAAGTGGGTAAGAGTCTGAGACTTCAAAGGCAAAGGGGAACGATTCATAAAACATCATAAAACATAAAACAATTCATGAAATAGTCAATGTTTGGTAAACAAATGTTTGCTGGGCCACAAAGAATCAAGGGGACATAGCGAAGGATTTTAACAAACAGACTTTGCTAAATTCCTCCTTGTCTACCACCGCTAGCTCATATTTTAATGTAGTTATCTATGGTAATTACTCTTTTCTTGGAGCAGGTCCTCTATCTAAATCCATCTTATGCGGTTAGGGGGGAGGTCAAAGTTTTTTGTCTTTTGGCCCTAGATTGTTTTCAGATAGACGTAATGTGTGTGCCAAAGTGGCACATCTTGGGGCAGCCTGCCTTTGGTCATAACTGAGGGTGGAAGGACTGGAAATTGTAAATAATTATTATTTGTACTACTTCTGCACTCTTTTATTGTGGAGTTCTCTATATAGGTATGTTTTTCTGCAAGTGGACCTCTACTTGTTTATTTTACGTACAAACAGGAATGCCTGTATATTCCACCTACCACACTCACTCACCCTACACACACACACACACACACACACACACACACACATACATACAGGGTGTTAAAAGTGATCAACAAGTTGAAAGTTTTAAAACAATTATTATTATGCTATGGCCCCAGGAGAAAATTGATATGTATGTCACTATCCTTTCCATTGCTTTTAAAAATTTATATACATATATTTCTTAAATATATCTAAATCAAGGATGAAATAGAAACTAATAGAAAGATTTAGTCTCTTAACTTCAAATCAATCTTATATGTTTACTTTAAATATATTATTTAGACCTATTGTAATATTTTGTTGACTTTCATTACATTTTGGAATTAGGGAGAAAAAAAGCATGCGATTTTGATAAAACTGATAGCTTGCTAATGCAACCTGTTATTCAGTGGTTTTGAAACACTAGATGCATACAAGTCACTCAGTTAAAATGTGTTAATAATGCAGATTCCTGGGTTCCAGACATGAAGCCTTCTGACTATGTCTAAGTGAGGTAGAACGGGGACATGAGACAAGCATCATGATTGATTTTTCCTGCCTACAATGAAAAATGCCAAAATATAAACAGTATGATAAGAACAGGAGGGATTCCATATTAAGGTTAAGACTCCGTTTTAAAAACCAGGGAGTTAAGAGGTAAGATTCCTAACATATTTTATGGCATTTAGCCAACAACTGACCTTATGTTAAGGCAGGGCAAGCAGTCCGAAATGGTAAGTTTCCACTGCTTGAGAGTAACTACTATCTTGGAGATGAACAGAATCAATAAATTCCTTGTGTTAAATTTATTTTACAGAATATCTTCAGGACTGACTATGCATGATGACACACTGTCACTCACCAGAGACAGACATCATGAGACCATATGTCAAGCCTATGCTTTCCCTGGCTCTTTGCTCCATTATAGAAACCCTTAAAAAACAGGATCCTAAGACTCTAGGTATGCCTCCTTTCTGAGGCTGCCCACACTTCCCTTTCTTTGAGTGTGTACTTTGCCTTAAATAAAGACTTTGTGCTGCTCAACTTGCTGCGTTTTGTCTCTGTGGTCAACCAAGACTCTTGGGAGATTAATATGAGACCCTTATTTCCAGTGGTAAAAGAAAAAGTGTCTTTGTTGGTTCACTATTTTATTCAGTTTTCTAGACTTAAGCACAAGTCTTCACTCTCTGTCTCACTTCACACAAGCAGGGAAAGACTACTGAAATCTCTGATTTGGGCTTGTAAGTTCCCATTGTCCAGGTGACTGGACAGGACTGCAGCTGTATGATCATGCTCATTAGTATCCTGCCCCAAAATCTCTTTTCTTTGCCTTTGGGAAGTTATCAGAATATAATCTCACTCCATTCAGTGCTCCATGGCTCCCCAAAATCCTGGGATGGTGGGGGCTTAGTTCCCATGCCATGCAGATTTGAGCAGACACTGGACACCAGGTGATCCTGGCTTTAGGAGTTGGCAAGGGGTCTGCCCTATGCCAATTTGGATCAAATTGCAGTATTTCCAGAATCTCTCACCTGGCTTTAGTACATCTGCTTATTAATAGGTGTTTCCAAGGGGTGGATAGAATTAGTCCATCTATATATGAATAGGTAATTACAAGAGCATGTGAGGGTTTATATGGACCAGGGAGGTTGGGTGGAGCTCTCTTTTGCTGCAGCCTGGTCAAGAGAGAGACAGGATGACGGCTGGTAAGAAATAAATGGGTTTCTTAACTTTATTTCACCCTTTGACTGATTTCAGTTTCAAAGGTATTTTGCCCCAGGATTTTCTCCCCAGAGATATAGCTGAGCAGGAGTTTAGTGAACTTTCTTTTCTTCCCTCTGTTTTTCCTTGCTCTCTACTGCCTACATGCTTGCTGATACTCCTTTCTACTTTTCCTTCAATGAATTCCTTCCTTACCTACACTCGTCCAACTTGGTCGAGAATTCTTTCTCCATCTGAGTCAAGAGTCCTCCCCTGTCTGAGCTGAGGTTTCACCAGTGCTCAGGGAAAGACCTCCCCAGATGCAGGTGCCTGATAACATAAGGTTGGACTCAAATGTTGAGGCATATGATCACTGGACCATAATTTCAGAAAAAAAGAGAAAAAGGGAGAAAACAAGGTATACTAACTAAATTTTCTAAATATTTTTAAATAGACAATTTGTTTGACATTTTAAAATAAGTTAACCTTGCTAGATAATAAAATTTTAATGTCAGATTGTAGTCTGATTAGAAAAGTTTTAAAAAATCATTATTTCCTAATTTTTATACAACAGACATCTTTTGCCACAATATTCTGCTTCTATCTCCTATCTTCACACTCCTGGAAGACCCAATAAAGGAAGACTACTCTTAGTGAATCTACCAAAAAGGAAGCAGAATATACCACCCTAAAATATTCTCTTTGGCATAAGGATCATTTTAGGCTGATTATTTCTTTTTTAAAATAGCAGACATAAGAAAAGCTCTGAAAACTGAGTAAAATTACCCTTCAGTAAGAGAAATTCATGTCTGTAAGGGTGTCTCCTCTCTGCACCTGAAAGAGAAGTTGACTCAATTTCTAGAAACCCCTATCAATGGAGAAAGCTTGGAATGAAATCTGTAAAACAACCCCTCTTTTACTGAGCTTTGCCTGAAAACCTTCCAGAAGTGGACCCCTCCCCTCAACATCTTTTGTCTTTAGCTGGAGATGGTATTTAAGGTGATTTCTCGGGCCACTGCAGAGTTACTCAGTTTTCCTAGGTATCTCCTATGTGTACAAGAGGTATACAACTTCTAATTTTTTCTGTCAATCTGTCTTTTATTACAGGAGCATATCAGCCAAGAACCTAAAGGGTAGAGGGAAAACTATTTTTTCCTCCCACAACACTATGAAATGAAAACTCTTAAACTTGAATCACTAGTTTTCCTATCAATCAAAGACAGACAGACACAAAGGAATATCTTCTTAAACTTCACAATATTGACCTTTCTAAGGCATTTGAAAGCATTAGTAGATTCCTAGGATAATATTCCTAGGATTTCTATTGTCCATTTACTCTTCATAGATTATAAATACATTGTATTGACCAAAAAGTCATGATTACAATTTGTTGTCTATTAACTTCTATAATACTTAAGAATGATAAGATTAGATTAAAAATTGATGACTGGCTCTGAAACATGAATATATTCACTCTTAAGAATTTTGATGAATTAAATTTGTATACATTTATAATTTCACCTTTTTAAGCTACCACATCTACTTAAATACATAGCTTTATTAACTCAATTTTATTCATTTTAATTGGTAGCTATCACTAGAACGACTTTGCATTCAGAAGTTCCTGTTCACTTTTTATGAATAACATATATAATATAGCCATATGTTTATTAACACAGAAGTGACCATGGCATAAAATAATGAAAGTGTTTGTGTATATGTGAAGAAGCTTCACAGATGTAAAATTATCTCTCTATAACTTGCCCATGTTAACATATGTAACTTCTGAACAAAAGTAATGATAATTCCAATGGTACTATACATATAAAAATTATTAAGATATATTTTCAGATTACATGTATGGATGATGACAGAATAACATTTTCTATTTAATAAGCATAATTTTGTTTGCTGTAGTCTTTATAATACAAAATTCTGATTGTTTTGACACTGATGGCAAGTTAAATGGTAGAACTGTTTAAATTCATGAATTTGATACTATTGAGGAAAAAAATGTTGCTAAGAAATGTTTGTACTTAAAAACTCTATAATCTTTCCAGTGTTGGGTCAACTTCATTTATAATGCTCTGAACTAAATTTAATGACTCAAGGTCCAATATTGAATTCAACACTTGTTCAAATTCAATGAGTCTTCCAAAAGTTCTTAATTCTGAAGTGTGCTCTACAATTTGATTTAATATATACAAATTGAAAAGATTATATACTACAAAATACAGGTCACATTTTACAATTTAAATGAAGAGTGTTATCTCTAAAGCTCTGAAGTTCCTATTAGATTTTGAAATAATGCCTTAATAGTGTTTTCTACTTAAACTTTGACAATTCTTCAATAAGTGAACATCATAGAAAAATTAAAATTGTACTTAGAAATTATATAGAATATTTCCTTGGATGTCTGAAAATGTTTGTAATATTACTGATCCCAATGTTACTGAGCAAGGATCTGTTTTGTAAAGAATGATTTTGAACATTTTTTTTCAAATCTTTAAGTAAAAGATAAGTAACTCATAAGTAAATGACATAAGGGTAAAGAGTAAGAACTGTTGACACTTTAGAAAATGTCATTAGGAAATAATGTTTAAATTTATGGAGAATGTTAAAGACACTGGAACATTATTTCTATAAATAAAGAGGGTTTTTGCCCCAAAAAGTAACATTGGAAGGACTTAGGAGGAACCAAGAGTTATTTCTTTAACTGACAGAAAAACAATATAGCAGACTCCTAACATGTGCTTCCATTTTAACATCAGGCCCTGGATTTGCTAATCAAAATTTCATTTTCACTTAGCAACATGGCCAGCCAGGCAACTTAAAATCCTTCACAGCTTCCTGATAGAAATATGGCACAAAAGAATTAAGTTAGCTGCATTGTTGAAAGATGAATTTCCTATATATTAGTGTTGCTGGATATTTTTGGTTCAGTATCTTCAAGGAAGTGCAAATCTTCAAATACGTTTAGTGTGTTAGGCTAAATTAGGTTAATTATCACGTTCTTGTAAAATAGCCTATCTAAGAACTAATTCAAATCTTATTGTGCTAATAAAGCAAAATAATTACACTGCTTTGGGAAAAGAACATAAGTAACTTGATGGTAAAATGGTTAACTCAAAAGTTAGAAGTTGGTCATAAGAAAAAGGAAAAATTCAACTTAAACACAGTTGCTCACCTCACAACTGATTTTTAAAAACAAATTTGAAATTTGTGTTTGTGGCTCCTTTTATATGGAAGAGATTTTTACTCTGGTCTAAATGATAAAAAAGTTGTGATATTTAAATTTAAAATTATGACCTCAGAACTGATAGGAAAAGGGAGAGCAAAATGGAGATAATTTTGAAGTTACACAGGAGACACACACACACAACATGCTTTTCAACTATCCAAGTACACTGATATTTCATTTTCCTTCTGGGGTTATTTTAAAAATTACCTTTAACAGGTATGACATATTCAGCACTCAATATTGATAAATCATTAAAAATTATATTATTAATTGAACACTTATTTTCAGCTAATTAGAGAAAAATAGAAGATTGAAAATGTCCAGCACTTAGATGTGATTATCAAATTACAAAAAATTTATATATAACAATATTCATTAACTAGAATGATCAAAATAATTTTTGAATGCTTGGAAGTTATTTCTACCCCAATGAAAATGTGCAACATAAACCAGGAAACAATACGGCCAATACAAGTTAAAAGAATCAGATATTCATACAGTTGATTCTAATACCCTCAAATAATCTACTTTTGCAAGATTGATTCAAATCTCTCATAGTGTAAACTCACTTCTAAAATAGCTGTGCCCACTGAAAGCTATAGCATTATGACATGGAGACAAGATACACATTAGGGGGACTGATGAGTAAATATATACCTAATGTGCTTTAGTTACATTAACAAAATGGAAAGCATGAAACCACTCTGACATTTTAAGAGTAGTTTCTCATGTAGTTTCTCATATAGATTAATAGGATAAACATGACCCTGATACAATGATAGCAGGAAGAATTTATTTCTTGTAAATAAATGCAAGTGACAACTGCTTAAGCAAAAGGGAAAATACATGCTATTTTGAAACGCACACATACACACCCTTATGATTTAAAATCTAAAATAGAAAAAATCAGAACAATCAAACCACCTCATTATTAACCGTTGAAATTGAAATGACAACAGATGAAGTTACATTTGAAATATCAGAAGTTATCTCTGAAATTATTTAGTCAAATAATATTTACAGAGATGTGTAGTATTTATTTAAAGTTAAAGGTAAATGTATATTTACCTTTATATATGCATATGCAGTCATAAATACTAAGAACGAAAGCACCCAGATACAAATGGATGAAAATAAATATTCAATAAATGAACCCTAGCTCTAAGCAGACTACACTAGATAAAAAGTTTGTATGTCTTATATAGATTTTCTAGGCTATCTTGTAATATAATAGAAACTAGTGAAAATCCATTATCAAATAACTCTCTGATCAATACTATTGGAATATAGTTTCTTTAAAAAGATTACCATATTTAAAATTAAAATTGCCATAAATCCCCTTAATAAATACCGATAACATTCTTAGGATATCAGAACTCCAGAATTGAAACCAAGAAATATTTTACATCTATACAATTTTTTGAAGATTATCAGTTATCCATGGTCTCAACTATTATGTAATAATTTGATTTTACCTGAAAAGATACACATTTTTAAAAAATTCCTACAAATGTTATGGTATGATAAATTACAAAATTGTCACATGACCAAATATTTATTTCCTCTTTAACCACAAAATATCAGCTTAAAATAAAGAATCTCATGTGCTATTTTTAATAATACCATTTGGTTGTCCTAAATTACCCCTACTTTCTCAATAGCATATGATATTGCCTGAAAATGGGAAATCAATCTGATTTTAGAGAACTTTTGTGTATGTGTGTCTAATGTCAAGAATGAAGGAATTGGGACAATAATGAAATATGTACATAGAGGAATATAAAAGTCTTGAGTGAGAAAACATGTACAGTATATTTTAAATATAAATTGAAGTAAGTTTGCAACTATCAGGGAAGCAATTTTAAGTCAAAATTGCTTCCATGATTTAGCTTAAATGGAATAGAAATCTCCAGAGTATCACTATATTTACAAGCCATTTCCTATGATAACAATGCCGCAAGAAAAACAAGGCTCTTGTCTCAGTTCTACATAATTAAGATCAGGAGCTTCCTGAATTCTTTTGTCATTCTCCACCTCCATTCAAATTACATGCTATATATTCCTTTATCAAAGTTAAGTATTATAATTAGTTAATTCCAATATACTAACAATGAATTTACATATATGACATTATAAGAAAATAGAGCTGCAATAATTACAATAAACAATGAGTTGAAAACATATTGGGACTTAAGTTTAAATGCAAAACAATGTATTAGGAAATATGTGTTATAGGGACTGTATTATAAAATGGAAAGAATACATACTTATTAATATTTAAAACTAATATTTTTCATCACATCTATAATACTTGGTTGCATATTTATTTACATGTTTCTGTCTTCCAACTAAACTTCTTGGCAAGAGTAGCTTTTAATGTGTGGATCTCAGTGCACTGTGTCTGGCACATAGTTGATGGTTAGTGAGAGATTTAGAAATAAATGAATGCCACTACCTTCACAGTGAGAATGAAAACAGTCCAAGGAACACTAAAGTTTCATTGTATCCTTTTTGTGATGACTAATTAAATAATGCTTACCTGTATTTAATTCTAATTAACACTGATTGTTCTGATAATACTCTATCATCCCAGGAGAGTATGTTTGTACTTCTGATGGTGTTCTTAAATTCTGGGATGGATATGTGTGTTATCACCAGGTGTTGAATTTCACCAGGTTCACACCCACAGTGGGTTTCTTCATTCCTTGAATCTGTTGCCTCAGTGACAGTTTTATTGTCATATAATTTCATTTTACAGAAAGATATTACAAAGTAAATGATAAACCAAGCTAAACAGAACCCTTCACAGAGCTTAAAGGTAACTGAAAATTAGTAAAATATCCAGGGTGAAAGCCATTGGTCTCAAAGTATGCAGTAACTAATGGAGACACTAATAGAATTATCTATGATGGCTTCTGTGTGACTCTTTTTTACAACTCATTTCAAAGGTAGGTGCTTTTAAGAATGGACACATGCAGTACACCTGTTGTTTCCCAACTGCTTTACTTTAATTTATGTGAATTCTACAAGAAACAGTGTCTCTTAATCTAGCAACTGGTAAGTAATTGATAATTGGTCCAGATAAAGGTTGTTAACACCTTAATCAATTGATACAGTGTTTTAAATGAAGGTATTTTTTACTTTTCTATCAAACAACTGAGACAGAATCCAGTAAGACAGTTGGAACAATTCTTGAGAAGAATCTGCACACCCAATACACATACAGAATACACATTTTTCTCAAGTGCACATGGAACATTATCCAGGATTGATCATATAATAGGCCACAAAGCAAATCTTACCAAATTTAAGAAGACTGAAATCATACCAACTATCTTCTCTGTCCACGAAATTAAACTAGAAATCAACAGGAAATGAGAGGAATGAGAGGAAAGTTCATAGCAATAAATGTATATATTAAGAAATTAGAAGGATCTCAAACAAACAACCTAAATTTACACTTCAAGGAACAAGAAAAAGACCAACCAACTAAGACTAAATTAGTAGAAGGAAGGAAATAACAGGGACCAGAGCAGAAATAAATGAAATAAAGACCAGAAAAACAATAGAAAGAATCAATGAAACTAAGAGCTGGTTTTTCAAAAAGATAAACAAAATTGACAAACCTTTAGCTAAGGTTAAAGAAATAAAGAAGACTCAATAAATAAAATTAGTAAAGAAAGAGGAGGCATTACAACTGATACTATAGAAATACATAGGATCATAGAGACTACTATGAACAATTATAGACCAAAAAGTGACATAACCTGGAAGAAATGAATAACACAACTTACCAAGACTGAATCAGGAAGAAATAGAAAATCTGAACAGACCAATTAATAAGAGATTCAATCGGTAATCAAAAACTCCCAACACAGAAATCTCTAGGACCAAATGGCTTCAGAGAATTGTACCAAACATTTAAAGAATCAGCACAAGTACTCTTCAAATTCTTTCAAAATACAAAGGAGAATGGAACACTTCCGAACTCATTTTACAAAGCCAGCATTACTTTGATACCAAAACCAGGTAAGGATACTACAAGAAAACTATACAAAAATTAGATGAATATAGATGCAAAAATTCTCAACAAAATATTAGCAAACCAAATTCAAGAACACATTTGCAGGATTATACACCATGAAGAAGTTGTATTTATACCTGGGATGCAAAGATAGTTCAGTATATGCAAATCAATAATTGTAACACATCACATTAATCAAATGAAAGCTAAAAATCACATGATCATCTCAGTAAATGCAGAAAAAGCATCTGACAAGCTACAACACCCTTTCATAATAAAAATATTTAACAGACTAGGTATTAAAGGAACATACCTTAACATAATAAAGTCCATATATGACAAACCAATGGCTAACATATTACTCAATGGAGAGAAATTGAAAGCATTTTCTGTAAGATCAGATACAAGACAAGGATGTCCACTCTTGCCACTTTCATTCAACATAGTACTGGAGGTCCTAGCCAGAGCAACAAAGCAAGAACCACTTCACTTAACAACAACAGAATATATATTTTTCTCAAGTATACATGGATCAATCTCCAGGGTAGATAATCTCCAGGTTAGACTAAGTTGATCCTTCCAAAAGATCAATAAAATTGGCAAACTTTTAGCTGGATTTACTAAGAAAAAAAGAAAAAAGCCTCAAATAACTAAAATCAGAAATGAAAAAGGCAATACTAAACCAATTTTACAAAATTAAAGATTGTACAATAGTACTATGAACAATTGTATGCTAACAACTTGGATAGCCTAGATAAAATGGACAAATTTTTAGAAACATACAACCTACCAAGCCTGAGTCATGAAGAAATAGAAAATGCAAACAGACCAGTGATGAGTAAGGAAATTGAATCAGTAGTCAAAAACCCTCCAACAAAGAAAATCTAGGACCAGACTGCTTCACTGGTGAGTCTTAAAAAACATTTAAAGAAGAATTAACACCAATTCTCTTGAAACTCTTGTGAAAAATGAAAAGGAGGAAAATCTTGCCAACTCATTCTATGATGAAAATCCTGATGCCAGAGCCAGACAGAAGACATTACGAGAAAACTGCAGAGCAATATCCCTGACAAATATTAATGAAGAAACCCTTAACAAAATACTAGCAAGCAGAATTCACCAGCACATTAAGTGGATTACACACTAAGACTGAACAGGAATTTTTCCTGGATTGCAAGCATGGCTCAAACAAGAATCAATCAGTGTAATACATCACATTAACAAAATGACTCTAGATAGTCAAAATAATCTCAAAAAGAAGAACAAAGTCGAAAGTCTCACACTTTCTGATTTCAAAACTTAACACAAAGCTACAGTAATCAAAACAATGTGTTACTGGCATAAAAATAGATACAGAGACTAATGGAATAGAATAAACCTATTGAGTAAATAAGCCCAGTAATATATCTTCATCCATATGGTCAAATGAGTTTCAGCAAGGGTGCCAAGACCATTTAATGGAGAATGGATAGTCTTTTCAACAAATAGTGTTGGAAGATATTGATAATCACATATAAAAGAATAAAGATAGACCCTTAAGCCATATACAAAAAATTAACTCCTAGTGGATCAAAGACCTAAACAGATGAGACCTACACTATTAAACAATTAGAAGAAAACAAGGGAAAACCTTCATGACTTTGGATTTGGCAATAATTTTATTGGAATGGCAGTAAGCACAAAGGCAACAAAAAATAAATTAGTCTACATCAAAATTTAAAACTGTGAATTAAAAGACACAATCACCAGAGTGAAAAAACAACCCATGGACTGTGACAACATATTTGTAAATCATATATCTGATACAGAGTTAATGTCTAGAATATATAAAGAACTCCTACTATTCAACACCAATAATTTTTTAAAAAGACGATTCAAGTAAAAAATGGGCAAAGGACTTACAGTTACATTTCTCCCAAGATGTACAAATGGTCATTAAGCATTAGGGAAATTCAAGTCAAGACTACACTGAGAAGCCACTTTGCACACATTAGGAAGGCTGCTAGCAGAAAATAATAAAAGTCTTGATAAGGATGTGGAAAAATTGGAACCCTTATGCATTTAGTGGGAATGCAAACTGTTGTAGCCACTATGGAAAACAGTATGAAAGTTCCTCAAAAAATTAAATTAAATTACTATATGATACTGAAATTCCACTTTGGCTATGTACTCCCAAAGAATTTAAAGCAGGGTCTCTAGGAGATGTAAGTACACGATGTTTCTAATAGAATTATTCAGAATAGCCAATACGTGGAAGCAACCCAAATGTCCATCAATAGATGAATAGATAAACAAAATGTTGTAGACATATAAATGAAATATTCTGCCTTAAAGAGGAAGGGAATTCTGACATATAGTATGACATTGATAAACCTCAAGAACATTAGGCTAAATGAAATAAGCCAGTCATAAAAAGACACATATGATATGATTCTACTTATATGACGTATCTAGTGTAGTGAAATTCACAGAGACAGAAAGTAGAATGTTGGTTGCCAGGGTGCTGGGGTAAGGAAGAAATGGGTAGTCATTGTTTAATAGGTACAAAATTTCAGCTTTGAAAGATGAAAGCATTCTGAAGCTGGATGGTGGAGGTGGCTGAACAGCAATGTGAATGTATTTAATACCAATGGATTGTATAGTTAAAAATGATTAAGGAGGTAAATTTTACATTATTTACTTTTGACTGAAATTTTTAAAGAGCAAACAGTGGAATAACCCAAATATTCAGAGAGAAGAGAGCCATATAAAATGGCAACAGTGAAAAAAAAAAATTCTAATAAACTGAGGATTTCCAGAAGCTGTGAATTGAAAGAAATCAGTTTATATTAGTAACCATTGGAAAGAAGATAAAATCATACAACTGTGAAAAATAACTACAGATTTTAAGAAGTTAAAGAGTTGATGTGCTTTTGTAGCAGTTATAAAATGATCTTTTATATAATTTGGAGGCAAAAGACAGTGAAGAATTTCAGCATAAGTTTGAAAAAAAAACAGGGTTTAAAATGTTAACAATTTTGTTATTTGTTTTTTGAAATAATGGGGACCTAATCATGCATAGTGATATAGGAATACCAAACAGAAAATTTACTTAAAGATGCAAAATGGGGGAATTGGAAGAAAAGATATACATATCTTTGCTCAAGAAAAGATAGTGAAAGGGAAGATTCAATGATATCCTAAAATGCAGAGGAGGGAAAGATGAGAAAAGTCAGGTTAAATTATCTTAATCTCCTTAAGAAAATAGTAGTTGTGATAATATCTGGCAAATTGTTAAACGGCATAGTGGAAGTAGGAGTTTGAAGAGACTGGACAAGTTTAAAATCAGTTTCTGTGGATATGATAAGAAATAATAATAGGACTAGTAAAAATACTGCCCAGAGGCATCAAGAACACTGGTAGGAAGCATGAATTTGTAGTGGTCCCCATTAGGCCATTTAAAAAATATATATTTTCCAGCAGTTCTTGGAAATCTGGGAGCAGAAGTGAAAAATAATCACTTGGCATGATGCAGCTTATTAGTTTTAATATGAGCAACATGTTCGTGACCTAATGAAAGCCTACAGTGACTAGAAGGGTGACTTGAGTATACATACACTAAACAGATTTTGTTGATTGATTAATGATGCAATGTCTTTTAATATGTATGACGTAGTAGAAGATAATTTTTTTAAAAAGCTAGACAAAAGCAGTTTTGTTGATATTTTAAAAAAACACCTGCAAGATAAAGGGGAGAAATGTAAGCTTGAGGTTAGATCAGAAATACTAAAACAGCAGTTTGAGTTGAATCATGTTCAATTTTTAACTTAGGTATATTTTTAAATAATCCTCCCACCACAGAATTGCTTACCTGATTTTCAGACATTAAATTTAGATAAGCTCAATTTCTAGAAAAGACCATTCTACTCATTCATCTCACATGCAATGTATTCAAATTCAAAATATTCTCAGTATTACTGTTACAGTCTTTCGAATGTTGTAGAAATAGAAATGATGCTATCTCCCCAAAATAATTTTCCAGTGTAAGGGAAAAGAAACATCAGAAAAGCAAGAGATAAAGCTGTATTTCACTTTCACAAAGTGATACAAGTTCTGTACAAGCACTTCTAAAAATAGGAGGCAATTAGAATTGATACAGTTTTAAATGAGGTGTATTTTAAGTTCTAAGGTGAGAAAATAAGGACACTAGCAGTGGACTCGACTGAGGGATTTACTTTTTTAAGCTTAGATACATAGGTTTATTTGTTCTTACAGACAACACCTTTAGAAAAATGTATTAAGTATGTGTTGAGTGCAAGGTACTGAGGGAGACAAGGAGACTTTTTTTTTAATGGAGCAATATTGTATTTTGAGAAACACTTGTAAAATGAACAGATGCTTTAAATGATTTATGGTAGAACACTCTATCTATAACAGAATAATTCCATTTACATGATTCTACTAGTTAATACTTTCATTTGCTTGTTCCAGTAAGATCTAGTTAACACACATGCATAGGCCAATAGGCCAAATGCAGTGATGTAAACATAGATTTCTTATTTGTAGCCATCAAATTATACATAACGTAGCTCATTTGCTGGCTCTGTATATCTTAAGCAGAACCAATCAAATTGAATGTGTCATAAAATGAACCAAATGTTGTCAGCTGAATATACTGGTTTTTGATCCACTGAATTTCATCATGGAGATATGAACATTCTTTAAACTAAAGTTTAACTGCAATTAGTTTGCTTTTATTGTACTGTGTAAGAAATTGCATACAGCAATCCAAGCTGTTGGTTGTGGATATGTACCAAGGGATGCATTTATCTTTAATTGTTGTGAGAAATCTATTTAGATCTTTTAAGCTAATGTAGTACCCTATAGACCTTTAATTACAATTCGTTCTCACAGTGTTTTTTCTTTCCTGGTGATCAATAAGTTTAAATAATGAGATACCAAATTTGACTTTATTAGTGGTGATTACAAATAACCAATTCCTTCTGAACAACCCAAAAGGTGGAGATATTTCACACAGACAAAATATATGTTCATCCTCCTTCATTCCCAAACTAGTCAAGTGAGTATATATATATATATATATTTTTTTTTTCTAATAAAGGGCAGTTAGTATCAAAGAACACAAATGAGATGAAATGAAAAACAGCCCTTCCTGCCCCAGGCATGAGGCACCATCACTGAATAATGTGTGACAATCAATTTCCAGGGAAAATGTACACTTTAGCTACTGCCTCCAGATGACAGCTGTTCATAGGAATCAGATTATAAGGCTGAGGGACTGCAGGTTAGTGAGAATTGATGAAACCATAAATGTCCTTGCTTTATTAACGTTCTACAGCCTGAAGTATAAACTTCCTATAAGACTTACAGGACTTACAGCAAGTCCCTTATGAGCAGAATTTGTAATAAGTAAATATAAGAAGCTATAGATCTCAGATTCTAGATGCTAAAAGAAACAGAAATGGAATAAAATGTTACTCTGTTTGCCCAAGATCACGCTTTTGTCTCTATCTGTGAGTGTAACAGATAGAGGATATTCTCATGTCTGTGGGTCCCCACATTGTGTCATTGGTAACTTTAGAACTAGGAGGAATACTGAATTTCTTTGTCACAATGTAAACCATGGGTGGTTATGGAAAGACAAAAAATATCCAAATCATCAAATTCCTGTGTTAGAACACAGTTCAGTGAAGTAAACAACCAGAAGTACATAATAGTATTATATATACAATTTACCAGAAGTATTATAACATTTTTTCATCAAATCTTGAAAAGTATAAATCTAAAGCCTAAAATGATCTGGCAATGGCCAAAATTGCAGATTTTACTTTAAACAAATGCACACTTTCAATATTTTGGGGTTTTCAATAACGCGAATATTATTTTCTTCACAGCATTTTGTGTGTGGCACATAATAGGCACTCAAATTTATTTATTGAATACATGAATGAGTGTGTATATTAAGAGGCTCTAGAATCTTTCTCTGCTCCACAACTTCAATTATCACCTCTAAAGATTTTTTCCAAATATTTACCTTCACTTTATTCAGATATCTCTTCTGAGATTTAGACCTATATGTTCTTTCCAACTACATACTACAGATCTCCAACTGACAGCTCACAGACATTTCAAAATCAGCATATCCAAAAATAGAATCCATATTGCTCTTGCCCCAGTCTTCTCCTTGTCCTTCCTGTTTTACATCCATTATATTTCTTACCTTTGGCTCCGTATATAAGACATCACCAATTCTTGTCAATTCTACATTCTCTACTAGCCCCAAATATCTCCTTTTCCCCACCTTACTAGTTGCTTTATTCCTATAGTCACTGCCTGTGACCAAAACTCTATCTGCAGGTTTAAAAAAAAAAAGAAGATAAAATACACTCCTGCAGATTAGCTTTCAACATCTTTAATGCCCTTAAGCCTTAAAAAATAAGCAGAAGACTGAAAAGCTACAAAAAAAAAGATATCTATAATTAGTGAGATTAGTATAGGTAATATAGGGTAACTGAAAGTAGATTAATTTCTTTTCCAACTCAGATAACTGAGACAAAGAATTATACCCTCAATTATAAGAGTTAATGGCAAAGACATTAGCACATCAATATGTTGTTTTTCATATTCCTTCTGAAAATTTTAGTAATCACAACTGACTGAATTTTTAGAATGAAACTAAGGAAACACCAGAAATTCTAATTAATAGCCTACATTTTCTCTTTTTTAGAGAAATGTAACAAATGACACTTTTTGTGATTCATTCAGCAAAATCTGACTATTTTCCACTGAGAATAGAGGTGCTTTCTAAACTTTGCTCTATTCTAAGTCACCTACTTTTGGCAATCAGAACGTACTGCATTTTCACTATTCCATGGAAGCTACATTCCCTGCAAAGGGAAGCATTTCCTGCTACCTTTTCCAGTGGCAATATCCATTATGGTCCCTGAATCATCCACAGTGGGCATCTTTATATAGACAATCTTTGGATAATATCAGCTGCTATATAAATGACATTTACTTTAAATAGCTAATTAGAGGAACTGACATGGCCAAAGACCTTATTCTACAGATCACAGAAATTCCCTAATAAGGAACCCTTTCAACATTCCCAAATAGTTTTGACTATATTTACTCTATTAGGGTTGAAAGATGCACAGTTTAAACTATTTCATTTTCTTACTCAGTTATTATGGAAACAATACCAAAATGGTAAGCTAATAAACAAATGTCATTACTTCATTTATAAAAAGCATTCTTCCAAATCAAACTGATTTTTGACTTTCACTTATGCTATTACATTTTGCTGCACTTGTTTACTGTATTAAACTAGTACATTGATTTTTAATTTTATTACTACAAGGTGACTCTCCTCTAAATTATGTTGTAAACGTTAGGCAGGAAAACAGGTATGAGTGGGCTGGAGAGAGAATAAGGCCAGTAAACCCTACTAGAAGGGACTCAAAGAGTTAACCAGTTAAGAATACAAAGCTCAGAAGGCCAGGAGCAACTTGGCCTAGAAGTTTGAATACACCCCAGATAAAGAAAAGTATCTCAGCATAGCCTATGTTTTCACTATGTCAGTTAGAATATACCATTGTAAGATTTACTTTAGCACCTGCTAAAAGGGCCAGATTATTCAGGAAGAATTCTGTCTTAAAGCTAAGGTTGCATCCTAATCAAACCTGTGGACAGTGGCTCAGCCCATCTTGAAGGCAGGGCAGACAATCTTGATTGATATGCTTCCAGACAGAAGCTGATGTCCTGGAAAGTAATCAAAGCAGTATATTTCTTGTGTTAACTTAAAAAGAAAAAGAAACTTAATGTCTTAACAAAGATGAACACTCTGGGACAATTTGGCCAGTCTGCACCTGGCCCTTTGTCACATTCCTGATAATCCTCAACCACCTATAAAACACTAGACCCTAAACCCTTAAGGGCATCTCTTCTTTGAGGTAGCCCGCACTCCCCTTTCTCTGAGTGTGTACCTTTTTGATTTAAATAAACTTCTCATTGCTCAACTTATAACATTTTGTCTCTGAGCTTTTCTGGTGGTAAGTGTCTTTGTTACTTTTCTTTGTCATTCTAATTCTCCAAATTTAAGTTCAAACCATCACTCCCTCTGTCCTATTTCAGATTAGTAAGGAGGGGCTGCCTAGAGCTCAGATCTGGTCTTGCAAATTACCATTGCCTGGGTGCCCTGGATATAACTGCAGCTCACAGTCATGCTCTTTAGTAGCCTGCCTGAAGGTCTCCTTTCTTTGTCTCTAGGAAGTTCTCAGAACATAATCTCACTCCATCCAGTGCTTTGTGGCTCCCCCAAATCCTGGGGTGGTAGGGACTCAGTTCCCAAGCCATGCAGATCCAAGCAGAACCTGGATGCCAGGTGACACTGGCTTAAGGAGTTAGCTGAGGATGTGCTCCATGCTGAGTAGCAGTTCAGTGAACTTCCTTTACTATTCTAATCTGTCAGTCCCTGACACTCTCACTTTAATAAATTCCTTTCTCACATGGTATTCTGACTTCCCTGCATCTCCCAACCAACCTCTACACCCAGCATAAATATAGGGGAAATATTTTGAAGAGCAGATCACTTAATAGTTGAAAGCTTAGGATAAATAGTCAACATAATGGAATTTATATGGCATATAGCCAAGCATATTAAAGCAAAATTTGGTGGGGTTTTTTCTTTAAATAATTCAGTACTAGGTAATTACAGTGTTTTTAGAGACATGAAACTTTTTAATGTTAGTGGATCCTTTTTATAAAGCAATATAAATTGTAATTTCTTTGCTGGCAAAGCAGGACGAGTCTGTGAATAAAGTAAATGAATTCCTAGTGCATCAAAGCAACAAAGAAAAGCACTATAACTTTTGCTTTGCTCTCCAAATTATCTCCTAGGGTTCCCTCTATGGAATAAAAATTGAAGTATTTCCCAGGAGCACTAACATAGAAGGAGTTCCTGGTGGTCTAATCAAAGGAGACAACAGGAGCTACTCTTTCATTCTGTATATGAGTTGCTTGGCCTGCTGAAATACTGAAATAGGAGGCTATAGAAATAGCAACTCTTGGGTGTATTTAAGGCAAAAGTTAAAGTGTCTTTCTGAATTCATAATGATTATATGGAGATTTGTGAAATGGTGTATATTTGTACAATCCCAAGAATAGGAAAAACATTTCTCTGATGGCAGTGATCAGTTACAAATGTTCAAAAAATATTGCAATATGAATCTACACTGATGGTATCCTTCTAATGGATCCTTAGGTTGCTAATGCTTGGTCATGATCCAGTTAGAAATTTATAAGCCAGATATGGAACAGGGACTATCCATATTAGATCATATGGTGTCTGCAAAAATAATGCAAGCATTCTCATAAATTTACAATTACAATTTAAACTACAGTTAATAAATGTGTGTGGTACTAAACTCAAAAGTGCACTTTTTATTTGTGGCCTTCAGATTTAGTTCAGAGGTTATTTTGTTTGTTTGTTCATTTTGCTTTTGCTTTAGTTTTAACAGAAGAGATTCTCCTTCAACTACTTTCTTTCTCCTGAAAAGTAATCAGACTAGATTTTATTGGATGCCAAGGGAGATAAAGATAAGAACAGCAGATCCTTTTAGAAGGTGAAATCAATAAAAATTATTGATTAAGTAGAATTCTAATTACAGACTAGCATAAATAGGGACTATTTATTTCAATGTTGCTACTATTGTTCACAACATCTTACTGTTTCTCTTTCAGACTAATCTTCAGTACTAATTTATGTCACATAAGAACACCGTTGTTATTTTGATGACTGATCTCACATTTATCAAGGCTTTAAAACTGCCATGCTGAACTCCTTTTATTTACTGAGTACCTACTAATATCTGATGATTTTTTCTTTGTGCCTTTGTTATAGATTTAGCTAATTTCAAATATTTTATTTTCTCTCTGACTATATTAGCAAACACCCAAACTTGCCTTAGTGAGGAAAAAGAATCCTACACTGAATATTTATTTTTAGTAAAATTTGTAAGATATATTTTGTAATAAGGGGAGTTTAATGGAGCAGAAAGAACTATGGGTTGTGAATTGAGAGCCCCATATTCCAGTTCCAGTTCTAGTTCAGGTAAATATGGGTAGTCAAAACTCACTTGACATCAGTTTCTCATCTGTCAAATGACACGGTTGGGTCACTCTATAATTTCTTTCTAATAGCTCTTTCCTTTCTAAAATTCGATGGCTTTTATAGAAATAGGTTAACTCTAGGCACAAGTCCAATTAATTTAAGATGTAAGGTCAATAGACAGAGTATGAAAATAATACTGCATCTTCAAAATTGGTATTTTTTCATTGCATAAAGTAGAAAATCTTTATGATAACAAAGAAAATTACTCTGTCCCTTGCAGGGTAGCTGGAAATAACTTTCTTGCCAAATGGTGGTGTGGTCATCTAGTTGGATTGAGATAATCCCCCCAATTTCCCAGTGTTTGAAAATAACATAAATTGTTATATAAAAACACTCTGCAGCTCTTCTCCATAATCTATGTAATGCCTTTTAAACAACATCTAGGTGTGGGATGATGATCTTAAGGAACCATCACATCCTTTCAGTAAGTCAATAGTTGATATGCTAGTAAATCAGGGTGAAGGAACCTCTCCTATATCCAACACCATGGAAGCTCCACTTCAATCAGATTTGCCTGGATGAAGGGAGAAATCACAGTGGAGAATCATGATGGCAGTTGAAGAAAAATGAATCTCACCTCATATAACTTCAACTCATACAATTGTAGAATATGAGCATGCAGTGTTTGATCTCGATGTTAGAAAATTTGGCCAAAGTTCAGTGCATGCTATTGAAATGTGAAGTTAATATAGTTAGTATTACACTGTAAATAACATTGACAGCACTTAAACTGAAATTGTGTGTAGCATAGTTACAGAGCTTAGAAAACTACTTAACTTGAATTTTAATTATACTAGCTAAAGAAATGGATGAAAACTTACTACATGCACTTCATAGATTTAGGTGAAATGAATTTTTTTTAAAAGAAAGTCAATATCATTAGTTCACATGAAGTTAAATTAGGTCATCCTTTATTTGATCCCAGTCTGAGTTATTGCTGGGCAATTTATTCTCATTGAAAGGAAATTTGAAATTATTTCTTTGTGAACCAACACAAATGAGCTTTGCAGGGGTAGAATTCAGTTGAAAGGATTGTTCAAAGGAAGTGAGTCCTATAAAATAGAGGTACTTTTAGTTTTTGAAACAAATGTACCTGATTGGGGATTATTGTCTCTTAGTACTGAAGAACAATGGACCTGTGATCACAGTAAGTAAACATCATGCTGAACAGAGGTTACTCAGAAGTTTGAAATCAACATCCAAGTTCTTTCTTCCCCTTTGAATTGTAAAGTAGTCTATGTAAGTTCAAAAGCTGCCAGCAGTGAAATGGAAAACCTAGAGAAACATGCCAATTTTCATTGTCTGACAGTGCACAAATATTTCATGATAAAAGAAGAGAATAATGGATGGTATGGGTGAAATGAATATGTTTTGAAGTGCAATAACATAAAAACAAATAAAACAACAGAGTAAATGGTTACAGGTCTGTGATTTTTACACACATACTGATAAACAATTCTGCTTCACTTGTATTCAAGTTTTAAATGTAGATCTATAGGAATTTATATGAAGTACAATTTTTTTCTGAAATTAGGAAAGAGACAGCAAATGTTTTAAGACATTAGTAAAACCACTATATAGACACATAAATTATATTCATCAGGCAGTATAAGGCCTGGTTCTAATTATTACACAATCTACTTTTAAATCAATTTTCAAATTTCTTTAACGGCTTAACTTAATCATCAACTAAAATTCATTAAAATTCATTTGTATTCATTCATTCAATAAATGTTTATGTGACATCTATTGTGTGTTAGAAACTATTTGAGGATATATCAGTTCAAAACAAAACAAAACAAAATAAGAGTTCCTGGACTGATAGGACTGTTATTCTACTGGCAGAAGACAGTGCATATGGATATATATATCTTCATATCTATATCATTATCAATACAGATATAGATATACAATAGATAGTGGCAAGTGCTATGGAGAAAATAAAGTAGAGAATCTGTCTCACCTGAGGGGGATTTCAGTCCTGGGGAAGTTTACTCTGGATTCAGTGAGACTGAATAACAACAGAATGTTGAGGTAAAAAAGTTTATACCAAGCTTTATAACCTTGGTGGCAGGTAAAGTGCTAGAATCACATCCACCTCTGGCAAATTTGTATATCTGTTTCCATCTCTGCCTCCAGTTCAGGCTCTGCCTCAGTTCCAGGCTCTGCCCCAAGCACTGGGCAGAACTCTTTATATAGCAACATAGGCAATAATGACTTATTGCCAACACATGTGAAAGCATGTGCCTGCACACTAAGCTAAGTATTACATCATTGCACGTGCACAATGGGCAAGTAAATTAGGATCAGGTGAGGATCCTGGCATTGGAACTTCTATTTTCCCTACAGAATCATGTAAGGAACATTAGAGATTGAAAATTTAAAACAGGATCTACAAGACAGATCCAACTGCAAATATGATATTTTTTAGTAAAGACCTGAAAAAGCTGAGGATAGTTATTAGTTTCACATGGTTGCTTTAAAAAATGACCACAAACAAGGTGGCTTAACACAAAAGAAATTAATAGATTATAGTTCTATAGTTCATAATTCTGACATGGGTTTCACTGGGCTAAAAATCAAAATACCCATAAGGTTGTGTTCCTTTCCAGAAACTCTGTGGGAGAATCCCTTTCCTTATATTCTCCATCTGCTAGACACTGCCTACATTCATTGGCTCTTGACCCATTTTTACATCTTCAAATCAGTAACACTTTTGACTCTTCTTCCATCCTTACATTTCCTGACTGCAGTCAGAAAAGATTCTCTGTTTTAAAGAACTACTGTGATTATTACATTGGGCCTACCCAACAATAATCTCCCCAGGTTGGAGGTTCATTAATCTAACTACCACAGGATAGGTATAGCTGTGCATTTATCTGGCAGCAAAGTATTCTGGGGAGAGTGAATACAATGAACAAAGCCCCTGAAATTGTAGTGTCAATGTTCAAAGAATAACAAGTATGTCAGTGTAGCTGGACTTGAGCTCAGGAGATAGTGTTAAGAAAGGAGGTGAGAGAAGGACCAAATTGTAGAGGGCCTTGTAGGTCCTGATAAAATATTACAACTTTATTGGAGAACACTGAGAAGCAGTTACTGATTTGTGAGCAAAAGAGTGATATAATCTGACTGACTCTTAAAAGATGGATTTGGTGGCTTTATTGAGATATGACTAAGGAGAGAAGGCTAGAATCACAGAGTTCAGTCTTATGTATGTATATGCCAAAATATATTTACTTTTAGGTAAATATATGAACTTCAAGGAGAAAAATATATTTTATTATGACCATTTGGAATGCTTTTATAAAATTTCATTAGATTGGTCATTATTTCACAAAAAGTTAAGCATGATTTGTTAGACATAAAAAAGAAGCAAGAACTAGATTTTTTTCCCCACAATTTTTAAAATTTAAATATGCAGAGAAGAAATTGTCACTAGATAGGCTATAGACTTCATCTAAGGTTTAGTATTTAAGTATAGAGTGACTTTAATAATTTAAATATATGTATTAATGTCCATTTCACAAAGGTCTAGGCAAAAACTTACCATGTTTGAGATCCTATGAATTCTACCAGCTATGGTCACATGCACTGAGCTGCAGTTATACATGAATCCTCATGTATGTCAGATGCTTAGGGATCTTTTTAGAATGAATGCTTCACTTTGGAGAGCAACTCTGCAGAAAATTTTGACTACAGTCAAATATGAATGATGCTATGATCAGCATCCTGTATTTCATTTGTTCATTATTATTTGGTGAGTTTTAGTTCCCTGAGTTAAAACATCTCACAGATGAATAGTCTCAACTCCTGAACTCTCATTTTTTAAGGTACCATAGAGATAGTAGTAGACCATTCTGGTTGAGTTCCTGGGCTTGTGAAGTCAAATAGACCAGAATTAGAATCCCACTTCTGTTATTTACTAGCTTAGAAAAAATCTTGGTTTAAAATATTAATATTTCCTTTTCTATTTTGTTTTAGTTTCCTTTTAATTTTGTGAACAATCCAAGGGCTGAATCACTTGTTCCTGGTAGCCCACAGCTTCACCATCAGAGATTGTCAGAAGTGAAATGACAAGACTGCTTCAATTACTTAACCAATCTCTTTGCTTGAGTTTGAGAAATCCAGGTGAGAGTGTTGTGCAAATGAACAGATAAATACCAGAGTTTGGTGGGGTCGATACTATAAATTACCCTAACAAGTAAGCTCATGGCTCTGAAGTGAAAATGAGGCTTTGACTGCCATCAGCCATTGTTCTTTTTTAAGATTTCTCTCTGGCTCTGATGTATAATGTATTCTTGTTTCACGTAATCTCTGTTACCATAACCTAACATAATACTTGCCTTCAAGGATAGCATTAAGCCTCAAAATGATGGCATTTAAAGAAATTAAGAAAAATATAATATTTGATTTGCAAGTCAATTAAAGACTCAAATATTTCTGTGGAATCTATATTTATTTTACAATATAAATAATGAGCATAAATTGTAAAGGGTTTTTCTTATGCAAGAATATACACTTTGTCCAAAGTAAGATTATAAAAGAAAAGAAGGATCTATGAGGTCATAAAGGAGGATGTAGATTTGATCCCATGCCATCTAGGAGTCCAGGACCCTCAGCTGCAACAATGACACAAACCTGGTATCATAAACCTGGCTATAAAACCAGGGTATAGATAACTTGGAGTGTTCTGAGGGTCAACTGCTCTCCTTAACACATAGATATATTTAGGAAATCCACTCCTACCCAGAAGATCTCAGATTTTAGACTATGATTTCAAGTGCCCTTTATTTTTTCCAGATTATTTCATTCTTTGCCTTCTGTCAGAATTTTTGTTGCATTAGAAGACTGTAAAAGCATCTGAAGGAAAAAATAATCCTCTTTATTAACTATTAATGTCATCTTTAACATCAAACATTTCATTAAGTCAAACTATGTGGATGAATAATGACATCTAATTTTCTACAATTTCTAAAATTACTTAATGGGTTACTTGTCTATGAATAACATATTTACATGATTATTGATTTATTTCACATATATCACTAGCAGTAACATGGTTTGTGGATGAACTTGGACATACACACACACATAAATATGGCCACGTACTTCAAATAATTTAAAAATCTGTATTACAAAGCAAAGTACAGCTGTAATTCAATATATATTCAAGGACGTAAAAGAGAACTTTAAACATCTAAAGATAGAAAAGATTATTTGAGCACAGAAGAAATATTGTAAAGAGATACTTCAAGTGCATAATTTGAAAATAACTGAATAAAACCTAGGCCTTCTTACCTCTAATTCATATAAAATTAGCACAAAACCAATTATAAAGAATTGTATATTAGTGGATGCTACACAAAACATTTCCTAGGAGAAAACATATGCTATGGATCATCTTCTTAAGGTCTGAATACCTGTAGAAAGATGTATGTTAAAATTGACATAATGGTGAATTAAAACATTATCTATTCATAAAAGAACTAGATATCTATGGCTTCCCCCATAAGAATGGATTAAGACAAGCTCCTCAACTACAATAAATTATTGAGCATCAAGTAAACAAGCCTAATAGAATTTTTTGAATATATAGCTGTTTTGTGAGAAGTCAAAATATACAAGCATTTATTGTTAAATGTTGATTGTAGTCTACTGTATATGTCTATGTTTCTCCTTTAACATATAATTCTATGGGTCACTGGTAAATTTTTTAATGCAAAGCCTTACTTTCTTGGACGATAGTGAGATAAAGTTATTAGATCCCGAGTCTGCAGATTTTATTGATATTATGTGAGGAGGAGACTTGGAAAGTGTAAATAACTTCTCTTACACAGAGGATCCATTTGCAAGTAGCTAAATATTCTATTATTGCAAAGTTTAAAGGATTATAAGCCTTGAAGTGTAAAATGAGGTAAAGATGTTGTGTTCCAATAAATAACCCATGAATTCTCATCTGAGTTGTTCACTGACATTAAACAGACATTTCTATTTCACAGGACAGTATGACTGACTGATAAGAATTCTATGACCTTTCCCTTTCTTCTTTCTTTCACTCACAACAAAAATTGTCTACTTCAAAATGTCATGGAAGGAATAAAACTTAATCTTGAATCTGTCATATGAGTTGAAAGATTCATTACCAATATGGCATTGGTAGTTTTAAATGTACATGCACAAATCCCACTAATATTTTGTTGCCATTAAATAAAGAAAAAGCCACCAAAATTGTAATTGGAATTAGAAATTCAAAACAACATTTATTTTAAAGATGGAGTTCTATGTATTTTCTCTTTAGATTTCGTATTCTAGGATTCTTTTGAAATATTAGTTATTCTCACATTAGAAGCAGGTCATTTTATCAGAGAAAAATTAAAATACAGATACTAACCCTTTGATACTATTCTGATAAATACTATTAGGAGTGACTAATTAGCTATAAATAACACAGTTAGTGTGTTCACTTATTCTGGAAAATAATGAATGAGTTTATTTTGGTGAGTTGCAGAGTAACTCCAAAAGACAAAAGCAGATGACAGAAATAACTTGTTGAATTTCTATAATGTGAGAAAGAAGATTAATAACCATTAACACTATGAGATTATTTTCTAAAGCAATTCTATTTTGGCTGAAATTTCTTCTGAAATCACTACAGTTCTTGAAACCAATATAAATTAAGGATCATAAATTAATGGCATTCTGGATTTAATAAAATCTTTTTAAAGCATTAAAAAAATTTTAAGGCATCTTCTAATCGTGTTTATTGGACATTTTTCAAATTTATTCTTCTCAGGCCAGTAGGAAGTTCTATGTGAAAGGACTGCACAACAATTTACCCGGGATCCAACCCAAAGTGACTTTGGAATGATATGTCTGTGTGTTCTATTTGTATGTGATAGTAGCCATAGCTGAATTCAGTCATGTTACCATAAAGCAAGCAGATAGATAAAAAAGGAGAACCATGCACCCGACTGAACAGATCTGTTTTTATTTCTACCTGTTTTAGCTGTATTCCCAATAAAGCTAAATTTTTTTATTTTCTATTATTCTATTATGTGGTTAATAAGACTTATAGACTCCCTGTCCTTCAAAGAACTCAAAAAATAAATCAAGTGCAACAGAGCTACTAAATATCTAGAGACATACGGAAAAATCAAAGGAAGGAATAACAAAAAGAAAGAGACAGAGAGAGAAAAGATGAAGGACAACCATTTCTACCTGTTTATCACATAAACAAGGATCAATATATGGGAGGAATCTGTCCTACTCCTGCTTCCTGAAGAGATAGTACACAACACTCTGTTAGGTTCCTGGATACTCCTTATAGATTTATATGCACTATTTTATTTTTTTCTTTTCATTTAACATTATTAATTTCAATATCTTTTGCTGTCATTACTTCTGTGATTGGCCCTCTCCTTTATTTCTTATTCCAAATTGAGTCTATTATATAAACTTTGATGTTGAAAGAGAATGCAGGAGTAGCTTTAATTGAAATGTTCTTGACAAATGAATCCATTTTATTTTCTTATCAGATGTCATTAGTTTTCTTTACCTTGACCGTGTGTTTGTAAGATCTATAGACGTTATTATGATCATTAGCATTTCTACAATTCTATAATAAAATTGCAGAAAATGTAAAGAATAACATTTTATTTTTACAAGTTTTAGCACTACACATATATTTATTTTGACATATTCATCCCTCTTGACCCTCCATGCACATAACATGGAAGAGAACAGCGACCTATTCTAAAGGGAACCAAGGCTGAGAAAGAAGGTGTGGATTATGCTTCTCTGCTTCCCTTGACTTGCTATATGACATTGATTTAAATAATGTAATAGCCATATTGTTCATTGGTTTGTAGAATAGAATTAGTAGTACTTTCTTACACCTTGCTGCCTCATTCTTAATTTGACAATACCTTTAATTTGCTTTTAAAAGCATGAGGAAAGGGCCATACAGACTTAATCACCAGACATCATCATTTACTGGTTTCTGATTCTATAAATCAGAAACTATTCATTTATTGAGTCTCTACTGAGTGCTTATCATGTGTTTATCATGCTCAAACTTGAGAAGCCAAGAAATTTGTGGGTCAGGGATAAAAAAGCTGCCACATAACCAGCCTTCAAAGAATTTATAATTTATTATATTTGTAATACAGTTTAAAATACAATGTAGAGCTAGAATACCCAAGGTGAAGATTTTTCATGTAGCTAAGTTCTTAAACACTCGATTGTATTCACATTGTCTGGACTCAACATAAGATACAATTTGGTTTATATAAGTGTATATTTGAATGTTCAAAAAATAATATTGAATGCCATGGAGATAGGTATTAAATTGTTGCATTATTTTCCTAGCTTTCTTGATTAAAAAACATTTATAAAAGCATGATTGTTGAAGTCACAAACAGTGGATTTTTTAAACCATGGACTGATAAGACCCATTAGATAATTCAAAACCAGTTGGGAGCATCAAACATCTTTTTAATGAGATTTTTTTCTCTAAGGACAAGGTATTTTTCATGAGGAATTTACCTAGAGATACAAACTTACATAAAACACTTCATGTATGTTACCTTAGTTTCATATTCAATATGAGTGATTCTGAAATAAAATTTAAAGTGTCATTGCAGGTTTAAGAATTATTATTTCTTTTCCCCACCGTTCATTGTAATCTTACCTGCCCTACTAAAGGCAAGAAAACCTAATCAGAAAGCATGTCTGAATTTCTAAGCGCTTTTGGTTGGTCTCTAAAATGGTAGAACAATATAGGTTTCTATCTTAAATGTTCAGCTGATTTATACTAGAATAGGTACTATTCTATTTAACATTCAACAAGGCAGAATTTCCAAAATGAATCGCGTCTTAAACTTTGGTTTTCCAAATGGAATTGATGCAAAACCATCTTGAAAACAGACTTTGCCTGAACTGTATTACAAATTTATGAGTTATTTGATTTTCAATAAAAGGTGCTTAGCTCCAAGCCAACTTTAGCAAATAGAGTCTTCATGATTTTGATTACATAAAACACTCAACTTGATTAGAAATATTCTTACATTTAGCTAGTTGTTTATTTTGGACAGTGTTTCAGATTAGTTACTAAAGAGTATGAACAAGAAATTATCCAATAAACAAAACAACATAATTATCTTTAAATATTTTTATTCTGTTTATTTTGAATTTCTTATCAAGGTAAATAAATTCAAATTTGCAGCTTTGATTAGCTAACTAGTAATTATGAATAGAGAGAATGCAAACCAACACATCAAAATCATTATTAATTCCTGAGCTTGAAGATCTCAACCAACATGGCCCAGACACTTACAGCAGAGGAATGGGTAGCAATATAAATTAACAATTTCATCTAATTGGCTATGGGTTATTTATAAATATTTAACATGCCTGTGTGTTTCTATATCGCTAAGTCACTTCTAGACCAATATAATGTGATCAAATTCCAACAATTATCCAAGGCAGGAAAACAGTATTATGTGGTGGAATGCTTCCAATATTTGGTAGAGTGTTCACTTTATTTGTGTGCAATCTTATGAATTTGATTACTGGGGAGAAAATTAACTATGGGTTCTCTATGTAAAAGTACTTGTAGCTGTTTTTACATATACTTCTTTCTGTCTCCACGTACAAGTTATTCAATTTTATTTTTAAAAAGGAATATTGTGGCAGTCCTTCATAGCTGCAAATTCTGTAACATGGATTAAGTTACAGAATGTATCCTAAATTCTCTAAACAGTGGAAGACAATTAATTTTACCTAATTGAGAAGCATGAAATTAATTTAATAGATTAGTTGTGGTAGTTATTTGAATAAGAAGCTTCTATGTGAAAAGGTTGTCAACCTGGTTAATTGTTTTATTTGAAAAAGGGATGTGAATTTGAGTAGGGGCCTTAGAAAATCGAATCATGCCTTCTTTGTGTGAATACAGGCTTTTCATTTAAGAACATTTAAAGAAACAAACTGCAGAAAGAATTCTAGTTGTTAGATATGGAAGTGTAGACTTAAGAGGAGAAAATAAAATGTAGAAGTTAAGAATGTATGTTTGGCGTATAATAGAAGAATGGAGTTGGAGGCTCAGATACAAGCTGTGTGAACTTAGGCAAAACATAAGTGTTATGTACTCTTTTAGCCTATGTTCCTCATCTCTTTGGGGACATATATGTATTTTTAAATTTATATATTTTAAAGGGATTTTTGCTTATATGCTTTTAATTACATCTACATTCTTTAGTACTGTTCTTAGAACATATTGGACACTATAAAAGGTGGATATAGGTATAGTTATTCATTTTTCCCATAGTAAATCACCACATATTTAACAACCTTAAGAAACCCTTAAGATGATCTCTCTGGAATCAAAACCAGTTGTATCAGTTAATCTCTAGGAATCTACTCAAATTACTCAGATTTACTTGCTTCCTCCTCTATAGTCTGGGAGACCCTCATATCAATTAATATCTCCATTACACAATTTATTCACATTGTTTATATCTTTAAATGTTCATGTCTTTCTTTCTTGAATGATTATGAATTTCACTCCAGCTGGAAACTTGCCTTTATTCAGCTCTGCATCTCCAGGACTGAAAACAATGAATGCATTGAGGACTTCCAGTAATTTGTTGAATGAGTTATCTGCGGATGACAGCATTTTTTTCCAGTGATGTTAATGAGAACAATGTGGTACTTTCTCTGAAAAACTAATGACTGAAACCACAAGAAGTTTGTTAACTTTCCAAAGGCAAAGAGAACTCACATTTACTTATCTGCTACGAGCAAGGCACAGGGCTAGGTTTTTCAGACAGAACTTGTGGAATTTATCAATTTGCCAGAAGCAGTACAAGGCCCTGGGATGTCGGAGTGCATGTTGAGAACTTCCTGGTTAACAAAGGTAAATTTCCTTCTTTAAAAAAAAAAGTGTATTTATAAATTTTATCACCCTGCTTACAGATGAAACTTCCGTGTTCCAGGTATTTCCAGTCATTTTCCAGCTATAAAAAAAGATTATAGGTGGTGCTATATGTACTGTCAAATAAGTATAGTTTAAATAGGATCAAACTCATTTGTGCAAAAGCTGAAGGAGACCTTCCCATCTACATTTATTTTTGAAGAAACCCGCTGCCATCTGAGTTAAGATGTCAAACATTTTGAACCCATCAACCATGCCTTATATAAATATAAAGCTAAGAGATAGCACTGCAAGGAATGGAATCCAAAGTGTGTTGTCTAGATTGTTTGGTAGGATTGAATTACTGAGATCTCAGATTCTGTGACTATTAAAACAAATTATGTCTAATCTTACTTGAAAAGACTCAACTGCAAAGTGATAAGTTTGTCCACGCATTGTGGATGTTGTAAATGTGATAAAATATTTATAAAATTTGGAAAGTTTGAATGAATATAATGTAGAGCAATTGTGCAGCATACAATTTTCATTGTAGCACACATGGCAAAAGTCAAAAACTTCAGTTTAACTAAAAACACCATAACAAAAAACATATTGGAAAGATATTGTTGAATTCAAATGCAAAATTCTTCATGTGTTGTCAGAAATTAGATTTGGCTATTTTCAAGTTTAAGATAATGTGAATAATCTATAATTAGTTAATTAAAGTCTTTGTATATATTTGTCATAGTTATAAAACAAGCTTATTTATTTATTTATTTTCAGAATCATGGAGTACCTATGGCTTAAATTAGTAAATATTAACTATTTCAGCATTACAAATGAATTTTGCAAATGTCTCTAGATTCAATCTGATTTGACTGTGAATACACCTTTGTTCCAAAAACTTTTGTGTGTCCATGTTCTTGACAGATTTAACAGGAAAATGGAGAAAATGGACCTTCCCCACATATGAGAACTAATAGAAGAATAAATTATTTTTCTTATAATAATAGTCATTGTATAATTGTGATATACTTAGATGACAGTTTAAAACTGTAATATAATGACCACAAACAGAATCATTAAGATAATTTCTATAATTGTTTTCCTGTGGCAGGTGTCACCTACAAGCATTTAAAATATAGCTCACTAGTTAACTTCCAAACCATAACACAACTTTACTAATATGACCAATGCTGGCTCATATGAAGATTCTAATTTTCTTTTATTCCACTAAAGTGACACACAAAGATAGGTCACTTTAAACAAAATTTGTTATTAGAGAGGTTAGATATTAATTGCCAAATAATAATCACTATTGTGAATGTTTTATAAGCACACCCCTTCACTGGAGTCTAACTACTCACAAAAATATATAAACATTTATATGATAGTGGTTAAAAATAAACAATCTCATTATTGTAAAATTCCAGGCTAACTGGCAAAGTATATTTAAAGAAACTTTTCTGCACAATGTTCCTAGTAGATGCTTTCTGTTACTCATTTTAAGTGTGATTTTCACACAGTGGAAAACTCAAGAGTGTTGGCCTTCTCCATTAACAGATGGAGTGCTATTGATCCGATACTTGCAGATTAAAGAGGAGCTCATTTTCACTCTTAAGATTTGTTATCATTTGGTTGCTTCTAGTCCAACAATGGACTGAAAAACATGCCTGCCTATGCATGCAAAGCCCAGTCAGGATGAATACATTTCGATTTCCTACAAATGCCTTGATTTTCACTTATTTTCAGACAACTTTCAGGAATCAAAGCCTGGAGCACATTACTTTTAGATTCTTGATTACAGATGCAAGTATGATTTAAACATAAGAAGCTACTTACAAGTAAACCAAATAGAGAAGCAATCTCTCATTTGGATCGAGACCTAAAATTATGGACTTTGGTGCTCATGCGGAATTGAAAGCAGTTATTTTTATGCCTTTGGCTCTGAAAAAAAAATTGATTTTATATAGAATCAAGGTGGTTTCATGCATCCAATGTTGGAAAATAATTTATTGTCTTAAAACTGAGAAAAAAGGGAAGGGGTTATAACATGTCAGAATAGGCAGTGAATATTGTTTTTTCCTTAACTGAAACTGACACTAAGCCTCTATCCCTGAGACACAGAACAAAACAGTCTGAAAGCAAATGCTATTTGCAGAGCCTGAAATGCAAATGGCAGCTTTACAATGCAGTTGAATATCAAAAGCGTAAAGTTAAAATAGATTCCAAGTACAATTTTTAACCCTGATGATAATTTGCAGGTAGTTGATTGGAAAGCACTGTAAGGATTTTCTGTTGCTAAAGATGCTAATAAATATGTCTTGCTTAATTGAACTTTACTTTCTAGAAATATCCTAGATAATTTATAAATGCTAAATTGATATGAAAAGATCAAATGGAACAGAAAGTATTTAAACCAAACTGGGTGAATTTTCAGGTGAAACTAGACAAGTGATCTGGGCTGGCTGGCAATAGCCTCTATTCAGAACAAAAAACTGGCTCTATGCCCAAGTTTCTTCAGGAAGGGTCTCAAAGTGAATTCTTCCATTCTCTTGTAGCTGCATATGGCCTTAGGGCAGGAAATTTAAGTGAATTTCTGAGGAGTGAAAAAATTATTTCAAAAGCAATCATCCAGAAATTGAGTGTTTGATAAAGTGTTAGTTCTTCAATGCAAAATGTCACCTCAGACAGGTAGGAATGATTTAATTACTCAATAGCTCATATGCAGACATTGATTGTCAGCTGCATAAACATAAGCCATAAAAAAAGGCAAGACAGTAAGCCTTTTCATGCAAGATCTTAGGATTTAAATCTATTGCAGTTCAAATCCTTTATATATGTGTTAACCTATTTAATCTTCACAAAATGCTGTTCACTCAGGTACTAGGATCATCATCCTCATTTTGCAGATATGAAATGCAATCATGGAAATTTTAAATAAGTTACTTAAGTTTTTCTCACTAATTCATGGTGAAGCTGGGCATTAAACATAAGCAGTGTCAAACAAAAGCAAGGGCACTGAGCTAATATTCTATGCTTCCTCCCATGTACAAGTTGCATAGATCTATGCTCACTGTTTCTTTCTTACATTTGGATTCAGTATGGTAGAATTTCTTACTGGTTAAGCCCCTCTGAATGCCTAGACATAAACTCAAGTTTCTAAATTGGACTTGGTTTAACCCAGTTAAACTTCATTCTCAACTTCAACATGCATCAGAATAACCCAAAGACATTCTAAAATATCCACTGCTGGGTCTCATCCCTATTAGTCTATTAATAACAAACTATTTTGTGAAAGTACATGATAAGGGTAAACTACAACATTTAGTTCCAGAACTTGTCAGGACATATTTGTAAATCAAAGCCAACAATTTTGTTACTGATTTTTTTTTTCACTGACAGACAATGTGTATCAGGAGTGGTGTTAGTGGTACTTCATGAAAAAACATAGGAAACCAAAGTAAAATACCAGACATCCCACATCGTACACTCTTCTCGTAACATTTGTAACTTTTAAATCCCAGGAGCCTATGATTTTCCTTTTTCAGCACTGATTGATTTTCAATGTTTAAACCAGTCTTGCATTCCAGGGAAAAGCCCCACTTGTCCATAGATATTATTCTTTTTCCAAAGATTATTTTTAACTATAAATTAAATTTCCTTAATTGATACAAAAACTTTTCAGGTTTTTTATTCTCCCTGAGTGGGTTTTGGTATTGTTTATTTTCCCCAAGTAATTTGTATATCTTGTCAAAGTCATTAAATGTACAGGTATGAATATTAATACTCTCCTTTTATATTTTAGCATCTGTAGAAACTGTAGTTATGTCATGTCCCTCAATCCTGATGTTAAGAAGTTTTGTCTTCTCTCTACTTTCTCTGATCAGTCTGGCTAGAATTTTATACATTTTATTGATCTTCTCAAAGAACCAACCAGCTTTTGGCTTCATAAATTTTCTCCATTGCTTTTCTGTTTTTCATTTCATTGATTTGTTCTGTTATTCTTATTATTTCCTTTCCTCTGCTTACTTTTTTTTTTCCTGCTCTTCTCTTACTAATTACTGTAGAAGTTAGTTAATTTAAGAACTTCTTTCTTTACTGATATAGGAATTTTATGCTATAAATTTCCATTTAACACTGTTCAGGAACTCTTACTACCTTGGCCTTTGTGGACTCATAATTCCAGAAGAGTCAACTTCAAGAGTCCACTGGCCTGGGTTCCCTCTGTGCTAGATCCTAGAAATGCTGTCTCAGCAGTAAGCAAAAGCAATGTAGGGATCACCTTGCTTGTTTTCCATCTCTTAGTATCACTAACCTTATAACTATGTATAATGTCTTGAGAACCATTGTCTCATACATTTTGTTCGGTTTCTTTGTTGTTTCAGGTTTATCAAGGTTGAGAAACCCTCTCCCTGTTACTCAATCTTGGCCTGAGGCAGAAGGCTTAAATGACTTTATTTGTTTTTATTTAAATATAATCATTACCTTAAGTATATGGGTTTCTCAAAAAAATTAAAAAATAAGACATTCTTAGCAAAATACAGCATAATTCAGACTCATCTAAGGTATGTCTCAAAGACTTTATACTTCTGAGGAAGAAACGTTTACAGGCCTGATCTTTTTTACATCTTAATTACCAGTATCTTAGTTGTTCAAAAGAAATCTTTCTGTGGGAGAAATGTTCCTCAAGAAGGATTAAAATTTATTTTGATGGTATGTCCTAGTTGAACAGAAATCTTACCATGTGTACTAAACTAGTGTCAGTTCCATACTATATAGGCAGTGTAATTTGCCTTTAATAATTAAATTCTGAAAAAGCCACAATTAGAAACTGCTAGGCCCCAAAGTAAAATGATGAAATCAAGCATTTATTTTTCAGAATGAAGATTATTCATATTACACATGGATGTTACTTTCTCAAGTAGCAAAAGTACTTGGAAGCCTTGCAGATAGTCTAAAGGAAACCTGTTATGAGTTCTATCTATACCCCATTAAAGCTTCAGAATATAGGTCAATATGCAGTCACTTAGACTACTCAAGTGCAGGTGACAAATGAAAAAGTCTGAGGAAACTGAGCACTGCACAACCTCACAGTGGACTGGCATTAGGTTATTATGCTTGCTTTTGAAATGATATAATTCAAATATTCAAAATGTTCAAGGGCTTCCAAGTTCATTCTTTGACCTTATATTGTAAGATTTTTCAGGTCCAATGCTAATCTCTGTATTTCTGCACTGTAATACTTTCCTTCAAATATGGCCTTTGAATGCATGTAATTAGTAGCTGAAGATATATGGGATATACATGCTGTAGTTTTTCAGACCATTAAAATAGAAGACTGATGAGGGACTTCAAATTGGAATATTTTATAATTGTTTGCCATATTACATTTTCAATTTCTGAGATAAAATCTTGGTATTTCTAATAATTTCCACAAATTTTTCTTGTATTTTTTTCAAAGAGATTCTGACTTTTCATATAGTGAGTATAGGTAACAATATCTTCATTAAACATGGTGAAATAAGTGAAGGGAATAGAGGTACAAACTTCCAGTCATAAATTAGTCATGGGGATGAAAGTACAGCATAGAGAATATTGTAAATAATATTGTAATTTCTTTGCATGATGACAGAAGGTAACTATACTTATCGTGATGAGGTTTTAGTAATGTACATAATTGTCAAATCATTATGTTGTATATCTAAGGTCAATATAATATTGCACATCAACCAATTTTCAGTTTTAAAAAGGAGTTTACATATTTTGGGGAAGTCTTCCTGGGAGGAAAGTGGGAAAAGAAAATAAAAATTCCTAAGTGACATTCAGTTGCCACTCCTATCATTTTATTTTCACGTTACATATTGATAAACATTTATAAACAATTGAATATAGCATGTTAAAGAGTACACATAATGAAGACCACAAAATTCCCATATTACTCATTTTCTCAGATTGTTATTTTCCAAAGACGGCTACAAAAACATCTCTTATCTTATATGTTCTTCTAGAACCTTGCTACTCCACAATCAAATGGTGATTCTGTGTTCCTTCTTTTTGAATCTCGGTAGGCCTTGGTGACTGCCTCTACTAACAGGGTACAGCAGAAAAAATGCTATATAAATTCTAATGTTAAGTCATGAAAGTTTTTTGTACTTTCACCTGCTTCACTCTCAGGCCCTTCAGCCCCCGCTAAGTAATCCAGTTTCCTGGAGTCTGATACACTGCAAGGATGCTCAAACTACTCCACATGGAGAAGTCCAAAATCTACATACAAAGAGACTTTCCCTACTGTTCTCCAGCTCTTTCAGCCACCTGTTGTTTCAGCAGCTCTAGCCAACTTCTGACTACATCCTCATGGAAGACCCCAACCCAGAACTGCCTAGTCCAGCCCTTCCTGAATTCTTAATCCATAGATACTATGAGACATAAACAAAATAACTGATGTTGTTTCAAGCCACTGAGCTCTGGACTGATTTGTTTCATAAGAATAGATAATCAGAATACTCATTCCTTTGATTTATTTTAAAACATTGCTATCTGAAAGGGAAAGCATGTTCTGCTGTCATCAGTTATTAACACTGTCACATCAATTTCTCTGAGCAGTAGTTGACTATGCAGGGAAGTAATGGAGGTATGTTAGTTTTGATAAGGAAGTGGACTTCAGGAAAATTCTGGAGCAATGAATAGGACTAATATAAAATGTCTTTGGGCAACCAGGGTTTAACATGAAGACAGGTGTTAGATTAAGAATAGTATTGGAGACAGTGATTAGTTCTGTCCAGTGAATCAAGGTGTTATTAAAGTATAAGTCAGGGTTGTGCTGACTGTGGCATTTGCCATAGCTGTAAGGCTACCAAGGGCACTGTTACAAACCGACTTCTCTACAGCACAGGGAAGAAATTGGAAAAATATTTTTGAAATGTGAATTTTTTTCTCAATTAACTGAAAACATCATTTAAAACCAATCTTCCTACTTAAATTGGAATGAATTTCCTAAAATGTATTTGTCGAAGTATTGTTTTCCTTGATATTACTTATTTCATGTAGAGACTACCTTAATGTAATTTTTTTTCAGTTTATTTTTTATTTTTTTATTTTGGTATCATTAATCTACAATTACATGAAGAACATTATGTTTACTAGGCTTCCCCCTTCACCAAGTCCCCCTCACATACCCCTTCACAGTCACTGTCCATCTACGTAGTAAGATGCTCCAAAATCACTACTTGTCTTCTCTGCGTTGCACAGCCCTCCCCTTGCCTCCCACGCACGATACATGCTAATCGCAATGCCCTCATTCTTTTTCCCCGCCCTTATCCCTCCCTTCCCACCCATCCTCCCCAGTCAGTCCCTTTCCCTTTGGTAACTGTTAGTCCATTCTGGGGTTCTTTGATTCTGCTGCTATTTTGTTCCTTCAGTTTTCCTTTGTTCTTTTACTCCACATATGAGTGAAATCATTTGGTACTTGTCTTTCTCCACCTGGCTTATTTCACTGAGCATAATACCCTCTAGCTCCAACCATGTTGTTGCGAATGGTAGGATCTGTTTTTTTCTTATGGCTGAGTAATATTCCATTGTGTATATGTACCACCTCTTCTTTATCCATTCATCTACTGATGGACATTTAGGTTGCTTCCATATCTTGGCTATTGTAAATAGTGCAGCGATAAACATAGGGGTGCATCTGTCTTTTTCAAACTGGAGTGCTGTATTATTAGGGTAAATTCCTAGAAGTGGAATTCCTGGGTCAAATGGTATTTCTATTTTGAGCATTCTGAGGAACCTCCATACTACTTTCCACAATGGTTGAACTAATTTACATTCCCACCAGCAGTGTAGGAGGGTTCCCCTTTCTCCACAACCTCGCCAACATTTGTTGTTGTTTGTCTTTTGGATGATGGCGATCCTTACTGGTGTGAGGTGATATGTCATTGTGGTTTTAATTTGCATTTCTCTGATGATTAGCGATGTGGAGCATCTTTTCATGTGCCTGTTGGCCATCTGGATTTCTTCTTTAGAGAACTGTCTATTCAGCTCCTCTGCCCATTTTTTAATTGGTTTATTTGCTTTTTGTTTGTTGAGATGTGTGAGCTCTTTATATATTTTGGATGTCAATTCTTTATCAGATCTGTCATTTATGAATATATTGTCCCATACTGTAGGATACCTTTTTGTTCTATTTATGGTGTCCTTTGCTGTACAGAAGCTTTTAAGCTTGATAATAGTCCCACTTGTTCATTTTTGCCTTTGTTTCCCTTACCCGGGGAGATATGTTCATGAAGAAGTCACTCATGTTTATGTCCATGAGATTTTTGCCTATGTTTTTTTCTAAGAGTTTTATGGTTACATGACTTACATTCAGGTCTTTGATCCATTTGGAGTTTACTTTTGTGTATGGGGTTAGACAGTGATCCAGTTTCATTCTCTTACATGTAGCTGTCCAGTTTTGCCAACACCATCTGTTGAAGAGACTGTCATTTCCCCATTGTATGTCCATGGCTCCTTTACCATATATTAATTGGCCATATATGTTTGGGTTAATGTCTGGAGTCTCTATTCTGTTCCACTGGTCTGTGGCTCTGTTCTTGTGCCAGTACCAAATTGTTTTGATTACTGTGGCTTTGTAGTAGAGCTTGAAGTTGGGGAGTGAGATCCCCCCACTTTATTCTTCCTTCTAGGGATTGCTTTGGCTATTTGGGGTCTTTGAAGGTTCCATATGAATTTTTGAAATATTTGTTCCAGTTCATTGAATAATGCTGTTGGTAATTTGATAGGGATTGCATTGAATCTGTATATTGCTTTGGGCAGGATGGCCATTTTGACGATATTAATTCTTCCTAGCCAGGAGAATGGGATGAGTTTCCATTTGTTAGTGACCTCTTTAATTTCCCTTAAGAGTGCCTTGTAGTTTTCAAGGTATAGGTCTTTCACTTCCTTGGTTAGGTTTATTCCTAGGTATTTTATTCTTTTGATGCTATTGTGAATGGAATTGTTTTCCTGATTTCTCTTTCTATTAGTTCATTGTTAGTGTACAGGAAAGCTACAGATTTCTGTGTGTTAATTTTGTATCCTGCAACTTTGCTGAATTCTGACATTAGTTCTAGTAGTTTTGGAATGGAGTCTTTAGGGTTTTTTATGTACAATATCATGTCATCTGCAAATAGTGACAGTATAACTTCTTCTTTAAAAATCTGGATTTCTTGTATTTCTTTGTTTTGTCTGATTGCCATGGCTAGGACCTCAAGTATCATGTTGAATAACTGTTGGGGAGTGGGCATCCCTGTCTTGTTCCCGATCTCAGAGGAAAAGCTTTCAGCCTCTCACTGTTCAGTATGATGTTAGCTGTGGGTTTATCATATATGGCCTTTATTATGTTGAGGTACTTGCCCTCTATGCCCATTTGTTGAGAGTTTTTATCATGAATGGATGTTGAATTTTGTCGAATGCCTTTTCAGCATCTATGGAGATGATCATGTGGTTGTTTTTTTTTTTTTATTGAAGGGTAGTTGACACACAGTATTACATTACATTAGTTTCAGGTGTACAACACAGTGATTCAACATTTATATACATGATAATTCTAGGTACCAGCTATCACCATACCAAGTTGTTACAATATTTTGACTATATTCCTTATGCTATACATTACATCCCGGTTACTTATTTATTTTACAATTGGAATTGTGTTTATATATATATATATATATATATATATATTTTGTGTGTGTGTGAGGGCATCTCTCATATTTATTGATCAAATAGTTGTTAACAACAATAAAATTCTGTATAGGGGGGTCAATACTCAATGCACAATCATTAATCCACCCCAAGCCTAATTTTCGTCAGTCTCCAATCTTCTGAGGCATAACGAACAAATTCTTACATGGAGTACAAATTCTTACATAGTGAATAAGTTACATGGTGAACAGTGCAAGGGCAGTCATCACAGAAGCTTTCGGTTTTGTTCATACATTATGAACTATAAACAGTCAGTTCAAATATGAATATTCATTTGATTTTTAAACTTGATTTATATGTGGATACCACATTTCTCTATTATTATTATTTTTAATAAAATGCTGAAGTGGTAGGTAGATACGAGATAAAGGTAGAAAACAGAGTTTAGTGTTGTAAGAGAGCAAATGCAGATGATCAGGTGTGTGCCTGTAGACTATGTGTTAATCCGAGCTAGACGAGGGCAATAAACATCCATGTATGCAGAAGATTTCTCTCAGAACATGAGGGGGGAGGTTCTAAGCCTCACCTCTGCTGCTCCCCATTTTCTCACCAGATGGCCCCCTGCGACTGTGCCTGTCTTAGGTTGTTCCTCCCTTGAGGAATCTTACCCGTCTCTGGCTAACCAGTCATCTTCTGGGGCCATACAGGGAAATGTTAAGTTGTAAGTGAGAGAGAAGCCTTATTGTTTGAAAAGGTTAGCTTTTTACTTCTTTGCATATTTATGCCCTGTGGCTTCTATTCCCAGCATTTGTCTTGAGGTGTCTTTACCACTTGGAAGAATTATGATACTTGGTAAATTCGATATGTGGCACGAGTTCTATTTAAAGGTTGTGATTAGGTAGGAAGAAGAAAAGCTATAGAAGTAGCAGGCAGAAGAAAACCTGGGAAGATTGATTATTTCTTTGACATATCTTCTTGCAGAGTAACTTCAGCATGGATAGGTTTTAAACTACTAATTAAATTGTGCACACACATTAACATAATAGGAATATAGTTACCTAACCAAAGCATACCTGTAATTACCAGCCATCTCCTGTGAAACCAAGAAAACCAGTTAGGCACCTTAGGCATTTGTGAAAACTTATCTATGATATGGTGGATATTGTCCAACTGAACTTGAACAGTCTGAGAGAATTCAGATAAATTAGAACAACACATTCCTGGGTACTGTTCACATCCCATATGTTCTTTTAACAATAAATAGTCTGTGGTTGTAAGATTTTGGAGTGCTACAATTTGCACTTCTCCTAATTCTTGGTTGAGTTCCAACAGTACAGATCCAGTCCAATTTGTTGTTTTACTGTATGCACAGGCCAGCTTAGATATCTCCTTCATCATTCCCATGGCAAGTCCAGGAACTAGTGGGATGAGTGCATCTACACTTGTGGCAGTGCGTGGATCTTTGTTGGGGTTTTTTTTTGCTGATCATCTTCTGTCATGAGTCTTCCCGAGAGTGCTGATGTTGGAAGTTCTTTTTCATATCGTATCTTAGTTCATTTTCGGGGTAGCCAAATTAGGCTTTGATCCTCTGTAAAACACAAACAGACCCTTTGCCTACACTTTTATATGCCCTTTATATCATTGTGTAGAACTCATTGGAGGTCACCACACAGGCACTGCTTTTTTTTTTTTTTTTAATTAATCAAACATGACGAATACTTTGTTTACTAGGCTCTCCCCTATACCAGGTCCCCCCTATATACTCCTTTACAGTCACTGTCCATCAGCATAGCAAACTGTTGTAGAATCACTACTTGTCTTCTCTGTGTTGTACAGCCCTCCCCTTTCTCCCACCCCGCTATGGATGCTAATCTTAATACCCCTCTTTTTTTGCCCCCGCCTTATCCCTCCCTACCCACCCATCCTCCCATCCTCCCCAGTCCCTTTCCCTTTGGTACCTGTTAGTCCATTCTTGAGTTCTGTGATTCTGCTGCTGTTTTGTTCCTTCAGTTTTTCCTTTGTTATTATATTCCACAGATGAGTGAAATCATTTGGTATTTTTCTTTCTCTGCTTGGCTTGTTCCACTGAGCATAATATCCTCCAGCTCCATCCATGCTGCTGCAAATGGTTGGATTTGCCCTTTTCTTACGGCTGAGTAGTATTCCATTGTGTATATGTACCACATCTTCTTTATCCATTCATCTACTGATGGACATTTAGGTTGCTTCCAATTCTTGGCTATTGTAAATAGTGCTGCGATAAACATAGGGGTACATTGGTCTTTCTCATACTTGATTGCTGCATTCTTAGGGTAAATTCCTAGGAGTGCAATTCCTGGGTCAAATGGTATGTCTGTTTTGAGCATTTTGATATACCTCCATACTGCTTTCCACAATGGTTGAACAAGTTTACATTCCCACCAGCAGTGTAGGAGAGTTCCCCTTTCTCCACAGCCTCGCCAACATTTGCTGTTGTTTGTCTTTTGGATGGCAGCCATCCTTACTGGTGTGAGGTGATACCTTATTGTAGTTTTAATTTGCATTTCTCTGATAATTAGCAGTGTGGAGCATCTTCTCATGTGTCTGTTGGCCATCTGTATTTCTTTTTTGGAGAACCGTCTGTTCAGTTCCTTTGCCCATTTTTTAATTGGGTTATTTGTTTTTTGTTTGTTGAGGCATGTGAGCTCTTTATATATTCTGGACGTCAAGCCTTTATCGGATGTGTCATTTTCAAAGATATTCTCCCATACTGTAGGGTTCCTTTTTGTTCTATTGATGGTGTCTTTTGCTGTACAGAAGCTTTTCAGCTTAATATAGTCCCACTTGTTCATTTTTGCTGTTGTTTTCCTTGCCCGGGGAGATATGTTCAAGAAGAGGTCACTCATGTTTATGTCTAAGAGGTTTTTGCCTATGTTTTCTTCCAAGAGTTTAATGGTTTCGTGACTTACATTCAGGCCTTTGATCCATTTTGAGTTTACTTTTGTATATGGGGTTAGACAATGGTCCAGTTTCATTCTCCTACATGTAGCTGTCCAGTTTTGCCAGCACCATCTGTTGAAGAGACTGTCATTTCGCCATTGTATGTCCATGGCTCCTTTATCAAATATTAATTGACCATATATGTCTGGGTTAATGTCTGGATTGTCTAGTCTGTTCCATTGGTCTGTGGCTCTGTTCTTGTGCCAGTACCAAATTGTCTTGATTACTATGGCTTTATAATAGAGCTTGAAGTTGGGGAGTGAGATTCCCCCTACATTATTCTTCTTTCTCAGGATTGCTTTGGCTATTCGGTGTCTTTGGTGGTTCCATATGAATTTTTGAATTATTTGTTCCAGTTCATTGAAGATGTTGCTGGTAGTTTCATAGGGATTGCATCAAATCTGTATATTGCTTTGGGCAGGATGGCCATTTTGACGATATTAATTCTTCGTAGCCATGAGCATGGGATGCGTTTCCATCTGTTAGTGTCCCCTTTAATTTCTTTTAAGAGAGACTTGTAGTTTTTAGAATATAAGTCTTTCACTTCTTTGGTTAGGTTTATTCCTAGGTATTTTATTTTTTTTGATGCAATTGTGAATGGAGTTGTTTTCCTGATTTCTCTTTCTGTTGGTTCATTGTTGGTATATAGGAAAGCCACAGATTTCTGTGTGTTGATTTTGTATCCTGCAAGTTTGCTGTATTCCGATATCTGTTCTAGTAATTCCGGGGTGGAGTCTTTAGGGTTTTTTATGTACATTATAATGTCATCTGCAAATAGTGACAGTTTAACTTCTTCTTTGCCAATCTGGATTCCTTGTATTTTTTTGTTTTGTCTGATTGCCGTGGCTAGGACCTCCAGTACTATGTTAAATAACAGTGGGGAGAGTGGGCATCCCTGTCTAGTTCCCGATCTCAGAGGAAATGCTTTCAGCTTCTTGCTGTTCAATATAATGTTGGCTGTGGCTTTTTCATAGATGGCCTTTATTATGTTGAGGTACTTGCCCTTTATTCCCATTTTGCTGAGAATTTTTATCATGAATGGATGTTGAACTTTGTCAAATGCTTTTTCAGCATCTATGGAGATGATCCTGTGGTTTTTGTCTTTCTTTTTGTTGATGTGGTGGATGATATTGATGGACTTTCGAATGTTGTGCCATCCTCGCATCACTGGGATGAATCCCACTTGGTCATGGTGTACGATGGTTTTGATGTATTTTTGAATTCGGTTTGCTAAAATTTTGTTGAGTATTTTTGCGTCTACGTTCATCAGGGATATTGGTCTGTAGTTTTCTTTTTTGGTGGTGTCTTTGCCTGGTTTTGGTATTAGGGTGATGTTAGCTTCATAGAATGAGTTTGGGAGTATCCCCTCCTCTTCTATTTCTTGGAAAACTTTAAGGAGAATGGGTATTATGTCTTCCCTGTATGTCTGATAAAATTCCGAGGTAAATCCATCTGGCCCGGGCGTTTTGTTCTTTGGTAGTTTTTTGATTACCGCTTCAATTTCGTTGCTGGTAATTGGTCTGTTTAGATTTTCTGTTTCTTTTTGGGTCAGTCTTGGAAGGTTGTATTTTTCTAGGAAGTTGTCCATTTCTCCTAGGTTTCCTAGTTTATTAGCATATAGGTTTTCATAGTAGTCTCTTATAATTCTTTGTATTTCTGCGGGGTCCGTCGTGATTTTTCCTTTCTCGTTTCTGATACTGTTGATTTGTGTTGACTCTCTTTTCCTCTTAATAAGTCTGGCTAGAGGCTTATCTATTTTGTTTATTTTCTCGAAGAACCAGCTCTTGGTTTCATTGATTTTTGGTATTGTTTTATTCTTCTCAATTTTATTTATTTCTTCTCTGATCTTTATTATGTCCCTCCTTCTGCTGACCTTAGGCCTCATTTGTTCTTCTTTTTCCAATTTCGATAATTGTGACATTAGACCGTTCATTTGGGATTGCTCTTCCTTTTTTAAATATGCTTGGATTGCTATATAGTTTCCTCTTAAGACTGCTTTTGCTGTGTCCCACAGAAGTTGGGGCTTAGTGTTGTTGTTGTCATTTGTTTCCATATATTGCTTGATGTCCATTTTAATTCAGTCATTGATCCATTGATTATTTAGGAGCGTGTTGTTTAGCCTCCATGTGTTTGTGAGCCTTTTTGCTTTCTTTGAACAGTTTATTTCTAGTTTAATGCCTTTGTGATCTGAAAAGTTGGTTGGTAGGATTTCAATCTTTTGGAATTTACTGAGGCTCTTTTTGTGGCCTAGTATGTGGTCTATTCTGGAGAATGTTCCATGTGCACTTGAGAAGAACGTGTATCCTGTTGCTTTTGGATGTAGAGTTCTGTAGATGTCTATTAAGTCCATCTGTTCTAGTGTGTTGTTCAGTGCCTCTGTGTCCTTACTTATTTTCTGTCTGGTGGATCTGTCCTTTGGAGTGAGTGGTGTGTTGAAGTCTCCTAGAATGAATGCATTGCATTCTATTTCCTCCTTTAGTTCTGTTAATATTTGTTTCAGGTATGTTGGTGCTCCTGTATTGGGTGCATATATATTTATAATGGTTATATCCTCTTGATGGACTGAGCCCTTTATCATTATGTAATGTCCTTCTTTGTCTTTTGTTACTTTCTTTATTTTGAAGTCTGTTTTGTCTGATACCAGAATTGCAACACCTGCTTTCTTCTCTCTGTTGTTTGCTTGAAATATCTTTTTCCATCCCTTGACTTTAAGTCTGTGCGCATCTTTGGGTTTGAGGTGAGTCTCTTGTAAGCAGCATATGGATGGATCTTGCTTTGTTATCCATTCTATTACTCTGTGTCTTTTGATTGGTGCATTCAGTCCATTTACATTAAGGGTGATTATTGAAAGGTATGAATTTATTGCCATTGCAGGCTTTAAGTTTGTGGTTACCAAAGGTTTAGGGTTAGCTTCTTTACTATCTTACTGTCTAACTTAATTCGCTTGTTGAGCTATTATAAACACAGTCTGATGAGTCTTTATTTCTCTCCCTTCTTATTCCTCCTCCTCCCTTCTTCATATGTTGGGTGTTTTGTTGTGTGCTCTTTTTAGGAGTGCTCCCATCTATAGCAGTCCCTGTAGGATGCCCTGTAGAGGTGGTTTGTGGGAGGCAAATTCCCTCAACTTTTGCTTGTCTGGGAATTGTTTAATCCCTCCTTCATATTTAAATGATATTCGTGCTGGATACAGTAGTCTTGGTTCGAGGCCCTTCTGTTTCATTGCATTAAGTATATCATGCCATTCTCTTCTGGCCTGTAGGGTTTCTGTTGAGAAGTCTGATGATAGCCTGATGGGTTTTCCTTTGTAGGTAACCTTTTTTTTCTCTCTGGCTGCCTTTAATACTTTGTCCTTGTCTTTGATCTTTGCCATTTTAATTATTATGTGTCTTGGTGTTGCCCTCCTTGGATCCCTTGTCATGGGAGTTCTGTGTACCTCTGTGGTCTGAGAGGCCATTTCTTCCCCTAGTTTGGGGAAGTTTTCAGCAATTATTTCTTCAAAGACATTTTCTATCCCTTTTTCTCTCTCTACTTCTTCTGGAATACCTATAATTCTTATATTGTTCCTTTTCGTTTGGTCACTCAGCTCTCTTAAAATTCTTTCATTCCTGGAGATCCTTTTATCTCTCTCTGCATCAGCTTCTCTGCGTTCCTGTTCTCTGTTTTCTAGTCCATTAACGGTCTCTTGCATCTCGTCCATTCTGTTTTGAAGTCCTTCCAGAGCTTGTTTTATTTCTGAATTTTCCTTCCTTAGTTCTTGCTTATTTCTCTGCAAGTCCATCAGCATGGTTATGACTTTTGTTTTGAATTCTTTTTCAGGAAGACTGGTTAAATCTATCTCCTCAGGTTCCTTCTCAGGGGAATGTGTAGCAGATGCCGAAGCTGTCTGGGTTAGTCTTGTCTGGATCATATTTTTTTGACTTTTCATGTTGACAGGTGCTATTGACTGTCAGCTGGGAGGGCCAAAATTTTCACTTGCTACTGGCCTTTCTTTACTGGGACAACTGCGACCCCTAGTGGCTTGTGTTGGGTAATTGCGTGTAGAGTGGGTCTTTGTGTCTTGCCTGGCCGGAAGGGAGAAATTTCCCTTTCTGTGGGCGGAATTTGTCTCAGGCTGCTTCTCTGCTTTCGCAGTGCCCGGTGGGGTAATGGATGGGGGGCTGCTTGACTGTTTACCTCCATTAGGGGTCTCAGAGCTGTTGCCCAGGGGGTTAGTGCGCCCGGTTTTCCCTGTAATTTCCAGCTGCTGTACTGTGACCTGGGTTGTTTCCGTCAAGCTGTTAAGTCCCTGTCCCTTTAAGACTTTCAAAAAGCTCCCGCTTTTCTTTGTCACAGGAGCATCAGCTTTGGCACCTGCTCAGAGGTCTTACTGCCCTGTTCCCCCAGTATCCAGGGCCCTCTGCCCACGCACTGTGTCTGTGCTCTGGTGGGGGTGGCTGGGGCTGGGTGTTCAGCAGTCCTGGGCTCCGTCTCCCTCCCGCTCTGCCTATTCTTCTCCCGCCGGGAGCTGGGGGGATGGGCGCTTGGTTCCCGCCGGGCCGGGGCTTGTATCTTACCCCTTTCACCAGTCGCTGGGTTCTCGCTGGTGTAGCTGCAGTCTGGCCACTGTCCTGCATCTTCTGGTCTCTCTTTTAGGGCTAGTTGTGTTTGTTGTATTTTCAAAAGTATATATGTTTTTGGGAGGAGATTCCCACTGTCCTACTCACGCCTCCATGTTGGCTCCGCCCCCCGATCATGTGGTTTTTGTCCTTCTTTTTGTTGATGTGGTGGATGTTGATGGATTTTCGAATGTTGTACCATCCTTGCATCCCTGGGATGAATCCCACTTGGTCATGGTGTATGATCCTCTTGATGTATTTTTGAATTCAGTTTGCTAATATTTCGTTGAGTATTTTTGCATCTACGTTCATTAGGGATATTAGTCTGTAGTTTTCTTTTTTATTGGGGTCTGTGCCTGGTTTTCGTATTAGGGTGATGTTGGCCTCATAGAATGAGTTTGGCAGTATTCCCTCCTCTTCTATTTTCTGGAAAACCTTAAGGATAATGGGTATTATGTCTTCTCTGTATATCTGATAAAATTCCAAGGTAAATCCATCTGGCCTGGGGGTTTTGTACTTTGGTAGTTTTTTGATGATCGCTTCAATTTCGTTGCTGGTAATTGGTCTGTTTAGATTTTCTGTTTCTTTCTGGGTCAGTCTTGGAAGGTTGTATTTTTCTAGGAAGTTGTCCATTTCTCCTAGGTTTCCCAGCTTGTTAGCATATAGGCTTTCATAGTATTCTCTAATAATTCTTTGTATTTCTGAGGGATCCATCATGATTTTTCCTTTCTTGTTTCTGATTCTGTTGATGTGTGTTGACTCTCTTTTTCTCTTAATAAGTCTGGCTAGAGGCTTATCTATTTTGTTTATTTTCTCGAAGAACCAGCTCTTTGTTTCATTGATTTTTTTTATTGTTTTATTCTTCTTAATTTTATTTATTTCTTCTCTGATCTTTATTATGTCCCTCTGTCTGTTGACCTTAGGCCTCATTTGTTCTTCTTTTTCCAATTTAGATAATTGTGACAATAGACTATTCATTTGGGATTGTTCTTCCTTTTTAAATATGCCTGGATTGCTATATACTTTCCTCTTAAGACTGCTTTGGTGCATCCCATAGAAGTTGGGGCTTTGTGTTGTTGTTGTCATTTGTTTCCATATATTGCTTGATGTCCATTTTAATTCAGTCATTGATCCATTGATTATTTAGGAGCATGTTATTAAGCCTCCAAGTGTTTGTGAGCCTCTTTGCTTTCTTTTTGTACAATTTATTTCTAGTTTTATACCTTTGTGGTCTGAAAAGTTGATTGGTAGGATTTCAATCTTTTGGAATTTACTGAGGCTCTTTTTGTGGCCTAGTGTGTGGTCTATTCTGGAGAATGTTCCATGTGCACTTGAGAAGAATGTGTATCCTGTTGCTTTTGGATGTAGAGTTCTATAGATGTCTATTAGGTCCATCTGTTCTAGTGTGTTGTTCAGTGCCTCTGTGTCCTTACTTATTTTCTTTCTGATCGATCTGTCCTTTGGAGTGAGTGGTGTGTTAAAGTCTCCCAAAATGAATGCATTGCATTCTATTTCCTCCTTTAATTTTGTTAGTATTTGTTTCAGGTATGTTGGTGCTCCTGTATTGGGTGCATATATGTTTATAATGGTTATATCCTCTTGTTGGACTGAGCCCTTTATCATTATGTAATGTCCTTCATTATCTCTTGTTACTTTCTTTATTTTGATGTCTATTTTGTCTGATACTAGTATTGCAACACCTACTTTTTTCTCTCTGTTGTTTGCATGAAATATCTTTCTCCATCCCTTGACATTTCATCTGTGCATGTCTTTGGGTTTGAGGTGAGTCTCTTGTAAGCAGCATATGGATGGGTCTTGCTTTTTCATCCATTCTATTACTCTGTGTCTTTTGATTGGTGCATTCAGTCTATTTACATTTAGGGTCATTATTGAAAGATACGTACTTATTGCCATTTCAGGCTTTACATTTGTGGTTACCAAAGGTTCAAGGTTAGCTTCTTTACTACCTTACTTTCTGACTTAACTCGCTTATTGAGCTGTTATAAACACAGTCTGATGATTATTTCTTTCCCTTCTTTTTCCTCCTCCTCCTTTCTTCATATGTTGGGTGTTTTGTTCTGTGCTCTTTTTAGGAGTGCTCCCATCTAGAGCAGTCCCTCTAAGATACCCTGTACAGGTGGTTCGTGGGAGGCAAATTCCCTCAAATTTTGCTTGTCTGGGAATTGTTTAATCCCTCCATCATATTTAAATGATTATCGTGTTGGATACAGTATCTTTGGTTCAAGGCCCTTCTGTTTCATTGCATTAAATATATCGTGCCATTCTCTTCTGTCCTGTAAGGTTTCTGTTGAGAAGTCTGATGATAGCCTGATGGGTTTTCCTTTGTAGGTGACCTTTTTACTCTCTCTGGCTGCCTTTAATACTCTGTCCTTATCGTTAATCTTTGCCATTTTAATTATTATATGTCTTGGTGTTGTCCTCTTTGGGTCCCATCTCTCTGGAGTTCTGTGTGCCTCTGTGTAGTCTGAGCAACTATTTCCTCCCCCAGTTTGGGGAAGTTCTTATCAATTATTTCTTCAAAGATACTTTCTATCCCTTTTTCTCTCTCTTCTTCCTGTAGTACCCCTATAATGCGGAATTGTTCCTTTTGGATTGGTCACACAGTTCTCTTAACATTGTTTCATTCTTGGAGATCCTTTTATCTCTCTCTGCATCAGCTTCTATGCATTCCTGTTCTCTGGTTTCTATTCCATCAATGGCCTCTTTCATCTTATCCATTCTGCTTATAAATACTTCCAGAGTTTTTTTCACTTCTGTAATCTCCCTCTGGATATCTGTAATCTTCCTCCAGACTTCATCCCTTAGCTCTTGCATATTTGTCTGCAGCTCTGTCAGCATGTTTATGATTTTTATTTTAGATTCTTTTTCAGGGAGACTGGTTAGGTCTGCCTCTGCAGATCCTTTCTCAGGTGTTGTTTGTACTATCTTGGACTGGACTAAATTTTTTTGCCTTTTCATGTTGATAGCGGTGGCTGTAGGCAGGTTGCGGGTGTGTCAGCTGGGAGAAGAAAGTCCTTTCCTGCTTGCTGGATGCCTTGCCCTTCTCTGCTGCCTGTGATGGTTACCCACACTCCTGGAGCAGCCACCGGGTTAGTCCCCTGAGCTGCTGTGGGATGGGTCTCCATCAGAGCAGCATGGAGCCCTGCAGGGTGTGGCATGCATGCCAGGTGTGCTCCTCTGTGCTAGCGGCACCCCTGCCATGCAGCTCTGTGTCAGCAGCAGCCTTTGGGTCTCGCCCGGTTGGCTGTGCCTTGGGCTGGGATTCCGGTTGGCTGCTGGGAGCATGCCTACTCCCTCTGGTTCCGCTGCAGGTGCACGCGGGCCTCTACCGGGCTCTTCTGGCTCCACTGCCACTGGTGCGCACGAGCCCCTCCTGGGCTGTTCAGTTGAGCCACTGCGGCCTCACACAAGCTTCTCCTGTACTCCTCTGGCATCATTGGTGCACGGATCTGTTCCCGATCCCTTCTGGCGCCGCCATCCCTGGCACGCGCTGCCACTCTCCTCCTACTGGCCGGTGTGTCGGGGTCTGCACCAGTTTGAGGAATGACTGGCAGGCTGCTTAGTGCTGTGAGGAGCTTCAGAGCTGCACTGCCTCCCCAGGGTTTAGGGTGCCTAAGTTTCCCCGGGATTCCCAGCTGCTGGCTAATTGTGCCAGGACAACTGCGTCCAGCTATGGGGTCCCTTTCTCTTTAAGACTTGCAGAATGCAGTCACTTTTCTTTTGTCTCAGGGGTGCTGGTTGCAGGGAACTGCCCACAGGTTTTGCTTTTCTGTTTCTCTAATATCCAGCACCCAGTGCACCTTGTGTCTGCATTCCAGGTGCGGATTTCTAGAGCTGGTTGTTTAGCTGTCCTGAGCTTTCACTCCCTCTCCTTTCTGACTCCTTTCTTCCCACCAGGTTTTGGGGTGGGTGAGCGTTCGGGTCCTGCCTGGCCATGGCTTGTATCTTACCCCCTTCATGTGATTTTGAGTTCTCACAGATGTAGATGTATCCTGGCTGTTGTACTGCATCCACTGGTGTCTCTTTTAGGAATAGTTGTATTTACTGTATTTTCATAAATATATATGTTTTGGGGAAATTTCCTCCGAACTACTCATGCCGCCATCTTCCCATGATCCCTACCTTAATGTAATTTTGATTGCACTCATAGTTATTTTGTTTTGATACTTGAGATTTACATATAATTTTGTGAGAAAAGCAGAAGTTGTTGTTTACTATTATGTCCTCTGTTTTCATTTTGATTTAGTATCAGAGAATGAATCTTGTGAACAAGAGTGAGAGTCATTACTTCTCAAATTCTTCATCATATAATGTCATCAAGTTTGTGAGTGCACAAGACTATCCCTAAAGACTTTGGTTGTTCAGTTTTTATCCTTTCCAACTGGATATCCTTTAGTCCCAAAGAATTAGAGTATGTTAATAATGGTACTCAAGGTGATGCTGATAAATAATATTATATATACTACATCATTAACTTTTCTATATTAGGAGCTTATCTCAGCAATAAATTTTATATAAACATTACTCAGGATAGTCTATCTTCATGTTACTTGAAGGCATTAAAAGAAAAATAGAAGAATGTCACCTAGTTATTTCAATAACTCTACAGAGTACTGTGAAGCTCTAAAGCTATTATAAATGAAGGTAAATTTATCTGACCTATGAAGTCAGATTTTTCCCTCTATTGACATTGCAGAAAGGGATTGCCAAATTGATTTATAAGTACTGTGGACACCACCAGATTAACTTATTGCCTTCTAGCAACAGGTTGTCAGGTTTACACAGTAGTCCATGTGCACTGGGGTTGCCTCGTGTGTGACCTGAGTGCTCCAGTCAACAGGGTAGAACAGGCATCTGTGACTTTTGCACGCTTGTCAAGACCCTTAACTGTACTAGAAATGTCACACTCCTACTCATCAAAAATATATATGAATGTTTTTTTAAAAAAAGTGCTTCTACCTTTTATAAACTAAGATATTCCCTCCCAATGTTACTCCTATCCTAAACCACCAGCTTAAAGCAGAAGCCTACTACTCACTGTTCTCAAGATAATTTTGATAAAGACATACAGAATAAATAAGCTAGTATTAGATCATGACCTAAAACTACTCTCTGGGAAATTGACTGAATTTTATTTTTAACATAATTAATTTGTCCTGGATTGGCCATAAGTATGTTATTAAAGCCTGGTAAAAATTGAAAAATGTGTAAACTAATCCATTTCATTTCTATTACTGAAATGAAGAGAAATCCAGATATGTAAAATAAATGGAACTGACACTTTTAGAAGCAGGGTGAAATTGATGAGGGATTCTTCGAGTGTGATGATGAATCCCCTTTCCCCAGAGGCACACATTTATGTTCATAGTAAAATATTAGTATCTGAAAGTCAAAGGGAATGGGCTAGACTCCAGGATAAGCACAGAACATTCTCCTTTACAGGGACTCACAGGGCCAACAGTAAAGAGACATGCATGGAGGCCAGGGTTCAAGAATGGATCTGTGGATTTATTGCTTCCTTTTTCATCTTATGGTGGGAGATAAATGACAGATCCTACAGTTCCCCTTCTTTCTGGTCCTGCAACAATTTGAATACCAGCCTATCTAAAAAGTATGACAGCAGGGAATGAAGTCACAGCCTGATAGCTTCTCTGATTAATTTTATAATGTATAATACTTTTAATTGAATCTGGGTAAGAAAAGCCTAATTTCCCTTTTAAAACAAAAGCTTTAATATTTTTTGTTCATAAAGGCATAATGATAGTATTAAATAGAAAGAAATAGGCTTTTCCACACTATGAAAACTTTATGAAGTATTTGTTTATTACAATGTACTTGCATGTTAATTGCTTAGTTTCTTGCTTAAGCAAGCAAATAACATAGAAAGGATACCGTCATTACTCAGCAACCAAAAGCAGTGGCTGTAAATTTATCATAAATTTCAAGTTAATAGTCTTTGCCGGTGGTTGCACTAAAAGGACAATATAGAACTGAGAGAGGAAACAAAAGCTATTTGACAGATCTAAAGGACATAACACCACTAAAAGAAAACTAGTATTAATAAGCACGCTCTTCATCATTTCAGTTATACTATAGCTCTTTGATTTCAAGCTATTTTTCCCTATTATTCTTTTGTCCTTAAAATGATAATATTCCCCTCCCAATAGGCTTTATTAGTTGTTGTTAATAGTACTGTTATGAACAGCATTGTGATAGCAGTGAATTAGTATTGTTACGTTGCAAACAACACGTGTAACTAATTTTCTTTGTCAAGAACTATTTTTAGATTTCCCATTTATGTGATGTGTCATATATGTTTGTAATAGAATAAGTGGAATCTTTATCAAATTAAAATGAATAAGAGGTAGATTTCATTAAACCCTAGGACTATACTCATGTCTCCATGATTAAGTCTACCTTTTTTGTATGTTCTTTGCATTCTACTTAGCCCCTCTAAGCCTCAATTTTACCATCTGTAAAGTATTGATAGAAATAACTGTCTTCTCTGGTTGTTTTGAATTATATGAGATAATAAATGGAAAGTACATAGTAAATGTTTATTTTTGTTTTGGTTGCTACTGTTAATACTTTTCCTCATACATAGTTGATTCATCTGTCCATTTGCAGAATATTTCATATGATTCTGGAAAATGTTGGTAGTAATTACCTAGGATCACATTAGTTGTATTTAAGGTAATACTGAATATTTAGTACTCTTTGTTTCTGCTAAATACATATTTATATACACACATGCATTAAGTATTTAAGATCAAATTCATATAGTATATAATAGATGAAATTAGTCATCACAGAATGTCAATAGACACTTACATAGACATTAATTATAATTTAAAAGGCTATTTATCAACAAAATATATTTTTCTGCTTAAAAAATAGGAAATATTTCATATGCTTGCTATGTGTGCAATTGTGTAGAAGCTACATGTGAATACAGTAAAAAACTGGAACATTGAAAATGTTTGAGTAATGGTTATAACAAGATTGTAAGTAATTTTTTAATTTTTTTCTTTTTATCAAATATCTTCATGTATTGTTACAATTTACTATGTATGATGAATCATAGTAAGTTAAAAATATGTAATGCCATTTACTTGCTGGTGATATGAGCAAGTCAAATGATATATGGGGGTCATATATTCTCCATATGGTTGGTTTGGTTGAAAAAATGTGTGTGTGTTTGTGACAGAAAGAAAGAGGGAGAAAAAGAGCTTTGTCTATTTGTTAGACATTTCCTGTCTACATTATAAGTTCTATAAGAGAAGCAGGAGGCAGGGAAGTATATTTCACAATTACTCTATAGATAGGTGCAAAACTCAGAGGAGTGTGAGCCAAAATTCTGTCTACTGCAATAATTGTTCATAATACTTTATTTTTCTCACTAACCAACTGCCATAGATGCATACTGCATTTGTGTACTGGTGCTAAAACTAAACAATTTGACCTCAGGTAGAATAGGATTCTTTCCTCTTGTTTCAGTCTATATATAATGCCATATCACAAACTTTGTTGGTAACCAACCCAAACTCATTAAGTGTGGGAGCAATTGTGGTGGTGCCTGGTACCACTGACCATACATGAAAACTGATTTGAATTATACCATGATGCTTACTTAGCAAAATGAGAAAAGTAATTGTGTAATATTTTACAAGAGCAAGGGGAAGGTTACAAATAGTAACACTGCAAAATGTATTCTGTATCTGCTAGCACACAAATCAAAAAAGTCTTGCTCTACTAATCAGTACTATTCTACATTTATGAATTATAATTTATCATTGATAATGATAGCAGCTCTCATGTACCTAGCACTCATGATATGCCAGGCTTTGTGTTAAGTATTTTACATGTAAAATCTCATTTCATTCTTTTCATAATCTTATCTTAGGTAGATATGATTATCTGCATTTAACATAGGAAAATAACTAAGGTACATAAACCTTAATTTGGTGGCCATCAACTCATTCTTAGTAAGTGGAAGAAGCAGGTCTTAAAACTCAGTCCAAATTATTTAATTCTATACGTTGTTCTTTCATTGAATTTGTAAAAGCTCTACAATGTCCAATGTGGGATTAATGGGATTAACACATAAATCAAGTAATATAGAAATCAAATGTAAAAATGCCTATGACCTGATTGTTTCTCCTACAACTCCTGATGAGTAAAGACAAAGCAGTTCCTACAACTCGTGACTGCCCTCACATGGTTTTGGTGTCCTTAAAGAGCATCACACCCTAGGGCTGGACTCAAGGTCAGATAATGATTGTGTGTTGATCATGTGTTGAACCCCCTACACAAAATTCTTTGGATGTTTGGGTTCATTTGCTCAATAAATATGAGGAGTGCCTTTTAGACATTACTCTTGAGCTGTTACACCTTGAGTCCCCTGGCTGGTCCTTTCAGATCTTCAATAACTCATTGCGTCTCCTCCCTTATCTGTGGGTCAGAGGCAGGGAGGGACTAACACCCAACATGATGATGATAATGGAAATTCAGATGGTTATCTAAGTTATCTAAATATTTCCACAAAATGTTTTGATGGTTAAAAGATCTTTTGGTTTATCTTACAGCTCTGTCCACATAGCAATAAGGCTGCTTGCAACATGTGTGCAAAATTAAGTTAGTTTTCGAGAGAATTTACATATCTTTTAATAAGGTAGACAATGGCTTATTCAGTGCAGAAAAGTTGTTATACAAAGATAAAAGCTAGTTTCATTGAGTAGGACTTTTCATGGAATAGTGCTTGTGAAGTCTTTAAATGACTTGGATTTCTTGGTCTTTAAGGATGTTAACATTTTCCCTAACCTCTAACCAATCAGTAAAACTGATGAAAAAGTGACAATTACAGAATTCTTTGTCTTCGCCTTAGATGGCATTCTTTTCATTTTGTTTTAGAAAAGTCAATTTTTCTCTAATTAGAGAGATAATGGAAGACTTACTGAGATTTTAGGCAATCAGATATTAACCCAACCCATTTCTATGCCAAGGTGCTTTGGAATAATAAAGGTGCTGATTTACACCCGTGAAAAGGATGTCAAACACTAATCTCATACCAGTGAAAGATTAAAAAGTGTCCCACAAGAGAAGCAAAAGGATTTATGGAAAGCAACCACAACTACCCAGTCTCTATATTTCAAAAGACAAACTTTGAGTCTGGCTATGCAATCATGGGGAGAAGAAATTTCTAAGCAAAACCGTTTCCTACCGACTAGTCCTATTTTTGTCTTTGCGTTTGCATGTGGTTTCTCATTGCTGGATTGCATAGGCAAGACTTTTCTGGTTGACAGCTGTCAAAAAGCATGGCAAGATCAAGTTTAGCTACAAAATGTGGAATTCTCAGGAATGTGGCAAATTCCAAATCAAAGGATAAAAATGTATCAATTTTGAAATGCAGATAGGTAATAAAAACATGACGAAGACATTTTCATCCAGATGGCATATTCTGATAAAACAATTTTATTCAATGAGGGTTTTATCTGTGGGAATTGCGATACAAAATTGATTGCCCTAAATTTTTCTTAGGACTAAATATGGCATTAAAAAGGTAATTTTATACTACAGATTAAGCATTAAATAAACTAAAAAAGGTAAAAAAATAAGTTAACAATAATCTTGCAGTTTTAGAGAAAATACACATCTTTTACTATTACAATTAATATCACTACTTCTACTACCACTACTATTAATAACTAACATTTAATAAAAATTACTGTGTGTTGGGGTCTTTTATGTCTATTGATATGTTTAATGTTAGCAGTAGCCAGAGTTACCATTACCAGTTGGGAATATTGAGGTTTAGGGAAGCTGTGAAACTTGCTTAATTTCAAATAGCTAGTAAATGAGGTACCCAGGATCTAACCTCAGATATTTTTAACACTAAATGGGTGAGCTTTTTTCCTATACTAAACTACCTTTTATATTGAAGAATTAGAAAAAAGAAGAAAATATTTGATGGAACTGCTTAGATTTGCTAAGGATTCTAAATCTTGGTTCAAAATACTCTATAGATGTTTATTTACTGGATTTGTACCTAGCCAATTATCCTAACTGAGAAATAATTAAGGTATTTTACACACCACTGGAGAATATTCTTAGTAGTTATTGTCTACTTATGACCTTGATCAATATATTGTGAAGTGAGGAACAATATTAAAAAAAGAGATTTTTTTTAAAAGAACTATTCTTTTAACAAGAAACATCCATATTTGGATAGCTTAAAGTTTGGGGCTCTTTAAAAATATTACTATAATTATGAAGAAATCTGAGGCCAGAATGTGGAAATGTAGAGGATGAATAAGGAAACTTAAATGAAGTATCAAACTATCAATCTTCAACTAAATGTTACTCCTCATGGAGAGGGGACAATTTCCAAAAAGGTGATAACAATATATTCTTTCCAATTAATTCTCACTCTTGCCTCTATTATGTTTCATTCTCTAAATCCAACATTTAAAACCTAACACTTTTATACTGCAGAGGATGTGGAGAAAAAGGGACCCTCCTACACTGTTGTGGAAGTGTAATTTGGTGCAGCCACTATGGAAAAGCAATATGGAGGGTTCTCAAAAAACTAAAAATAGAAATACCATATGACCCAGCAATTCTACTTCTGGGAATTTGCCCGAAGAAAACAAAATCATTGATTCTAAAAGGTACATGCACTCCTATGTTTATTGCTACATTATTTACAACAGCCAAATATGGAAGCGACCAAGGTGCCCATCAACAGATGTATAGATAAAGAAGAGGTGGTACATATACACAATGGAATATTATTCAGCCATAAAAAAGGAATCCTGCCATTTGCAATAACATAGGTGGACCTAGAGGGTATTATGTGAAGTGAAGTAAACCAGACAAAGATAAATACTATATGATTTAACTTATATGTAGAATCTAAAAACAAATCAAAACAAAACAACAATAAGACACTGAGAAGTGACTGGTGGCTGCTACAGAGGGGGATGTTAGGAAGAGGGTATGAAATAGGTGAACGGGATAAGGAGGCACAAAAAGTTAAAAATTAAAAAAGATAAATAAAATGAATATGTATTTCACATGAAGAAAAACACTTTTATAGATGACTTTTGAATTTTCTGTCCTTGACTGTGGTTGTTTCTGACAGTATGTGTTACCTGCCTTTGAAACATGAACAAAAAAACTTAATTCCATTTTTGGCACTGAAGATCTGAGTGGAACTTTTCAATGTAGAAGGGCACAGTGAATAAATGCCTATCAGAGATTGGTTCTTTAATAACTACAGAGTCTTCATGAGATTAAAAATTCAGAATGAAAGATCCTTGCATTAGCAGAACCAGGAGGAGAGGAGTTTCCAAAATCTACTAATCTAAATCCCTTAGACTTGAAATATAAAGTATTTTACTTTTCTCAAAATTCTTTCTGATACCAGTCTCAGAGCAGTTTTGACCCTAGTAAATTATTTGTAAAGAGTCCCAAATTAAAGAAACTAAAAATATGAGGTCAATAACAGAAAAAAAAAAACCTGACATCACTGTTTTCATAATTTCGTAATTGGGTCATTCACAACACCACTAAAAATCCCTAATAATGTTTAATTGAATTTCCAAATGGAATGACTTGTTGGGTACATAATTACAGATAATATCTTTTTATGAAAAAAGCTTCACATTATTTTAAGAAAAGAAAAATATTACATCATATTTTAAGTTGTCTTGGATATAAAGAAGCTGATTTGAGAACTCCTTTTGAAAAATAAGTTTTGGCTAACTGATTAACTAATCAAATTCAGCATTTACTGTTCTATTTAGAGAGATCTCTAGATTTCTCTGCATGTTAAGCAATTTTCTGATGGGATTATAGAAACCAGTTTCCTTCAATGTGTCAGCAGAGATAAAAAATGATACAGAATATGTAATTTCTTTGGTTTATCTGATGCATCTTTAAAACAAATTCAGAGGATACTGCTGGAAGAGTAAAAGTCTTTAAAGATATGACCCAGGTGCACAACATACAAAGTACAGTTTCTATGAAGAAGGCTTAGAAGTAATGTAATTATTCAAGAGCAATTCAAAAGCTCATTCCTTAAGTGTTTATATGTGCTCAGAAAATGTGATGAATAAATCATATGGGGTTCAGTACTTCTCTTGACATTAGTAGGGTGCCAATAATTTGTTCTATTAATGAAAGCAACATATTGTTGTATTTATTTGCCAAATCCTTCTGGGTAAAAAAAAAATAGAAAGAAACTACATTCTTTTTTTGGTTACTAAACTTCCAGTAATTGAGATTTTTCTCAACTCTCCATTTGGTTTTGGTTAAGAAGGCAAAACAACAGTAAGTGAAAAGCTATGCCCCTAACTTAAAGGATTCTGTTCTTTCCAACATGAATATTATGGCTCAAGGTCACTTCTCTGAGGCCAGTTTTATAGAACTGAAATTACTGAGACAACTCCAGTCAGTGATTAAGCAATCTAGCTACCAGACAAAACAATCCAAAGAACAGAAAAGAGAGTTTGAAAAAACTGACTCTGCTGGATAAAATTTTTTCAGACACTAGCCAATCTCACACTGAGCTTCATGCTATACAGATCCGGCAGGAGTAAATAGTACATGCTACAGAATATTTTAATACTGCATAGTGTGCATAGTTAATACTACTGTGCATCTATGTGCATCTATAAAAGTTCAAAGATTTGAAAGGTGTGTAGCAATTCAATCTTCTCAGGGCTCTCTGGGAGGTGTACATATTGATTGTATTTTTCCTGTAGCACACATTTCCCAGGGCCATGGATGGAGATTGGCAAAATTCATGCTGGTACTTGAAAGGCAAAGAAATGAAAAGCCAAATTGTGGTATATTATAAGGCACTCAAATTAAAATTTATTGAAATCTGGACCTGTAGAGGCTCTCATGGAAATATTGATTTACTCTGGTCTTCAAACATTGCACTTTTCATTCTTCATAGACTGATAAACAAGCTTATGCCCTATTTATATAATTAACATTTATTGAGTATCTCAGTGTTTTAGATATTGCAAAAAAATTATTATTAGCAGATATTCAAATGTAAAGAGCACAAGAAATGAGCCATAGGTTTTTTGTAATGTGAAGGCAGTGTGTAATGATGGAAAAAGCATAGCTCTTGCCCAGATGTAGGTTTGTCTTCTCCATCAGTCACTGACCCACTGTGTGACTTTGGCTGAGTTAGTCAACCTCTCTTAAGGCTCTGTTTCTTCATCTCCAAAGAGAGCTAAAAGTACCTACCTTTACATAATGTATTTTGTAATGTTCCTGTCACATAGTAAGCATGCACTATATGTTAGTTACCATCCTTCTTACAAAAAACCCCTCCCTACATTCTGTGGAATTACAGACCACAAAGGTGCTGTCTTTGTTCCCACTTTGCTACTGTCAATGAATTGTCTTGGTCACCCTAAGTAAGGATTAATGAAAAAGTTGTGTCACTGGGATAACATGGGCAATGATCAATACACAACTCAGCCATTAATGAAGAAACCATCATGCAGGGAATAGGATCATGAGGGAAATCAAGAAATCATCATTGACAGTTTTAGATATTTGACTGAATAACTACAGGTCACCAAAACACACTGGGAGAAGCTTTCATTGCTGAGCAAAGAGTTAGGCAGTTCTGGCCTTATCTATATCCTGGTGAATTCCTCTCATTCAAGGCTATATGTTATATATAAAATAAAGAAAAAATAACTTGTCTTAGTAGAAAAATGATCTAAAGCAGTAAGTTCACACAGTAGAAAATGCTTTTCCAATAGCAAAAATATCACTTGAATGTAAATTTTAAACTGTTAAGATGATCTGTGACTGGTGAAAATACATTCAAATTTCTAAGGTTTTAATAACTGCTTGCTAGCCCTGCAAATGGAAAACTGTTGGAGGTAGGCACCTGTCTTTTTTTTTCTTTAGTGTTCTTATATAGTAACTCATTTAAAAATAATACAATATTCATGTCAGGGGTGGTATTAATTTAGATAGCAGATTAGTCAAAACATTTTCCCTGGCATAGACCTAATCTCTAACTTTAACATGTAAATTAATGTAAAAATAGGATTAAGTTTCAACAACTTTAATTTAAAGGAAACTTGCACTGGAATAAAACTATTTTATTAGGAAAATAGTTTTTTATTAGGAAACATCTATGCTAGTAAAATATTTTCATACTACATACAAACCTTTCTTTGAATTTATTTAACAGTGATATTAGCTGTCTGTCCATTTTCCTGTTTTGCTCTGCAAATTCTTTAAAGGATAGAACTACATGATGTCAATCACTCCACTATATCATAAAAAAGAAAGTAGGTGACTATGTTTTGTGGAGGGCAAATAAAATAGAAAAAAAAGTTAGTTTATCTTGTAACAGCTTCATAACCATGAGCAGAAAGATTTACTGAATAGTCAGTTCTAACCCTTTTATCTGGAAGGACTAAGGCATGCTTTTACACTGCAATGATGCCAGATTTGGTTATGCGAAATAATTAAAAACCAACAGTTTACTTGTCAATATTTAGATTATCTAATCTACTCAATGCAGCTATTTAATTCAAAAGATGACCTTTTTGTTGGCCTATTTTATCAATAATAGCAACTAATGTTTTTTTTTTTCCTATGCTATAAAGGTGACAAATATTATCGTTTTATGGAAAATCTGTTAATATCATCCTGCTTCTTCTGAATCATACATTTCCTATATCTTATCTATGTCATATACAATGAGGAAAAAGGACTATATCTTTTATTTCCATTAAAACAGTAGTTAAAAGATTCTAATTCCCCTATCAAAATTGTAAAACTGAATGTTAGGGACAAAAAATGTGTCACAGACACTGGAATTGTTTCCTTTCTGGAGTGCAGGAGAGAAACACTAGTAGTGATGGGAGATAAGTCCTGTGAAAAAATCTGATTTCATGGCTTTTCTAGAGAATTTGCTTTCATTTGCCAAATGTGGTGACTACTTATTTTAACCGAATAATGTCAATATTTGAGTAATAGGGCTTTGGTTTATTTTTTTTCTCTTCAATTCTAAGAAGTACATATTTAAACAATAATTCCCTCTGCTGATGGTACATCAAGTAGGATTATAAAATAATCAGAAAAAACAGAAGAAGTAATAAATGTAAAGATTAGCCACTATTCAGCAAACTAACAATTAGCTAATATGGAACACCACCGGTTTTACAAGGTTTATTGTACCTTGAAATGGATTCAAAGTGAAAAATAAAACTAATAAAACTAACTTGAAATCAGGAAAGAGCTATTATAATTAAATACCTACTATGTATCCAGTAGGTTTGGAGAATTACTTATTACTTATTTTAGAAAGCTGAAAGATTGGTATCATCCTCATTTTGCATTTCTACTTTTCTTAAATGTTTTGCATATCAAAGTTTATTCCTTATCTATTTTTCATCTAATAGAAAATAAGTGAGCTGGAAGTTTTGTTGAGGTAAAAGTCACATAGATAAAATCATTTGGCTACTCAGAAAACACAGAGCTTGAGAATTTGGACCATTTCCATTGATCTTATGTCCTTTTATTACTTGGAGTTTCAGGTAAACTAACGACTAGAATCTACAATATGCCAGATTTAACCAAAAAAACTGCATGTTAATAATTTCTCAAAAGCCTGTAAGCATCACAAAGGGATTCATATATTCTTGAGATTACATTTCTCCTCAGTGTTTCTGCTTTTCACACATACCAGACAGAGAATGGATAGAATAAATTTAAAAGTATTGTAACTCAGAAAACAAAGTGAGGTCAACAGAAAGAAAACCAAGTAGGGATATAAGTTTGGGAAGGAAAAAGAAATTTTAGAATTTGTTGGTGTTTATAAAACTGAGAAGTTCTTATTTCCAAACTTAAAAATGAGTTTCCAGTCCAACTATTTTATTGCTCTGTGTGTCAATGTGGACAGAAGAGCAAAATGCAACAGAAGATTGGAAATGATGGAAAAAGGTGTGCAGAGTCAGGTCATAAAGGAAAGTGAAGTGGAGTAGCTTACAAGTAACAAGGGGCACAGCAAAGACAGCACTGCAGTGAACTGGCTGGGGAAAAACAGAGCAGGGAACCAAGTAAGAAAAAAAGAATGATGGCTTGGCTATGAGAAGGTAGAGTATCTGGAGATTGAACAAGACTTTTCTGTTTCCATTCATCCATCAATGGGCAGTTGGGTTTCTTCCACCTTTTTGCTATTGGAAAAATACTGCTATGAACATGAGTGTACAGATACCTGTTTGGGTCTCTGTTTTCAATTATTTTGGATATATACCCAGAAATGAAATTGCTAGATCATATATATTAATTCCATTTTTTAATTTTTTGAGTAACCACAGTGGCTGCAGCATTTTCCATTCCTATGAGCAATAAACAAGTGTTCTAATTTCTCCACATCTTCATCAACATTTCTTTTTCTGTTTGATAATAGCCATCCTTTTGGTGGTGATGCTTGCACGACAATGTAAATGTATTTAATGGCATTGAATTGTTTTTTGTTAATAGCCATTTTAATTTTCTGAGCAACCACACTGGCTACAGCATTTCACATCCCCATAAACAATACACAAGGGTTCCAATTGCTCCATATCTTTACTAACATTTGTTTTGTTTTGTTTTTTGATAATAGCCATCCTACTTTCTCATTGTGGTTTTACCCAATGACTTAGTATACAACTGTTCATTGTATTGTCCTTCTTTCCCCCTGAAAGGGGGTGCACCATTCCCGGAAGTACTGCAATACCAGGTCAATGCATGGAGTGAATGGAGCAAGCTCCTGTTCCATCTCCTTGCTCCAAAAATCCATTTAATATGTTGTCCTTGGATAGAGGATGCATCAGATGTTTAGGTGGTAAGAACCGATACTACACTTATCTCAGCCAAAAGGCTAAGAAGTAATCACTGTATTTTGTTATAATCCTTTTTGTTTCTTTAAAATCAGTAGTAATGTTCCCTGTTTCACTTTGGATTTTAGTTATTAGGGTCTGCTTTCTTTTTTTCTTGGTCAGTTTAGCCAAAGGTTTGTCAATTTTGTCAATTTTTTTGAAGGGCCAGTTCTTGGTTTCATGGATATCCTCTATTGTTTTTCAGTTCTGTATTATATTTATCTCTAATCTAATCTTTATTATTTCCTTCTTTAATTTAGTCTGTTCTTTTTGTTCTATTTCCTCTAGCTGTAAAAGTGCATTGTTAATTTGAGATTCTTTTTCCTTTTTGGTGTAAGCATTTATAGGTATAAATTTACCTCTTAGACTGCTTTCACTATATCCTATAAATTTTGGTGTGTTGTCTTTTCATTTCAGTCTATCCCAAGATATATTCTAATTTCCTTTGTGATGTCTTCTTTGATCCACTGGATGTTTAAGAAATTTCTATATGCTGTGGATTTCTTTTTGCTCTTGATTCTAGTTTCATTCTATTGTGATTGGAAAAGATACTTTACATAATTTCAATCTTAAAATGTATTGACTTGTTTTATTGTCTAACATACTATCTTTCCTAGAGAGCATTCCATATGCTCTTGAGAAAAATGTATATTCTATTGCTGGCTGTTGGGTTAAGTGTTCTGTACATGCCTATTGGGTCCAATTTTTCTACAGTGTTGTTCAAGTTCCCTATTTCCTTGTCAATCTTCTGGTCATTCCAGTTTTTGAGTCTTTAAATTTCTTACTTGTACTAACTAGTTTGGTAAGGCCTATTCTTATATTTTAACCCAGAAATATAAAATATTACTAACAAATCTATCCGCACATTGAAAATAATTTTTTCCAATCTTATGCATTTTTAATTATCATCAACTGTTAGTGTTCTACATTTGTTTATAGTTTTCTTTTTATTAGCATTGAAATACCTAACCAATACCACTGTACACTGATACAATGCCACACTTGCTTTTCATATCCTTTGTTCCTTTTCAGATACCTGTAAAGCTCTACTTCTGCATTGCTCAAACAACTCAATGCCTACTTCCTTAGGAACTGGAATGCAAACATACTGAAAAATAAATGTGTTTATTTCTTCACATTCTAGTAAAAGTGGCGTGCAAAGACAAATTTTACTCTTATTCCAAAGAGGGTTTCCTTATAAGGGTGTAGAATCACATCTCTACCCAACTGGGGACACCTTTCACTCTACTGTGTCCTAAATGATCACTACATTCAAAGCTTATGAAATATTGAAAAGAAAAACACATTTGAGAAAAATCTTACAAATAATTTAGAAACACCATCACCATTGTAACCTATTTCATTTTGGTTCAAAAGTTTTTAGAAAAATTTATCTTTTTCTTCCTTTATATTGATTAAATGTTCCTTTGCATAAGTGCACCCATAAAACAAGAAATGTAAGTGTGGTGACTAGTTTGAATATACTGTGTCACTCAGTCGTATTTCACTGTACTCTTATAGAGGTATATGCCAGCTTTTCCTTTAGCTAGATTCCACTTTACAGGTTTATGACTAGCAAAGGGGTGATGATGAAGTAACAGCAAATTGATGTATTTAACAGGTGTTATGGACTGGATTGTATCCCCTTGAAGTTCATATGTTGAAACAGTAACCCCTAATATAACTGTATTTGAAGACAGGGCCTTTAGGGAGTATTAAGGTTAAATGAGGCCATAAGGGCAGGGTTCTAATTAAGAAAGACTTGTGCCCTTCTAAAAAGAGGAAAAGACACCAGCGGTATCTCCCTCTGTCTCTTATTTCTCTCTGTCTCCACATGTGCACACAAAAGAGGCCATGTGAGGACACAGCAAAAAGGCTGTCATCTATAAGCCAGACAGAGACTTCTCACTAGAACCCAACCCTGATAGCACTTTGATCTTGGACTTCTATCTTCCAGAACTTTGAGAAAGTAAATTCCTACTGCTTAAGCCACCTAGTCCATGGTATTTTGTTTTGGCATCCCTAGCAGCAGGCTTTCGGCTCTTTCTATATGTGGCAACACTATCAATAATTTTGGGATTTTGAGGATTTATTTTTTGCTGAGTATCTGATGTAATCTGCTGTTAAGTGCAGCCTTATTAAAATATGCCAAATCAACAAGAAAAAATTGATTCAATTGTTTGAAAGTAGGCAGATGTGATTATAACAGATTGCTTTCAGATACTCCTGTTTTCTGAAACATAAAAAAAACAAATTACCTCAAATTTATATTCATTGCAATCATGGCTAACTTAAGAGGGCTGAAAAACTGTCATTTTCCTAAGTTTATTTAAGTTCAACATCATTCTATTTTCATCTCAAATTCACTAGAAGAATTGGTAATGTAGCAGTTTTATCTTATTGCTTTCTGATCAAAGATTATTATAATTTTTAACATAAGGGGTAGCATAGTAAAGTGGAAGAAGATAGGGTAGAAAGAGGTCAGAACATAAGGATGGCAGTCCTATTCCTGACAGTAGGGTATTTTGTGAGCCAGGAACTATCACTATCCTGAACTTCATTTTCATCATCTGAAAGATGGTGGTGGTGGGAGTAAACTAGATAATCCTTAAGCATTTCCCCAGCTCTGACAATATATTATCCTAAGATTAATGTTCTTCCTACATAAAGTACTCTCTTTATTTTATTCGAATTGAATTACACCAGTCATAAATGGACATGTCTGTCAGAGATATGGACATACATCATAAATAGCATCATAAATGTTTCTATCATTAGATTTTTTTTTGCAATGTCATAAATGCATATCAATTAAAAAATAAAACTAACACATCTATTCCGCATTTTGTCAACTTAATAAATTCTGGAGAATTTGAAACACTTTCTGTTCTGCTTAAGACTGTAGATTTAAAGGCATTCATTGAAAGAAAGTTCACCATTTTTATATGTCACATAAAAGCTGGGCACCTGTATTCTCTAAATGAATACAGTAAAAGTCTACAGTAAAAAAGGTTTTATTTAATTATTTTGGTCAAAAGTCTGTAGCTAAATTGGGAAACATAAAGGAAGACTTTTGTGGGTGTCTGATTAATATTATCAATTTAACTAGCCAACCAGGACAACCCTGAGTAGATAGAACCTAAACGTGAAAAAGGAATAAAACTGCGTTTTTGTGATTTACCTTTAAATGTTCTACCTGTTTGTTTTCTCTAAATATCATTGCTGGCAGAATTTCTCATTCTGTTGGGAATTAAGAGTTCTCATGCTTCTAACACAAAATACCTCATCTTAATCATTTAAAACCCATGTTGCATTATGATAAATATCTGAACTCATTTAAACACTGTTTATCTTGTGAGGCATGATTCTAAAACACCAGTTTCAATGTTATTACAACAGACTGTCTCGGATTGTAATGGCAAATGTTGGTGTTAATTGTATTTATGGAAGGGAAGAGCAGCTTCTCGGTATGGAAATTACTATGCAAAAATGATCTTAAAAAATGAGAACAGAATTTTACTCTTTTAAAGGTTTGACAGATATTACTTCTTAAACATGTGAAAGCCTGAGAAACATTTAAACACATGCTTACAAGTACCAAAGAAATGCAAATATATTCATACTTTGAGACACAAAATGGGACCTGTACATGAGACACATAGTCACTAACCACAATATTTGCCAGATCATATTTTAAAAAAGTGAATGGATATACATACTGTCAAGATTGTTCCTTTTGTTCAGATCTGTCTCACTTGGTGGTTCTCTAGTATGCTATAGAAATGGCCATGTTAGAGGAGGAGGTATAAAAATCCACTGAATTTTATAATTCTCTATAGAAATGCTGAGCATACTCCTCTTATGGAAACTCTCAACCATTTGCTTTGCAACACTGTTATCTTCCTCTGTCCATCCTATTATCTTCCTCAATAGGAGTGGAAATTTTTCTTTCTTCAGAGTCTTCCAATCATGTAATTGAAAGTGTATTGTGCTAGGGCTTCACCTTTAAAACTGTTAAATTTTTCTCTGTGTTCCTGGGTCATTTCATTTGTTTCAGTGACTTCAAATAATATATATATATATATATCCTGTCATGACTGTCACATTTCTATCTCTAAGTTCAAAGTCTCTCTGAACTCAAGACCTGTATTTCTAGCTGCCTCCTGAACATCTTCATCATAATGTCTTGCAGTTATATCAAAACAATGCCTCTAAAACCATACCCATCACTTTCCACCTCAATTTTTTCCTCCCTTTATATTTCCTACTTGTGTTGAATTCCAAACTTAGCTAGAAACTATTGTCCCATTATCAAAATTTAACTTGTTCCATATTCAATTTCCATATTCAATCAATAATTTGCCAACTTTCCCTAATATTTCTTTTGAATTTATTCTCTATGTGGTCTTATTCTTGGAGTCATGGTTTAGGCTCTTAAGAAATTTAATATATGTATCTATGCCTAGCTTACTCCACATTTGTTCCATACAACTGCTAGGTTTTTCTTTAAACTCAAATCCGGTCAAATCACTCAAGATCTTAGAGGGCACAAGGGTGTTACACTGTCTAAAGGATACTTTTCAGTTTTCTTAGTATGACATAGAATACCCTTCACAATAAGGTATGGTAGCTTCATACCTTAAGCTCTAGCCTATTTAGAACAAAACAAAACACTGCTCTGTCTAATTAACTAATTTTATAGTTCTTTACCTTAAAATTAAGGGGTGAAAAATGACTTTCAGCATAAAATCTGAGGAGCTTCATTGACTTGATCCCCAGTGAAACAGGTGAAAACTATAAAAAATAACCACTTAAAGTCCTTGAAAATGTCCAAGGTCATCCAACAAATGAAGAAATACTTATTCAAGAAAATGTACTAAAATTCAGGTAAACTAGGAAGAGTCTGCAGTACTTGAATGAAGACCCGGGTCTTCCCTTCCCCTCTCAGCTCAGCAAGAATAAAACTCCACAGCATACTGGAGCAGCAGCCAAGATCACAGGGCTTCTTTTCTCCAATATCCCAGTTGGAATACTGTTTCTAGGAGAGTCATAACATCAGCATGTCTCATCTGGGCCCCCAGCTGCCTGTGGCTGAGGTTAAGTTCCAGGTGAACTCAAGTAACAGGTGGGGTCTCGCTTCTTCTACCTAGCCCTCACTCATGGGATAGAGGCTCTACCTTAGAATAAATCCCTCTGAAAATATTAGCACCCCACTGTGCCCTGCCCTGGCTTGTAAGGCAATGGTTCCATGTCTAGAGAGGAAGACTGGGATTTGAAGCTACTGTGACTGTCCACTCCCTCTTTCATGAAGCCCTCAGCTCCTCAAGCAAGAGTGTCACTCAAAGAGAACTGCACCAATTCTGGACCAGATGGTTTTATTGTCGAATTCTACCAAACATTTAAAGAAGAATTAACACCAGTTCTTCATGAACACTTCCAAAAAAATGGAAGAGGCAGGGAAAATTTCTGAACTCATTGTATGAGGACAGTATTACACTGATACCAAAAGCAGACAAAAATAGCACAAGAAAACTACAGATCATTATCTCTCATGAAATAAAAATTTTTTCAATAGCAAACCAATACAGTGACACATAAAATAATTATACACCATGACTAAGTGGGATTTATCCCAGTAATGGAAGAATTTTGTTCAACATACAAAAGTCAATCCTATGCCACAGCAATGAAAAAAAGACAAAAATCCACATTAACATTTTAATAGATGCAGGAAAAGCATTTGACAAAATCCAACACCTTTTCATAGCAAAAATATTCAACAAACTAGGACTAGAAGGAAACTTTCTCAACCTAATAAAGGGCATTTATCAAAAACCCACAATTCACGTTGTAATTATTGTGAAAGATCAAATATTTTCTAAGACCAGAAACAATGATATACACTCTTGCCATTTCTACTGAATATTGTAGTAGAGATTTTTGCTATGATAATTATGCAAAAAATAAAGTAAAATAAAATATACCCAGAGTGGGAACAAGTAAAACTCTCTCTATGTGCAGATGACATGATTTTGTACATAAACAACCCTAAGTAATCTACTAATAATAATTAGAACTAATAAAAAAGTTCAGCAAGGTTACAGGATACAAGGTCAATATATAAAAATCAGTTGTATTCATCAATTCATTCATTTTTATGGTTGCTTTTAGATGTGACAAATAAAAACAACACCATGTATTTAACTTTTGGACTGATTATCATTTTTTTATGCTCTCTGAATTCTGATTGATTGCAGTTCAGTATTGATGTTACTATTTCATTCATGAATCATTTTTTTGCATTTATCCTTTGCAAAATTTAAATTACTATTCATGTTGACTTTCTCTCTATCTTGGTTGCAGTCAAAGTTTTCTTAATCATTCATGAAACTATATTTGTCTATTTATTCCAACAAATTAACAAATAATAACTGACTTTCTTTTAGATAGTTACCATTTTAGCTGCCAGAGAACAATTTAAAATATCTAAATGAAAAATAAAAAACTTCAGAACTTCTGGGACTCCTTTAGTTGTTACAATGTGAGATGTTTCATTGTACAAAATTCAAGATAATAATAGCATGCTCACTCAAGATGGCAGGCATATGTTTCTCTAGGGCCTTGAATCTAATAATTACAATCTATTTTTATGTATCTCCAAACAGTTTTCTGAGAGGATGCCCTTGTTTTACAAGTGAAAACAATAAGGTATTCTGGATGAGAACTAGAATACAGAAATTGCTTATGAAACAATAGTTTATGAAAATTTCTCTTTGCAGTCACTGTGGGCCCACTTGTTTTTCCCCAAGACCACAGCTCCTAAAATGTATGAACAAAACTGGAATATCTATTTACTGTGGAGTATTGGAACGTTTGGAGTAGCTGTGTCCTTAAGTAATGGATATATTCCTTTAAAAGGGGGGTCAGAGGTTAATTAAAGCAGATTGGTGTAAAAACCATTAATACTGCTAGAGTTGCTACCGGGCAAAACTTTAATATTTTTTAATAAACTTATTTTAGAATAATTTTAGATATCCAGAGAAGTTGCAAAGCTAATACAGACAGTTTGCCTGAACTCCACAAACATTTTTCACTCTTACATTACTATAATGCATTTTGCCCCAGCTAATGAACCAATATACCATACACTATTATTAACTAATTTGTGCTTTATTTGGATTTCCTTAGTTTTTACTTAATGCCTTTTTCTATCCAGGGATCTTATCCAGGATTCCACATTGCACTTGATCATTGTGTCTCCTTAGGCTCATTAAACAGCTTGTCAAAATTTCCTTGTCTTTAATGACCTTGATAATTTTGAGGATAACTGGTCAGGTATTTTGTGGAATGTCCTTCAATATGGGAAATACCCAATGTTCTTTAATTCAGTTTTCAAAGCAGAAGACACAAAGATGTGCTTCAACATGCCAACATAGCCTCTGAGAATGTGTTTACAGCTTTCGTTCTAAGTTCAGAGGAGACCAGGTAAGTGATGTAAATCTTCAGTGTTCAATTCTAGGCCTATATATGTTAATGTTAACTGATTAGACACTTAAGTTTCTAAAGCAGTTAAAAACTTAGGCCTTTTATGTCTTGTGTTTGATTTTTTTTAAACTGCCATACCAAGTATCTTCCATTAGAAGGTTACATTTACTTTCTCTCTTTTTATTTTCCCTTTTTTTCTTTACAACATGACTATTGTTATCTTGGCATAAAAATATCTTATAGCTAGAAATATAATTAGAAGTATATAAGAAAGTGGAAAATGCTCATAAAAATTTGAAATGTCTCAAGATTTGTTTTTATACCTCTGACATTTTAAAGAGAGACACATAAATCACAACTTAAGGCAGGAATTTATTCCTGATATTACCTTCTTGATCATATGGGATTCATCTCAGTATTTTACCTTTTGTACACCTAATTCACCATAATGTGCCCTGTTTGGTTTGGCCATATTAACTCTGATACCATTACTTTTTAAAATGTTAATAATTCTAACAATTTTTTGTTGTTGTTAATGAGTGAATGACTATCCTAATGCATCAGCAAATGTAGTGCATGGTTTATTTATATTTATTTAATGCAAAATTTTTTCTAACTGAATTTAATGCTTCCAGTGTTACTGATTTAGTCTTATCCTATATAGAGTGGTAGCAGGGGCATTGGTAAAAAAGCATTAAAGGCTCAAAGGTACTTGTGTGATTCCTTTTCACTCAATAATTAACTCATAAGATAAATAGTTTAGGGCAAGTGTGACCAAGTAATTTGTCAACTAATTGATGAGATGGAATTCTAAAGATCCAGGAAAATGAATTAACCACTGTATCTTGATTTCCCCATTTCTAAAATAAGCATCACATCTTCTTTTGTGCATTTAGTGACAGAAGCAAGAACTGGCCAATTAGAGACCTCTGAAATCCTTAGAAGAAAATGCTCACATTATACACATATACACACATAAAACAAAACAATATCGAAGTCCTTAACTAGAACAGAAGTGGAATCTTGAGTTTAGAAAGGTGATTGTATCTAGTATAACTCCAAAGTGACTTGAAATTTGATTCAGTGTTGCATTAAGTTTTACTTTCAGTCACACTGGAATATTTTATTTAAATGAAAATCTGTTGTATGCCACTCAACTCACACAATTTTTCTTGAACTTGACATCAAAAATGACATTTTGATATCACTGAGATCTGCCTTCTACTTCATTTTTCTCCTCACTTTATTTTCCATAGAAGAATCTCTGATGTAATGAAATCTTAGCTGGTGCAAGTTCAGGGTCAATTACAGCTTTGGTCATTGTTGATCTACTGAAGAACATTGAGAAATGTAATATATATTTCTAGAAATCCATAAAATGTAACATATATATATTTTTTTTCTTTTTCCCGTCAGCTCAACTTTTCCTGGGCACGTAGGCATACAATGCTACTTCTTGAGAATTTTTAGTCATGAGGTATGATAACCACAATACCAGAAATCATACAATTGTTCACAAATCCTTAAAGGAAAAAAAACATTTTAATTTTAATAGCTCTCTAAAATTTTGGGGGAATGGCTATTGTAGACACAGGAGAGGAATACACTGGCTATAATTATGATACTGGACAGTTTAACAAATAAAGTATTATAGTTCTCACCATTCACCCAGTATTTTCTCTTTCCTTTCTTTCAAGGGATAAATTTAAAAATCTCTACACAGATGCACACATGTACAGCATGACAGCTGCCTTGGCAAAGGCTTTTCATTTTCCTGAATGGTTCCATTATGATCTTCATTCACTGGCTATTATTGATCCTGAAACAAATATGGTTCTTTCTTGGTTTTGTTAGGCAGGATCTCTCTTGTTAATTACTCTTAGTTTAAATCACTTTGTATTTTGTTAAGGTCAACAAATTGAAGGAATTAAATAAATAATTCATGCTGTATTCTCACTGCAGTTGTCTTTCTGCTACTTTTCAGTCCTTTGAATACCAATAAATAATAAAACAATTTACTTCTTTGCCTGTTGTTTTCCATAGCAACTGTGTATGGTTATGTGTGTGTTGCAGGGGAAGGGGGTGTTCAGTGGTGCACTGAAAGAACCATCAGTAAAGCTTTCATAGCAAGAGGTACAAAGACACTATTGTCCTTGAACATTTCCTCTTTGATTTTCTTGTTTTCTGTCTTAGAAAGCTGTTGCTCCAGTAAATGACAGTTTCATTTGGTTATCTAGAGATTTTTTAAAAATCATGCTCATGTGCCAAACTCTAAGAGGTCTCCTGAAATTTTGAACTAAAATAGAACAAGAGGTAATTGACCTCACAGGTAAGATAGAGAAATGACTTCCATGAAAAGACTGCAAAAGTAGATATAAAATGAAAGTGAGAGTATTTAAACGACATTGTGCAGGAACCAGTGACATGTTAATCCATTATGGATACCACCAATTTATAAATTCTCTATTGTTTTCAGTGAAAAATTGCCTGTTGACTTTTATGGCCCTTAAAATAATTTTTCCAAAGTGAAATTTTTTTTTTCCTCAAACAGAATCTGAGAAGTCTTCACACATTCATCAAGCAAGATTAGCCACTTTATTAGTTCTAAAATTCAAACGACTCTTTGCATCCATAATCCAGAAAGACAATATTAGAGACATATTAGAGATAGATATAATGTATCTAATATATTATAATATTACATAAAAAGCCCAGTATTGCATTTAATGGTCCATCTTTTCATGCAATGTATATAGCCATCTGCTAATTCTTAAACAAAAAGATACACTTGACTCTACGTTCTTTCTATTCAGAGCTGATTTTCCAAATAGTTTACATGGTAGATAGAGAAAAGGAATTGTTCTTGCTTTTATTGTTGTTAATGCTTTCTAGAATAATAAGAAATAAAAGCTTGCATAATATTTGTTTGTTTGTCAAAAGAGAGGCAATGCCCTCTTTTCCTCGGACACACTTTCTCTTGAACCTGTAGGTCAAATAACTTGATTACATGAATACATGGTAAGAATGAACTTGATTGGCAGTTTTAAAAACAAATTAGCTTTATAACTTCTAATATAATCAACTATACACTAAAGTACTATCTTTAATGAAACTAAGTCAGTAATTGCATTTTCAGATAAACAAGTTCTTAAGGATTGAGTGTTTTACACAAAATTGCAAAACAGACTCACATGAAGATTTTCAAATCTATCTTGTAGTAGATACAATACTGTACTTACCTAGGTATCCTCAGTATAAATATGTATCTGGCAGTCCAAAATAGTCAAGAAGAAAAATAAGAGAACTTTCTATTTCTTAAAGGAATGAAACAATGTATTCCTAGAAGTTTATAGCATATTTTCATCTAAAAAAAACTCCTCCAAATATGCGACTTTATTTGAGTTTTTTTTTCCTGAGAACAGTTTCATCTTCACATTTCTGAATACATGATCAACTAAATACCAGTAATGTTTACTGCATCCTTATAACCACAGGTAAATTGGAAGAGAGGGAATGATGCTTTCAGACTTTCCTTTGTGGCCTAGCTCTGCTGTTAGTAGATAATACAAACCATATTTTCTGTCTAGTTTCAATCACTAATGGACTTGTCAAAAGGATATCCTTTTCTTCACTTTCCTGGTTTCCTCCTATTGAAAATTTTTTTGTAACACTGCACTAATTTATCTTAGAAAAATCACCCTAAGAGGTAAAATTATAAGATAGAAGACACTGTGTTGCTTGGTGTTTGTTGCCAGACTGTCTCAGACTCTTCTGAGCATAATAAGAATAAAAATTCTGATCAAAATTGCAAATAACACCCTTCTGCATTCAGAAGGCAATGGATGCAGAAGTGATGTATTGGAGGAAGGCAAGGGAAAAAAACAACTTAAATAACCACCATTTCCAACTCTACTATTCCATACCCACAGTGTCCAATGACAATGACTGACTACAGTTATTAGAGATTCATCTTTTTTTCTTTTAAGCCAATAAATGTAAAGCAAACTCTGAGTAAAATGCAATTTCACCTGGAGGGGTAAAAATAAAGCCAAAATTGGAGGCATGGAATCATAATGAAGAAAGCTAAACAGCTAGTAACCCATGACATGCAATGTGTAGTGTGCAATAAAGGCCATTAAGAAAGAGGGAGATTGGACAGAACTAAAGACAATCCTGGTCTATTTCAAACTTTGTATCATCTTCCTGAGAGGAAATGCTGTTGAGCTGCCAGTCAATAGATTTTGGTTCTAGTGTTGCCTCTGATACAAACCAGCTGTTACCTCCCCTTTCTATGCCTTAGATTCCCCAACTGTAAAGTGATGTAGATGGAGCAGATGATCTCTACATTATCCACTAACTCCAGGGTTTCAGAAGAGATACCTAAAAAAAAAAACCTCTCTTTTACCCTAACAATGCAGCAGCCCAGTTTGAAAAAGACAGATGCACCCCTATGTTTATCACAGCACTATTTACAATAGCCAATAAATGGAAGCAACCTAAGTGTCCATCAGTAGATGAATGGATAAAGAAGGTGTGGTATATATACACAATGGAATATTATTCAGCCATAAGAAGAAAACAAATCCTACCATTTGCAACAACATGGATGGAGCTAGAGGGTATTATGCTCAGTGAAATAAGCCAGGTGTAGAAAGACCAGTACCAAATGATTTCACTCATATGTGGAGTATAAGAACAAAGAACAAAGAAAAACTGAAGGAACAAAACAGCAGGAGACTCACAGAACCCAAGAATGGACTAACAGTTACCAAAGGGAAAGGGACTGGGGAGGATGGGTGGGAAGGGAGGGATAAGGGTGGGGAAAAAGAAAGGGGGTATTACGATTAGCATATATAATGTATGGGGGGCATGAGGAGGGCTGTACAACACAGAGAAGACAAGTAGTGATTCTACAGCATCTTACTACGCTGATGGACAGTGACTGTAATGGGGATTGTGGGGGGACTTGATGAAGGGGGGAGCCTAGTAAACATAATGTTCTTTGTGTAATTATAGGTTAATGATAGCAACAACAACAAAAAAGTTTATGTAGAGGCACAAAAAAAACCTCTCTATAACATAATTGGACTAAGTAAGCTTCATGGGAGCTGAACACTCCTTCAAGTGAGAAGGCTTTGCCACAGTCTGTAATCTGCTTTTGTAACTATAGCTCTGCCTCTGCTGATGTTCAACACAGCAGGGAGAAGAATCCCATGAGATGTGCAATAGATTACAATAACATCTGTCCTTTCTATAACAAGTGCTCCATGAAACACTCAAACAAAAGTTTTTTTTTTAAATTTTCTTTTTTGAGGAAGGAACAATTTAAAACTATTCTTAATTTCTCATTCTGATACTACTTCTGCTTTTCCCCTTTGAGCTTTCAACTTCATTACACCAGTAAACATGGTAGAGCCAAGGGATGTAGACCTAAGGTGTTGACTTGGAAAAAAAAGAGCTCGGTTTGTGAATATGTAAGAAGTCCTGCATCTGGGGTGACAGGGTTACAGGTTTTTCATGTCAAAATTAGTAAATTCAGTATTAGTTACCATTTAAAAATGTGTTTAAAACTATTGCCTTCTCTTTAGGGATATGTAAGTTAAGTCATTCAAAGTATTTGGGAATTTTTGTTTCTTTTCTTCGAAAGTCAATCAGAAATAATCCATTTCGAACTATTTATGACAAGGTTTGAGAGTTTCTTGAACAGTAAGCTAATCTCCTATAGCTTTGACTACAGCCATCAGGCCATTCTTGATTACTTCTGCACACAAAGAAGCCAATTACAATTACAGCAATCACTCTCTCATACCTTATTGACTGAAAATTGGTCATTTTTTCTAGAAGCAGTAAGGGAAATGTACTGTATGTCTATCAACATGTAATCAAATTTCAGTTTAGAACTAAAAGTGACAATAGAGATAAGTTTGGGATCAAATTCAATTTGTAGAAAGAGAAGGGAGTGTACCTATCAAACTACTGACAAATTGGAAAAATACTAATTAGCAGTGATTTGTATTGCAAAGACAGACATCTTCTGAGATTTTGAGACACTTTTATCATTTACTAGGAAACAGTATGTGTGGCACCAGAAGTCCAATTTAAGGATAGTCACACAGTAAATAGAGTGGTAGTGTAAAATTTGCCTGTGGTAGACTATCACCTCTCCTACTTGGCTATGATTCCCAAAGTATCAGTCACATAGTTAATATGAATATCTCCAAACAAATTCATAAAAATTGCCATGAGTAAATAAATATGCTACCACAAAAGACTAAAGGAAGAATACTCAATTTTTCTTACTATTTTATTACTGTTATCAGTTTTTCAGGGTAGAGAGGATTGAGGGTGGATCCCAGAGAGGACAATGCAGACAAGAAGTCAGGGGGAGTACAAAGAGCCATGCCCGGGGTCACTCCTGGCATTAAAAAGGATGATTCTAAGTCTCTGGGCACAAGAGCAGCTGCGCAAAAGCACCAGGCAGGTTGTAGGGAGGATTCAGTAGAGACAAAAGTCACACTTTGACAAACTTTTCCCAGATTGTCCATAACCCTGTTGAGATCACCAACACTATGTTAGTGTAAGTTTAATTTATATGTATTCCCAACTTTTTATTGTGTACAGTAGGACAGTTTATAGTATATAAGTAGGTTGCATGCATGATATTTCAGATATACCTCTGGCAACTTGTTCTAAAGTTTTAAACTTGTTCTCAACTTTTACTGTACTTGTAAAGTTACTCTGATTCTTGGATAGGAAATATTTCTTTGTTTCTTTCTGTTGCTCATACAGTAAACTTCCTTTTCTATTTTTCTTCATTCTTTTGCATTTCCCTCCCTAAGAAGAAATATTGTACTTCTTTATAATCAATTAGGTATCTATAAGAGAAAATTAATAAAAAACAATTTAGTAATGCAAATATTTATTTTCTCTTCTTGAGGAAGGGAGGGAAAAAGAAAAGGGGAAAGTAAATAAAGGTCTTGATGCTTTTGAAGGGAAACCAAACAGAGAAGGAAAGGGAAGGCCAATCAGGGCAGAGGAGAATGACAGGGAGGAAGGCTAGGACAAGGAAGGCTAGTGCTGTCACAGACTCCATAACAGCCTTGCCACTTAGCCCGCAATATCGAAAACCAAACTTATTTATTCTGGCCAATCAGCTCACTACCTTTTAGACGATCTACAGGCCAAATCCAAAAACCACAGCAGCTCTCCCAGAAAAACTGCGGTTAACAGATTTGCAGTAGACAGAATTGCAGGCAAGCCGCATTTACTATGAATTTCACTTAGAAGTGCTGGGAAATGTCCCTTCCTTAGTTCCATTCTTTTAGTTCTGAAGGAAAAGCCAGAAGCAAAAAGGCTCATGGTAACTTGAGTCATATAGAGGCCAGAGAATGAACAATCCTCCTTTTCTTATAATTCCAAGTTGAAATCCAAGGAAGGGATTACTTCTTACATAATGGAAAAGATCATTTCTCCATGAAAAGAAAATGTCTTCTTTCCCCTCTTGATTCCAACGATCCATCCAGCAACCTCATCCTCCCTGCCATCCCCTTTCCTAATCCCTTTCCTGGATTTCAGGTTGGGAATGGATGGAAAAATACTACTTTCCACCTTCAGCTTTTGTATGAAGGATGAAGATTTGCTGCCTTCTCCCTCAGAACAGAAAAAAAAAAGGACTAAGGAAGAGACATTTGCCAACATTTCTGGATGAAATTTATAGTAAACCCTGCTTGCCTACAATTCTGCCTACTGTAAATCTGTTAACCATCATTTATCCATTATGGCAGCAGAGGGATGGTTGGTATTCATGATTCCCCTCAATTACTAAAATTCATATGGACCTTCTGAATTACTAGTAAAGCGTTTAAGTGATATTTTCTATGGTTTCACTGTCAGATACACTAAATTGTACTGTATTGCTTTAAAAAATGTTCATCAAGTGACAGAATATGTAACTTTAACCAACCAGAACTCCTTTCTTCCTCACTCTGATTAAAAAACAGCAACTTTACTGTACAAAATCCTCATTCCCTGATGTAAGGAGTCAGTCTAAAACAGCAGGGGCAAAATGCAGGCAACCACAGCTGTATCTTTCAATAGCCGAGGAGTAACTCTGTTGAATGCATGACTGCAGATCGTTCTATTTTTCAAACTCAATCCTATTCACAGAAATAAATGGTGCAGTGTAACTGTATTTTCAAAGAGTTGAATATGGACACAGGAAAAGAAGCTGAATTCATCTGGGTTCCACACTGTTTTTTACTTTAAAAGCTATCCTTTGTTGCCTCAAACAAATGTTAATATTCTGTAAAATCTCATATATGCCATTTTCAGCAATTTACATTTTCATAATGCCACACAGTAGACTAAGTCATGATTTTAAAGTATTTGCAAAAGTAACAAATCATGTCTTTCATGCTTTTGTTCAAGATAGGATTTTTCCAATGCTGTGCATTCAGGTACCTAATCACTACTTGATTCATTTCCAAAGATGAAAAATAAAAGTGAAGCATATAATTTTAGTAATAGTTTATGGAATTTGTTCAAAAGCAGGGGACACACAACAGAACTAAAAACTAATTATCCTAATATATTTTAAGCAACACAGAGAAATTAGATAGTTCATTTTGCTAGCTTAAGATCCCATAACCATTGTATCCTATATTGGTTGCATACATAGGCTTTAAAAGGTTGAAATTGAACTAGAGCAGATGTTTGTTATATTTTACTGAACCTTAAAAGTTACAAATGTGGTGTATCCATCTGTAAGTTCCCTATATATGGTAGGAGGGCAAATCTGTGATTTCAACATAAAGGAGCATTCCATTTTCCTAAAATTGTTAATTATTTAAACTACCAAACACACATATAGGCCACAGGATATATGCCTCTCCACCCTAAAACACAGTCTTACTATTTCATAAGCAAAAATCTTCAGAAAGACAATGTTATGCCAGCATCTTTTAACAAATGAAAATTTTTTTCTCAGTTCATCTTTCATCCATTAGTTTCACCCTCCATATAAATTACCCTGAGACTCTAAGATTACAAATGGTATAATTAATACATGCTGGCATATTGTTCTTATTAATATAGAAATATAACTGTAATGTTGCATATTGAAATAATATGATTGATAAAATAGGTTCAATGACTTCAATCAAACTTAATTATTTTGAAAATATTTGCACACTTAGTTATGTCACTGGTTAGTCATTGCAAAATATTAAATTTACCAAAAAGACATGATGATGTAGGAGGAAAATTTCTTCAAAGAACTGGATTTTCTGCTTTTACAAATAACAAATTCAATTTCTTCACAAGTCAACACACTGATATGCCTTCTATAAAAATCACAGGGAATATCTTTGTTATAGCTTCCCTTAATGGTTCCAGAATGATTGGATGTGTTACTAGGAAGTGCAATCTGGATTAAGGTTAAAACACATGCTTGTGGAGCCAGTTGTTAGAAGTCAATTATTCTTTTCTGATTACTTCATTGAATAGTCTTGACAGTGTGTTTTAACCACTGAGTGAATCTGAAGAAGTGGTATACTAATTCTAACCTCTCGCCAATCATTGTGGAAGAAATAACCACTGATATGTAATAGGCTGCAAGAATTAGCATTTCTAATATATGTATGTGCAAATAAAAGGTAAATAAAAAAATAAAGGTGTAATTAATACTCACTAATTTGATTCGTTAATGATTTTATTAGATATCAAGCAAATGAGAACAGCTGCCGTGATCACAATCAAATTATAACTGGTAAAGAAAAATAATCTGTCAAAACTGCAGTTCTATTTAAAGACAATTTTAATGTCATTTCTATCCTTACCACTACTACCCTTACATAAAAGTGTTTTAGACTAATGTATTTCAGATTCCTGACAATGATTCTGGTCCTTTAAAAAATGTCAAAACAAAATATGACTTAGGAAAGCTTAAATAAATGATAAACTTCCCCTGGAAATCTTTATTAGGCGAGCTGATACATAGTTCATGAAATTTTCATATAAAGAATTATGATGTACATTAATTACTTAAAAGAAAAAGCATGAATTGGCTTCTGTGTATTGAATTATTCTCTTTTGCTCGATTGTCCTTTCAGTTACCAAGTTTACACATTATAAAACATAATTGTATTGTTTAACAGAATCAACCTGACCTTGTCATAACAATTTTTAAAATTTATGTATATGCAACAAACTCACAAATTTATTTTCTCTTTTATTCTAACTCAGTAGTACTCAGCTCTGAATTCACTAAAATGTATTTAAAGTCATGTCATCTTTTCCATTTTAAATAGATTTGTTCAGATTCATCAGTACATAAACACTTACTCATAAGTGAAAGCTGAAATAAGTTGGGCTACAATTTAAATTATTAAAATACAGTTATTCAACTTAAAAATACTCCAGAAGCTATGTTTAGCCCTTGCTGTATTAAGGTGGTAAAACAAAGTCCCACTTTCAACAGAAAAAACAACTTTAATAAATATTTAACCTTGGTGCCGTGTACTGCATTCATTGAGACTGTAATAGAAATATGATCCTATACATGATTTTTAAGTATTATATAGCCTTAAATTCAGATAAAAACTTCACTGTAATTATTAATAATATTGCTATAATAGTAATAATTTGTATTTTATTTATATGAACATTTTAATTATGAAAACATACCAGTAATACACCTTGAAGGAATTTTAGTAAATAGAACTGAGTTATGCAGTGGATAAAGAGCAGCTCTAAAAATTAAACCAGGTTAAAATTAGGTAGAACTCTATTTGATAGTTTTAGTGCTAAACTCACTGAAAGACAAAATACACATAGTCTATGAAGACAGTTTCAGTATTTTAGTTGATGATTTAAAATTAGAGTGATATCAAATGCAGAATGATTACCTTTCAATAACCATACACTAACTTCTTTTATATTATAGAAATATTGATCAATTGACAATTTATAAAATTAAAAAAATACATTCACATTTATGATACTTTCTTAAAAACATTTGGAAATTCAGACTGGAATTATTTGCTTGGGTGATATGAAACCTGGCACATGATTTTGAAAGAATCGCATTAAGATTGAAATCCAAGATCAAACTCATAAAATAAACCACAGAGGTGTTTAATGCATTTCCTGTGATTTTTATTTTTCTACATTAACAATAAAATTTAACCAAAGTAAATACCATAGCATGTGTGAAGAAATGACAGCCCTCTTTGATTAATGGTAAAAATGAGCAAATACTTTCTTAAGTCTGGAATGTATCTACACAGCTTCAGAAAAAGTAACTCAAAATTTGTACTGACTTCAATACTTCCCAGTGACTTAAGAAATCCTTTCATAACTGAATATAACATTCCTTTGTGTAAGAGCCTACTGGTTACTGAAAAGACAAACTATCCCAGACCTCTCACAGCAGGGCTGAAATACCCATGAGTAGCTATTAATTTTTGACTTTGCACTCTCCCTGTCAAAAAGGAAAGTGCTTTTCTGAGAGTAGTAGCACATTAAATCCAATGGTATAGATTTATTTTAGTAGAATTAGCTAGCTGTCAGTTTATTAGGTAGAAAACAAAGCCTGAAGAAATAAGACATTGGGTAAGAACATGTTGATGTAGGAAAATTTAAAGCAAGAGTCAGGGGAACAAAATTCTAGATTCTAAGATATTGTCCAAATAGTGTTGGGTCATTTGGGAAATACAAGTATCCATGTTGCTGGTTGATTAAATAAGGATGTTAAGTGGTGGAGTGAGACACAGAGAATGCAGATGGTGGATACTGAAAGGGAGATATGTTGGGATAGGTAGAACAGAAGCAGTATTTTCAAATTCTATTTTTCATTGACAGTCAATACTAACAACAAGCTACTAGTTGGGTATCTATTGTTTTAAAGTTATGTAAATACAGAGTATTGAATCATACCATCAGTATCATTAATAATAATGGTAATAGCTAAACCTTGCATGACAGTTACATATGCTAGATGTGATTAAATTTAATTTTAGATACATGAACTTATATAACATACACTTATGTAGTACACCCAAACCTAACCTATGGGTTAGATTGTTTGAGATTTTTCTTGTTTCTTGAGATAAGACTGTAGGGAAGCAACCTAAGTGTTCATCAATAGATGAATGGATAAAGAGGATGTGATACATAACTACAATGAGATATTACTCAGCCATAAAAAAGAATGAAATCTTGCCTTATGCTACAACATGGTTGGACCAAGAGGGAATTATGCTAGTGAAATAAGTCAGACAGAGAAAGACAAATATCTTGTGATTTTACTTGTATGTGGAATCAAAAACAAACAAACAAAATGAACAAACATTCAAAATAGAAATAGACTCATAAACACAGAGAACAGACGGGTGGTTGCCATAAGTAGGGTATGGGGGATAGGTGAAATAGGCGAAAGGAAAAAAAATAGTGGGAATGTTTGATATCTAGATCTTGGCAATGGTTACATGAGTCTATACACATATCAATATTCATCAAGCTGCACCCTAAGACTTGTGCATTTTATTATATGTACCTCAGTTTAAGAAAAAAAACTTAAAAACCCGACACTTAATTCTTAAAACAACCGAATGAAGTATGATCATCATCTTCATTTTACTACCTTAAAATAAGACCTTATTTGATCACTTAAAATCCTTTCAAGTTTGTAGATGTGAGATGGTTTTTAAGGGAACCAATGTCTGTAGATGATAAACCTCTTCTTGCTATATTTTCAGACTAACAGTTGTTGGTACATTTAAAAAAAAATGAAGGCTTCAAATAGTGTTAAAAAGTAAATTAAGGAGGCAGAGCCAAGATGGCGGCGTGAGGAGAGCAGTGGAAATCTCCTCCCAAAACCACATATATTTTTGAAAATACAACAAATACAACTCTCCCTAAAATAGAGACCAGAAGACACAGGACAACATCCAGACCACATCCACACCTGCGAGAATCCAGGGCCTCCTGAAGGGGGTAAGATACAAGCACCGGCCCAGCAGGCGCGAGTGCCCCACACCCCAGCTCTGGGAAGGAGGAGAGGAGTCAGAGTGGGGAGGGAGAGGGAACCCAGGACTGCTAAATAGCCAGCCCTAGTCATCCACAGCAGATCACAGACACAGTGCATGCGTGGGGTCCTGGACACTAGGGAAACAGGACAGTAAGAACAGTGAGCGGGTCCCTGCAGCTGGCGCCCTGGGGACAAAGAAAAGCAAGTGCTTTTTGGAAGCCTTAAAGGGACAGGAACCCCACTGCCAGATGGAAGCATCCTGGGACACTTAGTTCAGCAGCAGGGAACTCCAGGCACCCTAAACTCCTGGATAGGAGGGCAGCTCAGAGGCCCCTCATGGAGATAAACAGTCTCCCAGTCATTCCCCCTTCAACATGGCTCCACCATATTGGAGCAGCGGCCCCAGGCAGGCCACGCCCACACCAACAGAGGAGATAAACTCCATAGCGGCCGGGTAAGAATCAGAAGCCCCGTCTGAGCACAGCTGCCCAGCACAAGCCACTAGAGGTCGCTGTTTTCCCAGGAGAGGAAGGCCACAAACCAACAAGAAGGGAAGTTCTTCCAGCTGTCACTCGTGCAAGCTCTGTAAACTATCTCTATCTCCAGGAAAAGGCAAAATTTGAGGCAAAGATTACAGAGACAACACCTGAGAAGGAGACAGACCTAACCAGTCTTCCTGAAAAAGAATTCAAAATAAAAATCATAAACATGCTGACAGAGATGCAGAGAAATATACAAGAGTTAAGGGATGAGGTCCAGAGGGAGATTTCAGACATCTGGAAGGATATTACAGAAGGCAAACAAACTCTGGAAGGATTTATAAGCAGAATGGATAAGATGCAAGAGGCCATTGATGGAATAGAAACCAGAGAACAGGAACGCATAGAAGCTGACACAGAGAGAGATAAAAGGATCTCCAGGAATGAATCAATATTAAGAGAACTGTGTTACCAATCCAAAAGGAACAATATCCACATTATAGGGGTACCAGAAGAAGAAGAGAGAGAAAAAGGGATAGAAAGTGTCTTTGAAGAAATAATTGCTGATAACTTCCCGAACTGGGAGAGGAAATAATCGAACAGACCATGGAAATATACAGAACTCCCAAAAAAAAGTACCCAAGGAGGACAACACAAAGACACATAATAATTAAAATGGCAAAGATCAAGGACATGGAGAGAGTTTTAAAGGAAGCTAGAGAGAAAAAGGTCACCTATAAAGGAAAACACAACAGGGTATCATCAGATCTCTCAACAGAAACCTTACAGGCCAGAAGAGAATGGCATGATATATTTAATGCAATGAAACAGAAGGGCCTTGAACCAAGGATACTGTATCCAGCACGATTATCATTTAAATAGGAAGGAGGGATTAAACAATTCCCAGATAAGCAAAAGTTGAGGGAATTTGCCTCCCACGAACCACCTCTACAGGGTATCTTAGAATGACTGCTCTAGATGGGAGCACTCCTAAAAAGAGCACAGAACAAAACACCCAACATATGAAGAATGGAGGAGGAGGAAAAAAAAGGGAAAGAAATAATCATCAGACTGTGTTTATAACAGCTCAATAACCGAGTTAAGTCAGACAGTAAGGTAGTAAACAAGTTTACCTTGAACCTTTGGTAAACACGAATCTAAAGCCTGAAATGACAATAAGTACATATCTTTCAATAATCACCCTAAATGTAAATGGACTGAATGCACCAATCAAAAGACACAGAGTAATAGAATGGATATAAAAGGAAGACCCTTCTATATGCTGCTTATAAGAGACTCACCTCAAACCCAAAGACATTCACAGATGAAATGTCAAGGGATGGAGAAAGATATTTCATGCAAACAAGAGAGAGAAAAAAGCAGGTGTTCCAATACTAGTATCAGAAAAAATAGACTTCAAAACAAAGAAAGTAACAAGAGATAAGAAGGACATTACATAATGATAAAGGGCTCAGTCCAACAAGAGGATATAACCATTCTAAATATATATGCACCCAGCACAGGAGCACCAATATATGTGAAACAAATACTAACAGAACTAAAGTGGGAAATAGAATGAAATGCATTCATTTTAGGAGACTTCAACACGCCACTCACCCCAAAGGATACATCCACTGGACAAAAAATAAGTAAGGACACGGAGGCATTGAACAACACACTAGAACAGATGGACCTAATAGACATCTATAGAACACTACATAAAAAAGCAACAGGATATACATTCTTCTCAAGAGCACATGGAACATTCTCCAGAATAGACCACATACTAGGTCACAAAAAGAGCCTCAGTAAATTCCAAAAGATTGAAATTCTACCAACCAATTTTTCAGAACACAAAGGTATAAAACTAGAAATAAATTCTACAAAGAAAACAAAAAGGCTCACAAAAACATGGAAGATTAACAACATGCTCCTAAATAATCAATGGATCAACGAACAAATTAAAATAGAGATCAAAGAATATATGGAAACAAATGACAACAATAACACAAAGCCCCAACTTCTGTGGGATGCAGTGAAAGCACTCTTAAGAGGAAAGTATATAGCAATCCAGGCACACTTAAAGAAGGAAGAACAATCCTAAATAAATAGTCTAACATAACAATTATAGAAACTGGAAAAACAAGAACAAATGAGGCCTAAAGTCAGCAGAAGGAGGGACATAATAAAGATCAGAGAAGAAATACACAAAATTGAGAAGAATAAAACAATACAAAAAATCAATGAAACCAAGAGTTGATCTTTGAGAAAATAAACAAAATAGATAAGCCTCTAGCCAAACTTATCAAGAGAGAAAGAGAATCAACACACATTAACAGAATAAGAAATGAGAATGGAAAAATCATGACAGACTCCACAGAAATACAAAGAATTATTAAAGACTACTATTAAAACCTATATGCTAACAAGCTGGAAAACCTACAAGAAAGGACAACTTCCTAGAAAAATACAACCTTCCAAGACTGACGAAGGAAGAAACACAAAAGTTAAACACAACAATTACGAGGAAAGAAATTGAAATGGTAATCAAAAAACTACCCAAGAACAAAACCCACGGGCCAGACGGATTTACCTCGGAATTTTATCAGATATACAGAGGAGGCATAATGCCCATTCTCCTTAAAGTTTTCAAAAAAATAGAAGAGGAGGGAATAGTTCCAAACTCATTCTATGAAGCCAACATCACCCTAATACTAAAGCCAGGCAAAGACCCCACCAAAAAAGAAAATTACAGACCAATATCCCTGATGAATGTAGATGCAAAAATACTCAATAAAATATTAGCAAACCGAATTCAAAAATATATCAAAAGGATCATACACCATGACCAAGTGGGATTCATTCCAGGGATGCAAGGATGGTAGAACATTCGAAAATCCATCAACATCATCCACACATCAACAAAAAGAAGGACAAAAACCACATGATCATCTCCATAGATGTTGAAAAGGCATTTGACAAAATTCAACATCCATTCATGATAAAAACTCTCAGCAAAATAGGTATAGAGGGCAAGTACCTCAACATAATAAAGGCCATATATGAAAAAGCCACAGCCAACATCATACTGAACAGCGAGAAGCTGAAAGCTTTTCCTCTGAGATCGGGAACAAGACAGGGATGCTCACTCTCCCCACTGTTATTTAACATAGTATTGGAGGTCCTACCCACGGTAATAAGACAAAACAAAGAAATACAAGGAATCCAGATTGGTAAAGAAGAAGTTAAACTGTCACTATTTGCAGATGACATGATATTGTACATAAAAAACCCTCAAGACTCCACTCCAAAACTACTAGAACTGATATCGGAATACAGCAAAGTTGCAGGATATAAAATTAACAAACAGAAATCTGTGGCTTTCCTATACACTAACAATGAACAATTAGAAAGAGAAATCAGGAAAACAACTCCATTCACAAATGCATCAAAAAGAATAAAATACCTAGGAATAAACCTAACCAAAGAAGTGAAAGAACTATAGACTGAAAACTATAAGACACTCTTAAGAGAAATTAAAGAGGACACTAACGAATGGAAACTCATCCAATGCTCTTCGCTAGGCAGAATTAATATCGTCAAAATGGCCATCCTGCCCAAAGCAATATACAGATTTGATGCAATCCCTATCAAAATACCAGCAACATTCTTCAATGAACTGGAACAAATAGTTCAAAAATTCATATGGAAACACCAAAGACCCTGAATAGCCAAAGCAATCCTGAGAAAGAAGAATAAAGTGGGGAGGATCTCACTCCCCAACTTCAAGCTCTACTACAAAGCCATAGTAATAAAGACAACTTGGTACTGGCACAAGAACAGAGCCACAGACCAGTGGAACAGACTAGAGACTCCAGACATTAACCCAAACATATATGGTCAATTAATATTTGATAAAGGAGCCATGGACATACAATGGGGAAATGACAGTCCCTTCAACAGATGGTGCTGGCAAAACCGGACAGCTACATGTAAGAGAATGAAACTGGACCATTGTCTAACCCCATACACAAAAGTAAATTCAAAATGGTTCAAAGACCTGAATGTAAGTCATGAAACCATAAAACTCTTAGAAAAAAACATAGGCAAAAATTTCTTAGACATAAGCAAGAGCGACCTCTTCTTGAACATATCTCCCCGGGCAAGGAAAACAAAAGCAAAAATGAACAAGTGGGACTATATCGACCTCAAAAGCTTCTATACAGCAAAAGACACCATCAATAGAACAAAAAGGAACCCTACAGTATGGGAGAATATATTTGTAAATGACACATCCGATAAAGGCTTGACATCCAAAATATATAAAGAGCTCAAGCACCTCAACAAACAAAGAACAAATAATCCAATTAAAAAATGGGCAGAGGAACTGAACAGTTCTCCAAAAAATTAATTCAGATGGCCAACAGACACATGAAAAGATGCTCCATATCGCTAGTTATCAGAGAAATGCAAATTAAACCACAATGAGGTATCACCTCACACCAGTAAGGATGGCTACCATCCAAAAGACAAATAACAACAAATGTTGGCGAGGTTGTGGAGAAAGGGGAATGGTCCTACACTGCTGGTGGAAATGTAAATTAGTTCAACCATTGTGGAAAGCAGTATGGAGGTTCCTCAAAATGCTCAAAATAGACTTACCATTTGACCCAGGAATTCCACTTCTAGGAATTTACCCTAAGAATGTAGCACTCCAGTTTGAAAAAGACAGATGCACCCCTATGTTTATCACAGCACTATTTACAGTAGCCAAGAATTGGAAGCAACCTAAGTGTCCATCAGTAGATGAATGGATAAAGAAGATGTGGTACATATACATAATGGAATATTATTCAGCCATAAGAAGAAAACAAATCATACCATTTGCAACAACATGGATGGAGCTAGAGGGTATTATGCTCAGTGAAATAAGCCAAGCGGAGAAAGACAAATACCAAATGATTTCACTCATTTGTGGAGTATAAGAACAAAGGAAAAACTGAAGGAGCAAAACAGCAGCAGAATCACAGAACCCAAGAATTGACTAACAGGTACCAAAGGGAAAGTGCCTGGGGAGGATGGGTGGGAAGGGAGGGATAAATGGGGGGGAAGAAGAAAGGGGGTATTATGATTAGCATGCATAATGTTGGGGGTGGGAGAAAGGGGAGGGCTGTGCAACACAGAGAAGACAATTAGTGATTCTACAGCGTTTTGCTATGCTGATGGACAGTGACTGTAATGGGGTTTGTGGGAGGACTTGGTGTAAGGGATAGCCTAGTAAACGTAATATTCTTCATGTAATTGTAGATTAATGATAACAAAAGAAAAAGAGAAAGAAAAGAGGTTTACTCCCTGATAGGATAAAACTAACTGCAAATCAACGATTAATGCATGCTTTACATATCCTTAATTTTGATCTTTTAAAGGGTGTCAGATGATCAGCTATGGAAGTACATTTTTCTGATAATATTCCTTTCTCTTAAAAAAAAAAAGCAGTTCCTGTGTGGTGATCTCCAATAGGTTCTTCACAGTGGTGTAAAGGTCATATCAAAGTGTAGGCAAAGGGTTTGTGTTTATACAGAGGATCAAAGCCTAATTTGGCTACCCAGAAAATGAACTAAGACACGATATGAAGAAGAATTTCCAACATCAACATCCTCTGGAAGAGTCATTCCAGAAGATGATCATCAAAAAACTTCAACAAAGATCCTGGCGCTGTTGCAGTTGTAGCTGCATTCATCCCACCGGTTCCTGGACTTGCCATTGGAATGAAGAAGGAGATATCTAAGCTGGCCTGTGTATACAGTAAAACAACAAATTTGACTGGATCTATACTGTCGGAACTCAACCAAGAATTAGCTGAAGTTCAAGTTGCAGTGCTCCAAAATCGTGCGACTATAGGCTATCTACTGTTAAAAGAACATATGGGATGTGAACAGTTCCCAGGAATGTGTTGTTTTAATTTGTCTGATTTTTCTCAAACTATTCAAATTCAGTTAGACAATATCCATCATATCATTGATAAGTTTTCACAAATGCCTAGGGTGCCTAACTGGTTTTCTTGGTTTCACTGGATATGGCTGGTAATTGTAGGTCTGCTTTTGTTATGTAGCTGTATTCCTATAATGTTAATGTGTGTACACAATTTCATTAGTAGTTTGTTAAAACCTATACATGCTTAGGTTACTCTACAAGAAGATATGTCAAAGAAATAATCAATCTTCCCATGTATTCTTCCGTCTGCTACTTCTATAGCTTTTCTTCTTCCTTCCTAGTTACAACTCAGTAGTAGAATTCGTGCCTCAAATCGAAAATTACTGAGTATCATAATTCTTCCAAGTGGTAAATATACCTCAAGACAAATGCTGGGCATAGAAGCCACAGGGCATAAATCTGCAAAGAAGTAACAAGCTAACCTTTTCAAAGAATATTGCTTCTCTCTCACTTACCAACCTTACATTTCCCTGTATGGCCCCAGAAGATGACTGGTTAGCCAGAGATGGGTAAGATTCCTCAAGGGAGGAACAACCTAAGACAGGCACAGTCACAGGGGGGCCATCAAGAGAGAAATTGGGGATCAACAGAGGTGAGGCTTAGAACCTCACCCCCCCTGTTTTGATAGAAATCTTCTGCATCCATGGATGTTTTGTTGCCCTTGTCTAGCTTGGATTAATACTTAGTCTATAGGCACAGACCTACATTTGCCCTCTTATAGCACTAAATTATGTTTTCTACCTTTATCTTGCATCTACCTACCATTTCAGCATTTTATTAAAAAATAATAATAATAATAATAGGGGAGAGATGTGGGATTCACATATAAATCAAGTATAAAAATCAAATGAATAATCATATCTGACTTGATTGTTTATAGTTCATGATGCGTGATCAAAACAGAAAGTTTCTGTGATATGACTGCCCTTGCACTGTTCACCATGTAAGAACTTATTCACTATATAAGAACTTGTTCATCATGTAAGAACTTGTTTGTTATGCTTCAGAAGATTGGAGACTGTTGAGAATTAGGCTTGGGGTTGATTAGTGATTGTGCATTGAGTCCCCTATACACAATTTTATTGTTGTTAACAACCATTTGATCAATAAATATGAGAGATGCCCTCTCAAAAAAAAAAAAGTAAATTAAATCCTCTAATGGAGATACCTCGGAATTGAAAACTAGTAAAATCCTTTAGAGAACACACCTTTGTGTAAGCATCAGTTCAAAAGCACAGAAAGCCCATTAATTTAGAATGAGATAAACGGCCTCTTTTAAGTAGTCTATTTGCACTACATTCATTTGCTTTTCTTTTTATTTTACTTTATTTATTTGTTTATTTATTTATTCTTACTTTCTGAATTTCATTTAAAGCATTAAGAGAACAATGTCTAATATCCCACTCTGTTTTTCAAAATGTCAAATGGACTTTCAGTTAACTATATGTATCTCATCAACTAAGGGATAATTTTGAAATGTCTGTGAATAATGGAATATTTGTTCATCAACATTAAAGCATTTTTCTAGGATCATTAAGAAAAGAAAAGCAAAAACCATCTAGGTGTAAAAATACAGTGTTGAAAAACTTTTTTCTAATAAATAGTCCATGTGGATAAATAGAAAAATAGATAACTTATGTCAATATGTTTCCTCGTTTCAACTTTAATTCTCTAACAAAACTTCAAACTTAGAGCATAAAGATACATTACTGCATACATACATTGACTTACTACTTTTCTTAAAATATGCGGCAGTGTGCCAGAAAATCCCTACTCTATAATAACATGGGACAAGTACCATAGATCTTTCTAATACTTCTCGATCACATACTGTTATGCTAATAACAATAATAATAATAATAATAATAATAATCAACCAGACACTGAATAAATGTCATCTTTCATAATAGTAAAAAATATCTATTCTTGTGTCCTCACTGCAGTATTGGTATAGATTGCATATATGCAATTTGTAGTTATTTGGCATGAGAAAGCAGAGGGAAAAAAGCAAAGAAAAGTGCTTTTAGTGTCTATGGGCCTCCAGATACCACAGTTCACTAGCTACCCAAATTGTTTTCAGGCAGTTTGGCATATCTCATCAAGTCTTTCAGATTAAATTTGAAATGTGGTCCCAGATGTGAAAAGATAGTATTTTGTGCACTAGACACATGTTCCAGCTTGTTTTTACACAACTTTCTGCAAAAGCCATTGAAAGTTGACAACAAATTATTCCCCACATAAAATCTATACATTGCATAGAAAATACCTACTCAAACATAAAATAAACTCTACTTTTCAGGGGGTAGAAATACTATTGTGCACAAACAATTTTGGCTTCCCTAAACATTTCTGAAAAAGTGGCACTACCTTTCAGTAAAAATTGTTCTCTTTTCCAAAAAATAGAAGAGGAGGTAATACTCCCAAACTCATTCTATGAAGTCAGCATCACCCTAATACCAAAACCAGGCAAAGACACCACAAAAAAGAAAATTACAGACCAATATCCCTGATGAACATAGATGCAAAAATACTCAACAAAATATTATCAAACTGAATTCAAAAATACATCAAGAGGATCATACCCCATGACCAAGTAGGATCCATCTCAGGTATGCAAGGATGGTACAACATTCAAAAATCCATCTACATCATCCACCACATCAACAAAAAGAAGGACAAAAACCACATGATCTTCTCCATAGATGCTGAAAAAGCATTCTACAAAATTCAACATGCATTCTGATGAAAACCCTCAGCAAAATGGGTAGAGAGGGCAAGTACATCAACATACTAAAGGCCATACATGACAAACCGAGAGGCAACATCATACTTAACAGTGAGAAGCTGAAACTTTTCCTCTAGGATAGGGAACAAGACAGGGATGTCCACTCTCCCCACTGTTATTCAACATAGTACTGGAGGTCCTAGCCATGGAAATTAGATAAAACAAAGAAATTCAAAGGATCCAGATTGGTAAAGAAGAAGTCAAACTGTCACTATTTGCAGATGACATTACATTGTATATAAAAAACCCTAAAGTCTCCACTCCAAAACTACTAGAACTAATATCTAAATTCAGCAAAATTGCAGGATACAAAATTAACACACAGAAATCTGTAGCTTTCCTATACACTAACAATGAACTAATAGAAAGAGAAATCAGGAAAACAATTCCATTCACAATTTCAACAAAAAGAATAAAATACCTAGGAATAATCCTAACCAAGGAAGTGAAACACCTATACCCTGAAAACTACAAGACACTCTTAAGAGAAATTAAAGAGGATACTAACAAATGGAAACACATCCCATGCTCTTGGCTAGGAAAAATTAATATCATCAAAATGGCCATCCTGCCTAAAGCAATCTACAGATTCAATGCAATCCTTATTAAAATACCAACAGCATTCTTCAACTAACTGGAACATATAGTTCTAAAATTCATATGGAACCATCAAAGACCCTGAATAGCCAAAGCAATCCTGAGAAGGAAGAATAAAGTGGGGAGGATCTCACTCCCCAACTTCAAGCTCTACTACAAAGCCACAGTAATCAAGACAATTTGGTGCTGGCACAAGAACAGAGCCACAGACCAGTGGAACAGAATAGAGACTCCAGACATTAACCCAAACATATATGGTCAATTAATATACGATAAAGGAGCCATGGACCTACAATCAGTCTCTTCAACGGATGGTGTTGGCAAAACTGGACAGCTACATGTAAGAGAATGAAACTGGATCACTGTCTAACTCCATACACAAAAGTAAATTCGAAATGGATCAAAGACCTGAATGTAAGCCATGAAACCATGAAACTCTTAGGAAAAACATAGGCAAAAATCTCTTGGACATAAACATGAGCAACTTCTTCATGAACATATCTCCCTGGGCAAGGGAAACAAAAGCAAAAATGAACAAGTGGGACCATACCAAGCTGAAAAGCTTCTGTACAACAATGGACACCATCAATAGAACAAGAAGGCATCCTACAGTGTAGGAGAATATATTCATAAATGACAGATCCGATAAAGAGTTGACATCGAAAATATATAAAGAGCTCAAGCACCTCAACAAACAAAAAGCAAATAATCCAATTAAAAAATGGGCAGAGGATCTGAACAGACAGTTCTCCAAAGAAGAAATGCAGATGGCCAACAGACACATGAAAAGGTGCTCCACATTGCTAGTCATCAGAGAAATGCAAATTAAAACCACAATGAGATATCACCTCACACCAGTAAGGGTCACCATCATCCAAAAGACAAACAACAACAAATGTTGGCAAGGTTGTGGAGAAAGGGGAACCCTCGTACACTGCTGGTGGGAACGTAAATTAGTTCAACCATTGTGGAAAGCAGTATGGAGGTTCCTCAAAAAGCTCAAAATAGAAATACCATTTGATCCAGGAATTCCACTTCCAGGAATTCACCCTAAGAATGCAGCAGCCCAGTTTGAAAAAGACAGATGCACCCCTATGTTTATCGCAGCACTATTTACAATAGCCAAGAATTGGAAGCAACCTAAGTGTCCATTAGAAGATGAATGGATAAAGAAGATGTGGTACATATACACAATGGAATATTATTCAGCCATAAGAAGAAAACAAATCGTACCATTTGCAACAACATGGATGGAGATAGAGGGTATTATGTTCAGTGAAATAAGCCGGGTGGAGAAAGACAAGTACCAAGTGATTTCACTCATATGTGGAGTATAAGAACAAAGAAAAAACTGAAGGACCAAAACAGCAGCAGAATCACAGAACCCAAGAATGGACTAATAGTTACCAAAAGGAAAGGGACTGGGGACGATGAGTGGGAAGGGAGGGATAAGGGCAGGGAAAAAGAAAGGGGGCATTACAATTAGCATGTATAATGTGTGGGGAGGCACGGGAAGGCTGTGCAACAAAGAGAAGACAAGTAGTGATTCTACAGCATCTTACTACGCTGATGGACAGTGACTGTAATGGGGGCTGTGGGGGCGACTTGGTGAAGGGGGGAACCTTGTAAACATAATGTTCCTCATGTAACTGTAGATTAATGATACAAAAAAAATTGTTCTCATCATGTGTTTGCAATCATTACATGCACCTATCTAGCAGAGGTTCAGCAATAACAATTTATTCCATTTTCATAATTACCCTGAATCATGGATGTTCAAGGTAGATTAAAATACTGTTGTTTGATGTCTTTTATTCTGGGCAAGTATAACAATAAACTTTACATCAGGCATCAGCATAACTTTTTTGTGTATTAAATTATAATTGCTGAAAAAGTACACAATTTGCAATATCTAATAGTCTGATCCATTCTTATGCACATTCTATTCCATACATGCAGCTTTAACTTTTTTGTTTTGTCTTTCCAAAAATACGATTGGGAAAAACAACTTTAGAACTAGCAGGGATAAATAAAAGGCATTTAACTAAGTTTCTCCCAGGTATAGTAAAAGATGGCAAGGATATTTTATATTGGTCACTAAATTTACATAACCAAGTTGATTTATGTTAGTAATAATTGGTGAAATTGACTATAAATAGAACTCTAAATAGAATTTACATATGATGTGTTAATTTAAACTGTAGTAGGAAAAAGTTAACTGCCACAATCAGTTTAAAATGACAAGTTCAGTCAGTTTGTGCTAGTACAAAGAGTCTAAAAATTTGGACCCACTAAAAGAAACAAGGGTAGTTAACTCATCAAAAAATAACGTCTAAAATGAGAAATTTTAAATCAGTTTATGAACACTGTACTATTCATCAAGAAAGAAGAAAAAACTAAACTAAAATAAAGATGATTTCCCTCATTCCATAATCAGCTTTATGTAAAAGGAAAAATTGAAGAGCCCACGATATATACTTCAAAATAATTTATTTGAAGCTCCATGGCTATTGAAAGGTGAATGAATGGAATATATAAGCTTAGAAACACTGGCTGTATTACATGATGTCAAAGCATTTTATATGGCCATATGTGCAAAACTGTTTATCAGATCATGAAAAGTGCTAATAACCTTTTTGTGTTAGAAAATGATGTGATTTGTGGAACTTGAAATGAAATCATGTGGGAAGAAAATCAGGCATTAGAAACCTAAACATATCTGTAAATAGCAAAAATAAAATCACATCAAATCACATCAAATCACTGACTCATCAGTGTTTACCATGACATGAAAATTGGATTAGAAGAAAACCTTCCATTCTGACGGGGAAAAGGTATTAATCCTGAATTCAGTGCATTCTGCTTTAATCATGTGTGACACTGTACACTCACAATTAGGGAATTAAAGTAGCAATAATAAAGGAAGATCGTTTCAATGAAAACTATAAAGAAATTCTTATTGATACTGTTTTTCTTGTATTAGGAAGAACAGGGGCAAGCAAATGAAAGATTGTTTCCCATACTCAGAAATGCAGCATAACTTGGTTAATTTATTCAGTTTAAAATATCTGCTTTTATATGGGTGCTGAGTATTGCCATAGGCACTGCTGAAACAATTAAACCAAATTGGAATTATGTATTGAGTAGGGCATATTGATTATCTTACCCTATCAATTTAAATTTTAGATCAAGAGATCTGGCTCTAATGTCACACTAAGTCTTCAAATTCCAGCTTCACATGCATCTTGGCACATGGTTATGTCTTCAATAAATTGGAGCAATGATAGATCTACAGATAGATAAATATTTTTATAAGTTTTGGTTTTATTTTTCTACTATCAAGAGAATATGATTGATTTTATAATTGTCTTTTTAGATGTTGTGCAATATACTTAGAACTTCAGCAGTATAGAAAATAGTACTCATAATTTCCCAATAATGAAAAATCTCTTAACAGTCTGCCCATGGCTTTCCATCAGGAAAACTGGAACTAATATACATGAGGGCAGATTCTGTTCTAGTTGTTCATCATGAACAAAGTATATTAGTAGTGAAGTGTTCAGATTTGATAAAAAAAATAGACCTGCCATCTAATAAACCATCTAGCTCATTAAAATCCAAACTCAACCAGAAAGAACACATGCTATTTTTATTTTATTCTAGCATAATTCATTGCAAAGAGTTTAACATATCAACCCCTTTGTTTGTATCTTTAATTATACCTATAATATTCTATACTATCATTTTACTTTTGGAAAATTTATTTTGACATATTGTTCTTAACCTTATCATGCAATGATATTCTACCTTTAGTGTTTTACATAGTTGAATAGTTTAGACTTACTAAATAATACTGAACTATGTCCTCTTTTAGCCCTTTATGTTATACTAAATTTTATAATTTTAAAATTTATGCCCTTTTCAAAAATTGAGCCTGCTTATTATGTTGGAGGATATTAAATATGTGATGTTTAAAATCCCCTAAACTCTATAACTTTTTAATCCATTTTGTAAGGAAATTTTTTAATATGAACACTATCACATGTAAACTTCAAGAGCTAAAATAAATTTTAAACTTAGTTGTGCCTTAGATATTTTTCAAACAACCATTTGCTAGACAGGTCCTGTGATATAAAATAGCAATTCCAAACATTATTTTAGAATTTCTCATCTTCCCCACCTCTTTTTCCCCTCCTTTTCCTTGTTTTCCTTTTCCTCTTCCCTCCCTTGTGGCTGTTCGTCTTTCTCTGTTTTCCTCTAACTCTTTCCTTCTTCTTCCTTTTTCTTAAAGAAATTCAAATTCAAAAAGTTAAATGATTTGACTATGTTTATATCTGAATATATATGTCACAACCTAACAACTAGCCCAGTTCCTGAAGCAGAGTGGGCCTTCCATAAATAAAGTCTATTGAATGAATGAATGAATTTTGTGCCCCCATAGCACACATCATAATGTATATTTCTGACACAGCTGCCAGTTCTTATCCTGCTACCAGATTAGTCTAAGGAGAGTCTGAGGCTATTTATACAGGATCCAGGTGAGTTGAAAATATGGGATAACTATTAGGTCAATATCCATAATTCACTTGTTCTTAATTTGAACTCTTGATGTTTGAAGGAAAAGTCACATGACAAGGGTGTCATAAAACCAGATCACCAGAGATTACAATTCTATGTCTCATAATTTAGGACTTTTAGGGTTAATTGATGTCAATTTTCCCTACAAATTATATATCACTCAATCACAAAGATATCTGTTCATATTTCAAATTGATGGTTTACTCCTATTAATCATCTTGCCAGATCTGATTTGGTAACTTGTAATGCTAGCTCTGCCTTAGTGTGCTTTTATTTTTTTCCCCCACAATGTATACATGCAAACACACACAAATTAAAGTTGGATAGAATGAAATACATATGCAATTATCTGAATGCTTGACCTTATGGAAATAACTCTTGATTCAGAAATGGAAAGGAAATCAAGTTGCTATGGAGATAAGCAGCATCATGGTCAACAGAACTAACCAGTAAGGCTTTGAGAAGTATGTTTTATTGGTGTATCATCTTCTAGTCAATTTAGGCCAATAAACTCATTTAATTAAATATGAAAGATACAGAACTGGAGAGGAAAGTAGGAGAAAAAAGTACTTAGTGGAATGTAACAATGACTTTTTATTTGGTATCTTAAAATCTTATAGATTTAAGATAAAATTAAGGTAAAATTTTATCTTATTTTAGGATTAAGATAAAATTTCAATATTTTGAATATTTAAAAATGTGAAAAATAAGGTGGGCAATAACTTTATATATTGCCTAATATATGCCAACTAAAACAGATGCCAACTAATATACTGCCAAGTAAAAGTCACTGTGCTACTCTATGCTTACCATGAGACAAATCAACCTTGAAAGTAGGTAAAGTAATAAGTTAATAATCTTTGTTATTTTTCCTCTGCTTCTTAGAGTTGAAGAAAGGGACACTAAGCCCATTGGTTAGTTTATTATATGTTTAACTTATCTTTGTTCAGCGAGTCATAGTAAATAAACCTAGGCTGGGATTCTGAAGGCATAGGCTTTATTCCTGAATATTCTTACTAGGACATACGAGTTTGAGTAAGTTACTTAATTTTGGGGCCTCAGTTTACCCATGTGTAAAATAAAATTCTTGGCTTTTGTTCTGTCTAAAGATGCTTCCAACTATTACATTTTGGTATTCTACAAGAAATCAAGACAAGTGGAAATAAATATTCATCTTAACACTTTCAACTAACTTATTGAGAAATGACTTCAAATTTTCCAATATAATTATATTTTCAATTTAGTCAAAATGTTGGGTATGTAGATATTATGAAAAGATTATCCATGAATTAACTCAAAGTATAAATGAGCCAAGAGGTTTCTCATCAGGAAGGAATAAGTAATAATTATTTTGTATATACATGAGACCAAATGTGTGGCTGCAAAGTAAACTTATCAACTACTGAACAAAATATTTCCGTCGTGTCTGCTTATTGACATGTTGCTAAAATTACTACCACAATTTCTGTATGATTTTTCCATTTTGCAAGGAAAATAGTTTGGTATGGTATAAGCACAGTCTTATGGGAAAAGAATGGATAAGAATATGATATATAAAAAGTTAAAATCTAATGAAGAGAATTATCAGAAGCAAAAGAAGAAAATTAAAGTGAATGAACAACTGAAAAGTTACTTCAATTAATTTAGTTTATAATATGGTTAAATAGGAAATCATGTAACTAACAGATGCTGGATTTTCTGATTTCCAACCCAGGATATTCACAATATATGCTGCTCTCTTAAAAACAATAAAAAGAGACAAAATACCTATGAGTATGGATACATCCATAGACCAAAGACTGAAATGAACTGTGTATGTAACATTGCATTGAAACTGTTTCCTCTATAATATGTAGATGGGTATTATTTTCAATGATTACAAACATGTTTTTTCTCAGTCACTGTTAAATTGTCATTTCAGTATGTCACAATTCCATTCAAATCATGCCTGCTTTTAGTTTGGATACTTTCTACCAGACAAATGTGAAAATCTAGGCCATTATTAGCCTTAAAACTGTTATATATATATCAACAGCTACATCTAGCTACGTAGCTATAAATATAAACATTAGTGCACTTTCTCTCTCCCACTTTGTGTGTGTGTGTGTGTTCCATTCCATATGACCATTTGGAAGTTCCACTTGACCATACTAAGTCATCTAAATTTGGAATTAGGTTTATGCTTTTAGAAATTATTTTATTTCTCTTTAATTATTGTGAATCATTTAAGTGTCTTTTATTGGCACATTGTTTGACATGTTAACATACGAAGAACAATCTTTCCTAAAAGGTACAAAGCTAGATAGAAATCCAATACATTGAATTCAAACAGGAAATTGCTACATATTACAGTAAACTAATTTTTCTACTTAGGAAAAAAAGACTTCTTGAGAAGAAAACTACACTTGCATTAATAGATTAGTAGGGTAAAGACTAATATAAGACAATTGGTATTGTTCATAACACCTTAGGATGCATTCCCAGTGGATTAATAACTTCCAACTAATAAATTATTCTATCATACATGAGTTTCCTTCATTTTTACTGGAGGAAATATGGGTTAATTTATGTCCAAAAGTGTTCAGTAAACTAAGTTGTGACAGTTCTTCAATGGCCAATGTGTGAATTATGTTTTTGATGTGAGAAAACTTTAAGAATCTACTCTTGATTAACAAAGCAAAACTGAAGGAACAAAACAGCAGCAGATTCACAGATTCCAAGAAGGGACTAGTTGTTACCAAAGGGGAGGGACCAGGGAGGGTGGGTGGGGAGGGAGAAGGGGATTAAGGGTCACTATAATTGGCAATCACAATATAGGTAGATCACTGGGAAGGCAGTGTAGCAGGAGAAGACAAATAATGACTCTGTAACATCTAACTCTGCTGATAGACAGTGACTACAATGGGGGGGAGGCGGGGAGGACTTGATAATATGGGTGAATGTTGAAACCACAATGTTGTTCATGTGAAACCTTCATAGGATTGTATATCAATGATACTTTAGTAATAATAATAAAAAGAATCTAGTCTTGGACACTTTCTTAATCTAGTTATGACTCCACTTGAAAAGCTGCATATACAGTGTGAAGTCACACACCTCCAAAGGAGATATTTAAAGCTGGGGTTGAATAATATTCAAATCTGAATAACATTCCTTCTTTCTAAATGTCTAATGTCTTATGCCACAACTCCTCAAATTTCAGTGAATGCTTGGTATAAGAACGTATGATATATTTTCTTAACAAAAGTTTTCACCTATTTTAAACAGAACAAGATAAGGTAATTCCAAATAGTGAGGATAACAGCATAGAATTAGAAAGCAATGATAGGATACTATGTGTATGGCACTGTAGATTCCATCTTCGAGAATTTCTTATCTACAATGAAAGCATATGATAAAATAAACTTAAGCAAAAATACATAGGATATAAAAGAAAATGACATTGTTTTCTCTCTTGATAATTCTGATGAAAATACCCTGCACTAAATATTAACTAAAGCATGGTTAGTGGCTGGTACAAAGTATCCCAGTGAGGTTGAATTTCTGGTGTTTTGCTTTAAAATATCAACAGGGAACCTGAAATAGTAATAATATTATCTGCTAGAAAAAGTATTAATAATGGAGTGTTGTAACAACTCAACGCACAATGAATATATCTTGTAAAAATATAATCATGTGTCATGTAAAGAGGTTTTACATATTAAATAGAATGTGTTAGGCAGAATGTAACACTTATTTTAAAAGGTTCTTTATCAAGAAATTTCTCAAATCCTCTAAAACATTGCAAAGAATACATCAAGAATTTGTGGGTGCTGTTCATAGTTAAACAGATTTCTTGGTAACAGCCACTTGAATAATGAGTACTGAGTAAAAGTTCAAGGTTTCACAGTTGACACTCTTTAGGTAAGAGCAATATAATCTTGGCTTTTTGCACATTTTGTAAATGGGTCAGAGTCCTCACATATATTATCAGTTCACAGAACTTTATCTCTTACATGCCCAGCATTATTCTGCCCTGCAGTCCTTACATACTTCTCCTGTTACCACTGCCTTCAATTCACATCCATCATCAAACTGAGCTCTGCTTTTTGCTGGGTACATCCTACTCTGATCATTTTCCCACAATATTTCCTGTCTGAGAAAATGTTTGTTTATCTAGCAGCATTAAAATATAGCCACAGGAAGAATGGAAACATTATTCAGCTACTATGTGCTTATACATTTCAAATCAGCATATTTTATATGCTATCACCTTTAACTGGGAGTGTCAGAAAGCAATACTATTTCAATACTTCATTCAATAACATCAAAATATGATAAAATCATACATATCATGTTTGTTATTTGGATCACCATAAATGGGCACATTACTGTCCTAACTCAATACCTAGACTTGAAATCTAGTCTGCTAAAATCATCATAGAATATTTTAAGTATTACTAAATTGTAAGATTGAATAAACAATCTAACTAGGGTCTATTAACCAAGGATTGAATAAGTATATGGAAGGCTGCCTGTTTTATATCATTCACATTTGTATCATTCACAGTCACATATGTATGTTTTCAATAGGGTTGATTCACCTCATTGGCAAATAAATATGTTACTGGTCATTACTTATTTTGGGGCCACTAGTCCTATATTGGCATGGGAACTACATTTTACATAACAGTAAATTATGACACTATTTTACTAAAATTCATAAAAAGACCAGCCAATCCAATTTTTTTCTCAGTGAAACTTTGGACTTTATAAAGAGGCTTTGCCACAGAAATACATAACATTTACTAATTCTAAAGGCAGTAAAAATTGAATAAAGTAGTTCTCAAAGTTGATTATGTATTTGAAACAGCTAGAGAACTTAAAAAACTACCAATGCCTGGGTCCTTCCCCAGAGATCCTGATGTAAAAGGTCTGGGTTGCAAACTGGGCATTGCAAGCTTTCACGGGGCCCTAGGCAGTTCTAACACGCAGCCAGAGTTGAGAAGCACTACAAAAATTCCTTCGCCACTTGAGAATTACTGTGCAGTGAGTCACATTAACTGACAGGTATAAAGACGTGGGAAAGGCAACTGCACTAATCAAGCACTTGCTATCTATTGGTTTCACAAAGTCTAACAAAACCCAAAAGCCTTGCCCCTTGGAACTTTTGTTCACTAAGTTTAAGTGCACTGGTTTCTGTTGCGAATTGTGAAATTTTTTCCCGTTGCAGATGGCTTCTTTGCTCACTCTCCTAATGGGATTTCCTGTTTTGCAATAGCCACAGCAATTTTTATGGCTAATCCAAAACATAATGTTTTAAATCAATTTAACACCCAGACAACTTTACACAGGTATTACAGAGATGGTATCTTATCATCAATAAAAATGATACACAACCTGTTCTCAAGTTACACAACAAACGATTCCCAGAAATCACCTTTATTATGGAATACGAAACAGATCTCAGAGACAGTTCCTTTAATGCTAGAGATTTACAGCATTGCATTCACCATTGCTTACTGTGGAAAAGACTGAAGGTCAGTGTTTGAGATTTGCTTCACTACACACCTTCTTTTCATGAAAGTGAGGAGGGTAATCTATCTGTCATGTTATAAAGAGATGCACTGTTTGAAGCATTATGCACTTCAAGGAGAAAACCCAAGTCCTAAATCAATGTTTAAAGTATATTTGGATAACAATAGCTCTCAATCATAAATAATAAAACAGGCTGTTAAAGTGTATCTGATAAATACTTTAGGCCAAGAGGAGTCAAATATAATGGGAAGGGAGATGCCATTTGAACAGAATAAAAATTCAATGGTTTATGTGACTGACATAAGTTAAAAAGAGACCAAAATATAGGTGCTCCAAAACATGAAGATAACAAGAAGCCATCCTATTTTAAAGAAAGGTTAGTGAATTTATGGAAGCCCTCACTTTTAAATAAGTAAGCCTGATGGAAAACCTAAGCACATGTAAGTGGAATTTAGTTTTATTCAAGAAGAATATTCTATCATAGGTTATTACAGTAAACTAAGCTAGTTATATAAGACTGAATTTTTGGTTTACATACTTCTTTTCCTGATTACACACGGAGTCCCTGAGGTCTAAGAGCCCATCTCATTCCCTTAGACATTTTTCTCACCAAGCACAGAGTCTGATACACAGAAACCATTCCATATATGTTGTTAAATAGATGACAACAAATGTTCATTAAATATTTACTAGGTTTCAAGTAGTATATTAAGCATAGGGTGAAGGAACTTTTAAGACATCTTGGATGATTACTTCAATGATTTACCACTTTAATGTCTGTAATTTAAAGCATAGAAGTTAATTCTAGAAATTTCTTTTAAGCAATAAAGAAATAATTTAAATAAGTGAGAGTCAGTTTCACAGTGATACTCAAGAAATGGGCTAGGAAATTAACTAGTATATTTACAATACTTTGGTAAAACAACATCTGATAATTCTCAGAGGCTTCCCTGTGAATTTCCTGTGAATTTAGTAGGATACTTGCCCACCTTAAAAATTAAATGCATGATGAGGGGCATATATATAAGAAGTAAATTAATACAAGGAATTAGTGTCAAAAACAATATATCTAACCTAATAGTCACAAGACACAAAACAGTAAAATCTTACTTCTTACTTATAAATGTCTCAACATCTGACTCAGCAACCCTGGTTAACTCCAGTGGAGAAATATATGTTAAGCTCCCACTATAATATAATCTCCCAAGATACGTGGCTGATTGATAGAAAAGTGATGAATCTAAGTCACTATTACCAAGGTCTTCACTTACATTGCACTCTTACATCCAGATATTTCATCATAGAAATGACTATATATTCGAATCACTGCCATACTTTATCCACCTCTGTGGATCCAATCTACCTCTACCTTTTCTCTAGATATTAACGTATGCTTGCTCTAGTCCTCAGATCATAATGTTTAAGGGACAGAAAACATATGATAAATTGTCTTTAAGATAATTAAGAAGTTTTTGATATTTGTTTGAAAATCTCAATGAATATCCTATGTATGTTATCGCTCTAATGCTTACAAATTTATGACTATTAGAATATTATGGAAAACTGGCATCATTACAAAAGAACATGGTATAATACAAGTGAATAACTTGTATATTCAGTAGGTACTGAAAAAAACTGTCCTCTACTGGTGGCAAGAGAGCGAAAGATTATGGCATAATTAAAATTTAACAGCCATGCAGAAAAACATATGATTCAATGGAGTAAGCATGGTTTGTTAATCAGGTAGTTGAAAAGAGAAAAGTCAGCAGATGTCCTTATGTCGATGATATTGGCAAACCCTATTAGAAAACATTATCCAATAAATTCCCTAGGAAACTTTCCCCTGCTAGTCACTTTAAGAAATCAAAAGATAAGAATTAAAAAGGTAAAAGCAAAACGACTTTTTGCTCCTAAAATAGGGAGATTTTTCCATCTCCAATGTGTCATTAATTTAGCAGTGAGGACATCTATGTCACTGTTTCTGATATGAAAATCTAAGTTTAGAACAGAATTGTAATTTTTTCATTTGTTTGGCTGAGATCAGAGATATAAATTCTAAAAAGAGCTCTACATTTTGGAGCATCGATTTTAATGGATCAGTTGTTGAGTTAGTCATAGACAGTACCAGACAATGCTTCCAAATTATGTACTGACTCAGATGGCATTAAATGACAGAAGCAATGACTTTCAATAGTTGCTAGGAAAAAAGGAATGGAATACTGCCCAATCTATGAAAATGGAAAGAGTACATATGCAAAAGGCTAAACTTGTAACTACAGCTAACATTTTTGTAAAGCTAAAGAGATCTGGGAATAGTGTATTTAATACACATAAGAGTGCTATTCAAATAAACCTTTAAAATGCTTTCTTCTTTTCTACTGTTTCAAATAAAATACATTTCAAAACCTTTTAAAGCCTTGACTTATTTTACTTAAGATGTCACTGTCTATTGTCTCCCATACATTAGAAGAGGGCATAGAGCTGAAATTAATATGTATGATTTTATTTCAGAACGTCTTCAATGCTATGGCACACACAGTGAAACATCTGCTTCTTAGAGATATAATGGGTGAATTTTGATGTCGCAAGGTGAGACAATAGTAGGTATGAGGACTTAGAACATTTTTATGGGAGGTTTAGAGTTTTCAGTAAAGAATGTGAAAAGGATGCAGTGTGATCATGCAGCTTCCTCCTGCCCTGCGTTTTTTTTCATACAGGTCAAAGAAAAATTACATTTTTCAAGAAATAAAGAGTCCAGAATGGACACTTCAGTCAATTTGAAACTTACAGAAAAATACTTGAAAAAATACTCAAAGAATCAGTGTTTTAAAAAGAAGATAACTATTCATACTGATTTTCCCAGAATACTCCTATACACACCAAAAAACAGAAACAAAACTGTCTGAATTAGGGCTAAGGAGTAAGTAGTTCACCATTCATGACACATATTTTTTTCTGTCTGTGGGTAAAACTGCAATATTTCCAAAATCCCTCACTTGGCCTTAGTGCATCTTCATATTAACATGTGTTTCCAAGGGGTGGAGAGAAGTAGTCCATCTCCATATCAATAGGTAATAACACGGGGGAGCAAGGACATATCTGGACCAGAGAGTTTGGGTGGGGTCTCTTTTTGCAGCCTGATCATGAGAGACATGGGCAAGCAGAAGTGGATGACTGCTTGCACGCAATAAACAGGTTTCTCCCACTTTAGTTCTCTCTTTGACTAATTTGGGTTTCAAAGGTAATTTGCCCAGGGCTGGAACATATTCCCACCCACCACCATTTTTACACTGTCTTACATGAAGCTAGAAGAGCTTGAAAAGAAGATTTTAAATCCTTGTATTATCTACATTTGCTATTGCATTAATATAATTCTCCACATTTTATTCTGAAAAATTGGAAATCAGTTTCCTTTGGATTAAGACAGTTCTATTAAACTCATCAAAATTCAGAAATTAAAAGTAAGACAAATATACTAAGTGTTTATAAAATGTGAAATATGATATTGTGCTAAGAATTGAGGAGAAACAGAAGAAATATGTAGTTGATTAACATGAACTCACAATACAGGTACAAACATTATACTTTTGTGCAGATATGGATGGACAGATCACAGAAGTCCTATGCAAGAAAGGTTTCCAGAAAGACTGAGAGAGGAACAATGGTTAGAACAACAAATGTAATGAAAAGTTCTGGATGTAGTAAGCAGAAAATCTTGGGCAAATGATAAAAGGGTTCTAGTAAAGTTGGCAGGTAAATACAATAGATTATAGCAGGGAATGTGAGAAAATGCAGTTAATAGGAGGAGATGATTCCCTCATTTTAGTAGTGAATTACAGCACTATTTAAAGAGGATAGCCTTCTTAAGGTGAGGTGGTATATAATATTATTTTCCTTAACAAGTGACATTTATGTATTTATAAAGAAAAAAGAGAAGTGGCATGTAGGAAGAGACTAAAGAGCTAGATATTTCAATAATTAAAAGGTAACAAATGGGAGACTAGAAAGGAACTCAAAGATGTTTTCTCTCTTAGGAGATTAGGACTAAAAGAAATCTGCTGATAATTCAGGGTGAGAAACTGTGAAATAAATCTCAAGATGGTTGAAAATGTTTAGGAAGTCATTCAAGGCTTGGGATGAAAGTTAATGAGAGGAGCATAAAAAGACTTCTGAACAGTATGTAGAGCCAAAGCGGAAGCTTAATATTCTGATTGTGCAGTAAGCTATAACTTCAGTACAATTTTGTGCTTTTTTCCCCCAAACAGTGATCAATGGCCTGTGGAGAATATAATCTGTGAGGGGACTAGAGTTGAAAATTGACACTGTAAACAGAGTGAGAAGCCAAGGATGAAAAGTCAAGGATAGCAAAGAAGAGATGGGGAGATAAGTGTAACCAGGAAGGAATTTCATAGAGCAGGTAAAATGGAGAGAGTCTGAGTAATTGGAGGTATAGTGAAGGAAAAGCTCAAGTTACACAGATAATATAGGGCAGATAATTAAGTTATGATCATGGAAAAGGAAGGACAGTGTTCAAAATCCTTGTAATAATATGAAAATTAGATCCCAGGAATGCACATATGTACATATAAGGGCCATAGAATCAACAAAAACAGCAACAAAAATCAACAAAAACAAAAGAAATTTAAAATTACCAAATAGGTAGGTCAAAACATATTTATCTGTGCTGAGGGCTACATTAACAGTTGTAACACTGAATGCAGGTACAAGCAGAAGTCTTGAATAAGCACGTTAGGAGTATCCAAAAAGATCGAAACAGAGGAGTCCTTCAAATCATCTGCCACTTTTGGTCACTGACCAGATTTTCAGTCACTGCTCATTAAGTTAAATAAAGAATCTAATCCAAAGCAAAATAAGAAGCTGTCAAGACACTACAAAAAGCCTCAGAGTGTACCTGTAATATAATATTCTTGGAAGATCGTATCTATGGAACCTAGGTATGAGGAAGGTAGATGGGTTTCCTTACAGGTGGCTATGGTAAATTAGAGTTCTTTGTGTGATTTCATTTTCTCATAGCATTACCAACACTAAAATGAATGTTTGATAAGGAAAACTGGTTAGTATAGAGGAAATGACATTCACAATTGGTGTTGATTTAGCCTTCTGCATTTGCTGGATTATAATGCTCCAAAAAGTAACATATGTAAATAATCCTTCACTAAAGCCAAAGTAGGTGGAAACATCTTTAGAAATGTACTCTTAGAATTGCCCTTAGAATAAGCTTTTAAAAATATCTCAATGTGCCATTCCATATTCAAATTATTAAACTACAAGTTTAGGAGAATTTCCAAAGGAAGAACTTACAAAACATTTCTGGATTGTTGAATAAGATAAGATATAAAGAAGTACCTTGGAGACACTAGTAAAATGAGTTATTTAATGAATGTTAAAAAGAAACAGGAGAAGCTAAGATGGTGGCGTGAGTAGGGCAGTGGAAATCTCCTTCCAAAACCATATACATTTTTTAAAATACAACAAGTACAACTATTTCTAAAAGAGAGGCCAGAAGATACAGTACAACAGTCAGGCGACATCTACGTCTGCAAGAACTCAGCACCTCACGAAGGGGGTAAGATACAAGCCATGACCTGGCAGGACCTGAGTGCTCCCCCCACCCCAGCCCACCAGTGGGAGGATAGGAGTCAGAGCGGGGAGGGAGTGGGAGCCTAAGACTGCTAAATACCCAGCCCTAGTCATCTGCACTGGGAGCACAGACACATGGTGCATGGTGTGCTGGATATTATGGAAATGGAAAAGTAAAACCTGCAAGTAGGCCCCACAGCTGATGCCCCTGGGACAAAAGAAAAGCGAGTGCTTTTTGAAAGTCTTAAAAGGACAGCGGCCACACAGCTGGATGCAAGAGTCCCAGCACACTCAGCCCAGCAGCTGGGAATCCCAGGGAAATTCAGGGGCTCCAGCCCCTTGGGAGACAGTGCAGCTCTGAAGCCCCTCACAGAGACAAACAGCCTCCATCCATTCCCCCTCCCGTGTGGTCCCGCCATAGCAGGGGAGCAGCCTGAGAGCGGCCACACCCACAGCAACAGCCCAGAGCCTCCTCCACAGCCACCTGGGCCAGACTCAGAGGACCCGCTGGTGCGTGGAAGCCCAGCACAGACAGAGGAAGCCAGGACAGGATGCAAACGGTCGCTGTTCTCACAGGAGAGCAAAACCGGCATGCCTGCCCCTCCCAGCGGAGCTCTGGGATACACTGAAGGCTGCCCCAACCGTGGCAGCTCAGGAAATAAAACCGGAAGCTGCTACCCATGTGTGGGACATTGTTCTCCCAGCTGACACACGTGCCAACTGCCTATGACTATCACTATTGCCATGAAAAAGCAGAAGAATTTGATCCAGTCCAGAGTTACACAGACAACCCCTGAGAGAGAGCATGGGGAGATAGATTTAACCAATCTTCCCGAAAAAGAATTCAAAATAAAGGTCATAACCATGCTGATGGACCTGCAGAGAAACATGCAAGAGTTAATTGATCAAGGTAGGAGGGAGAATACAGAAATAAAACAATCTCTGCAAAGACTTAAGAGCACACTGGATGAGGTGCAAGAGGCTGTTAATGGAATAGAGATCAGAGAACAGGAACACAGAGAAGCTGAGGCAGAGAGAGATAAAAGGACCTCCAGGAATGAAAGAATATTAAGAGAACTGTGTGCCCAAGCGAAATGGGACAAAATTTGCATTGTGGGGGTACCAGAAGAAGAAGAGAGAGAAAAAGGGATAGAAAGTGTCATTGAAGAAATAATTGCTGAAAACTTCCCCAACCTGGGGAAGGAAGTAGACTCTCAGACCATAGAAGCCCACAGATCTCCCAACACAAGGGACCCAAGGAGGACAACACCAAGACACACAATAATTAAAATAGCAAAGATCCAGGACAAGGACAAAGTATTAAAGGCAGCCAGAGAGAGAAAAAAGGTCACCAAAAAAGGAAAATCTATCAGGCTATCATCAGACTTCTCAAAAGAAACCTTACAGGCCAGAAGAGAATGCCATGATATATTTAATGCAATGAAACAGAAGGGCTTGAATCAAGAATACTGTATACAGCACAATTATCATTTTAATATGAAGGGTGGATTAAACAATTCTCAGACAAGCAAAATTTGAGGGAATTTGCCTCACAAAAACAAACTCTGCAGGATATTTTAAAGGGACTGCTCTAGATAGAAGAAGCACTCCTAAGGTTATAAAGACATCACCAGAGAAAATAAATTCACACCAAAGAAAGCAGACCAACCAAATACTACCTAAAGGCAAAAAATTAAATCAACTACTCACAAAAGCAGTCAAGGGAAACACAAAAGAGTACAGAATAAAACACCTAACAAATAAAAGAATGGAGGAGGAGGAATAAGAAGGGAGAGAAACAAAGAATCATGAAACTGTGTTTATAATAGCTTAATAAGTGAGTTAAGTTAGACAGTTAGACAGTAAAGAAGCTACCCTTGAACCATTGGTATCCACAAATCTAAAGCCTGCAATGGTAATAAGTACATATCTTTCAAAAATCAACCAAAATGTAAATGGACTGAACGCACCAATCAAAAGACACAGAGTAATAGAATGGATAAAAAAGCAAGACACATCTATATGCTGCTTACAAGAGACCCACCTCAAACCCAAAGACATACACAGACTAAAAGTCAAGGGATGGAAAAAGATATTTCATGCAAACAATAGGGAGAAAAAAGCAGGTGTTGCAGTACTTGCATTACACAAAATAGACTTCAAAACAAAGAAAGTAACAAGAGATAAAGAAGGACATTACATAATGATAAAGGGCTCAGTCCAACAAGAGGATATAACCATTATAAATATATATGCATCCAATACAGGAACACCAACATATGTGAAACAAATACTAACAGAATTAAAGGAGGAAATAGAATGCAATGCATTCATTTTAGGAGACTTCAACACACTACTCACTCAATAGGACAGATCCACCAGACAGAAAATAAGTAAGGACACAGAGGCACTGAACAACACACTAGAATAGATGGACCTAATAGATATGTACAGAACTCTACACCCAAAAGCAGCAGGATACACATTCTTCTCAAGTGCACATGGAACATTTTCCAGAATAGACCACATACTAGGCCACAAAAAGAGCCTCAGTAAATTCCAAAAGATTGAAATCCTACCAACCAACTTTTCAGACCACAAAGGTATAAAACTAGAAATAAATTGTACAAAGCAAACAAAAAGGCTCACAAACACATGGAGGCTTAACAACATGCTCCTAAATAATCAATGGATCAATGACTAAATTAAAATAGAGATCAAGCAATATATGGAGATAAATGAAAACAACAGCGCAAACCCCCAACTTCTGTGGGATGCAGCGAAGGCAGTTCTAAGAGGAAAGTATATAGCAATCCAGGCCTATTTAAAGGGAGAACTATTGCAAATGAATAATCCAAAGTCACAATTATTGAAACTGGAAAAAGAAGAACAAATGAGGCCCAAAGTCAGCAGAAGGAGGGACATACTAAAGATTAGAGAAGAAATAAATAAAATTGAGAATAATAAAACAATAGAAAAAATCAATGAAACCAAGAGCAGAATCTTTGAGAAAATAAACAAAATAGATAAGCCCCTAGCCAGACTTATTAACAGAAAAAGAGAATCTACACACACCAACAGAATCAAAAACAAGAAAGGAAAAATCACAATGGACCCCACAGAAATACAAACAATCATTAGAGAATACTATGAGAATCTATATGTTAACAAGCTGGAAAACACAGAAGAAATGGACAACTTCCCAGAAAAGTACAACCTGCCAAGACTGACCAAGGAAGAAACAGAAAATCTAAACAGACCAATTACCAGCAAAGAAATTGAAGCAGTAATCAAAAAACTACCAAAGAACAAAACCCCCGAGCCAGATGGATTTACCTCGGAATTTTATCAAACATACAGAAAAGGCATAATACCCATTCTCCTTAAAGTTTTCCAAAAAACAGAAGAGGAGGGAATACTCCCAAACTCATTCTATGAAGCCAACATCACCCTAAAACCAAAACCAGGCAAAGACCCCACCAAAAAAGAAAACTACATACCAATATCCCTGATGAACGTAGATGCAAAAATACTCAACAAAATATTAGAAACCGAATTCAAAAATATATCAAGAGGATCATACAACATGACCAACTGGGATTCATCCCAGGGATGCAAGGAAGGTACAACATTCGAAAATCCATCAACATCATCCACCACATCAACAAAAAGAAGGACAAAAACAACATCATCATCTCCATAGATGCTGAAAAAGCATTCGACAAAGTTCAACATCCATTTATGATAAAAACTCTCAACAAAATGGGCACAGAGGGCAAGAACCTCAACATAAGAAAGGCCATATATGATAAACCCACAGCTAACATCATACTGAACAGTGAGAGGCTGGAAGCTTTTCCTCTGAGATTGGGAAAAAGACAGGGATGCCCACTCTCCCCACTGTTATTCAACATAGTACTAGAGGTCTTAGCCATGGCAATCAAACAAAACAAAGAAATACAAGGCATCCAGTTTGGTAAAGAAGAAGTCAAACTGTCACTATTTGCACATGACATGATATTGCACATAAAAACCCTACAGACTCCACTCCAAAACTACTAGGACTAATATCTGAATTCAGCAAAGTTGTAGGACCCAAAATTAACACACAGAAATCTGTGGCTTTCCTATACACAAATGATGAACTAGCAGAAAGAGAAATCAGGAAAACAATTCCATTCACAATTGCATCAAAAAGAATAAAATACCTAGGAATAAACCTAACCAAGGAAGTGAAAGACCTATACCCTGAAAACTACAAGACACTCTTAAGAGAAATTAAAGAGGACACTACCAAATCGAAACTAATCCCATGCTCTTGGCTAGGAAGAATTAATATTGTCAAAATGGCCATCCTGCCTAAACCAATCTACAAATTCAATGTTATCCCTATCAAAATACCAACAGCATTCTTCAACGAACTGGAACAAATAGTTCTAAAATTCATATGGAACCACCAAAGACCCCGAATAGCCAAAGCAATCCTGAGAAGGAAGAATAAAGTGGGGGGTATCACGCTTCCAAATTTCAAGCTCTACTACAAAGCCACAGTAATCCAGACAATTTGGTGCTGGCACAAGAACAGAGCCACAGACCAGTGGAAAAGGATAGAGAGTCCAGATATTAAACCAAACATATATAGTCAATTAATGTATGAAAAAGGAGCTATGGACATACAATGGGGAAATGACAGCCTCTTCAACAGCTGGTGTTGGCAAAACTGGACAGCTACATCTAAGAGAATGAAACTGGATTATTGTCTAACCCTATACACAAAAGTAAATTTGAAATGGATCAAAGACCTGAACGTAAGTCATGAAACCATAAAACTCTTAGAAAAAAACATAGGCAAAAATCTCTTGGTCATAAACATGAGTGACCTCTTCATGGACATATCTCCCCGGGCAAGGGAAACAGAAGCAAAAATGAACAAGTGGGACTATATCAAACTAAAAAGCTTCTGTACAGCAAAGGACACCATCAATAGAACAAAAAGGCATGCTACAGTATGGGAGAATATATTTATAAATGACAGATCCGATAAAGGGTTGACATCCAAAATATATAGAGCTCATGCACCTCAACAAACAAAGAGCAAATAATCCAATTAAAAAATGGTAAGAGGGGCTGAATAGACAGTTCTCCAAAGAGGAAATTCAGATGGCCAACAGACATGAAATGATGCTCCACATCGCTAATCATCAGATAAATGCAAATTAAAACCACAGTGAGATATCACCTCACACCAGTAAGGATCGCCACCATCCAAAAGACAAACAACAACAAATGTTGTGGAGAAAGGGGAACCCTCTTACACTGCTGGTGGGAATGTAAACTAGTTCAACCTTTGTGGAAAGCAGTATGGAGTTTCCTCAAAAAGCTCAAAATAGAAATACCATTTGACCCAGGAATTCCACTTCTAGGAATTTACCCTAAGAATGCAGCAGCCCAGTTTGAAAAAGAAAGATGTACCCCTATGTTTATCGCAGTGCTATTTACAATAGCCAAGAAATGGAAGCAACCTAAGTGTCCATCAGCACATGAATGGATAAAGAAGATATGGTACATATACACAGTGGAATATTATTCAGTCATAAGAAGAAAACAAATCCTACCATTTGCAACAACATAGATGGAGCTAGAGGGTATTATGCTCAGTGAAATAAGCCACATGGGGAAAGACAAGTACCAAATGATTTCACTCATATGTCGAGTATAAGAACAAAGACAAAAGTGAAGGAACAAAACAGCAGGAGACACACAGAACCCAAGAATGGACTAACAGTTAACAAAGGGTAAGGGACTGGGGAGGATGGGTGGGAAGGGATGGGTAAGGGTGGGGAAAAAAGAAAGGGGGCATTACGATTATCATGTGTAATGTGGAGGGGGGCGTCACGGGGAGGACTGTGCAACACAGAGAAGACAAGTAGTGATTCTACAGCATCTTACTTTGTTGATGGACAGTGACTGTAATGGAGTTTGTAGGGGGGGCTTGGTGATGGGTGGAGTCTAGTAAACATAATGTTCCTCATGTAATTGTAGATTAATGATACCAAAAAAAAAGAAAGAAACATGCCCAAAATGGAGTCGTTTATATTAAGCCTCACCAAGACTTAATGCACAACATAATTGCAGTTTCAGCCTCTCCCAAGAGTGGAATTTTAAACCAATCAGTCTAGAATTTCCTGGTATCTTAGTGAGGTAAGCTGCATTAAGAAACACTGCTTTTCCTCTGAAGGGAAAGTGCCGTGCCTGAAATCATCCCTTCTTTTACTAATAACTTCTTGCCCTGCCTTCCTTCCTATAAAAACCTATTTTGAACAATTCTTGGAAACATGTCTCTACTTGCTAGATGGGATGGGATGCTGCCTGATTCATAAATTGCTTAATAAAGCCAGTTAGATCTTTAAATTTACTCAGCTGAATTTTGTTTTTTAATTGAGTGAGCATTGTCATTGCCTCCCTCTTCTTCATGTAGCCTTGGCACAAATGAGTACACAGATCACAAGAGTCTGGAGGAAGACAGGCCAATGACAGAAAACGACTTATACTTGCTCTGGTACTATAGCTACTCTTTTTGATACCCACTAGCTTTGTCTGAAAGAAGCCTCTTTGTAAATTCACCTCTGGCAAATATAAAGAAATAAGAAATACACTCCTTTGAGAATTTCACTCAGTTCTGTTTCTGCCATCTTCAGTTTAACACTTTGGTGAACACACTCTTTAACAAGTACAGCCATTTGTGCAATCCTCCAAGGCAATTTAGACTGAGGCTTACCCAGAGTTGGGGGATGGTGGTGGGGATCTTGAAGAAAAATGTCTGCATGGAAATTTTCAGGTGAGCGCTAAGAGAATCGGTTTGCGTTTAAGCAAGAAATGTTTTTTTTTTAATGTTAACCAGATTAAAATGTATACTTCTTTTAGTTCAACACAAACATTGCTTACACTAATTTATTCAGTCACAGGTGGCTGTGTTGAAATGTGTTTTCCCCCTAATTAGCTTTTAGTCAGCTGAATACCAACTGGTTAAAAAATGAATGAACTGTGGAGGGTCGCATATGCTTTTCTGTTCTTTTACTGCCACTAGCTTCTCCATGAAATATAAACTTTGAGGAGGAAGGAAATACAGTGTTGACCTCTGTAACAAATCTCTGATTTGGAATCTGAAAATAGGTCCTGTTTTGTGAAGCCTCTAAAGTCATTTAAATTAAATAGATGGGAAGTCATTGAGAAATTCTATATACTTTGGTGTTTGAATCTAAAAGACAATAAAGCATTCATTTGTATACTTCATTCCTAGGAAAGATAATGTGTTGCCCTATTTTTTCCAAATGAAGGATCCTTACATTTTCCACTTTGAATTAAACTGAATATAAAAGCTGTATTTTATAATTTATATTAAAAAACCTAAATAGGTGACGTTCAGAAGTTCAAGAGATTAATTCGACTTTTTATGGTAACATTTGCAATAAATCCAAAGTTAATGAATATTCTGACACTTGATATATTTAAGGTTTATAGCTTTTGGATTCAATGTCCAAAATACCCTTCAAATGTATACATAAATGCAATGAACCAAAAATGAAGGGCATCAGAGGACAGAGCTAATCGCCATAGTATATATTAACCCTATTATATTAGACTAGGTATAGAATGTGTAAGGAATAGTGAAAACTGCTTAATGATAGGTCTGTAGCATCATCATAATTGACAGAAACAATATTCAAAAAACATATTCTTGCAGAAACAACCTATAACATTAAATATCTTGAATATTACTACTAAAATATAATAAAACATTTCTTCTAAGATAAAAGAAGAATTTTTTTATGATTTAAAGTTTTTTTCTCTCTCTTTTTTTAGAGAGGTATTCTGTGCAGCTTGCCTGGGTTCAAACCATGGCTTTTCCATTTGTGAGCTCTGTAACCTTAGGTAAGTCATTTAAGCTCTCCGTCTATGGTTTCCTCATCTGTGAAAAATGTTATTAGGTTGCTGTTCTGTTAGACCCAAACATGTATGTAGGTATGCGAATGTATGTGTGTGTATATATATATATATATATATACACACACACATAGATGTACACACACACACATGCATACAGTGCTTGAAACAGAGTAAGCATGATATTAGTAATTTATTTTTATCATGTTTATTTTAGTATAGAAATGAGGCAGAGCAGAGAAATAGGACAAGGGTCACGCCATTCTAAAATCTACTTAGTTCACAAACAAAGGCCTAGCTTATTCTTTAACTTGACCTTTAGCTGTTCTCCCTTCTTCCAGTCACCTTAATCAATAAGTAACATTCAGGATAGGAGACCTCTGGAGTGTAAATGAACTTGTGTATAAAAAATACTGAGATCCAGATTACCAGTCATTTAAATAACCCTATTCTTAAGGTAAAACTTCAAAGGAATTATTAATCAGCTGTGTATATCATGCTTTATGCTGACCCCTGCCCATAAGTTCCTATAAAACCCCAAACCCTAAATCCTTAAGCATGCCTCCTCTCTGAGGATGTCAGCACACCTGAGTGTGTACTGTCCCTTAAAATAAAACTTTTTTGTTTTTAAGCCCAATGCACTTTGTCTCTGAATTCCTTTTTGCAGCAAAGACAAGAACTCACTGACATCCATCACTAGTGGTAAGCATCTTTGTCATTTCACAGTTTCATTCAACTTCCTAATCTTTAGTGCAATGCTTTCTCCCCCATTTTATGCTCTGACAAGTAGGGAAGTGGCTGCAGGTACCTTTGAACAGGGAAGGGCTTGCTTGTTCCATTACCTGGGTGACCTGGACAGAACTGTGGCTGTAGGATCCTGTTCTTTAGCAGACTGCACCAAAGTCTCCTTTCCTATATTTTGGGAAGTTCTCAGAACGTAAACACTCCATCCAATGCTCCAAGGCTCCCCCAATTCTAGGGTGTTGGCGACATAATTCCTACACAGAGCAGATCACATAGGCATTGGATGCCCTGGCTTTAGGAGTTACCAAGAGATTTGCCCTACACTGAGCAGAAGTTCAATGAACTTCTCCTTTCTCCCTTGGTCTTCCTTGCTTTCTACCACCTGGGTGGCTGCACAAATAAAAAAGCCCCCTTTCCTGGCCCTATGCAACACTGACACTCGCTACTACTTTCACTTTAATGAGTTTCTTTCTTACCTGACCTCATGTGACCTATTCTCAAATTCTTTACCAGAGTCAAGAGCCCTCCTTCCCTGTCCAGGCTGAGGTTTTGCCTAGCATGTAGGAGAGACCTCCCAAGATGGGACTGCTTGGCAACAGAAAGGTACTGGGAAAAATGACCAGCTGTTCACAACTATCTCTCTTACTCTACTCTCTGCTTTGTCTTGGCCAAACTTTAGTCAGTTTTCTCTCTCCTTCCTAGAGGCCCCTGATGTCCCCTTGCCCCCGAGAAATGAGTAAGCACTAAAAAAGCGGAACGTGGCCCCTTTATCAGTGTATCCTGGGAATCAGCTGACCTCAGCAAGACACTTTTCCTGGATGATGGCACTGGTCATTTATCATCCTTCTCCAGTTTCTTCTTGAAAGAGTGCTTATTCTGCTTGCCACTCCTTACTCTAAAAAAGAAACTCCTTTTTCTGTTGTATTTTAAGATCCCTTAAGATTTCTGAGGTCAGAGTCTTCTCCCTAGTTTGAATAAAGTCTTTCTCTAAATTCAAATTTAGTATTATTTGACACACAAAAAAATCCTTCACTAAGAACCACATTCTCCATTGCTTTTTATATTGTGATTATATTACTGTTTTAATATCAACCATTGAAGAGTTTTATGTTCAAATTTCATGATCCAGGTTCTCTGAACAGTAAGTGAGTTCACTTCAGAGTCCTCTATACAGAGTCCTAATTTCTTTAAAGAAAGACATTTTCCTATTTATAGAGTAACTACCCTACATGAAATTTGCTCACATTTCTATTCTTCAAAATTACAATTTTTAAATAACTGAGCAACAGATCCATTTCTAAATTTACCAGAATGATATTTTACTATCCTCTTTTCCTTCCTTTTAATTGGAGAACTCTTCTACAACCTTTTGCCTTCTGGGAGGAGCTGATTCTCAAAAAGCCATCACTCCAAGGCCATAGTGATAAGAGATCAGACAGGCATTTGAAAACTCTCAGAAAGTATATTGATTGAAAACTCTTTAATGGTATTTTAGTTTATCTCTCAAACATTAATGAAAATCCATTTTGATATTCTAGTCAGGCTCTATTTTCAGGTAATTCTCACACTTGATAAACATATCCAGGGCTACCAGATTACTTCTGGCATAATTTAGACCTCCTTTTGGCAAGTTCTTTTTCAAAAACAAAATTAGATTCCTCAAACTAGAATAGGATCATTTTTCTTAAAGATTACACTCACATTTAGCCTAGCATACAGTTATGGCAACATTCTGGCTCTTAATATGGACAACATTTAAGGCTTACTGAACTTAGTTTCCAAAATACTTTCCATCAGAAACTTAAGGGAAACACTTCTTTCAACTCAAAACACAGTGAGGAAATCAAGGCATAAATTCTAGGAAACAAATGCCAGTGAACAGCTGAAAAGCTTCATCTTCAGTGGTGGTGCAGTTTAACTGGTAAGGTACTTAAAATGTAACAATATGTGTGACATAGCTTATTTTTTAAATAGTAGAAAACCAAATTTTTCTAGAAAGCTAGGCAATTCATACATATGTGAGAACTTAAAATTTTCACACTGAAAGATGACATTCTAAAGCCCAGTTTCTCGGAGAACATCAATTTTCTGATTAACCATGTTTAGTTTAGTTATAGAATTTCTCCCTGTGACCCTATCAGACATCATCATGCTTCATATTCACTAACTTTTGCTGTCATTGAAACATTGTGAATTGACACCAGAATGGTCCTTTTTATTGCTAAAATTTATCATAAAATAACTGTACTACCAGAACTATCACAAAGTGATGCTGTCAGCAGTATGTTGTTTTGGCACAGTGGAAAAAGAAAGTGTTGGTGAAAAAGAAAATAAAATAAGACTTGAAAATTGCTTCCAGGGCTATGTAAAAGATACAAAATGTGGAGACAGCTTGGCTTGAAGCTCTTTGAAGGCAGAACCACAACATATGTCATCTTAAATACTTACAGCTTTAACTCCATGGAGTAACTACTGTAGCTTCAGAAATTTGAGAAAAATATAGCACAACACATTTTGAAATCAATTTGCTTTGAAATTTACAGTCTTACCTTTCCTTCCTTTTTTCCCTCAGATTTCCGCTGATTTAGGGTAAAATGCAGGCAAAGGAAGCAATAGAAAACAAAAACAAAAATGAAAATCAGCTCCTATTTGTTACTGCAAATACATTATTGTTTTTTAAATGTCAATATTCCCAGTGCAATGGTATATAGTTTTGTTCTTCTACTGAAACTGCTTTCATCTGCTGCATTCTTCAGTGTTTTTAGTAGAAGGATATAGCATTACAAATTTCATGCAATAATATGAAGAGACAAATAAAAAAACTTCAGTCAGCATTAAAAAATTAGGTTATATGCTGAGCCCACATAGACATTGGCCAAGAAACAGCATCCTTCCATTTAGATATTCCCTTAATCATATCACTTATTTTCCATCCATTTTTAAATGAATGGGCCTTTTTCTCAAGTATGAACACATTTCTCAAAGAAAGAAAAATGATGTTGGTTGGGAATTCATGAATTAGGAATAAACATAAGACATTACCTATACTCATTAGACACTACCTCTAATATTAATTTTGGTGATCCTTAGGAGTACCTTAATTCAATTCTCTTCAACTAAATCCTTTTGAAGCCATTCTGGTGAAATCATTTTGTTCATTTTTATTTAAGACTTCTTCTTCCCTACACCCAACCTCAGAGGACAGGTTAAAAATTAATTTTCAAGACTCCAGGAATATTTAGGCCATTTGTCCTTTGGATTCATTCTTTGCAAAGGATGAATATCCCATATAATAAAAGGATCAAATGTCTGCTTTTCTAGCTAATGATACTCCTGAAAGTCCTTTCTCCCTAAATTTTATCGCAGTTCCCTGTCATCTACACAGTTATACAAAAGTTCCTTTGAGAATCTTCTTGAATACAAAGAATCACAGAAAATTGGGAGGGAGAGATGGTTAATTTTGAAATAAGGGTAAATTTGAAGAGGGATATAATTAATATAGTAAGAGGATGAATGCTCTTACTAAATTTTTTCCCAATGCCTTATTCCCAGACCAGAGGATATACATTTTTCCCATCATTTTAATATAATTTGAGTTTCCAAAATTGACATTGAGACAAGTATCCACACATGAGTGCAATTCTATTATCCAAGAAAATCAAAGTGTGCTGCTTTTCCTTCCATTTTGGGTATTTATTTTTAGCCTAAGATATTTGTATTGTCCTCATGTACAGATCAAATTCAGCCATCAATGGCTCAGTGTTAGAACTCTATTGTCTGTGAAGGTATAGCCTGAGAATAAAACGTTGAGTAATATCTTTCAAGACAGAGTCCTTGGATTTTCATGTCTTTAAACAATTGGTATTTACATTTCTTTATTATGAATGATCACTCTTGAATAACAGGTTAAGAATTTCAACTTAACAACAGAAATAATCTCATTGACAACCCCTCATAAAGCTTTATTCATATCTAAGAATATAGCATTAAAAAATACCATTCTCTATTTTGCAGAGCCACAATGAATCTTTCTGTTTGCTCCATTAGAATTTACTTTCAAGAGTAGAGTAGATTTTAGTTAGATGTTTACCATTCAACACTGAACAATCCAAAAGTACTAAAATCTTTAGTGAGCAAGTGAAGATATGAAAATGTTAATTACATCTATCTTGGTAAATGAGTGAATTATTGAAAAATCCATGACTTAATATTTAAGGCTAGTCAACATTTTGAGGCAAGCACCTCCTCACCACTGCAAAGAAAAGAGACAACTCCAGACTATGTGTTTATTTTCCTAAATTAAATATTTTAATTGAGAGCATTGCCTGGGCTGCGATACTTTGCCCTTATTTGAGAATTTCTACTGAGGAAAGCTTAAAATACACCAAGTGGGAAATATTAAAATGATAGTCTTTGCATTTCTCCATATCACATAGACACAGCACAATCTGTCACCATGAGCGGGTCCTATTGCATGACAACTAGGCAAGAATTAGAATTAAAAGAAAGCACAGAAATATATTGGAAGGCATATAAGTAGGTTGGCAAATTGATACCAGATTTGATGATAGAAACATTACAAAAAATCAATGCTGGAAGGGGAAAAACATTCTGAAAAGCAACTTCTGTTTTAATACAGACATGAATTTTTATCACCTTATTTAAGAACTGGCTCCAAAATGACCAATATTAAATAAAAAACATTGCTGTCTAAACTAAATTATACATAGTGAAGGAGGGAGAAAAGTTAACCAGTCTGAATGTTATGTGCTCCGAGTTTTCTATTATATGCATAAGTCATGTAGTTTCATAAGATTTTATTAACCTCTTGATGTGAACAAATTCTAACTCTAACTACCAATAAATGAATATTTCTCCTATTATATCTGATTTTTTGTATGGATAGAGCTGATTGAATATAACTGATAAAAAACAGAGGCAAGACATAGTGTACAAGAGAAGTAACACTTTGTTAATGTCAACAGTATGATCCAATCAGGGGAACATCCTACATTTTTAGTTAGTCCTCTTCTACATCATACAGTGTTAGCACAGTAGGAAATGGTAGCCACCAAAATGCTGAGTTATTGATATATGCGCTGAGGCAGTAGCTGTATCTAAAGAAGTAAGATCAAATGATTTTGGTATTCCTTAATTTCTATGTGCTTTTAGCTTTGTTTTTTTCAGGCCTGTGCATTCAGAACAAACACAGCAAGCACATTGGGAGAGGTCAATACAAGAAGAGATCTATAACTCAAAAGAGTATTGTTTGTGTACAGTCTCTCTGGGAAGTCCCAACTCCTTTTTCCCATCTCCAAGTTTACCACTTCTTTTCCTCTTCTTACCCACGCAAAGTACAACTTTTATCTTCCTTCTCAGTTCATGTAGGGTATTCCTGCGTAATGCTGCTGCTTACAGAGTAGTTATCATCTGGAATACAACTATTAGGAATTTCTGATCTCTAGGATTACTGATTGAGTAAAGGGAGCAAGACTATAGTCAGAAGTCAAGGAAGTCACATGTCTACACTTAGGTAACAGAAAGAGGAAGAAACCTACTAGAGAACACACTAGAGCTTATCCTGAATCATTACTCTGCCTGCTGATTAGGAAATAAATAGAACAGAATGTGTACATGAGACAATGCACTTAATAAGGACAGGTTTATTTTAAAAGCTGATTACAATTTTCACTCAATAAAGGGCCAACGCTCACTGTTTTTATCAGCTGGATCAAGTGCGGTATCAATTTGAGATGTCCAGTAATGGCTAAGATTTAACATACTTGTAAGCTATAGAGCTGAGGTTTACATCTAGTTCTTCTGGATTCCAATGCTCATGTTCTAGAATGTAAACTCCATGGCAGCAGGCGTTTTGACATTTTGAATTTTTTAATACACCTATATCCACAATGCCTAATAAAGTGCCTCATACAAAGTAGACTCGAAATAAACATTTCTAGACTGAATCAAATGACAAAATGTTCCTCTAGTCTTTAATTATATGACAGTAGATAATTATAGTCAGAGTGTAATTATGGATTTTGAATCTTAGCTAAAAGAACAAATTCTAGAGCCATATTTCCTGGATTCAAGTCTCATCTATCAGTTTGTTCCTAAGTGACCCCAGGCACATTTCTTCCTGTCTTCTTGCCTTAGTGTCAACATGTGTAGAATAGAGAAATAAGAGTTCGTACCTCAGAGTATTTGTAACAAGGATTAAATGAGTACATTAAGTGCTTCAAACAGTAGCTGCCATTTTTAATAGTGTATATATATATATACATATGTATATATATATATATACACACACACACATATATATATGCTATTGTTAATGGTAATTTATTTTAATGTTTTTACTGATTTATAATTCATATACCATACCATCTATCCACTCAGTGCTTTTCAGTATATTCACAGATAAGTGCAACCATTACTAGAGTCCATTTTAGAGCATTTTAATCACCTCAGAAAGAAACCCCACACCCTTTACCAATCACCCTCTGATCCTCCCATTTCCCTCAAGCTTTAAACGAAAACTAGTCTGCTCTTTGTCCCTTTACATTTCTCTATTATTGGCTTATGAATGAAATCCTATACTATGTGGCCTTTTGGCACTGGATTTTTTTACTTATCATGATTTCAAGTTTCATTCATGTCACATCATGTTTCAGTAAGCCATCCCTTTTTATGGCCAAATAATATTCCACTGTATGGATGTACTACATTTGTTTAAACATTTATTACTTGCTGGACATTTGGGCTGTTTGCACTTTTGGTGTTATTTGACTATTTGACTAATGCTGTTATGAGCATTTATGTGCAAATTTTTGTATGAATATATGTTTTCATTTCTCTTGGGTATATACTTAAGAGTGAAATTGCTGGGTTATATGGTAACTGTGTTTAATTATTTGAGGAACTGCCAGATTATTTTTCAAAGTGGCTGCACCATTTTACATTCTCACCAGTAGTGTAAGAAAGTTTCCGTTTCTCCACATCCTTGCCAAGAAGAAAATTATTTTAGACTCACTAATTTAAAAATTAATGCCTAACTATTCATATATAATTTTTTAAATATGCTGGAGTACATTAGTTTAACTATATTAATAAAATTATGTAGCATGAGTTATTCCACTTTGTGAGCTTAATGCACTACTCTATGGTACTAAGATACCAGTGAACAAAATTGCCAAACTCATCCTTTCAGTGGGTGGAAAAGTTATCTATTTCCTAATATGAATTTGCCCATAACTTGAAATACTTATTTTAAATAAGGAAATCCCCTCTGCTAAAGTGAATGGAAGTTTTAAAAATGGTCATCAAATTATTAGTCATTAAAACCCAAACTATCATATATCACTGTTAAAGTCTGAAAGAAAGAACAGTTGGAAGAAGACATAATATCACGGGACAATGACATTGCATTTGCTATACAAGGGGAAAAGGAATTGAGAGTACTGGATTAAATCCATGTGATATTATTTTTCATGGAGCCTGAATCTTGGAATGTGAACATGTAGAGATTATACAAAATATCAGAATGGGAATCAAATTAAAGTGAAAAAACAACAATGCTTTATTCAAGATTGCTTCTAGAATCAGTATAACAAAGCTAAACATGATTAAAATATTCTCAAAATGACCTAGAAGCAGAACATTATGGATGATACCAAATTCTCAGCTTTGTACCAGAAGGTAAGGATGAGATAGCAAATGATTTCATTTGTTCTCACATAATCTTTCTGGTTTATTCAAAGCCCTATTCTTGCCCTAAAACATTCTTACACTGTGACAGCAACAAAAGCAATGTGACAGACACATCTGCTTTCTGAAAATATTGCATGTCAGTTGAAACAATGTTTCATTTTTAATTGTTTGAATTTTGCATAAAGATACCTTTGTTTGCTGCTAGATGTATGAAATTGTCTCCAAAATCACTTTAAATTACAGATCAGCTTAACATGTCATTCTTGTGAAATGTGAAAATCTGAGTGAGAATGTTGAATTGTGTCTATTAAAGCTTGTAGATGTTTGCAAACTGAACATCGAAGTAACAAAGTGATTATAAGAATAAACATCAGAATACAAATGATCTTTCTTATTTACTAGAAGGAAAACATTTTTTAAAAATGCAATAGCTATCAGACTGCTTAGTTCTGTGAATACCTGGTTTTCATATACAGTGAAAGCATGACAAACTAGCTATGATAAGAAATGAAAATTTAAAAGTGACTTATATGCTTGCCTATATATCAAACTCAGAAGTAGACAGAGGAATTTTAAATACTATTCCTTGTTCATTAGCATGGATCTCAAGTGAAAGTTAAATGCTAATAGTCATCCTACGTAAATAATAGTTAAGTACATCACTTTCTGATGGTGACATGAACCTAGGGTATAGTTGCATTTCTTTTAGTTTAGCCCTAAACTTTCTTTTCATCTAATAATACCTAGCTTATAACAGATTTATGAAAACTGTCTGATACCCATTACCACTTTTTGCTTATTTCATAGGTGGGAAAAATATTCTCTCCTGGGATTATCATATAACTTTTCTGAGTTCTTATACATTCTCTATTTCAAACTAATGATTCCATGCCGAACTTGTACTTTCAGTATATTTTCTGTAAAACTTTCAACTTTAATTCAAATCATCTAAGAAAACTGAAACTCAAAGCCCTTCATTTTTTCTCCCCCATTGAATTCATTGCTTTAGATTTGTGAGGTTTCATTAAACCTGTCTTGATACTATCAGCTCAAATGAAGCATAATAACTATAGTGGGTAGAAAAGTGTCCTCCAAAAAGTCATGTCAAAGGTTGATCTTATTTGGAAATGGGGTCTTTGTGGATGTAATTAGTTATGGATCTTGAGATGAAACCATCCTGGATTTAGGGGTGCCCTAAATCCAATAACAGGTGTACTTATAAGAGGACACACACAAAACAGAAATGCCATGTGATGATAGAGACAGAGACTAGAAAGATGCAGCTACAAGCTAAGGAATGCTAAAGATGGCCAGGTGTCACCAGAAGCTGGAAGAGGCAAGGAAGGATTTTTCCCTAGACCTTTCAGAGGGATCATGGCACTGAGGACAGCCTGATTTCAGAAGTCTAGCCTAGAGAACTGTGAGAATATAAATTTTTGTTGTTTTAAGGAACCAAAATTTGCAGTAATTTGTTATGGCAGTCCTAGTTAAAAATATAATTAGCTAAAGGGATATATTTCTATTTTAGGAAAAGAATGCACTAGCATATTAAGTGGGTTGTTCTGTTATAATTTACTAGACCAAAATGCACTGAAAGATTATTGACCACAAATTGCTGTATTTGGTATGATATGTAAGCTTCTGGAGGACAGGAATGATTATAAGTAAGCATGATACGATGGAAAGAGTACCCAGTTTTTAATAACCAAATATGGGTTCCAGTCCCAGATCACTCATTCGTTTGTGAAACACTTAGCAAAAGTATATTTGGTACCTTGTACAAATTTTCTAAGTCATAGAAAAATTAGTGGGATAAGGCCCTTCTCCTAAATGATCTCATAGTTGGATACAGAAGCCAGATAGAGAAACAGATAATTATACTATAACATTTTAAGTGTTATAAAAGGCAGATGAATAAAATGCTATCATACCACAAAGAAGCAAAGACTCATGTGACACTGAGCATGTCCCTTGAACTCTCTGTATCTCAGTTTATTAATCTGTAAAATGGAGATAACAATAACAATTCCTATCCCTCCTACCTTTAGAGATTACCTTGAAGGTTAAATAAAATCCTCTTTCTCCCCATCCCTACTTTCTTCTTTCTTCTCTTCTCCTATTTTTGACATGTAGTACAGTTGACTGAACAAAATGGATTTGAACTGTGTGGGTCCACTTATGTACAGATTTTTTTTTCAATAGATATATTGGAAAAAATTCTGGAGATTTACAACAATTTTTAAAAATTTTCTTTCCTCTATCTTACATTATTGTAGAATACAAAACATAATACACATGACACACAAAATGTGTGTTAATCAACTGTTTATGTTATTGGTAAAGCTTCCAGTCAAGAGTAGACTATTAGTAATTGAGTTTTGGGGCAGTCAAAAGGTATATATGAATTTTTGCCTACATAGAGGGCTAGCGCCCCTAATCTCTGAATTGTATGATGGTCAGCCATACTTTTGAGTCCTATGAATCGAACACTGTCTTAGACATTTAACACACATTATCTGAATTATTACCTAAAATAGTGCATCATGGTAAATACAATTATCCTGATTTTATATGTGTGGAAATAGAGGTACAGATAGTTATAGTTATACTATGTGCCAAAATTGCATAGAATGTATATCATGAAGTAAATATTCTTTTCACTAGGACCTGTTGTATATCTTAGATATAAATACATAAAAAATAAATATTACACTACTAAGAGTTAACATCCTATGTGCCCTAATATCTAGCAATAAGTAAATTAGATGATGAATAATGATTCTAATATGCATGAATAATTCTGAATAGATAAATATTATATATCCCCTATAGTAATTCATTTCCTAACAAATGAATATATATACTAGAGAAAAAACATTGAGATGTGTTTCTATAACTAGTAATTTGCATTGATTTTAATGTTAGGCAATTACATTTGTAGTTACCTACTGGATTTCTCTAAGTTAATTTCCCTCAAAAATTTACAATTGCATTCATATTAACTATTAGAATATTCAGTGTCCTTACACATACATGTAACATGGCCAGCTCCACAATTTGGAGCCTTTAGTATTAGTTTATTTTCTACAATGTAGGCAAGCTACTAAATTGTAAAACTGACCAATTTTCCAATTTAATGCAGATGCATCATATGTAATGAGAGCATCTTATGAGTGAAGAAAAGACCAAGAATTCACAGTCTAGCTCCCCTTCAGGGAAAGAGGGAATACCTGATGTGACAAAGCTGAGAAAATATAGCCTAGAATGAATTTTTGTTTCCTTCACCATTTCTAACTTATTTATTTATTCATTCATTCATTCACTCATTCACCAGGCTAGTTTACTAAAGATACTGGTGTCAATTTAGAAATAGTCATTTTTGTCCTACAGAGATTATAGTCTTCATAAGGGAAGAGAGACAAGAATATAGAGAATCACAGTACTTGTGGGATCAAGAGTTTGGAAGCTCTTTCTTCGTTAGTGGAGGTATCCTTGTATAATTTTATCTCCCAGATAAAATTAATTATTTAGTTATAGCTTTTAAAAAGATGTAAGGTGAACATTAATTAAAGGCACAACTTAATATTTACCACAGCTCAATTCCATGTTTATGATGCTGCCAGATTTCTATAATATATAAATAAAAGCACTCCTCTCAGTGATCCATGCAGTCTTGAATTATCAAAGACTTACATTAAAACTGCATAAGATAGGGTCTGAGCTTTATTTAAAAAGACATTTCATTCCCCTAGAGGCTCATCTGCTTCAGTCGCCTTTCCAGTATTTAGCTCTTCAAGTATCTAAAATATTTTAAGCTTGTACATTTTTTACTGCTTTGTGAATATATCATGTAGATTTTCTTTTTTTTTCCAATTTACCACATTGATGTTGTTATTTTCAGCCTCCTATTCAACATAAAACAACAGATGATTCCATTTATCTCTCTGGCTGAGTTTATTCTCAGCAGAGCTCTGTACTCAGGACATTTTTATTTTTATTATTGGTTATTTATTGTCAGTATTTTTAGAAGAATGAGGGAGTTGTAATTCTTTGGGAGCTTTAACTATGGAATTTTATCAGCAACAAATATTTATTGAGTGTCTACTATGTGACAGGCATAGTACTTAAGATCACTGGCTCTGGAGTAGACTGTTTGGCTCAAAACTCAGCTCTACCACTTATTAACTGTGTAACCTTGGGCAAGTTGCTTAACTACTGTAATGATTCATTGATTGAGTCTATAAATAACCAATGATAAAAATAACAGCTATAAGATGTGTATTTTTTCCTGAGGGCTAATTGAATTAATACAGTAAAACACTTAACAGATAGTCATAAAGTAAACTCTCAACATACACTGTCTATTATTGTTATTATTACTATCACCATCATCATTATTTTAACCATGCTCTGTGTGAAACCTTGAGAACACTATGAAAAACAAGCAAGAATCTTACAATCTCTGACCAAGTCAACCACTAAAATGTACTTAAAGCCGATCAATTAATTCATTGCTGATATCTACTGAAGTGCTTTGAGTGGTAGTAAAAGACTGTGAGAGAGAAAACTTTTGCTTTGGGGTCCCAAGTGAATTACTACTTCATGAAAATGAATTATAGAAAACTGTATAATACCGATTTAGTTTGCCTGAAGCATATGAAATAAAGTTTCAGTTAAAAAAAAAGCAAACCTTGAGTTCAGCTAGTGACTCTGGTCCAAAAGTAAAAAGCTGAGTTTATTAAGGGCTTTAAATATTTATAAATGTCTAGAGCCACAAGACTTAATGCATGGCCCTTAATGTTAAATCAGTAGTGAAACAGAAGGTTCTGTCTTGAGCTCATGGGATCACAATCTTGGCCCAAATGATGAGCCCTTAATCATATTCATTCTAATTGTGGCTCATCTTGAAATGATTAGATCTATTGTTAGAAGGAGTTCTTGTCAGCACTAAGGATGCAGTGATTAATAGAAAATTTGGTATAATTCCTTTAGATATACGTCTAAAGTCTCAGTTGAGCCACAGACCCACATTATTAAGTGATTAAGAAATTATAATTGTCACCCATTATTCACATTCATCACCTGGCTAGGACTTTATAATTGAGAGCAAAGAATAGAAGAAAGTAAAATATTTGTAACTAGTACTCATGAAGCAAAACTTACAAATGGACTACAGGAATGATGTTCAATACAATAACACAGAACAAAAGTAAACTATTAGAAATACTCTTAACAAAATCTGGTTTAATTTTAGATGAAGGTTAAATTTGCCCTTGGAGGCATGAAGACTTTTTTCTTTCACTGTTATAGAACCTTAGTTATTTTCTTTTACTCCAAGAAAGGGCAGAAAACGAATTTCAGTCAGGCCTGCCTGATAATTGCCCAAATTTTTATCTTAATAACATAATGCTCCTCCGTGAGTTACCACTCAGATTTTTTGTTCATCACAAGGACATGTTTTCAAGTTGTAGCGCATCAACATTAAAATGGGACATCAGGACTGTCCCATTGTTTCTTTAAATAAGGTCATGGCTAAAATAAGTAGAATTTAATGTTGGTATATTTCCTTGGAATGAGTGAAGGTATCAAAATAAGAGTCAAGTGAGGGGGGAAAGCTCTGCTAGTTGATAATTATAGCAGTATGATTAGAATTCCAGGAATTCTTCCAAACATATAAAGAAGAATTGACTCCAATTATATTCCCCCCAAAATAAAAGGAAGAACACTTTTCAGCTAATTTATAAGGCTATTATTACCTGATATCACCACCTGACAAAAGCAGTATTAAAAAGAAAACTACTGTCCAGTATCTTTTATGAATATGGAAGCAGAAGTCCTAAACAAAATACTGGCAAATCAAAGTCAATAATGTACAAAAATAATCATACCTCATGACCAAGAGCGTTCCAGATATGTAGGACTTAGTCAACATTGGAGAAACAATGTAATCCACCACATAAACAGACAAAGGAGGAAAATCATATGGTTCTACCAACTAATGCAGAAAAAGCACTTGAAAAAAACCAATGCCCACTCATGATAAAAACCCACAGTAGGTAAAGAATAGAAGGGCACTATCTCTACAATTCAAAAAGCAGCTACAAAAAAACCAATACAGAATATCATATTAATTGAGAAAGACTGAATGCTATTTCACTATAATTGGGAACAAAACAAAAATGTCCACTCTCAGCATTCTTACTCAATAGTAGTGGAAATTTTAGAACTGTCTTAAGGCAAGAAAATGAAACTAAAGTATACAAGTTGGAAAGGAAGGAATAAAACTACCTTTTTTTATAGGCCACATGCTTGGCTACATAGAAAATTCCAAGGAATATGCAAAACCCTCCCAAAACTAGTGAGTTTAATAATATCACCAAATATAAAATGAACATACAAAACTCAATTACATTTCTATATACCAAAAATGGGCATGTGTAAACCAAAATTAAAAATAAAATATCATTTATAATTTCACTAAAGATAGTACAGTAATTATGTATATACCTGCCAAAACACATATAACATCTGTATGCTTAAACATACAAACTGATGATAAAATAAATCAAAGAAGACCTAAATGGCGAAGCATACTGTGTTCACGGATTAGAAGCCTCAACATAGTAAATCTGTCATTTCTCCCCAAATTTATCTAAAAGTTTAATGCAACCCCTATCAAATTCCCGGAAAGGCTTTTGGAGACATAGATAAAATGGAATAAAATAGGAAGAAACATTCTACCTGAAATTAAGGCTTACCATATAGCTTCAGTAATAAAGACAGCAACATACTGGCAAAGGGATAGAAACAAAGATATTGGAATGGAGTAGACAGCCCAGACACAGACTCACACAAATAAAGTCAAAAGTAATTCAATGAAGCCAGGGAAGTCTTTTTGGTAAATATTCCTGAAGCAATTGTACAGCTATAAGTAAAATAATGAATATTGACCTAAACTTCATACTTTATACAAAAATTAATTTGAAATAGATCATGCACATAAATGTAAGATATAAAATAATTAAATTTAAAGAAAATTATAAAAGAAAAAATTTAGGATTTCAGGATTTAAGGGTAAGCAATGAGCTCTTAGACTGAAAACCAAAAGCACAATTCCTAAAAGATAAAATTGATTAATTAGGTGTCATCAAAATTACAAACATTTGCTTTCTAAGACCCTGTGAAGAGGATGAAATACAAGCTACAGTTTGTGAATATATATTTGCAATTCATATATCTGACAAAGGAATAGTACCTACAATATATAAAGAACTCTCAAAATCCAATAGTGAAAATAGCACAAACAATATACTTTGAACATGAACAAAAGATATGAACAACCATTTCACTGAAGAGGATACACACATGGCAAATGAAAAGATGTTCAGCATTATTAGTGTCTTACTCTGTTTGGGCTGCTATATGATGTAAAGAAATACCATAAACAGGGTGGCTTACAAACAACAAACATTTTTTTCTCAGTTCTAGAGTCTGGGAAGTCCAAGATCAAGGCCCCAGCTTATTCAGTGTCTGGTGAGGCGCTGCTTCCAGGTCCATAGAAGGTGCCTCCTTGTTGTGTCCTCACATGGTGAGAGAGGTGAGGGAACTTTCTTGAGCCTCTTTTATAAAGTCACTAATTCGTTCATGCGGGCTCCGCCATCATGACCTAATCACTTCCAAAAGGCCTCACCTCCTAATACCATCACCTTGAGGGTTAGGATTCAGCATATAACTGGGGGCACAAGAGCAGGGGAGTCAAACATTCAGACCAGAGCAATTAGCCGTGACCAGAGCAATTAGCCATCAGGGAAATAAAAATTTAAACCAAAGTAAGATATCATCATGCATGTATCACAATGGCTAAAATTAAAAAGGAAAAGTAACAGCATCAAATACTGGAGAGATTGCAGAGAAAATGAATCACTCATTCATTAATACTGGGAATAAAAATAGAATAGACACTACAGGAAACATTTTGGCAGTTTCTTATAAAACTAAACATATGACTTAGCAATTACACTTTTGGACATTTATCTCAGAGAAATTAAAATGTACATCCACACCAAAACTTAAACACTGTGTTCATAAAAGCTTTATTTATAATAGCTAAAAATTAGAAACAGTTCAGTTGCCCTTTAACAAGTGAATGGTTAGACAAACCTGGTACATCCATAACATGGGATGTTACTCAGCAATAAATAGGAATGAACAACTGCTATACACAACAACTTGGGTAAACCTGCAGGGAATTTTGTTGAGTGAATAAGCCAATTGCAAAAGCTTACAAACTGTATGATTTCATTTACATACATTCTTAAAAATCACAAAACTTTAAACTTGTTCGTTATGCTTCAGAAGATTGGAGACTGTTGAGAGTTAGGCTTGGGGTTGATTAATATTTGTGCATTGAGTCCTCTATACAGAATTTTATTGTTGTTAACAACCATTTGATCGATAAATATGAGAGATGACCTCTCAAAAAAAAAAATGTAACTTTTATGCTGCACCACAAAATTGGAATGATACAATGAATAGTATGACCCCTGAACAAAGATACGCAAATTTGTGAACTGTACCATATTTTTATTTTTGCAACACTTCTGTACATCTAAAATTATCTTGAAATAAAAAATTGAAAAAAAAAATCACAAAACTTTAAAATTGAGAACAGACTAGTGGTTGCCAGAGTTTAAGCATGTGCAAGAGTGGTGTGAGGGGGATGAATATGCTTATAAAAAGGTAACAGGAGCAAAAGTTTTGGTGAAGGAGATATTCAATATATTGCCTGTGGTAGTGGATACATGAACATATACAAGTGAAAATGTACAAAACTAAATACACACACACACACAACACAAATGAGTTTATATATAAATCTAGTAAAATCTAAATGAGGTTGGTGGATTATACCAATGTTGACACAGAGGATCTCTCTGTATTATTCCTTAGAACTTCATATATATCTAGAATATCTCAATAGAAATTACAATTTAAAAAGCAAAGCCTTCTTGAGTTCAAAACAAACTAACCAAGGAAAAGCAGAATTTTTAGGAGCCAATAAATAGTCATATCTGGGACAAAATATATTGGCTGTAAATATTTTCTCTGGTTCAACAGACTTCCACTAACGAGTATGTCCATGTTCTATAGTTACAACAAATTTTTTGTTCTTAGTAACCAGATTTTTTTTAATGTTCAGTTGTTTTAAAGTAATGACAAGGGAAAATAGAAAGTGGAAAATGAAATAATATCTGACCAAGAAACGGGAACGATCTCATCATATGTAAGGACTGGATTTGGACAGCAGTGTAGCACACCTTACATACGTACTGTAAGTGACAAGATTAGATATATTCAGAAGAATATACTGTTTTCCATAAGTCACTGCACATCATTTCTTTGTTGATGCATTTATTTTATTTTTCTAATTTTATTTAGCAGTTTGTTTAAGAAAAAAATAATATGATCTATATCCCCTCTTCTTTTTCTTAGTTCTATATACTCATTTGTGTTTCTCCTCAACAAACATGGAGCCAGTGGGTCTTCTCTATTACCCTTTGCAAGGTGATCCTAATTTATAATAACTCTTCAAAATATGATACAATTTATTTGGGTCACTATTCTTATTTATATTTAAATGCATACCATTAAAACCAATGCAATTTTATCATTACTATTTCAATATCAGCTCCTGGTATCATCAGCACATGAATATATACCAAGCAACATTCTTCTTAGGCAGAGTAACCTGCATTAAAAATGTGTACACAAACTATCTTATTCATAATTTCAAGATTTTCACTGAGATTAACAAAAAACAGAAAACCCTAGGCCAGCATTAAACTGTGGTTGCGACATTTTAGCCTGGTTCTAGTCTAGACAAATGGCAAACTTTAAGTGATTGAGAATAGTTAGCTGTTAAAAAAGTAGTAATTTTACAGCAACTTCTAAAACAAACTAGAATAATTTTCCACTAGCAGAGTCACATACTCAACTATTGTACCAACATTATTATGGGGAAAAATGATTATTTTAAAATGTAAAAAAATTAATTTAAAATACAAGCTTTAAAAAGTAAGAGGTAATGAGTGAATTTTATTGCATGTCTAATTAAACTTCAGTGAAGCTGTAAAAAATTTTAATGACAGAGTTTGTGGTGGGTTTTGGTAGGCAGACTTCAAAGCTGACCTCCAGTGATCCCTACCCTTGTATAACCCTCTATACTTGGAGTGTGGGAGAACTATGAATATGATGAGACATCACACTCATAATTACATTACATCATATGAGAAAAAGGGAGACAAAAATCATGTTCTCCAACTGGATAGAAAAGAATGTCAGAGAGATGCACTGCAAGTGTTCTGGAAGAAAACAAGCATTCATGTTGCAGACTACCTATGTTGAAGGCCACATATGAGGGAACTCTGGATAGATTTTAGAGTCAACCCCAGCCCATAGCTAGCAGGTAGATGGGGCCCTCTGTCCTACCAATGAAAGTGACTGAATTTTGAAAACAGCTAATGCTCTTGGCAAGAGCACTTTGAGCCCCAGATGAGAATCAAAGCCCTGGTCAATGTCTTGATTTCTTACCAGTGAGACCCTGGGAAGAGAGTCCAGTTATGCTGTGCCTGGACTTCCAACATACAGAAACTGTCAGATAATAAATTTGTGTGTGTGTGTTTCTTTAGCCACTAAGTAATATGCTAGCTAGCAATGGAAAACTAATAGATGGTTATACAAGTATTCACTGTAACATTATTTCAACTTTGTTATATATTTGAGCATTCTTTTAATTAAATGTTGAGATAAGAAGAAAAAAATCTAAAAGGGTGAGCAATGTTAGAGAAGTGGCTTATTAATATTCCAACAATAAGCTTTGGGCTCAGGGGAAAAATAAAGTGTGCTATGTACTAATCTGAGGCATAATTCATCTGAGCATGTGCCAGAGGGTGCAGAAAAACAGGTAATGGAGGGTAATAAATAACTACAGTGTGTGGCACATGATGAAGCAGAAATAAAGTGCTCTGAGTTACATTACAATGTTCAATCAGAGAGTTGGATCAGTTAACGAACGAGCTAAAGGTTGGCACATCAATCTCCTTAGTTGTCCAGAAAGACAGTAATGTGTATTGTCAGGAATACAGAGCTGCACAATTCAGTGAAGATCTCTTTGAAAGTCTGATAGACAAAAAATATATCATTTCAATTGCAGTTTTTCTGTATCAGTACTCTTAAGAGAACTCTCATGATTGAGTATATTAAAATTGATTGCAAGTGAACTTTACCGTAGATAATGCAAAGCATATGTGATTCCCATTTGAAATCAGTTTATTTCTCTGCAGAATGGGTTTGATATTTGGCATCTGCACTGCACTAACCATATATATCACTGCTAAATCTATGCCTGGTAGACTCCCAAAGTACAGTCTATATGTGAATTAACTGAACAAGAAAAAGAAATGGCCAGATGCCAGTGATGCACAGAATGCTTTTTGGATAATAGAGTGCATACTAAACACAAAACACAGATTTCATGTTCTTGCTTTTTGAATCAGTTATATTTAAGGAGTGATCCACTCATTTCCTAATCTTTGATTCCAAATTCCAATATATAAGACACATGTGGGAAATGAATGAGGAATGAACGATGGATGGAAATAAAGGCAGATGATGTCTGGTGAGATGAAATGGAATGACTACAAGTAAGATAGATAAACATATTTCAAAGATACACAGAAAAGGTAACAGATGTATCTATGGATAGAAAGGAAATATGAAAAGGAAACAAACTATTTTTCTAGAATTAAGATTGGAATGCTTTGTCATGAGCCTATGTGAGTCACCAGCCACAAACTGGGCATAGAACTCTCTACCAATAGTTGCTGAAGACTATGTGTAAGGAATGTGCAGTAGCCATAATTCTAAACGTACAGTTTATTGGGTAGTTACTAATCATTAAGCACTGTCCTTTTCATGTACTTTGTATGCTTTATTCAGGCAATGGTGTGACTTAGGTACTCATGTTTTCTCAGTCTAGAGAGCTGTGTGCTACTTAATTGTATAGACCGACAATAGCAACAAGAGCAATTATAAATAACAGTAATAGCAGCAACAGCTAGAATTCATGAGAACTTACCAAGGATCAGACATTATTATGAATCCTTACATTGTCTGTATTATTTCATTTAATCTTTGCAATAACTCAGAGAATTTTTTAAACTTTCACTGTATAGATGAAAGTGTAGCTCAGAGATGTGATATAACTCACCCTGAATTAGTCACCTGGTAAATGGCAGAAATAGGACTTCAATGTACATCTGTCTGAATTCTATTTATCCTCAGGCATAATGCCAGCCTGCCTATTGAATATAATTTTGTCTACAATAACAATGTTATATAATATGATCATGTCTATGTAAAATATTCACAGTATACACATACAAATACATGAAAATTACTGGCCTTTATTTTAATCTTATAATCACCAAGCAAGATAAAAAGTCAATGTGTTCAAGATAACAAGGTATCTCCTAAGAATTTTTTGATTTTCAAAAATCTCTGGAAATTGTGAGAGCATTCTATGACTCACAGAAACATAAAATTTTGGATAAGCTTTGTTTTCTTCCAAAGATGTAGAAGTTTATCTTATAGAAGAGGTACTTGTTAACGATTATGAACTTTCCATGGATAAAATACAGGAATAAACTTGCTTGCTTCATGACAGACAAGAACATGAAAACATATAGGTGGAGCACTGTGCCACTGATTAATGCCATCCGTAGGTAAACTCAATATTTGCCTGGAAGCGGCAAACAGTCAGCCATTGTGTTACTCTGCACTGACAAGTTGCTGACTTGTTTTAACCATGCCTTGGCATAAATGACTTTATAGATGACAGACTTCTTCCATCATCTGTAATTAAATATGGGTCCAGACACTAAAGAAAATGGCCACAAATGTGAACCCGAAGACAGAAAACCATCAGGGCATGGGAACCCTTAGAGAGCGAGGCTAGATGAAAGAATAGGCCATTATAGTTACTTGCTGAGTATTGATAATTTCCTAAAAAGAATTTATGACTTCTTTTGAATTTGTATGCTTGTATTCACAATTGGATTACAGCAATAATAGAAAGAAAATTCATTATAAATAATAATAGTTGTCTTTTATTGATAGTTTGCATTGTGCCAGGCATTATACTGAAGTTGTATATGCATCATCTTAAATTCTCCAAATACATCTCTGCATTGTGAACTGTCACTACCCCATTTTATGGATGAATTAACTGAAACATACCAAAGTGAAGTGATTAAATGAAGTGAAGATGATAAAGAGCTTGCTCATGGTGACAGGGCTAAAATGAGCAGAGACAGGATTCCAAGCCAAATCTGTCTGATTCCAAAGCATGCTATACTGACAACAGGAAAGTAATTGACAAAGTTACTGGTCCTTATGGAGTTTATTTCCCCTCGTCTAAATCTAATTATAAATTTCAGGTAAATGCTAAAGGTATTTCACTACATTAATCAATTTTAGCAATACACTTTTTAAAAGGCAAGTACTTCTTCCTACAGAAGACAGTGTTTACCTCTGTACTAGAGCAATAAAAAGAAATGCCACTTTTGAAACAAGTGTGAACCATAAAAACATCAAGAGAAAACAAAATACAGAAGAAAATATTAAATAAAACACATACTTAATCTGGAAAAGAAAAAATAGGGGATGACTGTTGCAGTTTTTAAGAAAAATGAAATCCTTTCAGGATACCTCATTATTACATAGATGTAAGATGTAGTGAATGATTTGAACATAAATAATACTATTATTGAGAGCATAATTCCATAAAAAAATCTACTAAAATATATGATGACCTGTAAAGGAACTCTGACCTCTAGATTCATAACAACAATCACCTTGAGTGGATTATCCCTAACAATAAAATAGAACAGCACCCTCTTTGTGAAAGCTACCCATTCATGCCTGATAGAAGTAAAAAAACAGGGTAGTAGTGACTGATCTCTACATATAAAACACATATTTTTAAAATCACCTAAAAATAAAACTAGTCTCCTTCCACATAGGTTTCAAGCTAGCAGATATGTCATGGCAGGTTTTCCCAACAATTTCTAAGGAATTGTAAACCACAGTTCCTAAGTTGGATTCAAGGTTGTCATTTATTTGGCACAAGGTTTTATCATCCCAAACTGTCTTCGTTAGAGAAGAAAATATATATATATATATATCCTTTCACTGATAGTCTCAGTGAGTATTAAGCTGTTTAAATTGGTATTTAGATTCGGATATTGTATTTAGTTTGAACACTGTGGACAATGTCTAATAAGATTTTTTAATGGAAAGAATGGCCAGTATCACCATTATCACCCTGCCAACACAAGTCAGGTTTCTCTTCTTTGCTAGTTTGATTCTTATGAATTCCATGGGAAATGATTTTTAGCCTTTTTAAACATTTTGTTACTTCTTATCTTGCATATGTTTCCCCTATCACTAATTTATTCTTCAGTCATTCAAGGGGGGCATCATAGATGTCAGATGAAATTTTAGAATCTGGGAAATATGTCAGTGAATCATGAGAGGAACTAGTTAGGAAGGGAACAGATGGGCTATTTTTGTAAATTTTAAAATTATTATTAGGAAAAAATGCACAAAATAATTAAAATTTAGTTCTGCATTATCTATTCATTCTCTCAGAATACAAATAAATATATAATCAGTTCCAAAGTTATTTTTCATAAAATAAACTATTTCCCCATCTCTGAGTTTCAAATACCATCTATTAATACTATTTAGTCAGAACATAAGGTAGGGGGACTGAAATTGTTTCTCAGATCTCAGCTGATAATGCTTTAACTTGATTAATCCCCATGGTACATGAATTCTTTAATCTTCAGATGTTCAAATGGTTATCGTACTTAAATATACTTAACATGTACTTGACAGAGCAAAAGTCTCATATTTCTTGCTAAAACTATGAGAAATAGAATATATCTAATACAGACAGTTAGCTTCTCAGTATCTACAGAACAGAGGAATCTTCATTATAATCATTTTAGCATATGGAAATATCAGTATATGGCAATGCTGTAGAAGTCGGTTAAGTCATCTAAGCCAATGTTACCTCTATTTCTTAAGAAAACTTTAATTCAGTCCTGGGTTGGCAAGTTTTTCAGATGAAGAAAACCAAAATCCTGCACACAGAAGCACATGAGGGATGACAGCCAATTCTGAAGTGCATTGCTAGCTCTGGTTCCATCATCAATCATTTCGTTTTGAGATGCAGTGCAAGTGCAAACTTGGACTCCTTTCAACACCATCCCACTACATAGACTTCCAAATGGGTTCAAGTGAACCTCTTACCCTTTTTTCTCTCTTATGGGAGAAGGAATATAAAGACAGCTTTGGATGGTGGAGGATTGCTCTGCTGGCTTTATAAAAGCTCTAGAATCAAAAACCAGTGTTGCCATTTGCTACAAAAAGCATAATAAAATAACCAACTCCATCTGGAGGAAACTTTGAGAGGTCATACCAGCTACAGAAGCAAAAGTAGAACTCTTCTGTTTCAAGGGAGAAAATACTTTTGAGTTTATTTAATTTGCATTCTGTTTCTTATTATCATTTACATTGTACTGTCTTTATCAGAAAAGATTTGTATTAAGGAGTCCTATTTGTCAAAACTCTTTACATAATTGTTTAAGAATTAACATTGTCACGAAATCATAACCCCACACTGACAGCTAGAATTCAATGCAACCCAACCATGCAAAGCCTTAGGGAGTCTGAGGGTTACTTTGAAAGTATGAGGATATAATCTATACAAGTAAGCTACTGCATTTGAGACTGTAATACAGCTATTATAAAAAGAAAGGAAAATATTATGTGCTTGTATTCCTTTTTCTTTCTTATTATATTCATGTGGACTTTCAATTTTTAAAAAATCATGCTTCTGAAACTTCTCAAATGTATTAAAATACATTTTGAAGATACATGATTTATAATGAGTTTTTGTCCTTTACAATTAAAGCAATACACGGGAAAAGAGATTATTTTATTATCTTCTAATCTACCAATTCTTAATAAAGACATGGTTTAACTGATGATAAAAATTATTCCTTCTGAACAGAACAGCAGCAGACTAACAGACTCCAAGAAGGGACTAGTGGTTACCAAAGAGAAAGGGGGTGGGGAGGCAGGGGAGGGAGAAGGGGATTAAGGGGCACTATGATTAGCACACATAATGTAGGGGAGGCACAGGGAAGGCAGTATAGCACAGAGAAGATGAGTAGTGACTATAGCATCTTACTACGCTAATGGACAGTGGCTGCAATGGGGTGTGAGGGGGGACTTGATAATATGGGTGAATGTTGAAACCACAATGTTGCTCATGTGAAACCTTTATAAGACTGATTATCAATGATGCCTTAATAAAAAAAATTTTTTTTAATTCTTCCTTCTGAGGATTTGAGTAAAACTCATTGACTCCTTTATGGCCTGCTTCAGAAACTGACAGTTTTCTCCAAATGTAGAAGCTCATAGTAGCAAAATAAAAAGGAAAAGGAAAGTGTTTTGGAGTTCAAATATGAGTATGATAATCCTCTATCTAATTCACTTGTTTACTTAGAAGAAACAATGTGATGTTCTGTGTATTCTGTAAGCTTTGTTGAACACTACAGGGCATATCTATAAATGCCTTAGAAAAGAGAGCCTAAAAACCAAAATCCTTGATGAATCTGTTGCATACCAATCTCGAGATGCATGATTAAACTCCCTTTTATTGTTAGACTTGATACTGTCTGGTTTTAAAATGTACATTGGGTACATGCAGTCATGTCTTCACAATGCATAACCCTGCATAGGGGTATTGCCCCAGCATCTCTGGTGTGGTTTCTAGAGCCCCTTCATTTCCCAACATGGCAACTGCTGCACCAGATCACCCTGTCAAAGCTAACTCTGGAGTTATCACTTTATCTGCATGTTCTGACTAGCCAGTTTTCTCCTTGTAGGTAACTTTTAGTTCAATGTTGACATGACATCCAATGCTATAGAGATTATGCTAATTAAAAACAAAAGCTATATTTTAAAAGAACATTTTATTTTTCTAGAAAAGGGGCAAAGGCTTTCCCAATTTAGACACTAATTGCAACAATATTTTAATTATCTGGATCGTCTTGGCTCATTGACGGCATCCTTAAACTTTAGATCTAAAGTTACTGTATTATTCTATGAAAGTCAGTTTGTTAAAACCATGCCAGTACTGACACAGAACAGGACATTGAAACTATTATATGTTCATATAGATATAAATTTGTAGTGCCCTTTCATTTGGGAGACCTGATTTTTTTGAATCAGTGAACAGTAAAAAAGGAAATAAATATGTTGTTAAAAAATATGTAATAAAGGTGTAATTGAAACACCACTACTCTTGCATCAAAGACCCACAGTGACTTTCACTAGCTAAGACTCGAACATCCTTGAAATTCTTGTGGATAGTATAACTACTCTATGGATTAAGAAATATCCACAGTTTTAATGTGTGTCCTTCCTTACATTGGTTTCAAATAAATATGTCAAAATGAAATATTTTTCCTATCAGCTAAAATACCCCACCCCGTATATGTTGATTAGTTCCAATGTTTTGGATTAGCCTTACACAGTAAAGCACAGTACAGAATAGGGTGAAATTAAGTAAAATAGAAAAATTAAAATATCAGTAAGCAGGGGAAATACATACTACCATTAACTCATAGGTGTTTTAATTTTATAGTTAAGCAATAAAGTTTACTGTGATCTTGCATGACAAGTAAAGCACAGAGAAACATCTAAGTACTTACCCAGGCCAATGACATATTGTTCCAGTAGTTTGTTGGGATTTATACTATGAATCAATATCATATAGAGTGTGGCATATTACTTTTGAAATTATTAAATGAGAAGGAACTATGTGCTACTAGTTCTATGTATGACAAGAGAAAAAATAAATAATCAATGTGGTCATAGTTTATTATAATAGCATAATATTACCAAATATAAGGACGGAATCCACAGTATGAGTTATTACCTAAGAAAGTACAACTGAGTGAGGCACTAAATGGGGTTTAGAGTGCAGGGAATCAAAAGAAGCAATGGGTAGCAACAGGTGAGAAGTTGGCTTTGAACTACATTTTACTCCTGAACTATATGTAGGACATGCCTGAATGTCAGGATTAGCAAATTTTCTCCTAGTTGTGAGTCTCTAAACTACATTGTCAACCTTGGACTCCTTCTATGTATCTATATGGCTTGAAAAAAAGGTGATTGCATGTATGCACCTGTATATGCACATATGTAATTCCCCCAGAAACAACAAAAACATATGGATTGGCCAGTACAGTTGTGTGCACTAGCCTTTAGTCACCAGTAAGATCAATGTCCCATATTTCTAACAATTTCAGAAGGAACATTTAAATCTTTTACAAACACACAGCGTGTGCATTATCTTCCAGTTTGGGAGAACCTGTAAAGTTGCAGAGTGCGCCATCTAGTGTTCAGTGCGTTACATGACAATATACTCCTGTGCAGTGTTAGGACTGCACAGGGCTCTGATGGTGCAGTTGGTGTGAATCTCTTCCCTTTTCCTCTGCTGCCACTGGCCATTTTACTCCATTCTTCTGAAGAGAAATGAACCCAATGAGCATAGCCTTTATAATATTCACTGCCATAAATCTGTTCAATGTCATAGCTCATCTTAAACTAGAGAAACTTTGCATCAAAGACAGCTGATTCATGCAATAATAATGGCTGTAAAAAAATATATATATATGTATATGTATATATATATATATACATATATATAAGCGCACACACATATATATACACATATATATCATGGTCAAATAAAGGGTGACTTCTAAGTGTATTCATCTCTCTTTCCTTACAAAACTGACATTACAGGTGAAGCACTTTATGGACCTTTGTCTTCCCCAAATCTCCAAGGGCGGTCTATGATGGAAGTTATTCTACAGAGTCACATAGGATTGAAATGACACTTTTTTGTTCTCTCTACTGCAAGGATGTGCTCCAAATATTTTCCATGATGCTCCCAAGAGATTTGCACAGTAATACAGCATTGTGACTTAGGACTTCCCATGGCCAAGTGGCATCCTTGAAGAGGAGTGTACCTTACTAGCCTATGTCCATGAGAACTTAGAATTTAAAATTGACGTATGGCTAGCTCTCTTTTATTTTACATATATTTATTCATACATCAGATGATCCTTTTTGTACCTGTGAGAGTCTCATTCAACTAATTGTTAATGACTGAAGAACAGAAACCACATATTTAACTGTACCAGTATATCATTATATCTCTACACAGCTGCAAAGGGCAATACAGATATATTAAAGGCCCTACAGGCCGATGACAAATAATAATCTTCCTAGAACTTTTCCTTATGCCAGAATGGAATTTCTCCAGCTCACCCACATAGCCTCTTACTGACATTTTTATTGCTGATATTAAAATTGTTTGAAATAAAGAAAAAAAAAGGAATGGAAATTTTCAAAGCATCTTCTTTCCTTCCTCCAAGATAATGTGCTTTTTTTTCTTCATCTATAGAATAGCAAATATTATACACAAGAATTGCACTTTAAAAAAATGACCAGGAGGAGCCAAGATGGCGGCGTGAGTAGGGCAGCGGAAATCTCCCAAAACCACATATATTTTTGAAAATACAACAAATGCAGCTATTCCAAAAAGAGAGACCAGAGGATACAGGACAACAGCCAGGCTACATCGACTTCTGCGAGAACTCAGTGCCTCATGAAGGGGGGAAGTTACAAGCAGTAACCTGGCAGGACCCGAGCGCTCCCCTCACCCCAGCCCATGGGCGGGAGGAAAGGAGTTGGAGTGGGGAGTGAGTGGGAGCCCAGGACTGCTAAATACTCAGCCCTAGTCATCCGCACCAGGAGTGCAGAAACACAGTGCATGGTGTGCTGGATATTAGGGAAATGGAACAGTAAAATCTGCAAGCAGATCCCTGCAGCCAGCGCCCCTGGGACAAAAGAAAAGCGAGTGCTTTTTGAAAGTCTTCAAGGGACAAGGGCTTCACAGCTGGACAGAATCATTCTGGCACATTTGGCCCAGCAGCTGGGAATCCCATGAAATTTCGGGCACCTTAACCCCCTGGGTGGCAGCGCAGCTCTGAAGCCCCTCATGGTGATAAACAGCCTGCCGTTCATTCCCCCTCCCACTCAGCCCCGGCAGAGCAGCCTGGGAGCAGCGATGCACACAGCAGTTGCCCAGAGCCTCCTCCCTAGCTGCCTGGGTCAGACTCAAAGGCCCCCCCAGCATGCGGCAGCCCAGCAGAGACAGAGGAAGCCAGGACAGGGCACGAGGGGTCGCCGTTCTAGCAGGAGAGCACACCCGGTGCAACTGCGTCTCCCCATGGGGCTCTGTGCTGCCCTGAAGGCTGCACCATGCATGGCAGTTCAGGAAATAAAACCAGAAGCTGCTCCCCATGTACGGGATGTGGTTCTCCCAGCTGACACATGCGCCAACTGCCTACAAGTACCTCTATTGCCATGAAAAGGCAGAATAATTTGATCCAGTCCAGAATTACACAGACAACCCCTGAGAGTGAGCCTGGGGAGATAGATTTAACCAATCTTCCTGAAAAAGAATACAAAATAAAGGTCATAACCATGCTGATGGACCAGCAGCGAAATATGCAAGAGCTAAAGGATCAAGTTAGGAGGGAGAATACAGAAATTAAACAATCTCTGGAAGGACTTAAGAGCAGACTGGATGAGGTGCAAGAGGCTATTAATGCAATAGAGATCAGAAAACAGAAACACAGAGAAGTGGAGGCAGAGAGAGATAAAAGGATCTTCAGGAATGAAAGAATATTAAGAGAACTGTGTGACCAAATCAAGTGGAACAATATTCGCATTATAGGGGTACCAGAAGAAGAAGAAGAGAGAAAAAGGGATAGAAAGTGTCATTGAAGAAATAATTGCTGAAAACTTCCCCAAACTGGGGGAGAAAATAGTCTCTCAGACCATGGAAGACCACAGATCTCCCAACACAAGGGACTCAAGGAAGACAACAAGACATATAGTAATTAAAATGACAAAGATCAAGGACAAGGACAGAGTATTAAAGGCAGCCTAAGAGAGATAAAAGGTCACCTACGAAGGAAAGCCCATCAGGCTATCATCAGACTTCTCAAAAGAAAGCTTACAGGCCAGAAGAGAATAGCATCATATATTTAATGCAATGAAACAGAAGGGCTTGAACCAAGAACACTGTATCCAGCAGTATTATCATTTAAATATGAAGGAGGGATTAAACAATTCCCTGTCAAGCTAAATTGAGGGAATTTGCCTCCCACAAACCACCTCTACAGGATGTTTTAAAGGGACTGCTCTAGAAGGAAGCACTCCTAAGGCTAAACAGATGTCAACAGAGAAAATAAAATCACACAAAAGAAAGCAGATCAACCAAATATTAACTAAAGGCAAAAAATAAAATCAACTACTCACAAAAGAAGTCAAAGAAAACACAAAAGAGTACAGATTAACACACCCAACATATAAAGAAAGGAGGAGGAGGGATAAGAAGGGAGAGAAATAAAGAATCATCAGACTGTGTTCATAATAGCTTAATAAGTGAGTTAAGATAGATGGATAGATAGTAAAGAAGCTAACCTTGAACCTCTGGTAACCCCGAATCTAAAGCCTGCAATGGCAATAAGTACATATATTTCAATAATCACCCTAAATGTAAATGGACTGGATGCACCAATCAAAAGACACAGAGTAATAGAGTGCATAAAAAAGCAAGAGCCATCTATATGCTGCTTACAAGAGACCCACCTCAAACTAAAGATATTCACAGACTAAAAGTCAAGGGATGGATAAAGATATTTCATGCAAACAATAGGGATAAAAAAGCAGGTGTTGCAGTACTTGCATCACACAAAATAGACTCCAAAACAAAGAAAGTAACAAGAGATAAAGGACATTACGTAATGATAGAGGAGTCAGTCCAACAAGAGGACATAACCATTATAAACATATATGCACCCAATACAGGAGCACCAACATATGTGAAACAAACACTAACAGAATTAAAGGAGGAAGTAGAATGCAATGCATTCATTTTAGGAGACTTCAACACACCACTCACTCCAAAGGACAGATACACCAGACAGAAAATAAGTAAGGACACAGAGGCACTGAACAACACACTAGACCACATGGACCTAATAGACATCTACAGAACTCTACACCCAAAAGCAGCAGGATACACATTCTTCTCAAGTGCCCTTGGAACATTTTGCAGAATAGACCACATACTAGGCCACAAAAAGAGCCTCAGTAAATTCAAAAAGACTGAAATTCTACCAACCAACTTCTCAGACCACAAAGGGATAAAAATAGAAATAAATTGTAAAAGAAAACAAAAAGGCTCACAAACACATGGAAGCTTAACAACATACTCCTAAATAATCAATGGATCAATGACCAAATTAAAATAAAGATCAAGCAATATATGGAGACAAATGACAACAAAAGCACAAAGCCCCAACTTCTGTGGGACGCAGTGAAGGCAGGTCTAAGAGGAAAGTATATATCAATCCAGGCCTATTTAAAGGAAGAACAATTGCAAATGAATAGTCTAAAGTCACAATTATTGAAATTGGAAAAAGAAGAACAAATGAGGACCCAAGTCAGCAGAAGGAGGGACATACTAAAGTTTAGAGAAGAAATAAATAAAACTAAGAATAATAAACCAAAAGAAAAAAATCAATGAAACCAAGAGCTGGTTCTTTGAGAAAATAAACAAAATAGATAAGCCCCTAGCCAAACTTATTAAGACAAAAAGAGAATCTATACACATCAACAGAATCAGAAATGAGAAAGGAAACATCACAACGGACCCCACAGAAATACAAACAATCATTAGAGAATACTATGAGAGTCTATATGCTAAGAAGCTGGAAAACCTAGAAAAAATGGACAACTTCCTAGAAAAATACAACCATCCAAGACTGACCAAGGAAGAAACAGAAAATCTAAACAGTCCAATTACCAGCAATGAAATTGAATCAGTAATCAAAAACCTATCCAAGAATAAAACCCCTGGGCCAGATGGATTTGCCACTGAATTTTATCAGACATACAGAGAAGACATAATATCCATTCTCCTTAAAGTTTACCAAAAAATAGAAGAGGAGGGAACACTTCCAAACTCATTCTATGAAGCCAGTAGCACTCTAATACCAAAACCAGGCAAGGACCCCACAAAAAAAGAAAACTACAGACCAATATCACTAATGAATGTAGATGTAAAACTACTCAATAAAATATTAGCAAAGCAAATTCAAAAATACTCCAAGAGGATCATACAGCATGATCAATAGGATTCATCTCAGGGATGCAAGGATGGTACAACATTCAAAAATCCATCAACTTCATCCACCACATCAACAGAAAGGACAAAAACCACATGATCATCTCCATAGATGCTGAAAAAGCATTCGACAAAATTTAACATCCATACATGATAAAAACTCTCAACAAAATGGGCACAGAGGGCAAGTATCTCAACATAATAAAGGCCATATATGACAGACCAACAGCCAACATCATACTTAACAGTGAGAAGCTGAAAGCTTTTCCTCTAAGATAAGTGACAAGACAGGGATGCCCACTCTCCCCACTGTTATTCAACATAGTGCTGGAGATCCTAGCCACGGCAATTAGACAAAACAAAGAAATACAAGGAATCCAGATTGGTAAAGAAGAAGTTAAACTGTCACTATTTGCAGATGACATGATATTGTACATAAAAAACCCTAAACACTCCACTCCAAAACTACTAGAACTAATATCGGAATTCAGCAAAGTTTCAGAAAACAAAATTAACACACAGAAATCTGTTGCTTTCCTATACACAGATGATGAACTAGCAGAAGAAGAAATCAGGAAAACAATTCCATTCACAATTGCATCAAAAAGAATAAAATACCTAGGAATAAACCTAACCAAGAAAGTGAAAGACCTATACCCTGAAAACTACAAGACACTCTTAAGAGAAATTAAAGAGGAGACAAACAAATGGAAACTCATCCCATGCTCTTGGCTACGAAGAATTAATATTGTCAAAATGGCCATCCTGCCTAAAGAATCTACAAATTCAATGCAATCCCTATCAAAATACCAAAAGCATTCTTCAATGAACTGGCATAAATAGTTCTAAATTTCATATGGAACCACCAACGACCCTGAATAGCTAAGGCAATCCTGAGAAGGAAGAATAAAGTGGGGGGATCACACTTCCCAACTTCAAGCTCTACTACAAACCACAGTAGTCAAGACAATTTGGTGCTGGCACAAGAACAGACCCACAGACCAGTGGAACAGGATAGAGAGTCCAGGTATTAACCCAAACATATATGGTCAATTAATATATGATGAAGGAGCCATGGACATACAGTGGGGAAATGACAGCCTCTTCAACACCTGGTGTTGGCAAAACTGGGCAGCTATATATAAGAGAATGAAACTGGATCATTGTCTAACCCTATATACAAAAGTAAATTCGAAATGGATCAAAGACCTGAATGTAAGTCATGAAACCATAAAACTCTTAGGAAAAAACATAGGCAAAAATCTCTTGGATATAAAAATGAGTGAACTCTTCATGGACATACTCCCTGGGCAAGGGAAAATGAAGTAAAAATGAACAAGTGGGACTATATCAAGCTGAAAATCTTCTGTACAGCAAAGGACACCACCAATAGAACAAAAAGGTATGCTACAGTATGGGAGAATATATTCATAGATGACAGATCCGATAAAGGGTTGACATCCAAAATATAAAGAGCTCATGCACCTGAACAAACAAAAAGCAAATAATCCAAAAAAAAAATGGTCAGAGGAGCTAAACAGACAGTTCTCCAAAGAAGAAATTCAAATGGCCAACAGACACATGAAAAGATGCTCCACATCACTAGTCATCAGAGAAATACAAATTAAAACCACAATGAGATATCACCTCATACCAGTAAGGATTGCTACCATCCAAAAGACAAACAACAACAAATGTTGGCAAGGTTGTGGAGAAAGAGGAACCCTCCTACACTGCTGGTGGGAATGTAAATTAGTTCAACCATTGTGGAAGGCAGTATGGAGGTTCCTCAAAAAACTCAAAATAGAAATACCATTTGACCCAGGATTCCCACTTCTAGGAATTTACCTGATGAATGCAGCAGCCCAGTTTGAAAAAGACAGATGCACCCCTATGTTTATCGCAGCACTATTCACAATAGCCAAGAAATGGAAGCAACCTAAGTGTCCATCAGTAGATGAATGAATAAAGAAATTGTGGTATGCATACAGAATGGAATATTATTCAGCCATAAGAAGAAAACAGATCCTACCAATTGCAACAATATGGATGGTGCTAGAAGGTATTATGCTTAGTGAAATAAGCCAGGCAGAGAAAGACAAGTACCAAATTATTTCACTCATATGTGGAGTATAAGAACAAAGACAAAAGTGAAGGAACAAAAAAGCAGGAGATTCACAGAACCCAAGAATGGACTAACAGTTACCAAAGGGAAAGGGACTGGGGAGGTTGGGTGGGAAGGGAGGGATAAGAGGGAGGGAAAAAAAGAAAGGGGACATTATGATTAGCATGTATAATGTGGGGGGGCACAGGGAGGGCTGTGCCACACAGAGAAGACAAGTAATGATTCTACAGCATCTTACTATGCTGATGGACAGTGACTGTAATGGGTTTTGTTTGCGGGACTTGGTGATGGGGGGAGTCTAGTAAACATAATGTTCCTCATGTAATTGTAGAGTAATGATACCAAAATTAAAAAAGAATGACCAAGTTCTTCCCGACTAGCTTCTTTTTCAGTTAGTAAACAATGAAGAAGAGCTTACCTCTAGTTCATTTCTGGTTCCTCAAAGTGGGCACATATTGGAAAACGAGCTGAAAAAACAAAATGCACTTCTCTGCTAGGACACACTTAATGAAGAGAATTAGAGCCACCTTCCGTACCTCTAGACAATACTCTGTAGTTGTGGCAGAATGAAAATTAGAAGTCCCTGAAACAGTGACTAATGTACTTCATGGCCTTTCTGCACAGCCATATTCTCTTGTGGTAAGATTAGCAATGACTAATCAAATTCAAACATCCCTGCAATGTATGGCTTCTCTGGAGTATTTGCAATATATTTCCTTCTGTGGAACAGTAGCAGAACATTTGTCAACAGTTCTTGCAAGGTGTATAACAACTTCTTCCTATTGTCTCTTCAGCACTGAAAAGTAAAGGAACAAGTTTCCTGGATGCCAACTCAATTGGTCACTCTAGCAGTGTCCATGCTTGCCAAAACAAGAGGATTTCTGGGCACATAAACATGCTTGAATTCCAACACAAGAGATATATATCTTCATATACATAGATAGAAATCCTTGAGGACAAAACTGAGATATACAAAACAAAAATGGAAGAATAAGAGAACAACTTTTGTTCCAGGGTGTGGATAAAGTGAAGGTTCCTATGGCCAGGATTCTCACCTGGCCCTGCGTGGCTGGCTCACTACACACATGTGGGCAATATGTTGTTATTGACTCTATATAAAAAGCCCTGCCCAGTGCTCTGGGTGACACAGTGACATAGCTGCAAGACTGCGGGAGAGCAGAGTGGAGGCTGGAGTGGTGGCAGAGCCGAGGACAAAGACTGAGATGGCTGTACAAGTACAGAGGCCCAGAGGATGGCTGTGTGGGCCGAGAGGCCCAGAGGCAGAGACTGGCTTGCTAAATGCAGACTTGCTCTGAGTGAATGGGATTTTAGTGACTTACCTGCCACCATGGAAATAAAGTTGGGTATAACCCTTTCACCCCTAGAACATTCTACTATTATTTCTTTGGTCACACTGAATCCATAGTGAACTTGTGCAGGGCTGAAACCCATTGGCAAGACACAGGGGAACTGGAAGTACACATATTCAAACTGTCTTATGGTTATGTTTTTATCTGTTGTTCTAAGTATAAGAAAAAGAAAAGAGCTCCTGTTTTCTGCCCCTGGATATTCTTTTAAAACAATCTTCCTTATTCTTAAAAATGGTTTTCAAATATTTTAACATAAATATATTTCACAATATGACCAGGACTTTTTCCATACAAAGATGGGATATTTTCTAAGATGATCCAAATTTCTTGTGATTGCCCTCCATTGGCTCTAATTACCCAGTGTAATTCACACTACATTAGGATGAAGCAATAAAGATCAACATTTCTGGGTTTTTAGACTTGGAAATGGGTTCAATGCATTTTTTATAAGGTATTATGACTGTATCTAACAGGGCATTTGTTTTTTAGAAGTAATTTCTCAGGATAGCCAGAAAAGTCTTTTTCAATAAAGTGAAATTGTAACCAAAATCACATGATTTCACTCACTCACTGTATCAGGGCCTATGCTGCATAGTAATTAAGGTCATGTTCTCAGAAATAAATAAGCTTACTTACAACTTATGTTCTTTTTTGATTTCAATTCATCCAGAATAAATATTGAAATCTTATTTTAGACATGTCAGTGGCCTGAATGGCTAATGACTTAGTGTGAAATTGGAGAAGTTATGATATAATTACACCCAGGAAAAACTCGTGTCAACCCTGCCACTCCTTTGATATTAGCTAACAATTTATTTCAGGTGCTGTCATGAAAGTTTTGAGTCTAGAGTTTTCTCCTCTCTAGGCTGTTAATGCATTCTGACATTATTAATGGCTCCCTTATGGAATCACACACAGTAAGCTGAAAGAACAACTCTCCAGGCGTTAGTATTTATATTTCAGAATCACTTAGCAGGGAAGAAAACAAATTTAAACTCTTCTGTACCTAGCAGTCCCACTACTCAGTCATCTTGGGGAATTGTCCGAGAAAAAAAATGAGACCTTTGTGGAATGAGGGGAGACCTGGTGGCTACTGCATGTTCTCTTTATAATCCGATTGCTACTCCCACACCCACAAAGGCCATTTTTGTTTCCCCTTCTATGACTTGGCTCATGCTGTTGACAATTCCCCCAATTTTTGTCCCAATAGAATATTCTCCCTTTTATTATCCTTCTATCCAAATTGTACTCATCTCTCAAAGCCCAGTTCAAATCTCATGTTTTCTAACACGCCTTTACTCGTTACTACAACACACACCTGTTCCACCTCTTTCAGTACCTGCAATCTGAAAGCAGAATTCAGTATTTAATTAAAGCTGATTTGTCATTTTTAATGTGATGCTTATCTCCTTAGCCAAGGCATAGGTTTATTGGAAGAAAGAAGTTGCCTTTGAATATTTATACAATGCACACCTGAAAATCTGATTAATTGCTTTGGTTTAGATGTCTCTAAGGATTGATAAAATCTCACATAGTGAAGGATTTAATCACAACTTTTCAGTGAAAACAAACAAAAGCTATTGCTAGTCCCTGAAGATAAATAGTACAAAACAGCCCAGCTAATGACCCTTTTAGATGTTAAAAAAAAAAAAAAAATTGAGGAATAATAACACTGCTCTTTTAGAGCTTCAAGTATGTCCTAGCACTGGCCCAATTGCTTTATATGCATTGTTGAATTGAATCCTTCCAACAACCCTGTGCAACAAGTACGGTATTATCACCTCCATGTTACTGATGAGAAAACTTGAATCTTAGGGAAATGAACTAGTTTGTTCACTGCTGTGTAGTTAGTAAGAACTAAACTAGAATTCAAATTGGGAGTATGCCTGCTTACAAAGCCTATGTTTTTAAAGCCCTCAGCATCTTTTACTTCCTCCTCAAAGTAGAACTGAATTCACTGGAGAGGGAGCAAACGCAGAATTCTTGCTTTCAATTTGAAAATAGAATTACATGGGCAGACCTTAAAGATACCCCATGGTCTCCTCGCTTCAGTCCCGGTTTTTCTTTTGGCAGTTCAAAATCATTCTCTGAAACTCCCAATTGAATATGACTTAAACCATTACCTTCTCATTAAGAAACTGAGGGAAGTCCTCTCTGCTAAATTCTTGTTTCATACTTCAAATAACCTTCAAAGTTACTTGATCTGAGGCTTACTTAGGATACACAAGCTTAGCTGACTGTACCGAGGCTGCTGAAGCCTCAAAGAAAAAAAGATCCTCAGATTTCTTAGAAATTGCTTAAGATGCCAAAGGACTGAATAGCAGTGTTGATTACACATGTTCCCAAACATGATCTAGATAGAAAAGGTTTGAATTCCTGTTAGAATTCTTAGATTCTGTGTCTACTTCTGTTATTTTTGTATTGTCACTTGAAGCTCTGTGCCTGTAGCAGTAAAATGTAAGTTAATCTTTTTATCTGTTAAAAACCTTGATCTCAGCAAAAAATAAAGGTAGAAGAGGTCCTTGAAGAGGAAAGTCTATCCTTAGTACTTCCCATTAGAATGACACAAATTACTTCTCCAGTTACTGTTATCTTCTGAATATATTCGTTATTTCATCTATCATTGTACTCTGTTGATTCATATCTCATGGCCTCTTCTTTAAAAACCAGTTTAATCTCAAGATTTTTAGATTAAGTGCATATTATTTAAATTCTGTTTGCACAAATGAAATCGTAGTATCTCTAAATTACCTTAAATCTAATGCATACCACTTAACAAGCTTCTTTACCCCTTCTACAGCATGAGTCATATGAGAATTTAACGATAGGTATAAGAAGGAGTACCAGAGGTGATTGAACATGTTGCCTGTAACATGCCCACGTAATATTATAAGACTAGTACTGCTAGATAGTAACAGTATATCAAATAAATAATGAGTATTTAATTTTCTTATATATTGCCTTAACCCCCAAAACTTAAGTATCCATTCTCTCTACCCTCCCAGGATTTGAAACATTCCCTAAGTGTATGTTAAAGAACATGGGAAGTAGCATTAATTTCTTTGAGGTCACTAGATCATTCAATTAATCAATATACACTTATTGTTTGAGTATGTCAGGGTCACAAAAAACACTAGGCTAGATTTTTCAACACAAATTTCAGTGTCCAGCTAACCAGCAGACACCAGAAAATAAAAATCTGGATCACTATGTTTTGGTTGCAAGTTTGTAATGCCTCATTCTCCTAAAAACAGAACACTGAAACGGGAAGATAAATGAATTGATAATCTTTCAGTAGCAGGTGTAACATAGCTTTTTGTATCTCTTTCAATTTCTGTTGTAGTTTATTATGGTATAACTTTTACTGTCTTGCTATAACTGCTTATTTATATGCTTCACTTTCAAGGACATGGTATTTTTGATAAAATATATACATCTACTTTTGACAGAACAATGGTCACTATGTTCATTGTTAAATGGATATGCTTGTTTTGTTTTCTAAGTAGTAATATTCAGTAGAATTTTTCTGCAGGCTGCTCCTCTAGTTTAATAATGTCTACACTATAGCAGCTATGAAAGGATAAAATGAATTTGAAGCTCTCATGGACTCAGTCATTAAAATCCCAAACACTTATACATTAGTTTTCCTCCCCAAGGAATACAGCAACTCAGAAATTCAACAATTTGAATTATAGATTTGATATTTTAGCAGACCACAGTACTACTATTTAGGTTTAATTGATATTTTTTCTTAAAAATATGGTGGGTGACCTTTAAATAATGTTCAGGAGGATATAAAATGGACTAAACAACTACAAGGAGATTTTTATTTCCATGAAAAAAAGACACAGGTTTATTTGTGGAAAATGAAAAAAAACAAATAACATATGCCAGGAAACTCAAAAGCATTATGATTATTAGGCATAACCAGGAGTGTTATTACATTATCTCAGAGGATATATTTCTTGTAAGGCTGGAGGCATCAGGGGAAGGGGTGAGCCTGATGGACAAGCTCAGGCCTCACCAAATGAGGCAAAGAGACCAACAGGTTCTGGTCTGACAACAAACATTCCAGAGCCTGATCAGATAACCCTCCCAACTAGAGCCCTTCCCCCAAGCTAAAAGATTAGTGGTAACTTTCCAGTACCTGGCTAAAGGCCAATGAGAGACCCCCATGTACCCTAGATGAGCCAATCCTGGTGCCACTGTACACCTTTGTTCTCCCTCCCCCTACCTTCTTTAAAAACTTGCTGCCTGCCCTGCTGGGTGTGACTTCCCCAGCCTGTGTTTCAGACCATGGAACATCACCCGGGGATTGCATTCGAATAAACTGCCTGGCCCTTTGTTGCCTCTCTTTGCCTGCTTATTTTGGTTGGAATTTATTGGAATTTATCTTACATTTCTAAACAGAAAGTAAATTTGGGTGAATACAAATGACTGTAATTTATTGAAATGTGCATCAAATTTATAGATCTTGACATACTATGCAACGCCAGGGAAAAAAATCCAGAAAGAGGAGTTAAAACTAGCATGTTTCATAGGACTAAGGCTGGGATCAGGTTTTACGATTGGCAATGAAATAAAAGAAGAAGAGGAAAGCTGAGGAAAAGCCCAGGAGTAAAATTCAAATTCAGGAGTTCTAAGTGCACGCCTTGGAAGGAAGTTGATATTATATGTGGGTCAATGTGCATGACAGAGAGGACAATAATATATACAGTCACTTGCAAACTTGCTGATGCTCAGAATGTATTCTTTTTCTATACATTATTAAAATAAAATGATTCCTAAACTATATTCACATTGTACATTAGCTGGGGGCATTCCCTTGCCTGCTTCAAAATTTCTTCAAAGGATTAAATTTAAAAAATCAAAAAACAAAAAACAAAAATGGGCCACTTGAGTGCTTACCTGTTTTGCCTTCTTTATATCTGAAACTTTTTATGTTTTTCCATGCAAAAAGCTCAGAATCAAAATATTGCAAAGGACACTAGGGGTTTGTGTGCATGTGTGCACCTATGTGTGTGTAACCATTCCCAAAGTTTAGAGTTCTGAATTTGGGGTTGAACTAACCTTTCAGCACCTGACAATCAAGAATGGATTTTGATCTTTAATCTGTTTCTCTCATGTACTTGTTTCCCAAAATGGAAGTTCTCAAGGTCATTCAGTTCAACCTAAAATTGGTCCAGTTCAATTAAAAATTTTTTTAACTCTGTTAAACAGGGCATGCTATCTTTAGGGAGAGAAAAAAGTTGTAGAAAGGAACTTTACGTAAAATCAGAGGTCTGGTTTCCAGATTAGCTGCTTAGTACCTGTGTGAGTTTGGGAAATAATAATTATTACTGCTGATTGAGGGTCTGCTGAATACAAAGCACTGTGATTTTTTTTATAAATGTTTATAAATAATATAATTGATCCTAACCCCACTTTCACCACTCTAATCTCTGAATTCCAGCTTTAATCCCACCACGAATCAGAAATCCTTCCTGATTTCCACTCCCAGTCAAATGCAATCACTTCTTTTCACATGATCATAGTATGTTACTTACCCAAACATTTAGTACCTATCTGTTTTTATCTACTTTTATAATTGGTGGTGGGCACATGTTTTTCTTACTGGATTGTGAGTTACTAGAAGACAGGGCTTGCATTTTTTTCTTTTTTCTTTTCTATGATTATATTTCCAATATTTGCCTCAGGACTTAGCACAAACTAAACACTCAATAAATGCTTTTTTTGAATTATTGTGTTAAGTGACAATAAAGCCAGAAAGAAATAGTACAAACAGCTTACTCTGGAAAATATTAGAACAAGCACAGACAGTGGGACATATGGTGCAAATAATTTATTTACCTTCATTTAGAGCAAAATGCATTTTGTGCAGGTGTAAATTATATTGCCTCAGAAGAGCTAACTCAGAAAGATGTTTTTTATTAGAATATTAAAAGAAAAAATTTGCTTTTGACATGTTGTAAAATTCCCTTTCAAACTAACAACAGAGCTGTTAAAAGCTGTGGTAATAGAAAAAAATATCAACAAAAGCCCAATACAGTTGTGTGCCACTTAACAACAATGCCAAGCACTCGGAGGTAAGGGTGGAAGAAGAAGGAGGGCAATTATGTTGGTGGAAAGCACCCACACAATCTTCAAAATACACCCCGTTTGCCAAGACATAACCGTTTTAGACAGAGCTGAGGTAAATGATGCCTAGGGTACATGTTCTTGTTAGGCTGGAGAAAGGAAAAACAAGGGCATGCAAACAGAACAGAGAGATGCCATAGGGGGAGAACAGACCAGACCCCAAAGTCCGTGCCGTATATGGAAAGGGGACAGCTCTCCCTGAATTCCATCCTGATATGCCAACTAAGACCTGGATGTCAACCTCCTCCCTCTTGGAAGGAAAAAAGTTTCTAGTTGACTATTATGTCACCTTTAGCCAATCATACCTCTCAACACTCCCTAGGATAGCTTGCCCAGTCCTCCCCCTCCTAATCCCTTATAAGCACCCCACCTCCCTAACCAGGTGTGACTTCTCTGGCCTGTGACAAGAAGGCCACAGAACCTCACCTGGGGGTATTCAAATAAATTACCTGGCCCTTTGTTGCCTCTCTTTGCCTGCTTATTCCGGCTAGAATTTATCTTACAGTTCTGTGATTAAGTATGACTTTCAAAGGGTTGCTGCAGTTCTTGTTCATTCAATTATTTTGTAAAAGTGCATGTGTTAGACACTTTCAAGGATCAAAAAAGTGTGCAATATTTTTAATCATCCTTCTCCTGTGCACATGAACATTCTCTCTTACCGTGTCCTTAAGTATCAAGACGACAGGCTATGCTGGTTAAGTGACTCCGGTGTTGCCTTCAAGAAGCATAAGCCTAAATAAGAATCACAGCCTCAAAGAAGTCATCACAGATGTGTGACTGAATAGTCATCTTGCCTTAAGCCTCAACATACCTTAATCAGATGCTTCTTCAGGATGTCCTGTGGTCAGTGTGGGGAGGAAGCTGAGGGCTGAAAGGCAGGGGTACTGCTGTTCTCATTCCCTGCATCAGAATACTTGAGATACTCCATTACTGTAACCAATTTTGTCTACACACAAAGGACACCTTAAACTTATACAATGTTTTAGGTCAGTTACATTTCAACAAAGATGAAAAGACAGGAAAATTGCCCAAGAGGTCCTTAGAGTTATCTCTCATGGTGCATTACAGAGGCAAGCCAGATCACTAAACCTCCTCTCTCTGTACCTTTAATAACTGTGCATAGCAAGCAGTTTCCCATTTTTGTAAATACACAAAACATAAAAGTAGCTCACATATTAACAGATACTTCAGAAATAGCCAACCCTCAAAATTCTTTTATAGAGTATTCTAAGAGATCACTTGATAGTCTTGGGCAAATTAGTTATAGTTGATTTTTTAAATGTATCTTTAATTAGTATGTCAATTATTGAGGGCTCCAAGCAGCACAGTTTTTGATCATGTTTCAGATTTAGCCTCACGTATCAAGAGCATTGACAGAATTCTGAAGAGCAGCAGTGATGACAGATGGAAAATAAAACGGTCAGCTTTGCTTCTTGGGTCTTTTGTTCTATTAAATCCTACCATTTGACCCCTCACCAAAGTAGGTCAGAGTTTAATGAATTAGTTATTTTTAAGGCTACATAATCTTCCTCTTTAGAGACTTTAAAATAAAAATGGAAAACTCTCTGTGAATGACAGAGGTTTAAAGAGAGGGCAGCAGAGACTTTTTCTGAGAAAGAATGGATAAAGAAATGAATAAAACTGCATTAAATTCTTAAACACTGATTTGTGGCCTGGAGTTCAAGAAGTGAAACAGCATACACACACACACACACACACACACATACACACACACACACACACACATACATATATATGCATAAATTGATATATAATGTAATAAACATTTGTTGGATATTTACTATGTGCCAGACATTGCACTAAGTATTTTACATAGGTTGTGTATATAATCCACATCAATTTCTGATGAAAGAGATGTATTATTATTGTCATGACAAGTGATGAAAATAAAAGTCAGAGCTATTAAATAATTTGGCAAAGATTACATAGCTTATCAATGGAAGTCCTGGCATTTAAATCCAGATTTATCCAACTCCAAAGTGCAAGCTCTTATCCAACATGATATGTTAGCTCTTTAAGAAAAGCATAGGTGAATATCAGGGCTTCAGTGATTGAGGAAAGTTGTGCCTAGCACTGAAAAACACTTAGTGAATGTAAGACACTATACTAGGTGTGGAGTTATGAGTTGAAACCATGCCTGACCTCAAAGAACCAACACTGGAATGGGAGAATAAGACATGGACACAAATATGTGAAATGAATGCCTGTGTGTGATAAACGGTTTGAGAGGTACAGACTCAGTGGTATGGGAGTTCAGAGAATGGGGAGTAATAGCCAGTTGGGTAGATTGAAAAGTATTTTATATGGTACCTTAAAAGATGAGTGCTATGCCCATGGTTAAGCAGAGTGGAGGTAAGGGAGGAGCATTGTTTGGAAAGGGTTAAAGATGTACAAATAAATAGGTAAGAAAGGATGAGGAAATTGAAGGAAGAGCATAGTCTATTTTGATTGGAATGAAAGTATACAATCAGCAGGAAAGAAAAGTGTAAAAAGAGCAGAAAGTGTAGGCCGAAACATGGAGAGGCATGAAGGTAACTAAACTTCTTTCAAAAAGTAATGGGAGACATCTGAAGATTTTTGAAATTTGGACCATCAATAATAAGTGCTAGAATTTAGGATGAAAATATGATAGCTATTTGACAATGGACTGAAAGGAGAAATCTAGGAGACAGGAGAGGAGATGGAGTTATACTAGTCCAGGTGATATGTTTTTACAATGCTACCATAAAGAGAATGCAGATGAAATATATTTGGAAAGTCACTCTTGCAAATTCATTCTAAGATAAGTCAAACCTGAGGGAAGATCTTTGTAGAAACCTGGTGGGAGTTTCAATATGAGAAGAAAGCTTTCAGTTGCCCTGCTCTTTTTTCAATAACTTTAGTTAACAAAAAAAGAGCTCTACATCATACAGAAGGGCTAACAACTGCAGAGGATCTGAATGTTCTACAATATATGCTAATAGGAATTATCAGCAGGAAACAGCAGTAGGGGAGAAAGACTATCTGCTACAAAGTCAAAGAAAACAGAAAACAAAACAAAACAAAAAAGGAAAAACTTTTACGTCTCAGAGGCATGCAACTGGCTAAATTGTTCTAGCATTGCATTTCTGACATTTGAGAACTAACATTAAATGGAGCAGTTTGACATTGTTGCATGTGAGACAGAATGTGTTCTAAACGAACAAGTCCCAGAATGATAGATTTGCTATACAGATTGTTTGTTATTTGCCAGAATCATGAGGTGAAATACTTCCCCATGTCACTAAGAACCTTCTTGCCATTGTATATGCCGTTAAAAAAAAAGCGTATACATATAAAACAAGGATAATGATTTGTACCATAATTATGCTGTGAATCAACAATTGGTCTAATCATTAGGTCATAGAATGGACTTATAGATAAGGGTTTGATAAGGTTTAGTCTTATTTTTATCAAATTTTAAGTGAGCTCTGGCTGATGCCAGCAGGTATATCAAAATTACTAGAGACCTTGTGTATTTTCTGCTATGGATCTAAGCAAACTCAGCAGTGTTTCCTCCAAGAGAATGTCCTTACTTTAATTTGCTCATACTAGTTTTAGACTAGGCAAAATGAGGTATTGCTAGCATACAATTTCATGCTCATCTAGAAAACTGATATATAAACTTGAGTCAATAGGAATTTTATTCCTTCAAGAAATCTCCTACCAAAATCAACCAAAAGGCAAGGATGCATGATGTCTGTGGCATTTACCTAGTTTTCCTCCATAGATAACATCTGAAGGCTGTCAGGCCACTGGAGTGCAAGAGAGGTCGAAGCCATCTCTGCCCTTGGGCCTGAACTGATCTGTACCATATCTGGGAGTACACTGAGATGCCCATCATCTCACTACCAAAATGCAAAAGTTAATGTGCTAGAGTAGGCCCTGGACTCCTGAATGTCCATGTTTGTTTATGCTGGTTTTACTTGCTCAGCTCATATGCCTGGAAATTTTCCCTGCTTCTTGTTTCACCTTCCAATTTTTAGGTGGAATTGAAGAAAAAAAAAAGGATTGGATATCTGCTTTCTGAATATTTAATATGTTCTTGCTTTAGAATCTATTGTGCTAACCCTCATAGTAATTTTATGAGAATGACATAGACATTGCCATGTGACATATGTGGGAAATTCAAAGACTTTATCACTGCCCCAGCACTTCACATACGGCTAATGGAAGACCCATTGGCTGGAGTTTTACACTGAAAGGAGAACACCCAACAATATAGTTGCTGGATCATAAGTATCAGCACTGCTTAAACATCTTTTCTACAGAATCCCTCCCACCAGTTCCAGACCTTTGGTTCCTGAAAGTCCAAATTTATCATTTCCCTCCTTGGGCATTCTAACATGCTCTGCTGGCAACTGTGCCTTGAGGATCATGCCTTTACCCTGAGTGGTGGCACCAGCTGTAGCCTCACCTATTCCTGTTGTTTATTCCTCTCTCATGTAGCATGCATTTAATTACCAACACATTTTACTTGTGAGCCCACATGATAAACCAAGTGATGAGCTTTTAGCACTTTGATTTCAGCGTCATGGAAAGGATTTCATCTGTGATTCCATGCACAGCTTGTTTTGCTTGGGTGATAGGCATTGCCAGAGAACCCCTATGTTGGCTGATGAGTCATAGTCCTTAATCAGTTGGATGGCAGGTTGCACTTTGGGTGCATGTTCACTGAAGAGCCATTCTTTATGAATACAGGAAGAATGGAAGGCAGTGTACGGTTGGGGAAAGATCATGGACTTTGGAATCAGATTTAAATTTGAATCCCCCTCTTTAACACTTACAAGCTGTGCAACCTTAGACATGTCATTATTTAACCTCTCTGAGCCTCAGTTTCCTCAACTCAGAAAAGAGAATATAGCTATGCCTCAACAAAACTATGAGGACTGAAGAAAATGAAACAATTACTTCAGAGCACCTAGCATGATGCCTGAGTAGTCACTTAAAAACAAAACTTATTAAAGATTAAAAGTAAAGTACTCATACCACTGATGGTCAAAGGCAACAGCTAAATCTTACGACTCTGGTCAGAGAAGAATATCAAGTATTTTCCATATATCTAACAACAAAACTCTACAGTTCCACATAAAGTCACATCAGGGCATGTGCTCTTTTTTGTTTGTTTTTTTTACTTAGTCTTCCTGTTAGGTAAAGAGTCACATCTAAACTTGGCATAATATAACATACACCAGAGAGAAATCATAACAACAACAAAACACATAACCTGAATTTCCAGTCAAAAGATAAGTGGTTTGGGCTTTGAAGAATTATGAAGTGTGTGGTTCAAAAATTTTTTTTTTTTAAATAAGTGTGTATCTTAAAAGCACCATCAAAAGTGTCATCTGATGTGAAACTGAGGCTGGCAACTAAAAGAAATTAATGGTATGTGCATCTTGGAAATGGCTGTGTGGTTTTGTGACCCCATTGAGTTTTTTTTTCAAGATCCTTTTGCTCCTAATGAAGAAATATTACAAGTTGCCCTACCAAGTAGACACACAGTGAAATCAATACAAAGTGCTGCTTAAGTGTAGTCTAACATTTGATGATTCAAATTCAATAATGTGTAGTCTAGGAAGGCAGTTTTCTTGAAGTATCTACTTTTTTTTCCTTGCAAGAGAAGCAAAGACACTAATACTGCCTTAACCCGAGTATTTAAACTTGCCTTTAGGATTGTTTTATTTACAAGCAAAATAAAACAAAAACTCAAACTTGTGTGACTTTGTCAGTTACTGTAAGTCATTTAGAATATGAAAGAATTAGAAGAACTTATTCTACTTCATGAGAACTGATTACCCAAATCCCCATGGCTTCCTTAACTATGCTGTGCTAAAATAGAATATTAGTGTGGCAGTTCCTTCATCAAATGAATTTACTGTTCACATATTAAATTAGTGATCCTGTTACCACTATTCCAAAATTACAGGTAATTCTTTAAAACAGGGAATTCTCTAATTCTCTCATTGTTTATTAGCCTTTCTCATCTTGCAGATTTTCATTAAGGATTATCAGAGTGGATTAATATTTCTAAGAACTGTATTTTTCTGCTGATTAGTTCAACACCTCCTGTTCATTACGGTCCACATGTCTTACTGTTCTTTTATTTTCACTCCAGTATCATAAGAGGTCATCTTATTTTATCATGTGCAAACATGTGCAGGAGTTCTATCTGAATAGAAACTGTATAGTTCAACACCAGAAAGAAAGTCCTTTTAAAATGTTTCTTATCCCAGGGGCCACCTGCCATATTGTTATTCATCTGCTGTGAGAAATTCTCCTATAGTTGTTAAGGAAAAGAGCTCTGGAGCCAAACACAGAGAGTTTGCCACCTGCCTTTGACACTTGCCAGTGTCTCTCTGGGCCCCAACTTCTTCATCTATCAAATAGCATTAATGAATAGGCTTACTACCAGCCATACGTTTGTGAGGGGAATTAAATAAGTTAATATTTCAATTGCAGGGGAGACTACCTAGTATGTAGGAAGTTTATATAAGTTTTCTTAAATAAAAGAAATAAATTCCATTGCCACATATGACTTCCATCATCTTTCCACAACAAAAAAAATCTGTTCTACTTTCTCTGGCATTATTCACAGTGTTTGCACTGTTTTATTTACTTTCTGTGCCAAAGGTCTATTACGTTCTTTGTGAGAGACATATAAGCCACTGGCCATGGGTGTTAACATTTTGGGAATTAACGTCAAGCAGGAGATCCATTCCTTACCCCCACATATTTTACAGTAGCTGCCTAACATTATTGTTCTGATCTACTTATTTCTCAATGAATATGTCATGATCACAATATATCTAAGGAAGTACAGTGGTAGCCAAGTTAATGCCTATATAGAGAATGAGACTGTCATCCATGTAGAATTTTTTCACAAGAAAGGCATTGCTATTGAGAACCATATAAAACCATGACAAGATTCCCCGAAATATACTAGTTCTATTTTGTTTCAATTTTTTTCACAGGATATTATTTAGATTTGACTTACTTAGTTCACTAAGCATTGTAATTACTACGAATCAGGGCAAGGAAGATGGCGAGGAGAATTTATATGCAAGGGGAAAAGTAATTATAAATGCTGCATTACAAAAAAATAAGGATTCTACTCCAACTGGCATATGTATACAACATGTGCAGAGCAGGTCAGTGGCCATTTTTGAGTAGCTCTCTATTATCCCTAAGTTATACACAGATGCTAGGATGTTACCTACAGTGAATGTTTGTAATCCTGCTGGCCTCTGCCCATTGAAAAGGTGCGTTGGGTGACTTGACTTACTTTCCAATGTTATTTTAAAAGAATGTTATTTAAAAAACATCTAACTTGGAACTTCAGAATATGTACCCCAATTATGTACCTAAATACTCTAACAAACGTGCTAAAGGAAATGGACTCATAAGGATATTTCTTATAAGGAAATGGACTTTCATTTTGAATTCCTTTACTTAAAGGATAAATTGAACTACGATTTCATGGTTCACAAGTTACTTTAATTAGCTTAATAGTTGGCTTTTACAGCTAAGAACCATTCCGTTTTATGGGAAACCATTTTATCACTTACCAGTTTAAAAAAAATAAATCCTCAAAGTCATTATCTGTATCATGACTTTTAATTAATTGGCTTCTGAATCATTGAAAGGGGCATTATCAAAGAGTTCAATGACTTCAGTGGAGGAATAGAAGTAACTTAATTTCCAGGTTGAACTCTAGTTTCAGTAGTTTCTATTTTCATGTTGTTGCTTTTTAAATCCCACAAATGAATATTGAATATCTTTCTAAATATGAGATATTTCATACGGAGCCATAAAGCAAATATATTTTTCATCTTTTCAAAGGCAAGCACAGTGTTTGTCACTAACAAATTTGTAAAGTCCCTATCTGTATCATTAGCATAGTAATACTATACAGTACAATCCACTCTCTGATACATCTTAAATTGCATTTGAAATCTCAGGTTCTAAAGACAATCAAAGCTATCAGAGGCTAACAAGTCTTACCTAATAAAAGAGTCTTAAGCAAAAAACACCCACTATGTAAGAAGCGATTATGTCTCTAACAAGATTTTAAGTTTGTAAACAAATGAAAAAACCATTAGTTGGAAAAAAATTAGTAGAATTAACTGTATTGCATTCCATTTAGTAGAATAAAATCAGAAGTGATTGGCTAGATAAAAACTATTGCTGATAGAGCATCTTTTTACTCTTAGAGGAAGAGTGTTATGCAACAATGTCTAATTCCATCCAGCTTCCATTTATCCCAGTCATTCTTGATGTTACATTAGTCATTCAAATTTTTGGATCTTAAAATGCATATTTCTAAGTTGTATACTTTTCCCCAAAACTGCTATTCTGAAGATTGAAAAAGCTCCTTAATCAAGGATAAAAATGCAGATTATATCACCTTGTATTCCACAACCTGACCAATTTTCTTTAGACTGACTCAGAGGTGCACGATTTGAAAGTCAGTTTGAAATTTGGCAAAACTTCACTGATTCAGACTTGAGTAACTTGAAACTTCTAACAATGTAAACTGTTCCTGGATTGCAATGTACCTTTATTTAATTCACCATTTCTTCCTACAGTGCACATATTAATTCTGTAACTCTTTGTAAAGAGCATAAATTATTATTGTAAAATATTATAGAATATTATGACAGAATACATGATTTTCATGAATTTCAGATGCACACATGAAAAAATAAATAATAAGCAAATGTGATTTTCTTTTCACTTCAGTTGGGTGGTTTTTCTAAAACTGGAGATATGCATTTATGTATGCACATTTTTTAAATTTGTATCCCTGTTAAAAATAGGCATTTGAAAATAAGAGGATAGAAGACAATTTATGGTTATTAATTTAGCGATGCTCAGATTCAGGATGTTTATTAACAGTAGTAAGTTAACCAATCACAGACTAACATATAACATAAATGCTTAGACATTGACCTCTCCACTCCATTTTTAAAGTGCCCTTAGTGCCTCCACTAAGAACACAAATTTGATTGAATTTATGAGTCACATTTTGATCTGTTCTGGTGAAATGAGTAAAAGTGGATTCTTTAAAAATACATTATAATTTGGCATTTTTCAAAATTAAAATTGGTTTCCCCATGATTTTAGTGAGGTTTTCCTAAAATTTGCTTAAGTAGCATAAAAGCAGCTTGCCCTTTAATAAGCTAAACCTTATATTTAAGTCATATTATAAAGCAGCAGTTCTCATTTTTTTTCAATCCATGATCTCTGAACTGGACTTAAGCATCAGTGGAATAGACAATCATTTCAAAGACACTTTTGAGGAATGTTTATACCTGATTCAACAGATAAACAAATTCCATTATTGTTACCAACCACACTAGGAATAAATATATATTTAATGTCAGATTTTCATACAAAATCTGACCCAAAAACACCTATAGAAACTTCATGGAACACAGAAAGAGAAACACAACTTAAGAATATTCCTTATAAACTCATAAAAATAAATTAAAGGGAAAAGAGAAGAAATAACAAGTGTTTCTTTTCATACCTGTGATTGGGGATGAGTCCAGATCTCCACAGTTGACTCTTTCATGGGAGTGTGAGATTGTACAACATCCTTCATTGGCTTTACAAAGGAAAAAAAAAATTTCTTTTATGTAGTTTGTTAAAAGTGAAAAACAGTGAATTGCACACATGCATTGAACACAGGTCAATAAAATAATGCCCATGTAAATATCTCTTTCTAGACATGGTAGTTGTTGAGGACTTACAATATGACAGGCAGAGTTCTAGGTACTGGGAATAAAAAAGAGAAAAAAAAAAATAAGAGAAGAAATTCCTTTTTTCATGGAGCTTACATTCATTCCAGTGTTATATTTGAGTTCCATTAAACATATGAATGGAATTGTGGAGGACAATTTAAAATATTTAAATAGTTGAAATTTTAGCTAGAAATACTTTCAGTTCAATGCTTTTACAACTCAATGGCTTCAACAGCTTGGATTTGTGAATTTATCATTATCTGGAATTAAAATCTATCTTGTGTGTGCCACCACACAACAAATTTGCTATCATACAAAGATATTTAATAGATGTTATAAATGCCAAAAATTTATGAACCAATACACAGATACTAACCCACTAACTCAGAATAATTACCAAGGTTTTGAAAAGATGATGTCTGTATCCATTTAATTTTCCTCAGGACAAAGAATATGTTCTTCTGTTTTTAAAATACTGAATGTATACTATTTTCTGTATATGTGAATTTTAGTATATGGGGTGAAGGATTTGGTAAAAAGTTCTCATTTGATCTATGAAATTTTAGGCAAGAAAATAGATATGAGCTGGGTGGAAAGAGAACAAGGTCAGTAAGGCCCCTTTGAAAGGACTCAGTTAACCAGTTAAAACTAGAAAGCCAGAAAAGACTCAGAGTTAATGAGTTAATCAGTTAAAGCTCAAAAGGTCAGGAGGAACTTGGCCTTGAATGTTTCAATATTCCCCAGATGAGGAAAAGTATCTGAGTACAGCCCATGTCCTCATTGTGTCAGTTAGATCATTGTAAGATTTACTCTAGCCTGCTAAAAGGCCCACCGATAAACAGCATAATAAAGACAGGGAAATCCCACCTTAAAGCCAAAATTGCATTTTGAAAACACCCAAGAAGTTAAGAAGAAAGATTCTTAACATACTCTTTGGCAAGCAACAAATAACTCTGCCCACCTTGGAGGAAGGGCAGACAGTCTTCACTGATAATGCTCCCAAACCAGGAAGCTGCTATTCTGGAGGGAACGAAAGCAGTAGTAAATTTCTTGTGTTAGGCTAATTTTGCAAAATTACCTAGAGGACTGATAAGAAACTTAATGTATCATCAAAGATACTTGAGACCACTTAGCAAGTCCACACCTCTAGCCCTTTGTCACATTCCTGAAAAATCCTTAAAAGGGGGAACCCCCAACCTTTCAGTGCACTCCTCTCTCTGAGGTCCCCACACTTTGTAAGTGTGTAACCTTTTAACTTTAAACTCTCTCTTTTCAACCTTTCAGGGCACTCCTCTCTCTCTGAGGTCGCCTGCACTTTCTCTCTGAATAACTTTAAATAAAACTTTTACTCTGCTTCACTACTGTGTCTCTGCCCTTCAATTCTTTGTCAGGGCGGGGACAAGAACCAAGGGAAATACACAATACCTCTCCCCCAACATGAAAGGGAGAGCTTTTTCAAGGAAGCTGTGAAAACCCAACTTGGTGACTGTGAGAAGTTTCGTTCTATAGTAGCAAAGTTGAATTATAGGTCTCATGTTATACTCTCAGGACTTAACACTGCTGTTTAGTGTACTACAAATTGCAGTGATGCCATTATTACTTGACAGGTCATTCAAGGGGAACAGAATGTGCCAACCAAAAATATATCTCTTTGGCATAAGGATTACTTCAGACTTATTATTTTTAAGAAACAGCAGACAAGAAAAGCTCTGAAAACTGAGTGGAAGTTATGCTTTTATAGGAGACATTTAGATTGATAAGGGAAATCTCCATTTGTAAAGGTCTCTTTCTCTTTGTGCCAGGAAGAGAAGGATGACCAAATCTCTAGAAACTCTTCATCAGTAGAGAAGGCAGTGACCTAAATCTACATAATAACTTTACCCTTGCTTACTATGCTCTTCCTGGTAACCTCCCATAACTGGCTCCCCCACCCCACAATATCTTCTGTCTTTAGCTGGAGATACTCTTTTAAGGTGGTGGCTTGGGACATTTTGGAGAGTTGCTCAGTTTTCCTGGGTATCTCTTATGCATATGGGAGTTATACATGTTATTAAATTTCTGTTTATCTTTCTCCTATTAATCTGTCTTTTACTAAAGGAGGGTTTCAGCCAAGAACCTAGAAGGGCAGAGGGAAAGTTATTTTTCCTCTTTGTGGGTAAAATTGCAACATTTCCAGAATCTCTCACCTGGCCTTAGTGCATCTCCATATCAATAGGTGTTTCCAAGGGGTGGAGAGAAGTAGTACATCTGCATATCAATAGTTGATTACAAGGTGGGAGGGATGGCATATATGGACCATAGAGGTAGGGTGGGGTCCCTTTTTCTGCAGCCAGGTCGTGAGAGACACGGATGAATAGAACTGGACAACAGCTTGCAAGCAATTAATGGGTTTCTCCCACTCTATTTCTCCCTTTGACTGATTTTGGTTTCAAAGGTATTTTGCCCTGGGCTGGGAAAATATTCTCCCTCCCACCCTGGAGTTACACTCTTCTAACACTATAAAATGAAAACTCTTAAACTTGAATCATTATTTTTCCTATCAATCAAAAATGTGCACAAAAACATGTAAAAGGACAAGCTCCCAGATTCTATTTCAGCCAATTGGGACCCGGATCCTACCTCAGCCAATCGGGACCTGGATCCTATTTCACCCAATCGGAGCTTGGTCTCTCTCCTCTCCAGTCAGCAAAGAGCTCACCCACCACCCTTAGACCCTGCCAATTGACCAGAGCCACGACCTATCACCCCACCAACTACTCCTAGATCCAGCCAATCAGCCAGAGCCACAACCATCACCCCACCAACTGCCCTAGAACCCCATAAAACCTTTGTGGTATTGAAACTTGCTCTCTTTCTCTGGCATCTTGCCACTGCGTTGGTGTAGATGAGAAATTGAGCTCGAGCTAGCTTGAATAAAGGCTCTTTGCTTTTGCATCGGTGTTGGCTCCTAGGTGGTCTTCTGGGATTTGGGACTTTGGGCACAACATTTGAGGGCTCGTCTGGGATCCCAGAGACCCCCAGGACTCCTGACCTGGAGGGCCCTGTGCCGGCTGGTGAGTGCACTCAGTTATTTGTCTGTCCTTGTCTACATGTGTCTCACTCTGTCTTTATCTGTGTCTCACTGTTTTTGTTCGGGAACAAGCCTGAAGCCTGTATAAGCCTGTAGGAGCTCCAATCTGTATCAGGGTCAGCATTGACTTAGGCGGACGCGCTGGCAGGTCATCGACCGGGGGTCTTGGGAGACGTCCCTTGCCCCCGTCTGGAGGACGAGGTCCTCATCTGTGAGGAAAGTCAGCTGCCACTGCAGCCCAACAGGCCCTCAACTTACTTTCAGTTTTGCCTCTGCGACCGCGGCAGATTATTCTCTGTAGGTGCCTGTTTGTTGTTTGTCATGTTTGTCTTAGTCTTGTTGACAGAAGAAATGGGACAGACGCAGATGACCCCCTTGTCTCTCATGACGGACCATTTTTCTCAGACATTAGGGAGAGAGATCACAATTTGAGCACAGACGTCAGGGAAAATTTTGTGTTTTCTGCACCTCCGAGTGGCCATCCTTTAACGTTGGCTGGCTGCCGGAGGGAACATTTAATCCAACCACTCTTTTACAACCTCAGTGTGGAAGTCCAGAAAGGTCGGTGGCAGACGTTTTGTTCTAGTGAGTAGCCAGTTTTCAATGTTGGATGGCTGCCAGAGGGAACCTTATCATTATGTCTCAATCTATATGTTTGTGTGTCTAAGTGTGTAAATGAAAATATCTTTCTACCTCCGGATGGTATTAATGAAATTGATTTAAAGACAAGTGCTTGTGAAAATTGGGCATTCTAAAACTTCCAGAAAATCTGATAAAAATGTTAAGCATTAATACTAGTTTGGGTTTTCCTGAGGCGGGCATGTCCTTGTAGTTATCAGCTGCCTAAGTTTACCTAAGGTCATTTAAGTCAATGTTATCTGCTAAATCTTTTAAGAATAAAATGCTTAAAGGCTTGGCTTTGTCTAATATTCAGTAAAGGTCTTGTAAGTAATCTAGCATAGTTGTTATGAATGAGTGAACTAAATGAGTGTGGCAAGTGAACACCTCTTTAATTGTGTGTTACAGTGTGTATACCTACCTGCAGCCTGAGAATCTTTGTAGTAACCTAAAATCTTAAAGTTTTTCTAAGTTGATATACTTTATGTTTAGTGAGAGATTGTGCTGTAAAGCTCATAGTTACAGAAATTATAAAATGTTCATAAATTTGTCAATCTAAAGAATGCTAGTGTAACAGTTTACAATAGCCTGCTTCTCAGTGTTCACTAGAAATTAAGGTACCTAATGGTTTTAAGTTCTAATTAAAACTACTTAAAGTAATAAGGAAAACATTTCTGCATGCTGAAGAACGTGTCTTTTGATAAAAGAACGTAACTTTATTGTAAAGTACAGCTGTTTATTTAGAAAGAGAAATCTAAATATAAGAAGAAGGTTGTAGAAAGCTTTGGAAGGATTTAATATGGTCATGCTATATAAAATTAAAGCAAATGAATCTCGGTATCAAGTACACAGCAAAATTAGAATTTTGTTTTCAGTTAAAAAGACAAAGTTTTCTTAAACTGTTAGTCTGCTCTTAATGTTGAAAGATTGCAAAAGGATTTCTAATTGTTTTATCAAAGAAGTTTCTCATGCTTAAAGTCTCAATGAGTTGTCTGAGTATTTAAGAAAATGACATCTTAATATTAAAAAGACTAAAAGGTAAAGTTTGCTAACAACTGTGTAACCTTCTTTATTTGCCTTTGAGGTATTTTGTTGTCATTCTGGTTAAATGGATAAGTATTGCTTCATGGCAACCTATAATCCTATTTAAGCAAGTGCCAAAAAAAAAATCAAATTCAAAAAGGTACTTTTACCTCTAGTTAATTCTGATGTTTTCCAGAGGGCCCCTGGAACATGTCAGAGGAATTTTTTTTTTCTCATTGGAGAAAGTATTTGACTAATTTGGCTTATTTATCTGATATATATATATATTTACCAGGAAAGCACTGTCAAAGAGAATGATGCTAAACTTTGTTACTGAATGGTTTTTTTGTTACAGAAATATCCGAATTTCCTTAAGTCAACTGCCTTACAGTAAGCTCTCATCAGATCTTTAACCATTGTCATTTGTAAGTCTTTTGTCATTTATAGCCACTGTTTTATTACTCCTAAGCTAGTAAAGAACTAGATTTCAGCAGAACAGGTATTGCTTACATAGGATTAAGTAAACTAAGAAAGATGATTTTGTAGCTTTTTGTTTCAAATGTTGCTCATAAAGTGTTTAAAGCTTTTTTTCTCTTAAGCTGACAACAGTTTCATGAATGACAATACCTTTATAAGCAGAATTGAAACATTTATCTTTCTCTCTACCTGATCCCTCAAGAATTTAAAAGCTTTCAGTATTTTTATGTTTCATGGCAGGATGTTTATTTGCATAAGTTCAATAAGAACCTGCATTCCTTGTAAGAGGACCAATTAAAAACACTGGTTATACTACCAAGGCTTTGACTGGAATGTCATATCTGAGAGACACGTGCATAAACTCAGATATGGACAGCTTTAAGGAACTAAGGTTGACTTTATAAAGCTAACAAAGCCCCTTAGAAGAACTGGCCTGGTACCTTGCTTACAGAGTTCCCAGCAGCCTTACGAGGTGAGTAAGGAAGGTCACTTCCTGGCAGGCGCAGGAACCTCAAGAAGAGAGGAATTCACCCAAATCTACAGGTACTGCAGGCAAAACCTGATGGCAAGTCTGGCTTGGCTGTCTGGCCTCAAGAGGCCTTTAAAAGTTCAATCTGAAATTCCTTACAAAAAGTTCCAGCAAGACACGTTTAAAAGAGCCTATGTAATCAATTGCTCTTCTTGCTGCACTTATGCAAATAATCAAGCCAACTCTTAATTGTTTTCTTAATCTGACTAATTCTAATAAAAATAAGGGTGATTTTAGAGAAAAGTGTTGTTTCAATAATACTGTCTTATCTATACTAAATCCTAATATCCAGAATTCCAGTTTCCCCATAATACCTGACTATGATCCTCAATTAGAGTCTTCATATTTCTAGTTCTCATAGTCAACCATGCATTCTTAATCTCAAGTTTGTCCTTCCAGAATAGAAAATCCAACTCCAGATATTGCTACTTAACCTAATAACACAATTTGTTTTATCTTGCCTAGAAGCCACAAAACTGCAAATAGTAATAGAAATGAAACCCAGAATAGAAGCGCCAACCTTCTGAAGCCCTCAACTGACCAGTGATAGAGACCTAGCTGCACCCTTTACTGCGCCCCCTTCTCAGCACGAAGCAGCCAGAGCGGTCATCGCCCCTTTTCCCTAGCAGCTTCTAGAGTCTCTATCTGTAGAGGGGAGAATGAGGCAGGGACCATAGGTTTAGACAGAATAAAGTGAGAGAGCCTCTGAAGAAAGCAAGGCAGGATATTTGCAATCAGAGCAATGTAACTACATGCTGGAAACCACCCCCCTACTAAAACTGTTGAACATTAAGCTCTAGAATCATTCTTCAGTGAGATCAGTTAATGTTCCCCAGATAAAGAAGAGTAGCACATGTTTTATTATGCCAATAATTTGTAATTGTGTATAAGATTCACTTTAGCATACTAAAAGGCCCAGGCCTGTGTGCTGTCTTCCCTCCTTCAGATCTGACTAGGTAATTTTGCTGAGCAATTGACTTAGCATGCAGACCCAGCTGTAGACGGCATAGTAAAAGGCAGGTTTCTTTAGCAAATAGACAATATCTCAGCCCACCTTAGAGGCTGGGCACGCAGTCTTTTGATGTGTGCCGGAACCAAGATGCCAGTGTCTCAGAGAGAAATCAAGGCAGGAGATTATCTTTAATCAAGGACCTCTTGCCATCCTACTCCTTTTACTAACCCTTGGGCCCTGTTTCATCAACAGGCTGGTTCAGATTCTCAGAGACCACGTGGGGGCCATCCAACTGATAGTCCTCCGTGCTCAATACAAGCCCCTAGTAATGTTACCTTTAGACCATGTATCCTCAATAAACTGATAACTTTTCCAGCTAATAGTGGTAGGACAATGTTATCAACCTTTATCTCCTTACAACTGCAAAACCTTATTAGACCCATGATTGGGTCCCTTCTTAGGATCCAGAGAAAGCGGGGAATGAAAGGGCAAGCTCCCAGATTCTATTTCAGCCAACTGGGACCCGGATCCTACCTCAGCTAATCAGGACCTGGATCCTACTTCACCCAATCGGAGCTTGGTATCTCTCCTCTCCAGTCAGCAAAGAGCTCACCCACCACCCTTAGACCCTGCCAATTGACCAGAGCCATGACCTGTCACCCCACCAACTACCCCTAGATTCAGCCAATCAGCCAGAGCCACAACCATCACCCCACCAACTGCCCTAGAATCCCATAAAACCTTTGTGGTATTGAAACTCGCTCTTTCTCTGGCATCTTGCCACTGCGTTGGTGTAGGTGAGAGATTGAGCTCGAGCTAGCTTGAATAAAGGCTCTTTGCTTTTGCATCGGTGTTGGCTCCTTGGTGGTCTTCTGGGATTCGCGACTTTGGGCACAACGCATGCCTTTTTAAACTTTACAATGTGGGTTATCCCAAGGCATTTGAAAGTATTAGTGGTAACATTAGTGGAATTTCTAATATTCATATACTCTCTTTGCAGATCATAAATACATTGACTTGATCAAAGAAATCATAATTATAATTTGTTATCTATTAATTGTTATGTTCTAAAATATTTAAGAATGATAGGATTATATTAAAAATCAAAGATTGCTCTGTTTAATAATGTGTATACCTTAAGGAAAGCAATGGTTAGATGAATTAGAAAATTAAAATGGAACATCTCATCACAGCAGAATTTCTTCACAAAAATAAAAGAAATGAAAATGAGCCTATGACCAAAGTAAGTTTCCAAAAGCTTCATTTATTAGCCAAGCAGAGAAAAACACTTATTGATAGTGAGTTAATTAAATTGTGTTTGCTTACAAAGGTCAAATAAATTTGTCTACAGGAAATAAACTTAGTATCATTAGCCTTTCAGCAGTTATGGTTACTCAGAAAGTTGAAGACCCTGACAGCAACATCAATAGTGAATTAAAAAAAGTATATGGGCGAATAATTTCAATTGGTTTTCCTCATCTTTATCATGAGTTAACAGATGTTACCAACAATGCTTAATTGTTATTGAGGAAGCAACACTAAGTTTGAAGTGACTGAAGAATTAACCTCTATGAATTAATAGTTTGTGTTCTACAGATCAGGAAAGCATATTTTCAAAGAAGTTGAGAAAACACTAATTCAGTAAAACATGAAGTGGTATCTGCTAAGAAGTGTTACAACTAATGGTGGATAAAATATACGTACTGTGGAAAAAGGATTGGTTGGGCAAGTTTACAAGGCTTGGAAAATGGAAGGTGTTCAAAGCCTATGGTTATTTATTGTACTGTACATCCCGTAGGTATTTATGGAAAATATTTCAGTCTACCATGTGTTGTTGAACCATAGTGTTAATAGTGAACTTAATTCACTATTGTTAATGGAACCATTGTTATTCTTTGAACATTTATCAAAAATATAAACTGAATATCCTCACTTGCCCTACCACACATGCAGTTGGATGGCTTAGCAGTGACAGAATTTTACTGAGATTTTTTTTAGCTCAGAGCCATAAAATAAAATGACGTTTTGTTGTCACCCATGGTGGTCCCACAAGCAAAGAGAGGTGTGTAAACTGTAGAGACGTCAAGTGAGCCTGGTCAGTTCCTGTTATGCTGTGAAGATGCCCTGCAACCAGTCTTGCCTGTGTCACAAGACTGTCACAGCCCTTTACCCCTCACCTGTGACCAGAGAAAAGCAGCCTGGAATGCTCAAAAGAAGATAAACTTGTCTCATTCATGTGTCCTCAGTAGAATTCTTTAGGAGAATAAGTCCTAATCATTGCTTTCTTTCACACACATATAGCATCAGATTATTCATTGCCTGTGCTTTTCAGACACAGCCCTGATGTATTGATTAACATAACTTCTTCTCTGCACACACCTTCTCTTGTAAAAATGTATTTATGTTGCTACCAAATGAAGGGCTTTGGAGAAGTCTGTCATAACACTCTGATAAACTGACTTCCAGGCAATGGTCTTCAGTAAGACTCTAAATAAACTCTTTCTTAAACACAATGGACATGTTGATTTCAGTTGACAGAGCCGAGATTGAAATTTTGCTGAATAAGAAGAAACATCCTTGACCATTACTACTGAGTAGTGAATTACTTTGGATGTTAGTTTTTTCTACAGACTTGATAATGTCTTGTAATAAATCAACCTAAAATCATAAGGTAAAACAGTGCTTACATGCAAAACTTACACACTGCAGTAAAGTCATTTTAATGACAACTGGAATTGTTTGACTCACAAGTCAAGTTATTTTATACACTCCATTGCTGTATAAGTTAAAACAAGAAGCAAAATCTCCATGCCCACACTAATTTGCATGAGTTGCAACAAATACACAATGAGGAGCTTTTATTGAACCTTCAATTAGAAATGATTAATCTTCAGTGCAATGGCATGCTAAATGGCAAATATGAAGGAAAGAATCTAATAGAATTCTTTACGTGTTTTCCTAGAGGTAGAAAAGTTTGCTGACCCCTGATCTAGGGGAAAAGGAAAAATACGCTAATTATTATGCAATGAACAAATATATGAAATAAGTGAAAACTTTAGATGCAGAGGGTGAAGAGGAGTTTTTTTTGGCATAGAAAACAATATGATCCAAGGCATGGAAACCCAGGATGTGGTCAGTATGACTAGAGCGCCATGTGGAGACTAAATGGTGGAACAAATGTATGAGAAAGTGAATTAAGCACATACTCTTTCTTGATGGACTTACAAAATTAGCTGATGATTTTACAGTTATACAGTGAGCAAAGGAGAAACATTCAAATGTAGTTGAGCAATGTGTTGTGTGCTACAGGAGTTTCTAAACAGATTTGTGCTCAGGTCTTAGATTAAACTTTATTTTTAAACCAATTCTGTTAGAGTTGCATTTCCCATGCACATTTTCAGCATCTGATTTAAACACTTGCTGTCAGCTGTGAGCAGTTTTATGTCTGTCTAGGTTGCCCTCTGTCAAATGTGTAAAGCCACATTCAAACATCCGTTGAATTAAGTAGGGATAGTATTTTTGGTGGTTAAATGCTTAAAGCTATGTGGATATATCTTGTCCATTTACATTTGGCAACTAAATATCTCTATTGTACAATAAGCCACAATATTCAAATATTAGGGAAAGTTTATTGAATTTTGTTTTGTGTAAGAATAACAACTTAAAGGTAAGATAATATTCCCACTCCTAATATTGTTTTTCCCATTACTCCTCCCTCTTCCACCAAATCTCACAGTTAGAAGAGTAATAACTAGGAAATCATCTAATAAAACAGCTCCAATATACAGAACTGCTGAGGATTAACTATATTGCAAATGAGAGAAATGGCAATTCTAGGAAATATTAGGGCTCAAATACATTTATGCTTGACTTTTTTGAGAAGAAGAAATATGGTTCATCGGTGACACCTGAGAAATAAGATGCAAATCTGCATTTCTGTGTCCTCACATGCCCCATGTGCTGAACCAAACTGTACCTTCCCTTTTACAGAATCGGATGTCAAGCTGTCAGGGAAAGAGTAAAGTGCTTTCTAATCACAGTCTTTACAGATTTAAGCTTCATTTTAATCCAGTTCATATTAAGATGGTACTCGACAGTGAAAACTGAGAAGTGTGTCTTACCATGGATCTGAAAGGGTTTTGAGAAGTGTCACTGGCATTACTGCTAAAAATAAAAAAAATACTTCGAAGAGAAGGATGGATAGGTATTGGATCTTCTTATTTCTGAATCGGATATTAGTAGTTCAGAGTTTAGACATTGGAAGGGAATTCAACGTTGCTTAAAAATGTATGAAATCCTTTAAACACTAATACTTTATTTCATCAGTGATGCCCTATTGGCCTAACAAAATAGACATATGTGAAAGAAAGGATATTTACTTATATTATTTCACCTTCAGAATCCAGAAATTTCATGGCTTAAAAAACTGTATGTAGTCTGCTTGAATGATTTTATTTATGGATATGGAGAGCAGCTAGCTCATCAGAAGCACTGGTTCAGTGTAAATGCCCAAAATTCTATTAAATATCCCTCAGTTTTTTGTCTGAGGCAAGAAGTAAGGAAATTTTCAGCCAAATTTCCATTCACAAAAATGTGAATCATAGCTCAAAATATATACAGTGCTATAGCTTTTGTGATAAATGGAAAAATATTTCCAGGTTCCAAAGGATTTAGTCTTTCAGGAAAATAATAACTGTTATAGGTGGCCTAAAAATAAAATTCACTTCCCAAAATATAACTGCCTTGCAAAAAAAGGCTTATGAAGCAACATAATTTGATTCAACCTTCTAAATCTGGCAGAACATTTTAACTGTTCTCAAATGTTTTCCTAACAGTGTTGTACAGAATCTGAGCTTTAGCAACCTGACATATTAACCGCATTGCTTAACCTGTCTAATCCCAAAATTACTAGAGTGAGGTAAACCCAGACTGATGCTGTGATCATTTTAAGGCAAAATGTAGAATGCACCCTTTATTCTCCCACTTGGAAATTGTACTGCCAGTCTAACCTAATGGTAAGAAAATCATAGAATAAGATCATGATATTTCTGACTACAGTATCAACATTTCATTATTGTTTCAAAATCTAGCAAAAAAGAGAATTCAGAGGAGTTTCAGTGTATTCATCAGTTGCATTTCGTTCTCACAGATTTTCCAGTAGAAATGTAGGTATGCTTTCATTTTCTCAGTAATCATGCACACCCCAGGAATTTCAGGTTTTTCAGAAATACGTCATTCTAAATTGTCACAATCATCACTTTATTTTAGCTACCAAAGACTACAAGTGCATTGAATTGAAAGATTATTTTTCTTTTATTGCCATATAGTCGACATATTGACAGGTTAGGAAAAAGAAAACCTTTTCAAACCATCATATGAGAGATTTTTGGGGGGAGTCTTATGTAATATCTACCATAATGATATATTCCTAAGACATATAAGTATGTGGGTGATGCCTCTAGTGATTACATTTATAAAAACTTTCCCTCATTTTTGTTTATTACCTTACAAGAAATCGATATCCTTACTATTGAAATAATATCCATGAAACACACAGCAAAGTTTGCAAATATGGAGTGTAATTTGACACTTACTTTTGCTCACGATATTAGTTGAAGGATTTCACTTTAAAAGCCTTGGCAAAATCTTAACTTCGAATTTTTATAATAAATTACAGGGCACTGTTCTCAATTACAGTGAATACATTCCACAGATTTCTTGGAATAAGAAAAATCTTTACTTAATTCCTACTCTCCTTAATGTTTCGAAAGGTCCTCCTGCAATGCCTTTCTGTCCTACAATTAGTAGGAGTGGTAGGGTATATCTAAGGGGGAAACAATAGATGCCTAAAATTGTATATACATGAAATCTACTCAGCAATACGGTACAACAGTGGAAAAGAAGGGACTTTTGGAATCTGCATCTGTCTCTACAGCTCACTAGTTTTATGAACTCTGTCAAGTTAAAGATGACTCTCAGTTTCATCATCTGCGAAATGAGTATAATAATATGAGACTCTTAGGATCATTGTATTATACTGAGTTACTATAGTAAAGTGCCTGGCTTTTTGTAATTATCCTCTTCACTTGAAGTATTGTGGATCTATCTTCCCTAATAACATGAAATGGAGGCCATTTAGAGCCATCCACCACATGGTTTCTCTCTCTGTGTCTCTCTCTCCTTTCACCTCAACATTTTGAAACTAGAAATTTCAATTACTTACAAAAGGATTTTGTATATATGAAAAATAAAAATACCAACTGCTACAATAAGTAACACAGTAATGTGATGGTTGAGGGTAGGGGAAAGGGAAGGTGGACATTAATTATTCTTTACTTTTTCCAATTATTACATGACCTCTAATCACGAGAAACCACTTTTGAGTATAAATAAATTCCTCTTAGTCACATAGAAATAAATTACTTATGAATTTAGTTGACATTCCAAAAGAAAAAGGTGGTTTATAAAATTGGAGATTTCCTGAGATCTTCAAAATTTGAGAAGCAACATTAATCATATTTATGAGTATATAAAGATAAATAGAAATAAACAAGGCCAAATTGACTATTGAAAGTTTTTAAATGAATTGACTAATTAAGACATAATATAATGCATCTAAATTTACTAGAAAGTCAATGGAATTTTTCTGGATGGAGGCAAAAAGGAGAGAGATTAGATTGAATAAATTTAAACATGGAGCTTGATATTTGGATTATAATTTTCAAGTATATTTAAGTTATTGTTTTCTAAAAGCACTGTACAGATTATGTACTTGAAGAAATATTACAAATTGAAGCTTTCATAAGAATTCATGCAGAGCAAATTGTTCCTGTATAAATTCACAAACTGAATTTATACCATGATTTTGGAGATGAGGCCAGGCCAGAAAGTATACAATTTACTAATGTTTCCTGTCCACAGAGTAATTGGGACACATTTGTCAGAATTAAAGGTACATGTAAACCTATGTTTATCAGCATTCTGGCACAGAGAGGACATTGTGAATCTGGAGCACCTTATGCTTAATACTCCCTTATTGTTTGTATGTTTTTTGCTTTGTTTAATTTTTTTACTTGCAAATTGGTGTCAAGTGACATGGATTTCTAAAAGCAAAGCACTAATTTAGTAATGGTGGATGGAAACAATTTAATATCAGATTAATAATAGGCTCAAATTTATTTTAAGGCTATATATATATTTTTTTCTAGGTTAATTGCCATCATCAAAACCAAAATGGTGAGGTCTTAAGGAAAATACACTGGGTTGTTGGGTTACTTTGGGTTGGTTATTCCATAGGTTTGGCCAATATTTTCCACACTAGCCTGAGTTCCTCTGGAATGGTTTGGCATCACAAGAATATACTGATCTTTCTTCTGGATGAGTTAGACCTAAGGGAAATGTGACAAAAAGAGGGTACTAATTTGGGACGAATATATTCATTTATCCATAAGGATTCCAAGGGTTCTGCCGAAAGCAAACAGCTATTTTGAAATTTTCTTCAAGGGTAACAAATCACCAGGTGGAAAAATCAACAGGCTTGGTGCACTTAATTAGATCTTTTATCTTAATCATCAGCAAGTCAAGTGTACACTTGTGTTTAGGGAAGGGGGAATGTTTTAGGAGGGGGTTAAATTAACACTTGGAAAGCTCTGACGATTAAGGAAACCTGACATGAGGCTTGCCAGATGCTTTGGTACTGGATTGTAAAACTTGAAACTAATCTTCGTTTAAGAGTGTTAATGGTTATATCTCTTATAAAGCCTCTTGCTCTTTTGCTAGGGTGATTCTGCAAAATTATAAATCATGCTTTGAAGAAGAGCTTCTATGAACAGAGTCTCCATAAATCTCAGCTGAACTGATCAAGAAGATTACATTTTATTATGATGTAGCACAGCAGGATTTTCCCCTAGCAAACATAATGATGTGAAAAAGGATAAAGCCATCACTCTGTGCAAAGAGGTCATCCATAGAAGAACAATGCTTTTCACACAGATTATCCGCACATGTTGAAAAGTTCACATTGTAAAAGCTTTTTCTAAATGTCTCTGCGAAGAGCTCTAATCCTGGCAAGCATTCATATCTAGATAGTAGTGATCATGTATTTCTATAAGGTGGCCCACCCCAGGGTCCTTGGGAGAGATTGTATCTGTTACAGACTTCAGTGGAAAAAAATTAAGTATTATATTTATTCTCAGGTAACTTATATTTAATCTCAGCTAATCAATTTGATTTGAAGAACACATTTTCTCATTTGTAAATAATGTAAATTTACTAAAGTTTAAAAATACATATTAGCACATAAAAGACCAAGAAAGTAGCTATACAGAAATAGAATTCTGTATGTATATCTGTATTTCAATATTCCTACTGAAAGCCAATTAAGGTATGTACCATAATAATGAGCTTCAAACATTGGCACTTCCATATTTAAATATCAAGCCTTATCAGAAAATATTGGTAAATTATATTTAACAAATTAAAATAATAATTTATGTTTGTTTATTCATTAGATTATTTCTTTCACCACTCTGAGATTGGCTGGAAATTACTCCTCAGTGCAGAAACAGATATTTCAAACTGATGGCTGCCAATTATTTTTCCAGAACTAGACCCAAATAAAGACACACATATGTATGTGAACACACACACACACACACACACACACACACACACTACTGTAAGCTTCATTTAGTCCTCATTTTCAAATTAGTTGTTGTCACTGCTATTACCACAAGTTACTAAGAATATACTTATGAAGAAGCATCAGAGCTAATCTCTTAAATGTTTTCTAATTATTTTAAGGTGGCTATGAAAACATTAAAAATTATTCTAAACTTGTAATTCAGAAACAACAGCTACACATTTTCAAAGATTTTATTGGTTCTTAGAGCAGGGATAGAAGTGGTGGTAAACCTTCCTTTTAAAATACTTTTTTCCTGTGAGAATTGAAAGAGTTCGAAAGAGTGAGATCAATTGATTATTCAGCAGCTTAAAGCAGGGTGATTTTTTGTATAAGCATTTATTTTTAAATTTTTCTAAAAGGTAGAAATAGTAGAAATGAGAGTAGAAATAGTTCATGCATTTATTGCACACATTTAACAGTGTGTCTTTCACTTGGAAACATTTCCATGCATAAATCTCTTTAATGGAGAGATAAGGAAAATGTATTACATGTTGCAGCAATGTTTAATTTGAAATACAGAAGTATTGTTTTGAAATTGGAAAGAAAAATACAGCAATAGTTTGGCCAAATTTATGGTCAAAATATAAAGGTGATCATAATTAGTAAAAAATTATAATGTCTTTATTATGCATAGAGTAAATATAGTATAGATGAAGCTAAACTCCTAGATTTAACTACTCCCTGCAATGGAAAGCATGATACAATGAGGACAGTTCAGGTTACTGGCATCATTCTTTTCTCCACTAAAAAAAAAAAATCATAAAGGGATTCTAATGTATATAAAGTAGATGACATGATGAAGAAGATCTGCTACATACTGATAGTACTGATATTATCCACACATGCCCACAACCTATGGTAAAGATGAATTAACTTTTTCCAGAACACACACACACAAATAATGTCTTTATCACTTACATCAGTCTTTGCAGAAAGTCTTCCTAATGATTATATCAAATAAAAAAATTCCTTCTTTCAGTTACATATTAAACTCTGGATTGGTAATTACTAAATGTTGAACAGGTCTGCCCTAAGCTATGAATGAATTATAATTGTATCACCTATGTCTAACTTGCCATCATTCAGACAGCAAAATAAAGACACCGATTATTTAAATAGAGAATAGTATTATGGACTTACAGTTTTATGTTCTGTGGTTTCCAGTGTGAACACAAATATGTGCAAAAAGGTTTGTCAGAGGGCTTACAGCCACAACAATCATGAAGTAGCTTTCTTTTTGAGACATCAATTACAAGTCAAGAATGGAAGAATCATATGCCTCTTGTCTCCTAATGTCAGGACATTAGAGTCATGTGTGGGGCATGGAGAGGGAATAGCCCTCTTTTATTATAGAAATTATGATTTACTTCAAGATTCATACCATAGGGCACAAAAAAGCACTTGTTCCCAACCTTGAGTATTCTGTGAAGGAGTGTTCAAAATTTAGAAAATCAACTCCAATCAAGATTCAGATGCTATGTAGAAACAGTCTTACTAGACCTCTTGTCCAAAAAGAAACTATCTTGTGAGTTTGCTGTCCCGAAAGTCTTTGACTTTTTCAAAGATACTATTTATACTGAATTATTTGGCAACAAAAACATGGTCAAAGAGGCGTCCTCGTTGCTGCTATGAGAACTGGGCTTTGTAAGTGTAAATTCAATATTAAATAATTAAATCCACATATATACACTATTTGAGCTATTAATTAAATTAGTTTTCAACACAAAAACCCTTACTAATGAACTATTTTAAAAATATTCATTAGTATTGCTTGCTAAACAAACTTATCTGTAATCCTAGGTTAGTATCAATAAACCAGTACTGTACTAAGTTAAGATCATTTCTGTAGTTAAGGAATGTGCTAGACTAAGGAATTGGTAAATCTAATTTCGTTTTGTAAGAACCTGAAGAATATGCATTATGGTTATATTAAGGCCCTTTATATAATAATAACACTTCTAATTCCTCAAGAGATAATTCTAGCATATCTCAAGTGATATGCTAAGAAAATATTTTGACCTGAATTAGTGTACAATCTACTTAAATCATCTAAGAACCTGAAATAAAGAGTAAATGGGGGAACAGAGAAGAATCTAAGTGACGATGGAAAATAAATAAATAATAAATAAAATTACTAAGGAAAAAGAAGTTAGCTGTCTGAAATATGGCTGGAAAAATGTAGGCAAAAAAGAGATGTGTCTTTTATAACTGCACCCCTATCCTGAATAATTACCTATTGAATTTAGAAGGATAGTTAGGGAGAGAGGCAATATTAATGACAAAAACAAAATAGAATCCATTTCAGCTTAATTAGAGAAAATTTACCTTGACAAAAACAAAAGGAATAGCAAACAAATATGAAAATATAAGTTTAAATTGGAGTAAATTTACAAAGGGAAGAAAAATTGGTTATTTTTGCATAGGGTATTAGGAAAGATTTGCTTATCATAACATTATAATAAAAATAATTAAAGCATAACAAAACACCAATATCATGATTATATCCCTTTATATTAGATTTTCTAAACTAGATTTTCTTAAGATGTTAGATTAAAATCTCTTCAGTTTATTTCATAACAGATTTTCTAGTAAGTGGTCTTTAAGGGCTGGTTAAATTGGGGAAAAAAGCAAACATGAGTGATCTCTATTTCTGATAAAGCAAGCATTTCCTAAATCAAGAACTTTATGATCATTCTATTATTACTTTCCCATTAAATGTATTAAAGAAACTATTTACTAGACTCACTGAAATCTTATTTTAAAAGAAATACACCCTCGAGGGGCAGAAGATGGCGGCGTGAGTAGAGCAGCGGAAATCTCCTCCCCAAACCACATATATCTATGAAAATACAACAAAGACAACCCTTCCTAGAATAAAGACACAGGACAATATCCAGACCACATCCGCACCTGAGAGAACCCAGCGCCTCGCGAAGGGGGTAAGATACAAGCCCCGGCCCCGCGGGAACCGAGCGCCCCTCCCCCCAGCTCCCGGCGGGAGAAGAGCAGGCAGAGCGGGAGGGAGACGGAGCCCAGGACTGCCGAACACCCAGCCCCAGCCATCCGGGCCAGAACGCAAACACAGTAGGTGCCCAAGGGGCCCTGGATGCTAGGGAAACAGGGCAGCAAGAACAGTGAGCGGGCACCGGAGGCTGGGTGCCGGAGGACATAAGAAAAGCACGCGACCCTTTTTTTTTGCTGTTTTGTTCTGGCGAGCGCTTTTTGGAAGTCTTAAAGGGATAGGGCCCCCAATACAAGGGAAACAGGGCAGCAAGACAGGTGAGCAGATGCCTGAGGCTGGGGCCGGAGAATAAAGAAAAACAAGCGGCCACCTTTTTTTTTTTTTTTTAATTTAAATTTTTTTTTTTCTCTTTTTCGTGGTCGTTGTTTTGTTTTGGTGGGTGCTTTTTGGAAGTCTTAAAGGGGCAGGGTGGGACACTTAATCCAGAGTTAGGGAATCCGGGGACATCTGGGCACCCTAACCCCTGGGCTGCAGGGAGCAGGGAGGCCCCTTACGGAGATAAATAGCCTCCAGGCCGCTTCCCCTTCAACACGACTCCATCACTTTGGAGAAGAGGCCCGAACCAGGCCACACCCACAGCAACAGCGGAGATAAAAACTCCATTGTTTGCGCGCAGCTGCCCAGCACAAGCCACTAGAGGTCGCTGTTCTCCCAGGAGAGGAGGGCCACAAACCAACAAGAAGGGAAGTTCTTCCAGCCGTCACTCGTCCCAGCTCTGCAAACTATTCCTATCACCATGAAAAGGCAAAGCTACAGGAAAACAAAGATCACAGAGACAACACCAGAGAAGGAGACAGACCTAACCAGTATTCCTGACAAAGAATTCAAAATAAGAATCATAAACATGCTGACAGAGATGCAGAGAAATACGCAAGAAAAATGGGATGAAGTCCGGAGGGAGATCACAGATGCCAGAAAGGAGATCGCAGAAATGAAACAAACTCTGGAAGGGTTTATAAGCAGAATGGATAGAATGCAAGAGGCCATTGATGGAATTGAGACCAGAGAACAGGAACACATAGAAGCTGACATAGAGAGAGATAAAAGGATCTCGAGGAATGAAACAATGTTAAGAGAACTGTGTGAACAATCCAAAAGGAACAATATCCGTATTATAGGGGTTCCAGAAGGAGAAGAGAGAGGAAAAGTGATGGAAAGTATCTTAGAAGAAATAATTGCTGAAAACTTCCCCAAACTGGGGGAGGAAATAATCGAACAGACCACGGAAATACACAGAACCCCCAACAGAAAGGATCCAAGGAGTACAACACCAAGACACATAATAATTAAAATGGCAAAGAACAAGGACAAAGAAAGAGTTTTAAAGGCAGCTGGAGAGAAAAAGGTCACCTATAAAGGAAAAAGAATCAGGCTAACATCAGACTTCTCGACAGAAACCCTACAGGCCAGAAGAGAATGGCATGATATGTTTAATACAATGAAACAGAAGGGCCTTGAACCAAGGATACTGCATCCAGCACGACTATCATTCAGATATGACGGTGGGATTAAACAATTCCCAGACAAACAAAAGCTGAGGGAATTTGCTTCCCACAAACCACCTCTACAGAACATCTTACAGGGAGTGCTCTAGATGGGAGCACTCCTAGAAAGAGCACAGAACAAAACACCCAACATATGAAGAATCGAGGAGGAGGAATAAGAAGGGAGAGAAGAAAAGAATCTCCAGACAGTGTATATAACAGCTCAAAAAGTGAGCTAAGTTAGGCAGTAAGATACTAAAGAGGCTAACCTTGAACCTTTGGTAACCACGAATTTAAGGCCTGCAATGGCAATAAGTACATATCTTTCAATAGTCACCCTAAATGTTAATTAGGATGCACCAATCAAAAGACATAGAGTAAGAGAATGGATAAAAAAGCAAGATCCATCTATATGCTGCTTACAAGAAACTCACCTCAAACCCAAAGACACGTACAGACTAAAAGTCTAGGGATGGAAAAACATATTTCAAGCAAACAACAGCGAGAAGAAAGCAGGGGTTGCAGTACTAATATCAGACAAAATAGACTTCAAAACAAAGAAAGTAACAAGAGATAAAGAAGGACACTACATAATGATAAAGGGCTCAGTCCAACAAGAGGATATAACCATTCTAAATATATATGCACCCAACACAGGAGCACCAGCATATGTGAAACAAATACTAACAGAACTAAAGGGGGATATAAACTGCAATGCATTCATTCTAGGAGACTTCAACACACCACTCACCCCAAAGGATAGATCCACTGGGCAGAAAATAAGTAAGGACACGGAAGCACTGAACAACACAGTAGAGGAGATGGACCTAATAGACATCTACAGAACTCTACATCCAAAAGCAACAGGATATACATTCTTCTCAAGTGCATATGGAACATTCTCCAGAATAGACCACATACTAGGCCACAAAAAGCGTCTCAGAAAATTCCAAAAGATTGAAATCCTACCAACCAACTTTTCAGACCACAAAGGCATAAAACTAGAAATAAACTGTTCAAATAAAGCAAAGAGGCTCACAAACACATGGAGGCTTAACAACACGCTCCTAAATAATCAATGGATCAATGAACAAATCAAAATGGAGACCCAGTAATATATGGAAACAAATGACAACAACAACACTAAGCCCCAACTTCTGTGGGACGCAGCAAAAGCAGTGTTAAGAGGAAAGTATATAGCAATCCAAGCGTATTTTAAACAGGAAGAACAATCCCAAATGAATGGTCTAATCTCACAATTATCGAAATTGGAAAAAGAAGAACAAATGAGGCCTAAGGTCAGCAGAAGGAGGGACATAATAAAGATCAGAGAAAAAATAAATAAAATTGAGAAGAATAAAACAATAGCAAAAATCAATGAAACCAAGAGCTGCTTCTTAGAGAAAATAAACAAAATAGATAAGCCTCTAGCCAGACTTATTAAGAGGAAAAGAGAGTCAACACAAATCAACAGTATCAGAAATGAGAAAGGAAAAATCATGACGGACCCCACAGAAATACAAAGAATTATTAGAGAATACTATGAAAACCTATATGCTAACAAGCTGGGAAAACTAGGAGAAATGGACAACTTCCCAGAAAAATACAAGCTTCCAAGACTGACCCAGAAAGAAACAGAAAATCTAAACAGACCAATTACCACCAACGAAATTGAAGTGGTAATCAAAAAACTACCAAAGAACAAAACACCCAGGCCAGACGGATTTACCTCGGAATTTTATCAGATGTACTGGGAAGGCATAATACCCATTCTCCTTAAAGTTTTCCAAAAAATAGAGGAGGAGGGAATACTCCCAAACTCATTCTATGAAGCCAACATCACCCTAATACCAAAACCAGGCAAAGACCCCACCAGAAAAGAAAACTACAGACCAATATCCCTGATGAACGTAGATGCAAAAATACTCAACAAAATATTAGCAAACCGAATTCAAAAATACATCAAAAGGATCATACACCATGACCAAGTGGGATTCATCCCAGGGATGCAAGGATGGTACAACATTCGAAAGTCCATCAACATCATCCACCACATCAACAAAAAGAAAGACAAAAACCACATGATCATCTCCATAGATGCTGAAAAAGCATTTGACAAAGTACAAAATCCATTCATGATAAAAACTCTCAGCAAAAAGGGAATTGAGGGCAAGTATGTCAACATAATAAAGGCCATCTATGAAAAACCCACAGCCAACATTATATTGAACAGCGAGAAGCTGAAAGCATTTCCTCTGAGATCGGAAAGTAGACAGGGAAGCCCACTCTCTCCACTGTTATTTAACATAGTACTGGAGATCCTAGCCACGGCAATCAGACAAAACAAAGAAATACAAGGAATCCAGATTGGTAAAGAAGAAGTTAAACTGTCACTATTTGCAGATGACATGATACTGTACATAAAAAACCCTAAAGACTCCACCCCAAAGCTATTAGAACTGATATGGGAATACAGCAAAGTTGCAGGATACAAAATCAACACACAGAAATCTGTGGCTTTCCTATACACTAACAATGAACCAACAGAAAGAGAAATCAGGAAAACAACTCTATTCACAATTGCATCAAAAAAAATTAAATACCTAGGAATAAACCTAACCAAGGAAGTGAAAGATCTATACCCTGAAAACTACAAGTCACTCTTAAGAGAAATTAAAGGGGACACTAACAGATGGAAACTCATCCCATGCTCTTGGCTAGGAAGAATTAATATAATCAAAATGGCCATCCTGCCCAAAGCAATATACAGATTTGATGCAAAGCCTATGAAACTACCAGCAACATTCTTCAATGAACTGGATCAAATAATTCAAAAATTCATATGGAAGCACCAAACACCCCGAATAGCCAAAGCAATCCTGAGAAAGAAGAATAAATTAGGGGGGATCTCACTCTCCAACTTCAAGCTCTACTATAAAGCCATAGTGATCAAGACAATTTGGTACTGGCACAAGAGCAGAGCCACAGACCAATGGAACAGACTAGAGAATCCAGACATTAACCCAGACATATATGGTCAATTAATATTTGATAAAGGAGCCATGGACATACAATGGTGAAATGACAGGCTCTTCAACAGATGGTGCTGGCAAAACTGGACAGCTACATGTAGGAGAATGAAACTGGACCATTGTCTAACCCCATATACAAAAGTAAACTCAAAATGGATCAAAGACCTGAATGTAAGTCATGAAACCATTAAACTCTTGGAAGAAAACTTAGGCAAAAACTTCTTAGACATAAACATGAGTGACCTCTTCTTGAACATATCTCCCCGGGCAAGGAAAACAACAGCAAAAATGAATAAGTGGGACTATATTAAGCTGAAAAGCTTCTGTACAGCAAAAGACACCATCATTAGAACAAAAAGGAACCCTACAGTATGGGAGAATATATTTGAAAATGACACATCCGATAAAGGCTTGACGTCCAGAATATATAAAGAGCTCACATGCCTCAACAAACAAAAAACAAATAACCCAATTAAAAAATGGGCAGAGGAACTGAACAGACAGTTCTCCAACAAAGAAATACAGATGGCCAACAGACACATGAAAAGATGCTCCACATCGCTAATTATCAGAGAAATGCAAATTAAAACTACAATGAGGTATCACCTCACACCAGTAAGGATGACTGCCATCCAAAAGACAAACAACAACAAATGTTGGCGAGGCTGTGGAGAAGGGGGAACCCTCCTACACTGCTGGTGGGAATGTAAGTTAGTTCAACCATTGTGGAAAGCAGTATGGAAGTACATCAAAATGCTCAAAACAGACCTCCCATTTGACCCAGGAATTGCACTCCTAGGAATTTACCCTAAGAATGCAGCAATCAAGTATGAGAAAGACCAGTGCACCCCTATGCTTATCGCAGCACTATTTACAATAGCCAAGAATTGGAAGCAACCTAAATGTCCATTGATAGATGAATTGATAAAGAAGATGTGGTACATATATACAATGGAATACTACTCAGCCATAAGAAAAGGGCAAATCCAACCATTTGCAGCAACATGGATGGAGCTGGAGGGTATTATGCTCAGTGAAACAAGCCAAGCGGAGAAAGAGAAATACCAAATGATTTCACTTATCTGTGGAATATAAGAACAAAGGAAAAACTGAAGGAACAAAACAGCAGCAGAATCACAGAACTCAAGAATGGACTAACAGGTACCAAAGGGAAAAGGTCTGGGGAGGATGGGTAGGTAGGTAGGGATGGTGGGGGGAGAAGTAGAGGAGTATTAAGATTAGCATGCATGGGGGGGTAGGAGAAAAGGGAGGGCTGTACAACACAGAGAAGGGAAGTAGGGATTCTACAACATTTTGCTATGCTGATGGACAGTGACTGTAAAGGGTTTATAGGGGGGACCTGGTATAGGGGAGAGCCTAGTAAACATAATATTCGTCATGTAAGTGTAGATTAGTGATACCAAAAAAAAAAGGGCAGTTCCTGTGTGGTAACCTCCAGTGAGTTCTACACAAGAGTATAAAGGGCACATATAAGTGTAGGCAAAGGGTCTGTTTGTGTTTATACAGAGGATCAAAGCCTAATTGGGCTACCCCGAAAATGAACTAAGATACAATATGAAAAAGAACTTCCAACATCAGCACTCCCTGGAAGACTCATGCCAGAAGATGATCATCAAAAAACCCCAACAAAGATCCACACACTGCTACAGCTGTAGATGCACTCATCCCACCAGTTCCTGGACTTGCCATGAGAATGAGGAAGGAGATATCTAAGCTGGCCTGTGCATACAGTAAAACAACAAATTTGACTGGATCTATACTGTTGGAACTCAATCAAGAATTAGGAGTAGTGCAAATTGTAGCCCTCCAAAATCTTACAACTACAGACTATTTACTGTTAAAAGAACATAAGGGATGTGAACATTCCCCAGGAATGGGTTGTTTTAATTTGTCTGATTTCTCTCAGACTGTTCAAGTTCAGTTGGACAATATCCACCATATCATAGATAAGTTTTCACAAATGTCTAAGGTGCCTAACTGGTTTTCTTGGTTTCACTGGAGATGGCTGGTAATTACAGGTATGCTTTGGTTATGTAACTATACTCCTATTATGTTAATGTGTGTGTGCAATTTAAGTAGTAGCTTAAAACCTATACATGCTGAAGTTACTCTACAAGAAGATATGTCAAAGAAATAATCATTCTTCCCAGGTTTTCTGCCGCCTGCTACTTCTATAGCTTTTCTTCTTCCTTCCTAATTACAACCCTTAAATTGAATTCGTGCCTCATATCAAATCTACCGAGTATCATAATTCTTCCAAGTGGTAAAGATACCTCAAGACAAATGCTGGGCATAGAAGCTACAGGGCATGAATATGCAAAGAAATAAAAATCTAACCATTTCAAACAATAAGGCTTCTCTCTCACTTACCAACTTTACATTTCCCTGTATAGCCCCGGAAGATGACTGGTTAGCCAGAGACGGGTAAGATTCCTCAAGGGTGGAACAACCTAAGACAGGCACAGTCACAGGGGGGTCATCAGGTGAGAAATTGGGGATCAACAGAGGTGAGGCTTAGAATGTCACCCCCCCGTTCTGAGAGAAATCTTCTGCATACTTGGATGTTTTATTGCCCTTGTCTAGCTTGGATTAACACATAGTCTACAGGCACACACTTGATCATCTACATTTGCTCTCTTACAACACTAAACTATGTTTTCTACCTTTATCTTGTATCTACCTACCACTTCAGCATTTTATTAAAAATAATAATAATAAAGAGAAATGTGGTATCCACATATAAATCAAGTATAAAAATCAAATGAGTATTCATATTTGAACTGACTGTTTATAGTTCATAATGCATGAGCAAAACCTAAGGTTTCTGTGATGGCTGCCCTTGTACTGTTCACCATGTAAGAACTTATTCACTATGTAAGAATTTGTTCTCCATGTAAGAACTTGTTTGTTATTCCTCAGAAGATTGGAGACTGACGAAAATTAGGCTTTGGGTGGATTAATGATTGTGCATTGAGCATTGACTCCCCTATACAGAATTTTATTGTTGTTAACAACCATTTGATCAATAAATATGAGAGATGCCCTCACAAAAAAAAAAAAAAGTATACACTTCCAATGGTAAAATAATAAGTAACCGGGATGTAATGAATATAGTCAAGATATTGTAACAGCTTGGTATGGTGATAGCTGGTACCTAGAACTGTCATGTATATAAATGTTGAATCACTATGTTGTACACCTGAAACTAATGTAATGTAATACTGTGTGTCAACTACCCTTCAATAAAAAAATAATTATCTACAAAAAAAAAAAAAAAGAAAAGAAATACATCCTCATTATATACATATATAGGAACACTATTGAGACTGATGAGAAAGACAGGCATTTTGAAATCCTTTTGACATCAAGGGTAAATACAATTGCTTGGCAGTATTGACTGGGTTCAGTCTGGAGAAAGAAAGAAAATTAATAGCAGAGGTTTTAAGCTTACTTCTTAAACTTTCCACGGCACTCCAAGCCTAGCATTATCAAAAACATATCAAATAGGGGTTTTCAAAGAACATAAAGATTCTTCTAGTGCAACACCTATACATTGCATTCTGTTTTAAATGTCCAATCTATTTGACTTTTCATTTGTCATGAATATTTTTAATAAATAGTATAAGTAGATAAAAATAACATGAGTTTACAGAATATAGGCTTTAAAATTATACAGACTGAATTCAAATGCCATTTGTGCAAGCTAGCTTGTTCTAAAGCCTTGTACTAGTTAACTTATTTGAATCTTAGCTTCCTCACCCTTAAAAAAGAGAATGAAAATACATCTTTCATGGGATTGGTGTGAGAATTAAATAGATCCGTGTGCAAAGAAATGAGAATAGTACTTGGCATATATCATTAGTGTTTAATAAATGCTGCCATCTATTTCATGTTAGCTCAAAGCAAATAAAACCACCTTGATTGACAATCAATATTTAGATATAAAGTTTGTATTTTAGCTTCCTACAGATTCCACGAAGGAAGAAAATCATAGAGCAATTACAGCATCTGAATTATAACCCATTACTTCCTTGTGCATGCACTTCTAACAGTTTACATATCATTGTGTGTAACAGAACCTACAACGCACCCTATGAAGAAGCCTGAGGCTATGCCACTGATTTATTTTCCTCTGTCTGCCCCAACTCATACCTGGCCTACCTACAGTGTTCTACTTGCTGCTGCTTTAATGCATAGCCATGCTCTGGCCCCTTGTTCTTTGCATTAGGAAATGTCTTCTTGTAGATTTCTACATGGCTCATTCTCTTGCTTCTTTAAAATCTTTGACCAAATATTATCTCCTCACATATTTAAGTTTGCAATCTCTTACCATACCCTCACAATCTCTAACTTCCTTCTCTATTTTGCTCAATAGTACTTTGCATTTAGACTGTATTAGTTTTCTAAAGCTGCTGTAACTAATTACCACAGTCTTGGCTGCCTGAAACAACAGAAAGAAAATTATTCTTCCACAGTTCTGGAGGCTGAAAGTCCAAAATCAAGGTCTTGGCAGAACTGGTCCCCTCTGGAAGCTCTGAGGGAGAATCTGCTCCATGCCTTCTCTCTCCTAGCTTCTGGTGGCTACCCACAACTTTTGGCATTCCTTGGCTTGGAGCTTCATAACTCCCATCTCTGCCTCCTTCACGTGGCCTTTCTGTGTCTCTGTGTCTTCTACTCTTCTTATAAAGATACCTGGCATGGGATTTTGACCTCCCCCTCACAATCCATGATGATCTCATCTCAAGATTCTTAATCTAATTATATCGGCAGTCTTTTTCCAAATAAGGCCACATTTATTGGTACTGAGGACTAGGACTTGGACTTATCTTTTGGGGAAATATATCAACCCACTAGATTAATTTAGTATAAATTTATTTGTTTATCTATTTGTTAATTTTCAGTCCCCTCCACCACCATTAGAACATCACAACAGAGATTTAACATGTTTTGTTTATAATATGTATCTTGACTAATTTATGGCACACAGTAAGAGCTCAGTAAATATGTGTTGAATAAATAAAAGAAGAAAATGTAGATGAGACATAGGTGTTATCAATACAATTGGAACCAAAAATATAAAAGCCAGGGAAGGAGAATTTGAAAAAGAGGTCAGAAATGTAAAGAAATACAGAAAAGTGTTATACCCCTGAAGCCAAGAGTAATTGTATAAAAAGGAAAAAAGAGAAGAAGAAAAGAGAAGAGAAAACCATAGTCAATTCATTCCCTGGAGTAGCATCTGGTATTGGTAATTTATTTGTTAGAGATGAGCAAACTGATGTTAAGGCTATGGGATAAAAAAAAATAGGACCTTTTCCTTTAATTACTCCATCTACACCTAGAACTATGTGCCAGATAGAGTTTGTAGAGTGCAGAGCAAAAGAAGATAGTAGTCTGAGATTGGATCATCACTCTTATATGATTTTAATGTGTTCCTACTCGATGTCATTGTCTCAAATATCTGAACCTATCTGAAAAACTGACTAATGTATACCCCCTCATTTTCAATGAAATATTCAGTATTTTATAGACACAGCCAAAGTATTGAATGTCAGAAGTGAAAGATGAAAATAAATGGATTTGTTTGGGGGATGATTACACTAAAAAACATGACAGATATAAAAATATCACATAAAACTTGAAATGAAATTATCAAATGATATACTAGGAAGAAGCAAAAATAATATATTCAGTAATATATACTTTAAATATGTTTGATATAAAAAATAAGGTGTTAATTTGTTAATTAAATATATTGTATTTTCTAGACCAAGTTCATCAACAGAAGAATTTGCTACAGTGCCAATATACAGAATTTTAAGGATAATTTCTATAATGTGGATGTACATGATATAATACGCTGACAAAAATTAAACATTATCTCAGTATCTGTATAATATTTGCACAAATGATAAAATTAAATTCTACTGTTATACTTAAATTATAAATATCCCTATTCCCCAATATTATTTCTATGGAAGCTTAAGACAAATTGTATATTTATGCCAAATGCTAAGATCATTTAATATATAAACACTGCTTTTAAGACCACCCACAGTTTTTAGGCTTTAAGCCATGTAGTTAGATTAAAATTGCTTATAATTATGGCTTCACACCAACCAAATGTGACTATGCTAAATTATATTCCAAGTGTACATAATCATGGCAAAAAGCGCATAAATATGTGAATACATTGAAGACACACATAACTGTGAAGAAAGATTTTCCATTGTTCAAGTTTCTTAAATGTAATGTCATAAAATCAATGCCTTTGGAATCATTTCTGAGATTACAGTGATCATCACTGTGGGACACTTAGTAAAAGTAGGTGTCTTAGTAAGTTGTCTGAAAATGTAGACTTGCAAAGATGCTTCACTTAACATTCTTAAGACCTTTACGATTCTCCAGAATACCTTTCCGTCTCATTTCGTGCATCCTGTCTCATGACCAAATGTTTAAAAAATGTATGAAATAATTGGAAAAAAGTTGGTGATGTTTTCCTCCTATGCAATATTATCTACTTACTTTCAATGAGACCTTTTTCTTCTCGTCACAACAAAAACTGCTTGAATGGCTGCTCCAGAATTCCTTTCATTACAACACCCAATTTAGATTTATTTTCCCTCAGCAGGTCTCTAACATAAATTTCCTTTCTCTTTATAACATCAGATAAATTTTAGTACTGTTTTTCTCAGGACCTTCCGTAGTGAATCACAGGCTAACTTGAATAATATATCCTAAAGTGTACATGCCTTATTATGTTAATTTCTTCCAGGCTGAATTTGTACTTGTGGACACCTAATGTATTAATGCAAAGGATAAACTGTAGTAATGAAAAATGTAGAGTCTGGGACAGGTCAGTGAAAGAAGGGTCCAGAAAGAAGAAAAAGGTAGGCAGGAGAAACTGGGAAGATAGCTCTTCACAGTCTTATGTCATCAATTTTCCCAAAGACTCCATTCATGGTATCTAGCCACAACTTTGTCAACTTGTGGAACATAAATTGTAGGAATTCCTGCTCTTTCAAATGGGTAAATGTGAATAAAAACTCACCGTTGCAAGAAGATGAGAATTGTCTCAATTAGATGTTTGGCCTCCTGGCCTTCTCAAGAACTTTATGTGATTAGTTCTCACATGTAAGTTTCACTCTCCCTAGCCAGTTCATTCAAGTCTGCACCTTTAGCTTCCTATTTTTACTGACTATAAAAATCAATACAGAGGATTTTCAAGCTATGATAACACAGAAAATAATAAATACTCTCATGTTTATATTCAGGATTACCCAAGACTTAGAGCAAATAAAAGTCACTTTACCTTTCATTCCAGTCTAGCAACAAACAAGTCATGCTATTTAATAAATATATGGTAAAGTTTTTAAATCAAATTTTCAGAAGTATCTGAATTTCCTTCTTTGCTAAGCTGAAAACCTGAACTTGCAGACTAGTTTGCACTACCTGTTCTTTCAACAGTACTGGCAGAATTATAAATAACTCAAAAACTCTATTTTTATACCTAATATTTTTCTCATATTAAAAACCATATGTTACCTTGGGAATAATTTCATTATTTGCTTAGTTTCAACAGTGCTTCCTATCACCACTTTAAATTCATTCTTATGTGGAATAAAAGTTCAACCCATGTGGTAGGCAGAATATGACCCTTCAAAAATACCTACATCCTGAACACTGCACTTGTGAATATGTTAACCTGCAGATGTGATTAAACTAAGGATCTTGAAGTGGAGAGATCCTGGATTCTTCAGATGGGTGCAATGTAATCACAGGAGTCCATAGGAGGGGAAAATGGAGAAAGGAGGGTCAGAGAAAGATGTGAAGGGAGAAGCAGAAATCACATTGATGGAGCCATGAGTCAAGGAATGCAGGCAGCATTTAGAAGCTGGAAAAGGCAAGAAAACAGATTTTGCTCCAAGAGCCTCCAGAAAGAATTCAGCTCTACCAACACCTTGATTTTAGCCTCATAAGAACTGTTTGGACTTTTGACCCCCAGAGCTGTAAAATAATAAAGTTTTTGTTGTTTTAAGCCACTAGTTTTTTTCCAGCAGTAATAAGAAACTAATACACCTACTAAATATTTAAATTCAAACCATGGATGTTCTGAACTATGTAAAGGATAGGTGATACACAAAATATTTCAATGGCAACAACAGCCTTGAAAATATTGGTTAGTGATCACATGTCAGGACCAAAGAAAACTCAGTGGCTTTTGTAGTATCTACATGTCCACCAAAGCTCACCACATATAAAATCTCCTAAGACCAGATCACCAGTGAGCTGTGTAGGACAAAAAAGGCAAGAGTACATCAGAGGAACATTCATTCAATCATTTATTTAATAAATATTTAATGAGCACTGACTGTCACATACTGAGGATACAGCTGTAAATAAAGCCATCAAAATCTCTGCCTTCACGGAGATTATATTCCATAGGAGGTATGAAAGACAATGAACAAAATACATAGTCTATTATATAGTGATCATCACTGTGGGACAAAATTTAATACTAACCAGATGGATAGAAATTTCTGGAGAGTGTGGTCACTATTTTATATAGGGTGGTCAAGGAAGGTCTCATTGAGCAGACGACTTTGAGCAGAGACCTAAAGGAGGTAAAAAAGCCAGTCATATGAATATCTGGGGAAAGAGGATCCCAGGCAAGTAAAACAGCAAGAAAAAAGTTCCTGGCAAGGAAGGATGTTTGGCGTTCTTGATGTGTCTAATGAAAAGTAAGGAGGCCAGTGTGGCTAGAGTAGAATGATCAAGGAGGACAGATATATAGGATATTAGAGAAGAAGCACAAGACCTTCCAGGTCATAAAGGGTCTTTCACACCATTACAAATACATTGACATTGATTCAGAGTGAAATGGAATGAAATTGCAGAATTTTGAAAAGAGGAGCAATGTGATCTGACTTGAGTTCTTGAAAACTTCTCTAATGTCATGTAAATAGATTGGAGGACAATGAGAAACATAGAAAGACATGTTAGGAAACCATTTTAATAATCTGGGAAAGCCATGGACAATAATGGTAGCAACAAGATAGTAAAAACCTGCTCTATTCTGTATATTTTAAAGTTAGAACCTACAGAGGCTGTTGAAGGGTTGAGAATGTGGTATGACAGAAATAAAGGAATCAAAAGTGATCTCAAAGTTTTTGCAGGAACAACTGAGATGACAAAGCCTCAGGAAAAGCAGATTTGGAGGAAGGGAATCAGGAGTTGAGTCTTGGGCATATTAAGTTAGAATTCCAGGTGGACACTGGGTTTTAGAGGAAGAGTATGAGCTGGGGATATAAATGTGGAAGTCATTGGTATGTAGATATTATTTAAGCCATGAGACAGTGTGAGCTCACCGAGAGAGTGACACTAGATAGAAAAGAGAAGTGGTTCAAGGACTAAGCCCTGGCCTCTACATTGATTAGAGGCTGGGAAGAAGAGGAGGATTAAGCAAAGAACATTGAAAATGAGTGGCTTTGGGGGTTAGAATAACAAAAGTAGGAGTGAGTGAACAATTAATCCAAATGCTGCAGGTATATCAGGTAGCATAAGAGTGTCAAACTGATCACTGGATATGATGACAGAGATAAGTAATGCCTTTGTTAAAGCTGCTTCAGTGGAGTAGGTGGGGAAACTCCTGATTAGAGGGGGGATAGGATATTTGTCAGGATCTCCAGTTTTCAGATTTCTACAACAGTACTATCTCAAATTGCTTTCTGGATAAGTTCAAAGGGATACTATGATAGAAGCAAAGAATTCATTTTTAACACTGTCTAGTCCAACTATACACAAAATGAGTACTTTTCTGATGACAAACTGACTTATTTAATACCAAAGCTTTTTCAATAAAACTGAACGTTTTTATTTTACTTTCTTTCTCCATATAATTCCAATACATGGCTTAGCCTTTTAAGCAAGTGTTTTTTTATGTACATGTTCTTATGTTCAGTGATAAAATGATTTTTATATCCAATTAAAACAATTCAGATGGGTTAAAATTTTCCAATGTTTGTATCATTAGAGAAAGATAAAATAAAATGAAGGAAAAGCAAAACTGCTTTTTTTTTATTCCTTTCTACTTCAGATAGTCTACAACCATAGAATTGCATCTTTTTTTTAAAAAAGAAAAGAAGGCTACTTGAAGATTCTGCCTTTTGGCAAATTAAACCTGATGCTATTATGTCTTTATATCCTTCACCAAAATGATATACTACAATTATTAATATTCACCTGCTTTAAATTGTCCATATTGTCTTGTTTTCATGTATAAAGTGAAATGGAATATTAAAGCAATAATTAAAATACTTTATGACAAAAAGAGCGAACTTTTACTTCTGTAAATTATAAATGTCAGGGAATATAATCATTTGTCTTGGATTAGATAAATTGCTTCGTTATTGTATTCCTTTGTACATGTGGGATAACATGAGAGTTATTCTTGATCAGGAAACTGGTGATCTCAATTACACAAGTCTGTGGGTTAGTATACATGCTGGGAAAAGCTGATGGAAAAAAGTAGAGTTGTTACTTGAAAGCATTTCATTTGAATCTATGTGTTGAGGAAGTATTAATAATGGCAGTGAAAAATGTCCTTGCCTACATTTTGTAAAATATTTCACTTAATCCTGAAACAGTCTCTGACTTACATTTGAAACAAAAAGTTATTTTCTTCATAACTTTTATTCTTAATGATAATGAAGCTTGTTTGGCATGTAGAAAGTAGTAACATGCAGTATTTAAATTATTAGATAAAAACCTTTCAAATTTGGGAGATATCTGTCTATACAAAGAAATATTCTCCTTCATCCTCGGTAAATCAAAATGAAGCTTAATGTGTGTGAATTATTGAAAAAAGCTTTAGAACAAAGAAGCCACAAAATACAGGACATAGGAAGTGAAAGGCTACACATTATCTAATGAATCTGAAGCAAGGTACACAATCAATTTAGAGATGATGTAGTTTCAAATATTTCCTAAATTGCATAAATACATGATAATACTTTGCTACTTTCAAATTTTTGAAGTATGAAGCTATACCAGCATGCCACTGCTTTGAGTAATACAGAATACTATCATAAAAATATAAATGCCAAATAAATTAAGTTTTTAATTCTTAAGATATGTCTGCAGCTAGATGCAGTTCTATGGTTGTAGACTATCTGAAGCAGAAAAGAATGAATGCAAAGATTGAACATAAATTGAGCATGTGCAGCCACCCTAGTTTACTGAATAATATTCACTGTTGTCATTGTGTGTTTATGATAAGCTGCAAAATCCAGATATTATTCAGTTTGCATTATTTTGAGAGTCACTAAGGGGACTTCAGGTTTGCAGCAAGAATTTAAGTGCTTTATTTTTACCTAGGATTCCTACTGTTCACAAAATAGATTTCAAATTATTTCTATAAAATTATATTTGGTTCTGTATTTGTGAATTTTTGGCTTTAAAATCCTGGGAAATAAACCAAGCTGAAATCTCCTCATTGCTCATTTACCCACGGCTTCTCATCTTGCTCTGAAACAAATGAAGAATCATGGAAAGTCATTCATGAGTAAGAAGTTGCTGATGGTGGTGGCTGGAGAGTAAACCAAACCATACCGAATATTCAATACTACGAAATATAGAACATTTTGTATGTTCTTATATATGTATCTGAATTATATAAGAATTCCTCAAGTGATTGTGATTGTGAAACATACCATCCTTACACAACATCTTAAAAACACATATAAAAAATTACTCAACTAAATTCTTCTAGGCTTTGTTTGAATGTTGCACTGAAATTCAGGAATTTAACTCACAAAATTACTATTACATTTGTGCATCTTTGAACACATGAAAATATGTTTCTAAACTTTATACAGTCAAGGCCCAAAGGACAGAAGTGTATTTGGCTAAATAATGACAAATTTAAAAATGGTCCCATCATTCAACTGACTTGTTTTACTGCCAATTAGGAAATAGGTCACCTCCAGGGTGCAATGGTTATAAATCGTCTCAATTCTGGATTCTAGCTGCAAAGAAGCTTTTGTAATAAAGTCAGATGTGCTACTCTCAGTTTGCTGAGTTTTGACCTCTGCTGTCTAACAGCTAAGCTCATTGCTTGTACAAGAACTTCCCCAAAGAAATGTAAGCACTGGAAACCCTGCCCCAAACTAAGTTTGGATAAAGAATCACTAACTTGTAGTTTATAGCTTAAAACAACTGCTGGCTACAGTGAGAGCTGTGCCCCCTTGCCCCACCCCCACAAACAAAAAAAGGTGTGGAAACCTATGATAAGGATCCTGTGTTGTATGCCTGAGAGAACATTAAAGAACATGGCAGAAGCTATTAACTGGAGTACTGATATTGTAATATCTCCATGTACATAATTGTTCTCTTCTTTCATTCTCGTGTAAAAGTAGTAGACAGCTTGAATTACTGAGCTGCATATAGTTTATGAGCAAGAACATGAAGGTTAACTTTCAAATATCACAAATGTTCTGCCTGTTGAACTGAATCTGGATCTCATTCCTGAAACAGTATTCCCCACTGGATTGCACATTGAATGAATGTATGCATTGGCAGGTGGAGTAGGAACACGAGAACGTTAAACTTGGAAGAATTAAGGAAGCTTAACTTTTCAAGCAACTCAGCATATTGTTTGAAAATATATACAAGCCTGTGATTTGACTAACCCATGAAGTTCCCGTGGCATTTTCAGTGAGGACTTTGAAGTTCTAGTGAAATCCATTACTATGAATGATAAGAATCAAGTCAAAAGTATCTCTGATCTACTCATTTTGTTTAGAACCCATCTGAGAAGTCAGTTCCTGGGTACAGCCTACATTTTTGGAAACCAAGGTTGCAATGATGACCCATATGCCAGCTGCGCTTATTCACTTTAATTCATTCTTGTAAACCTGTACTGTGGCAGTGGGTAATAGTGAAAAGGAGTACATAAAACATGAGGAGTTTGGTTCTTCATTTTATTTTTGCTAACTTCAGTGGTTTAAAGATAGGTATTTTGACTGTTAAGTGGAAAAATTGCAATATTTCACTAAAAAAGGAAACCAATCCGAATAATGTACCTTCACGGAATTATAGATTGGGAAATCGTATTTGGGTGATTTTAGGTTACCACAGAGATGTGTGAATCCCTAGGGGATACATGTATATTTTGGTGGATATGTGTGTCCTTTACAGAGGAGAATAGTTTCTTCAGTTGGCAGTAATTTCTGTGTATCATTCATACCTGCTTTAAAACGTTGGAAAATTTTAACTAAAGGTGTCTAACATTTGACGCTTATAGACCCGCTAGGGTAATTTAACTAGTCATTCAAAATTATGGTTTATACTTCAGGGTTTTCTTGAAAAATCAGACTTTTTCCCCCTGTAAATTGAATTTTACACTAAGCTGTAGCCATTTTGCAGGGAAGCTACAACGTACATATATCTACCTTTCTTCTCCGTGAAAGATTAAGTGACATTTTGAAAGTTTTGTATATTTTAGATGCTTTTATGCTAGAACTAAGTTTCTTAGGATTATTCCATTGTGGTTAACCATTTTTAATAGCTGCTAGGAAATTGTCATTTTTCATAACAAGGAGCTATGTTATAATTTTGTATACTTTGTAGAACAAAAAAATGATTAAGACTCTACATTTTAACATCAAGTAATAACATTTATTTTGGATAGTTTAAGGACTTAACTATTTGTGTCTAAGATGCCTTAGAAATATAAATGAAAGATGAATGGTAAGCAGACTTACACATATTGTCATGCATTTGGGGGGACATACCAAAAGCTGTCATTCTTAGACAATTGTATCTTTTTTCTTTTAAAATCACTCTTGGTTTCAGCATGCAATCATCTCAAATCTACATTTCCAACTTACTACTTAGCTCTTTATCCAGTATTTGAAACTCTACATTTTCTGATTCTCACATGAATGTGTCACTGATACCTGTAACATAACAGAAATGGATCTTATCATAGTCCATCAATATTCAGCCATTCCCTGTTTCCCCATAATCCTCATGATCAGTAATGATCAAGCAGTGGAAATATCACTTTGGTAGTCTCTATTCCAATGGTGTGGACTCAAATTTAAGAAAGACTCCAGTAAAATCATCACATGATTCTCCAAGCCAAACAATAGCATTTTACCTTTAGCTTTTATATCCTTCTTTACCTATTTAAAGCTTAGTTTTATGAGTTTATTATCACCTTATATTATCTTTTTAATCCCTCTTGTCTGTAGTCTCTTGTTTTTAGGATCACCTGTTATACTAAAATTAAAAGCAGCTTCTCCTTTGCCCCAATTCCCTTTCAAGATTCTGTAGACTACTGTATCTGTCCCTTTCCTTAATAGGAAGACTCTGACCTTTATTCTCATTTTACAAAATCTCTGTTTACATGAGCAGTTAGTTTCCTGATTTCTCTTTCTCATTACATTTTTAAAGATAGAATTACAAATATATTTGAAAGTCACAGATTTTAAAATCAGACATTCCAGGAAAAAATTATTTATGCCAATTAAATAGGATAGGAGGTTCTCTGTGTATTCCTTTTTCTATGCATCTATTTCCCTGGTGTACATTGAAGTAATCAATGATGTGTGACCTGATCAATTTTTGCTGCTTATTTCAAGGAGCTGTTAAATGTTATTATTTACCTTATCATATTAGTTCATTATCTGCTTGTAACAAATTCAGAAGTTTCAAGAAGAAATTTAAAGCAATGATTGCCTCAAACAAACACAATGAATGGCTCTTTTCAGCTTCTTTATTCTAAAAAGTAACATAGTAAGAGCTATTTCGTGGTTGAACAAGCCTTTAGCATTGAAGTCAGTACAGACTTACCTGAAATAAGTCCTAAATTCTCAGGATGTGTCATCTAAATACCCTGCATTGCTTAATGTTTTAGGACCCCCAGAAAGAAAGGGTAATGCCTTTCCTGGCATCATTTAGGTAAAACAGTTCTTCAATCACAACCTAAAAGGCAGGAAATATGATTTGAGATATTCTGTTTGGTCATTAAAGATTAAGACAATGGAACAACTTCTTGTAGAGATAAACATTTTTTTGAAAAACTATGAAAAATTTAAGTTTTAATGTGAGGCTGTTTTTTGAAAACTGAAATATTAATGTGTCAATCATTTGGATATTTTATGGAAAACAGTTTTGAAAAAGAAGTTGGTGACCAAAATTATATGGACAGTTAACTTAAATACTATTGAACATTACAATGTTCCATGACTGAAATATTTTCAAACATGTAAAAATAAGACTCATTTTAAACATATAAAGAAATCTATATTCCTTTAAGAACAATCTCAGGGTTTATCTAAGCAACTGATTTTCTTTAGACCTCATGCATTGACCCAATCGGTATTCTACACTTAACCACTATTAACTATATGTTGAGATGTGCATGGATTAAACATTTTGCTCATAAGGTTTGTTTTGTTTTGTTTTGTTTCTTCTCTAGTGAATTTTGAGCAATGGAAAATACAGGTTCACTAGTAAACCTAAAGGCAATCAAAAATTTTAACTAAAATCTCAGTGAAGCTGCACACCTTGGTGATAAAACTATAAACAAGAACTATAAAGAAGCTTCCTCTTTTTTTATTGAAATATAGTTGATATACAATATTATTTTGGTTGCAGTATAAAACACAGTGATTCAACAATTACACACATTATTAAATCCTCACCCCAACTCATGCAGTTACTGTAGAAAAATGTTACAGAAACATGGAAAGATGTTACAGAACCACTGACTATATTTTCCATGCTGCACTTCCATCCTTGTGACCTATATTATGATTCAGATTTTTGTGCCCATTTATACCCCTTACCCATGGCATCCCTCACTCCAGCCCCTTCCCCATGGTAACCACCAGTCATTTGTCAGTGTTTATGAGTCTACTACTGTTTTGTTCATTTTGTTTTGTTTTGATTTTAGATTGTACATATAAGTGAAATCACATGGTATTTGTCTTTTTATGCCTGACTTATTTCACTGAGCATAACATTCTCTAGATCCATCCATGTTGTTGCAAATGGCAGTATTTATTTTATTTTTATAGCTGAATAATATTCCATTGTGTATATGTACCACACCTTCATTATCCATTCACCTATTGATGGACACTTCGGTTGCTTCCATATCTTGGCTACTGCAAATAGTGTGGTGATAAACACACAGGTGTATATTTCTTTTTGAATCAGAGAAGTATTGCTACCTATATTTTAATATGACAGGTGCCATATATAGAAAATCCTAACTGAATTTCTACACAGTAGCAATGACAATCAAAAATGAAATTAAGAAAATATTTCCATTCAAAATAGCATCTAAAGGATAAAATGCCTAGGAAAAAATTTAAAGTAGTGTAAAATTTGTACAATGGAAATTCAAAACATTGTTTAAATCAAAGAAGTCCTAATTGAATGGAAAGATTTCCCATGTTCATACAGATTCAACATAATCTCTATCATAATTCCATCTGCATTATTTTGAAGAACTTGAGAAACTGACCTTAAAATTCATGTGGAACTACATAGAACCCAGAAAACAAAAACAACCTTGAAAAAAGAACATTGGATAACTGACTTCCGAATTGCAAAATTTACTACAAAGCAAGTATAAAAAGAGAATAAGGTACTGAAAATAAGCAATGGCTATATAGCTCAATGCAACATGAAAGTCTATAAATAAACCCTCACATTTGCAGTCAATTTGTCTTGGACATGAGTACCAAGACAATTCAGTGAGAATAAAAGTCTTCTTAATTGTTGCTAGAAAAATTGGATATCCACATGCCAAAAAAAAAAGACACTAGACTCCTTTCTAATACTGTATAGAAAATTAACTCAAAATAGCTCATAGACCTAAACTTAAGAGCTAAATTATAAACTCATAAAAAAATGTAGGAAGAAGTTTTCATGACCTTTGGTTAGGTAAATACTTCTTAGGTATGACACTACAAGTACAAGTATCAAAGAAAAATACATTGGAATTCACCAAAATTAAAAATTTTTATACTTCAAATTATACCACCAATAAAGTGAAAAGACAACCCACAGAATCAGTAAAAATATTTGCAAATCATACACTTGATGATGGACTAGCATCCAGAGTATATAAAGAGCTCTTATAAGTTACTAAATAAAAGGATAAATAAGAATAGAAATTTTTCTAAAGATGATATATAAATGGACAAAAAGTACATGAAAAGGTGCTGAATTCCATTAGCCATCAAGGAAATACAAATCAAAACTACAATGAGATACAACTTTTATACCCATTAGGATGTCTACAATCAAAAAAACAATATGCTTTTGAGGATGTGGAGAAATTGGAACATTGTTGATGGAATTGTAAAGTAGTGCATCTGCTCTGAGAAATGGTTTTGCTCAAAAGATTAAATATAGAGTTATCATATGACCAATCAATTCCATTTATAGAGAATTGAAAGCCTAAGTCCACACAAACACTTATACACAAATGAAGGTTTACAGGGCTTTATCCATAATAGTAATAAAGTGGAAATAATACAAATGGTCAAAAGATCACTTATTATTTGGTTACATTTATATAAAATGTCCAGAATAGGTACATCTGTAGAAACAATGTAGATTAGCAGTTGTGTAGACATGCAAGTTTGGGGAAAATGATGATTGTTTGTTGGTAGTAGGCTTCTTTTTGGAGTGATAAAAATGTTCTGAAATTAATTTTGATGATGGTTGCAAACTTCATGAATATAATAAAAACCATTGAATTGTACAGACCAAATCTATCAAAATCTCTGAAGGCAAGGCAAAGTTTTCAATATTTTTAGAGGTTTTGGGCAAGTACCATGTGCCCTCAAGGTAGGGAACACACACTGTAAATGTAAAGAGCACTTCTGGCCACTAAACTAATAAGTGCCTCTGAACCTTGGTTCCTTTGGTTGTAAAATCAGCACAATAATAACTGTCTTTAGTATTAGAAATGCATATTTGTATGAGAAAGGGCTTTTTAACCATAAAAAGTAACTAAAAAATCTTTTTAAAGTGAAATGTTAGTGGTAGAATTTAGGTGTTGGGGGTATTTAAGTCTAACGCTAAATTCTAAATTCATTGTAAAATTCTTTCCTTTATGTTTGAAAATTTCATTTTCTGTACCTGGAACAAAGTTTGAGAACTGATTCTATCACGGAGATCACTGAATTTTCTTACATATTTTCACTTTTATTTGAACTGTCCTTTAGTAATCTTAGACTTTCAATTCTTTCACAACACATCTAAATTCCTGTAGATGCATAATACATATATATATATATATTTAAATACTTGCGGGTAAAATTGAAACATTTCCAGAATTTCTCGCCTGGCTTCGGTGCATCTGTATATCAACAGGCGTTCAGAGGTGGAGAGAAGTATGGCTTTAGTGCATTTGCATCTTTCCTCAGGGGTGGGGAAGTTCATCTCCATATCAATGGGTGATTACCTGGGCAACAGAGGGCTTATCGGTACCTGAGAGGTGAGAAGGAGGGCCGGTTTGTTGCTGCTTGAGCAGAAAAGAAAGACGGCCTGAAACTGCAGTTTGTGAGCAATAAACGGGTTTTAAACTTTATTTCTCCCTTTGACTGATTTTGGTTCTTAGAGGTATTTTGCCCCTGGAATTCCTTTCCCCGGACTTACAATACATAACATTGTTTGGCTAGAAAAGCATAGATAAATCACAAAATATTCGTAAAATTAATATTCTCTCTTAAATTTATCTTATTAGGTAGGAGAAGATAGTGTAGTAGTTTATGCATCTTAATCCTGAGTATTTTGAGATGATTACATCTTTCAAGTAGAAATCGAAGGGAATATGAAGTATATAGAGAAGTATTTTTATTTTATTTCTATGCCCAACTTTTCATGCAAAATTTGTTTTATCATAATTAATGTGATGTTAACCATAGGATAATTAGACTGAAAAGGACTTTGTATGAATGTTTACAATCGAATTCCTACTACCTCTGGTCTATACTGCCCTCTATTCATATCCCATGCTAAAATAGTGGCTTACAATTAATATTTTTTATATGTAGGTATGTCTCACCCACTAGACTGTGAGGTCCTTGGAGGCAGGCACTATGTCTTGTTAGTCATTGTATCATTCGTACATAAAATTTTTCTGAGTGTTCTTTTTTCACCAGATAGTGCTAGGTGATGGGAATTCAAAGTTAAGTTTAATGTTTAACACAGTTCTTAGCTTATTCAGAGCACTGGAGAAATGTTTATGAAACCTGAAGAAAGAATAAATGTAATATATTCCAACATATCAAAGCGCAAAATAGAGGAAAAAGGTTATTATCCCATCTCATCATTTATTCAAGAAATTGGTTAGCCTAATTATAAGGAATGGATGATGCAGTCTCTGAAGTTATTGGTCCAGAAATGTATGGGGGCGGGGAGTGTGGAATTCATACAGAAATAGTGAACATTTGTCATTTGAATTAAAGTCTAAATCCAAGCAGCTCTTTTCCTATGAAATTGAAACTATGTTTCAATCTCCATCTGTTGAGACAGGGATTGTAGACAAAAAAAAACCCCAGAAGAGTAAGGATGCTTTTGAAATTCATTCTTAGCTCTATGCTTATTTTGTTGTATCAATTTGGAGAAAAACATTCTTTACTAGCTCTGAAAATATGGGTACAATATTTTCCTTACTTACTTGAGAGTTACAAAGCTCATGAGAAGTCTACAATTCTCACAATACTCCAAGGCACTGAATCAAGTTCAGACCTCCAGTGGAAGTGAACATAACTGACTTCCCCTAATAAAAGAGACAGGGCAAGGTTAAGACAGGAAAGAGAGTAAAATGGTGCTTACCTAATTCTGCTACTGTACATACTCTAGCTGCCTTACGAACCTCCAAGTGGGTTTCAACATACTCAATTTTTGTTCCTAGAAACAATTTCTTGCCCAGAAATGAAGACTAAGAAGTCTTTGCCTTCCATTCAGCTTGAAAAGTGTTTGCGTATATACTCTCTTCAGTCTGAAGAAAAGAATCAAGAACATGGTTTTTTAGTCTTTCATTAGAAAGAGAATCTTCAAGTATGCCATATGATTTAATAATAATTTTTTAAACACACACACATCGTTTTAGGAAAATTATTCATGCCATTAAGCTAGCTCCAGAGCTGACCTTCTAACAGCCAGAAAGTGTACTGAACCCAACAGAATTACGATTTCACTTCTAGGCTTGGCCCAAGCTATGAACTTAGAAAATTCATTTCATTTCCCTGAACCTAATATTTCTCATCTTTTAAATGAGATTACTGAACAGATGATACCTAAAATAACTCTCAACGGTACAATTAAATGATTTTATGGTTAAAAGAATGGAAAACTGGTTCTTTGTCCTTATAACCACAAAGAAAGGGCACACTCACAAATATATTAATTTTCCGCCAAAATTTTGGCATTCATATAGGTTAAGGGATTATCACACTTGTTAAATTTGTTGGCAAAAGTAAAGGCAACAGTGTTAACCTGTGCTAAACTAGTTCTCATTGTAGCAAGCCCTAACTTTTCTTTCTTCAATAATCCTAATCGGAATGCATGTAATATGTATTTATCCATTTCCTATTTACACTTAAACGTACATTTATAAAGTAGATCATAGAGATTTCACACACTGAATTTTGCCAATTACCATTATTAGGACAGGAAGAAAACTGATGACCAGCAATTATAGTAAGAAACCTCAAAGTAATAAAACAGGTAGCAAGATCTTTCCAGGAATTTAACTAGATAGTCAATGTCTTTCACCATTGAAAAAAAGAAATACCTATAACCATTTTCTATGACTTAGCTTTTATTTTCACCCTAAAATAACATAAGAACTTGAATTACAATACTCATATAAAGCAACATAGGAATTTACAGTAGCTACAGAGACAAACAAGAGTGAGAGGCGAAATCTGGAATTTGAGTTTTGATTTTTGACTCTTCCACAAATGGCACAATTCCCTTACATTAAATATTATTAGATGTTTGCCTATAAAATGTGCACTTACAAAAAAACCTTTTACTAAAATAAGTTATTGTATTGCTGTTTTCACCTGATACACAAATAAATAATTCACTTAATAATTCTATGGCTTCATAGCTCCTAGGTTGCTTATTTTCTGGTTTCCACTAAAACTGTTCATCTGCAGTGTCATTCAATGTCTATTTGAAAAATTATTTAGAGAGGATTCTCTGCCAGCACTATAACTTCCAATTTTATAGTGTTTAGAGAATCATTTTAGTATATACTTTAAAGGTTAATGTAGCACTTCATATTGAGGAAGGAAAAGGAAACAAAAATTAGCATGTAAAACTACAGTATACAATTGAGGTTAGGATGTTTGAGCAAAGAGAAGTGCAGATGCAGGTTTAAATGACGGGAAAGTGATAATTTTAATGTTCATAATAAAGAGAGTTGCCAACGTAATAATCAATAAAATCATCAATTTACACCCATTGGTGACATTTCTTGTTGACATTCAGCAAACTAATTGTCTTTTTTGTCAAATGAATTTCTTATAACAGAAATGTTGCAGGACATTCTATCTGGCAAATAAAGGTCTGATATTAAAGAACTTCGACTTAGACAATTTGTCTTGATATACGGCTAGTGCTCAGATGATTGAGGTGGGAATTATTAGCAAGGGCTCCATGTGAAATAAATATAACACAAGGTATAGGATTTTAAAGTTGGTGAAAAACTCACTTTTTAAATAAAGGGTTTATAAGTATTAGAAACTATTGTTTGATAAAGGCTTAGTCATAACTACATCTATTCAAAAGTATTACATATGAGAAATAACATCAAACTATAAGTCGAATATCATTTTATATTTCAGTTATACTAATAGATTAATTTTATTATTTATATTATATATTTTATAAAAATAAGACTGATACAAGAATTACATCAATAGCATAAAAGCAAAGTGTGTTTAGTTTCTGAACACTTAATCTCATTAGTACTGATATATATCAATGATAACTTTTTTCTTTTAAAGCACTGAAAAACATTTCATTACTATATGATTAAATAAAACAATATAATGATTAGTTTTGGAACTTTAATAAAAGAAATAGTTGGAAACTCAATTTGTATTTAAATGTTAATATTATTGTATATTGAATTCAGCTATGTATTATTTAAGACAGATTTTCGTAAGTTTACACAATAAAAATAACGTCATTCACAAATACTACTAACACGCTAACTAAAAAGGTAAGGTAAATGCCCTCTGGCCAGTCTTGAGCATTTAAGTTTTTCATAATGCAAATGATAGATTTTTATTAGTTTCCCTTTTTTGGCTAAATTCCCCTTGCAAATCCTGTGTATCTAGTAATGGCCATATAATCATTTTAGGAATTTCATGAAAATTATTTCCTGTCATGGCAGATGCATTTATAACAGGAAGTACTAGAAATGTAAAAGCACAAACAATAATTTTCATTAGCTGGAAAGCCATCCTTAAACATTGAAATATAACAGACACATTACCAAAGCAATTACAGTGCATATAGCTTCTCAAATCTGAACATGGACCAGTTCTAAATTGCTTTAAAATCAATAATATATGCCACTGGTCATAATTACAGAACATCAGAAGCAACGTAGGGTTGTATATAATTACGGTAAATCCATGGCACTTTACAACAAAGCCAATAGCCTCTTGAACTGAATCTCTTTCACTTGTGTTGCCTGATTCTGTTGAAGTGCGGCATTACATATGTAATAGAGCAAGTAAAAATGGACAGACTTTATGACAAATGTCATCTCCAGAGAACAAAATCCCACAATGACCTGAGAATACATTAAGGGTATTGCAGAGGCTGCTTATTTTGAGGGGATCCATGTTCATTGTCAACAGCATCAATCAAATAGAAAACCTGACTGTGATCTCAATTCATTTACATCTTTCAAAATATGCATAGAGATTGCCACTTATCAGAGCATCTTTAAGTTACAAACATTGAGTATGCAATAAGACTCTATTTGTGTTAATATAGGTCAGGAACTCTTTGTTATATCTAATGATGATCTTTTAACACTTGCCACTTTATTTTTATCAAACCAGTGACTCTTAATGCTAAAATGCCATCATGAGAATAATTAATTTATCACACATCATACTATGAATGGAGTTCTTGCATCAAAGGTACAAAGAAGGCTCCTTTTTCCTTTAACTCAAGAATTCTTTGGGATGGAATGTACTTATTAGTGCTTATTTTAAGCAATTGTCTTTGTTTTCTATCTTATTCACATCTTCACTGCTTTTTTCTGTATGTTCGTACTTCCCTTTAAAGCTTGCATTCAAGAATAGTCATAAATATATTATCCCTAGTAAATCTCAGACTATTTCTAATGAAACAATACACAGAAAAACATAATTACTTTTAATTAATAAAAGAAATGAGAAAATTGTTATCTTAGAGTTTTCATAACATAGATGTTCAGATGGTGGTATATTTCTTCCTAACCAATTTTCCACTTTGCCTTCTTTATATGTATTAAACTACACTATTCTAAAAGTCTGACTCAATAATAAAGTCCTTCTGTTTAGTAAAACAAAACAAAACAAACATCAACAATAAAAACCAACAATGAGGTACTTTAGTGGTATATCTCAGTAACCAGGAGACAGTGCCATAGACATTATTTCTAATTTTCTGCAAGGTGGAGAAACCATTTCAGGGTACTTGAAAACTAGATTATAATTTTAATTAGAAAGTATTTTCCCCATAAAATTATTCAGTTTGGAAAACACTACTTACTACTAGGTTACATTTCTTACTTAACTACCTTAAGATTGTAAAGATGGCAATATAATTTATGTATTAAGGCTTCGAAGCTCTTTGGGTCAAAATGATTCATTTATATATTAGAAAGTACAGTCTGTTTGGATGATAATTTAATTTAATGAAACTGTGAAATGACTAAAACTTTTGATTATTTTGATATGTAACATTAAAATGAATCTCCTAAATTGCCATCTTTTTGCTCCTGAGACTGAGTTCTCCACTAAATCCTTTTGCATTTGCCCTGGACAATTTTTCTTTATACTGTAGAATGTACAGACACTTTTGGTTTTTATTCTTCTGAGCAATAAAACCCTTTATAAGGAGTTTTAGGCACTAAGCTATATAAACTGCTACCCAAAACTTAAAAAGATAATATGATGAGCTTATTCTATAAAAACCCAAAATTCACATATGGTACTCTTCCTCATATGGAGGGTGCTTCACTCCATTAAACACCTGTTGAATATTTCACAGTGGCTCACATGAGAAAGAAACCAGCAAACCCACCCTCCTACATCCACATTTAAAAATACAGCTGACTAGGAGGTTCTACCTATGCAGTGATCCACTAGCTAGGATTTCTAAACGTTACTCATTCATTATTACTTCATATATTCCTATTATTTAGCTTAAATGCCTTTTAAAGTTTATAGACTTTAAAATTTTTACATTAGAAGAACAAGAATTTGGTTGCTAACATATTAATTTGATAACAGCTGCAAAATTCATGAAATACTAATTTCTTCTTATAATGAGTACTTGTTTTTGTCTTTGAAATCTCAGAGGCACATAATGCAGAACAAAGAAGGCAAATAAAGTGAGGGTAGTTTTCTAAATATAAAAATTATCTATTCTAAAGAAAAGACTAACTAAAGGTCAGTCTTAAAATGCAACTTAATAATCACAGAGATAAATAAGATGAACCGAGTCAACTATAAAACATATTTTCTATGAAGTACAGTTATGTTAGGATTTAAAAACTGTAAAGTACTAAAAGTATTCTTGATATTTCTTAACCCAGGACAGAAATACATTGATGAACTGGTGTTCAACATATAAGTCATTCTTTATAAGAAACAAGTACTTTTACTGATATAATTAATATTTATTTATATTATAAAAATGAACACAAAATTTTAAAATAAAATTGGTATGATGAAAATACAAACCTAATAGGAGTAAAATATATTTTAGTTTTAACTGAGCTTCTGAATAGACGTTGATTTTGAGGGGGAAAAAAAGTGAATATTTGAGTCTATCAACAGTTATTTATTTATTTTTAATGTAAATATAACTTTTAACAGAAATAAGCATATTGCCACAAATTCCTTCATTTTAAATGGTACCCTAATGTGCTTTAAAGTAGTTTTATTACAGCAGTTGACCATGTATTATAACAACTTTCTTTTACACACTGTCATTTTTATTTGGTTAGCAGATCAATGATTCTAGCTTTTGTCATTAAATGGTTCTACATCCTCCGTTTTCTCTCTCACCTAGTAATTAAAGGCAAATGACATTAATGCCCAATAGGGAAAAAAAAGCATAGACTATATGTAAGCTGTTGACAGTACAATTAAACCAATATCTACCGTGATCAGCAGAAGAATAGTATAAGAAAAACAATTTGATAATATAAGGGAGGGAAGATAGGGTTTTCATCTCAGTAATAGGAAACTGTTATAACTAAGACATTCATAAAAGCCACAATCCTACACACAAAAGAGATGCCTTATTGTATGGTTCCTAAAACTAAGGGACATTGGGAAGATGGCCCTGGCTGAGTTTTAGATTTGGGAAATGTGTTCTAATTGTTTTCTAAATAATTAGACCTGTAAATTGATAGAGAACATACCACAACCTCCTGATTTTGTGTTCCAGAGACAGATTTTAGAAGTGCTAAAGTATTAGCTAAATAAAGCACTTGTCTAATTTAAAGTGTATTCAAATATCTCTTATGGATGTTATTTAAAGCCCACCCAAGAAGAAGTTAAGTTTATGTATCATTGCTATCTTTTGACTTCTTTTGCAAAAAGTATGTTAAGGCATTTATACCGTAAGAGTGAACTTAGTGTTTATATATGGTTTTAAAACAATCAAGTCCACATATGTACAGAAACATAATGAATATAAAAATGGTAAATAAGTCAAAGTAAACTATGTGAGTTAGCCCCTACAGAAATGGTAAAACAACTCTAATGTTCTAGAAATATGTGAACAGAGTGTTACATTCCTTCATTCAAGACGTATTTATTGAGCACCTATTATAGGCCATGCACTGTATTACATGCTGACAATATAGCAATATCTATTCTCACGGTGATTTTACTGAGTGAGGGAATGAAACACATAGATTAAAAATTAGTATATTACGTAGTATGTTAGATGGTCATAGTACGATGAAAAAAATCAGAAAAAGATTATGGGGAGTGCTGTGGACGTGAGGGGGGTTGCAATTTTAAATAGAATGATGAATGCAGACTTCATTGAAAGGGTAACATTCAAGCAAAGATTTGGAGGGGCAAGGGATTGCATTACAGAAATATCTTGTGAATAGAATTCTGTGCAATAACCTTAGTCAGTGCAAAGGCCTTAAGGCAGAATCATACCTTGCAGCTTCAAGACATAAAGAGGCAGAGTGGCTGGAACTATGTGAGCAAGGAAGGGAGGAGTAGGAGATGAAGCCAAAAAGGTATAACTGGAGAGGATTATGCAGACCTTAAGCTACCTTGAAGTCTATTTTAAGCACTTTGTCCTTTACTCTGTGGGAGCTGAGAAACCATAAGAATGTTCTTAAGACACAGATGACATGATCTCAATTATATTTTAGCGCAGTCACTCTGACCTCTATGTTAAGAATTGACATGGAGGACCAGGAGTAGAAGCTGAGGAACTAACTAGGAGTCTACTGAAATAATTCAGGTGCCAGTCAATGGAGGCTTGGAGTACAGTGGTAGTGATAGAGATGATAAAACATGAAAAGTTCCTAGGTATGTTTTGAAAAAAGAGCCAAAGGGATTTTTGGTAGCATGAAAGTGGGTATGAAAGCAAGAGGGCATCTTCAAGGATTTTGGATTGAGCTAAGGAGAGACGGTGTTGACATTTGTTGATATAAAGAAGACTGCTGAAAGACCAGGCTTGATTGTAAAATGATAACTTGGAGTAGTTTTAGAATTATTACACCTCGACTTAACCTAGAGTTAAGTCTTCTTGACATAGTAGACCTTTGGTCCTCCCCTGAAGCATTTTCTTATGAGAAAGCAACAGATAAGGAGAACATATGATCGATCATTCAAATAGTATGCTCTTGAGTGTGAAAGGCAGTGTTAATCTTTTATACCACAACAGGTATAAACCATGCTTTCTTGGGAAAAGGAACAAAAGAAGATTAAGACAAGACTAACTACTTAGAATTTAACTCTCATTTGTAATGTACCAAATGGAATTGTTCTTAATGGCATATGAGAGATCTTATGTAGAAATGTCTTAAATATCTTACCCTGAAGTATCTTAAATCATTTAAACAATTTTAATATCATTATACATTAGACTTCATAAATAATGGGATGAAACTTGAGAAAACTGGTGGTCAAGTTTCTTACTTCTCTATCTATAAATAGGTAGATGGATTTCCATTTACAATTGCAGCTAATCACAGAATATTTCATTCATCAAAGTGGAATAACAAATTTATGTTACAACTCATATAGCTTTCTCAACCTAATATTTTGGTGCTTTATTTATAGTTAGAAGGCTCATTAATATCTCACTTTTTAAAATTTTCCACAGTCATTAATTTTTGGTGTCTTTCTCATAGTATAACTATGTTTTTATTGTTTATTGCTATGGTGCCTTATCCTCCTTTGTTATTACTTGTTTTCATCAAAAAGAATAAAGAAATCTGTAAAAAAATTAAGCTTTACAGACAAGAGCACTTTGTTCTTATCATTACTTCTGCTATGCTTGTTGACTCTTGTAAAATTAATGTTAGTATTAAACTATATACTCCTTACAAAAATCCTGGATTTATTTAGAGATAGAATTCTTATAGTGCCAATACACATCTGTCCCTTTTGAAATTCCCAGTTGTAGTGAATGAGGGAAATCTATTAAATAATGAAAACAATAAACAGTTTGAAATATGAGTAAACATACAAACAGCATGAAAAATGCCCCCATTCTTTAGACAGAATAATCTCCTACAACAGAAATGTCTGGGATTTCTATATACCCCTAATTGTACTCAAACTTGCTCTTACATTATCAAAATTGTCAATTTGATAAAAATAAACCATTGAACACAATTAAATATTATTTTCAAGCTGTATAAAAAGTCCAGTGAGGTTTTGCTTTATAGGGTTATCTTCTTTGTATATAAGTCATATAAGGTGGCATCATGGTCTATGACAGGAATGGCATTTTATTCCAATTGGATTTAGTTTATGAAAAATGTAAGTGGAGATTCCACATACCTTTTTGCACAGATGCATCCTCTGTCTGTCAAATATCAGATTTTGTGATAATAGTTTTTAATGTGCTCCCCAAGTACATCCTCTGGGGAAACCATATTCTCAAAAGAATTTCACTGTATCTTATTAGTATTAGTAAGATTACTCAATATCAAAAGAGAGGCAATAGATCTTTACATTTTTAGACACTTATTAATGAAAGTTGATGAAAGCTTTGCCATCCTGAAGTGGGCATCATAAGATTATCCCATCACTATTTTATGGATGTGCATTTACATAAACATGCAAAAGCATTCATCTATTTTAAATAAGCAAAGATACCTAAAATAAGTCTTAAAAAAACATTATATTTGTGACTTTTCTTCCAACATTTGAAACACCTTAGTGTTCTAAGTTCTAAGTGCTAAGTGTTCAAAGTTCTAAATTCTAAGTTTTTTAAGTAGTCATGAAGTGTCCAGGAAGGGTAACTGAAGCTAAACAAACAAATGTCAATCTGCTCTACTATAAAACTTTTCAGAAAAGAGTCTCCTACTTTGAACTACAATTGAAAAGTACATAGAATTAGAGTATTTTTACTAGACTATCTGGTTAATATTAAAAACAAACCCCAAAATAGGTGATATGTTAGTCAGTTTCTGACATGGTATGATTTTGTTTTCTGACTTCAATATTGGATGGAATTATTCAAATATAAAAATGTGTACATTGATGTTTGTAAAGGTCCTTCCATGCTCTAGTGAAATCCTCTTAATCATCTTCACAAATTCTTTCCTGTTTTAAGTACATTCTGCTTCATTGGCAGGTCTACACAGTCAACACATCTGTTAGTATGGCATGATGCCTTTCAAAAGTTGTAATGCCAGAGTCAAAAAACACAGAAGCCAAACATAGGTAAGGTTTTATAACACATCTACACAAATATGTTTTGCTTTCATCACCTACATTCTTCCTTTTTCTTGAAATGCCAGTGTAGTATCTTATCCTTTACTATTGTGACATTTGCTTCTTGAAATTTTATATTTCTAATGCAAAAAGCACATAATTTGTAGCCATATGTAAATTGTCTCAAGTTTTCAGAGAAATAGTTCTTTAGAAATTTAATGGGTTAATAAAATACATATTAATACCTAAGTGAATTCTAAGATTTGCTTGTAGAGGAGAAAAACTGTTTTCTATAGTCGTATCTAACAACATGACGAAATAAACATACAATGATAAATATTACTTCCTAATAAATACTGACATGAAGTGTTGTTTTTTGCTTGTCTCCACAAGAGAACACCAGAATTAAGATAGATTACAGATAGATACTTTTCATTTCAAAAACAAAGTATGCCAAAAAATAAATATAAAACACCATGTAAATAAAATAAAGGAAAATGACATTATTTCAATAACTGCAGAAAAAGCACTTAACAAAATTCAACATCCATTTATATTTAAAATGACATATAGATTAAAGATGGCGGTGTGAGAGGAGAGACAGAGGCTTCCTCCTAAAACTGGATACAATCAGAAAATTTAATTGGCGCAACTAATCCTGAGAGAGCAACAGGAAACAGGACTGCGTCAGACTGCACATAGCTGGAGAAAAGAGCAGAACTCAGCGAACGGGGTAACGTACCGGAGCTGTGCTCCGTGGGACCTGAACCCCTCCCCCACCCCAGCTCGCCGGCGGGAGGAAGACAAATGGAGCAGGGAGGGAGTGGAAGGCTTGGGACTGCTGAATACCTAGCTCCGGAGATCTGCTCTGGGAGCACAAACCTACATTTCATGGTGCTTTCATGAGACTCGCATGGAAAGTTAATACAGGCAGAGTTCCTGGAGAGACTGGGATTCCGGCTGCTTGTGGAAAGCAGGGATCCATATCTGGCTGCTCTGAGACAAAAACTTATACCTGTGTGCCCGGCCCACTGGCTCAGGCAGTGGAGAAAGGCACAAGAGCCAGGAGGCGGGGAACAGCTCTTTCCTACCCCCAGGCACCAGTACCACTCCCCTGTGACCCTCGACATTGCTTCAGGGGCTCAATGTCCAGAATAGAGCTTCTGAACACTAGAGGGTGCCATATACAAACATGAAACACCAAAGGAACCTTGTCCAGAGTAAAATTGTTAATACAACTTCTGAGAAAGATTTAAATGATATGGACCTCATGACCCTTCCTGAAAGGGAGTTCAAAATAGAAATAATCAATATCCTAATGGAGGTACAGAAAGACATCCAAGAACTCAGGAATGAATTCAGGTCAGAGATCCAAACATTAAAGAACACAATGGAGGGTATTTAAAGCAGGTTGGATACAGTGGAGGAGACAATAAATGAAATAGAAACTAGAGAAGAGGAATACAAAGAAGCTGAGGCACAGAGAGAAAAAAGGATCTCTAAAAATGAAAGAATATACAGAGAACTGTGTGACCAATCCAAGCGGAACAATATTCGCATTATAGGGATACCAGAAGAAGAAGATAGAGAAAAAAGGGATTAGAAAGTGTCTTTGAGGAGGTAGTTGCTGAAAACTTCCCCACTCTGGGGAAGGAGATACTCTCTCAGGCCATGGAGATCCACAGATCCCCCTACACAAGGGACCCAAGGAAGACAGCAGCAAGACACATAGTAATTAAAATGGGAAAGCTCAAGGATAAGGACAGACTGTTAAAAGCAGCCAGAGGCAGAAATAAGATCACATACAAAGGAAAGCCCATCAGACTAACATCAGACTTCTCAGCAGAAACCTTACAGGCCAGAACGGAGTGGCATGATGTATTTAATGCCATGAAGCAGAAGGGCCTGGAACCAAGATTACTTTATCCAGCGAGATTATCATTTAAATTTGAAGGAAGGATTAAACAATTTCCAGGTAAGCAAAAGCTGAGAGAATTTACCTCCCACAAACCATCTCTGCAGTCTATTTTGGAGGGACTGCTATAGATGGAAGTGTTCCTAGGGGTGGATAGCTGTCACCAGAGGTAGGAAAATTATGGTAGGGAGGGTGGAGCAGATGATTGTGAGGCAAATGCAAAATTAAATTGACTATCTCCAAAGCCAAACAAGGGATGGAGAAAAATTATAGAATCTGATACCTAATATAAAAAGAATGAAGGAGGAAGAAAAAGGAGCAGAAATAGAAAAGAACCTTTAGATTGTGTTTGTAACAGCATACTAAGTGAGTTAAGTTAGACTCTTAGATAGTAAGGAAAGTAACCTGGAACCTTTGGTAACCACGAATCTAAAGCCTGAAATGGCAATAAGTACATTCCTATCAATAATCACCCTAAATGTAAATGGACTTAATGCACCAATCAAAAGACATAGAGTCACTGAATGGATAAATAAATAAGACCCATCTATATGCTGCTTACAAGAGCCTCACCTCAAACACAAAGACATACACAGACTAAAAGTCAAGGGATGGAAAAAGATATTTCAAGCAAACAATAGGGAGAAAAAAGCAGGTGTTGCAGTACTAGTATCAGACAAAATAGACTTCAAAACAAAGAAAGTAACAAGAGATAAAGAAGGACATTATATAATGATAAAGGGCTCAGTCCAACAAGAGGATATATATGTACCCAACAAAGGAGCATCAGCGTATGTGAAACAAATACTAACAGAATTGAAGGAGGAAATAGAATGCAATGCATTCATATTAGGAGACCTCAACACACCATTCACTACAAAGGACAGATCCACCAGACAGAAAATAAGTAAGGACACAGAGGCACTGAACAACACACTAGAACAGATGGACCTAATAGACATCTATAGAACTCTACACCCAAAAGCAACAGGATACACATTCTTCTCAAGTGCACATGGAACATTCTCCAGAATAGACCACATACTAGGCCACAAAAAGAGCCTCAGTAAATTCCAAAAGATTGAAATCCTACCAACCAACCTTTCAGACCACAAAGGTATAAAACTAGAAATAAATTGGACCAAGAAAGCAAAAAACGCTCACAAACATATGGAGGCTTAACAACACGATTCTAAATAGTCAATGGATATACGACCAAATTAAAATAGAGATCCAGCAATATATGGAGATAAATGAAAACAACAACACAAAGCCCCAACTTCTGTGGGACACAGCGAAAGCAGTCTTAAGAGGAAAGTATACAGCAATCCAGGCATATTTAAAGAAGGAAGAACAAACCCAAATAAATAGTCTAACATCACAGTTATCACAATTGTAAAAAGAAGAACAAATGAGGCCTAAAGTCAACAGAAAGAGGGACATAATAAAGATCAGAGAAGAAATAAACAAAATTGAGAAGAATAAAATAATAGAAAAAGTCAATGAAACCAACACCTGGTCCTTTGAGAAAATAAACAAAATAGATAAGCCTCTAGCCAGACTTATTAAGAGAAAAATAGAATCAACACACATCAACAGAATCAGAAATGAGAAAGGAAACATCTCGACGGACCCAACAGAAATACAAAGAATTATTAGAGACTGCTATGAAAACCTATATGCTAAGAAGCTGGAAAACCTAGAAGAAATGGACAACTTCCTAGAAAAATACAACCTTCCAAGGCTCACCAAGGAAGAAACACAAAATCTAAACAAACCAATTACCAGCAAAGAAACTGAAAGAGTAATCAAAAAACTACCCAAGAAAAAAACCCCTGGGCCAGATGGATTTACCTCGGAATTTTATCAGACATACAGAGAAGATCTAATACCCATTCTCCTTAAAGTTTTCCAAAAAATAGAAGAGGAGGGAATACTCCCAATTTCATTCTATGTAGCCAACATCACCCTAATACCAAAACCAGGCAAAGACCCCACCAAAAAAGAAAATTACAGACCAATATCCCTGATGAACGTAGATGCAAAAATACTCAATAAAATATTAGCAAACCGAATTCAAAAATATATCTAAAGGATCATACACCACAACCAAGTGGGATTCATCCCAGGGATGTAGGGATGCTACAACATTCGAAAATCCATTAACATCATCCACCACATCAACAAAAAGAAAGACAAAAACCACATGATCATCTCCATAGATGCTGAAAAAGCATTCGATAAAATTCAACATCCATTCATGATAAAAACTCTCAGCAAAATGTGTATACAGGGCAAGTTCCTCAACATAATAAAGGCCGTATATGATAAACCCACAGCCAACATCATCCTGAACAGTGAGAAGCTGAAAGCTTTTCCTCTGAGATCGGGAACAGGACAGGGATGCCCACTCTCCCCACTGTTATGTAACATAGTACTGGAGGTCCTAGCCATGGCAATTAGACAAAACAAAGAAATACAAGGAATCCAGATTGTTAAACACGAAGTTAAACTGTCACAATTTGCAGATGACATGATATTGTACATAAAAAACCCTAAAGACTCCACTACAAAACTACTAGAACTGATATCAGAATACAGCAAAGTTGCAGGATACAAAATTAACACAGAGAAATCTGTGGCTTTCCTATACACTAACAATAAACTAATAGAAAGAGAAATCAGGAAGACAATTCCATTCACAATAGCATCAAAAAGAATAAAATACCTAGGAATAAACCTAACCAAGGAATTGAAAGACCTATAAAATAAAAACTATAAGACACTCTTAAGAGAAGTTAAAGAGGACACTAACAAATGGAAACTCATCCCATACACTTGGCTAGGAAGAATTAATATTGTCAAAATGGCCATCCTGCCCAAAGCAATATACAGATTTGATGCAATCCCTTTCAAATTACCAACAATATTCTTCAATGAACTGGAACAAATAGTTCAAAAATTCATATGGAAACACGAAAGACCACGAGTAGCCAAAGCAATCCTGAAAAAGAAGAATAAAGTGGCGGGGATCTCACTCCCCAACTTCAAGCTCTACTACAAAGCCACAGTAATCAAGACAATTTGGTACTGGCACAAGAACAGAGCCACAGACCAGTGAAACAGATTAGAGACTCCAGACATTAAGCCAAACATATATGGTCAATTAATATTCGATAAAGGAGACATGGACATACAATGGGGAAATGACAGTCTCTTCAACAGATGGTGCTGGCAGAACTGGAGAGCTACATGTAAGAGAATGAAACTGGACCACTGTCTAACCCCATACACAAAAGTAAATTCAAAATGGATCAAATACCTGAATGTAAGTCATGAAACCATAAAACTCTTAGAAAAAAACAGGCAAAAATCTCTTGGATGTGAACATTAGTGACTTCTTCATGAATATATCTCCCCAGGCAAGGAAAACAAAAGCAAAACTGAACAAGTGGGACTATATCAAGCTCAAAAGCTTCTGTATAGCAAAGGACACCATCAATAGAACAAAAACTATCCTACAGTATGGGAGAATATATTCGTTTTATTTTTTTGCCAATGAGTATTTTCTTTCTTTCTTTTTTTTTTTGTGAGGGCATCTCTCATATTTATTAATCAAATGGTTTTTAACAACAATAAAATTCTGTATAGGGGAGTCAATGCTCAATGCACAATCATTAATCCACCCCAAGCCTAATTTTCGTCAGTCTCCAATCTTCTGAGGCATAACAAAGAAGTTCTTACATGGAGAACAAATTCTTACATAGTGAATAAGTTACAGGTTGAACAGTACAAGGGCAGTCATCACAGAAACTTTCGGTTTTGCTCATGCATTATGAACTATAAACAGTTCAAATATGAATACTCATTTGATTTTTATACTTGATTTATATGTGGATATCACATTTCTCTCTTTATTATTACTTTCTTAAATAAAATGCTAAAGTGGTAGGTAGAAAACATACTTTAATGTTGTAAGAGAGCAAATGTAGATGATCAGGTGTGTGCCTGTAGACTATGTGTTAATCCAAGCTAGACAAGGGCAATAAAACATCCACGGATGCAGAAGATTTCTCTCAGAACAGGGGGGGTGAGGTTCTAAGCCTCACCTCTGTTGATCCCCAATTTCTCACCTGATGGCCCCCTTGACTGTGCCTGTCTTAGGTTGTTCCTCCCTTGAGGAATCTTAACCTGTCTCTGGCTAACCAGTCATCTTCTGGAGCCATACAGGGAAATGTAAAGTTGGTAAGTGAGAGAGAAGCCTTATTGTTTGAAAAGGTTAGCTTTTTACTTCTTTGCATATTAATGCCCTGTGCTTTCTATGCCCAGCATTTGTCTTGAGGTATCTTTAACACTTGGAAGAATTATGATACTCGGTAAATTTGATATGAGGCACGAATTCTATTTAAGGGTTGTAATTAGGAAGGAAGAAGAAAAGCTATAGAAGTAGCAGGTGGAAGAAAACATGGTAAGATTGATTATTTCTTTGACATATCTTCTTGTAGAGTAACTTCAGCGTGTATAGGTTTTAAACTACTAATTAAATTGTGCACACACATTAACATAATAGGAGTATAGTTACATAACCAAAGCATACCTGTAATTACCACCCATCTCCAGTGAAATCAAGAAAACCAGTTAGGCACCTTAGGCATTTGTGAAAACTTATCTATGATATGGTGGATATTGTCCAACTGAACTTGAACAGTCTGAGAGAAATCAGACAAATTAAAACAACCCTTTCCTGGGGACTGTTCATATCCCATATGTTCTTTTAGCAGTAAATAGTCTGTAGTTGTAAGATTTTGGAGGGCTACAATTTGCACTTCTCCTAATTCTTGGTTGAGTTCCAACAGTATAGATCCAGTCAAATTTGTTGTTTTACTGTATGCACAGGCCAGCTTAGATATCTCCTTCTTCATTCCCATGGCAAGTCCAGGAACTGGTGGGATGAGTGCATCTACACCTGTAGCAGTGCGTGGATCTTTGTTGGGGTTTTTCGATGATCATCTTCTGGCATGAGTCTTCCCGAGAGTGCTGATGTTGGAAGTTCTTTTTCATATTGTATCTTAGGTCATTTTCGGGGTAGCCAAATTAGGCTTTGATCCTCTGTATAAACACAAACAGGCCCTTTACCTACACTTATATATGCCCTTTATACGCTTGAGTAGAACTCATTGGAGGTCACCACACAGGAACTGCCTTTATTTTTTTATTTTTGGTATCATTAATCTACACTTACATGATGAATATTATGTTTACTAGGCTCTCCCCTATACCAGGTCCCCCCTATAAACGCCTTTACAGTCACTGACCATCAGCATAGCAAAATGTTTTAGAATCCCTACTGGCCTTCTCTGTGTTGTACAGCCCTCCCCTTTCTCCCCCGCCATGTATGCTAATCTTAATACCCCCCTTCTTTCCCCCCCCCTTATCCCTCCCTACCCACCAATCCACCCCAGTCCCTTTCCCTTTGGTACCTGTTAGTCCATTCTTGAGTTCTGTGATTCTGCTGCTGTTTTGTACCTTCAGTTTTTCCTTTGTACTTATATTCCACAAATGAGTAAAATCATTTGGTATTTCTCTTTCTCTGCTTGGCTTGTTTCACTGAGCATAATACCCTCCAGCTCCATCCATGTTGCTGCAAATGGTTGGATTTGCCCTTTTCTTATGGCTGAGTAGTATTCCATTGTGTATATGTACCACATCTTCTTTATCCATTCATCTATCGATGGACATTAAGGTTGCTCCAATTCTTGGCTATTGTAAATAGTGCTGCGATAAACATGGGGGTGCATTGGTCTTTCTCAAACTTGATTGCTGCATTCTTAGGGTAAATTACTAGGAGTGCAATTCCTGGGTCAAATGGTAAGTCTGTTTTGAACATTTTGATGTATACCTCCATACTGCTTTCCACAATGGTTGAACTAATTTACATTCCCACCAACAGTGTAGGATGGTTCCCCTTTCTCCACAGCCTCGCCAACAATTGTTGTTGTTTGTCTTTTGGATGGCAGCCATCCTTACAGGTGTGAGGTGATACCTCATTGTAGTTTTAATCTGCATTTCTCTGATAATTAGCGATGTGGAGCATCTTTTCATGTGTCTGTTGGCCATCTGTATTTCTTTTTTGGAGAACTGTCTGTTGATTTCCTCTGCCCATTTTTTAATTGGGTTATTTGTTTTTTGTTTGTTGAGGCATGTGAGCTCTTTATATATTCTGGACGTCAAGCCTTTATCGGATGTGTCATTTTCAAATATATTCTCCCATACTGTAGGGTTCATTTTTGTTCTATTGATTGTGTCTTTCGCTGTACAGAAACTTTTCAACTTAATATAGACCCACTTGTTCATTTTTGCTATTGTTTTCTTGCCCAGGGAGATAAGTTCAAGAAGAGGTCACTCATGTTTATGTCTAAGAGTTTTTTGCCTATGTTTTCTTCCAAGAGTTTAATGGTTTCATGACTTACATTCAGGTCTTTGATCCATTTTGAGTTTACTTTTGTATATGGGGTTAGACAATGGTCCAGTTTCATTCTCCTACATGTAGCTGTCCAGTTTTGCCAGCACCATCTGTTGAAGAGACTGTCATTTCACCATTGTATGTCCATGGCTCCTTTATCAAATATTAATTGACCATATAAGTCTGAATTACGGTCTGGATTCTCTAGTCTGTTCCATTGGTCTGTGGCTCTGCTCTTGTGCCAGTACCAAATTGTCTTGATTACTATGGCTTTATAGTAGAGCTTGAAGTTGGGGAGTGAGATGCCCCCTACTTTATTCTTCTTTCTCAGGATTACTTTGGCTATTCGGGGTCTTTGGTGTTTCCATATTAACATATGAATTTTTGAAAAATTTGTTCCAGTTCGTTGAAGAATGTTGCTGATAGTTTCATAGGGATTGCATCAAATCTGTATATTGCTTTGTGCTGGATGGCCATTTTGGCGATATTAATTCTTCCTAGCCACGAGCATGGGATGAGTTTAAATCTGTTAGTGTCCCCTTTAATTTCTCTTAAGAGTGACTTGTAGTTTTCAGAGTATAAGTCTTTCACTTCTTTGGTTAGGTTTATTCCTAGGTATTTTATTTTTTTTAATGCAATTGTGAATGGAGTTGTTTTCCTGATATCTCTTTCTGTTGGTTCATTGATAGTGTATAGGAAAGCCACAGATTTCTGTGTGTTGATTTTGTATCCTGCAACTTTGCTGTATTCCCATATCAGTTCTAATAGCTTTGGGGTGGAGTCTTTAGGGTTTTTTATGTACAGTATCATGTCATTTGCAAATAGTGACAGTTTAACTTCTTCTTTACCAATCTGGATTCCTTGTATTTCATTGTTTTGTCTGATTGCCATGGCTAGGACCTCCAGTACTATGTTAAATAACATTGGAGAGAGTGGGCAACCCTGTCTAGTTCCCGATCTCAGAGGAAATGCTTTCAGCTTCTCGCTGTTCAATATAATGTTGGCTGTGGGTTTATCATAGATGGCCTTTATTATGTTGAGGTACTTGCCCTCAATTCCCTTTTTGCTGAGAGTTTTTATCATGAATGAATGTTGTACTTTGTCAAATGCTTTTTCAGCATCTATGGAGATGATCATGTGGTTTTTGTCTTTCTTTTTGTTGATGTGGTGGATGATGTTGATGGACTTTCGAATGTTGTACCATCCTTGCATCCCTGGGATGAATCCCACTTGGTCATGGTGTATGATCCTTTTGATGTATTTTTGAATTCGGTTTGCTAATATTTTGTTGAGTATTTTTGCATCTACGTTCATCAGGGATATTGGTCTGTAGTTTTCTTTTCTGGTGGGGTCTTTGCCTGGTTTTGGTATTTGGGTGATGTTGGCTTCATAGAATGAGTTTGGGAGTATTCCCTCCTCCTCTATTTTTTGGAAAACTTTAAGGAGAATGGTATTATGTCTTCCCTGTATGTCTGATAAAATTCCGTGGTAAATCCGTCTGGCCTGGGCGTTTTGTTCTTTGGTAGTTTTTTGATTACCGCTTCAATTTCGTTGGTGGTAATTGGTCTGTTTAGATTTTCTGTTTCTTTTTGGGTTAGTCTTGGAAGGTTGTATTTTTCTAGGAAGTTGTCCATTTCTCTTAGGTTTCCCAGCTTGTTAGCATACAGGTTTTCATAGTATTCTCTAATAATTCTTTGTATTTCTGTGGGGTCCGTCGTGATTTTTCCTTTCTCATTTCTGATACTGTTGATTTGTGTTGACTCTCTTTTCCTCTTAATAAGTCTGGCTAGAGGCTTATCTATTTTGTTTATTTTCTCGAAGAACCAGCTCTTGGTTTCATTGATTTTTGCTATTGTTTTATTCTTCTCAATTTTATTTATTTCTTCTCTGATCTTTATTATGTCCCTCCTTCTGCTGACCTTAGGCCTCATTTGTTCTTCTTTTTCCAATTTCGATAACTGTGAGATTAGACCATTCATTTGGGATTGTTCTTCCTTTTTTAAATATGCTTGGATTGCTATATACTTTCCTCTTAAGACTGCTTTTGCTGTGTCCCACAGAAGTTGGGGGTTAGTGTTGTTGTTGTCATTTGTTTCCATATATTGCTGGATCTCCATTTTGATTTGGTCATTGATCCATTGATTATTTAGGAGCGTGTTGTTAAGCCTCCTTGTGTTTGTGAGCCTTTTTGCTTTCTTTGTACAGTTTATTTCTAGTTTTATGCCTTTGTGGTCTGAAAAGTTGGTTGGTAGGATTTCAATCTTTTGGAATTTACTGAGGCTCTTTTTGTGGCCTAGTATGTGGTCTATTCTGGAGAATGTTCCAAGTGCACTTGAGAAGAATGTGTATCCTGTTGGTTTTGGATGTTGAGTTCTGTAGATGTCTATTAGGTTCATCTGCTCTACTGTGTTGTTCAGTGCTTCCGTGTCCTTACTTATTTTCTGCCCAGTGGATCTATCCTTTGGGGTGAGTGGTGTGTTGAAGTCTCCTAGAATGAATGCATTGCTGTCTATTTCCCCCTTTAGTTCTGTTAGTATTTGTTTCACATATGCTGGTGCTCCTGTGTTGGGTGCATATATATTTAGAATGGGTATATCCTCTTGTTGGACTGAGCCCTTTATCATTATGTAGTATCCTTCTTTATCTCTTGTTACTTTCTTTGTTATGAAGTCTATTTTGTCTGATATTAGTATTGCAACCCCTGCTTTCTTCTCACTGTTGTTTGCCTGAAATATGTTTTTCCATCCCTTGACTTTTAATCTGTATATGTCTTTGGGTTTGAGGTGAGTTTCTTGTAAGCAACATATAGATGGGTCTTGCTTTTTCATCCATTCTATTACTCTGTGTCTTTTGATTGGTGCATTCAGTCCATTAACATTTAGGGTGACTATTGAAAGATATGCACTTATTGCCATTGCAGGCTTTAAATTCGTGGTTACCAAAGGTTCAAGTTTAGCCTCTTTAGTATCTTACTGCCTAACTTAGCTCACTTATTGAGCTGTTATATACACTGTCTGGAGATTCTTTTCTTCTCTCCCTTCTTATTCCTCCTCCTCGATTCTTCATATGTTGGGTGTTTTGTTCTGTGCTCTTTCTAGGAGTGCTCCCATCTGGAGCACTCCCTGTAAGATGTCCTGTAGAGGTGGTTTGTGGGAAGCAAATTCCCTCAGTTTTTGTTTGTCTGGGAATTGTTTAATCCCACGATCATATTTAAATTATAGTCGTGCTGGATACAGTGTCCTTTGTTCAAGGCCCTTCTGTTTCATTGCATTAAATATATCATGCCATTCTCTTCTGGCCTGTAGGGTTTCTGTTGAGAAGTCTGACATTAGCCTGATGGGTTTTCCTTTATAGGTGACCTTTTTCTCTCTAGCTGCCTTTAAAACTCTTTCCTTGTCCTTGATCTTTGCCATTTTAATTATTATGTGTCTTGGTGTTGTCCTTCTTGGATCCTTTTTGTTGGGAGTTCTGTGTATTTCTGTTGTCTGTTCGATTATTTCTTCCCCCAGTTTGGGGAAATTTTCAGCAAGTATTTCTTCCAAGATACTTTCCATCTCTTTTCCTCTCTATTCTTCTTCTGGTACCCCTATAATACATATATTGTTCCTTTTGGATTCGTCACACAGTTCTCTTAATATTGTTTCATTCCTCGAGATCCTTTTATCTCTCTCTATGTCAGCTTCTATGCATTCCTGTTCTCTGGTTTCAATTCCATCAATGGCCTCTTGCATCCTATCCATTCTGCTTATAAACCCTTCCAGAGTTTGTTTCATTTCTGTGATCTCCTTTCTGGCATCTGTGATCTCCCTCCGCACTTCATCCCATATCTCTTGCGTATTTCTCTCCATCTCTGTCAGCATGTTTATGATTTTTATTTTGAATTCTTTGTCAGGAAGACTAGTTAGGTCTGTCTCCTTCTCTGGTGTTGTCTCTGTGATCTTTGTCTGCCTTTAGTTTTGCCTTTTCATGGTGATAGGAATAGTTTGCAGAGCTGGGACGAGTGATGGCTGGAAGAACTTCCCTTCTTGTTGGTTTGTGTCCTTCTTCTCCTGGGATAACAGTGACCTGTGGTGGCTTGTGCTGGGTAGCTGTGCACAGACAGGGCTTCTGCTTCCTGTCCTGCTGCTATGGAGTTTATCTCCACTGTTGCTGTGGGTGTGGCCTGGCTCGGGCTGCTCCTCCAAAGTGGTGGAGTTGCTTTGGAGGGGGAGCAGCTGGGAGGCTATTTATCTCCATATGGGGCCTCCGTGCTCCCTGCAGCCCAGGGGATTAGGGTGCCCAGATATCCCCGGATTCCCTACCTCTGGATTAAGTGTCCTGCCCTGCCCCTTTAAGACTTCCAAAAAGCACCCACCAAAACAAAACAATGACCACACACACACACACAAAAAAAATTTTTTTAATTTTTTTAAAAAATAAAATATTTATATAATGGCTGCTCGTTTTTCTTTATTCTCCACCGCCAGCCTCAGGCCTCTGCTCAGCGGTCTTGCTGCCCTGTTTCCCTAGTATTGGGGTACCTATTCCTTTAAGACTTCCATAAATTGCTTACCAAAACAAAACAGAAAAAAAAAAAATGGCCACTCGCTTTTCTTATGTCCTCCAGCCCCAGGCCTCCGGTACCCTCCCACCATTCTTGCTGCCCTATTTCCCTAGTATCCAGGTCCCCATGCATGCACTGTGTCTGCGCTCTGGTCCGGATGGCGGTGGCTAGGTGTTCAACAGTCCTAGGCTCCGTCTCCCTCCCGCTCTGTCTATTCTTCTCCTGCCGGGAGCTGGGGGGAGGTGCGCTCGAGTCCCGCTGTGCCAGGGCTTGTATCTTACCCCCTTTACTAGGCACTGGGTTCTCGCAGGTGTGGATGTGGTCTGGATGTTGTCCTGTGTCCTCTGGTCTTTATTCTAGGAAGAGTTGTCTTTGTTATATTTGCATAGATATACGTGGTTTTGGGAGGAGATTTCCGCTGGTCTACTCATGCCGCCATCTTGGCTCCCTTTTCGGGAGTATATATTCTTAAATGACAGATCCGATAAAGGCTTGACATCCAAAAATAAAGAGCTCATGCACCTCAACAAACAAAAAGCAAATAATCCAATTAAAAAATGGGCAGAGGAGCTGAACATACAGTTCTCCAAAGAAGAAATTCAGATGGCCAACAGACACATGAAAAGATGCTCCAGTTCGCTAGTTATCAGAGAAATGCAAATTAAAACCACAATGAGATATCACCTCACACCAGTAAGGATGGCCACCATGCAAAAGACAAACAACAACAAATGTTGGCTACGTTGCGGAGAAAGGGGAACCTTCCTACACTGCTGGTGGGAATGTAAATTAGTTCAACCATTGTGGAAAGCAATACGGAGGTTCCTCAAAATTTTCGAAATAGACTTACCATTTGACCCAGGAATTCCACTTCTAGGAATTTACCCTAAGTAAGGATGCAGCACTCCAGTTTGAAAAGGACAGATTCACCCCTATGTTTATCGCAACACTGTTTACAATAGCCAAGCAATTGAAGCAACCTAAGTGTCCATCAGTAGATGAATGGATAAAGAAGAGGTGGTACATATACACAATGGAATATTATTCAGCCATAAGAAGAAAACAAATCCTACCATTTGCAACAACATGGATGGAGCTAGAGGGTATTATGCTCAGTGAAATAAGCCCAGCGGAGAAAGACAAATACCAAATGATTTCACTCATCTGTGGAGTATAAGAACAAAAGAAAAACTGAAGGAACAAAACAGCAGCTGAATCACAGAATCCAAGAATGGCTAACAGTTACCAAAGGGAAAGAGACTGGGGAGAATGGGAGGGTAGGGAGGAATAAGAGCGAGGAAGAAGAAAGGGGGTACTATGATTAGCATGTATAATGTTGGGGGTGGGAGAAAGGGGAGGGCTTTGCAACACAGAGAAGACAATTAGTGATTCTATAGCGTCTTGCTATGCTGATGGACAGTGACTGTAATGGGGTTTGTGTTGGGAACTTGGGGTAGGGGAGATCCTAGTAAACATAATGTTCTTCAGAAAAATCAAAATAAATAAATTATTTAAAAAAAATGAAACTCAAGGTAAACTGAGAATAATGGATATCTTCCTTAAACTAAAAAAGGGCATCAAGAAAATATTTACATCTAAGACCATAAATAAGGTGAGAGACTGTATGTTTTCCCTCTGAGACTAGGAAAAAGGCAAGGATGACTGCTATTGTCACTTCTATTCAACTTGTTCTAGAAGTTACAGCAATTAGCATAAAGCAAAAAACAAAGAAACAAACAAAATAAAAGAATAAAGACCAGAGCAAGGAAGAGAGAAAGTAGAACTGCCCTTACTGCAAATGATGCAATTGCTTACATAAAAAACGTTTTAGGGAACTTACAAAACAGCTATAAAAACCAACAAATACAGGGAGGCTGCAACATAAAAGATTAATACACATAAATCAATTACATTTTTATATATTAACAGTAAATGGCTAGGACATGAAATCTTTAAAAAAAAAAAACACCTTTGGCAATGCTAAATTACTTAAAATTTCTTAGGAATAAATCTAACAGAGTTGTCTAAGATTTCTACACTAAAAACTAGAAAATATTGTCAAGGGAAATAAAATATGATCTAAATGTGTGAAATATATCCTATGAATGTTCATGAATCTATTTAGACAAAAAGTAGAAACAGCATAAATGTCCATCAACTGATGAATGAATAAATAAAATGTGGTTTATGCATACAATAGAAAATTATTTAGCAATAAAATGGAATGAAGTGCATGCTACAACATGGATAAACCTTGAAGACATTACACCAATTGGAAGAAACCATGCATAAAAAATATTTGTATATTCCCATTCATATAAACTTCTTGAAAATGCAAATTAAATTATAGTGATAGTAGATCAGAGATTGCTCAGGTCAAGCTGGAAGAAAGGAAGAAGGTATTACAAGGTAGTATGTGGAAACTTTTGGGTATGATGAATATGTTAATAATCTTGACTGTGGTATGCCTTTACATATGTTAAAACTCATCAAATTATATAATTAAAATTTTAAATATGTACATTTCATTAAACTTCAATTATACTTCAAAAACACATTTTATAAAAAATTCCTGGGATTTTGTTTTTGATTATATTTTTTTTTTAAAATAACAATCTGTATGGTTTCTCATTCCAACCTATATCCTTGGCACAAAATGGATTGTCTGAACATTATGAAAAGTGTGGAGATAATTTTCATTGTGGTAATCTTTTTCTGAGATGAACACAGTATTTCAATCCAATTTTGTGCATTTATGTACATAAATATACATAAATTTGTATATTCAGTATCTATATCTGAAAAGAAAATATATATTAACACTATAGAGATGGTTTAGTTGCTATGCCATGTCCAGCCTTCATTAGCATAATAAACCATTGCAGAGATATTGATCTCAGTTACCCATAGCCATAATTAGGAATGGCAGGTACCCATCTGCTTTGCCAGGTAACTTTCAGATCCACAGTTTTGGGGTTTATGGTTTAAAATATTGATTCACGTTTCTTCCTGGGAGATGTGGGTGGCAAAGTTGAAGAGTACATATTTTGTTAATTGACATGCCACTTTCAATCATAGTGAAACGTCAAAAACTATAAATCACAAAATATTACATCCAAATCTGTGATGTACCTCTGACTTCCAGGTCAACCCATTGCACTCAAAGAGCATTCCTCCAATTCTTGAGAGTAAATTCTCTAAACAAATACTATATATGTAATATACAGAAAGTCAAATGTAGCACTAGTTTTCCAGGGTATGATTTTTTACTCCCCAAATCATTTAAACATAAATATATGCAACCCAATTTATCCAAGCTGAGTTTCTCTAATTATGCTTGCAGGTGATCTTATGAAGAAAAAAATATTTTTTAGGTGCCTGAAGAACATATATTTGAAATAAAATAATAATCCTTAATATATATTTTATGTAACTCTAGATGTGCTAAGTAGGTGGTTCTAATGTGTTCTAGCATAGATGCTATTAATGTATATCAAAAAAAAAATTCAGTAAATGAAGAGTGTAACTACATCCCAGAAGAAAAAAAGAAAATCTTTGGAGGATTTGTGCTAGGGGAGCATATACCATTTTTAATGCAAATTAGTAGAAATTATCTAAATATTTTTAGCACAAACAATGATATTCCAGTCTCTTTTGTGCTAGTGAAAAGCTATTTGGCTTATTTTCAAGAGAATTAAGTAAGTAAAGTTCCCAAACAAGTTACTCTCTCCTGAGATTACAGAGAAAATAGGAACATAAAATGATGCTTATTCAAAATATAATGCTGTAAAAATATGGTAAAGATACATTTTGAAATGCCTAATTCAAATTATACAATATTGTAAATTTCATTATAATTTTGACACTTAGATGTTTAGGTCCAGCACTGAATGATTTTAAATTAAATTGAATTTCTTAGATTTGTATTTCTAAAATTACCTCCTACCCAAGTAGCCTTTTGGGGACAAATGTTTGGTTCTGTCAGTAAAGGTTGCTACAACCTCCCAAGTTGCCACCCTGTACCTGCCTCCATTTTTCTTTGTCCACTTTTATCATCTCTTCATGTTTTCTTGGGTTTTGCCTATGTGCACTATATCTCTAGTTTACAAAGCACAAAAAAATCCTTTCCAATTTTCAATGTCCTACTAGCCTTCTCTTCATTAGAAGTTTAATTGTCTTAGAAAAGTCACTTTGTTTCTACCTTTAGACTAGCACTGTGCAATAGAAATAAAATGTAAATCTCAAATGCTGTATATGTAATTAAAATTTATCTTCTAGCTATGTTACAAAAGGTAAAAAGGAACAGGTGAAATTAATGTTATTAATATACTTTAATCAACCATATATAAAATATTATTTCAACATGTAATCGACATGAAAATTATTAATGAAATATTTTGCATTTTTTGTATTAAGTTTTAATATCATGTGTGTGTTTTGCCCTCATAGCGCATCTCAACTCAGATCATCATTTCAAATGCTCAATAATCACATGGGGCTAGAGGCTTCAATACTGTCCAGATTTATTCATTTAATTTTTTTTTTATTAAAGTATAGTTGATATACAATATTATGTTGGTTTCAACTATACAACATAGTGATTGACAGTTACATATATTTTTAAATGCTCATCCCAAGTAGGCTAAGTACTGCCCAGATTTAAAAGGTTTAAGAATTCTTTCTGTCCAAAAGACCCAGAAATGCGTCAGAACACTTACTATGTACAAACCATAATGTTAAGTGCTACAAGAGAAATAGACATAGAGCCTAGAACTTAATAGAAAGGACTGTACGACTACACTCCAACTATTAACTTAGAAAACCTTGTACTTGCTTGTATTTATTTAAAATCTATACCCATTGAGTACTACAGAAATTAGAATTCTCATTTATTCTGTGTGCAAACAGGAGTAGGAAATGAGAGTCATCTTTCATCAGAGTTCTAACAGTTCTCCAGTGTTCTACTCCAAAGTTGTCCACTTAACTCTGACACTCTTGATAATTTCCTTTATAACACATAGGTGTGTAACAAATTAATCACTGATTTATTGCTGAAACAAGTTAAACTGCAATCAAGTTCTCTGCTGGATATTAGAAAGGCCTGAGAACATCTTGTCAATTAATTAAATAATAAGATTTGCAAGAAAAGTTCCTCCTTTTTCTTTTCCCCACTCCTTCAATTATTTGTCAGCGAGCTCACTGTCAAGCTTTCCTGACCCAATGCCCAATAGATGGCAAAGTCTGCCTTTCAAACACACATTAGAGTGGAATCTGAAAAAAGGATTCCTGGGAATGAATTTTGAAAAGGTTTCCAAAAAAATCTGAAGATGTAATTAATACAACGTCACCCAGAAAATGTTGCAAATAGAGATTGTGACCAAGTAAGAGTATTACAGTTCCCAGGTTGTATTTTCATAGTAAGAGATAAATAATTACTCTAGTCCTAATGTAATTCAATAGTCTCATTCTTGATTTTGTTTCTGCTGATGGGTTTAAAAATTTATCATTCCAAATACCAATTTCTACCTTCTCAAATTAAAATAAGAAATTAAAATAAGAATAACAATAACTAGCCTGTAATGATACCTATCTCTTTGCCATTTAAGAGAAATCAAAATGTACCCCCATGCCATCTACTTTTACATCTATTAGCAACATTCTCTGAATATATATTACTGTAGTTATACTTTAATTTTCAAATTATCCACGCCTCAAATTCTATGTGGCCTTTATTGGTAGAGTAACAGGTCTTCAACAATTTTAAGAATTTATTAGGCATCAAACTAGGAATTACTGGAGAATTCTACAATGTGGACTTGCTCACAGATACCCCCAAAAGCCCATATGAAAATGCTTAATGTTATTTTGCAGAAAAAAGAAACACACATTTTGAGAAAATAAAGACATTGATTAGTGAGAAAACCCCTCCAGTAGTCTCTATTGTTCCTTTCTGTAAGACATTTTTACTTTCATCTAGTACAAGTTGCACATATACTAAGGGCTGTACACTGCTCCTCCCACTCCCACAAAGCGAACAGTTGTACGTAGCCACAGAGTTTTCCAGTTTAATAGACTCCCAGGGTGAAAGGAAAGATTGTTGTACCTGCTGGAATGTCTTTAGGGACTCTCAGTTGTCAAAATTAAACTTCAAAATAACAGTTCAGTTTTTATTGGCCTATTCTTCGTCATAGGCAGGAAGAGAAGAGTAGTATACTAAAACACCCTCTAAATGTGATGTTTATGAAAAATTATTACTCATGGCAGTTCTATGGAATGCTTCCTAGGTGTTAAGATTTTGGTGATAAAAATATTATTCTGGGGTTGTCTGTTATGTGCAAAGCACATTTATAAGGCACTAGACCAGAGGCAATGCGGCAATTTAATGCTTCTGCATTCTCCAAATGGATATATTACACATTAAAAAAAAAAACAACCTTGGAACAGCTTGACATTTTTATTTGAAAAATAGTTTCTAAGTGTGTGGAACTGAACCAACTTTCAAGAGATTATAAAACTGTTGAAAAATTATTAAGTCATCATGAATTGTACTCCAAAGTCCAAAGGGGTGGAGGAATTCTGGAGCTATACAAAATTAAATCAGTCTTTCAGGTCTGTATTTCCCAAGAAATTAATGAAATTTTGCAATAATAGTTTAAGTGAATAAGACCAGTTCCTTCTTCTATTTATTTACAAATTTTGAATACCTGCCTGTATAGGCACTGATAAACACTAAGGGTTTTGGTAACTGTTACAACTTTCAGTATTGAAAAGGAGTTTCAACCTGTCACCTCTAATTACAATGCATACTTCTCTAAAATCCAGCCATAATTATATATTTAAAAAAAAATAATTTAGCTATTTTCTACATGCACAGTTTATAAAGCAAAAACATCTTATTCAATGCAAGAGCTTTTGTTAAAACTTTTTTAAGTCTCTGGAAAATGTTGCTTTTACTTGCAATGTCAAATGATCTCCATGAAGCCTAAATTATCTTCTAGTTTCCTGCCCACCATAAAAAGCAAAATAAATAATAAAAAAGAAAACAAATAACAGCTGTAGATACTTGGATTAATAAATATTCATTAAGAGACTACAGCAACACTTTTCCAAAAATTACAATTCTTTTCAGTCTGTGTGAGGGCCATCCTTACATTTTTCTAATTCTCTTTGTTTAGATTTAATGAACATAAAATTGGAGCCATTGTATATGTATTTAAGTTAAATACAAACAGCTATTTACTTTGCACAATCATCTCAGTGTCTACAGATTGTTGTGCTCATTTGAAAACCAAGTTTATTGTGCAAACTGACACTATGATTAATATGCAATGGTTTTTACAGATGAAGCAATAGAAATGGATGGATCGATAATACTTAGCAAAATAAGTGTTGGATAGAACAATGGCACTGTTTGGCAGTTCACCAAGTTGTTTATATATTATTCAATGACAGCATGTTATCTAGATTTTCTGTATGCCACAAGCAATTTTGTAGATCCAGTTCAAAGGTTAGAAGTTCAAATCAACTGGCCAAAGTCATAGGTAGATAATCATGAATGCTTAAATTTCTAACACATGTGAATGTTACTGCTTCATTCCTCTCCACTGATTACATGAAGAAGAATAATGAAAAATTCAGCTAAAGAATGTAACCCTTGGAAAGCCTAGTGGTAATGGCATTAGGATGGCTGTGAGCAAATCTGAAATTAAGGGTTGGGTGATACTGTCTGAAAATGTCAAACTGCAAAACTGCCAAATAACCAAAAAGTAGCATCCAAAGAATAACTGAATTTTTAATGGTATTTTAAAACATCACATATTTATTTATGTGTAAAATTAATAGAGCAACAACAGCAGTTGTCAAAATGAGCTTTGTAAAGTGCACACTTTATCATTTTTTCTTTTCTTTATTTCCCTTTGATTAATTGGACTTATTGGAGTAGATGGACTTCGTTACTTTATCCATGACTGGCTGAGGTAATCACAACTTTTGTGAACTTCAGTGTCCTGGACTGTAAAAAGCAGAACACTAGCATATGACTTCTATGTTACCACACCAAAATGATGTTCAGAATTATGTTCTGGAGGAAATTTCAAAATAAATGCAAATTCTATTCCTTCTGGGAAAGAATGGACTTTTGGCAGTTGAAATGGCCTCTCTTCAGTTTGCTGTGTGAATCTACCAGTATCACTGTGAAAAACAGTGGAGCCAGAAGAGAAACTTAGAAATAATAGGAATATTCACGGTGCTCACTTGTTTTCATTGTCAGTATGTAATTTGCATGTTGAGATCAATGTGACCTCAATCAGCAATTCCATTTCTTGATTTTAAAATATTCTATAGTAACAATAACTGAATTTTCTTCTATGATAAGAAGGATATTTTTTTTAAAAATGCATAATATTGGAAGACTTTTTTGGATAAGTGTTAAAAATTATCTAAATGACTGCTCATGTAAAAAAGCAGAGACAAACATATACCAATATAATTCCTTACACATTAGACAAAATAATCAGTAATGATCTTAAACTAAAGCACAAAATGAGTATATATGTTCTTTGAAATAACTGATTATATTAATATGTCACATTTTATCAAACTTGGGATATGTGAAAAGAAGAAAGAAAAAGGAACTCAGAGGAATTAGGAATAGTTAGGTGGAGAAAATAAGTTATATAGGATTTTAAATGCACATATATATGTGTGTGTATATGTGTATGTGTGTTTGTGTATGTGTAAATATATATATACACACACATATATCTAAATATATATATATATATATATATATACACACATATATATTTAGGATAAGCTTTTGAAATAAAGATTGGAACCATCTCATATAAGGCTATGAAAAAAAAATGTTGTCAAATTCTGCTTTGGTTATTTTAGTCATTAGAATAGACTCATTCAATTCCTATCTCTGCATTTGATCAATGAAGAGCTGAGCCACTTGATTATTGAAAACTCCTTGTGTACACTTCCATAGTAGGATGGGGGTGTTTTATTATTTGGTGAATTTGGGACAATCTCTAAAATTCATTCAGCTAAACTTATACAACTTACATTTAACATGAAATTCTGTAAATTATATATATCTGTCTTTTCTGATAAGGTATACCCATACCAGGCCACATATAGAACAATATTTAACAATAATGCAGAATTTTATGGAATGAATAGTCATACCTTGAAACATACAGTATTATGAGAGATGGAATATTCAAATTTTAAGCAAATAGAAATATATCCTTAAATATAGAGCTATTATTCAAAATGAACTTTATTGGGTTCCCTTTGAGTACGTATTTCTGTTGTAACGTGGCACCCCACATTACTATATACAAATGAATGTATTGTAGAAATACTGTAATCCAAATTATTAAAAATAAACTTCATTTCTAACTTGTTTTATAGGTTTAAAATAAACCTATAAAAAGGACATAGATTTATTATAAATATAAAATTGGTAATTCAATTGCAGTGAAAAACAAATTTGAAAACAATCAGTGGGTTTAAATAGTCTTTGCAGTACCAAGCATCTTACAAATAACATGGCATTTAAAATGGAAAAGGAAAAGCTTCATCTTTAATGTGGCCTATAGCTTCACTTTTAAAAATTAAATCATTAAATGTCTTTGCCTGGCTTAAATTTATATATGATAATCTCTTAAAAGTATTCCTTTGTTTTGCTTTTATGTTTTTTAATAAACTAAGTAATTTATCATGTTCTACTTTACACTTGCTGATTCAGCCATCAGTCAAGCTGTGGTCCCACACTAATATGGCATACTAATTTGCAATGTTAACACTTCGGTAAATGTCATAAACAATGAAAAATGGGATGTAGGAAAAAAAAATCTATGTAACATTCAATATTACTGATTCCCCATAAAATCTTGCATGTCATTCATATCAGATTTCTATTAATTTAATTCACTTGTACTAGAAGAATGTTAAGAAAAATTGACTAAGTTAAATTAAGTCAGTGTAATTTTCTACTCTTCACCTGTTTCCCCTTCTTTAAAAAATAACTATAAGAAACCTAGGCAGAATTTCAGACACACCAAAAAACTCAGTCATCCAAATAAAAAAAATAGATAATCCTGTAGAATGTGGCAATGTACACAGACACAAATGAAACAAAATGATGATACCCCATCCTCAGGTAAAATTAATGATACAGTAATATGAAAAAAATGTATATTGCCTATGAAGACTGTACCTATGTCTTAATTTATGTACTTGTCAAACTTTTCTCTGTAACTATAAAAGCAAATTACATATTTACTAGCATATCTTCATTTCACATAAATCTCAGGTAACTCTTAGATGAATGCCAAGAGAAGAAATGAATCACAAACAACATATATGCTAACACTAAATAAATGTGATTTCTTGGGCAACCAGACTTCACAGCACAGAGCTGATTGTTTTTATAAACCTTGTTGATAGAGGAGTTTGGGGGACTGTAAATTCACAGGGAAAATAACTTGGAAAAAATTGTTCTGCAAATGTATTATGTATGTTTTTGATTTCTCAAGATTTTTTATTACATGAGTGGGTGCTTTTAACACAAGAAAAAACAGTATAAAAAGACCTTCATTTAAAGATTAGGAAAAAAATGATTTAAAGCATATTCATAATTTTTATTTTTACATATTGGTTTATTTCATTTATGAAATAAAGCATATCTTTTTTAGGGTGTCCCTCCTAAATATAATCTCAGCTAGTAAAGTTTCCTACAAATACCTCACTTAAAAGTAACCATACTCCAACTATTAATAGAGCATAGTAAAAAAAGAAGCTGTAAAAAGAAAACATTTAAATATGCATTTGAACAAAGATTAAATTAAAAATCTACTTAGATGCTGAACTAAAAATAATACTATTGAAACATCTTTTGAAGTAAACATTAAACTTATAAATGCCTCCTGTTTATTATATGCATATGTATGATAAACAGCTGTATATATACAGACAGATCTCACACATGTGCATGTATATATATATGTAGTTTTTTCCATCTGCACACATATGTATTTATATTGTGCATTTGAAAATTCCATTTTGAAGACATACTTAGAAATGTTGAAATTAAATTTCGATATAAAATACTAGTATGTATTTATATCTGTACTTCAAGTTATTCCCTTTCAGTATGTATTAATCCTGATTATTACTTCCTTTTATATTTTTTCTCAGTGGACAAAGAAAACATGAAAGGAGTAGAAGGTATGTAATAGATCGTAGGTAATTTTAATCCTTTCTCAAAAGTGTTTTTATAAATGCAGGAAGTTAAAATAAATTGAATAACTGGGAATAATATGTATATATTGTCCCCTCTTTCTTGGCAAATCACAGACACTATAATAGTATTTTAATAATAAAAGTATATATCACATCCCTAGCTGAGTCATGCTACATAAACACTACTTTTGTTTATGGTGTTTAATTATTAACTATTAAGAAACCATCAAAATTTGTGAAATGGCTGTCATAGCCATAGTGCACAGATAAACTACCTTTCTGATAAAGATTTCTTTTTCTTGTCTCAATGATAAATAGTTCATAAAGAACAAGTAGTATCTGAGTAAGGAACATGTGCCTTCAGCCACTGTCATTCTGATTCAAACTTTTTTTAAGGAAAAGTGACTCTTTTCAAAAGTACCAAATATTACCTGTAGATAATCTTATGCCATGTATTAACTAAAGGAAAAAAAAAAAAAACTGAGCTGCATTTTCATGAAAAATCAAAATGTTTATTTGCTATATCTACATTGCCAATCAAAGAGAGGTGAAAAAAATCTGTATGTAAATGCATTTTCAAGGACATACACCCTGCTACTGTCATTAACAATTAGCCAAAACATTTGCATCCAGACTGAATATTCTCCTCTGTCCAATAAATATCAAATGTGTTGTGCATGTGTAAGAAGCCTAGGAAAGTTGTTGAAGAAAATAATGTTGATGATAGGCCTCACTCACAGATTTCCTTTTGCACACTGTTCTAAAAAATTGGAATCTCAGCATAATTATTTTTGTATATAAATGCTGTTCAATACATTATGCATCTGATTAAAGAAACTAATTAAATAGATTAATATTAAACTAAATATTTGAATTTAAATATAATACTGTAAATGTTACCCATTACATATTATAATTATATTGACTATTCATTTAATTTTAGGGTTCTGACCCACTGGGCACTTCCTTAAGCAAAGACTAGTATAAGAACTAACAATTATACAGAACTTTGACACTCTAGGCTATTTCAATACTTAAAGAGTATATTATATACCACATTTGATACTATATTTCCAATGCACATATTAAGGGATGTTTCCTCCCAAGTGCCTATACTTGAACAATTTATGGAAATGAAAATAGATTCTGATGCTAGAGTAAAACTGAGGACATACTAGTTTTTATAACATGACAGGCCACTAAAAAGCCTTCACAAAACAGTATGCTGAAGGAAGGAAGCCAGTAACAAAGCACCACATATTATGTGATTCCATTTATATGAAATGTTCAGAATAGAAAAATCTATAGAGACAGAAAGTAGATCAGTGGTGGCCTGTAGCTGGGTGGTAAGATGGGAGGGGTGACTGCCAACAGGTTTTGTGTTTCTTTTTGGGGTGAAGAACATATTCTAAAGTTAATTGTGGTGATGTTTGCACAATTTTGTGAATATAAAAAACCCTTGAATTGCACACTAAATGGGTAGACTGTGTAGTATGTGATTTATGTCTCAGTAAATTTGTTCCCCAAAAAGGACTTCACATACTCAAGTATATATGGAAATATCTTATGAGATGCCTGTACGTTTCATTGCCTACTGGACCTAAGGTCCACATAATTTGCAACCATGAGTCACTTATAGTTTATCTTTCTTGCTCTGGTCATTCTTCGACTTGAATTACAAGCTCTGCAAGGTGAAATTTTTAAAGGCTGAAAAAAAGAATAGGTGTCCTTCATCAACTCATAATTTTATAATTATACTTGATATACATACACATGCATACCAACATTGTATGTGTGTATGTGTACGTGTCTATGAATACATTTACTTATAGTATAAGGAAATTGACCAGTAGAGGGAAAAGAAAGACCTACTAGATTTGTTTTTCTGTTGGGAAGATAAATATTTTTAAGAAAAATGAAAATAGAAAGCCACTGGCCCCCACCCCAAATTATTAACATAGCAGGTAACAGACATAGGAATTCGGCTTTTCAAAAAGGAAATAAGCTGAATCATTCCTTAGCTCAAAAGCCATCCAAGGGTTTCTTCTCTTACTCTGATTAAAAGTTGAAGTCTTTAAATGCCCTGCAAGGCTCTGCAACAAGGCTAGGTCAACAGTTTCTCTAAAGGGACAGATAGTAAACATTTGAAACTTTGCAGGCTGCTAAAATGTGTGTTGAACTGCTCAATTCTGCCTTTGTGGGGTGAAAGCAACCACAGACAGAACATTAAAGAATTAGTATGATTGCTTGCCAACAAAGCTTTATTTATGGAACTGAAATTTGAATTTTGTAAGATTTTCGTGTGTCAAGTAATATTATTTTACTTGGGATTTTTTTCCTACTAAATGTAAATCCATTCTTAGTATTGAGCTGTCCAAAACCAGTGTCGTTTGCTGACTCCTGCTGTCTCTCTGCCCTGACCTCCTACTCTTCTTGCTAGGTCAGCTCCAGAGATACTGATCTTCTTGTCTACATCAGGAATACATCTGGTACCTTGCAGTTTTGCTCCTTCTGCAGGAAATCAGTTTACCCCAGATAGCCACATAGTTTGCTCCCTCATCTCTTTCAAATCTTTGCTTAGATCTCACCTACCATATCCACAACAGGATGTTTGACTTTGCTTTGCTAATGAATAGTCCTTAAGAACTAATGTGGGTCTAATTAGCATTCCAGTGTCTTAATTTGAACATATAAGAAGACTTCTTTGCCAAGTGCTTGCAATTTGTAAATGAAAACCAATTATTGACTGAATAATTACAAGTGAGCAACCTATCACCCGTTTCCAAATATTTTTGTTTAGAGCTAATGACATTTTTTGCATATGGCATCTTCAAATTACAGTATGTGTACTTGCAGCTCTACTATTTCTTCTTCATTACCAAAGATTGACAGCACAGGTTTTCTTTACCAAGATTACAATTTTCATTCCAATTACCATACTGAAATGACCAAGCCTCCATTGACTTCATGTATCCCACTGAACACAAATAAACACACACACACACACACACATACACACACATATACATCATAATCATGAAACTAAAGTCTGAGCTCTGGGTTAAGTTCAGTTGTTGTGTATTAGTATACTATTCTCCCCAAGAGATATAGGATAATTTCCTTGGGCAATATTCAAAATAATATCTGTATTGAAACATAAACCCTGCACTTGCACAAGCACTTGAGGGACATATTTTACCACCCTTATTGGAATAATAAAACAGTATATTAATGAAAAGTAATGCCTTCTTTACAAACAAAATTATGTCTGTCACACAGGACATTTTACTTCACAAAATCATCATGGCCCATATAGTAAAAAGCTGATAATTGAAGAAATTATTCATTCTTCTATGGGATATTCATTGAATTGAAATAATGCACTTAATTAAGCTATCATTGTAACAAATAGGATGTGATGAGACAATGATGCTAATCTCTCTTTTAGTTAAGCTATACTGAAGAGAGGGTGTAGCTCCAGGAGTAGGGGTGTTCCCCTCCCAGAACAAATACCCCTATGAATCCGGTGAAACTGAAGTAAGGCAAAGAAAAAGGCAGGTTGGGAGAAACTGTTTTTATTGTTCACGGCTTGTTCAAATTCTCTAGCCAGGCCCAACTCTTTCTGTTCTCTCTGGCGCGGAATGCATACCCACTTCCTCCTGCCTGCTGCCTCTGGGAGGAACTCCATGGGGAGGTCCCTGGTGACCGGAAGACACCAGACCAATTAAGTACCAGGAACAGGGGGGAGAAGAGAATGGCCGTTTTCTCTCCACCCCTTGTCCCAGATCCACCAGAGGCTCTGAAACATCCATTGGTGTGTAAATGGACTAAGGCTAGGCAGGAGATTCTGGAAATTCTGCCATTTACCCCACGGATATAGGATAGTAAACTCTGGACTCAAAGAAGACCAATAAAGTTACACTATAAAATACATTAAATGTGCTATTTTCTTAGTTCATAGTAAAATGGGGAGCAAAAATCCAAGGCTCCCATCTTTTAATATAATGGGAACATTCTCAGGTATCTTATTTTTATTTCCAAATATTTATTACTTTTTAATACCTAGAATAAATCTTCCTTTGAGAAAACATTTGTTTCCTTTTTTGTTTTTTGGCCTTTTTTCCTGAAACATACTATCATAGTACTTAGTACTATTATGAAGAAAGCATGATACATTTCTGGAATGTGAATTCTGTTCCCCTTTGAAATAGTCTGTCCATCTGTATGCACAGACAACTTGTATTGTCTTTGTATCCTAAGAGTGTGCTTTCTAATCAAAGTACATTTATCAAGATAAACAATAAAAAAAACTTACAACTGCCTATAATACCAGGTGTCCATGAAACGTTTCAAAGAAACTTTTTTAAAGTATCTGAATTTTATTAAATTTAATGTGAACAAATCTTTTAGACTTGATAATAGCAAAACATAAATAATCATTCACATGTTGTAGAGAAAGTTAGAACTAGTTAGCATAATGACATTAAACATTAAACAACTTTGTAAGCTAATATCAGGTTTTTTAAAGTAAAAAATCTACTTGATGTGATTATGTTCTTTTCATATATAAATCAATGTATGATGTCATTAACTGAGGGATTATTTTACATGGAATTAATATGAAGCAACATGCTTTTCTCAAAAAACTCTCAAAAAAGCAGTCATGAACATTGAATTTGTGTTGTTTTGCTTCTAAATATATACTTACCTGATGACATTTTTAAATGTTAAGAAATGTCAAATTTTTAAATTATTAATTGAAAAATATATGACTTCTTAGTACAAAAGGGGTTTATTTTTCCTGTTAATTCTTTAGCTTAGAGGAAACTGTGAATCAAGTTGGAAATTAAAGAAATAAAAATTATTCTATATCTCAGTAGGTTATTTTCTCACCAGACTGAAGAGGAATTTCTAACTCTTGCTGTGACTCATGTAAGTAAATTCTTCTTAACCTTTATTTTTTTCTGCCTCTTGATTTAACATTCGAATCCATAAAAAATTTAACCTGACCTTAAGACTTTGAAAGGTAAAATGAACACTGCACACATATTTAAACTCAGTAAATATTAATCACAACTTAACATAACAGAATAAAACTAGTCAATTTTTAAATGGTGTGATAGAAGATGTTAGAAAATCATCTTGCACAATGACTCAGTAAGTTCAGTGTAAGTTTGTAATGTGATCGAAGTATGTGTTGTTTTCTATATATTGAGGATGTTCTGTTAAGTGGTAATGTATTTTGCATCCATAACTGAAAATTTTCCATTAAGTTCATAAAATCACAGAAAATATTTTAACTTGATACTTGAATATTATAACTGTTTTAGGTCTAAATATCAGGGAAATGAGCTCAATTTCTCCAGCCCAAAAACTGCTCTCAAACTGATATATGCAAGTTGATACTTTTGAAGCTGTAATTTGTTTTCTTAAATCTCCATGGAAACAATACAGTCATTCATTCATTCAACAACTTTTTAGGTATCCTTGTCATGTGCCAGGTATTCTGTTTGTTCCTAGAGATTTAGAGGTAAACAAAGTAGATATTGTGCTAGTCTTAATGAGCTAATTTTTTTCTTTGGTAAAACAAAGTCTACTTATTCACATTAGGGTAGGAGAATGCATTCCAGCATACAGTCCAAATAAGCAGATGCATGTGTTTTTTTACATGTTTCCACAGTTAATTTTACTCTACAAGTAGTAGCAGGGCATCTGCGCACTAAATGAGTTAACATCATTTTTCTAGATCATTGTAGCTACTGAACCACGAAGAGAATATTGACTGTATCAAACAGTAATGGTGTAATGTAAGGTTTCATCAGCATGAAAATATGTATTTGGATCAGAAAACAGTGAATATGTTAATCATAATTGATGTGACACAAATATAAAAGTTAAGTGCCCCAAGAAAAATTTAAATGTTTATTTATTTTTTTCTTTAATAATATTAAAACTGATGCAATAACAAAAGTTTTTTAACGGATGCAAACTGTAAGTTGTCTGTTGATCTAGTAGGAAGGTTCTAAAATGTGGTTCAGACTAGATTTTTAGTCAAGGGGATCTTTTAAGAAATAGGAGCACAGGAGTAAATAGGTGAAATGGATTGCAATAATAATACAAAGGGAGAATATTGTCAATATGTATGACATTTTAATTAATAAATAGATTGCCAATCTTCAAAATTTTGTTCTGATTTTCCTAATATTTTATACATGTATATATTACATATATTATATGTATTCTTATATAGAGATGAATATAATACTAGGAAAACCAGATCTGAAATTTGAAATGTATATAAATACATATGAACTATATTACTCCTAAAATGGTTACATTCTGACAGTACAAAACTGTCTTCAAGAATGTTGAGATTAACTAGAAATATGCCTTATCTAAGGATTCATTTCTATATAAGAAATTTATAAAAATAAGGATTCATTATTTTTATTTTATTTTACATAATTTTTATATTATTTTACTTATTTTTCTCAATATATATGGCAATATAAATTCCAACCATGGTAACTCTAATAGGTATAATGTACTATCTGTGTTTGCACTCTTGGATATATAGGTTTGGAGCATTATGCTCTTCCAATACTGATTATATCACCTGAAAAAACATGTCTTATTAATAGCAAATCATTGTATTAGAAAATGTGAAATGAATTTTGACACATAATCTACCTTCTCTTCAATTCTTTGTTTAATCTGTGAAGAAATAGTTTCTGATGTACTAGGAATTATCTAAAAAAAAGGAATACTGAAAAATTTCAGGTAAAGATCATTGTGTGTTATCTGTGTCTTCCTTCCCTGTCCAAGGCATGCCAATTCCTAGAAAATTACTTCTTCAGCATGTATGTTGCTGACTTACTTAAACCCCAGGAAAATGAATTCAGAGATGTCAGATTATTTCTTTTTTCTTTCTGTAACTACTACCTTAGTTCATAATCTCACCAGAATAATGTTTTACATTTGTATAGCATTTAATAGTTTCTCAAATTGCTTCCACATTCTTCATAATTAACCATGACACCTTACTTGGTAGATTCACTGGTGCAGTTGTTTGAAGACTACACATTTTAAGTAGCTACTTACAAATCTTCACATACCGAATAGAGAATAAGCCTAATTCTAATAAAAGTATCCTCTATGGAGACAAAATTATTCTTTTGGTTACTTTCTCTTTTCTAACCACCAGATCCCCCCTTCTACCTGAATCTAATCTAATTCAATAATCACATAATAGCAACATAAAACTAATAGCTCTGCATTGATAATATTTTACATTTGGATTGACATATGCATGTAACCAAAAGTGAAAAAGTAAGAGGGAAGGGTAACTATGTGATTTCTTCTGATGTAACACTTAAATTATTTATTTAAAACCTGCCTCATTCCCCAAAGGATTTAAGACTAGTGTTTCAAATATCAAAATAAAAAGTACAGCATAATTATAACCAAATACAGTGAGGGTAATTGATCTAATTAAGGAAAGAAATGAATCCAGGAATAGGGAGATTCAAAATTTTTACAATTTAAGGAAGTCACATAGCATTAACTTCTATATTAAAGGAAAATGAGAACACTAGTAAATTACTTAGAGTATTATACTTATTAATATTTACAAAATGTAATTTAATAGCTATACTTTTTAATAATAAATATACTTAGAGGCTTGGCAATGAATACGTTGGTTAAAACATACTGCTTTCTAGAAGGAGTAATTAATTAGGCCCATATAACTCATTTTATCACACCATCCTGAACAAGTTTTCATTCATTGCATGGAATCAGTTTTCACACAATTATGAATGTTTCTGCATTAGATATGCCCATTAAGAAAGGTTAAAATGAAAAAGAGAAGACTCATTTTGGATTAAATTTAATCAAATGATGTATTTATCAAAATCTTACTACTTGCAAACAAAATTCAGCTTCCCTTGTTTGAAATACTGACATTATTATCAATGAAAATTCTTTTTTAATATGTTCTAAACAAAAACAAAAACAGTATATTCCTCCTAAAGCATCAATTTTAAGATATTATTTTTTAGTTACATTTCCCCCCCTTAAAACCTGGCCTGATACACATGTATACACACAAACACACACTTTCAATATGGTAAAAATTCTATTTCAAATCAAAAGAGGGAATATTTATATTTTCAATGTTTAAAAATCTGTGATTATCATGATATATTTAACAAAATTAAGTTTTTAAAAATAATAGGAGAATAGAAATGAATATGTGCTTAGAAAACAGTTATTCCTCTTGTTTTTTGATTTTTTTTTAGCTGTGAGGTGAACCTATTTTTTTTATCACTTCATGGATGTATGATTGACATATATACTATTCTTGAGTTGTTAAGAATTAGTTTGGTTCATTCTTGAACTAATTCAGAAAGATCAGATTATAAGCAAGCTTATGTTTTTTAAAAACTGGGTAAATATCTTATAAATATTAGTTTATTATAGTATCCTTTGTAAAAAGCAGGCATTTATTATTAGGTTAACAATAGTTCTTTCATTAAAAAAAACTATTTAAGTTGATTGCACTAATCACTATTGCCTACTGCTATTCACAGTGCTTAGAACAGAATGTGACAGGATTCAATAAGTTATGTCGTCAGAACAAGTCCCATTAGTTGTGCCTTGTGTAATAGTGACAAACGGAACTCTCTTTTGTGTTTGAATATGGAACAGTTTGCCTGTGGCAATTTCAACTTTTTAATACTGTTGTAGAAATATAAAATACATATTCCCAATATGAATAACTTTATTTGATGCATACACCACTGTAATTTTACTAACTCCACTGTTTTGACTGAAAGGGCACAACATTGCTTATGTTGAAGATATCATATTTATAAGCAATACCATAGTAGTATATTTTTATACATGATTGGAACCATCCATAATGGATCATGAAACTCAATGTTGCTGGCCCTTACTGCATTGTTCATTTAAAATAATTTGATACTAAATTTCATTTTGTAGTCATTCAATCAAAAAACATGATTAAACAGAATGTAGACACAATTCAAATGTATCTATCCATTCATGCAGTAAATGTTTATTGAATTTATACTATGTGCCAAATCTTTAGTAGGCACTGTAAATGCAATTATGAACAATACAGATATGTTCCTTGACCCACACAGAGTGCACAGTCCAGCAGGTAAGACAGGCAACAAACAGAAAAGAAAAAAATATGACTGAATAAATCAGAGGTCACAAACTGAAGGCCCAAAGCCACATATTGGCAGCAGACATATTTTGTTCAGTCTCCACATTGTTCCAAAAATATTGTTTTACCATATTAAAATATGGAACATTTACATAAATGTCTTGCCTCCCTGTTTTTCTTGAAGACCTTAGAGTGTTCCAACATTACAGCCATACTTCTAAATGGCCTGGTAACAAATAACTATTGCTCAATTTAGACACAGAATGTCATCGCCAGTTAGCCAGTGCCCTTGCCATACCTAATACAGCTTTTTTTTCTGACTAAAGCATTTATTAAGATAAAGACTTTTTAAAATTCAAGTATCATTGATATACAATCTTATAGTGGTTTCAAATGTACAACACAGTGGTTCAACAGTTATCCATATTATTAAATCCTCACCAACTCTAGGGTGGTAGTATCAACACAGAAAGATGTTGCAGAATCATTGACAATATTCTCCATGCTGTACTACTGTCCTCATGACCAGCTTATATTGTGACTGTAAATTATTGTATCCCTTTATTCCCCTCAGTGTCCCCTCACCTGCCCCCAAACCCTCCTCATTGGTAACCACTAGTCACTTCTCAGTGTCTATGAGTTTACTGCTATTTTTTCCTTGTTTTGCTTTGTTTTTATACTCCACAGATTAGTGAAATCATATGGTATTTGTCTTTCTCAACCTAACTTATTTCACTGAGCATAATACCCTCTAGCTCCATCCATGTTGTCCCAAATGGTAGGATTTATTTTCTTCTTATGGCTGAATAATATTCTACTGTGCATATGTACCACATCTTCTTTATCCATTCATCTACTGATGGACACTTAGGTTGCGTCCATATCTTGGCTATTGTAAATAGTGCTGTGATAAACACAGGGGTATATACATCATTTTGAATCTGAGATCTTGTTTTCTTTGGGTAAATTCCTAGGAGTAGAATTATTGTATTGAATGGTATTTATATGTTTAGTTTTTTGAGGAACCTCCATACTGCTTTACACAGTGGTTGCACCAGTTGACATTCCCAGCAACAGTATAGGAAGGTTCCCATTTCTCCATATCCTCACCAACATTTGTTATTTCTTGTCTTTTGAATAGTGGCCATTCTAACTGGTGTGAGGTGATATCTCATTGTGGTTTTGATTTGCATTTCTGTAATGATTAGCTATGTGGAGCATCTCTTCATGTGCCTACTGACCATCTGTATTTTTTCTTTGGAAAAAAGTTTACTCAGGTCCTTTGCCCATTTTTTAATCAGACTATTTGTTTTTTTTTTGGTAAAGAAGTATATGCATTCTTTATATATTTTGGATTTAACCCCTTATTGGATAAACCATTTATGAATATATTCTCCCATACTGTAGGTTGCCTTTTTGTTCTGCTGATGGTGTCCTTTTCTGTACAGAAGTTTTTTAGTTTGATGTAGTCCCACCTGTTCATCTTGATTTTGCTTCCCTTGCCCAAGGGTTTGTGTCCAGAAAAAATTTGCTCATGCTTATATTCAAAAGATTTTTGCCTGTGTTTTCTTTTAAGAATTTTATGGTTTCATGACTTATATTCAGGTCTTTGATCCATTTTGAGTTTACTTTTGTGTATGGAGTTAGTAATCCAGCTTCATTCTCTTAAATGTAACTTTCTCATTTTCCAACCACTAGTTGCTGAAAAAGCTCTCTTTTCCCCCATTGTATATTCATGGTTCCTTTAGCATATATTAATTGACCATATATGTATGGGTTTATATCTGGGCTCTCTATTCTGTTCCATTGATCTATGGGTCTGTTCTTGTGCCAATACCAAACTGTTTTGATTACTGTAGCTTTCTAGTATAGCTTCAAGTCAGGGAACCTAATTCCTATGACTTTTTTCTTTCTCAGGATTGCTTTGACTATTTGGGGTCTTTTGGGGTTCCATAGGAATTTTAGAACTATTTTTTCTAGTTCATTGAAAAATGCTATTGGTATTTTGGTAGGGATTCCATTGAATCTGTAAATTGCCTTGGGTAGGATGGCCATTTTGACAATTTTAATTTTTAATATCCATGAGCATGGGATAGATTTCCATTTATTGGTGTCTTTAATTTCTCTCATGAGTGTCTTACAGTTTTTAGGGTACAGTTCTTTCACCTCCCTGGTTAGCTTTGGTCTTAGGTATTTTATTCTTTTTATTGCAATTGTAAATGGAGTTGTTTTCTTGATTTCTCTTTCTGGTGGTTCATTGTTTTACAGGACTGCAACATATTTCTGTGTATTAATTTTGTATCCTGAAATTTTGCTGAATTAAGTTATCAGTTCTAATAGTTTTTTGGTGAAGTTTTAGGGTTTTCTATGTATAATATCACATCATCTGCAAACAGTGACAGCTTAAATTCTTCCTTGCCAATTTGGATGCCTTTTATCTCTTTGTGTTATCTGACTGCCGTGGCTAGGACCTCCAGTACTATGTTGAATAAAAGTAGTGAGAGTGGTCATCCTTGTCTTGTTACCTATCTTAGAGGAAAAGCTTTCAGCTTTCCACCATTAAACATGATGCTGGCTGTGGGTTTGTTGTATATGGCCTTTATTATGTTGAGGTACGTACCCTCTATGCCCATTTTGTTGAGTTTTGATCAAGAATGAATGTTTGAATTTTGTCAAATGCTTTTTTAGCATCTATTGAGATAATCATGTGGTTTTATCATTCTTTTTGTTAATGTGGCATATGATATTGATTGATTTACAAATATTTTACCATCCTTGCATCCCTGGAATATATCCCACTTGGTCATGGTGGATAATCTTTTGATGTACTTTTTAATTCAGTTTTCTAATATTTTGTTGAGGATTTCTGCTTCTGTATTCATCAGGGATATTGGTCTATAATCTTTTTTGTGGTGCTTTGTCTGGTTTTGGTATTAAAGGGATGCTGGCCTCATAGAATGAGTTTGGAAATGTTCCCTCCTCTTCTACTTTTTGGAATACTTTAAGATAGGTGAGTATTAGCTCTTCTTTAAATATTGGGTAGAATTCAGCTGTGAAACCATTTGGGCCTGGAATCCTTTTTGAGGGTGGGGGGAGTTTTTTTGATTACCAATTAAATTTCATTGATCATGATTTGTCTATTCAGATTTTCTGTTTCTTCCTGGGTCAGTCTTGGAAGTGTGTATTTTTCTGGGAATTTGTCCATTTCTTCTAGGTTGTCCAATTTATTGGCCTGTCATTTTTCACAGTATTCTCTAGTCTTTGTATTTCTGTGGTATCCATCGTGATTATTCCTTCTTTGTTTCTGATTTTGTTTGCGTGTGTACTCTCTTTTCTTGATAAGTCTGGCTAGGGTTTATCTGTTTGTTTATTTTCTCAAAGAACCAGCTCCTGGTTTTGTTAATGTTTTTCTAGTTTTTTATTCTTCTCTATTTTACTTATTTCTGCTCTGATCTTTATTATGTTCCTTCTTTTACTAACTTTGGGATTCAGTTGTTCTTCTTTTCTAGTTTCTGTAGTTGTGTTTAAATTGTTTATTTGGGATTGTTCTTATTTCTTGAGGTAGAAGGCCTGTATTGCTATGTACTTCCCCCTTAGAATGCCTTCACAGTGTCCAACAGATCTTGAGCTTTGAATTTAGTTTTCATTTGTCTTCATGTATTGTTTGATTTCTTTATAATTTTGTCATTGATCCATTGATTATTTAGAAGCATGTTGTTTAGCCTCCATGTGTTCGTAGGCTTTTTTATTTTCTTTGTGTAATTTGTTTCTAGTTTCATACCACTGTGGCTTGAGAAGCTGCTTGGTACAATTTCTATAGTTTTGAATTTATTTGGGTTCTTTTTGTGGCCTAGTATGTGATCTATTCTGGAGAACGTTCCATGTATACCTCATCCAGCTTAATAGTAATCCCATTTTATCCATTTATTTTACCTGCCTGCCACCTGTAGCACTTGAGTTTATAACCTCTGCAATACTTCTTAATTACAATGTGTGATACATGCAATAGAATGAACAAAATGGATGAGGTGTTAAGATAACATATACTGAATAGATCACAGTGCTATGGACAGAAACTATAAGGATGCTGAAACTTGAAGTATGAGAAAGATGGAGGGTGCAGCTGTGTCCTAAGCTGGAAACATAGCAAGAGCAAAGACAATGAGGTAGGACAAAGCTTACCTTATTTCATAAAAATAAAAAGGGAAGCTAGTGTGCCTAGAATGTATATGAAGGACGAAGGGGAATGAAATGAGGTTAATGACATAGATAAGAGTCAAATCATACAGAGTATTGTAGATCACAGTAAAGATTTGGTATTTATTCTAAATGTATTGGAAAGTCATCATAACCTGATTTGTGATTTTCACCATCACTCTAGCTATTTTGAAAATAATGTAATTGAAGAGAGGTGAGAATGGTAGATGAAGAGACTGTCCAGGAGAGTAGTACAATATTTATGTGGTGGATGGGCAATACCTGGTTTAATGTAGAAGCAGTGCAGATGGTAAGAACGTGATGAGTAAAACAGAGTCTTTAGGTAGAATCAGTAGGGTTTGATGATGGACTGAATGGAGGCTGGGTAGGGGAAATAAAGAGATAAAGTGAACTGGTGTGAGACCATTTTTTGAGATAAGAATAATTGGGAAGGAACAAGGTTTGGTGTGGCAGAAAGGCAGTTAAAATTTAAGATACCTGTGACTTATGTCAGTGTAGATATGAAGTTGGCAGTTAGATACACATGTTTTGAGATGAAAATTCATTAGCAGGTAGATAACATTTAATGCAGTAAGAAATGATAACATCAAGATAGAGATCGTAGAGGAAAAGTAAATGGGGACCTAGCATTGAGATCTCAGAAACTACATTTACAGATTGAGGAGATGTTGTGATAATGATACATTGTATGGTTCCTGCTCACAAAGAGCTTACAGTCTAATACTATATATAAATATATATATATTTATATATAATGTAAACCACTGGATTATGTTGAACTGAGTAACAGCAGTCACATGCTGCGATAGATAAGAGAAGAGAAGCAATATTCATCTAGATGGGAAAAATCGAAAGGAGAATACTTGGTAGAGGAAGCTGATTTGACATTAAAGAAAAAAATCATGTAGGTCAATTGGCAAGGGTGAAGAATGGGGAGGAAGGGAAAGGATTTCAGATGAGAATAAACTTTCCCCCAAATGGAGATGCAGGTCAAAGTTCTTCATGCGGCAGGAAACTCAAGTCGCCCAGCTGGTTAAAGCATAGGGTGAATGAAGGGCGATACTTTGAGATTATAATTTTCTTAAATGTAAACATTAAGTACTCAAGAGTATCGCTTGGCCTTCATTCTCACTATACCACCATTTAATGTGACATTCGTTGATTCTTTTTATTTCTTTTCCTCGTAGAGAAATTTCTAGCAAGTTTCATGTATACAGTAAGCATGTTAATTACAGAAGAAACACAGAGGATTATGAACTAGAGACTTATCATAGAAACCATTTTGAAACTAGTTACAAGCAGACCCAGAAACACCAACCAGTTCACAGTTCAGTAATTTCAAAAACTATTTTTGAAATGGTCCCATTACATTTATTTCAGGCATGGAGTAATGTGGTTAAGATTCTGTTTGGATTAGGTTTTTCAGAAGGTGACTGCTTCTTTTATATTCATTTGTCCTTTGAAGATTGATGTCATAAATTGCCTTTCTAACTCCATTTCAAATTATTCATGTGTCTATCAATTTAGTATTGTTATTTAAATTTAAAAAATAATTTTATTGTAGCAGGGAGAGCTGTTAGGTTATAAAGCATATACTACTGTGGTTTTACCTTTTGTATTTAAAAATTGAAATAATATCTGTACAAATTAAATTGAGAAAAAGATATTATTACCTTCCAATCATATAACCTTCACCCAAAAGCTAATGTTCAGCTTTCTTTAATTTCCAAACATTTAAAGACAAATATGAGTGAAAAGTAAAACCGCTTAGAATGGAAAAAATTTGATGTTATCCTTGTTTGAATAAAAGAATTATATTTTGCCACAGTGATTTAATTATTCCTAAAGTGCTCCAAGAGTTAAGAGGGACATAACATATTACATACAGATCAGGAATAATGTACATTGATCAGCATAGGTACACTAGTGATATGACATAACATGTTTACGGAGACATAAATTACTTAATGGAGTGTTGGAGCTAATTAAAAGATAATTTAAAAGATATGTTTGAGAATTATCATGTCATTAAAATTTAAGAATGTATAACTCATAACAACTAATTATCATAAAAAATTAGATAAGCTTACTTATTGGCCAATGCTGAGTGTTCATACTATCAAGAGACTGAAGTATGGTCAGAAAATTTAATAACTGACTAGAGCAAAATAATACATGAGTGTATACTAGATCTCTGAAATACTTTTTTTTAAAAAATAGAGACTGCATGATTTAGAGGTACCATAATCCAGTGTGCACACACTACAGATAATGAATGTTTATAGAGGAATTTATGTTATTAATTTTGTTCAGGTAAAACATTTATATCTAAGAGGACAAAACCATGTTCAAATATATTTTATTTTCATCTATCATGGTCATGTTATAATTGTCACTTTGTGAAAGACAAGCTGTTTTCTGCAACAAGACATTAGCTTCCAAATAATATAGTTGGCCTTCATTCGTGGGTCTTAAAGTCATTATTCTTTCACTACAATATCACTGTAAAAGAACAAAAGATGTTAATATGAATTTGGCCATTAGCATCTAAAATTACTTATCAAAAATGGAATTCTACCTATTCTTAATCTCCATTTTAGCAATACTTATTTTTTTCCTTTAACCAAACAGCTAAGAAAAGTTAGAAAATGTTGCCACTCCACAAGTCATTATCTTTAATTCAGAGTACAGATGGTGGATGACATAGGGGTAGCTTTGCATTATCAGGAAAATTTCTTAGCATACGCTTCCTGCCCCTTTTCATCTTACTCCATTCTGACAGTGTGTTTTGAATGTACCACATTAATGCACCTGACAATCAAGACCACTAAGCTATTTCTTCTCGCAAAAAGTACACAAAGGCAAACATGCTATTGTGTAAAAGCCTCTAGCTTCATTTTGCAAAAAATAATTACAAATATGTGTGTCCTCAAAGATAAACAAATTAATGTATAAAATTTAGAAAACACATCAATATATCTTCGATATTTGACATGCATTTAAGAGCACGCACGCTTTGCCAAGCAAGGTGCTAGCCATTCAGCCTGGCTTGAAAGCATAGATTCTGTTAAGAAGTTTACTTGAAAATAGAAATGGTGAAATTTTGGAAATAATAATAAAACAGTGGGCTCTAATACTGAGGAGTTAACTTTGTTTAAGGAAGTTATTTAATTCCTTTGGGTCTTCCACAATTCCATCTCCATTTATCTAATTTCCTATCATTCTAAAAAAGTACTTGTGGTTAGTGTGGAATATCTACACCCAATACTGTACTCCAGAAAGTTGTGCTACGTGGGTAATTTGTTGCTGCTAAGCTTTGGTTCCATTATGGCACTTTGATTTTTGAATAATTAATCAGATTTTCTCCATACTGCATCACAACCAAATCAAACAGTATTCATGTGTAGTTCACATACAGCTGTGCAATAAATCTTGGAACGTGACACATTTGAAAGAACATATTTATAAGACTATTAATTTGAAAAAATGTATGTTTAATTCAAGTCTAAAGCACTCATGGAGGAGGGCTGTGAATGCAGGAGGCTGGTCAGGCAAGACTTCCTAGAAATGGAGGTGGCAGCTAGGATGTTAATGTCATTATCTTCTGGTTTTAAAGTCTTTAAGGATGCTTAGACATGAATAAATGTTTATATTATACCTTATTCTAGTGGGTTTGGAGGTTTTATGTTGAAGAAATCTCATGCTGCTAGTAAAGCAGAAAACCATATTTCAATTTTGGCACTTAGAGTCTTGTTTAGTTACATGTTAGCTGCATATTTTTTTTCTGACAATTTGGTTTGCCCCCCCTTTAAGTGAAAGATTTTTATGAAACATAAAGATAATGTACACTATTATGGCAGGAAAACCAAAATTGCATTGTTACTGAAGGGCATATGGCTTCATAAAACTGTTGGTGGTAGATCTGTATTGTAGGGTGGAAATCTATACCAAAAGTAATCCGTGGCTCAAGAAATAAGGTAGGTGCCAAGTACCTGCATATAAATGGGACATTTGTAGCTGTTAGGAGACTACTGTTTTAAAACAGCAGTATGCAGGACCATAAATCCATTTGACATTTATATAGCCCAGCTCTAATCTCAATGTTCCCTGCATGTGGAACAGCAAGAGCCATAAATGTTAATATGCATTTCTCATTAATATGCAAAGGTGAACCTGTATACTCAGTGCATATTGCCTCAGCTTGTTAATGAGCATTTCATGGACTGTGTAACTGCTGAGTTACATTTTGATAGAAACATTGAGTTGTTTCTTCAGGCCTTATGTTTCAGCATGCTTGTTCTCACTTTGATGTATAAATTAGAGCACTACATTGAAGGGACCCAGGGGTTACTAGAGATGTTGAATCTTTCCTGTGAAATTGAATGCAGCTCTCTTAAAATGCACTTCTGAGGCATTTTTTTCTTCCTCTATTTAATGCATGGAAGAATTTCTACTGCCACAGAAATCAATCCCTAGGTTTAAAATTACTTTCATTTTCTTTATTTAACTAAAAGTTAATCTATCACCTTTCCCACACACTGCATGAAGGATTAGATTACAAATTCTGAGGAACAACTTCCACTACAGATCCTTTTGTATTTGTTCTTCCAGTGAATATTTGTTCAAGTCTGATACTAATTTTTGAGAATGTTTCCTATCTTTTGCAAGTCTAAAGACACAAAATAATCAAACTGGAGGAAATCTTAGAAATCAACAAGTTCCAAGCATTCATTTTACAGAGGAGACAAGCTCAAGTACGTATAGAAGAGACATTCCCAAGGCCATACAGTTAATTCTTACCCAAGATACCTAAATATTCAGAAGAGTATTATATGTATGGTACAACACTGTCCTTCCAACACTATATTTTTAGTTATAAAATACATTTTCTGAAAGAAGAAAACAGGCAGAAGAATTTTCTATGAATTTACTTTTCCTGTAGCTTTCTACATCTGTCTACAACTGCATTAATGATAATATCTTAATATTGGTTTCAGTCTACCTATCTCACATACACTCACTGACCTTCCTCAAACATTTAGGATGCACAAATAGTTTTTAAATGTTTGCTTAAGCTTGAGCGTCATTATAAGTTCATGTGCAGAAAAACTGACCAATAAAGAAGGTGTCTTAGATAAAAATAATCTACTGCTGGTATTAATCCCTTGCACCAAAAACACAAAATATAAATCACTGTGTGCTTTAAAGTTAAATAATTTAAATTGAAACAACTTGAGTAACTCTTCAAGGAATCTCCAAATGATCACCTTCAACAGTTAGTTATCATGAGAACTCAGATGTTCTGATTAAAATTAAAATGGGAGAAAAAATGGCTGAACAAATTAATAGCAAAGATTTTCTTAAGTCATTATTAGAAGCTTAGCAATAGTGGATTAAATCCCTGAGTGGAGTATTGTAGTAGAATAAAAGAGAGAAGTAAATTTTAAATTAATATGAGTAAACAAGATGATGATGTAAAAATGGCATAGGAAAACCTTATAATAAATTTCATTATCTAAAAAATGAATATGCCTATTCAAATTTTCCACAGATACACCAAAAACCAAATAATCCAATTTAAAAATAGGCGGAGGACCTGAAGAGACATTTTTCCAAGAATACATGAATGACCAACAGAAACATAAAAATATGATCGATATCACTAATCATGGAAATACAATTTAAAATCACAATGAGGTATCACCTCATGCTGATCAGAATGACCACTATCCAGAAGACAAAATATAACAAGTGCTGGTGAGGGTGTGGACAAAAGGGAATCCTCCTACACTGTTGGTGGAAATAAATTGGTGCAGCCACTATGGAAAACAGTATGGAGGTTCCTCAAAACAATTAAAAATAGAAATACCATATGACCCAGTAATTCCACTGTTGGGTATTTGCCTGAAGAAAACAAAATCACCAACTTGGAGAGATAGATCCACCCCTTTGTTTATTGCAGCATTATTTACAATAGCCAAGATATGGAAACAACCTGTGTGCACTGATAAGTGAATAGGTAAAGAAGATGTGGCATATATACACAATGGAATATTAACTATAAAAAAGAATAAAATTTTCATGACAGCATAGATGCACTTAGAATGTGTTGTATAAGTGAAATGAGTCAGACAGTAAAAGTCACATACCATATGACTTTGTTACATGTGGAATGTGAAAACAAAATGAGCAAAGAGAATACACTCAAATACAGAGAACAAACTGGTGGTTGCCAGAGGGGAGGCAGGTGGGGGTCTGGCAAAATAAGTGAAGGGGATAAAGAGGTACAAACTTCCAGTCATGAAATAATTAAGTCACCAGGATGAATATAGTCAATAATCTGGTAATAACTGTGTGTGGTGACAGATGATAATCACACTTACCATGGTGAACATTTGGTAATATATATAATTGTCAAATCACTATGTTATACATCTGAAACAAATATAATATTGTAAGTTTCCTATACTTCAATAAAAAACAAAGCATCCACACAAATGATGGTAAGTGGTAGTAATATATCAAAATAATTAATATTTAGATTCATTTGCATTTCACCTTAGGAGAAAAAAGAAATACCAAACATTTCTTAAATTTCTTGGGAAGTGATTTATTTTTAAATTTACAACAATATGACACTGTAGTAACTATAAAGTAATATTTCCTGCCACAATCTCACGCTACCCCCAGATCCCACCTGTTTGTCAAGCCTTTCTGAACTCTAGAAGCTCACAATGATGAATTCTGGACAAATAGCACACATCTTGCCTATCCTGATCATATGCAATTTTCATCTTGTGTGTCTCTCTCATAGTGAATTATAAACTCCATATGAGCAAGGATTATAGATTATATCTTGTCTTTTGCATTCCTCACAATAGGGAAATGAGCTTTAGTGGGGGTTGCAAGATAAATGCTAGCCCCAATTCTCTCACTAAGTATTTGATTTGGAAAAACAATTTTATCTTTCAGGATTTCAATTTTTCTTTTTGTAAAATGATGGCATTGGACTACGTATTCTAGGACTCTTTCAACTTTGTGACTCTATAAAGGAAACTGGATAAATATCTGATGAATGCTCTATTTTCTTTCTTATGCAATTTCATTCTTACATTCTACATTAAAATTAAAGCAATATATGGAATATTGATTACAATCTGAAGAAATTTACTTTCATCCTATGGCATTACATTCTTTGTTTGAGACTAGTAGATAGAGCTTATGTGAGCAGAGTTTCTAACAGAGGAGCAACTACATTTTCATGAAAAATTCCTTTCTGATCAACAGCTACAAACATTAAGGTAAGATATGAAATTTCTAGGTAGATGCTTTTTTTATTACTCTTAATATTCAGGTGTCTCAGGAAAAGACATGCTAACATTCTAAGTAGTTGAAACAGGGAGATAATTTTTTTAAAATTTAGCCTTAAGTGATTCAAATCCAGCTCAGAATGTTTAAAGCTAATATAGAGCTTACTTTCATATCCTCCAAACCTACAGAGAAAATGCTAGTAATGAAATATCACTGATGCAGATTAAACTAAATCAAACTCATAATAATCTTTCTTTTGCCAAGTAGATACTCTCTCCAGGTGAAAATATTGCCTGTGTGGAGCTATCAAAGTCCCAGAATACCCCAGATTTATAGATGGACGCACCTTAAGAAAGGTTATCTGGATGCCCTGCTCCTACTAAGAAAACAAAGTAGAGCCTGACAGGCAGGGATATTTGGAGCTGTCAGGGATATGTCTTCTGAAACTCAAAAGTGCTCCTGGATGTTTTAGACATCTAGTCTATACTGGCGGTCATACTGTGAACTCTTAATCTAGGATATTATTTTTCTCTTTCTTCAATACATCCTAAAATTTCTTATTCCAACTGAATTACTTAAGCTACATTTTCAATAAACTGGGATGTCTAATTTTTTATCCATAAGCTTTCAAGCATAAGTTTAAAATTAAAACCTTTTAGGAATGTGATTGACATATTTAAGGACTATTCAATGTATTAAAAATAGCTATTTCAATTATGAAGTAATTTTTAGACAAGATTAACTGCTAAGAAGAATTGCAGCTCTACTAGCCAATAGATGAATTATATAGTCTTTAATAATGGACCTTCAAAAAATAACTTTATAATATTATAAAACTCATAATGATAATAAAACAGTTTCTATAGTATTCAGTGCTTAAAAATTCACATTTTAGATTAATCTTAGATAATTCTGACCATAATTACCCTTGCATTTTAATTCTATATCTTTACTTCTTTGAGCTTATTAAAAAACTAAAAGAATAACATATTTATAGCAAGGTTAACACTTAGAAGTTCAAAAGATAGAGATAATGTTTACAAATGTATTATTGGAATTCTATTTAAAGTGTATTTCCTCCCATAGCCTGCTATAAAAAAACATTTTTGTGGTAAAGGTCACAATGGGAAACAGAACTCTCTGCAGTATATTCATATGATAATGGTGAAACATTAATCTTTATCGATAGATTGAGGGAAAGTTTTTATCATATTAAAATATGGAAGGCAAAACTCAATGCAGCAGAAAGTTAACCTCAGGATGATAGTACTTTGCATTTTTCTAAGCCTCTGCTAAAAATTCGTTTCAGTTCTCTTATTAATTTCAAAATTGATGCATGCTGATTTCAAGCACAGTATCTTTCCAAGGCAGTCAGACTAGGAAATACTAAATTCTTTTACTGATTTTCTTTTCACAAATTTAAATTCTCCTCATTGAATCACGAGCCCAAAGGTGACTGAATGCACTTGCCAGTCTATTGCCATTGTAGTCCCTGAATGAAAAAAGAGGAATAAACCAGTGGACCAAATTATGCCATGTATTTCCTTTGATATTGATGTAGACATTTTGAAGAAGTCTATGGTTTGAACCTTGTGTATTTTCAGGGATAGACCTTAGATGCATGATGCTTACAAAGTAAGTGACATCCAGGACTCCTTCATTAGTAAGTACTTTTTATTCACTTAGCTTGTCAAAGAACTCTGTTTCCCAATATCAGAATTATACGTTTTTCTTTATCAGTTCATATTGCTTATCCATGCAGGCAGTTTGCAAACTATCAACTAACACTGCTAAATTAATTTGACTAGTGATTTTTCTATGCATGTTATCACAGTTACTAGCTCAAGGAGGTTATACTTTTTAAATCTGGTAATGTGAAATTCTATCTATCGAAATATTCTACATCAGATATTATGTACCTTAACTGAGCTTTGCCTTTATATAACTTATTTTGGCTACCAATCTTCTCCCTTCTTATAAAAATGATATATTATTAAGATTACCCATTTCCAACTTTTTTTTGAGAAAAGTTTGTTGCAAACCAGTAAAGTTAAAACCACTTTATGAGGATTAAAGATGGCGGCGTGAGAGGAGAGACAGAGGCTTCCTCCTAAAACTGGATAAAATTAGAAAATTTAATTGGCACAACTAATCCTGAGAGAGCAGCAGGAAAGAGGACGGCGTCAGACTGCACACAGCTGGAGAAAAGAGCGGACCTCACCGAACAGGCTAACGTACCAGAGCTGTGGCTCCACGGGACCCGAGCCCTTCCCCCACCCCAGCTCACAGGCGGGAGGAAGAGAAATGGAGCAGGGAGGGAGTGGAAGGCTTGGGACTGCTGAATATCTACCTCCAGAGATCTGTCCTGGGAGCACAAACCTACATTTCATGGTGATTTCATGGGACTCGCATGACTACCGGGTTGGAAAGTTAATACAGGCAGAGTTCCTGGGGAGACTGGGATTCCGGCTGCTTGTGGAAAGCAGGGATCCATATCTGGCTGCTCTGGGACAAAAACTTACACCTGTGTGCCTGGCCAACTGACTCAGGCAGTGGAGACAGGCACAGGAGCCAGGAGGAAGGGAACAGCTCTTTCCTACCCCCAGTACCGCTCCCCTGTGACCCCTGACATTGCTTCAGGGGCTCAATGTCCAGAATAGAGCTTCTGGACACTAGAGGGTGCCATATACAAACATGAAATACCAAAGGAACCTTGTCCAGAGTAAAATTGTTAATACAACTCCTGAGAAATATTTAAATGATATGCACCTCATGACTATTCCTGAAAGGGAGTTCATAATAAAAATAATCAACATCCTAATGGAGGTACAGAAAGACATCCAAGAACTCAGGAATGAATACAGGTCAGAGATCCAATCATTAAAGAACACAATGGAGGGTATTAAAAGCACGTTGGATACGTTGGAGGAGACAATAAATGAAATAGAAACTAGAGAAGAGGAATACAAAGAAGCTGAGGCACAGAGAGAAAAAAGGATCTCTAAAAATGAAAGAATATTGAGAGAACTGTGTGACCAATCCAAGCAGAACAATATTTGCATTATAGGGATACCAGAAGAAAAAGAGAGAGAAAAAGGGATAGAAAGTGTCTTTGAGGAGGTAGTTGCTGAAAACGTCCACAATCTGGGGAAAGAGATAGTCTCTCTGGCCATGGAGATCCACAGATCCCCCTACACAAGGGACCCAAGGAAGACAGCAGCAAGACACATAGTAATTAAAATGGGAAAGCTCAAGGATAAGGACAGACTGTTAAAAGCAGCCAGAGGCAGAAATAAGATCACATACAAAGGAAAGCCCATCAGACTAACAACAGACTTCTCAGCAGAAGCCGAACAGGCCAGAAGGGAGTGGCATCATGTATTTAATGCCATGAAGCAGAAGGGCCTGGAACCAAGATTACTTTATCCAGTGAGATTATCATATAAATTTGAAGGAGGGATTAAACAATTTCCAGAGAAGCAAAAGCTGAGAGAGTTTACCTCCCACAAACCATCTCTGCAGTCTATTTTGGAGGGACTGCTATAGATGGAAGTGTTCCTAGGGGTAGATAGCTGTCACCAGAGGTAGGAAAATCATGATAGGGAGGGTGCAGCAGCTGATTGCGAGGCAAATGCAAAATTAAATTGACTATCCCCAAAGAAAATCAAGGGATAGAGAAAAAGTATAGAATCTGACACTTAATATATAAAGAATGAAGAAGGAAGAAAAAGGAGGAGAAATAGAAAAGAACCTTTAGATTGTGTTTGTAACAGCATACTAAGTGAGTTAAGTTAGACTCTTAGATAGTAAGGAAAGTAACCTGGAACCTTTGGTAACCACAAATCTAAAGCCTGAAATGGCAATAAGTACATAAATATCAAAAATCACCCTAAATGTAAATGGACTGAATGCACCAATCAAAAGACATAGAGTCACTGAATGGATAAAAAAACAAGACCTATCTATATGCTGCTTGCAAGAGCCTCACCTCAAACCAAAAGGCATGCACAGACTAAAAGTCAAGGGATGGAAAAAGATATTTCAAGCAAACAATAGGGAGAAAAAAGCAGGTGTTGCAGTACTAGTATCAGACAAAATAGAATTCAAAACACAGAATGTAACAAGAGATAAAGAAGGACATTACATAATTATAAAGGGCTCAGTCCAACAAGAGGATATAACCATTAGAAAATATATATGCACCCAACACAGGAGCACCAGCATATGTGAAACAAATACTAACAGAACTAAAGGAGGAAATAGACTGCAATGCATTCATTTTAGGAGACTTCAACACACCATTCAATACAAAGGACAGATCCACCAGACAGAAAATAAGTAAGGACACAGAGGCACTGAACAACACACTAGAACAGATGGACCTAATAGACATCTATAGAACTCTACACCCAAAAGCAACAGGATACACATTCTTCTCAAGTGCACATGGAACATTCTCCAGAATAGACCACATACTAGGCCACAAAAAGAGCCTCAGTAAATTCCAAAAGATTGAAATCCTACCAACCAATGTTTCAGACCACAAAGGTATAAAACTAGAAATAAATTCTACCATGAAAGCAAAAAGGCTCACAAACACATGGAGGCTTAACAACATGCTCCTAAATAATCAATGGATCAATGACCAAATTAAAATAGAGATCCAGCAATATATGGGGATAAATGACAACAACAACACAAAGCCCCAACTTCTGTGGGACACAGTGAAAGCAGTCTTAAGAGGAAAGTATATAGCAATCCAGGCATATTTAAAGAAGGAAGAACAAACCCAAATGACTAGTCTATTGTCACAGTTATCAAAATTGTAAAAAGAAGAACAAATGAGGCCTAAAGTCAGCAGAAGGAGGGACATAATAAAGATCAGAGAAGAAATAAACAAAATTGAGAAGAATAAAACAATAGAAAAAATCAATGAATCCAAGACCTGGTTCTTTGAGAAAATCAACAAAATAGATAAGCCTCTAGCCAGACTTATTAAGAAAAAAATAGAATCAACCACATCAACAGAATCAGAAATGAGAAAGGAAACATCACGACGGACCCAACAGAAATACAAAGAGTTATTAGAGACTACTATGAAAACCTATATGCTAAGAAGCTGGAAAACCTAGAAGAAATGGACAACTTCCTAGAAAAATACAACCTTCCAAGACTCAACAAGGAAGAAACACAAAATCTAAACAGACCAATTACCAGCAAAGAAATTGAAGCGGTAATCAAAAAACTACCCAAAAAAAAAATCCCTGGGCCAGATGGATTCACCTCGGAATTTTGTCAGACATACAGAGAAGATCTAATACCCATTCTCCTTAATGTTTTCCAAAAAATAGAAGAGTAGGGAATACTCTCAAACTCATTCTATGAAGCCAACATCACTGTAATACCAAAACTAGAAAAAGAACCCACCAAAAAAGAAAATTACAGACCAATATCCCTGATTAATGTATATGCAAAAATATTCAATAAAATATTAGCAAACCGAATTCAAAAATATATCAAAAGGATCATACACCACGACCAATTGGGATTCATCCCAGGGATGCAAGGATGGTACAACATTAGAAAATCCATCAACATCATCCACCACATCAACAAAAAGAAAGACAAAAACCACATGATCATCTCCATAGATGCTGAAAAAGCATTCGACAAAACTCAACATCCATTCATGATAAAAACTCTCAGCAAAATGGGTATAGAGGGCAAGTTCCTCAACATAATAAAGGCCATATATGATAAACCCACAGCCAACATCATACTGAACAACGAGAAGCTGAAAGCTTTTCCTCTGCAATCGGGAACAAGACAGGGATGCCCACTCTCCCCACTGCATAGTACTGGAGGTCCTAGCCACAGCAATTAGACAAAACAAAGAAATACAAGGAATCCAGATTAGTAAACAAGAAGTTAAACTGTCACTAAAACCCTAAAGACTCCACTCCAAAACTACTGGAACTGATATCGGAATACAGCAAAGTTGCAGGATACAAAATTAACACACAGAAATCTGTGGCCTTCCTATACACTAACAATGAGCCAATAGAAAGAGAAATCAGGAAAGCAATTCCATTCACAATAGCATCAAAAAGAATAAAACACCTAGGAGTAAACCTAACCAAAGAAGTGAAAGACCTATACCCTGAAAACTATAAGACACTCTTAAGTGAAGTTAAAGAGGACACTAACAAATGGAAACTCATCCCATGCTCTTGGCTAGGAAGAATTAAAATCATCAAAATGGCCATCCTGCCCAAAGCAGCATACAGATTTGATGCAATCCTTATCAAATTATCAACAGCATTCTTCAATGAACTGTAACAAATAGTTCAAAAATTCTTATGGAAACACCAAAGACCCCGAATAGCCAAAGAAATCCTGAGAAAGAAGAATAAAGTGGCGGGGATCTCACTCCCCAACTTCAAGCTCTACTACCAAGCCATAGTAATCAAGACAATTTGGTACTGGCACAAGAGCAGAGCCACAGACCAGTGGAACAGATTAGAGACTCCAGACATTAAGCCAAACATATATGGTCAATTAATATTCGATAAAGGAGCCATGGACATCCAACGGGTAAATGACAGTCTCTTCAACAGTTGTTGCTGGCAGAACTGGACAGCTGCATGTAAGAGAATGAAACTGGATCACTGTCTAACCCCATACACAAAAGTAAATTCAAAATGGATCAAAGACCTGAATGTAAGTCATGAAACCATAAAACTCTTAGAAAAAAACATAGGCAAAAATCTCTTGGATGTCAACATTAGCAACTTCTTCATGATTATAGCTCCCCGGGCAAGGAAAACAAAAGCAAAAATGAACAAGTGGGACTATATCAAGCTGAAAAGCTTCTGTACAGCAAAGGACACCATCAATAGAACAAATAGGTACCCTACAGTATGGGAGAACATATTCGTAAATGACAGATGTGATAAAGGCTTGACATCCAAAATGTATAAATAGCTCACGCTCCTCAACAAACAAAAAGCAAATAATCCAATTAAAAAATGGGCAGAAGAGCTGAACAGACAGTTCTCCAAAGAAGAAATTCAGATGGCCAACAGATACATGAAAAGATGCTCCACCTCGCTAGTTGTCAGAGAAATGCAAATTAAAACCACAATGAGATATTACCTCACATCAGGAAGGATGGCCACCATCCAAAAGACAAACAACAACAAATGTTGGCGAGGTTGCGGAGAAAGTGGAACCCTCCTACACTGCTGGTGGGAATGTAAATTAGTTCAACCATTGTGGAAAGCAATATGGAGGTTCCTCAAAATGCTTGAAATAGACTTACCATTTGACCCAGGAATTCCACTCCTAGGAATTTACCCTAAGAATGCCGCACTCCAGTTTGAAAAAGACAGATGCACCCCTATGTTTATCGCAGCACTGTTTACAATAGCCAAGAAATTGAAGCAACCTAAGTGTCCATCAGTAGATGAATGGATAAAGAAGATGTGGTACATATACACAATGGAATATTATTCAGCCATAAGAGGAAAACAAATCCTACCATTTGCAACAACATGGATGGAGCTAGAGGGCATTATGCTCAGTGAAATAAGCCAAGAGGAGAAAGACGGATACCAAATGATTTCACTCATCTGTGGAGTATAAGAACAAAAGAAAAACTGAAGGAACAAAACAGCAGCAGAATCACAGAACCCAAGAATGGACTAACAGTTACCAAAGGGAAAAATACTGGGGAGAATGGGAGGGTAGGGAGGGATAGGGTGGAGTAGAAGAAAGGGGGTTTTATGATTAGCATGTATAATGTGGGGGGTTGGAGAAAGGGGAGGGCTTTGCAACACAGAGAAGACAAGTAGTCTTTCTACAGCATCTTGCTATGCTGATGGACAGTGACTGTAATGGGGTTTTTGGGGGGGACATGGGGTAGGGGAGAGCCTAGTAAACATAATGTTCTTCAAAAAATTAAAATAAATAAATTTAAAATAAAAGATACTTTCAGACTATTAAAAAAACACTTTATAATATGAGATGACATTGCTTTTACAAATGCTTTTAGATTTTGCAGTATCCACTCAAATAATGGGAGAGGGTGTGAGTTATTCTGCCGAAAAAGCTGGGAAAGGAAGAAAGAAAGTGACAAGTTCAGCACAGCAGATGCAAAGGCTACTTTGTTGGCTAGGTCGCTAAGAGCAAGTGTTGCTACAACACTGCAAGGTTCTTGCAATAATTTTACACTTTAAGCTTTCTGACTTGGTCTATGCCTACATCTAACAGCTGTTCATTCAAACAGCCACCCTTTCTTTCAATATTGTAAATGACTTGGCCTCAATACTTTTACTGTCCTTCTGTTAAAATGAAGGTAAAATTATCTACTTCCCTTATAAAAATGTTACTCTTCGTGAGTTAGTGCTTTAATGATGAAAAGTACTTATTACTATTATACAAATATACATATACAAAATAACATGAATAAAGAAAACTATATAAAGTACAGCAACTGTGACATTACTGTCTCACAGACTATATTTCCAAGCTGCTCATGGAGATTTAGGTAGTGGATCCCATTAACATCAAAGGGTGTCACACAGTGAAATCCTTGCAAATAGCTTAGAAAACATAGGTGATATCTTGTTAACTATAGAGTTAATTCAGTATTTGAATTTTTTAAAGAGATAAATTACTAAGTAATTAAGAGGCTCTTATTTTCTCCAAAATTTTTATGATAATTTATTAATCAGAAACTATTCAAGGAATGCCCAGTCCTGTACTAAGGTATCATAAACTTAGTAAGGGAAATAATTATTCATTAAATACTAATGCAAATAATGTACTAGGATTAGCATATATTTGATAAAAATATACTGTGTGCTACTTAAAATTTTGCTCAATATTCTCATATTTCTTACATTTGCAGAAACTACTTTGCTAAAACTGCAAGGACATTTACAACAGCAATAATGAAAAAATAAAATATCTAGGAATAAACATAACGAATTGTGCAATGGTCATGAGAAAAATCTTTAAAATACTTCATAACACAAAAATAAATGAGAACAAAAGGAAAGACGTGCTTAATCTTGGATTAAGCTCTTCTAGGAATGTATGTGAATGAATAATGTACAATGTTATTCATTAAAAATGCTTATCATTTTAAAATTGTTTATAAATCCCCATATCCTTCTATAGGGGACTATTTATAATTACTAGGGTACATCCTATGAATATTTGCTTATAGATCTACATGATGAAACTGAAGCATACCTAAGAAACTAGTCGAAGTAACTACCTAGATAGGCAACGATAAGTGGGATAGACAATGACTGGTGTGAAATTAAAGATTCTAAGATATGTACCTTGCTACATGATTTTGAGTTTTGAATCATTCAAATACATTACCTATTCAAATCTCCCAAAACTAAATAAAAATATTAAATACCTGAAAAAAAGGGAAAGTATACAGAATAAACATTCTATTAACTGCTGTACATGACAGTCCTGAAGAATTTTTTTTTAATTATTGTTTTAAGCAGATTTTGAATTAATCGATTGAGTTCAGCCATCATTTATCATTGGCTACTTGTAACTTGGAGTCGATTTACAGAAACATTTTAGAGAAGACCACTTCTTTTCAACTAAGCATCATATAATAATGCACTTTGCAAATGGTTTTGATGACTATCAAAGGCAGTACAAATCCTTGGGCAATATTTTAACAGGGAAATATAACTATATTTTCACTAAATAACAGCAGGACACATAGCAATGGATTAACTGCCTGAGTTTCATATAAAAGTGTGCTCTGGCTCCTGTTCTCAAGGTGCTAACAGTAAATTTACTCAAAATACATACTGCCTACCTTCTACAGACCAAAACCTGTGCCTTTCTCTTTCCCTATATTAGTCCAGGCAGAAGATATAATGGAATTCAGGTGTGGAAGAAGAACTTCTTAGCAATCACAGTTTCACTGAGGTTAAGGTTACTCAATTTGGGGGAATTTTATTCAAAAGATTAAAATGATTAATGTAGCTCAGCATATGATCTGCAATTGAAAACACCTGGCTCACAGCTTGGTGTAAGTTTGATACATGAGGTTCTTCGGCATTTACTGCCATGAAGTTTGAAGGGAACATACTGAAAAGAAGACACAGCAGTAAACTTTTGGCAATCATTTCTCTCTCACAGTTTCTGCCAAGCTGGAAAGAAATGTCATTTTTATTTCTTAATTGGATTCATTTCCAAGCAAATACAGACTTTCAGTAAAAGTTTCTAAACAACTGTACACATGGACTTAATAACAACACAAAGCACTTACTGAGCCAAGTTGTGAAAGAGCAATTTTAACAGAGAAATGACAAAGAAGGCCAAGAACAAAAAATGATTAAGGTGGGAGAGAAGATTTTAGAGATGCTTCTGTAAAACAGATATGAATTACAAGATAGTACTTTCCCTGATGTAGCCAATACGGCATGGCATTATGCTTTTAAGAACACACAAATTCATATGTATTTGCAGTTATTAAATAAAAGAGGGAATTTAGAACTTCAGTGGACAAGTACAGCCAGCTCAGTCAATTTCTGGCAATCCTAAAAACATTTCCAGAATTGTGCCTGTGTTCTAACCAAGGATGAGATTCTAGCTAGTGACCCAAGGGAAGAAAAATGTGATGAGCAAATTCAAACATGATGTTTCAGTTTAGCCTTTTGGTTTGACTGGCCAACTATATGTTCATTTAAATAAGAGTTTATAATATGAACTGAAAATGAAGTAGAAATGAAGACGTGCAATATCTCAATCATTTATCTTGTTAGTTCTGTGTCCTACCTTTTCTGAGTACTTACTTATCATTCAGTTGAATCTAAATCCACAAAATTTATGTGCTCAAGTTTTGAGCACATAACCTCACAACATAAAATGGTGTTTTTCACTACTTTGATTAGTGTAGATCAGAAAATGCTGGGGCAAGAGGGAAAAAAGAAAACTCTGAATCAATGGGACATCATCTGTTATATCATTTTTTTTTCTTAAACATCTGTGCTTTAGGGTTGATTTAAGTGAATATATCTTGTATGTTCATATAAAAACATGAAAATATGCATATTAATAAATATATAATATAAAATATATATAAGTATATATTAATGTATAAATGCATATTTGAATATATATGTTGAACATACAGATATATATATTTAAAGACAGAGAGGGAGAGAGAAGGAAAACATACATAAAATTAAGATTCATGTCTTGAAACTCTATGCACTTCTGCTTAACTCATTTTTGGCTATCTAATCATAATCTATAGCTTTGTATATTGGATGAGCATCAATTCTGCTAAATAACGAGATTCTTTCACATGAATATACACCATCATTAGAGATGGAAGGCTTAGAGAGGAAGTAAAAAGAAAAGAGAAAATTTGTTGGTGTCAGGGGAATGGTGTAGTGAAACCTATTTCCTTTCTTCTTCCCTGAGGACTTTTTAAAATTTGCTTTCTAATCTGAGGGAAAAAATAAATAAAATTAAAGAAAGATGGAAGTGACATTATCAATATTTTATACCTTCTTATTAATTAAAATGTTATCACAAGACAGATCTCTCTAACAGTGATTGACTTATGTTTGGCAGATCTATCAAGTTCGGTTCCCATGTAAGCTAAGCTGCTCCTTCTGTCCTCTCACATAGTCTTTGTCAGAGCAAGAGAATATAATGTTCCATTTGTTCAAAGTGCCTTGTATATTAGCTCATAATGGTAAAAGGAGCCTTTATATCTATATGATTATGAATGGACCTCTACTTCTTCACTCCATAGATGAGGTGATGCTCTCTTGACTATTTTAAATTTGAAAGAAGATTGATATTCTAGCAAGTCATGTGAATATATTAAACATTTCAATTATATCTTATTTTCTTTTAAAATACAAGGAAAATACGTTGTCCTTGATGCCCTCTGTGATACTATCTATTGGTAACTAATTCTATGATTTGCAATTTTATAATCGAAACATTGCTTTCAAGAATTTTCCAAAAATGTAAAACACATTATTTTTTTTTCTGAAAAATTATGCATAATGGTAGGCCTAAAAGCACTGAATGGTTCTCTTTGTCCAGGAAAATGAATAGCAAGACGCAATTGTGAGTCAACTGTATTGCCATCTGAAGAACATTTCAAAGATTTTCCAGGAAAAAGGAAGATTTCCAAATGTAAAGGTTTCTGTCTTGTTATATCCATAAATAACTGCATAATGTGTACAAATTTAATTATTAAAAAGCACAAAGTCACTACCATTAATGTGTAGGGCACACAGTTTAAGTGGCACATCTTTCTATATTATGGATCATATAAATTTCAAACTTAGGTATGAGGAACTGCCAAGTAATCCATTGCTTAGGGTTTCTTATTGTTTTAAACTTTGCATTAGACTTAGTTTAGGACTATAGACATTACTACATGAAAAAGAGGTTGCTTCTAGATGAGAAACCCTACAAAAACCCTACAAAATAGCATATTTATTTCAAAACATTACCCAAGCATATAGTGTGAGGGTGACATGCAAATTTCATCCCTTGGTGTGTGCCCAACTAATACCAGAATGAAATACTTGTATTTTATTAAGGATACATTAAAGTCATAATTTATTTAGGGGCATATATTTCTAAACAACCATCCAGAATATTCTGAAAGAAATGCATTAGTATTGGAGAGTAAACACATATTTTGTATTAGGAATAGAATTCTGAAGACATACCTAGAGTATAACCTTTTATGAAAGCAAGCAGAGAAGAAAAAAGCAGGCAGAGAGGATACAAAATGCATAGAAAGCCTGAAAAATAGTGGGCAATGGGAAAGCAAATTCATGAGCTTTTATCAAAACATCAGTGACAACTTAGGTAGTTCTCTGGTGAAAATGCCAAGGGAGGGGAGGATTGAAAAAATACCAAGTGATTTTTTAAGTACAGATTTAGGATTTGACCTTGCATTTTCATTAGAATGAAATCCCCACAGAATTCAGTTTTTACTCTGTGTTTGCTAGGTGATACTGAAAATGTAACCATGTATACTGTAATTGAAAAGCTTCCCTTTTGGATATAGTATCTTTAATGTATGTGTGTGTGTGTGTGTGTGTGTGTGTGTGTGTGTGTGTGTGTGTGTGTGGCGTTGAAAGCAATAAAATCAAAGGAATATTTTTACATTTTTAATCTCTAGATTTTAAAAGTCACTATATTTATTTCAAAACATTACCCAAGCATATTTTTAAAAGCATTAAACTTCTTTCCAAAGCCGGGATGTATTCACGATAGCACAGCACATTGTCCTGGCGAATTCTGCTGGCAAAATCAAACTGTTCTAAATGTGGAATTACTAGGGGCTAGGAGAATTATAAAGTATGATCATCCAATTGGCAGATAGCCTAGTAATGGAGATGATAAAACAGTTGGAAGTTAGGAGTCTCAAATTGTTCTAGGGCATGAGTGAGGGAGAAATGACATGTATTTCCATGCCCTTATCATTTGTATATTCCTTTAGGAAGAAAAAATGGGCTAATACTCAAAGTTAGGTATAAGCAATGAACTCTGAGTAACACATGTATATCATAGAGCATCAAAGGATTTTTTTTAACAAAAGATGATGATTCATACTCAAATTTTTATTTCAAGTATCTGTTAGAAATAGATAATGATGATTACACTTATCTCTACTTATATATTTCAAATGTTTTTCAAAGGAAAGTTTTGATAAAATTTTATTGCTCATGTTTTTCAGTTAATTAAGCCAATGTATGTGGGATGTTAACCAAATAACTATATTGAATATTTTTGAATAGAAAAATGTAAATAAGTGGTAAGGAATGAAGGTTTATGAATAAAAAATTCACATATAAAGTACATTTAATCAAAACAGGTAGATTTAGGACAATTAAGTCATAAATTGTAAGGAAACATGCTTTAAATCACTGATAATGACTTAATTATTATAACCAAGTATTGAAGAATGAAAAGAAGAAATAACCAGGTAATAACCTAACTAAATGAAGAATATGGACATTTTAATAAACTGGGCAAGGATGACTTTTTAAAAAGTTTAGAGAGTTAGTCTCTTGCATATCACTATGTATTGTTCTACAATTGCTGATACACTGGAAAATTGAGTCACTTTCTCTGATGATTCTGAGGATGTCTTATGCCTCCTTTTTGCCTCACTAGATACTTTATGCCAAATTTGCAATTGATTTCCCAGGCTGCTATTTTTCATAAAGATATATTCCTGAAGAATTTACAGTAGAAGAGCTGAGTACACATGGATGAAACTCTAGCGGGAACAGTGATTTGAGCCTATTCACTTCTCACTAGGGACATATTCTGTCCCAAGAATAAGGGTAGTTTCACTGGAGGAGACTCTTACCAGCACGGTGGAACTCTCTTGTCCTGATCTTTAAATGATGTATTCAAATATGGTTCATATCTTAATAACTTCCTTCTATAGATCAAACTGTACATAGCATTATCTCATAATTAATAATGCTTTCCTCTTACTAAAATGGGCAGCTGTTTTAAAATGTACAAATTATGCTCAAAGAGAAAAGCAGTGAAATGATACCTACTTACCAAAACACATTCTCAGCTGGATTCTTTTCATTTTTCAACATGTGAAGATGTGAACCCATTCCTTTAACACACAATAGTTACATTTCTAGACTTCCACCTCCGTGGAGGTCACTGCTATCTCCATTTGCTCTCCTTAGAGAAAGGCAAGTGTCTTCAGTGCGTTACCTTGACAGGTCCTGGAGGATATACATTACTTTTCCTTGTCTGCTGATATATTGGGCATATCAACCTACCTAGCGTTGAGAATAATTATGTGTAGAGTTGAAAAATGCAAAGATAGACATATCTGACAACAGAGAAGACAGGAAGTCTGAGAACAAATCTATACTGGCAGCCTAATCTGGGAGTTTAAAAGGAATATGCAAACAGTTGAAAAGATGTACTTCACAGCCTTCTGTTATCATAGTACTTGGACTCATAACTGCAGTCTTCTAAACTGACTTCCTGTTTTAAGAACTAGAAATCCCTGAACTACTTGATCGACTGCAGAAAAGAAAAGAAAGAAAAAGCAAAAACCTCACTAAAGCACTGCTACTTATGTTAATATGACAGCAACTCAATTTGTTTAAGTGCTAATCAATGCTAAACAATGAGAGAGGTTCATGAATTACGTATTTCAAAAGAACCTGGTGCTTTTTAGTGGAATGTCACAAGGTTAACCAACTGGTAGACATGGGTTCCCTTGGGCACAATTTCAGCTGCAGTGCTTACTACTCTAGTTGATGGAAGAACAATAGCAAAATAGAGCTTTGTTTGAAATACATAATGAACTGCTCTCATGAACCTCAATCTTCAAAAATCATTATCCATGAGCGTTGGATATTGCAGGCAATTACCGGACCTTCGTTTGTCTGGCAATATCATCTCTTGTTGCTGTGTCTATTCCATAACCATTTCTCGGTAATTATTGATAGCACAATTGTCATAGATTGCCCTGTTAATACAAGTGCATTAGCAATTAAAACAACTTGTTATGTATTTCCTACTTCAGGGTTCTCTAGCCTGTCTCAAGTCTCTCTCCATTTTTCAGTAATGCTTACTTTTAAAAACCCGAGGGCTTTGTCTCCACTTTCCTCTGTCTGACTCATTTGTGTAACTATTTTTTCCTCAGTTTTCATTTTTATTACTATTCATGTCAGTATCCCTCTACTTTACCACTTGAAAGTCGAGGACAATTATCTTTGAAGCTGAAGTTGGAATATCAATATCAAAACTGTTTTTTTACATGTTTGTGACAACTGTTTACTGATGAAGTTAGAAACTTAACATCAATTAACTCTAAGACTATTTGAAACCCGTTTTTGCAAGGAATTTCTCTCATGGTGTCCTTGGTATTAAAAATATTACTATTACTCAGAATTATTTGAAAAATTGCATTGTTGTTAGCTTATCATGCCCTCAATAAAAAGGTGGCTATGTATCTAAACTGTACCTAGAAGTATTCACTTCTCTGGATAGCTTTTTATACATGCAATGGTAAATCCTGACATTTCTAACATTTCTGACTCTTAGCAATGCCGTACAATCATAACTCCTTATAAACAGAGTCCATTCTTGCAAAATGCGGTTTAGAATAGAGACTGTAGAAAAATTAATGAAGTAGCTATGTGACTTCACCAACATTATAATGGAGATGCTGATCTTGATAAATGGAAGCAAATTGCAAAAGACTTATTGCAATAACATTAAAATGCTGAATCAGGCTCCGAACAGTCTGTCAGTTCCTTTAATCAAAACTCAAATCACCTGCTGCCACATGTTAATGCTACATATTTTTTCTAAACAAGCAGAGAAAGGCTTAAGAAAACAACTAACTTAGGGTAGGCCCCATTCCCCCCAAAGGAATGTAGGATGTGGGCTTTCTTTTCATTTTATCTCAGATGTCTGCCATAAGCTAAGTTCAAGAGACCATGAAACATTAAAAGATGTAATGACACTAATGCCATATAATTGTATATGACCATATGATGCAGAAATGATTTGACATCTATCCAAATTAGGCTGTTTAGAAATCAAATGAATATATAATATTAAAATTGTTATTTAGGAAGATTGCATGTTCTTCAGTTTAATGAATGTATAACATAATCTTTTCTATATTAAAGCATGTTATTGTCTCATGTATTATGTGTATAATTATATCATAGCTTATAATTGCCTTACAAGTATTTATTTAAGGTGTTAAATTAGGAAACCAATGTATTTATGCTTTTTATGAACATGACTTATGACATATCTGTAAATATTTAAAAGAATTGTTCCACACTGCCTAGTAAAAAGAAATTATCTTCAGATGTTCAGATGAGATGTTTCCTCATCTGAAGTGTTATTTTATTCTCCATTCTTCTTCCCTCAAGTAAAACAATCTGTCTTAGATTTTGTTTTGTTTTGCTTTGATAATTTCTTCTCTTATGGTATCTGAGCATAATAATATGAAAATATTATTAGGAGACTGATATATTAGTGTCTCACCTTTAAGATGGTGGCATTTTGTGGGACACTACAAAAATCTCCAAAGTTGATAGATATGCCAAAAATAAATGCTCCTAAGGAAGTAGAGAGAAAGAAATCCCAATTCTGATAGAATTGGGGAAATAAATTACACAAAAAGTTATTGGAGGGTTTTCCATTCAATTTGCTGAAAGAAATACACTTTTCACTAGGGAAATCCAGTCAGTTACTATCACTCTACTTTGGCATTCTGATTCAAATCTATATGATATTTCCCAGATGAATGCTGGCTCCTCCAATCACACACTAGCTAATAAATTGAAAGTGTCTCTGAGCTTTACAGCATAATTTGGGGGAACTGTAATATGCAAAAGTAATTTCTCTTCTTATAGCCATTTCCTACTTATTTAAAATGAGAATTGTCAGATAATTCAAGGACTACCTAAATGAACAGACATACGTATGAGTTCCTAATGATTTCCCAGGACACAAGATCAAAGTACTGAAAAAAGGAGAATTCCTTCATAGATAAAATGAGAGTTCCTGTGGCCAGGATTCTCACCTGGCCCTGATTGACTAGCTCACTGCACACCTGTGGGCAATACATGGCTGTTGACTCTATAAAAAAGAGCTCCGCCCAGTGCTCTGGGCACGACATGGTGGCAGGGCTGCAAGGCTGCAGGAGAGCAGAGCAGAGGCTGGAGTGGTGGCAGTGGCGAGGACAGAGGCCCAGAGGACGGCTGTGCAGGACGACGGTGCAGAGAGGCCCAGAGGACGGCTGTGTGGACAGAGGGGCCCAGAGGACTGCTGTGCAGACAGAGGGGCCCAGAGACAAAGGCTGGCTTGCTGCATGCAGACTCACTCTGAGTGAATGGGATTTTAGTGACTGAACTGCCGCTGTGAGAATAAAGTTGGGTATAACCCTTTCACCCCAAGAACGTTTTGCTGTCATTTTCTTTGGTCACGCTGAATCCATACCGAACTTGCCTGGGCTGAAACCCATTGGCAAGACATCCTTAAAGGAGTAATATTTAATACTCAGCCTAAAACAGTGTCATAATTGTTACCATTGTTTTTTAAATATATTAACAATAAAGAAAATAAACTGCTTCAGCTACTATGAGTTGAAAACAATATTCAGAAGAAAAATTGTGTTTCTCAGAAGTATAGAGCTTAATTGTTCTATAACCATAAAAATTTATGAAATCCATTTAATCTCTTATTTTAAATATGGTTTTTATAATGAATGCATTTCCTTACTTAATTCTACTGAATATAGCTGAGATAACTTCAAATTTCCATGATGTAGTCACACTAGAAATCTCACACTCAAAATCACTCAGGCCTTAAGAGAACCTAAATGACCAAGACCTTATTTATGCAGTTAAATTGCTTATTAAGCAAGTAAGAAAATTTCAAGCTAATGAAAATCAGCATTCTTTAACTTCCATTAATCATTCCACATAATTATTATTTGCCACTGCAGGTATATACTTGGAGGGTAAGACACCAGTAGACATGCTATACAATGAACACCTTTTTTAACCAGCTTGTTCATAATTCCAACATTAAATGCTAAAAGACAAATTCAGTAAACATTTGGAAATAATTATCATGATTTGATTAGGTCTGAATTATGTATAAATCTGTCACAAAGTATATTTAATATATTAAAGAAATGTATGTAGTTGTCTTTCTCATAATTTAGAAAAACCTTTAAAAAGTTTGTAATTTTGAGTGCAGGCAAACACAAAAGACAAGGGGATAAAATGAGTATGCCCTCTATCACAGAAAACCATAATCTTTATGGAACATATATCTACTTCCCATTTAGCACTCTTTGTTTATAAGACCTATGTTTGTTAAATTATTTACTATTTTGAGAATCAGATAACTCCTTATCATCAATAGAAAAACTTCTTATAAAAACTGTTTTCAATTAAGCAGTTATCACTATTTCTGTGGCCTAAAGAATAATCCCTTTTAAAAAATATTTGCAAAGAGAAGTAGACTCCCTAATTAACTTTCAATTTCATGATTCTTAAATGCATAGTTAACGTTATGCTTGTGATTAAAAATAGTAATTTCACATTAATGTTTAATATTAAAAGCCATAAATAATGCATGCCTTTGGTATTGTATTTTTAATCATCCATAACATATGAAATGAGAAACTCATATATGTTAGCATCAAGCAACCTTCAGACAAATCCTCCTTACTATTTTAATATGTAATGTAAGTCTTTCAAAAATTACCTCGCAAAAATGTAAGACAAGCTAGATATGTAATTTCTAGCAGCCACAGGAAAGAAAGCAAGAAAAACAGGTGAAATTAATTCAACATATTTAACCCAAAATATCTAAATATTCTCATTTCAACTTCCAATCAATATAACAATTATTGATGAGGCATTTTACATTCTTTTATCCAAACTAAGTGACCAAAATCTGGTTTATATATTATATGTATAGCAAATCTCAATTCAGACTAGCTGTATTTCAAGTGCTTCATGGCCACATATAGCTACAAGCTGCCAAACTAGTCAGCACAGGTAAGAAATATCTCCTGCAATGGTATTTTACTTTTGATAGATGTAAATGAATTAAGCCTGTGAAGTTCCAGTTCTGTAATATTTTTGTTTTCCTTCGTTCTTGCATAGGTGCTATTTGGGAAGAATAAAATGTTCTGACCCATAACTCAACATTCCTTCTTTAGTTTTCAAAGTCTCAGTATGCCAGATGGTAGAATTTCTATGCAATATTTTTTTTTTGCTTCTACAATGTGAGTGTGGGGGTTGTAAAAGATTTAACATAGCTGAGCACATACTGTTAAGTAATGGCAGAATTCCAGGGTAAAAGAACACAGCCAGCCATGGCATGTGGGTGGCTTTCTTTTTTTTTCAACCAAGTTGAGACTTGTAGCGAATGAATTTCTAGCACAAGAAGAGTTAGGTTAGGGTGGGAGGGGCTTTCAGTTCAGTCTGCAGAGTCCAGTAAAAGGTTAATTTGAATGCCAAATAATCAGAACTATAGGTAGTATTTTTCTCATACCAGTGAAAAAACCTATGGCCAAATGAACACTTGACTCAGAATGTGTGAAAGAGAGCAGGCTAAGCTCACTGAAAATCAGAATTATAGAATCAAGCAATTATAGAATTATATCCACTGATATTCTTTATGTAATAACCACTCTTTTAAAGCCCTCTTAAATCATGAGGTAGTTCGACTCTGGTACTCCAACCCAGTGCCTGTGATCTTCTGGAGGTGCAATTACTGTATGCTCGTACATCCTCCCATACTTTAATTGTCACTGTAATCATATGTCTTTTAATTTCATACTTAGATAAATTACTTAAATGAAAATATTTGATCTCTTGCTAATATTACACAATTTCAAAGAAGGGAGATATTCAGAAGTTAATTCAATGGCTATTACTGCAATCTTCCAAATTCATCAAAAAACTAGATGACCGGCTGTGGATAAAATGAGAGTTTTTGTGGCCAGTGTTCTCACCTGGCTGTGGTTGACTAGCTCACTGCACACCTGTGGGCACTACATGGCTATTGACTCTATAAAAAGAGCTCTGCCCAGTGCTCTGGGTGCGACATGGTGGCAGGGCTGCAAGGCTGCCGGAGAGCAGAGCAGAGGCTGGAGTGGTGGCAGCGCCGAGGACACAGGCCCAGAGGACGGCTGTGCAGACAAGCCCAGAGGACAGCTGTGCAGAGAGAGGGGCACAGAGGCAGAGACTGACTTGCTGCATACCAACTCGCTCTGAGTGAATGGGATTTTAGTGACTGACCTGCCACCTGGAAATAAAGTTGGGTATAACCCTTTCACCCCAATAATGTTTTGCTGTTATTTTCTTTTGTCTCACTAAATCTGTAGCGAACTTGCCTGGGGCTGAAACCCATTGGCAAGACACAGGAGTACCTCAGAGATATTGTAGGTTCAGTTCCAGACAACTACAATAAAGGGCATATTGCAATGAAGTGAAGGGAGTCAAATGAATTTTTGATTTCCCAGTGCATACAAAAGTTATGTCTGTACTACACTGTAATCTATTAAGACTGAAATGGCACATCTAAAAAATATGCATAACTTAATTTAAAAATATCTCATAGCCATTAAAATATACTATAATTTTAAAATACCATATTATCATTAAAATATACTAATTGTTATCTGAGCTTTCAGTGAGCAGTTATCTTTTTTTCTGTTGGAAGGCCTTGCCTTAATATACGCTGCTGACTGATCAGATTGGTGATTGCTGAAGGTTGGAGTGGCTGTGGCAATTTCTTAATATAGGACAACAGTGGTTGCCACACTGATTCATTCTTCTTTAGCCCAATGAATTCTAGGTAACAAGTGTTGCTGTTTGATAGCATTTTATCCACAGTAGAACTTATTTCAGAATTGGAGTCAATCATCTCAAACCCTGTGACTACTTTAACAACTAAGTTTATGTAATATTCTAATCCCCTAGTTGTGTTGATTCAACAATCAACACAGCATCTTCACCAAGAGTAGATTCCACCTCAAGAAACCACTTCTTTGCTCATCCATGAGAAGCAACTCCCATTCCATTGAAGCTTTGTCATGAGATTGCAACAATTCACATTTTCAGACACTTCTAATTCTAGATCTCTTGCTATTTCCACCACATCTGCAGTTACTTTTTCCACTCAAGTCTTGAATCCCTCAAAGTCATCCATGACAGGTGGAATCCATTTCTTCCAAATTCCTGCTAATGTTGACATTTGGTCCTCTTCCCATGAATCACAAAAGTCCTTAATGGCATCCAGAACGGTGAATCCTTTCCAGAAGGTTTTCAGTTGACTTTTGATGCCATCAGAGGAATCACTATCTATGGCTGCTATAGCCTTAGGAAATATATTTCTTCAATAATAAGACTTGAAAGTTGAAATGACTCCTTGATCCTTGGGCTGCTGAATGGATGTTGTGTTAACGGGCAGGAAACAACATACTCTCCTTGTCCATCTCCATCAGAGCTCTTGGGTGACCAGGTACATTGTCAATGAGCAGTCATACTTTGAAAGGACCTTTTTCTGAGCAGTAGGTCTCAACAGTGGGCTTAAATATTCATTACACCATGTTACAAACAGATGTGCTGTCATCCATGCTTTGTTGTTCCACTGATAGAGCACAGGCAGAGTCGATCTAGCATCATTCTTAAGGAATTTAGGATTTTTAGAATGGTCAATGACCATTGGCTTCAACTTAAAGTCTCCAGCTGCATTAGCCACTAACAAGAGAGTCAGCCTGTTCTTTGAATATCTGAAGCCTGACATTGACTTCTCTCTAGCTATGAGAGTCCTAGATGACAACTTCTGAGAGAGGGCTATTTCATCTATATTGGAAATCTGTTGCTTTGTGAGGTCACTTTCATTAGTTTTCTGAGCTAGATCTCCTGGATAACTTGCTGCAGCTTCTTCATCAGCACTTGATGCTTCACTTGCTCTTTTATGATGTGGAGATGGCTTCTTTCCATAAGCCTCGTGAATGAACTTCCACTAGCTTCAGATGTTTCTTCTGCGGCCTCCTCACCTCTCAGAATCGAAGAGAGCTATGACCTTGCTCTGCGTTGGGCTTTGGTTTAAGGGAATTTTGTGTCTGGTTTGATCTTCTATCCAGACCACTCAGACTTTCTCCATATCAGCAATACGGCCGTTTTGTTTTCTTATCATTTGCATGTTCACTGGAGTAGCATTTTTAATTTCCTTTAAGAACTTTTCCTTTGCATCCACAACTTGGCTAACTGATGAAGAAGCCTAGTTTTCAGCCTATCTTTGTTTTTGACATGCTTATTAAGCCTAGTCATCTCTAGCTTTTGATTTGAAGTAAGAAAGCACCACTCTTCCTTTCACTTGAATGCTTAGCGGCCACTGTAGGGTTATTAATTGGGCTAATTTCAGTATTGTTGTGTCTCAGGGAATGAGGAGGCCCAAGGAGAAGGACAGAGATAGGAAAAGGTTGGTTGGTGGGGCAGTCTGCACACACACAACATTTACGGATTAAGTTGCCATCTTATATGGACATGGTTCACAATGCCCCAAAGGAATTACAATAGTAACATCAAAAATCACTCATCACAGATGACCAAACATAATAATGAAATTTGAAATATTGTGAGAATTACCAAAACATGACACAGAGACGCAAAGTGATCCAATGGTGTTGGCAAAATGGCCCTGACAGACGTGCACTGCACGGGGTTGCCACGATCCTTCAATTTGTAAAAAATGCAGCATTGGCAAAGCACAGTAAAGTGCAGGTAAATAAAATGAGGTGTGCCTGTATGGGTTATCTTTGTAGATAAGTGCAGTTAATGACTATACTGGCACTCTTTAGAGAATGTACATTTTGCTCATTATATTGTGAATTTAATTCTGAGGCCTGTTATAACTGTAATTATTTATTTAATCATGATGAGAGTAGATGATTTCACAGCCACAGGGAATAAAATTGTAAAGTATACTTAATCTGCTTTAGTTCCTCCTATTTTTATGCTGCTTTCAATGTCTGTCTCAGATATTGATGTCTTGAGCCATAACTTCCCAGTGATCTCTCTCCACTTGTCCCAGGGCTACTCATCGTCACTCAGTCCTCTACAGCCTTATGGCAAATGGAGATAGTCACATGGCTGGATGTTTTCAAATTAAGCATGATATGTACCTTTCTGTTCTTCTCATTGAATACTAATGCCTAAAAGGGAAAGGGGTCATGGTGAGAGATGATATGCGTCTATAAACTATTTCTGGAGTATATTTTGTACACCTACCTAAATGGGACATTAGAAGTTGCAAATGCTATGAGGAAAATCAATTATATATACATAAACACATATGTGTATGTGTTTAATTTTTGAATGCTCTGCTTAAATAGTTCATAAACATGACAGGTCACATGCTTTCACAATGACCACAGCCAAATTATCACATGCTTGTAAGACATACCTTTACAAAACAGTTTAGACCAAGTAAGAAATATTACACTTAGTCATTTATATTGGTATTATTTCATAACTTAAGTATTGACAAATGTGTGTTTAAGTATGAATTCTGACCAGGATTGGGATTTACCATAATGAAATTGTACAACTTAATATTCATTTTCAAAATATTGATATTTATTTCAGTGCTGTATTTTTCCTGTGATTTATAATCTCCAGAAATTATGGTGGATAATTGAATTTGATATCATAGTTCAAGGTACATATATTTCTCTGTTGTCTGAAGAATTTCCATCATCATTAACAATGCAGGCTCTTGGAGAAGTAAAGATAATATATACCCCTAAGTATTTCTAAAAAACAAAAATACAAAATGTTGAATTTTGTTTTAGATCTAAGTTAAACTGAAATTTGTAATATGGTACTGCTATAGAGCTATTAAAAGCTATTAAAATGCCGATTCCATGTGTCTGATAAACACTTGACTATATGACATGAGTGCATTAGTTTTGTACTTAAAAGCAAAATGGCTGAGTTAAAGTTCAAATGATATATAAAGAGTAGATATCTGAGGCATACTTCTTGACAATAAATATTGTATGCCAGAAAATTTAAGCATCGTAATGATATTATGTCATGTTTATACAGGACTTTTGCATATATTACATTATTTATTCCTCAAAACCCTTGTGAATTAGCTAACATAGGGATTATTAATCTTCTGTTAAAAATGAGAAAACTGGAATTCAAGAATGTATTTTACTTTTCTAGGGTGATAATTTAGGTCCAGGGATATTTTCAGTATACCACATTGCTTCTGAGTGTTCAAAATCTCATTTTTACCTGACTCTGAGTTTTAAATGACCATATAATTGTACAGCCATTTTAGTTATAAATCTTTTGAAAGGCCTATTACCATATTCTCTATTTTTTGTCATTCTAGAAATCTAACTTTATTTCAACATAATTTACATATTATAAAATGCACTAATTATGTACAGTTCGATGTGTTCTCACAAATGTGCACATTCATGTAGCCACCACCACAATCAAGTTACAGCATATTTTCCACCAAACCAAATAGCTTCATCATGCCTTTTTATAGTCGGTCTTCCTTTGTCCCTGTCCCAGCTTTATGTCACTATAGGTTAGTTTTGTCTATTCTAGAATTTCATATAAATTGAGTCACACAGTAATTACGGATATTTGCATGATAATTGAGGAGCTTATTGGTTCTAAATTGAACTGTGCAGTAATGTTTATAAAGGGAAATTACTCTTGAGGTTTAGTAGTAATGTGAAATCCTAATAGTTGAGGATGTTTGACATTTTAAATTCTATTTTTTTAGGCAGTGTATGGAATTTTCAAAAATTTTCTGAATTGAAGTATAGTTGTATACAATATTATATTGGTTTTCAGTATATAGCACAGTGATTAAACAGTTACGTATTTTATTAAATCCTTACAAACTGGTGTAGTTACTGTCTGTCAACATAGAAGGATGTTATGGAACTGTTGACTATATTCTCAATGTTGTACTTTCATCACTGTGACTAATTTATTTTGTGATTGAGATGGAATTCTAGGACCATTGTTGCATAACAAAGACTAAGGATTCATTTTAATTACAAGTCTATCCAAACTTCCTAACTTACAAACTGAGTGACCCTTCAGTGCACTGCTCTGTACTGAAGGCTCTGCAGCATTAACACATCCACTATAAATAGCCTGGTGGTATGTCAAGTTACTAATGGACAAAAGTTACTTTTATAGCTCCTATGACTGTTGTTATACTGTACTAAAATTGAAGAATGATGAGTTTACTATGCATTCAAATAAAAATGTCAATATGCTATGAATTTTCAAGAACTATACCACAACACACAATAATTTAAAGTTTAAGATAAGCATTGTTATTAAATGCAGATGCTATCATGGAAAATGTGGGAGGAAATCACTGAGTACAAAATTTCTCAAAAGGATTAATTTGACTTGAAGAAGGACTCAATCTTGGACATTCTTCAGGTCTGTGAAATAGATTCTCTCTCTTGTTTTTTAGTAAGTACATTAAGGATATCATAACTGGTCATAGATATGCTATGTATATTCATTATAAAATAAAGACAGTTTTACCAAAAACACCTGCTTTTTTCTTGTATTCAATGAAAGTATTGGAATGTATTGGCAATCATTAAAGTTAAAATATTACAAAGAACTTAAATCTTCTTCTGTGTTAGAAGCACATGATTATTTTAAGTAAAGAGACAATTTATTCAACCCAGCTAATTCAAATTTGCCCTCCCAGGGCAAATAGCTTTAATTACTTAATTGTAACTTCTTATTGAGGAATTTGTTTAGTAATTCTCAATCCTGTTCATGCTTTTGAATTACCTGGCTAGCTTTTAGAAAATACTAGTGTACAGGCCCCTCAGCCAGATACTCTGATTTATGTCTCTGGGTCAGGCCAAGGTACTGGTACTTTTAAAAATCTGGTTAGGTGATTCAAATGTATAGCCAAAGTTGAGAACCAATGGACTAGATGATCTTTAGGTCCTCTAAAGTTTTGTGATCTTGAGTCTGTTCTTCTGCTAGTTAGGATGAAATACTTTAATATTTTACATGTTTAAAAAACTGGAGAAGGCAAAAGACTTTATACTTGGAACTTGCCTTAATACCACTGTCTTTGTGCCTGCAGTGGTTGTGCATCGACTTTGGTTGTACATTGGAATTTCTTGGGTGTACTCAAAAATACTGGTGATCCCTCAGGCATCCTGTAGCGACAGTTGTGAATCACTGATCTAGTCACTAGAACAAGTCCCCATGGTCTTCCTTTTGTCACTCTGGTATGTTTAGAACAAAACACAGAGGAAGTAATTCATATATCTCATTCCCTAGATCTCTATTGCTATAAAATTATAGAAAAAGTAGTAGACAAAGTCCGAAGACTTGGATCCACCTGAGCTTTGACAATTATTTAACCTTTCTGAGTCTTAGTTTCTCTATTATTTTAATATGAGAAAGAATAAATAATCTTGATATGATAGAAAATGTAAAATATTTCCTAAAATGTTGCTGAAATATTTACTATCAATTATCAGATGATATTTTAGATGAACTTATTAAATATTTAGAGGAAAGGAACAATTTAAGATGGGTCATGTTGTTTGGAAATAGTAAATACGCACTGATGCCTCTAAAGGGCTACAGTTCGAGTTCTGGCTCCATCCCTTGCCTTATCCATGAACCATTCACTTCATCTCTCCAGACTTCTTCTGTTGTAAGGGTTAAAGAAATAACCTAGTCTTAGATTGTTCTTAGAATTGAATTCAATTATGTATGAAAAAGTGTTTCCAAATATCTATGTTAATAACTATCTCTATGAAACAAAGCTTGAACGTGTAAAAACTAGTGTTTCTGACTTCTTATTCAGAGTAACCTATCTGAATATCTACTTACAGAAAACCTCTTAATTGTTTCAAATTGTTGCTAATGAACTCAATTCCATAATGGATACATTAAATTTAGTATACACCTGCTTGGGTAAAGTATAATCAGTAGAAAATAATGTCAGCTTACTGCTCTTAGAAAAGTACATTGGACTCAATTTTATTTAATATCCTTGTGATTATCTATGTCATTCTCCCATGGAAGAGAAGTTGTTTTAATCAGTACAATTGCTAATTAGTACAATTGCTACTGCAAACCTGCCAGTGCTGTGAACCAAACTTAAAACAAGAAAATTTTCTAGGCATTTCAAAAAGCAATGCTTACTTTAGCCACTATTTATCTGGTCAGTCATGGAACCCCTAAAGATGCATTAAAATTATAGATGCTTAAATATTTATACTTCATTTAAAATCAATTTCGTACAAATGTGGTTTTAGAAGTAAATTTACAATGTCTAAGAAGACTGACATCTATAGATGTTAGAGTGTGATGAAGAATTATCTTATATACAGACAGATATGCCTAAGTACAATCAGATTTGTAAAGTTTAGTTTATTATAAAATTTCAAGTCTCAAATGTGCTTTGACTTTTCAAAATATGCCCATCGATATGAGATAAATGATCAGAAATTTCTCAGAAATAAAATTAAGGCTATGCAGGTGTGGTGTGGTAATTATAGGACCAAAAAGACTCTGCCCACTGAGATTAGCAAAGGTGGCAATATTCTTAAAGAACAGTGTGTAACATGCTTCTTTTACTTTGAAGCAATGCCAAAAATGAGGCAGATATTTATCATTCTGTATCTAATACAACGAGTGGAAACTGGAAAGCCAACTGATAAAAGGAATGATAATAAAATAGGCTATTTTGTCATGTTGGATCCACCTTACCTATTTTTTTTAAATTTTCTAATTATCTGCAGACCAATTATAGAGGAACCTGGATGGAGGTGACAAATTGTGAGATCTGTAGGTGCCATGGTCCTCAGGGAAGTCAGATTTTTAGGTTACCGGAGGAACCTAGATAAGGTAGGTAGCCTCATTAATGATGGGACAGTTAATCAAGACGTTTCTAGAATGGAGGGAGTTTGTTTTGTATACAAAAACAGTTCGATGACTAAAGTACTGGGAGGCTCTACCATTTTGCGGCAGGTGGGTGTAATGTCTATCAGTCCAACTGGGGCAAAATAGGCTTTGAACATGTATGTAGGACATGTTAGGATATTATTTTTAAGTGCTTTGTGTGTGTATAATAGAATATAATTTAATGTTCACTGGGTTATTTTATTTTATTTTTATTCTTTGTCCTCAGCATGTTTTTACTGGAATAAAGTTGATATAAAATATTATGTTGGTTTCAGATGTACAACACAGTGACTTGATAATTATATACATTACTAGATGCTTGCCATAGTTAAGTGAAGCTTCTTCTTCAGTGACACCAATTTATGACAATATTATTGTTTGTTTCTATATGTTGTATTTCCATTCCTATGATTATTTTACAATTTGCAGTTTGTGCCTCTTTATCCCTTCCACCTATTTCACCCATGCCCCACCTCCTCTTCTCTATGGTAATCAGCACTCTGTTATCCATATTTATGTGTCTGTTTCTTTTTTGTTTGTTTTGTTTTTTAGATTCCACATATAAATGAAATCATACGGTATTTGTCTTTCTCTGCCTGGTTTATTTCACTAATGTGATACCTTCCAGGTCCATCCATATTGTCACAAATGGCAAGATTTCCATCTTTTCTTTATGGCTAAATAATATTCCATTGTGTATATGCACCACAACTTTTTATCCATTTATCTATTGATGGGTACTTGGGTTGCTTCCATATCTTGGCTATTGTATAGTGCTGCAGTGACACAGATGTCATGCATCTTTTCAAACTAGTGATTTTATTTTCTTCAGGTAAAGTCCCAGAAATTGAATTGCTGGGTCATATGGTATTTTTATTTTTAATTTTTTGAGGAGCTTCCATATTGTCTTCCACTGGGGCTGCACCAATTTTCATTCCAACCAACAGTGGAGGAGGGTTCCCTTTTCTCCACATCCTTGCCAATGTTTCTTATTTATTCTTTTGGACAGTAGCCTTTCTGATTGGTGTGAAGCAATACCTCATTGTCATTTTGATTTACATTTCCCTGATCATTAGTGATGTTGAGCATTTGTCCTTGTGTCTGTTTGCCATCTGTATGTCTCTTTTAGAAAAGTATCTATTCATTTCTGTTCAGTACGTTTTACAAAGCATGATCTGTAATAATCTGAATAGGAGTTATCTGGGAGCATGTAAAAGTATAATTGTGATTCAGGTGGTTGGTGAGTATCTTGCAAGAAACATCTACCTTTTTGTTCCCTTTTTTGTATTAATCTCTCTCTTGTTAGCAATTGTTTGTAATAGTTTTCCTGTAATGAAATATATTTTTTAAGCAAATTGTGTCATTGGACATGGGAAAAAAATGATAGCAATTATTCTGTATTCCAATAAAGTGAAATAAGGCCAGATTAGAAGTCATAATTTAGTTTCAGTAGATATTAGAGCTTGTGATAGTAAAGTTTGTTCTTTTCAGGAAATTTAAGTGAACTTATTTATATCCAACTTTGAAGAGGAAAAGCAAACATCTACATTTCCTATTATATACACTAATTTAGTTTAAAAATTTTTAAATGTATTAGTGTATCTTTAATAATAGAATGATCTTTCTTGGTGTGTTTCCATCATCATTCTCTACTACCTGTAGATCTCTATCTTATTGACCAAAATTGTTCTGCTTATTCACCTATTGACCACTTAATTTAGTTTATTGGAAAATATAACTCTTTGTGTGAAACTGTAGTTATAGAACATAAATCAGGGTAGAAACAATACAATAGTTCACCCATTCCATTTCTAAATAGTCAATATTTTTTCATACAATGCACCTTTGAGAATTTTTCCTACCCTATATTTAATTTCATAAGTATGAATCATCTGTTAATTTTGAGGGGTATTCATTCCAGATAAAATCATTATTTTGTTTTCTGTAAAAAAATTACTTTTCTTTCCTTCTTTCTTGGTTTTCTTTCCTCCTTTCTTGGTTTTCTTTCCTAATAGCATTGTATCACTCTTAATTCTATTTGCCCTGGAGTTAAAAGTGTGTGTGAGTGTGTGCATGCATGACATCCCAGCCACACAACTTACCTATGTTAAAAGCCTTTCCTAATCCTGTCTCTGTATCTATTCACTCAAAGGATATAGGTTTTATGGGTAAAAATCAACATAAGTAAAGAAGCAAAACAAAGTTGCACAATATATGCATGGGAATACTTTCATTCTTGGCAGTAATTACAAGGAGGGATTTTCCCCTTCATTCAGTGTTGGACTCCAGATTCCAAGATCCTTGAAATACTTTTTCTAGTTTTTGCCTAGAACTCATGGAGGCCTAAATTGGAATTATATAACTAGCCATTTTACATCTTAGGCCAGTGGGTCTCAAACTTTTAGTGTTCAGAAAAATCACCTGAAAATCTTGATAATATATAGATTTTAAGGCTCCACACCCATATGCAGTGATCTGGTAGGTCAGAGATAATATTAAGGAAGCTGCATGGTGAACAGGCACCTCAGCATCTCCGTCTGCACATCGTTCTTGGACTCGGTTCTGAGAAGCATTAATTTAAGTTATGCCTATCCTGAGCAAATACTTTGTTTAGGATTTCTGTTTGAATGAACAAATCATTTTCACCTCTGTGACATATCCATGCCACAGTGTGAATAAACTGTGAGGAAATAAAGTACTAGGATAAACTTTCAGAAAGTGACTCAGACTAGATATTACTTTATAATAATTTTTTAAATTCTGAGCAGATTTTACTTTCTTCAAGGATATTTTATCTTTCTCAGACTTAAATAACGTTTCTGTTCCAAGGTCATTCCACTTCCAAAAAAATATTTCGTCTAGACCCATGAAATGGACTTGTAAAAACTGACCAAGTTTCAACCACATTCTTTGTATCTGATTTAATCCTCACAAAAATTCAGTGAGAGTAACTATCACTTTTTCATCTCACAAATGGATAAATGATCTTTAATATGATCGATTTCCCTAAGAAATACATTTAGTAAAAATAAGTATGTGCTTCAGATATATCCACTTGGGGCCATGACTCTCTTTCCACTGTATTAGGCACTAGTGTACAAAGTGGATAATATATATTTATAGTCAGAGGCTCTGGGAAGGTGTGAATGACTTCTTGCTGGTATGCCATTCTTCATTATAGAAATGAAGGAATAGACTTCAATGAAATTAATTCAGTTGGAAGACTTGCTGGCACCATTCTTGTGACTACAACTATTGAATTGGCATAGGAGGTGTTAAGAGAGACTTGTTGGTTAAAAAAAAAATGAAAAGAAAAGAAGTCTCTGTAAGGAAATATGTTAACCTCTAGCCCAAATGTTGTTCTAATAGCAGCAGGTTTATGGTCTCTAAAATGGTCATGCATAATTTTCCTTGAATTGTCTTCTAACATTTTGCCTGTCTCTGAGAGAAAAACCAATGAAAAACCACAGCATTTGTTCATAATTGTCATGCTCAAATGAAGTTGAGCCAAACTTAGGAATCATTCCCAATGCAGTGTAGTGAGAAACCAGTGTTTATCACCCGGGAAGGAAAGCAAGGGTCTCAGCTATGGTTTGCTCGGGAATGTTTGTAGTAAGGTCTGTGATCAATTAAGCGGTCCCTCTGTTGGATTTTGCTGAGATCAGACTTTGATGCTTACAATGTAGAACAGATATATTAAAAGGGTTGGAAAAGGATAAGTGTCATAAAAGCAGAATTACATCAAAAGGGAAAAATAACTGAAGCCCCATAGCCTTTGTGGCACTGAGGGTTCCCCCATCAAATATGTAAAATCTTCAAATTACACTATTTCAGTAAAATCCAGTTTGAGTCATTTATTTTTATCGACATTTCACTTTTGGTTTCCTGCCAACTAACACAACATTCTGATCTGAATACATAAATACAATAAAATTGACATCTGCCCAGCTGGTTTCACTCAAAATTTCTAGATGCTCAGTTTTTATTTTCTGGCACAAAAAATGCACAAAACCTTTCTCTGTGCATTCAAATGACCTCTTAGACACTAAGATCTAGTGTATTAGAGGTATGTGCTGAAAATCATTTGGGAGGAATGGAATTATTTGATAAAGAAAACTCTTCACTTGAAATATTAGGAAGAATTTCTTAAAGTCCCTCTGAGTTCTAAAACACTGATGTTCAATGAAATAGGCTCACTGTATTTCATTCTTCTTGCTTCTTGTTTATACCATTTTATGCACATCATCCATACAACAAAACTCTTTATCACCTAATTGGGCTACACATTGTGGTAGTGTAAGGGAATAATGGTGAACAAGACAAAAATGGTATTGGCCCTCACAGAGTTTATATACTATTCCAGATAGCTTTTCCGAAATCTCCACAGCCATTAAGTGCTCTCATTTTTCTATTAATCGTTGGTATTATGAGAGCAAGAGTCTTTTTCTGACATAGTCAGCTATTTACATATACCTGGTATTATGGCCAGAAAACAAATATCCTAGCATGCAACTTCTTTGATAAATTCATACATACCTTGACTCATCAGCAGTTCTATATGTCTAAAATTAAATTATAATTACTATAATTTTAAATCATAATCTGGGACCTCTGAGGACAAAGAAGTGAGCCATCCCTATGATCATAGTAAACTTTGTAAAAACTCCATGGATTTTTTTCCATTGCCTTCACATGATTCCTGGACTATAATAGGCAGTCAGTGAATACCTGCTGCATGATTAGAGAGTGTAATGTAATTGAAGGAACACCTGGGCAGAAATAAGGAAATCCTCAATCTCACTTTAATTCTACTGTTGAATTACCATGTGACAATTGCAAATTTGTTTCAAATTTTGCAGTCCAATCATGGACTTAGATTTCCTTAACTATAAATTCAGGACAGTTGACTTCATGAAATTTATTTCCTTCTAGCTCCAATCTAGAACTATATAGTACAAGAATATCATTTCCAAGATGTTTGGAAGAAGGTATTTTTCATTGTTGCTATAGCAGTCTTTATTCCTGTTGGCTGCTTACAGCAAACGTTTCAAAAACAAAAATAAAGAGAGCGAAGGGAAAGAGAAAAAGGATGGAGGAAAAGGAAGAGAGTGAAGAAAAGAAAATGCCAAGTAAAAACAAACTGATCACATAACTTGTTTCTAATCACCTTAGTATATAGTACATAAACTCCTCAAAAGTAAGAAACATATAGGAGTGTTTCTCTATCAGTTTCCTGAGGGAATTTAAACTAAAGCTTAGAGCTAAGTACTTCTGGTTTAGCAAATTCAGGAACAGCTTTATTTCTGTTAGGACTTTGGCCCACCAAAAACTTAATTGAACACTTTTGCAATTTTTCATTATAGCAATAAAAATGGTTAACTTTTTATTTATGAGCATATTTAAACTGTCATATCTTAAGTACTTCAGTAGGGAAAATGAATGCCTTATAAATAGTATTATTACTGTTCACATTAGCACTAATCTTATTCCTGGAAACACAATAGAGTAGTTTTCCTATGGACTCAATAGATTATTAAAACTATTTTGGCTCTTTCCTTCACACTTTTAAAAAAATTAATATTCTCATCTGATGCATGAGCAGAAATACGTGTATTGCTAAACTTCTACCTTTATTTTAATTTTTGTAATAATTATAGTGTTATGAAAAAATCTGTCTCCTTATTTACTGAAAATTGAACTTTAGGATCTTTTTTTAATCTTAAAATAAAGATGGTGGAAGATTTGGCGTCCTTACAATATTGCAGTTAAGCATTGCAAAGATGTGTTCATATTGCAAAATATTTATAAAATGTTTTATCTGATGTAATTAAATCCCAGTTGTATGGAAAGCTTAAATACTTCACTTCTCATCATTTTTTACTCGTAGAGACACTGCATGTATTTTAGGCACCATTTGCTCTACTTTTTGAAATTCAATATTAGATATGTGTTTACAAGTGTTATTGATCTGGGTAAACTTTCTTGAGACCTGATTGAAATACTGCAGGGGGTACCAGCTTCAAGTTGTTTTAAGGTGGCTAATGAGTGATTCTTAGGATTTTTGGGAGAATGAGGGCAGTTATAAAAAAGAACAGCAACACTGCATAGCACCATACATTCTCTCAATTAACAGTACTTTCTTTACATTAAAACTTTTGTTCAGCTGAGCAGCTGACTGTGCTAATTCTTCAGAGTTGTGTTAAGCCTTACTCATATTTTTCCCCTAAGCCTACTTGCCAGGAATAGCAAGAGAAAATTAAATATTTCAAGGTCAGGGAAAATGAGATTACATAGCTGTTTCATTGGTATTGTCATTCAGTGTATTACATGTTTATAAATCTGGCGACCTTGGTCTGATTGTAGCTTTTTCATGATCTTGTATACACACACACACACACACGTGCACACACACACACACACACACATACCACATATACCTATATAGAGCTCTCATAGATATCCATGTCTTTCTTCTCCAATCCTGTCCATCTATATATCTATCTGTCTGCCTATCTATTTATCTATTATCTATCATCATCATCTAATCTCTATCATCTGCCATCTATCACCTATCTATCTATCACCTACATACTTTTTTATTGTTTGGTTTATCTCCTGTGTAATGAGATCAAGGAATCTGCCTTTCTTTCCAGAATCTAGAGCAGTGCTTGGTATACTGTAAGTGCTCAGAAAATAGAGTTGATCTTCATTATGTACAAATTCTGTATTGGCGAATATGCTTACTCACTAAAATTTATTTGTGCCTCCTAAATCAATACTGTGGCATTTTCATAGTCTTGGGGAGAATGGTGAAACGTTTGAGTTGCCTCGTGAGTAAGTTCCCAGTCAAGATCCACCAAATGCTGCTCTGTCTTGTTTCAGCTCTCAGACAGACATGATCGGAAAATGGGAACAGCAGGGAGCAGTGCCCTGTATTGCAAGAGACTCTGACTCTGGGGCCAGATGAATGGGTTTTATTTTTCAACTATGGTACCCGGTAATGGCTTGTCCTCAGACAAGTCATTTAATACATATGAACGTCACTTTCCTCTTTTGTAAAATAAATAGAATATTTCAGGAATAATCATCTGTAGGCATAAGGAATAAGGATTATTCTTAGGAATAAGGATTCAATATTGGCTGATTCAGTGTTCATAGCAACTTGATAGAACATAAGTGTTGCAAATAATAATAACTGACTGTATTTGTTGAATGAAGGAATGAATCACTAACCCAGAAGCTGTATTTCATATTATTTATTTTATGACCATTTTACATGAATGGATTCTAATTATTGTGTGATGATTTCCCAAAAAATGTTGTAGTAAGGAGAATAATGGCCCCTCGAGGATGTCTATGTTCTAACCTCAGGAATCTGTGAATATATAGGATACATGGCAAAGGAGGACTACGACTGTAGAGATAGTTAAACCTGCACTTTGGTTGACCTTAAAACAGGGAAATTGTTAAGGATTACCCTGAGGCACCCAATGTAGTCACAAGGTCCTTAAAAGTAGAAGATGGAGGCAAGAGAGGGAGAACCAGAGAGATGACAGTGTGACAAAAGACATTGCCCCAAACTGCTGATTATGAATTTGCTTGGGGACCATGATTTAAGGAATGTGGGTGGTCTGTAGATGTTGGAAAAGGCAAGGAAACAGATGGTTCCCTAGAGTTCCGAGAAAGGAATGCAGCCCTGCTGACCCTTCAAATTTCTGACCTGCAGAACTGTAAATTAATAAATCTACCTTGTTTTAAGCCACTAAATCTGTAGTAATTTTTTGCAGTAGTGATAGGAACCAAATACAGATGTTTTTAAATTGTAAGTTAATATATTTTGCTATTGTTGATTTGTTTTTGTCAAATGATAAAAGTAACCTGGTACTAAAAAAGAGTCAACTGAGAATAACATTTTAGGTGAAAAAATTCTCCTTTAATATCATTTTATATCATTGAATAGAAAAGGCTGAAAATAACAAGACAAGTTGGAAACTATCAGGAGCAACTATGGGATACAGATTATTTACCTTGATATCAATAAAATGCACACCAAAGTCCCAGAGGGTGTTGGTATCCTATCAACATGTCATATATAGCATATGTTTTTGTAAAATTGAAAAAATAATATTATTAAAGTAAAAATATTAAGGTAATAAAGAGTGCTTCTCATATTATATAATTGTCAGGGCCCAGAAAACCTAGATGCACCCCCTGCTTGAACAATCATCAGGAAATTTATAGAAAGAGAAAGCAAGGTGAAGGATTGACTCAAACCAAAAAAAAGAATAAGTCAGGAAAATGAAACACTCACTTCTCATGTATACTTGTACATATTTTCCTCTCAAAATACATTTTCTATTGTGAGAAGTGCATATGACAATGATACATGAGGAGTGAGAGAGAGAGAGGGAACTGGTATCAAATACAGAATTCATCTAGTGTTGATCATTTATGCACTTACCATGTAGTTAAATCATGTGGGCTACAGGAGAGACCTATGCCTCACTCCAATTTCACTAATAACTTACAGTGTAATTGGGAAGATAAAACACACACAGATGAATCATCATTAGTATGATGTAATATATGATTAAGTGCTAATATATAAGGTACTGGAAATTAGAAAATAACATAATAAGGTACAGCTTTAGCTGAACCAATAACACACACACGAACACACACACACACACACACACACACACACACACATGAACAATTAGATACTGGCTTCATAGAAGAGGTTAAATTGGGACTTGGTCTTAAGGGGTGACTATTATATGATGCCTATTTCATTTGCAGCAGTGGCTCAAATAACGGCACAATAGATGAAAAACAAGTTGTCTTATAAATACTAGAAGGAATGACTTGATTGGAAAAAAGTAAAAATACCTGACAGGCTGAGTTCCACACATCATTTATTTCATTCTATCTTTGAAAAAATCGTCTGAGGCAGGTACTATTTATTATCTTTTTTCACTGAAGGAGAAACTGAGACTTCAAATGGTTAACAATTTTCCCACGGTCACAGATCTGTTATGTGACAAGGACTGAAACACAGGCCTGTCTGATACCACTCTGCTATCACACACTTGAGGAGTTGGAATACAGAGAGAAAAGAAGATTGGGTAGGTTTCAAACTTAACGAAGACTTCATTCAGTTTATAGGTAAGCATACTTCCATGAGGTATATCTTTGCATACTTACACACCTAACTTTTGAGAAATGATTATTTCTTTAACAAATTAAACTAGCAGTCTCCAGGAGGCTTCTATATTTCTTTGACATGACTATGCAAATTGCTGAAGCACATGTTAACATCTAAAATCATTTGTCTGTGTGTCATAGAAATGAAGTTAATGGTGTGATAGGCTTTGTTCTTGTTGTCACAAGGATAATATGGAGTACTTCAAAATATGTGATATGAAAGGATAGTTATATTAAATACTTTTTGTTATACTAAAAAGATAATGAGTGTGCTTAAAGGTATTGCTTTTTTAAGAAGTAAAGATATGTCAATCAGTAATATCTAAAGCAAGTGGGCAGATGACTTGAACTGGAGTAATATCACTGCATGTGGAAGCTAGTACATGATTAAGAGCCTATAAAAATATCAACTATTAATTAAGATCAAATACGAAATTCTTCAGAACTGTATGCAAAGTTTCATTGTTTGTCAATAATTACAAGGATATTAACAGGTGGTGGCATGTACATTTAGCTCAGTTTGAAAATAACTGGAAAAAAGATATGTCTTGACAACTGGCAGATTTTCTTGGCTTTCCTTCTTTTGTTTCATTCGGCTTAAACAAACTGAGTATTAACTTTATAAACATGAAAATTTTAATGGCACAATTGTTGTAGGATTTAAAATGCAGTAGGGTTTTATAATGCATTTGAGTTATGTAACTGATTATGTAATGTTTGATATGTGACTAATTACAACTTGTCAAATAAGTAAAGGAATGAAGCATATTAGATGTTAGAGTTTGCATTAATCTTCAGGATCACTAGTATTATATGTAAATTAAAAAGAAACTCGTCAATTTTCTGTATGTATGTCCATTCAATAGGAATTGCTTTGGAAAAACAAGTCCTGATAGTTGTTTCAGTCAATATACTTACTACCAAAATTAAACAAATACAAGTACTACATTTAAGTAAGGTAACAGATATGAACCATCCAGATTTGCTAATTTCTGCATAATATAAACAAGTGCTATGTCTTAATTTTAGAATTATAACACTTGTTGCCTAGTGTAGCTACAGCTTCCAACTGGTGTGGTCTTGGAAAATTGATTTGTCATTTCTAATAAACTCATTTCCTCATGTTTAGAGTGATGTGGTTGATAAGATTTTTATCCAGCATATTTTTCTTTCTAAAATTCTAAGGTCCTTTGATTTTGTTGACATTGGCTGATAACAAGGTATTACACATTTTCAAGAAATGATTAAATACTGGCTGTATCTGAAAAGTAAAATGGACTCATCTATTTCTTTTGTAGGTAAAAGATACTTTTCTCAGATATTTAATGTTAACAGAAATTATGAACTAATAATTGCAAGTAGAAATGAGGGGAAAAAATGGACATCATTAAATATTAAATAGCCTTGAAATGCCAAGTTATATATGGTAACACTTTATATTACTAAATAATTTAAAGGAATACAAATTTAAAATGTGTCAGGACCAAGCAATGCTTCGATGACAGGTCCTTAATTATGACAGATCATATTAACACTGTGAATGATCACAGTCACACTTGTAATACAGTAATATTAGAAGTGGGTACCTTGTCAAGGATAATACATTTATCTACAAAGTATGTGGTTGGATGGAACTGTGTCAAAACTGGCAGAAGCCACCAGAAATGTATATGAAGTATACAATACTTTAGTTTACAACATATTATTTATTTTTAAATTTTACTAAGTGCTGACACTGTGTCTCATGACAAACTTACTTTAATGCTACTTTGGCTCACCTTATTGGTTAAGGGAAGTGTACTCTAACCTTGAACATTCTATGCAAGTTCTGTGCCCATGTAAAAACAGGAAAGAAGAAAACCAAGAAATAAATTGAAAGCAACATACAAAATTGCACGTTCAAGGAGTTTGGGCTTTAAAAATAAGTCTAAATAACACTTTTGTGCATTATTTTAGAGTTCAGAAAAAACTATAGTACTTTGTCTATTTTAAATATGAGAATTTTCAAATACATAGCCATGTAAACTACAAACTACAAAATATACAAACTTTAGGTATGTAATTCCCTTATACAGTACTATTTCTTACAGCTGCATTAATGAAGGCAAAAGAACTCTAAAAGCATGTTTTATCATTATTATGGTTTGTGTTAGAAATTACATTCTTTATAAACTCATAAGGCCTCCTGAATCCCAAATTAAATTTTGTTTAACTTGATGAGTAATTTCAAAATCTGAGTATGTGATAACCACTATACTATAAACTGCATTTTTCAGAGGAAAGTAACATTTTGTAAAAAGACACCATTTGAATAGTTCACTTTTTTGATAGTTCAGTAAAAAATTTTTGTTATCCTTTTTTAATCAAAATATAGGTATACCATGTTTTATTGAGAGCTCTACTTTATTGCACTTTGCAGATATTGCATTTTTTAAAAATTGAAGGATCGTGGCAACCCCGTGCAGTGCACGTCTGTCAGGGCCATTTTGCCAACACCATTGGATCACTTTGCGTCTCTGTGTCATGTTTTGGTAATTCTCACAATATTTCAAACTTCATTATTATGTTTGGTCATCTGTAATGAGTGATTTTTGATGTTACTATTGTAATTCCTTTGGGGCATTGTGAACCATGTCCATATAAGATGGCAACTTAATCCGTAAATGTTGTGTGTGTGCAGACTGCCCCACCAACCAACCTTTTCCTATCTCTGTCCTTCTCCTTGGGCCTCCTCATTCCCTGAGACACAACAATACTGAAATTAGCCCAATTAATAACCCTACAGTGGCCGCTAAGCATTCAAGTGAAAGGAAGAGTGGTGCTTTCTTACTTCAAATCAAAAGCTAGAGATGACTAGGCTTAATAAGCATGTCAAAAACAAAGATAGGCTGAAAACTAGGCCTCTTCATCAGTTAGCCAAGTTGTGGATGCAAAGGAAAAGTTCTTAAAGGAAATTAAAAATGCTACTCCAGTGAACATGCAAATGATAAGAAAACAAAACGGCCGTATTGCTGATATGGAGAAAGTCTGAGTGGTCTGGATAGAAGATCAAACCAGACACAAAATTAAACCAAAGCCCAACGCAGAGCAAGGTCATAGCTCTCTTCGATTCTGAGAGGTGAGGAGGCCGCAGAAGAAACATCTGAAGCTAGTGGAAGTTCATTCACGAGGCTTATGGAAAGAAGCCATCTCCACATCATAAAAGAGCAAGTGAAGCATCAAGTGCTGATGAAGAAGCTGCAGCAAGTTATCCAGGAGATCTAGCTCAGAAAACTAATGAAAGTGACCTCACAAAGCAACAGATTTCCAATATAGATGAAATAGCCCTCTCTCAGAAGTTGTCATCTAGGACTCTCATAGCTAGAGAGAAGTCAATGTCAGGCTTCAGATATTCAAAGAACAGGCTGACTCTCTTGTTAGTGGCTAATGCAGCTGGAGACTTTAAGTTGAAGCCAATGGTCATTGACCATTCTAAAAATCCTAAATTCCTTAAGAATGATGCTAGATCGACTCTGCCTGTGCTCTATCAGTGGAACAACAAAGCATGGATGACAGCACATCTGTTTGTAACATGGTGTAATGAATATTTAAGCCCACTGTTGAGACCTACTGCTCAGAAAAAGGTCCTTTCAAAGTATGACTGCTCATTGACAATGTACCTGGTCACCCAAGAGCTCTGATGGAGATGGACAAGGAGAGTATGTTGTTTCCTGCCCGTTAACACAACATCCATTCAGCAGCCCAAGGATCAAGGAGTCATTTCAACTTTCAAGTCTTATTATTGAAGAAATATATTTCCTAAGGCTATAGCAGCCATAGATAGTGATTCCTCTGATGGCATCAAAAGTCAACTGAAAACCTTCTGGAAAGGATTCACCGTTCTGGATGCCATTAAGGACTTTTGTGATTCATGGGAAGAGGACCAAATGTCAACATTAGCAGGAATTTGGAAGAAATGGATTCCACCTGTCATGGATGACTTTGAGGGATTCAAGACTTGAGTGGAAAAAGTAACTGCAGATGTGGTGGAAATAGCAAGAGATCTAGAATTAGAAGTGTCTGAAAATGTGAATTGTTGCAATCTCATGACAAAGCTTCAATGGAATGGGAGTTGCTTCTCATGGATGAGCAAAGAAGTGGTTTCTTGAGGTGGAATCTACTCTTGGTGAAGATGCTGTGTTGATTGTTGAATCAACACAACTAGGGGATTAGAATATTACATAAACTTAGTTGTTAAAGTAGTCACAGGGTTTGAGATGATTGACTCCAATTCTGAAATAAGTTCTACTGTGGATAAAATGCTATCAAACAGCAACACTTGCTACCTAGAATTCATTGGGCTAAAGAAGAATGAATCAGTGTGGCAACCACTGTTGTCCTATATTAAGAAATTGCCACAGCCACTCCAACCTTCAGCAATCACCAATCTGATCAGTCAGCAGCGTATATTAAGGCAAGGCCTTCCAACAGAAAAAAGCCAAACAGAATGAAGGAAACAGCCGTAGACTCATAAACACTGAAGAAAACTTTAAATCACCCATATAAGCATCAACAGAAGATTTGTAGTCTGTCTTCCGTTCCAATATTCTCTTACAAGGAACTTAGCAAAGTGTCTGGTTTTATTTCAGTATCGACTTTCTATTTAAAAATAAAATTCTATATTGGGTATTAAGGGATAGTTCTTAAATTGGTCTTTTTCTAACAGAAGCATAGTAATGAAAAAGCCCTGCAATATGTAAACTAATATGTATCAGGTGGCAGTATAAATCAAAGTAAATTAAGGAACCTAGTTAAAATTTTATTCAGGCACATTTATCAGGACATCTTACACCAACATATCTTTGTAGGTCTTTTTCCTTTTCAGAGCCACTTTCTTCTAGGAAAAGGTAAAGTGATGATTACTTTAAAAATTCTACTTTACCTTTTCTGAAATAAATTCAAGGCTTTGGGGATACTAGGTAAGTCCTCCTAATGCCCACACAATAGGTATTTCAAATTTATTGAAAGGCATATTCTCTTTCTCTATAATTTTTATACATTTTGATAATTTCTCTTGAGCAACTGGTTTCCTTTAAAGAATTTTTTTTCAGTTTCGAGGGTTAAGCAAAAAATCGAATTCAGCATATTTTTAAATCCCAAGTCCTTCTTCCTTGAACTTCTGGGAAGGAAGAATGACTACATTATACTTGGAGTAATATAGAAATTTCTTACTGGTGAGGTTTTGAATGAAGAAGTAAGAGTTTTCATATGAAATATCTAATTGAATTCCCACAAAACTCTGTAAGTTGGGCATATGTCATTCCTATGGACCACTTCAATAGATAAAGTGGCTTTAAAAAGGCTATACAGCAGGAAATGACAAGAATGCTGATCTTGTTCATTCTTGGTTCAATTACACTGCTTTACTTTTAGGTCCAAAAAGTATATAAAGACATAAAGAGATAGGCATAAGTGGAATTTGCAGCTTGTAAATGATTTAGGAACTAATGAGGCATTTATATAAGCTCTTGACACACTTCATATTGTACTCACAGCAATGTTGAGTACTGAAAGGTTACATATTTTCAATTAAATGGTTGTCTGTGAAGTGGAATCAGGAGTACATAAGCATGCATGTAGGTTCTACTTAGTATGAATTCATAACCTTGGTCAAGTTTCCCATTATTTCTGAGCTTTCGTTTCTTCATTTAGAAAAGGGGAATGAATAACAGTACTAATCTCAACTACCTATTCTGAAAATTAAATGACAAAGTACAGATGAAAATACTTAAGAGGTAGCTCCCCCTTCTGCATCTTATCTTAGAAATAATAGCCATAAAAATGCTAGTTAACCAAACCTCTTAGGGTTTGATGACTTTCAGAACATCCCTCATCATACTATATTATAAAATTTTTAATAATTACAGAAAGTATTGGTCACTAATTTTGAATTACCACCATAAAGAATACAAAACCTTATAAATCTAATATAAAGTCAATTTTATAGCTATTTTTAAAGATAATAGGTTGACACCTAGGTTTATTATCATACCATTGTATGTTGAGTTAACATGGTTTATGGCCCTGTGCCTCACAATGCACTTAAACATGTATTCATATGCCAATGAAATAGAAATTGTCTCCTGTTAATGTAATAAAGTACACTCAGGAGATGGAAAAGACACCTGAAATGTAAAAAAGTTGTTTCTAATAACTTCCTAAATTCAGTAACTCAAATATGTAAATTCATGACTGATATTGTAATTAATATTAGCACACATGAAATAAGGACTTTTCTGAATAAAAATGCATTTACCATTCAATGAATATATAGCAATAAAAGAAATATTCACACATTCTTTTCCCACAGTGGAAAAATATTTCTGCATCTAATTTCAGCAGTAAAAACATCACTATTTTTTAAATTTCTTTTTTGACTTTAATTTAAAAAAGTCAATAGCAAATAACAAAATCTTCTTATTTCATAAAACTTCCATAGTGTGTATTCCAGGGAGCCTGCTAAAATTTTATTCTCACTTTTAGAGAATAAAACTGCAAACATAATGAAGTTCCAATATGTCACAAGTAGAATATATCTGCAGATTGATGTTAACATACAATATTTGCTGTGGTTTGGAAAGAAACAAGTGAATTAAGTAAAATACAGACAAATCTATATCTATAAGGTTGATTGGAATTTTGTGGAATGTGTGTGTCTGGCAGTTTGGTTTCTACTCTATGTTAAGTAGCCTTATTACAAACCCAGAACTAAACTGAGAGGGAGAGAATGAATGAACAATAACTGGGCTATACAAATGAAACTGTTTTCTCATAGTGTTTTACTCAGAATTTAATGATATCTTCGCTTAACTTTCATTCCTCTCTGATTTATAATATATTAAAGAGAACAAATCAATCAATGAAGACTTGAAAATTAGCACAAGTCTATACATTCTTTCTAAAACAAATCATTTCAATAACTAGTATCCCCACTCTCCTTCCATTTAAACAAAACTGAATTGCACAGTAATGATCATTTAATAATTTATAAGGATTATCTTCAGTTTTCTGCAATAATTATCAGTTTTGAAAAATATTGGACCTACTATAGTTTCTTTAATCACATGGAACCTAAATTTCTAAACATGAGTTAGTCCATGTTGGCTAAACAAGCAGGCTTACTAAGGCAAGGGAAGTGAAGGCTGGTCCATTCATTCTAAAACCTGTGTATTAGTAAGGGGATACAAGAATGATTAGAGAAGCAAACTGGGAAGAATGGAAACAGGGTTTTACCTTTGTTACTCCTCATTATGCAAGTGGAGGCTTTCATCAGAGCTGAATGGAGGGACTAAGGCAGAATATACTATATGGAAGCTGAATTGAAAGTGTTCAGATTAGAGTTTACACTTTTAGAATTATATGAGTATCTCAACAGATTTATTAAGATATAATTCTATGCCATAAAGTTTGAACTTATGAAGAAAGCATAAGAACATATTCCATTAGATTTTGAGTTTCATGCTGGGAAATCATTCTGCCATTTTTCATATTTATGCTAATAAAATAAGGAATATAAGAAAAACCTGCAATTTATATCAATATTTTGTTGTATGCTATTAAAATATTTTTTAAAAAAGTATGAATTCCTACTTTCCTAACAAGTGAATTTCTTGTAGCTTAAACACCTAAGTTTGTACAAGTAAATGAAAAATAAAAAAATAAATTAATGTGTGTTTCTAAGTTATTAAAAACATTGGCATGTATCAATAAGATCTCTATTTTTTATGCCAAATCTTTTGTTAAATTTGAAAATTAAATCATAACAATCATTGCAGGTAGGATAAATGTAGCAGGATGAATAAAATACTCTTCATTTGTGCTAACATTAGTAATTTTGTATAAAGTATGGAAAATACTATAATGACTAAATATGGAAAGAAATCACTTCAGTAAATATAACGTATTAATGATACATTTTAATAAAAATTCACACACACCTACAGGTCTAGGTCTTTTCCATCTATGAATGCATTTTTAATTCTTCTAAGGCTCAATTCAATATTACTATAATAGAAATTCAAATTATGTGAATTCCTTAAATGTCATAAGAGATCCCTTAAAACTGCATTCAATGTGAAATTATAATGGTCAATACCATAAAATTAATTTATTTTCTAATAGGTAGTTTAGACATAGCACTTTTAACTAAAAACGTGTTATTTTTAACTAAAAAGTTCAAGCCTTTTTCCGTATTTAGCTTTTTGGGGGTAAGGAAAAAGAAGGTATATTCCTTTTTTAGTCATTAATATAACACAGCTTTCAATTGTTTGATAATGAATTATACGTTTTTCAAATGTTAAAAAGTGCCTTGAATTTATGCATTGAAAATACTTTGTTCTCCAAAAAGCTTTTTTTGTGTCATTTATTTCAGTCTCATTCTATAAAATAAGATCCTTTAGTCTCAAAGTTTTATGGAATTAGTATTTGAGAGAAAGGACATTTGAGAGAAAGGCCAAATTGAGAATGCAGATGTTGTGGAAGAGAAAAATATATTTTTCTTGAAAATAAATGTTTCATATCACTTGACAGCAATATATTTTGAAATGATGTTTCTCAGATGATAATGTGACTACTTCAAACCTCAGTAAGTTAGACTATCTGACATTTCCTCTGAACCATGAAAGTCCTACATTTGAAGACAATCACAAGCACAGTATATAACTAGTTGAGAATCTATATCTGATATTGGTATGGATGATAATTACTTCATCCTGACCTGTCAAAAGTTGTCAGTGAATATTCTTTTCCTTTCCGTACATCTGAATACAGTGAATCTGTCCATCTTGCACTTAAGGCTCACCCATAAAAGGAGTATGTAGCCCAAAGTGGCTCCTGTGCATATATCTACTTTGGTTTTGACGATTCATTGAGCTGGATAATACTTGCCTTTTTTGGGGCTGTTAAAACCTTCTTTTCTAGCTGCTTGATTTATATTGTGTGACTGTTCCTAAATTAGACTTCCAAAAATTTGTCTCTCTATTCTTTTTACCACAATACATTTTAACTCTCTATCTCAAAGATGAGAAGATGGGGGAAATTATTTACTCTAATGCCTTAGAAACAGCAATAACAACAAAAAAGAAAATGCTGTTCACCCTTCTGTATACTCCCTGAAAATTTAAGTCACAAATGTACTCTGTTTAAGTTACATCTGTGCCACATATCAGCTTTTAATATACAGCACAACATCATACCACACACCAAGCGAAAAACCATAGCCAAGACCCCAAGTTGATGTGCATAAAGAAAATAATCATCTTAAATGTGTTGATTAACAAAAACATCTGCAGTCTGCATCAATCTAGAGGTCAGTAGTGACTCTGTCCATGTGTGGAGAATAAGATCTACCAAGACAAAAAGAGAGTAGCTAGGGTGGAATCTTAGTTTCCCGGGTTACATACATGAAGGCTAGAGACCAAAAATGTTTTACATTTCAGGGAATATAAAAAAGCTGAAATACAAAGGAAATCATTTCCAAATATAAATTGTACAGGATTATTATTACTACAATTATTTGAGTGTATTTTGTGTAGCCTTATATTTCATATTATAACAGACAATATATCATGCGAAGGAGATACTGTGTTTTAAAAATAAACGTTAAAATGTAAGACACCATTACAAAAAATATCTTACTACTTTCAAGATACACACTAAAGAAGAGAAATAAATCATTGTTCTTTCCTTTTTTTCGGCTTTGTATATATATATATATATATATATATATATATATATATATATATATATATATTTTTTTACTGGTTGTATTTCCTGATGTCATACTTTTTTTTATTAGTTTTATTTTGGTATCATTAATCTACAATTACATGAAGGACATTATGTTTACTAGGCTCCCCCCGTCACCAAGTCCCCCCCACATACCTGTTCACCATCACTGTCCATCAACATAGTGTGATGCTGTAAAATCACTAGTCTTCTCTGTGTTGCACAGCCCTCCCCGTGCCCCCCGCCCCACTATACATGTTGATCGTAATGCCCCCTTTCTTTTTTCCCGCCCTTATCCCTCCCTTCCCACCCGTCCTCCCCAGTCCCTCTCCCTTTGGTAACTGTTAGTCCATTCTTGGGTTCTGTGTTTCTGCTGCTGTTTTGTTCCTTCAGTTTTCTTTTGTTCTTGTACTCCACATATGAGTGAAATCATTTGGTACTTGTCTTTCTCCGCCTGGCTTATTTCACTGAGCATAATACCCTCTAGCTCCATCCATGTTGTTGCAAATGGTACGATCTGTTTTTTTCTTATAGCTGAGTAATATTCCATTGTGTATATGTACCACATCTTCTTTATCCATTCATCTACTGATGGACATTTAGGTTGCTTCCATATCTTGGCTATTGTAAATAGTGCAGCGATAAACATAGGGGTGTATCTGTCTTTTTCAAACTGGAGTGCTGCATTCTTGGGGTAAATTCCTAGAAGTGGAATTCCTGGGTCAAATGGTATTTCTATTTTGAGCATTTTGAGGAACCTCCATACTGCTTTCCACAATGGTTGAACTAATTTACATTCCCACCAGCAGTGTAGGAGGGTTCCCCTTTCTCCACAACCTTGCCAACATTTGTTGTTGTTTGTCTTTTGGATGGTAGCCATCCTTACTGGTGTGAGATGATATCTCATTGTGGTTTTAATATGCATTTCTCTGATGACAATAGATATGGAGCATCTTTTCATGTGCCTGTTGGCCATCTGAATTTCTTCTTTAGAGAACTGTCTATTCAGCTCCTTTGCCCATTTTTTAATTGGATTATTTGCTTTTTGTTTGTTGAGGCATGTGAGCTCTTTATATATTTTGGATGTCAACCCTTTATTGGATCTGTGACTTATGAATATATTCTCCCATACTGTAGGGTACCTTTTTGTTCTACTGACGGTGTCCTTTGCTGTACAGAAGCTTTTCAGCTTGATATAGTCCCATTTGTTCATTTTTTCGTTTGTTTCCCTTGCCCAGGGAGATATGTTCAAGAAGAGGTCACTCATGTTTATGTCTCAGAGATTTTTGTCTATGTTTTTTTCTAAGAGTTTTATGGTTTCATGATTTACATTCAAGTCTTTGATCTATTTTGTATTTACTTTTGTGTATGGGATTAGACAGTGATCCAGTTTCATTCTCTTACATGTAGCTGTCCAGTTTTGCCAGCACCATCTGTTGAAGAGACTGTCATTTACCCATTGTATGTCCATGGCCCCTTTATCGAATATTAGTTGACCATATATGTTTGGGTTAATGTTTGGAGTCTTTATTCTTTTCCATTGGTCTGTGGCTCTGTTCTTGCGCCAGTACCAAATTGTCTTGATTACTGTGGCTTTGTAGTAGAGCTGGAAGTTGGGGAGTGAGATCCCCCCACTTTATTCTTCCTTCTCAGGATTGCTTTAGCAATTCAGAGCCTTTGGTGTTTCCATATGAATTTTTGAACTATTTGTTCCAGTTCATTGAAGAATGCTGTTGGTAATTTGATAGGGATTTCATCAAATCTGTATATTGCTTTGGGCAATTTGGCCATTTTGACAGTATTAATGCTTCCTAGCCAGGAGCATGGGATGAGTTTCCATTTGTTAGTGACCTCTTTAATTTCTCTTAAGAGTGTCTTATGGTTTTCAGGGTATAGGTCTTTCACTTCCTTGGTTAGGTTTATTCCTAGGTATTTTATTCTTTTTGATGCTATTGTGAATGGAATTGTCTTCCTGATTTCTCTTTCTATTAGTTTATTGTTAGTGTATAGAAAAGCCACAGATTTCTGTGTGTTAATTTTGTATCCTGCAACTTTGTTGAATTTGGATATTAGCTCTAGTAGTTTTGGAGTGGAGTCTTTAGGGTTTTTTATGACAATATCATGTCATCTGCAAATAGTGACAGTTTAACTTCTTCTTTACCAATCTGGATTCCTTGTATTTCTTTGTTTTGTCAAATTGCCATGGCTAGGACCTCCAGTACTATGTTGAATAACAGTGGGGAGAGTGAGCATCCCTGACTTGTTCCCGATTGCAGAGGAAAAGCTTTCAGCTTCTCGCTGTTCAGTATGATGTTGGCTGTGGGTTTATCATATATGGCCTTTATTATGTTGAGGTACTTGTCCTCTATACCCATTTTGTTGAGAGTTTTTATCATGAATGGATGTTGAAATTTGTCGAATGCTTTTTCAGCATCTATGGAGATGATCATGTGGTTTTTGTCCTTCTTTTTGTTGATGTGGTGGATGATGTTGATGGATTTTCTAATGTTGTACCATCCTTGCATCCCTGGGATGAATCCCACTTGGTCATGGTGTATAATCCTTTTGATGTATTTTTGAATTCGGTTTGCTAATATTTTGTTAAGTATTTTTGCATGTACGTTCATCAGGGATATTGGTCTGTAGTTTTCTTTTTTGGTGGAGTCTTTGCCTGGTTTTGGTATTAGGGTTATGTTGGCTTCATAGAATGAGTTTGGGAGTATCCCCTCCTCTTCTATTTCTTGGAAAACTTTAAGGAGAATGGGTATTATGTCTTCTCTGTATGTCTGATAAAATTCTGAGGTAAATCCATCTAGCCTGGCGGTTTTGTTCTTTGGTAGTTTTTTGATTACCACTTCAATTTTGTTGCTGGTAAGTGGTCTGTTTAGATTTTCTGTTTCTTTCTGGGTCAGTCTTGGAAGGTTGTATTTTTCTAGGAAGTTGTCCATTTCTCCTAGATTTCCCAGCTTGTTAGCATATAGGTTTTCATACTACTCTCTAATAATTCTTTGTATTTCTGTGGAGTCCATTGTGATTTTTCCTTTCTCGTTTCTGATTCTGTTGATGTGTGTTGACTCTCCTTTCCTCTTAATAAGTCTGGCTAGAGGCTTATCTATTTTGTTTATTTTCTTGAAGAACCAGCTCTTGGTTTCATTGATTTTTGCTTTTGTTTTATTATTCTCAATTTCATTTATTTCTTCTCTGAAATTTATTATGTCCCTCCTTCTGCTGACCTTAAGCCTCATTTGTTCTTCTTTTTCCAGTTTCGATAACTGTGATGTTAGACTATTCATTTGAGATTGTTCTTCCTTCTTCAAGTGTGCCTTGATTGCTATATACTTTCCTCTTAAGACTGCTTTCACTGCGTCCCACAGAAGTTGGGGCTTTGTGTTGTTGTTGTCATTTGTTTGCATATATTCCTTCATCTCCATTTTTATTTGTTCATTGATCCATTGATTATTTAGGAGCATGTTGTTAAGCCTCCATGTGTTTGTGAGCCTTTTTGCTTTCTTTGTACACTTTATTTCTAGTTTTATGCGTTTGTAGTCTGAAAAGTTGGTTGGTAGGATTTCAATCTTTTGGAATTTACTGAGGCTCCTTTTGTGGCCTAGTATGTGGTCTATTCTGGAGAATGTTCCATGTGCACTTGAGAAGAATGTGTATCCTGTTGCTTTTGCATGTGGAGTTCTGTAGATGTCTATCAGGTCCATCTGTTCTAGTGTGTTGTTCTGTGCCTTTGTGTCCTTACTTATTTTCTGTCTGGTGGCTCTGTCCTTTGGAGTGAGTGGTGTGTTGAAGTCTCCTAGAATGAATGCATTGAATTCTATTTCCTCCTTTAATTCTGTTAGTATTTGTTTCACATATGTTGGTGCTCCTGTATTGGGTGCATATATATTATAATGGTTATATCCTCTTGTTGGACTGAGCCTTTTATCAGTATGTAATGTCCTTCTTTATCTCCTGTTACTTTCTTTGTTTTGAATTCTATTTTGTCTGATACTAGTACTGCAACACCTGCTTTTTTCTCTCTGTTGTTTGCATGAAATATCTTTTTCCATCCCTTGACTTTAAGTCTGTGCATGTCTTTGGGTTTGAGGTGAGTCTCTTGTAAGCAACATATGGATGGATCTTGCTTTTTTATCCATTCTTTTACTCTGTGTCTTTTGATTTGTGCATTCAGTCCATTTACATTCAGTCCATTTACATTATTGAAAGGTGTGTACTTTTTGCCATTGCAGGCTTTAAGTTTGTGGTTACCAAATGTTCGAGGTTAGCTTCTTTACTATCTTACTGTCTAACTTAACTTGCTTATTGAGCTCTTATAAACGTAGTCTGATGATTCTTTATTCCTCTCCTTTCTTATTCCTCCTCCTCCCTTCTTCATATGTTGCGTGTTTTGTTCTGTGTTCTTTTTAGGAGTGCTCCCATCTAGAGCAGTCCCTGTAAGCTGCCCTGTAGAGGTGGTTTGTGGGAGGCAAATTCCCTCAACTTTTGCTAGTCTGGGAATTGTTTAATCCCTTCTTCATATTTAAATGATAATCGTGCTGGATACAGTAATCTTGGTTCGAGGCCCTTCTGTTTCATTGCATTAAGTATATCATGCCATTCTCTTCTGGCCTGTAGGGTTTCTGTTAAGAAGTCTGATGATAGCCTGATGGGTTTTCCTTTGTAGGTGACCTTTTTTTCTCTCTGGCTGCCTTTAATACTTTGTCCTTGTCTTTGATCTTTGCCATTTTAATTATTACGTGTCTTGGTGTTGCCCTCCTTGGATCCCTTGTCATGGGAGTTCTGTGTACCTCTGTGGTCTGAGAGGCCATTTCCTCCCCTAGTTTGGGGAAGTTTTCGGCAATTATTTCTTCAAAGACACTTTCTATCCCTTTTTCTCTCTCTTCTTCTTCTGGAACCCCTATAATACGGATATTGTTCCGTTTTGATTGGTCACTCAGCTCTCTTAGAATTCTTTCATTCCTGGAGATCCTTTTATCTCTCTCTGCATCAGCTTCTCTGCATTCCTGTTCTCTGTTTTCTAGTCCGTTATTGGTCTCTTGCATCTCGTCCATTCTGTTTTGAAGTCCTTCCAGAGATTGTTTTATTTCTGTATTCTCCCTACTTAGTTCTTGCATATTTCTCTGCAAGTCCATCAGCATGGTTATGACTTTTGTTTTGAATTCTTTTTCAGGAAGATTGGTTAAATCTATCTCCCCAGGTTCCTTCTCAGGGGAAGATGTAGAAGATGTTGAAGCTGTCTGGGTTAGTCTTGTCTGAATCAAATTTTTTTGCCTTTTCATGTTGATAGGTGCAGTGGTGTGCTATTGACGCATCTATCAGCTGGGAGAGTCAAGACTCTTTCCACTTGGCTCCTGGCCTTTCTTTACTGGGACAACTGCGACCCCTAGTGACTTGTATTGGGCAATTGCGTGCAGATTGGGTCTCTCTATCTTGCCCGGCCGGTATGGAGGAAGCTCCCTTGCTGTGGGCATGGCCAGCCTCAGGCCACTGCTCTGCTATGGCGGGGCCCCAGAGGGGTAATGGATGGGGGGCTGTTTGACTGTTTACCTCCGTGAGGGGTCTCAGAGCTGTTGCCCAGGGGGTTAGTGTGCCCAGAGTTCCCTGGAATTTCCAGCTGCTGGACTGTGACGCGGGATGCTTCCATCCATTGGTGGGGTCCCTGTCCCTTTAAGACTTCCAAAAAGCACTCGCTTTTCTTTGTCACAGGGGCACTGGCTTCAGGACCTGCTCACAGGTCTTACTGTCCTGCTTCCCTAGTTTCCAGCACCCCATGCATGCACTGTTTATCTGCGCTCTGGTGCGGATGGCTAGGGCTGGGTGTTTAGCAGTCCTGGGCTCCCTCTCCCTCCCTGCTCCAACTCCTCTCCTCCCGCCGGGAGCTGGGGTGAGGGGCCTCGGGTCCCGCCAGACTGCGGCTTGTATCTTACCCCTTTCACCAGTTGCTGGGTTCTCGCAGGTGTGGATGTAGTCTGGCTGTTGTCCTGTGTCTTCTGGTCTCTCTTTTAGGGATAGTTGTATTTGTTGTATTTTCAAAAATATATATGTTTTTGGGAGGAGATTCCCACTGCCCTACTCACACCTCCATCTTGACTCCACCATGCTTTGGATTTTATTTACTGAATTTATGAATATGTATGCACAGATGGATATTTATAGTTTCCCCTTTGTTATTGTTTTAACTTTTAATTTTGTGACCTCAAAGGGAAAGCTGTACAATAGGTTTTAAATGTGAGATTACCAACACTTAATTCCATAGGTAAGTATATTGGAGGCAACTATATTTGAGAAACTTGAATCAACATGTGTAGAAAAAAAGGTTTTGTATTTGTAATATTAATGTATGTTTTGCTTAAATTGACTATAAAATTTATCTTCTATATATGATGTTATTTAAAGTTAAGTATTTTACTGCAATTCTAAATAAAAATAATTTAATAAAAAATATTTGCATCATCTTCCAATAATGCTCCAAGAATTGTGTTCTGTACTTGAAACCAATATAATACTGTATATAAAAATTTTCAATTAAAAAAAGAATCTGCTGCAGTACCAATAATGATCTAAAACAAACAACAACATACTATTTTTAGTTAACTTCCTCCAAGGAATTGATGGTGCTTTCCAAAACATAAATTCCTCAAGGGGTTTAATTCTGTGTTTTGCATCACTATTTTCTCTCAAAAGTATGTTATCAGTTTAAAAGGTCTAGTTAAAATTAAGTGTATGCACTAAAAAATCATTACTAGAAAGTAACATAGTATCCGTTTAGTGGTGTAGAGGTCAAAATTTAACCACCCGTTAAAAGCAGAAAACACTGTGGTGTAGCATTTGTCAATCTTTGTGGTGTAAATACTACCACTCTCACCTATTTCAACCAAAGGATGTGATATCACTGAATGGGATTGGAAAGAGATGTGCACAATTGGCTTTCATAAATGGGTACTAGTGAGCTCCAGCACACCACTATCCGTATATCTTTAGTAGCAGTGGTTACAAATGAAGTGAAGCATATTACAGACAGTTTATTTTATTCATTCTCCTGCCAAAATAAAACTTCCTGAAGTACAGTTCTGACTCTCCAACCCCCAAATTATAAATGTCAACAGAGCTCCTTTACCTGGCATCTAAGATCCAACTCTAATATTACAAATTTTCTTCCAAAAACTCTATTTCATTACATTTCACCCAACAAAACTGAACTAATTGATGCGTTTCAGTGCAAACCAGAAATTCCCTGTGTTTGTGCCTTCAGTAGTCCTGTTATTACTTCTGAAATGCCTTTTTCCTGATGACCCAGGTGTCTTAATTGGATTTTTCAAGAACCTAGTCAAGTGCCACATGCACTAGGAATCTTTCTCTTGCCTGAATAAATCTCTCCTTACTCTGGTCTCACATGGCTTAGACATCTCCTTTCTGGAATCAATCCTTTTCTTTCTCAATTTATAATCATCTACCTATGTTTCTTATCTCTCCCTAATTTGACTGTGAATTTCCTATTGGCAGGCATGAGGTATACTTCATCTTTATATTTCCCAGAGCTTCAGAACACTGTGAACTCATTGAAATAAGTACCCATGCCTAATTCATTTATTGGAACACAACGATCAAGAAAACAGTCAATGTTGTCATTTTAGAAAGAACATTATCAATTTTATCAAGATTTACTTAAAAGCTTATCTTTCTTGGTAATTGCTAATTATGAATTTAGGAACCATGCACCTTTCTCCCTGGGAATCCTCCCTTCTGTAATTCAGTGAAAGAAATAATGGGTATGAGGGGGCTGAGAATACGACCATATACATGTGGCTATATCATGCACATTATATGATGCAAATAAAATATTTCCCATGTAACTCATTTTCCTCCTTAATGCTTTGACTTTTAGCTCCACTGCACCAACATTAATCAGAAAACATCATAGTAGTAACTCTTAACTAAGTCAAAAGACATTTCTCTTAATAACAAGAATTCACAAGTTTGGTCTTGACCATAGATGGCTCAGGGGCACACCTAAGATTTAAGATTTGAAACCTCTGAAGAATAGATGCAAACATGGCTGTGAGCAGGTAGATAACCTACATGCAGAGAGCAACAACAATGAATACAGCAGAAACCTGTGTAATCAAAATGTATAACATGGGTAAAAGCAGACACAATGTCAGATGCTAACATTTTATGTATTTAAAACTGCCATATATTTATGCTTTAGAAGCCTGTGCTTACTTACCAATGTAATAAAGCCATGAAAAAGTTCTACCTTCTATTACCTGTATCAGTAATTATGTAGTAAGAAATCCAGGAGTCCCTTTGTAAACTTTTTGTTACTTTATATGAACATTAAATATGCAGATATATGATCTCATTGTTTATCTGGAAAGGGAGGTGTTGCCAAGATAATAAAGCATTTAAAACTGTATTTGCATTCCGGAAAACAAATCAAAACAAAAACAAATTTTCTAAATAACGGTAAGTATACTCATCTCAATTGAGTCTTTTTGCACCTGTCAGTGAAAACATAATGGACAACATAGTCATCAGAATTACTGTGTCACAATTCTACAGAGATTTTGTTTATTCTTTTCAAGTCTGTTTCATTAGTTGAAAATAATAAATATTTTAAATAGTCAAGTCCTGATTTAATAAATGGGGGATTTAAATAAATTACATCCTTCCCATGTTCAATGAACTTTAAATGAAATTCACTACAATCCATTGCCAGGCAACTAGGCTCTATCCCTAGGAATTTCAGCAAGATACTTATAAATTGACAAGTTGAACAAATAGTTTACTGAGTGTTTCAGACTTGCAAGATTTTAAATAAATTGGAATTTTTCTTATTAACTCTATCAATCATCTATAAGTGCAAGATTATACCTAATACATTGATGGTGCTGTTTTAAACCTCAAGAAAGTTATGCCTATGATGGTATGTTCGTCAATGAAGCTCAAACCATTTAAAGGCAAATTCAACTTTTTATATTAGGATTTGTATATGATTGAACTTCTGTGGGGATTTATCAGTCATTTTGACTGATAAACTGACAACTTGCCATTTCTGTGAAGTTTTTTTTTTCATACAGGGAACATTTGCTTTTAAATTATAGCAGCTGAGGGATTATCTTTCTGTATATATTAATTTTGTTTTTCTAGCTCCAGGTTTTAACTCCATCACTATGGACCAAGGGCCCATGAAAGCCTAAAAGTGAAAGGTCATTTAGTAATCTGATGAAGGACTAAGAAAATATAAATATATCTATTTTGGGAAAGTGTTCTTCCCCCTAAACACAAGCTTTGAAATGTTATAGAAATTGGGCCTTATGGGATAACAATGTTGACAATCTGCTAGGCACTCAGCTGTTCATAGATTCAATGACTGACACCCCAGTCCTCTACATTTTACTCAACCACTATTTACTGGCAGTGACAGGGAAAAAATTAAAGCAATAAGCACTAATTGCAGAAATTACAATGAAACTTCACTGAAATAAAGCCAGTAGAAGTAAAACATGTTAAAAAAATGACTTGTATATTTAACTGCTGCTGTTCTTACATGCCGATATACCAATATTTAATTTCTGAAAAACACTGTTCTGTCTTACATTTTAAGCATACACACACACATACACATAAATATGCAAGTATCATCCCTTTTAATAAGAAAGCTAAGTATTGTTTTTCAAAAACAACATAAAAATATTTACTATATCCAAGGAAATCTTGAGAAAGAATAAAGCTGGGGGAATTATGCTCTCTGACTTGAAGCTATAGTACAAAACTACAGCAGTAAAAAGAGTATGATGCTGACACAAGAACAGACAAATAGATCAATGGAACAGAATTGAGATCCCAGAAATAAACCTACACACATATAGTCAATTGATATATGATAAAGAAGCCATTAATAAACAATGGGGAAAAGACAGTCTCTACAATAAGTGGTGTTGGGAAAACTGGACAGCTACATGCAAGAGAATAAAACTGGGTTACTGTCTAACTCCATAAACAAAAGTAAATTCAAAATGTATTAATCACCTAAATATAAGACATGAAACCACAAAACTGTTCAAAGAAAACAGGCAAAAGCATATTGAACATAAGCATGAGCAATTTTCTGAACATAGCTCCCCTGGCAAGGGGGAAACAAAAGCAAAAATGACCAAATGGGTCTACATCAAATTAAAAACTTCTGTACAGCAAAGGATACCATCAAGACCAAAACAAAAAGGCAACCTACAGTATGGGAGAATGTATTCATAACCGATTTATCTGGTAAGGGGTTAACATCCAAAATATACATAGAACTCATACAGCTCACTACCAAAAAAAACAGATAACCCAATTTTAAAAAATGGGCAGAAGGCCTGAATAGACATCTTTCCAAAGAAGAAATACAGATGGTCAACAGGCACATGAAAAGATGCTCCACATTGCTAATCATCAGGGAAATGCAAATTAAAACCACAATGAGACATTATCTCACACCAGTTAGTGTGGCCACTATCCTAAAGACAAGACATAACAAGTATTAGTGAGGATGTGGAGAAAAGGGAACCTTCATGCACTGTTGGGAATGTCAACTGGTGCAGCCATTATGGAAATCAGTATGGGGGTTTCTCAAAAAAATAAAAATAGAAATATCTGAAAATCCAGTAAGTCCACTTCTAGAAATTTATCCAAAGAAAACAAAATCTGATTCAAAAAGATATATTTACCCCTATTTGTATTGCCACATTATTTACAATAGGCACAATATGGAAGCAACTAAAGCATCCATCAATACAAGTGTCTACTAATAGATGAATGGATAAAGAAGATGTAGTATGTATACACAATGGAATAATATTCAGCCATAAAAAAGAAAGAAATCCTGCCATTGGTGACAACATGGATGGACCTAGAGGGTATCATACTAAGTGAAATAAGCCAGGCAAAGAAAGACAAATGCCGTATGATTTCACTTACACGTGGAATCTAAAAACAAAACAAAACAGAATGAACAAAGCAGCAGTAGACTCATAAACACTGAGAAGTGACTGTTGGTTAATGTGGGTAAGCGGTTAAGGTGGGTGGGTAGGGTGAGTGAGGGGCCTAAAGGGGCACAAAAATCAATCATAATATCAGTTGGTCAGAGAGATGGAAGTGCAGAATGGAGAACAGTCAATGGTTCTATTACATCTTTGTGTTGACAGATAATAACTTCACTAGTTGGGGTGAGGATTTAATAATGTGTGTATCACATTTAATAATGTTGAATAAAATTGAATAATGAATGAGGATTTAATAATGTTGAATCACTGTCTTGCATATTTGAAACCAATATAATATTGTTTATAAACTATACTTCAACAAAAAAATACACTTTAAAATTTTTTAAAAAGTAAAAATACAAGGAAAAGTCTTTAATATATGAAAAATGCATAATTGCATGGTAGGTCACCTACAATGGTATAACAAACTGAAAATCACTGAAATGTGCTTTTAAAAAATAAGCAATGACTTCATAGCTTCCTGAACCACAGTCTTTCTTTAACAAGTTGTTTGTGCATGGAAATGTCCACTCACTAGCAAATTATGGTTCATTCAAAGAAAACTGATATATGTATGTCACTATAAAGCCCATGGTTGATGTTCCTTAGAAAAAAATAATAAATTACAACATTTGTCAAAATTTTTTATACTCCAAAGAAGATTTTGTTAAGTATGTGTTTTAATCTGAGTCATATGCTATTCCATATACAGAACCCTTCAGAAAGATACATACATTTAGTATAGAGTAATTTTCCACTAACACTTACGCATGTATTTAATAAAAATGAATGTGTTCACTTGATAACTTATTCAAGGCAAAATTTCTGATTGTTCAGTAAAAAAAGTGATATCATCCTCCACTAGTTGGGGTGAGGATTTAGTAATGTGTGTAATTGTTGAATCACTGTCTTGTATATTTGAAACCAATATAATATTGTATATCAACTATACTTCAATAAAAAAATTTAATAAAATTAAATATATTTTAATTTACTAATTTTATATTTTAAGATGTTATAGACTATAGACAGTGTTTCTTAATTTTGAACATTAAATTTTACTGGATTACCTGAGAAATATTCAGTTATCACATAATATTTTAATTAACAAATTATATTTAGATGACCTATTAGCTTTAGAATTTCATCATTATTAAAAGTGATATATTAATAATCACTGTGGGATCAAAATGAATGAAGAGCTTTTTTTAACTGTAATACTGATTATTTATATGGTATTTATTCATCCTTTGCAACTGCAAAATATATACGTGGTATATTAAGATCAACAAAAATTCATGGAAAGGCACCTAGATTTATTCCTTTCTGATCTAACTATGAATACATGTCACCTTACAATGCCTTTTTTTTAATGGACAAATTTAGGGAGAAGCAGATATCCTGGACTGTGATTTCAAACCCTGCATGTTAGTATAACCAAATTATGCTGTTATGGTTTGCACTGGATTATGATGAGGCAAAGTATCATGACCAAAATAGAAAAATGCTCTTATCATGGAACAGTACCAATAAGGTGTCTATACAACAAAATTACTTTATTAGGTTTTATAATTTGTAATCTACTATATGAAAAGTTCTACTTCTCAAAGTGTCAATTTCTTAAATGACCAAGAACCTTAGCATTAACTTCTAAACATCCAAAATACTGAACCACAGTTATGCCTTAATAGCATAATTCTGAAACTATTGAAAAGAAAAATTAATGTTTCTGTCATTTTCAAAATGCATCCGTTTTTGGTAAAATCTTGACCCCACCAGAGAACATTGTAAAAATGTAAAACATGTCAGTTACTATTCAGAAATTACTAATAGGTTAAAGTATACTTATTGTACCTCTTTATACCTTGTAGAATGATTTTTCAATATCAATCAGGATGCCAGTATGAAATAGACAAACAAATCAGATAAGATTTCTCTTTATGTACTAGGTAATAAAATAAGGTTTAATTGTAAAAAGTAATATTGAGTCAAATGATCATGAGGAACATTTTTGAAAATCCAAAGTTTTCTCTTGATTTTCAGAAACACTTGATTCTGCCTTAAAACAATAACAGTTTTGAAATGTACTCCCTCTTCCCTATTTCTTTGCAAAGATTCCTAAAATATTATATGCTACAGTAAGTGCAAAGAATAACTCACCTAAAGTCAGACTGAATTGCTCACCTAAAGGAAATGAATATAGTAATCCCTCAAATATGGTAAATTTGGACAAATTATGACAAAATAATCCAAATGACATTGGCAGCTCCACAGTCTCATATCTATTATAGATGCCTGCTCTCCTTCAATTTATAATGTCACATATTTTCCATTTCAACTACATAGAGGGAAAAATTTTATCCTCACTTGACTGCCCAAAGTGAAATTAAGAGTAGTAATCCACCGAACTGAGATGGAAAGGCAGCTAAGAGTAATGGGGAGAGGATTCAAGCATATAAAATGTGCTGATTATGTTCATTTAATTACCTGTGGGGGGGTGATAAAAGCCACATTGGACTTTGAATATAATCTTTAAGCATTTTCTAATCAGCAAACTTGTCCTGATAGTGCTCTCCTAAGGAGTAGTCACTGAAGTCTCCTTTAATCAGCAGTTGCCCTATCCTGTCTGTAGCAGATGTGCATTTTTACCAACAAACTAAGCCAGACTCTCCTAATAGATAAGCTACTCCCAGGGAGTGTAATAAGCATTTCTGGAAGCTGCATTAACTCTTTCAAGCACTGAAGCAGTACTTTTCAATGGTACCCTCCAGCCTACCAAAAGACAAGAAAATGTCAAAACCAACAGTGTGTGTAGGTTGCTTATAATGGCTCATTGAGTCTCCATTCCAACCTGGCATAATTTCTGGTTTAAGTAAAAAATTTCAGAAGGAGAGCAAAGACAGCTTGTTGTTTCTGTTGTTGTGTTTTGGCCTCCTTTGTATCAATGTTTACACCTGTTGAGTTCTAGGGAAACTATTCAGAGGACAACAAAGTAGAAAGTAATTCATGAGTATTTCAGCTTCCCAGGATTTTACAAAGGAAATGTGAAAAGAATTCATACATGATTAATTCCTAGAGAAGTGCAAAGAGGATAGTTTGAGTGAGGGAGAAAGTAAGAAACTCGGTGAAATTAAAAAGAAGTGACTCACATCGATAACCTGAAGGAAGATTTTATACTGCTTTGCAGCCTATTGTAAGGATCTTGGGTTTCACTCTAAATGAGAACAGGAGCTATTAGATATTTGAACAGAGAAATTAGCTGGCTTCCTTTTTAACAGTCTCTCTCTGGCTGGTTTATTGAGATGTGGGAGAGCAAATGGGAAAGTAAGGACACTGTTGTAGAGTCTGTTGAAATCATCCATGTGAGAGATAATAGTGGCTCAGACCAGGGTAGAAACAGTGTAGGTGGTAAGAAATAGTTGTTTAATACATTCTTAAAGTCACAAATAGGCAGCTTAAAAATAAGGATCAAATTTTCAAGTCAGCCCTAATCCTTGTTGTCACTATCTTACTGAATATGAGGTATGTAACAGATCCCACGGATAGGTTTTGGAAAAGTTTCAGCCAATTTTCAGAGACTTCCCTCCCTGTGTGATCTTTAAATAAATGTTAACATTTACTTTTGTTTCTCTTAATTAGCTAATAAGCTTTTGATGGTCCTGAATGTGCAGGGAGCATTACACTAGACACTGTGAGATAATTAAATAACAATATTTAGAAAACTCTATTCTTAGATTGGAGGGCGAAGGCTAGATGCTGGGAAGGCTGGTAGAAGAACTGTTAGGAAATTTAATGCAAAAGAGACAACACAGGACTCACATATGACAAATTTTAAGAAAGAAAACAAAGTTAAATTTTATAGGCTTATAATTTTTTAAGGAAGAAACATTAAATATTAAATACAAATAATTCATATAGTAAAAAAATTATATAGTAAAGTAGATTACCTTGAAATTCAATGACATTGAAATGGTCACATACATATTTATACCAATAACTTAGATCTCATATCCTGGCTGAAACATTGAATGTTAAGTCAGTCCCCTCTAGAATCTTATAGCTTGTTTTATATAAGTGAGTGTCAGATACTTAGCTGTATTTTTGCAGCCATCTTATAGGATTATATGGATTTTATAATGCCTCTTGCATGCACGGACTAACCACAAAGCATAATTGATAAATCTAATATTCACGGATGAATGAAAAGAGGAGTGATATGGTATTGCTTTCATGCTTCTCTTTCTATACCGTATACAAGATCTAATAAAACTAATTTATGACTCACATTTCTGTCTTTCTTGGCTATAATACACACAGTCCCTAGGGCTATTTAACTTGTTCCGCATATTTCTCATCCTTCAACTAAGAAGCAATCAGTGAAAATTGCTTTGGCCCCCTATGCTCTATATTATTTGGCTTCTGTACAGCTAGTAGATGGAAATTTAGCTACTGTGAGGGCATTTAGATTCCAATTAGTAGTTTTCTTACACAGATCAACAAACCTCTTGACAATTGTATTCCAATAAAATAAGAAAGCTAAATTTTATTACATCATACCAATAACTATCATGTTACTATGGCAATGACACTGTCATTGAGATACATCCATGTATAAATCTAATATGCAAATAACACACATTGTATGCACACATTTATGCGTGTACATGTGTATTTATATATGCATGTATAATGTGGATATGCACATATACTGATTTATGCATAAGATACTAAAAGCACACATCTCAACAAAAGAGTAGATAGACATAGTCACAAAAATGGCAGTATATAACCCTGATGATTGTGAAGGATATGTACCGATCACAGTCACATTTCCATGAAAATAAGGGCAAAGGCTGATCAGAGAGACTAACTTCCAAGTGGATACAATTTTCCCTCTAAGCTTAGAAGTGTTCCTTTATGGCTTCAGAGCAGCTATTGGTCTCCCTGCACCTGTATTCTAGTCTTAAAGCAAATTCATTTTCTACCCTCTCATGAAGATGAAGAAGAAATCAGGCAATAGGGTAGAATCTCAGTCTGTCTTTTCTTCTTTCCACTCATATTTTACCCTATGTAATGTTTGATATAAGAACCACAGTATTCAGGAACACATGCTCACAGTGGTTTAATCTCTAAAACTGGAAAAATGTTATTCCTTCAAGTCCCAAAGGAAACATATGAAGACACTTTGCTTCATTCATATAACTTGTTAAAACCACATAGTTTTATCTCAACACTGGATAATGAGTGTTCCTTGAGTTCAGAGAAAGTTCATCCCCAATTACACTCACATTTTTTTTCTCAAGTGGATAATTTACAGCAAAGGTCAGAAATTTTTTTTTCTGTAAAGGATAAATAGTAAATAATTTTAGCTCTGTGGACCATATGGTTTCTATCGCAACACAGCTCTGCCATTGGATTATGAAAGCAAACATAGGTAATGCATAAACAAAAATGTCTGTCTTCAAATAAAACTTTACTTATGGACACTGAAACTTGAATTTAATATAAGTTTCACACATGATGAAACATTGATCTTCTTCTGATTTTTTCAACCTTTTAAAGCTGTTGAAACCATTCTTAGCTTACAGGCAGGCTGGATGTAGCTCAGGAGTCATAGTTTACCAACTCCTCATTTACAAGGTACTCCTCATAGTACAAGGTCCTTTCTTGCACATATAAGATTATGAATACAGGTGTAGTGGAACTGGAAGGCAGTCAATGAGGTTTTTCTTTTCTTTTCCAGCAGGGCAGAAAATAAAAATCTATGTGTTTTTGCAACAACACGTGCACACATGTGCTACCTCTGCACACAAAACACAGGTATACTATGAGGCATGGCTATGCATTAACATGACTGGTCTTTAACAAACCCATCAGAACTTACATATTCAAACAAATGCCATTTCCAAGGAGTTATCTTGGCAGGCTATATTCGTTACAAGGAGGCTTCTATTGCTCAAACCATTTATGGAATATTTAATTTGAAGTTGCATTTCAAGGGGCTGCTCTGAAGGCAATGGCATTTCAGACTGTACATTTTGGTAAATTTGTTTAAAACACTGGTAACATTGCCTTTATAATAATTTCCTAGTAATACATTTATAATGATTTACATTTTTATTAATGTACAACATTAATTATAATTCCATTTAGGATGTTAAGGTATTAACACTGATTTATCCAATCTTTTAATTAACTTCTTAAATTATTACTTTTTAAAACAAAATAGATCTACACAACTTTATTGACATATTTATTTAATGAATGCTTGAAAAACAAAATTTAATATCAGCTGAGGGTGAGACTCAACCAATGCATAATGGTTTCAGATCATCTTCCCCCACTCATTTCTATGACAAACCATTTCTATGACTTTCATTCCCTATCAGCTTGGGCAGCAAACCATAAGAATGAGAAAAACAGATGCCAAATAGCTACCAAAGCATTTTTGGCTAAGCCTAACTATTTGGTGCTTGTGGTTGTTGTTATCCATACTTTTCATAACTTTATGAAGTGTAAATATCGAGTATTTTTCATAAAATGTAAATATCTATTATTAATTATTAAAGGGACATTTTCATTAAATCTAAAGGATTTTTCCCCCTATTGAGGCTATAGACCTGTACCAGGTCTGCCTGTTTAATCCCAGAGTGATTTTAGGCAGGGGTTCTAAAGTAGGGCATATACACTAATGGAACTACTTGTCTTAACATTGATTGTACATAGTTCTGTTTTCAAATACTGGTATAAATTTATACTTTCATGAAGTAAAAGTATATATTATCAAGAAGACCATGCTTGCTAAAAATTGCCTTTAAGACTGTCATTCAAATTATTTAAAAACATTTTGTACAAATTCAGTTTTGTACATTTTATTTTCAAGAGAAAAACAACAACTTCTTATAGAAGCCAATTACAAAGAGAACATGGTTCCTAAAGCAGTACAGATGTGCAGAACAATTTTACATATGGGATAACTTCTCTTTTCCCATTTAAGGAAGTATCATATATTCACAGCTGGAATTTCTCTAGTAAGAGGTCTTCTAGGGTAAAACCAGCTGACATTTTACTATCTCCCAAAGATGAGCCACTCAGCAGCACATCAAAACATTACTACATTAAACAAAAATAACACATGGTCTTTATGAACACACAGCTGTTCAATGTATTCAACACCACTTCATTATTTTCATATAAAGCAAAGAATCAAGTTGCATCTGAAGTTTTTAGAGTAAAATGGATACATGCTAGATTTATCTATTAAGTAGTGTTAAAGGCCACATATGTCACAATTAGCCTTTTTTTAAGCCAACAAACACACACACACACACACACACAAATTACCAACCTAAAAATGTATGAGAACTACTGTACAGGAAAAAAATTTGACCAAGTGTCACTAAGGATAACATGATTTTGGACTTTTGGCAAGTCACTGCTATACTCTGGGTTTCAGTGGCTTCATCTAGAAAACTACAATTTTCATTAAATGATTTTTCAGAGTGCTCTCTAATTCTGATTCTAAAAGCAAAGTAGCAGAGCCTGGAGCCAAGATGGTGGAGTGAGTAGGGCAGCGGAAATCTCTTCCCAAAACCATATATATTTTGAAAATACAACAAATACAAATATTCCTAAAAGAGAGACCAGTGGATACAGTACAACAGCCAGGCTACATCTACATCTGCAAGAACTCAGCATCTTATGAAGGGGGTAAGATACAAGCCGCGGCCCAGTGGGAACCGACCACTCCCCCAACCCCAGCTCCCTGGCTGGAGGAAAGGAGTCGGAGCAGGGAGGGAGTGAGAGCCCAGGACTGTTAAACAACCAGCTCTAGTAATCCACACCAGGAGTGCAGACACACCGTGCACGGTGTGCTGGATATTAGAGAAATGGAAAAGCAAAATCTGCGAGCAGGTCCCCACAACTGGCTACCCTGGACAAAAGAAAAGCGAGTGCTTTTTGAAAGTCTTAAAAGGACAGGGAACTCATAGCTGGACAGAATTTTCCCAGAACACGCAGCCCAGCAGCTGGGAATCCAAGGGAAATCCAGGAACCCTAACACCTTGGGCAGCAGGGGAGCTCTGAGGACCCTTACAGCTATAAGCAGCCTGCCAGTTGTTTCACCGGCCGGCACGGCACCCGACACAGCGGCCCAGTAGCCTGAGAACAGTGGCAGTGGGGAGGCCTGGTAGTGGGTGCACAAGCTGGTGGTGGTGGCGGCGGCAGCTGGGTGGCCCAAGAGCAGCCCGGAGGTAGATGCGCCCTCAGCAGGGACCCAGAATCTCTTCCCAGGGTGGTGCCGCCAAGGCCAAAACCAAAGGCCACCACCAGTGCACAGGTGCCCAGTGCAGGCAGAAGAAACTGGGGCAAGGCACAAACGGGAGCCACTCCCAAAGGAGACCACACCAAGCACGCCTGCCATTCCCTGCAGGGCTCTGGGCTACCCTGCCAGTGACCCTGACCAAGGCAGCTTAGGAGATTATTCCGGAGACTGCTTGAGGAGTGCGGGTAGCAGAAACAGGCAGCGGAGAAGGGCAAGGTGACCAGCAAGCAGGAAGGGACCTTGTTCTCCCAGCTGAAACACACACAACCTGCCTATGACTACCTCTATCACCAAGAAAAGGCAGAAGAATTTGGTCCAGTCCAGAATTACCCAGACAACCCCTGAGAGAGGGCCTGGGGAGATAGATTTAACCAATCTTCTTGAAAAAGAATTCAAAATATAGGGCATAACCATGCTGATGGATCTGCAGAGAAATATGCAAGAGCTAAAGGAGCAACTAGGGAGGGAGAATACAGAAATAAAACAATCACTGGAAGGACTTAAGAGCAGATTAGATGAGGTGCAAGAGGCCGTCAAAGGAATAGAAATCAGAGAAAAGGAATACAGAAAAGCTGAGGCAGAGAGAAAGAGAGATAAAAGGATCTTCACGAATGAAAGAATATTAAGAGAACTGTATGACCAATCCAAACAGAACAATATTCGTATTATAGGAGTACCAGAAGAAGAGAGACAAAAAGGGATAGAAAGTGTCCTTGAAGAAATAATTGCTGAAAATGTCCCCAAACTGGGGGAGGAAATAGACTCTCAGAAGATGGAGGCCCACAGAACCCCCAACACAAGGGAGCCAAGGATGACAACACCAAGACATATAATAATTAAAATGGCAAAGATCAAGGACAAGGACAGAGTATTAAAGGCAGCCAAAGAGAGAAAAAAGGTCACCTACAAAGGAAAACCCATCAGGCTATCATCAGACTTCTCAACACAAACCTTACAGGCCAGAAGAGAATGGCATGATGTATATAATGCAATGAAACAGAAGGGCCTTGAACCAAGAATACTGTATCCAGCATGATTATCATTTAAATATGAAGTAGGGATTAATAAATTCCCAGAAAAACAAAAGTTGAGGGAATTTGCTTCCCAAAAACCACCTCTACAGGATATTTTAAAGGGACTGCTCTAGAAGGAAGTATTCCTAAGGCTAAATAGATGTCAACAGAGAAAATAAAATCACAGCAAAGAAAGCACACCAACCAAATACTAACTAAAGGCAAAAAAAAAAAATCAACTACTCACAAAAGCAGTCAAAGTAAACACAAAAGAGCACAGAATAAAACACCTAACATATAAAGAAAGGAGGAAGAGGAATAAGAAGGGAGAGAAACAAAGAATCATCAGACTATGTTTATAATAGCTTAATAAGAGAGTTAAGTTAGATGGCTAGATAGTAAAGAAGTTACACTTGAACCTTTGGTAACCATGAATCTAAAGCCTACAATGGCAATAAGTACATATCTTTTGATAATCACCCTAAATGTAAATGGAACAAATGCACCAATCAAAAGGCACAGAGTAACAGAATAGATAAAAAAGCAAGACCCATCTATATGCCACTTACAAGAGGCTCACCACAAACCCAAAGACATACACAGACTAAAAGTCAAGGGATGGAAAAAGATATTTCATGCAAACAATAGGGAGAAAAAAGCAGGTGTTGCAGTACTAGGATCAAACAAAATAGACTTCAAAACAGAGAAAGTAACAAGACATAAAGAAGGACATTACATAATGATAAGGGGTGAGTCAAACAAGAGGATATAACCATTATAAATATATATGCACCCAATACAGGAGCACCACATATGTGAAACAAATACTAACAAAATTAAGGGAGGAAATAGAACACAATGCATTCGTTCTAGGAGACTTCAACACACCACTCACTCCAAAGGAGAGATCCACCAGACAGAAAATAAGTAAGGAGACACAGGCACTGAACAACACATTAGAACAGATGGACTTAACAGACATCTACAGAACTCTACATCCAAAATCAGCAGGATACACATTCTTCTCAAGTGCACATGCAACATTTTCCAGAATAGACCACATACTAGACCACAAAAAGAGCCTCAGTATATTAAAAAACACTGAAATTCTACCAAACAACTTCTCAGAATACAAAGGCATAAAACAAGAAATAAATTGTACAAAGAAACCAAAAAGGTCTGGAGCCAAGATGGCGGCGTGAGTAGAGCAGTGGAAATCTCCTCCCAAAACCACATATATCTATGAAAATATAACAAAGACAACTCTTCTTAGAATAAAGACCAGAAGACACAGGAAACCATCCAGACCATATCCACACCTGCGAAAACCCAGTGCCTCATAAAGGGGGTAAGATACAAGCCCCGGCACCAAAGGACCCGAGCGCCCCTCCCCCCAGCTCCCTTCGGGAGAAGAGTAGGCAGAGCGGGAGGGAGATGGAGCCCAGGACTGCTGAACACCCAGCCCCAGCCATCCGGACCAGAGCGCAGACACAGTGCGTGCAAGGGGACATGGATACTTGAGAAACAGGGTAGCAAGAACAGTGAGCGGGTACCGGAGGTCTGGCGCAGGAGGACATAAGAAAAGCGAGCGGCCGTTTTTTTTTTTTTTTTGGCTGTTTTGTTTTGGCGAGCGCTTTTTGGAAGTCTTAAAGGGATAGGGACACCAATACTAGAGAAACAGGGCAGCAAGACCAGTAAGCAGATGCCTGAGGCTGGCGCCAGAGAATAAAGAAAAACGAGCGGCCATTTTTTATTTATATTTTTATTTTTTTAATTAAAAAAAATTTTTTTTTTTTGTGGTCATTGTATTGTTTTGGCAGGTGCTTTTTGGAAGTCTGAAAGGGGCAGGGCGGGACACTTAATCAAGAGGTAGAGAATCCGGGGAACTCTGGGCACCCTAATCTCCTGGGCTGCAGGGAGCTCGGAGGCCCCTTACAGAGATAAATAGCCTTCAGGCTGCTCCCCCTCCAACGCGACTCCACCATTTTGCAGTAGCTGCCCGAGCCCGGCCACGCCCACAGCAACAGCGGAGATAAACTCCAAAAAAGCCGGGCAGGAAGCAGAAGCCCTGTCTACGCACAGCTACACAGCACAAGCCACTAGAGGTCGCTGTCCTCCCAGGAAAGGAGGGCCACAAACCAACAAGAAGGGAAGTTCTTCCAGCCGTCACTCGTCCCAGCTCTGCAAACTATTCCTATCACCATGAAAAGGCAAAACTAAAGGCAGACAAATATCACAGAGACAACACCAGAGAAGGAGACAGACCTAACCAGTCTTCCTGACAAAAAATTCAAAATAAGAATCATAAACATGCTGACAGAGATGCAGAGAAATACGCAAGAGATATGGGATGAAGTCTGGAGGGAGATCACAGATGCCAGAAAGCAGATTACAGAAATGAAACAAACTCTGGAAGGGTTTATAAGCAAAATGGATAGGATGCAAGAGGCCATTGATGGAATTGAAACCAGAGAACAGGAACGCATAGAAGCTGACATAGGGAGAGATAAAAGTATCTACAGGAATGAAACAATGTTAAGAGAACTGTGTGACCAATCCAAAAGGAACAATATCTGTATTATAGGGGTACAAGAAGAAGAAGAGAGAGGAAAAGGGATGGAAAGTATCTTGGAAGAAATAATTGCTGAAAAATTCCCCAAACTGGGGGAGGAAATAATCGAACAGACCACGGAAATACACAGAACCCCCAACAGAAAGGATCCAAGGACGACAACAACAAGACACATAATAATTAAAATGGCAAAGATCAAGGACAAGGAAAGAGTTTTAAAGGCAGATAGAGAGAAAAAGGTCACCTATAAAGGAAAACCCATCAGGCTAACATCAGACTTCTCGACAGAAACCTTACAGGCCAGAAGAGAATGGCACGATATATTAAATACAATGAAACAGAAGGGCCTTGAACCAAGGATACTTTATCCAGCACGACGATCATTCAAATATGATCGTGGGATTAAACAATTCCCAGACAAACAAAAGCTGAGGGAGTTTGCATCCCACATACCACCTCAACAGGATGTCTGACAGGGACTGCTCTAGATGGAAGCACTACTAGAAAGAGCACAGAACAAAACACCCAACATATGAAGAATCGAGGAGGAGGAATAAGAAGGGAGAGAAGAAAAGAATCTCCAGACAGTGTATATAACAGCTCAATAAGCGAGCTAAGTTAGGCAGTAAGATACTAAAGAGGCTAACCTTGAACTTTTGGTAACCACGAATTTAAAGCCTGCAATGGCAATAAGTACATATCTTTCAATAGTAACCCTAAATGTTAATGGACTGAATGCACTAATCAAAAGACACAGAGTAATAGAATGGATAAAAAAGCAAGACCCATCTATATGCTGCTTACAAGAAACTCACCTCAAACCCAAAGACATGCACAGACTAAACGTCAAGGGATGGAAAAACATATTTCAGGCAAACAACAGCGAGAAGAAAGCAGGGGTTGCAGTACTAATATCAGACAAAATAGACTTCAAAACAAAGAAAGTAACAAGAGATAAAGAAGGACACTACATAATGATAAAGGGCTCAGTCCAAAAAGAGGATATAACCATTCTAAATATATATGCACGCAACACAGGAGATCAAGCATATGTGTAACAAATACTAACAGAACTAAAGGGGGAAATAGAGTGCAATGCATTCATTCTAGGAGACTTCAACACACGATTCACCCCAAAGGATAGATCCACCGGGCAGAAAATAAGTAAGGACACGGAAGCACTGAACAACATAGTAGAGCAGATGGACCTAATAGACATCTATAGAACTCTACATCCAAAAGCAACAGCATATACATTCTTCTCAAGTGCACATGGAACATTCTCCAGAATAGACCACATACTAGGCCACAAAAAGAGCCTCAGAAAATTCCAAAAGATTGAAATCCTACCAACCAACTTTTCAGACCACAAAGGCATAAAACTAGAAATAAACTGTACAAAGAAAGCAAACAGGCTCACAAACACAAGGAGGCTTAACAACACGCTCCTAAATAATCAATGGATCAATGACCAAATCAAAATGGAGATCCAGCAATATATGGAAACAAATGAGAACAACAACACTAAGCCCCAACTTCTGTGGGACACAGCAAAAGCAATCTTAAGAGGAAAGTATATAGCAATCCAAGCATATTTAAAAAAGGAAGAACAATCCCAAATGAATGGTCTAATGTTACAATTATCAAAATTGGCAAAAGAAGAACAAAGGAGGCCTAAGGTCAGCAGAAGGAGGGACATAATAAAGATCAGAGAAGAAAAAAATAAAATTGAGAAGAATAAAACAATAGCAAAAATCAATGAAACCAAGAGCTGGTACTTTGAGAAAATAAACAAAATAGATAAGCCTCTAGCCAGACTTATTAAGAGGAAAAGAGAGTCAACACAAATCAACAGTATCAGAAATGAGAAAGGAAAAATCACGACGGACCCCACAGAAATACAAAGAATTATTAGAGAATACTATGAAAACCTATATGCTAACAAGCTGGGAAACCTAGGAGAAATGGACAACTTCCTAGAAAAATACAACCTTCCACGACTGACACAGAAAGAAACAGAAAATCTAAACAGACCAATTACCATCAATGAAATTGAAGTGGTAATCAAAAAACTACCAAAGAACAAAACGCCCGGGCCAGATGGATTTACCTCGGAATTTTACCAGACATACAGGGAAGACATAATACCCATTCTCCTTAAAGTTTTCCAAAAAATAGAGGAGGAGGGGGTACTCCCAAACTCATTCTATGAAGCTAACAACACCCTAATACCAAAACCAGGCAAAGACCCCACCAAAAAAGAAAACTACAGACCAATATCCCTGATGAACGTAGATGCAAAAATACTCAAAAAAAATATTAGGAAACAGAATTCAAAAATACATCAAAAGGATCATACACTATGACCAAGTGGGATTCATCCCAGGGATGCAAGGATGGTACAACATTCGAAAGTCCATCAACATCATCCACCACATCAACAAAAAGAAAGACAAAAACCACATGATCATCTCCATAGATGCTGAAAAAGCATTTGACAAAGTTCAACATCCATTCATGATAAAAACTCTCAGCAAAATGGGAATAGAGGGCAAGTACCTCAACATAATAAAGGCCATCTATGATAAACCCACAGCAAACATTATATTGAACAGCGAGAAGCTGAAAGCATTTCCTCTGAGATCGGGAACTAGACAGGGATTCCCACTCTCCCCACTGTTAATTAACATAGTACTGGAGGTCCTAGCCACGGCAATCCGACAAAACAAAAAAATAAAAGGAATCCAGACTGGTAAAGAAGAAGTTAAACTGTCACTAATTGCAAATGACATGATACTGTACATAAAAAACCCTAAAGACTCCACCCCAAAGCTATTAGAACTGATATGGGAATACAGCAAAGTTGCAGGATACAAAATCAACACACAGAAATCTGTGGCTTTCCTATACTCTAGCAACGAACCAACAGAAAGAGAAATCAGGAAAACAACTCCATTCACAATTGCATCAAAGAAAATAAAATACCTAGGAATAAACCTAACCAAAGAAGTGAAAGATTTATACTCTGAAAACTACAAGTCATTCTTAAGATAAATTAAAGGGGACACTAACACATGGAAACTCATCCCATTCTCGTGGCTAGGAAGAATTAATATCGTCAAAATGGCCATCCTTCCCAAAGCAATATACAGATTTGATGCAATCCCTATGAAACTACCAGCAACATTCTTCAATGAACTGGAACAAATAATTCAAAAATTCATATGGAAACACCAAAAACCCCAAATAGCCAAAGCAATCCTGAGAAAGAAGAATAAAGTAGGGGGGATATCACTCCCCAACTTCAAGCTCTATTATCAAGTCATAGCAATCAAGACAATTTGGTACTGGCACAAGAGCAGAGCCACAGACCAATGGAACAAACTAGAGAATCCAGACATTAACCCAGACATATATGGTCAATTAATATTTGATAAAGGAGCCATGGACATACAATGGTGAAATGACAGTCTCTTCAACAGATGGTGCTGGCAAAACTGGATAGCTACATGTAGGAGAATGAAACTGGACCATTGTCTAACCCCAAAGACAAAAGTAAACTCAAAATGGATCAAAGACCTGAATGTAAGTCATGAAACCATTAAACTCTTGGAAGAACACATAGGCAAAAACCTCTTAGACATAATCATGAGTGACCTCTTCTTGAACAAATCTCCCCAGGCAAGGAAACCAACAGCAAATATGAATAAGTGGGACTATGATAAGCTGAAAAGCTTCTGTACAGCAAAAGACACCATCAATAGAACAAAAAGGAACCCTACAGTATGGGAGAATATATTTGAAAATGACAAATCCGATAAAGGCTTGACATCCAGAATATACAAAGAGCTCACACGCCTCAACAAACAAAAAACAAATAACCCAATTAAAAAATGGGCAGAGGAACTGAACAGACGGTTCTCAAAAAAAGAAATACAGATGGCCAACAGACACACGAAAAGGTGCTCCACATCGCTAATTATCAGAGAAATGCAAATTAAAACTACAATGAGGTATCACCTCACACCAGTAAGGATGGCTGCCATCCAAAAGACAAACAACAACAACTGTTGGAGAGGCTGTGGAGAAAGGGGAACCTTCCTACACTGCTGGTGGGAATGTATATTAGTTCAACCATTGTGGAAAGCAGTATGGAGGTACATCAAAATGCTCAAAACAGACTTACCATTTGACCCAGGAATTGCACTCCTAGTAATTTACCCTAAGAATGCAGCAATCAAGTATGAGAAAGACCAGTGCACCCCTATGTTTATCGCAGCACTATTTACAATAGCCAAAAATTGGAAGCAACGTAAATGTCCATCGATAGATGAATGGATAACGAAGATGTGGTACATATACACAATGGAATACTACTCAGCCATAAGAAAAGGGCAAATCCAACCATTTGCAGCAACATGGATGGAGCTGGAGGGTATTATGCTCAGTGAAACAAGCCAAGCAGAGAAAGAGAAATACCAAATGATTTCACTCATCTGTGGAATATAAGAACAAAGGTAAAACTGAAGGAACAAAACAGCAGCAGAATCACAGAACTCAAGAATGGACTAACAGGTACCAAAGGTAAAGTGACTGGGGAGGATGGGTGGGTAGGGAGGGATAAGGAGGGGGAGAAGAAGGGGGTATTAAGGTTAGCATGCATGGGGGGGTGGGAGAAAGGGGAAGGCTGTACAACACAGAGAAGGCAAGTAGTGATTCTACAACATTTGCTATGCTAATGGACAGTGACTGTAAAGGGGTTTATAGGGGTGAACTGGTATAGGAGAGAGCCTAGTAAACATAATATTCGTCATGGAAGTGTAGATTAATGACACCAAAAAAAAAAAAAGGCAGTTCCTGTGTGAAGACCTCCAATGAGTTCAACACATGGGTATAAAGGGCCTATAAAAGTGTAGGCAAAGGGTCTGTTTGTGTTTATACAGAGGATCAAAGCCTACAAGGGCTATCCCGAAATGAACTAAGATATGATATGAAAAAGAACTTCCAACATCAGCACTCTCTGGAAGACTCATGCCAAAAGATGATCATCAAAAAACCCCAACAAAGATCCACACACTGCTACAGCTGTAGATGCACTCATCCCACCAGTTCCTCGACTTGCCATGGGAATGAAGAAGGAGATATCCAAGCTGGCCTGTGCATACAGTAAAACAGCAAATTTGACTGGATCTATACTGTTGGAACTCAACCAAGAATTAGGAGAAGTGCAAATTGTAGCGCTCCAAAATCTTACAACTACAGACTATTTACTGCTAAAAGAACATATGAGATGTGAACAGTCCCCAGGAATGGGTTGTTTTAATTTGTCTGATTTCTCTCAGACTGTTCAAGTTCAGTTGGACAATATCCACCATATCATAGATAAGTTGTCACAAATGTCTAAGGTGCCTAACTGGTTTTCTTGGTTTCACTGGAGATGGCTGGTAATTACAGGTATGCTTTGGTTATGTAACTATACTCCTATTATGTTAATGTGTGTGCACAATTTAATCAGTGGTTTAAAACCTATACATGCTGAAGTTACTCTACAAGAAGATATGTCAAAGAAATAATCAATCTTCCCATGTTTTCTTCCGCCTGCTACTTCTATAGCTTTTCTTCTTCCTTCCTAATTTCAACCCTTAAATAGAATTCATGCCTCATATCAAATTTACCGAGTATCATAATTCTTCCAAGTGGTAAAGATACCTCAAGACAAATGCTGGTCATAGAAGCCACAGGGCATAAATATGCAAAGAAGTAAAAAGCTAACCTTTTCAAACAATAAGGCTTCTCTCTCACTTACCAACTTTACATTTCCCTTTATGGCCCCGGAAGATGGCTGGTTAGCCAGAGACGGGTAAGATTCCTCAATGGAGGAACAACCTAAGACAGGCACAGTCGCAGCGGGCCCATCAGGTGAGAAATTGGGGATCAACAGAGGTGAGGCTTAGAAACTCACCCCCTCCCGTTCTGAGAGAAATCTTCTGCATACGTGGATGTTTTATTGCCCTTGTCTAGCTTGGATTAACACATAGTCTACAGGCACACACCTGATCATCTACATTTGCTCTCTTACAACACTAAACTATGTTTTCTACCTTTATCTTGTATCTACCTACCACTTCAGCATTTTATTAAAAATAATAATAATAAAGAGAAAAATGTGGTATCCACATATAAATCAAGTATAAAAATCAAATGAGTATTCATATTTGAACTGACTGTTTATAGTTCATAATGCATGAACAAAACCAAAAGTTTCTGTGATGACTGCCCTTGTACTGTTCACTATGAAATTAATTCATTATGTAAGAATTTGTTCTACATGTAAGAACTTGTTTGTTATGCCTCAGAAGATTGGAGACTGACGAAAATTGGGCTTGGGGTGGATAAATGATTGTGCATTGAGTATTGACTCCCCTATACAGAATTTTATTGTTGTTAACAACCATTTGATCAATAAATATGAGAGATGCCCTCACACACACAAAAAAAAGTACACACTTCCAATTGTAAAATAAATAAGTAACTGGGATATAATGTATAGCATAAGGAATATAGTCAAAATATGGTAACAACTTGGTATGGTGATAGCTGGTACCTAGAATTATCATGTATATAAATGTTGAATCACTGTGTTGTACACCTGGAACTAATGTAATATAATACTGTGTGTCAACTACCCTTCAATAAAAAATAATTATCTACAAAAAAAAAAAGAAACCAAAAAGGCTCACAAACACATGGAGGCTTAACAAAATGCTTCTAAATAATCAATGGATCAATGACCATATTAAAACAGAGATCAGACTATATATGGAGGCAAATGACAGCAACAGCAAAAGCCCCAACTTCTGTGGGATGCAGTGAAGACCGTTCTAAGGGGAAAGTATATAGTAATCCAGGCCTACTTAAAGAAGGAAGAACAATCCCAAATGAATAGTCTAAAGTCACAGTTATTTAAATTGGAAAAAGAAGAACAATTGAAGCCCAAAGTCAGCAGAAGGAGGGACACATTAAATGTCAGAGAATAAATAAATAAAATTGAGAACAGTAAAACAATAGAAAAAAATTGATGAAACCAAGAGGTGGTTCTTTGAAAAAATAAACAAAATAGGTAAACCCCTAGCCAGACTTATTAAGAGAAAAAGAGAATCTTCACACATCAACAGAATCAGAAATGAGAAAGGAAAAGATCACAATGGACCCCACAGAAATACAAAAAATTATAAGAGAATACTATGAAAATCTACATGCTAAGAAGCTGGAAAACTTCAAAGAAATGGAGAACTTCCTAGAAAAATACAACCTTCTAAGACTGACCAAGGAAGAAACAGAAAATCTAAACAGACCAGTTACCAGCAAAGAAATTGAAACGGTAATCAAAAAACTACCCAATAACAAAACCCCTGTGCCAGATGGATTCACCACTGAATTTTATCAGACATATAGAGAAGACATAATACTCATTCTTCTTAAAGTTCTCCAAAAAATAGTAGAGGAGAGAATACTTCCAAACACATTCTATGAAGACAGCTTCACTCTAATACCAAAACCAATCAAAGACCCCACCAAAAAAGAAAATTACAGACCAATATCCCTGATGAACATAGATGCAAAAATACTCAACAAAATATTCACAAAACGAATTCAAAAATACATCAAGAAGATCATACACCATGATCAAATGGGACTCATCTCAGGGAAGCAAGGATGGTACAACATTAAAAAATCCATCAACATCATCCACCACATAAACAAAAAGAAGGACAGAAACCACATGATCATTTCCATAGATGCTGAAAAAGCATTTGACAAAATTCACCATCCATTCATGATAAAAACTCTCAATAAAGTGGGTATACAGTGCAAGTACCTCAACATAATAAAGGCCATATATGAGAAACCCACAGCCAACATCATACTTAACAGCGAGAAGCTGAAAGCTTTTCCTTTAAGATCAGGAACAATACGGGGATGCCCACTCTCCCCTCTGTTATTCAACATAGTACTGGACATCCTAGCCACAGTAATCAGACAAAACAAAGAAATACAAGGCATCCAGATTGGTAAAGAAGAAGTCAAACTCACTATTTGCAGATGACATGATATTGCACATAAAAAACCCTAAAGACTCCATTCCAAAACTAGTGGAACTACTAATATCTGAATTCAGCAAAGTTGCAGGATACAAAATTAATACAAAGAAATCTGTTGCTTTCCTATACACTAATGAGGAATTAACAGAAAGAGAAATCAGGAAAATAATTCCATTCACAATTGCATCAAAAAGAATAAAATACCTAGAAATAAACCTAACCAAGGAAGTGAAAGACCTATACCCTGAAAACTACAAGGCACTCTTAAGAGAAATTAAAGAGGATACTAACAAATGGAAACTCATTCCATGCTCTTGGCTAAGAAGAATTAATATTGTCGAAATAGACATCTTGCCTAAAGCAATTTACAGATTCAATGCAATGCCTATCAGAATACTGACAACATTCTTCAATGAACTGGAACAAATAGTTTTAAAATTCATATGGAACCGCAAAAGACCCCAAATAGCTAAAGCAATCCTGAGAAGGAAAAAAGAAGCAGGGGGCATCTCGCTTCCTAACTTCAAGCTCTACTACAAAGCCACAGTAATCAAGACAATTTGGTACTGGCACAAGAACAGACCTGCAGACCAGTGGAACAGAATAGAGACTCCAGATATTAACCCAAACAGATATGGTCAATTAATATATGATAAAGGAGCCATGGACATACAATGGGGAAATGACAGCCTCTTCAACAGCTGGTATTGGCAAAACTTGACAGCTACATGTAAGGGAATGAAACTAGATCATTGTCTAACCCCATACAGAAAAGTAAATTCAAAATGGATCAAAGACCTGAATGTAAGTCATGAAACCATGAACTCTTAGAAAAAAAACATAGGTAAAAATCTCTTGGACATAAACATAAGCGACTTCTTCATGAACATATCTCCCCAGGCAAGGGAAACAAAAGCAAAAATTAACAAGTGGTACTATATCAAGCTGAAAATCTTCTGTACAGCAAAGGACACCAACAATAGAACAAAAAGGCATCCTACGGTATGGGAGAATGTATTCATAAGTGACAGATTCAATGAAGGGTTGACATCCAAAATATATAAAGAGCTCACGCACCTCAACAAACAAAAAGCAAATAATCCAATAAAAAAATGGTCAGAGGATCTGAACAGACAGTTCTCCAAAGAAGAAATTCAAATGGCCAACAGACACATGAAAAGATGCTCCACATCGCTAGTCATCAGAGAAATGCAAATTAAAACCACAGTGAGATATCACCTCACACCAGTAAGGATTGCCACCATCCAAAGGCAAACAGCAACAAATGTTGGAAAGGTTGCAGAGAAAGGGGAACCCTCCTACACTGCTGGTGGGAATGTGAACTAGTTCAACCATTGTGGAAAGCAGTATGGAGGTTCCTCAAAAAGCTTGAAATAGAAATACCATTTGACCCAGGAATTCCACTTCTAGGAATTTACCCTAAGAATGCAGAAGCCCAGTTTGAAAAAGACAGATGCACCACTATATTTATTGCAACACTATTTACAATAGTCAAGACATGGAAGCAACCTAAGTGTCTATCAGAAGATGAATGGATAAAGAAGATGTGGTACATATACACAATGGAATATTATTTAGCCATAAGGAGAAAACAAATCCTACCACTGGCAACAACATGGATGGAGCTAGAGGATATTATGCTCAGTGAAATAAGCCAGGCAGAGAAAGACAAGTACCAGATGATTTCACTCATCTGTGGTGTATAAGAACAAAGAAAAAACTGAAGGAACAAAACAGCAGCAGAATCACAGAACCCAAGAATGGACTAACAGTTACCAAAGGGAAACGGACTGGGGAGGATGCATCCAAAGGGAGGGATAAGCGGAGGTGGAAAGAAAGGGAGCATTATGATTAGCATGTGTAATGTATGGGGCACACGGGGAGGGCTGTGCAACACAGAGAAGACCAGTAGTGATTGTACAGCATCTTTCTACGCTGATGGACAGTGACTGTAATGCGGTTTGTTGGGGGGACTTGGTGATAGGGGTAGTCTAGTAAGCGTAATGTTCCTCATGTAATTGTAGATTAATGATACCAAACAAAAAACAAACTAAGTAGCATTGTTTTTCCTTTTTTTATCAATAAATTCTTCTATCTATCATCTATCTATCTACCTATTTATCTGTCAATACCTATCTCTACCATCCATCATCATCATCTATCTTTCTAATTTACCTAATACATTAAACAATTATGCCAGGGGTGTGGAAATGGAGAATATCATCATCTAAATCTGTTCTTAGTAAAAACGATTTTTGTTGTGTAGAGTTTATTCTGCAGATTACAAAATCTTTAAACTTCCTTTATTATAAAGAATCATACTCTTCCTATATTGAGTTCATTTCAGAAATATTTGCCTTCTCCATATTGAATCACAGTTTATATGGTTAGTTAAGTGCTGTGATCCCAAGGCCCTGGATAAAAATAGTAACTCTTGCATTTTCACTAATTTGTGACTTCCCTAGCATTCATCTAAAAAAGAGATAATACCTATTTTATATGTATATATATATAATAGAATTATTTTTTCAAATATTTTGAACACATAAAACCAAACTGCTTATTACACTTGGAAAAATTTGTCAGCTGTGAATTAATGAGGTAATGAAAAGATTCTTTGGGCAGGAATTCTATATATATATATATATATATATCATCGTTATGAGTTTATAATGTATGGGGGGTGATGTCATGTTATTGGTTGTGTCTGAAAGCACAGAATGATTATGAAGAGAAATAGGAGATATAATCACTTGGTATATTTTAACGATCACCCCAGATAACATATTTTAACAAATCCCTGTAAACTGTTGTCAATGTACAAAAGATGAAGGCCCATTTGCGTCTGCAGACTAATTGAACTTAAATATATTCTATTTTTAAGTGAAAGTTGATAACTTGCAAAAGTATTTCTTTGGTTCTGAACAGTTCTTTATAAATAGGTGTTTCTTTACTTTGAAGAAAGGAAATGCTATTGTTTCTCAATTTTAAAAACACATATCATTATCATAGCATTCTTTTGTGACAAATTCCAAGATAATATATTTAAAATACTGAAATACTTAGAAATTTCTTGTAATTGTATTGTAATTTTCATTTTGTGTTAAATAATATCATAAAGGATAAATGATAAATGTTTCTGATAATTTTGTTATATAATCCCACCACAAAATATACTTTGTTCCATCTTAAATATATATTGAAAAAAATAGTAGTCTGAGTACTATTAAATAATAAAAATTCTTATAAAATATAGCTTTCAAAACTTAGTTTTCTACATGAATATTCCATAATATTACCTGAGAGAAAAATGAATGTTTTCAATAATGAATTTCCTATTCTAAAATACATAATTAATTATGTACAGAATATAATCATTTAACTTTTGTGGAAAACTAAGTTTGTAGTCAGTGTTTAAAGATAACTACACCAGAGCTATTGATATCAAGAGAGAAGCAAAAGAAATAGGACATAATGAAGCAAAATTAATTAATAAAAAAAATCTTCAAAATTTTTCTTAACATAAGGCTGGCATTATCTCACTCAGTATGTGATATGTAAGAAGCCATATACTTTTGATTATTTTAAAATTTCTTTAAAGGAGCCCTATTCTTTGCCATTTTATTGTTCATTAGTACATTTAAGCTTTAGGACAGAGTACCTTGTTAAAAATATTAAAGTTCAAAGACATAAATTTATGCTCGTGATAATTTTAGAACTGGGTCACAAAACACCATGCATAATTTTTGCAAATAACAGTAGTAAATTAATATTTCCATTATTCTTACCTGGAAGCTACAAGAATAGAACTAGACTACTTCTTTTGAAGGAAAATCCAATCACAACCATGTCCAGTCTTAATAACGGGAATAAGACTTTAAAAATATGCTTACTAAAAGGAGCACACAGAAAATCTACTTGCTATCCATACAACAGTTATGTTTACTTTATGCACATTTGGCTAAAATTGCTATCTGTGCAAAATAATTTATGGGATTGTCTGCTTGCTTTGTTTGGGGTTTGTTTGTTCTGCCTTCCTTATCAGTGCCTAAGCATCACAGGCATACTTATAGAGTGGGCTAGGCAGAGTTTTTCTCACCTTAACCTGTTAGCTAAAGAGGACAAAATGGTGTTGACTTATTTGTACATATACTTTACTTTTGAAAAATACAACAATCTGTGTCACTCATGCAATAATTTATACTTAGTTCACTAAGAAATATATAATAAGGAAAATTAACATACTAATTAGGAAATAACACTCTAATCAGATATAACTTTATATATAATGGAAACCAAACCTATAAAATACCATTTTCTTTTGTTACACATAGCAATACTTCAGTTGATTAGAACTCCTTTTTTTTTTACAATTTACCAAACTATTTTATTCAACAAAGGCAATTCCAATATCTTCCAACTCCCATTCATAATACAATTAAGATAGCATACAATTTTTATCCCACTTAATTAATAGCAAAACAATTGGAAATAAGTCATGTTTGTTATATTATAACTATATAATGCAATGACTAGAACCCATTTTTATTTATTAAGGTATTATTGATATACACTCTTATGAAGGTTTCTCATGAAAAAACAATGTGATTACTACATTTACCCATATTATCAAGTCCCCACCCATACCCCAATACAGACATTGTCCATCAGTGAAGTAAGATGCAACAGATCCACTATGTGCCTTCTCTGTGCTACGCTGTTCTCCCCGTGATCCCCCACACCATGTGTACTAAACATAATACCTCTCAATCCCCTTCTCCCTCCCTCCCCACCCTCCCTTCCACACTGCTTCCCTATGGTAACCACTAGTTCATTCTTGGAGTCCCTGAGTCTGCTGCTATTTTGTTCCTTTAGTTTTGCTTCATTGTTATACTCCTCAAATTAGGAAAATCATTTGGCATTTGTCTTTCTCTGCCTGGCTTATTTCACTGAGTATAATGCCCTCCGGCTCCATCCATGTTGTTGCAAATGGTAGGATTTGTTTCTTTCTTAAGGGTGAATAGTATTCTATTGTGCATATGTACCACTTCTTCCTTATCCATTCATCTACTGATGGACACTTAGGTTGCTTCCATATCTTGGCTACTGTCAAAAGCGCTGCAATAAACATAGGGGTGCATATGTCTTTTTGAATCTGAGAAGTTGTATTCTTTGGGTAAATTCCAAGGAATGGGATTCCGAGGTCAAATGATATTTCTATTTTTAGTTTTTTGAGGAACCTCCATATTGCTTCCCACAATGGTTGAACTAGCTTACATTCCCACCAGCAGTGTAGGAGGGTTCCCCTTTCTCCGCATCCTTACCAGCATTTGTTGTTGTTAGTCTTTTCAATGTTGGCCATCCTTACTGGTGTGAGGTGATATGTCACTGTGATTTTAATTTGCATTTCCCTGATGATTAGTGATGTGGAGCGTCTTTCCATGTGTCTGTTAGCAATCTCAATTTATTCTGGAGAACTGTATCTTCATTTCCTCTGCCCATTTGTTAATTGGGTTATTTGCTTTTTGGGTGTAGAGGTGTGTTAATTCTTTATATATTTTGGATGTTAACCCCTTGTCGGATATGTCATTTACAAATATATTCTCCCATACTGTAGGATGCATTTTTGTTTTGTTGATGATGTCCTTTGCCATACAAAACCTTTTTAGTTCAATGTAGTCCCATGAGTTCATTTTTGCTTTTCTTTGCTTTCTCAAGGACATGGGTTCAGGAAGAAGATGCTCATGCTTATATTCAGGAGATGTTTTCCTATGCTGTCTTCTAAGAGTTTTATGGTTTCATGACTTACCTTCAAGTCTTTAATCCATTTTGAGTTTTCTTTTGTGTATGGGGTTAAACAATAATCCAGTTTCATTCTCTTGCATGTAGCTGTCCAGTTTTGCCAACACCAGCTGTTGAACAGGCTGTCATTTCCCCATTGTATGCCCATGGTTCCTTTATCATATATTAATTGACCATATATGGTTGGGTTTCTATCAGGACTCTCTAGTCTGTTCCATTGTTCTATGGGTCTGTTCTTGTGCCAGGACCAAATTGTCTTGATTACTGTGGCTTTGTAGTAGAGCTTGAAGTTGGGGAGCATAATTTCCTCTGCTTTATTCTTTCTTCTCAGGATTGCTTTGGCTATTCGAGGTCTTTTGTGGTTCCATATGAATTTTAGGATGATTTTCTCTAGTTCGTTGAAGAATGCTATTGGTATTTTGATAGGAATTGCATTGAATCTATAGATTGCTTTAGGCAGGATGGCCATTTTGACAATATTAATTCTTCCTATCCATGAGCACAGGATATGTTTCCATTTATTGGTACCTTCCTTAATTTCTCTCACGAGTGTCTTATAGTTTTCAGAGTATAGGTCTTTCACTTCTTTGGTTAAGTTTATTCCTAGGTATTTTATTCTTTTTGATGCAGTTGTGAATGGAATTGTTTTCCTGATTTCTCTCTCTGCTAGTTCATTGTTAGTGGATAGGAATGCCACAGATTTCTGTGTATTAATTTTGTATCCTGCAACTTTGCTGCATTCAGATATTAGATCTAGTAGTTTTGGAGTGGATTCTTTAGGCTTTTTTATGTACAATATCATGTCATCTGCAAACAGGAACAGTTTAACTTCTTCCTTGAAAATCTGGGTGCCTTTAATTTCTTTGTGTTGTCTGATTGCCATGGCTAGGACCTCCAGTACTATGTTGAATAGACGTGGGGAGAGTGGGCATCCTTGTCTTGTTCCTGATCTTAAAGGAAAACTTTCAGCTTCTCACTGTTAAGTATAATGTTGTCTGTGGGTATGTCATATATCACCTTTATTATGTTGAGGTACTTGCCCTCTATACTAATTTTGTTGAGAGTTTTAATCATGAATGGATGTCGAATTTTGTCAAATGCTTTTTCAGCATCTATGGAGATGATAATGTGGTTTTTGTCCTTCTTTTTGTTGATGTGGTGGATGATGTTGATGGATTTTCGAATGTTGTGCCATCCTTGCATCCCTGGCATAAATCCTCCTTGATCATGATGGATGATCTTTTTAATGTACTTTTGAATTTGGTTTGCTAATATTTTGTTGAGTATTTTTGCATCTATGTTCATCAGGGATATTTGTCTGTAGTTTTCTTTTGTTTTTGGTGCCTTCACCTGGTTTTGGTATTAGAGTGACGCTGGTCTCATAGAATGAGTTTGGAAGTATTCCCTCCTCTTCTATTTTTTGGAAAACTTTATGGAATATAAGTATTAGGTCTTCACTAAATGTTTGATAAAATTCAGTGGTGAAGCCATCTGGTTCAGGAGTTTTGATCTTAGGTAGGTTATTTTTCTTAATTTTGGTAACATTAAGCTACAATTACATGAGGAACATTATTTTTACTAGACACCCCCATTTACCAAGTCTCCCCCACAAACCCCATTATAGTCACTGCCCATCAGTGTAGTAAGATGCTGTAGAATCACTACTTGCCTTCTCTGTGTTGTACAGCCTTCCCCGTGCCTCCCCCCACATTATGCATGCTAATCTTAATTGCCCCTTTCTTCTTCCCCGTTTATCCCACCCTTCCCACCCATCCTCCCCAGGCTCTTTTCCTTTGGTTACTGTTAGTCCATTCTTGGGTTCTGTGATTCTGCTGCTGTTTTGTTCCTTCAGTTTTTTCCTTGTTCTTATATACAACAGACGAGTGAAATTACTTGGTACTTGTCTTTCTCTGCCTGGCTTATTTCACTGAGCATAATATCCTCTAGCTCCATCCATGTTGTTGCCAATGGTAGGATTTGTTTTCTCCTTATGACTAAATAATATTCCATTGTGTATATCTACCACATCTTCTTTATCCATTCATCTGCTGATGGACACTTAGGTTGCTTCCATTTCTTGGCTATTGTAAATAGTGCTGCGGTAAACATAAGGGTGCATCTGTCTTTTTCAAACTGGGCTTCTGCATTCTTAGGGTAAATTCCTAGAAGTGGAATTCCTGGGTCAAATGGTATTTCTATTTCAAGCTTTTTGAGGAACCTCCATACTGCTTTCCACAATGGTTGAACTAGTTCACATTCCCACCAGCAGTGTAGGAGGGTTCCCCTTTCTCTGCAACCTTTCCAACATTTGTTGCTGTTTGCCTTTGGATGGTGGCAATCCTTACTGGTATGAGGTGATATCTCACTGTGGTTTTAATTTGCATTTCTCTGATGACTAGCGATGTGGAGCATCTTTTCATGTGTCGGTTGGCCATCTGAATTTCTACTTTGGACAACTTTCTGTTCAGCTCCTCAAACCATTTTTTATTGGATTATTTGCTTTTTGTTTGTTGAGGTGCGTGAACTCTTTATATATTTTGGATGTCAACCCTTTATTGGATCTTTCATTTATGAATATATTCTCTCATACCGTAGGATGCCTTTTGTTCTATTGATGGTGCCCTTTGCAGTACAGAAGTTTTTCAGCTTGATATAGTCCCACTTGTTCAGTTTTGCTTTTGTTTCCCTTGCCTGGGGAGATATGTTCATGAAGAAGTTGCTCATGTTTATGTCCAAGAGATTTTTGCCTATGTTTTCTTCTAAGAGTTTATGCTTTCATGACTTACATTCAGGTCTTTGATCCACTTTGAATTTACTTTTCTGTATGGGGTTAGACAATGATCTAGTTTCATTCTCTTACATGTAGCTGTCAAGTTTTGCCAACACCAGCTGTTGAAGAGGCTGTCATTTCCCCATTGCTCCATGGCTCCTTTATCATATATTATTTGACCATATATGTTTTGGTTAATGTCTGGAGTCTCTATTCTGTTCCACCGGTCTGTGGGTCTGTTCTTGTGCCAGTACCAAATTGTCTTGATTACTGTGGCTTTGTAGTAGAGCTTGAAGTTGGGAAGCGAGATGCCGCCTGCTTCATTTTTCCTTCTCAGGATTGCTTTGGCTATTTGGGGACTTTGGTGGTTGCATATGGATTTTTGAACTGTGTGTTCCATTTCATTGAAGAATGCTTTTGGTAATTTGATAGGGATTGCTTTAAGTCTGTGCATTGCTTTGGGCAGGATGGCCATTTTGACAATATTAATTCTTCCTAGCCAAGAGCATGGGATGAGATTCCATTTGTTAGTGTCTTCTTTAATTTCTCTTAAGGGTGCCTTGTAGTTTTCAGGGTATAGGTCTTTCACTTCATTGGTTAGGTTTATTCCTAGGTATTTTATTCTTTTTGATGCAACTGTGAATGGAATTATTTTCCTGATTTCTCTATCTGTTAGTTCATTGTTAGTGTATAGGAAAGCAACAGATTTCTGTGTATTAATTTTGTATCCTTTAATTTAACTTTGCTGAATTCCGATATTCATTCTAGTAGTTTTGGAGTGGAGTCTTTAGCGTTTTTAATGTACAATATCATGTCATCTGCAAATAGTGACAGTTTGACTTCTTCTTTACCAATCTGGCTTCCTTGTATTTCTTTGTTTTGTCTGATTGCCATGGCTAGGACCTCCAGTACCACGTTGAATAACAGTGGGGAGAGTGGGCATCCCTGTCTTGTTCCCGATCTCAGAGGAAAAGCTTTCAACCTCTTGCTGTTCAGTATGATGTTAGCTGTAGGTTTATCATATATGGTCTTTATTATGTTGAGGTACTTTCCCTCTATGCCCATTTTGTTGAGAGTTTTTATCATGAATGGATGTTGAATTTTGTCAAATGCTTTTTCAGCATCTATGGAGATGATCATGTGGTTTTTGTCCTTCTTTTTGTTGATGTGGTGGATGATGTTGATGGATTTTCGAATGTTGTACCATCCTTGCATCCCTGGGATGAATCCCACTTGGTCATAGTGTATGATCCTCTTGATGTATTTTTGAATTCAGTTTGCTAATATTTTGCTGAGTATTTTTGCATCTACGTTCATTAGGGATATTGGTCTGTATTTTTCTTTTTTGGTGGGGTCTGTGCCTGGTTTTGATATTAGTGTGATGTTGGCTTCATAGAATGAGTTTGGGAGTATTCCCTCCTCTTCTATTTTTTGGAAAACTTTATGGAGAATGGGTATTATATCTTCTCTGTATGTCTGATAAAATTCTGAGGTAAGTCCATCTGGCCCAGGGGTTTTGTTCTTTGGTAGATTTTGATTACCAATTAAATTTATTTTCTGGTAATTTTTTTGTTTACATTTTTTGTTTCTTCCTTGGTCAGTCTTGGAAGGTTGTATTTTTCTAGGAAGTTGTCCATTTCTTCTAGGTTTTCCAGCTTGTTAGCATATTGGTTTTCATAGTATACTCTAATAATTCTTTGGATTTCTGTGAGGTCCACTGTGATTTTTCCTTTCTCATTTCTGATTCTCTTGATGTGTTTTGATTCTCCTTTCCTCTTATTATGTCTGGCTAGGGGCTTATGTATTTTGTTTATTTTCTCAAAGAACCAGCTCTTGGTTTCATTAATTTTTTCTATTGTATTATTCTTCTCAATTTTATTTATTTCTTCTCTGATCTTTATTGTGTCCCTCCTTCTGCTAACTTTAGGCCTCATTTGTTTTTGTTTTTCCAACTTCAATAATTGTGACTTTAGACTACTCTTTTGGGATTCCTCTTCCTTCTTTAAATAAGCCTAGATTGCTATATATTTTCCTCTTAGAACTGCTTTTGCTGCATCCCACAGAAGTTGGGGCTTTGTGTTGTTGTTGTCATTTGTCTCCATATATTGCTTAATCTCTAATTTAATTTGGTCATTGATCCATTGACTGTTTAGGAGCATGTTGTTAAAACTCCATGTGTTTGTGAACCTTTTTGCTTTATTTGAACAATTTATTTCTAGTTTTATCCCTTTGAGTTCTGAGAAGTGGGTTGCTATAATTTCAATGTTTTGGAATTTACTGAGGCTCTTTTGGTGGCCTAGTGTCAGGTCCATCTGTTCTAGTATGTTTTTCGGTGCCTCTGTGTCCTTACTTATTTTTTTCTCGTGGATCTGTCCTTTGGAGTGAGTGGTGTGTTGAAGTCTCCTAAAATGAATGCATTGCATTCTATTTCCTCCTTTAATTCTGTTAGTATTTGTTTCACATATGTTGGTGCTCCTGTATTGGGTGTATATATGTTTATAAGGGTTATATCCTCTTGTTCGACTGACCCCTTTATCATTATGTAATGTCATTCTTTATCTCTTGTTTCTTTCTTTGTTTTGAAGTTTATTCTGTCTGATACTAGTACTGCAACACATGTTTTTTTCTCCCTGTTGTTTGCATGAAATATCTTTTTCCATCCCTTGACTTTTAGTCTGTGTATGTCTTTTGGTTTGAGGTGCATCACTTGTAAGCAGCATATAGATGGATCTTGCTTTTTTATCCATTCTATTACTCTGTGTCTTTCAATTGGTGCATTCAGTCCATTTACATTTAGGTTGATTACTGAAAGATATGTACTTATTGCAATTGTAGGCTTTAGATTCATGGTTAGCAAAGGTTCAAGTTTAGCTTCTATACTATCTGTCTACCTTAACTCACTTATTGAGCTATTATAAGCACAGTCTGATGATTCTTTGTTTCTGTCCCTTCTTATTCTTCCCTCTTCATTCTTTATATATTAGGTGTTCTATTCTGTGCTCCTTTGTGTTTCCTTTGAGTGCATTTGTGAGTAATTGATTTTATTTTTTGCCTTTAGTTAGTATTTGGTTAGTCTGCTTTCTTTTGTGTGATTTTATTTTCTCTGGTAACATCTATTTAACCTTAGTACTGCTCACATCTAGAGCAGTCCCTCTAAAATACCCTGTAGAGGTGGTTTGTGGGAGGCAAGTTCCCTTAACTTTTGCCTCTCTAGGAATTGTTTAATCCCTCCTTCATATTTAAATGATAATCATGCTGGATACAGTATCCTTGCTTCAAGGCCCTTCTGTTTCATTGCATTAAATATATCATGCCATTCTCTTCTGACCTGTAAGGTTTGTGTTGAGAAGTCTGATGATAGCCTGATGGGTTTTCCTTTGTAGGTGACCTTTTTTCTCTCTTTGGCTGCCTTTAATACTCTGTCCTTGTCCTTGATCTTTTCCATTTTAATTATTATGTTTCTTGGTGTTGTCCTCCTTGGGTCCCTTCTTTTGTGAGTTCTGTGGGCATCCATGGTCTGAGAGACTATTTCCTCCCTCAGTTTGGGGAAGTTTTCAGTAATTATTTCTTCAAATGCACTTTCTATCCCTTTCTCTCTCTCTAATTCTTCTGGTACCCCTTTAATGCAGATATTGTTCCATCTTGATTGGTCACACAGTTCTCTTAGTATTCTTTCATTCCTGGAGATCCTTTCATCTCTCTCTGCCTCAGCTTCTCTGTGTTCCTGTTCTCTGATTTCTATTCCATTAATGGCCTCTTGCACCTCATCCAGTATGCTCTTTAGTTCTTCCAGTGATTATTTTTTTTCTGTATTCTCCCTCCCAACTTTATCTGTTAGCTCTTGCATAATTCTCTGCAGCTCCATCAGCATGGTTATGACCTTTATTTTGAATTGTTTTTCAGGAAGATTGGTTAAATCTATCTCCCCAGGCTCCATCTCCGGGGTTTTCTCTGTGATTCTAGTCTGGATCAAATTCTTCTACCTTTTCATGGTGATAGAGGTAGTTGTGGGCAGTTGGCACGTGTGTCAGCTGGGAGAACAAAGTCCCTTCCTGTTGCTAGTCACTTTCCTTTCCTGCAAGAATGGTGACCCCTAGCAGCATTTGCTGGGCAGCTGTGTGCTAACAGGGCCTCTGAGTCTGGCCCTGGGTGGCTGCGGGGGAGACTCTGGGTGGGTCCACTGGGCGCAGCTGCTCTCAGGCTGCTCCCCTGCTATGGCATGGCTGCTCCGGATGGGTAATGGACGGGATTCTGTTTATCGCCATGAGAGTCCTCAGAGCTGCACTGCCTCCCAAAAGGTTAGGGCTCCCAGAGTTCCCCGGGATTCCCAGTTACTGAGCTGAATGTGCCTGGATGCTTCCATCCAGCTGTGAGGTCCCTGTCCCTTTAAGACTTTCAAAAAGCACTCACTTTTCTTTTATCCCAGCGGCACTGCTTGCAGGGACCCGCTCTCAGGTTTTACTGTTCTGTTTCCCTAATATCCAGCACACCACCCACTGTTTGTCTGTGCTCCCATTGCAGATGACTCAGGCTGGGTATTTAGCAGTCCTGGGCTTCCACTCCCTCCCTGCTCCAAGTCCTTTCCTCCCACTGGGGAGCTGGGGTGGGGGGCATGCTCAGTTCCTGCAGGGCTGCGGCTTGTATCTTATCCCCTTCATGAGGTGCTGAGTTCTCGCAGATGTAGATGTAGCCTGGTTGTTGTACTGTATCTTCTGGTCTCTTTTCTAGGAATAGTTGTATTTGTTGTATTTTCAAAAATATATATGGTTTTGGGAGGAGATTTCTGCTGCCCTATTCATGCTGCTATCTTGGCTCCTGCCCTCTTTTAGGTAGGTTTTTGATTACCAGTTCAATTTCATTGCTGGTAATTGGTCTGTTCAGATTTTCTGTTTCATCCTTGGTCAGCCTTGGAAGGGTGTATTTTTCTAGAAAGTTGTCCATTTCTTCTAGGTTATCCAGTTTATTAGCATGTAATTTTTCATAGTATTCTCTAATAATTCTTTGTATTTCTGTGGTGTCTGTAGTGATTTTTCCTTTCTCATTTCTGATTCTGTTTATATGAGCAGACTCTCTTTTTTTCTTGATAAGTCTGGCTACTAGTTTACCTATTTTGTTAATTTTCTCGAAGAACCAGCTCTTGCTTTCATTGATTCTTTCTATTGTTTTATTCTTCTCAATTTTATTTATTTCTGCTCTAATCTTTATTATGTCCCACCTTCTACTGACTTTGGGCCTCATTTGTTGTTCTTTTTCTAGTTTCATTAATTGTGAGTTTAGACTATTCATATGGGATTGTTCTTCTTTCCTTAGGTAGGCCTGTATTGCAATATACTTCCATCTTAGCATGGCCTTGGCTGCCTCCCACAGATTTTGCAGTGTTGAATTATTGTTGTCATTTGTCTCCATATATTGCTTGATCTCTGTTTTTATTTGGTAATTGATCCATTGGTTATTTAGGAGCATGTTGTGAAGCCTCCATGTGTTTATGGGATTTTTCATTTTCTTTGCATAATTTATTTCTAGTTTCATACCTTTGTGGTCTGAGAAACTGGTTGGTACAATTTCAATCTTTTTGAATTTACTGAGGCTCTTTCTGTGGCCTAGTGTATGATCTATTCTTGAAAATGTTCCATGTGCACTTGAGAATAATGTGTATTCTGCTGCTTTTGGGTGTAGAGGACTAAAACCCGTTTTTGACAAACATATTTGCCAAGATGCCCGTGTATGGGGTTCTACTTAACTGAGGTAAAAAAAAAAAAAAGAGACAGTTTCAATTAAGGAGTGTAATTCCAGATTAAGTATAATCTAGTCCTGGTCATATAGAATCAGCATTTTCTTACCTAGGGAAGGTAGGACCTGTTGTCCTGCTAATTCGCTCATGCTTTTAGTCACTACATACTTAGAGAAAAACTATTTTTCAGCCATTATCCTAAGGTTACTTTACTAGCTAAGAGAACCCAGAGCTAACATTATACTTTTCTTCTAATTTTAGATTTCTGTTTTAATGCTGTCACTTTAAACCTGTTTACTTTGAACTACTCAGAGCAAGGCTATACTCCTATAGACTTAGTCCAAGAATACGCAGCTTTGATAGGGATAAAAAAAGAAACAATAAGAGAGAAAATAAACCAGGCTAGATTATTTGTATCAACACTAACAATGAAATCACAGTTATCATACATGGGTCACTCGTCTAGTCATATGATTCCATGAATACCTCCCAACCTCTCCATCTTCAAACAAAATTAGTGCCAGCTTTATACACTTCAAGTAAAAAGTTTGAAACTGTCTCTTTTTTTTAATGAAGTTCTATTCTTCTAAACCACATAAATTTTGGAGGAAATATTTTTTCTTCTAAGTTTATACTTTTTATATAACATTTTTGGTAACAATTTTGAGTATTTTTCTATGGCTTCTTTCCAAGCATATTGCTCTGATTGAAGTTTCATGAGAAACACTGTTGTCTTCCAAAAGAAAAAGATAATTAAAAGTGTAAACAAATATCAATACACAGATTTGAATGTTTTGGTGGTTGATCCCAGTATTCCATTCAGGGAATATCCCATCTTAAAGAACTGCACTGCCTAAAATGCTGAAAACCATTAAATGAAAAACTCACTGATCAAAATACCATAGTCATAAACATATCAGTCAACAGAAGTGTTACTTTATTATTCTTTCACAGAAACATGCTATCAATTAGGCAACAGATTTATTGATACCCATTAATTGCTTAGTACTGTATTAGGCATGGTGCTAATACAGAAAAGTTGAACATATGAACCCTGCCCCTTGAAGAGCTTATAGTTTGGTTAGACAGAAAATAATTATGTAAAAGGATAATACAAATATAAATACATAAAACATGTACAAGCACACACACGCACACAGAGGATGTGTATTTTATGATACATATCATAAAGAAATGATTAGTCTGGATGAGCTAAAACTATAAAATTAAGACAGAGTGAAATCGTATGAGACTTTTATAATATCAAGAAATATCACTATAGCAATACTGAAATAATAATATAGATGATAGAACAAAATAATTACAAAATCATTTAAACCATACATTATTCTTTAATTGAAGAAAGACTAAAATGCAACATGTCAATGGCCTTTTCACCTTAGGAGTGTTCACTCAAAAACATAACAGTATACACAGTAAGTATACAATATGCATATGATATGTTTTAATTTTGGTAAAATACATATGATATAAAGTTAGCATTTTTAAGTGTACAATTCAGTGACATTCAATATATTTGCCATGCTGTGCAGCCATCACGATTACCTAGCTCCTGAAACTTACTCTCACCCCACGTGCAAATCCCATATCTATTAAGCAGTCATTCCCCATTCATTCCCCATTCTTTCCTCCCTCAGCCCACTGGCAACCACTAATCTGCTTTTATTCTCTACGGATTTCACTATACTGGATATTTCCTGTAAGTAGAATCATATGGTACATGGGCTTTTATGACTAACTCCTTTCACTTGGCATAATGTTTTCAATGTTAATCTGTATTGTAGCATGTGTAAGTACTTCATTTTTTATGGCACAATAATATTCCATCTTATAGATAAACCATATTTTGCTTATCTATCAGCTGTTGGACATTTAGGTTGTTTCTAACTTCTGGCTATTGTTAATAGCATTATGATACATTAATGAAAATAATGGATGTAATTATAAACACACAATAATCACACATAAACACACACACATACATATAAGCATTCCATTGTTCCTGTTTATATTGATTGTTAGTCTTTTGGTAATCCTGATACAGAGGTAATCGGGAAAGCTAGTTGTTGTGTGTTGAGTGTTCTGGGAACACTAGGACATAGGTTCAAATGGACAATCTTAAGGCCTATTAATGCAGTGTTTCTGCTCATAATCTAAGCATGTTAAAATTAGAAAAGACACTATCTCCTACATCAAGATATACCTAAGATGTAAATACAGATATCATAGTCCTTTATGCAAAAGCTTTCTCTCATTCATTTTTACCCTTGTAGAAATTTATTTAAGTTATAGCATTTAAAAAGCTTATCTGTTTATAATTTTCTTTTACCTCATATAAATTTACAATATACTCTGGGGTTTTCAACAGTCTTAGTTCACATTTTTAAAATATTTTTTAATTCACATATTTTTAAATATTTAATTAAACCCATACTTAATAAGGTTTAATATTTTTGAGGCAAGTCTCCAGTGTTAAAAGAATAAATATAAATTTATAACCTAAATCAAAAATTATCAAATAAAGAAATGAGAAGGTAGTTATAGGATGCTATATTCATCTTTTACCAACATCACTAGTAAAAACTAAAGAAGAAAAAAGCACTAGACAATAACTGGCAAAATGTTGTAGAGGATCATTTTACACTGAAAAAGGAGTTACAGAACATTTTATTCTTTACATTAATAATAAAGATGAGTGTAAATGAAGTCAGACTAATTACTAGAAAGAAGCATTACTCCTTTCCCTGAAATCAGCCTTGTTAAGTAAGCAGTTTTATCAGTCGGCCTGCATTTTCAGGTCCTGAGGAAAATTAGGATTTTCTAATTTCATCAGATCTACATTTATCACCTCACAGGAACACAACTTTAATATACTGGCATCCCCCAACCCACTTTTTTTTCTCAAATAAAGGGAGAGAAAAGCCAAGATTCTTATCTGAATTTTAGCAGAATTCATAACATAAAGTTTTTAAAATATGTATGCTATTCATTTAACCTGCAGCTTCCCATCTGTAAAAGGATAATTCAAAACAGTGGTAGTCATAGAAACTTTTCTTTAATCTTTGAAATAAATCACAACCCTTACAGGTGAGGAAAAAACTTAATAGAAGGTACACTCTTCCAATTTCTGTCTGAGTGTGAAAAGCACTAGGTAATATATGTTTAAAATTACTTTTCATAAAGTACAAAACAGTCTACTGTTAACACATCACATTGTGAAACTAATTAACAAGAACACAGACTTGGCAAACTTGTTAATCTGAAGACTCTAAACTTCAACAAATTTCACCTTGGTGTACTCAGTATGTTCATCTTTGCAAACAGATGTAAGCTAGCTTGCAAAATGTTTAGCTATTTCTGCAAATAAACATTGTTGCAACTAATGTGTAGCCAATGTCACCTCCTGCTTTAATGATTTCTAGTGTTTCTTGATAACTAGGACTCCACCATTATTTTTCACTTTTGCATTTCTAGGGCTAAGCCTAATATGCAGCAGATGATAAGCATTCATTAAATGTCTGATGCATGCATAAATGAATTAATGAAAAACATACATTATTGCTCACAAGATCTACCCCAAACTAGAGCCCTATTTACACCAGTGAGAAGCAGTCTTCCTGCATTGTCAGGTCCTGAGGAAAATTAGGATTTTCTAATTTCAAAAAAGTTAAAAGCATGAGATTTAATGTCTACCAGACCTGAGAAGAGTCCATGTTCCACTGTTTATTAGCTGTGTTGCTTAAATCAGTCAGCCTTAGTTATCTGATCTAAAATATAGATATAATAATAATACTTGCTCCATAGAGTTATTGTGAGGCCAAAACAAAATAATCTTTCTCAACACATGAGCACAGAGTAAGTATGATTGAAGATGATGCTAGAAAGATGGTGGTAGTGACATTTTTTGAAATTTTCAGAATCCCCATAGAAAACAGAGCAACTCAATTGCAAAACCAAAACAACAGAGACAATATTTACAAATGAACTAGGTAATAAGATATTTCCATAACTTTCAAACTACAAGTGATTGAGGAAAAATCAGTAATAAGACCAGTATGTTATCATGGTCTGCATGGAAGAAGCGGAGAGAAGCAACAGGATAGCTGATGGACCTGAGAACAGGAGAACCCCAAAGAGCAAGTAAGTGTTCACTGGAAAGCACAGTGAAGAAAGTTAAGAGTGCAGCTCTAGTTGAGAAGGGCTTAGCATACTCCAAAAGTGAGTGAGTACAACAAACCAACGTTTGTGATAGAAAGGACTCTAGTAGAGTAGCTTGATAAACTTTTGAAAATGACCAGTCTGGGCTCTCTTCCAGCACAAGGCCCTACACTGAGACAAAACTCCAGGATATGAAATCAAAATTGAGCAGGAATGACCATATGACAAAGACACAGCTCATGGTTGCATCATTTGATCACATGAATCCATTTGCATCTGTGACTGATGTGAATTAATGTTAAAAAATTGAGCAGGATTGAGATAATAGTGACAAAGGAAAAATAAGATCTAGATAAAGTGAGTGAGTAGAAGACTACCATGATATAACAGAAGGCAAGTCACCATTTTTTAAAACACAACAGAAAAGGGAGCTCTTTGAAGTGAGAATGAACGTAGTTCTGATGAGCTATCCTGTATATGGTCTCCATCTAAAAGTCCAAGAAATCCACTAATTCTACATAAGAATGAATAACCAAATACTTTTGAGGTAAACCTCATAAAGTTCTTCTGAGACAAAAGAAAATAAGGACCAGAAAAGCATCCCTACAATTCATATAAAATGGACCCTTGTGAAAGCCAGTTCCAACACTTTCCATCTATGCACGAGAACCACTTGCCCCACCCCTGCTGACTTGTCCCACTCCTGGAAGACAGCCTCAGTCAGGACCAGTGTCCCCCCAAGAGTGCACCACCTTGCCACACCTGGCTATAAGCCCCAACCAGACTCCAGAGGGTCTCATGCTCTGGGAGGGTAGAGCCTAGCCTGTGGTAGATACTGTCAGGCTTCTCAGGCAGACTTGCTGTGGATAAAACCCTCCCCACCAGTATAGCCACAGTAGTCCAGTGGCCATAGCCAACAGCCAGGCAGAAGGCTAGCCACACCCACCACCACAGCCAAAGGGGCTACAACTGAGCCTTTAATCCACCTGTACTAGGTGAGCCTTGTAAACAAACCAGTATACCCACAATATTCATGCTGGTCATTGCTGACAGCTGGACTGAGGGCTCTCCCCATGTGCCAGCCTGTTAATAGCAATCATGGCTCAGCCACAATATGAGGGTGTATGCAGCTTACACAAAAGATACCCCTGCAGCTCTTGGTTCTGGTGACCCGGGGGTATTTCACTTCTGAGCACTACAGGACACCTACTACATAATGCTACTGCTTTATAACCAAGAGGCATAATTGACCTGCCTAATACATAGAAACAATGCAGAGAGCCAAACAAAATGAGGAGGCAGAGGAATATGTTCCAAATGAAAGAACAACACTAACAACCAGAAAAATTGCTAAGTCAAAGGAGAAATAAGAATCTATCCAATAAAGAGTTCAAAATAGTGGTCATAAAGATACTGAATGGACTGGAGAGAAGAGTAGATGAACTCAGTGAGAACTTCAACAAAGAGATACATATAAAAAAGAACCATCATAGCTGAAGAATACAATAATTAAAATAAACAACACAGTAAAGGAATCAATGGCAGATTAGAGGATGCAGAAAAACAGATCAGCCATCGGGAATACAGAAAAGTGGAAAACAGCCAAACTAAACAGCAGAAAGAAAAAAGAATTTTAAGGAATGAGAGGTTAAAAGATCTCTATAGCAAGTTCAAGTGAAACAACTTTCATATTATAAGGGTCCTAGAAGGAGGAGAGAGAAAGGGACAAAAAACTTATTTAAAAAAATAATAGTTGAAAACTTCCCTAACCTGGAAAAGGAAACACACATCCAATCCCAGGAATCACAGAAAGCACCAAACAAGATGAACACAAGGGGATCCACACCAAGAAACACAATAATTAAAATGGCAAAGATTGAAGGTAATCTTAGAAGCAGCAAGAAAAAGCAGTTACATTCAAGGGAAATCCCATAAGGCTATTAGTTGATTTTTTTAGCAGAAACTTTGTGGACCAGAAGGGAGTGGCATGATATATTCAAAGTCCTGAAAGGAAAAAATGTCTATAACCAAGAACAGTCTACCTGGCAAAGTTATCATTTAGAATTGAAGGAGATATACAGAGCTTTCCAGACAAACAAATGTTAAAGGAGTTCATCACAACTAAGCTGACCTTACAAGAAGTGTTAATAGGACTTCTTTAAGTGGAAAAAAAAAGCCATTACTAGAAGGACATTATGAAATGAAAAAGAAATTCACTGGTAAAAACAAAACATATAGTAAAGTATATCAATCACTTATAAAGGTACTATGAAGTTTAAAGGACAAAAATAGTAAAATCAAATGTATACATAAAAATTATTCAAGTGATACACAAAATAAAACGATGTATGTTTTGACACATACATAAAAATGGGGGGGGGATATTAAAAGAGTAGTGCTTTTAGAATGTGTTCACACTCAATCAACAAACTACTATAGACTGCTGTATATGTAAGATGCTATAATGAACCCTATGGCAACCACAAATCAAAAACCTATTATAGATACACAAAAAACAAAAAGAAAAGAATAAAAGCACAATGCTAAAGAAAGTCATCAAATCACAAGAGAAAACAGCAAGAGAAGAAAGAAACAGAAAACTACAAAAAAACCCAGAAAACAATTAAAATGGCAATAAGTACATACCTATCAATAATTACTTTAAATGTAGACTAACTGCTCCAATTGAAAGACATAGAATGAATGAATGAAAAAAAATAAAAGTCCCATCTGTATTCTCCCTACAAGAGACAAAAGAATGGAAGTGTAAAAAAATGCTGGGGTAACAGTAATTGTATCAGTTGAGATAGGCTTCAAAACAAAGACTGTAACAAGAGATAAAGAAGAGATCTATATTGGTAAAGGGGTCAATCAAGAGGATATAACACTTGTAAATATATATGCAGCCAACCTAGGACAAGCTAAATAAATAAAGGAAATATTAAGACACATAAAGGAAGAAATTGACAGTAATAGAGTAATAATAGGGGACTTTAATACCCCACTTACATAGAAAATCAATAAGAAAACAATGGCTTTGAATGACCCATTAGACCAGACAGATTTTAACAGATATATACAGAATATTCCACCCAAAAAAGAGCAGAATACACATTGTTTTCAAGTGGAAAATGGAACATTTTCCAAGATAGATCACATGTTAGGGCACAAAACAAATCTCAGTGAATTTAAGAGGATTGAAATCATATCAAGTATGATCACAGCAGTATGAAAGTAGAAACTAATTACAAGAACAAAACTGGAAAAACACAAACATGCCATTAAACAAACAATGGATCAATGAAGAAATCAAAGAGGAAATTTTTAAAAACATGTAAAAAAATGAAAACAGAAACACAATGATTTCAAAATGTATTGAGCTGTATACTGATTTACATATTTTATTGTATGTACCTCAAAAAAACAAAGAACAGTAAAACAAAAACAAAATATACTATGACATATATAAATATAAACACATAAGTTACAGTACAGTATGATGAATACTGTAAGTTTATTTTTATGTAGTTTTTACAGTCTTTACAGTGAAAATACAATAAAAGAGGTATGGACAAATTACTGTGGAAACATAAAAATGGCAGTGCTTTCCTTTGCCCTTGGGTCTAAACATAGAAAGTACTCATATAGGATAGTGGGGAAAGGACCCCCAACAGATCCAAGTAAACATTTACATTACATTTTTGTATTCTAAATGAAATATTAAGAAATCAGAAAATGTCCTTTTTTTTTTCCAGTACCTCATCAGTGAATATAAAAGATACTTTCTTACCACCAAAGACACTGTTTAGGGATTTCAGTAAATATAAATTCCCAAGATTACTAAGGATTCTAATTTAAAAATTATGCTCATTGAGTGTGAAACTACCTAGAAAACCTATTTCACCCCTCTGTGAACCAGTATTATAGGACTCTAGAAGGACTATGAAGGACTCTAATAATCCTACTAAAACCAAACTTTGAGAAGCAACCATAGTTTATTACTGTTAATCCTCATTAATCCATCAAATGTACATGCCCTCCTAGTCATTCTTGGATATGTTGATATATCCTCAGCTAAAATTTGTTCAAAGTGTTATCCACTTCTTTTAATTGTGTGGTATTTTAATGCTTCATTCAACTGCTTCGAAAAAGAACATATTAATGTTTGTATAACCCAAGATACTCAAAAGTTAAATTTCCTAAATAAATCCCTTATACCTTCAGTACTTATCCCCCAATGTAGGGTGATTTAAAAGACGATGGTAAATTGCTTAATTTGAAAAAGAAATTAGTGAAAACCTTACACGGAGCATTTTACTGAAATGACTATGTGATATAGCTCTGTAGATACTTTTTACATCTTTATTCTCTGATATTTGGCATAAAGATACTAGAAGGTACTTGGAGGTTCTACAGCATGTGAATTCCCTCAAAAAGTGGAAACAGAGCTGCCAAGATAAAGTGAATACGAGTTTAAATTTAGATTTGTTATAAGTACCTTCTATTTTGCAGATCAAAAGTAATTGCAAAATCTCCAAGCAGTTCATTTAATCAAATACTGCCTAATCTCTGATCACTTGAACACATAATCAGCTTCACACTTCTGCCCACTTGAGAATTATTGATTCTTCCTATTAAAACAAATACAAGTCCAAGTGATACATATTATAATTATTGCAGCTAATGTGATTATTGCATGTAAATTGATCACTATTATTAGGAAGTGGTTATTTATATGAGAGAAGTAAATTGCAGGGTTTTTGGAGAGTTGAAATATTAAGACAATATATCCTTCAGTGACCAAATAAAAGGGAAAACACATTAAATTAACATTAAATGTCACTATTATGTATATTCTGACATATATTAACTAACCATTTTTAAGTAGCAGTTTTTGGCTGACTTTCATATGAGAAACTGGGAGAGTTAGATATGTGGGAAAAGAGAGGAAGAGAAAATAGAGAAAGCAAAGACTGGAATGGATGGTTATAAAAATGGTGCACTTGCATTACTGCTACTCAAAAGAAGAATGCTTAAAGTGGAATTCTATTCCAAGATTCTTTTCTTTATGTACTAAATTTTTTAATTGTAAAAAAAAAATGACTTTGATATCTTCACAGTTCATGAGATGAATAACACATAGTTTCTCTCCAAAGGAAATTATTTTTCCACAGTGAAAGAATTATGATGGGCCACAGGATGTTTCAAAACTATTTCAATTCTTAAATGTTAGTGAAATTCAAGTTACTTAATCCTTTTAAATGGTTTACCACAATTAACAAAACTTCACCCAAAAGAAAAACAAAATGAATTGTTGACTGAGTACTGTATTTTATTTCAGTATGTAACATCCAGTTGTCAATAAAGAATAATTTACTACTTTAAGTAATATAATTTGCTTTTATCACAAATTTTGTGCACTTTTTAAATACAAATAAAATCTCTCTTATAGTAATATTTAATTTGCTTTAAATAGTGTTTCTGTTTTTTATAGCGGATATCTCAGTATTTTATTTCTTAAAATGAAAATTATTTTTACTACAGAATTCTTAATATTTGTTAAAAGGAAATTATGGATTAAGCTTTTTCTTTTTTATCAAATAATATAAAATATTCATATTGAGTAGTATAAATAATTTATTTTTATAAATATAAACTTTAAAAATATACCAACTTGAGATATTTGAAAGCTTTTACAGAAATAATTACTAGATTTGGTCACTACCTAGATATATCATAAACAGTAGACACTCAAGTCAAAAATGTCTAACCCAATTTGTTATCTGATTAAGAATCATTATGTCTAGTACATTACAGATGCTTAACAAATACTTGTTGACTGTTAAATCATTCCTTTTATAAGGCATAGTTTTCATTTTAAGTCTGACTCTGTATAAAACATTAAAGTTAAATTTTTATCATGATGATATTACTGACTGAATTGGATTAATTACACTGCAATTCATTTACTTAGGCAAACTTTGAGATAGCTGAGAGCAAGATTTTAATTACACACACTGTGGTAAGACAGTATGATGGCCTCCAAACATGTTCATGTCCCAATCCAATAACCAACCCATAATAATGTTACCAAATATGGCAAAAGGAAAATTGTAGATGTGATTAAGATTAAAGTCCCTGAGTGGGAAGATTATTTGGGATTATGCAACTGGGCCCAATCTAATCACATGAATTCTTAGAAGAGGAAAGTCTTTCCACAATTTTCTGGATGCAGGCAAAGGGAGATATGAGGACACAAAGAGAGAGAGAGATGCAAAATTGTTGCTTTGAAGATGGAGGAGGGGCCATGAGCCAAAGAATGTGGGTGGCCTCTGGTAGCTGTTAAAAGTAAGGAAATGGATTATTCCCCAGAACCTCCAGAAAGGATCATGTCCCTATTTCCACTAGTCAATTATTGCTTCTAATCTTTAGAATAGGATGATAATATATTTCCTTTAATCCATCAAATCTGTGATAAAATGTAATCATATGCATGCATGATTTAGTTGCTATATACTGAAATTGACATAGTTTCAATGGCTTAGAGAATGTGTTATAAAACGGTTGATTCATACATAAATGTAACATAAAGTTGGCACATTTAGGATTCAATTAATTTAAATCTACATTAACTTTACTTTCCTGAAGTAATTTGAATTCTTAGAATTAAAAAAAAATTTTTCAGAAGGTATAATTTAAAATGGTACCCAAATTAAAACTGGCAGTTGGAGTTGCCAGCATTTTTAGATGAGTTGGTCTACTTCTTCCTTACCTCATCCCATAAAATCTACTTTTAAGAAAAGGCTGAGGTTAACTGCTGAAATGAGTTTATTTGAGCGAATCACTGAAATAAATAGATTCCTAAGGAGTAAGGCAGATAAGAAAGTGGGAGAAGAGGCATCTGCTGTCTTTACTGTGGTGGAGGCTGAAAAACATCTGTGCTTCATGAAACCCTTTCATGAAAGAATTATGTTTCTCCATCAGACATTTCAAGCTCTTAAAAAAGGTGCATTTAAAAAAGACAATTCTCTGTACTAGCATTTAACTTAGCATTTAGCTTATTTTTATCCTGAATTCATTTAACTTTCCCACAAAATAGATTTCAAGTTAGCTGTGGCTTGTTTCTACTTTTATAAAGAGTACCCTTCCCTTCTGAAATGCTAACTATGTTAACTAAGAAAACAAGGAGAAGACAAAAAAAATGTATTTAAAAGTTAAGTCCAGATGCAAGGAAAACAAACAAACATCTCAGACAAAGTCCCAAGTTGCTGCTGGAATATGTCAATACTTTTTGAAGAAAGCAAACACTATAAGAGAAAAACAGATTTTGAGTATGTTTTACCCTGCATATCACAAATGAAACATTTGAGTCTGTAAATCCAGCATACCTCTATTTCCAGTAATATAGCAGAATAAATAATCTGAAAACTCTTCTGTTACAAAACTCATAGAGTTGTAGGGTAAAATATAGCAATACCCCTATAGTGTAATTCTGTGAGCACAGGAAAGGGAAAGCAGTCCTCAGAGGCTAAAAGAAAAAGAAGGAACTCACACATGGGGCTGTTTCTGGTGATGATGTTGGGGATTTTACAGGTCCTTGAGCCAAGGGGCTTGTGATTCAATTTGCAAGGAAGAGGGATGAGACTGTCTCAGGTTCACATAAGGTAGACAATTGTAAAGGAAATCCCGAATAAAGTCAAACCTTTACAAAACTATATATAAGTTGGATTTTTTTTTTTAATTACCCATCAGAGCAGTGAGATTCCAAGGATCTGTGCTTATTTTGGTCTGGTCCCTGGGTGGGAAAAAAATCTCTCTCCTGAAAATGCATAAATACAGATCTGTATTTTAACAGGTTGCAGTCTAAATTTATATTACTCATCTGGTGTAAGTATGCTCAAAGTTAAAAATTAAAGTAAACAACGCTCCCCAGCAGGTAATGCTCCAGGTAGCCTTGAAGTAGTGAACTCAAAACTTGTCTAGAAGGATGCAAATTCAGTTCAGGCAAAATAGGATTCCTACAGGTAAATCATCTTTGAAGGTTATCTCCAAGCTCAAAATTTACCATAGAAAAGAGTCAGCAGTCACACAAACAGCCTGTTGTTATCCTCAGGAACTTTTAAGAATCATTAAGATAGATGAAAATAAGTATCTTTAAAAACATAACAAAAGAATTTTTAAAACATAAGCAAAGAATAAGACATGTTCACAAAACCCCATGAATATTTTAAAATACATTAAACTAGTAAAAAGGATAGATACATAACTACTGAAATTAAAATCTAGCAGAGTATTTACTCAGAAGTTAAAACTCTCCAGAGTGATATGATTCTACTGAGTAAAAAACTATTAAAATATTTCTAATGGGGTAATATAGTAGAAATTAGGACAGTCATGTCACATGGATTTCACCTTATTTTAGATTTTCCCCAGATTTTAAAATAATACTGCAACAGTCCCCAGATTAAACTTCTGATTTATAGAAGTCTAGGTGTATATGTAATTCCAAAAAAGATAAGCAATTTACATGTGAAGCATGTAGTAATAAATTGGGATGATTTTCAATATTCAACTCAAAGACTAAATATAACTTCAAATGTTAATACTGCAACAAGAAAACAGTCTACGTAGTTATATACTTTCTATAAATATCATGAGCAATTTCTATGCTTTTTTGCCTTCAGTTTATGACATATAGTGTATATCTTTCAAATGCATATCCATTTTTCACTTTATTACATTGGCTTTATTGGTGACATAAATGGTTAAGGGGTAGATCAAGAAAAAGAACCTATAATTTCTGATCTGAACTTTTTTCTAATTCATTCATCATTCTGTAACAATAACAGTCAGTGGAGGCCTTATCAAGGAGCCATTCATGCTTCTTATTGGATCTTGTGTCACTGTAGACTTCCAGACCACTTAAGAAACCTGTTGAATATTTAATTTTTACAAGGACAGATCGAGTTTCTGTTGGATTAAAAAAAAAGTATTACCTGAGATAGTGATCAGTCTGATGGAACTTGGCTCCCTTTCATTTTCCTTTATTCAATTCCTCATTCAGTGATTGAACAGGGAGGTATACTTTTAAAAATGAGGTATAATTTTAAAAAACTGTTGGTTATAGCACTGGAGATTCCACTATTAAACATTTACTAATTGTAAGATTTTCACTATACTGTGAACTTCTTGAGGACATAGAACAAATCTTGCCCACCATATATACCTGGAGCTCAGCACAGAATTTTAAAAATATTAGTCACTCAAAGGTGTTTATTGAATTAATAAATTAACTGATTTTAACTGTTCTTCCTTATTTCCTTCCTTTTAATACAAAATATTGAGGCAGTTTTATCATTTTTACACATATCCTCCATCAAGGCAACACAAAATATTCTATAAAGCCCCTAGCTTTTTAAAATTGCTTTCCTAAGATTTTCATCAAAAAACGATATTACTGATCTCATAGAAACCTTGAATACTGTTGAGAAATCATTCAAATGGGGTGTGATTGGTCAAGGATGTGTTCTTGCTTTGGGTCAGCCTAACTTTTTCCTTTGAAAGAAATGCTACATGTCTTTGGTGAGGAGGTGTGTGGAGGGCAGTTCAGAAGGAAAGAATGGTCCAACCCAGGGTCCAAGAACTATTTTGAGAATAAATATGTACTTCTGGTTCAAGTTAGAACTCTCAGCTTTTAAAATGTTAAAATTTCTACTTCACTTCTTGCTTTCATTCAATTCAATTTTGTCCTAAACTTATGGTAAACAGCCACAGCTGTCTTTACTTCTTAGAAATTAGAGACCAAAATATTCTTGCTAATTTTAAACCAGAGCAATTCAGGATAAGATATACCATGTGGTAATCTTAGTGCCTCCTCAGTCTCTGATGTACTCCTCAAACCATTGACTATTGGGCACTTCAGCTGTTGTTTGATAAGTCAGAATTTGGAAAATTGTATTAACTCACTGCTTTTTAAAAATGTTTCCCTTTAGCTAGAACATTCCACAGTTAGACTGGTTGTCATATGACTGTTTCACTACTCAGTAATTATCACTTGATTATACTCCCATTGGCTGTAAAGATAAGGCATTTTCAATAATTTGTATTTCAATTATTTGTAGGAACAACTATGAAGACTGTAGCTCCACACAATTTGTAATCACTTTATAGAGAAATACAACGAGCTGTGTAGTAAATAAAACTGCACATGCTCTGGAAAAAAAAAGTCAAATGAAGGAGAATAGCTTAGAATAGGGTAAAAATGCCTAGTGTGGGAGTAAAGAGCCCGGGATTTCAGTTTCAGCCCTGTTATTAGCTAGTTGCATGTCTTTGAGCAAGTCATTTAGATTCCCTGAGTTTCTCTTTCCTTATCTATAAAATTACATGCTCTATTTTCTTGGTAAGAAGAATATAATATAAATGCTGCTGATAGGAAGAAGAAATGGAAATACATTAGAGAAGACAAAATAAAAAGTAAGAACCTGTCATTATTCTTTCTTATCTTGTGCTGACACTTTAGCAAAGTATTAAGTTGCCATTAATATTTTTAAGCAATGCAGATTACCACACATTAATTGAAACCCTAGAAGACTAACTTTGTCAGGTTCATACTCCATATCTCACCGAAGAGCAGATTTGCTGTTTTAGAATTTATGCAATCTCACTCTAAAAAATAAACTTACTGATTTTTACTATGGTTATTTATTCACAACTGATATCCTGCTCATGTTTGTTACAGACATATAAACAAGATATTATTGTGTTTTCAACCTAACTTATATCTGAGTGCTGGTAAAATATTTTCACAATAATGCACTCAGATATACAGAAAATTCAATATCTTTGATTTGTTGTTAAATTTTAAACTGACAAAACTGCCCTTTATGGAAATCTTATATTGTATAAAAAATGCAGGCATGAGGTACTGAATTACACATACCATAAGCCTCAAATCATCAGAGATATCTCTAGAATTATACTCTGCCCTAAGATATTGGAAGAAATCCTGGAAATTGAGAAAAATGATGCAGCTGCTGTCACTGGTGCTGGAGCCAAATCAAACTGCAAAGTCTACACATAATAAATCACAGAGCCCTGGGCCCTGCCTTTATCACCATCTCCAAAATCAGAGGCCATGGGTCTAAGATGAATAAACACCATGTCAAGAGGGAGTGTGACCAGGGATAGCAGCTGCCCACAGAATTCAAGTTGGGGTGAAAAGGGACATCACTTTTCACCTATCCAAGAAACATCACTAGTGCACCTATTATGTGCCAGACACTGCTTGGTGCTGGAGATACAAAAATGAAATTAGACCCATCCTTGCTTATCAGACAGTGCCCTGCATAGCAAGTGAAGCAGAGATTCATGAATGTTAAATCACACTGTGATAGCTGTTACAACAAAGCAACCTGCAAAGTGTGACTGGTAGTCAGGGTAAAGAATCAACTGCCAAGAAGACTCAGGAAACACTCCACAGGGGAATTGTCACATGATTTGGGGCTTAGTAGAAGAATAGGAATTTTCCAGCTGGAGGAAGAAATCAAAGAGAAGATAGGCAGAAAAAAGCACAGATAAAAGAAAGGGACATGAAAGAGCACTAAGTCTAGACACAAGGTTTTGTGTGCTCAGCTAGAGCTCTTGGTGTATGTTGTGGAGGCCGGGTTAAAAAAAAGTAGAAGTGAAGGGACTAGGAAAGTAAATTGGAACAAGATGATGAAAATTCTCATCTTCTATGTTAAAGAGTCTGGCTCTTACTTTGCATTCAACAGGGAAGTGAACAGGATTTATAAAGAACAGTAATATGATCAGAATTGTTTTTTAGAATGTTATATCTGAGGAAAATGTGGAGGGGTAATTTGATAGAAAGGACTGCAGGACCAAAGGGAGAAATACCAATTAGGAAACTGAATTACAATAGTCTAGACAAAGATCACAAATCTAAATGCCTCCAAAGGCCTGGAAAATAATGCAGATGTGAAGCTGGACATAGGCCCCTCCTGGAAATTAAATTCAAGCAAAAATGAATAAATAAATAAACAAACTATCCTGGCCAACCATTGCTTAGGATAGAATTGAATTTAGGGATGCCAGTTTTTTAAATCACATGTAGGAGAAAGGATGATAACATTTTGAATTATGGAAAGGAGAAATGAGGGATGAAAAAGATGAATTTCAGATCCATTTAAGTGGTGAATAGAACTGTTTCAGCTATTTCTGAATCACTAGGAAATAAGAATACACACTAAAAATGCCATATTGTGTACTCACTGACTCCATCCAGTTATGGCTAAGGAGAGAGTAAAAGAAAATTCTGCTCCTATGCACTGCTAGTGAAAAAAATTCTGTATACATATCTACTGGTATAAGTCAATGTTGTTGACTTTTAACATAACAAAAACAATGTTGGTTTTTTTTCTAACATATTGAAACTACAGTTTGGTCCTAGCAATACAAGAAATTATTTAGTCTTAGTCAGAAGCTTGTTTATTTTTTCATTATCTATTTTTGTAAGGTAGAGAGTGACTAGATTAAGCACCCGGGCAAAAAAAACAAAACAAAAAACTATGCTATAGCAGTGACAGAAGCTGAAATAACTATACAACTAAAAATGATTTTCAATCGCAATTCTGCTACAGCTTTATACAATTAATCCTTTGACTCCTAAAATCTACATCTAAATATATATATTATCTACAACCATGGTGTGGCAGGAAACATTGCAGACATGAAGTCTACTTAGACTTGGTGTGAGGGAAACATAATGAGGAAGTAAAAAGACTTGATTCTAAGGGTTGAATAATTTCTGGACAAAAAAGGAATTCTAATGGATAATAAGAATAATGCATTGAATACAGGTGGTTATCTCAAAACCAAAGTAGAACATTAAAATGATTTTCCCCACTTAAACTAACCTGATCATAAATTATTACTGAGATAATATGGATAAATATTATCTTAAAAAGACTATGTGTGATTTTTTAAAAAGCGCCATATGTAGTGCTGATACATTTAAGCATGCAATTTAAGTGCATTTTGAAAATGACTGAAGTTTACATGTGTCACTTGCATAAACATCATAACACGTCACATATGCCAGGTGACTAATGAATAGATTGATCGAACAAGTGGTTAGACAACGTAATAGAAAGAACAGCAAGCTTCATATTGGAAGACCAATATGATACGCTTATAAAAACAATTCAAGGTCTGAATGATAATTTATAGTCTTCATCATATCACAAGTAGCCATTTGCTGTATGACCTTAAGCAAGACATTAAACCTCTGCATTCAGGTTCTTCTTTTGTGACGAGGAATAAAGGAAAGCCAAATTGCAAAACAGGAATTCCTTCTAACAGTCTATTATTCAGTGCTCTTGCAGAAAGAGAGAAATTAGGTCTAGCCTTGAAAAAGAACAAATTTGCATGAAAAATTCAATAACCCCATGCTAGGTCTTCTGTATCTATAAGACTGGAAATAACTGTTCCTTCAAAATTACATCTGATTATTTTCCCTGTGTTGAAGCTAAAGTACAATTAATACCCAGAGTTCACAAATTCAAAAACTTCTAGCAGCCAAGCAAAAATCGTAAATATGGGAAGACTCCTGAATATAGATAATATGAGATGATGGGGTCTTTGGGCAATAAGAGAATACATATCTCCCAATAGTTTTCAATTCTTTTTTTTTTCTGCACATTGCCTGTCAAAGCCCATCTTTGGCTAGATTTGGGAAGTAGGCTGTAAGGTTGTGACCTCTGAACCCTAAGTTGTCTATTATTGATGGCATTAATAATCTTTTTTCACCTGAGTAGTCATGTTGCTTCTCACAAGTTAGTAAACTATCTTACCAATGGCTAAGTTTTTCCTCATTTTATTTGGTGCTATCAAAAGCATTTAACCCAGTGGATCACTCCCTGCTCTTTGATACTTTATTCACCTGGCTTCCTGGACACCACAGACTCAAATTTTCCTCTTACATTAGGAACCACTCCTCAGTCTCCTTGACGAGTTCCCCTTCTAGAACACCAAATATCGGAGTGATCTAAGATTTCTTCCCTCCTGTATCTACACTTTCATTTCTTCAGTGATATCCAGTCTCACATCTTTAAGTAACAGCAATATGCTGTCAACCAACAAATTTATATTTTCAGCCCAGAGCTCTCTCCTAAACTCCAGATTCCTTATATCCAGCCACCCGCCTAACATTTCCACATGGATATCTAATAGACATCTCCAACTTAAGATGTTTCAAACTAAAATCCCAATCTCTTTCACAAATGCTCCCAACTTGCATTTTTCCAATTTCAGTTAATACTAATTTTATTATTTCTATTTATTATTCTGAAGCCAAAAATCTTGGCGTTATCTTGACATTTCTACTTTTGTCACACCTTAAATCTCAGTCTATCAGGGCCTCATCCTGGTTTTACTTCTAAATAAATATAGAATCTGGCTGCTTTTTATCACCTTCACTGTTTCCATCCTGTTCCAAGCCATTATTCTCTCTCCCGGGATACTGCAATAGGTCTCTGTTTGCACCATTACCCCATCTACACCATACTTAGCACAGCAGCCAGAGTGATCCTTTTAAGATCCAGTAACATTATTTCACTCTCCTGGTCAAAAGTGTGCCACGGTTCCCTGTTTTACTTTGAGATAAGCCAGTGTTCTTATAGTGACTTCTTGAAAGGTCCTTCGATATTTCCTCCCTTCCACCGTCAATGTCCCCTCCCCCTATGACCTCTCCGAGAATTCCCCTAAGTTCAAGCTGCTTTAGCCACACAGGCCTCCTTGCAGTTCCTTCAACATATTTTCATGTAAAGACCTAATTATTCCCTCTGGGCAGAGAATTCTTCCCTTGGATATTTACTTGACAAACTTCCTCGCCACATTCAATGTTTATTCAAACACCACGTCAATGAGTCCAACCCTGACCACCTGCAAAACTACCAGCACCCCAAGCTCTGGCTCCTAATCCTGCTTACACTATTCCAAAAAGGTTATCACTTTCTAGTGGTCCCTACAATTTAGTAATTTGATTGGCATTAAATTAGTAATTTAATATTTCTCTCCTCTTGCCAGATTGAAAGTGCTGTGAGGACAGGCATTTTTTATTGGTCTGTTCCTTAATATATCATTTCAAGCCCCTAGAAGAATTTCTGGAACACAAACACTCAATAAATATTTGTACCAGTTTATTAAATTATCTGAAAAAGACAATTTTTCAGGGTATTTTAATTTTTAGAGTCGATATTATTTTAATAAGAAAGAAAGTAAAAGTAAAGGATGTGTGTTAAGTGCCTACTATGGTCAGTCACTGTGTTAATATATTTACATATATTATCCATTTAATTCTCAAGTCAGAATGGTATAATAGGTCCTATTTTCCAATAATAATACCAAAGTCATATGACTTGTAAGTAGCATGGTCAAGTTTGCACCCGTTGTAACAACACAAAATCTGATTTTCAAAAAAACTTTTATGTCATATATTATTTAAGAAAATTAATATATAAATATCCAATGAAGCATGACAAGTTAAAGGTAACTGGTTATAAGACTGATTTACAATTAATCAAGTTCATCCATTTGCATTTTAATATTTCCCTTAAAGATTCACTCATATTGTAGAAAAAAATTTGGTTTTTTTGGATTTATAAAAAGTCTTCTCCCACTATAAAACTGAAAATAAGGAATTGATGCAAATGTGAAATACCCCAATATAGAAGCTTCCCAAAATACTTGTTAATTTCATTTTTAAAGTATAGCTTACATGTAGATAACAGTTTGTCCAAGGCTGATATGGAGTAATATATGAAAAATTATACTAGAATCAGTAAAACAATTTTTCTTCCAGGTTCACTTAAGCTTTCAGTGCTTAAAACTGCACGGATTCAGCTACTTGAAAAGATATCAAGGGCTTGTCTGACAGCTTCTGTTCACTGTCAGAATTCTGCCAACTAGTTTTTAGAACAGGCAAAATATGTGTCACTTAGGAATCTAATGCATTAAGTCTAAAAGACAAATTGTTCACTAAAGGTGAGATAACTGTTTTCAAGAAGAAACAGCTGTGTTATCATTAGAGGTAAGGTTTTCATGATCATACAGCCACTTGTATCAGAAATTCAGCCATCTTAACTTCAGTGCACAATTTGTCTTCTAGACTAGATTCATTGTCTATGGAACTGACAGAACTCCCTGGGTTAGAGCTTATTCAAATGCTGAAAACTGAGTAACGTGTTCATACAAATATAAATGCCTATAAAGCCCCCCTCAACAACAGAAGCCAGTGTCCTTTCTAACCTTGCTGAAACAGCAAGATACACTGAGTAAGCTTAATTGAATTGTTTTGTTTTACCAAAGTATGCAAAGTTGTTCATTTCCTTTTATTTTGTAATAATTGTGACCTCAGGCTCTCATAAATGAATTTGCTGCTTCCTTTGAAGAAAAAGATCAAGAAAAATTCCCCAAGTACAAAATCAAAATGGGAAGAAAGCTTTCTTTTGCTTACTTGAATTATCCATCTTGTCTTTCTGTTGTTTTAATGTTTTCTTAAATAATGAAAATAAGTACAGAAAAAGTAGTTATGCTTTTTTGCCCCTTACCCATTCTTCTAAGGATACAAATTGATAAAAATTTCAGTATTTAAAAAATGATGATAATACAGTCATTTGCATGACACTACAGTCTACAATGCCTTCCACCTTCACTTGCATTTGGACCTCACAATCCTTTCAAAATTTGAAAGTAACTGACAGTCATTTGAAGTTTATGGGGTCAAATATTGTGTGAGATGCATTCACCATATCACATGTTTTTACTGTCAGTGAAGTATTGTTATATCCCAATTTTTAGATGCAGAAACTGAGTCACAGGAAAATCAAGTCACAAAGGACCACACAACAAATAAGAGAATGAAGATCTCATACCCTCAGAGGTCTATGCTACTTCTAAAAGGTATTATCAGCTGCACTAATAAATTATAAAATCTTCTCCCATTTTGTTAATCTCTGATGCAAAGGTTTTTTTGGTTTTTGTTGTTGTTGTTGTTGCATGCATTATGCTTTATAGCATTTGATGGTTTTGAAAAGCAGAATAACAATCAGAAGTGCCTTTATTGGGTGCTTACTAGGTACTACACCATGAACTTTATTGCAAATTTGTACTCAAACCATGAAAGATACGTAAAAGACTTTTTCAGTGAATGAAGAAACTGAGCCTCATAGAGGTTAAATAAATTATTCCAGGTCACATAGCAAGAACTGGCAAAATCAGGATTCCAGACCACTCTTTTCACCAGACCATACTGCCCAACAAGATGACCCTTCTTTGTTGTCCTTACTACCTGGAAGCTCAGTGAATTCTAAGCAATGTGTCTTGAATTTTCTAACATGATGCTATGTTTTAAAACAATCACAGCTATTTTATATCTAACAAGACATTATTTTCCAGGAAATGCATATAAAATGAGCAAAGTCTTGTTTGGATACTAATTTTATAGTGTAAATTGGTTCAGGGAAAGCTGCTTTGACATTTGGATATATCTGTAAATGTTGCCCTTGGGCTTGCAAAATATTCTTCTCTACAGTCAACAAAATGCAAATATAATTAAGCTACCCTTTGGAGGTGACCATATTTTAACCAACTATTTTTTTATACCAACTACATTCCTTTGGGTATTAATGGGAGAGATGGTATTATGCAACTATGCTGTATAGTATTTTAATTAAAAGATGTATCACTGAATACTTAAATATTTTGTGTCTGCCAGGACATACAATCATTATGCAAACAGAAGGGAGCAGAAAAAGAAAATATACATCTTTTCTGTTGATATTTCAATGAGATTGTAAAAGTTCATTGCTGAAACTGAAGATTTCACATTTTCTAACAGATACAAAAAGTTCAGGCATGCCCTTTTTTAGTTCTAAGCTGCACTGAATTCTATGAACAGTAATTAAAGTTTAATAATTTAACGTTTTACACATACACTGTATTTAAATCCACAAAGCACAACTGAACTAGGTTACTCATTTTTAGATTTATAACAATATGGTGTCATAAATCACAATGTTTTATTGTAATATTTCAATGTGGTATGGTGAACTAGATTCCTTCAAATTGATAAGTTCTTCTGGAGTTGAAAATAATACTTCTTAAAGGGCACACACACATTTGTCAGGTCACCAGGGCATTTCATGACAACATGGAAAGCTAAATGGTTAAGCATGTCTGAAATATATTATGTTAAAGTCCTATTAAGCCTCAGAACTATTAAGTTAAGACTGCAAAAGAGAAGACTTACATGAAAAATAAAAAGACTTTCATTATCAAAAGAGCTCTGGCCTGGAATCAGCAACATGAGATTGGTGCTCTACACAAACTAGCTGTGAGAACTTGGACAACTCTCTACTTGCTTGTGACTCAGTTGCTTTAACTGTTAAATGGGCTAGCAAAGTAAAGAAAAAAGTAACATGCAATTTTTTGAGAGGGGAAAATATTATATACAAAGCTAAGGTATTTCTACTGCTATTTTAGTGCTTGCACTGCAGATAGTTATATAGACTCTAAATGCTTAAACAGTGTGAGCCTGGAAAAATATTAACATTGCACAGAAGGGAATATAAAGAAAAGTGAACTCACTATCCTAAATCAACTCTCCAGAAATCACTGCTACTAATAACTTCTGTCCTTAACAGATTTTAAAAAATAAATGTTGAGGTTTTCTATTTGAATGAAGAGTTAACATTTAAATCAGCTCATATTTAGCTTGCTTTTCTAACCCATTGCACAACTCCAAATTCTGATTTACTTTGTAGTTCATAAGTGGAAAAAAAGTAAATAGACTGTAGCCAGAAGGCCTTGTTCAAGTTCTGACATTGTACCTTATTACCTGGGTAAAAAGTAAAATATCTGAGTATAAATTACTAAAATGAGAATAATAATATTGCCTCTCAGACTTGTTAATGAAATGAGGACATGACCATGATTTTTAAACTCTAAAGTAAAATACTAAGTTGTTATTATCAGTATAATAATATTAATATTATTTTTAGAAAGGTTAAATATTAATCTGTTAGGTAGGGACAATGGAATAAAGGACTCCCAAATTCAAGATACCTACTTATGTCATATTGCTAAGGAATTCTGCCTCTGTTCTACTCTATCAGCTCACAGGGAATGTTGAAAGCTAACTATGAAATAAGGAAATTTCTGCTTATCTCCTTTTTCACAGCATTCTCACCCATGCATTCTGTTCACACCCTTCCAATGAACACATACAGGTAACTGAGAAAACAAAGGGAGAGAGAGGAAAGAAACTGACACAAAAACAGTTTTCCCCAACATCTCTCCCTTAAATTTAATTTCCCCTTCACCCAACAAGCTGTCCAAAGCAATAGGAAAAAAAAATAGGATAAAATAAATCTTCAGGTGAGAAATACAGCTCCTCTGTACTCTAGGATATAATATCCTGAATAAGTTAATTTACCTCTCAAATCATCAAATATTCATGTATTCAGCACACAGAATGTGACCTTCCAAAACTTAGAACCAAAAGTTCCATTCTGTAGACTTCCCTTCTTTTATAAGTCAATGATGTATTTAACTTCTGAAAAGTGTAACTAACAGTTGCTTAACGAATTTTCTTAAATGAAGCAGAACTTTTATTAAGAGAGATAGCTATAAGGGAACAGAAAGTACAGAATCAATTCATTCTAAACTGGGATAAAGAGATCAGGTTCCATGAATTGTGGAACTATGTGTTCTATGTCCAGTCCCTTAATTGTTTGGTCCCTTGCGTACTCAACTATAAGTTAACTCACAAGTATGTCTAGAAGGCACTGCACTTAGTGTCTGCTGTCATCTAAGCCAAAACTGGGAATTGCACATCTGATATACATGACCTTTTAATCTTATTTTGGTCATGAATCTAGAAGGAAAGGAAACTCAAAAACAGAGTTTGCAAGGGCCCATCAGCTTGCTTAACATGTAAGAGTGATAAATTGTGTTTGTGTGAATGAAATCCATTTCTACTCTCGTGTGCCCTCAAATGTAACTTACTTACCCTTAAAAATAGAATAAAATTAAGAACAATCTTCCTAGAGACTATAATTTCACTGATCATTTCCATATTCTTCTTTCTCATTCACTGCCTTTCATTTTATATTACTTCCACTCTCATTATAATTCATTAAAATACAGGATTATCATAACATTGCATCCTTTTTTATTTCCTCTACTTGCAAGAACTTTAAGTTTATGCTCTGTTTGATTGTAGAGCTGAATGCACTTTCAACTACTGAAAACAAAAGTAAATAGAGTATTTCCCTTTTCATGCATCTTTAAAATGTTAAGGCTACTTCAAATTCAGTATCTGTCATCGCTATGTAAAAACATCTGTAAGAAAGATAGAAACTCAGTGACCCATAAATGATAGTTAGATTTGGCACCATTTAAAGTAAATGTAAGCAATTTCCTTCAGCTCTGGCCTTATCTATTTGTCCTGTTTTCAAGAGCTGTCTACTGTTGCCCAAGATGCTAAGGGTCTAAGTCTGTATCTTATTCATTGCAGGTCATCTCACATTGCATGTTGCTAGGCCACAGAGGTACATATATGAGGTGGCATATGATCCAGTACAACCTGTCAGTTCTCTAAACAAAGAACATGTAAGCCCTGCTGATGGGAAAAAGTCTAGCCAAGAAAACCACACTTCGACAGGAGCATTTTCAAATAGAAAACATGATGCTAAAACATTACTTAAATTCAATGAGTATAAAGTTCTATGGTATAACCATTATGATTTGCCTTTAAATGGCCCTCATGAAGTCACAGCAATTAAGTGTTCAAATAAAAATGATGTTGTTCACTAATATAACATGGCCTAATCATATTAACATTTGACAGATAATTTTTTCTAGATAAATATCTGAATGAAAGCTGCAATATAAGTAAAGACTCTTGGGCAAGATGATGCCTTCATAGTCAACCTGCTAATAAAATATATATATTGTGAAAATGTTATACATTTAGCTAAAACTAAGTTGAACTTTGGTAAATCATTTCAGGGAGAAAAGAAGCAAACCTTATGAATTTGTTATTATTGCTATGGGTCCTGTCAATATAATGCTAATAAAAATACCTTATCTGTCTAGTTGGAACAGCGCCACTTTGTACTGAGGTTCATCTTATTAGCATTTCTATCAAATACTTTTCCATTATTAATAACAGTAACACGTATGTCAAGATTAGGAGCTACACTGATGTTCCTAACATTGTCAACTTTTCTATAATGTTGCCATTCATGCATATAATAAGCATTAATCTTGTATTCTTGTAGATGCCAACATAACTCATGTTATCAAAGCTACAAAATAGAACTTCATAAGAAACAACCTGACTTCCAGACTCTATTCCCAAATAGCAGCAATATAGCAAACTGAGCTTAACTGGTTCCCACTCTAATTATAGACAATTAAGCAGTATACCAAGATCTGGACACACTGATTTTATTTTATTTTATTTTTTAAATTAATTTATTTATTTTTTACTCGAACATATATCCAATTCCCAAATTCTCTCCTTGGCTATGTCTGTGTTGTTCAACTCATCCACTTTCTTCTTCCATTTTAATTTATTACCTATTTCAGGTCCATCACTTCTACTTGGTTCTTTCTCATTTTCACTTTTAGAAGTTTAAAGTTTCTTGTTCACTTGTAATCTTTACTTCATGACCAGAGTAAGTGTAACTGTTTTTCACTGCTGTCAGAATTGTAGTATGAGGTATCTCTGGGTAGCTGTCTGCTCTTATTTCCTATTCTTTTTTTTTTTTTTAGATAATTATTTTTTATTGAAGGGTAGTTGACACACAGTATTACATTAGTTCCAGGTGGACACACTGATTTTAGGACTTGTAGAAAATAAAACCTATTGCTAAGATACTAAAATGCGTGGAGAAACAAGATCTAGATTTCAAAGAAAGAGAGCAATTTGTATCTGTGGTTAGACCTCTAATAAGAATCAGAAATAATAAGAAATTAATGGTGAGTGCTGAATTTCTGGTTCTTTTCCTCCTGTGCCAACTTGTTCTGAAATAAAGAGAGCAAAAGTGTAATACATGCACCCTGGTAATTATTTAGTTACCAGAACTGCCAATTAATTTTACTTTAGTTAAAATTTCCAATAAAATAACTCTATCCCTCTGCAGCTGCTCAGATTGCAATTAGATTCCCTACTCATTGAGAATTTCCAAAGCAAGTGTTTTTTTTTCCCCCTTCCAATACAGTTATACAAACAATTCATCAAAAGAGCTATTGTATCCTAACTTTATTCATTGTTTTGCAGTTTTATAGTTTTTCAAAGTTGAAAAATCTTAACTTATTTTCAGGAAAAATGAAAAACCATTAAACTGATCCAAGAAAAGGATAAATAGGAAATAGCAATTGTTGCATAACTTAAATCATTACGAAAAAGTCATAAAGTGTTTTTGTTCAATATACCACAAATATTATATCCCAACGTAGAACTCAAGTGTTACTACTCTTACATTAAGAGACTACTAATTAATAACTCATCTATTGTCAAATCAATTTTAATCTGCAACAAATTTACCTAGTTCTTCTGTGTTATCAGTATTCTTTTTTTGTATAAATTTTTTATTAAGGTATAATTGATACACACTCTTATGAAGGTTTCACATGAAAAAACAATGTGGTTACTACATTTACCCATATTATCAAGCCCCCACCCATACCCCAATGCAGTCACTGTCCGTCAGTGCAGCAAGTTGCCAGAGATCCAATATGTCCCTTCTCTATGATACACTGTTCTCCCTGTGATCCCCCACACCATGTGTGCTAAACATAATACCCCTCAGTCTCCTTCTCCCTCCCTCCCAACCCGCCTTCCCATACTTCGCCCCTTTGGTAACCACTAGGTCATTCTTGGAGTCTCTGAGTATCCTGCCATTTTGTTCCTTCAGTTTTGCTTCATTGTTATACTCCACAAAGGAGGGAAATCATTTAGCATATGTCCTTCTCCACCTGGCTTATTTCACTGAGCATAATGTCCTCTAGCTCCATCCATGTTGTTGCAAATGATAGGATTTGTTTCTTTCTTATGGCTGAATAGTATTCCATTGTATATATGTACCACCTCTTTTTTATCCATTCATCTACAGATGGACACTTAGGTTGCTTCCATATCTTGGCTATTGTGAAAAGTGCTGTGATGAACATAGGGGTACATATGTGATTTTGAATCTGAGAAGTTGTATTCTTTGGGTATATTCCAAGAAGTGGGATTCCAGGGTCAGATGGTATTTCTATTTTTACTTCTTTGAGGAACCTCCATATTGCTTTCCACAATGGTTGAACTAGCTTACATTCCCACCAGCAGTGTAGGAGGGTTCCCCTTTCTCCACATCCTCGCCAACATTTGTTGTTCTTAGTCTTTTCGATACTGGCCATCCTTACTGGTGTGAGGTGATATCTCATTGTGGTTTTAATTTGCATTTCCCTGATGATTAGTGACGTGGAGCATCTTTTCATGTGTCTGTTGGCCATCTGAACTTCTTCCTTGGAGAACCATCTCTCCATATCCTCTTTCTGATATGTCTTTATGATAGATTTTCCTGATTTGTTAATCGGGTTACTTGCTTTTTGCATGTTGAGGTGTGTAAGTTCTTTATATATTTTGGATGTTAACCCCTTATTGGATATGTCATTTACAAATATATTCTCCCATACTGTAGGATGCCTTTTTGTTTTGTTGATGATGTCCTTTGCCATACAAAACCTTTTTAGTTTGATGTAGTCCTATGAGTTCATTTTTGCTTTTGTTTCCCTTTCTTGAGGAGATGGGTTCAGGAAGAAGTTGCTCATGCTTATATTCAGGAGATGTTTGCCTCTGTTGTCTTCTAAGAGTTTTATGGTTTCATGACTTACATTCAAGTCTTTAATCCATTTCAAATTTACTTTTGTGTATGGGGTTAAACAATAATCCAATTTCATTCTCTTGCATGTAGCTGTCCAGTTTTCCCAATACCAGCTGTTGAACAGGCTGTCATTTCCCCATTGTATGTCCATGGCTCCTTTATCATATATTAATTGATCATATATGGTTGGGTTTATATCAGGGCTCTCTAGTCTTTTCCATTGGTCTATGGGTCTGTTCTTGTGCCAGGACCAAATTGTCTTGATTACTGTGGCTTTGCAGTAGAGCTTGAAGTTGGGGAGCATAATTTCCCCTGCTTTATTCTTCCTTCTCAGGATTGCTTTGGCTATTCGAGGTCTTTTGTGGTTCCATATGAATTTTAGGATCATTTTCTCTAGTTCATTGAAGAATGCTGTTGGTATTTTGATAGGAATTGCATTGAATCTGTAGATTGCTTTAGGCATGATGGCCATTTTGCCAATATTAATTCTTCCTATCCATGAACATGGGATGGGTTTCCATTTATTGGCATCTTCTTTAATTTCTCTCATGAGTGTCTTGTTGTTTTCAGAGTATAGGTCTTTCACTTCTTTGGTTAGGTTTATTCCTAGGTATTTTATTCTTTTTGGTGCAATTGTGAATGGAATTGTTTTCCTGATTTCTCTCTCTGCTAGTTCATTGTTAGTGGATAGGAATGCCACAGATTTCTGTGTATTAATTTTGAATCCTGCAACTTTGCTGCATTCAGATATTAGATCTAGTAGTTTTGGAGTGGATTCTTTAGGCTTTTATATGTACAATATCATGTCATCTGCAAACAGGGACAGTTTAACTTCTTCCTTGCTAATCTGAATGCCTTTTATTTCTTTGTGTTGTCTGATTGCTGTGGCTAGGACCGCCAGTACTATGTTGAATAGAAGTGGGGAGAGTGGGAATCCTTGTCTTGTTCCCGCTCTTTAAGGAAAACTTTCAGCTTCTCACTGTTAAGTATAATGTTGGCTGTGGGTTTGTCATATATGGCCTTTATTATGTTGAGGTATGCTAGGGTTTATCTATTTTGTTTATTTTCTCGAAGAACCAGCTCTTGCTTTCATTGATTCTTTCTATTGTTTTATTCTTCTCAATTTTATTTATTTCTGCTGTAATCTTTATTATATCCCGCCTTCTACTGGCTTTGGGCCTCTTTTGTTGTTCTTTTCCTAGTTTCATTAATTGTGAGTTTAGACTGCTTATATGGGATTGTTCTTCTTTCTTGAGGTTGGCCTGTATTGCAATATACTTTCCTCTTAGCACAGCCTTGACTGCATCCCACAGATTTTGTGATGTTGAATTATTATTGTCATTTGTCTCCATATATTGCTTGATCTCTGTTTTCATTTGGTCATTGATCCATTGGTTATTTAGGAGCATGTTGTGAAGCTTCCATGTGTTTGTGGGATTTTTCATTTACTTTGCGTAATTTATTTCTAGTTTCATAGCTTTGTGATCTGAGAAACTGGTTGGTACAATTTCAATATTTTTGAATTCACTGAGGCTCTTTTTGTGGCCTAGTATATGATCTATTCTTGAAAGTGTTTCATGTGCACTTGAGAAGAATGTGTATTCTGTTGCTTTTGGGTGTAGAGTTCTGTAGATGTCTGTTAGGTCCATCTGTTCTATTGTGTTCTTCAGTACCTCTGTCTCCTTACTTATCTTCTGTCTTGTTGATCTGTCCTTCAGAGTGAGTGGAGTGTTAAAGTTTCCTAGAATGAATGCATTGCATTCTATTTCCCCTTTTAATTCTGTTAGTATTTGTTTCACATATGTGGGTGCTCCTGTGTTGGGAGCATAGATATTTATAATGGTTATATCTTCTTGTTGGACTGACCCCTTTATCATTATGTAATGTCCTTCTTTGTCCCTTGTTACTTTCTGTGTTTTGAGGTCTATTTTGTCTGATACAAGTACTGCAACTCCTGCTTTTTTCTCTCTGTTAGTTGCATGAAATATCTCTTTCCATCTCTTCACTTTTAGTCTGTGTATGTCTTTGGGTTTAAAGTGAGTCTCTTGCAGGCAGCATATAGATGAGTCTTATTTTTTTATCCGTTCAGTGACTCTATGTCTTTTGATTTTGATTGGTGTATTCAGTCCATTTACATTTAGGGTGATTATCGATAGGTATGTGCTTATTGCCATTGCAGGCTTTAGACTCATGGTTACCAAATGTTCAAGGTTAATTTCCTTACTATCTAAGAGTTTAACTTAACTCACTTAAGGTGCTGTTACAAACACAATCTAAAGGTTCTTTTCTTTTTCTCCTCCTTTTTCTTCCTCCTCCATTCTTTATATATTAGGTATCATATTCTGTATTCTTTGCCTATCCCTTGATTGAGTTTGGGGATAGTTAATTTAATTTTGCATTTGCTTAGTAATTAGCTGTTCTACTTTCTTTACTGTGGCTTTATTTCTTCTGGTGACAGCTATTAAACCTTAGGGACACTTCCATCTGTAGCATTCCCTCCAAATAGACTGTAGAGATGGTTTGTGGGAGGCAAATTCTCTCAGCTTTTGCTTATCTGGAAATTGTTTAATCCCTCCTTCAAAGTTAAATGATAATCTTGCTGGATAAAGTAATCTTGGTTCCAGGCCCTTCTGCTTCATGGCATTAAATACACCATGCCACTTGCTTCTGGCCTGTAAGGTTTCTGCTGAGAAGTCTGATGTTAGCCTGATGGGACTTCCTTTGTATGTGACCTTATTTCTTTCTCTGGCTGCTTTTAATAGTCTGTCTTTATCCCTGATCTTTGCCAATTTTATTACTATATGTCTTGGTGTTGTCTTCCTTGAGTCCCTTGTGTTTGGAGATCTGTGGATCTCCATGGCCTGAGAGACTATCCCCTTCCCCAGACTGGGGAAGTTTTCAGCAACTACCTCCTCAAAGACACTTTCTAGCCCTTTCTCTTTCTCTTATTCTTCTGGTATCCCTATAATGCAAATATACTTCCTTTTGGATTGGTCACACAGTTCTCTCAATATTCTTTCATTCTTAGAGATGGTTTTTTCTCTCTGTGCCTCAGTTTCTTTGTATTCCTCTTCTCTAGTTTCTATTTCATTTATCGTCTCCTCCACTGTACCTAACCTGTTTTTAATACCCTCCATCATATTCTTCAGCAATTGGATCTCTGACCTGAATTCATTCCTGAGTTCTTGGATATCTTTCCGTACCTTCATTAGCATGTTGATGATTTTTATTTTGAACTCCCTTTCAGGAAAAGTTGTAAGGTCCATGTCATTTAAATCTTCCTCTGGAGTTATATTAATTTTACTCTGGACCAGGTTCCTTTGGCATTTCATATTTGTATATGGCACTTTCTAGTGTCCTGAAGCTCTACTCTTGAGCTGCTCAGCCTCTGAAGGAATGTTTGGGGTCACAGGGAAGTGGTATTGGTGCCTAGGGGTAGCAAAGAGCTGTTCCCCGCTTTCTGGCTGCTGTGCCTGTCTCCACTGCCTTAACCAGTGGGCCGAGCACACAGGTATAAGCTTTTGTCCCATAGCAGCCAGATATGGATCCTGGCTTTCCACAAGTGGCTGGAATCTCTGTCTCTCCAGGAATTCTTCCTGTATTAGCTTTCCAACTCGGTAATCATGCAAGTATCATGAAAGCACCATGAAATATAGGTTTGTGCTCCCAGAGAAGATCTTCAGAGCTAGGTATTCAGCAGTCCCAGGCCTTCCACTCCCTCCCTGCTCAGTTTCTCTTCCTCCCACCAGTGAGCTGTGGTGGGGGAAGGGCTTGGGTCCCACCTGGCCACAGCTTTGGTATGTTACCCTGTTCTGTGAGGTCTGCTCTCTTCTCCAGGTCTGTGAAGTCTGGCACCATCCTCTGTCCTGTTGCTCTCTCAGGATTAGTTGCACCAACTATGTTTTCTAATTGTACACAGTTTTAGGAGGAAGGCTCCGTCTCTCCTTTCACACCACCATCTTTAATCTCCCCTGTTATCAGTATTCTTAAAAGCAAAACTAAAAGTATTTACATCATATATATTCTCTGGTATTTGATAGGTATTCTGGAAAGTTTGCTACAGAGTGGATTTCCCCAAAGCCTATGTTCCTATAAAAAGGAGTGACAGAGAGGAAAAGAATGCTGTTGAGGTAGGGAGAGGAGTGTTGTTTTTGGCTTCCAGCTCTGATGACTAAGAGCTCTTGCAGGAGAGATGGAAGAACATGGTATCAAGAGTTGTAGCACTCATGATACTGCCATAGTGGTAACCATAACAATGAGCAGGTCCAGGCTTTACTGCTACAACTTCCACTGCAGCAGGCAAGGGCTCCTGAATGAGCAACTGGATGATTTCCTTCCCACCAGTGCTGATGGATAATCCTTCCTCTATAATAATGAAAATGTAAGAAATTTCTAAACCTTAGTTGAGAATCATCAGAAAATGTAATTTGCCCCATGGCTTTAATAATTCAATGAGAGAAATAGTCATGCATATTGATTCACTGTTTATTATGTAATTGTTGGACTGGGACAACTATGAAAAACAAATGGGAAGATGTCAGAAGTCACATGAATGTCAATGAAAATTATGTCTTGCTAAAAATGAATTTCAGGCAATTGGGATATTTGATGCACTGATGATAACATTCAACATAAAGGACATTCCTTTTAAACGGGAATTCAATACTCAGAATGTCAAAGTTTAGTAACAGCCTATGACTCTAATTTGTGTCCAAAAAATGCCTGCTCCTTTCTTCTTAATATTGATAATAGAAGTAATTTCTAGTTATGCTATGAATATTTAAATATTAGAAACATCACTTTGAAAATCACATAGAAGAACAGAAAGAGTACTCTCCAAGCTGACAGAAAATGAAGTCCATACAAATTCTGTTACTAGGAGCAGAATGCTATCCTGCTGTTTTAAATTGTTTCAAATAATATTCTCAGGCAGTTTTCCATAGTAAACAGCAGTTGTAGTTGTGCTGACTTTCAAATGGCTTTCACTCTAGTGGCAGAGGTTATTTTATAGTCAAAATACATTCACATTTAACACAGTGCCTCGAGAGTAAATAATAAACCATGGATGGCTAGTTACCATTCCTACCTGAAAAATGAAGATCCATTATTTACTGATACTTAGGATGTAGTCATAAATGTCTTCAGCTGAAAAGCTACAAAAATGTCTAGATCTCCTTTTGAAAACATAATAAGGTAGCTCATAGCAATTGTATCTTCCTTACATCTCTGCATACATGGGCATGATTTCACAAGACTCCTTTAAAGTACAATATCCCATTTTTCAAGATGTGAAACTAATTCTGATTTTTTACAGCAAACTTTAACCTGGGTAGAATGTATTCATATTCCAGGAACTGTTCTAAATTCTGGGAATACAGAAGGAACAAAGAAAACAATTATCATATGGAGCCTACACCTTAATGAAGAGACAAATTATTCCACTTCATGACTGTATTTTAAAACATTTTGTGTTTTGAAATAAATTTTGGTATTGAAATATATTCTGGAAGAACTTTACATGCTAGTATAAATTTCCAAATCATGCAATTCTGTCTGATGTGTCATTTTCCACCCTCTACACCTGTCAGGCTGCTCTCTTTAGTGACCCACTTACATACCACTCCCCTTCCTCCCAAATACACCCATATTTTTCCTAATCACTCAAGTTAGTCTTCTTACTAGTACTCACTATTTTCATCTTTTTATTCTCTGCCTATGAAAATCACAGGTAGCTTTATAAGCAACTGTGAAGCACATAGTTTAAATTCTACCACATGCCTGAAACCCTCCCAGTCACTCCAGTCTTTGCTTATCTTCCTCCTCTGAACTTTCATAGTACCAATTAATAAAATAATTACTGTCCTTTTCTGATTAAGTTCTTAAATAAAATCATTAAAATATATCTGGAATGGATTTTAAAGATCATCTAATCTAACATTTTATAGTAGAAAAAACTGAGTCCCTCAGACTGAGTGACATATCCACTGTCACCGAGGTTCAGATCTGGCTCTGAAGCCTCAGCACCTGATTCCCAGTAGAACAATTTTCTACTCCACCAAACTGCTTATACAAGTTTATTGTGATTATTTTCCTGGTCACTAATCTATATTTTACAATGATAAAATGCAATCAAATTCCAAATGACTTAGCCTATGATATATCTTTTAGTGTTAGCTCATCTATTAGAATGCACAGTACTTCCTATTGTAGATTCCCCAAGCCTTCGTTACATCTGCCTCTCTAAAAAATGATTGGAAATTTTTGTGATTAACTAAATTGATTGTTTTAGTCATCTTCTGTTTGTTAAGCTGCTATTGTTTCAACTCATCTTTGTAAGACGATTCCTTGAGATATTCAGTCCTCAAAGATCATAATACCTTCTTACTGCCCCCTTCATGCACTTTAACCTTCAAGTGACAGACCCATTCCATAATAATCTGTTCTCAGTGGCCCCAGTAATATGGAAAGTGCTAAGCTGCAAAGTGCAGAATATGTTGTCACATATTGAACTGATATAAAGATACCAACTAATTACATCTTGGTGTAGGACAAAACATAGCAAGTATAGTCATAAAATCTACTTTATTGAATTCCAAACCCAAGGTGCATTGTCGAAGCCACCTGGAGTCTTCCATTCCTCTTACCCATCCGTTATATACCTAAAATCCATAGCCTCTAGCACTCCAAAATGAAAAGTATTAGTTCAGGTGCTTCTTTAGGGGCTGCAATGTATCAAGGAGTTGGCAATAATGTTGTGGGCAGACCTTCCAACCATTATTTAAACACAGCTTTTTTTTTCTTTTCTTTTCTTTTGCTTGCTGAATTTATTGTCTATGTTTTATAAGTATCTCTTTTTTTTTTTTGAAAAGATAGTGTTGGTTTAAGCTTTCCTAGGTAGACAAATTAAATATTTCATTTAAAAATCATGTTATTCTAATAACAACTAAAAACTCATAGTTAAAGCACAACACTGGGAACTAGAAACCCAAGTATAGTAAGACATTACATGTGAATGAAATATATAAGTAGAGCAAACATTTTAGGTTTGCTTATAGGAAATTCTAAAACAAAGGTTGCCACACTGCAAAATTTAAAACATTTCCGCAGCCTCAGAAGCCTGGATTAGGGAGGTGGCATGGGTGGAGTGTAATGACTCAACATAATACCAAGAAGAAATTTCTATCCTAATGGTTGGCTGTGATTTTTGAAACAGAAACAGGATTGCCTTCTGATTCCCAGAAATTTGGGAAATAGGGAGGGAGGATACCAGCAGGTTGCCAAGTTACTAAAATGTGTGTACCTAGAGAGAATATGGATTAAGGTAGCCATATCCCACATGCCAGTCAGTGAACTGGAAATGACTATATTCACTAATTTTGGTACATTACCAATGCCAATGCCTGAGGCAAAATCTCTATATGCCCCCAGAAGAATAGTAGAGGAAGGTGTTGCTAACACAGCCCAGCCCTATAGTCTTCTTGAGGAAATTCTTACAAGCATTTTTCCTCCCTAAGATTTATTTCCTTTAGACCTCTAATTGAAAAATTATATTTAAATATCCAACAAAATTATATTTTAAATCTTTAACTGCAAAATTATATCAATCTCTAGCCACAAAATTATCAATTGCATTTAAAATAAGTATAGAATATAGGAGTTTCAAACATAAATCTCTCTCCAACTACTCACTGTATTGAAAAATAATACAAGTGCACATATGTTCCCTAAATGTGAATAGAGAGAAATGGATGACTTCCGTCCTCTTTATTCTTAGGACTGCTTCTTACATACAGTTTATTGTATCACATTTACATCAAGGTTTTCGCCTAGGTGAAACTGAAACAACTATTTCTAGGACCCAGGTATCAAGGTAGTATAGACTATTACATCCCCTCCTCCAGCCTTCCCCTAGTTTGCAAGCACAAGTGCATGCACACAAATAAAACTTTTACTGCCAAAATAGTGGGTACTAGAGTGAGTAAAAGGTCTTCCTGGAAAATTCAGTGATAGCATAGTTTTTATAGTAATTGCACCCCCTAGTTGACCCCTGCCACAAATCAGCTTTGTGCATAGGGTGTATCATCTAGGGTGTATCATTTCTATGATATGGTTGCATTAGGTGTAATTGAACCATGCATTCAGGTAGGAAAATGTATTTGTAATGGAAGTAAAATGAATATTGTACTGAGATCAATCTTCAGGATTTCTAACCTAACCTGATTTATTAAACACAAATATTCCTTATTGAACTATCTCTGTAAATACAAAAGAAATGTGAATTGCCACAGTGGATAAATGTAACAGAATTTGAAACAGATAAATGAAAAGAATGAGAAATGATTAGAGAGGACAAGAGAGCAAAAATGATAATTAATGAAATGTAAATTACTGCTAAATTTAAAAACTGTACATTGCTTCAACCTGTGCTTCACTTAAAGCTAAAAATATGACAAGCTTTCCCTAACTGAATATTTTAAATAGCAAAAAATAGAACAAAGAAGCAGGTTTGATTTCAAATCCAAACTCCAGACATCAAGTCCAGGTGACAAAAAATGTTGCCTTATAATTTTTATAGCCATTCACAATACTTGCAAATACAGTACAGACATTTTTAACCTTGTGTGGGATTCTAACATTTTTCAATAAAAAATGATGTCTAGTCAACAAGATCATGTTACTGAGAAAGTTTATTCAGCATCAATACATTTACTGAATAATGTTTAAAGTATAAATCATTATATGCTAGCAATAAGAGTGTGAATAAAATAAAAACTTATTATGTAGTTGAAACAAAATAATGTGAATAAACACTTCTAAAATGCCTCCTAGATGCATGATTCTGGGCCACTCATTTAATCTATTTGTGCCCCCTTTTCTGTTAAATGGCGATAAGAATAATACCTATAGCAAAAGGGGTATTGTGGAGATAGTGAGAATTACAGTCAAGATAAAATACCAAACCACACCTTAGTGTACTAAATAAATAGTTCAGAATATTCAATTTCGACATGGAGATGATTTTGCATGTGTGTAATCTTCTTTGTCCATTGTATTTGGTGGGTGTCCATTTAAAAACTTTATGTTGGTACAGCACCTACATACTGAAAACTGTCTAGCTAGTGCCTGAATATCTAGTTTATATCAAAAGTAGCTCATACTGTCTACCCTGAAATCTAGGAACAGAGCTGAGAGGTAGAGTACAGAAAATCCAAGGTGGGTTTGGAGACATGCACTGATTTCAAAATGGCGGAAGACTCAGAATAATCTGACAATTACTTAAACTTACAAGACAAATACTAGTTTTTTTTAAAGGCTAATATAATTCTTTTTCAGTAAGAAAAGTGTAAATTTGCCATTATTTTGAACTTATATTTGTCATATGATATTGCAAAGAGGCTGTATTTTCAGAACATCAGAAAACACTTTCTTCTCTCTTCAAAATTCTCAGGGATTTATTGTAATGAGATTTTAATTATGATTCTCATTTTAAAAGATGTTTAAAATAATAAAAGTATTACGTTCTTTCAAGGTTACTATGGGACATTGTGCTTTGACTTCATCAGGCACAATAAAACTGGTCTTTGTATTTTAGGGATTAAAGAGGACCTAGAAAATTAGGAATTTCACTTAAGAGTTTTGTCTTTAGTTGTAAATGCCAGATTTATTCATATTTCTTTCTAGCCACCAAAAATCTTTATCTTTCTGTTTTGAGTGCTAGCAAATGATATCAAAGCCAACTGGCATGGCACTCTGGTATTGTCACAAAATTTACTTGCATATTTGAGGGATGGGGTTTAAAGTTTTCTTCTGAAAGATTATAAAGTAAAAATAAAATTAGTCACTTCATATAGATTTTTTCATGTTATCACCTGAATAGTATTTTTTCTTAATATAAACTCCCAGAAATTAATTTTCCATAGGAACAGTGAAGTTTTAAAAATATGATCATTTCCAATGAATATAAAAGCAAATACATCATTTTGGGATCTTAAAAGATATACATAAATTCTATGAAGACTTGGAGAAAAGTAAGAGACACAGCTGATATTGTAAGTAGTTAATATAAAGACTTTTAGAGAATAATGATTTCAAGTATAATCTTATCATAAGTGCTATGTGTCAGGTGATGATTTTGACTATTGGTGTGATCACTGAGTGGACTGATGTATTTGATTTATGTTGTGAAAACGATTCATTTTTAATAGTATTGAGCATCTCTTTAATAATTATACAAAAAGATTATTTTCTGTCAACTAATGATACCATTATGCTAAATAATAGACACCCTAGTTTAGTATTCCATGGATTTGTTAAATATATAAATCCATTTGAAAAGTATAACCATACATAATTCTTTGACTATTACTGAGGGATTTTAAGGGATCAACTAAAATAAACTATTTAAATTTGCATCCTGTAAGAATATTTCCTTTCCAAGTTATATTCCACAGGTAGAATCAGTGTATAAATATCTGCAAAATATGATGAAACATCAAAGGATAACTTGATGTTACATAATAATGCACTGCACAATTCATCTGAAAAATTAGTTCCTTCAATATATTTTATGTTTCTTAATATTTGAAAAATGATTTATGTATAGATTTTTTGTGTGACTACCCATATTATCTGAAGTCAGATACAAGTGATTCTAAGAATTTTTGAGGTGCTGCAGACTACTAACTTTCACCACAGCAATTTCAATGTAGCAATGTTTTTATGGAGTATAAGCAAGTTAAATGAAATTTAACAGTACCCCAAGCTCTCCCTCTTGGAATGCCAAACTAATTGTTTTAATGGGTACATCTTACCAGTTAAATTCAGTCACTTCTCCTCATTTCACACATTAGTATCATTTTCCTCTTTTGTGCTTGGAGTAATTAACCCTAATTCTATCATGATGCAATCAAGGAAGTTCTAATTGTGTATAAAAGGGTAAAGCTGTTGTACTTCTGTTAATAAGCACTAACAAGAACAACAGCAGCAACAACAAAAATCCAGTAAGAGGTATAGTTTTGAACCATGCAGTTTTAAAAGTAGAAAAAAGTTAAACAAGCTGGAGTGAAATCACAGATGGTTCTCGCCAGTATGTCAGATATTTTAATGGTTATATCAAAAACTGGAAATAAGCCTTAGGTTTGTGTTGTTTACTTTTTAGTCTGAAACAAATGTGAACTATCTCTTAAGTATATCAATATTGTTTTCCTTTTTTCATATGTCAGATGTGAAACACTAATAGATTAAAAATTTCATTGTTAGATTCTTAGTACAACAGTTACAAAAATACATAAAGCAATGATATATCAAATATAACTTTAACCAAAAAAGATGCAAATCCAAACATCTGTTTTAACAGTTGTCTTAAATCTTGCAAAAAATATCAACAAGGAAATGCCATAATAAAGAAAAATATATTAAAAGCATATAATTTGAGGAAATAAACAGCATAACTTTTTAAATGTTAAGTTTTTTGTCATCTAACACAAATATTATTTCATAATATGGTTTTAGTGAGCCAAATTAAATCTACCAGTTTCTAAAAATATTTATCTCTAGGAGATGGAAAAAAAGACGGCAGTGTAGGAACACAAGGCAAAATCCTCCTCCCAAAATCACATAAAACACAAAAACAGAGCAAATACAACTAGGTCTAAAATTAACCTTAAGACTGCAAAACAGACCACCTGCACCTGTGGAAGAAGGGAAGACCTACAAAAAAGAGTAAAGTGACAAAGCCACGATCTGGCAGGACCAAGCCCTCCCCACACCAGAGCCCACAGGCAGGAGGAAGAGGAATGGATCAGGGAGGGAGTAGAAGCCCAGAACCCTGAACACCTGTTACTGGAGATCTGTTCCAGGAACACAAGTCCACACTGCACAATCCCCTGGTGGTTGGTGGGGCAGGGCAAAAGAGAAGTGTGGAACACTGGGGAGGCTGAGATTCCAGCTGCCTGTAGAGAATGGGCACGTTCGACCAGCCCTCCTGAGAAAGAAACCAGACTGAGTAGTTTGAGGCAGTTAGAGGGGTGCCAGAGGGCCAAAGATTACACAATGCTCTCTGTTTAGGAGAAAGGTCAGGTGGACAATACCACCTGAGCCCACCCTCAGCCTAATAGGTTGTAAGCCCTCAGGAACTTCAGATGCTCCATCCCCTTCACTGGCAACAGAGCCTGGAGACTTTTTTCAGTGGCACATGGCCTACCAGTTGGCAGTGAAAACAAATTTTACTACCAGGTAGGTGGGGGAGAACTCCCAGACTGTTCAGACCTAATTTGGGCCAGCCGGGGAGCTGTGTGCAAGAGCAAGCCCCAGGAGCTCCTTCTTCCCAGCAGGTGCTGGTCCTGTTAGATAGCATCCTGCCATCACAGCAGGCTAGGTGGAGGACAGCTCCAAGCCTGAATCCTGACGCACATAGGCAGCCCAACCCTGGGAGCTCTTTCCTCCCAGCTGGCACTGTTCCTGCTCGCCTACACCCCTGCCATTGTAGCAGGATAGATGGAGAGCAGTTCAACCCACAGCAGCTTCAGAGAGTATTCTCCAGGTTTTCATGATCAGCTGATGGCTCACACAGCCCACCTGAAAATAGAACACTATGAGCAACACACATAGATGTCACACCTACTGCACACCAACAGCTGGAGCTTCTGCACAGGAAATTGAGCTTCTGGGCACTAGAGGGAGCCTCATACACAAATCTATTATGCAGTAAGAAACACTGAAAAAAAATGAAGAGACAGAGGAATTTGGTCCAAATAAAAAATTCCAGAAAAAAATGCCAGAAAAAGGACTTAGTGAAACTGAAATCACTAATCTTCTTGATAAATATTTCAAAATAAATATCATACATGCTCATGGAGTTACAGAAAAATATTCAAGATCTCAGGGAAGACTTCAAGAAAGAGACAGAAACTTTGAAAAATACAGTATCCAAAATAAAACATACAACAGAGAGATTTAAAAGCAGATTTGATGAGGTAGAGGAGAAGTAAATGAAAAATACAGTACCCAAAATAAAACATATAAGAGAGAGATTTAAAAGCAGATTAGATGAGGTAGAGGAGACAGTAAATGAAACAGAAATTAGAGAATAGGAATACAAAGAAGCTGAGGCACAGAGAGAAAAAGGGATCTCAAGAAATGAAAGAATATTAAGAGAACTGTGTGACCAATCCAAATGGAACAATATTCTCATTAAAGGGGTACCAGAAGAAGAAGAGAGAGAAAAAGAGATAGAAAATGTCTCTGAGGAGATAATTGCTGAAAAATTCCCCAATCTGAGGAATGAAATAGTCTCTCAGGCCATGGAAGTCCACAAATCAATCTCCCAACACAAGGGACCCAAGGAGGAAAACACAGAGACATACAGTGACTAAAATGGCAAAGATCAATGACAAAGAGACAGTATTGAAAGTAGCAAGAGAGAAAAAAGATTACTTATGAAGGAAACCCCATCAAGGCTATCATCAGACTTCTCAGCAGAAACCTTACAGGCCAAAAGGCAGTGGCATGATACAGTTAATGCAATGAAACAGAAGGACCTCAAACCAAGAATACTCTACCTGGCAAGATTTTCACTTAAATTTGAAGCAGGAATTAAACAATTTTCAGATAAGCAAAAGTTGAGGGAATTCACCACCAACAAACCATTTCTACAAGATATCTTAAAGAGACGGTTTTAGATGGAAATGCTCCTAAGGCTAAATAGCTGTCCCCAGAGATAATAAACCCACAGTAAAGGTATTAGACCAATTAATTACTAAGCTAATACAAAGTTAAATCAACTACTCACAAAATTAGTCAAGGGATACACAAAGAGTGCAGAATATGACAACTTATATATAAAGAATGGAGGTGGAAGAAGAAGAAGGGGAGGGAAAAAAGAACTTTTAGATTGCATTTGAAATAGAGTAATAAGTGATTTAAGATAGACTGTGAGATAGTAAGGAAGCTATCCTTGATCCTTTGATAACAAATCTAAAGCCTACAATGGCAATAAGTACGTATCTATCCATAATCACCCTAAATTTAAATGGACTGAATACACCAGTCAAAAGACATAGAGTCAAAGAATGTATAAAAAAACAAGACCCATCTGTATGCTGCCTATAAGAGACTCATTTCAGACCCAATGACATACATAGACTAAAAGTAAAGGGATGAAAAAAGATATTTCATGCAAATAATAGGGAGAAAAAAGCAGGAGTTGCAGTACTTATATAAGACAAAACAGATTTCAAAACAAAGAAAGTAACAAGAGACAAAGAAGGACATTACATAATTATAAAGGGATCAGTCCAACAAGACGATATAACCATTATAAATATCTATGCACCCAATACAGAAGCACCTAAATATGTGAAACAAATACTAATTAATTACAGGGGGAAATAGAATGCAACACATTCATTTTAGGAGATTTTAACACACCACTCACACTAAAAGACAGTTCAATCAGACAGAAATAAGAAAGGAAATAGAGGCACTGAACAACACATTAGAACAGATGAACCTAACAGACATCTAAAGAACATTCCACCCCAAAGCAGAAGGATACATATTCTTCTCAAGTGTACATGGAATGTTTTCCACAATAGAAAGGTATGAAACTAGAAATAAATTATGCAAAGAAAACAAAAAAGCCCACAAAAACATGGAGGCTTAACAACATACTACTAAATAATCAATAGATCAATTACCAAATTAAAACAGAGATCAAGCAATATGGAGACAAATGAAAACAAAAACTCAACAGCCCAAATCCTGTGGGATGCAGCAAAGGCAGTTCTAAGAGGAAAGCATATAGCAATATAGGCTTACCTCAAGAAACAAGAACTATTCCAAATGAACAGTATAAACTCACAATTAATGAAACTAGAAAAAGAAGAACAAATGAGGCCCAAAGTCAGTAGAAAGAGGGGCATAATAAAGAGCAGAGTAGAAATAAATAAAATTGAGAAGAATAAAACAATAGAAAGAATCAATGAAACCAGGACTTGGTTCTTTGAGGAAATAAACAAAACAGCTAAACCCCTAGCTATACTTACAATAAAAAAAAGGAGAGTATACACAAATAAAGAGAATCAGAAATGAAAAAGGGGAAATCACAATGGACACCACAGAAATACAAAGAAGTATTAGAGAATACTATAAAAAATTATATGCCAACAAATTAGACAAACTTATAAGAATTGGACAACTTTCTAGAAAAATACAGCCTTCCAAGATTGACCCAGGAAGAAACACAAAATATGAACAGGCCAATTACCAGCAAGGGAATTGAATTGGAAATGAAAAAAACTACCTAAGAACAAAACTCCTGGGCCACATGCTTTTGCTGCTGAATTTTATCAAACATTTAGTGAAGACCTAATACCCATCCTCCTTAAAGTTTTCCAAAAAGTAGAGGAGGGAATATTCCAAAACTTGCTGTATGAGGTCAACATCACTCTAATACCAAAACCAGGCAAAGATACCATAAAAAAAATTACAGACCAATATCCCTGATGAACATAGATGGAAAAATACTCAACAAAATATTAGCAAACAAATTTCAAAAATACATAAAAAATATCATCCATCATGACAAGTAGGATTTATTCCAGGATGCAAAGATGATACATTAAAAAAATAATCAACATCATACACCACATTAACAAAATGAAGGATAAAAACCACATGATTATCTCAACAGATGCTGAAAAAGCATCTGACAAAATTCAACATCCATTCATGTTAAAACTCTCAACAAAATGGGTATAGAGGGTACATACCTCAACATAATAAAGAAAATATATGACAAATCCACTGCCAACATCATACTTAACAGTGAAAAGGTGAAAGCTTTTCCTCTAAGATAGGGAATAAGACAAGGATACCCACTCTCACCACTTTTATTCAACATAGTACTGGAGATGCTAGCCAAGGCAATCAGACAACACAAGAGATAAAAGGCATCCAAATTGGTAAGGAAGAAGTTAAACTGTCACTATTTGCAGACTCTATATGGATCAAAGACGTGACTGTATGTCATGAAACCACAAAATTCTTAGAAGAAAACATACGCAAAAAACTCTTGAATATAAACATGAGCAACTTTTTCCTGAACACATATTTTCAGGCAAGGGAAAGAATATCAAAACTGAGTAAGTGGGACTAGATCAAACTAAAAGTCTTCTGTACAGAAAAGGACACCTTCAACAGAACAAAAAGGCATCCTACAGTATGAAAGAATATATTTGTAAATGACTTATCTGATAAGGGGTTAACATCCAAAATATATAAAGAACTCATATGCTTCAACACCCAAAAAACAAATAACCTGATTAAAAAATGGGTGGAGAATCTGAACAGACACTTTTTCAAAGAAGAAATTCAGATGGCCAACAGGCACATGAAAAGATGCTCCACATCACTAATTATCAAGGAAATACAAATTAAAACCACAATGAGATATCACCTCACACCAGTTAGGAGGGCTAACATACAAAGACAAGAAACAAAAAACGTGGCGAGGATGTGGAGAACGGGGAACCCTCCTACACTGCTGGTGGCAATGTAAACTAGTTCAACCATTGTGGAAAGCAATATGGAGGTTCCTCAGAAGACTAAAAATATAAATACCATTTGACCCAGTAATTCCACTCCTAGGAATTTACCCAAAGAAAACAAGATCCCTGATTTGGAAAGATATATGTACCCGAATGTTTATCGCAGCACTATTTACAATAGTCAAGATATGGAAGCAACCTAAGTGCCCATCATTAAATGAATGAATAAAAAGATGTGGTACATATACACAATGGAATATTATTCAGCTGTAAAAAGAAAAAGGTATCCTCCCTTTTGCAACAACATGAATGGATCTAGGGGGTATTATCCTCAGTGAAATAAGCTGGGTGGAGAAAGACAAGTACCAAATGACTTCACTCATTTGTGGAGTATAAAAACAAAGCAAAACTGAAGGAACAAAATAGCAGCAGACTTACAGACTCTGAGAAGGGACTAGTGGTTATAAAAGGGAGAAGGGTATTAAGGGAAACTATAAATCTCAATCACTATATAGGTAGGTCATGTGGAAGGCATTACAGCACAGAGAAGACAAGTAATGACTATAGCATCTAACTATGCTCATAGACAATGACTGCAATGGGGCAGGGGTGAGGACTTGATAATACGGGTGAATATTAAAACCACAATGTTGTTCAAGTAAAACCTTCATAAGATTGTATTACAATGATACTTTAATAAAGAAAAAAAGCTAAGCATAGTAAAAAAAATTATCTCTTGCATCTTTATTGAGGTATAATTGCATACAATAGCACTTATTAAAGTGCACAATTTGATATGCTTTGAAATATGTATACATACTTGAAACCAAGACATAATGTATTGAACATATCCACCACCCAAAAAGATCCCTACTTCTTCTCACATCTTCAGTCTACAGGTAACCACTGTTTTATGCTTTATGTCACTAAAGTTTAGTTTGCATTTTCTACAGTTTTATGGAAATGGAACCAAACAGTATGTACTCCTTTTTTATCCAGATTCTTTCCTTCAGCCTATTGAATTTCATCTATATTATGCATGCATTGTTCATTCATTTCTTTTCACTGCCAAGTAGTATTCTATTGTATGGATATATATGTTCATTAATCTCCTTGACTTTGTGAATTAATAATTGTCATCAAATTTGGAAAATGTTGCCATTATTAATTCAAATATTTTTTTCTGCCTGTACCATATCACCACTCCTTCTTGTACTCCAGTTCCACATATATTAGACTGCTTAAAGTTATCACACAGCTCAGTTACTCTTTTTATTATTTTTAATTCATATTTCTATATTTCATTTTGGATATTCTGTATTGCTCTGTCTTCATATTCACTAATCTTTTCTCCCTCCATGTCTAATCAGAATTAATCCCATCCTTTGCTTTTTTCTGTTTTATACACTGTAGCTTTCATCTCTATAAATTTGTTGAGTCTTCTTAGCATATTTCACATTTCTGCTTAACATTTTGAACATACAGAAAACAAGTATAATGACTTTTCAAAATGTTGTATGTTAATTCTAACATCTGTGTCAGTTTTGGATCAGTTTGTATTGATTGATTCTCCTCATTATAGGTTCTATTTCCCTGCTTTTTAGTATGTCTGGTAGGTAACCTTTCTTTGGATGTCATTCATTTTTCAGTCTGCATTGTCTGCTAGTGGACATTTTTCTGTTCACATATTACTGAGCTTTTATTTGGGGTGCATTTGCATTAGTTGGAAATAGTCTGATCCCTTTGGATCTTTCTTTTGTTACTTATTAGCTAGGTCCAAAGTAATGCTCCATTCAGGGATAATTAATCCCCACTACTAAGCAAGACCTTCTTGAGTATTCTACTCAATGCCCCAGAAGTATGAGTTTACCTAGTCTAATTGGTGAGAACAAGTACTATCCCCAGCCTTGTGTAAGCACCTAGCACCGTTCTAGAATACTACTGGGTGGTTTTTCACTGGCTCCATACAGTTTTCTCACAGATGCACTGATGAGTAAACTGAAGAATACTTGAGGGAGAGACTGATCCCCAGGTTTTCTCTGTGTAGCTCTCTTCTTTTAAGCACTGTGCCCTGGAAACTCTAGCTGCATTGGTCTCTTTGCTTTCTCATCTCTGTCTCCTCAACTCAGGGAGTTCTCCAGGCCCTACCTGGATTACCTCTCCCTGTGTTGTGCCCTGGAAATTCCCTCAAGATTGTAAACTGTGGCAGTCTTAGAGTTTAACTCACTTGTTTCCCATCTCTAAAGAATTACTGCCCTTCATTGCCTAAGAAAATGTCTTATGTAGTTGTAGAAATGTCTCAGCTATTTTGTCTTTTCTTCTTTCTGGGTCTCAATCTCTTTTTTTTGGATTGTTTCAGACCATGGGATAAATCTGGTCCCTATTACTCAACCTTGGGCAGAGGCAGAATTTTTAAGTAGCTTTAGAAAACACAGGTGTGCTTCTGAGGGTGAACATTGTAATAACATGTAAGTTCCAGTTTGGAAATTTCAGGCTACTATGACTCCCCCAACCATTGTGTACTAAAAGGAAACAGTAGCAACTTGGATTCAAAATTATATTTATTTATGCATATTATCTTTCTTTTGAAAATTTAACATGAAGATGTGTACATATTAGAAGCTTATGCATTTTTAAAGGAATGAACACTTTCATTATGTCATGTTCTAGTGCTAGTTTTCTCAATTTGTGAAGAACTGCAAAAACATCAAATGGCAAATTTAAAATTAATGGTGACTTTATTGGCCCAACTAGACAAATAAACATACATAATGAATTTAATTTAATGGCATGAGATATAAAGGTCATATTTGCTTGAGGAAACTGAGCTTAATTTAAAAAGTTGATGAAAACAAAAGTAGCTGAAACTGCACCATATGGCAAAAATCTACACTGAATGAAGGAAAATCTTGTACAATCACTAAAGGCAGAGTGATAGTCTAATGCTTTAAACTAATGTGACCTAACTAATCAACATTATCACCACTTGACACATACAGTAAAAGCTATGCATATCAGAATCAGAATGGTAATCAGAGGATTATGGATTATTGAAAGTAACACATGATAACCAAAAATATATTTTCTCTTATTATTATTTTAGGTTCACGAGAATTTGGATAAAGTGAATTAGTAAAACTGATAGCAGTAATTTCATAAGCAGCCAATATCCAGACCTCCTAAATTTTGTTGCATTAATTTGAATTGAATGACATTTCATTTTTCTCATAATGCATAAATTTTGGACATTTAAGATTTGTTCCTAAGTATGATGTGTTGAAAATTTCTTCTTACTTTACACATGTATATTTTGTAAATTGTTTTGGATAACTAGAGAGAAAGTACTTAAGAGCAAAGAAAAGAATTTCATATACCAGGTAATAAAAACATTTTTAAAAATCCTACAATGCTTCTGAAAATATAACAGCACAGCACTGGTATATATTATTATTTAAAAGGAAAAATAGTAAGAAATAATACACTGAGTTATAGACATATAGAAAATGCTTATTCTATTGTTTTTCCTCTTAATATGTAGATGAAGAGTTAAAAGAAAAAATGAGTGTGAACCCATACACACTTACAACATCTGTACATAAATCTTAGAAAGATGGATTCATATTAGGTGGCAAATATATAATTAGTTATATAGCATTTGAATCTAAACCCTTCAAAGCTATTGCAGTTTACAAAAATGATTCTTTTGCCAGTAGTCACTTTGAATTAAACTACTTAAGTCATTATCTAAATAATTACAAAAAATATAACATATGTAGGCTTATTAAAATAATAGAGTTAAATCTAACAAAATGAGAAGTTACTAAGTATCCTCAATGAATATTGAAAAAAAGAAAAGATAAAATATTAAGCCAATGCAATTATCATTTTCTTAATAATACTTTGATACAGATAAGCAATGAGCTTTACTGGCATGTGGCTTGATGCTATGATAATTGAAAATTTAGCCTTCATCTGAATTTAAATCAATCATAATTCATTTCAGGATTTGCAAAGTTCAAAAACAAGCACCTTGAGAGATTCAAGATGGCAGCATTTGAGGTGAGACAGAAAACTGCTTCCAAAACCACATACAATACAAAAATATAGTCAATACAACTAATCCTAAAAGAGCTACAGGAAAGAAAGCTGCACCAGATTGCATACACCTGGAGAAAAGAGCAGAACTCAAGAAACAGGGTAACTTACCAAAGCCTTGATCTGTGGAACCCAAGCCCTTCCCCTACCCCAACTCACTGGCAGGAGGAAGAGAAACGGAGCTGGGAGGGAGTGGAGGCATGGGAATGCTGAACACCTAGCCCTGGAGATCTGTTCTGGGAGCACAAACCTACATTGTGTAGTGCTCTGGAGATTAGTGGGGTTAGAAAGCCAAGACAGGCGGAACACTTGGAAAGATTGAGATTCCAGCCATTTGTGGAGGACAGGGATCCACATTCAGTTGTTCTGGGACAAAGGAAAGGCAGGTGGTCTGAGAGGGTTCCTAGCAGTGAGAGGGCAGCTGAAGGGGTGGGGTTTGCATAGAACTTGCTGCATGGGAGAAGGAATAAGTAGACAAGATTGTCTGGGTGCACTCAGCCCAGCAGGTTGGGAACTTTCAGGAGCTTCAAGCACTCCATTCCCCTGGCTGGCTACTCAGCTCCAAAGCCCTCCACTGTGATACGCGCCTTCCTCCTGACCTGCAGTCACCAACTCGGAAACCGGCAGTCACTGTGCTGGCATCAGGGCATCAGGCCAGCCAGAGGGAGGCTGCACTTACAGTAGCTACAGATGCAAAGCACAGAGGCTTACACCTGTGTACTCGGCACACTGGTTCTGAGAACGGAGATAGGCACTGAAGCCAGGAAGCAGGAAACAGCTCTTTCCTCCCCCCAGGCACCAGCACTGCTCCACTGAAAACCCCAACATCACTCCAGGAGCTGAGCAGCTCCAGAGTCTAGAGCTTCTGGGCACTAGAGGGCACCACATACAAATATGAAACATCAAAGGAAACTGGTTCAAACAAAAATCTCAGAAAAAACAGAAAAAGGGCCAAATGAAACTGAACTCACCAATCTTTCTGAAAAAAAGTTCAAAATAATAATCATAAACATAGTCATGGAGGTACACTAAAATATTCAATAACTAAGGCAAGAATTTAGGACAGAGATTCAATCATTAAGAAATTCCATATCTGAAATGAAACATACAATGGAGGGATTTAAAAGCAAATTAGATGTAGTAGAAGAGACAGTAAATGGAATAGAAATTAGAGAAGAGGAATACAAAGAAGCTGAGGCACAGAGAGAAGACGGATCTCTAAGAATGAAAGAATACTGAGATAACTGTGTGACCAATCCAAACGGAACAACATTCGCATTATAGGGGTAACAGAAGAACAGAGAGGAAAAGGGATAGAAAATATCTTTGAGGAGGTAATTGCTGAAAACTTCCCCAATCTGGGGAAGAAGATAGTCTCTCAAGACATGGAGGTGCACAGATCTCCCAATACAAGGGACCCAAGGAAGACAACACCAAGACATACAATAATTAAAATGGCAAAGATCAAGGATAAGGACAGACTTTTAAAAGAAGCTAGAGAGAGAAAAAAGATCACATGCAAAGGAAAACCCATCAGTCTATCAACAAACTTCTCAACAGAAACCTTACAGGCCAGAAGGGAGTGGCAGGATATATTTAATGCAATGAAGCAGAAGGGCCTCAAACCAAGAATACTCTACCTAGTAAGATTCTCATTTAAATTTGAAGGAGGTATTAAACAATTTCCAAATAGCAAAAGCTGAGAGAATTTATCTCCCATAAACCACCCCTACAGTGCATTTTGGAGGGCCTAGTATAGATGGAAGTATTCCTAGGGCTAAATAACTGTCACCAGGGGAAATAAAACCACAGCAAAGAAAGAACAATTAATTATTAGGCAGATGCAAAATGAAATCAACTAACCCCAAAGTAAATCAAGGGATAGACAGAGTACAGAATATGAAACCTAATATAGAAAGAATGGAGGGAGAAGAAAAAGGAGGAAAGAAAAAAAAGAACATTTAGGTCATGTCCATAATAGCATACTGAGTGAGTTAAGTTAGACTGTTAGATAGTAAGGGAATTACCCTTGAACGGTTGGGAACCATGAATCTAAAGCTTGCAATGGCAATAAGTACATACTTATTGATAATCATCCTAAACATAAGTGGTCTGAATGCACCAATAAAAAGACATAGAGTCACTGAATTGAAAAAAACAAGATGTGTCTATATGCTGCCTACAAAAGACTCAATTTAAACCCAAAGACATACACAGACTAAAAGTGAAGGGATGGAAAAAGATATTTCATGCAACTAATAGGGGGAAAAAAGCACGAGTTGCAGTACTTGTATCAGACAAAATAGACTTCAAAACAAAGAGAGTCACAAGAGACAAAGAAGGACATTACATAATGATTAAAGGCTCAACCCAACAAGAAGATATAAACATTATAAATATCTATGCATACAACACAGGATCACCTACATATGTGAAACAAATACTAACAGAATTAAAGGGGGAAACAGAATGCAATGCATTCATTTTAGGAGACTTCAACACTCCACTCATTCCAAAGGACAGATCAACCAGACAGAAAATAAGTAAGGACACAGAGGCACTGAACAACACATTAGAACAGATGGAACTAATGGACATCTACAAAACACTCCATTCAAAAGAAACAGAATACACATTCTTCTCAAGTGCACATGGAACATTTTCAAGAATAGATTATATACTAGACCACAAAAAGAGTCTCAGTGAATTCAAAAAGATTGAAATTGTACCAACCAGCTTTGCAGACCACAAAGGCATGAAACTAGATATAAATTACACAAAGAAAATGAAAAAGCCCACAAACACATGGAGGATTAATAACATGCTCTTAAATAATCAATGTATCAGTGACCAAATAAAAATAAAGATCAAGCACTATATGGAGAAAAATCACAACAATAATTCAATACCATAAAATCTGTGGGATGCAGCAAAGGCTGTGCTAAGAGGGAAGTATGTTGTAATACAGGCCTACCTCAGGAAAGAAGAATCCCAAATGAAGAGTCTAACCTCACAATTAATGAAACTAGAAAAAGAAGAATAAATGAGGCCCAAAGTCAGTAGAAGGAGGGACATAATAAACATTAGAGCAGAAATAAATAAAATTGAGAAGAATAAAACAATAGAAAGAATCAATGACAGCAGGAGGGGTTCTTCAAGAAAATAAACAAAATAGATAAACACCTAGCCAGACTTATCAAGAAAAAAGGCTACACACATAAACAGAATCAGAAGTGAGAAAGGATAAATCACTACAGTTACCACAGAAAAACAAAGACTTATGAGAGAATACTATGAAAAATTATATGGTAACAAACTGGAAAACCTAGAAGAAATGGACAACTTTCTCCAAAAATACAGCCTTCCAAGGCTGATGCAGGAAGAAACAGAAAGTCTGAATAGACCAATTACCAGCAAGGAAATTGAATTGGAAATGAAAATACTACCTAAGAACAAAACACCTGGATCACATGCTTTTACTGCTGAATTTTATCAAATATTTAGTGAAGACCTATTACCCATCCCTCTTAACATTTTCCAAAAAGTAGAAGAGGAAGGAATACTCCAAAACTCATTCTATGAGGCCAGCATCACTCTAATAACAAAATCAGGCAAAGATACCACAAAAAAGAAAATTACAGACCAAAATTCCTGATGAACATAGATACAAAGATACTCAACAAAATATTAGCAAACTGAATTCAAAAATACATCAAAAAGATCATCCATCATGAACAAGTAGGATTTATTCCAGGCATGCAAGAATGATATAACATTTGAAAATCCATCAACATCATGCACCACATCAACAAAAAGGATAAAAACCACATGATCATCTCCATAGATGCTGAAAAAGCATTTGACAAAGTTAAACATCCATTCATGATGAAAACTCTCAACTAAATGGGTATAGAGGGCAAGTACCTCAAAATAATAAAGGCCATATATGTCAAAACCACAGCCAACATCATACTTAACAGTGAGAAGCTAAAAGCTTTTCCTTTAAGATCAGGAACAAGACAAGGTTTCCCACTCTCCCCACTTCTATTCAACATAGCTCTGGACATCCCAGCCACAGCAGTCAGACAACACAAAGAAATAAAAGGTGTCCATATTGGCAAGGAAGAAATTAAACTTCCCTGTTTGCAGATGACATGATATTGTACATAAAAACCCTAAAGACTCCACTCCAAAACTACTAGAACTAATATGTAAATTCAGCAAAGTTGCAGGATACAAAATTAATACACAGAAATCTGTGGCATTCCTATACACTAATGATGAACTAGCAGAAAGAGTAATCAGGAAAACAATTTCATTCACAATTGCAACAAAAAGAAAAAAAATACCTAGGAATAAACCTAACCAAGGAACTGAAGACCTACACCCTGAAAACTACAAATGGAAACACATCCCGTGCTCATGGATAGGAAGAATTAATATTGTCAAAATGGCCATCCTGCCTAAAGCAATCTACAGATTCAATGCAATCTCTATCAAAATACCAACAGCATTCTTCAATGAACTAGAGCAGATAGTTCTAGAATTCATAAGGAACCACAAAAGACCTCGAATAGCCAAAGCAATCCTGAGAAGGAAGAATAAAGCTGGGGGAATTAAGCTCCCCTTCTTCAAGTTCTACTACAAAGCCACAGTAATCAAGACAATTTAGTACTGGCACAAGAATAGACCAATAGACCAATGGAACAGACTAGAGAACCCAGATATAAACCCAAGCATATACGGTCAATTAATATATGATAAAGGAGCCATGGACATATAATGGGGAAATTACAGTCTCTTCAACAACTGGTCTTGGCAATACTGGACAGCTACACACAGAGAATGAAATTGGATTGTTGTCTAACCCCATACACAAAAGTAAACTCAAAATGTATCAACGACCTGAATGTAAGTCATTAAATGATAAAACTCTTAGAAGAAAACATAGGCAAAAATCTCTTGAATATAAACATGATCAACTTTTTCCTGAACGCATCTCCTTGGGCAAGGAAAATAAATTAAGAAATGAACAAATGGGACTACATCATGCTAAAAAAACTTTTGTACAGCAAAGGACACCATTAGCATAACCAAAAGGTATCCTACAGTATGGGAGAATATATATTTGTAAATGACATATCCAACAAGGGGTTAACATCCAAAATATATAAAGAACTCATATGCCTCAACACCTAAAAAGCAAATAACCCTATTAAAAAATGGGCAGAGGATATGAACAGACACTTCTCCAAAGAAGACATTCAGATGGCCAACAGGCACATGAAAAGATGCTCCACATCACAAATTATCAGGGAAGTGAAAATTAAAACCACAATGAGATATCACCTCACACGTTGGGATGGCCAACATCGAAAAGACTAGGAACAAGAAATGCTGGTAAGGATGTGGAGAAAGGGGAACCCTCCTACACTGTTGGTGGGAATGTGAACTAGTTCAACCATTGTGGAAAGCAGTATTGAGGTTCCTCAAAAAACTAAAAATAGAAATACCATTTGACCCAGGAATTCCACTCCTAGGAATTTCGCCTAAGAATGTTGGATCCTAGTTTCAAAAAGACATATGCACCACTATGTTTATCGCAGTACTATTTACAATAGCGAAGAAATGGAAGCAACCTAAGTGTCCATCAGTAGATGAATGGATAAAGAAGATGTGGTACATATACACACTGGAATATTATTCAGCCATAAGAAGAAAACAAATCCTACCATTTGCAACAACATGGATGGAGCTAGAGGGTATTATGCTCAGTGAAATTAGCCAGGCAGAGAAAGACAAGTATCAGATGATTTCACTCATCTATGGAGCATAAGAACAAAGCAAAAACTGAAGGAACAAAACAGCAGCAGACTCACAGAACCCAAGAATGGATTAACAATTACCAAAGGGAAAAGGGCTGGGGAGGGTGGGTGGGAAGGGAGGGATAAGGGGAATAAGGGGCATTATGATTAGCACACATAATGTAGGGGGTTGCATAGGGAAGGCAGTAAGCACATACAAGACAAGTAGTCACTCTATAGCATCTTACTATGCTGATCGACAGTGACTGTAATGGGGTATGTGGTCAGGACTTGCTAATGGGGGGAATCTATTAACCACAATGTTGCCCATGTGATTTTTATATTAATGATACCAAAAAAACCATAAAAGGAATAAAAAAACGTTTTATTGGAACACAGACATATCTGTTTATTTAGTATTGACTATGGCTGCTTTTGTGCTATAAAGTCAGCATTGAATAGCTGTGTCAGGCTGTATCTGCTAAGCTGAAAATATTTACTGTCTGGTGCTTTATAGGACCCCTTGCTGGCCCCTTATCTAAAGCATTTATACAAAACCCTGACTCTAACAATTGAAGACAACATGTTCGTTTCATGCACACATGAAAATTTGTAAAAATTAATAATATAGCAAATATCAAGTAATAAAAATAGCCAATATCATATATATCTCTAGCCACAGGAAAAAACACAATATTATAAATATCTCTTAACCACAAAACAATTAAATCAGAAATCAATAATTGAAAGATAACGAATACCCTCTTAAGTTAGAAATACAAAAATCCTTTAAATAATGAATCAAAGAAGAAATATTAATGGACAATATATATATTTGAGTTGACTGATAATGAAATGCTACATGTCAAAACTACTGGGAAATGGCTCAAACAACTCTGAGAGGAAAATATAGAGTATAAATATTTATATTTAGAATGAAGAATCCAAGTAAAAAAGAGAACAAAAGAGTAGATTCAAAGAAAGTAGAAGAAAGGAAATGTTAAAGACTGAATAAAATAGAAAATAAAGAACCAGTAGAAAATATCAACTACATCAGAAAATAAAAGATGAAGACTCCTTTAGCAAGACAGACTAAGAAAAAATAAGACAAAAGGAACAAATAAACATTGTTGAGTATGATACTGCTTTGTGGTTAACTGTCAAAGGTCTGGATGGAGCTGAGAGGCACAATGTATTCTTTTTATTTGTGCATTTCTGTATGTTCGAAAGGATTCATGTACTCACACCCAAACACACAATAAAATGTGCGATAAAAAAGGAAAAAAAAACCAAGCACCTTAAAATGTTACTTTCAAATTAATGGCAAATGACAAAAAAATCACAAGCTAGGAATCATCCTCAAGTTACTGAAATGGGCAGGTTTTATGTTTCAAAAAGAGCTATGTGTTTCAGAGTAAAACAAGTTAGGAATGAACGTACAGTTTTAATTTGGAGGGGTTTGAGATCATTGTAAGTCATTAAATATACCTCTACCTGTGCACACATCAGCCAAATGTGAAGAAGGCTAACATTACTCAGGCGAATAAAATTTTCATCTTGGAGGACTACCAATTACTGTTTAATGTCAATGCTTTCCAATTGTGTAGGCACTGTTGATTGAGGAATACTGAGGAGAAATATTACCCCCTATATCCCATCCTGCTGAAACATTTCACCCCTCATGAATCTTATATAACTTGATTGAGAAACATAAGGTACCTGGATAGAAGAAAGAAACTAGTGTTCCCCCAAAAGGGACAGTAACAAAAAATGTAACATAGTTTGGTTGTTATTTTCAGTATTGTGCACTATGGAGATTTAATTCTGTTAAATTAACTTAAGTTCATTGATAATACAAAACAGCCTATGAATGTTGGAGTTAATGCTCCTCAGGGAAAATAATTTATCTTTAGAATAGTGATGATATAAAGCAGGAAAACTTCAGTGTAAAGAGTAGCACAAAATTATAAGTTATAGAACACACTGAAGTTATGAAAGCTGAAACATTTTCTTCTCTCTTACTTCATGATGTCCTTTTCACTTAGCCCCTTAGAAACATTCCTTCACTTAATATCTCTTCAAGTTTTTGTGCTAGATCTTCTCCAGTAAAAGACCATTTCTTCTATCTATAGCTGTAATAAATTGAAAACATGTTCCAATATTCTTTTTCTCTTGCTTAGTTCATCTTTTTATACAACAGCCTTTTTTTAACTTGAATATTCTAGGCTTGATAAATAATTGGGATAACATCTTGCTGAGATATTTTCTAAGTGAATTAACATACATTGAAAAATCCTTGTTTCCCTTTCAAATTTCTGGCCTTCATTAAACTGTATGTATTGAATTTCATTGCTTTGTTACTTATTAAGTTGCATCCTATAAACCTAACTGTTTTCCTAACAGTCCAATAACTATCCTTGTTTATTTTCCAGCTTTGGGGTGATTTATTTTAGATGCAATGTTATTTCAGTTTATTACTAACAGATCTACAGTTGGATTCCAATCTAATTTCTATCATTTATCTAGGACTCTCAGGTGGGAGAAGGTAAAACTCAAGCTTCTTTTAATTTAATAAAGAATGACAACAACAAAGGGTTTTCACTGATAAGAAAACAATGAGGAGGGCTTCAGTTGTAATTGTAACATATCAGGCATATGAACACCAACAATTTGATGGATTCAACAAAGACTAGGATGTTGTGTGAAGGATTAATTGAATTAGTGTACTCCAAAGTGAAATTTTAAGATCATATATTGACTTAAAAATCTAACTTAAATGGTTTCTATATGGTTTTAAAGAACTGGATAAGGTCTCCGTAGCCTATTTTAGAGTATTCCCAGAGAGACACATAGAAGGCATCCTGTAATTAATGTCTATAAACTTCACTACAGTCAGAAAAAAAAAATCTAGCTAGCAGTGGAGTGCTGTGCCAAGAATCTCCAATTTAAGCAAGAAACAGGATGACCTATAAGTCTTATGGGGAAAAAAGCTATACTTTTGAAAAGAACAGATTACCTTTTTAAAAAGCTAAGACTAAAGGCATAACAGCAGTTAGCAGACATCTTTAATTGTGGCTACTATTCTAACCCAAGCTTGAAGGAACTAAGTTTGCCCCTGACGCTGATAAAATGTGAATGTCACTAATCAATGATTCTTATCACTTGAGCTGTGCAGTTCTTCTACAATAACATTCCCATGGTCAGGGACAGTTAACAAAGGGTAGAGCCAAGAGAAGACAAAGACAAAGTCCATCTTAAAAGGAAATAAAGATTTAAATAGCTGAGGTGAAATATTTAGCTATCTTTTAAGGAAAGAATAATGTGTCTGGGTATCTAGGATGTTAGTTCTATTCTTTTCCTAATTAACAGACTTGGAATGTTTTCTTTGGATGGAAACATATACTTAACTGCAAGTTTGCTATCTCTGGTTTTCTAAAACACACATAACAAAAGGTCCATTAAGAATGTTTTACTGAGAAACCTGATTTTTTTTTGGTGATTTGTGTTTATTGTTCACATGTTATGGTTGTTATTGCTTTCTCTCTATAAACTTTTTGAAGGGGAGAATTTAACACTGATTTCAAGCAAAAAGAGATTTGTTTAGGCATGTCTGACATCTAAAATATTCACTTATTCACACCAGCTATCCCATTCAGCAATTCTTATTCACTGACAAATTTAGAAATAATTGCCTACTACCTAAGCAGTTCATAAATATGCATTGATTTTATCAACAAACTAGGAAACTAGAGTATATTTTAATTTAAAAAATGCATCTAAATACATCAAGATTACTAGCTCACATTGATAGAATGTCTTTCCTATAGAAGCTGGATTCTTTTCAGTAAGAGGAACTTTCTTTGAAATGCATCAAGGGTGGAAATATCTTTGGACACTTTCATAGAGAACTGTGCTAATTATGTTTGAAGGTTGAAATAATGTAGTTTAAAATATTACAATATATTTTAATAAAAATTCACTAGCATAAATAAGAGTACACATAGAAACACCCTCTAATATTTTACAAAGGGTAGTTTATGTTTTCTTTAAGACCTGGTCAGTTAGTAGTCCATTTTCTCTCCCAAGGCTAACAACAGAAACAAAGGAGAAGACAGTTTTCTCTGGTTGTGTCTGAACTTTGTGAATACAGTTTGGCCTATTAATTACTTCAGTCTTTCAATTGGCAGTAATCAAGAATTAAGAAGTGGCAACTGCTTTGAAAGGTGTGGATCTGCTTTTACCAGTTAGATGGGATTTTCAAAATAGGTAAATCAAGGCCCCAATTGATTACCCTAAAATAATCTTACAATCAAAACAGTGATATTTAGGAAGCCATGACGTGAAATACTGTTTATCATGATAAAATTTTTCAAAACATCTGCAGAAAATGTGTTTCAATATTTGTTTATTGAAGGAGAATTTTCTATCCAAGGGTAAAGGAACCAAGATTAACAGCAGGTATGTAATTCCAGAAGCCCTGCACTCCTACAAGATATGTGGGAAGAAAGGAAGGAGCATGAGGGCAAGCAGTCTATACCTCCTAACATAGGATAACTGTAAGATGTTAATGAAAAGGTTTTACATTATTACTTAATAAGGGGTTGTAAGAATAGAAATAGGTTAAATGTAAGAATAAAAATAGGTTAGCATAAGAGTAGCCATCTTAAGGGCCTAGAAGCCATTTCCTGAGTGTGTGTGAACTGGAACTGGGTAAGGCCAAGAAAAACAAGATAATCAATCATGAACACCGGAATAAGGCAGCTGTGGCCTTTGGTCAGCCAACCTTGGTCAGCTAATCTTACATACCAAGCTTATTGTGCAGAACCTCCCTAACAATTGAGGAGTGGGCTTATCTTGCTCTCGCTTAACCCCAGGATGTATGTCTTGCAAAAATAATGTGCAGCTGTGGACAATTACTATGGGTTAAGTGTTTTGAAGATGCTATATAAACCCTTAGCTTTGAGTGCTCGGGGTCCTTGTTGAAACCTGCTGTGTCGGGCAGACACTTGGACCCCAGCTAGCTGGAATAACAATAAACCTCTTGCTTGTTGCATTGATCTGCTGTGGCCTTCGTCTCCTCACTGGGGGGAAGCGCAGACTGGAATAAGGCCGTTAGGTCTTACATTTGGGGGCTCGTCCGGGATCACGTGCCCCCTCTGGAGGAATGACAAGCCAAGGATCGGAGGCTTGCCCTGGCCAGGTATTACTGTGTTTGTATCCATGTGTCTCTTGTCAAACCTGTAAGAACGTTTTGTGCGTAATCAGAAAGTGCCTTGCTGGATAGTGAGTGCACTCAGTGTTTTTGTTCGCGAACAAACCTGAAACCTGTATAAGCCTGTAAGAGCTCCAATCTGTATCTGGGTCGGCATAGACTAAGGCAGACGCGCTGGCAGGTCGCCAACCAGGGGTCTTGGGAGACATCCCTTGCCCCCGTCTGGAGGACGAAGTCCTCATCTGTGAGGAAAGTCGGCTAGTGCTGCAGTCTGACAGGCCCTCAACTTACTTTCAGGTTTGTCTCCGCAGCCGCGGCAGACTCTGCTCTGTAGGCGCCTGTTTGTTGTTTGTTGTGTTTATCTTAGTTTTGTTGCTGATGGAAGAAATGGGACAGACGCAGACAACTCCATTAGACTTGACTTTAAGACATAGGGGAGACGTAAAGAGTAGAGCACATAATCCGTCTGTTCTTGTTAAAAAGGATAAATGGAACACTCTGGCCTCGGCCGATTGGCCGGGTTTTCAGGTTGGCTGGCCTCCCGGGGGAACTTTCTTTCTTCCCCTTATACAGGCAGTCAAGAAGAAAGTTTTTGGTACCGGATACCATGCACGCCAGGACCAGATTCCTTACATTCTTGTCTGGGAAAACTTAGTCACAGAACCCCCCTCTTGGGTTCAGCCCTTCTTACCCCACCCATCTTCACAGGTTTTTGCACTCCACGGCGACCCGAAAGAACCTAAGAAAGTTCTGCCTTCACCCCCTGATGCAGATCTCCCCCTCCTTGATTCTCCCCCTCCATACCCTCCTACTGCCCCCCCAACCAACCGCCCCCCCAGTTCCTATTCCTCCCATTCCTCCCGTCCCTCCCGTTCCCGTCATTCCCCCAACCCCTCTGACCCCTCAGGCCAGCGGAGGGCAGAACGTTGGCCCAGCCAGAGGAATGAGGAGCCGCTGGGCCCCCTCACCAGGGGCCGCTGTGGCACTTCCCCTTCGAGCCCTCGGCACCCCCTCCAAGGATGGCCAGCAACTCCTACAGTATTGGCCTTTCTCTTCCTCAGACCTCTACAACTGGAAGACCCAAAATCCCCCTTTTTCAGAAAATCCCAGAGGGTTGACCAATCTGATTGAATCTTTGCTTTTCACCCATCAGCCCACTTGGGATGACTGCAACCAGTTGTTACAGGTCCTGTTTACAACAGAAGAAAAAGACCGGATCCTCCTAGAGGCCCGGAAAAATGACCAGGAGTCGATGGGCGACCCACTCAGAACCCAGCTATTATAGAGGAAGGGTTCCCTCTGACCAGACCTGATTGGGACTTCAACACCTCAGAATGTAAGGAGCACCTGAAAGTCTTCCACCAGGCTCTGATGGCAGGTCTCCAGGGAGCGACGAGGCGCCCCACCAATTTGGCTAAGGTAAGGGGAGTCCTTCAAGGACCCAACAAATCCCCCTCAGCATTTTTAGAAAGACTCATGGAGGCTTTTCGGCAGTACACTCCGTATAATCCAGTCAGTGAGGAACATAAAGCCACAGTTACTGTGGCTTTTATATATCAGTCTAGTAAAGACATCAGGAGGAAATTGCAAAAGCTAGAAGGACTGCAGGATAAAACCCTGTGAGACTTAGTACAGGTGGCAGAGAAAGTGTATCATAATAGAGAGACAGAAGAAGAGAAAGAGGGTAGGAAGCTGCGAGAGACTGAAGAAAGAGAGCTGAGGAAAGAAAGACAGCAAGAACGCAACCTCCATAAAATCCTCACCACTGTTGTGAGAGAGACCAGAGAACCTAAACCAGGGCCAGGCAGCAGGAGGCAACAGCTAGATAAAGATCAGTGCACGTACTGTAAAGAAAAGGGACATTGGGCCAGAGAATGCCCAAACAGGAAAAAGAAACCTCAGCAGTGGGAAAAACCCGTTGCCCACCCCAAAATTCTAACCATGCACGGAGACAGTGATTAGGGGGTACGGGGTTCGGAGCCCCTCCCTGAACCTAGGGTAACCTTAACTGTGGAGGGGAAGCCTACTCAATTCCTAGTAGAAACCGGGGCACAGCACTCAGTGTTACAACGAGCTGACGGACTGCTCTCAAATCAGAAATCATGGGTCCAAGGAGCAACGGGAAATAAATTGTATTCTTGGACTACCGCACGGACGGTAGACCTGGGAAGAGGACTAGTGTCTCACTCTTTCCTCATGATCCCAGATTGCCCATATCCTTTATTAGGAAGAGACTTGCTCACAAAAATGAAAGCCCAGATACATTTCCTGCCAGAGGGGCCGCAGCTCAAAAGGCCCTCAGAAGACCCCATCCAAATACTGACTGTGATGTTAGAAGATGAGTGTAGACTCTTTGAATTCGAAAAAGAGAACTCAGGCTCAGGAAACCTCAGCCTGTGGCTAAGAAAGTTCCCTCAGGCATGGGCAGAGACAGCGGGAATCAGGAAGGCTAAACATAGGCCGCTTGTCTATGTTGAACTAAAACCGCAGGCCACCCCCGTAGCAGTTCTTCAGTACCCTATGCCGAGAGAAGCCAGAGAAGGAATCCGGCCCTATATCGCCCGATTCCTCCAGTTGGGGATATTGCGCAGATGTCAATCTGCTTGGAACACCCCACTCCTTCCTGTCAGAAAGCTAGGCACGAATGAATACCATCCAGTCCAGGACCTGCGAGAAGTTAACAAGCAGGTAATAGACATTCATCCCACAGTCCCTAATCCTTATAATCTTTTAAGTTCCTTGCCACCTCTCCGAGGCTGGTATACCGTTTTAGATTTAAAAGATGCCTTCTTCTGCCTCCAACTTGCGCTGAAGAGTCAAGAGCTTTTCGCCTTTGAATAGAGAGACCCAGACGGAGGAATGACAGGGCAACTCACGTGGACTTGGCTCCCGCAAGGATTCAAAAATTCTCCCACCCACTTCGATGAAGCTCTCAACCAAGACCTGGCACTATATAGAGAAGCTAACCCCCAGGTAACCTTGTTGCAACATGTTGATGATCTTCTGCTTGCAGCCAAAACGAAAGAAGAATGCCTGAAAGAGACAGAGAAACTTCTGGCAGAATTAGGAACTCTAAGATATCGGGCATCAGCCAAGAAAGCACAAATCTGCAAACGACAGGTAAGCTACCTGGAGAAGGGAAGAAGTGGCTGTCAGATGCGAGGAAAGAGACTGTTCTCCCTATCCCCCCGCCTGAGACTCCTAAGCAAGTCAGAGAATTCCTGGGGACCGCAGGATTTTGCAGGCTATGGATCCCCGGGTTCGCAGAGATGGCAGCCCCCCTTTACCCTCTCACCAAAGTTGGACCATTCTCTTGGGGAGAGAAAGAACAGAAGGCGTTTGATGACATTAAGCTGGCATTGATGTCCGCCCCAGCTCTGAGACTCCCTGATGTGACAAAACCCTTCCACCTGTTTGTGGCGGAGAACAGGGGGATAGCCAAAGGGGTGCTGACTCAGAAACTTGGACCGTGGAAATGGCCTGTAGCATACCTGTCTAAAAAACTAGATCCAGTAGCCGCTGGCTGGTCTGCATGTTTGAAAATAATTGCTGCAGCAGCATTGTTAGTCAAAGATGCGGACAAATTGACTCTAGGGCAAAATCTAACCATGACTGCTCCGCACGCACTAGAAAGCATAATCTGGCAGCCCCTGCATCGGTGGCTTACAAATGCTCGGATAACTCACTACCAAGCCCTGTTGCTCAACTCCGACCGGGTGACATTCTCCCTGTCGACCAGTCTCAATCCGGCCACTTTGCTGCCAGACTCCGATCTTGAACCCCCGGTGCATGACTGTCAGCAAGTATTAGCTGAAACCCATGGTGGTGTAAAGACTTGACTGACCTGCCTTTACCAGACGCTGAAGCCACCTGGTTCACAGATGGAAGCAGCTACCTAGACCAAGGAAAGCGTAAGGCAGGGGCGGCAGTGGTAGATGGAGAAAAAATAGTGTGGGCTCAGCCCCTCCCCGAGGGTACCTCTGCACAGAAAGCTGAGCTCATTGCTCTTACGAGAGAGCTAGAACTGGGAACCGGGAAGAAAATTAACATCTATACAGATAGTAGGTACGCCTTTGCGACGGCACATGTGCATGGAGCCGTTTACCAACAAAGAGGACTCCTCACCTCCGAAGGAAGAGAAGTAAAAAACAAGCCGGAAATCACGGCACTCTTAGAAGCTCTGCACAAACCAGCCAAAGTAAGTATAATTCATTGCCCCGGCCACCAACACGGGAAGTCCCACATCGCCGTAGGTAATAATATGGCTGATCGGGCTGCCCAAGAAGCGGCTTTAAAGACAGTAGAAATCTTCCTCTCTGAAACCCCGCCTGAGCCAAGCCTGCTACCCTATCAATATAGCCCAGCAGATCTAGAACTAATCTCCAAAGACTGTACTCACTATTTTGATGAACAAAAGAGAGCCTAGTGCACCCGAGATGAAAAAATCATCCTACCCCAAGCAACTGCCAAAGCCATAATCAAACAGATGCATCAGTGGACACACTTAGGAGCATACAAACTTACTCAGACTGTCTTAAACTCCAGGTGGTCTGTGCCAAACCTGCAGCAGATAGCTGAATCAGTAGTTAAGCCGTGCGTTCCTTGTCAAGAAACAAACTAGCACGGGAAGAAGAAATGGACTAGAAAATGGGCAAGGGGGAACCAGCCTAGACAGTTTTAAGAAGTAGACTTTACTGAAATTAAACCAGGAAAGTATAAATTTAAATATCTTCTAGTGTTTGTAGATACCTTTTCAGGATGGGTTGAAGCCTTTCCAACAAAGCAGGAAATGGCTGCAGTAGTAACAAAGAAAATACTAGAAGATTCGGGATATCTAAGGTAATAGGATCTGACGACGGACCCGCTTTCATTGCCCGGGTAAGTCAGGGAGTCGCTAAGTATTTGGGGACCGATTGGAAATTACATTGTATGTACAGACCCCAGAGTTCAGGGCAAGTAGAAAGAATGAATCGAACCTTAAAAGAGACCTTAACTAAATTGACCATAGAGACTGGCTTAGACTGGGTGGTGCTCCTTCCCTTAGCCTTGTTCCAAGCTCAAAATACCCCCACCCTTCTCAATCTAACTCCCTTTGAAATCTTGTATGGCTTTCCCGCCCCACTTACTTGCTTGCATGACCCCTAACCCGTTACCCAGACTGACAATCGCGATTTATATAATAGGTTGAAAGCTCTCCAGGCAGTCCAAAGAGAAGTGTGGGCCCAACTAAAAGCAGTCTACGAGCCCGGTACTTCAGAAGCAGCCCACCCGTTCCAAATTGGAGACTTCGTGTTTGTAAGGTGACACCGAGCGCAGACCCTTGAGCCACGGTGGAAAAGACCCTACTTAGTGTTGCTGACCACCCCAACAGCAGTCAAAGTCGACGGGATTGCTGCCTAGATCCACGCATCTCATATGAAACCTGTTATTTCAGCCGAGACAGCTGACGACCATCTCGCGCGGAGAGCCCAATCTACTGAGAATCCTCTCTGGCTTAAAATCACCAGAAGACCCCTAAAGTGACCAGGTGCACTCCCAGAGACACCAGCGCCGTTCAGCTGACCAAGCACCGTTCCCAAAAACTCTATTCCAAGATGACCATGTCAGCTGGACAAGGACAATTCACAAAAGCTAAGACTGTGCCGCTCATATTATATATATTGTGCCTTTCCCCTATTGCACTTGGCGACCCTAACCCCCATGTTCCCTATCGGCTCACCTGGGAAATAGAGAACTGGGAAACTCATGAAATATACAACCACACTTCCCATACAACCCCCTTAGGCACGTGGTTCCCTAACCTGTACTTTAACCTAGATAGAGTAGCAGACTTAGAAAAGAGAGGCAGAAAGGGCAAGAGTCAGCATTCAGGCCCCCCTCTTCCCTGCGCCCCTCAGTTCTGTCCGGTTGGAATGGGAGGGGGAGACTGGCGAGAAAAGCAGCGCCGAGTCTCTGTGAGTCGAAATGGGTTCTATGCGTGCCTGGGGTTTCGAACAGGGCCAGAGAAGCAGCAGTGCGGAGGAGCCGAGTCCCGATACTGTGCACGCTGGAGTTGTGTTACTACCAATGACGGAGAGTGGAAGTGGCAAGTAACTCCTCAGCTCATCACTCTCTCATTTGTTAAACCGTGCACCCGAACTAGGTACAGCCCAGACTGTAATCTGCTCAGGCTCCAGTTCACAGAACAAGGAAAGAAAGACACCCAATGGCAGACAGGGTTAACATGGGGCCTATATCTTTATCAGACCCCTCCTTTTGGAACCGTTATCCGAGTCAAATTAAAAGTTGAGCCAATAGTCGAGATAGCCTTAGGTCCAAATAAATTATTGAAACCCAAAGCACCCAAAACCCCTAGACAGCCCCTCAGGACGACACAGCCCCCTAAGTCCTTTCCCCAGAGCCTGTTGAGCCCAGCGTGGACACAAGCCCCCGCCATAGAAAGCCAGCAATCTCATCTCCTTAGTTTAATCAGAGGCGCTTTCCAAGTTATCAACAATTCCCATCCCGAACTAACTCGCTCCTTCTGGTTATGCTATGATGTTGCTCCCCCTTACTACAAAGGTATAGCATTTGTAAATGCTCTTAACCAGTCTCCTGACCCCTCCCAGTGTAGATGGCAGCAGAAAGGACCAAGACTCACTTTATCCTCTGTAAGTGGGCAGGGAACCTGCATTGGGAGAGTTCCCAAAACTTACACCTCCCTCTGCAACAGGACAGAAGTAATAAGCACCACCCCAACTTATTATATTCCCCCATCTAACGGGTAGTGGGCCTGCCAAACCAGAGTCACTCCATGTGTTCATTCCCAGAAGTTAAGCGAAACGTCTGACTTTTGTATTCTAGTACAATTAATACCCCGCCTCATTTATCATTCTTATGATGAAGTCCTGTCCCAACTAGGCCAGTCTCCGCCTCGAGTCAAACGGGAACCCGTGAATCTGACTATCTCCCTCTTACTAGGCCTCGGCCTAGGGGCGGCAGGGGTGGCCACAGGGGCATCCTCACTAGTTCTCCAAAACCAGCATTACCACAGTCTCAGAGAAGCCATAGATGCAGACTTAGAAGAAATAGAGAAATCCATATCCACCCTGCAAGACTCTTTAACTTCTTTATCAGAAGTAGTCCTACAAAATAAAAGAGGGTTAGACATGTTATTCCTCCAACAAGGCGGACTGTGCGCTGCCCTTAAAGAAGAATGTTGCTTCTACGTAGATCATTCAGGAGTAGTAAAAGACTCCATGGCCAAAGTTAGAAAAGGGTTAGCAAAAAGGAAAAGAGAAAGAGAACAAAACCAAGGGTAGTTTGAGTCCTGGTTCAACTCCTCGTCATGGTTCACTACCCTCATCTCCACTCTAGTAGGGCCACTAATAATCTTAATATTAATTCTAACTTTTGGCCCCTGTAACCTAAACCGCCTAGTTACCTTTATCAAAGAGCGCATCAGCACCGTGCAAATCATGGTGTTGAGACAGAACTATCAGAGTGTTGACCAAACAGATGACTCCTAGTTTCATGATTGAAATAGATACAAGAAGAAGAGGGGAATGTAAGAATAGAAATAGGTTAAATGTAAGAATAAAAATAGGTTAGCATAAGAGTAGCCATCTTAAGGGCCTAAAAGCCATTTCCTGAGTGTGTGTGAACTGGAACTGGGTAAGGCCAAGAAAAACAAGATAATCAATCATGAACACCGGAATAAGGCAGCTGTGGCCTTTGATCAGCCAACCTTGGTCAGCTAATCTTACATACCAAGCTTATTGTGCAGAACCTCCCTAACAATTGAGGAGTGGGCTTATCTTGCCCTCGCTTAACCCCAGGATGTATGTCTTGCAAAAATAATGTGCAGCTGTGGACAATTACTATGGGTTAAGTGTTTTGAAGATGCTATATAAACCCTTAGCTTTGAGTGCTCGGGGTCCTTATTGAAACCCGCTGTGTCGGGCAGACACTTGGACCCCAGCTAGCCAGAATAACAATAAACCTCTTGCTTGTTGCATTGATCTGCTGTGGCCTTCGTCTCCTCACTGGGGGAAGCGCAGACCGGAATAAGGCCGTTAGGTCTTACAGGGTATGTTTCAGTAAAGAGTAATTCTAGAAACTACCTTTCTGTCTCTGTTTTTCTGTCTCTCTCCACACACTTCTTAATACCTGTTTCTGTCTCCTCCGTCCTCACATTCCTCCTCCCTTGTCCCTCTTTACTCTTTTGCTGTAGATTCTCTTTCTCTCCATTTCTCCCAGCTTTTTTCTCCACTTCTCACTCTTTAACTTTACCTTTCTACCTCCCCTTTCCCTCTTCCCATGTTTCTCCATTTCCTGTTTTCTATACTCCCTCCCCATTTTTCACTCCCTTTACCTCTCTAACCTCTCTCCCTGTCTGTCTTCTGTCTCCCCTCCTACCCTCTGCCCTCTTTCCCTTTTCTTTTCCCCATTTCTCTGTCCAAAAAATCACAAAACTACATGTTATCTTTCATTTATTTTTTCATATACGCACATAATCATGTAGTGTTCCACATGTACAATTTTTGTTTGGCTCAGCTTTAGTTAGGAACAGACCATAAAACAACAAAATAATTTTGTTGTTAATTTTTTATTGATTGGAAAATTTTTAACTCCTTAAAATATGTTCTTTGTGGTATTCAATTGCATTCATCAAAGAAAAATATTAAATATCTTTTGCTAAACCCAGCCTTTGAAAAAAGATTGGAAAAATGCACACCCATGATGCTTTGTTTTTTTCTCAGCTAGAAGTGTTTAAATAAATCATAAAGTTTAAAAACCCAGGTAGAAGTAGCCTTAGAATTCATACAGTACAACCCCCCATGCACTCCTTCAACAGCATCCTCTGTAGGTGGCCATCTATCCTCTACCTTTTAAATTCCAGAGCTAGGAATCTCACTACCTCATTAGATTGCTCCTTCCATTTTATTAGAAAATTCTGCCTTCTAATGAAATAAAATCTGTCTGTGTAAACTCCACTCATAGTTACTACTAATTACCCCTAGTACATTAGCAGGCTGTTTCCAACATAATTAATTCTGCCTTTCATAATTGTTTTTTTCTGGCAGCCCAAGACGTGCATAGTTTTACTATGTCTGATTATATAAAAGTTAATTGGAACAAGCTGAAAAAGTTTCAAAAAGGTTTTCTTTCATGCCAACTTATGTTGACAGTTAATTCAAGATTAATGATCACATACACATACATACACACACGCAATTTTGTGGGAAAAGGAAAGACAAGTAAAAATGTTACCTATAATGGACCCCCAAAATTAAGTTCATCTAAGCTCCCTTTTCTTTTCTAAAAACTGTTTCTAAATATTCCTTCTAGAATTACTTGGGCTTTTAAATGTTACATATTTAGAAATCTAAGTTTATTTAAGATTACCCATAGGAGTGTCCACACAGAATTTCCTCATCTACATATATATTTTATGCTTACATTTCATGTCTGAACACCATAACCACAATGAAATTCACACTATAATGATCAGCTCTGGGAGGACACTATGCCACCCACCATGCCCTCTGGCGCCAGCATCAAGGGCCAAATTAACCCATCAAACCCATTACCAATTCAAAATGAATTGTTGTCATTATCTGGGGAATTTTATGGAAAAACTAAGACTTAAGTGGGCTGGATCTTGTGTCAGGAACACCAACTCTGTTGCATCAGGTAGATAAGAGCTACTAAACCCATTACTTACTTTTTCAGTAACCACAGGTTGGACCCAGGTTTCCTTTTCTTCTGATCAAGGAATAAAAAAAAAAGTCTCTTTGAAGAGAATCTTTTTTTATGCCTCTACTATATTTTTCCCCAAATATCTTTCTAATGATTTTCTTTTCTTTTATTCTTTTACTAATTCTCTCTCTCTCTCTCTCTCTCTCTCTCTCTCTCTCACACACACACACACACACACACACACACACACACACACACACACACACAGCAGTTTACCGCTACTATCAGATATGCTTCTGGATTTGGTCATTTATTTATATTTAAAATGGATTTCTACCTATCATTACCAAGTCTTTTATATCACTTTAATGCACTGAATATGCTTTATTTTAGAGCTATCTATAGACATTTGGGCTGGATCTAACATCTTTAAAAGTGTTTTGGACTGAAGAAACTTCTCTTATTTGGGCTTAGTTTCTTTTACTTTATAATTCCCAGATTTATTCTGAGAGATCATGTATATGTATCAATATATTACATTATGTATTCCTACTACTTTATGGATTTCAATTTGCTTTTTGTCATTTCTCACATCCTCTTTTTAAATAAATCACTCCACTGTTCTCTTCAGTGGCAACTATTTGTGAGCCTGCCAAGTATCTGAAGAACATACATTCACCAATACATCATGGATTTGTATAGCACTGACAGACGTAAAGTAATACTAAAAACTAACCAACTTTCTGGGAATCAAACTGTCTAGAGTTGACTAAATCTTTACCATATATATCTTTCCAGATAAACACTTGGTATCTGTTTCAATAACTGAACTCATTAAACATTCTGATTCGTATTTTACTTCCTTTGAACTTTCTCTACCTTGAAGTTAATTTCATTAATTCCCCCAGATTTCTATTTTTAATAGCATATCTGAATCTTCTGTAAGTGTACTGATAAGAATGCTATCTGCTTTGCTGACCAATATGGCCATGATAATAAATATAGTTAAAACTGGATTTCTCCAGCCAAACTGCTAGGCTTGAATCAGAGATCCATTACTTCTTTGGCTGGTGATGTTGGAAAATTTACTTAGTGTTTCTGGGCTTTAGTTTCCTTAAGTAGGAAACAGAGTTTTTTGTTATACATGTTCAAGTGCTTAAATTAGTATCTGGCATGTAGTAAGAACTCAAACCTTGCTGATTCTCTTTTGAGGCTCTTTATATATGTGACCATTAGATGGACTATAAGTGTAACATCTTAGCTATAACTGAATATAAACCAAGTAATCCACACCAACTATCAAAATAACTGATATTATTTTATGAAGTATATGAGGAGCAGGACATTTCATTTTTCAGAAAAAAGCTAAACAGAATTGATTTTGTCAAACTTGTATTTATTACTTCATTTTATAACTCAAATTTACTAAACTATATGTGTAGAAAATAGACTGCTCATTACCATATAGAGTAGGCATCATTTAATCAGACTCAGTTTATGGTTGTTAAAGTCTTTAACACACAAAAACATTTTTAACTACCAAAAGGCATCTATATATAGAGGATTAACTAAAAAAATGAAAGTTTATATATATCCATTACTCCTAAATATTTGATTCACTTGCTCATATTTAATTTTTGTTCACATGCTTGTGCAGTTAATTTGTTCCTCTAATTTACCCATGGCATCTTATGAACTTTGTGAATTCCTAAACTGAAAAATGCTATTTATGTCAATTTCAAGGATATCAGATCACAATACTTGGGAAGAAATCAATATCCTTCTGTATCATTTTCAGAGCATGTATCATTCATTATGAACTCTTACCCATGACATTTACACGCTCAGCTAGGATATACCAGCTATTCATTTCCCACTAGAAAGACATTTGCTCACACATGGAACCACTAATTGTTGAGTGGCAATTTGAGGGTGTCTGAAAGTGTACTGTCTGGGAAAACTCCTGTTAAATTTAAAGTTAAGTAAATGTAATAAAATCCTTATTTCCTTCCTCTCAGAGTAATATTTGCTTAAATTTAGGCTCCAAATTTGTTTCTTGGTTTACAGTAACTATTTGTATATCTCATCATGTCTGATGAAATTAATCATAACCCTTTTAACATCTTCTCTATTCAAAGCAATCATTCCTTATATAATATATATGAATAAATGATGCTCTTCAGCATGATATAAGGCCATGCTTTTACTATGGGTGCTTGTAAAGAATACAAACCACAGAAGTGAGGATTGATTAGGTTGTTCATTTTAGAAAACCCCAAGATAAATAGTTCAGTCTTTTTTATATGCATAGTGAGGGAAGTGTTACTCAGTGCAGCAGTCAAGAACATATTCACAGCCTGCTGTAAGTAGTGAGGACAGATAAAGGGAATCATTAAAATAGACCTTGAAACTTAATTATCAGTCTAGGTGTCTGTTTGTCTCAACTTTTTGAATTTCTAAGTGAAAAATAGGTGCAGAGAAATATATGAACCTTTATCTGGCCATTTTTTGGACTATAAATAGACTAAGTCTATGTTTTAACACTGAACAGATTATTAATACTTCCCAAGTAACTATGGGGCCCTGAGTGCAATCCTTCCTCCTTAACAATCTTGTGAATTATGAAGTATACACTTGTCTAAGCCAATATTTAATTAAGTAGCAGATCAGAACCTGGAAACAGATTCTGTAGGTGTTATATTGCCTCCTCTCAGAATTCTCAGAATGCTTTTTTCCCCATCTTCCTGATCTGCCATCAGCCATCTACAATGGGGGAAATTCTTGGAAAGCTTGTGACAGATATCAAAGATATGTTGCTTGAGCTTAGACAAGTCATTTAACTTCTCTGGTTTTCTGAGATTCTTCATAAGTAAAGTGAAGGAATTGGACAAGAAAGCCCTTGTAGTTTTGTGAGTCTAAAATCTCAACTATTAACATTTTTACAACATTACTCATATCACAAGATTTTTTTTTTAATCTCCTTTGAAAGGTAGTATGCTTAATGGTTAAGAGCATGGCCTCTCAAGTCAAAAAGCCTGGATCCCTTCCCTGCACTTCCCAGTTCTGAGACCTTCAATGAATTATCTAAACTCTGTTCCTCAGTTTTCTCATCTATGAAATGAGGACAATAATGGAATCTATATCATATAGTTATTGTAAGAATTAAATTAGTTAACCTATGTAAAACATTTAGAAAAGTCTTTGACACTTAAATGGTGAATTTGTTATGTTATCTAATTGCTAATGACAACAACCTGGAATCATATTGACTATATTATCACTTTTTCTGAGCATTTCCCAAAAATACTGTTTTGCATTGAAGCACATTCAGATACTCGGGACTAATATGGTGTGTCTGTGTATGGGGTGGCATATTAATTTTCTATCACTGCTCTAACAAATTGGCACAGACTATGGCTTAACACCATAAAAACCTATATCATAGTTCTGTAGGTCAGAAGTTCAAAATGCTTGCTGGGCTAAAATCAAGCTCTCAGTAGGGCTCTGCTCCTTTCTGGAGGCTCTAGGGAAGAATCATTTTACAGATTCTAGAGGCCACTCACATCCTCTTGGATTACAGCCCATTTTCTCCTTCTTCAAAGCCTGTAGCAGTCAGTGCATCTGAATTGCCATTACTGTAATCTCCAAGTTAGCCCCCACAACCTCAACATTTAAGGAGACTTTTGGTTACATTGGACCCACCTGGATAATTCAGGCTAATATACCTGTCTTAAGATCAGGTATAATTTCATCTGTAAACTTAATTATCCTTTGTCACCTAAGGTACCATATTCACAAGTTCCAGGGATTATGACAGGAACATCTTTGGGTGGACATTATTCTTTATAGCACAGCATGTATTTGTTTTTTTACACTGAAGCCCACAAAATATGATTTTGTTTTTTATTTTCATTAATTCAAGAATCTGTTTCTTCTGATTTAGAATTTCCAGAAAGTGTTCTTTTTTAGAATGTATGTGAAATTATAGAGCCTCTGAATCTGGTTTAAGAGTTAGTAAGAGATGCTTTACATTGTAAGAATGAGAATAAGTTAGCATAAGAGTAGCCATCTTAAGGGCCTAGAAGCAGTTTTCTGAAGTTGTGACTTAAAAGAAAAAAAAACTGGAACTGGGTAAGGCCTTGGAAAACAAGTTAATCATGAACACCGGGATGGGGGCAGCTGTGGCCTTCGTCTCCTCACTGGGGGGGAAGCGCAGACCGGAATAAGGCCGTTGGGTCTTACATTTGGGGGCTCGTCCGGGATCGCGTGCCCCCCCCCCGGAGGAACGACAAGCCAAGGATCGGAGGCTTGCCCTGGCCAGGTATTACTGTGTTTGTGTCTGTGTGTCTCTTGTCAAACCTGTAAGAACGTTCTGTGTTTAATCAGAAAGTGCCTTGCCGGCTGGTGAGTGCACCCAGTGTTTTTGTTCACGAACAAGCCTGAAACCTGTATAAAGCCTGTGGGAGCTCAAATCTGTGTCTGGGTCGGCATAGACTTAGGCGGACGCGCTGGCAGGTCGCCGACCAGGGGTCTTGGGAGACGTCCCTTGCCCCCGTCTGGAGGACGAGGTCCTCATCTGTGAGGGAAGTTGGCTGCCACTGCAGTCTGACAGGCCCTCAAACCTGTGGGAGCTCCAATCTGTTTCTGGGTCAGCATTGACTTAGGTGGACGCGCTGGCAGGTCGCTGACCAGGGGTCTTGGGAGACGTCCCTTGCCCCCGTCTGGAGGACGAGGTCCTCATCTGTGAGGAAAGTCGGCTGCCGCTGCAGTCCGACAGGCCCTCAACTTAACTTTCAGGTTTGTCTCCGCGGCCGCGGCAGATTCTTCTCTGTAGGCGCCTGGTTGTTGTTTGTCGTGTTTGTCTTAGTCTTTTTGACAGAAGAAATGGGACAGACGCAGACGACCCCCTTGTCTCTCATGACAGACCATTTTTCTCAGACGTTAGGGAGAGAGCTCACAATTTGAGCACGGACATCAGGAAGAGAAAATTTCGTGTTTTCTGCACGTCAAGTGGCCATCCTTTAATGTTGGCTGGCTGCCGGAGGGAACCTTATCATTATGTCTCAGTCTGTAAGTTTGTGTGTCTAAGTGTGTAAATGAAAATATCTTTCTACCTCCGGATGGTATTAATGAAATTGATTTAAAGACAAGCGCTTGTGAAAATTGGGCATTCTAAAACTTCCAGAAAATCTGATGGAAAATGTTAAGCATTAATGCTAATTTGGGTTTGCCTGAGGCGGGCATGTCATTGTGGTTATCAGCTGCCAAAGTTTACTTAAAGTCATTTAAGTTGATGTTACCAGTTAAACATTTCAAGAAAATGCTTGAAAGAAAGCTTGACTTTGTCTAATGTTTAGTAAAAGTTTTCTAAGTAATCTGGCATAGTTGCTAAAAATAAGTAAACAAGTGTAGCAAATAAACATCTTAATAATACTGTATTAATGTATAACAGTGTGTATGTATGCAAACAGCTTGAGAATTTTTGTGGTAACCAAAATTTTTAAAGTTTGCTAAGTTATATAGACATATTTTGTGCCTAATGAGAAATTGTGTTGTAAAGCACATTTCCAAAAATGATAATATATGTTCATAGATGAAGAATGCTAGTGTAACAGTTTACGGTGGCCTGTTTTTCAGTGTTCACTGAAAGTTAAAGTATCAAATGATTTTAAGTTCTAATGAAAACTACTTAAATAAGGAAAACATTTCTCTATGCTAAAAGATGTATGTTTTAATAAGAGAAGGTATAAAGAATGGAAACTCATCTGCATGCTAAAGAATGTGTTTTTTGATAAAAGAAAGTGGCTTTGTTCTAAAGTGCAGCTGTTTATGTTAGAGAGGGACGGAGAACAGAGACAAAGAGAGAGCAGTGTGGTGCAGCAGCGTGGTGCCTTTTCTTGTAGCGGATCCGCTCAGCCTGTTGCTTTGGAGGAAGGTCAAGATGTTTAGAGATAAGGCGGGACAAACCCCGGCAAGCCCAGGCATAATTCTCACCCGTTTATGTGCTTGAGACCATGGGGCAAATGAAGAATAAATTACTATATTCTTACAGATATAGTCATGCTATGTGAAATTAAAGCAAGTGAGTCTTGATATCAAGTGCACAGCAAAATTAGAATTTTGTTTCCAGTTAAAAAAACAAAACAAAAAAACAGTTTTCTTTAACTGTTAGTCTGCTCTTAATGTTGAAAGATTGCAAAGAGTTCTCTAATTGTTTTATCAAAGCAGTTTCTCATGCTTAAAGTCTCAGTGAGTTGCCAGAATATTTTTTTTTTAAATGAAATCTTAATATTAAAAAGACTAAAAGCTAAAGTTTGTTAACAACTGTGTAACCTTTATTTGCCTTTGAAATATTTTGTTATTGAAAACGATTGCATGGCATGAGAAATTGAATTATTTATTCCTTATATTTTTACAAGTAGAAAAATCTCTCTAACCAACAAATGATTAAAGTTGTTACTGATTATTTGTTTTCTTAATTTATCCTCCTAAGCAGAATAGTAACAAAGCTTTTTTTTAGCTGATTAAATGCACTTAGTTAACAAACCAAAATTTATTCTTAAAAATTAAATTGTGTAGAATCTGGACAAGATTATGTTTCTCCCAGAAAAACAGGTTTCACTGTAAAAGTTTAGATGGGCAAAAGTGTGACCACTTTTGAGAAAAGTTGTAATAGATTTTTTTGAGAACCACCAGGTCTTCTTGTTTAATTTATATGCTGTGGATATGTTTGTATGTTTTAAAAAACATGGAGGACTCTCCATATTTTTTAATGCAAATGATCTTATAAGTTGCTATGCAAATTCTATTAAAAGCTCTATCTACTATTAAAGAGTAAAACATTCTTGAAGCTTTCAGAGAAGACCTGTAGACTTAAGCACTTTCTCTGGTTTTTTGTATCTGGTCTTGGACACTTATGCTGAGTTATGTTCTTATTATTTTCACTGTTTGTAAGCTATTAATTGTATATAATCTTTAAACCATCCAAATATCCAGCATACATTTCCATGTCACCACAACCCACTATTGATGCCATGAATGAAATAGCTGGTTAGAAAGCCAAAGGTCATCATTTCTCAATCCCTAAATGAAGAAGTAAGATGCCTGATCTCTTTCATCTCAAAGCATATTTCTGGTCAAATCTGAATATCTGTGTGAAAGAAAGAGACATTTAAATTTGAGATTCTGCTTAAACTTTTAAGTTGAATTTGACTATAGCCATATTCATTCTTTGTATGTATCTCTAACAGGTCTTTTGTATGCCTAGTGATATTATAATCTGCCTTGAGTTTGGACAGTTCTTTCAGCTAAATGTGAATTCTTATTGTAGCTTTTTTCCCCTCCTGAAGATGAAAGCAGAAAAATCTACCATCTGCTACCATTCTCTCAAGAATGCTTGGTAACATAGATTATTTTGACTTTGTATATATTGTCTTTAAAAACTGACAGCAGCAGTCTCCCCTGCTGCCCCACCTTTTTAAGATATCTCGTTTACTGTGCTGAGTATATAGACAATAAATGTGTAATGATAGACAGTTCTAAAAATGCAAATAAGTGCTTTTACCTCTAGTTAACTCTGATATTTTCCAGAGGGCCCCTGGAACATGTCAGAAGAATTTTTTCTCATTAGAGAAAGTATTTAACTAATTTGGCTTATTTATCTGATATATATATTTACCAGGAAAGCACTGTCAAAGAGAATAATGCTAAACTTTGTTACTGAATGTTTTGTATTACAGAAATATCAGAATTTCCTTATGTCAACTGTCTTACAGTGAGCTCTCGTCAGATCTTTGACCATTGTCATTTGTAAGTTTTTTGTCATTTATAGTCACTGTTTTGTTGTTCCTGGACTGGTAAAGAACTGGATTTCAGCAGAACAGGTATTAGTTGCATAAGATTACATAAACTAAAGAAAATGGTTTTGTGTCTTTTTGTTTCGAATGTTGCTGATAGTGTTTTGAGCTTGTTCTCTTAAGCTGACAACAGTTTAGTAGATGGCTGTCTTTATAAGCAGAATTGAGACATCCTTCTCTCTACCTGATCCCTACAGAGTTTAAAAACTTTTAGTGACTGTTTTTGTATTCCATGGCAGTATGTTTATTTGCACTAGTTTAGTAAGAATCTGCTTTCCTTGTGAGAAGACTAATTAAGAACACTGGTTATACTGCCAGGGCTTTGGCTGGAATGTCATACCTGAGAGACATGTGCATGGACTCAGATGTGAACAACTTTAAAGAACTAAGATTGACTTTATAAGGCCAACAAAGCCCCTTGGAAGAACTAGCCTGGTACCTTGCTTGCAGAGTTCCCAGCAGCCTTCCCAGGTGAGTAAAGAAGGTCGCTTCCTGGCAGGTGCAGAGACCTCGAGAAGAGAAGAATTCATCCAAATCTACAGGTACTGCAGGCAAAGCCTGATGGCAGGTCTGGCTTGGCTGTCTAGCCTCAAGAGGCCTTTAAAGGTTCAATCTGAGGTTCCTTGCAAAAAGTTCCAGCAAAGCATATTTAAAAGAGCCTGTGTAATCAATTGCTCTTCTTGCTGCACTTGTGCAAATTATCAAGCCAGCTGTTAATTATTTTCTTAACCTGGTTACTTCTAATAAAAATGAAAGTGATTTTAAAGTATTGTTTCAATAACGCAGCCTTCTTCCAGAATAGAAAATCCAACTCCAGATGTTGGTACATAACCTAATAACACAATTTGTTTTATCTTGCCTAGAAGCCACAAAACTGCAAATAGTAATAGAAACGAAACCCAGAATAGAAGCGCCAGCCTTCTGAGGCCCTCTCAACTGACCAGTGATAGAGACCTAGCTGCACCCTTTACTGCGCCCCCTTCTCAGCACGAAGCAGCCAGAGCAGTCATCGCCCCTTTTCCCTAGCAGCAGCTAGAGTCTCTACCTGTAGAAGAGAGAATGAGACAGGGACCATAGGCTTAGACAGAATAAAGTGAGAGCCTCTGGAAGAGGCAGGGCGAGATATTTGCAATCAGAGCAATGTAACTACATGCTGGAACTCCCCCCTACTGGAACTATGTTGAACATGGAACTCTGGAATCATTCTTCAGTGAGATCAGTTAATGTTCCCCAGATAGAGAGGAGTAGCACATGTTTTGTTATGCTAGTCATTTGTAATCGTGTATGAGATTCGCTTTAGCATACTGGAGGGCCCGGGCCTGTGTGCTGTCTTTCCTCCTTCAGATCTGACTAAGTAATCTTGCAAGCTGAGCAATTGACTTAGCATGCAGACCCAGCTGTAGACGGCATAGTAAAAAGCAAGATTCTTTAGCAAATAGACAATATCTCAGCCCACCTTAGAGGCTGAGCATGCAATCTTTTGACGTGCACCCGAACCAAGGCGCCAGTGTCCCAGAGAGAAATCAAAGAAAGAAATTATCTTTAATATTCAAAGACCCCTTCCCCGTTACCCAAACTGACAACCGCGATTTATATAATAAGTTAAAAGCTCTTCAGGCAGTCCAAAGAGAAGTGTAGACCCAACTAAAAGCAGTCTATGAGCCTGGCACTTCAGAAGTAGCCCACCTGTTCCAAGTTAAAGACTTTGTGTTTGTAAGGCGACACCGAGCGCAGACCCTTGAGCCACGGTAGAAAAGACCCTACTTAGTGTTACTGACCACCCCAACAGCAGTCAAAGTTGACAGGATTGCCACCTGAATCCACGCATCTCATGTGAAACCCATTGTCTCAGCCGAGACAGCTGACGACCATCTCACGTGGAGAGCCCAACCTACTGAGAATCCTCTCCAGCTTAAAAATCACCAGAAGACCCCTAAAGTGACCAGGTGCGCGTCCAGAGACACCAACGCTGTTTAGCTGACCCACACACCGTTCTCAAAAACTATTCCAAGATAACCACGTCAGGACAAAGACAACCTTCAAAAGCTAAGACTGCGCCGTTCATATTGTGCCTTTCCCCTATTGCACTACCAAACAGATGACCTCTAATTTCATGATTGAAATAGTTACAAGAAGAAGAGGGGAATGTAAGAATGAGAATAAGTTAGCATAAGAGTAGCCATCTTAAGGGCCTAGAAGCAGTTTTCTGAAGTTGTGACTTAAAAGAAAAAAAAACTGGAACTGGGTAAGGCCTTGGAAAACAAGTTAATCATGAACACCGGGATGGGGGCAGCTGTGGCCTTCGTCTCCTCACTGGGGGGGAAGCGCAGACCGGAATAAGGCCGTTGGGTCTTACAACATCACTTGCTTTTGCTAAAGGTTACATACTGCCAAAGCATTTTTAAGCTCTGGAAAGTATTTACAATAGAGACCAAAGATTCTAAATTTTCTTAAGAATTGCTGTTAGGCAGGAAAAGAGATATGAGCGGGGTGGAAAGAGAATAAGGGCAGTAAGCCCACTAGAAGAGACTCAAAGAGTTAAAAATAAAAAGCTCGAAGGCCAGGATCAACTTGGCTGAGAAGTCTGAATACACCCCAGATAAAGAAAAGTATCTCAGCATAGCCTATGTTTTCACTGTGTCAATTAGAACATACCATTGTAAGATTTACTTTAGCCTACTCAAAGGCCCAGCTTGTTTAGAAAAAATTCCATCTTAAAGCTAAGATTGCATTTTAATTAAACGGACAGTGGCTCAGCCCACCTTGGAGGCAGGGCCAACAGTCTTGATTGATATGCTTCCAGACAGAAGCTGATACCCTGGAAAGGAATTAAAGCAGTATATTTCTTGTGTTAGGTTAAAAAAAAAAAAGAAACTTAATGTCTTATCAAAGATGAATGTTCTGGGACAATTTAGCCAGTCTGCACCTGGCCCTTGGTCACTTTCCTGAAAACCCTCAACCACCTATAAAACCCCAGACTCTAAACCTTCCGGTGCACTCCTCTGTCTGAGGTCACCCGCACTTTCTAAGTGCATAGCCTTAAAAATTTATCTCAGCCTTTCAGCGTGCCTCTTCTATGAGGTAGCTCACACTCCCCTGTCTTCAAGTATGCACTTGCTCTCTTCAAACAAAGCTTAAATCTTTCAGAGTGCCTCTCCTCCCTGAGGTTGTCTGCACTTTTTCTCTCTTAAAGTAATTTTAAATAAAACTTTTACTCTGCTTCATTACTATGTCTCTGCCCTTCAGTTCTTTGTTGTAGTGGGGACAAGAACCGAGGAAAATACACAACACTTCCCCCAACATTGCTAATATAGTCTCAAAATTAAGAGCATGGACTCTAGAGATAAACTGACTGGGTTTAAATTCAAGCTTTATCACTTACTGTGTCATCTTCAATAAGTCACTTAACCATGCTATGACCCAGTTTCCTAATCTGTAAAACAGAATTCAAAATATTACTTAAATAAGATAATATATGTCAAGAGAACAGCACCTGCCACTCAGTTAAGTCCTATATACATGTTAGCTATTATTACTGAGTTACAATAAATTTTGAAATATCTATTTAAAATGTATAATTTAATAAAAATGCATTACTAATATTAACAGTAAGATCTTGATTGATTTCACAACTACTAATTATATTATACAACAAAGGCTCATTAAAAAGTGGAAATTTTATCTGTGCATGTGTAATGCCAAATATGGACTAAAATAAAGGCCATTTCTATATAATTGAAAACCCTGAGTCATAAAATGGCTGAGATATTATATTTGATCATCTTTAAAATGAAAGGGGATCAAATATTTCTAGGGAGAGAGATGCTGTGGGTAAAATTGCAATATTTCCAGAACTCACCTGGGCCTTAGTGCATCTCCATATCAATAAGTGTTTCCAAGAGGTGGAGAGATGTACGCCATCTCCACATCAATAGGTGATTACAAGAGGGAGTGAGGGCATATCTGGACTGGAGAGGTTGGGTGGGGTCCCTTTTTGCAGCTGGGTCGCTAAAGACATGGGCAAGCAGAAGTGGACAACTGCTTGTAGGCAATAAGCGGGTTTCTCCCACTTTATTTCTCCCTTTGACTGATTTTGGTTCAAAGGTATTTTATCCCTGGCTGGGAAAATATTCCCCCCCTCCGGAGTTACAGATGCTCTGAAGGCAAGTTTATAAATGGAAAGTTCATCCACAGACTAACCATCACTGCAGGCTCTGTGGTGAATTTTATTAGTAACTTCTGGGGCTATATTTTGACTGTGAAAATCCATATAGCCAAAAATATTTGTAGATCTAGAATTTTTCAAGTGTGTGTTTTCTGCAAGCATTCAGATTATGGCATTACAGGCTAATTTGTGTAACTGGCTATAATGGTGTCAACTGAGGTTTACCTAAAATTATAGGTCTGCTAATGAACAGGTAAAAGAGAATCAACATGATGCCAGTATTTCCTGAGACTTAGAATTTTTCAAATTATGGACATAGTACCAGTAAATTATTGTTAGAAGGAAAAAAATTTAGAAGAAAGTGAGCTAAATTCAGGGATGTTCTTCTACAAACATATTTTTTCTCATCAGTGTATGTTCATACAGAAATGTAAATAATAAACACAGTATAAAACGTCTGAAGTGTTAAGGAAGTATCACAAAGCAAATTATAACAAAACATCAATAAAGACCAAAAATGCTTAACTTTTTTTCAGAGTACCAGATTTATTTGCCTTTACTCTTAGTCCTCGCAATTTAGTAGGCAATTTGGGACCATTTTACATATTCACTTTCCTTTTAAATTGAAAGAAATATACTGACTGAGCAAAACTCCTTTTAAAACTTCATTGCCTGGTGTTGTCAATTGTTTACGGAATGTGAAATGTAAGTTTGAATTATTTAGCAAAGGAGGGACTTATTTGGGCTCTAGAGAAAATGCCTCTGGTACAACAGAGTGCATCCCTATTTTATCCACCATTGCACAGAGCATCTATAAATGGCCCCAGTGCTTGCACAGTGCTACAGGGCTCATTCGCCTTATCCCTGAGCTGTGGTTACTTCAAATGCTCTGCTAATCGTTCTGTACTCTAACATGCACTGGAGGAAATCTAAATGTTCCCACAAAGTCAAGGAGAAGTCCCACTAATAAAATTAAGTGAAGGGAATAAAATGTGTTTTTGTCAATGTAGGCCCCTTAAGCTAAACTTTGGAAGGTGACGCACATGGATTATTCAGTAGAAAAGCTTTTAATTAGTGTTACTTTACACTTACTCTGTAAAGGGCAAAAATAAAACAGTCCACCAGGCTTGTTGAATGTGTAACTAAGCAAGTTTTCAACAAGCTGAGTTCCCATCATTTATCTATTTGAAAGCTACCTGAGTGCTCATTTATGACAAATCACAAGGAGAGGCTAATCAAGTTCTTTCAGAGGAAACATAGTTTGTTACTGTAATACTTATAATAGAGTTATTTTTATCAAACCCAAACTTCATGCTTTTTTTCTCAAATGCTTGTTTCTTTCTCTTTCTGAGGGAATTCTCTTATGCTCAGTCCCTCAGTCTTTTAGTCCTGGTTGTGCAGATAAAGTTGTTGGAGGAGGTCATCAAGAGAACATGACCACTGATTGACCCATTAGCTGGCCCCTGGCAATGGGAGGCTCCTCACTCCTTTTCCTGTCCTTGGACTGTGTGCTCCCCTGTCTACTCAACTCTAGAAGCAGGCACAAGGATATAGCCTTGAGATGGTGATGTGTTGCTGAGACCATCTAGACAGTATATGTGACTGAATCTAGTTAGCGCTCCTGTAATAAACTACAATTTGGTGTGTGTGTGTAGACAGAGATTTACTCGTCTTGCAGTCTCCCAAGACAAGCGTGGTATGTAAGTTCCTTTGCTTATTAAACCTGCCACCTACCAATTTGTAGTAGCTTGCCTGTTTTTTCCGTCTCTCTCTGCCCTCCATGTATAGGGGCTTGTTTCAAATCACACCCAAGAAGCTCCTGAGGTTGTGAACTTACAGAGTACATTGAAAACAGTTTCCAAAAGCTTTGGTGAGGATACAATGAGAGAGAAAAAAATATGCAAATACTCTTCCTCTGCCTCAATATTGATTTCTAACCAGCTGAATGTGTTAATGTAATTGCTTTAATGGACAATTGTCTACAGCTTGTAAACTCCAATCAACCCACATCACTCTTTCCCTGCAGTGCCCCAAATATTATTGATTCAAATATTGTCTCTAAAAATGAGATAATCCTTTTTTGAGACATCAGATTTAATTTAAAGACTGTATGTAAGTGACACTAGGTCAGTGCTGCTGTCAGCTGAACACCAACTGACCTTGACAGCTGTGACATTTTAAACAAGCAGTTGGTAGTGATTGACTCACCAAAGAACAGCTCATTATTTATAGTGCTCTTTTACTGAACTGACTTGATTCTGACCTGAGTAGTTTTCATCTGCACCTGAGCAGTGTAGAATTACAGACCCCTACTGAATTGAAAAGTAATCTGTTCCTTTATATTCTCTAATTTTATGGCTTTCATTTTTTCAGTCTCCCTAAAGGGTTTATATCTCTTCCTGTGGGTGATATCTTACCTACACTGTCCCAGTGGGAAATACTGCTGGTACATACACTTCTCTTAAGTCTCTATTGTCCTGAATTCTATTCTATGGCTAAGAATTATTCTCAATGTTTGAAAAGAGTGAAAGCCAAAATACCAGTGTTTGAGGAAGACATTTATCATGTGGCCATGGTAAATTTAAAAAGAAAACCTCATAGGGTATTATGCTAACTGAAATAGGTCAGGCAAAGACCAATACCACATGATTTCACTTATATGTGGTGTGGAAAAAGTGAAGGTTCCTGTGGCCAGAATTCTCACCTGGCCCTGGTTGGCTAGCTCACTACACACATGTGGGCAATATGTCATTATTGACTCTGTATAGAGAGCCTTACCCAGTGCTCTGGGTGGCACAGTGGCACGGCTGCAAAGCTGTAGGAGAGCAGGAACTGGAGATGGCCGTGGGGGTAAAGAGGCCCAGAAGCAGAGACTGGCTTGCTGCAAGCAGACTCGCTCTGAGTGGACAGGATTCTAGTGATTGACCTGCCACCGTGGGAATAAAATTGAGTATAACCCTTTCAAGAACGTTCTAGTGTCATTTCTTTGGTCACATTGAATCTATAGTGAACTTGTCCAGGGCTGAAACCCATTGACAAGACATGTGGAAACAAAACAAGATCCAAACTCATAGATACAGAGAACAGATTGATGGTTGCCAGAGGAGAGGGTGATTGCAGGGGAGTGAAATAGGTAATAGGGATTAAGAAGAACAGATTTCCAGCTATAAAATAAATGTGTCATAGGATGTAGTGTACAGTATGGAAAATATACTCAATAACATCATATTTTTTTGTAGGGTGACAGATGGTAACTACATTGTTGTAGTGACCATTTCAGAATATATACAAATGTTTAATCACTACGTTGTATACCTGAAACTAATATAATAGTGTATGTCAATTATACCTCAATAATTTAAAAAAGGAAACCTCTTGGACCTATAAAAATTGGGTAGATTTTACAGGAGACTTAATAAAGCACAAATTCCCTGAAGTGATTGAGAACTTCCCTTGACTAAAAGTGGAAAATCCATGATTAGCACAAAATGTGTGTCTTGCCAATGGGTTTCAGCCCCAGATAAATTCACTATGGATTCATTGGGACAGAGGAATGACAATGGCATGTTCCTGGGCATATTCCCACAGTGGCAGGTCAACCACTAGAACCCCATCCACTCAGAGCAAGTCTGCATGCAGCAAGCTGGATTCTGCCTCTGGGCCTCTCTGCCTCCACACCCATCTCAGTCTCTGTCCTCAGCGCTGCTACCACTCCAGTCTCTGCTCTCCTGCAACTGTGCAGCCATGCCACCATGTAGCCCAGTGGAGCTCTTTATATAGAGTCAATGTCAATGTATTGCCCACATGTGTGTAGTGAGCTAGCCGACCAGTGCCAGGTGAGAATCCAGGCCATAGGAACCTTCACTTTCTCCACAATGTGAAAAAAAATTTTGAAGTAAATATCCCCATAGCAATATTCCCAGAACATATTTCAGACCCTGTAGAATGCCTCTTCATCAACTATATCTTGCTCCACACCAAGTTCATAATTATTAATCATTATTAGATGTCTTCCTTCTCTTATCCTCCAATGCTTAGGTATCAAATAAACTTATATTCTTTTTGGAAGATAGCATATATGCTTTGTGTTGGAAAAATTATGCTTAAAATAACCATTTAAAATGGAATTTCAATTATTATGTAGTATTCTGCTTATGCTATCACCCAGTAATGCAAAACACTTTTATATATAATTTCTCTTCAAGGTCAAAACAGGACAATGATAAGTTATGACAAATATTAAAAAACACTTTTCTTCCCAAGAAAGTAAACAATCTAGGAGATTGAAAGTCTTGACAAAATTCACAGTGCTAGCAGTAGCAGTCAGAACAAAACTCAATCTCAACAGCCTTTAAATTCAATGCCCTTTTGTGTATATAATTTCTATAGGACAAAACTCTGATAAATATTTTTCACCATCACGAGATGATTATACTCTACGCATTGCATCTATTACAGTTTGATTGTATGTTATAGAACATAAGGTGACCTTGGGAAATGAGTTCAGAATTTCACGTTGAAGCCAGATCATGGGAGACCTTAAGTGCAAAGCAAGAAGGTCTGCATCCTCTTCATCAAGTGATGAGAAGTTTGGAGTAAAGGATGATATTATCAGAACATGATCCTAAGAGGATGATTCTTATACCGATTGATTGGAGTGTCTGAAGAGGAGTCAGCTTGGAGCCAGGGAAATCATTTAGGAAATCATTTTAATAGCTAATATTAAAGGTAGTAAAAGTTTATATTTTACTTCAATTCAAAAAAAAATAAGAAAATAAGTGCCTGAATTAAAATGGTGGCCCTGAAAATATAAATATGTGAGATATTTTGTAGTTGGAATCAAGAGAACTTGGACTTTGGTAGATATTAATGCGATAGGGAAGGATGTTTGCCATAAAGAGTTATTATTACTTTTAATACTACATCAATGATATCAGAAACCCATTAAGTTTATTGTTAAATTTCTATACAAGAAGCAAAATTAAACCAAAACAAGCGCATCTTAACAAAAGTTAAACATATATGTAGACATAATATTAACTTTTTTTCTTCATACAAGTGAATATATTTTGGCTGTATGACCACTGAGCTTTAGTACTCCTATATGTAAATGATTCACATAATTTTTAAAACTTGAATTAAGAACTATGTGATCACATTTTACATTTAATTCAGGGGTTGCTTCTTAATTCAATGGTAATTTCAGAAATGTATATTGTCACTTATTTTGCTAAAAAGCAACTTCAATACTAATTTAAAGATAAAGAAAGCTATAAGAGACCAAAGTTAAAGAAATCTCATTGGCCAGATTGTATCTATTTAGTGGTTTTACAGCAATCTATCATGTCAGCTACCAGTGGTGAAGAAACTAAAAACTCTCTGTATATAACATAAATGATAGATGGCTATAGTTTAGGTTCAGATAAATATTTGCATAAAGTTATTTGCTCACATGATGACTGGAGAGAAATATTTTAATATGTTTGATGATTCATCCATTGCAAATAAATATATAATTGTATATCAACTATACTTCAATAAAAAAAGAATGAAAATAAGTCTACATAAAAATATACACATATTCCTTGGAATGCCTAAACTCTATTTATCCTCAATAATATGTTTACTTTTACTTAATATTTCATTAAAATGATAATTTGTTGTTATTTGATCATAATTTTAGTCTATTTCAATTGAGTTTAAGAGATTTTGCAGAATTTGTTCTGTCAATGTCTTTTAGATTCAATTTATGAAATTTTAACTTATGGTATAATTTTAGAGTGAGATTCATAACAGTTGTGGCCTCCAAATATCCTTGCCCTCTCCTTTTACTATCAAATCAGCTAGACAACTTCTAAAATAATTAGTCCCCTTAGCTGAATATTAGAAGCTATCAAAACATTTCAAAAGTTGCAATAAATATGGGAAAAGCCACTAAACTGTGGGATGTTGCACCTTATACAATTACATACTGGACTGTCAGTTCATCTAGGAGGGACCACAATGTATTATTATTGCAAGCACCTAACATAGTACCTTGTATAAAACCCATTCTCTATATATACCTTAGTTGTTTCTGAATGACTCATAATAATTCAAGTAGTTTTCAATCCAACAGAATACACATTTTGAACAACAAATTTGCTCCACTCTTCCTGCAGGATACCTTTTTCTCTAGGAAGTTACCAAATAGTCAATAGAGATATGGAAATTTTAAAGTGCCATAAATATCTTATGGTTATTTTGAGAATGTTGATTTTAATCAGTGGCAATTTCTAAATGATTTGATTGGAAGATTTAAAAGTCTGGTTATATTGCTAAATGAAATAATTCCAAAAACATATTACATTTTCCTAATCATTTTGCACATTAACTAATTAGTCACAGTGAGATTGTTCACAGAATTGGAACAGATATAACTACTTAAGAATTCATGATTCACAAATCACTACATTAAGTATAGTCACTTCCATAAATTACTGCTTTAGAATATTTAATTTCATTATTTTAATAGTGGTTTCTCCATTTCTATTTTCTTGGTGGGTTAACAAGCATTATAAATATAATGGTTAAATTTATAAAAGTCTAAATTATGTAAAATCAGTTTCTGGTAATGATAATGCAATTTATTTTTCTTTTTACTTATTCATCATACTTAAATATAATACACTACATGAAAATGATGTGAAGATTTGGCAAAAAACTTAAAAATAAATATTTCAGTGGAAAAAAATGAATTATAATAATAGATTTTCTAACAGAAATATTGTATAGTATTAGAATTTCAAAAATTAAAATAAATATTATCAAATCCATGATAAAATTTGTTCAGCTAATACAATTTTATGTAATTTTAATAAATAGTTGTTACCAGAGAAACTCATATTTACATGTAATCAAGTATCCCAAGTATCCCAAATCATACTGTAAAATATGTGATTCTATGCTCTGCCTGATAATATTACAAAACATATGCAAATTTTCTTTTATGTTCATATAATATAAAAAAAAAAAAGAAAAACAGAGGCTTAGAATCATTAGAGAGTTTAGCATTCCACTGACAAAACATTATTCATCCAACCTGCTAGGCAATATAATATATACCGAGGATATAGAAGCATGTAAGACAAGATCAGGAGACTCCATGCTTAACGTAAACAGGATGCTTCCTCTTTTCTCTTTCCTTTCTTGAATATTTATTCTATAAACTTATTAATAGGTAGTCTTATCTTTTGGGTAGGCTAAAATTGTTCATTAGTAATGGAGGACAACGCATACTGTTTCTACCTCTTGCAGAGTTTTCTGTTTTGACTAAATCACTCATTAACTTAGCCAGAGAACACATAATGGTATATTTTATTCTTTCTTCATCTGATATAGAAATAAAATGGAGAGCCCTTAGAAATTAATGATATGCATAATGAGTTATCTGGACCTGCATTACTTCCAGAGGCCAGATTGGATAAAATCAGAATATTTAAAATTGAATAGATCATTTACATCCAACACCTTTGTGATAAGCAGAATTCTAAAATGCCCCTCTCTCAAGACATACATCCCAGTCTCTGGAATTGTGATTATGATGAGATGCCTGTGAATATGTTACATTAAATGGCAAAAGGAATTTTGCAGATGCAATTAAGGGTACTAATCAGTTGACTTAGAGTTCATCCAAAAGAAGATTATCTGGGTGGACCTGATCTAATTACATAAGCCCTTTTAAAAGCAGAGAATTTTCTCTAGCTGGTAGCAGAACCAGCTAGAGATGTCAGAAAGTTTGGAAATGTGAGAGGGATTCAACATGGGGGAGTTATCTCCATTGCAGAGATGGTGGGGACCAAGGTCTAAGGATCTAATAGTGGCCTCTAGAAACTAAGAGTGTTCCCTGGCTGAGGGTCAGCAAGAAAATGGAAATTCAGTACAGGACCTAATTTTCCCAACTAAAATTTTTCTAACAATGTGAATGAGCTTGAAAGCAACTTTTTCCTCAGAGACTCCAGATAAAAGTTAGCCTGGCCAGCACCTTAAATTTGGCTTTGTGAGACCCTAGGCAAAGAACCCAGTCACCCCTGACTGCACTTCTGACGTACACAATTGCAAGATAATAAATGAGTAGTTTAAGATGCTAAGTTAGTGGTAGTTTATTACACAACCACAAAGACTAATGTAGCATTCGTTTTTTTTTAATTTAAAAAACCACAATCCTATTGGCAAATGTTTCTGATATGACACTAGCCTTTTATTTTATCTTATTTTTATTTTTATTTTTATTTTTTATTTTGGTATCATTAATCTACAATTACAGAAAGAACATTATGTTTACTAGGTTCCCCGCTTCACCAAGTCCCCCCCACATACCCCTTCACAGTCACTGTCCATCTGTGTAGTAAGATGCTGTAAAATCACTACTTGTCTTCTCTGTGTTGCACAGCCCTCCACGTGCCCCCCCCACTATACATGTTAATCATAATGCCCCCTTTCTTTTTTCCTGCCCTTATCCCTCCCTTCCCATCCATCCTCCCCAGTTCCTTTCTCTTTGGTAACTGTTAGTCCATTCCTGGGTTCTGTGCTTCTGCTGCTGTTTTGTTCCTTCAGTTTTCCTTTGTTCTTATACTCCACATATGAGTGAAATCATTTGGTATTTGTCCTTCTCCGCTTTGCTTGTTTCACTGAGCATAATACCCTCTAGCTCCATCCATGTTATTGCGAATGGTAGGATCTGGTTTTTCTTATGGCTGCTTAATATTCCATTGTGTATATATACCACCTCTTCTTTATCCATTCATCTGCTGATGGACACTTAGGTTGCTTCCATTTCTTGGCTATTGTAAATAGTGCTGCAATAAACATAGGGGTGCATATGTCTTTTTCAAACTGGAGTGCTGTATTCTTAGGGTAAATTCCTAGAAGTGGAATTCCTGGGTCAAATGGTATTTCTATTTTGAGCATTCTGAGGAAACTCCATACTGATTTCCACAATGGTTGAACTAGTTTACATTCCCACCAGCAGTGTAGGAGGGATCCCCTTTCTCCACAACCTCCCCAAGATTTGTTGTTGTTTGTCTTTTTGATGATGGCGATCCTTACTGGAGTGAGGTGATATCTCATTGCGGTTTTAATTTGCATTTCACTGATGATTAGTGATGTGGAGCATCTTTTCATGTGCCTGTTGGCCATCTGAATTTCTTCTTTAGAGAACTGTCTATTCAGGTCTTCTGCCCATTTCTTAATTGGATTATTTGCTTTTTGTTTGTTGAGGCATGTGAGCTCTTTATATATTTTGGATGTCAATCCTTTATCAGATTTGTCATTAATGAATATGTTCTCCCATACTGTAGGATACCTTTTTGTTCTACTTATGGTGTCCTTTGCTGTACAGAAGCTTTTCAGCTTGATATAGTCCCACTTGTTCATTTTTGCCTTTGTTTCCCTTGCCCAGGGAGATATGTTCATGAAGAAGTCACTCATGTTTATGTCCATGAGATTTTTGCCTATGTTTTTTTCTAAGCGTTTTATGCTTTCATGACTTACATTCAGGTCTTTGATCCATTTGGAGTTTACTTTTGTGTATGGGGTTAGACAGTGATCCAGTTTAATTCTCTTACATGTAGGTGTCCAGTTTTGCCAGCACCATCTGTTGAAGAGACTGTCATTTCCCCATTGTATGTCCATGGCTCCTTTATCAAATATTAATTGGCCATATATGTTTCGGTTAATGTCTGGGGTCTCTGTTCTGTTCCACTGGTCTGTGGCTCTGTTCTTGTGCCAATACCAAAATGTCTTGATTACTGTGGCTTTGTACTGGAGTTTGAAGTTGGGGTGTGAGATCCCCCCCACTTTATTCTTCCTTCTCAGGATTGCGTTGGCTATTCGGGGTCTTTGACTGTTCCATATGAATTTTTGAACTATTTCTTCCAGTTCATTGAAGAATGCTGTTGGTAATTTGATAGGGATTGCATCGAATCTGTATATTGCTCTGGGCAGGATGGCCATTTTGATGATATTGATTCTTCCTAGCCAGAAGCATGGGATGAGTTTCCATTTGTTAGTGACCTCTTTAATTTCTCTTAAGAGTGTCTTGTAGTTTTCAGGGTATAAGTCTTTGACTTCCTTGGTTAGGTTTATTCCTAGGTATTTTATTCTTTTTAATGCTATTGTGAATGGAATTGTTTTCCTTATTTCTCTTTCTATTAGTTCATTGTTAGTGTAAAGGAAAGCTACAGATTTCTGTGCGTTAATTTTATATCTTGCAACTTTGCTGAATTCCGATATTAGTTCTAGTAGTTTTGCAGTGGAGTCTTTAGGGTTTTTTATGTACAATATCATGTCATCTGCAAATAGTGACAGTTTGACTTTTTCTTTACCAATCTGGATTCCTTGTATTTCTTTGTTTTGTCTGATTGCCATGGCTAGGACCTCCAGTACCACATTGAATAACAGTGGGGAGAGTGGGCATCCCTGTCTTGTTCCCAATATCAGAGGAAAAGCTTTCAGCCTCTCACTGTTCAGTATGATGTTAGCTGTGGGTTTATCATATTTGGCCTTTATTATGCTGAGGTACTTTCCCTCTATGCCCATTTTGTTTAGAGTTTTTATCATGAATGGATGTTGAATTTTGTCAAATGATTTTTCATCTATGGAGATGATCATGTGGTTTTTGTCCTTCTTTTTGTTGATGTGGTGGATGTTGACGGATTTTCGAATGTTGTACCATCCTTGCATCCCTGGGATGAATCCCACTTGGTCATAGTGTATGATCCTCCTGATATATTTTTGAATTTGGTTTGCTAATATTTTGTTGAGTATTTTTGCATCTACATTCATCAGGGCTTTGGTCTGTAGTTTTCTTTTTTGGTGGGGTCTTTGCTTAGTTTTGGTTTTAGGGCGATGTTAGCTTCATAGAATGAGTTTGAGAGTATTACCTCCTCTTTTATTTTTTGGAAAACTTTAAGGAGAATGGGTGTTATATCTTCTCTGTATGTCTGATAAAATTCCCAGGTAAATCCATCTGGCGCGGGGGTTTTGTTCTTGGGTAGTTTTGTGATTACCGCTTCAATTTCGTTGCTGGTAATTGGTCTGTTTAGATTTTCTGTTTCTTTCTGGGTCAGTCTTGGAAGGTTGTACTTTTCTAGGAAGTTGTCCATTTCTCGTAGGTTTTCCAGCTTGTTAGCATATAGGTTTTCATAGTACTCTCTAATAATTCTTTGTATTTCTGTGGGGTCCGTCGTGATTTTTCCTTTCTTGTTTCTAATTCTGTTGATGTGTGTTCACTCTCTTTTTCTCTTAATAAGTCTGGCTAGAGGCTTATCTATTTTGTTTATTTTCTCGAAGAACCAGCTCTTGGTTCCATTGATTTTTTCTATTGTTTTATTCTTCTCAATTTTATTTATTTCTTCTCTGATCTTTATTATGTCCCTCCTTCTGCTGACCTTAGGCCTCTTTTGTTCTTCTTTTTCCAATTTCGATAATTGTGACATTAGACTATTCATTTGGGATTGTTCTTCCTTCTTTAAATATGCCTGGATTGTTATATACTTTTCTCATAAGACTGCTTTTGCTGCATCCCACAGAAGTTGGGGCTTTGTGTTATTGTTGTCATTTGTTTCCATATATTGCTGGATCTCCATTTTAATTTGGTCATTGATCCATTGATTATTTAGGAGCATGTTGTTAAGCCTCCATGTGTTTGTGAGACTTTTTGCTTTCTTTGTACAATTTATTTCTAGTTTTATACCTTTGTGGTCTGAAAAGTTGGTTGGTAGTATTTCAATCATTTGGAATTTACTGAGGTTCTTTTTGTGGCCTAGTATGTGGTCTATTCTGGAGAATGTTCCATGTGCACTTGAGAAGAATATGTATCCCGTTGCTTTTGGATGTAGAGTTCTATAGATGTCTATTAGTTAAATCTGTTCTAGCGTGTTGTTCAGTGCTTCTGTGTCCTTACTTATTTTCTGTCTGGTGGATCTGTCCTTTGGAGTGAGTGGTGTGTTAAAGTCTCCCAAAATGAATGCATTGCATTCTATTTCCTCCTTTAATTCTGTTAGTATTTGTTTCACATATATTGGTTCTCCTGTATTGGGTACATATATGTTTATATTGGTTATATCCTCTTGTTGGACTGAACCCTTTATCATTATGTAATGTCCTTCTTTATCTCTTCTTACTTTCTTTGTTTTGAAGTCTATTTTGTCTGATACTAATATTGTAACACCTGCTTTTTTCTGTCTGTTGTTTGCATGAAATATCTTTCTCCAACCCTTGACTTTTAATTTGTGCATGTCTTTAGGTTTGAGGTGAGTCTCTTGTAAGCAGCATATAGATGGGTCTTGCTTTTTTATACATTCTATTACTCTGTGTCTTTTGATTGGTGCATTCAGTCCATTTACATTTAGGGTGATTATTGAAAGATATGTACTTACTGCCATTGCAGGTTTTAGATTTGTGGTTACCAAAGGTTCAATGTTAGCTTGTTTACTACCTTACTGTCTGACCTCTCTTGCTTATTGAGTTGTTATAAACACAGTCTGATGATTATTTCTTTCCCTTCTTTTTCCTCCTCCTCCGTTCTTCATATGTTGGGTGTTTTTTTCTGTGCTCTTTTTAGGAGTGCTCCCATCTAGGGCAGTCTCTCTAAGATACCCTGTAGAGGTGGTTTGTGGGAGGCAAATTCCCTCAACTTTTGCTTGTCTGAGAATTGTTTAATCCCTCCTTCATATTTAAATGATAATCGTGCTAGATACAGTATCCTTGGTTCAAGGCCCTTCTGTTTCATTGCATTAAATATATCATGCCATTCTCTTCTGGCCTGTAAGGTTTCTGTTGAGAAGTCTGATGATAGCCTGATGGGTTTTCCTTTGTAGGTGACCTTTTTACTCTCTCTGGCTGCCTTTAGTACTCTGTCCCTGTCCTTGATCTTTGCCATTTTCATTATTATGTGTCTTGGTGTTGTCCTCTTTGGATCCCATCTCTCGGGAGTTCTGTGTACCTCTGTAGTCTGAGCAACTATTTCCTCCCCCAGTTTGGGGAAGTTCTCAGAAATTATTTCTTCAAAGACACTTTCTATCCATTTTTCTCTCTCTTCTTCCTCTGGTACCCCTATAATGCAGATATTGTCCCTTTTGGATTGGCCACACAGTTCTCTTAATATTGCTTCATTCCTGGAGATCCTTTTATCTCTCTCTGCATCAGCTTCTATGCGTTCCTGTTCTCTGGTTTCTATTCCATCAATGGCCTCTTGCATCTTATCCATTCTGCTTATAAATCCTTCCAGAGTTTGTTTCACTTCTTTAATCTCCCTCCGGACATCTGTAATCCCCCTCTGGACATCTGTAATCTTCCTCCAGACTTCATCCCTTAGCTCTTGCATATTTCTCTGCATCTCCGTCAGCATGTTTATGATTTTTATTTTGAATTCTTTTTCAGGGAGACTGGTGAGATCTGTCTCTGCAGATCCTTTTTCAGGTGTAACTATGTTGGACTGGACCAGATTTTTTTCCCTTTTCATGGTGATAGCAGTGGCTGTAGGCAGGTTGCAGTTGTGTCAGCTGGGAGAAGAAAGTTCTTTCCTGCTTGCTGGATGCTTTGCCCTTCTCCGCTGCCTGTGACGGCTACCTGCACTCCTGGAGCAACCACCGGGTTAATCTCCTAAGCTTCTGTTGGCAGGGTGTCCGTCAGAGCAGCACGAAGCCCTGCAGGGAGTGGCAGGCACCCCAGGTGTGCTCCTTCATGCTAGCGGCGACCCTGCTGGGCAGCTGTGTGACAACAGCGGCCTTTGGGTCTGGCCCGGGCAGCTGTGTGTTGGGCTGGGTTTCTGGTCAGCTCCTGGGTATGCGCCTGCTCCCTCTGGCTCCGCTGTAGGTGTGCGTGGGGCTCTTCCGCGCAGGCTTCTTCTGGGCTCTGGCTTCACTGCCGCTGGTGCGCGTGAGCCGTGCCCAGGCTGTTCAGTCGCGCTGCTGTGGGCTAGCACAAGCCTCTCCTGTGGTGCACGGATCTGCTCTTGGTTCCTTGAGGCACTGCTGTCCCTGGTGCACACTGCCACTCTCCTGCTACTGGGCCCGTGTGTCGGGGTTCACGCCAGTTGGAGGAACGACTGGCAGACTGCCTAGTGCTGTGAGGGGCTTCAGAGCTGCACTGCCTCCGTTTAGGGCACCTAATTTTCCCTGGTATTCCCAGCTGCCGGGACAACTTCATCCAGCTATGGGGTCCCTGTCTCTTTAAGACTTGCAGAAAGCACTTGCTTTTCTTTTGTCTCAGGGGCGCCAGTTGCGGGGACCTGCCCACAGGTTTTGCTTTTCCATTTCTCTAATATCCAGCACCCCGTGCACCTTGTGTCTGCGTTCCGGGTGTGGATTTCTAGAGCTGGTTGTTTAGCAGTCCTGGGCTTTCATTCCCTCCCCATTCTGACTCCTTCCTGCCGGGTTTTGGGGTTGGGGTGCATTCGGGTACCGCCTGGTCACGGCTTGCATCTTACCCCCTTCGTGTGATGCTGAGTTCTCGCAGATGTAGATGTATCCTGGCTGTTGTACTGCATCCACTGGTGTCTCTTTTAGGAATAGTTGTATTTATTGTATTTTCATAGATATATATGTTTTGGGGAGGAGATTTCCTCTGAACTACTCATGGTGCCATCCTCCTGTGATCTGAGCATTCGTTTTTTATAGAAAAAGAAATTGAAGTCTACAGGGAAGTCTACAAATATAAAATAATGTGCCACTCTCTTCATTCTATGCATCCCACCTAATACATTGTGCTACTTCATTGGCAACTGTGAATCCCCCAAACAAAAATATCTAATTATTTTTAAATAGTCAAATATCCAAAAAGTTCCAAAAGCTAGCAAGCAAATAATATATGAATTACTGAGTTATCGAATGTGCTAATGTGGAAATTATTGTTATACACCTCTGTACTCTGATTAATTGAAACAACTTTCCTTTTTAGCCTGTACAGTAATAAACTGATTAGACTCCTATTTGAATAGTTCTAGAATCTTTGGCTGTTCATAATAACTTTTCTACGTATATATTTAACTAATTATTTAAAAACAACCTCTAGATAGAAGCTTAACTACTCTGACTTAACTAGTTTCATTATTTCATAGTGAATGAACATTCAAAAGTCCCTATGTGTTTGCAAATTTCAGAAATAAATATAAAATAAACTATCTTTGTATAGACCTAATTGAGCTTTAAAAATACATCATATCAAATTAATGGTTTCAGTATTCCTCTTAAGGAAGAGAGAAATTGCTAATGTGACTCTGGAATCTGTCATTTGCTTGAGATAGCAAGTGTTTGCTCTAAATAGTTTGTCAGACATAAGAAAAATATTCAACTATGGCTATATTAGAATCCTACAGCCAAATAAAGCAGAAAACTTTAAGTAAACCTTAAGGATGTGTCCAAATACTAGATTACATGACGTTTTGTATGTGTATATGTGTGTTTGTACATATATCTTTTTGTATGTTTTTTGGCATTATCAGTGCTAAAATAAAGATCAACTAAGTGATATGCATCAAGGAAGTAGGTTAGTGTTTTAGGAAAAATCACTGAACTGGTAGCAGTTAGGAGATTTGACTAATCATTCATGAACCCTGTTTCCCAGGCTGTTTTCTCATATATAAATCTGTAATGCCCCTTTCGCATTATGGATGCATTTTATAGGTGGGCCTAATAAAATGTCTTTTTTTATATACAACATTGTTTTACTTTCAATTGTAAGTCCTATCCTTCCTCTGTGATTACAACACTTATAATGATTATAGCATTATAATGCCCAAGATTATAAGAAGAATGCATCTATAATTCTGAATCAGTGGAACTTGAGTCTGATTTATCTATTTCCTTTTGATCCTGTGTTCCTTTGACACAAATTGTTTTACTTTATTCAAACATCCAGGTACTCAGTTTGCCTTTAAGATCTAGAAATTCCACTTTCATGGATCATAACTCAGAATGGTTTGACTTCTGTGGCAGTAAGTCATTCTTTTAGGGGAAATGCTTTCTATTGTTAGTGTGCATATGTATTTTGGTACTTTTTACACTTGAACATACTGGTTTATTTTATGCCAAAGTATACTGATTATATTAACTGAAGGAACATCCATAATGCTCATTTTGTTGACTCAAATATGAGTATTTGTTCTGATAAAATAAAAAAATTTAAGTAAAGCAACACAAATAATTAATTTTCCACATGTCAGCATCAATGTACCACAGCAGGGACTACAGTGAGACAAGGAGGTTTCTACATCAGGGTATTTGCATGAAATTGAGAGTCAACACCTCTAAATTTTGTGCCCTAGGTGCCTCACTCACCTCAACCTAATCCTGGCCCTGAAATGTATATTAACTGATTTTTTTATATTTAATTTCACATCACTTTTTTGTTCAGAAACTATGTTGAATGACAATGCAGATATATAAAACTGCCATGTATGTATGCATTTTCAATATTGGAGAAAAAAGGACAAAAATTCGATATCTTATACGAAGTGAATTTGAAGGAACTATAAATATGCTCACCAAACTCTTTCAAATCATGGAACATTTATTTTTTTATACAAATAACAGGGTAACAGATTTATCCCTGGATATGGAAAGCAGATTTAACCTAATAAAATTATTTAAATGGCCACGCATATATAGTAGCAATAAAGAAAGGATCACTTATCAGATTGGTTAGCTTTATGGTACCTTTGGCGTTTTGTGATTTTACTTCCAAATAAAGATCCTTAAAGGTTATAAACTTATAAAAAGCTGTGTTTGAAATTCAGATAATGAACTCATATTAATTTAGAATTTCTGAAACAAAAAAAATATATAGCTTCAAAATCTTCCTAAATCTGCTACCTTTTTTCTGTTTTCAGATTTCCTAAAATAAACTGCAAATAAGTCATAGTTGTAAGAGGTCAAATACTGAATCATTTTGATAGGATTTATGACTTTTTATCTTATAATGATGTATAGTGTAAAAAACAGAAGCCAGTCAAACTGCTCTACACATCATTAGCTGAACCAAGTAATTATGATTTAGGGAATAAGGTGAATGTGACATTTTATATAAAGGTCAGATACTTTCGCAGAAAACAAAATGTGCATTTGACATTGCTGAACTTTGCAAACTAGACATGATATTGGGAAATGTAATCTGATATAAAAATCTTTCCAATCCTTTCTTCTCAGATGTTTTTCTATTCTTGTGGGTCATCATGTAATATCTTCTGTGAGGTTTGCAAATGCCAATATTAGGATGTAACTTATAAAAAGAAGTCAAATGGTGCATATCTAAAGATCATGAAAATAGTCTTTTTGTTTTGGTGAATATTTGCATGAAGAATTAAGAACTTGCTTAAATCTGTGGAAGAGTGTTTCTACACAAGGCAACTGAAGCTTTCTAATTGTAACATTTCACTGTATATGCAAATCAACAAATTCAAATAGCACCGTGCTTTGGCAGGGCCTATAAAAGGAATGCATATCATAGTTCAGTATCAGTGTCAACTTTTCTAACTTCTAATTTCTTCTTTCCCCACTTTAGGTAGCTTTTGCTGAGAACTAATAAGGCCCAACAAAGGAAACATAAGTGTTGTTATTTTTATTGCTTGACATAAAACAAAACCTTATCATGGTGCTATCCATACAGAAACCAGAGATAGAAAGGCCAAGGTGCTTATCTGCAGTCCTTTTGGATTGGTCGGAACACTTTGTTTGTCTGACAGGTGCTGTAAAAAATGTATTTTCCAAGCGTCATATCCTATGAACCTGGCTTATATGGCTGAATACTATTGGGCAATGACTCTCTGTAAGCTAAAAACAGGTTGAAACAGGCATTACTGAAGAGCGAAATCACCTTAGAACTGGCAATCTAATCATGTAATGTACCATCTTTATAGAAAAATTAGGAACTGGATGGGACATACCAGTTTTCAAGGTCTCTCATGAACTGAACATTTCAACTCTTTATTAGGCAATGCCAGGTAAAAGTTTGAATCTAGTGAAGCATCAAAAAGATTGCTAAATTTGATTTTTTTTAAGCCTGAATTACTCTTTGAAGTTAGCAAGCCATAATAAATGCCTTCACCTTCTTTCATTATATCAGTGAATTTTTTTTAAACCAGCAACACACTGCAAGAATTTGGAGGGAATTCTTTCAACATTCCAGGGGCCATATATACTTTTAATGCACCTCCCTTTGGGTCCATTGAGTTAGTTTCTCATGACTGTGAGTGTTTAGAAGGCGTGACACATTAACAACATATGAGCTACCAAATGTGACAGAAGAGGAAAATCAGAAAGGAAAGGTCAAGATTTTTACAAAGTAGCTGAGGATGATAGCATCTAATTGTTCAAAATAGCTTTATCTTTTCCTTTAAACATGTTATTTCAAGCTTATTCTTCCCAAAAAAAAGTACCTTCACTAAGAGCAATCAAATTTCGACTCAGCTTTAACTTGGGTAAAAATTTTGGAGCAAACCATTTGGAACAGGTTGCTTTGAATGGGCCTGTGGAAAACTGAATCTTCTCAAAGGAATGAAATGGCCTTATAATGTGCTATTTTCTACCTTATCTTGAATGTTTGGTACAGTTTCTTTTAGGATTACATAACTGTGTAATTGAGAAGCTGGCAAAGAAATAACTCAAGTGAATAAAATTTTCCTTTACATTAACAATATATTTGGTGTTTTAAAATAAAATTGAAAAGCCAGCACTAGTTAAGACCTTTGCAGCTTAAAATCTTGTATTTGTTTGTTAAAATAAATTATGTCAAGGGGTGTGTGTGTTTGCTGAAGGTAGTATGCACCAGTATGTGCATTTGTGTACCAATGCTTGCTGTTCAGAGAAGTAACAGTATTATGGAAATTCAGAAGCCACTCAGCAAATAAAAAGTAAACACCAGATGCACCTTACCTCTATCTAAAGATCAGCCATTTACAAAACCACTAAAATCAGTTTATTATTTGCTCGTTTTAAAATTTTACTAGTGAAAATAATTTGGTAGTACACACGATTTTTATACTTTTACTTGCCATGCTATTTTATTTTATTATTTTAAAGGTAGAATCACACTATATACAATGTCTGTGTGTCACTGAGTTAGCAGAGCTACCTAAAGTTTATTTTTTAGGAAATGAACAATGTGTCCATTAGCACCCTTATGGTGAAAATGCTTTCCTAGCAAAATTATTCTTGATTTTCCTCAAGGGGATTTAATTCTTCTTAGAAAAAAATTACAAAAGAGCAATGTCAATATTTGTTCCAAAGGTTGTTATGTGTATGATTTTTAAATAGTGAGTTCATAAACATTTTGTTTGTCACTTTCTATGAATCCTAACCAATGGCATGATTCTTCAGTGATTTAATGAGTTCTTATGACTATATTAAATATACATTTCCTGAGTGCCTGTGTGCTGAAAACTGAGCTGATTACTGGGGGTACAAAACTAATAAGGGCATGTGTCTGCCTTTGTAAAGCTCAGTCTAGTGAGTAAGCTTATTAATGAGCAATGTTTCAAATATGCAGATGAGGATTCATCTAATGGACATATGTCTATGTTCAGTGATTATCACCCCTGTTTGTACATCCAAATCACCTGTTAAACTGATAAAAAAAAAATAAAGGTAACAAGGCTTCATTTCAGACCCACTCTATCAAAATCTCATGGGAGAGATTCTGACCTCCATATGAAATTTTAATGTGGAGCCAGTGTTGTGAATCACTGGTCTAGACAGTGATCAAATAAAAGGTCACTTTTATCAAAATGGCTAATATACTGGGTCAGTGATGATTCAGCATGTTTACTGTAAGCAAAAACAAAATTGGGAAAATGCTGAGGAATCTTCAATATATAATTGCTTATTAGTTTAACTGCCCATGCCTGACACAGAAAACAAAAATTTCAACATGCAGAATTTTATTAAAATAAGATTTAAAGTTGTCTCTATATTATATATTTGTGGTAAGTTAATGTCAACTTCTAGAGCTATTTGTAAGCTACAAATGTCTTCTCATTACAATATTAAATATATGGGTCAATTGCGTTATACTTTTTTCTAGTCTTGAGTATGCTAGTCTTTATTTTAAATATGGCCCAACAGGTTAAAGATAATGCATACATATTGAAAATCATATCCTGAATTATACTTCTTTGTGAATACTCTGAAGCATTAGTTTTGAGGTATAAAAATGGGAAGTGACTAGTTACATGTATAAAGATTACATGTAATCTTTATAAAGGTTACCTGTATAACAGCTGAATTGTAAACACAATTATGCAGAAAAACACACTATAAAATAGGAAGACATTTTTTCTTTTCTGAAATTGTACCATGGCACAAACACATAGAGAAAAAGCACAATTAAGTTTTATTTAGGACAAAAGTTTCAAATCCTGAGAAAATTAGTTGATATGTCATTTTCTACCATTAAGTAAAAATGTATAGAGTTGAAACAAAGGGGAAAAAAATCACAAAAAGGAAAATGGAAATATCATTCTATCTCAAAAACCCCCATTAATTTATTAATTGTACATTATTTTCAAATCATACATAAAAATGTAAATAGAAAAAATCTATAAAACTAACTTTGTAAACTGAGTTTCTTTACAAAAATTAATTTATGTACAAATAGCAGCTATTATATAAAAATACTTAATAATGATAAATTATATATTAGAGCAATTGATAGCTGATAGGATGATACATAAAGATATTTTAAAATTCAGTCAATTTTTAAAATTTTTCTTATTTATGCATACAATAAATTTCTGGAAGTGGAACTACAGGTTTTTGGTATACACTACCAAAGTTTATTTCTAAAAGTTGTTCTTTTACATACCACCACAAGTTTCTCTTGGTGTTTCTCAGTAGAAGGTCACTGTTAATAACAAGTGTTAATAGCACTGTATTTTCTTTTTCAATATTTATTATTTTCCTCATATTATTGTTTTGAAGGGAATGTCCAAAACAGTTTTAAACAGTGATCCTAGTTTATTACTAATTTTAATGGTATCTCCTCCAATGTTTCTTTGTTGAATTAAATGTTAGCTGTCAGGTTTCATATTCAATAAAGTTCATTATAACATTATTTGTAATAACAAATTTGAAACATCCGAAAAATTAGATAACTAAATGTATTATGGAATATCTATACAATGTAATATTACATAGCCATCAAAAACTTTTAGAAAAATATTTACTAAAATAGGAAAATAATTATTCCTATTTTATAAAAACAAAAGAAAACTTGTAGTATATGTATATAGGAAAACCACTGAAAAAATATACACTAAAATAAAAACATTTATTATGATTGAGTTGGTTGATTGTAGGTAATTTTTTATCATTATTTTATTTATTCATCTATAATTTTGAAGCTTTCTACAATTAATGCATGTTATTTTGTAGTCATAAAAGAGTCAGTTACCAACATGTACAAGTTATTTTGCAGAAATGTAATGTCTAAATTGGATGATAGTTGAATAACTTTTTGCTCATTAGTCAGTCAGTCCTAGATTGTTTTCACTATACTATGTAGTGAAGAAAAATAAATACATAATTGCACTGTTGACTTTAACTCTTGAAATATATTCCTATCACATGTAGAACTGTGTTGATATATATTTATGATATAACAGCTTTCATACATGTCATATTCGTCTCAAAATACTTAATCCCTGCACCCAATTTCAACCCTTTTCTTTCCCCACAGACAAAAGGAATTAGAGTAGCTCCATCTTTAAATGGAAACACACATATTTATTTTCTATCTCCTCAACTCCCAATTCTTTACAGAACTTGCACTCCTAATTATCTTAGTTCAAATTCTTAATTGTAATCTTCAACTAATTGCATTAAATTTAGGAATTATGAGTGAAATGTTATTCACTTTGACCTCCCTATCTGATTTGTCAGGCTGTATTTTCAATTCCCGCCTCTCCCATCCTAGTGTTGGCCGATATTTCTTATTTGGATTTTAACACAATAGTGTCCTACCTGATTTCTCTACTTTAAACTTGGCTTCCATCTTCCATTAAGATCCTTAAATCCTTAATTAATTGTCTCAAAATATTTTTTTCATAATATTTTCCTACTCAATTATTATATGTGGATTTTATATCCCAAGAATGTGCTTATGCCAGGAATACAAAAATCATTCTCTCAAACAACTCATATTCTAGTGGGTAGAATAAGATTTTATGTGATCATGGTAAGAAGGAAGCTGATCAGGCAGGGTTTCATATGGATCCTGAGCTGAGTCACAAAAGATCCAGGGGAGTTAGTCATGTTAATAAAATGACAAATACCAGGCACCCACTAGGGAAAACATGAATGCATTTGCTGAGACTAAAAACAGTATGTTGGGTAGTGGAAAACTGCAAGCAATTTGATATTCCTGAAGCATAAACTACGACCCAGGGAGGGATGGGTGAAACCTAAGGCTAAAAAGTAAGCAAAGATCACATTCTGGACAGCTTTGTATGCTATGCTAAAAAGTAGGGTATTTATCATGAAAATTATGGTGAACCAATGAAGTATTTCAAATATAGGAGTGGAATGATAAAATTTGCAATTGAAATAGAACTTCCATTGTCTGTATAGATGCTGGTTAGAGTAGAACAAAATTAGATAATGAATGCCAGTCAAGCAGCTATTTCATTTATCACTGTGAAAGATGAAGAGGACAGAAAATAGGACAGCGGAGTAGAGACAAGAGGCAATAAATGCTACAGTTATGTGTAAGAGTATGGGATCTGGAATTAAAATATTTGGATTTAAATATGAGCTCTAATGTTTGTTATCTGCGTGACATTTGGTAAAGTACTAAACTGCCCTAAGCCTCATTTTTCCCATAAGTGAAACAGGGAAAATAGTACGTGTAACATGAGGATGAAATGAGATGTTCTTAAAATTCCTGACACATGCCTGGCATGTAGCAAATTTTTAAAAAATATAATCTGCCATCATTTTAATTATTTTTATAGTATTTCAAATATAAAATCAGAAAAAATTTTTGAATCATTGGAGTGGGAAAGGGTTAGAAGAGAAGAAATATAGAATATTACCTAGGTATTTAACCTGAGTGGTCTGAGTGAATGGTGACTCCATTAGTTGATATAAGCAGTGGGCCAGATTTGGGGAAAAGGAGTTGGAGGCAATCCATCCCATTTGAAGGAAATGTTGAGTTTGAGTTTCCATGGATCATTGATGGGAAAATGTTTACAAGAGAGTATAGTAGACAAATGGTAAATAAAATTTTCCCATTTGAGAAGGGTATACAAGAAAATGTGTTTTAAAAATAAATATCAAAACTTCTTTAGTCTAAGTATTTATTGCTTCCACAAATTCCATAGTATAGCCCTACCGTACCTTCCTAAATTTATCTCAAAGACAGCTGAAAACTGTTACTAAAAATAAGACCCGTGCTTTAGCTCACTTAATTCCTACCAACTGGTACTTTCTTTGCCATTTTCCCAAATCCTCCTTTAAGGACCAAATCATGTTCAATCTCTTCCGTAAGTTTATTTCATTCTACTGCAGCCCACAGTGGTTTTTCTCTTCAAACTCAAAATGACAGTTATTCCTATATTGCTTTGTATTGTAGGTATTTTCATGGGTATAAAACTTATGGGGAACTGTCTGTTCAGTTCCTCTGCCCATTTTTTAATTGGGTTATTTGTTTTTTGCTTGTTGAGGCATGTGAGCTCCTTATATATTCTGGACGTCAAGCCTTTATCGGATGTGTCATTTTCAAATATATTCTCCCATACTGTAGGGATCCTTCTTGTTCTATTGATGGTGTCTTTTGCTGTACAGAAGCTTTTCAGCTTAATATAGTCCCACTTACTCATTTTTGCTGTTGTTTTCCTTGCCCGGGGAGATATGTTCAAGAAGAGGTCACTCATGTTTATGTCTAAGAGGTTTTTGCCTATGTTTTCTTCCAAGAGTTTAATGGTTTCATGGCTTACATTCAGGTCTTTGATCCATTTTGAGTTTACTTTTGTATATGGGGTTAGACAATGGTCCAGTTTCATTCTCCTACATGTAGCTGTCCAGTTTTGCCAGCACCACCTGTTGAAGAGACTGTCATTTCGCCATTGTATGTCCATGGCTCCTTTATCAAATATTAATTGACCATATATGTCTGGGTTAATGTCTGGATTCTCTAGTCTGTTCCATTGGTCTGTGGCTCTGCTCTTGTGCCAGTACCAAATTGTCTTGATTACTATGGCTTTATAGTAGAGCTTGAAGTTGGGGAGTGAGATCCCCCCTACTTTATTCTTCTTTCTCAGGATTGCTTTGGCTATTCGGGGTCTTTGGTGTTTCCATATGAATTTTTGAATTATTTGTTCCAGTTCATTGAAGAATGTTGCTGGTAGTTTCATAGGGATTGCATCAAATCTGTATATTGCTTTGGGCAGGATGGCCATTTTGACGATATTAATTCTTCCTAGCCACGAGCATGGGATGAGTTTCCATCTGTTAGTGTCCCCTTTAATTTCTCTTAAGAGTGACTTGTAGTTTTCAGAGTATATGTCTTTCACTTCTTTGGTTAGGTTTATTCCTAGGTATTTTATTTTTTTTGATGCAATTGTGAATGGAGTTGTTTTCCTGATTTCTCTTTCTGTTGGTTCATTGTTAGTATACAGGAAAGCCACAGATTTCTGTGTGTTGATTTTGTATCCTGCAACTTTGCTGTATTCCGATATCAGTTCTAGTAGTTTTGGGGTGGAGTCTTTAGGGTTTTTTATGTACAGTATCATGTCATCTGCAAATAGTGACAGTTTAACTTCTTCTTTACCAATCTGGATTCCTTGTATTTCTTTATTTTGTCTGATTGCCGTGGCTAGGACCTCCAGTACTATGTTAAATAACAGTGGAGAGAGTGGGCATCCCTGTCTAGTTCCCTATCTCAGAGGAAATGCTTTCAGCTTCTCGCTGTTCAATATAATGTTGGCTGGGGGTTTATCATAGATGGCCTTTATTATGTTGAGGTACTTGCCCTCTATTCCCATTTTGCTGAGAGTTTTTAACATGAATGGATGTTGAACTTTGTTAAATGCTTTTTCAGCATCTATGGAGATGATCATGTGGTTTTTGTCTTTCTTTTTGTTGATGTGGTGGATGATGTTGATGGACTTTCGAATGTTGTACCATCCTTGCATCCCTGGGATGAATCCCACTTGGTCATGGTGTATGATCCTTTTGATGTATTTTTGAATTCGGTTTGCTAATATTTTGTTGAGTATTTTTGCATCTACGTTCATCAGGGATATTGGTCTGTAGTTTTCTTTTTTGTTGGGGTCTGTGCCTGGTTTTGGTATTAGGGTGATGTTAGCTTCATAGAATGAGTTTGGGAGTATCCCCTCCTCCTCTATTTTTTGGAAAACTCTAAGGAGAATGGGTATTATGTCTTCCCTGTATGTCTGATAAAATTCCGAGGTCAATCCATCTGGCCCGGGAGTTTTGTTCTTTGGTAGTTTTTTGATTACCGCTTCAATTTCGTTGGTGGTAATTGGTCTGTTTAGATTTTCTGTTTCTTCCTGGGTCAATCTTGGAAGGTTATATTTTTCTAGGAAGTTGTCCATTTCTCCTAGGTTTCCCAGCTTGTTAGCATATAGATTTTCATAGTAATATAATCAATCTTCCCATGTTTTCTTCCGCCTGCTACTTCTACAGCTTTTCTTCTTCCTTCCTAATTACAACCCTTAAATAGAATTCGTGCCTCGTATCAAATTTACCGAGTATCATAATTCTTCCAAGTGGTAAAGATACCTCAAGACAAATGCTGGGCATAGAAGCCACAGGGCATAAATATGCAAAGATGTAAAAAGCTAACCTTTTCAAACAATAAGGCTTCTCTCTCACTTACCAACTTCACATTTCCCTGTATGGCCCCGGAAGATGACTGGTTAGCCAGAGACGGGTAAGATTCCTCAAGGGAGGAACAACCTAAGACAGGCACAGTCGCAGGGGGGCCATCAGGTGAGAAATTGGGGATCAACAGAGGTGAGGCTTAGAACCTCACCCCTCCCCGTTCTGAGAGAAATCTTCTGCATACGTGGATGTTTTATTGCCCTGGTCTAGCTTGGATTAACACATAGTCTACAGGCACACACCTGATCATCTACATTTGCTCTCTTACAACACTAAACTATGTTTTCTACCTTTATCTTGTATCTACCTACCACTTCAGCATTTTATTAAAAATAATAATAATAAAGAGAGAAATGTAGTATCCACACATAAATCAAGTATAAAAACCAAATGAGTATTCATATTTGAACTGACTGTTTAGAGTTCATAATGCATGAGCAAAACTGAAAGTTTCTGTGATGACTGCCCTTGTACTGTTCACTATGTAACTTATTCATTATGTAAGAATTTGTTCTCCATGTAAGAACTTGTTTGTTATGCCTCAGAAGATTGGAGACTGACGAAAATTAGGCTTGGGGTGGATTAATGATTGTGCATTGAGCATTGACTCCCCTATACAGAATTTTATTGTCGTTAACAACCATTTGATCAATAAATATGAGAGATGCCCTCACAAAAAAAAAAAAAAAAAAAAGGACAGACTTCCAATGGTAAAATAAATAAGTAACCGGGATGTAATGTATAGCATAAGGAATATAGTCAAGATATTGTAACAGCTTGGTAGGGTGATAGCTGGAACCTCGAATTATGTATATAAATGTTCTACCACTGTGTTGTACACTTGAAACTAATGTAATGTAATACTGGGCGTCAACTACCCTTCAATAAAAAATAATTATTTAAAAAAAAACAAAAAACAAAAAAAAACTTATGGGCCTAAATACTGTGCTTTCAGTTCTGAAACCAGTCTTTGACTTAATTTTTAAATGAACAAGTTAACAGAATAATTTATAAAGTCATACTATAGTCCAAATTCTATCATTCTAAATAACATGCATATTTGAAATATATAAATTTATGCTTAGAAAAAAATTAGGAGTCCATCTATCAAAATAATAAAAGGAGCTAGTTTTGAAATGCAGGATTATAACGAGATTCTTATTTCCATCTCTGTGTTTTTTTCTTTATTTTCTAAATTTTTTATCATAAATTTTTATAACCAGAAAGATTAAATATAGTAGAAATAAAATAATCACTCTCCTAAGCTGCAGATCTATAAACTATTCATTTAAAATTTTATGGATGTATAATTTGGTTTGCTAAACCAATATAAGCAACTTAATTAACATTCCAGGTGTGATAGAAATATAAGACTTTTAAAAAATTATTTAACAGATTCTAGAAAAGATATGATATAATTTAAAACTGCTTTTAAGGCAATTTGGTTTCTATAGCATAAACATTCTAACTATGTTGAACTAAGGCTCTATTTTTCTTAATGTTTTATCTCTGGATAACTATTTTAATTAGAGCTATCCTTTGTAAGATATCCATTCATGTACATGGAGATAACAGAGTAAAATGACTAACATAAAACTGCATATTGTCAGATTCTTATCATTATATTACAAACTTTCCCCCCAAAGTCATTTATTCATAGTTCAGAAAATAGAGTCCTACTCATACCATATCTCCCTATGCCTAAGGAGAAAGAATATGAAAAAGGTAATTAAACATAAATTCAATGCCATGCATAACAACTTGAATTTTATGAATTTGTAAACTATCTCTGAACTGAGGTATTTTGGGTCTTATGCCAGAGGTAGAATGGTGGACAGGAAAAGTCTTGGAACATATGATTGAGAAATTTTAAAAACTTGTACATAGTATTGACAACAATTATCAGTTATGTAGAGCTCTCATTTACCAAATGCTTTTCGAAAAATCATCTCATTTGAGGATCTGAAAAACCTACCCTCTCTATCTTACACTTGAAGAAATTGAATCTCAGAGATGATAAGTGATCTTCCAAGGTCACACTAGATAAGAAAGTTAAATCTCAACCATGGTCTGATTTCTACAGTTTTATTTTTGTTAGTGTCACTTTTTTTCCCAATTTTAATACTATTCAATCTCATTAAGTAGAATTCAACAACTTCATACAACTGTTATTCAGAACACGAAGTTATCGCAGAATAAATAGGTTGTGTATGTAATGGTAAAATTTCTGAACTGGAAGTCAGGAAATTACACTCATCACTTGATTCTTTTGAAATCTAATTGTACATATGACCTTGAGCAAATCGCTTAGTGTGACCTTAGGCAAATCACTCACATTCTGAGCCTTACCTTCTTCATCTGACATCTTATGATTCTAACACTAAGTTAGCCTTGTCAATAGTTTTCACAACCATTAGAATGCAAAACTTTAATTCCACCAACTATATTGAAAACTTCCACTTGCAATTGAAAGGGTTTTAAAGTTAATATTATTGCTTAGAGCAATACTCAATACTTTGACACAGGCTCCTGAAAATAACAAAAATGATAGGGAGAGTTTAATTGGCAAGACTACTTATGCAGTTCAGCTTTAATTAAGCAGTTAATAAAAATAGGGCTGCCTAAATTTTTTATCTGAAATAGCTGTGCTCTAGAGGAAAGAACACTTAAATTGGGTTTGGGTAAACTTTGGAAGCTCTCTGAGACACAATTTATTTATTATTCTATAAGATGGATATGATATTGATAGTATCTAGCTCACTGTATTGTTCAGAATATTAGATTGGCTCATCAGTGTGGAACAGGACTAACGTATATTGATTGCCTATGCCAGATGCTGTGCTATGCACATTTTCATACATTACCTCATTGAATTCTCACTCTTAACCCTGTTAATTGGACATATGGAAAGATGAAAATCTTGAGCTTTAAAAAGGTTAAAAACCATACAGCTAAAACCTATAAATCCAGATTTGAAAACCAAGTCTATCTGACTCTAAAGCCCAATCATGCCCCACTACATCTCGCTGCCCAGTGTGCCTAGCTCTATTCTTGGAACTTAGCAGGCACTCTCAAATTTTCCCTTGAATTATCTTTCCCTCCTTTCCTTCTTTTTTCAAATCTTTATTTTCAGAACTTAATGTAGCACAGGCATCTGACACATGTTCCTTAATGGTATTAAGGAGTTAATGCAGCTTCCTAAATAAGTGGTGAACCTTTCTAATTTGGAACCAAATGTATTGTATAATATTGTTTAACATATATTGAACACTATTAAAAATTAGTATTTCTATAGCTTCATATGAATTGGTTAAATTAGGAAGCATAATCCAGAAACAAAATATTTCTTCCATTATTTCTCCTTTTTAATCCAAAGTTAGTAGTTCTAAGTGACTAACGTAAAAATTCATATAGTACTTGAATTAGTGATTTTCAATACTTTTTACAGGTAACTGGTTGCCCATATTTGATATATATTTTTGGTTATCACCAAAATGTCTCATCAGATTAATTAGAAATTCCTAGCTATACTGAATGTACTTAAGTACTCCTTTTTATAAGTTGATATAAAAATTACATTTATATTTTGTGACAAATATATATACCATTCTCTTTGAAACTCATCATGTGGCATACCAAACTCAGAATATTAGAATCATATTATGTTTTAAATATTGCAAAGGCAGAATGGAAAGGGAAAGGGGACTCTCAACATACTATCTGCAGAAAGTTCAATTTGACTAAACACTTTTAAAATAGACACTATTTTCAAAGTTTGTCTCTGGATTCATATATTGAGAGTGGAGGTAGAGGGAAGAAGAGACTTCTTCTTTGTCTATGCTATTTACCTTTTTCCAACTGACCTGTTCATGGGAAATTATGCCCCATGACACATATTTGCAAACAGTAATAAGTTCCAGAATGAACACGGTGCTTGCCAACCTTATGAAAATCTAATAACAAGAATCATTTAAAAGATCATCTGCCTAAGATTAAATGTATGAGAATGAGTCTAGGAAGGGGTAAAGAGATCTGGGAAAAGCTCCTTAAATTGGTTGTTGATTTGTAGAGTAGAGGGGACATTTAATAGGAAAGTAGTAAAAGTGAAGGGCTTCTGAACTTAAAATCAGGAAGTGTGGGAGCCATAGCTCTGACAGATGTGGTGAGGTATAGAGGAAGGAGAACTTGAGAGTTAATTAGATTTCTCTCTGGGCCATTTACTGTGTAACCTCTCTTGAGATAAACAACTATCATATTTAAGGTGACTAGCATACTGCCTGACACAAAATATGTGTTCAACAAAGGCTTGTTCTCTTTCTAGGTCTTTGTTCAATCACCTGTCAAATAATAGACGCAGTCTAAGATATCACATGATCTCTAGGTTTCATCCTATCTCTAAAAAAGAAGCAGATAGGGACATGGGATTAAACATGGCAGCATAAGAGGAGAGACAGAGGCTTCCTCTTAAAACTGGATACAATTAGAAAATATAGTTGGCGCAACTACTCCTGAGAGAGCAATGGGAAAGAGGACAGTGCCAGATTGCACACACCTGGAGAAAAGAGCAGACCTCAGGGAACAGGGTAACATACCAAAGCTGTGGCCAGGTGGGACTCAAGCCCTTCCCCCACCCCAGCTCACAGGCGGGAGGAAGAGAAACTGAGCAGGGAGGGAGTGGAAGGCCTGGGACTGCTGAATACATAGCTCCAGAGATCTGCTCTGGGAGCACAAACCTACATTTCATGGTGCTTTCATGATACTCGCATGACTACTGGGTTGGAAAGTTAATACAGGCAGAATTCCTGGAGAGACTGAGATTCCAGCCACTTGTGGGAAGCAGTGATCCATATCTGGCTACTCTGGGACAACAGCTTATACCTGCGTGCTCGGCCCACTGGTTAAGGCAGTAGAGACAGGCAGAGCAGCCAAAAAGCAGGGAAGAGCTATTTCCTCCCCCCAGGCACCAATACCATTCCCCTGCGACACCCAAAATTGCTTCAGGGGCTGAGCAGTTCCAGAGTAGAGCTTCTGGACACTAGAAGGCTCCATATACAAATACGAAATGCCAAAGGAACCTGGTCCAGAGTAAAATTAATATAACTCCAGAGAATGATTTAAATAACACGGACCTTACAACTCTTCCTGAAAGGGAGTTCAAAATAAAAATCATCAACATGCTAATGGAGGTACAGAAAGATATCCAAGAACTCAGGAATGAATTCAGGTCGGAGATCCAATCGCTGAAGAACATGATGGCGGGTATTAAAAGCAGGTTGGATACAGTGGAGGAGATGATAAAGAAAATAGAAACTAGAGAAGAGGAATACAAAGAAGCAGAGGTACAGAGAGAAAAAAGGATCCCTAAGAATGAAAGAATATTGAGAGAACTGTGTGACCAATCCAAACGGAACTATATTTGCATTACATGGGTACCAGAAGAAGAAGAGAGAAGAAAAGGGAAAGAAAGTGTCTTGGAGGAGGTAATTGATAAAAACTTCCCCATTCTAGGGAAGGAGATAGTCTCTCAGGCCATGGAGATCCACAGATCTCCCAACACAAGGGACCCAAGGAAGACAACACCAAGACATATAGTAATAAAACTGGCAAAGATCAAGGATAAGGACAAACTATTAAAATCAGCCAGAGAAAGAAATAAGATCACATACAAATGAAAGCCCATCAGGCTAACATCAGACTTCTCAGCAGAACCCTTACAGGACAGAAGGAGTGGCATGATGTGTTTAATGCAATGAAGCAGAAGGGCCTGGAACCAAGATTACTTTATCTGGCAAGATTATCATTTAACTTTGAAGGAGGGATTAAACAATTTCCAGATAAGCAAAGGCTGAGATAATTTACCTCCCACAAACCATCTCTACAGTCTATTTTGGAGGGAATGCTATAGATGGAAGTGTCCCTAAGGTTTAATAGCTGTCACCAGAGGAAATAAAGCCACAGTAAAGAAAGCAGAACAGCTAATTACTAAGCAAATGCAAAATCAAATTAATTATCCCCAAACTCAATCAAGGGATAGGCAAAGAATACAGAATATGATACCTAATATATAAAGAATGGAGGAGGAAGAAAAAGGAGGAGAAAAAGAAAAGAACCTTTAGATTGTGTTTGTAACAGCATCTTAAGTGAGTTAAGTTAGACTCTTAGATTGTAAGGAAATTAACTGTGAACATTTGGTAACCACGAATCTAAAGCCTGCAATGGCAATAAGTGCATACTTTTCGATAATCACCCTAAATGTAAATGGACTGAATGCACCGATCAAAAGACATAGAGTCACTGAATGGATAAAAAAACAAGACCCATCTATATGCTGCCTGCAAGAGACTCACTTTAAACCCAAAGACATACACAGACTAAAAGTAAAGGGACAGAAAAAGATATTTCATGCAACTAACAGAGAGAAAAAAGCAGGAGTTGCAATGCTTGTATCAGACAAAATAGACTTCAAAACACAGAAAGGAACAAAAGACAAAGAAGGACATTACATAATGACAAAGGGGTCAATCCAACAAGAACATATAACCATTATAAATATCTTTGCTCCCAACAAGGAGCACCCACATATGTGAGACAAATACTAACAGAATTAAAAGGGGAAATAGAATGCCATGCACTCATTCTAGGAGACTTCTACACTCCACTCACTCTGAAGGACAGATCAACCAGACAGAAGATAAGTAAGGAGACAGAGGCACTGAACAACACAATAGAACAGATGGACCTAACAGACATCTATAGAACTCTACACCAAAAAGCAACAGAATACACATTCTTCTCAAGTGCACATGGAACACTTTCAAGGATAGATCATATACTAGGCCACAAAAAGAGCTTCAGTAAATTCAAAAACAGTGAAATTGTACCAACCAGTTTCTCAGATCACAAAGCTATGAAACTAGAAGTAAATTACATGAAGTAAATGAAAAATCCCACAAACACATGGAAGCTTCACAACATGCTCCTAAATAACCAATGGATCAATGACCAAATAAAACAGAGATCAAGCAATATATGGAGACAAATAACAACAAGAATTCAACACTGCAAAATCTGTGGGATGCAGCCAAAGCTGTGCTAAGAGGAAAGTATATTGCAATACAGGCCTACCTCAAGAAAGAAGAACAATCCCATATAAGCAGTCTAAACTCACAACTAATGAAACTACAAAAGGAACAACACATGAGGCCCAAAGTCAGTAGAAGGAGGGACATAATAAAGATTAGAGCAGAAATAAATAAAATTGAGAAGAATAAAACAATAGAAAGGTTCAATGAAAGCAAGAGCTGGTTCTTTAAGAAAATAAACAAAATAGATAAACCCCTAGGCAGACTTATCAAGAAAAAAAGAGGGTCTACACACATAAACAGAATCAGAAATGAGAAAGGAAAAATCACTACAGACACCACAGAAATAAAAGAATTATTAGAAAATACTATGAAAAATTATATGCTAACAAACTGGATAACCTAGAAAAAATTGACAATTTTCTAGAAAAATACAACCTGCAAAGGCTGACCAAGGAAGAAACAGAAAATCTGAACAGACCAATTACCAGCAACGAAATTGAACTGGTAATCAAAAACCTACGTAAGAACAAAACTCCTGGACCACATGGCCTCACTGCTGAGTTTTATCAAACATTTAGTGAAGAGCTAATACCCAGTCTCCTTAAAGTTTTCCAAAAAATAGAAGAGGAGCCAATACTTCCAAACTCATTCTATGTGGTCAGCATCACTCTAATACCAAAACCACGCAAAGACACCACAAAAAAAGAAAATTACAGACCAATATCCCTGATGAACATAGATGCAAAAATACTCAACCAAATATTAGCAAACTGAATTCAAAAATACATCAGAAAGATCATCCATCATGATCAAGTTGGATTTATACCAGTGATGCAAGGATGGTACAACATTCGAAAATTCATCAACATCATCCACCACATCAACACAAAGAAGGACAAAAACCACAAATCATCTTCATAGATGCTGAAAAAGCATTTGACAAAATTCAACATCCTTTCATGATAAAAATTTTCAACAAAATGGGTATAGAGGGCAAGTACCTCAACATAATAAAGGCCATATACAACAAACACACAGCCAACATTATATGTAACAGCGAGAAGCTGAAAGCTTTTCCTTTAAGATCGGGAACAAGACAAGGATGCCCACTCTCCCCACTTCTATTCAACATAGTACTGGCGGTCCTATCCATGGCAATCAGAAAACACAAAGAAATAAAAGGCATTCAGATTAGCAAGGAAGAAGTTAAACTTTCCCTGTTTGCAGATGACATGATATTCTACATATAAATGCCTAAAGAATTCACTCCAAAACTACTAGATCTAATATTTGAATGCAGCAAAGTTGCAGGATACAAAATTAATACACAGAAATCTGTGGCATTCCTATCCACTAACAATGAACTAGCAGAGAGAGAAATCAGGAAAACAATTCCATTCACAATTGCACCAAAAAGAATAAAATACCTAGGAATAAACCTAACCAAGGAAGTGAAAGACCTATTCTCTGAAAACTACAAGACACTCATGAGAGAAATTAAAGAAGATACCAATAAATGGAAACAAATTCCATGTTCATGGATAGGAAGAATTAATATTGTCAAAATGGCCATCATGCCTAAAGCAATCTATAGATTCAATGCAATTCCTATCAAAATACCAACAGCATTCTTCAATGAACTAGAGAAAATTGTCCTAAAATTCATATGGAAACACAAAAGACCTCGAGTAGCCAAAGCAATCATGAGAAAGAAGAATAAAGCAGGGGAAATTATGCTCCCCAACTTCAAGCTCTACTACAAAGCCACAGTAATCAAGACAATTTGGTCCTGGCACAAGAACAGACCCATAGACCAATGGAACAGACTAGAGAGCCCTGATATAAACCCAACCATATATGGTCAATTAATATACGATAAAGGAGCCATGGACATACAATGGGGAAATGACAGCCTCTTCAACAGCTGGTGTTGGAAAAACTGGACAGGTACATGCAAGAGAATGAAACTGGATTATTGTTTAACCCCATACACAAAAGTAAACTTGAAATGGATTAAAGACTTGAATGTAAGTCATGAAACCATAAAACTCTTAGAAGACAACAGAGGCAAACATCTCCTGAATATAAGCATGAGCAACTTCTTCCTGAACCCATCTCCTCAAGAAAGGGAAACAAAAGCAAAAATGAACTCATAGGACTACATCAAACTAAAAAGGTTTTGTATGGCAAAGGACATCATCAACAAAACAAAAAGGCATCCTACAGTATTGGAGAATATATTTGTAAATGACATATCCAATAAGGGGTTAACATCCAAAATATATAAAGAACTTACACACCTCAACATGCAAAAAGCAAGTAACCCGATTAACAAATCAGGAAAATCTATCATAAAGACATATCATAAAGAGGATATGGAGAGATGGTTCTCCAAGGAAGAAGTTCAGATGGCCAACAGACACATGAAAAGATGCTCCACGTCACTAATCATCAGGGAAATGCAAATTAAAACCACAATGAGATATCACCTCACACCAGTAAGGATGGCCAGTATCGAAAAGACTAAGAACAACAAATGTTGGCGAGGATGTGGAGAAAGGGGAACCCTCCTACACTGCTGGTGGGAATGTAAACTAGTTCAACCATTGTGGAAAGCAATATGGAGGTTCCTCAAAGAAGTAAAAATAGAAATACCATTTGACCCCGGAATCCCACTTCTTGGAATATACCCAAAGAATACAACTTCTCAGATTCAAAATGACATATGCACCCCTATGTTCATCACAGCACTTTTCACAATAGCCAAGATATGGAAGCAACCTAAGTGTCCATCTGTAGATGAATGGATAAAGAAGAGGTGGTGCATATATACAATGGAATACTATTCAGCCATAAGAAAGAAACAAATCCTATCATTTGCAACAACATGGATGGAGCTAGAGGACATTATGCTCAGTGAAATAAGCCAGGTGGAGAAGGACATATGCTAAATGATTTCCCTCCTTTGTGGAGTATAACAATGAAGCAAAACTGAAGGAACAAAATGGCAGGATACTCAGAGACTCCAAGAATGACCTAGTGGTTACCAAAGGGGCGAAGTATGGGAAGGCGGGTTGGGAGGGAGGGAGAAGGAGACTGAGGGGTATTATGTTTAGTACACATGGTGTGGGGGATCACAGGGAGAACAGTGTATCATAGAGAAGGGACATATTGGATCTCTGGCAACTTGCTGCACTGACAGACAGTGACTGCATTGGGGTATGGGTGGGGCTTGATAATATGGGTAAATGTAGTAACCACATTGTTTTTTCATGTGAAACCTTCATAAGAGTGTATATCAATGATACCTTAATAAAAAAAAAAAGAAGCAGATCCCAGATGAAACAACACATCTCATAAAGGTTTTAGGAAATACTACACATCTGGGAATTAGATTTTTCAATATAATAAACCAGAAGAGTAAAAAAGCTTTTTCAAATAATTCAAGTAAAATGCTTACCCAAATTCAAAACAAAAATGTTACCATTGGAGAAACATAATCTTCACCTTCTTAGTTTTTCTTTTCAAATTAGAATTTAAGTTTTGTTAACTATTTAGTGTGTTTGTGTGTGTATATATATGTACATATACATATGTGTATACATATATACACACGCTATATGTACATAACATATATATATGTACACACTTTATATATACGTGTGTGTGTTTATATACATTTGTAACATTAGTGTTATATATGTCTAGATCTATATGAGAATTGAACCTATATGGAGATCTTTCTGGACTATTGGATTCTTTTATAAGAGCAACTTCAGGCAGAATATATATGACTATTTGATATTTCTGCCAGAGAAGAAAGGGTAAAACCTTGGGGGATGAATATATGAACTTTTTTGGAATGTTCATTTGTGCAAGGACCAATAGAAAGCATTATCCAAGAGTGGCAAATTAAAAAATATATAAATTAAACTTGGAAAGTAATAAAGAGAAGTCTGTGGTTTTAACCTTTGACTCTTACTACCTTTCTTTTTCCTGTTTAGCTTTTGGCTTTTCAATATGAGCACCCTCTCCTTGTGTCTCAGTCTCTTTTTCACAGGTGTCAACACCTTGTTGCTTTAGCTTTGCAAACTATACTACTTCTCAGTGTGAAAAATGTAATTTCAGAATAGCAGGTTATGCGGGTAAATAAACTTTACTCTCCACACAGTGTACATTTACATTGTAATGAGTGTCACGATCATTGCTTTGGGAATGAGAGAGTTCAGGTGATTTGAATGAAGAACACCATAAAGTGATATTACTAAGAAAGACACATAAAAATCTATCATAAAGACAGGATGGTCGGAGACCTTTTTTCCAGGGTAAAAGGGGCCACTTTGTCCCTAGGTAACAGGCTTTTTCTCCTATTGGATTGACAGAGATTAGGTAAGAGACAAGATACTTGTCCCTGTCTGAACAAGGGGCCAAAAAAGTTGCCCAGAGAATAGAGCAACTGAACTACAGCATGTTTCATGTGTTAAGAAAGCAAGGCTCTCTCAGTGGGTCTAATACTTCCCATCCATATATGGTAGTCAGTCTGGGCTTCTAACACATTCCACATGCCAGACCAAACTCCAGAAGAAAGGAGTAGTTGACAAGTTTTTTTTCTCTTAGGTTTTCATATGAGAATTGATATAGAATTTTTTCCACAAAAACAAAAATGCACCAGGAAATTTGAAATTTCACAAAGAAGCACAGAGACATTTGCGGTAGGAATCAAGTTAAGGCAGATTTGGCATATAGCTATGGCAATATTTGAGTTAGATTCATTCTAGATCAAATTGTATCTGATAAATAAATCTGCAAAAAATACTTTTTGGCTATATCAGATTTAAAAATAATCAGAGGGAGTAAGTTTTATGAATAATAATCTTTCCACTGCCCTGAAATACTTCAAAAAATATTTAAAAACATGCAAACATGAGAGAAAGTTTGTTTACCAGGAATGTGACAATGTGCTACTCTTACAAGGTTTTCATGTTATTGAGGCCTTAGCCCTCCCTTTATATCCAATTTTCTACCCCTTCATAATGGCCCTATATTCCCAAGGGATATTCACTGAAGAAAATAGCCTCTGGCTTTGACTCTAATAGTGTTAGTAGTTGCTTTTATTTTATCTGGCATGGTTGGAAAACTCTCAGTAATTATAATTGAGCTAAAAATAAAAACCCATTGTTTCCCCACTTATGATGATGTTCATTCTCATTGCAAAAAGTGGTAAAATAAGTAATGATTTTTTTAAGCCATCACCAGGTAATGTGGAAATGTTTTATAGTATGATGGCATTCCAGCATCCTGATGTAAGACTGTCTAGAAAGATATGAAAGAGAAACTAACCAAAACAAAACCCCAATCTCCAAGGATGTTCCCTACATGCAACTTAGACATTTTCTGTCATAATAAGGACAAAAGAGAAAAGGTCTAATTTAAGAGCTATGTCGTTTATTTTCATATCATCTATTTCTAGGAAGCAGGTGGTGTATTTGCTTTCAGTATATGTGCCAAGAAGTGCATTCCTTTAAGATACACACGCTCTTATTTTAAGGAGGAATATGTTGTTTCTGAATTTTCAGGGTAATTCTACCATGTTATAATTTGGGTATTACCTACATTTGATAGCCCATGATCTTCTCCATCTGCTTCTGTTTTCACAGATTGATAACTTTGATTTTCAGCCTGGGCAAAAGAGTAACATAATTTCTATTTTGGATAACCATGTCATCTTAGTACTTCAGTGACAGTATTGACATACATATATATGCACATTTTAGCCAGAGTGTCAATATCTGTTTATTGTGATTCACCATGGAAATGTTCCTCTACTGAGGACAAGAGCACTTTTTACTTGCCATATTTTCTGTTGAATAAGTGTCACAGTGAGATGCTTCTTTTGCTAAAATGTCTAAAGCAGTACATGGTTCTCTGCTCTCACTGTACACAGACTATATTAATATCAACAAATGGGTAGTTTTTCCTTTGAGACTTTTTAAGGGCAACTCACAGACAGGAAATGTAACAAGGATTAAAAAAATTTGAGGTAAATTTTTAAAAATCTTTCTAAGATTAATGAAGAAAAATGATGTAACTTCAATTTTCTGGAAACATTTTCCAGAAACTAATGTTTGAAAGGTTATATGACCGAGTCAATAACTTGAAGTTTTTAATTTTACAAGAATTATGTAAGGTTAAAGCTAAGAAACAGAAAAGATATCAAAGAAAAGAGCATCATCCAGGCTTATTTCATTTTTAATAAAATCACAGGCAACACTCTTTCTTTTTGTCATATTCTCTTGGCTACTAAAAGTATGTTTTCTTGCCTTATCTCCACAGTCCTACTTCACTAACCATGCCTTAGTTATTTTTTGTTGTCCTCACAGCAGTGTCTTAATCAAAGGCAGCATTCAATATAATTCTAGTAAATTATGTAGATTTATGGAAGCATCAAGAAGTAGTAGGTGTGACAAAAACATGGAGTGTACAGAGTAGTGGAATATAAGGATGAACAAGTACACCTGGTTAAAATTGTAAAATCCATTGAAAAATATGGTAATTATGGTTTTATTCTATATGCAATGGGGAAAGACTAGGAAACTTTTCTATCATAGGCTTCACTTGATTGGATCTGTGTTTGAGAAAGTTTTCTGGGTACAGGGTAGAAATGGATTGAATAAATGAAAGTAGGAAGCAGGACAACATATTAGTAGTGGGTCAGGTAACTCAGATGAAGAACTAAATAAGGAAGTGGCAAAGGGACAAGATTTCAGAGGCAAGATCAACAGGGTTTGGTTGTTAAATGGTTGTGACTGAGGAGAGGGAAGTGTTGACTTTAAGATGATTCTGAAATGAATTAGATATATAATTGCTTGTTCAGTTCAGATTTCAAAAAATTTGGAATGAATACCTAATACATACTCGTGAAGTACTTTACTACCTGTATTCACACACACACACACACACACACACACACACACACACACACACACACACACACTTCTAATTATTATGACAAAATCTGAGATTTTTGTATTTTTGTCACTTTTATGTACACTCATTTTTTTCTTTTCATTTTCTTCTTATCTTTTTTAACCTGGTATACTCAGGAATATTCTGCACTGGAAAATATGAACTATTTCTAAAAACATACTTGTTTAAACTTTCTGAGCAAGGATTTTTTTTTAATTAACAGCAACCAGGGGAGAACCTTGATTGTCCCACATCCCTACCCCTCTATACCTCATTGTTCACCCTAACCAACATCATTATCCACATCGCTTTGCTCATAGTAGGAGTATGAGAAATATTTAACTATTTTGTTTTGAACTCATGGCAAACTCTATTATCTAGCATGTTCTATGAAATACAGTGATTAATAAATGATAGCATATTACCATTGTTCAAAGAATTTGAGTACAATAAAATGTACAAAACTAAAACTTCAGTAAATATGAATCTTCTATCTACTTCAGTGCTTTTGATTAATAGAAAAAGACCAGTTAGCTCCCAATGTTAGTGAACAGAAATGCCAATATATGAAGGTCTGGTTAATACAACACAGATAATGAGTTATACCATGAAACTGTGAGATGTTGATGTGCTAAAAATTATTTTAGGATCCTTGATGATGTTAATGAAATTGATAGCCTCTGCTGACAATAAGCACTTCAAAAAAATCAGAAAATATGTTATTGCAATGCAGAAACAACTTTATTTATAGGTATTTCACTTAATACAGATTACACACACTTTATACACTGAAATTACAACAGATACAACCAGTATTAATGTCTACACATATTCCAGTTTAAAGATGCTCTATAATACTCATTCCAATATATTCACACAAAAACCTTATCTTTTTTAAAACTACAGCTACAAATAGCAAAGCAAAAATAAAACTTCAAAATTGTTGTGAATGCTCTCATATTTTAAATATTGACAATTTTAATATCACACAGGTTTTCTTCAATTGCCAATCTTACTATTAGCTTCAGTCAAAAGCAGAAATGATAATAAATTGTACACATTGCCCAATCTGAACACTGACCCTATCCTTATAAATATTTCTGTGATTTATGTCTATCTGTAGTTCACATTGAGCTGTTTATGAAAATGTATGTGTGTATATACATACATGGGTAGGTATGTATATGTTTATGGAAAATCCATATCTCAGTCTTTTGATGGAAACATAAACCAACAAATTTAAAGACATATGAAACTAAAAATCTGACATCGTGTAGAGAACTACTTGTCTTTTTTATGGTTTCATAGGTATTAAAATTAAGTAATGTATTAATGCAAAAATAAGGAGGATTATTTTAATGGACTTTTTGGTATATGTTTTACTTATACCAACTAAGAGGGATTGACTATTACTGAAGGAAAATTTATCTTAGCTTTTTTCATGCAAAAGAAGTAGAATCTGCAATAGTACTTATACAGGAAAAAGCAATTTAACTTTTTAATGTGTAATATAGTGTTACTGGGTATATGGTCATTCAGAAAACAGGGAAACTTTATGAAGACAAATACTGCAGTTGCATGAAGTAAAATAATTTGAATAAAAGCAAAAATTCACATGGGCACATATTCTGAATGCAGTGAATATGACAGGAGTTTTATTAAATAAAAGGTAATGTATAGGATGATATAAGGGTGATTATAGTTTGGAAGTGAGGCATAAGGGCTTAAAAGGAGAGAGAATAATATTGTAAATGAAGATGTATAACCTTTGAACAAATTGTACTTAGGTTGAAGTTTAAATAGCTTTTTTCTGCCAGAAATTTGGCAAACATAAATATACACACATATGTGCGAACATGTGTGCTTATACATACACTATCCCATTTTAATACCACTATACTTCAATTACTTAAACATCAAGTTAAAATGAATTTTCCTCTAGACACACAATTAGGCATATGATTTCTAGAGTTTAGTATGTTTACCTTTCAATTCTCACACCTAAACTTAGTTGTATATTCCTCACTTTTACTTATGTGCATTTTGAAATAAATGTGTGTAAAGCTTTATAACAAATAAACTTTATACGGATAAAGTTGAATTGTAACACCATGTGGAATTTTGCTCTCAAATGTTAACAGTTACTCTTAGTTCAGATAATGATAACTTTATATAGCATGCCAAACTTTTTCCTACGTAAAATGAAACAGTTATAATATTATTCCATAATATTAAAGTTTGTATCTTTATAAAGTCAGTCAATTTGTCAGGTAGGAAAAAATGTCCCCATGTTTAGTGAAAAGTTGTATTTTGCCTCCAGATGTTTTGGTATCATGTAGACAAAGCCATGATACCTATCTATAAGAGAACTCAACATCTTTTCTTCAATAGCTGCATTTGTGTGAGAAAAATGTAATTATTCAATCTGAACAGCATACATAATGTACCCAATTTTCTGCAAAAATGGCATCTAATACATAGTTCTGTATGATATGATGAAAGGAATAAAATTAATAATGAAATATAATCTCTCACTTAAGAGCTCATAGATTAGTTGCCAGAATCCAGGTAATTCCATTTTTGTGAGCTTTTTCTCACCTTGAATATGAGATTAGGTCTGTGTTCACATACCAAAAGAGCTGGTCAGTTTTTTTTTAAATTTGAGTTATTTCACGGTTGTGACACTGAGCAACTATTCAAGCTGCATATTTCAATTACTGGAACTATTTTTATGTGAGGTAGAAGTGTTTATGAACAGTTCACTTCAGTTATAATGTATTACTGAAATGGTGATTTGCACTGATTTTGATACTGAAGTAGAACTGATATGTAATAAAGCAAATAAGTACATTTTAAAGTTTATTTTGTGGAAAATATTTTTTTCTACCAGAGTTAATTTCTACCATCAAATAGACTAAAAGTGGTAGTATTTAAATTTTTCTCTAATTAAGTATCTAATGAAAAAATTTTGTTAGCTGATGTTTTTGCAAAGTGTTAAGACAAAAAGAATGGAAATGCTTTTTTAAACTGTGTTTCAAAGATAATAACATTTTATGAAGTAAATAAATGAATAACAAATACAAGGATCCAAGACAAGGGACACGCAGATATTTCTAAGACAGCCATTGAAATAGTTTTTCATTATAAATCAATTTGACTACCTGAAACCTATTGGATTGTGATTTTCTTCTCTTGACAAAAAATAAAATTACTCCTAAGTGGATAGTAACTGTGTATATATGAATAATTAAATATAATTTCTTCAGAAGAAACAGTTAAGGCAATTTTAACTGAGAATATCTAGAACATGAATAAGGTAAGACTTGGTTATGTGACTTCTTGGAAATAATTAAATAACTTAGTTGTTTCTTCTGAGGAATTTTTGTCAGAAATTTAGATGACATTCCTTTTAACTAAAAAAGCTTTTCCATCAGACTTGATATTTTCACTGAGAGGTTAATCTCATGGTGGAGATATATAGCATGTGTATTACACTATCAACTAATCAAGCTATACTATTGCATGAATTTGTCTAATCATACATCTATAAAAATAAACAATATGTATAATAATCCATTATCACTATGTGTAAACAATCCTGCATGTATAGCTTATAATATAAAAAGAACAGAAAAATTCCGTAATTTTAAAGTGCACCACTTCCAATGGCTATAGAGCCTTTAAACAGAATTACTAATTAAGTTGTAAAGAGCATCTTAGTAATATAGTTTGAAATAAAAACAAATAAATTTAAAATTCTTTATCTAAAATCTATCTCCACTTTCCTAAATCTTTCTACACTGAAAAGTATTGCATGACAATAGAAATAAGGGCCAATGACTACTCTAGAATTTAAAATCTATTCCTAATTCTGAGTACCACATAAAACCATGGATGTCACATATGAACATCCATAATGCACAAAAAAACAAATTGCACGATAGTTCTTTTAAAAAATAGTAATTATATACAACCCATACAGCTTGATATTATCACAGCACCTTTGAATATGCTAGAAACTTAAATATAAATAATATTTAAAACAAACATAAGCTAAGCTTCACGAAATCTAAGAAAATACATCTATTACACAAGAGCACTTATAGAAAGTATTTACAGAGTGTGGCTTAAGTTCATATAAGATTTCTTAAGATCTGCTTGTCCTGTAGCATTTCTGTTAAGATCAGGCTTCATATCACACCTAGCTAGACACACAATTACAAAATCTAATTAAACAGTAACGAGTACAGGCAGCAAAATAGTAAATGGAAGCAGTATTACTTTATGTGGATGAAAAGATTAGTAAATATTGTACAAAATAGTGGTTTATTGACTGAATCTAAATTCAACTTTAAAAAATTCTAAAATATATGTATTCTCATTGATAATGTGGACAGGGTGGACAACACAGAAAACAAGATGTATACATACAAGATTAATTAACAGATATAATTCAAACTGTTTTATAAATTTTAAATTTTAAATATTTGAAAATAAAAATAACTTAAGAAATGTAATGGCTCGAATATCCTACTTCTGAAAATAAACTTTTATATTTAAAGTAAAGTGAGGAAATGCATTTTACATTTTCCTTTTTTCAATTTATGCACTGCAGATTTTTTAAAAGGAAAATAAGACTTCTCTGAGTGTTTGCAGGGGTGAAAGTATAGAGCACATTGTAGTTCATCAATTATACAGTCTACTTAATATTCAATAGATTAAGTTAACCAAAAGTTCCTTTTCTTTATCTATGACAACTAGTTTTAAGATTTGTGTTTCTTCTGTCTTTCTCTATTTGCTGAGTAGAATAAAAACCAGAGAGACCATTAGGTCTCTCAATTGGGAAAGCACCAGTAGTCTATTAAACCAACACAAGAAATGGGAAGATATCTGAGAACTTCTAAGCCAAACATGTAAATATAACAATAATTAAATTGAAAGTGCCACCAAGTCAACTGATAAGAGGGAACCAAGTAGGAACATACATAATTTTGTTCTCTGTGGCTTTTTTGGAAAACTAGTTTCAGTGCTATCCACATTGCTCTCAAATGATAATGTTTCCTCAAACATAAGCAAAGGAGAGATAAACATAATTAATAATCAAAAGTAGAATCCATTTTCAACTGTGGCCCAGTTTTAAATACAGTTAAATCTCAATCATCATTGGTTTGTACATAAAGTAAATAGTTTCGCCTCAAAGAGCAGGAAAAAAATTAACTGTGAAGTTCCTTTTTCAAAGTTGTATTCTGAGAGATGGACTCACTTGCAGCTTTAAAAATAAAGTTTCATTTTTCTTCTTCTGCAAATTCAACAACCAAAAAATTATTGAGGATTTTTTTAGACCCTAGAAAACTACTACAAAACATTTTTGTCTTCATATACATATACAAAGAAGTACTTAGGACTTTTTCTTATTACAGCATAAAGGAAAGGGTCACTGAAGTGGAAGAAAAAGGAGATATTCTCCCTTAGCTCACAGAGTGTGCAGGAAAGGCTAGACCAGGGTGGTCATGACACAAGCATTTAAAATGCATTTACATAATAATTTTATATGCAAACTGTCATGAAGCCACAGTGGTTTATTATGGGACATTTGAAATACTGATTCATTTTCTTGGGTATCATCATTTTATTCACAATTAAATTTAAACTATGGATTTTGGAAACTCCTACTCTTAGTACATCTTGGTACCTGCAGGGCACTGATTCCTGGGGGTATAGTAAGTTAGCTCAATTTTGACATTCCTTGGAATGATGTGAATTAAACTTAAATATTTAATTTATTAGGAAGAAATGAGAGAGGAGTTATGAAGTTATTCTACATGAAAAACTTTCACAAAGGTAAACTTTAAGTATTTTCCTACAACAGTTGTTTATAAATATGTGATACAATATTATAACTTACATGATATTTCACATTACCAGTAAAATAGTTACACTCACAGTCATTATAGTTAACTAACTAAAGTTTAAAAAGAAGTATGTTCAAAGAACTTGACATTGAAGGTACAAGAAATTATGTACTGAGTAAATGGAAACACTAAATTTTAACAAAAATCTCTTTAAAACTATTACCTACATATCAAATATCCAAGAATTACACTGATACAAATGCTAAATAGAGCATATACCTTTTCTAAATACCTTTACATCAAAGAAAACTCCAAATAATATACTCATATAATGTTCATACATAATAGATCATATCCTATTCCTACTTTGCAAGGTAAAATTATACACAATAAATCATTTGAATGAAAATCCAGGAAACATGTGCTATGTCATGATTATAAGGGTCCTTTATACTCCCCTTGTCCCAAGAAATCAAGTTTAAAAAAAAAATTATGTTAGTGCTATCAAGTCATAAGCAGCTTAAAGAATATAGTGTAACATTGGAACCAGTCATTCTTTCCTCAATAAAATATACCCAATTTGAGGCATTTAGTCATTTGCATAGGAAGTGACTTAATCAACATACTGTGAAAGATGACTTAATTTTAAAGGACAAATTACTCAAAGTAATGAAATATACTCATAGTTTAATGTTAGAGAAAGAAAATAGATGTGACTATTTAGATGTGACTCTAGTACCTTATAATTTACCTAAGTAGTTTCAAAATTAAGATAAAATATTTTAAAATATCCTATCTAAATCCTTGTTCCTACTTACATAGACTGGATTTATGTTTCATTATGCAAGAGCTATCAATACATATTTTTTAAATATCAGGGAGTATAAAGAACTTTACATTCTTCTTTTGACAGATAAAAGTAGAAAGAATGTTTTTTTCAATATTTATAGAAAAAGAAAATTTGATTACCACAAAAAAGAATTGTTTAATGATTAAAGTGGTGGAACAACATGATTACAATCAACATAGAAATCCAATAAGATTATTTTTTATCATCCAGATTTTAAGCATTGTGATGGGTGGTTTTAATCACTTTCTCAGCAACACTGTATTAGTGAATTTTTTTTAAGAAAATGAGCTAGTGTTTTCTTGTTTTTTTGTTTTTGTTTTTGTTTTTTGGTCTCTAAAAAAATCTCTTGCCCTGGATACCTTTCAGAGGGTAGCTTGGATAGTTCAGCTTCACTTCCAAACTCCCAGAGATGATGTTTAAACTCTTCAGCAATCAGATAGGGCAAGTAATTCCATGCTTCATAATCAATACATTAACCACCAGTTCATAACCCAAGACACCATTATATTGCATCAAGTTTGTTGACATTTGGAGCAAGCAAAAGGAGAAACAGTATGAAAAAACTCTTTCATTACACTGCACTGTTTCTTCCACAAATTTAAAATTTTGCACAATTAGAGAAAACGTAAGCATAAGATTCAGTGGCATGCCGTTTTTAAGGTGATTTTTGTTTTGCTTGCCTTTATAATGGGAAATCCAGATTACAAAATTAATTATCTTAACCAAAATTTTAAGTCACATATCATTGGAATTTTTGGAAGGGGAATGGAATTATGTTGTTCCTAGAAAGTTATATCTCACTGCAGATTTCAATAGTTGATGTCTTGGAATCAGTCTAGGACAAGAAAAATAACATGTTATCAAAATCAGATGGTTGTGTTCAAGGAGTTTCAATTGCCAAGCATGCTACATGGCTAAAATTTATTTCTCAAATACAGATGCACAAAATCAAAGTTACTGATTTTAACAATAGTGAATATTGTTCCCATCACAAGTTAACTCAGACTTCTGTTACCATTTTCAATCCATGTATGATATTTATACAGCATGGTTGCATGGATGAATTATAACCATTCAAATCTTCCACCATTTTTACCTAATTTCTGAAACCACAAGACTATTCTAACTCTAATCACAGAAATTTGTTAAAGTGTTTTTGTTTTTGTTTTTTTGAAAAGAAGTATCTAATACATGTTTAAAACAGTGACTGGTACATAGAAGTCCCTCAAAAAATGGTACTTTCATTTTTATTCTATTCTTCAAGTGTATAATCTTTTGTAATATTTTAATGTTAGACCTGTGGTTTTAGCAGTATATCTCTTTTATATGACAATTATCAAAATTGATTCTAAAATGGTTATACCCACTGTTTTTCTAGTCAACCAAATGTTTTCGAAACAACCAAATGTTATCTTCATGCTGTGAAAATTGTTAATTGAAGGTCAACTGTAGAAACAACTTTTAAATTTCATGTTTTTCATTGTTACTATTCTATATACCAAAATACCTTCCATATTACTAGTAAAAATTCATACTAAAGAAGAGCATCATTACCCCAGCCTAATGATTTTATGCAATAGATATATATCTAATGAATGTTCCATATTTTCTCAGAACACCAGAGTCAGAAAAAAATATAGAAAATATTGATTCCCTTTTTAAAATATGAAATTTCTCATAAATCTCCTTTTATCTTATGGCCTTTAAGGACCATTTCATTTGTTTACTTTCCTATTTCTATTCAGATGAGTAATGAACTACCTGTAAATAGCACCCTTTGAAAAAGGTGTTTCTCACTTCACTTAAATTCAATTGGAGTATCTTTGCCATCTTCAAACAATAGTATTTTATCCCACTGTTAGAATTTCCTTAAGGAACAATGAATTTTCATCACATTAGCTGACACCTTTCCCTCATTTTGTAAGATGTTTCTTTCAAAAGAAGACATCTACTGAATTTTTAAATACATGAGTTCTTCTTCAGTGCTTGTTAGCATTCTGTAACATGAGCGAATATAAGATGCCTCCTCTGGCATTGATCAGAAAATGAAGAGTATATAGATTCAAGTTATTTTTAGTACCATTTTAATCTGTTCAAGTTTACCAATTCATGCCCAAAGATATATAGTAAGTAATCTGAAACAATTAATGACAAAAAATATACGACTTACCTTTTTTGTTAAGGTGTGAAAAAAAACAGAATAAGTTATCAGAGAACTCACTGACTCTAAAATAGTACTTTTATCTAGTAAGTACCTAATGATAACCAAAAACTTACTTTCATTAGCATTTACCTTTCTTATTTTGTCTATCTTATGAAGTCATTTTTCCTGTATTTAGGAAAATATCTTTTAGATAATGAAATGGAATCCCGTCATGGAAAAAGTGATTCATTTTATTGATTTTAAAGGGTTACAAAGTATCAAAAAATTTTAAAAAGAGGAAGATATTTAGAAAATACTTCAATATTTTTCTTTCTTCCATGCCTTGCTTACTGTATGTTTACATACTTAAGTAAAATAAGTCTAGCTAATAAAACATCTCCACGCCTTCAAGAAGAGTTGAAACCAGAATTTGCTCTCTTTAACAAACTTCATGAGCCAATCTACTGAAAATGATGATCTGCCAGTGCAATTCACAAACCCCACCCTTTGTATACATTTTTAAGTGAGTCTTAAATTTAGTTCAGGGAAAAGTGCTATTAGGATACACAACACAAATAGGTATTCATAAAGGACACTTTTCTGTTGAGAAACGTGTCCAATAAACAGAATAATAGTAATAAGAATTAGAAAATAAAAGCAACCTTTTGTATGGCTGAATGTAAACAAAAACACACCCTGAGGAGATGTTAAGCATCTACAGTGCTTGCCACCCACCTAAGATCCGCCTAGGTAGGAAAACACCAGGCTCATTCCAACTGTAGAAATAACCACTGCCCTGTAAACTCATTAACTCTTACCTGAAATCCTCTACACAGAGACTAGCGCTCTAGTTTACCATTTATGATAGCATAATTATGGACCTATCAACTATATTCCAATCAAAAAATGTATCTACAATTGAATTAGGATCCGACCTTCACTTTGTGATTAAGAGAGAAAGGTTGATGTTATTGTATAATTTAACTGTGCATATCCTTGAATGATCTCGATTCTTAAAATTATTTCCTAACTTGTGGTAAATTATTTTGTTATTTTGAATCCTGATAAACTTCCTTAAATCTCTAACTTTGGTTACACAAAACCTGTTTGACTTTCACATTACAAGCATCGTATTAAGCCTGAATAAGTTTTCAAACTCTTTATTCACTGAAACTGAGAAGAAGACCTTTCAGGAGTAATGCAGACAAAATACTAAAGTCAACATGTGGCATGAGTTTGAGAGAATAAATGTAGATAAATTCCATCACTTGACTTTATTAAGGAAATAACCAAACTTAAACAATTTATTTCTGCATTTCTAGATAAATTTTTCTTTATTTCTTCACAGAACATAGATAAAAATCACTCTATAAACTTTTCTTTTCATAAATTTATTGGGTTTTGAATTACTGTACATAGATTTCTTGGATCTTAATATGCCCACACTTTCCTCTGGGCCCATTGGAAAAAACAAACATATTTCATTTTCCAAAAGTCATTATCTTTTAAGAATGTCTCCTGAAGGGCTCTGAGTCCTTGCGTAACTTTGCAAATACTTAAATGAATATCTAAAATAGAGATCTCATATATATTTTGTTCTCTTGCTTGAAGATGAGAGTGAGAAGCATGCCTTCATTTTGCTAATCCCATTCTTGTTATATTGTGTGAATATAGATTTTATGAATCAGTATAATGGTGCATTCCTAATCTAAAAGTGACATTCTCTTTTTATTGTGGGGGTTTGGGAGCATAGCAAGTAGGGAGGATATCTTGACGCTATTTTGTTATCCTGGGCAAACAGATTTTTCCCAAGTGAAGCTGGGATTCTTGACACCATTAAGTATTAAGACCTGCTTATCACATTCTAAAAAGCTTTACTGAGATGTACCTAGCCCACATGTTCTGATCCTCATGCACACAATGGTGCTGAGGACAGTGCCATGACCCTTTATTTTGGAGTTGTCCAGTATATTCTCTAGCAAGAAGTATCATACTGCCATCTACAGATAGCATTGCCCTTATTATAATCATCACTCTGCACCCAATGACAGTAAGTTATTTTTCTCTGATTTTCTGTCAAATGTAAAATAAGTGTATGTACCTTTGGATACTACTGAACGATATGATAGTTTTGATCCTTCCTTGAAGTCAGTAGATTCTGCAAAATTCTACTTCAACTGAAAATAATTTTAAAAATAAAATAAAGTTTAAAAGGTTATTTAGAAACTTGGATTACCTACCATTCTGTTGTGCACAGACACAGGGGTCTTGAAAGTTGTCACTGGATAGCTGCACTCAGAAACACTGTAGGGATCAGAACTGCTGGAGGAACACTTGGAGATGGAATCGCAGGCCACAAAAGTATTATCAAGCGGCAGTTCCTGGATGATGTGGTGCTTCGAATTCAGGGGAGTTTCAGGCTGGATCTGGAAAGCAGGCTGTGGAGAGGCAGATTTGTAGTGCCGGGCCAAATCAGGGCTATCAGGCTTGAAAGTCGTAGGTGTAGTTCCCCAGTTGTACTTGCCCATGGTTTGCTCTTCCAGCTCAATGGGCAGGTCCAATGTGATGCTGTTGCCATCATTGTCAGCATCATCCACCTTGGTTTCTTCAATATGGACAAAATTAAGCAGCAAGTTCTTAGGGGCATGCTTCTTCTTCTTCTTTTTCTTCTTCTTCATCATTATCATCTGCCTGCTTTCTGGGTTTGGAGTAACCCATTCAGAATTCTGCTTGTTTTTCTGAGCAGCCTTAAGGTGTGGTGACTGGCGGCACCGTACTACAGCAGTAATGAAAATAACAAGGATGACAGTTATAGTACCAGCAACAATGGCAACCATGATCTTGACGTAGTCACTGGTTGGTGAGGTTGCATCTGCTGTTTCGATATTTTGGGTCACTGGTGTTTCAATGTTTTTGCGCACTAATTCATGAATCAGTGTAGCATTGGTCACTGACTCATTCACGAATAGATTAATAATTACAACATTGAAGAGTGAATCGGGTTGTCCTAAGTCTTTAGCTTTGACTACCAGTCTGTGTAAACCGAGGTCTGCAGCAATGCATTTATCCTTCAGTGTAATGTTGCCTGTTGTGTGGTCAATTATAAATAGACCTTTTGTGTTTCCTCCTACAATGCTGTAATGAAGCTCTGCATTCATGCCAGTATCATTGTCAACAGCAACTACCGTGAAGACCACTGTGCCTGGATTCGTGGATGGCAGAACCAATTCATAGGAGTAGTTGGAAGAAGGGACAACAAAAACTGGTTTGTTGTCATTGACATCAACCACATTTATGGTCACTTTGGCAGTTGAAGAACGTGATACCCTACCACCATCCTCAGCCTTAACATAGAAAGTATAAGATTCTTGTTTTTCTCTATCAAATGAAATATTCGGTCGGATCACACCAGTCTGTGGATCAATGGTGAAGTCATCATTCACATCTAAAATGGAGAGAGTGACTGCAGAATTTTCTCCATAATCAGGGTCAGTTACAGTGATTAGTCCTACTGTGCCATGTCTTGGAAGGTTTTCTGGGACATAGAAGTTGTACTCATTGTGAGTGAAAATTGGACTGTTGTCATTCTGATCAAGAACCGTCACTAAGACAGTGGCATTGGTTGTTAAAGGTGGTATCCCATTATCTTTTGCCAGAACTGTGAAGGAATATTTTTCTTGTTTTTCTCTGTCCAGTTTCTTTACTGCTGTCAGAATGCCTGTACGGTAATCCAGGTTGAATTCAGATGGCGCATCAGCACCTAGCAGGTAACTGATCTCAGCATTACGCCCGCTATCTGCATCAGTTGCACTTATTTTTGTCAACTGGGCACCAGGAAAGTTGTTCTCAGGAACGGAAATACTTATGAAAGGCTGGGTGAAAACTGGAGCATTGTCGTTTTCATCTTTCACTTTGATGAGGAGCATGGATGATTGATTCAAAGGGGGTTTGCCAGCATCTGCAGCTAGTAATTTAATGGCATATTCTCTTGTGGACTCATAGTCAAGATATGCAGCAGTCTCCAGGAGGAACTGATTACTGAACACTGGCCTTAATCTGAAAGGAACTTCATGATCTGTGAAGCATGTCACTCTACCATTATGGTCAGCATCTTTATCTGTCACAGTTATGAGAGCAATTTTGGTGTTGAGTGGAGCATTTTCTGAAAGAACCACAGTGCCATTGATTGGATTGACGATGTATCTTATGTCAATTGATGGAACATTATCATTGATATCTGTAACATTTACTAGCACCATTGCTCTGGCTGGCATCAATCCACCATCACTGGCCAAAACCAGTAACTTGTGGTTCGGCGATTCCTCCCTATCCAGTGGTTCTTTGATTGTGATAAGTCCAGTGGTAGTGTTGAGATGAAATAGCCTCTTGGCGATGTTGGAGACTAGATTGCTGAAAAAGAAGTTAATCTTGGCATTTTCACCTATGTCAGCATCTGTAGCATGGAGCTGCGTCACTGATGTACCTACAGGAGCATTTTCTGGTATACTGACTTCAATCTCACTCTCCTTGAAGACTGGGTGGTTGTCATTTGTATCAGAAACACTTATTTGCAAAATAGCAGTACTGGATCTTTGAGGAAAGCCACCATCTTCAACCTTTACTTTCATTACATATGTATCCTTCTCTTCCCTGTCTAACTCCTTTTGAACAATCAGCTGTGGCATCTTATCTCCTTCTGGTGTTTCAATGACATCAAGCCCAAAAATACTTTGACCCTGGAAAACATAGAATGAAAGGTATTTTAACGTATGCTATTATGTAATGAAACCAGTTTTCAATTTCTTGAAGCCCATGGCATAGGACCAGCTCAGGAATAGGTGCCAGAAGACTTGAGGTCTAAGCCCTAAGTATGCCTATGACTAATATTTGGAGCACAGCAAATGCTTAACATCTCTAGGCATTTGTAAAATTAGAGAGTTGTGCTAGAAGATATTCTGAGAGTTTTTTGGTTAACAACATTTTAGGGTAATAAATGTAACTCTGTGTAAACTATTAAAGTTTTTGAAAGGAAGAACTATGTCGAATTTTAAAAGAATTATTGTTGTTTCATAGGGTGAATGAAGTTATACATGAATTAACCATGGTTACTCCAAATGAATTACAATATTTTATTGTAGATTTCAGTTGTCCAGAATGCCTTTTCACCATCAAAAGTAACAATCAAATGTAACATATTCATCCAAGACAAAAGCACACACCTAGTAACACCTAAAACCTTTGGCAGAAGGAGAAAATACACAAACTCTGGTAAGAATAAAACTTACATAAAATACACAGAATTTCCTTTTTTTTTCTATAGAAACAAATGTTAAAAGTGAAATTTTCTTGGAAATCAATAACACAAAGTGTCAAAGACAATGGAATGATTCACATGCCAAAATGTAAAATTAGAAAACATAGCTTGAAACAGCAACTGTTTTCCCTTCATGCCCATGAAGTCAGATTATGGGACTGTTTCTTAAAAGCAGTCTCCTCTGGTTCTAGCTTCCCCCAAATCCGCCAAGCAGGAGGTTAAGTTAATAAAAAATTGTAAAATACTTAATATACATAGGCTCTCTTAATTACTGCTGCTTATCAGCACACAAAGGGTCTCATACTCTTAACAACTCATTTAAATAGCCAGTTATCTTAATTTTGACTAAGTATAATTTATCAAAAGAAAATAAAAAAATTTTAAAGGGCCCTCTCTAAATTACAATAAGATGAACTCTACACAGATACACAGTCATCTTGCTAGCTGACTGGCTCTCGGGGGTAATCCAATCCAATTGTTATTTTAGCACTGTGACAGAAATGAGTATGACAAGATACTTGGAGGCTGTAAAGATCAGAAGAGGACCTGAAGATTCTTATTACATGGGTGACTTATGATTCTTTTTACACACACATACACAACACACACACACAATAATTTTTAATTCGTCAATGCATTTTTTTAAACAAAAGTTGCTCACATGTGGCAAGGATCAGTTATTGATCTCTCACTTATGTGACCTGCCATAAAAGAACAGGATAATATCTGAAGGTTTTATTCATAATTTTGTAATACCAGTGTTAAAACAAGACTCTAAAAGTTAGAAACTAATAAAGGACATCACATTTTCAGGGACCACTAGATTATATGGTGAGATTATAATCTTTAAAAATTACCAAAGTGTTGTAGTTGCCTGTATATAATCTTGTACAGTACTCAAGTACATGTATCTTTCTCTTCATAAATTGCTTGAAGATATTTCTTTTTTTGCTGAGATTCACATACTTTTATTCAAACCCAGAACTATAATGTATCTTGGTGAAAGATGTTTATTATGAAATATAAGGTAGCATTTCAAAAATATTAATTAATATCATGTTTCTGCCAATGTGATTTAAAAAATTTTTCATATGAGGTAATCAATGTGTATTCTTATCTTGCCTTTAATTCATACAACTAAAGTAAGCATTCTATTAATATCATGTTCATATAAACCAATAAACAATTTACCTTCACTTTGAATAAAGTAAACAGCAGAGGAAACATTCTTCATGTCATTTCTATTTACAAGTGTGAAAATTAGCAAACTGAAATCTATTCTTCAACTGTGTATTTAAGATCAAATAGATCAAATAGATCAAATAGAATTTTAGGACAATAATATCAAATATAAATACAGCAGTTACTATTATAATTTGATATAAACAACCTTAGTGATAAATGATACTCTTATTTTTGTAAAAATATTTCAAAGGGCTTTTAGGAAGGTTCAAATCTAGAATATCTCATTTATGGGTTAAAAAAGTTCTATATTGCACTTCATAAAAATCGATGGCACTTAGTACTATTTTGTTAATTCTTGGCATGCCAATATTGAATGACTAATATGGTCACAGCATTCTTCCAGGCACCGGGAATATGGTGGTGAGTAAATATATTTCACTAATGTAATGAAATTTAATTCTAGCTGAGAGAAAACTGATAACAATCTATTTAATAATGGTATTGATACAGACTTATATTAATTAATAATTACATTTTTAATAATGTAAAGTGTTACTAGAAATATATAAGGGAAACTAGCATATATAATGTAGTATAAAAAGAACAACTAAATACTCTTAAGTTCTTGTATTTATGACTATAATACATTTGGGAAAAAGAATGTGCTGGCTTTAATTTTGCATATTTGTATTTGTGTAGTTTGTGTTTATATATTTAGAGTTTAGTCTTACACGTTTGCCTGAATTTTCAGTTGACCTTTGCTTTCTCAAGCAAATGAGGGTGAATTCATATTGGTTGAAAAACCAGAATAGCATCTTCATTGTCTTTTATTTTATGTGAAGTGACAGTAATCTTACAAGATAGATTTTTCAAATTTTCAAGGTGATAGTTGAATATACATACCAGATAATGGACAATGTCCATATTGCTTTTCTATCTTCTATGACTGTTCTGTCCAATATGGAAGCTATTAGCCACAAGAATTTAAACTTAAATCTTAATTAATTAAAATTAAATAAAATCTAAAAATCAGTTCTTCAGTCTCACTAGCCACATTTTAAGTTTTCATAACTACACATGTGTAGTGGCTACTGCATTGAACAGCACAAATACAGAACATTTCCATTACCGTACAAAGTTCTATTGTACTTTTCTGTTCTAAGATGTCATATTTTTCTTTAACAAAAACTCTATATTCTGTCAAGTGATTGCATGTATACCTGCCCAGGTGTTTATAGCTCTACAAATGACTTGCTAGTTTACATATTAAAATTTCATATTGTCCAAGGAATTTGAAGAGGAGTTACCTGTATGTAAGACATAAATAATTTTCAACAAAGTTTGGGCTAGATATCTAAGTTTGATGGCAAAGTATGGTGCCAACATAAGCTTACTCCAATTATTGAATGACTATTCCAAGGTTGTTCCTCTGTCTTAGCTTCCTCAGAAATAAAAAGTGACTAACATATGAATCGAACTTGAGTTCTGCTCCATGACAGTTAGCTCAACTGACATTCACACCCACATGACCAATGAAAAATCTGAAGCCCTTTGCCTTATGATAGACCAGGACACGGGAATACTGGAAAAAATGAAGAGAGGAAAGATGTACGACTCCTTAGTTCACCACCTTGCTAACTTTAGTGTAGATATGTATTAAAAAAGTAAAAAGTTTAGGATAATTGACTTGTAGCACCCTGAATTCCAAACCTACTTAAATAATTTCCCCTTGTTTAAAGGGACAAACTCTACCTGAGAAACCCCTTGGATGCTTATCTCCCAAATGTTCATTGGTACTTTGGTAAGAGTACTAGCTATCACTCAAATGTGTGTCTCTTGGTAATTTACTTAATTAACCCTTGATACACTAATGAATGTGACTGTAGGGTAAAATGGCATCAAACTTCATTTATATATGTATATGGTAACCCCTCTTATCTGTGGTGGATACATTCCAAAATCCCCTGTAGATAGCTGAAACCATGAATAGTACCAAATGCTATATATCTGTGCTTGTGCTTTTCCTATACATACAAACCTATGATAAACTTTAATCATAAATTAGTCACAGTAATAGATTAACAATATCTAATAATAAAATAGAACAATTATAACACTATAGTGTAATAAAAATTATGCAAATGTGATCTCTCAAAGTATCTTATTATACTATACTCAGTCTTCTTGTGATGATGTGAGATGATAAAATGCCTATATGATGAGATAAAGTGAGGTGAATGATCTGGGCATTATGACATAACATTAGGCTACTACTGATCTTCCAACCATATCTCAAAAGGAGGGCCATCTACTTTCAGACAGTGGTTGACCACGGTTAACTGAAACCACAGATAAGGGAGGACTACTTTAATCTCTAAGAAGAGCACCCAGCATATATGAGATATTCAATAAGCACTTGTTAGATGAATAAATGTATGAATTAAAATGATAATTTCTATTTTAAAAGACAAAAGGACAAAGGGAAGAGTTTGGATGCTATTGTTTTTAATTCTCAGTCTGCGCAGGAATAGGAATATGCTATAATTGCTCACAGGTTTTTATCTTTTACTTTAATAAAACTATCCAGAAAACAACTTCACATTATTTTACAAAAAAATATTTCTTCCTGTTAAGGGTATAATAAGCTAAAGTATCAATCTCTGGTAAAAATTTACAACCTAGTTGTAAACTTTTATTTTCAGAAAAATAAGTACTGTGTTAAGTGAAGAGTGCCTTTATTATTTATAAAATATAGTAGAACCCTATATCTGTCAAACACATATACATACAAACAATAAAAATAGGAAACAAAAATTCAGAGGAAAGAAAAACATAGTATATGAATTGGATGCCACATTTTATATATAGATTTTGGATTCTGATATCTTAAATGACATTGATCTCAAGTACACAAAATTGCCAATTCCAGTTTGGGTTAAGAAAAATTTATAAACTTTCTAATAGTCTCATGTAATGCAAAAGACCTTAATTTCATTTGTAAGTGATATTTCTTCCTAGATTCAAAAATAAGTTTTGCGTTTGCAAACCCAGGACAAAAACTGCTGAAATAAGCAAGATGTTGAGCTCATCTGAGACGTTAATTCTTTGTAGGGATTTGTAAAATCAAAGAAGAGAAAGTTGATGTTGGATATGAAACTCCTAAGTGTATTTGTTTTTGAAAAAATCATGAATAAACGATATTTGTTGACAAATTAAAGGCTATGTATTTTGCCTATTGTTCCAGGAAAGTATTAACTGAACCATTGTACTAAACTTTAACATTTTTTGACATTATGTATGCAAGACACCACTTCACTGCCTACTGGAAGGTAATAAATAACACAACACTTCCAGAGCTATAAATCTGGTACAGTCGCCCAGAAAATGCATACAGTGCCAGTAAGTACTAAAAATAGTTCCAAAATGATTGGATTCTAAAACTGATTAAATAAAAGCTGTGTACTCTGTATATCAAGGAATGCTAAGGGAAAGACTAAAAATTTATTTGCGAGCTTTACCACCACTTGATATATCAAGATTCAACCTGACTTAAAAATTTTTTTTTCATTTTTGTCTTACTCTTAACTGATACATCTTCGGGTAAGAGAAATAGGGCAGTCTCAAATGGGTAAAACCACAGAGATATGGCTATTTTAGAAAACAGTAGGGAAATAAATTTAACATTTGCATTTCAATATAACGGGCACCGTAGTATTTACTTTCATCCATTAGGAATTTTGTTTTGATATAGGCTGCCTAGAACTGCTAGAGAGAATAGTAACGGTTTCTTATTCAATATTGTGATGTCCTTTAGACTCTATACAGCACTGTTTCTAGAACTTTTACTCAAGATTTGTAACACTGTCAAAGGAAATGCTATGAAAAGGGATTGCATGTAAAATGACCTGAGCAGTTAGTTACATATTTGACAATAACCTTGAAATCACCAAATCCATCTCTACTTTATAGTTCATATTAGGGAAAGAGAGTCATGTGTTTAAGAAAACACCAACTCTCGTTGGAAGAAATGAATTTACATTAACATATTAATAGCAGTGGTGGTGTTTGGCAAAGCCATGCACAGGGTTTAATATACCACACGTTTTTAATTTTTATTTTTGTTTGTTTGCTTTTTTTATCTATTGGGATTTAGCAAAACTTATTTAGTAAGATAATGATATTTGCAGCACGTGGTTCTTTTTTTAAATGTTAGTCTCAAGAAAAGCAATTTGTACCATTGACTTTTTTTTCTTTATTTTATCATATTTCAACACTAGGTACAGTTTATTTTTCCCTTTTGCCATAAGAGTAGGCACTTAGGAAGGACCTTGGAAATGATAGCATTTTTGTGCTAATTTCTATCTTAAAGGTTACTCCTCCCTTACTTCAAGATTTTTTGAATGATATGATAAATACTATTTATTTCCTTTTTCATGGCCATGTATCACTGTCTGTACACTATTCTGTATCCTCCATCTGGGAGAATAATCACACCACATGATTATATTACTTGGAGTAAGTGCTCAGATTAAAATGCCTTAAAGTGTTAACTTAAATTCAAAATAATATGACCTAAAACAAAGGAGATTTAATTGACTGTATCAGGGTAGTTATATCCATGAGGACAGAAGGATTTTGAAACAAATCCACTCATTGGGTTTCTACTTTTTCAGTCTATTCCTTGCTTAGTTTTGAAGAGCCAGATTTTGGCTGTCAGAAAAAAGAAAATCTTAAACAAATGACTGAATAAAAGATATATAAATGAAACAAAAGATACAACCCGATTCATATTACAAATTTACTAGGAGGAAACCAATCATTTTTTACTAGTATATATAATAGTCCAGCATTCCCTTTCTTTCTTGTTCCATTTGTTGTTTGCTCGCTTTCTGTCTGTCTCTGCATTTTCTAACACTTACAAAGACTAAGCATGCCTTCTAACACAGGAAAATTCTAACGCTAGGGAAATGTTTAAAGTACAAATTGGACTTGATCCCAGAGATTTTTGTTTTACATTTGATTTGAAAATATTTTAAGGAATATATTTTCAAGCATGTGATTTTAATCACTAACTGCTTTTAATTGAAAAGACATGCAAATAAAATGTCACTCCTAATTGTTGTTAATTAGTTCTTTTTAGCAGCTGCTCTCTTGTGCTCAAGTTAGATGAGCTGGATTCATAAGGAAACAAGAATTCACTATACTGAATCACTGAATACTAGTACTAGAAGCTACTTCAGATATCACCTAGCCTTCCTTACAGAAAGGACACTGAGACTCAGTTAAGTTAGGTGACTTGGGTATGATCACACAGCTAGTTTATTGCAGAACCAGGTTTGAAAGCCAAGTCTCTGACTTTGAGTTCAATTGTTTTAATTATGGTTACCTCTCAAAAGGGAGGCCTTATTGATCATGGCAAGAACTCTTGTACTGTGAAGCACTCTTGGGCATGATATAATCAGCAGGCAATCATTATCGAAAAAAAGCAAAAACAAAACAAAAAACTGCGTTTCTTGATTCCCACTGAGCTACTGACAAAAAGGTTTCTTCCCAGTTCCCTTCAGTCTACTCTGCTACTCTAAAAAGTAATGCTCAGTAAAAAAATAAATCACAGAAACACTGTTGACAATATAAAGTTAGTATAAAGTATTTTACATTTCAAGAAGATTTTCTTAAATTTTTCTTTAAAAAGATATTCTTTAAAAAACTTTATTTAAAAAATCCAAAAAAAAATTTTATGTTGTGGCATACTTTATCTTAACTGCTATTTAAAAGAAGGTATGGATCTAATGGTGCATTTTAATTAAAATTCATGATTTTTAAAATTAGATCAAACCGTATCAAATTAGATCAAACAGTATCAAAAGATGTTAAAAATGGAAGATATGATCTCTCACCAACAGACACACTTACAAACATAACTGATCACTTATTAATATCAGGAAGATAACATTTAAGATGTTTCTGGTTGGGTCTGTCAGAGAAAACGTCCAGTAAAGCCAATCAGTACATAAGGTAACTCCAGGTTGGGGGTGAGAAGGGAGTACTGTTACAGAATCTAAGGTCTTATGAAGGCATTTAACTTTTTTAAGTCTCAGAGCTTCTTCAGTAGTTCTAACTCTGATTGGGTTCTACCCTTTGAATTGTTAAATGTTCTCAACCAATTTCTGTTGGACTTAATCCTCAGATGCCAGAAATCTCCTTTTTCCCAAAAGAGGATTTCAGCTTCTTTACCACATGGGAAAGCCATTTCTTCTGTGTGTCACTTGATTAAATGGATGTCATGATAAAGATGGTGACACATTTTCTTGAGAGAAGTTAAGTCAATGACAAATTTGTCCACAGATCAGTTCTCTTGGAAATAGGTAATCATTGCAAGAATAGCTCAAATCCTTTGCCCTTTGCGGCAATTGGAGTTTCAAATGGGTAGTAACTAATCAGAGATAGCTGATTCTAATCAAGGCCTTGCTGAACAATTGGAAGTCATCAATGCTATCATAGGTAAAGAGCCAAATCTTGTAGATAATATGTATGTATATTTTTTGTATTGTCAGAAAACGTTCACATTTATGAATAAAAGTACCAGATTTCTCAGTGATCTGTTTTTTCAGTTAGGATGTAGCCTAACAGTTATAACCAGATCTCCATGGTGGTGGGGGTTGCTGGAGGACAGCATGAGAGAGAAGCAAACTTGGGTCTTTTATTCCCTGCATATTTCAAACGTACCCAAGGAGTATTTTATTTTCCCCGGAGGAAGTGAAGGATTGGGAATCCTAGATATGGTTTTTTACAATCTAGACTTTAATACAAATGCATATTCTTTGTTGGGGGTAAAACTAGGCATGGAATGGGGGCATGGGATAGTTGTGACATACATCTGGGATAAGGAATAATTAAAGAGAGAAAAGCTTAGGGCAGACAATGCTAGGTTATTCCCAGAGGCGAATAAAAGCTCCAGATGAGGCCATTTACAGTCAGAGTTGTTTCATAAGCCAAGGCCTTCTCAGTTGGCACTGATGCCTGGGATGTATCTCAAGATGTTAAATAGATCTTACCCCTCCCTGACTCATGCTTTGCTGTCCTAATTTAGGGGGAAGAGGGACTCATCCTCATTTGCATAAATGTTTTCTGATTTTATTTCAGAAGGAAGTACCATGTTTTCTGAGATAATTTCTGATTTTTTTTATTGTCCATGTTTTCAGCAAGATAGAGAACTAAAGCCCAAGCTTCTCTGATGTTAAACAATTTATGGGTATCATTTTTTTATTGAAGTGTAGTTGATATGCAATATTATATTGTTGTCAAGTATACAACACACCGATTCAACAGTTACACACATACATTAAGTCTTCACCCCAGCTAATGCAGTTATTATCTATTAACATAGAAAGATGTTACAGAACCACTGACTATATTCTCCATGCTGCACTTCCATCCCTGTGACCAACTTATATTATGATTGAGATTTTGTGCTTCTTTATCCCCTTCACCCACCCCACCCACCCCAACCCCTCTGCCATGGTAACCACCAGTCACTTCTCAGTACCTATGAGTCTACTGCTGTTTTGTTCATTTTTAAAAATCACCAAATAAGGGATCATTAGAAAATATATTATCTTTATCATCAACAGTGTCATCAGCACTATTATCCTCTCCATATTAATCGCCATGATTGTTACAGTAATTTTTATCCTCTGAAGTCACTACCTCTTCTGGATAAATATCAGTCTCAACCAAAGTCAGTTCTTTTAGGCCAACACAGGTACCTTTTACATAAACGCATGGAGCAAAAAAAGTCAAAATAAATTTTATTATCTATTCACTTTAGAAAATTAAAATACATAAGCCATTGCTGTCTAAATTAATTATTGGCATAATAGATGGAAAAATATTTTTGTCACTACCTTCCACTAAAAAACTCATGTTTTCCTCTTAAAGCAGATCCTTGATAGGAAAAAAGCCATCACTGTTCTATAAGCATAATATGTTTATATATTTAAGGAGTCTTAACCTACTCAAATTTTCTAAAAAGATTTAATATCAGCAAATAATATGCCTCTTGGCACTGGTTCTAGGAGTGATTTAAATTATGTCTGAGATCAGTATAAATTAGGAGAGACAATGATATATTCAGACTTTTTTTTTCCTTTAGCAGGTACATTGAATCACACTCTTTAATCAGAGCATCAATACACTATAATATCTAACCTCCATCCAGAGAATAGTAATGTTCATGAAAGTTATCCAAAATTAATTAAGGCAGAACCAGTATTTTGGTGCTGCAACATCCAATAACTATGTCAATCAAACAGCTAAAACTTCAGTCTTATTCAATTAATCAGTTCTTCATAGACCCAGGCAGTGATAAGCTTAACCAAAGTAGTCCCAGTGTTGTTTATTGAAGCATAGACATTTTCAATAATGAATAGCATTTTAGATGAAAAATGATCATAGAAATAAGGTCAAAATTTTTTATGTCACACAATACTAAAAGAGAAAATTATAAAATTTAAGAGCTAAGAACAACTTATAAACTCATTTTTAAAAGCATTAACTTAATAAATGCTTTTAATGCTTAATAAATTAGCCTAATAAGTGCTTAATAAATTCTTGTAAAAAGAGACCCATATTAGTATTATCAGATACCAATGAAATCCCTATTCCTTTATGTACTGTGTTTTCAACTGGCTCTTAATTTGTCTAATTCTATAAGATATTAATTTTTATCATTTCTTGTCCATATAAAATAGTAAATAGTTTTCTTCAAAGTATGTTATTTTAACATTACTAATAACTCTTATATAATGATGAAATCAAATTAGAAAAATAATGATTTCACTAATAAAAAGAATAAAGCTTTCTTTACTAGCTGAGCTCCTATAATTAACACTTATAAAAACAATATACTCATATATATCAATTTTATCCTTCCAATTTTTTATTCTAAGATTGGAAATTAAGTTGACAAAGGACACACACATTTGGTTAATATTAATAATCAATCTGTGAAATGAATTCATTATATAAGTTAAGATTTTGCTAGTGTGAATACTGTCTTCTTGATATATAATAAAATAATAAATGTTGAAATATTTTTGTGCAATTAAATTGTTTATCCTACCTGAAATTAGAATAAAACCATTTATCAGGCTACTCTGCTTTATCATTTAATATTGTGCTCCCTTTCAGTTACATAGGTAAGAAAGTAACTTCTATATTTAAAGTTATCATACATTTTGCAAATTAAAAATCACTATCACTTTATAAAATCTTACTATTAAAAGTTTTATTATATATGCTAATACTATCCTACCTATGATCACTAAGGTCTAAGAAACTGTTCAATCACATTTATTGTTTAAATACTTATGAAGTATATTTTCATCTGAAAATAATCATCACTTGAATGTTTTTGGAAGTGTCCAAAACAACATGACTTTTCCTTGGAGTTACTAAAAAAGACAAAATGTGGTCTTACCACACTATGATGTACAAGGATGGGCCAAAGCAATATTGTCTACTGAGAACTACCCCCCCCCCCACCAACAGGGGATATTTAGGATATTTAGCAAACTCAGGAAATATTTTTGATTGTCAAAACTAGACATGAGAATGCTACTGGTACTTAGTGGGTAGAGGCCAGAAAAACTGATAAACTTTCTACAAGGCACAAGATAGCCCTTATTCAACCCTACCACACCCCACAAGAAATAATTATACAGCTCCAAATAGTGCCAATGTTGAGAAACCCTGGGCCAACATATTGAGAATTACAATCCTAAAATAAAATCATCAAATTATATCTAAAAATAAGGTTTTACTCTGAAATCAGTACAACTGTAGTTATACTTACAGGGTACTGCAAATAACAAAAAAAGACACTGAGAAATATAAAAGAAAGAAACTTACCACATTTATGCATTATAATCATTTGGACAAATACCACTGAGTCAGTGAGCTGACTATAAGTAAACACATTTTTGTATAGACTTTCTTATCTTGTGGTTAATTATACTTTTAGAAAACCATGAAATAACCAATAAGTAATATTTAATTTTATGAAAATATAAATGGATTAAATGTCTCTAGGAGGAGCTTTTGACTTTGATCATTTGTATGCTAGGCCAGAATAGCACCAAACTAATTTCTACTTGTGACCAATGGAAGCACCATTTAAGAATTCTAAGATTTGTACAGTAGATTGAAATTATAGGTGGTAAAACCAATCTAATTTAAAACATAATACATGAACTTAATGAATCCAAGTAATGTATAATTATCATACCATCTAGCTATAGAACTGTGAAAATCTTTTCCTCAGCTGACCTTGAATTTTCAACCAAAATTTTAAAACAGAATTTCGGTTCAGATTCCAAGGCAGGTTCTTACACAATCAGAGCTAAATGAAACTGAAAATATGGGAAATGTTATATATACAAGAAGACATTATTTTATTTATCTGATATGAATAAATGTCCAACCCTTTTTATTTTACACTTATGTAAATTTAAATCTAATATTGTTTTTATGTGTTTGTATTTGATCAGTGACAATATATGAAAAACCACAGTGGTTTAAACATTAAGGTTTTACAAATATTTTTACAATATTCTAATGTAATTCTTAGAATTTCATGATTGCTTAGTGATTCACTGATGAACTGTCAGTGAATATAGGTTTATAACAAAATATGGAAAATTTTCCATGGGTCATTGAATATCTTAATTTGCATCTTATTGAGTAATAATGGACAATCCAGTGGACAGTGAAGGGAAAAACAACAGCAGAATTATCACTATTTGTAATCTACCAGGAAGCTTGATCTTGTTCATTCCTTACCTATTACAATAATGCCTTTCTCTTATTCTACTTAAAGAACTGTCATAAATGTCAAAAGATGTGACAATTCTTGGCAGTTAAGGGTTATAAAGTAAATGCATCAAAAGTATAAAGTTGGAAGAAAAGAATTTTCAGTTTAACTTTCTTTTGAATTGAGACATTTTAGGACTGGAAATTTTTAGTCTTTCTTTTGAATTGTCTCCTTTTTTATGACCTACATTAAATAGTTTACCAATTAATGTCATAAAAACGCAAACCTATTTTCAGCCCGTGTGCAACTAGAAATCTTAGTGTAAAAGGTGGGGTACAAAAATAGGTACAGGCTTAACTGTAGTAGGAAAATAGATGTTACATTTGGAAAATCACATATCTTAATAAGATTTTCAGAATAAAGTGTTCTCAAAATCAAGTTCCAAACTATAATGCCCACAAAAACATTCTGTAGCATTAATAAAGTTACTGTGATTAAAGGATGATAACTGGGCAATGTGGTAAAATAAGAAAAAAATTTTTTATCTTGACTAAAAATTAATGGAAAGTCTTACGGGACCAAAGCCAGTATAATACTTCTATTTTCCCATGGGAAATGAATGCAGAAGCTAAAATTGTAGGTATGCACAGCCTCTGCATATTATCAGAGCCTCAGAGAGAAACCATAGTTAGAAGAGAAGTTGTTTAAGGAAATGTGTAAAACAACCAAAAACATCTTCTAAGGGAAGGTACCTGCACCAAAATAAATTTTAAAGGAGGAATCTCTTTACCAATGCTTCCCATTACACTGAAGTTTCTGATACTTACAAAGCTCAATTTGAAAGCCCCTTAACAATCCCTACTCATCTAAATAAACATACCAATATGCTGTGAGCTGTTACCTGAGAGGAAGGAAGATTGTTGCTCCTTGTAAAATATTCTGCATGTAATGGAAACCAAGAACAAAGGTGCTACAATGCTCATCTAAAGAGGAGAGCTTACTAATAACAGGGAAAAACATCTAATGGAGATATGAGTTTAATACCATGAATGATTCCAGATTTTTAAAATGGTTTCTGGGAATCTTAGTATACCTCTGCTGAAGTAGAAAATTGCTAGGAATTATTTTAAAGTATTTTGTAGAAAAATAAAATGTAATGATAAAGGATATGATTCACTTAAATTTGATTATTAACTACAGAATAACAAAGTATTGACTATGGGTTTGAATGAATGAGTGATATAGAATTATGCTGTTACTTTCATGAATATAATAGCATGCACAAAGAAGCCTGAATATTAAAGCAGTGCACACGTGACAGATTTTGAAATTACATTGTGATTATCAAACTCTAATTTAATGAAATTACAATTTCTCAAAAATTTGAAACACTGGGATATGTATTTTTGAAATATATTAGAACTATCAATGAGAGTAGAAGGGTAAACATTTAGTAAATATTAATTTTAACTTCTGAAAAAGACATTTTTCTCTGACAAAATAATTTGTAATTTGGCAAACTGCCAAGAGGTGAAAGATGACCACTTAATTAATGTAAAGTTAAGGAACCTGTAATAAGCAATTGCATTTTACAACATTATTACTCTAAAATCAAAAGTATACTGTTAACCACCTTGATTAATAAGCTACCTGAACTCTATACCACATCCTGTATTTAACTTGATTTTTATTATCACCAGAATTATTTAGGTTTGTAGCAATTGCTATTAACACTATTAACTAGGTACTTCAGTCTAATTCAATTATATTTACTAGAGAGTATGCTAAAAAATTCCAGCCATCTCTAAAAATTAAAGGCAAGTTTCCAAATAAACATTTCTGAAATGTGTTTACTAATTCACTGAATCACTTTACTTTACATGGATAACGTCATATAAAAGATCACTTATCCTGAGAAGCACAATTGACTTTTAAAGTAGAATTCTGCATATCTGGTTCGATCAGTCAATCCATGTAGAACATTTTTGGGGAAAAATTAGATTTACTTTTAGGAAAATCATTAGCTCTACTAGAATAGAATATGGGCACTTAAGTCACCATCACAATATACATAACTTATATAAAGATATGGATATATAAATATAGATAGACATTTCTGATGGTGACTTTACCAGAAGTTTAATCCTCGTACTTTTTGTGAATCAGTGAATGGAAGCAAGAGACAGATAGTCTTCAAATAAATAATGTTAAGGAAATCTTCTGACCAAAATAAAATAATTCTTAATGAAATTGCATCTACTTTACATGCCATTCTCTTGCTTATGTAGCTTTAGTGAACACTACATGAGATGAACAATGCCAGCTCAGAAAAAGAGTCACTCTATATAAATTTGATGACAGCATGTCTTCTGCCAGATAATTCTTCACAAACTAATCTTCTGCCAATTGAGCTAATTCAGCCTGAGAGTTGTTCAGCTAAAATAAACAAAGAGTGTTCTTTGCGTTTGTACAAGAAAGAGTTGAGTTCATTGATGCTATGCAGGAAGTGGCAGATCTCTGCTTCAAGGTAGTCCAGACCTTCAGGAAGAAGAGGGAATGGAAAATGGCAAAGAAGGAGCTAGTCTAGATATTTTGGGTTTTATGTATTGTGACTATGTATTCTGGTTGTCCCTGTTTCATTATTAAGAGGTGTGGTTTTCATTTACAAAAATGTCCTTATTTGGAGGATAACTTCTGTGGTCACCCTTAAAAAATGTTTTTATTATTATAGTGTCATTGATATACAATCTTAAGAAGATTTCACATGAGCAACATTGTGGTTACAACATTCACTCAAATGATCAAGTCCCCCCCATGCCCCATTACAGTCACTGTCCATCAGCATAATAAATTGCTATAGAGTCATTACTTGTCTTCTCTGGGCTGTACTGCCTTCCCCAGGTCACCCTTGTTTTACATAAATAGACAGAAAACCAGATGGGGATAAAATAGAGGTAAAAAATATACATAAAGCACACAAAGATAATTCTTTCTTTAGTCTACAAATTAAATCTGAACTCTACAGACAAAATCATGTGTCCATTGTTCTTGCAGAAATCATTTGAGAAAGCAACACCTAAAATGACTAGAAATATTGCCTATGCAATCATTAAAATAATCAGTTATCTTTTAAAGCAACACAGGTAACTGCAACTATAAAAGAAAATCCAGAGAGGAGGGGCGGAAGATGGCGGCGTGAGTAGAGCAGCGGAAATATCCTCCCAAAACCACATATATCTATGAAAATACAACAAAGACAACCCTTCCTAGAATAAAGACACAGGACAATATCCAGACCACATCCGCACCTGAGAGAACCCAGTGCCTCGCGAAGGGGGTAAGATACAAGCCCCGGCCCCGCGGGAGCCGAGCGCCCCACCCCCCAGCTCCTGGCGGGAGAAGAATAGGCAGAGCGGGAGGGAGACGGAGCCCAGGACTGCCGAACACCCAGCCCCAGCCATCCGGGACAGAGTGCAGGGCGCTCGATACTAGGAAAACAGGGCAACAAGAACAGTGAGCAGGCACTGGAGGCTGGGTGACAGAGGACATAAGAAAAGCGCGCGACAATTTTTTTTTTTTTGCTTTTTTGCTGTTTTGTTTTGGCGAGCGCTTTTTGGAAGTCTTAAAGGGATAGGGACCCCAATACTAGGGAAACAGGGCAGAAAGACCGGTGAGCAGAGGCCTGAGGCTGGCACCGGAGAATAAAGAAAAATGAACGACCACCTTTTTTTTTTTTTTTAATTAAAAAATTTTTTTTTTCTTTTTTTTTTTTTGGTGGTCGTTGTTTTGTTTTGGCGGGTGCTTTTTGGAAGTCTTAAAGGGGCAGGGCGGGCCACTTAATCCAGAGGTAGGGAATCCGGAATCTCTGGGCACCCTAACCTCTGGGCTGCAGGGAGCAGGGAGGCCCCTTACGGAGATAAATAGCCTCCCAGCAGCTCCTGCTCCAACGCGACTCCACCATTTTGGAGTAGCTGCCCGAGCCAGGCCACGCCCACAGCAACAGCGGAGATTAACTCCATAGCAGCCGGGCAGGAAGCAGAAGCCCTGTCTGCGCGCAGCTGCGCAGCACAAGCCACTAGAGGCCGCTGTTCTCCCAGGAGAGGAGGGCCACAAACCAACAAGAAAGGAAGTCCTTCCAGCCGTCACTCGTCCCAGTTCTGCAGACTATTCCTATCACCATGAAAAGGCAAAGCTACAGGCAGACAAAGATCACAGAGACAACACCAGAGAAGGAGACAGACCTAACCAGTCTTCCTGACAAAGAATTCAAAATAAGAATCATAAACATGCTGACAGAGATGCAGAGAAATACGCAAGAAAAATGGGATGAAGTCCGGAAAGAGATCACAGATGCCAGAAAGGAGATCGCAGAAATGAAACAAACTCTGGAAGGGTTTATAAGCAGAATGGATAGAATGCAAGAGGCCATCGATGGAATTGAAATCAGAGAACAGGAACGCATAGAAGCTGACATAGAGAGAGACAAAAGGATCTCCAGCAATGAAACAATATTAAGAGAACTGTGTGACCAATCCAAAAGGAACAATATCCGTATTATAGGGGTCCCAGAAGAAGAAGAGAGAGGAAAAGAGATGGAAAGTATCTTAGAAGAAATAATGGCTGAAAACTTCCCCACACTGGGGGAGGAAGTAATCGAACAGACCACGGAAATACACAGAACCCCCAACAGAAAGGATCCAAGAAGGGCAACAACAAGACACATAATAATTAAAATGGCAAAGATCAAGGACAAGGAAAGAGTGTTAAAGGCAGCTAGAGAGAAAAAGGTCACCTATAAAGGGAAACCCATCAGGCTAACGTCAGATTTCTCAACAGAAACCCTACAGGCAAGAAGAGAATGACATGATATATTTAATACAATGAAACAGACGGGCCTTGAACCAAGGATACTGTATCCAGCACGACTATCATTCAAATATGACGGTGGGATTAAACAATTCCCAGACAAACAAAAGCTGAGGGAATTTGCTTTCCACAAACCACCTCTACAGAACATCTTACAGGGACTGCTCTAGATGGGAGCACTCCTAGAAAGAGCACAGCACAAAACACCCAACATATGAAGAATCGAGGAGGAGGAACAAGAAGGGAGAGAAGAAAAGAATCTCCAGACAGTGTATATAACAGCTCAATAAGCGAGCTAAGTTAGGCAGTAAGATACTAAAGAGGCTAACCTTGAACCTTTGGTAACCACGAATTTAAAGCCTGCAATGGCAATAAGTACATATCTTTCAATAGTCACCCTAAATGTTAATGGGTTGAATGCACCAATCAAAAGACACAGAGTAACAGAATGGATAAAAAAGCAAGACCCATCTATATGCTGCTTACAAGAAACTCACCTCAAACCCAAAGACATGTACAGACTAAAAGTCAAGGGATGGAAAAACATATTTCAAGCAAACAACAGTGAGAAGAAAGCAGGGGTTGCAGTACTAATATCAGACAAAATAGACTTCAAAACAAAGAAAGTAACAAGAGATAAAGAAGGACACTACATAATGATAAAGGGCTCAGTCCAACAAGAGGATATAACCATTCTAAATATATATGCACCCAACACAGGAGCACCAGCATATGTGAAACAAATACTAACAGAACTAAAGGGGGATATAGACTGCAATGCATTCATTCTAGGAGACTTCAACACACCACTCACCCCAAAGGATAGATCTACTGGGCAGAAAATAAGTAAGGACACGGAAGCACTGAACAACACAGTAGAGCAGATGGACCTAACAGAAATCTATAGAACTCTACATCCAAAAGCAGCGGGATATACATTCTTCTCAAGTGCACATGGAACATTCTCCAGAATAGACCACATACTAGGCCACAAAAAGAACCTCAGAAAATTCCAAAAGATTGAAATCCTACCAACCAACTTTTCAGACCACAAAGGCATAAAACTAGAAATAAACTGTACAAAGAAAGCAAAGAGGCTCACAAACACATGGAGGCTTAACAACACGCTCCTAAATAATCAATGGATCAATGACCAAATCAAAATGGAGATCCAGCAATATATGGAACAAATGACAACAACAACACTAAGCCCCAACTTCTGTGGGACACAGCAAAAGCAGTCTTAAGAGGAAAGTATATAGCAATCCAAGTATATTTAAAAAAGGAAGAGCAATCCCAAATGAATGGTCTAATATCACAATTATCGAAATTGGAAAAAGAAGAACAGATGAAGCCTAAGGTCAGCAGAAGGAGGGACATAATAAAGATCAGAGAAGAAATAAATAATATTGAGAAGAATAAAAGAATAGCAAAAATCAATGAAACCAAGAGCTGGTTCTTCGAGAAAATAAACAAAATAGATAAGCCTCTAGCCAGACTTATTAAGAGGAAAAGAGAGTCAACACAAATCAACAGTATCAGAAAGGAGAAAGGAAAAATCACGACGGACCCCACGGAAATGCAAAGAATTATTGGAGACTACTATGAAAACCTATATGCTAACAAGCTGGGAAACCTAGGAGAAATGGACAACTTCCTAGAAAAATATAACCTTCCAAGATTGACCCAGGAAGAAACCGAAAATCTAAACAGACCAATTACCAGCAATGAAACTGAAGCGGTAATCAAAAAACTACCAAAGAACAAAACCCCCGGGCCTGATGGATTTACCTCGGAATTTTATCAGACATACAGGGAAGACATAATACCCATTCTCCATAAAGTTTTCCAAAAAATAGAGGAGGAGGGGATACTCCCAAACTCATTCTATGAAGCCAACATCACCCTAATACCAAAACCAGGCACAGACCCCAACAAAAAAGAAAACTACAGACCAATAACCCTGATGAACGTAGATGCAAAAATACTCAACAAAATATTAGCAAACCGAATTCAAAAATACATCAAAAGGATCATACACCATGACCAAGTGGGATTCATCCCAGGGATGTAAGGATGGTACAACATTCGAAAGTCCAACAACATCATCCACCACATCAACAAAAAGAAAGACAAAAACCACATGATCATCTCCATAGATGCTGAAAAAGCATTTGACAAAGTTCAACATCCATTCATGTTAAAAACTCTCAGCAAAATGGGAATAGAGGGCAAGTACCTCAACATAATAAAGGCCATCTATGATAAACCCACAGCCAACATTATATTGAACAGCGAGAAGCTGAAAGCATTTCCTCTGAGATAGGGAACTAGACAGGGATGCCCACTCTCTCCACTGTTATTTAACATAGTACTGGAGGTCCTAGCCACGGCAATCAGACAAAATAAGAAATACAAGGAAACCAGATTGGTAAAGAAGAAGTTAAACTGTCACTACTTGCAGATGACATGATACTGTACATAAAAAACCCTAAAGACTCCACCCCAAAACTACTAAAACTGATATCGGAATACAGCAAAGTTGCAGGATACAAAATCAACACACAGAAATCTGTGGCTTTCCTATATACTAACAATGAACCAACAGAAAGAGAAATCAGGAAAACAACTCCATTCACAATTGCATCAAAAAAAATAAAATACCTAGGAATAAACCTAACCAAAGAAATGAAAGACGTATACTCTGAAAACTACAAGTCACTCTTAAGAGAAATTAAAGGGGACACTAACAGATGGAAACTCATCCCATGCTCGTGGCTAGGAAGAATTAATATCGTCAAAATGGCCATCCTGCCCAAAGCAATATACAGATTTGATGCAATCCCTATGAAACTACCAGCAACATTCTTCAATGAACTGGAACAAATAATTCAAAAATTCATATGGAAACACCAAAGACCCCGAATAGCCAAAGCAATCCTGAGAAAGAAGAATAAAGTAGGGGGGATCTCACTCCCCAACTTCAAGCTCTACTATAAAGCCATAGTAATCAAGACAATTTGGTACTGGCACAAGAGCAGAGCCACAGACCAATGGAACAGACTAGAGAATCCAGACATTAACCCAGACATATATGGTCAGTTAATATTTGATAAAGGAGCCATGGACATACAATGGCGAAATGACAGTCTCTTCAACAGGTGGTGCTGGCAAAACTGGACAGCTACATGTAGGAGAATGAAACTGGACCATTGTCTAACCCCATATACAAAAGTAAACTCAAAATGGATCAAAGACCTGAATGTAAGCCATGGAACCATTAAACTCTTGGAAGAAAACATAGGCAAAAACCTCTTAGACGTAAACATGAGTGACCTCTTCTTGAACATATCTCCCCGGGCAAGGAAAACAACAGCAAAAATGAGTAAGTGGGACTATATTAAGCTGAAAAGCTTCTGTACAGCAAAAGACACCATCAATAGAACAAGAAGGATCCCTACAGTATGGGAGAATATATTTGAAAATGACACATCCGATAAAGGCTTGAAGTCCAGAATATATAAGGAGCTCACACGCCTCAACAAACAAAAAACAAATAACCCAATTAAAAAATGGGCAGAGGAACTGAACAGACACTTCTCCAAAAAAGAAATACAGATGGCCAACAGACACATGAAAAGATGCTCCACATAGCTAATTATCAGAGAAATGCAAATTAAAACTACAATGAGGTATCACCTCACACCAGTAAGGATGGCTGCCATCCAAAAGACAAACAACAACAAATGTTGGCGAGGCTGTGGAGAAAGGGGAACCCTCCTACACTGCTGGTGGGAATGTAAGTTAGTTCAACCATTGTGGAAAGCAGTATGGAGGTACATCAAAATGCTCAAAACAGACTTACCATTTGACCCAGGAATCCCACTCCTAGGAATTTACCCTAAGAACGCAGCAATCAAGTTTGAGAAAGACAGATGCACCCCTATGTTTATTGCAGCACTATTTACAATAGCCAAGAATTGGAAGCAACCTAAATGTCCATCAATAGATGAATGGATAAAGAAGATGTGGTACATATACACAATGGAATACTACTCAGTCATAAGAAAAGGGCAAATCCAATCATTTGCAGCAACATGGATGGAGCTGGAGGGTATTATGCTCAGTGAAACAAGCCAAGCGGAGAAAGAGAAATACCAAATGATTTCACTTATCTGTGGAATATAAGAACAAAGGAAAAACTGAAGGAACAAAACAGCAGCAGAATCACAGAACTCAAGAATGGACTAACAGGTACCAAAGGGAAAGGGACTGGGGAGGATGGGTGGGTAGGGAGGGATAAGGGGGGGAGAAGTAGGGGGGTATTAAGATTAACATACATGGGGGGGTAGGAGAAAAGGGAGGGCTGTACAAAACAGAGAAGGCAAGTAGTGATTCTACAACATTTTGCTATGCTGATGGACAGTGACTGTAAAGGGGTTTATAGGGGAGACCTGGTATAGGGGAGAGCCTAGTAAACATAATATTCGTCATGTAAGTGTAGATTAGTGATACCAAAAACAAAGCAAAAAAAAAAAAAAAAAGGGCAGTTCCTGTGTGGTAACCTCCAACGAGTTCTACACAAGGGTATAAAGGGCATATAAAAGTGTAGGCAAAGGGTCTGTTTGTGTTTATACAGAGGATCAAAGCCTAATTGGGCTACCCCGAAAATGAACTAAGATACGATATGAAAAAGAACTTCCAACATCTGCACTCTCTGGAAGACTCATGCCAGAAGATGATCATCAAAAAACCCCAACAAAGATCCACGCACTGCTACAGCTGTAGATGCACTCATCCCACCAGTTCCTGGACTTGCCATGGGAATGAGGAAGGAGATATCTAAGCTGGCCTGTGCATACAGTAAAACAAATTTGACTGGATCTATACTGTTGGAACTCAACCAAGAATTTGGAGAAGTGCAAATTGTAGCGCTCCAAAGTCTTACAACTACAGACTATTTACTGTTAAAAGAACATATGGCATGTGAACAGTCCCCAGGAATGGGTTGTTTTAATGTGTCTGATTTCTCTCAGACTGTTCAAGTTCAGTTGGACAATATCCACCATATCATAGATAAGTTTTCACAAATGCCTAAGGTACCTAACTGGTTTTCCTGGTTTCACTGGAGATGGCTGGTAATTACAGATATGCTTTGGTTATGTAATTATACTCCTATTATGTTAATGTGTGTGCGCAATTTAAGTAGTAGCTTAAAACCTATACATGCTAACCTTTTCAAACAATAAGTCTTCCCTCTCACTTACCAACTTCACATTTCCCTGTATGGCCCCGGAAGATGACTGGTTAGCCAGAGACGGGTAAGATTCCTCAAGGGAGGAACAACCTAAGACAGGCACAGTCGCAGGGGGGCCATCAGGTGAGAAATTGGGGATCAACAGAGGTGAGGCTTAGAACCTCACCCCCCCTGTTCTGAGAGAAATCTTCTGCATACGTGGATGTTTTGTTGCCCTGGTCTGGCTTGGATTAACACATAGTCTACAGGCACACACCTGATCATCTACATTTGCTCTCTTACAACACTAAACTATGTTTTCTACCTTTATCTTGTATCTGCCTACCACTTCAGCATTTTATTAAAAATAATAATAATAAAGAGAGAAATGTGGTATCCACATATAAATCAAGTATAAAAACCAAATGAGTATTCATATTTGAACCGACTGTTTAGAGTTCATAATGCATGAGCAAAACCGAAAGTTTCTGTGATGACTGCCCTTGTACTGTTCACTATGAAATTAATTCATTATGTAAGAATTTGTTCTACATGTAAGAACTTGTTTGTTATGCCTCAGAAGATTGGAGACTGACGAAAATTGGGCTTGGGGTGGATTAATGATTGTGCATTGAGCATTGACTCCCGTATACAGAATTTTGTTGTCGTTAGCAACCATTTGATCAATAAATATGAGAGATGCCCTCACAAAAAAAAAAAAAAAAAAAAAAAAGGACAGACTTCCAATGGTAAAATAAATAAGTAACCGGGATGTAATGTATAGCATAAGGAATATAGTCAAGATATTGTAACAGCTTGGTAGGGTGATAGCTGGAACCTAGAATTATGTATGTAAATGTTCTACCACTGTGTTGTACACTTGAAACTAATGCAATGTAATACTGTGCGTCAACTACCCTTCAATAAAAAATAATTATTTAAAAAAAAAAAAAAGTGTAGGCAAAGGGTCTGTTTGTGTTTATACAGAGGATCAAAGCCTAATTGGGCTACCCCGAAAATGAACTAAGATACGATATGAAAAAGAACTTCCAACATCTGCACTCTCTGGAAGACTCATGCCAGAAGATGATCATCAAAATACCCCAACAAATAATCCACGCACTGCTACAGCTGTAGATGCACTCATCCCACCAGTTCCTGGACTTGCCATGGGAATGAGGAAGGAGATACCTAAGCTGGCCTGTGCATACAGTAAAACAACAAATTTGACTGGATCTATACTGTTGGAACTCAACCAAGAATTTGGAGAAGTGCAAATTGTAGCGCTCCAAAGTCTTACAACTACAGACTATTTACTGTTAAAAGAACATATGGCATGTGAACAGTCCCCAGGAATGGGTTGTTTTAATGTGTCTGATTTCTCTCAGACTGTTCAAGTTCAGTTGGACAATATCCACCATATCATAGATAAGTTTTCACAAATGCCTAAGGTACCTAACTGGTTTTCCTGGTTTCACTGGAGATGGCTGGTAATTACAGATATGCTTTGGTTATGTAATTATACTCCTATTATGTTAATGTGTGTGCGCAATTTAAGTAGTAGCTTAAAACCTATACATGCTGAAGTACTCTACAAGAAGATATGTCAAAGAAATAATCAATCTTCCCATGTTTTCTTCCGCCTGCTACTTCTATAGCTTTTCTTCTTCCTTCCTAATTACAACCCTTAAATAGAATTCGTGCCTCATATCAAATTTACCGAGTATCATAATTCTTCCAAGTGGTAAAGATACCTCAAGACAAATGCTGGGCATAGAAGCCACAGGGCATAAATAGGCAAAGAAGTAAAAAGCTAACCTTTTCAAACAATAAGGCTTCCCTCTCACTTACCAACTTCACATTTCCCTGTATGGCCCCGGAAGATGACTGGTTAGCCAGAGACGGGTAAGATTCCTCAAGGGAGGAACAACCTAAGACAGGCACAGTCGCAGGGGGGCCATCAGGTGAGAAATTGGGGATCAACAGAGGTGAGGCTTAGAACCTCACACCCCCGTTCTGAGAGAAATCTTCCGCATACGGGGATGTTTTATTGCCCTGGTCTAGCTTGGATTAACACATAGTCTACAGGCACACACCTGATCATCTACATTTGTTCTCTTACAACACTAAACTATGTTTTCTACCTTTATCTTGTATCTACCTACCACTTCAGCATTTTATTAAAAATCATAATAATAAAGAGAGAAATGTGGTATCCACATATAAATCAAGTATAAAAACCAAATGAGTATTCATATTTGAACCGACTGTTTAGAGTTCATAATGCATGAGCAAAACCAAAAGTTTCTGTGATGACTGCCCTTGTACTGTTCACTATGTAACTTATTCATTATGTAAGAATTTGTTCTACATGTAAGAACTTGTTTGTTATGCCTCAGAAGATTGGAGACTGACGAAAATTGGGCTTGGGGTGAATTAATGATTGTGCATTGAGCATTGACTCCCCTATACAGAATTTTATTGTCGTTAACAACCATTTGATCAATAAATATGAGAGATGCCCTCACAAAAAAAAAAAAAAAAAAGGACAGACTTCCAATGGTAAAATAAATAAGTAACCGAGATGTAATGTATAGCATAAGGAATATAGTCAAGATATTGCAACAGCTTGGTAGGGTGACAGCTGGAACCTAGAATTATGTATATAAATGTTCTACCACTGTGTTGTACACTTGAAACTAATGAATGTAATACTGTGCATCAACTACCCTTCAATAAAAAATAATTATTTTAAAAAAAAAAAAAAAAAAAGAAAATCCAGTTATTTGTGAAACAGAAATTGTCAAGCATGTGTGAAAGCACAGAGTTATGCAGTTATTTGCGAGGAAAACAACAACAAAAATCATTCAATATCACACTAACACAAAACACTAAAGTTGTTGTCAGTAAAAAGAATTGTCCATACCTCATTGTGGAAATGTTTTGTGAATATGGGTGAATCACCTCTATCACTAACTCCTATTTTCAATACTCTTCTAAGCAAACTCTTTTCCTCAGAGAATATTTTGGCCCCCTCAATAAACCAGAAAAACACACTAGCATCCATGAGAGGCTCATTCTGGTAAATCTTCTGCTTGAAAATGATATTTAAAGCCTATTTAATTTAGAAAGATGAAAAATTTAAAAATTAAAAAAATAGGTTGGCCAGGGACAAGGAGAGCTTTGTTATCAGTAATAAAAATAATGAAGTAGATGGTTAACCAAGGAACAAAGTGATACTCTAAACAATCCAAAGATGAGTAAATTTAATTAAAAAATTAATGGATTATAAATAATTTAATTTGTATAGAACTTTATAGATTACTTTTAGTTGAATTACATATCTTTCCTACAGAATCCACAGCAAAAAGACAATCATGATTGACTTAAAAAAATAGGAAAATGGAAAAAGTTTGCAGCATGAAAAAGAATAGGAAATTTTACTTTTTAAATGGCGCAGTAAAGAGTTGTAAATAAAGCAGTTCTAGATGGTAGAGGCCGTATTTGAGAAAATATTCACATTAGCAGTATCATAGTCATATGGAGGGCCAGGAGGAGGCAAATACAAATGAAGGGCAGACATTTGATTCAAGAGATAAGCTAACAGAGGTAAATGTAAGTATGTTTGTTTTAAATTCAACGAGGTCCAGAAATAAATACGGAGACAATGGCATTGATTGAGAAAGAGAATAATGCTGTCATACTTTTCTCTGTACACATACATAAAATATGTATGAAAGTAGATTTAGGTTGTCAAATAAGCTTTCTAAGGAGTATAAAGCACGCTTTTTGAAAAATTGGGAAAGACTATAACTGATCTTCAACTATAGAGCAAACAAAAAATTATTGTTTATAGAACACTTTTTAAGGTTCTCAGCAAATTTTATATATTTTTCTTATTTCATTAATTTTTATAATATCCCTGTTTGTTCGATAAGGATAATTTAAATTTTCCCCATTATCTACAAGAGGATCTGGAGGCATAGGTAACAAATTTGAGGATTAAGAGAATAGAAAGACTCATGTAATTATCACCTAGCACAGGAATTACCATTTTCATCATAAAAGGTTTTAGTTCCAGTCTCAAAACTCTTTTGAAGACAAATGTTGGGAAAAAGTCTCACTGCCATAATTGCAGGCCTGATAAAAAATAAAATATAAAAGGTACTTGGTGAAAATCTACTAATAGTAGATTTGGAACTTTTAACTTTTCTGAAACTATGAGGACTTAAAATAATTCCATGTTCTTAATGTAGAATGATCAATTCAAAATGAAGTGTTCTTTTAATATAATAAATATGTTTTCTTCCTTACAATCACTAGTGTAAAAATATACTCTCTTTAATGTCTGTTATTAAGCTCCTTGGGGAGAGTGACTATTTTTCAAACGTATATTTATCCCTCGAGACTTTGTACATTGGGCACTTATTAAGTATATGTTAAATTTAGATGACTGAAATTAGAGTAAGACATTAGTTCATAGTCAGTTACTGTTACAGCTAATGTTTAATACAACAGTTTTTCATTCAGTAGAATTTTACTTCATTCTATTGGAGAAGATTAAAAAAATGGACTTTCATATTCAAAATAAGCAACAGGATGAGAAATATTCATGAGAATATCCTTCATAAAGTAAAATTCGTGACTGAGATCTCCAGGATAAATTTAAATTAGGTTAGATAATTAAAAACTACATTTTATGATACTCAGCTTTAAAACTTGTTTTGTTTAATGAAATAATATTTCTAATTACTTTCCTCAAAAGGTCTTTTATTTGAATTTCCTATTACATAACTTGGTACTACTTTTTAAGTTTATTTGCAAGGATAGAGATGTCTACGAGTAGCAAGTAAAATATAATACCACTAAACATCCTTTCAATGTATTTTTAAAAAGCAATAGGTTTCTTATGACTGGTCATTTAGAATTACCTCTCACATTTCACAGCAAGTGAAAAATAAATGGACAGCTTTAGTCTTATAATTTTTGTTATATTCCGTGTGGGACTATTAATACCGGATATATTTAATGAAAGGCATTAGTGGACTATGAATGTTAACCAGGACTCTGTTCATAGTGATGAAGTCAAGAGTTATTTAATCTTATTAGTGTCATACTCTCATTTTAATAAGAACTGACAGCATTAATAAAGATCCATTTATGAAGAGAATGAATTTTATGTTGTCATTTTTCCCCACTGGAGGTGCACTTTGATAATAACCCCCAGCTTTCAGGGACTTAATAGTTATTAGCATTTGACTGTCATCTCTTTTGCTTTTTAGCACAGATCAAAAATGTTAATCTGCACATCAAGGAACTCAGAGAATATAAAATCAGGTTATCTTAAAAATCAAAGGGTGAAAGTAAAATTTTATTTTATAGTTGAAAGAATGAGAAAATCACAATATTTAAACTGTCCTGAACCTCTTAGGGGCAGCTATGCTTTCTAAAACAGTTAAGTATGTTGTTTGTTACAGCATATTGTGCCTGCAATAGCACTAATGAATCTGATAGCACACACCACGTTGAGCTATGGTTACATAAGATAAAAAAAATAATTCCTTCAGAATAATAAAATCTGTTTGCTCTTTGTCTTCACAGTATATTATTTTCTGCCTCGTTTTTGGCAATTTAATTCAAGATTAATAAATCTAATGGTAGGTGAGAGTTTCACAATTTGAATTTTCTAATCCCAGCTTTTAAAACAAATCATATCTTACCTTACATAAATGCAAGCTGTTGATCAACAGGGAAGATGTTTAGCTCTCATTTAGTTCTAAAAGTAAAGACCAAATATATCTCGTTTTAAGTGAAATAGAAACAAGGGCACAAAATCTTGACTATCTGAAAAGACTGTCCAAGATTCAATTTTATTTGAGGTTGAAGGAAAAGATAAGGACACTTTCTAGGATGGGCAAAAACAGGTGAGGGTTGTGAGTGGGCTCACAGTCTGAAAAAAACTTCATCTTCAGGCTCTGTCAGCACAAACTGTCAACCTTTGAAACGTTGTCATGCTTGCCTCAAGGAAAATGATCAACACACTGTCATTGGCTACTGTAGAAATATTACTACTGTGAGATAAGATGGAAATCTGAAGAAGAAAATGAAGACATATGTAACATCATTACACAAACTAATTTCCTCTGAGTTCCAACCATGGGAAGTAGTAGGTCCCTGTGGTTTATATCCATATATGATTGGGTGCTTGAAGTTTATTTGTGTGTGTGAAAATATTGGTTTCCTGTCAACAAGACTTGGAATATGAAAAAATAATGATTTATAAATAACAGGCCATAGAATAATAAAGAGAAATTTAAAGAGATATTGTAATTTCCTATTCCTAGCCAATAGCTTGGTCAAATACTGCAAGGGCTCAATGGAATATATATATTAGATAGATGATAGAGAGACAGATAGATAGATAGATAAATAGATGCAGATACATGTATATAGACTACAAAATATATTAAAAGCATCTATAAAATTTATATAAACAATATATTTTAATTATTCATATTTAATAAATGATATATTTGTTATACATAAAATATGTATATTTATAATAATTAAAATACAATATATAAACACATATATACATACACATGGGTATATATATATATGTATATAAATCTTTAGCATAGGTAGTCCAAATTAAGGGAAATTATATCATAATATCATGGGGAAGTTTCATTATAGCATGCCTTCACTTGAAACACAGGAAAAGAGCCGATTTCACATCTGGATATTTTTTAAAGTGGCAACCAACATCACAAACTTTCATAGATGAATCTTTTGTCCTTTAGAGAGTAACCTAATTTCTTAAAAAGTTGAAAATTAATCTTGCCAAGATCATAGACATAAATTTAATCTTAACATAATTTTCTTTCTACAAAGCAGAATCATTTGGCAATCACTTCATTCTTTAATCCCTCAATTTTTTTAATTTCTTCTTTTTCTTTTTTACTTTTTCTTCTTCCTTCCACTTACATCGTGAACTTGCTGTGATCCCCACCCTCAAACTTACCTGTTCAGTCAAACCTAAAAGTCAGAAGACCTTATTCTGGTACGCAATTCTATCATTTACTAGTCATATGAGCCTAAACAAAATAAAATATTACTCTGAAATGCTTTTTCCAAATATCTTTAATGTGGAATAATAATGCTTTCCTTGTTCATGCCAAAGCATAAGTAACACCATAAAAAATGAAATTAAATCCTTAAAAAAAGAAATTAAAATATTTCTGTAAGAAAGTTTTGAAGATAAATTTAAAAAAAGAAATTAAAATATTTCTATAAGAAAGTTTTGAAGACGAATGTTCTAAGTTTTAAGCATTATGCTATTTTGTATTTATATATACTTTAGATACATTTAATAAATCTTTTCTATCACTGTCTTTATTTTCAGTTCATTAATATAGAATTGTCAATAACAATACTCCTTCATTTGTAAACTGACCTATTTTTCCATCGAATTTTTCTCCGTATCTCCCCCTTATCTTCCTTTGCTATCTGAACAATTCATATAAATTTTGTATTTCCCCAGTTAGGATAAACTGTAATTTTGCTAGTCTTGTCTATTCAACAAAAATAGAACAAATTAATATTAACTAAGTTCTCATCCTATTCTTTCAGACAGAGGGTCTTTTAAAATGAAATTTACATTTGGCCTACTTACCTTCAAATTATAACATTTATTAAAGTTTGTGGATGAATCATAACATGTTTTCTTTCCTTTTTATTTAATCTTCCTATCACCCCAGCATACATTCCCCTTTCATGACAAGACCTTTTTCTAAGTCAAAGTTCACTCAGTTAACATTGCCCTTGTTATGGCCCTCTGCATGCCTGGGGCTATGTTTTATGTTCATGCTTATTATTTTAAAAAAGCAGTCAGGACAGTATTTGTCCATGGACCATACAAATGCCCCAGTACTTTAGGTACATCATATAGCTCGCTTTTGCTTTATCACACATTCTAAGGTAGAATGAAATTTTAGAGCATGTCTATTTCTAAGACTCATCTAAGAACCTCTGGGAGCCTTTCTTTTCGTCATTTGCTAACAATATTTCAAAGGAATTCAGATGAAAACACATTTTTAACAAAGCTAAAATTTTGCTAGTAGGTTTACTTGTTTTTTGTTAAGCAGCTTTCAAGACAAATGGGAAATTTCTTGGAAGTTCATTAAGCTGCCCTGAGGGACACTTGGAAAAATTATTCTGTGTGTAAAACACTGCACTTCAAAACAACACATTTGTCAGGATGGTTAAGTGGCTCTAAGACCTATTGCTAACAACTTGATGTAAATTTGGTAAGGTCCCATTTTTATTTTACCTTTTAATTTTTATTTTCCAAAGAAACTGTTTTTCAGTTGTTCCATCCAAACTAGTATCTACTAACCACACGTGGCTACTAAAATTAAGATAAAAATTAAAAATTCAGTTCCTTGGTAATACTAAGCACATTTCAATAGTCACATGTGGCCAGTAGCTACCATATTGGATATCACAGATTATAGAACTTGCTTCACTGCAAAAAGTTCTATTGAACAGTATTGCTTTACACCTACTATCCACTCTGCTACACAACTTAGTATTTGAAGTTGTAAGCCTCGTATTTCTATAAACAGTCAATGTTTTAAAGCATCACCAAATATCGTCTGCAGGTGTATCTAATCCCTACTTAGTATTTATTCTTCCCAATTTTGCCAAGCATCCCAAGCATCCCAAGATGTTTATATCATCTTCTCATACTATGATAGAAGAAACTAAACGTTGGAAAAATTAAGCTGGAGATGGTATGTGTAGTCAGTGGTAGGCACAAAATTGTGATCCATGTCTTTCTGAGTCTGGCATATTTTTCCATTTCACCACATAAGGGAGTACCATGGCAGGGACCTCATCTAAAAATGCTCATTTTTAAATCTATTCCTTCTCTTTCTGTTTTCACTTCATATACTCACACACAAGTCTTCATTTAACTTGAATTTACTCAAGATATTTGTAACCTTCAATTTCTGGATGCATTTTTAAACAAATATAACTTTGCAGCATATTGGCATCAGCTCTTTGAATATTTTTTTAACATTGGTAATTATGTTAATCATAATTCAGTTAATGGATAGCTACAAAATGTTTACAAAACTTCAAAAATCCCTTGACCATATCTGTATTATACCTGCACATTTGTTCTTTTACACATTTTCCATGGTCATTCAAATGCACTGTACTATTTCACATACCCAAATCTGAATTTTCTACTACGTTGTATGTCATATAGGTAATTTAAAAGAATCGCTCATTCACCTGATAAACGCAGTCCCTTTCCATGTATTTCTATATGATGAACAGAATATATTCCACCTATTTTTCCCTGTGCCATCCCCAGCCCATGACCCAAATCAAGCCAAAATAGGTTCTCCAGAATACTGAAACTTTTTGGCCAAAAATCTTACTTACCCTTTACAGCACATGAATACTCTGTTTTCAAAGAACTTGAACAAAATGAAAATACTTAATATTAACAACACATTGGCTAAAATTTAATCTCATTTTTATGACTCAAGAAATGCTTGAAGATACTGCTTTGACTTGAAATCATTATGAAAATATTTATTATTATTTTATATATGTGTAGAAGTGCTAGTACTAAAAATATTCTATTTACCCCTCAAATAAATTTATTTGCATCTTTTCAAATGGCAAGATAAAGCTTTCTATATAAAATAATCATTGAGAAAAATTGGTAAGTCTGGTTTGTGGGTTCATTCTTAATGTTTAGATTTGCATATTTAGGTCAAATTTGTAGCAGAGGCACCACTAGACAGATTAAAAATAAGCTACTGGGGAGGTTATTGACCTGTAAGTCACAGGGCTGAACTTCTTGTCTGACCGGTATAATAGATTAGGGAAGCACAAACAGCTGCTTGAAAACGAGTACACACAAACTGAACATTAATAAACCCCATGCAATTGCAAAAATTTTTTATGCATTTCCTTCACTATGCTTTGCTTAGAATTTAAAAAAAAAGTGTGGTGATGGCTTACTCAAAATTTCAAGATCTTTTTTTGTTTGTCTTTAAAATATAAGCCATCTTTAACAAAATGTTCTTAAAACTCACCTTAATTAGTTGGTAGTTTTGAACTCCATTTATTCCTATGTCAGGATCAATGGCTGCTGGGAGGGCATATCGAGAGTTTATAGCCGAATTCTCTGGAATTGATATGTTGATAACTGTTGCTGGGAATAATGGTGAATTATCATTTATGTCTTCTATCATAAAACGTATCTTAACCAGTCTAAATATTTCATCTGGCAAAACGGCAACCTCCACTTCATAAAAACAACGGGCATCCATCAAGATACCAGCACATAATTTTTCACGATCAATGCGAGCTCCAGTAGTAAAGATCTCACCGGTACCCTCTTCAATTCGAATCAGTGGCACATCTCCGGTCTTGTACACTAGCTTGAACTGCATAGGAGTTGTTAAGGACTTGTCTGGAATTAGCGACAAGTTGAGGTCTTTCAGCAAGTCGCCTATCAGGACGTTTTCTGGCATTTCTTCCCGGACGGTATAGTTTTTCTCCTGGGCGCCAGACTGAAACACGACGCATGCTAACAGGACCGCAAATATGTACGTCCCGGACAACAAGTCCATACCAGGCACAATTGTGATAGTTCTTTGTATCAACTCACAGAAAACTGTCAAATAGAAAAGAAAAAAGAAAAGAAAAAGAAGAGAAGAGAAAGAGGAAGAGAAAGAGGAAGAGGAAGAAGAAATTATTAAAGCCAATGATTAAATATTAATTAAATGCTCAGTTTTAAAGCAAAATCATTAAATGAAAATACTAGCACTATAAACACTGTTAAATAAATTAATGATAAATTTGTTTTGAATTTAATATTAGGAGTTTTTTCATTAAGATGAAAGAAAGATAAACAAGATACCTACAGTAATTAAGTGACCAAGAGTATTTATAAAAGTGTTCACCATTGATAAAATATACAAAAGTTAGTATTATTATTTACCAAGATAGTTAAAGGTAATAAAAGTAATTTAAAATAATTCAACAGCTAAGAAAAAGTAAAGGGACATTGGTTACCAATCACAAAAAATATTATTCTCTGCTATAATATAGCTTTCAAATGCAATTCTCCTATTGGTAATGAATGTTTTAACAATATTCCATGTGTTCGTCAAAATGTAAAAGTCAGTCTAGATAAAAGGAGACAAAGAATCATGATGTATGAGGGATTTACAAAGTTAGGATTAATGTAAAAGAGCCCCCTGAGAGAGAAGGTTTGGAGTGACAAATGCCCAAACTTGTGAAAAACTATCATGTGAAAAGGGGATTAAAGTTTTCTTTCTTTGAATGAGAAGAATAAGAACAGGTATAAATCACAGGAGGCAACTTTCAGATCAACATTAACAACTGCCTGTTAAGCATTCTGGGGGGAAAAAACTGATTTTCAAGAGATAGTGAATTCCCTTTCTTTGGAGGTACTGATATTGAAGTTGGATCACCAGTTTAGATATACATATTAATGATTTAGGAGACAACATCCAAACATTCAATGGGAGAGCTAAAGCAGAAGACATCCCAACTTTGAGAATTTGTTTATGCATTGCAGAGAGTAGTTTTCATATGAAAATGGATTTTCACATCTATAAACTGACATGAGGATCACCCAACTACAAGGAACAGCCCAACTAAAGTTTAAAAATAAAAAAGGCATTTTAACACCCTTTACTGAGTTAAAATAGTAGGTCAAAAAACAATGTTTTTGGCTGATTTTTCTCCTGTGCTTATTATTTTTCACTCACTGAAATATGCTTAATTATTTCAGTTCTCTTGTCATTCTGATAATATTCAATGAGAAATTTTATTGCTTATAACTTGCAAATTTTTCTTCAATTTCCTTTATTAATTCTCAGTTCTTATTCTCCATTTGTCTGATGTAGGATAAATTTGGTATATTAAATATCTTTTAATTATCTAGTGAAATGAAACATTTTGATGTGCTTCTGCACGTTATTTGTAGGTAATATATGATATCAACACAAAATGAAATTTGTGTCACACTGCACTAAACCCTATCAGATGTTACATTTTTAAAATTAAATAGGAATTAATGCAACTATCAATGCATTCAGAAGTTTTAAAGGATCAGCTGACAGATAGTCACTTAAAAATCCATTACAGAAAACTATTAATGCACATAGGTATCTAATTAAGGAAGTCCTTAATATTTATTGGTGATCAATAACAGTAGCAAAATTTTAGTAATGGTTCTATAAAAACAAAAGCATTCATGGAATGATATAAAAATGGGAAAACTTATGAAATGATGTAAATAAATATCCATAGTGTTACAGATATAATGGGTTCGTTATACCAAATAATTTATTATATTAAATGAGTTTCCCATTGTACAGCTGTGCATCAGCATTTTAAAAAACGTGTGTGGATGAGACAGAAGATACAAAAGTAGGGAAAAAGAAATTGTTATTTGCAGTAAGTAATAGAATAAATCCATTTGTTGCAACAATTGAAATGGTTTGGGTTATGAATAGAACCAAGAAATAAACTAGATAAACTTGAAACATTTCATTTTATAAATTCTTATCATATAATTTAAAAATTATATATTATGGTCCAATCACTTCCCTTTGTTGAGCAGTTGGTACCATTTATAAAACATTTTAAGTGAATAATGCTAATGCTGAAAACATTTTCTATCCTAGTAAACAACAAAAAGACTATTGCCTGTGATATTTTTAGCATCATTTGCTCAGTAATGAGCATTGGGATTACATAATATAGAAACCTTCTCAAGATTCATTCCCTTGATACTTACTGTGAGTTAATAAGCATACATATACATGTGTCCTATACATTGTAAATCTAGGACATTTAAAAAATTGAATGTCTATGTGTGTGATTTTATAAATACCATGCAAACATAAGCAGAAATAATGGGACAGTGACAACTGGAATTAAAACTACCACTCTATTCTTATCTTACCCTTAGGTATTATACATTATTACAACTGGCAGGAGACTACTATAGATCATTTATAAAAACATTGCATGCATGTTGCAATATCTCTACATAAGAGTAGAAATTAAGAAAGTGACCTAATTCCAAGCAGTCCCCCTCTCCCAATCCATACTAAATCTGTTCTACTCTACCCTTTAATAACATCAAATAAAATATCAAAATATATTTCATCACTTGAAATTCTTTCAGAGGTCCAAAAGCCAGGAAAAGTTTGGGGAAAAAATACAATGTCATTTCTATAATTTAAGCAAATATACATGTTGCAAACCTAGAAGGAATATCTACCCTCTAGTAGAAATTATTTTCATGAAGGTTAGTCACTTATTCAACAAGTATTTAGGAAGCAAATTTTATGTGCCAGGAACTATTCTAGACACTGAGAATAAATCAGTGAACATAACAGGAAAAAGTCCTTGCCCTCACAGTGTTTATATTTGATAATATAAATATTCTAGAATTTCTTTAATTCAGTGTTCAACCAATGTATAACAAATTCAACTCTGCCTCTAACAAGATGTGAACATGCATTATTAATAACCTCAATCTCCAGATTTCAGCTCCACTTGAAAATGTATGGTTATCTTTAAATTTAAAAAGGTTTCCCTTTCAAATTCTGATATTAATTCTTTGGATGACCAATACAGAAATGTAGCTACTAAATTAGGATATAAAGAATCACTGCTTAGTTTTATGGAAGCATTATGAATTTAACTCAGATATCCAGGGGAAATATTCCTATGCACATACTTTACTTGGCTTGAATTTTCTCCCTCACATGAACAAATAATAAGATAACCTTAAATTTCCTTAGCATTCTCCCACATCCCAGTCTTACTATGGTCCAAGGTAAATTTGGGAATTGATAAAGTACAATGAAAGCAGACAGAGAGAATTAAGATTTTCTATGAGTTTCAGTAGTATCAGTGCTATTAAGTGATATTTTTTATAGGTAATACATGGTGGTTGGGTAGGCAACAGTCATAGAAGGAAACAATCATCAACAGAGAAATCAAAAACAGAAACAAAATAATCAAATTTTGAAGATATAAAAAGCATGAATGCAAGTTCATTTTATAGTTTCTGAGCAATTTAGCTCTAAAAAGGTAAGTTAGGGAGGGGAACTAAGTCTCTGCTATAAGCAGTTCTAGAGATTTCAGACTCAATATTCAAACGGTTTGTCAAAATTCCAAGGCATGATTTCCCTGATATATTTGTTACATTTTGCTTCATTACAGTTCTGTGTTTAATTTGTGATATACTTAAACTAATTCTATATGAATGAGTGGCCAACATACTACAATAACAAATTGTTAAAAATAATACGTATTTAGGTATTAACATGAAAATAAGAAATATCTATGTTACTCATGATCCTAACTCTATTTAGTTAGCTACCATCATTCTAATTACTTGAATGTCTCCTGAAATAAAAAATGTATAAACAACCAGCATGTGCTACATTGTTACTTCTATGTTCTTGTTCTCACGCATAATCAAAGTTTCTTTTGCAGACTGGGGAAACAGTAAGGCAGTTCTTAAGGTTGACTGGAAGAAATCTAGGACACTGCAGGAAAAGTAACCACATCTGGAGAAAGACAAAGTGCAGCAGCTGATAACCTCAATTACTTTCGAAGGGACTGACCACAAAGAGTAGAGTGGAGTAGGTGCATTCGCAGTCCTTTTTGACACAACTGTTTTCTCTGAATTCTGAAACTTGAAATGTCAAAATGAAAGACTTAATAAGGTTCTTTAATTCTGTACAACTGGTATTTTTAAATAAATTTTATTCCACAAACTTTTGTACTGGTCTGATTTTCACATTTGGGTCTAATCTTCTCCAAGAAGTGTATTCTATCACTGTTGCTTCATTTTCTAAAATGTTTATGTTTTTGTTAATTCATTCTAACACTTCACAACAGTTAGTGCAGTATTCTCTAACAGAGTTTCAAACTGTTAATAATCAATGCGCAAACAGAACTTATAAAACAAGTTATGAGGGTTGCTCTTTTATATTAATTTTCTGGATTTTTTATATGATTTAGGGAGCATTTGCAAAATAGCTTTATAGATTAATCAGGCAAGAAACATATTTTGTATGGCAAAAAAATAAAACTTATCCACCATCACATATCCTTTTGTCACCTTGGGGTGAATTTAATCATGATTATTTCAGTATCTATTATTTTAATATATTTGGTCCATAAGTATCATATTATATCATAATAAATAAATCTTAGATTCACCAAGGTTTGAAGGATAATTTCCATTTGATGTAGCATTTTAATTGCTATAAATGATTCTGAATCCATTATTTAAGTTAATCTTTATAACAATTCTGTGGTATATATAAATATCTGTAGGCATTAATTTATATATTAAATGTTTATATCAAATAGGCATTAATTTTTCACACTCTAAATCCTCCACATGATCATGTTTTAAGAAGGCAAATAAATGGGATAAATCCATGAATTCCCTGGGAATTTGTTGAATAGCATATTTTGATTCTTAGATGTGTAAGGATAAGTGATTAGTTTTATTAATTCCTATTCCATGAATTAATAAAACAATATAAGTCTATCCAGAAAAAATAAGTGATGACATATTTTTTATTTATGTCACTTTTGAATTTATCAAAATCATGATGCAATAAAACTGATAGTTAAAAATAAGTGAGGTATACCACCAGAATCTTAGAAATGGTGGTTGAAAACAAGATTCCAGATGATAGTCTGAAAAATGAATCAAGATAAGATATTAGTTATAAGGGAATGGATAGTATCTACCAACCCATTGTTTCAAGAAACAGAGAGATTACTTTCATCCTTAATAGCTGCATTCATATACCCAGAGAGACAAAGAAGCTATTCCTGGTAAGATAACTGGGGTGACATAAACCCACAATAAGTAGCTACACATCATAAACCACTAAGCAAAAATGACAAAGCAACATTTTAAAAACCAATCTTGCTACTTGGTTTATCAGCTGCCTTATAACAGGTGCATTAACCTAAAGGCTCAACAAAAATCCCTTCTCCTTTTAATTCTTATTATTTTACACATATTTTAATACTATTTTTATCTTGTGTCACTTCAAAATCAAAACAAACTGGATGACAAGTTAAAAATGAATAAATGGATAGAAAACCATTTGAACCATGAATGAGACACATACAGGCCACATTTTGATACATTTAATTTAGGGCAGAAAAATAATTATGCAGAATTCTGGCTTTAAATAGAATTAGCATTCAATAGTTAAATTAAACATTACTACTTGTCTGTTCTTAATTTGTACAATAAATTTATGTTCTGGGTTCAGCCTGGATTTAATGAAAGAATCATGTCCATAACAGAATTCGAATGTATTTACAAATAGCTCACACACATTATAAATGTTAAGTATTTCTACTATTTTTCCTTTCTTTTTCTTTTCAGTTAATACCTAAGGAAATGCACTGATTTAGCAAATGTATACCTAAATTTATTAGTGGGTCTTTGTATTTAGCTTTGCAGTGCAGAGGCACTATACCAAATAAATAATAAGTGCTTAAGAAATATTTATTAGATCTTTGGGTTTTTACTTCTTTTGTTTTGAACTTTTTTTTTTTGCAAGATTATGTTAGTATAAGGACTGGCAAAGACTCCAAAAAACAATAGGAGATATACAGCAACTTAGAGTGTTCATTATTTCATGTATTCTGTTTTTTTTTGAAGATATATGATAAGAGTATATTTTAAGGAAAATCTTCTCCTGCAAGCACTTTCATTACAACTTATACTAAGTTTTTCTTAGGCAAACAATTTTCCCAAGTATAGGTAAAGAAAATAGTTAACTAATTCTGTGACTTTTCAAAATATTTATAGATTCCTTTTATTTAAAATTGATTTTTTCCAAAAACAACATAATACTGTATATCAACTTTATTGAAATAAAACAAATAAATTAAATTGATTTTTCTTTTTATCACATTTTTCACTTCAGATTACCACAAATCCCACTCAGGCTTATGAAAGAATTAAAAGTGATTCCTTTCATCAGTAGCCTTCACTCACCATACTCCATGCTTTCTCATTACAAGTAAAGAGTCTTCCCTCTACATAGTAACAGACCAGCATATTTGAAGAAGAATTTTGTGCTATGTTTATAAATCAAGCAGTCCATTAATTTCAAAATGACTCTAAGCAACTGTCCAATGAGAAATCAAGAGTACACAACTTCCATCTCCACAGAATTGGATACCATTTTGTTCTTTGGACTACCAAATGTTAGCTAAACCCTAACCATGGATATTTCATTTTTTAAGTTAATAATAATCTTTGTGTTTCACTGTAAAGGTATGTCCTTGCTTGTGCATGTGTGTATGTGCAGTTTCAATGAAAATTGCCAAATGAAATGCCATTACATTAAACAATAATTGAAATGGAATTGGTGTGCTCAGATACATTCTCATATTAAGGCAGTCCTGATAAGCATTACTTTTACCCTGTCCCACACTAATGCATATGGAAACCAAAAAGATATTTGTACCTAGGCATGATTTGAAAATATAATTTTTATTAATTTAGCTATTGCACTGCTTATGAAAAATACAATTTGAACTTGGCTTATTTATGAAAGTTGTGATTCTTTTCTGAAAATTGGGCATTAGTTTTGAAAAAGTTTGCTAAAGAGAGAAAAATAGACATCAATCTTTCTATTAAGTATTACAAGCTCAAATTATTTGTGTTACTTTTATGTACCAAAATACTTTTGGTTCTTAGAATTACAACTTGTGATGATTTCAACTTGAAATAGAGCATGAAATAAGTGAAGAAATGGCTATAGACTCATTTTAGGTAAATTATAATTTCTATATATGTGGTAAATGTAAAACATTGTCCTCAAATTTTCTTATTATTCTAAGAAATATTAGAAATACTGCAAGATTGTTTTTCCTTCTCAAAGAAATTCAAATCCTTAATGGTGCTGCCACAACCAGAACTATTTCACACTTGCTATCACTGGTGTTCACTCTAGGAAATCGCGATCACATGCTGCATTAATTCTTCCTATAAACTTACAACTCTGGAAAATAAAAGCCAGTGCTATTCATGAGAAAATCACTTTGTATAAAGACTTGATATTATAGATGGCACAAAAATTTAGAAGGAAAAATGATTATGCCCTGAAAAGAAAAAAAGAAGTCTCTTTTCCACACTATAGGCATATTTAGACTATAAGCATCTGGAGTTTTGCAGAGCAGTATACTAGCCCTCACCATATATAACTATAAAAATTAAAATTAAATTAAATTAATTTAATTGGTTGCACTAGGCAAATTTCAAGTGTTCAACAGGCAAATGTGGCTATGGGCTAAGTATTGGACCGTGCAGACTACATAACATTTCTATCATCAAAAACCTTTATTGGGCAGTGCTGATCTAGAGCAAGAGGAAGATAATCTTGAGCTATGCATGCACAAGAAAGCAAAATGGTGGCTGGGGTACCCAATTCACAGGCAGGAAACAAAAAAAAAAGGATAAATTGAAATGATGCAGTAAAATTTATTATCAGATCATTTAGGAATGAAAACCATTTTATGATATTAAATCTTGAAACTATTCAGTAGTGAATATTTTTAAGAGATTGGCAAATTGTTAATTTAAGGAGAAACGAATTTCCCCTCATTTTAAATTAGAAATCACACTGCTTGAGATCCTCTGAGAGAAAAAAATATGCAGTTTTATAGTTACAAATAAATAGTATCTTAAAATATAATTATTTTCATAAAACATTATACGATCTCAGTAAAACCTATGGGAAATACTATATAAATAAGTGTACTGTATCTGAGACACTAAAATTCTGAAGAATATACCAATACAACTACTCACTTTATAGCTTTTAGTAGATTGGGTAGGGTCAATAGAAGTGTGGAATTCTCACCATGCTCTCCTGATTTACCACCATCATAATCTTTGTACTGATAGTATGAAGAATATGATGCATGAAAGAAATCATCAGTTCTTCAAGTACCTCAGACAGCAAACTGAAGGGTATGGCGTAAATATTCTAATAGACAGCTGTGTAAGTTTGTCTTGCTTTATAATACCAAAAATGCATACATGCAATAAACAAGTGCCTGTAATGTAGAATCATATAACATATGCCACTGTTTTGTAATATATCTAATTATCATTTCAGTTTCAATACTTCTCTATTATCCCAAAGTCCACATTGCTCTCTTCCTTCTCTGAACATTCAGAGCACTGATATATATTGGATACTACAGTTTACAAATTTTTTCATATTTGTATTTTTGTGCATATTTCATCTTTGACTTCCAAGTTCTCCACAGTGCTGCATACAGTCTTAATATTGCTGACTTTTAATTTTTATGTTTATATATATATATAAAAATATAATTTATGTAATATATATATTAGGTAATACACACACATATATATATATTTTAAGAAAGAAATAACTTTGAGTAAAGAAAAGGCTCTCAGAGTATAAAGAACGTAGACAAAGTAAGTTGTACCACTAGTAAAAGCCATTACACACTGAAATAGAAACAGAATCCTTCAGTTTCCATACGCAATACCCAGTCTTGCTCCTAGTCCCTTTTTTCCCTAAAATTCCTAGTTCTTAAGAGTCAGCTGTCATCAACTTTAATTTTACTGTCTTTCAATTCAATTTGAAAAAAAAATGGATAGAAGCAATGTGTGGAGGAAGACCTAAGTTCTAATTTCATTTAAATTTTTATATGATAACTTTTACAGTTAGTTATATCAGTAGACATAAAACAGTAAATTTACATGGGCATTTTGTGCATTAGGTATTTTTTTTACCTTTTCCACATCTACTATATTACGTTGCTCTAATTGTTTTCTATTCACTTTTACCTATGTCTTTCCCATATGTCAAATATGTTAACACGTCAGTGTCAAAATATGCTCTTTATAGGGTATGGTATTACTTTCAAACTAGCAACTGAATCCACATACTAAAACAAAACAGAAAAAAATAGAACTTTTATTTCTGTGTTGTGTACCATATTTATGAGAAAATATAAAATCATTTTGGCTTATACAGTTATTATTAAATATACGAAAAAATTAACAGCTAATTCCACCATGCTCACAAAAAGAAGCCATTTCATAGAGGCAATGTTTACATACACTTTTCATTTGATCTTCCAGTTCTAAAAACAAGTGGAAATTTTTCTGTAACAGAGAGAACTGAAACGCTCCATATGGATTCATTCCTAGAACTGTTTTTATGACCATTATGATATCTTCAAACAAATCATTTGGGATTTGATTCATATACACTTTGGCAAAACCATTCATTGAAAGTTACTGCTAAATATATTTGACATGGAAATTGAGACAATCATTCATTTCCCTACTTAAACATCAAATAATAAAAAATTATTATACCCTACTTAAAAATCAGTCACAAAATGTTATTATATCCAAACATAAACTTCCCTGGCAAGATGAAATAGTTTAAAATTTTTATTTACAATTTTGTAGCAAGAGCTATGGAAATGGATTGCTTGGTTTTGAATATATGACCCACCACTTATTAGCTATGTGACTTTTTTTAAATTTAAATTCATTTTATTAACATTAATCTACAATTACATGAAGAACATTGTGGTTACTAGAATCCCCCTTCACCAAGTCCCCCCCAAAAACCAAATTACAGTCACTGTCCATCAGTGTAGTAAGATGCTGTAGACTCAATATTGTCTTCTCTGTGTTGCACATCCCTCCCTATGCACCCCCCACATTATACATGCTAATCGTAAGGCCCCCTTTCTTTTTCCCTGCATTTGTCCCTCCCTTCCGACCTCTCCTGCCCAGTCCCTTTCCCTTTGGTAACTGTTAGTCCATTCTTGGGTTCTGTGATTCTGCTGCTGTTTTGTTCCTTCAGTTTTTCTTTGTTCTTATACTCCACATATGAGTGAAATCATTTGGTACTTGTCTTTCTCTGCCTGCTTATTTCACTGAGCATAATACCCTCTAGCTCCATCCATGTTGTTGCAAATGGTAGGATTTGTTTTCTTCTTATGGCTGAATAATATTCCATTGTGTATATGTACCACATCTTCTGTATCCATTCATCTATTGATGGACACTTAGGTTGCTTCCATATCTTGGCTATTGTAAATAGTGCTGTGATAAACATAGGGGTGCATCTGTCTTTTTCAAACTGGAGTGCTGCATTCTTAGGGTAAATTCCTAGAAGTGGAATTCCTGGGTCAAATGGTATTTCTATTTTGAGCTTTTTGAGGCGCCTCCATACTGCTTTACACAATGGTTGAACTAATTTGCATTCCCACCAGCAGTGTAAGAGGGTTCCCCTTTCTCTGCAACCTTGCCAACATTTGTTGTTGGTTGTCTTTTGGATGGTGGTGATCCTTACAGGTGTGAGGTGATATCTCATTGTGGTTTTAATATGCATTTCTCTGATGACAAGGGATGTGGATCATCTTTTCATGTGTCTGTTGGCCATCTGGATTTCTTCTTTGGAGAACTGTCTGTTCAGCTCCTCTGCCCATTTTTTAATTGGATTATTTGCTTTCTGTTTGTTGAGGTGGGTGAGCTCTTTATATATTTTGGATGTCAACACTTTATCGGATCTGTCATTCATGAATATATGCTCCCATACTGTAGGATACCTTTTTGTTCTACTGATGGTGTCCTTTGCTGTACAGAAGTTTTTCAGCTTGATATAGACCCACTTGTTCATTTTTGCTTTTGTTTCCCTTGCCTGGGGAGATATGTTCATGAAGAAGTCACTCATGTTTATGTCCATGAGATTTTTGCCTATGTTTTTTTCTAAGAGGTTTATGGTTTCAAGACTTACATTCAGGTCTTTGATCCATTTCGAATTTACTTTAGTGTATGGGGTTAGACAGTGACCCAGTTTCATTCTCTTACATGTAGCTGTTCAGTTTTGCCAGCACCATCTGTTGAAGAGACTGTCATTTCCCCATTGTATGTCCATGGCTCCTTTATCACATATTAATTGAACATATATGTTTGGGTTAATATCTGGGGTCTCTATTCTATTCCAGTGGTCTGTTGCTCTGTTCTTGTGCCAGTACCAAACTGTCTTGATTACTGTGGCTTTGTAGTAGAGCTTGAAGTTGGGGAGTGAGATCCCCCCACTTTATTCTTCCTTCTCAGGATTGCTTTGGCTATTCGGGGTATTTGGTGTTTCCATATGAATTTTTGAACTATTTGTTCCAGTTCGTTGAAGAATGTTGCTGGTAATTTGATAGGGATTGCATCAAATCTGTATATTGCTTTGGGCAGGATGGCCATTTTTACAATATTAATTCTTCCTAGCCAAGAGCATGGGATGAGTTTCCATTTGTTAGTGTCCTCTTTAATTTCTCTTAAGAGTGTCTTATAGTTTTCAGGGTATAGGTCTTTCACTTCCTTGGTTAGGTTTATTCCATTATTTTATTGTTTTATTCCTAAGTATTTTATTCTTTTTGACGCAATTGTGAATGGAATTGTTTCCTGATTTCCCTTTCTATTAGTTCATTGTTAGTGTATAGGAAAGCCACAGATTTCTGTGTGTTAATTTTGTATCCTGCAACTTTGCTGTATTACGATATCAGTTCTAGTAGTTTTGGAGGGGAGTCTTTAAGGTTTCTTATGTACAGTATCATGTCATCTGCAAATAGTGACAGTTTGACTTCTTCTTTAATAATCTGGATTCCTTGTATTTCTTTGTTTTGCCTAATTGCCGTGGCTAGGACCTCCAGTACCACGTTGAATAACAGTGGGGAGAGTGGGCATCCCTGTCTTGTTCCCGATCTCAGAGGAAAAGCTTTCAGCCTCTCACTGTTCAGTATGATGTTAGCTGTGGGTTTATCATATATGGCCTTTATTATGCTGAGGTACTTTCCCTCTATGCCCATTTTGTTTAGAGTTTTTATCACGAATGGATGTTGAATTTTGTCAAATGCTTTTTCAGCATCTATGGAGATGATCATGTGGTTTTTGTCCTTTTTTTTGTTGATGTGGTGGATGATGTTGATGGATTTTCTAATGTTGTACCATCCTTGCATCCCTGGGATGAATCCCACTTGGTCATGGTGTATGATCCTTTTGATGTATTTTTGAATTCGGTTTGCTAATATTTTGTTAAGTATTTTTGCATCTACGTTCATCAGGGATATTGGTCTGTAATTTTCTTTTTTGGTGGGGTCTTTGCCTGGTTTTGGTATTAGGGTGATGTTGGCTTCATAGAATGAGTTTGGGAGTATTCCCTCCTCTTCTATTTTTTGGAAAACTTTAAGGAGAACGGGTATTATATCTTCTCTGTATGTCTGATAAAATTCCGAGGTAAATCCATCTGGCCCAGGGTATTTTTTCTTGGGTAGTTTTTTGATTACCGCTTCAATATCTTTGCTGGTAATTGGTTTGTTAAGATTTTGTGTTTCTTCCTTGGTCAGTCTTGGAAGGTTGTATTTTTCTAGGAAGTTGTCCATTTCTTCTAGGTTTTCCAGCTTCGTGTCATATAGGTTTTATTAGTAGTCTCTAATAATTCTTTTTATTTCTGTTGGGTCCATTGTGATGTTTCCTTTCTCATTTCTGATTTTGCTGATGTGTGTTGATTCTCTTTTTCTCTTAATTAGTCTGGCTAGAGGTTTATCTATTTTGTTTATTTTCTCAAAGAACCAGCTCTTGTTTTCATTGATTTTTTTTATTGTTTTATTCTCCTCAATTTTGTTTATTTCCTCTATGGTCTTTATTATGTCCCTCCTCCTGCTGACTTTAGGCTTCATTTGTTCTTCTTTTTCCAATTTGGAAATTGTGACTTTAGACTATTCATTTGGGATTGTTCTTCCTTCTTTAAATAGGCCTGGATTGCTATATACTTTCCTCTTAAGACTGCTTTCGCTTTGTCCCACAGAAGTTGGGGCTTTGTGTTGTTGTTGCCATTTATTTGCATATATTGCTGGATCTCCATTTTAATTTGGTCATTGATCCGTTGACTATTTAGGAGCGTGCTGTTAAACTTCCATGTGTTTGTGAGCCTTTTTGCTTTCTTTGTACAATTTATTTCTAGTTTTATACCTTTGTGGTCTGAAAAGTTGGTTTGGAGAATTTCAATATTTTTGAACTTACTGAGGCCCTTTTTGTGGCACAGTATGTGGTTTATTCTGGAGAATGTTGCATGTGCACTTGAGAAGAATGTGTATCCTGTTGCTTTTCGGTGTAGAGTTCTATAGATGTGTATTAGGTCCATCTGTTCTAGTGTGTTGTTCAGTGCCTCTGTGTCCTTATTTTCTGTCTGGTGGATCTGTCCTTTGGAGTGAATGGTGTGTTGAAGTCTCCTAAAATGAATGCATTGCATTCTATTTCCTCCTTTAGTTCTGTTAGTATTTGTTTCACATATGTTGGTGCTCCTGTGTTGGGTGCATATATATTTATAATGGTTATATCCTCTTGTTGGATTGAGCCCATTATCATTATGTAATATCCTCCTTTATCTCTTGTTACTTTCTTTATTTTGATGTCTATTTTGTCTGATACTAGTACTGCAACACCTGCTTTATTCTTCCTATTGTTTGCATGAAATATCTTTTTCTATCCCTTGACTTTTAGTCTGTGCATGTCTTTGGGTTTGAGTGGAGTGTCTTGTAAGCAGCATATAGATGGGTCTTGTTTTTTTATCCATTCAGTGACTCTATGTCTTTTGATTGGTGCATTCAGTCCATTTACATTTAGGGTGATTATCGATAGGTATGTACTTATTGCCATTTCAGGCTTTAGATTCGTGGTTACCAAAGGTTCCAGGTTACTTTCCTTACTATCTAAGAGTCTAACTTAACCCACTTAGTATGCTGTTAGAACCACAATCTAAAGGTTCTTTTCTATTTCTCCTCCTTTTTCTTCCTCCTTCTTTCTTTATATATTAGGTATCAAATTCTGTGCTTTTTGTCTATCCCTTGATTGACTTTGGTGATAATTAATTCAATTTTGCATTTGCTTTGTAATTAGCTGTTCTACTTTCTTTACTGTGGTTTTATTACCTCTGGTGACAGCTATTCAACCTTAGGAACACTTCCATCTATAACAGTCCCTCCAAAATAGACTATAGAGATGGTTTGTGGGAGGTAAATTCTTTCAGCTTTTGCTTATCTGGAAATTGTTTAATCCCTCCTTCAAATTTAAATGATAATATTGCCAGATAACATAATCTTGGTTCCTGGCCCTTCTGCTTCATGGCATTAAATACTTCATGCCACTCCCTTCTAGCCTGTAAGGTTTCTGCTGAGAAGTCTGTTGTTAGCATGATGGGCTTTCCTTTGTATGTGATCTTATTTCTGCCTCTGGCTGCTTTTAACAGTCTGTCCTTATCCTTGATCTTTCCTATTTTAATTACTGTGTGTCTTGGTGTTGTCTTCCTTGGGTCCCTTGTGTTGGGGGATCTGTGGATCTCTGTGGCCTGACAGACTATCTCCTTCCCCAGATTGGGGAAGTTTTCAGCAACTACCTCCTCAAAGACACTTTCTATCCCTTTTTCTCTCTCTTCTTCTTCTGGTATCCCTATAATGTGAATATTGTTCCTCTTGGATTGGTCACACAGTTCTCTCAATATTTTTTCATTTTTAGAGATCCTTTTGTCTCTCTGTGCCTCAGCTTCTTTGTATTCCTCTTCCATAGTTACTATTTCATTTACTGTCTCCTCCACCTTATCCAACCTGCTTTTCATATCCTCCTTCGTGCTCTTCAATGACTGGATCTCCAACCTGAATTCATTCCTGAGTTCTTGGATGTCTTTCCCTGCCTCCATTAGAATGTTGATGATTTTTATTTTGAACTCCCTTTCAGGAAGAGTCACGAGGCCCATATCATTTAAATCTTTCTCGGGAGTTGTATTAATAATTTTACTCTGGTCAAGGTTCCTTTGGCGTTTCATGTTTGTATATGACACCCTCTAGTGCCCAGAAGCTCTATTCTGGATCTTCTTAGCCCCTGAAGCTATGTCAGGGGTTGCAGGGGAGTGTTTCTAGTGCCTGGTGGGAGGAAAGAGCTGTTCCCGGCCTCGTGGCTCCTGTGCCTGTCTGCACTGCCTGAGCCAGTGGGCCAGTCACACAGGTATAAGTTTTTGTCCCAGCGCAGCCGGATATGGATCACTGCTTTCCACAAGCAGCCAGAATCCCAGTCTCCCCAGGAACTCTGCCTATATTAACTTTCCATCCTGGTAGTCATGCGAGTCTCATGAAAGCACCATGAAATGTAGGTTTGTGCTCCCAGAGCAGATCTCTGGAGCTAGTTATTCAGCAGCCTGAGCATTCCACTCCCTCCCTGCTCGATTTCTCTTCCTCCCACTGGTGAGCTGGGGTGGGGAAGGGCTTGGGTCCTGCGGAGCCATAGCTCTGGTATATTACCCCATTCAGTGAGGTCTGCTCTTTTCTCCAGGTATATGCAGTCTGGCGTCGTCCTCTTTCCTGTTGCTCTCTCAGGATTAGTTGTGCCCACTACACTTTCTAATTGTATCCAGTTTTAGGAGGAAGCCTCTTTCTCTCCTCTCACACCGCCATCTTTAATCTTTTTTCTCTCCAGCTGTGTGACTTTTTGCAAGTTTTTAAAATTCTCTGTCTCAGTATAAAATAGACATAATAGTATCTACCTCATAGAGTTACTGTGAAAACTAATTAACTTATGTAAAGCATTTACAACAGTTCCTGAAACCACAATAAATACTGTGTGTGTTTGCAGTTGTTGCTGTTGTTATTGTCAAACTAAAGAAAATAAACAAAAGTGTTTATATGTTTTCCACTCACTAAGCCAAATAAGTCTAACACTGTGGGGAAAAATTGGACTTGAATTCTGGTATTAAGTCTCTCTTTAAGTAGTGATGACCTTGGACAAGTCATGTAATCATTCTGTGCCTCATTTTCCCCATTAAGGTAAGGTGGGTAGGGTTAGGGTTCATCTCTGTGATATTTTGTTATAGCATTCTATAATTGAAATAAGTTTTAATCATAAACCTGTCATCATTTGCATAATGAGTGTTAATTATATGCAATGCTATAGCTTTAAAGAATTTCACAATTTCGTATGTAAAGCCAAAATATCTCATTGTCATTGACTCCATATTTTATATAATTTTAATTGATTTAAAATTGTATTTACATGGTTTAATGACTGTATGCTTTGTTCTTAGTAGATAGTGAGTCCTTTTATGGCTGTTACTAGCTTGGCACAAATAATTTCTCATAATTTAGATGTTTTAAGAGTGTTTTAATGATTGCTTTCCATCTTCAAGTTTCTTTTGGTAATAAAATTTCAAAATTGTATATCTCTTGATGGCATTTTCAAAAAAGGATATATTCCAGTGACATCTTTAGATATTATAGAGATTAGTTTTGAAATGCTTAAATTGACTAATTTATCCTTTGATTAAAAAGGAAACATATTGATTCACTGGATGATTTTAATTGATTTTTGAATTTTTAAAGAACAACTATAAGCTAGAGAAAGTGGGGGATTACTTTTTTTTTTAGATAATTGTAATACATCTTGAAGCATGGTAATCCAGCACTGTGTTGAAAATACTGGTGTAACCACATCTCATAAAATCAAGCAATATTTGAAATAGTATTTTGAACTCAAATATGTCATCATGATTTTGTATTGAAAATAATAAAAACTTAACTTCTGTAAAGTTGATCACTTTAAAATAAGATAATTAAAGGCTGTTATAGTCGACAACTAAGGCATTGCACCTTCAAAATTTTCCACTAATTACAGCTGCTAATTTTCAAGAGGAACTGCTAAAGTGAGTCAGATTTGACATAAGGACAGCTTCTCCACTTCTTTATTTATTCATTAGAAAAGAGTTTTTTTAACAAAACATTTCCAAATATATTATCTTTCCAACCAGTACTTTCTTTGTGGATTACTTGCACTTTTTTGATGTTGGAAAATAAATATTAATTATTTTGTAAAACGCTATATACAACAGGTGGAACAGAACAACACAAAAACTGAAAACAAAAAGCTACAAGTGTTCCCTATTAAAATCTAAACTCCCAGGCCTACCATTGAAGTCCTTAATGACTTGCTTCTGACATACGTCTTTCTCATTAATTTACAATGCATGGCCTTCCCTTTTCAGCCAAGCCAACACCCACTCTCTAGCCATAACATTTCCCACATCTTCTCTGGTCATCCAAGGTCATCATCGACTTCAGAGCATTTCACAACTCACTTCCTCTAATTAGTTTTCACAGATTAACATCACATGGGCAATATTTGAATAAGCATAAGAATAAGGATAATGTTAAATTTAAGTGCTTAAGGGACTTGTAGTTTAAATATTCCAACTATGGAGAAGGCAGTTAGCAAAGTGTGGAGCAATGAGATTTGTTTTTTCTTTTTAACTTTAATTTAGAAAAAAACTCTAATTAATAGTTACTATGTATTATGTGCATTCAAATAGCACATTCCTTTACTTATGTATTCTTTCTCCCTCACCCTTTAAAACATGTATGGAATATTTCTTTGAATTGAATGTCTTTAATACAATTTTTACCTTTTTTTAAAGGTGTTTTTGCTATCTTCATGGTAAACTACCACTAAGAAAACAGGGACTGTGCCTCCTAATTAAAAAAAAAATTCCACTCTACTGTCTCAAATTATTTTAAAAGCAAGCCTGCTACAAATATCGGGTCTTTAAAATGTAGTGAGCATGTTAAGGGGCAATGAAAAATAAGATTAAACCACCCTGCCAATGATTAAACTGCAACTGTCTTATTCATGGCAATGTGTAAGCTCAAGCTGTTTGTAAATGTAGTAATAATGTGATGAGTTATGTTTGAACTACTGTAAGGGGCTTGGATAATCAGGAAGGACTGTGAGTCACCAGGCAACCTGGGCCAAGCAGAGGCTGTGGAAGGGTCTGCGGAGGAAATTTGAAAAGTATGAGGGTACTAAGTAGAGGCAAGGAATGATTTTGAGGACTGGGATGGATTAGGGAAAAAAGGAGTATTCATAGAGTCTATGCAGGACAATAATACATGAAAAGTACTTGAGGGAAATTAGAGTGATGGAGATGGGGAGCCTAAGGGGGTAGAGACTTGAGAGAATTATTACAACAAAAGTACAGTGAGGAAATTGGCAAAACTGTAATGGAACTAAGAATGACTTCAACAACTGAAAAGACTGAAAAGTACAGGAAATTTTGAAGAGATTTGATGGATTGGGGCAGTCTTGGGAATCATTGAGAGTGGATCTGAGCACCTGAAGAAGAATGCTGGTAAAAGAAGAGTAATGGAAGTAATGGAAGGGAATAATGAAAACAATATGTGAAAGGTAAAACAAGTTTGTTTAATACTTTTCTTTCCTAAGTAAACAATGAAGTGTCTGAGAAATTTTGCATCAACTACAACTTTTAAGGTATTTCTTCTTTCAGCTATGCTGGGGGGCATATTTCTTTCTTCTATCACATGGAAGAAAAAAACTGAGAATGGGAATTTGTGACAAGAATTTAAATTTATTGTTTTAAAATATACAATTATTTTTATATCATGAGTATTGTGAGAAGGTTGAGGAGATGCATGGGAGGACACATTAATCATTAAGTCTACACACTTTTGAAAAAGTTTGAACCCCCTATGACACTTTGAACATTATTTCAAATTTTGTTTAATTAAATAGAATTTTAAACAACTTTTATTCACTTGAATGGAGATGGGATAGATGGACAACTAACTTATTAAATCAAAGCATCATTCTACCAGCTCAAGAAACATTCATTCATTAGAACAATCTTGTTTGCTAGTTTGGTATATATTTTCTGAGTACCTTCTATGAACCAGACATTGGAAATGGGAAAATAAAGAAGAATAGTCCCTCTACCCAGGGTGCTCATAGTCCACAAAAGACGTATTTGTTCTCAAAACAGGTAATTTTGTAATTTATCAGTACATAGATAACTAATGGTCCTAATGCTATCTATGCATGATCCAAAAGGGACTTTAAGACTTCACTGGTTACCATCAGTAGGGCTGTAGTGTTGTATCTTTTCTCATAACTGATTCTTCAGAAATTAACAATACATTGATGACATATGTGGTCATTCAGAAGACTAGAAATATTTTTATGTAACTGTGGGGAAATTTGGGTTCCTATGGCCAGGATCCTCACTGAACTTAAACCACCTGATGATGTAACTGGCCTGTTGCTAGGCTACTGCTTCCACACCTTTAGGCAATAAGCTATTATTATGCTACATAGAGAACTTGGCCCAGTGCTCTGCGTGGAGGCAGAGACACTAGTGCTTGACCTACCACGGGAGAACAAGCCAGGTAATAAATACTTTCACAGCAAAGAACGTATTGCTGTCAATTTTTTTGGTCACATTGAATCCATAGCGAACTTGCCCGGGGCTGAAATCCATTGGCAACACAATTGGCGAAAGTCAGCAGGGTTCATTGTTGACCAAGGAAAAAGACAGGCTGCCCTTATAGGGGAGGGGTGCTTCAGCGGGCTGCCCCTATGAATGGGGAGACAGTGGATCGTCCCCCAATGGGTATATGGTCTGAGGTGGCTTGCCTCCTAGAGAACTGGGCCTCATTCCAGGACTGGAGGCAGGTGGAGGCAACACCTGAGACAGTAGGGGTGGCCCTTGGTACAGCAAGCAGATCCTTTGAGAAGCACAGTGCCCGGGAGGCAGTGGGGACTGTGGGTTGGCTGCTTCTCACAGTCTTAAAAAAGTCTACAGAGGAGACCCAAGAAATGGAGGCAGCAGAACACGAGCTGCAAACTTCTGTGGATTCCCTGAGGAGGGAAATGGCATTGATACGAGAGGAGGTGGCGCGAGAATGCGAGCTGCAAACTTCTGTGGATTCCCTGAAGAAAGAGTTGGCATTGATGCAAGAGGAGGCAGCACGAGGGCACAGGCAGCAAGGTGCCATTGGAGACAACATGGCAGCGCTGCCAGGTGTTCTGAAGGAGGAAGAGGCCATCAAGGAAAAAGATGAACTCCTGAGGGAAGCACAGGTGGAGGTGGCACGAGAACATGAGCTGCGAAGCATGGAGCTGAAGGTAAGAGACCTTCTGAAGACTGAGGTAGTATTGCTGAGAGGCACAGTAGAAAAGGTAAAGGTTGTAGCAGAGGAGGCATTCAGGGGAGGGGAGAGAAAGGTGCCATCAGGCCCAGAAATGGAAGAGCTAGGGAAGGATGAAAGGGTAGTGCCAGAGGCACTGGCCCCTCCTGTATGGAAAGCAAGCCCTGTGGTTTTAAACAAAATAAACACTCAGCAGCAGAAAGTTCCCCAAGGAGAGGAGCAGCCCCCTCCCCAGTTCGTGGAGCACTCTATGGTCCACCCCAATACTCAGGCTGAGTTGGTGGATTTGGGCTTCTGGTTTAGGCAGAAGCCCTCGGAGTCAATATAAGCTTGGCTCCTGCATCTGTGGGACTTAGGGGTGGATGGAATTGTTCTGTCAGGATCAGAGATGGGAAACCTGTCTTCCCTGATGGTGCAGCCTGCACTGAGGCAGTGATTATGAAATGCACATCAGACCCCAGGGAGTCACTTCCTCCTCGATTGGCTAATGGGTGCACTTCATGCTGTGTGGCCCAATCCGAGTGATCTACCATCCTCTCCTGTTAGATGGCAGACATATGCTGAGCTCCAGCAGGTGTTACAAGAGCTAGGCATAAGAAATGCCATCTATAGTCCAGAGAATTATGGCCCAGATGAAGAGATTTTCACTACTGGGATGAGAAACATTGTGCTTCAAATGGCTACCACCCATCTTTCAGTCTCTAGTGGCCATTCTTTCCCCTCACTTATAGCACCCCATAAACGAGGTGGCACATACAGTAGCAGACTTAGGAAAGGCTGAAGCAATGAGAACACGCAAATAAATAAGGGTTGTTACTAACAAGAAGACTGTAAAGGGCCCCATGGAGGTTATGAGGACCCAGATGTGGGTTGATTTAATATGGGAAGGAGCAGATGAAAGGAAATTAGATGGGAAATCCAATAGGATCTTACTAGAGCTATGGCAACAACTGAAACCAGAGCAGCAGTTCCATCCATTAGGACCAAAGAGGCAAAGATCAGGGACAGAGCCACAAGTCTTGCCTGTTTGTTTGCAAGACTTTCCGCTGTAGAGCAAGCCAAACTCACATGAGGCCACACAGGAAGATGATTGGGGAACATGGTTTGACAGAGGGTAACGTCAAGGTATCTGCCCTGAGGGACCAGGGGTGACCGTAGGCCCCATGTTGAAATAGCTATCCATTGGTCCCCAGTGAACACACAACCCGACCTGGCTCTGGTGGACACTGGGGCTGAATGTTCACTGATTCATGGTAACCCTGAGTGGTTTCCTGGGACCCCCACTATCATAGATGGATAGAGAGGGAAGGCTATCAGAGTGAAAAAAGCCCAAATCCCTTTGGGAATGGGGTGTCTACCCTTAAAAAAGTAAAAGAGTATACTGTGTATATAGGTCCTACCCCTGAGTATATTTTGGGGATTGATATCCATCAGAATCTATGGTTGAAGACCACTGCAGGTGAGTTCAGACTGAGAGTACGTGTGGTGAAGGCAGTTCTGAGGGGGCATGCTAGGCACCTGCCAGTAGCTTTGCCTGTGCCTCAGTGAGTGACTAATACCAAACAATACAAACTGCCTGGAGGGCATAAAGAGATTGGAGAAACTCTCCAGGAGCTGGAAAAGGTGGGTATTATAAAGCCCACCCATAGTCCTTTCAATTTCCCGGTGTGGCCAGTAAAAAAGCCAGATGGCTCCTGGTAGATGACTGTGGATTACAGAGAGCTGAATAAAGTCATACCCCCTATGCATGCTGCTGTCCCCTCTATTGCAGGCTTGATGGAAACCCTCAGCCATAAACTAGGAACATAACATTGTATCGTAGATCTTGCTAATGCCTTCTTTTCTGGCAGTGGCTTGAACGAACTCGCCAACCCGTTGGATTCTGGTCACAACACTGGAAAGGGGCAGAGGTATGACACACTTTGATAGAAAAACAGCTGGCTGCCGAGAATCACACCTTGCTGGCTACAGAACCCATCACTGGAATGGCCCCGATAAAGGTAATAACCACCTATCTCATCTTGGGGTGGGTATGAGACTGGACCCAAAAGCCAAGGAGTGGTGTGGCACAAATATCCACACTAGCCAAGTGGGGTGCTTACCTACAGCAGTGAAGTGCCCTCTCTAGTAGCCCCTTGAGTGAAGAACTCCAATGCTTGTTGGGGCTAGTGACATATACTAGTGAAAAGCAGGAAGAACTTGTTTTTGAACCGTTAGTAGCAGAGAGTCCCTATCGGGAGGGAAGAGCCCCTATACCCAAAGATGAATGATATACAGATGGCTCCAGCCATTGACAGCCCCAAAATGGAGGGCCACAGCTTTCCATCCTAAGACTGAGACAATATGAATGGAAGATGGTGAGGGGAAAAGCAGCCAATGGGCAGAGTTGCGGGCTGTGTGGCTTGTGATCAGTCAGGAGCCCTCCCCTATAGTTGTCTGCACTGATAGCTAGGCTGTCTATCAGGGCTTTACCTTGTAGCTACCAACCCGGTACTATGCCAACTGGCTGGTTGGTCACCAACCCCTTTGGGGGCAAGAAATGTGGCAAGACTTATGGGCCTGTGGTCAGACTAAAATAATTACAGCACACCATGTGACAGGTCATTTGCCACTGGCATCCTCAGGAAATGATGAAGCAGATAAATTGGCCCAGATACGTTGGTTAGAAGGAAAGCCTGCTTCTGATGTAGCCCAATGGCTGCATCAGTGTTTGTTGCATCTGGGGCAAAAGACAATGTGGGCTGTAGCCCATCGGTGGAGCTTGCCTTTGGCCTTCGAAGAAGTTAGTAGAGCCCAGCAGAAGTGCATCGTGTGCTCCAAAAGGGACTTACACCGATTTCCACAACAACATGGGACAATAGCTTAGGGGCCTATACCCCTCGTCAGGTGGCAGACAGACTATATTGGGCCTCTACTTGTGTCAGAAGGATATCGGTATGCAATGACTTGTGTGGACACAGCTACGGGATTTCTGGTTGCTTTTCCTACCCGTTGTGCAGACAAGCAGATGACTAAAAGAGGCCTGGAGCATCTCTTTGCTGCCTATGGCCGACCACAGGTAACTGAGAGTGATCAGGGCACCCATTTTACTGGACATACACTGCAAGAATGAGTGTGACAGCTGGGAATCAAATGGAAGTTTCATGTGCCATACAATCCTACCGCAGCAGGCATGATAGAGAGGCACAATGGCTTGTTAAAATCTGGACTAAAGTCAGATACCAGTAGTCTGCAGGGATGGTCAGTCTGCTTATGGACTGTCCTACAGCGTTTGAACGAGAGACCCCGAAAGGGAGCCCTGAGCCCCGAAAACATGTTAACACATATGGCTGCCTCCTCTATACAACTGCAAGTACAAACCAAGGAAGAATCACTGAAGCTAAGGTTCGGCCACCAGAATAACATCTTGCTGCCAGCACCAACTGTACTGAACCCCTGAGACTCCATTGAGTGGATGTGGCCTTGGACCTTTTGACACATGAAACAACTATGGCTGACTCTCCTGACACGTTGGGGAGAAGGCCTGGAAGCTGGCCTCCCATGTATTCCTGGAATAACAGTAGAGTGGGCCTCAAAAGATCACAGTAGTATATCCTGAATGGCCAGAAGATAGGAGCATCTTACCAGGGAATTTTGTTTTATCATTATGGCCAGTGAATGCACTTCCAGTAGCACTATATATAGACCCATCAGTAACCCCCATGGGGAAAGGAGTAAAAGTATGGTATACTAGACCTGGAAGACACCCTCTTCCTGCTACAGTCCTATCACAGGACCACTCTCTTGCATGCATCCTACCTGATGGACAAGATTTGCCTATGCTGGTGGCATTAAAACGTGTGTCTTATCACCCCTCAAGTCTTTGTGGATTGGGAACTTCCTCTGGCTTGAAGATTATTATAATTTTTGTTATTAGGAAACTCCTCTGGCCTGAGGATTATTATAATTTTTGTTATTATCTCTAAGTTTTTGTTATCCTCTGTTGTTATTGTGAAATCTGGTTACAGTGCTCCAGCTTTCTCGCACAGGGACCATTGCGGAAGATTGAAATCGTGTAGATTGTAAGGTGAGAATCCTGGAGGGGTGGAGTGTGGGGAAGTTGGGGTTCCTATGGCCAGGATCCTCACTGAACTTAAACCACCTGATGATGTAACTGGCCTGTTGCTAGGCTACTGCTTCCACGCCTTTAGGCAATAAGCCATTATTGTACTATATAGAGAGGTCGGCCCAGTTCTCTGAGGGGAGGTAGAGACGCCAGTGCTGGACCTACAACCAGAGAACAAGCCGGGTAATAAATGCTTTCATCCCAAAGAATTTTCTGCTGTCAATTTCTTTGGTCACATTGAATCCATAGCGAACTTGCCCAGAGCTGAAACCCATTGGCAAGACAGTAACTTGTGGGATTTTTATTGTTTTTTTTACATCTCTCCCCACGTGGTATCAACCAGTATATAAAAATATAGCCTTCTCTTTCCCCTCACTCATTCACCCATTAGCATTTTAAGATTGGCACAAACCTTGTAAGAAAAAGGGAGGTTTGGACACTAAAAATGGGATTTCAGATAAAATTTGTACTCCTAGAGACCCAGAGGAAGTGTGACTTATGTTATTTAACATATATAAAACTCACCTTGAAATATCTGAATTAAAACCCACTTTTGTACAGTCCTCAGTGCTCTGCAATCAGCTGTGGGGTGGAGGATGAAAAGGAGGGGAAGAAAAAGATCTTTGCCTACAGTACAATGTAATCAGTTGCAAATAAATAAAATAGATGCACTAAAAAGATAGGGCTTCAATAACCCCAATGCTACAGTAGGTGGGATGTTCCACAGAAAAACTTCCAAGGTCCCTCTAGGTTCAGGGATGCAATGATTCTGTATTCCCGGATGTATACAGTGCTGCTAGTAGCGAATCATTCAGGTCTTTGAAATGTAGGCACAAAATATTCTAGGAATTTAAAATGGGGCAAAATCTCTGCAACCCTTATTTGTCTGCTAAGGGAAGTTTAAATAAAAATCTTGTATCTGCTAGTTGGGCTTTCTCCCTTGGTCTGTTATAACAGTTCTCTAACCCTAATACATAGAATTGGGAATCTGCTGTACGTTTATGAAACAGTAGAATGCAAAGTTTCAAGATCCTATCTACACGGACTAGGTGTGATCCTAGCTCCATTAGCTAGTAGTATTTATTTCCTGAAGCTGAGGAAAATGGTCGTTCCTTGAATATTAATCACATGTTATGTCATAAGAATTCCTAATTACCTACATATTAGTTTCAATTTTCTTCAGTCATGAAATTAATCTTAACTGTAATACATATTGATATCAATTCACAATATCATGGAGGGCAATTTCTATTTCTCTAAGGAGAATCGCAAAACATTGTCTCACCCAAGCTTGTCAGCTTCTTCACAAGACTACCAAGTTGAAAACAGCTGAGGCAAGACCTCTCTGGCATATGATCTGTTGAATTCTTCTTACTCACAAAAAGGTTTTCCTGTGGTAGGTCAAACACTTTGAGTTGGATTTGAAGAAAACACAAATCTAAATTCATCAAGTAGACAACACAGGACAGAGGTCCATCATTATATGGCAGGATCCTCCAATTTGCTATAATGGCTACAAATCAAGAAAAAGTTGATGACTTTTGGACAATTTTAGATTTTGGTAAAGGGGAAGCAAGGCATGTGAAGTCTGTGTTTTCACTATGATCTTATGGATCTCTCTTGGATTAAAAAACAAAAAGTCCACAATACTTTTGGAGATAGAGTATGCAAGAAAGGTATTTCCAGGTCTTAGAATAGAAGTCTTAAAAATTTTGAAAAGCCATCCTATACTACTACCTTCTTAATTCTAATTAAGACCTCTTAAAGCATTTAATGCATATTTATGTAGAAATTATGACAAATTACTACTTATTTATATCCTATTTTGAGCTTTATATTGGTATTGTGAAAACTATAGATCAAATGAAAATGTGGTTAGAATGACACTGATATAAATGTTCCTCTTTGGGAGATAACTGTTTAGATTGTAAATGTCTGTAAGTTATACCTTTTAATATGTGAAATGGGAATCCTATGCCTTATGGCTTTATGATTATGACCTTCCTAGAATTCCTAGAATGTGTTTCTCACATATATTTCTCCATCAAAATTTTCTAGAGCAGTGGTGTTCTACAGAACATTCTGTGATGATAGAAATATTCTGTATCTACATGGTCCAATACGGAAGCCACATGTGGCTATTAAGCACTTGAAATGTAGCTGGTGCAACTGATAAAATGAATTCTTAATTTTAATTAATTTAATTTAAACAGCCATATGTAGCTAATAACTACCATATTGGACAGCACAGTTCATAGATACTTCACATTCTGTCTTTAAAGGTATGCATAAATTTACTGAAGTAAATATGTTGTTAGGATACTCTACCCTTTCCTATCCATCTGTCCATTCATTCATCCATTTGATCTTTACTTTTCAAGCACCATCAGTATGTAAAGCACTATGTGAAATTTATATAACAGAGGAGCTTTACACTATGTTAAGTTTATTTAATGGGGGAGATAAGACTTGTATAAGATAAACAATACATTGAATATACTGACAAAGGAAAGAGCAGTGTTCTGGCAGCACAGCAAAGAATGAGAATGGTTTTGGATTTGGAATTAGCAAGAGATTCATGGAGAAAGTCCTTCTTTAAAGGTTTCTGGTAAGTGGTTCCAAGGTGTAGGAAGAAGGATGCTAAGGAAAATAGACTGCAAGATAGAAAAGTCTGAAGTTCAATCTGGAATATGGGGATAAGGAAAACGGAATACTCCAGGCTTTTTAAATCTGAGTGACTGAAAATGATAATGCTTAAGAACAGCTAAAGTTAAGTCAAGAGACTGAGCATGTTTTGTTAAAAAAATGAGGCAAAATAAGAGAATATATTTTAGTCTAAGGTCTTTATAGAAGTGATTTGACTATAAAGTTATTTGTTATAAAAGTTAATTAAAAATGACTTAAAATTTTAGCCATCAAACTAACTTTCTATGTTAATTGTAATTAGACTAGTGATAAGATCAACATGAGGTCAGATATGCTTAAAGAGACATTTAATAAAATGTGATCACCAATTATCTATCTAAACTTCCATCTTGGCCTCTGTATTTAAAGAGGCCAAGTTTTGGGGTGAAAGTTTATTTCCAGGTGGCAGTTCAGTCACTAGAAACCCATTCACTCAGAGTGAGTCTGCATGAATGACTCAGTCCTCATAGCTATGGTAAAGGTAACTAAACACAATCATATGTGAGTTTATTCCTGTATAGAATTCTAACTGGGCAGTGCCAGGTATCCTAAGATATATTAAAATTTTTTCATGCCTTAGGGAAGTGACTTAAATTCCTCAGAAAGTATTGTATTCTGCATCAACCTAAAAGCAAAGATCAAAACACTTTGGGGAAGTAGACATCCTTACAATGTGATGTAGGTAGCTAATCAAATGCCATAAATATAGACCTTCAAGATGGATTTACTGATGCCCAGATCAATCACATATTTCTTTTGAATATAAATTTATGAACATGTGTGGATAAAATGAGAGTTCCTGTGGCCAGGATTCTCACCTGGCCCTGGTTGATTAGCTCACTACACACCTGTGGGCAATACATGGCTGTTGACTCTATACAAAGAGCTCTGCCCAGTGCTCTGGGCATGACACGGTGGCAGGGCAAGGCTGCAGGAGAGCAGAGCAGAGGCTGGAGTGGTGGCAGCACCAAGGACAGAGGCCCAGAGGACGACTGTGCAGGATGGCTGAGTGGGACAACTGTGCAGAGAGGCCCAGAGGATGGCTGTGCAGACAGAGGGGCCCAGAGGCAGAGACCAGCTTGCTGCATGCAGACTCACTCTGAGTGAATGGGATTCTAGTGACTGAACTGCCACCTGGAAATAAAGTTGGGTATAACCCTTACACCCCAAAAATATTTTGCTGTCAATTTCTTTGGTCACACTGAATCCATAGTGAACTTGCCTGGGGCTGAAACCCATTGGCAAGGCAACATGTATTAAATTTGAATAAAGGTTAACTTTTATCTACAGAGATCATTCTTATCTCTGTTTTTCTTATCTGAATTAATGCTCACTATTTTGGCCAGAAAATAATTTTTGCTTCATTTGCAAATTAAGAGAGGATTGAAGATTTCTATAGTTTGAATAAATATGATTTTAAATAATCAGGTATTAATATAAATACCCAATTAGTTCAAGTGTTCCCTGAAATATAGGAGATAGTCAGAGTTGTAATGGCCTTTAATAAAGACAGGGCCTTTAACGGGCTAAAGTTATTTTCATAGCTGAAATTTCATCTCTGGATTCACAGATCTAACAGATATGGGTGTTATTTCTTTTGAGATAATTATGACTTCCAGGAATTTGATTATCATGAGTATTCACTTTTTTCCATTAATAAGAAACTTGGAAGTTGAGAAGTGGTGGTGCTTTACATTTAATATTTTATGAACTGGTCCAATGCACTTTATGACTTAGGGGTTATGCTTAAGTAGGTAATTTCTTCCTAGGAGAATGGTATATGAGGAGATCAACAGGTTGTGGATATACAGTTTGCTGACACATGGAATTCTTGTGTCCCTTTGATTAAGGGAATATTTGTCCCTTAATCAAAAATATCTCTATTAAGTAGTCTACCCAATGGTATGTTGGCAGGTGAATTGGAATATATCTCTGTCAATCTCTCTCACTTTCTCTCTCACACTCACACACACACCATTTTTATTATTAAAATGAACATAAATGGCAAATATCTAAGGAATAAATTATATTTATTTCCTCAAATATTTCAATTTTTGATAATGAACATGTCACTCTGCCTAATTCATTACAAATAAAACACTGAAGATATATTTGTCTAAGAAAATAACTAATTAATAGTTGACTCACTGGCACATTTAGAATATATGTATTTTAAAGATAGTTGCTCTGAAATTCAAGATTAAGTTTCTCTACACCATGGGAGCCAAATTATAACTAACTACAGTTGACCTCCCCCCAGAGAAAAACTTCCTCCTTGAAAAATTCTGTTACAATAAAGCTGGAATGGCCAATGGTTAATGCTTTGAGTTCTTCCATTTTAATCCTGGCTGACTTACTTTGTAAAATATATAAATTCATATAATTGCAAATGAAGCAAAAATTACTTTAAAGCCCAAGCAGATCTTTTATAGGAAAATTGGATATTGGGCAAAATACCAAATTTCAGGTACAACATTACTACATGCCAAGTGTTAAGTCTAGAAATACTAGCCTTAGTGTGCATTATACAAATTAGCAGTAGATTACACAAATTTCAGGTCTTGGAAAGAAAGGGAGTGCAGTAATATTACAGGATGTTTGAAAGGTTAATAGAAAGCAATATGCTATTTTCATAGTTACCCAACATGTTTCCACCAATTTTGATAATAAAATTCCATGTTTTTTGTCCATGAGGCTACGATTACTTACTGGAGAATTCTTGGGATAAACTAATGATGAATATTTAAAGACCCAATGTTCATTAAGTACTTCTAGGTATAAGGAAATATTACTCTAATGGTTTTAAGGTTTAAGAAAGAATCAAGCAAACAACCACATGGCTAAAAGAGGTTGAAAGATCTGATGTAAGATTTTGCTAAAACAGAAGAAAATTGAAGAAAGATAACTGGGGAGAGAGGAAACTAATATATTAGCTAACGGAAACCTACTGACTCCCTTATGCAGCAGCTGACATTAGGCAACCATCTTCATTGGTTGATTTAAACTTATGAATTAATTTATCAAGTCCAGTTGCTCTTTGCCTTAGGTATTGATTCTCCTTGCTCATTTTTACATCAGTGGGGTTTACTGAGAAGTTCCTGTTAAGAGTTAAAACTATTTGAAGTTTGTTGAATTAGGAGTATTTATTTCATTGTGTCTCCCTGATCCTTAGGTACATACATAGGTCTATTAAGACCACATTCTTTGTTTTTAATAGTAGAAAACCTTCATCTATTCAGATTTCACAGAAGTTATGAATGAAATGTTTACTTTCTGCTTTTCTGTACTTGGGTACAGTTGATAAGGAAAAACAGGGAATATAGACATTAACCCCTGATCAAGAAAGTTTACGGATTTTTTTTTTTTTTCCTGCACTCAGTGAGTGTGGTCAAGTACTAAATTCCACGTTGCCTATTATCCTTCCACCAGTTTATGCCTAAAACAAACTCAAATTTTAACTTGCTTGTGCAAATTTAATTTGCAGGGATAAATTTAGTTCTTCAGTGAGATTAAAATTCCCATCATCTGGGTGCCTTTTAGTTGAAAAGTAGTAGGAAAAGAAATTCCCACAGGTGAGGTAACTGAAATGTACACTCCTTGTGACTTATCATCTTGAGAAAAGTTTCTTTTGTAGTTTCAGATTTCTGTGGGCTACAATTTTTTAAACAGGTGTACTGTGACGATTATGACAAATCTCCACTTAGAGAATATAAGATATTTAAGGGAATTGTCACAGTCATGAAGGGTGAGAAACATCAAATGCCCATTCTCTCCTTTTAAAACAAAACAAATTTTTCTAGTGGAAATCAAACCCTTCAAGAAGCTGTGCTTTAGCAAACACAAGATATCCCTTCATTTTCATTATTCTTATACTTCTAGCAAGTTTTATTTTTGGCATACATCAAGACGAGGGGAAAAAACATGAATTTTTTTTCTCCATTTTCAAAAATTTGTAAATCCTTATAATATGCATTATAAATAGATAAACTCATTCAACCACATGTCATTACAAAGGTAATCAATTTAAATCAAGTTTGAATATCTTTCTTCTCCCCACTCACTGACACAGTCCTGCTGATCTCCCCACTTTATAGTCCCTTAAATTATACACATAAAATGTACGAAATTATTCAAGAAAGAAGTTCTAGACACTTCATTTATCCAATGTCATTTTCATATTAACCAACTTTGTTTTCCTTTCATCTTGGGGAGTTAGCATTCTATTTATTTTGGTCTATATCTATGTGTCCTGATCACTTATTTTAGTGTGAAACTGCTTTAAATACAATGCGTGTAGCCAATGAACATTATTGTAGTGCATATAATGTTTCTGTCTAATAATTATAGCCTTAGAATATTTAAAATTCCTTTTTGAGATAAGTTATCACAAACACTGATTTTAAAACACACAAACTTCCATTTATGTATGCATATGTAGTATGTGTGTGTGTGTGTGTGTGTGTGTGTATATATATATATATATATATGTAATCCATATATGAAATATATAATATCCAGATAAAAAGAGTCAAGTATCTAGTTTAAAGAATGCCAGAACACTGTATGATGAAACTATGTTTTGGAGAAAAATGGAATTTGGGGCCTCAAAAATTCATCTTCCATACGTATTTATTTGGAGAGAAGGAGGAACTAAAATTCTACAAAATAGCTATTGTATTTAAGTATGTTGTTATAAGTATCTTTAAAATAGATCAAGTGAGTGGATAGAGACTCAGAGGAGAAAGAAACAAATCTGATTATTATCTTTTATATTCACAAAAAAGTCTTCCTTTAAGTAAAGTTTGGTAAATTCACCATTTTTTAGTATATTATAACAGGAAACTGCAACTTCTAGGAATAATGACAGTAAGTGATTTTATCAGTATTTTTGTCACTTCAGTTTTTGTAAATGGAAATTGAATATTTTTCTTAGTCATTTTTCTGTAGGTTATATTTACTAGCTTTCAAAACTCCCTGACTTTATCACATTAAAAAACATGAAAGAAAAACATTATTCTTGGATAACTTTCTAGGATCGAGTAAAGTTCCTCAGGAAAATTAGTCTTTCTGAGTAGGCTCACATAATGTCTTTTACCAGGACATTTTATAGTATGCCTGTTATTATTATTATGTGAATCTTTTAAAAATTTTCATACTTAACCAGGTTATTTCAGTATCCAGTGGTTCAAACCAAAGTATTTGTAAATATTCAACTTAAAAATACATAGTTACACTTTAAAGTAAAGGTAACCATTAAATGACACAACAGGGGTTAGAGGCTCCAGCCCCTGCCCTGTGCAGTTGAAAACCCATATGTAACTTTTGACTCCCCCAAAATATAACTACCGCTAGTCTACCATTGACTGGTAGCCTTACTGATATTATATAGAGCTGATTAACACATATTTTGTGTATATATATATATATATATATATATATATATATATATATATATAATATACAGTATTCTTGCAATAAAGTAAACTGGAGAGAAGAAAATGTTTTTTCAGATTGTCACAAATCTCCAAAAAATTTTTGCATATATTTATTGAAAATAATCTGTTTGAGTGGACCTTTATAGTTGTAACCCATGACGTTCAAGGGTCAACTGTATAACCTTTGTGACCAGACAAAATGATTAGTTTAGAAATAAAATATCATTTCAGGCATAAAAGGAAGGAAACCCACAACCACATGCATGTTAACTGAGTAGTCATTTGAGAATGATGAAATAACATTTATTTTAAAATAGACTTTTCTCAGATATACCAATACATTACTAAAGACTGATAGACAATAAATTAAAACTACATGTAAAATTTAATCTACTGAATTCATATTTTTAAGTCTTTAATTTTTAAAATTCTATTCTTCTCAAAGGTTAATTATAAATGACCAGAACCACTTTAAACATAACACTGCTATTTCATGTTCTGTGGCATTCTTTTAGATAAACAATATTCTGAACCACCAAAAAAAAAATCCAAATTAAAAATGGCATATTTTAATGATACACTATCCTTTAAAACAATTTTGATGAATTTTTAAAAAGAATTGGGATTAATTTTACTAAGACAATGAGAAAATTTGAATTTGGTGAAAAGAGAGCATATCACATTAACACTGCTTAAGCTGTCAAGAAAGAATATTCTTTATTTGTACTGACTACTGCTGCCAGCACTGCCACCAATTAAGAGGTATAAAATTTTCACTATTTAGCAAACCAGTTTTATTAGTAGTCACACTATCAATATGTGATTCAGAAAAATCTAGGAAATTGGATTCTTCTCCACTGAGGCTATTTGAACACCTGCTACCAAGGTTATTTACACAATGGTAAATTCCTGCAAGTTACAGTCCCATTAAAATAAAATATAAAGGAAATAAAGATCCATGTTTCTGCAAATTATTATGGTGATAAACATCTTAATATATTGAACAGATTCATCTTAATATAATTTCTAAAGTATAAAGTTATTAAAATAATAGTAGTTATCATTTTATTGAGTTCTTATACAAGCACTGTGCTAAGTATATTTAATACAATTGTATGATGTATATATTGTTACTGTCAATTTCTGTTTACATATGAGGACAGGAGGCTCTAAAAGTTTTAGTTAACTTGCTCAAGGTCTCAGAGTTATTAAGGTATGCAACTAAAATCTGAAAACAGATTTATCCGACTCCAAAGCTTAAGCTTTTAACTACTACTCAGACTTTTACAAGATAAAATATGTTTATGTGTTCACGTATACAAAAACAAACAAAACCTAGCAATGTCTTGGAAATAGAATCTAGATCAAGAATACCCAGGGGATCACCAGTAAAGAGTTGATCTGTACAAAAATGTTAACTTTAGGAAAAATGAGAAAGGTACTGGTTGGCAAATGATTTTGTTAATTTAACCTTTTCTTAGGAATAAATGTTCTCAATTTTCTGATAATGAAATAAACAATTTTGTGTAGGCCTCATTGCATGTGTGTCTATAATTCATATTGACGTACAAACACTGTAAATCTCCTATAGAAAAACCTAAATACTATCTCTTGATCCACACGCCTATCTTCTTGTTAGAAAAATGTGTACTGATTCAATAAGTAATGGAATTGGAAAACAGACTTGTGTGATGCTACATCTCATTGAAATTGATGTCCCATAATTGGGTAATTTATGTTAAGGACATTTAATGGAACTATGTTTCATTTTAGGGAACTCATGTGAAAATTAGACCAGAAGTCCCAACTTTGCAAGTATCACTTTCTCCAGAAATATGCATTATTCATAAAGATTTCTCCACATTAATTTTTACTTAAGCCTTATGTAATGATCTTGACATATCTGTATATGTGATGAGTATATTTAGGAAATATCTCCACTGATAACATTATAATTTGGGTGTTATTAACAGTAAAACTCTGATTTCTCCTTTTCAGTAAATCTAGACTGTGGCCTGATTATTAGGTTGAACCATATGAAACTGCTTATATTCATCAATTTTGACTTAAAAATATCATTTTCATATGATGCTACTTCATATATTCTGCTTAGGTATTCAGTCAGACTTTGCACTAATATTCAATTCTTTATATAAATCATTATTGTCAATAAGATTAATTCCAAATATTTGTGGAATATGCAAACTGGGTGTGTAGAAAAATTTATTTCATGGAGGTGGATAGTAATAAATTAGTGGAAATTATCAACAAGTGGGGGCTTCTTAATAGTGTAACTTTGATGTGGAGTGAGCAGCAGGATGCTTAAATAAGTAAAGAGAAATGACACACTTGAGAGCTGATATAAAGGAATGGCAGACAATATAAAAGATGCGATAAGAAGCAGGAAATAAAGAGGATCAAAAAAGATTATTTTAACCAAAAAAATTAATTGAAATCTAGCCTATGTGCAGTACACTATACTACCATAGGTAACTGTAAAGAAAAGACAACAAAATCAACACAAAGACAAACTGGAAGAAAATAAAGCAAATTGCCTAAAATTGCCTATATTTACTTTGGTAGATTTCCCTCTGAGGTGGAACACAGACTGTCAACTTGGATAGGCATGTTACTACATCTCTTCGAATGTTTGCACGCAGGGATAACATTCATATGTGCATTACTGTTCTTTAATCATATGCAACTCTATAAAGGACAAGAATATCTGCCCCGCTTGAAGGAAAACTAGTTTTCTAAATTCCCCTCAGTTAACTATTTTCTCTAGTAACCATTTTTTGAAGAAAACATGTTGTTAATGTGTCAGTGTTTTCAAAACAGTTAGAATTTTACTGTTTCATTTAAATGAAGTTCTTTAATGTATTTTGGCCACCCAGATTCTTGCATCTACTCGTATATATCTTCCACATATATTGTGGTCTAAGGGTTACTGTTAGCCATATGCAATACCTGGAAAAATAATAACAAATGCCATTTGTTATACAACCTTGTGAGCCTGATATTTAAGAGTCTGTGATGAATCTACTTACACAATGAAAATGTTTTTGCAAAACAAATAATTGATATTTATGCTATATATCAGCTAATGTCATGCATAATTTTAGCATTATTTAATATCAAAATATTTTTATTTTTAAATATCTTGTTTTTCTATATGAATTTACTTTGTAGATAAAATGTTGTAAAGTACTTATGTGACTCCAAGTGAAAGTAAAATGTGACTTGCACTAACAAAAGGACAGTTTTTTATTTAATTCTAGAAAATCTTGCTTGACTATTTCCTGCCATTTGAAAACAATCAACGGTAAATCTACCATTTCTATGCAAATAATTTTCAATCAGTTTATGTTGAAGAAATTTCTGTTATTCAAGTAGAAAATGCAACCCATCTTACCTTTCCATAGTAATTTAAAAATGAAGAAACCCTCATTGCACCACAACAGACTTTTACATGGACTAACAAAGGCATAAAATAAGTGTTTCTCTTTAAAACCCTGTAACTTTTTAAAATTCTCCTGAGCTGAATAAGTAACCACTCTCCTTATTAAAATTACTTTATCTGAAGCTCAAATGGGATAATGAACATTTTTAAAAGGGCATTCTATATTTTTAAGAAAGAATGGATAACGTTTTAATTGAAACTAAATTTTCCTAAAAGTTAAACATAAGCTATCATGTGCCTTAAATTGAGTGATCAACTGAATGTATTTATGATAGGATTAGTTCGGTTTTGGTTTTGCCTTTTTTTAAGAGTCAGTGATAGCAGCATGAAGACTCTTGGTTTTCAAAAGAAAGCTATTGCTGACTCGTGCTAGATGTAAAACGAATGGGTACATAAACATAATGTTACACACAGAGAATCACAAAGAATCAAAATTATCCTGCATCACCTTTGCTCAAAATGCTAGTCAAAAAATATCTTTACATTTATGTTTGTTTTATCAGGCAACATTTAGATGCATTAATCAAAGCCTTGTTCTCTTGGACATACACTCTTTTATTATACATTTCCAATAACACTGAGAGCAAGCAAGGGGCCAAATTCATACTATGTGGCAAATATTTTCTTAAAAAGCCCAAGAACATATTCCCAATTGTAAATTTTGTTTTTATTTTTAGAAAAAGAGATAATTTTAAAACAGGATTATAAAAGGGATTTTCAAACAATTTTTTTTGGCATAGGTGCACATGTGTAGAACAGAAAAAGAAAACAGTGTCTTATAAAATATTTAATCTTTCAACAATTCACTTTATAAAGAAAGAGGGATGAAAAGTCAGGGAAAGAAGGAAAAAATAGAGTAGAAAGAAAGGATAAGGGTATGGAAAGTTGAAGAGTGTGAAAAGTGTTAGGCAAAACCCTAATAAGGTAACAGGTCAATCTCCCTACTATGTGAACTTGGCTATTTCCTCTGACCTGGAACATGGTGGTGCCTATTGAGTCATTGTGCTGCTGGCATGGAGGCAATAAAAAATATTTGGAATTAGTTATGTAGATAAAAATGTAAAAGATCGAGTTTGTTTTACCTTAATTAGTAATGGTAATTTAAAATTCTTATTTAGGAAGCTGTGCCTAATCATTAAATTGTCATTTGTCTAAGAATTTTCAGATATATGTAGCCACATATGCCTCTCCACAAATACAAATTAATGACATATGTGAATACTATACATATATCATACTTCTACAAATGCACTTGCAATAATGTTTAGAAAAATATGCAACTTAGTTATGCACCGCCTCACCTGGTTTTATAATGTTTTGTATAACACCTAATTTAAAAAAATTATTTATGAACATATCAATACAATGTTCAATGTTTGTAATAATTTATGGATAAAATACATAACACTTAAAATATTAAAAGCCTCACATCTTTCAGTTCTATCCTTCTGAGTAATACAATTATTTTCATGTCTTGTGACTTCTTTGCAGTCTCTTAAAAAATTTGTTCAGTGGCCATTAGTGTTTCACAAGCAGGAAACTGGGCAGTTATACAGAAATTCATAGTAAATCACATGAGTGGCCAGAAATCTATCTTCTTTTCTGAATCTTTAAACAACCTTATTAGGTTTATTTTTTATAATTTACCATACTATATCAAAAAGATTTAAGTGACTTCTCATAATAAATAGTCTCTTAGCGACTATTTCACACTCAATCTTGTGAGCGTAGCAAAATGCCTCACTAGAAATGGAGTCACTCAACAGAACTACCTGAATTTATGATTTATTGCTTAACTGCAGCATAATAGAAATTTTAATTATAGATGTCTTTTTTAAATCAGTCAGAAAATACAATAATTTTTTATTTAGGAGGCCATTGATTTAGTTCAAACCTCTAATTATTCTGTGGAATATTCTTCCAAAATTTCTATTTTAAATTCAGATGGATGAAAGATTTTTTTTGAAACAAAATAGTTCAGGAAAATATTACAAAATATGGAGTGATTCAGAAATAAGTTAATCAGAATCTCTGGAGAAGAGTTTCATTAAGTATTAAGTAGTTGTATATGGCAAGAAAAACATAGTGTTGGGCCTAAATATTTATTTGTAAAAATATGTTTTGAATATGTACATAATTATGATTCATGATACAATTTCAGACATTATATATATTAAAGGAAGAAATAATCCACATCTGAGTAAAACACACTAAGAATTGAATCTTTACAGCACCATTGCTATCTAGTGATAACATATCCTGATATAAGGAAGACAATCTAAGTTCTACAAAATACGTTATTTTCTGTGAACACTAGAACTCTCAAGTGGCATTGAATATTAGTAAGAAAATTATAATTTTTAAGCATTACTAAAGATGAACTTACATTTGTATCTAATTTGAAGGCCATTATGTATCTTAAGCATTGAAAGGGATGTATGTGTATGTGTGTATGTACTTGCATTTTAGAAAAAGCAGTTCTATTTTTTCAATATTTTAAAAATTAGTATAATAAAAATACATAATATTTGCCTACTAAAATGCGAATCTACTTAGGAAAAATGCCACCTAAGCATCCCTGTTTGTACGTATCAGGCAGAGGTGTCAGTGTTCATGTATGTTCTGTATTTGCACTGCATTTGCATCATTATTGCATGATGATAATGTTAATTATTTTTTTAAAAATCCAAGGGAAAGTATTTTTAGTTTTGACAGATCTTTGATCAATATTCTTGGTTCACTGTTTTCTACTCTGGCTGATAAACCCTAAGGATATAATTAAAGAATAAAGAATTGCTGTACTTTGTGTGAAGTAGAAATACAGACTGAGTTATTGGGACAATAAGGCTCGTGTCCACATAGAAATAAAACTAACAGTTAATTTGAAAAAGAAATTAGTTAAAATAATTGATTCAACTAGATGTGATGTTATGCAGATGGACTGTAAATTCAATTCTCCATTTTTGGTTCAAGAGAATATTAATGATTTAGTTGTTTAATGCTGTGAGACATTTTATCCCTCTAGTATTTATTCCAGCATTATGTATCAGGATTTAGGAACAGAAACTAGTATTGAAATCTGTTATTTTAGCTTGGGATTGTCTGAGCAAATTCATTAAAAAATCAAAATTACTGCATGCTCCTAGATCAAAACTGTCAAATATCTTATAGAAATGAAATAAAATGTGACAATCTTTGAAAAGAAAGACCATAAGCCACCTATAATTTTAATTTACAAACTAAAACTGGTTATATAATATAAAACAAAAAATGGAATTATCAAAAGAGAAAGTCTAGGTTTTAAATTAAACCCATAGAGTGTTATGTGTCCATATTTTCCAGGCTGAAACTGAATTTTAAATGACAGGTGATTTTACAGATTGAACATTTCTCCTACAATTGGTATGTCCAGAAGAAATAAAAAACAATATTTAATTTAATTGAGGTAGTTTTTTGTTTTCTCGAAGTATGGTGTACAATGGCTCTAATATAGTTGTGGATAAATTTGCATTTAAATTTTATATTTTTCCTTTATGTTTTATATATTATATACTTATATTTTAACAATTATCTTCAGTTAAATCATTGACTCTGGAGTTTTTGGTTATTGTGAACTTGTTAGTTCTTAGAATCATCATATCAAGAAGAAGAGCTAGGACAGAGCTAAGAAAATGCTATTGACAATTTTTGTCCCATTTGTCATTTAACAGCTTTCAGCTGTACCTGTTTGTCTTCAGTAGCTTCTGGAAAAGAGGCAATTCTTCGATATTGAGTTCTTTACCACATAGCTAACATTTCAAATTTATCTGTATAGCAGTTCCAAATCAGTCATGTTATTAAAAAAAGAAACTACACCTAGAAATTTTCTTTGAAATCAAATTAACTTAAAGACATTCAAATTATTTATTGAAATAATTTAATAATTTATGCTATGCAGAAGGAATATATGGCTCTAGTAGAATAGAAATTGCTGACCAATAACTATAGAAGATAAAATACTGTCTTCATAATAAAACTTAAAATTTTGGAAAAAGACACATAATGATTGTGTGAAATCAATTTTCATTTAAACAAATACAAGAACTTGAGCAAAATATACCTGATGTTGCTGGCTTTTAGACTATTTCCTTGCATTTAACCAAAAGTTGTTAATTTATATTTTGAAAAACAGCATGACCTTAGAAGATGTGTTTGCTGAGCAAATGTTTGCAGCTCCATTCCATTAATCTATTAAAAGCCTAGTGTGTTAGACATTTTTAGCAGGAGAGCAAACACCTTTAAAATAAACAGGAAAACATTCGATTTTCTGAAAATAAGTAAAATATAAGTTTCATAAATTCATCATTTCTAGTGTTAAAGGAACATTAAAACTTTACATTACTGTATTCTGGGGTCCTAGGTGACAAGGACATGCTATTAAAGTTAAGATAAAACTTCTTATAGTGTTTCTTCAAAACAAAATTTTTGGATTCAATACAGAGATATGTTGTAATATAGCACAGTATTACAGTGAAATTTCAGGAAACTTTAAACTGCAACATTAAAACCTCATGTAGAAGATGCATCTAACATACAAGATGGTAAATTATTCAAAATATATGATATTGCCTTATGATATTTAGCTTTACTGGAAAACTTGCCAATGAATTAATGTCTTTAATTTGTTCAAAAAGAATAACCATTTTTGCCCCTTGATACATTTTATTTATTATTTATTATCCAAATTGATAACCAAAATTAAATGCAGCACTTTGGAACATTTAAGGCTATGGATATGTGATCATTATACACTTCATTTTGTGTTATTTATGTAAGTCCTTTTACAGTGGAAAAAGATTCATGACAGTATGATGCAGTGGCAAGGCACACTGGCCGGAGACCTAAATTCTACTCCACACTGTCACTTACCAGCTTTTGTGACCTTGAGCAAGTCACTTGAAAGGAATGGAACCTTTCGTGAAACAACAAATCTTAAGGAGGTGTAATTGATCACAGTTCACACTGAAGCAGAATTTCTGTTTTATTAAGTTACTGCAGACAAAGTAAAAGTTGTGCTCAAAAACAAAGACTCCCAAAGTATGACCTTGTTAAGCAAGAGATAAACTGAATAAACCAGAGTCAAGGACATTCCATAACATTTACAAACATACATTTCACTGAAAGGATCCTACTTTCTCTTTTTTCAGGCATTAATAATGAGAACAGAAGGAAAATCCTAACAGCAAACAGATTAAGAATATTTTCATGAAAACATTGCTAGTGGTTAGTTATCTCAGCATACTGATATTTCCATTAAGCCTGAGTATCTCATCACAATTTGTATTTTATTTCTGCAGAGAAATGTTAGCCCTAACCTAGATTCTATATCTAAGAAATACCTCCTTTCTCTTCTTTCCTTTATTAAAACTTCAAATCACTGCATAATTCCCAGGTTAAGTTATCTACAACCAGTGACCTAACCTATGCAGTATAGCGAAAAGTTCATGGAACTTTAAGTTACTCCTAAACTAACTTATTGACCTTAGGCAAGCCATTTAGCTAATTCTGGACTAGTTTGATTCTTCATTTGGAAAAAAAAATGTGTGCCACACCCAACTTTTTTTCCTTTGATATTCTTTGGACTATTAGATGATTATAACCAAAGTCTTTTGCCAAATACAAATTCACAAACAAATATCAATTTTACGTAGAAGAACTGTAGTTTTAATGAAACTTTGCAAGAAGGATAGTGTTTGTCCTTTACATTAAGTAGCACTTTGGCAGAATATTTGTCATCATTTATATTTTTAAGTCTCTAATTATCTCATGAGATTCATTAAAGAAGCTAAACAGGGTTTGCTTCTCTGACAACAAAAGATATTTTTGTCATACCTTCTAATAATCTAGTTCTTCCAAGGGAAAACGAAGTGTGATCTCCCAGCGGGTAAAACTATTCACCCCACACAGTTAACTACTATTAAAAAAATTTGTCTTACAGAAACGCTTCAGTGTAATTCAAATAGAATAAGAAACTTGAAACCTCCTGAAGTTCTGGGTTGCAAGCATTGCCAGGACTTAGCCAGAGCAATACACATTAGTTTATTATTTAACATTCTATATCTAAGCACCCTAAAACAGTAATAGATTTTTCATTATTCTCCCAAATACTCTCCCTCTAGATCTGTTCTCTCAAAAATATTTTTGTTTTCACAGAGAAAGAAAACAGGAACTTGCCTCTGGCTTCTGAGTCTATTATAAATAAGAATAAAATTCTCATTATTTTCCCCTAAAAAGGCTTATCACATTTCTCCATCCTAGTACTGTCTTTTGTTCAATTTGACTGCATCCTTACTTCCTAGTCCACTATGACTACTGTTTCATTGTATATTTATGCTATCATAAGTTTTAAATTACTAAGGCCAGGGATATGATTCTAACTGTGCCTAATAGAATTCAGTGAGCACTCACCAAAGCTTTCTAATACAAATTCAAAACTCCTACAAAATTTAATATAATAAATACTAATTCTGTCCCTTGATAGATCTTAATCATATTTGGAACTAAAATTTTGGTACATACATTGGCTAGTGGAATGAATATTGTTCCAGGGATCATAAGAATGTTACCTGAACGCTGTCTCTGACACTTAATAGGTATGTGACCTTAAGAAAAAAAATCTTGTCTGTGTCTCTTTCCTCTTATATCAAGTGGTATAGTATCTGTTTCATGAGACTGTTGTGAGAGTGAGATGAAAGAAAATGTGTAATATCACCCTAATACTAAAACCAGGCAAAGACCCCACTAAAAAAGAAAACTACAGACCAATATCCCTGATGAACGTAGATGCAAAAATACTCAACAAAATATTAGCAAACCGAATTCAAAAATACATCAAAAGGATCATACACAATTACCAAGTGGGATTCATCCCAGAGATGCAAGGATGGTACAACATTTGAAAATCCATCAACATCATCCACATCAACAAAAAGAAAGACAAAAACCACACGATCATCTCCATAGATGCTGAAAAAGCATTCGAAAAAATTCAACATCCATTCATGATAAAAACTCTCAAGAAAATGGGTATAGAGGGCAAGTACCTCAGCATAATAAAGGCCATATATGAAAAACCCACAGCCAACATCATACTGAACAGCCAGAAGCTGAAAGCTTTTCCTCTGCGATCGGGGACAAGACAGGGATGCCCACTTTCCCCACTGTTATTCAACATAGTACTGGAGGTCCTAGCCATGGCAATTAGACAAAACAAAGAAATACAAGGAATCCAGATTGGTAAAGAGGAAGTCAAACTGTCACTATTTGCAGATGACATGATACTGTACATAAAAAACCCTAAAGACTCCACTCCGAAACTACTAGAACTAATATCGGAATTCAGCAAAGTTGCAGGATACAAAATTAACACACAGAAATCTGTGGCTTTCCTATACACTAACAATAAACTAATAGAAAGAGAAATCAGGAAGATAATTCCATTCACAATAGCATCAAAAAGAATAAAATACCTAGGAATAAACCTAACCAAGGAAGTGAAAGACCTACACCCTGAAAACTATAAGACACTCTTAAGAGAAATTAAAGAGGTCACTAACAAATGGAAACTCATCCCATGCTCCTGGCTAGGAAGAATTAATATCGTCAAAATGGCCATCCTGCCCAAAGCAATATACAGATTCGATGCAATCTATCAAACTACCAACAGCATTCTTCAATGAACTGGAACAAATGGTTCAAAAATTCATATGGAGACACCGAAGACCCCGAATAGCTAAAGCAATCCTGAGAAGGAAGAATAAAGTGGGGGGGATCTCACTCCCCAACTTCAAGCTCTACTACAAAGCCACAGCAGTCAAGACAATTTGGTACTGGCACAAGAACAGAGCCACAGGGAACAGAATAGAGACTCCAAACATTAACCCAAACATATATGGTCAACTAATATTCGATAAAGGGGCCATGGACATACAATGGGTAAATGACAGTCTCTTCAACAGATGGTGCTGGCAAAACTGGACAGCTACATGAAAGAGAATGAAACTGGATCACTCTCTAACCCCATAAACAAAAGTAAAATCGAAATGGATCAAAGACTTGAATGTAAGTCATGAAACCATAAAACTCTTAGAAAAAAACATAGGCAAAAATCTCTTGTACATAAACATGAGTGACCTCTTCTTGAACATACCTCCCCGGGCAAGGGAAACAAACACAAAAATGAACAAATGGGACTATATCAAGCTGAAAAGCTTCTGTACGGCAAAGGAGACCATCAACAGAACCAAAAGGTATCCTACAGTATGGGAGAATATATTTGTAAATGACAGATCCGATAAAGAGTTGACATCCAAAATATATAAAGAGCTCACGCACCTCAACAAACAAAAAGCAAATAATCCAATTAAAAAATGGGCAGAGGAGCTGAATAGACAATTCTCTAAAGAAAAAATTCAGATGGCCAACAGACACATGAAAAGATGCTCCACATCGCTAATTATCAGAGAAATGCAAATTAAAACCACAATGAGATATCATCTCACACCAGTAAGGATGGCTACCATCCAAAAGACAAACAACAACAAATGTTGGCGAGGTTGTGGAGAAAGGGGAACCCTCCTACACTGCTGGTGGGAATGTAAATTAGTTCAACATTTGTGGAAAGTAGTATGGAGGTTCCTCAAAAAGCTCAAAATAGAAATACCATTTGACCCAGGAATTCCACTTCTAGGAATTTACCCCAAGAATGCAGCAGCCCAGTTTGAAAAAGACAGATGCACCCCTATGTTTATCACTGCACTATTTTCAATAGCCAAGATATGGAAGCAACAGAAATGTCCATCAGTAGATGAATGGATAAAGAAGATGTGGTACATATACACAGTGGAATATTACTCAGCCATAAGAAAAAACAAATCCTACCATTCGCAACAACATGGATGGAGCTAGAGGGTATTATGCTTAGTGAAATAAGCCAGGCAGAGAAAGACAAGAACCAAATGATTTCACTCATATGTGGAGTATAAGAACAAAAGAAAACTGAAGGAACAAAACAGCAGCAGAAGCACAGAACCCAAGAATGGACTAATAGTTACCAAAGGGAAAAGGACTGGGGAGGATGGGTGGGATGGGAGGGATAAGGGTGGAAAAAAAAGAAAGGGGGCATTACGTTTAGCATGTATAGTGGGGGGGGGCATGGGGAGGGGTGTGCAACACAGAGAAGACAAGTAGTGATTTTACAGCATCTTACTATGTTGATGGACAGTGACTGTGAATGGGGATGTGGGGGGGACTTGGTGAAGGGGGGAGCCTAGTAAACATAATGTCCTTCATGTAATTGTAGATTAATGATACCAAAATGAAATTAAAAAAATAAAAATAAAATGTGTAATACACTGAAATGCAATGAAAACAATTTTAAAATATTAATATTATCATTCATGTGGTTAAAACCTGGTGGTAGCACCTTTCATCATTACTGAGAGGTACTCTTTCAGGTAATTTCTTTAGATTTAATGCAAAGACTCATGATAAATCTACCTTGTTCTTTTAATTAATTGTGGTTGTTTTGTTCATTTTCAAAAACTCAGTTGTTTCAGTTACTACCAAAGCATGTTCTTGGGTGACTTGGTTGCTATCATTAGTGTAAGGTAAAAGGAAGATATAAAGTGTAATGACATTCTCAAAGGAAATATTATACATGTTCTCAGAGTCTCTTCCATTTCTTTGAATGATGATACCTATTTGAGCTGTCAATCTTCACCCTGGAACCTAATTCTAACCTTGGAATTCTAATTTTTGCGTAATGAATATAATCATTCCAGTTCCTCGGTAATGCTATTACTAATTTTTGCCATCCAGTCATAGTATTAAGCAATTATAAGTACTTCAACATTTAGTATACATTATAGGGTATTATCTACTGGATAATTGTGTTCAACCCTCACAGCCATCTCTTTAAAATCTTTGCTAAAATTATATGATCTGATAACTCTAACTGACAGCATTTTGTTTAATATTTTTAGCATTTCTAATATTTGTTAGATTAGTGCAAAGAATTAACTTTTACTTCTTTCTTCGAGGTGTTATGACCCTGAAATTGTCTGATTTTTTACATTCTATTCAATCATATATAATTTTTGAATTTTAGTGCCATTGTAAATTTACTCAGTTTTTCTCATTCTGCCTTATATTTTCACAGAACTGATGCTTCTACTTTCTATAGAGTGAGTTCCCAACTCTGGTCTTTGAAAATAGAATTTGAAGAGGTCTGTTATTTTTTATGTTTTTTGTTATCAGTTTTTCATATTTATTTGTGTGTGTGTATTTGGGGATTTCCTCCTTAGAAAATATTTATGTATGGATATATATATTTTTTGCCTGCTCTATCTATGTGCCCTTCTCAGGCACATGGAAATATCTATGCCTAACATAATGTTAAGAGTAATGAAATCCAAAGCAATTCTGGCAGACTCCCAAGTTCATTTAGTACTTACAAAAACATTTGAATCCAGTTGGCCCTTTATTTCACTGGGATCCTTAAGTTCCCACCAAACAGGCTCTGATGTTACTGTTAAAGTATCAGAGCTTAGAAAAGACTAATACAGGTTCACTGGGAAGGCGGTGGCTTCTGAATCCCAATGCCACAATTAAAACATGAATCCCAGATTCAAAGAGACAATTTTTTCAGTTGTTTTCCTAACCCTGCTGGAACCACATTGTGCCTCCTAACAGAGTTTAAACACTTACACTTGACTTATTTCACTAGCTGCTTCCAGTGTTGTTTGTTTTAATTTGACCCTGGTTCTATAACAACGTGAACTGTACATAAAGAAATAGAACTATGACAATTTCTTAGGCTGATTATAAATGAAAATTTGCTTAGACAAAATGGCTATTCAGTTGTGGTCTAAGATAAAAGTCTAGATATGAAGAAAGTGGTTAGGCAGCATAGTATCTAATTTACCATTTGTTCCTGTTTTGAGGGGAGTTTTAGGGGATAACAAATATAAAATAACCAAATCTCTTTTGTTTTTGTTGTTGCCCTGAAAAATGGCGACACTAAAAAAAAAAATTAAAATAATGTCTTCAAAGTAGATAAATGAAAATTTAATTGATCATTTTATTCTGAAATCAGAATGATTAACTCATGTTAATTTGCAATATTTTACAAGGTAATCTTCAAGGATCTCTGCTATATTGCTCAGAAATTTTGGACCTCTTTGGAAAAAAAGTTTAAGAAATATTGTTAAGCTATTGACACTATGTGGCAAACGGTTTTCTTCTTTGAAATGGTATGAACATATGCATAGAGTGGTTGTAACATAGATTTGACTATGAAATGAGCAAGCAACTGGTTTTTATGCCGAACTACAGTTTAAACTGATCTAATTACACTGAAGATTAAAATTAGTTTCAATAGCCAATGCAATAATTGTCTAACATAAATTTTTTAAAAAGTCAACCTTCATAATATAGCTACATTAAATTTAAACAGTATTTATTAACTTTGCTTTACTTCACATTTCATGCCTGTTTACTGGACTAGGAATTAGCTTTTTGCAGCTCAGTGTGATTTGAGGGGCAGCAGCATCTACACCCCCAGGAAAGTTGTTAGAAATACCGAATTTCCAGCCCCACCTAAAATGTAATGAATCAGAATCTGCACTTTTAACAAGATTCCCAGATGACTGGTATGCACATTAAAGTTTGAGTAGCACAGGAATAGAATATAACTTCCAAGAAACTGGAGTTTAAAATAACGAATCATTAGCAGTGATGATGATTGATTAGAAATTGTGTATTGGCTCTATTTCTTCCTGAAGTGCTTTGATTCTGCTATATCTAGCTAAAATTTTTTAGCATAGGCCTTATATTCCCATATTTGTTCACTCATATATAATTCTAAGGCATTCAGAAGCCATATTGAGACAGTGACCATGGGGTTAGACAGAATAGGGTGAGGGCCACCGGAAAAAACAAGGCAGGATATTTACAGTCAGAGCAATGTAACTACATGAAAGGAAAACCCCTACCAAAACTCTGTGTTAAACATTAAGCTCTAGGGTCATTCTTCAGTGAGATCAGTTAAATATTCCCCAGATAAATAAGAGTAGCACATCTTTTTATTATGCTAATCATTTGTAATCATGTGTAAGATTCACCTTAGCATGCTAAAGGCCCAGACCTATGTGCTGTCTTTCCTCCTTCAGATCTGAAGAGGTGACTTTGCAAACTGGACAACTAATTTAGCATGCAGACCCAGCTGTAAACAACATAATAAAAGGCAGGAAGGATTTCACCTTAAAGATAAGATTGCATTTTAACACCCAAGAAGTTTAAGAAGTAAGATTCTTAACTTACTCTTCAGCAAGCAGACAATACCTCAGCTCACCTTGGGGGTTGGGCAGGCGGCCTTTTGATATGCTCCTAGACCAAGACTCCAGTATCCCACAGAGAAATCAAAGCAGTAAATTTCTTGTGTTAAGTTTTAATATTCAGGGACCACTTAACAAGTCCACACCCCTAAACCTTTTATCTGGTTCCCCAAAATCTCAACTGCCTATAAAACCCCTAGACAATGCACCACTACGGGCTCTCTTGTCCCCTCCTGGCTCATGCCAGGAGGTCTGTGTTAGGCTGGAGAAAGGAAAAACAAGGACATGCAAACAGAACAGAGAGATGCCATAGGGGGAGAACAGACCAGACCCCAAAGTCCATGCCGTATATGGAAAGGGGACAGCTCTCCCTGAATTCCATCCTGATGTGCCAACTAAGACCCAGATGTCAGCCTCCTACCTCTTGGAAGGAAAAAAGTTTCTAGTTGTCTATTATGTCACCTTTAGCCAATCATACCTCTCCACACCCCCTAGGATAGCTTGCCCACTCCTCCCCCTCCTAATTCCTTATAAGCCCCACACCTCCCTAACCAGGTGTGACTTCTCTGGCCTGTGACAAGAAGGCCACAGAACCTCACCCGGGGGTATTTAAATAAATTACCTGGCCCTTTGTTGCCTCTCTTTGCCTGCTTATTCCAGCTAGTATTTATCTTACAGTCTGTCTGTCCTCTCACTGTATCTCTCAAAAAGTCTCCCTGGCTCTCTTACCTTAACTGTTTGCTAAGTTCATTCTTTGACTCCACAAACAAGAACCCTGGCATCAATATGATACTTAATGGATTAACTCCTTCCCTCAAATAATCCTACTTTGCACTCATTCACATTGAAACAGGGACCGTGGGTGTAGTCAGAGTAGGGTGAGGGCCTCCGGGGAAAAGCAGGGCCGAATATTTACAGTCAGAGCAATGTAACAATGGGCAAAGAAGTCCCCATTGAAACTTTGTGTTAAGCATTATGCAAAGTCAAGGTCACACTAATTCTCTCGGGAAAGATACCAGACTAAGAATATAGACATCTTCAGTGAGATCAGTTAAAGGTCAAAAGGCCAGGAACAACTTGACCTGGAATGTTTGAGTGTTTTGCAAGGGTATCTCAGCATAACCCATGACTTCACTGTAAAGAGCCCTAGCAGACAGACAATAACCCAGCCCACCTTGAGGGCAGGGCAGGTGGTACAAGTCCACACCTCTAAGCCTTTTTTTCGATGTTCTCGAAAAATTCTCAATTGCCCATAAAACCCCTAGACAACACACCATCATGGACTCTCTTATCCCCTCCTGGTGTTAGCTGGGAGGTCTGTCCTCTCACTTTATCTCTAAATAAAGGCCTGTACCTTGCTCTCCTACCTTGAGTGTTTATGAAGCTCATTCTTCGGCTTCGTGAACAAGAACCCCGGCATCATCTTTGGGGGCTCGTCCGGGATAGCTTCGGAGACAGTAGCATCCTCTTCAAGTCTAAAGCCATACACGCCTCTGGATTGCATTCTGAAGAACTGGGAGCAATTTTGATCCCCAGACCCTGAAAAAGAAGTGTCTTCTGCACACAAGCCTGGCCTCAATAGAAACTCTCTAATGGAGAGGCTTGGTCCCTCAGAGAAGTATACAATATAATAAGGTTATACAACTAAATTTATTTTAATGCAAGGAAGGGAAATAGTCAAAAGTCACTTGGGCTACTATAATATGAGACTAGTTTTCTAAATTTTTTTGGTGAAAATCTATCTACTTATTGGGTTCATTATCTTCAAAAATTGGGAGGTTTTTAAACTAGACTCCCTGAAACAAAAGAAATGTATCTTCTGAAATACAGCCTGTCTTTAAATGACCGGTGCTAGAATTGTACTTGCATTTCATTTCCAGTCCCCTGGACACACACAGTCCCTATCAGTTCACAGCCTTCATCGGCCCTGTTAGTCTGGGGCCATCTAAACCTTAACCCAGTTATGTAAACTGCTCACCAGTAGAGTGTATTCTTGAAAACTGAGATATTTTTAGTCAAATAAGCTAAAAGGAAAGGCAATTGGATATCAGTAACTCAAATCTCTGTACCAGTTTATCTGTCTGTGTATATGTTCTTTTATGAAAAGTATTGCTAACTGTAGTCATTATGTCTCAATATGTATGTTTGTGTGTCTAAGTGTGTAAATGAAATATTTTTCTACCTCCGGGTGGTATTAATAAGACAAACTCTTGTGAAACTTGGGCATTCTAAAATTTCCAGAAAATTCTAATAGAAAATATTGAGCATTAATGCTAATTTAAGTTGAACTAAAACGGACATGTCCTTATGGTTATCAGCTGCCTAAGATTACCTAAAGTCATTTAAGTTAATCTTATCTGTTAAATCTTTCAAGAATAAAATGCTTAGAGCCTTGACTTTGTCTAATATTCAGTAAAGGTTTTGTAAGTAATCTAGCATAGTTGTTAAGAATGAGTAAACTAAACGTAGCAAGTGAACTTCTTAATAATAATTGTGTGTTACAGTGTGTATACCTACCTACAGCCTGAGAATCTTTGTGGTAACCTAAAACCTTAAAGTTTTGCTAAGTTAAGAATATATACTTTGTGCTTAGTGAGAGATTGTGCTGTAAAGCTCATGGTTACAGAAATGATAATATGTGTTCATAAATTTGTCAATCTAAAGAATGTTAGTGTAACAGTTTACAATAGCCTATTTCTCAGTGTTCACTGAAAATTAAGGTTCCTAATGGTTTTAAGTTCTAATTAATACTACTTAAAGTAATAAGGAAAACATTTCTGTATGCTAAAAGATGTATCTTTTAATAAGAGAAGGTATAAGGAATGGAAATTTGTTCTGCATGCTAAAGAATGTGTCTTTTGATAAAAGTAAGTAACTGTTCTAAAGTACATCTGTTTATTTAAAGAGGGAGAACTCTGAATGTAAAAGGAAGTTGTAGAAAGTTTGTGGAAGAATTGATATGGTCATGCTATATAAAATTAAAGCAAATGAGTCTCTATATCAAGTACATAGCAAAATTAGAATTTTGTTTTCAGTTAAAAAGACGTTTACCTGAGAGTCTGCTCTTAATGTTGAAAGATTGCAAAGCATTCTCTAATTGTTTTATCAAAGCAGTTTCTCATGCTTAAAGTCTCAATGAGTTGTTGGAGTATTTAAGAAAATGAGATCTTAATATTAAAAGGACTAAAAGCTAAACTTTGCTAACAACTGTGTAACCTTTATTTGCCTTTGAGGTATTTTGTTGTCATTCTGATTAAATGGATGATTATTGCTTCATGGCAACCTATAATCTTATTTAAGCAAGTGCCAAAAAAATAAATCAAATGCAAAAAGGTGCTTTTACCTCTAGTTAACTCTGCTATTTTCCAGAGGGCCACTGGAACGTGTCAGAGGAATTTTTTCTCATTGGGGAAGGTATTTGGCTAATTTGGCTTATTTATCTGATATATATAATTACCTGGAAAGCACTGTCAAAGGGAATGATGTTAAACTTTGTTACTGAATGTTTTGTGGTACAGAAATATCCAAATTTCCTTATGTCAACTGTCTTATAGTAAGCTCTCTTCAGATCTTTAGCCATTGTCATTTGTAAGTCTTTTGTCATTTACAGTCACTGTTTTATTACTCCTAAACTAGTAAAGAACTAGATTTCAGCAGAACAGGTATCCGTTACAAAGGATTAAGTACACTAAGGAAGATGATTTTATGGCTTTCTGTTTCAAATGTTGCTGATAAAGTGTTTTAAGGTTTTTCTCTTAAGCTGACAACAGTTTAGAAAATGACAATACCTCTGTAAGCATAATTGAAACTGTAAGGCTGGAGGCACCAGGGGAAGGGGTGAGCCTGCTGAACAAGCTCAGGCCTTACCAAACAAGGCAAAGAGACCAACAGGTTCTGGTCTGACAACATTCCAGAGCCTGATCGGATAACATTCCTAACTAGAGCCCTTCCCCCAAGCGAGAAGATTAGTGGTAACTTTCCAGTACCTGGCTAAAGGCCAATGAGAGACCCCCATGTACCCTAGGCGAGCCAATCCACGTGCCACTGTATGCCTTTGCTCTCCCTCCCCCTGCCTTCTTTAGAAACTTGCTGCCTGCCCTGCTGAGCATGACTTCCCTGGCCTGTGATATCCAGACAGGGGAACATCACCCGGGAATTGCGTTCAAATAAACTACCTGGCCGTTTGTTGCCTCTCTTCACCTGTTTATTTCGGCTAGAATTTATCTTACATTTGGTGCCAAAATCCCGGGAAGGAGCGTGAGTGCAGGGCCCCAACCGGCCACCCGCGGCACTGCGCCCTCCTTCCCCGACCCAGGACCTCAGCCTGCTCTCTGCTGTGTGGACCATTTTCCAGTGAGTCCCTCAGTTTCCTCTGGTCTGTTTCCCTTCCTAACTCCATTTCACCTGGTCCATTCGAAATCGTAGCTACGTCCAGGTCGGGGCATCCAGCCCACCCTCTGCGGGCATCTGGCCTGCCCCTGGCCCTGCAGGGTGGGAGACGTCCCCAACCCAGGCCCCAAGACGTCTGCGGGAATCTGGCCCACCCCTGGACCTGAGGTGTGGGAGACATCCCTCACCCAGGCTCTGAGGACATCTCCCGTGACTTGGTGCACTTGGGACGCTGGGCTCTCCTCTCTGCACGATTAGTTGGGGAGTGACACAGACATGGGGAACCAGCCCTCAAAAGCAGAGGCCCAGACCCTGTTGTGGTGTCTCATTTCTAATTTGGCTACTCTATATTTGTTCCAGGAAGTTCGCAAACAGAAGCTGGTCTTCCTTTGTTCTCAGGCCTGGCCTCAGTATCCCTTGACAACCAATCTCGCTGGCCTTCTGAGGGAACTTTTGATTTTGGCCTCCTCACCGACTTAACTAATTATTGCCATCGGAGCGGAAAGTGGAATGAAATCCCATATGTGCAGGCTTTTTGGACTCTGCGCACCCGCCCAGATTTGTGTGTTAAGTGTACTCTTTCCCAAGTTTTGTTAGCCCAGGCCTCCGCCAAAGACAGCCAATCTCTACCCCTATTACTGGGAGGCTCTTCTCTGACAGACTCTGCGGAGGATCTCGGCTACCTGCCTTCCCGCTCCTCCAGGTCCACCCCGGGGGCCAGCTCCCTTCCTCAATGTATCTCTCCTCCATCTTGTTCTCCTTCTCTTCCGGTTTCTCCACCACCTTGTTCTCCTTCTCTTCTGGTTTCTCCACCGCCTCGTTCTCCTCCTCTTCTGGTTTCTTCACCATCTCGTTCTCCTTCTCTTCCAGTTTCTCTGCCATCTTGTTCTCCTTCTCTTCCGGTTTCCTGCCATCTTGTTCTCCTTCTCTTCCGGTTTCTCCACCACCTCGTTCTCCTTCTCTTCCAGTTTCTCCACCACCTTGTTCCCCTTCTCTTCCAGTTGCGCCACCATCTTGCTCCACAGGTGCTGACTCCACTTCAGATAAAACAGATAAAACTCCCTCATACCCCAGTCCCCTGCCTTTAAGCTCTGCATCAATTCCCAAGTTGTATCCCCCACTGCCAAGATCACCCCCTCCGTCCCCTCCTTCGAACCCGCTGCCATCTTACTTGCCACGGCTGGCGCCCAAATGGTCTAGCCCTCCTGTAACCTGCGCTAAGTCACAGAGGTCTCAAGCTCATGTGATGGTTCCTCTGAGGGAGGTAGCGGGGGCTGAAGAGGTAGTGCAGGTTCATGTTCCTTTTTCTCTGGCAGACTTATCCAAAGTAGAACAGCGATTGGGGTCCTTTTCTTCCAACCCTGTAATGTTCGCTAAGCAGTTTAAATATCTCACTCGAGCTTACAAGCTCACCTGGCACAATGTGCATGTAGTCCTCCAATCCACTCTAACCCCGGAGGAATATGACCGTGTCATGGCAGCAGCACAGCACTGTGCCAATGAAGCCCATGCCACAGATGAGTGGGAACCTATGGGCAGGGAAGCTATTCTTCTACATGAACCCATGTGGGATTATAATACTCCAGAGGGTGAGGTGTGCCGGGATCACATGGTTCACTACTTATTGGCAGGTATGAACTCAACCGCCCAAAAGGCTATCAATTATGATAAGCTTAGAGAGATTACCCAGAAGCCTGACGAAAACCCATCAGAATTTCTCAAGTGCCTAAAAGAAACTCTAGGAGCTTTTACTAAAATTGACTCGGCCTCAGCGTTAGGTTCCTCTCCCCTAGCCATGCATTTTATAACTCAGCTCCTGACATCAGGTGCAAGCTTAAAAAGGCTGAGGATGGTCCCCAGACCCCTCTAGGAGACCTGGTAGATCTAGCATTTAAAGTTTTTCATGCCCGAGAGGACGAGAGCGAGAGGAGGTCAACTGCCCAAATGGCAGAACAGACTCGCGCCATAACAGCTGCTCTGCAGCTGACTCGTGGAGATCATCAGGGTGTCCCTGAAGATTGACTCGAACCTCCGGGCCCTTGCTTTCGGTGTGGCGAAGAAGGGCACTGGGCATGGAAGTGCCCCAACCAACCACACAGACCGAACAGATCGTGCTCCAGCTGCGGTAAGCGAGGTCATTGGAAAGTAGACTGTCCACTAGGGGGTGGTCCTCCTCCAGCAGCACAGCCCCATGGGGGTTGGATGCCCTCAAAGGACTACCCTTCAGACCTGCTGGGCATCCTCAAAGACTGAAGACTCCTGGACTCGGACACCCCAATCACCCTCGCCGAGCCCAGGGCCAAGCTGTGGGTAGCGGGTAAGCCCATCTCCTTCTTGGTGGATACGGGGGCTAAACGCTGTTCTCCCCTCCTTTAAAGGGCCTTTGAACCCTGCCAAAGTCTCCGTAGTTGGGGTCCTGGGAACCCTCTCTAAGCCTTTAGAGATGGGCCCGGTGGCCTGCGCCTTCCAAGGCATCCTGTTTACCCATTCCTTTCTAGTCATGCCTTCCTGTCTTACCCCTCTGTTAAGACTGGATTTGCTCTATAAGTTAGGAGCCTCTGTTTCCCTCCCACCTTTTAAATGCTTACAGGACACCAGAAACTCCCTCATTGCTTTGGTTGGCGAAGGAGAGTTAGACGATGGTAACCTGAGTCTCCCGACTTCCTGGACTGCTGTCAATCTGGTCATGTGGGACATCTCCACCCCTGTGGTGGCAACCCACCACACCCTGGTTTTAATACGCCTTAAAGACCCATCCTGCTTCCCTTCTCGGCCACAATTTCCTATTTCGCAGGCTCATCGAAGGGGACTACAGCCTATTGTTAATCGTCTACTCTTGCAGGGGCTTTTAGTACTGACTAACTCTCCATGCAATACTCCCATCTTGCTGGTAAAAAAGCCTTCTGGAGCATATCGCCTCGTTCAGGACCTCTGAGTAATTAATGAGGCTGTTATTCCCTTACACCCAGTAGTGCCTAACACATATACTCTTCTGTCTCAGGTCCCTTCCGGTACCTCTCATTTTACTGTACTGGACCTTAAAGATGCCTTTTTCACTATACCTCTCCACTCAGACTCGCAGCCGCTATTTGCCTTTATGTGGGAAAACCCTGACACCTGTCTATCTAGACAATTGACCTGGACAGCTCTACCTCAAGGTTTTAGAAATAGCCCCCATCTTTTTGGACAGGCCCTGGCAGAGGACCTCTCACAACATTCAATGGGTGAGAGTACTCTCCTCCAATAAGTGGATGATCTTTTACTTTGCAGCCCCTCAAAAGAGGCCTCGGTCCTGGACACCACATCCCTTCTTAATTTCCTGGCAGACATCGGATACAGGGTATGCCCTGCCAAAGCACAGCTGTCTCTACTTCAGGTTACATACCCTGGGCTAACTCTAACTCCCACCACTAAAGCCCTGACAGCGGACTGAGCAGCTGCGATTAAAGCTCTCCTGCCACCTACTTCAGGAGCTGAGATATTATCCTTTCTAGGATTGGTGGGGTTTTTCAGACACTGGGTGCCTAACTTTGCCCTTCTGGCCAGACCGCTTTATGTGGTTGCCACAGAGACTCCTACTGGGCTGCTGACTTCACCCACCGAGGTGGCTTCTGCTTTCAATCAGTTGTGGGATGCGTTGCTTTCTTTCCCCCCATTGATGCTCCCTGACTTAACTAAGCCCTTTACTGTATACACAGCAGAGAGGGCAGGAGTGGCAGCCAGAGTGCTGGTACAGCAGTGGGTCCGGGGTACTGTCCCGTTGCCTTTCTCTCTAAACAGTTAGATACCACTGCCAGAGGGTGGCAACCATGTCTCCGAGCCCTGTCAGCTGCGGGAAGTCTGACCTGAGAAGCCCTGAAATTAACCCTCCAACAGCCCATTACTGTGTATTCCCCACACCAGTTACAAGATCTTTTGAATCATAAATCCCTGGCCTCCTTGAGTCCTTCAAGAGTACAGGAATTCCACCTCCTGTTTATTGAACATCCACAGGTAACCCTACAAGTCTCTTCACCCCTTAACCTAGGCTCTTTGCTTCCCATCAGCGATCAGGCGGATCGGCCCACTCATTCCCATGTAGAGATTGTAGAGGCTCTTAGAAAACCTAGAGAGGGCCTAGAAGACATGCCCCTCAAGGACACTGATTTTACCTTTTTCGTAGACAGAAGCTCGGTGAAGGGGAGTGACGGGGTGCAAATGGCAGCCTATGCAGTGGTGACTCTGTCACAGGTGATAGAAGCAAACCTACTCCAATCTGGGACCACCTCCCAGAAAGCCGAATTAGTGGCTCTTACCCGGGCATTACAGCTGGCAGCTGGGAAGAGGGCCTCAATTTATACTGACTCTAAATTTGCCTTCCTAATTACACACACTCATGCTGCGATTTGGAAAGAAAGGGGCTTCCTTACCACTAAGGGAACCCCGATCATCAATGGTAGGGCTATCAGATGCCTGCTACAGGCCCTACAGGACCCCAAAGAAGTGGCCATCATGCATTGTAAGGGACTTCAGACTGGAAACGATTCAGTAAGTAGAGGTAATGCGTTGGCAGACGCCACGGCCCGAAAATTAACAACTGGGTCTGGGCAACCTTCTGTGTTGTTTCTTTCCCCCTCTCTATTGCCCCAATACCCAATGACAAATGGTGACCGCTTCTACATCAAGGGGGGACGTTGGGAGATCAGGGATGGATATATCTCGGGGGATGAATTGCCCTCCCCCAAGCCCAAGGCAGAGATATCATATCCAAAATTCATCAGTTTCTACACATTGGGCCAGAAGCCATGCACCAGTTTCTCTCCCCCATATTTGTCCCTTATGGTCTCCGCAAGGCCATAGATGAGGTGCACCAAGCCTGCACTACTTGTCATCGCGTCTTGTCTCAAGGTGCTCTCAAGATCCGGATGGTCCTCTACCAGATGAGAGGAACCATCCCCGGACAGGCCTGGCAGGTCGATTTCACCCACATGCCTAAGCATAAAAAGCTCCGGTATTTACTAGTTCTGGTTGATACCTTTTCAGGGTGGATTGAAGCCTTTCCCACCAGCCAAGAAACAGCTTCGGTAGTGGCATAGACATTGGTGGCACATATCATCCCCCGCTTTGGCCTGCCTGCCTCGCTACAGTCAGAAAATGGGCCTGCTTTTGTCTCTTGGTCACTCAGCTAGCAGCCGAGGCTCTTAATATTACCTGGAACCTCCATATACCCTACCACCCCCAATCATCAGGTAAGGTAGAAAGGGCTAACGGTCTCTTAAAGGACCAACTAACTAAGCTGTCTCTAGAGGTAAAGCTCTCATGGCCCGATCTTCTCCCCATCACTCCCTCTTGGCTGCATGCTGCCCCCCGGGGACTGGCTGGACTAAGCACATTTGAGCTGATGTATGGCAGGCCCTTCTTACTAAACACAGGCCTGCCCGCTATCTCTCCTCCTTTGGCCTCCTACCTTCCTTACTTTACACTGTCGAGACATCTTCTTAAAGAACACGCAGACCAGCTCCTAACCCAACCTACATCATCCAACAACCCAGGAGACACAGTGATCCTTCAGCCAGGAGACGAGGTACTACTAAGAGAACTCCAGCCAAAATCTCTCCAACCCCACTGGACAGGGCCTTATAAAGTAATCCTCACTATGCCCTCAGCAGTCAAACTACATGGGCATTCCTCCTGGTATCACCTTTCTAGGTTCAAATGGGCACCCAGACATGATGATTGGGTGTCTTGTGAGGTGGGTCCTCTTAAGCTGTGGGTTAGTTGTGTCAAGCACAACCAGCCAGATGAATAGCCTGGTGGTCTCCAAGCAGAGTTATTCTGCATGGAAGTTTAAGCTCCAACTAACTTTTTATGGAATTAACCCAGAAGTAGGCACCCAAAGTTGCCCACATGTAGGTTGTCAGGCACTGATTCAAATACCAGTACACACAGACATCTTAAACACTTTCTCAAACCCTACACTGTGCTTTCCATATGATCAAATCTCTCATACCTGTATTTTCCAGTCTGACATGTATGGGGGATGTCATCCTGAATTAGACACATGTAGAGTTCATGCAGTAGAAAAACAGCAAGAGGAGTCTCTGACAACATATTCTTTAAAATACAAGATAAGCTCTACATTACCATTAGTGACCCATGGGATCCAAGCTGGGAAAAAGGAGTACAGGGCAAGCTATATGATAGTTACCAGTGGTCCCCACAGGGCACAGTATACATCAAGAGGGAATGGAGCACTGTAAATCCCACTCTCACGGAAGTTCTAAACACCCAGTCACAGATATCAAGTAATATTCTAAAAACAGAACAAGCACTAAAACAGAAGATTCAGTTGGACCCCTATCCCCACTCTCTACAATCAGCAGGAGCACCACTTTCCTGGGCCGGAGTCATTAGAGAAACAGTGCGGTTTCATAATGCTTCACATATCCTCAGCAATGTGTCCAATTGTTTCCTCTGTGCCTCCCTCCACCGCCCCCCAGCAGCGACAGTTCCCGTTAGTTTTTTCTAGGTTCAACCAGTAAACTCCTCTGAAAAAGACTGCGGCCTCCTTTTAAGCAAGTAACTGATGTGGAAAACAAGCCTTAAGCCCGAAGCTCAACATAGGTCCAGGGCCACCAGAAAACGACGCGAAGAACCATCGTCCCCACTGACCTGCTACCTGACCCAGCGGTCCACCATCTCAAAATTGTTGATGGAAGCCAATGCCAATGACGGGTAACCGTAGATACTCCAATCTCCCTTCAAGGGGGTGGGTTCTTCTGGTGCAATAATATGCTTACCCAATGCATCAACAGCACCATGGTAGGACCCTGCTTTTTGGTGATGCTGGTGCCCCAACTAACATTGTACAGCAAACCTGAGGTAAGAGGCACTAGACGAATGGTCTATATATCAAAACAGTAGACAGAAGAGGGCTGTTTTTCTACCTGTGCTAGTGGGAGTGAGCCTAGTTACTGCAGTGGCTGTGGCTGCCAGAGGGGCAGGAGCATTAGGCCATAGCTTAGTCAGCTCTCAGGGTCTAGTAAGTCAATTGGTGGCATTAGACGACAGAGTGAGCCTAACCTTGGAAGAAATCTTGACCTCCCTTATTTCCCTCCAGTGACAACTTACTTCCCTTGCCCAGGTCACCCTTCAAAATAGGAGGGCCTTAAATCTGCTTACCGCAGAAAAAATGGCAGAACCTGTATTTTCTTGCAGGAACAATGCTGCTACTATATCAATGAGTCTGGGGTTGTAGAATAAAGCATAAAACTACAAGAACTACAAAAAGATCTCCACAAAATACGAGTACCTGAAGGCGGCCCTTATGGGTCGCTTCAGACCCCATAATGGCCTGGCTAATGCCTCTGCTAAGCCCCTTAATAACAGTTTGTGGTTTACTCTTAATTGCCCCATGTGTTTTCAAGTTCCTTCAACAGCGCATGGCAGAAATTTCACATATAAAAGTTAATCAACTATTGCTGCACAAGTACTTGCCCCTCCCGACTGAGCCTCCTCCGGCCATCAACCAGCCTTAAACCACAATCCCCCCACAACGCCCCTTGTCAGCTGGAAGTAGCCAGATCGAGTCGTCACCCATTATGATCAAAAGGCTGGAATGTAAGGCTGGAGGCACCAGGGGAAGGGGTGAGCCTGCTGGACAAGCTCAGGCCTCACCAAACAAGGCGAAGAGACCAACAGGTTCCGGTCTGACAACATTCCAGAGCCTGATCAGATAACATTCCTAACTAGAGCCCTTCCCCCAAGCTAGAAGATTAGTGGTAACTTTCCAGTACCTGGCTAAAGGCCAATGAGAGACCCCCACATACCCTAGGTGAGCCAATCCTCATGCCACTGTATACCTTTGCTCTCCCTCCCCCTGCCTTCTTTAAAAACTTGCTTCCCGCCCTGCTGAGTGTGACTTCCCTGGCCTGCGGTATCCAGAAAGGGGAACATCACCCGGGAATCGCATTCAAATAAACTACTTGGCCCTTTGTTGCCTCTCTTCGCCTGCTTATTTTGGCTAGAATTTATCTTACAGAAACTTTTATCTTTCTCTCTACTTGATCCCTCCAGAATTTAAAAACTCTCAGGACTATTTTTATATTTCATGGCAGTATGTTTATTTGCATAAGTTCAATAAGAATCTGCTTTCCTTGTAAGAAGACCAATTAAAAACAATGGTTAAATTACCAAGGCTTTAACTGGAATGTTATACCTGAGAGACACGTTTGTAAACTCAGATATGAACAGATAGCTTTAAGGAACTAAGGTTGACTTTATAAAGCCAACAAAGCCCCTTGGAAGAACTGGCCTGGTACCTTGCTTAGAGGGTTCCCAGCAACCTTACCAGGTGAGTAAGGAAGGTCACTGTCTGGCAGGGTTCGCAGGAACCTCAGAAATGTCTTGGGAACCTCGAGAGGAATTCACACAAATCTATAGTTACTGCAGGCAAAACTGATGGCAAGTCTGGCTTGGCTTTCTGTCTATGAGAGGCCTTTAAAAGTCCAATCTGAAATTCCTTATAAAAAGTTCCAGCAAAGCACCTTCAAAAAAGCCTATGTAATCAATTGCTCTTCTTGATGCACTTATGCAAATAATCAAGCCAGGTGTTAATTATTTTCTTAATCTGGTTACTTCTAATAAAAATGAGGGTGATTTTAGAGAAAAGTGTTGTTCTAATAATGCAGCCTTATCTGTACTAAATCCTAATAGTAGTCATTGGAACATGACTACTATTTCTAGTTTCTCCCAAATATCTGGCTATGAATTCTCCAATGTTTTAGTTTTTTCTCATCATTTCAGTTAAAGTTTTATTATTTCTAGTCCTCATATTCAGCCATGCATTCTTAATCTTATCAAGTTGATCCAAAATGAAAAATCCAACTCCAGATGTTACTACTTAACCTAATAACAAATTTGTTCTATTTTGCCTAGAAGCCATAAAATAATAGAAATGGAACCCAAGATAGATGCATCCATCTCCTGAGGCCTGTCGACCCAGCACTGATGAAGACCTAACTGCACCCCTCACTGCATCCCCTCTCAGCATGAAGCAGCCAGAGTGGTCATTGCCCCCTTTCCCCAGCAGCAGCTAGGGTTTCTGTCTGTAGAGGGGGGAATGAGACGGATTGTGGGTTTAGTCAGAGCAGGGTGAGGGCCTGGGGGGGGGGAAGCAGGGCCGAATATTTACAGTCAAAGCAATGTAACAATGGGCAAAGAAGTCCCCATTGAAACTTTGTGTTAAGCATTATGCAAAGTCAAGGTCACACTAATTCTCTCGGGAAAGATACCAGACTAAGAATATAGACATCTTCAGTGAGATCAGTTAAAGGTCAAAAGGCCAGGAACAACTTGACCTGGAATGTTTGAGTGTTTTGCAAGGGTATCTCAGCATAACCCATGACTTCACTGTAAAGAGCCCTAGCAGACAGACAATAACCCAGCCCACCTTGAGGGCAGGGCAGGTGGTACAAGTCCACACCTCTAAGCCTTTTTTTCGATGTTCTCGAAAAATTCTCAATTGCCTATAAAACCCCTAGACAACACACCATCATGGACTCTCTTATCCCCTCCTGGTGTTAGCTGGGAGGTCTGTCCTCTCACTTTATCTCTAAATAAAAGCCTGTACCTTGCTCTCCTACCTTGGGTGTTTATGAAGCTCATTCTTTGGCTTCCTGAAGAACCCCGTCATTAACATTACAAAATGGCCAGCATATATTGTAAGTGCTTTATCTGATGGATGTTAAAACGGAGTTAATGGACTAAGTTGCAAGACAAGGGATTCCATAAGAATCGTGGAGCCTGAATGAAGACTAAAATACCAGTGTTAAACTGAGCAATTTTTTTCCTGATGTAGAGAAAGGCAATGGAAATCCTATCTGATGAACATAAAGTTTCCACCTAAAAGTTTCATCTTGCTAGTTTATGTGTGTTTGTATGTATTTATCTATTCTTAAGCCTCTCTTAAAAATTTAATGTATTCACATGTTTTTGAAAAGTTTTTGATCCTATTAAACCTGCATGCAACTATCAAATAACAGTTAAGGTATTCCAAATACACAGTATTAGATGTGAGAGAGAGAAGCTAGCCAGGGTAGTTTCAAAGAGGTTGCATATTTCACACTAAACTGAAAAGCAGGCCATACCACCTAACACTGAGAGTGCTCTCCTCCACTTGCTTTCATTTTTAATTCCTTTGTTCCTTCTGCCGTAGAGTAAATAAATCAGTCTAAGGTTATTCAGGGAAGAAAAGAAAGCTTTCCTGTGGCATGTTTTGCTTACCAATGCCTGACCCATACCCGGCTAACATGAGCACATACATCCCAACACGGGCAATAAGATCATGAATCAAAGAGAAAGAGACCATAGTTTAGAAAATTCACTTAAAATTTTTCCCAATTATATTTAAACCTTCAGGGAAATGCATTTTAAAAGCTTAGGTAAATTTGCATTTATAAAAATAAAGCCATCCCTCAAAGAATGTATATTTCTTGCTATCTTAAGTAAATAGGATTTCAAGTCATTTTTAAAGAGTCAATATATTTATATGTAATTTGATGCATTGATATTTTAGTCTATTCACTTGGTCTTCATGTCAAGACTTTATTTTGCATGTTTTATAACAATATGCATAATAAAGGTATTTTTAAAAAATAATCAAAATTCAAAACAAAGTGTGGATACCATAGTATTTTTTTATCCAAGTCAGACTGGGAAACTGACTCCAAAAAAATAAACTACCAAGTCTTGTACATATTTAGCCTTCTCATAAAGTACAAAACTATTAGTACATTTGAGAAAAGTAGGTAACAGGTAAGGCTGTGAAGTAAATTAATTAATGCTATCACGCAATACCTTATGTGAATGAGCTCCTGTAGCACTCATTTCCAGTCTCTGAGACTTATTCTTATCTGTCAAATGAAGGGGTTGGACTAAATGATCTTTCTGGTCCTTTTGCTTTCAGACTTTATGAAACCTGGTCCATATTTGGTGGGCTGTATAGTACCACTTGGCGCTCAATATTTGTTTAATGTGACTATTACTTTGTTTTTGCTCATTGTTTTTGCTGAATCAGAGTGTAAATTTTTCAAAACAGATACTCCCTTAAATTTCTTTAAGGGCCACCCTTCACAATCCAGTCCAACTCCCACATCTAAAGTATTGCAATGCTGGACAAGCAATAGGTTTTTAGTTATTGATGGTTAATGGATCAATGCAGTGAAATCAACAATATCTGCAGAGACAAAGGACAAGCAGAGAATGCTTTATATGTCTACTGCTTTTTATAAAAAGTCATACAGTTTTTTTTAATTGGAAAGAGCCTTCAAATAATTTAAAATTTCTTCATTTTACTACTGAGAAAACTACTCCAGGGAGATGAAGTTATTTATGGAAGATCATTCTCTGGATACTAATAAACTATAAATCATAAAATACCATGTGTTCGCACAATTTAAATAAATGTTCTGCTTTCATTTCCCATACCAAAAACCACGGGATAAAGTAGTTTATAACCCTGAAGACAACAAACAATCATTTGCATATTGGGAGCTTAATGTCCTTTTGATGATACAAAACTGCATGCAGTTAATTCCCGAAGACATGTTGCTCCAAAAACGGCATGTCAGAAGAAAATCACTACTTAAAAATCATTGTTAAATATTCTTTAAACTAAATTCTACATAATAATACAGATGTCCTAAAAGAAAAAAATGAGTTAGGCTATAACACTAAATATTTGCCACCTTAAGTAAACTTAAACTTATGGATTGTCATTATGATGGGTCATAATTTGAATTATTCCTATAAATAAAACAGAGGAAGTAAGAGATCGTCTGTGAGCACGTGCTGTTAAGTTTCAACAGTCCTCCTATTTTGCCGTGTAATTTTTGTAGAGTTAGGGCACAAAGACTCTAAATAGGAGGAGAATATGACACAAGTAGCCAGTTAATTAATAAACCTTTTAAAATGTACTTGAGTATCTTTGTCTTTGAGATTTTTATTTTGTAATCCAAGAAGCTGTGTTTTTTAGCTTTTCACATTTAGAACTTTGAGAAAATATATTCAAAGAAATGATAGGCAATGTGGGGTTTTGAGAAAAGCCCTGGTTTGGAGACTGAAAACCAGCAATCCTGTATAGGTGTCCCCTCTAACTGGAAAGCCATAGAGATCTGACTTCACCTGTCTCAACTTCAGTTTCCCTATTGAAAAAATAGGTATAATCACACATTCTTTTCCTACTGTTTTTCATGAGGCTAAAATGATATTTATTTTAAAAATTATATAAATTATAGAATACTACAGAAATTAAAGGCTGAAACAAGGTGAATTAAAACAAAAGTGTGGTAGGAAATAATGTTTTGTTTTTGTTTCATATGACAGTAAACGAATTATAAAATCAGTACATATCTCAATTTGTATTCTATCCACTTAAAGATTTTAAAGAAATGAACTTCCACAGTTTAATTAAAATCCATCAATAAATTGGTTTTATTATTTTTGTGCTAAAAGATATGTTAGATTAATAAAATAGTTTTTATTGATGAAAGAAAAATCCTCTCCCAGGATATATCCCCTCAACCCCAACCCTTTTTGCTTTCCAAAATCTACACATTGAGAATGAGCAGTTTAGGTGCAAAGATAAAATCATTTTTTCAGATCTGAGCCATAAATGACAACTATAGCCATTGTCACTCTTAGTTTCAAAATTTATTATACTGATTCAATGCTTAACATATCAAAGACAATTAAAAGATCAGTTTAAATTCTTGATCAGTTGAGGATTTTTAGAGTGCAAAAGATAATAAAAGCATTTATGATTTCTGCCAAGTCACTCTTCTAATTCAAAAACTGATCGAAAAACTCTTTATCCAATTTTTTACTTTTTGATAATGAGAATGCAGTCTTTGTACAGATGTAACCAAATCTCAAGAGACACTTTTCACCCTAAAATAGCTTTTTTTATGTGATAAACCTGTGTGTTACAATTAATATTACACAGGGCATAAATCTTGAGGGATCATGGCATATAGTTTGTCTGATGTGTTCTCCTAAAAAAAGATGAACACATTTTAGAGATGATGCCTTTTTGAAGAACTTCTATTGAAGAATAATGCCATTTCAAATAAGATCAGATTAATCTCAAACCAGTCTAGAATATCAAGGCATCTTACCTAGTTTTCTTCATTCCGGATACTGAATGATCAATAAGTCTTCAGATAATAGAACTGTGCTCAGACAATGACATGTAATTTGGTATGTTATAAAGTCAATCCAATTAAATGTACTTATATATTTTATTTTTCCCAAAGGTAAAATTTACATATGTCACTGGTGAAAGACTGTATTGTCTATTTTACAGCATACTCCTTCCTTCCCCAATTCCCGGTGATATTCAGCCCACCCCACTGCATGAAGAGGTATGGACGGTCTGAGAATTACACTTTTTACACACACACACACACACACACACACACACACACACACACACAATAACTTTCTAAGAATGCAGTAAAAATCATGGGTTGCTTTGCCTCTGAAGATTGTCATGGTAACTGTGTGTGTTGGTAAGAATATGCTTTGGCCTGTGTGTGTGTTGGGAGGGTCTGTCCTAGGGGGATTCCCTCCCAAAATATTTAAATTTGAGCCACTATAAAAATCCCACAAAGCAAAAAGGAGAGAGGAATAAAAATAAGAAAGAAACTTTTACTGAAAGCATAAAAGGAATGACCTATGGGAAGAAAGATAACACCAGAAAGGATGGGATGTAGAGAAACAGTTTCAGGAGTGTGTGGTGAGAAATTCAGAAAAGTTGGGAATACTCCCCAATGTACAATATTTGAATCCCTAGTTGTTACCAAAGGCAAACAGACATTTGCAGGCATAATAAAAAAAGATATAACAAATGTGAGGAATTCCACTATACATCTTGTTTGAAATAAAACAGCAAAAGACACACACAGGCAACAAGAAATTTTCTTCATAAGGAGAATTTGACAAATCTGTGAGTGAGGCTGAAGTAGAAGTTCCTTGGTTCCATTTTTTTTTTAAGCTTCTCTGAAGTCACTGAAGGAGAAGAAAATCAAAGATGGCTAGAGGAGGAAGTAAAATGGAGATAAAGGAATGAGTGGAGAAATTTCCTAGGTAGTAATGCAGGGAAGAAACAGAAAGGGAAGAGGAGGAAGAATAGAGATAGAGGTGTTTGCCAGTGCCCAAGGGCCATGATTAAGGGAGATAATTGTTGGTACAAAGCTGAAGTGGGTTAGGGTGGGAGAGGTAATGCAGGAAGGTGTATGAAGAATGGAGGGCAGTAGGGATGCGTGTGCTTGCAGACGGTGGAGTTTGCTCTGATGGTGGAAGACTGAGAATTTGGGATGATGGGTGGGGAAGGTGAGATAAGTATAAAGATATAACTGGATTAGTGAATATGACTAAGGCATTTTCTCCCCCAAAATATCACTCCTTTCTTTCTTAGTTCCACTGATTCATTTTAGGCCTTCTTCCTTCGTTTTGTTTTCCAGGTGTTACAGTATCTTTTTTACTTATTTGCCTCCCTCCACTTTCTATTACAATGCATTAGTCTATTCAAATATTGATTTAAAGACAACAGAATTTTCCTATTGTGTGCCACCTGCTGCCCAATTTTCTCACCCTCTTTTGTTGTTTCTAACATATCTGATTGAAGAATTTTCAAAGGTGGCCTGTGTCTACAAAAAACACACATACCTTTTAACTCCAGAGTGGGAAATAAGGCTCCTCATACCTTTCCTTACTTAATCTGTGTTGGGCTTTTCTAGGTCTACTTCCTGGCTAGCTACTGCCTAAGAATGCCTGTTTTTCAAAGGCAGAGACACCTTCTTCATTAATCTTTTCTAAACCCCTTATCTAAAATTAATTCCTCCCTCCATTATGCTCAATTAGAGCATTTATCAGATTATATCATAAATTTGTAGGAGTCTCCTGGCTCATAGAGGCCCGGGTCACGTTTTATACTCTCTTTTGTATTCCTGGAGCCTAGCACATTGTCTGGCACAGTAGGTGACTAATTAATGTTTGTGGTTTCTTTGGTGAATAAATAAACAGATGACAAGATTTATTGAAGCAAGATTATTGGAGAAAATTAGACTTCAAATATTCATCCCATGAATAATTTCCCTTCCCACTAATAGAAAATGTGGCAGCCATACATATTTCCTCAGTGTAGATCAAATCCAGTGGTTTACATAAAGTCTCCTTGTCTGTGGCCTCCCTTTCCTTTTCCTAAGAACCTTACAAATCCTGGCTAAAGGCTGTTGACTGCTTGAATAGAGAAAAGGAAAATTTTTCTGGTTTCTAAATCCCTAACCAGATTTCTTCCTGCCACCAGCAGTCTGGATGCTATCAGGAATTTCTATTTTGCAAAAAACATTAAGTTTTGAATACCAAGGGAAGAAATAACGTGAAACCTATGCAGTTCGTTCTGCTAGGGCTCCCAGGTGCCAAATGCCAAATCCAATTGCACTTGGGCGTCTGTCAGAATCACTTCTGGGTCATTAAAAAAAAAAAAAGCCTCCTTTCGACTCTTAACAAATGACTGAACTCTAGAAATTGAATGTGGTTTTTATGCTTGGTGCTTGATCTTAGTTTCCTTCCCATTCCTGTATTTCAAACGCACGACAACTTTAAGTTTGTTGCCTTTACTGATGTATCATGTAAGGTAAGCCTTCCATCAAAGGGAAGAAGAAACAAAACACTGTATTTACAAAATGGATAAACTCTTTGCTCAGGCTCCCTTTCCCTCAAAAGTTCCACCTGCCTCCAAACCGAAATACAGAAGGTAAGCAGTTTGGTGCCATCCCCTCTGAACGTATTTTCCTTGGGAAGGAAACAGTTCCAAGGCCCAGTTGCCTCCACACACGCCCTTGTCTCCGTCCCCTCCCTCTTCCCTGTGCAACCTTCTCCAACTGCTCGCTGCGGTCCTTCTCCCAGAGCTATAGAAAAAAATTGTCCGCAATCAGGGAAACGGATTAGCTCCAAATTCGGGAAAGCAGGGACTTGTTCCTGAGAACTAGAAGAGCAAATTCAGAGGAGAAGCCGCATCGGGCTTCCGTCTTGGAAAATCCTATTCCTTAATTTTCCCAATTTGGCCCGCCAGTCTGTAGAAGTGACTGCGCAGCCTTATAATGAAGAGCATGGTGGCCTCTCCCCTGCGGTAGCAGCTTCTAGAGCCTTTCCGCAACCCCTCATTTCCAATCCCTTCTTTCAGTTTAAGGGACAGCCCACCCTGCGCCAACGCCTTCGGCTGCCCTCCTCCCCCACCGCACCATTTCTTTGGGAAGACGACTGTCATCGCTTTCTGGGGAGCTTGCTCTGTTGCAGGCGAAGAGACAGTCACATGATTTTGAAGACTCCGGTCTTCACGTCCCCCTTCCTTATCACCCGGAGAGAAGAGAAACAGCGGAAATTTAACACTGGTAACTTATTCTTATTTCATCTGAAGAACTTGTCCTCTAAAATGCCACTAAATAAGTCAATTCGGTGAACAGTGAAGATGCAAGCTGAAAAGGGGAGGAAAGGGGTTGGGGGAGGGGCAGGGACTAGGAGGAAAGGAATGCGGGGAAGACCCTAAATCTGTTTGATCCATAGGTTCAAAACCCGCCGCGGCCTGGCCCGCAGCGGCCTCCCCCGCCTCCCTCGGGCGCTTGAGTGGGAGGAGGGGTCGAGAGCCAGAGCGGAAAGGTGGCCGAGGGGCAGCGAGGGCGGCTGCGCACTGGGACCGCGCGGGGCAGGGCAGCCCGCGCTCGCTATCCGGACTAGCAGCTCAGCCTCCTCCAGGTCCGCCGAGCCTTGCCGCGGCTGACATCATCGCCAGAAGGAGGGGCTGCCCGGGCGGAGGGGCCGCTGGAAAACTGGGTTCTCAGGCCTCGCTTGCGGAGGCTCTCCCTCGCCGCTGGGCAAGCGCAGCGCAGCGGCAGTGGCGGCCGGACGCAGCCCGCGTGAGCTGCGCGGGACAATTCTTAATTTAGCAGAGGGAGAAAGGTCTCTTTAGACCTCAGCGCGTCCATCTGTGAATTCTTTCGTCAAAACCGGCCGCACACCGTCCGCGCTTCCTTCGATGAACCAGACAAAGGCAAGAAAGGGGGGAAATACGTATAAATGCTATTACTTCGACTTGCTTTCAAATGCTGCCTCCGCCCCCGACGCACACACTCACGAAAGGACAGCCCTGAGGCTATCCTCCCGCCCTGACTGTGCTAGTTTGTTTCAAACAAGATTGAGTGGAATTCCATTTTGTTTTTTCCAAGTTCAGAAGGTGCCCCCGCAAGTGCCCTTCTTTTTCTTTTTCAAGTCACACCTGTTTTAACCTCTTATGGGAGGGGGAAGAGTCGTTTTAGTCATAAAACGCCGCCACCTTCTCCGGTGTTGTGCTCAATGTTCAGAATTCTGCTCTGCACGCTCCTCAGGTTGTTCCCTTGTTGTAGCGCCAAGAGCACGCCAGCACCTCCTCTTAACACCATCACCTCCACAAACCCCAATATTTTCTGCCCTGTTCCCCGCGTATACCTATTTTTGAACACTTTCTTCCACACACTTTCCTTCATACTGCAACAGCTCTGGTGCTAGGTTTAAATCCCATCTTGGGATGTTTCCACAAAAGGACTTGCTTTTGCTTTGTTCTTGATATTTAATTTTATTTGTCCTTTTGTCCTAGTCTCTCTTCTCTCCAGTCTTTGCCTTGTGGGTGTGTGCCGCAGCGGCGCAAGTTTGGATTCCCATCCCCGGAACCAACATTTTGGAAGGGCACCCGGCTCAGAGGCTAGGGCCCGCCTGCAGACGCGCGCGCACACGCACCCCAGCGCCCCGCACCCCAAGCCGCAAAGGCGGCCAAAGCAGCGAAGCACGGAGTAATTTATTCTGGAAGCGAAGAGACCGTTTTCACTTGAGGTGTAAAAGTCTTAACTTGGGGGAGGAAAGGAAGCGGTTCCTGCTCTGCACTCTTGGACAGTGACCCCCACCCGTTTTGCCAGGAGAGAAGTCAATTTGCGGCTAAGCGCTCGTGTGCAAGCAAGTAGTTTCCCGAACCGAGAGCAGACTGCTGCTCCACTCTTCTAAAGTCTCTAAAGAAAACGACCCATTTGAGGCTAGGTGCTTTTAAGAAGTCATCTTCTCCGATGACGCTCTTATTAAGAGGCATTCATTTTAGCGAAAAGGGACCATTTGATGGCCACGCGCTTAAAAAAAATCACTTTTGTGGAGAGATGAACTGTTTTTCGGTTCTACCTTAGAAACGTCATTCATTTATGGGATAGGTAGGCGTTTTTTTGGCTAAGGGATTAAAAGTCATTTCCTTAGAGAAAGAGGAACCCTTTCCTGTTCTGCGCTCTTAGAATAAAAGTCTTTTTTTTTTAATAAGAAAAAGATGCCGTTTTTTTGGCCACGCAATTATAAGAAGTTCCTTTTTTAAAAGCTAGGCAGAATTTTACACACCTACCATTTCCACATCCAGCAAGTGCTGGCTGAGCACACCCCATAAGTAGGGCGGGAAGGACGGGCGGGGAGGCAAGCGCCAGGGGAACAGCCTGGGGGATCCTGCGTGCGCCCTGGCGCGCTGCGCTCTTCTAAGCTCTGCGCCAGGGGTCGGGTTCCCGAGGGTTAGAGCCAGCCTGGCAAGGATCCACACTCCGAGCGCCTAGAGGTAAGAGAGCCGCGGGGCCCGGCCGCGCGGCACAAGGTCCCAGGCAGGCTCTGGGTTTGGGGTATTTCTCCGCAGCGCGGACCCCTCCGCCGGGGTAGCCCGAGAGTCAGGGGTGTGATCCTTATTCAGCACCTGCCCCAGTCTCAGAGTTTCTTTCAACCTCGAAGAAGCTGGCAGTATCCGTTAAAGTGAAAGACCTTTTTGCACGGCCAATGTCGGGGAGATTCATGCGCGGACACTTTTCTGACAGAAGTGAGAGTTTTCGCAAAGTAACCAAGCCAAGCCGAGCGGTGGCACTGCCAAAAAGATATTATACCAGCGCTCACCTTCGGGGTTTGCTCTTTCTCTTACCTCCGGGGAAGAGCTGTGGGAGGGGGAAGGGAAGACACCACATGCGTCTCTAAAATGACTCTGGTCATAGTCAAGATCCCAAGCGCACCGCAGGCAGCAGGATGCCTCCGCTCACTAAGTGCGGGACTCACGCCTCACACGCCGCACCGTTCTGGCACCCAGGCCCGATACTTACTCACTGTTCGAAGCCTCTATAGAAGAATGAAGTGGTAAGCGAAAAAAGAGAAAAGGCTTTCGCCCGCACCACGGAGACTGCGATTGCCGTAGCGGGCTCTACCGCCACAGCTCGCAGTCCGCGGAGCAGCTGGAGTAGCAGAGGCTGCTTTTGAGGCTGTTCGGAACGCCTGGGTGGCTTCGGCTGCTCGTGTCGCCGCTGCCTCTGCCAATCTGAGCACTCTGCTCTGCTTGCTCTCTGCTTTGCCGCGCGGGCCGCTGCGTGTAGCCCAGGCTCACAGCTCCTCCCTCCCAGACAGTTCGCCGACTGCCAGGAACCAGTGCCGAGCCAGCCCTTTTCAATGGCGAGGGGGAGGGATTAGAGATAGGGGGAGAAGGGGGAAGGAAGGGGGGTGAGCGAGTGGAAGGCGTGGGGGAGAGAAGTGAACCAGTGCCCGGGCCGCCTGCTGGGAGGGGATGGCGCAGCACCAACTGCTGGGTACCCCCCTCTGGTCCCCACTCCCTGCACCCCACATCTCCTGCCGCTCCGGGGGCGGCCCCTCCCGCTGACGGAGAACTGGGGGAGAAGGGAGGGGGCGAGATGGAGGTAAGCTTTGGAAGTTACTGTTTGCCGCCCCGAGAAGTCGGCAGAATGTGTGTTGGCGGCACACTCGGGTGCGGGACCCGCTGCCGGGGAAAACGCACCGCTTTCCGGCTGCCCGCTTTGCAGAGCAAAAAACCGAGGGCATGCATTGCTCCGTTCGCTGCTCTCTTAAGGTTCCCTTTAAGTTGAAGTCGTTCACATTATCTTAGAAGTTTATTTATTTTTTGTTATGTGTGTTTTTTCTCGAGATACCGCTGACCGCCCTGACTCCAGCTAGAGAGCAAGCATCCAGCAGCACCATTTTCTTATACAAAGGACACTTAAGGCAAACTAGTGGAAGTAAGGGCAGGAGCCCGGCAAAGCCGCGGTTGGAGCCGAAAGACGGTGTCTGCATATTTCATACTCAACTGTGAGCCGGGTCTGGTTCCTCGCTTGCCTTTCGGGTCGATCGTCTGGGGGCAGCGGAAAGCCAGGTGAGGGGGAGATCTAGCAATCTGGCTACCCCAAAGAGCAAGTACGAGTGAACCAACGTAAGCAGGTCGGTGGCTTCGGGCTGCTTTAGTGGGGTCCAACCGCTTCGTGGCCGGGGAGCCGGCAGCATTGCGGGCGTGGACAGCGCGTTTCCGAGGAAGGAAAGGATGCAAGAGAGGGAGGAACCCAGCCCAGGGCCGCAAAACTGGTGCTTGCCAGCGCTCTCCGGCTGCCTGGTCGGCGACGCCAGGGCGAGCATCGGGATGCCAGGTTTCCCAAGGCCACTAAAGCGATCAGGGGCAATGTGGCTGGTTTATGGCTCAGATGAGTCGTGAGTATCTAGAAGCAAGGCTCATTCTCCTGTCCCTGTCATGGGATTAAAAGCAAAGAGCAACAACCAAAATCTTCCAACTGGTCTACTCTGATTCTTGCTCCAAGGAGCAAATCCTTAAATTTACTCAAAGGCTGGAGAATGAACCAGGTGGATTTTCTAAATTGCTTTCCTGAAAGGTGTAGAGTTTTAGAGGAAAAATCCCTTTTCCATGCTTAACCAATGGAAAAACTTATCTTTCTAGTGCTCTGCTTTGTTTTTGGAAGGATGAAGCTCTCTTCTGAAATAAAAGGAGAAAAAGTAGAGAATGTTTTAGGGTGCCAAGAGCACAGTATTCATTTTTATTTTTGTCTACTGAATGCAAGAGGAAATGCATCTGTATAGGGCTATAACATCAAGAAGAAGAAATTTTGCCAATTAGCACGAATTGATTTTCTCTAATACCTTCTTCGTGGTAAGTTTTTTTTTTTGAAGGGCAAATATGACTTCTTTCCTCAATATGTCCTTCTCCATCCTCCTGCCTTCTTTCCAATACCTGATTTTTTTAAAGGCTAAAACCTTGGTTCATATAATTCTACCATCACTTTTTTTCCTTTTGCATTTTTTTTACTCCTAAAACCTTTACTGAGAGAGACATTGGCACCGCAGTTCAGTGCAACCTGCATGAAAGAGGACACAAAGAACTATTTACTATTACATTTTACTCCTCCTGTAACTCTGCCTACATTATTCACAGTACCCAGTACACGTATTGTCCTCTTCGTGGGAACTAGGAAATGTCTTTGAGATGAAATCTGAAGCTGTCAAACTGTTACAGCTCTGACTCTTGGGGTTTGCACTGCTGGATGAGACTCTGTCATAAGGGATAGCAGGAACTTAATGAAAATAAAATCACTGATTGATCCAGGGCAGTGTGGAAAAATCATGCCATGGAGGCACTCTCAGAGCACTACTAATCATTCATAACATCCATATTAGATACCAATTAACTGATTTCTTAAAATTTCTATTTAAACCTAATGTAGGGGGAAAGAGCTATTCAATGACTGTTATGAGTATTTAAAGTTACCCTCATGACAAACTCATGAGGTTAGTATTCTTCACATTTTACGATTCCTGAAGCTGAAGCTCATAGAGGATAGGTAATTTGCACAAGACTGTGGAGCTGAAGAGTAAGACTGTATTTCCATTCAAAGTGTATAACTCCTAAATTCAGCTACATTGTTGCTTTGTCGTTAATCTGGATTATTCTGTAATATATGGCAAGCATTTAGTTTTAAGTGTATAGTCCAATAGAAAATTATCTCTATAGAGCAGAAACATTATTTACAGACCAAGGGGACTACTCATTGAACTAAGTAACCCAGAAAGTTATCTGAGAAATTTGGCTTGGGGATTAGACTGACAGAAATCCATATCTGAAAACAATGAGATTTGTTTCCTGTTTTCTCTTCGCCTGTGTTCTGTCTGGTGTTGGCACCAATGAACAATGGAATAACCAAAAGCCCGAACACCTGGCAAAAGCTCTGTTATTGGTGATCTAACCCTAAAAGGACTGATAAAGACTCTACTCTGCTTACAGAGAGAAAGACTTCTTTATTGAATGCCTTTTATGCACTATCTTCATTATATACACTGTCCTATTAATCCTCAAAGCCACTTTTATGAGATAGGTTATTGCCTTCATCTTTTTAAACAAATGAGGAAACAAAGACTCACAGAGACTAGGTAAAATTCCAACATTATATAACCATAGAGTTGGGATATTCAAACCCATGTCATTTCCAGTCCACTGTGCTGATCCTCAGCATATGGTCCTCAGTATGGTTACACATTTTCAGAATTTGCATCACATCAAAAATTTTACAATTAACAGAAACCCTCAAAAGGTAAAAGGGAACTGCAGGAATTTGTTTTTTGGAGATGCCATGAAGGAGCTGTGATATTTACTGTGCTTGTTCTGTGTTCCAATTTGGAACTTGAACCACTGTTCAAGTAAGACCACGAAAGGAAAATTATGGCAAGGTGTACCCTATAAGCATGGAAATATGTCTAGTCTCTGAGGATTAAACTATAAAACCATTATGTAATATAATGGATCAGAAATTCAAAATACTTCAATGAGTGAAGATGTTTCTCAGGCTAGTAAGCATTGATTAAAAAGGAGAAATAATGTGTTATTCTAAAGAAAGGTTGATCAGCCATGGAGACCTAGTAAAAGAAGACTCAAAAAGATGAGCATTGGTAACTCCTAACCATGTGCATTTTCACCTCACTGGCAAAACTACCCTACCCTTGATATGAAATTGATGAAGCCAATAAAATATTCTGAGGTTTCAGTTGCCCTTGCATCGAAACATCCCTTATCAAGCAGTCTGACTGTGATTTGCCTTCCCATGTTCTCTGTCTGCAGAGAGAGTAGACAGGTCATGCAGATGGATGAAAATGAGTACTTTGTGTCACAGGACAGCTGCTATTTTGTGTAAACTCCTTTCCTCTCTGTGTGGTCTACAACTTGCACTGTACATTGCACATAAATGTTACTATCAATAAAACATTGTTATTGAGAAAATAAGTGGATACATGGGCACAAGACTATAAAACTGGATAAATTACATCCTCCATGATATTTTTCATATTTAATATTAACTATTAGCAACAGTCACAATTAGTAAGTACGATGCAGTGATGCCCAGTGGTTCAGAAAAGGGCTTTAGTTTTAGACCATATTTGTAGTTCTGACTTCGGCATTTTCTAGCTGTGTGGCTGCAGGCAAATTAATCTCTAGATCTGTATTGTATAATAAGATAGCCACTAGCCACATGTGGTTATTGAGCACTTGAAATGTGGCTACCCCAAATTGAGATGTACTGTGAATGTAAAATACACACCCTATTTTGAAGACTTAGCACATACGTAAAATTTTATATAAATTGCATGATGAAATGATAATATCTTGGTTGGTTAAGTAAACATATTATTAAAAATAGTTTCACCTGTTTATTTTCAATATTTTAATGTGGCTGCTAGAAAAATTAAAATTACATGTGTGGCTTGAATTATACTTTTTTTTTTTGCACAGAGCTAGCCTAAGAAGCTTCAGTTTTTTCATTTAAAAATGGGGATAATAGTCTTATTCACCTCAAATTATTGTAATGATGTTTAAATAAGATAATGTATCTAAAATGCTTAGTACAATGCTGTCATTAAGCTACAAAGGTGTCACTCTCCAAGAGTTAGTACATAAAGATGTTAAGTGAACAAAAGAAAACAAAAAACTTAAACCCTAGTGGATTAGGGACTATTTAAATAGAAAGCTTTAGTTAAGAATTAATCCCAAGTGAAATCATTCTGCTTCTCCAAAAACAAACGACAAACATGTGTGCTGGTGGAGAGACAATATTGTGACAAATAATAATAATGTGTATGAAAGTGCTTTGAAAAATTAAAAGTATTCTCTCAGTTCCAAGCTTTTTTACTATCATGATTTGTAAAGACATATTTACATTAAATTGGTAGATATTTCTGGTTCTGAAACAGTGAAGTCACAAATAAAAACAAAGCTGAAGTGGTGCAGGTACACAGAGGGCATATGAATTTCTTCAGAAGCTAAAGATTTGGAAACTCAATAAAGGCTGATAGCTGAAAAACTCATTGAGTTTTCAGTAATTTTAACTGCGGCAGTACTGTAACCTAGCCAACGACAAAATGCATAGATCCACTGGAAACACTAGAGGGTGCTATTAGTGTGAGCTTAGAAAGATGAATCAAGTCTAACACCTTCCCCCTCTCCACCACTATAGATTATAAGAATTTGAAAAGGGCATACCTGTGAAATGAAACGAACACTTCTCCATTTCCTCCTGGACAAGAGTGTAGCAAGATTTTTTTTAGTCCTGGGACTGGCCTTACAACATTACAAAAATAATAAAATATTTGAAGTTTGCTATAGTGCTTGGGCAAATAATTGGGAAAAGTTAGAAATGGTCCCTGCACTGAGAAAAGTTTACTAACGCCTAAGGAGGGGAGGACGAAAAATAAAAATGCCGGAAAAAGGGCTTTCAGTGAAGGAAAGATTTCGACAGGAATTCCTGACTACTACAACAACTGCTGTAATTAAGTAGGGATGGGGCAATTGTTTGGTAATAATGCCATAATTTTTTCCTCTCTCTCTAGGCTTGAACAGTTACACAATGCAGTAGACAAAACTGCAGCTGAATTTCTTTAATAGGAGCCTGGAAATTATGGCCGTATGTGCGTAGCTGAACTTTGCTGAAGCACTGAGCTCTGATTAATGCAATTAAATGAGTAAAGGTAAGTGGTGGTGTCCTCAAGGTTGCTCTTTCCTAAGTAAAGAATGCGCTTCTCCTATTGCACTCTCATTTTTCTACAGATGAGTAGTTGAAGACTGTATGGGAGGAGGCTTTTCATCTGTGTTATTTGCCTGTATTGTGATGGAAGCACAGGGGCAGGGAAAATTATTATGTCTTTTAAAGCATAGAGAGATCAGAACGCTGTTAACAATTCTTGTTTCCATAGGACAGGCTTTAGCTTGAGTTATCCAGTTGTTGCTTGGTGAGGTAAAAGATTCAAAGAGATTTTGGTTGCTGAAGAAAGCAGAATTCTTTTTTGTTGTTTCTTTTAATATTGAGATTAATTGTTTTTTCCATCTTATCAAAACTCCTATGTGGTCATCTCTTCAGGAAGTAGGTATCAACTACTGCTCTAAATTTAGGAAAAACACTCATGTATGAAAATCACATAATGTTTCCAAAGAAGTATATTGGAATTGATAAAAATACACATTTTAAAAGAATCCTAGACTAATACCACACCACTCTGACCTTTCTTTACTTTTTAAGCTCCTTTATTTCTAGTACAATATATGACTGAGCTGCAGATTTAGCTTTTGCATGGTTTGTGAAATCAGCTGCATTTTCTCATGTATGATAACAAATATACTGTGTATTTCATTGAAATATGTAGGAAAACTGCTTCACTTTTTTTTTCTAACAACCATGGCTGTCAACATAGTGCTTAGTCAACATAGTGTTTAATGGACGGCTACTTTGAGCCATTTTTCATTGACTGAGGTACTGCAGACATCTCATTTTAAATGATTAGACATGTGTTTAGATAATCAATATATGGTTTCTGTTTTCTTTTGAGACTGAACAGTTTTCATTTCACCATTACTGAAGCTTAGTTGAATGTCAGTTTCTTTGGATAAAATATAAAAAAGTGAGAATTCTTCTCATTTACTGAAACACAGCTGGTCTAGACTTTCTTTAAAATTTTTTTTCAGGTAAGGTGAACAATGGTGATTCATTTTATTTTCAGGCAAAAAAAAAACACGTTCCTATTGCTTTTATCTCTTTTGACAGGCTAGAGATAGTGAAGGAAAAGTGTTTGGAGCATAGAAGGGTTCTCCTTTTAAGGAAAAAAACATGTAACACAAAATAGGCAATAAAGATAAAATATTATTCCTGAATGCTTTCCACTGTGAATGCTGTTATTAGGCTCCATCTTCTCTAGATCTGTTGCTGGAGCTCAAAGCACTAAAGGAGCTTCTCCATACTGAACCTAATCCTGTCATGCCAAGGAATCCTTTGAAGATCTCTACCTTGTCAACTGATAGGTTTTCAAATTCTATGTCTTTTCAGGGCCCAGTATTAAGTGTTCTTTTGGTAAACCCAGCAAATCCAAGGTTTACTCCCAATCTAATCCTAGTGATCTAATTTGTAAATTCATCATCTTCCCACTTACCTGAGTGGCACTTTGCTGCCCATTGCTAGTATGAGTGTACAGGCTCTGATGTGCAGTTGGAGCACTGGCATCCTGCCTAGTTTCCATTGGTTCACTTCTTGGTGTTCTAGGCTCATTATCAGTGAAATATTACCTGCTTGGCTGAGAGTCATGATCCCAACAGGACAACTTTCTTATAACTGTCCTACAAATACCAAAATAACTTATGACTCTAGCCTCACATTTTATGTTTTACATTCTTGAGCCATTTATTTTTTGGAAGATGCTAAAGTGGGTAGGCTATGTTGGTAAGCCTTTTGCATTTCATCACAATAAATAATGCGATGTTATTCAAAGATGTTTACAATTTTTGAGCAGTGCGACTGAATTACTTAACACATGCATTTCCACTCCTATTTTAAAATATTCTCCAAAAAATAACCAACCATAGGAACCTTGCAGTCATATAAAATTTACAATAAAATACCAGAAAATATGAAGTTAACTTTGTCATAAACTTGTTAAATTACAGAGGTTTCCAAATGTCCTATGAATTATTAAAATTTCCTCTTTTTTACAAGGATAAATTTGGGTGGGGAGTCTGAGTGATTTCTGAAGAGGTAATAATATTTTTAAAGTGCATTTATAAGATAGGATGACAGGTAACTTTGAAGAGTATATCAGTTAATGACAATAGACAGTGTAATGTTTATCTTTAGAGTTAGTCAAGGACCTCAAAATATATATTTATATTGAAAGGGTTAAACTGTATTTGTCAGCTGCTGTTATAAACTAACATTTCATGGAGAATTAAATACTAGTATAGTTTGTACTAAGTGGACTTATTTTTAACTCTGTGTATTCTAGTTTGTTCTTCAAAAATCTTTTTGGGTTAACAATACATAACCACTTCTTATTCTTCACAGAACAACTATGGCATGAGATGCAGTCTAGACTGTCAAAATAGTCAGATAAACAGTATGTTTATTGTTACATTAGATTTGCTCTACCAATAATCTATAAATTACAGGTTTGTAAACCCTTAACAAAATTAACTTTGCTTAGAGTTCGATTAAACTAATAATAAGTGAAAAGAAACAAAAACCCTAGAAGATAGAGTTTTGTCTCCAAGATGTGTGTGAGAACTAGCAACCTGGATTGGATCTCAAGGGGGAGAAGAAGGGAGAGGAGAAGGTAGGGGAGAAGGAAGGAGTATGAAGAATAGGTAACTTCAGGGTCCTGAGGAAGGGAAGGCAGTACAGGTCTTTTTCCTTTTAAGATTTTCTTTGATTTCTCCTTCACCTTCAACTACCATAACTTTTAAAACTTGTTCTATGCTACTTCTGTCTCAACTTTTCAACAAATACTCCAGCAGGGTAAAATGCTCAAATGGAGACTGTTGTAGGGAAAAGTGGAAGTGAGAACAAAAAATGAAGTCATCATTCTCTTCACACGTCTTAATACTGCAGCTTCTGGAAAAGAGGGAAAGGAGCTATCAGTTAGCAATGGTAGAGAAACCAAGTTGATGTTCAAACCCTGTTCCGAAGCCCCTAACCTCTTAGAGCTCCCCTGGCCTGAATTCCAGTCCAGCAGTGTAGCCCACCCTAGGAAAACTCAGTAGGGAGAGGGCAGCGATGGTGTGTGTGCTGTGGCTGAGGCCCTCTAGGGGGCAGTAGAGGAACATGTTAACATTGAGGGAGGTAGGGGTGCTGCCCCGGAAGAAAACAGGTTTATTTAGAGTAGGACCTCCTATGTCTTTAATATGCAAATGTATGTGGTGACTCTTCAGCAGGGGCATATGAAGAGTTTATTCAACCAGAGAACCCTTTTGAAATGTATGAAAAATGCTGCTGGGCAGTTTTAAAAGCACCTCTCTGGGCTTTTCGAACCTGTCTGCCCCCTCATGATGAAGTTAATCCTCCTGCTTATAGCTATACCATACTATTAACTTTCATGCTACTACTTTGGGCAACAGACCAAACCCCGTTCCAAAACTGGGAATAGAAAGAGCAATTTATGGGTAATGGAAATGAAAGGCAATAAATTTAAGACATCTCTACATGGTAGCACAAGAATGAGAGATTCCATTGTAACTATTTTTGCCATAATATGTTACATTTTTGTCTAAAACTTGTTTAGAACACAATTTTAATCTAATAGGCTGCGGTTTTATTTTTTGGCTATATTTCTATAGGCTGACATGAAGGGAACAGAAACAGTTACAGTGTATTTTACCTGAAAGTCTAGAAAGCCTGGATTCAATTTGTGCTTCTATGGCATTCTAGTTACTTAAACTCTCTAAATTTCAATTTCAATAACTGTGTATTGAGAAATATAATTACCTTAAGAATTGTTATGAGGACTAAGTGAGATAATGAACATAAACACAGCTAATGGAGTACCTGATACAGATACTTTAATGTAGTTGAATGCTCCAGTAGATTTAGACTTCATTAGATACCTACAGCAGTCACTGAGGTAAAAGAAAATGGGAAGTAGCAATAGCTGTATTATTCACCCACTCATTTGTTAGTTGTTAATTCATTTATAAACAAATATTTCATTAAGAACTATATATTCAAGGCACATTTTTAGGTAAATTAATGCCTTAAATAGCCTTTCCATCTCACGTGTGTTTTATAGCTCTAGATGGTGAGTTATAATGCTGAATACAACCCCATTAATTGAGGGAGGCAGGGAAAAGGGACTGGTAACCTCAATTTATTTGCAGAAAGTAAATATCCCCTTCCCCCACCTCCCACCATATAACTTACATCTTCCCTGAGGAGCCATTTGCCTTAAATACATTCTAAAATTAAAATTAATGCTTTGTATTGTATGTAAGTATGTTTGTATACACATATATATGTATAGGAAAACAGATACAGATATGTATATATATATATATGTATATAGATAAATAGATAGTTTGAGATTGTAGGTTGTCACTAGTTTAGATCATTTGAACAGCCACACAGTGATCAAATGACTGATAAAAACAAGGCAGATTTACTATGCTGCTAATGAAGTTTTAGCTTAAAGCCCCTCACTTGCATAGGCCTCTTCTGAGGCCTGATATTAGGAAATCATTATCTTATGAAGAGATAATCAAGTGATATGCAGCCAAAAATGTTGTAAAAAATTATTATAGCAATATGTCAAGCCACTTATTAATACACATATGCTATTCTCTTGCTTTTTCCAATGTTTGTGGTATCAGCTTTTATAAATTTGACATTTGTTGTGATTCTTTATTCCCCATAATATTTTGTTTATCCTAAGTCTTGCATTAGTAATTTTGTATGCTTTTGTTAGAGAGCCCCTGCGTATAAGTTCAGACTCCACAATACCAGGATTCACTCCCTATTTATAGATGTCAGAAGACCTCCCATTAATTCTTCCAGAGGAAATGAAATAAAAAATTTCTTTAAAAATTTAAGTTATGATCTTGGGTCTTTACTGAGTAGACTAATTTAGACCTAAAAAATGACTTACATTTTTAACTCTGAAAAAATTTTAATTCTTAATTTCTGTAGCATTCTGGAATATGATTGTTAGCCACATCAGCAACTAAGGGGAAAATGAAAACAAAAGTTCCACATACTTGCAGAAGAGATTTTAGTCCTTCAAGAGACAAAAAGCTTGTAGTTTGTATAATATGGAGTTCTGTAAACTCGGAATGGCTCTTATTATCTTGGAAATTACAGAATTTGTCCAAGTTTTGGACTTCTGGTAATAAGACATTTTTCTTCTGATTTCATTTCTATCTGATTTCATTCAGATAATCATTTGTCATGTTTAAAGGACGTATGAATTTCCTAAGAAATCAAATGAAATGGAATTTTGTATTGAACATAAAATAGAAAACTATCAAATCAATCTTTCTTTTGAGTTCTGTGATGACAATCCTTTCTTGGATTAGGTTTTTTCCACTTTGAACTGCTATGTATATTATATTTCACACAAAAGAAGCATTAGTCAAACTTTAAAATTTTCTTAAGACCAGTTGTCATTTTTGTTATTTTTAAATGACAAAGAATAGGAAGCAATGCAATGATTTTATCTATTCCAATTGAACTTCTGTGCTATTATTTACAATCTGCTCTGAGAAGAAAAATGGAATCATAATTTGCAGACTCAATTAAAGTGAATGGGATTCTTTTATGAAAATAAAGAGTAATTAGATCTTGACAGATAATAATAGCCTATGACTACCTTAATTGTTTTTGTTTGTTGTGATACTGTACATAGTGTTTTTTCAATTAAAAAATGAATACTTGTACAAGAGAAAGAGCAACTTGAAATTTGTTAGTTAAAATGTAGCATTTGTTAGTTAAAATGTGATTAAATCTTGAAGTTTTTCCTCTTGGGTAAGTTCCTTTAAGTAAAGTATATGTGTTCAGAGGTATGGCTGAAGATCTATTAGCTAATAATGATGAACAAGTGTGCTGCCCACACATGCATGTGATCCTGCTTTCTCCTTTTCTTTTTAAAATAGCAACTGTGATGGGTTTCCTTTATGATCAAAGAATAGACATTCGTTAGAGGGCTGGTTATGTCAAAGGGTGTAGTGTAGGTGGAAACAAAATATTTTTTTCTGTATAAAATTAACTGACCTATATGTGACTCAAATCCATGGCCTTGGACTCATTAGCACAATGCTCTAACTAATTAAACTAATGAATCCCAAAATAATGACAAATCCTAAGTTTGAAAGAATAAGGTTCTTCTTTAACTTGGCTTGTTAAAATGGATGCAGACTATTAAGCAAGGATGCCAAAAATGTGCTAACACTTCCTGAAATCACAATTACAACAGGTAGAATGAATAATCTTTCTTTCTTTTCCTCCTGGTGCTTGTTCATACAGGCAGAAAATGTCATAAATTAGCATCCAGTAGTCTGCTAGCCAAGTGTTGATAATACTAGTAAATGTAAAAGATGATAGGAGAACTCAAAAAATAAAGAAGATAGAGGTTAGAGATGCTGGATAATGCTAAAGTATTATGTGTACATGTTCACAAAAGAATTGGAAACTTAACAAATTTAATAAGTGTTCTATTCTGAAACATTTGGGGCTGAATCAGAGCACTACTATTCTCTGAACCATGCACCACCAAATCTAGTATTGGGGGATCACCAAATCTAAACTGGGGAATTAGTTTTGGTTATTCTTTATTTTGGTCATCCTAGTACCCAGCTTTAAAGGACTGAAGTTTGTTTATTAAACTACCATAAGGATTCATTCAGACAACAATATTACCCTTGCCAAATACTTATTAGCTAAATGATACATTTACTTAGGATGGCATTTTCTGAAGCATGTTACTTGGATTTGTAATTAATATTAGCTTTAAAGGCTCTGAGATGTACTCCAGCAAAGAAATAGGTTCAGCACTTTCTAACCCATAATTTCCCAAAATTAATTGCCTGTGGAGTCTGTTTATTTCTTTTCTTTTTACCAAATGGCATTTATTATTGTTCTGTTAAACCCACTTTGAGAAATGGTGATGTATAAAGTACTTATATTCCTAATGAGAAAGCATATGAAAGAAGAGATGAAAATTACTTGTATAATGATGAAATATCACAGTAGTGAAACTGAGGCCCAATTATGTTTAGAATTAATTATTTGTCTCTAAATTTTTAATTTTCATATTTCAGGGTGGAAAATTATACAATATTTTGAATTATTAAAATAAAATTAATAGATTTAATTAAAAGTAGCAATTCTTTAAGTTCTAGGCATTTAAACGAGTGTTTTTACTATATATCAACACACTCATGAGCACAAGAGAAGCAGTATCAGTTACTTGGTCAAAGTACAATTTCTGCTAAATTACATTCTGCCTAATTAGAAGTCCCCTTGTAACATCCATTATATGTAGTTTGCTTTCATTTCCTGCTTCAAATCTCTGTTACCTTGTCTTAATTTTACTTTGTTGCCAAGTAGCACCCCTGAGACGACTGAAACATTGGCTTGAAAAGTGACTTTAGATGATGGTTACAGTATAAGTGAAACTCACTTTAGTTAATTATAATTTCTTTGTTAATTTTCTTTTGCTTTTGTCTCATTGAGATATTAACTTCTTTTTACAGCTATGAAAGAAAACTCACATGTACATAATTCAGCAGCCAAGTCAATGATTTCTCATATCGACCAATTTCACATTATAGATTATTGACATGCTAGGGGATTATGGTATGACATCAATTTTGGCTCTCGAGAGTCAACCGTGGACACTGTAGCCACACATTTAAATTACTGTTTCTTTTGGCTAAGATTAAAAGTAGTGTTCAACATAGGAGATATTAATAAGTCAAACACTTATTTTTACTGTTTTTATTACACTATCAAAAGGAAATAATGCACTTAATAGATCAATGACATTTGCGATTACATTCTGTTCACCAAAGTTATTTTTGAAAAATGATGCAGAAATTTATAGTACTAACTTTGACATTTCTATTTGTATTCTTGTTTAAACCCATCAGACATACTCTTTTCTAAAATTAACCTGACTCAGATATACATATAGACTTTCCATTAGTTTTAAAATTATGTTTCGAATTGGATAGCAGGATATTCCCTCACAGCTGTAAATGGTTGCTCCTGTGGTAAACTTTATCATAAGTTTAAGACAAATGCATGTCCTCTTTCAAGTTGAGCTCTGTATTCATGAGGAATATGTGCTGGGTGCCCAGGGGGCGCTTATTCATTAATTACATACCTTGTTGGAATAATGGCACCACCTATTTTTAGCTTACTTATAACCAACTATTTTCGATACCCTTTTTAGAAAAGCACTATAATGCCATATAATTCCATGGTCACAAACTTATCAATTGGAAAGAAAGAAAATACTGCGTTCAGAAATGTGTCAGTTTAATAGAGTCTGTGTCTTTCTATAAATTCAATAACATCAGAAGGGTTTTGACTTTTCTTGGTGAGTGTTTATTATGGAATCCATCAGTACTGCTATACAAATTTCACAATCATTTTTGGAACTGGTAATATCTACTTTGTATGATGAGAACAATAGATGTGGTTGTTTTATAATGATGTTTTAAGTGAAAAAATAATCTGCTTTAATCTCTAACCAGTGAAGTAGAAATAGTAAGTACATTTATGACAACAAATTTCATTTCATAATTGGAAAGACATTGTTGCTTTTTAAAGTAAATCAAAAGATAAACAACACAAAAATTTTTAAAGTTTCTATAAAAATGTTGAATTTGCTTCTTACATTTTTCCTTGATAATACAAAATTTTCTATATAAAAAGCAGAGAATAGGTCTTTTCAGCTGTCACAATTTTAAACATATGTTTGAAACTGGAAGACATATTAAGGATCATCTGCTACAGACATTTTCACATTCAGAGTCCTAGGGTTTCATGGAGATTCCTTAGATGCCTAAGTATGGGGTGCAATAAGGAAGCTGGGTGGGCAAGGCTCTGGGTCATCCTCAGAATTACCTTGTTTTTTTCTGACATATATGTGGGGTTCCACTTAATATTTTGTATAAAGTCAAATTTCTGCTGTTAAAAAATGAAGAATACCTTTTACAAGATAAATCACTGATCTAGGCGATCATTTTCATTTTACAGTTGAGAGAACTGAGGCTCTGTGGATTTAAATAACTTATTCATGGGCATACCTATTTACTGAGTGGAAGAATAAATTGTTCATCAAAGTAACTTGCCAGGATATTTATTTATTATTCCTTAAATTTATATGTGATTTTAACCTTTTCAAAGCAGCTTCATGTCTGTTACTTGATTTGACCCTCTGAAAATAACACTATTAAGTGGTTATAGAAAGCCTTAGCTGAATTTTAGAGATGAGGAGATGAGGTTGAAACATGAAATCACCAGGGTTACATCACATTATTGGTTGACTTAGAATAGTATGTTCTCTTGACTCTCAGGAGCTTTCCCTGGATCACAGTTAGTTCTTACAGCTTGCCTAGAAAGTGGCAGTTTATACAGATGTGGCACATGCGCTTGACAAAATGTTTATCAAAAGTCCATAAAGCTATCACTACAGGCTTTCAGAACTCACTGAGATCTTAAAAAAATCTAGGACTGCATTCCCGTTTTGCTGATGAAGAAACTGAAACTCAAGCTTAATAAAAGGACTTACAGTTAGAGGCAGGGCTTGAATTAAAATCTACATATCCTAAATTCAAGTCAGTTTTTCCTAATGAACTGTGTTGCATCTTAATTTATATGCTAAGTACTGAAAATATACATTCTTGCCAGAGTTCTAGCAGCCTTGTCTTTTTTAATCATCTAGCTCCTCTGTCTTAGAATGTCAAAAGACCTTGCTGCTATAGAATGACAAACCCTCTAAGATGAGTGTGATAAGCCCTTTAATGATTGGCAATGACCCTAAGGAATAAAGGAATGTTCATTTGTAAGGGGGGATTATGGTTATCTAACAATTACACAGAAAAAGTAGTTTCCTTGGTCAATTACTGTGAGAACTTGCAAATGAAGAAGTTCATACTCACTTTTATATCCAGTAGAGAGGCTCACATCTCCATGTTTCCTGAATGGGGTCACAACTCACTAGAAGTTTAACACACTTGAAAGTTAAAAAAAGTTACTTTTAGTTCCTAGACAGTTCAGACTCAAGGATTGTGCTTATTTTAACAATTGTTTTTCTTAATCTGTACAGATCTATTAAAAGCATTTTTCATAGTTACTTTTCTATAAGCACTCCATTTCTACTATTTAAAAAAATTTTTTATTAAGGTATGATTGATATAAACTCTTATGAAGGTTTCACATGAAAAAACAATATGGTTACTACATTTACCCATACTATCAAGTATCCACCCATATCCCAATGCAGTCACTGTCCATCAGTGCAGCAAGTTGCCAGAGATCCACTATGTCCCTTCTCTGTGATACACTGTTCTCCCCGTGATCCCCCACATCATGTGTACTAAACATAATACTCCTCAGTCTCCTTCTCCCTCCCTCCCCACTCACCCTCCCACACACTCCCCTTTGGTAACCACTAGTTCATTCTTGGAGTCTCTGAGTGTGCTGCTGTTCTGTTCCCTCAGTTTTGCTTCATTGTTATACTCAACATATGAGTGAAATCATTCGGTACTTGTTTCTCTCTGCCTGGCTTATTTCACTGAGCATAATTCCCTCTAGCTCCATCCATGTTGTTGCAAATGGTGGGATTTGTTTTCTTCTTATGGCTGAGTAATATTCCATTGTGTATATGTACACATCTTCTTTATCCATTCATCTACTGATCGACGCTTAGGTTGCTTCCATTTCTTGGCTATTGTAAATAGTGCTGCGATAAACATAGGGATGCATCTGTCTTTTTCAAACTGGGCTGCTGCATTCTTAGGGTAAATTTTTAGAAGTGGAATTCCTTGGACAAATGGTATTTCTATTTTCGGCATTTTGAGGAATCTTCATACTGCTTTGCACAATGGGTGAACTAATTTACCTTCCCACCAGCAGTGTAGGAGGGTTCCCCTTTCTCCACAACCTCGCCAACATTTATTGTTGTTTCTCTTTTGGATGGTGGTGATCCTTACTGGTGTGAGGTGATATCTCGTGGTTTTAATTTGCATTTCTCTGATGATTAGTGATGCGGAGCATCTTTTCATGTGTTTGTTGGCCATCTGAATTTCTTTTTTAGAGAACTGTCTATTCAGCTCCTCTACCCATTTTTTAATTGGATTATTTGCTTTTTGTTTGTTGAGGTGCATGAGCTCTTTATATGTTTTGGATGTGAGCCCTTTATCGGATCTATCATTTATGAATATATTCTCCCATACTGTAGTATACATTTTTATTCTATTGATGGTTTCCTTTGCTGTACAGAACCTTTTCAGCATGATATACTTCCACTTGATCATTTTTGCTTTTGTTTTCCTTGCTTGGGGAGATATGTTCATGAAGAAGTCGCTCATGTTTATGTCTAAGAGATTTTTGCCTATGTTTTTTTCTAAGAGTTTTATGGTTTCATGATTTATATTCAGGTCTTTGATCAATTTCAAATTTACTTTTGTGTATGGGGTTAGACAGTAATACAGTTTCATTCTTTTACATGTAGCTGTCCAGTTTTGCCAGCACCATCTGTTGAAGAGACTATCATTTCCCCTTTGTATGTCCATGGCTCCTTTATGGAATATTAATTGACCATATATGTTTGGGTTAATGTTTGGATTCTCTATTCTTTTCCACTGGTCTGTGGCTCTGTTCTTGTGCCAGTACCAAATTTTTTTTATTACTGTGGCTTTGTAGTAGAGGTTGAAGTTGGTGAGCGAATTCCCCCCACTTTATTCTTCCTTCTCAGGAGTGCTTTGGCTATTCAGGTTCTTCGGTCGTTCCATATGAATTTTAGTACTATTTGTTCCAGTTTGTTGAAGAATGCTGTTGGTAATTTGATAGGGATTGCATCGAATCTGTATATTGCTTTGGGCATGATGGCCATTTTGATGATATTAATTCTTCCTAGCCAGGAGCATGGGAAGAGTTTCCACTTGTTAGTGTCCTCTTAAATTTCTCTTAAGAGTGTCTTATAGTTTTCAGGGCATATGTCTTTCACTTCCTTGGTTAGGTTTATTCCTAGGTATTTTATTCTTTTTGATGGTATTGTGAATGGAATTGTTTTCCTGATTTCTCTTTCTATTAATTCATTGTTAGTGTATAGGGAAACCACAGATTTATGTGTGTTAATTTTGTATCCTGCAACTTTGCTGAATTCCGATATTAGTTCTAATAGTTTTGTATTGGAGTCTTTAGGGTTTTTTATGTACAATATCATGTCACCTGCAAATAGTGACAGTTTAACTTCTTCTTTGCCAGTCTGGATTCTTTGTATTTCTTTGTTTTGTGTAATTGCCATGGCTAGGACCTCCAGTATTATGTTGAATAACAGTGGGGAGAGTGGGCATCCCTGTCTTGTACCCGATTTCAGAGGAAAAGCTTTCAGCTTCTCACTATTCAGTATGATGTTGGTTGTGGGTTTATCATATATGGCCTTTATTATGTTGAGTTACTTTCCCTCTTTACCCATTTTGTTGAGAGTTTTTATCATGAATAGATGTTGAATTTTGTCGAATGCTTTTTCAGCATCTATGGAGATGATCATGTGGTTTTTGTCTTTCTTTTTGTTGATGTGGTGGATGATGTTGATGGATTTTCGAATGTAGTACCATCCTTGCATCCCTGGGATGAATCCCACTTGGTCATGGTGTACGATCCTTTTGATGTATTTTTGAATTCGATTTGCTAATATTTTGTTGAGTATTTTTGCATCTACGTTCATCAGGGATATTGGTCTGTAGTTTTCTTTTTTGGTGGGGTCTTTGCCTGGTTTTGGTATTAGGGTGATGTTAGCTTCATAGAACGACTTTGGGAGTATCCCCTCCTCTTCTATTTTTTGGAAAACTTTAAGGAGAGTAGGTATTATGTCTTCCCTGTATGTCTGATAAAATTCCGAGGTAAATCCATCTGGCCTGGGGGTTTTGTTCTTTGGTAGTTTTTTGATTACCGCTTCAATTTCGTTGCTGGTAATTGGTCTGTTTAGATTTTCTGTTTCTTTCTGGGTCAGTCTTGGAAAGTTGTATTTTTCTAGGAAGTTGTCCATTTCTCCTAGGTTTCCCAGCTTGTTAGCATGTAGGTTTTCATAGTATTCTCTAATAATTCTTTGTATTTCTGTGGGGTCCGTCGTGATTTTTCCTTTCTCGTTTCTGATACTGTTGATTTGTGTTGACTCTCTTTTCCTCTTAATAAGTCTGGCTAGAGGCTTATCTATTTTGTTTATTTTCTCGAAGAACCAGCTCTTGGTTTCATTGATTTTTTCTATTGTTTTATTCTCGTCAATTTTATTTATTTCTTCTCTGATCTTTATTATGTCTCTGCTTCTGCTGAGTTTAGGCCTCATTTGTTTTTCTTTTTCCAATTTCAATAATTGTGATGTTAGACTATTCGTTTGGGATTGTTCTTCTTTCTTTAAATATGCCTGGATTGCAATATACTTTCCTCTGAAGCCGGCTTTCGTTGCATCCCATGGAAGTTTGGGCTTTGTGTTGTTGTTGTCATTTGTTTCCATATATTTCTTAATTTCTATTTTGATTTGGTCATTGATCCATTGATTATTTTGGAGCATGTTGTTCAGCCTCCATGTGTTTGTGAGCCTTTTTGCTTTCTTTGTACAATTAATTTCTAGTTTTATACCTTTGTGGTCTGAAAAGTTGGTTGGTTGTATTTCAATCTTTTGTAATTTATTGAGGCTCTTTTTGGAGCCCTGTATTTGGTCTATTCTGGAGAATGTTCCATGTGCCCTTGAAAAGAATGTGTATCCTGTTGCTTTTGGAGATAGAGTTGTATAGATGTCTATTAGGTCTATCTGTTCTAGTGTGTTGCTCAGTTCTGTGTCCTTACTTATTTTCTATCTGGTGGATCTATCCTTTGGAGTCAGTGGTGTGTTGCAGTCTCCTAAAATGAGTGCATTGCATTCTATTTCCTCCTTTAATTCTGTTAATATTTGTTTCACATATGCTGGTGCTCCTGTGTTGGGTGCATATATATTTATATTGGTTATATCCTCTTGTTCGACTGACCCCCTTATCATTATGTAATGTCCTTCTTCATCTCGTTACTTTCTTTTTTTTGGAGTGTATTTTGTCTGATACTAGTACTGTAGCACTTACTTTTTTCTCCTTGTTGTTTGCATGAAATATATTTTTCCATCCCCTGACTTTTAGTCTGTGCATGTCTTTGGGTTTGAGGTGAGTCTCTTGTAGGCAGCATATGGATGGTTCTTGCTTTTTATCCATTCTATTACTCTGTGTCTTTTGATTGGTGCATTCAGTACATTTGCATTTAGGGTGATTATTGAAAAATATGTACTTATTGCCATTGAAGGCTTTAGATTTGGAGTTACCAAAATTTCAAGCTTAGCTTCTTTAATATCTTCCTGTCTAACTTGACTCACTTATTGAGCTATTATAAACACTGTCTGATGATTCTTAATTTCTCTCCCTTTTTATTCCTCCTCCTCCATTCTTTATATATTGGGTATTTTATTCTCTGCTCTTTTGTGTTTTCTTTGACTGCTTTTGTGGGTAGTTGATTTTATTTTTCGCCTTTAGTTAGTATTTGGTTGGTCTGCTTTCTTTGTTGTTTTTTTATTTTCTCTGGTAACATCTTTTTAGTCTTAGTAGTGCTCCCATCTAGAGCAGTCCCTCTAACGTACCCTGTGGAGGTAGTTTGTGTGAGGCAAATTCCCTCATCTTTTGATTGTCTGGGAAGTGTTTAATCCCTCCTTCATATTTAAATGATAATCGTGCTGAATATAGTATTCTTGGTTCAAGGCCCTTCTGTTTCATTGCATTAACTATATCATGCCTTTCTCTTCTGGCCTGTAAGGTTTCTGTTGAGAAGTCTGATGGTAGCATGATGGGTTTTCCTTTGTCAGTGACCTTTTTCTTCTCTCCAGCTTCCTTTAAAATTCTGTCCTTGTCCTTGAGCTTTCCCATTTTAATTATTATGTGTCTTGGTGTTGTCCTCCTTGGGTCGTTTCTGTTGGGAGTTCTGTTTAATTCCGTGGTCTGTTCGATTATTTCCTCCCCCAGTTTGGTCAAGTTTTCAGCAATTATTTCTTCAAAGACACTTTCTATCCCTTTTTCTCTCTCTTCTTCTTCTGGTACCCTTATAAAGCGGATATTGCTCCTTTTGGATTGGTCACACAGTTCTCTTAATGTTGTTTCAATCCTGGAGATCCTTTTATCTCTGTGCATCAGCTTCTATGCATTCCTGTTCTCTGGTTTTTAATCTGTCAATGGCCTCTTGCATCTCATCCGTTCTGCTTTTAAATCCTTCTAGAGATTGTTTTATTTCTGTATTCTCCCTCCTTAGCTCTTGCATATTTCTCTGCAAGTCCATCAAAATGGTTATGACCTTACTTTTAAATTATTTTTCAGGAAGATTCTTTAGGTCTATTGCCCCAGATTCCTTTTCAGGGGAGACTGTCTTGGTTAATCTGTTCTGTATCAAATTCTTTTGCCTTTTCATGGCAATAGAGATAGTTGTGGGTAGTTGGCACGTGTCAACTGGGAGAACGTCCCTTCTTGCTAGTTTGTTGTCTTCCTCTCCTGGGAGAGCGGCGACCTCTAGCACTTTGTGCTGGGCAGCTGCACATAGATGGGGTCTCTGATTCTTGCCCTGCTGCTGTGAAGAAAGTTCCACGCATGTTTGCTGTGGGCGTGGCCTCTGCTGCTATGGCGAAGTCCTGCCAGAAGGGGCATGGGCGGGAGGCTGTTTATCTCCGTGAGGGGCCTCGGAACTGCGCTGCTGCCCAGGGGTTAGGGCGCCCGGAGTTCCCCGGTTTCCCAGCTGCTGAGCTGATTGTTCCGGAACGCCTCCTTCCAGTGGTGGGGTCCCTGTCCCTTTAAGACTTTTAAAAAGCACTCGCTTCTCTTTGTCCCAGGGGTGCCGGCTGCAGGGCCCTGCTCACAGATTTTACTGTCCCGTTTCCCTAGTATCCAGCACCCCATGCACTGTGTGTCTGTGCTCTGGTGCAAATGGCTAGGGCTGGGTATTTAGCAGTCCTGAGCTCCCTCTCCCTCCTCGCTCTGACTCCTCTCCTCCTGCCGGTGAGCTTGTTTGGGTGGAGTGCTCGGGTCTAGCCAGGCCGCGGCTTGTATCTTACCCCCTTCGCGAGGCATTGGGTTCTCGCAGGTATAGATGTAGTCTGGCTGTTGTCGTGTATCTTCTGGTCTCTCTTTTCGGAATAGTTGTATTTGTTGTATTTTCAAAAATATGTATGGTTTTGGGAGATTTCTGCTGTTCTACTCACACCACCATCTTGGCACCCTTTTCGATGTATTTTTGAATTCAATTTGCTAATATTTTGTTGAGTATTTTTGCATCTATGTTCATCTGGGATACTGGTCTGTAATTTTCTTCTTTTGTAGTGTCTTTGCCAGGTTTTGGTATTATAGTAATGCTGGCCTCAAAGAATGTGTTTGGAAGTATTCCCTTCTCTTCTATTTTTTGGAAAACTTTAAGGAGAATGGGTATTAGGTCTTCACTAAATGTTTGTTAAAATTCAGCGGTGAAGCCATCTCGTCCAGGAGTTTTGTTCTTAGGTAGGTTTTTGATTACCGCTTCAATTTCATTGCTGGTAATTGGTCTGTTCATATTTTCTGTTTCTTCCTTGGTCAGCCTTGGCAGGTTGTATTTTTCTAGAAAGTAGTCCATTTCTTCTAGGCTATCCAGTTTGTTAGCATATAATTTTTCATAGTCTTCTCTAATAATTTTTTGTATTTCTGTGGTGTCCTTAGTGATTCTTCCTTTCTCACTTCTGATTCTATTTATGTGTGTAGACTCTCTTTTTTTCTTGATAAGTCTGGCTAGGGGTTTATCTATTTTGTTTATTTTCTCAAAGAACCAGCTCTTGCTTTCATTGATTCTATTGTTTTATTCTTCTTAATTTTGTTTATTTCTGCTCTCATCTTTATTATGTCCCTCCTTCTACTGACTTTGGGCCTCATTTGTTGTTCTTTTCCTAGTTTCACTAATTGTTGAGTTTAGACTGCTTTATGGGATTGTTCTTCTTTCCTGAAGTAGGCCTGTATTACAATATACTTCCCTCTTAGCATGGCCTTGGATGCATCCCACAGATTTTGCAGTGTTGAATTATTGTCATCATTTGTCTCCATATATTACTTGATCTCTGTTTTTATTTGGTCATTGATTCATTGATATTTAGGAGCATGTTGTGAAGCCTCCATGTGTTTGTGGGATTTTTCATTTTCTTTGCATAATTTATTTCTAGTTTCATAGCTTTGTGATCTGAGAAACTGGTTGGTACAATTTCTATATATTCTAATTTACTGAGGCTCTTTTTGTGGCCTAGTATATGGTCTCTTCTTGAAAGTGTTCCATGTGCACTTGAGAAGAATGTGTATTCTGTTGCTTTTGGTTGTAGAGTTCTGTAGATGTCTGTTAGGTCCATCTGTTCTATTGTGTTGTTCAGTGCCTCTGTCTCCTTACTTATCTTCTGTATGGTTGATCTGTCCTTCAGAGTGAGTGGAGTGTTGAAGTCTCCTAGAGTGAATGCATGGCATTCTATTTCCCCTTTTAATTCTGTTAGTGTTTGTTTCACATATGTGGGTGCTCCTGTGTTGGGAGCATAGGTATTTATAATAGTTATATCTTCTTGTTGGATTGACCCCTTTATCAGTATGTAATGTCCTTTTTTGTCTCTTGTTACTTTCTGTGTTTTGAAGTCTATTTTGTCTAATACAAGTATTGCAACTCCTGCTTTTTTCTCTCTGTTAGTTGCATGAAATATCTCTTTCCATCTCTTCACTTTTAGTCTGTGTATGTCTTTGGGTTTAAAGAGTCTCTTGTAGGCTGCATATAGATGAGTCTTGTTTTTTTCATCAATTCAGTGACTCTATCTCTTTTGTTTGGTGCATTCAGTCCATTTACGTTTTGGGTGATTATTGGTAGGTATGTACTTATTGCCATTGCAGGCTTTAGGTTCGTGGTTACGAAAGGTTCAAGGTTAATTTCCTTACTATCTAAGAGTCTAACTTAACTCACTTAATATGCTGTTATAAACACATTCTAACGGTTGTTTTCTTTTTCTCCTCCTTTTTCTTCCTCCATTCTTTATATATTAGATATCATACTCTGTATTCTTTGTCTATCCCTTGATTGACTTTGGGGATAGTTAATTTAATTTTGCATTTGCTTAGTAATTAGCTGTTCTACTTTCTTTGCTGTGATTTTATTTCCTCTGTTGACAGCTGTTAAACCTTAGGGACACTTCCATCTATAGCAGTCCTTCCAAAATAGACTGTAGAGATGGTTTGTGGGAGGTAAATTCTCTCAGCTTTTGTTTATCTGGAAATTATTTTATCCCTCCTTCAAATTTAAATGATAATCTTGCCGGATAAAGTAATCTTAGTTCCAGTCCCTTTTGCTTCATGGCATTAAATACATCATGCTTTCCCTTCTGGCCTGTAAGGTTTCTGCTGAGAAGTCTGATGTTATCCTGATGGACTTTCCTTTGTATGTGATCTTATTTCTTTCTCTGGCTGCTTTTAATAGTCTGTCTTTATCCTTGATCTTTGCCAATTTTATTACTATATGTCTTGGTGTTGTTTTCCTTGGATCCCTTGTGTTGGGAGATCTGTGGATCTCCATGGCCTGAGAGACTATCTCCTTCTCCAGACTGGGGAAGTTTTCAGCAACTACCTCCTCAAAGACACTTTCTATCCCTTTCTCTTTCTCTTCTTCTTCTGGCATCCCTATAATGTGAATATTGTTCTGTTTGGATTGGTCATACAGTTCTCTCAATATTCTTTCATTCTTAGAGATCCTTTTTTCTCTCTGTGCCTCAGAGAGGCTTGTTTGTATTCCTCTTCTCTAGTTTCTATTTGATTTATCATCTCCTCCACTGTATCCAATCTGCTTTTAATATCCTCCATCGTGCTCTTCAGCGATTGGATCTCCAACCTGAATTCATTCCTGAGTTCTTGGATATCTTGCTGTGCCTCCTTTAGCTTGTTGATGATTTTTAATTTCAACTCCCTTTCAGGATGAGTCATAAGGTCCATATCATTTAAATCTTTCTTTGGAGTTATATTAATTTTACTCTGGGCCAGGTTCCTTTGGTGTTTCATATTTGTATATGTCACCCTCTAGTGTCCAGAAGCTCTACTCTGGAGCTGCTCAGCTCCTGAAGCAATGTCAGGGGTCACAGGGGAGCAGTATTGTTGCATGGGGGGGGCAGAAATAGCTGTTCCCAGCTTTTCGGCTCCTGTGCCTGTCTCTACTGCCTTAACCAGTGGGCCGAGTACACAGGTATAAGCTTTTGTCCCAGAGCAGCCGGATATAGATCCCTGCTTTCCACAAGCATCTGGAATCTCAGTCTGTCCAGGAATTCTGCCTGTATTAACTTTCTAACCTGGTAGTCATGCGAACATCATGAATGTACCATGAAATGTAGGTTTGTGCTCCCAGAGCAGATCTCCAGAGCTAGATATTCAGCAGTCCCAGGCCTTCTACTTCCACTCCCTCCCTGCTCCGTTTCTCTTCCTCCTGCCAGTGAGCTGGGGTCGGGGAAGGGCTTGGGTTCCGTCTGGCCACAGCTTTGGTACATTACCCTGTCCCATGAGGTCTGCTCTTTTCTCCATGTTTATGCAGTCTGGCGCCTTCCTCTTTCTTGTTGCTCTCTCAGGGTTAGTTGTGCCAATTGTATTTTCTAATTGTATCCAGTTTTAGGAGGAAGCCTCTGTCTCTCCTCTCACACTGCCGTCTTTAATCTTCATCCTCCATTTCTATTATGTCACCACATATGCCTTCTTAACAGTAGAGTTTCTTTCACAAATACACTTGCAAAACAAAATGTGATTTACTATATTTCAGGTAGTAACCTTAACAGTTTAATTATATACTCCTCAATTGACCATTTTCTATGTCAGAATTTGGTCACTCTGTTTTTGCCAGAAACAATGAAGAAGAAAAATATAAGTCCTCTCATGGGCTTATAGTTTTTCATCTAGTTGAAAGTAAAATACAAAATTATTGAAAAATATCCATTTGAATGATTCAGTTCATTGGGGAGCAGCATGCTTTCAGTGGTGGAAATAAACTAGGCATAGAGATGTATTCCAGCTAAACAATTATGTGAAAATTTTTATCAAATACACATTAAAATTTCCAGGAAAACAAAGATTGTAGTTTATTAGAAGGTAAATAGGAGATATCTTAGAAAGATAGAATCTCTTCAATAAATAGGGATGTTCGGGGCAGGAAAAGTTCTAATGAAAGAAAGGAGCCAAAGGATAGGAGCAAGAATCTTTGACTCCTAGAAGCTATAGCTCAGGTCTGCTATATATGTTTGCACAATTGTTCACAGCACAAGGGATTTACAAATGAGGCAAATGGGGGCTCAAATTCAAGCTGTGTATCCTGGAATTTTTTTCTCTTAAAGGAAGTAGTACTGTATTAGGTAGAATTTTAAAGATCTCTGTACCCCTGAACCTTGCTCAAGACTTCCATGCTCTTGTTATTCAATCAAACAGATGTCTAGATACTATCATAAAGGGATTTTGCAGATGTAATTAATATCCCAAATCAGTTGACCATAAATGCAGGAATCATCTGGGTGGCTCTGACACAATCAATCATGTCATACCTTTAAAAGCAGAGAGTTTTCTCCTGCTGGTCACAGAACAGATAGTAAGACATACAAAGAACATAGTGGATTCAACATGCCTTTGCTGACTTTGAATATGGAGAGGATCATGTGAGAAGGAATGAGGATAGCCATTAGTTGCTGAGAGCAGATTCCAGCCAACAGCCAGCAATGGAGCAGGAAACTCAGTCCTACAACCAATAGGAACTGTATTTTGCCAACAGTCTGAATGTTCTTGGTAGCAGGTTATTCCTGAAAACCTACACTAAATGAACACAGATCTTCCAACATTTTGGTATAAGCCTGTGACACCCTGAACAGAGAACTTAGTTGAGTCCACTTGGATTTCTGAGCTATGGAACTATGAGATAAATATGGGTTTTGTTTTATGCCTCTGAGTTTGTGGTAATTTGTTATTATAGCAATAGAAAACCAATGCAGGTGCCTTTAAAATACCATATGCAGATCTTACTATACTGATGGACAGTGACTGCAATGGGGTATGGGGTTGGGACTCTATAATAAGGATGAACGTAATAACTTCATTGTTTTTCTTGTAAAACTTTCATAAGAGTGTATGTCAATGATACCTTAATTAAAAAAGTTTATAATAAAAAAAATCATATGCAGATGCTCTATGAGCTAGTGGCAGCTTCCTCCACAGCTTTATATTCCTAAATTCTTCAAAAAGTCAGAGGAATGTGTTAGGGGTGATTAGTCATATCTTTACCTTTTTGATGCTCATTCCAAGTACCATTACTTTTAGGGGCAATTGTGACAACTGTCTGTGCAACTATTGACCTGGAAAACTTAGGTTAGTGGGTTGTTTGTTCTCATACATGTTTTCTCTTTTAATTTCACTTCTCTTTTTACCTATAATCTTTTCCACAGAACATCATTAAAAGTGACTTTGTGGCAAACCCATTAATGAGGCTAATTTTTCCATAAACAGATTTATAGGTAAAACTTTCAATTATGAGTGCTGTTCTTATAACTAGCATCCTGTTTATTGGAAAGAGGTGACAATTCATTAGCGTGTTGTTTGGACAATGCAGTACGCTTAGAGTGAACAGAAGGAGTAAGATTTGATACCTAACTTTGTAAACTAGAAATTCAAGCCTTGTAACTAAATAACTTCTCTGAAATAAGAGAGAGGGTTCATCCCATAGACACTTCTCAGAAAAATAAAACAGAAATATTGCGAAGACACTGCTGAACTATTTTCAATTATAATAAAAATGCAACTTTATCACTCTATATGGATTTAAAAAAACTACAAAGTAACTTACACTTTACATTTTAGCCTCTTTTTGTGCATTTATACATTAGGTTTTCGAGTTTTCCCAAAGTGACATAGTAGACCGACATATAAGAAGAAAATTGGAGAAGAGTTCCAGTTAATGTTATTTATTGGAAAGTTAGCTAAAAGTTCTAGTTAAATCTTAGCATCAATTTGGACGCAAGAACAAAAATCAAACCAAACCAAATAAAAATCAGTAGTGTTACATGAAATCTTATAAACAGAATTAGTTTGCTTTTTTAGTATACTTTGTTGTATTTACATTTTATCAGAATTTGAGCTTTCAAATTTCCTGTGAAAATGCCATGATAACGAACTCCTGAAATATGAACTCCTGTGACTGGCAACATATTAACTTACGTGCAGTTTGCTTATTGCTTTAGAGTAAAATAGAGTACAGGTCTAAACAGTTGCCTGCCAGCTTTTATAACTTAATGTACTCTAAAGAAAAAAATTTGTCTCCTAAGACTATAATCTCTAATGAATGGATGAAAATGAAAGCTTCATATATCCTATGACTAGAATAAAATAAATTTTATTATAAACAAAGTGTTATTAAAGCAAAAGCAGTAGTAGTCCTGTTATGTAGTGACCCATAGTCACTGAATCTCAGTTATAATACATCTTAAAATAGGGGTGACGATACAAAAACATTGCACTCAAGCTGGGTGGACTTAGGCAGGGTTTAAAATAACACCTTCATATTCTCTGGCATATAAAGTGCTTACCCTGAAACTTTTACCATTCGTGAATTCCTATTTAAACATAATTCCTTATTTTGTGGGATTAAATGGCTAGCTTGTTCTCTGAATCAGTCTCATTTATCTATTCCATGCATTCCCATTTCATATAAACAGAAATAGAAAATGTAACATTAGAAGAAGATGCTTTATCTCTTTAATAAGAGCTCTCTAAAAATATGATTTTGGATTATGTTTGATTTGGCTTATAAATATTGATTATTAATATGGCATGGAGAGGAAAATGATAATTCCTCTTTGTTACTATGAACACGAAATGAAAAATTCCGAAGTCATATTCTTTTATGTTTAGGTATGCCACTGTGGGGCAGTCACAACAGCTAAAATAGTAAACTGCTTTAAACAAGGTGTTTGTGAACTTTCAAACAAAACTATGTGTACTTGAATTTTTAAAAAATCTACATATAATTATTTTTTTCTGAGATCCTGAAAATTTTGTAGCTCTTTTTCCTAAGGGACTTTTAAGGGGTTGGTTTATTGCCCTTTGGTTTATATTTTGCTTATGCTTACAATTTATTTTTTCTTGATAAAATTACCTTTCAGTTACAACTGAATTGAAATACAAAAGTAATGTTTGGTCATTATTTTTTAAAACTGAAAAGCTGACCAAAAAAATGTCAGATAGTGAATGGAAACCAATCTACATTTTCTAAGTGCTATGTTTACTTTTTTCTGCATCAGTTAAGAAAGCAGCTGAGATGTCAGTTAAGATGCCATAATTATTTTCATTAAATTTATCATAAATTTTGGCTAAAGAAAATTTGTAATGCTGTATTACCACAGTAGTTATGTCAGAGAACTACAACCAACAGTAGAGCTGGTGGGATTTTTATGATGATTGCTTACTTTGAATGGGTTTTTCAGTATAATGATGATGTTAATCCCAGAGATAAGCAGATAATCCTATGGACAGGTGTAAAATAAAATTGGGAAAATCCATAAGCAGGCAATAGTAGGGGAAGTCTGAGGGTTAATACAGAGACCAGTCATGGGATATTAGAAATAATTAATGATTTTTTCTTCAGAAGACAAGTAGAACTAGCATAAGCTCTAGCACTTGAATACTAGAGTATTTAAAAATACAGGACAAAATATAGAGGCATTTATCAAATTATATTAGAAGAGATTCAATTTTCAGAAAAAAAGCAAAAATTCACTTATTTGGGCATCAAGTCAGCATTGGATCCCTCCTAGGTAAAGATGAGATTGATTTAATAACTAGGGTACAGCTAAGCCAGCAGGTAGAGGGAAAATAACTGAATCTGAGGAGGAAATTGGACCTACAAAGGTTTAGGGTTAAGGAAGGGACTAATTTTCAGGGTCAGTGTGTCTAGACAAGAGTTTTCAACTTTAGCACTGTTGACATTTTGGGCTGGATAGTTCATTGTTGTGGGGGGCTGTCCCTGCAAGTAGGATACCTAGTAGTATCCTTACCTTCTACTTCACTAGATGCCAGCAGCACTCCCTTCCCTTCCTTAGATGTGATGACCAAAAATATCTCCAGGCATTACAAATGTCCCCTGAGAGGCAAAATTGCCCCAGGTTGATAATCACTTGTTTAATGTATAGAAAGGGCTCAGTCTGCTGTAGAGACAAGACTAACCATATCCCACTGGAGAGTTTGGAATGCAGAGCAAGAGGCAGTTTCTGACCACCAATAAAAGAGAGTCCACTGAAAATGAACTTTAAAATGGCCTAGTATTTGCCCTTGAATATTAACACAAATATTAGTGACCACAATGATTTGTTATATCTTACCACAATATATTTGTTTGTTATGTAAGATTTTATTCTTTATAAGGTCAAGAATAGTTAATTTGATTATTTTGGATGGTAAATCAATTTCAGTCTATAAACACACGTGATAATATAAAATAAAGTAGACTAATGTTTATTGTGCATAATATAAGATGATTTACTATGGGATAAAAAAATATATAATAGTTTATAATTCCACAAGAAGCTTACAATTATAGGGACAGTTAAGATGTGATACCATAAAATTTAAATACTAATATGAGATGTATGAGTTAAAACAATTGATTAATTTCAAAATTAATGCCAACACAAGTTATAAACTCAGAGCAGTTAGGATTGTAAAAGTAGAGGACAAATTTTACAGTCTTTTAGAGCCAGATGGCAGAGATTTATTGAAGAATGTTGAATGTAAGAATGATTTTGTGAAACCACTCTTTTGGAGATTAGTTTAATAATGATTAGTATAATAAATTAGGAGTGGGGTGGGAGAGGGTATAAAAAGGAAGCCTTGTTAGAGGGTATTGTAGTAATGCACTAATGAGATGGAAAGAATCTGAGCTAGTGTAGTAGCAATAGACATTAAAAGGAAGTTACTGATGAAAGGGACAAGTAGGAAGAATTGATAGGACTTGGGTCAGGGAGGATATGAGAGGTAAATGTTGATTGAGACTTTTAGTTCAGATATTCAGTTAATGATAATACCATTAATAGAAATAGAAAACTCAGGGATAGAGAGATGGATTTCAGGGAAAGGCTGACATCTATATTCAATTAATTGAGTAAGACAGAAAGCAGAATATTTTATGGAATCGTGTATAATAAAAAATTATACATGTTAGTTTGCAGCTTGGAAAAATCTCCAGAAGAGCTGGAGATGTAGATTTGAAAATTATACTTATGCTTTCTATGTGCCAGGTACTCTTCAAGCTGCTTTATATATATTAACTAATTAAAACCTTTTAATAACCCTATGGGATAGATAAGTTCTTGTCTTTATTGTACTTATTTTGCATATGAGGAAACTGAGGCACAGAAATGTTAGGTTATTTGTTCAAGTTCACATAGCAAGAAGAGATCTGTGAAGGAAAACATAAAAATAAGGAAAAGCAGAAGGAGGAATATCTATTGCTATAGATTGGATGTTTTTGCCCCCCAGAATTCATAGGTTGAAATTCTACCCCACAATGTTAATGTATTAAGAAGTGAGGCCTTTGGGAAGTGATTAGGTCCTGAATGTAGATCCCTCATGAATGGGATTAGTGCCCTTTTATAAAAAGACCCCGGAGAGCTCCCTTGCCACTTCCAGCTCCAGTGCTATGTGAGGATGCACTATCAAGACAGCTATCTATGAACCAGTGAGCCTCACCAGACACCAAATCTTCCAGCACCTTGATATTGGATTTCCCAGCCTTTAGAACTGTGAGAGAAATTTCTGTCAATATAAGCTATCCAGTCTATGGTATTTTTGTTAGAGCAGCCCCAAATCACTAATACATCTAATTGTGTAACTTTAGGGTTGGAAGGAGGAAGGTGAGCCTGAAGAGGAGTCATTGAAGGACTAGTCAAAATGGTAGGAGATATACTAACATGGAGTAGCATCATGTAAGCTGAGAGGAAGTCAAGAGTTGAAAGGTAAAGTGAAATGCCTTTTAGCACAGCTAAGAAGGATTTGTTTTTAAAAAGCTGTTGGGTAATCAACTTTAAATATTTTATCTTGTTCTAACTTTTCCCTCTTTTAGATTAGTCAACTATTTACAGCTAATCCTTGAACAATACAGGAGTTAGAGACATTGTCCCATGAGCCCCATGCAGTAGAAAATCGATGTATAGCTTTTGACTGACAATAAACAGTCAGTTAACACATAATTTGCATGTTGTATGTATTATTTACCATATTCTTACAGTAAAGATAAAGAAATTTTTTTTCAAATTTTTGCAAATCTCCAAAAATTTTCCATTATGAAAAACAATCTGAGTATAACTGGACCCATGCAGTTCAAACCCATCTTGTTAAAGGGTCAACTGAGTTAGTGAGGTGTTAATAGTAATTACAATGAGTAAACAGTAGTGATTAACTCAAGTCATTGCATTATGTATAATGGTTTGTGAAAAACTCGGATGTACAAAAAGTTAGGTATAAATGCAGATATAAATTATAGCTTTCTTAGCCAATATATTGAAATATTAATATCATTTTAACTAAAACATAGGTGGAAAAGAAAGACTGGAATGGGAAAGTTAGGATATTTTTCAATGTTCAGGTGGTACAAAATTTTAAGACTCCATATTTGACATATTTTCAAGGGATCAGTAATGATTCTTCAATCTGCTTAGTGATTTTTATCCTTCAGAACCCTTTCACATCTATTATCTGAAATGAACAGGAGTCAAACCTTGCCCCCAACATGTTTCTTTTATGATAAAATAAAGCTACATTACAAACTGAAGGTATTATTGACATATAGGAGAACTAGATTTTTTGCTTGCCTTCCAATAATTGATTGAATAAGTACATACATGCTTATTTATCCTGGCTTTAGAGTGGACAAATAAGTAGAAGAAACTACCATGCTAGAAATGGCTTCTTGAGTGTGAATAAAAACAAAGGCTTCTGGAATTTATCATGGAATAAAACAGGATATTCTAATGCCAAAACATATCCCATCAATGCCAGTTTGCACTAAAATAACTAAATTGAATACAAAAGACCTGAAGGAGTAATGCAGACTCCAAAGATAATTAATTTAGTTCATGGAAGTATTTTATTCAGTGTGAAAGAGGAAAGTATGCTTGAATCAGTCTAAAAAAGAGAACAAGAGATGGAGGGAGGGAATAGCAGAGAAAGAGAAAGAAAGAAAAGGAAGAAAGGAAGGGAAGGGAAGGTAAAGGAGAAGAAAAAAGAAAGACTTCCTGACATGTTTGTTTAAGACTACTTCCATTGGGTAACATGTTGTTTTGCCAATGGGTTTCCGCCCCTATGGATTCAATGTGACCAAGAAAATGACAGCAGAACGTTCTTGGGGTGAAAGGGTTACACCCAACTTTATTCCCACGGTGGCAGGTCAATCACTAAAATCCCATCCACTCAGAGCAAGTCTTCAATGCAGCAAGCCCATCTCTGCCTCTGGGCCTCTTTGCCCTCACAGCCATCCCAGTTTCTGTCCTTGGCACTGCCACCACTCCAGCCTCTGCTCTACTCTCCTGCAGTCGTGCCACCGTGTCACCCAGAGCACTGGGCAGGGCTCTTAAATAGAGTCAATAATGACATATTGCCTACACCTGTGTAGTGAGTTAGCCAACCAGGGCCAGGTGAGAATCCTGGCCACAGGAACTTTCATTTAATCTACAGGTAAGAAAGTGTTCTTTTCAAAGACTAATCGATTTTTTTCTTTTGTTCCCAGTTTAAATAAGTAATACAGTGACTTGAATAATGAACTCTTTCTGTAGCCAGAGAGAAACCTAGAAGAAGTGCTTTTTGGATAAAGCATCCAGCTCTTTGCTTTAGGAAAGTTGGCAAAAAAGCAGGTTTGGTTGGTTGGATATCCAAGGTTACTTGGTATCATTCTGAGTAACAGTTTTCCACATAGTTTGGACAGAATGAGAGTAGAATGGAAGCCCGGGACTTTCCAAACTTGATTACTAGGAGAGGTAAGTCAGATTCTTCACAGTAAATTCACAAATCTATGTCAAATTATGCACTGTTACTCAAACCTAGCTCCAGACATGTCAAACCAGATATTGATATGTACTTCAGTACCCATCGTTGTGAATTTTCTGTGTGATTGCCCCCACTCACTGATACGAATAACAGGAAATTGTGCACACTTTTAAATGTACACTCAATTTGTTTTACACAAAGCCTTTTACTTGTCAGTTCTCATTTTGGAGCATGTTGTCATCCCTCAATTGGAGCTGATTCCCACTCCTAGAGAAAAGTTTCTTTTTAATTCTTAGGAATACTGAAGAGGTGCAGTTTTTGCATTAACTTGGTTAAGATGCTAGACACACTCAATTATATTTTGCTACCCATTCTGATTTTTAGTGTGGAAGCAAGTAATTCATGCACAGGTGTGATCTGTATAATATAGTAATCCTAAACAGTAGCCCTTTTCATTCACTGTAGGTTTAGTTACTATAAATCAAATTCTTTATGTAGATGTGTATTCACAGCGCCTGTCAATGTCAGCAGGTGTTGTATATGTGTTGATTAAGAGTAGATTCTGGCTAAATTTTCTTTCTGTTCTCCATATCTGAAATGTTATAGTTGGATCTGGGTCACAAGAGGGATAATCTGTATATGAAATTTTCAAAGTATCATTATGTCTTGCCAATGGGATTCAGCCCCGGGCAAGTTTGCTATGGATTCAATGTGACAAAAGAAATTGACAGCAAAATGTTTTTGGGGTGAAAGGGTTATACCCAACTTTATTTCCAGGTGGCAGATCAGTCACTGAAATCCTGTTCACTCAGAGCAAGTCTGCATGCAGCAAGCAGTTCTCTCCCCTTGACTCTGGGCCCCTCTGTCCACACAGCCATCCTCAGGGCCTCTCTGCACAGTCGTCCCTTAGAGCTGTCCCCTGGGTGTTTCTCTGCACAATCATCCTGCACAGCCATCCTCTGGGCCTCTCTGCACAGTTGTCCTGCACAGCTGTCCTTCAGGCCTCTGTCCTCAGTGCTGCCACCACTCCAGCCTCTGCTCTGCTCTTCTACAGCCTTGCAGCCCTGCCACCATGTCATGCCCAGAGCACTGGGCAGAGCTCTTTATGTAGAGTCTGACTGTGATTTGCCTTCCCATGTTCTCTGTCTGCAGAGAGAATAGACAGGTCATGCAGATGGATGAAAATGTTTTCTTCTTATGGCTGAGTAATATTCCATTGTGTATATGTACCACATCTTCTTTATCCATTCATCTACTGATGGACACTTAGGTTGCTTCCATTTCTTGGCTATTGTAAATAGTGCTGCGATAAACATAGGGGTGCATCTGTCTTTTCCAAACTGGGCTGCTGCATTCTTAGGGTAAATTCCTAGAAGTGGAATTCCTGGGTCAAATGGTGTTTCTATTTTGAGGAACTCTCATTTTATCCATACTTTATAATTCATAATCCTCTCTGCTATCTCCCCAAAAAAACTAAATTTTGTTTTGTTTTAGAACACTTCTCACTAATTTATCATTTATTTTCAAATATATATGTCAGTCGTAACTCTGTACTACATATCACATATAGCAAAAAAAAAAGAAAATACACAGATATATAATCTGCCTTTTAGGACATTCAGTCCTAGAAATAACACCGTGTGTGTGTGTGTGTGTGTGTGTGTGTGTGTGTGTGTGTATAAAATAAGAGTTCCTGTAGCCAGGATTCTCAGCTGGCCCTGGTTGACTAGCTCACTGCACCCCTGTGGGCAATACATGGCTGTTGAGTCTATATAAAGAGCTCTGCCGAGTGCTCTGGGTGTGACACACGGCAGGGCTGCAAGGCTGCAGGAAAGCAGAGCAAAGGCTGGAGTGGTGGCAGCACTGAAGACGGAGAAGCCCAGAGGATGGCTGTGCAGGTCGACTGTGCAGAGAGGCCCAGGGGACAACTGCGCAGAGAGGCCCAGAGGACAGTTGGGCAGACAGAGGGGCCCAGAGGCAGAGACCAGCTTGCTGCATGCAGACTCAATCTGAGTGAATGGGATTTTGGTGACTGACCTACCACCTGGAAATAAAGTTGGGTATAACCCATTCACCCCAAGAACGTTTTGCTGTCAATTTCTTTGGTAACATTGAGTCCATAGCAAACTTGCCCAAGGAGAGAGAGAACTGGGAAGAGGGGTGTACAATCACAAGAATTTAGGACATGATGTCAGTAAAGAATAAAAGAAATTATATAATTTATATAGTTTCGTTTTTCCTGTCATCTTTTTTTTTCTTTAATGGTTGGGACAAAAAGGAATGCTAAAAGAAAGTGGCAATATACAGGAAAGAAGGGTGAAGGGCAAGGACAGGAATAAAAGGCCTTTCCCAAAGGACAAGAATACATTGTCGGTCATGTCTAGTTGGTGGGATTCTTTGCTTCATGTTTCTCCCCATAGATATTATACATTGACAGGAGAGATTCTGTGAAACAGATCTCCTCCTTTCTGTTAGCTGGCTTATCCATTGTAAAACCTGTGCATTGTGTTACTATTCAGTAGTTCAGAACTACTACTAACATGTCCTTCCAAATAATGGCTATAGAAATCTTGGAGTAGCAAGCATGGTTTGTCTGCCAATGTAAAAACATCAGTGCACTCTTCTGCTTTGGCCAAATGGCTACAGGCTATTTCATCAGCAGCTTTATCACGTTCACATTTTCATATTACAAAGCCTGAATTACCTGACAGGAACCCATTTTTTTTCCAGTGATTTTCTTGTTATTGTTGATCTTGTTCATCTGTGCTCTCCCTAATTGCACTGACTTACCTAACTGGACAGCTGGAATATGTTAGAGAGCAGACTGCTGAGAGAAACAAAATTGTTCCTTTCGAAACATTTCCAGGAGTGACTAGCTCTCTAAAGGCCCCTTTCAGTTCAAAAAGACTAGAATTCCACATCTAGTATGGTCTGTCTTTTATTGGAACTTATTTTCCTTCATCAAAAAGAGTGTTTTCTGGAAGCAGGTTAATAATTTGTTTTTTTTTTCCCCCTATAAATGCCTTTGGTGACTACTGAGAACACGGAAAATAAAAATAGAGTAATAAAAAATTACATTAATTAGAACATTTTTTCAGAATGTAATTTTGGAGCTGCTTAGGTCTGTTAACCTGGAACTCCTGTTTGTGGTTCCCATCTGACCCATGATAGAAGGTAAGTTCTCTAATAGCATTATCAGTAAATTTTTTTATAGGTAAGGCCATGGCCTTGCTGGTTAAAAGACCTTTAACTAAGGAAAGAGAGATGTTTTATATTTTAGGGAAAAACTGTAAGTCTATGTTAATGGAATTTTTTCTTGTTAGGAATAAAACATTTAACTGTGATATCTTTTTTAGTTTCATATTTTACCATGGTAATATTTAGTGCATTCACTTCGGTCTTGTTAGAACTAAAAATAAATGCTTAGTAAATCTGATGCTTCCTGAGTTTATGGCATGACTGACTTCTTTATACTTACAAACATTCATTAAAACAGTATTTCTCTGTAAGAAATTGTAAAAACAGATTCTTTTGTCCCTTTATTTTATTTTCTCTATTGTCTCCTTCACTCAGGAGGTAGATAAGCTGCTCTTTATTTGTTTTTTAATTCTGTTGAAATGTGATATTTTATTATTTCACACAATGCTCGAAGAGGAAAGAACAAATTTTATAGGGTGATCTCCTGGGGAGGTTTTTTTCCTGACCTCATCTGTTCTGCACCCACCGTCTGTACTAACAGCTTACCAAATGTGCGGTTTATAACTGCTCAGATAGCTCTTTCTGCCAACAGATGCTTTATGGGTATTTGCTCACACCCTGTATAGACCATGATTTTTGGTGCCAGATCTTCCTCATGCATGCCTAGCACTGGTGCCAGCTATTCTTTGTACCTGGGATCTGTGGTGTAGTATCTCATTACTGACTGGCAGTTGAGTCATAGCATATCTTCTGTTGAAACTCTCCTCTTAATAACTGTAATGTATTATTCAATTAGTACTGCTTCATAATTAATACTCTGTGAATACTCTATCTACTGGTATCATGTTGGTAATTTCCTGTTCACATATGACATAATAGAGATATTTTCAAAGGAGTTTTTATCCAATGCTATGGTTTTTAGAAACCATAGCATCCCCTTACTACTTTAATCTGTGATAACAGATAAGTTATGTTTGTGTTTTAATTGTGTATGTCTAACCAACAGGGTAAAAAAGAGCCACCAGTTATTAATTTTGTCAAGATGGCTGAGAGAGGTATTATAAAATGATCACACTGCATTTTGTGAGTGGTTAGTGGCTTCACAGAATCAGGTGTTCAGAATTATAAAGAGCTCACAGATATCCTTGCCCACCATTCTAGTTTTACAGATGCAAAAACAGGTCCAGGGAGGATACATCCTGCAGTTAGTATCAAGGTGGGATTGGAAGCCAACACTTTTGACTCTCAAATCAAGATTCTTTCAACATGGAGCTCAGTTTTCATCATCACACCTTACAGAACTAGAGTGGGTCATCACATATGGTGCACCAGCAATATAAAAACACTGCAGCATTTACTGGGTGATTAAAGGGCTACTTTGGAAGTTGTTACCTTGTATCCTGTGCTGGGCTTAAATTGGGCACCATTTTATACACCATCAGATTTACAATGGAAAATAAAAGTAGTAAAATAATACTGCAAATGTTATTATTTTTAATTATTGGACCCCAGAGCAAAAGAGATCACCTTATGTGTGCAAGTGCTTTAAATACAATTGCTTCACAAATGGAAATTGATAGCATTGTTTTTTATTAGATAAACAATAAATAGTTTCCCTGGGGGAAAGAGATCTCCTTTCATGCCCTCCTCCAAAATCTTAGCAATGTAGGGACTGTAAATGATACTTATGTCTATATTATTCAGTTTTGCATGATAGTTCTGAGATTAAACAGATCAATATATGTTTATGAGTTAGAAAAATGTTGGTGTGTAATAAATTCTATGTCAGTGTTAGCTGTTATGTTTTTAAAATAATGGCTGAGAACTTGGACTACAGAGTAAGATTGCATGGATGCAAATTCTGGTTCTGCCATTTAATTTCTGTATTACTTTGCCCTCAATTTATTCTCTTTACTTCAGTTTTTGATCTATAAATATGGGAACATCAGTACTACATACTATAGGTTATTTGTAAGGATATGAGTTAATATATGTAAGACAATTAGAACAATGTCCAGCACATAAAAAGCACTTTATAGTATTAGATGTTACCATTATTTTATGCTTATATTTTTCAATGTTATTCATATATTCATTTACCTAAAATATCATTTGCACCCCTGCTATGTTCTACATATGATGAGAATGCAATCCTTTGTAAGAAGTAGGCAAGTAAACAAGAATTCTACATTCTCATTCATGATATGCTGTGGGGAATATAATAACATTTTAAATGCTCAGGAAGCACTTTTAAAAGCCCCCTTCTCTTGTGTATGTGTATGTATATGGTGTGAGGGGGTCTGAAAGGTAGGGTTGGTAAGTGTAGTGGATAAGAGATAATGGCTCAAAAAAGACTTTTGGGTAAAATTTCATTTAGGCTGAGAGAAAAACTCTGAATGGGATTTAGGGCAGGAAGGAAGAGAGAATCAATGAGTAAAGAGAGTCCAGACAAAGCAGAGTAAAATGCAAAAGGGTGAAATAAATTAAGAATGGTTGAGGTAGAGTATGAGGTGGAAATTAAAGGTCAATAAGGCTGGAGACTAGATAAGTATGGGAGCAGATGACAGCAAGACCCCTAAAGCCATGATACTATGTCAAGGTGAGAGACTGGATGGTCAATTAAGTGTTTTAAGAAGGAGAGTAAAATGATAGAATTTTTATTTTGAAAATATCACTTTGACTACAACGTGGAAAACAGAATTAACTTGGGTAAGCCTGGAGATAGGGAGACCACTTAGAACACAGTTGCAGTAGTGAAGGTGAGAGCTGATGATAGCCTCTACAAGGGAAGAAGAAATAAGATTGTACAGCAGCTGATCTCAGACATATTTCAGACAGAAGCTGATTCAGGCAGATTGAATCAAAAGAATAGTATATTGGATGGACACAGGGATAGGAAAGAGTTAGATATGACTTTAAAATCTTTGGCTTGGGCAACTAGACAGGTGGTGGTACCATCCACTGACATAAGGAAGGCAAAAAATGGGAACGAATTTTGGGGTGAACGAAGGTCGTCATTTTAGGCTTAGACAGTTTTGAGATATCTAAGTGGAATGGTAGGTCTGAAGTTTAGATGAGAGATTAAGGATGGAGACTTGGGAGTCATGTGTGCAGAGATGTCAAATGAAGCTGTGGAAAAAAAGTGAGATGACCCAGAGAGAATGTGTAAATGTACAAGAGAAAATGGCTTACGATAAAGCAAAGCATTCTTAAAATTTTTGTCCCATTAACTCCTTCAGCAGTCTGGTAAAGCCTAAGGACCCCTTTTCAAAATTGGTTTTGTAATTATATAGTTGTGTGTGTATATATACCACATACACATAATACATAACTATATGTATTTAGTATATGTAATTTAGTATATAATAATATAATTACAGAAAACAATTATATTGAAACAAAATTATCAAAATATTTTTTAAAACATTTGTTGTAAACAAATACATGTGCTCTTTTATTTACACATTAAATAACAAGATCTAGTGGACCTAATAACCACCTTAATTTCAAAGTAATAAGGACATTGATGTTTCAAGATATCTTTAACAATTGTAGTGAGATATGAAGTTATCTGATTTCTGTTGGTGACAAAGGTACAGGTATTATTGAACACTGCTTTGATTTTTTAAAAATACTACTGACTTCCACTAAACTCACAGAGGTTAGTGAAAATAAAGATGTAACTCTCTCCCATCCAAATCACAGCCCTTTAATACAATCACAGGGCTGTTGGTGGGGGGGTCTTTGGACTACAGATTAATAGTGGATTAGTACTTTTCTGCTTTACCTTCTCCTCTGCTTTATTCTCTCTCACTCAAGATGCATTCCTTGTGGGTGAACTTAAAACTCTAGGAATATTTTTTCTTGTGTATCTTGATATGACCTCTGTACATTTTTGTTTTTGATTAAGCCACTACAGTCTAAAAATGCAAAACCCAACCCCAGGAGTCATCTTTCTATAACCTCCTCATCTGCAGTTTTCTTCAACTTAAACTTTTTTCCCCTCCATATTATTGAAGTTTTTCTATGTTAGATGGATGTCTGGGTTGGAAAAACTTTGTTTCCTTAGCTGTGCTACAAGTGTCACTATTACTAAGAATAGCCATTTTTTAGACAAATTTTATATTTTCCACATCCAATCTAACACACAATCTAAGAAGTACATTTAATAGTATGTTAAAAACACACTGAAGTTTTCATAAACTGTTTACAGATATTGTAGCCTTTCTCCTCTTACCTTATAAATCATCTTCTATGTTTTTGCCCTTGGCTTATACATTTAACAAAACATTTGTGAGCCAATGTAACTCCCATGGATGTAAATTTTAAGTCATACAGTTGTATATCACAGTCTCCCTGATTAAGACTGTGGGCTCTGGAGCCAGACTGCCTACTTTTGAATCCTGCCTCCACCACTGACTAACTGTGTGACCTGGGACAAGTTATTCAACCTCTTCATGACTCATTTTCCACATCTGTAATCAGAGATAATAATGGTATCTATTTCATAAAGTTGCTGGGAAGATAAAGTTAATCAGTAGATATAAATTTAAATGGTGTCTGGCACATAGTAAATCCTTAATAAATGCTTGCTATTAAAATAAGCCAAAAAATGCTTCATCATTTTACTGAACATGAATCTACTGGATGTAAACCACTGTGCTAACTGGGTATCATGGACTGAATGGTGGCCTCCCAAAAGATAGATCTCCTTCCTGATCCCTAGAACCTGCAAATATTACCTTATATGGTAAGAGTGAGTACTTATAACCTTATATAGTAAAAAATATGATTAAGGATTATGAGAGGAGAAAATTTTTGTGGATTATCTCAGTGGGCCCTAAATCCAAGTATCTTTATTAGAGTGAGGTGAAGGGACATTAAACAGACAGAAGAGGAAGAGGCAATGTGCCTATGAAGGTAAGAGGATTAATGTAACCACAAGAAAGCCTGGAACTGCTGGAAGGTGCAATGACAAGGAATGGATTCTCCCTTAGAGCCTTCTAAGGAAGCACTGATGACACCTTGGTTTTAGACTTCTGGCCTCAAGAACTGAGTCAACATGAAGAGCTATTGTTTTAAGCCACCACATTTGTGGTAATTTTTCACAGCAGTCCTAGAAAAACTAGTACACTGGAACAAGTTGCTTAGTTTACTTGTGTTTGTTTGGGTGGATTCTTTTTTTAACCTGCTACTCAGCATTCTGGGTTTTTGTTTTTTTTTTACTTCCTCAGTTGACTACCTGTAGTGTATTTGGATTGGTAGAGGGAACAAGCTTCAGTGTTAATTTATCAACACACAAAGAAAAAAATTTAGATCACACTCTTATTGTTATCATCATCAGAGCAGCATTTTTACTTTTTTAGTGAGAGAGAGCTACCATTTGTTTGGGAAGTGCACATCATGCTGATGCACACTTTATTCCTTGACATAATTGCTTTTCTTCATTTTTTTCCGCCTTTTAGCTTTTTGGTATATATTGATTTATTACTCACCATCCCATCTGTTTTTTTCTCTGCTTTACTCCACCCTTGAATCCTTTCCTAAGGAGATCTACCACCATATTATTTTAACCTATTTTAATGTCCTACATTTCATAATATTTTCTCATAAATGGTAATTTCTCATAATGGTAATTTATCATAAATGGTAATTAACCCTGAGGTAGTCATGGCAGAATTATTAAGGCTTTTTGTAGGTGAGGAAACTGAGGCTTAGTAAAGCAAAAGAAGCAGAACTAGGCTTTGAACCAGGTTCATTAGTCTCTTGTTTTCACCAAACTTACTGCTCTAGCCCTGTGTTCTTCCAACTTTCATGGGCACATAAATCACCAGGGACCTTATTACAAATACAGATTATGATTATGCACGTGTGGGATGAGACCTGAGCATCTGCATTTCTATTATCTTCCCAGGTGATGCCAATGCTACTGGTCTGTGGAGCACACTTTGAGTAGTGTGAAGGCTTTAGATGATAGGTTTGTAATAGAAACTAGAAACCAAAAGTAAAAAGTTACAAATAATGATAGCTTTAAACTTAATATGTCTGGTTCATGGTCACATCTTTATAAAGCAAGAGAAAATTACAGATATTTGGATGTCAAAAATTCAAGTATAGCCATTTTTATAAGTGCTCCAAACTTTCCTCTTGTAATCTTTTTCAGTTATTTGTGAAAGAAGCTCCATAAAAATGAGACATTTATCATGTTTGTTTACAAAGAGCATATTCATATACAAAATTCTGATTATACATACTATGAATAAAAACAGATGTGGCATTTAAACATTCATAGAACAAATAAATGATACTGTGTTTTTTAACTTGGAAGTTTAGCTATTGATCAAGCCCGTTTACCATTTATGAAGCATTAAGTTAGTATTACATTGGTTTACATATTGTTTTAATATGACTTAGCAATAGGGTGTATCATTGTTTGACTGTTTCTTTCCACTGACTGCACAGCATTGACTCTTCCTGCACCTGAGAAAGTGTTTTCTTCTACCCGACACATAACAAACAAATGTGCAGTCATTTGGCAGCACATGCATACAAATTAGAACACATCTCATTCATATAGTTAGGATTTAAAATGAAGCGGATTGCCAAATAGTATTAGGACAGCTGATGCATAAAGACAATTGTCTTCTTGTTATTCTGCATTCTATCATATGTTCATCTTGTCTTTATCCTGTGCGCCTCTCTCTCTGTCTTTCTCTCTTCCCACCTCTCTCTCTCTCCCTCTCTTACTCTATCTCAGTAAAATCATAAAAGTAAGTAAAACCAATGAATCAGTTTTTTCTTCTCACCAAGACTGAAAGAAGAGAGGGGATGCGAACTCAACAGTCCAAGCAGGTTTATTGCTGAACCTGAGAGGGCCCCCTCTGTCCTGGCCAGCAGAACAAAGGAAAAAGAGTCTCTAACAGGTCAAAAAGCTGTTTATGGCCAGGGCTTTGGCAGGTTCTTTGAGGGGAGGGGTCAGGGGAAAAGTGGGCTTGTGGTTTGCTGATGTGTCCTCTGGAGGATGCTTGTAGCCTAAGTAAGATGACACCTAGGTCTCTCTGAGATGGTGGGTGAGCTTATTCAAAAGGCAGTATTCAGGTCCAGATTTTATCAAAGACTAATGCTAGTAGAATCAAGAAAAGGACTAAAAGTAAATGACCCTTTTTTGTTTTCCCTTGCAATTTCAATTATTATTTTGTAATGGGAAAGGATCTTTAAAGTTGAACTTAAGTAGGAACTTACAGCACCCTGCAGAAAGAAGTCAAGTACTTCTGAGGAACAATAATACATTCACTTGAAAAATGGCGGACATTATTTTTACATTTAGAAAAAGATGTTCCTTCAAAACTTAGGTGACTAGGACATCACTCAGCCATGATGAAGGGTTATGTCCTTGAGTCTTTTATGCAAGGGTATTTTCTTCTTCAGCTCACCATTACTGGGGAAACAGCAGGACTAAAAATCAAGTAAGCTTAAAAGTTACTTAAGTGTCAATGAATACATCATATAGTAATTTGATATTCCCATTCTCACCCTCAATTTTAAAATATGCTCTATTTTTCCAATTAGTGTCTACCTTTGCTATTTTTTATCTTCAGGAGGGCAAAGACTTATATAGTGAGAGGCTTTATTTTTAAATATTTACCTGATACTGTAGTGGCATGCATAAGGCATATGGGAAAATAAGGGGAAAAGAAGTCTACGTATTCTAAAGAGAAAAGTGAACTCTCTCCTTTTTGTATTTAAGAATTCATAATAAAAATATTCAGTCTCCTGAACTAATTTGCCTCTACCTAACTGCTGCTTTGTTCACCTATCCCAGAGTGTTTTGAAAGATGGAAAGTAAGATTCCTTACTGTTCTTGATATTGATTTGTCTTCCCTCCTGGAATGAGCTCAGTCAGGTGGAAAGGGGAGATAGGCTTTTAAAATGTCCCAGATTCAAACATGAACAGTAGGATCCATCTGGTAGCAGGAAAAAAGGAGAATGATTCTGAAATAGAAGTTGCTGCACTAACTCTGACATGCAAATACTTATTTCTTTCTAAATATACATGATTGAGAGTAAAGTGTTAACCATTCCTCATGTTATTTACTTATCTTAAAATGCATATACTTGTAAATTATTAATTTGCCCCTATTCTTAGACACTAATTCATCATATTTACATCACTGATTACTGTTTAATATTTTAATAGATAACCATTTGACATGGTAAACTTATTATAATAATGGAAGATTTTTTAAACAGGTGAATTTTCTGTTCACAGTAAGCAAAAATCAATTTCTTGCTGTTATGAATTTCAAATAATACTCAAAATTGTGCATGCACATGGCAGAATAATAAGGTCATTTTGATCTTAGTTAATTAGGGAACAGAGATGACAGAGATTAATCTTGATCTCTGTCACTGGCTTCCTTTGTGACTATGGCCACACATTTCCTGTCTTCTTTTTATAGTTGGGATAATAATAAGCCTAATATTTCTTAGAAAGATTTGGTATAAAAATCACAGAATGCTTTCACCTTTTAAAGCTCACTGAATCTTTCTGGAGGGACTAAATGGCTCCAAGTCATTGAATCTGCAGTGAACAAAATGGAGGTGCCTTCCAATCTTGGGATCCATCAGTTGAAGGCTCCTGTTGACCCTGAAAGATTTATCTTCAGTATAAAAGCACACACTGATAGAAGAGGAGAAGGGTAAACTAAGGTAGGATAGAAACCGAAGGGATGGTTTCGAAGGAAAACTGTTCTGAGGGACTCAGAAAAGACTTTGAGAGCCAGGAAAAATGTCTTATTTAACTTTGTATTTACAAGGTCTAGCATAGTGCCTGACACATAGTAATCTCTTATTAAATTTTTATTGCACTGATTTGAAAAAAAAATTAAACTTTTTCAGTTGGTTGGAGAGGTCTTTTGCTTTGAGGAAATGTTTCAGAGACCATTTTCATACTGAGTTGGGGGGTTGGAATAGCAGATGTTAGCCATTGCATTTGGAAATCAGGCCTTTTTGTAAAATGAAGCAATATGTTGCTAAATTTGTCTAATCCAATTTCCTTCCTTTATTTGAATACATGACATTGATTGCTGTCAGCTCCTTCATCCTTTGAATAATATTAAACAAACTATGTTGGTCTACCAACTGTGACTAAACAGCAAAGAGAAAACTTAGGCACTTACTAGAATATTCAAAATAAATAGTAACTTTGAAATTGTCAATAATTTGAAATCCCTGTTAGTGAACATGCAATTTTAAGATGTGACACCACTTCCCAAATTATAGGTAGGCCCTTAGATAGGGCATAGTTTAAAAAGGTGCTGATACAGAAGCTTTACCTAGATTTTAGGAGAGCAACGAAAGGAATAGGGATTAGTTGAGATGTCTTTCCAGCCTCTTAGAGCAAGTAAAGAGTAGTCACTTGTGAAAGACATACACCTATGGAAGGGGCAATGATGAAAGACATAAGAGTTAGGATATCATTCCAGTTATTATATCTGTACATGTGACATTTCCTTGAAGTCCTAGCAGAGTTGATGTTACAGAGAAGAAATTGTCTCTTTTTGTGTAATGCCACAAGGTATACTTTATTGTGGACTCTGAGTTCTGTGGTTGATCAACATATCTAGGTATTGTAAAGTTACAAACAGGTGGAAAATCCTCTTAAGACAGAACACTCTCATTGTGAGGAAAAAGGCTTTTCTTGAAATGTTTTTTAATCACTGCCTCTTTTAGGACACATTTCAAGCTTTCCTTCAAGTTCTTTGCATTAGTTAGGCAATGCTGGGTTATGCTGGGGCAAAAACACAAACCTCAATCGCTACACTTAAGACAAAGTTTGTTCTTTGCTTTGGTCAACCTGTTCTCCTGTGGATTCAGACAATTCCCTGAAGCAGTTGCATTGGCTTGGCATGCCAGATTGCTTATGGCAACTTTATGTCAAGATGCATTTCTACAGTTACTGTAACAGAGAAAGAGCAAGGTAGAAATTAAAGCACCAACACATATATTTGCCAAAGCATGTCATATAGTCAAACTTGTGTTGGTTCATGCAACATTTTTTCTAGAAATATTGCTAACCTTCTGTGCCACCATGTAAGAACAGCTTAACTAAAATACACTAACACAGCCTATCATGGCAAATCAGAAAAGCACGGCACTTTGCATACGTCCATTCTTGAGAGCATTTTCCTCTAGGCTCAATATGGCCATCCTCTTTGTCTTGGAAGTGCTTGCTACTTGTATTTTCCTCATTTTAGAATTCAATAACTCATCTATACCTTTGATCCAATCATAATACATATAACTCCATTGGCTAGAGAAGCTACCTTTCAGTAAAAAAGGATAAAAATATACTTACATAAATGTGAGAATAATATAGTAATAGTTACATTTAAGTAACTTTCATGGAAGCTCACAAAGATCTTTAAAAATTAGACTCTTTCCTTAAAATAAAGAAGATGAATTTAACCATAAGAAAATGAGAATACAGTAAATGACTGATAATGTATGATCATTTGTTTGTGACCTTTGTAGGAAATACTGTTAATAAGAGTCACCTTTATTCTTTTTTCCCTTAGTAAAAGTATGTGAACGCATTTGTGCAGTCACTGGAGGTTCCCTTCCAATAGATTGTTACTGTTTATATAGAGGCTTTCGCAAACCCCATCACATCAAGGATGGGACCATATTCACACTGGTCATGCCACACTGATTTTTGGTAGTGAGAAATTAGAGGATGGTGAAATAGGAAGTACTTTCTCATTTAAAATTGCTTTTGACAGTATACAAAGACTTAAAAGTATGTAATATGCTTAAATATTATATTCCATCTCTGTCTAATTGCTTTTTGGTAAAGGAAATGATGTGTGCAGTGAACTACTGTACATTTAGAATTGTCACATTGAGGAGAATTCTTGTAACCTGCATGTCTGTGTCTCAGATATACTGCAGCTGTACAATGAGAAACCTTCTCATAGAGATTTATTCTGCTTTTGCTCTTTCAGGATTCTGTGGCTGAGGCAAAGGAAAGGATATTAAAAAGGGCTTGAAAATGATTTACTGTAAAACATAGTCCTTGACTACTAAACTAGATAGTAGCACTAGGAAAGCTGACCCAATTTTACAAGATGAACATAAAATAGGAGGTGAACAAGCTTTGGAGTTCTCAAAGGTCCCTTCATCAGTTACCACCTTCCTCCCAGAGAAATGGGCTCATATTCCTCCAAAGCAGGTGTACTCAATGTTTTTCTATGCCAGACTAATAAAAGGCATTTCAGTGTTAAAATATTAGAGCCTCAGTGGAAAATTCTTTGCAAGGTACCTCAATTATAAAGAAAGGCTTGAGAAAGTAGTGTACATGAAGAGCTGGTTATTTGTAGTTCTTATTTTGGAGGGTAATTCAGTGCCTAGTAGAAGCTACCAATTAGTGTTTTAAATGGAAGATGCTATCAAAAATAACAGGAACATTTGGATATTTAAATGATTTTGTGGAAATATACATTTAATGTCTAATGAACAGCATTGCAACTATTCTCTTTTTGTACCCATTATATAGTAAATCAAATTGTTGTGGGAAAAATGGCTCAGGCATAGGAGGCAGGAATTCGGAGTCTTATTTATAAAGTGGGAATACTTATTTCCTCACAGGTTTGCTGGGAAACTAAATAGGCCTATATGACTATATGACCATGCTTTGTGAATTTTAAGATGCTCTGCAGATAGTAATCCTAATTACAGTGCCACATGCAGTAAACATTATTATTTTTTAAATTCTAGTAAGTGTTCTTTATTCCATTGTGGGACAATATCACCTGCACTTTCTGGTGAAATCAGGTTTGTGTCTATGCCATTTGATCACTTAAAAATTATTTTCTACAGCTAATAGCTAATAGGATATCTATTTTGTGAAAAGGAAAGGAATTTATATTGGAGCTAGTCCCAGCCATCTCAAGCACTTTTCAAGAGAAGTCTTCATTTTTACCTATGAGTAGAATTCTATTTACATTGTTATGTTGTTCTGAAGAAATATAAGGAATCAGGACAAAAATTTTGTTTTCTGGCTTTAGTATAGTCCTTCTGTTTGGCTTTCTGGATCATTCTTCCTTGGAGGAAAATTTCAAGGAAATTTGCAATTCCTATGGTTATATTCAGCCTCTGGATTAATGTGCAAGAGGTTCCAAGGTATGAACTGAAAGAAAAATAGCACTGGACAATTTTTAAATTAATATATCTTTCAAGTATTTAACATTGTCTTAATGAACTATGATTTAAACTTATCGATTGAATTATTTCAGTGAATAAAAGATAAAATAGCTATAACTCCTAAAGCATATATATAAGTACTTGAACATTTGAACTGCTGCTTTTTAAATTTAACAGTTTAATTTATATTTCTGTGATATAGGTTGTGCTATTCTGAATTCAATCACTGGAAGAAGCTAGTATTTCTAAAAATGTGTGTGTGTGTATCACCAAGCACTAACAATTTTTGACATGTACACAAATATTTTAGCATGTATTATAAAATACACTACATGATTTTAAACTGTCTTCTCAAGACTGGGAGAAAAGATTGTCATTTTATTTGTAGAATTGAGCTTTCAGTTCTCTTTTTTCCTCTTATCCTAAATTAATTTCTTATTATGACTCAAACAAAATCAGAACCTCTGAAATGTGCTATCCAGACTCATGATTCCATTAATCTCTCTATTCATAAAACATGTACCGAGTTTGAATACAGAAGTAAATATTTTTCAGTTATTAAAACTGAAAAAATTGAAATAATTATTTTCTTGGATTTGCCAGATCCTATATAATCTTTTTTATTTCAACCTTGACTAAAACTGTAAAAAGCTGTAACAGAGCTTGAAAAAACTTGCACGAAGATTGACTTCCTCTTCCTAGGTAATGACATCATAGATAAGTGCTGTGGTCTCAAGGATCAGTGAGTATGTTTAACCTCATTTCCTGCCTGGGACAGCTGACCTTTTTGTAATCATATATATATATATATATATATGTATGTATGTATATATATATATATATATTTCATTGAAGTATAGTTGATATACAGTATTATATTGGTTTGAAGTACACAACGTAGTGATTCAACTATTATGTATACATTATTAAATCCTCATCCCAACTAGTGTAGTTACTATCTGTCAACATAAAAAGATGTTATAGAACTACTGACTATATTCTCTATGCTGTACTTTCATCCCTGTGACAATTTTATATTATGATTGACATTTTGTGCCTCTTTATCCCCTTCATGTATTTTACCCACCCTCCCCAACCCCTCCCCCATGGTAACCACCAGTCACTTCTCAGTGTTTATGAGTCTACTGCTGTTTTGTTCATTCTGTTTTGTTTTGTTTTGTTTTTAGATTCCATTGCTGAACTTTTCTTATTGGGGAAAGAGGGGAGAAGAGGGATTTTCACAGTACCTTGCACATTGTAAATTCTCAGGATATTTATTGAACAAATGTAAAATATTTGCAAATTCCTCTAATAAATGCTTTACTTCCCATGTCCTACATAATAACATTCTTATTAATGTATACATATAAAAATACAGATATACAAATACAAACATATTTCATCTTTACCTGTACTATATAACTTCAGTGCAGTAGTAGACAATCATTCTTAAGGACTTTTAGGGAATTACAGGACTGTGGTAAACTGTGCCATAGAATGATATGTTTGAGTACTGTAAAAAGGAGAGATAATTTCAGCACTTCATATCAATGCAAAAAGCACTGTTATGGGAGTCATGCAAAAGCTGTGCAGGAAGTCGAAGAGCCAGAAAATCAAATAGGAAAGAAGCCAACTGACAACGGTAATGTCTGGATTTGCTAGCTATCCTGAAGTAAAAATTACAGGTATATTTTATTTAGGACATTTAAAGCACTTTGATTTCATTACCATTCATCACCATCTCACTGACCCTTGTCCATGAATTTATTTTTAATTTAAAATACAAATAATAAGTTTGTATACAATTACTGAATTAGATCATACAAAGGCTTTTAAAATACATTATTTAGTTAAGAACATGGTATCTTTTATGAGGTGGCTCATATTTATGTAGCTGTCATTGATTATACAATGGATTTCTATTTTTCTTATCTGTAAATTAGATCTTAAAATACCTTCTTCATGTATTAAAGTGGAAGTAGGGTAATGTATGTAAAGTGCATAACTAAGTGCCTGGTGCTCACTAAATTGTAGCTGTCATCGCCATCATCGTCATCAACACCATCATCTCATCTTCGTTTCTTTAAATGACCAAAGAATGTACTTTCATTTTATCTTATTTTTGGTATTTTCTTACGTCTGATTTTATATAGGAAAAAAAACCCACTAGCATCCTCTGAATTCCATGACATACCCTTCTTTTATCCTTTTCCTTCTCTATTTCTATTTCTCCAACAGAAGTTGCCAAATTTGGTGTAGTTTAGATGCAACTGAAACTCAGTATATAATATAAGGATGCTAGAGTAAGTCAGGTTCTTTGTTTTTATAATCTTCTAGAGTAAGTCACAGTCAACAATGACTTAAGTCTTGTTGATAAACCTTAAATGACAGCATAGATAAAATAGCTCAGGTTATTTTTTTCCCATGGTGAGCTGCCTCACATTTACTTATTTTTAAACTTTTCCTAAAGAAGATTATCTGATGCTTTTCTGTCAACTGAAATAGCCATGTTGTAGCTTATGGTTTTACACACCAATATAAATTATCATTTTTTCTTCTTTTAGGCTCTGTGCCATTTAATGAGGGGTAGGGAGAAAAGCTAGATAACAATGCAGTCTGTGATGTAGGCTTCCTGAAGATGTGTCCTAAAATATCTTAAGAAAGGAGTATCTTCAAGTAAGAGAACATAAGGCTACATTTGTGCTATCATTTGAGGTGTGCTATAACTCTCCCATGTTTTTACCCACTCTGTCTCACTTAAAAATGGCTCCATCCACAACTTTCTGAACAATAAATGTGTTAAGCAAATTTTTAGAATGCTTTAGGTCTCAATGGCTTTCCTGGGTTCAGGAGCACCTTAATAATCATTAAAACCCAGCTTAAACTTCATCTCTGGGGACACCTTGATTTCTCCAGGCAATTAGCCTTCTCATTCTCTCTCCACTTCGTGCCCACACTTTAGTTGTAGTGTCAGACTAACGTACTTATCTTCATAATAGTTAACATGGTGACTAGGAGAGAAATGCTCAGTTTATAAGTGTGAACACATTTTTTAAAAAATTAAGGAGCCAAATGGTCAGAGGAAAGATTTTTATCTTAAGCCTAGAATACCTCAGCAGGGAATATTTAATAACATCTGTTTGTGAGTTGGCTTGTTAAGAATGGGAGGTTGTGATAAGTGAGGGGAATAGAGAGGTGTTTCTTATTCAAATGAAGGGGGAGTTCTCTGTTGAAGTGTGGAAAGGACAGCTAAGTAATTCTTGCAGTTGTACTTAAAGCCTGCCTGAACCAAGCTCTAACCAGATCTCTGTATACCTAACAATGTCCTCTTCTCCATCACACAGTCTCTTCCTACACGTTCCTTTAAGTAACAAATTTACCTACCTTAAACAGGATCAAATGTAAACTAGGAATTGCCATATATGTGGAGAAGGTGTAGAAACAAACATATTAAAAAGCAAAAAAAGAGATGAAATTTAAAGCTACAATATTCTGACTCATAACTATACATTTAGAAGGATTCATTTCTTTGGTAAAGAAGCTATGTTTTCATTTTTCATAAAGTATAACATAAAATATTAAAAATTTTGAGTATAAATGTTATAAAAAGAAAATAAAAGTGGTCATAGTATTGCTCTTGGATGAATGCTTGTCACTCAGATACATGGTTTTTTGTTTATCCAACCAGAGTGGGGAGTTTGATGGAGGGAGGGTTCTTGTTCTTTTTCTTTTTCTAGCAGTTTGTAAGAAGGACAGAGGTGTTTGGGTGGTGATAATATTCTTTCAAGTGACAAATGCCTATGACTTTGTTACTGTGTGCCCACTAGTGTTTTGTTTATACAGCAGTGTTTTATGTGAGATTTCCATTCAACTTTTATTTGTTTTACTTTATTAAAAAAGCAGAACATTTTTACATTTAGGGAATATTTTAAGAAATGGTGTTCAGTTATGGAGCTAGAACTTCATAATAAAACGTAGCTGATATAAGGCACAAATAGATATAATGTTGAATATTACATATGGAAATAAGGAAAAACACTTTTAGGACTGTGAGTGGGAAACACTGAAGCATAATTAACATAAATTTTAATATTTTAGAGAAAATGTCAATTCTTGGTACTAAATCCCTCATATACGTTTTGAGGATTTTGACGATGTTGCCCAAAGGGATACTGACCTTAACTGTCCTCATCTCAACTGAATTTCAAATTCCATCAGCCTTTCCAAAGAAAATTTCAGTTACTTAGTTGTGTTTTCTCAAAATTAACACATGGAAGGTAGTATATAATGAGTAGAGAGTGTATTCTCTTTCCCCTAGATGCACTTTTGGAACATTTCCCATATTTCTAGCATCAGTCTACTCATCCCACTAGAGACAAATAGTCCATTTTATTCTCATGATTTAGATCATGCTTATGAATGAATGGCTACCTATGTGGCATGATGTAAAAGCTACTGACATGCCCCTTAGTTCTGTAATATCTTCCCTGTCACTGCCAGTATTCTTTTTTTTTTACTTTTTTTTAACAAAAGCTTTTTATTTTGTGATGATTGCAGAATCACACACAGCTATAAGAAATAAAATGGAAATCCTGTTCACCCTTTACCCAATTTCCTCCAATGATAACATCTTACAAAATTACAGTACAATATCATAACAAGGTCATTGAAATTAATATTCAAAATACAGAACATTCTCATCACCACAAATAGGCCTCATGTTGCCCTCTGACAGTCCCATGCACTTCTACTCCCAACACAAGCACTTCCTTAACTCCTGGCAACCTCAAACCTCAAATCTGTTCTCCATTTCTATGATACTGTCTTTTCAGGAATGTTTTATGTAAAAAAATTATATGGCATGTAACCTTCAGGGATTGGCTTTATTTCACTCAACATACATCTCTGGAGATTCATCCAAGTTGTTGCATGTATCAGTAATTCATTCCTTGTTATCACTGAGTAGTATTCCATGGTATGGATATACCACTATTTATTTAACCATTTACCCACTGAAGGACGATTTGTATTTTTCCAGTTTTTGGCGATTATGAATAAAGCTAGTATAAACATCATGTGGAGGTTTTTGTATAAACATAAATTTTCATTTCTTCTGGCTAAATGCCCAAGAGTTCAATTGTTCGGTTGTATGGTAATTGTGTGTTGCATTTTTTTAAAGAAATTGCCAAATTATTTTCCAGAATGGCTATCTCCTTTTGCATTCTCACCAGCAATGTATGAGTGAACTAGCTTCTCCACATCATCATCAGCATTTGGTTTTGTCATTGTATTTTGGTAGCCATTTTGTTAGGTGTGTAACAATATTGCCTTATGGTTATAATTTGAGCTTCCTAATGACTAATGAAGTAGAACATTTTTTTCATGCATTATGTGTAATCTGTATATCTTTTTCAGTAAAATGTCTGTTCATGTCTTTTGCCCATTTTCTAACTGGACTGTTTGTTTTTTACTATTGCATTGTGATAGTTCTTTATATATTCTCGATACTAGTTCTTTGTGAGTTATGTATTTTGCAAATAATTTCTCCTAGACTATGGCTGTCTTTCCATCTTCTTAACAAAGTCTTTCACGGGTAAGATTCCTCAAGGGAGGAACAACCTAAGACAGGCACAGTCGCAGGGGGGCCATCAGGTGAGAAAATGAGGATCAGCAGAGGTGAGGCTTAGAAACTCCCCCCTCCTGTTCTGAGAGAAATCTTCTGCATACGTGGATGTTTTATTGCCCTTGTCTAGCTCGGATTAACACATAGTCTACAGGCACACACCTGATCATCTACATTTGCTCTCTTACAACACTAAACTATGTTTTCTACCTTTATCTCGTATCTACCTACCACTTCAGCATTTTATTAAAAATAATAATAATAAAGAGAGAAATGTATCCACATATAAATCAAGTAAAAAAATCAAATGAATATTCATATTTGAACTGACTGTTTATAGTTCGTAATGCATGAACAAAACCAAAAGCTTCTGTGATGACTGTCCTTGTAATGTTCACCATGTAACTTATTCACTATGTAAGAATTTGTACTCCATGTAAGAACTTGTTCGTTATGCATCAGAAGATTGGAGACTGACGAAAATTAGGCTTGGGGTGGATTAATGATTGTGCATTGAGCATTGACCCCCCTATACAGAATTTTATTGTTGTTAACAACCATTTGATCAATAAATATGAGAGATGCCCTCACACACACACACACACACACAAATATATATATATATAAACACACTTCCAATTCTAAAATAAATAAGTAACCGGGATGTAATGTATAGCATAAGGAATATAGTCAAAATATTGTAACAACTTTGTATGGTGATAGCTGGTACCTAGAATTATCATGTATATAAATGTTGAATCACTGTGTTGTACACCTGAAACTAATGTAATACTGTGTGTCAACTACCCTTCAATAAAAAATAATTATCCAGGAAAAAACAAAAAAACAAAAAACAAAAAAAACAAAGTCTTTCATAGAGCAAATGCTTTTAATTTTTATGAAGTCACACTTATCAACTTTTCTGTTTATGGATTATGCTTTGGAAGGCCCCGGTGTGGGGCCATATATTTTTTTCCTATTTTATGTGGCTAGAGTAGAGCAGTTATTATCTAAAAGCTTTTCAGCTTCTTGGTCTGTGGCTAAAGAGAGAGTAAGCTTTGGGGGGGGACTTCTTGTGTCTGCGCTTGATATTTCCATGTTGCCATCTTTTTCCAGCAGCCAATCTAGGGTAGATGAGGCAAAAAGAAAATTCAGGGAACTCACTACCATGTCATTTGTAAGGTTTTGAGAAACCTAGCCAATGTCCCTTCTTCTTCATAGTATTCAGAGTTCTTATGTTTTTCTATATAATGTTTTGAGGTTTTAGTTATACTTAGTAGGAAGAATAGGGAAAAGTATATTTACATGTTTCTCACAGGAGAAGTTCTGTATTTACTTTTTTAAATTGATAGATACACATTTATTGCCATTTTATTCATTGTTTTCTGTAGATTTTTTTATTAAAGTATCATTGATATACAATGTGCTGCCAGGATTCTTGACAAGCTCCTTTATTATCATTCCCATTGTAATTTTTAACAAACATTTTAACTTATTAGCTGCAGTGTTTGTACAGTTAGGTTCAAGTAAGATTATTTGTATGAAATGTTTAGAAAATCTGAAAGCACTATGTGGAGTAAGCATGGTAATAATAATTATAACTACAGCAATTTTGAGGATAATTCCATTTTATTTTTGTGGGACACATTAGTACAACTGAACAGTATTTCTGATTCTTCTCCCTTCTAAGTTATGATGGAAGATTATACTCCCATTCCCCTTTGAAAATAGGTGTAACCATAAGTTGCCTTGAGCAGGTAATAAAATGCGAGCAGAAGTTACAAGTGCTACTTCCAGGAAGAGCTCTTAAAAACATGTGTCTTGGTGTCTTGTTCTTTCTCATAACTCCATAAACTAAATGTCAACCATCCAGATAGTAGAGACTGTCAAACTTCCCTGAGTGAAGACTATGTGGAACAGAGTGGTCCTCCTCGATCTACACAATGGACACATAGGATATGTAGTATGAGGAATAAACAAGATTTACTGTTTTTAAGCTAGTGAGATTTTGGTGTTGTCTTTTTACCATAGCATATATTATTCTATTCTGATAATTTTAATCTTACTAATTTCAGTCTTTCATTATATTAAGGAATTTTTATTGTGGTAAATATACATGAGTGGGAGATATCTTTCTACTTATTTATGTCTTTTTAAATTTCTTTCAGCAATATTTTGTTGTTTTCAGTGTAGAAGTCTTTCACCTACATGAATATATTTATTCCTAAGTATTGCACTGCATTTTCCAGGTGTTGTCTTTTATTGTGGTTAAATATATATGAAATAAAGTTTACAATTTTAAGCATTTTACGTGTACACTTCAGTTGCATTAAGTATATTCATGTTGTTCTGCAACAATCACCATTATCTATCTCCAGAACTTTTTTATCACTACAAACTGAAACTCTATGCCAATAAATAATAGCTTTCCATTTCCCTCAGCCTCACTTCCTGGTGACCGTGATTCTACTTTTTGTCTGTATGAATCTGACTCCTCTGGGAAGTTATAAAAGGAATCTTAAAATATGTGCCTTTTGCAATTGGCTTATTTTGTAATTGCCTATGGTCAGGCCTGAAAACTCAAATGTTGGTTTTTAACTAGGAGTTGAACTCTTGAATGGACATCCTAATGTATATGAAGTGGTATCTCAAGTCCCATTTTTAATCAGGTTGTTTTATTTTGTTGTTGCTGTTGTTGAGTTGTAGGAGTTCTTCATATATTCTAAATTCTGGATCCAATCTCTTATCCATATAAGACTTGCACACAATTTTCTTATTCCATGGGCTACCTTTTCACTCTGTTAACAATGTCTTTTAATGCATAATAGTTTTTAATTTTGATGAATTCCTGCTTACCTAGTTTTCTTTTCTTTGTCTTTTTGGTGTCACATCAAAATAATCCAATGAAGCTTTTCTCTTGTTTTCTTCAAAGGGTTTTATTATTTTACCTCTTACATTTACATCTTTGATCCATTTATAGTTAGCTTTTGTATGTGGTATAAATGTTCATTTTTTTTTTTGCATGTGGATATATAGTTTTCCCAACACCATTTGTGGAATAGACTATCCTTTCCCCATTGCATGGTCTTGGCATCCTATTCAAAAATAATTAGACCATTATGTAGGGATTTATTTCTGTTGCTCTACATGTCTATCTATATGCCACTACCACACTGGTTTGATTACCATGACTTTGTAGTAAGTTTTGAAATCAGGAAGTTTGAAACCATTTTCTTTTTCCTTTGCAAGCTTGTTTTGGCTATTTAGGGTCCATTGAGAATCCTTATGAACTGCAGAATGGATTTTTATGTACCTGCAAAAAATGTCATTAGGACTTGAATAGGGTTTGCACTGAATGTATAAATTGCATTGGGTGGTATTCACATTTTAATATTATTCCTTCCAATCTATGAACAGGGATTTCTTTCCATTTATTATTTCTTCTTTAATTTATTTCAGCTATGCTTTGTAGTTTTCAGTGAATAAATCTTTCACCTCCCTAGTTAAGTTCATTCCTAAGTATTTTATTTGCTTGATGCCAGTATCAGTGGAATTGGTTTTTTAAAGTTTCTTTTTTGGTTTATTCATTATTATGGCATGTAAACAGAACTGATTTTTCTGTGTTGATTTTGTATCATCAAGCTTGCCAAGTTGATTAGTTTTAACAGTATGTTTGTGTGTGTGTGTGTGTGTGTGTGTGTGTGTGTAATATTTAGCCTTTTCAACATAAATGACATGTGAACTGCAGAGATAATTTCTTCTTCCTTTATAATTTGTATGCCTTTTATTTATCTTGCCTAATTGCTCCAGCTAGAATGTCCAATACTGTACTGAACTGAGGTGGTGAAAGTGGGAATTCATGTGTTGATCCTAATCTATGAGGAAAAGCTTTCAGTACTTTACCATTGAGTATGATGTTGGTTGTGGGTTTCTCACACATGACCTCTATTATGTCAAGGTAGATTCCTTGTATTTCTAATTTGTTCTCTGTTTGTATCATGAAATGTTGTTGAATTTTGCCAAATACTTTCTCTGCATAACTGAGATGATCATGGTCTTTTGTTTGGTTTATTTTTTCCCTCATTGTTACTATGGTCTATTACATTGGTAGATTTTTGCCGGGAGCCATGCTACTCAAGCTGTGTAGTAAAGCTCAGGCTGGAGGAAGAGCCTCACAAAGCAGGGGCCTTTGCAGTTGGCTCCTTCCATTACCCACCTTGATAGTTATTCTCCATTATACTATTGGCTTTGTTTTTGCTTGCATTGTTGCCAAGGGCTAAGCTAACCTTTGCTAAGCAGCACGGAAAGGAGGAGAACATAAACTTCCCAGAAGCTTTTCAGGACAGTGCTTCTGAAGAATAGAACACGCAGAGGCCAGATGGCGATCTTGGCATGGAATACCAAAACCTGCAGGTAGTTAGTCAAACATTGACTACCCCATCTCCACTTAAGTGGGAATGCCCCCCTTGTTTGCAATGCTAGTGAAATTAGTGATGAAGAGTTTTATAGGAAAATTAGAGAAATAGAGTTATGGGGGAATACTGAATGGAATAACCCTGTCTGACACTTAATCCATCTTCTCATGTTTTCTTCAATGTGCTACTTCTATAGCTTTTCTTTTTCCTTCCTAATTACAGCCATTTACTAGAATTCATGCCTTATATGTGAAATTACCAAATACCATAATTTTCCAAGAAGTAAAGATACCTCAAGACAAGTGCTGGGCCTGGAAGCCACAGGGCATAAATCTGCAAAGAAGTAAAAAGCTAACATTTTCAAAGAATATTGCTTCTCTCTCACTTACCAGCTCTACATCTCCCTGTATGGCCCTGGAAGATGGCTGGTTAGCCAGAAACGGGTAAGATTCCTCAAGGGAGGAACAACCTAAGACAGACACAGTCGCAGGGGGGCCATCAGGTGAGAAAATGGGGGCCAACAGAGGTGAGGCTTAGAACCTCACCCCCCCAGTGTTGAGAGAAATCTTCTGCACCTGTGGATGTTTTGTTGCCCTTGTCCAGGTTGGATTAATACCTAGTCTATAGGCATAGACTTGATCATTTACACTTGCTCTCTTACAGCACTAAATCATGCTTTCTATCTTTATCTTGCATCTACCTATGATAGAATAAGTATTATGAGGAGATAAAATGTACCCATTGCATTAGAAATATAGATGATGATACCTGCCTAGTTAACTGTGGTAGTGAGTGACCTGTATTTCACCCTGAGCTGATAGACTCCATAGTCACTGCTACATGCTGCACGTTTCTGTGGTCACATGCATTACTTAGAAACCGCTTTGCATAGAAAAAAGAAACTCAATAGAGTACATGTTGCTAGGAAAAGTTTTGGTCAAGGAACAGAAAAAGATCACCTGTCTAACACTTGACCAACAATGAATAGATTAGAAAGAAAAAGAAAGAAAAAAGCTTGCCTATACCTATTAATCAACTGCCTATACCAATTAATCAACAGAACAATAAAAAATAATCATATCCTTGTGCAAAATGGTATAAATAAAGCTGTCATCGGCACTTTGTCGAGAGATCTCCTCCAACTGACTCCGTGTCCTGTCTCTCCATACGCCGACTCTGTCCTGCCCCTTCGGGCATCCCACCCCTAGGCTGGAGCTGGACTTCTGCAGATTTTCATATATTGAACCACCTTACTTTCCTGGAATAAATCTCACTTGGTCATGTTTTATGAGTCTTAATATGTTGTTGAATTTAGTTTTCCAGCAGTTGCAGTTTGCTCAGAATTTTTGTATCAGTATTCATAAGGGATATTGACCTGTAGTATTCTTCTTGTAATGTCTTTGTCTGGCTTTCATATGAGGTTAATGTTGGCCCCAATAAAATGATTTAGGAAGTGTTTCTTCCTCTTCAATTTGTTGGAAGAGTTTGAGAAGTATTGTTCTTAATTTTTTTTAATATTTCGTAGATTTCACCTTGGAAGCATTCTAATCCAAGGCTTTTCTTTGTTGAATTTTTTTTATTACTAATTCACTCTCCTTACTAGTTGTAGGTCTGTTCAAATTTTCTATTTCTTTGTGATTCAATCTTGGTAGTGGTGTGTTTCTAGGAATTTGTCCAGGTCATCTAGGTTACCTAATTGGTCAATGTACAATTGCTCAAAGTAATATTTTATAATATTATTTCTGTAAAATTGTTAGTAAACTCTCAACTTTTTTTCCGACATTAGTAATTTCTCATCTTTTTTTCTTAGGCTGTATATCTAAATGTGTACCAATTTTGCTGAACTTTTCAAAGATCCAACTTTTTGTTGGATTCTCAGCCAGATTTTCTGTATTGTTTTGTATTCTCTATTTTATCTTTTCTCTAATGTTTACTATTTCCTTCCTTCTGATAGCTTTCGGTATACTTTGTTTTTCTTTACCTTGTTCCTTAAGATGTAAACATAGGTTGTTTATTTCTGATCTTTCTTTGTCAATGTAAGCATTTATAACTATAAATTCTGCTTGTAGCACTGCTTTCACTATATCCCATAAGTTTTGATGTTCTGAGTTTTTGTTTTCATTTATCTCAAGTTGTTTTCTAATTTCTTTTGTGATTTCTAACTATTCTCAGACTTGGGGAACTTAGAGCCATTATTGCTTCAGATAGTCTCTCTGCCATTTTCTCTCTTTTCTTTCTGGAACTCCTATAAAGTATATATTGGCCCATGTGGCAGTATCCCATAAGTCTCTGAGGAACTGTTCACTTCTTTTTCTTTCTGCTATTCAGACTATATTTCAAATATCCTGTATTCAACTTTGCTTGTTATTTCTTCTACCTGCTCAAGTCTGTTGTTGAACCCCTCTAGTGAATTTTTCACTTCACTTTTTCTATTTTCAATCTCCAGAATTTCTGCTTGGTTTTCTTTTTTCTATTAAAGTATTATTGATATACAATCTTATCTTGGTTTCAAATATACAACACAGTGGTTCAACACATACCCATATTATTAAATTGTAAACTCCTCTAGTGTGCTCACTATCTATCAATGTAGTAAGATGTTACAGAATCACAAACTGTATTCTCTGTGCTGCACTACCATCCCTGTAACTAACTTATGTTGTGATTATGAATTATCATGCCCCTTTATCCACTTTCCCCTTGTCCCCCCACCCCAATCCCTTCCCCTTGGTAAACACTAATCCCTTCTCAGTGTCTATGAGTCTACTGCTATTTTGTTCCGTCTGTTTTGCTTTGTTTTTATACTCCACAAATAAGTGAAACCATACGGTATTTGTCTTTCTCCACCTGGCTTATTTTGCAGAGCATAATACCCTCTAGATCCATCCATGTTGTTGCAAATGGGAGGATTTCTTTCCTTTTAATGGACGAATAGTATTCCATTGTGTATATGTACCACATATTCTTTATCCATTCATCACTGATGGACACTTAGTTTGCTTCCATATATTAGTGATTGCAAATAGTGCAGCACTAAACATAGGGGTGTATATTTCTTTTTGAATCAGGGATTTTGTTTTCTTCAGGTAAATTCCTAGGAGTGGAATTCCTGTGTCAAATGGTTTTTATGTTTTCAGTTTTTTGAGGAATCTCCATATTGTTTTCCACAATGGTTGCACCAATTTACATTGCCACTAACAGTGTAGGGAAAGTTCCCATTTCTCCACATCCTCACCAGCATTTGTTATTTCTTGTATTTGGCCTAGTGGCTGTGTGAGGTGATATCTCATTGAATTTTTAATTTATATTTCCCTGATAATTAGTGATGTGGAGTGTCTTTTCATATGCTAGTAGGCCATCTTTATTTCTTCTTGGAGAAGTGTCTATTCAGTTCCTCTGCCTATTTCTTAATCAGGATATTTGTTTTTTGGGTGTTGAGGCATATGAGTTATTTATATATTTTAGATGTTAACCCCTTATCAGATGAATCATTTCTGAATATTTTCTCTCATACTGTAGGGTACCTTTTTGTTCTGCTGATGGTGTCATTTGTTGTATAGAAGCTTTTTAGTTCGATGTAGTCCCACTTGTTCATTTTTTATTTTCTTTCCCTTGCCCGAGGAGATGTGTCCAGGAAAAAGTTGCTCATAGTCATATTCAAGAAATTTTTGTTTATGTTTTCTTCTAAGATTTTTATGGTTTTATGACTTACATTCAGGTCTTTGATCCATTTTGAGTTTACTTTTGCGTATGGAATTAGACAGTAATCCAGTTTCATTCTCTTATATATTGTCCAGTTTTCCCAGCACCAGTTGTTGAAGAGGATGTCTTTTTCCCATTGTTTATTTATGGTTCCTTTATCATATAGTAATTGACCATATATGTGTCGCTTTATATCTTGGCTGTCTATTCTGTTCCATTGAACTGTGAGTCTGTTCTTGTGCCAGTACCAAATTGTTTTGATTACTGTGGCTTTGTAGTAGAGCTTGAAGTCAGGAAGCATAAGCCCCCCGTTTTTTTTTCTTTCTCAGGATTGCTTTGGCTATTCAGGGTCTTTTGTGGTTCCATATGAATTTTAGAACTATTCGTTCTAGTTAAATAAAGAATGCTGTTTGTATTTTGATAGGGTTGAATTGAATCTTTAAATTGCTTTGAGCAGGATGGCCATTTTGACAATATTACTTCTTCCTATCCATGAGCATATGATGGATTGGTGTCTTAATTTTTCTCATGAGTGTCTTATAGTTTTCAGAGTACAGATACTTCACCTCCTTGGTTTGGTTTATTCCTAGGTATTTTATTCTTTTTGATGCAATTGTAAATGGAGTTGTTTTCTTGATTTCTCTTTCTGCTAGTTTGTTGTTAGTGTACAGGAATGCAACAGATCTGTGTATTAACTTTGTGTTCTGCAACTTTGCTGAATTCTGTTATTAGTACTAGTAGATTTTAGTGGAGTCTTTAGGATTTTCTATGTATAATATCACATCATCTGCAAATAGTGACAGTTTAACTTCTTCCTTACCAATTTGGGTGCCTTATCTCTGTGTTATCTGATTGCCATGGCTAGGACCTCCAGTACTATGTTGAATAAAAGCAGGGAGAGTGGGCATCCTTGTCTCGTTCCTGATCTTAGAAGAAAAGCTTTCAGTTTTTCTCTATTAAGTATGATGTTGGCTGTGGGTTTTTCATATATGGCCTTTATTATGTTGAGGTACATACCCTCTATACTTATTTTGCAAAGAGTTTTTATTATGAATGGATGTTGAATTTTGTCAAATGCTTTTTCATCATCTATTGAGATGATCGTGTGTTGGTTTCTTTTTATAATTTCAATCTTTTTTTAATGTCTTCTTTTGTTCATACATTATTTTCCTGATTTCCTTTAGTTCTTTTTCCATGCTTTTCTTTAGTTCTCTGAGCATAATCAAAATGCTCTTTTAAAGTCTTTGTTTAGTAATTCTGATGCTCATGTTTCTGCAATGATGATTTCTTCTATTTTATTTTCTTCTTTTCAATGGGCCTTGTGTTTTTATTTCTTTTTATGCCTTATAATTTGTTTTTGTTTTTGAAAATTGGAGTTCTGATAAAAAAACAACCATCTCTTGCAATCTCTGCAGACTGGCTCTGTACTGGGAAAGTCCATTACTAGTTAGATGGACTTTTCTTACAAGCCTTGGTATTACCCCAAGGAAAAAGCTTAAGATGTACTCAGTTTTTTTTTTTTTAACCATACTTATTATTTGGGACTGTGTGTAGATTTTTTGTTTCCCCTGAATATATAGATTCTTTTAAATGCCTTATTCCCAAAGAGTTTCACCCCAGCTTCCCCTTAAGGCTTTTGATCATCTATTGTACTCCTCCTACATCTTTTGGCCCAGGCATCTGCAGGTCTATACTTCCCCTACTGCTTTTCTGAGCAGTGTCCACTGGTTTCTGTTGCTTTCCAGCCTGAGATCGGAGTTATGCTACTTCTCTGCACCTGATCTCTGAGCTAGGCAAAACAGAGACCAGTCGTTCACACAGCCTCTGGACAGGTTGGAATATTGCAAACAGTGTCTAATTTAATCCCTCCAGTTTAAGGTATGAAATTGAGAAGTGGTCTGGAGCCTTTGCCAGACCAAGATCAGATTGCATCAGGAAGGAGATGAAGCAAGGAAGAGCAAAAATCCCATGAAATTTCCTATTGCTTTGAATGTTGCTCTTTAGATTCAGCTTTTGTTTGGCTGCTGAAGAACTTTGTTTCCCAGAACTCCTATAAGGTTATTTTAGCTAGCTTTTTACTAATTTTTCATATATTAATGGAGGAATAAGAACATGGAGCTCCATAGTATGCTATTTTGCTTGAATGTTTTTTTATTATGTATTTTAAAATCTTAATTATGCCGTCTATACATATACTATATCGCTCTACTTTGTCATCTATAAGTGATATTATTTTATATTAAACAGGACAGGACCAAGTGCAATGGCTCATGGCAGACCTCCAGAAATCTCTCTCTAATTTTGTCCTTGATCCATTAAACAATATGCTTCTAAGACCAGTTAGGTACTGAGTTAGAAATCCCCCTAACCCTGATGTCTAGGTCCTCCTTTTTTACTTTTGTTAGTCTTTGCTTTAATTTAGATAATGATGTTTTATGAATGGCTCTGATCTACTAATCTTGTAACTCAATTAAAAATAAAGTTAATTTGTTTCCCCTTACTCTCAGGATTATTTCTTGCCACCTAGTGATCACCAATTTCTTTGACATATGCTCTTAAACTATATATTTGATGATCTTTTTCATTTTACCATCAATTTCAACTCTTGAATTTCCTCCCCAAACCTCTTCCCCAAGTATCCTCCATGTCATTCATGGCAACTCATGTTTCTAACTGTTCATTCCAAAAAATTTGAGTCATTCTTGACTCTTATATTTCTCTAACACCTCACATCCATTCTATCAGTCTGCTCTTCCATAGCTGTTTCAAGCACTAGGTTAAACACGGTAAGATTTGTTAAAGTTTTCAATAATTTCTGCTTTACCTATAGGTTCTTTTATAGGAGATCAAAGTCAAGTAAGACAGTATCCCTTACCTTTTTCACAAAGTTCTTTAACAAGTGAACATTTCCTCAGTCTTTATAAGACATGATTATCTCTATTACACTCTTCTCTTTGATTACACTACACTAAAAATTTGCTGAATATTTCTTTTTTGGTGAACAAAAGTAGTACTTAATGCCATATAATCCCACAAATAAGTACATTTATAACAAAGGAATTTATAAAATTTCATTTCAAATCACGTATTTTAAATTGTAGGTAACTGCGGACAAAACGGATTTCTGGCAGTGTGTAAGATTAGCTGATCTTCACTATTTCAAGATAGTGCTTCTATTTTGTTTGTTATAAAAATAGAGCATGTATTTATTTTTAACCACATTGACAAAACCAGTAATCCACGTTGAGCAAGGGCTCTTAGTTTTCTACTGGTACAGAGGTTTGAAATTAACTAGTGGAAACTAGTAGTCCTGAGATTCTTTGTGAAGAAGAGTCTGCATTTCACAAGATATGAGGAAAAGTCAGGACAATAACTGCATTGGAGGAAGTCAAATATAACTTCCAGGAGGAAGATCTATAGTGTGATAGTTGCTGTTTTTTTGCTAAGACATGAGTGACAATGGGATAAATGGGAGAAATGATCACATAAGTTATTATAATAGTAAGCTTAGAAGGACAGTTGTAGCAGAACCTTTAGTTTTGACTTTACCAAAACATGATAGTAATTGATAATATAAAGTAAGCAGGGAGTCTTAGTTAAGCAATTTAAGTAAAAGTGTATATGACCTAGACAGAAGTCATATAGTGTGGAGGTAAGAACTCAAGCTTTTTTGTTGTTGTTATCATTACATGTACATGTATTATCTACAATTACTTGAAGAACATTATGTTTACTAAGGACGCCCTTCACCAAGTCCCCCCCACAAACCCCATTACAGTCACTGTCCATCAGTGTAAGATGTTGTAGAATCACTGCTTGACTTCTCTGTGCTGCACAGACCTCCCCATTCCTCACCCCCACATTATACATGATAATCATAATATCCCCTTTCTTTTTCCCCACCCTTATACCTCCCTACCCTCCCATTATCCCCAGTCCATTTCCCTTTGGTAACTATTAGTCCCTTCTTGGGTTCTGTGATTCTGCTGCTGTTTTGTTCCTTCAGTTTTTCTTTGTTCTTATACTCCACATATGAGTGAAATCATTTGGTACTTGTCTTTCTCCGCCTGGCTTATTTCACTGAGCATAATACCCTCTAGCTCCATCCATGTTGTTGCAAATGGTAGGATTTGTTTTCTTCTTATGGCTAAATAGTATTCCATTGTGTATATATACCACACCTTCTTTATCCATTCATCTACTGATGGACACTTAGGTGCTTCCATTTCTTGGCTATTGTAAATAATGCTGCGATAAACATAGGGGTGCATCTGTCTTTTCCAAACTGGGCTGCTGCATTCTTAGGGTAAATTCCTAGAAGTGGAATTCCTGGGTCAAATGGTAAGTCTATTTTGAGCAATTTGAGGAACCTCCATAGTGCTTTCCACAATGGTTGAACTAATTTACATTCCCACCAGCAGTGTAGGAGGGTTCCCCTTTCTCTACAACCTTGCCAACATTTTTTGTTGTTTGTCTTTTGGATAGTAGCTATCCTTACTGGTGTCAGGTGATATCTCATTGTGGTTTTAATTTGCATTTCACTGATAACAAGCGATGTGTCTGTTGGCCATCTGAATTTCTTCTTTGGAGAACTGTCTGCTTATCTCCTCTGCCCATTTTTTAATTGGATTATTTGTTTTTTGTTTGTTGAGGTGCGTGAGCTCTTTATATATTTTGGATGTCAAGCATTTATCGGATCTGTCATTTATGAATATATTCTCCCATACTGTAGGGAACCTTTTTATTCTATTGATGGTGTCCTTTGCTGTACAGAAGCTTTTCAGATTGATGTAGTCCCACTTGTTCATTTTTGCTTTTGTTTTCCTTGCCCAGGGAGATATGTTCATAAAGAAGTCACTCATGTTTATGTCAAAGAGATTTTTGCCTATGTTTTTTTCTAAGAGTTTTATGGTTTCGTGACTTACATTCAGGCCTTTGAATTTAGAATTTACTCTTGTATGTGGGGTTAGACTGTGATCCAGTTTCATTCTCTTAAATGTAGCTGTCCAGTTTTGTCAGCACCATCTGTTGAAGAGACTGTCATTTCCCCATTCAATGTCCATGGCTCCTTTATCGCATATTAATTGACCATATATGTTTGGGTTGATGTCTGGAGTCTCTCTTCTGTTCCACTGGTCTGTGTCTCTGTTCTTGTGCCAGTACCAAAATGTCTTGATTACTATGGTTTTGTAGTAGAGCTTGAAGTTGGGGAGTGATATCCCCCCACTTTATTCTTCCTTCTCAGGATTGCTTTGGCTACTTGGGGTGTTTGGTGTTTCCATATGAATTTTTGAACTATTTGTTCCAGTTCGTTGAAGAATGTTGCTGGTAATTTGATAGGGATTGCATCAAATCTGTATGTTGCTTTATGCAGGATGGCCATTTTGACGATATTAATTCTTCCTAGCCAAGAGCATGGGATGAGTTTCCATCTGTTAGTGACCTCTTTAATTTCTCTTAAGAGTGTCTCATAGTTTTCAGGGTATAGGTCTTTCACTTCTTTGGTTAGGTTTATTCCTAGGCATTTTATTCTTTTTGATGCAATTGTGAATGGAATTGTTTTCCTGATTTCTTTTTCTATTGGTTCATTGTTAGTGTATAGGAAAGCTACAGATTTCTGTGTGTTGATTTTGTATCCTGCAACTTTGCTGTATTCCAACATCAATTCTAGTAGTTTTGGAGTGGAGCTTTTAGGGTTTTTTATGGACAATATCATGTCATCTGCAAACAGTGACAGTTTGACTTCTTCTTTACCAATCTGGATTCCTTGTATTTCTTTGTTTTGTCTAATTGCCATAGCTGGGACCTCCAGTACTATGTTAAATAACAGTGGGGAGAGTGGGCATCCCTGTCTTGTACCCGATCTCAGAGGGAAAGGTTTCAGCTTCTCGCTGTTCAGTATGATATTAGCTCTGGTTTATCATATATGGCCTTTATTATGTTGAGGTACTTGCCCTCTATACCCATTTTGTGGAGAGTTTTTGTCATGAATGGATGTTGAATTTTGTTGAATACTTTTTCAGCATCTATGGAGATGATCATGTGGTTTTTGTCCTTTCTGTTGATGTGGTGGACGATGTTGATGGATTTTCGAATGTTGTACCATCCTTGCTTCCCTGGTATGAATCCCACTTGGTCATGGTGTATGATCCTTTTGATATATTTTTGAATTCGTTTTGCTAATATTTTGTTGAGTATTTTTGCATCTATGTTCATCAGGGACATTGGTCTGTAGTTTTCTTTTTTTGTGGGGTCTTTGCCTGGTTTTGGTAATAGGGTGATGTTGGCTTTATTGAATGAGTTTGGGAGTATCCCCTCCTCTTCTAGTTTCTAGCTGTGGGTCGGCTGGGAGAACGTACATTCTTGCTGGTTTGTGGCCTCCCTCTCCTGGGAGAACAACGACCTCTAGTGGCTTGTGCTGGGCAGGTGCCTGCAGACGGGGCTTCTGATTCTTGCCCGGCTGCTATGGAGTTTAGCTCCGCGGATGCTGTGGGTGTGGCCATCCTCAGTCTGCTGCTCCAATATGGTGGAGCCTCGTCAGAGAGGAGACAGGCGGTAGGCTGTTTATTGCTGTGAGGGGCCTCTGAGCTGTGCTGCTGCCCAGGGGGTTAGGGTGCCCAGTCTTCCCTGGGATTCCCAGCTGCTAGGCTAAGTGTCCCAGGATGCTTCCGTCCAGCTGTTGGGTACCTGTCCCTTTAAGACTTTCAAGAAGCACTCGCTTTTCTTTGTCCCAGGTGTGCCAGTCGCGGGGTCCTGCTCACAGGTCTTACTGTCCTGTTTCCTTAGTATCCAGCACCCCATGCACTGTGTATCTGTGCTCTGGTGCGGATGGCTAGGGCTGCGTGTTTTGCAGTCCTGGACTACCTCTCCCTCCCCGCTCCGACTCCTCTCCTCCTGCCGGGAGCTGGGTTGAGGGGCGCTCGGGTTCCGCCAGGCCCCAGCTTGTATCTTACCCCCTTCGCGATACGCTGAGTTCTCGCAGATGTTGATGTAGTCTGGCTGTTGTCCTGTGTTTTCTGGTCTCTCTCTTAGGACTAGTTGTATTTGTTGTATTTTCAAAAATATATATGGTTTTGGGAGGAGATTTCCGCTGCTCTACTGAAGCTGCCATCTTGGCTCCTCCCCTGAGAGCTCAAGCTTTTGCAACAAACTATCTGGGTTCAAATGCTCAAAAAATTTAGTTACTAATTTAATTTCTATTTTTCAGACAAGAGAAGTGATCCTTAGAAAATTTAGGCTAAAAAATGAAGTTTCCAAGGCCTTATTGACAGAGGCAAGCCAGATCTTAGAATCAGGGACTTTTGAGTTAAAGCTAATACCATGATACCAATATTTGATTTTCCAAACATACCACATACTTTCATATCTCCACGCTTTTATTGATGTTGTTTATTCTATCTGTCATATTCTTTACCAGGCTTCTTTTTTTTTCCACTTTTTGCTCTCTTTATTCTTCTATACATGTGTCTCATTTTATTTTATTTTTAAATATAACAACCACATATATTTAAGAAATACAAAATGAGTTCTTGATATACACAGAGATAAATTGCTGTAGTAAAGGTAATTAACATAATCATCTTCTCACACATTTACCGCTTTTTTATACGTTGAGAGTGCCTGAAATCTATTATCAGAAATTTCCAATATACAATACATACAATATGATTAACTATAGTAAAAAAAAAATTTCTAAGAATAAAGTTAACAAAAGAGGTGAAAGATCTGTACACCGAAAACTGTAAAGCATTCATGAAAAATAATTAAATATGACAAACATAAAAGGAAGGATAGCCCATATGCATGGACTGGAATAATTAATGTTGTTAAAATATCCATACTGTTGAAAGAAATATACAGATTCATTGCAATCCCTCTAAAAATTTCAATGGCATCTTCCACAGAAAGAAAATAAACAATTCTAAAATTCATATAGAACCACAAAACATCCTGGAAAACCAAAGCCATCTTGAGAAAGAACAAACTAAGAGACGTCATACTTTCTGATTTCAAATTATGTTTCAACTATTAAGTACAACCATTTCATCACAAGCCCATGAATGTATGTTAGTCAAAATAAATAAAAGAGTCACCACATTTTGATAGTGGGCCTAGCTTTCATTTATTAGCCTTGGGAATCTAGGGCAAGATCCTTCAATTTTCTCATATATAAAATAATATGGCAATTATCTCTATTACAGCTATCATCAGCCTTTTAAAAATATTCTACAGTTGTTGAAAAGAACTTAGAATTATGGTCAATATGTATGTCAGTAGATCTTGCAATCTATAAAGCACTATCTAAATATAAGGTATTATTATTGTTTTTCTTAACATTTTGAAGGTAATATCCAGGAAGCCATCTGTGCCATCAAAGGCATTCTTTTCTCTGAGAGAGAATATTTGATTGGATAGAGCATTACTCTGACCCTGTTTGGCCATCCATATGTTCTTGTTTTATAGAACATCACTTCATATGAAGGACATTTTTCCATTTTTACTAAGCTTAATTTAAAAAATCCTTACATTACTTAAACCATTGGAAACTATGCAAAATCAAGGTTAGAAAGGCAAAGGGCTCTTTAGAATACACAAACTATAATATAAAATATGTGCCATGTTTATACAAAAAAAGTAAAAAAAGAAAAGGACTTGAGGAAACTCTCTGGATATCTGGATAATCTGTGCCACACTGATACCATTGTTTGAAATACCTATGGAATTGGGTTAAATATTTACTTATCTGTGTATTTTTTCCACTTCACTGTTCTCACATAGACACAGAAATAAAAAATATTTCCATACTTATTTAGGTTGGTTTTTTGAAATTTCACAATTGTTCATGTTTTCATAGTTTACATGATACAAAGTGTGTAAAGCTGCTAGTTATATTAAGTTAGGCAAATATAATTCTGCCTGTTGAAATCAGATTAAGAGAGTTCACGCACATGTTTACCTTGTATGTCAGACTAGAATAGAATGTCATATTACAATTCTGAATCTGCTTGCATTCACTCATCCTCTGCTACATGAAATTTGGCTGGAAACAGCAAATAATGGTAGGTTTCAGATCTGTCTTACTGTTTCCAAATTTGGAATAAGAAACTATATATGATGGTGCCAATATTATATGTCCATATGAAAAACATAAAATTTAAACTTTCTCTCCAATACTTCCTGGAAATGCTTTTGGTTCACTCAGTAGAGTTTAAAGTGATGCTTGTGAATTCATACAACTTTTCTGCCTGAGGAGAGACATAAATTGATTGATTTACATATTAAATATATCTTACTAAGATGCTCACACCTGCAATATTTCATCTCATTTACAGGGTCACTTTTGTTACAGCTAGTCATTAAATGGAAAATATGAAACAAAAGTCCACATAAGTTGAATATCTCAAACAAAAAATAATGTAAAATATAAGAAGTAAGTAGTCATCTTAATTGTGGACATAATAAAAGAAAATGTAAAGCAAACAAAACACAAAGCTTTAAAGGAATTTCAGAGTTTTATATTAACAGTTACAATAAATCCAAACTCTTTAAAATGTGTTAAATATTAGACTTAATTATTATCTGTGTAACATGATTCAGTCCTTCTTTGTCCTTTGGAAAACAAAAGAAAAAGGAAGTATGTTCTAGATTTTTTTTCATGGTTTTTGTAATCTAAAAATATAGTTATTTCTGTTAACAGTGTGACTTGAAGATTGCTTTAGCAATCAGAAAGTATTTAAAAATATAGTTATCTACAACTCCACAAATGTAAAAATACAGTGACTATGTGAAAGTCAACTATTTTTTTCTACAGATAACACTAAATACTTTAGAACCATGAACTATGAAGTAATGTTCAGTAATCTTCAGTAATCTGAGAATTTATTGCTATTAATGGTATTGCCATAGAGCAAGAACTCATGTTATATGATGTTATATAATTTGTCTTAAGGGTTTAGAGACTAAGAATATTCTAATTTGAAAGGGTTATGAATAATGAATAATAAATTTTTCCTTTATCTGGTTTTTTGAAGGAATACAATATATTCATGGGAAGAAATATGATTTTTTAATTTGTACAATGCTTTAAGCACCAAGCAGCACCAAACTTGACAAGACCATCTAGTTTATATTAGTAAGCTTATGAAGTCAAATCATGTGAAGACTGAGACTAGTTAAAGATTTTAATAGTTTGGAATCTGGACAATACTTAGCAGTGGGGTACTGCCCTATATAATTACCATTTTATTTTATGTCAGTTTTGACCCCACCCTGTATTGTATTTCAGTGCTATTTGAAACTGCAAAGAATCAGTCATTGTTTTCCTAACATTTGGTTTTACTCTTTTGAACAGTTTCACATACTTATTTAGAACCCAAGTTTACCCAGGAGGTATCAATACTAAAATAACTACGTCACAGTATCCCATATTTTGAGGACTGAAGTTTGTGTACAAGTTTTTCTTATTGCAAAGTCCATAGGTTCTAAGTTCTCTTTTATCAAGGGTTATCAAATATAGCTGAACAATTATACTTTTGTGGCATGCAGACAGGGGTTTAATTACTAGCTCTGCTTCATATCAATTGAGCAATCAGGAGCAGGGTAATTATTTTTTGGGTCAAAGATGATGATTAATAACATTTACCTCATAAAATTTATTATTATGAGGATCACATAATGCAATACATATATGTATGGCTGACTTAATGGCTGGCCTAAATTAGGAATTCTTTCACATATTAGTATTTTCCTTCCAACTTCTTGCCTGCCTTCCTCAACATACCAAATCTCTTGAAGAACTAAGAGGTCTGGTTATTTTCCTACTATTATGGTATATAATAGCTGACTAATGGAGAAGGCAAGTGTTTAGTTATCAAGATATGCAGATTATTTTGTCACTAGTTGTATTAATGACAGAGTACTTACCTTTGATGCTTTCCCTGTTGCTTCCAGAGGAAAATTAATTTCTTTAACAAAGTTTCTAAATGAGTTTCTACCTGTATATTATCTATCTATCTATCTATCTATCTATCTATCTATCTATCTATCTATCTATCTATCTATCTATCTATCTGTCATCTATCTATATCATCTATCTATCATTTACCTATCATCTATACTGAGCAAAGTTGTATGGCAATTCAGAATAAGGGACAACTTTGTAAAGGTCTCAAATTAAAAACTTTTTACTCCTCAATATATAGTTCCACCAAGAAATGAATGAATTAAAACCTAATTTCAAAATATTTCAGTTGGCATCTACAATTATTTTGGAGTGATTTTAAGGGCTGTTTCATATACAATTTTTGAAAGACATTGAACAGTTAATAAATTACATCTTCATTTTTGCTTGAAGTCAGTTTGTTCATGGGTAAAATTGAATCTTGAATTTTAAAAATGTGAGGCAGAATTATAATATACACTGACAGCCAAAAATTACATCCTATGTGTCAGCAGTAATAAGAAATGAAATGTTAAAGACAACATAAACTAATATATACCATCTCAACATTTTCACTATACTTACCTCAGAAACAAAGATTTGTAAATCTGTACTTAGCTAATGAAAGAAATGATCCCATAACACTGTCTTATTTTATTAAATGTAAAATGGCAATAGATTACATTATTATGTTGCTTCCTGTCCTTCAAGACAATGTAATCATGGAACTTCTGTAGATTTCAAAGGGTGATATGAGTAAAAGATGGTAGGATAGGCATAGAATAGATATCTCCATTCCCAAGGGAGAAATTAGAATGAAGAAACAAAGGGTTTCAAGCAAGTACAAAACCTAAAAGGGCAAATTCCATTAGATTTTGATTCCTGAGAAATATTATCCATGACTTGATGCTCAGTCCTCTGAGCCTGCTGTGGTGGAAGTCCCACCCTCGTGGCTCAATGAGGTTCCATCAGCCCCAGCTTCTGCATTCATGGCTCCGCACTTGGAGCCACTCTTCTTCATTTCATCCTGTCTCTGTCCATTTCAGTTCAATCTGGCAATTTTTCTCCTAGGATAAAATTCTCAAAAACTTGTCTTTCATGGATATCAAGGGGATCCACCCCACTAAGCACAAAGTTCTCCAGAGATCCTTCTTTGAAAACCCCATCTCTCTATTCATGGCTGTTGCTGCTGTGGGTTATTGGATCCATAAGTCCCCTAAGGTAAATGCCTAAACTCCTTTGCAAATGTTTGTCCAGACACAATCTTGGTTCTCTTACCAGAGCACACTATCTGGCTGGGCTGGTAACTTTCCAAATCATCAAGTGCTGGTTCCTTTCTACTAAGTAATTCCTTCCTTGATTTATTTCTTTCCTCTCATATTTCCCTATAAGTAGCAAGGGGAAACTAGGTTGCACTTCACACACTTTGTTTGTTTTCTGCTAATTATCAGAGTTCATTGCATACAAGTTCTAATTACCACCCAACAGTAGAACATAATTCAGACAAGTTCTCTGCCACTTTATAATAAGGATCACCTTTCCTCCAGCGTCCAATAACAGATTCCTCATTTCCATCTGAGACCTCAAACAGAAGTACTTTTTTTTGATATCGTTAATGTACAGTTACTTGAAAAACATGGTTACTAGAGTCCTCCTATTATAAAGACCCCCTGCATATGCCATTACAGTCACTGTCCATCAGCATAGTAAGATGCTATGGAATCATTACTTGTCTTCTCTGTTATACTGCCTTTCTTGCGTCCCACCCTCCACCCCCACTACATTATGTGTGCTAATCATAATGCCTCTTTTTCCCCCTTATCCCTCCCTTCCAACCCATCCTCCCCAGTCCCTTTCTCTTTAGTAACTGGTAGTCCATTCTTGGGTTTTGTGAGTCTGCTGATGTTTTGCTCCTTCAGTTTTTTCTTTGTTCTTATATTCCACAAATGAGTGAAATCATATAATACATGTCTTTCTCCGCCTGGCTTATTTCACTGAGCATAACACCCTCTAGCTCCATCCATGTTGTTACAAATGGTAGGATTTGTTTTCTTCTTATGGCTGAATAGTATTCCATTTTGTATATGTACCACATATTCTTTGTCCATTCATCTACTGATGGACACTTAGGTTGCTTCCATTTCTTGGCTATTGTAAATAGTGCTGCAATAAACGTAGGGGTACATATGTCTTTTTTGAAACTGGGCTGCTGCATTTTTAGGGTAAATTCCTAGAAGTGGAATTCCTGGGTCAAATGGTACGTCTATTTTGAGATTTTTGAGGAACCTCAATAGTGCTTTCCACAATGGTTGAACTAATTTACATTCCCACCAGCAGTGTAGGGGGGTTCCCCTTTCTCCACAACCTCGCCAACATGTGTTGTTGTTTGTCTTTTGGATGGTGGTGATCCTTACAGGTGTGAGGTGATATCTCATTGTGGTTTCAATTTGCATTTCTCTGATAGTTAGCGATGTGGAGCATCTTTTCATGTGCCTGTTGGTGATGAATTTCTTCTTTGGAGAAGTGTTTGTTCAGCTCCTCTGACCATTTTTTAATTGGCTTATTTGCTTTTTGTTTGTTGAGGTGCATGAACTCTTTATATATAATTTGGATGTCAACCCTTTATCGGATATGTCATTTATGAATATATTCTCCCATACTGTAAGATGTTATTTTGTTCTACTGATGGTATCCTTTGCTGCACAGAAGCTTTTTAGTTTGATATAGTCCCACTTGTTCATTTTTGCTTTTGTTTCCTTTGCCCGGGGAGATATGTTCATGAAGAAGTTGCTAATGTTTATGTCAAGAGATTTTTGCCTATATTTTTTTCTAAGAGTTTTATGATTTCATGAGTTACATTCTGGTCTTTGATCCATTTTGAGTTTACTTTTGTGTATGGGGTTAGACAATAACCCAGTTTCATTGTCTAACATGGAACTCTGCAGTTTTGCCAACACCAGCTGTTGAAGAGGCTGTCATTTCCCCAATGTATACCCAAATCTCCTTTATCATATATTAATTGACCATGTATGGTTGGGTTTATATCTGGGTTCTCTATTCTGTTCCACTGGTCTATGGGTCTGTTCTTGTACCAGTACCAAATTGTCTTGATTACTGTGGCTTTGTAGTAGAGCTAGAAGTTGGGGAGCATAATTCCCCCCATTTTATTCTTCCTTCTCAGGATTGCTTTGGCTATTCGGGGTCTTTTGTTGTTCCATATGAATTTTAGAACTATTTGCTCTAGTTCATTGAAGAATGCTGAAGGTATTTTGATAGGGATTACATTGAATCTGTAGATTGCTTTAGGCAGGGTGGCCATTTTGACAATATTAATTCTTCCTAGCCAAGAACATGGGATGAGTTTCCATTTGTTAGTCTTCTCTTTAATTTCTCTTAAGAGTGTGTTGTAGTTTTCAGGGTATAGGTCTTTCACTTCACTGGTTAGGTTTATTCCATTATTTTATTGTTTTTGGTGCAATTGTGAATGGAGTTGTTTTCCTGATTTCTCTTTCTGCTTGTTCATCCTTAGTGTATAGGAATGCAGCAGATTTCTGTGTATTAATTTTCCATCCCACAACTTTGCTGAATTCAGATATTAGATCTCGTAGTTTTAGAGTGGATTCTTTAGGGATTTTTATGTATGATATCGTGTCATCTGCAAACAGGGACAGATTAACTTCTTCCTTGCCTATCTGTATGCCTTTTATTTGTTTGTGTTGTCTTATTGCCATGGCTAGGATCTCCAGAACTATGTTGAATAAAAGTGGTGAGAGTGGGAATCCTTGTCTTGTTACCAATCTTGGGTGAAAAGCTTTCAGCTTCTCGCTGTTAAGTATAATGTTGGCTGTGTGTTTGTCACATATGACCTTTATTATGTTGAGGTACCTTTCCTCTATACCCTTTTTGTTGAGAGTTTTTATCATGAATGGATGTTGAATTTTGTCAAAAGCTTTTTCAGCATCTATGGAGATGATCATGTGGTTTTTGTCCTTCTTTTTGTTGATGTGGTGGATGATGATGATGGATTTTCGAATGTTGTTCCATCCTTGCATCCCTGCGATGAATCCCACTTGATCATGATGGATCATCTTTTTGATATATTTTTGAATTTGGTCTGCTAATATTTTGTTGAGTATTTTTGCATCTATGTTCATCAGCAATATTGGTCTATAATTTTCTTTTACTGTGGTGTCTTTCCCCAGTTTTGGTATTAGAGTGATGTTGGCCTCGTAGAATGAATTTGGGAGTATTCCCCCCTCTTCTAATTTTTAGAAAACTTTAATGAGGATGGGTATTAGGTCTTCACTAAATGTTTGATAAAATTCAGCAGTGAAACCGTCTGGTCCAGGATTTTGTTCTTAGGTAGTTTTCTGATTACCAGTTCAATTTCTTTGCTGGTAACTGGTGTATTCAGATTTTCTGTTTCTTCCTTGGTCTGCTTTGGAAGGTTGTATTTTTCTAGAAAGTTGTCCATTTCTTCTAGGTTATCCAGGTTTCTACCATATAATTTTTCATAGTATTCTCTCATAATTCTTTGTATATCTGTGGTGTCTGTAGTGATTTTTCCTTTCTCATTTCTGATTCTGTTTATGAGTGCAGACTCTCTTTTTTTCTTGATACATCTGGCTAAGGGTTTTTATATTTTGTTTCTTTTCTCGAAGAACCAGCTCTTGCTTTCATTGATTCTATTGTTTTATTCTTCTCAATTTTATTTATTTCTGCTTTAATATTTTTTATGTCCCTCCTTCTTCTGACTTTGGTCCTCATTTGTTCTTCCTCTTCTAGTTTCCTTTATTGTGAGTTTAGATTGTTCGTTTGGGATTGTTCTTCCTTCCTGAGGTAAGCCTGTATTGCAATATATTTCTCTCTTAGCACGGCCTTTGCTGCATCCCACAGATTTTGTGTTGTTGAGTTATTGTTTTCAGTTTTCTCCATATATTGCTTGATTTCTGTTTTTGTTTGGTCACTGATGCATTGATTATTTGGGAGCATGTTATTAAGCCTCCATGTGTTTGTGAGCTTTTTCATTTTCTTTGTGTAATTTATTTCTAGTTTTATACCTTTGTGATCTGAGAAGCTGGTTGGTACAATTTCAATATTTTTGAATATACTGAGGTTCTTTCTGTGGCCTAGTATATGATCAATTCTTTAAAATCTTCCATGTGCACTTGAAAAGAATGTGTATCCTGTTGCTTTTGGATGGAGTGTTCTGTAGATGTCCGTTAGTTCCATCTGTCCTAATATGTTGTTCAGAGCCTCTGTCTCTTTACTTATTTTCTGTCTGGTTGATCTGTCCTTTGGAGTGAGTGGTATGTTGAAGTCTCCTAAAATGAATGCATTGCATTCTATTTCCCCCTTTAATTCTGTTAGTATTTGTTTCACATGTGTAGGTGATCCTGTGTTGGGTGCATAGATGTTTATAATAGTTATATCCTCTTGTTGGGCTGACCCTTTTATCATTATGTAATGTCCTTTTTGTCTTGTTTCTTTCTTTGTTTTGAAGACTGTTTCATCTGGTACAAGTACTGGAACTCCTGCTTTTTTCTCACTATTAGTTGCATGAAATATCTTTTTCCATCCCTTAACTTTCAGTCTGTGTATGTCTTTGGGTTTGAAGTGACTCTCTTGTAGGCATCTCATAGACAGGTCTTGTTTTTTTATCCAGTCACTAGCTCTATGTCTTTTTATTGGTGCATTCAGACCATCTACATTTATGGTGATTATCTGTAGGTATGTACTTATGTCCATTGCAGGCCTTAGATTCGTGGTTACCAAAGGTTTAAGGGTAATTCCTTTACTATCCAACATTCTAATTTAACTCACTTAATATTGTATGACAAACACAACCTAAAGTTTCTTTTTTATCCCTCCTTTTTCTTCTTCTTCCTTTCATTTTATGTTATGCATCATATTATGTTCTATTTTTCTATCCCTTGGGTGACATCTATTTAGCCTTTGGAATACTTCCATCTATAAGAGTTCCTCCAAAATGCACTGTAGAGGTGGTTTTTGGGAGGTCAATTCTCTCAGCTTTTGCTTATCTGAAAATTGTTTAATCTGTCCTTCAAATTCAAATGATAACCTTACTGGGTAGAGTATTCTTGGTTTTAGACCCTTCTGCTTCATTGCGTTAAATATATCATGCCACTCTCTTCTGGCATGTAAGGTTTCTCTTGAGAAATCTGATGATAGCCTGATGGATTTTCCTTTGTATATGATCTTTTTTCTCTCTCTACCTACTTTTAAAAGTCTGTCCTTATCCTTGATCTTTGCCATTTTAATTATTATATGTCTTGATGTTTTCCTTGTGTCCCTTGTGTTGGGAGATCTGTGTACCTCCATGGCTTGGGAGATTATCTCCTTCCCCCGATTGGAGAAGTTTTCAGCAATTACCTCCTCAATGACACTTTCTATCCCTTTTTCTCTCTTTTCTTCTTCTGGTACCCCTATAATGCAAATATTGTTTTGTTTGGGTTGGTCACACAGTTCTTTCAATGTTCTTTCATTCTTAGAGATTCTTTTTACTCTCTGTGCCTCAGCTTCTTTGTATTCCTCTTCTCTAATTTCTATTCTATTTGCTGTTTCTTCTACTACATCTAATATGCTTTTAAATCCCTCCATTGTATATGTCATTTCAGGTATGGAATTTCTTAATGTTTGAATCTCTGTCTTAAATGCCTTCCTGAGTTCTTGAATATTTTTCTGTACCTCCATAAGCATGTTTATAATTTTTATTTTGAACTCTCTTTTCAGAAGAATGGTTGGTTCAGTTTCATTTGGCCCTTTTTCTGGGGTTTGTCATGTTTTGGTCTGAACCATGTTCTTTTGACATTTCATATTTCTGTGTGTTGCCCACTAGTGCCCAGAAGCTCCAGTCTCTGTAGCTTCTCAGCCCCTAGAGTGAGGTTGGGGGTCGTAGGGGAGCAGAGCTGGTACCTGGGTGGAGGAAAGATCTGTTTTCTGATTCCTGTCTGTAGTGCCTGTCTCTAGTGTCAGAGCCAGTGGGCTGAGCACACAGGTGTAACCCTCTGTGCTTTGCATCTGTAGTTGTAGGTGCGCCTCCCTCTGGCTGGCCTGGCACCTGCACAGTGACTGCCGGTTTGCGAACTGTTGCCAGCAGACCAAGAGGCAGTGCAGCAGGCTGTGTGTCACAGTGGGGACCCTCAGAGCTGAGTAGGCCGCCAGGGGGATGGAGCACCTGAAACTCCTCAAAGTTCCCAACCAGCTGGGCCAACTGCACGCAGACAGCCTTGTCCGGCTCTTCCTTCTCCAGTGCAGCAATCTCTGTGCAAACCCTGCGCCTTTAGCAGCCTTCTCGCTGTTAGGAAGCCTCTCAGACCAACTGCCTTTCCTTTGACACAGAGTGGTCGGATGTGGATCCCGTCCTCCACAAATGGCCAGAATCTCAGTCTCTCAAGCACTCCACCTGTCCCAGCTCCCCAACTTCCAGAGCACCATACAATGTAGGTTTCTGCTTGCAAAGCAGATCTCTAGGGCCAGGTGTTCAGCAGTTCCAAGCTTCCACCCACTCCCTGCTCCATTTCTCTTCCTCCTGCCAGTGAGCTGGGGTGGGGGATGGGCTTGTATCCCACCAAATTAAGGATTTTGTATGTTATCCTGTTTTGTGAGGTCTGCTCTGTTCGTGAGGTCTGTATGAAGTCTGGTGCAGCCTTCTTTCTTATTGCTGTTTTCGGATTAGTTGAATTAATTAACTATATTTTCATACTATTTGTGGTTTTGGGAGGAGTTCTCCATCTCACCTCTCATGCTGCCATCTTGAATCCAACAGAAGTACTTTTAACACTCATATTTCCAGCACCATGATTATATATGTATAATATTATATGTATATATTAAACTTTATGTATGTATTTTATATGGATAAAAAATATACTTTGTTTATATATATACAATTCCCTGTGACATTAGATGCTTTCCCTACAGCTCTCTGATCTCTTGCCAGAATTACTGGTAATGTCCATATTTCTACCAACAATTAAGGATTTTCTATCAAATGCTTCAAAGTTCTTCCAACCTCTACCTATTGCTTAATTTCAAAGCCACCTCCACATTTTTAGGTGTTTGTTATAGCAACACCCCACTAACCAGTACCAAAATCTGTATTTGTTTCCCAGGGCTCCTGTAACCAAGTACCACACACTGGGAGGCTTAAAACAATAGCACATAACACAACCCAATTATGGAACCTAGAAGTCTAAAACTAATGTGCCAGCAGGGCCTTGCTCCCTCCAGAGCCTGCAAAGGGGGATCCTTCCTTGCCTATTCCAGCTACTGGTAGCCCCAGTGTTCCTTGGCATGTGGTTGCTTAAATCTAATCTCTGCTTCCGTCATCCTATGACCATCTTGTTTCTGACACTGTCATTTCTCACTAGGATACCAGTTATTTTGGATTAAGGGTCCATCCTCATCCAGTATGACTTCATCTTAATTTAGAGGCTCTAGGGATACATGTACTTTTAACTCATTCAGTATGTTGTTCTACATTGTTAGCAGCTTGCAGTTCCTTGTAGTTGTAGACTGAGGTCCCTGTTTTCTTTGCTGGCTGTCCATTGTAGGTAGTTGTCAGTAAATAGGCTACTCATATTCCTTGTCAGATTCATCCCCTCCAGCAACAGCATGTTGAAACTTCACGTTTCAAATTTCTGACTTCTTCCTCTGTCACTAGCCAGAGGAAACTGATTAAATCAGGTGCACCTTGATAATCTCTCTATTTTAATGTGCCATATGATATAATCATGGGAGTAAAATTCATTACACTTACAGTCTGAGGTATTGTGCAGTGTGTGCATATCAGGAGGCAATAAATCCTGTGGGCCACATTTGAGCTCTGCTTTAATTTAGCACCTGATATTTCATATTATTATTTGTTTAAAAAAAGGACTGATCAGAGAAAATGGATTCATTATATATTTTTTCTTTTGTAATGCCATTTTATTCTATCTTAAAAGAAATGTTGGCTACATAAAAGTAATGTATATTAATATATTATTATATGTAATGTATATATATAATCATTATTAAATGAATAACCATGAATAGATCTTGCAATGTAAAAACTAGAACCTCACCAATACCTTGCACATATTTCACTTGGATGCAATCTTTTGAAAGATTCTCTTTTAATTTAGAAAACATGGAGTCATAATTTGGTTTTAAGTATGCTATGGTGTACTTTTCATGTTCCTTGATGCCCCAGACAGCTGAGATTTGGAAACACTGGTATAAATTCTAAGTTCTGATCAGTTCATAGAAAGAAGACATTAGCTGGAAGAACTAGGGAAATTTTTATGGCAGGGCAAATAACTAATCTATTACTAAAAAAAGGGGTGATGAAAAGTGCTTTGAAATCAAGGAAAAGCCAGTGAGGAAAACTCACATGGAGGAAACACCTCGAGAAATGGTGGAGACTTTGGAATGAATATTTCATACTTGAAGGATAATGCGGAGATGTCCCAGAATATATTAGAGAGTTTGTGTCCGATAGTGTGGAGACAGATATGTAAAATATGAGTCAAATATGTAAAAATAGTTTGGGTCCATATTTTGAATACAATTAAATAGAAGCTGTAGAATTTGAAATTGTCTCAAAAACAAAGGGAGCCATTTTTGGTTTTTAATTATGCACAGGCTATAAACTCCATGAGAACAAGAGTCAATTTCTCTTTTCTTTATCACCATGTCTACAATATCTGGCACCTAGTAAGTCCTCAATGAATATTTGTTGAATGAACAAATTATAAGATGGGAAAATTAGCTTCAGGGAGATAATTTTTTAGGTCATTCCATGAATGACCTGGCCCAGAGTGGTAGCAGTGGGAATTGAAATTGAAATAAATATGATGAGCACAGCAGAAGACTGTGGTTGTCCAAGAGCATCTTAAGTATAGTGAGGTCAGCACTGAAGTAGGTGACTGCAGAGTTTACTTTGGGTGTAGAATTTTTATGTGCTATTATACAGGATGAAGTGGCTACTTGAGTAATTTGAGGTCCCAGTTATGATAAAAAGCAGATCAGTGGGGCTGAGGATTTGGATAATTTTTTTTGATAATTTTAATTTTTAAATGATTTCATTTGGAAATGTGAATGAGCCAGAGAAGTGTCATAATTCTTAGCAGACTGAAAAACATATTTCAGATTTTCCAAACAGTGGGCATTCTTTCCGTGCATTATGCACTGTGCCAATAAGCAGACTGCTTTGAGGATTGTTCTCATCTGTAAAGATGTTAATGGTAGTTACTTCAAAGGATTTTTATAAGGATTAAATGAGTTAATAAATACAAATAACTTAGTAGAGCACTTGACACATAAAAAGATTCTAGTATATTCTAGTATAATATAATTCTAGTATGTAATTCTAATATAATACTATATTCTAGTATAATTCGTGTTATTAATTTAATAGTAGCATCTGGTAGAACATTTATCTGATCAATTGTTACTAAAGCTCAACCAATATTATAGATTTTGGGACTCCTTAGGTATAGATGGGAATATTTCATACCCTTCTTTCACCCTTTCTGACCTCGGGTTGAATCTATATTGATTATTGTTGGCTGACCATGTATGGGGGAAAAATAAACAATTAGTGTCTTTTAAAATAGTGTCATCTTATAAACTATTTACTTGTGTTACTAAGGTATATTTGTTATTTGAAGTAAATTAGGCAATAAGCCATGGGGCTTTTATATTTCTGCCAACATTGAAATCTTCTGATTTCTCAAAATAAAAAAGAAATCTTCAAATGTCTTCAGTGACATATAAACCAATTGTTTAAGTTAAAATCTTTCTGTTAAAAAGATAATCTTTATGCTTTTATTTTCAGAAAGTGAGGCAAGATTAGGGATTAATTTGATAATGAAAATTTAGTAGAATGATTGTCCTGATTCATAATTTACCTGAATAAAGTTAAGTCATTATTTAAGTTATAGTTATAAAAATATCATGCAGTGTGATTCTTATAGATACTTACTGTAAATATTGAAAAAGTTTCAGCTATTGAATTCCTCCCCAAATATTGTTTTTGATTAAAGAGAAATAATATAGATTTAAAATGACATGAAGAAACACTTTGAATCTTGCCCTACTTTTCTGAGTGCTTTTTCTCAGCTGAGTAATGGGCATGATAATGGTACCAATTTCATAATTTTGTGAGGATTAAGTCAATTAATACATGTAAAATGCTTAAAATATGCTCGGTATGTATTAAATGGTTTATAAGTATTCTCTATTATTGCTGTTTTATTTTAGAAAATTATCACATGTAGGTGATTTTTTAAAAATGTCTCTCACTTTACATTATTTGTGTGTATGTGTGTACCAGTAGTACAAGAGGTTATTTCAGGATGCCATTTTTTGAGTTGAAGCTTGCCTTTAAAAAGCCACTTAAAACATAAATAAAATAAAATTTCTTATGTTGAAAACTGAATTTCTGTATTTCTTATGGACCTTACCGTTCTCTTTATTTATTCTAGCAACTGGAGACACTGGTTCCTTTTATACATTCCTTACTTTAGAAAACTCTTAAATAATATAACGCTACATAAAGATATTATTCATACGTGCCTATGGGTAATAAGAGAAGAGGTTACTTTTCCAAGGAGGCAATCATTCTCTTTAGTTGAATGGCAAGTGTTTTTATTTTAAATAATCTTATATCTTTTACTTGTGTATAAGAAGACCATTTACAGTTTTGACTGTAGGCTAAATGAAAGGTTATCCACATATCTTTATAGTGCAGATCAGATATTTAGAACCTTGTAATGATGATTGTGTCAAAAGATTGTGATAGGCTATAAGCTTCGATTTCTTATATATGATCAGTTTTACCATTGTACTTCAAAATAGTTACGCATGATTCCTGGGCAAATAAATGGCATTTGTCATTTATTATGTAGAGGTTGATTTTCTCTCTTAAATATCTTTTTTTTGTGAATAAGCATTCTCTTGCATGGTTTCTTTTCAGTTCTCCTGGTTCTGTTATATCCAGTTCTGCTCTTCCATGGATTTAGAATTTATTTCAGTCACAAGAATGTATTCATAATCCTAAAATATTTTATTTAAAATAATCCAATTAGCAATGTATTTATCATCAGAGAGGAATAGGTTCTTTGCTTGCAACTGAGAAATAGATTTACTTTAGTAATTTCAAGTAGGATATAATTATTGATAGTTGATAAAATTTTTAAGTCCTCTGTCACCCAGTCAGTGTTTAAAGCATTTAGTAATTTTTAAGTTTTGGTTTAAACATTTTTATTTTATAAAATACATAAAACAACTCAACATGTTATTTACAACTATAAATGTATTTAGTAATGATTCTCATTAAATTGTATAAAATACAAAGACAACATATACATATATATATAATTACATAAATTAAAACTACAATACAATATTACATGTATTTTTTAAATTCACACTAGGGCCATAGATTTTATATTTCAATATATTTTATATTTATCTTTAGTTATTGAACCTTTATTTTCCTTATTGCAGATTTCAGAATTATTACTGCTGTTAATTATTTATCATGACATGAATTTAGCAAATACAAGCTGTGGTTTATGTAAAACAGAAAAATTACTCTTAATGAAAAAACATCATTAGGGAACTTTATGTCATTAACAATGCATTTCCTAATATTGCTCGCATTTTAATTCCAGGTTTTCTCTCTTGTGTCTCAATTTACATTTTGTTTTAAAGTAGATAACTATGGGGTCTGTCAATCAAGATCATTTTTAAGTCGTATTTTTTGTTTTATGTACAGCACAAATAATTTGAATGATAACGCATTTCAGTAGGCTAAATAAGGAATTTTCAAAAAGTTTAGTAACCATGATTACCCTTAAATCAAGGGACTAAACTGCAAAAGGAAGTCTGTACTGTTGTGGTTGATGAGAATGTAGTACATGCTGAAATCAACTGATATGGGAAACTAAAGCTGAAATGGTTTTAGTTTATTCTTGTTCTGCCCATAAATTCCAGCCTAAACTTTTATCCAGGCTTGAAGATGCAGAAAAAGGAAGATCTAGGAGAAGAGATAGAAGGAAAGGGCCTGCTGCTGGGTTGATTTAGATTTAATCTCGGTAAAGTAGTTACAGACTCAAAAATAAAAATGGAGATTTTTTTTTTTTACTTCTTCACATCTCTTACTTCTCTGTTATCTCCTTAAGCACTAAGGCCAGATCATATGTGTCTCATAATGTTTTTCTATATAGCGGATATGTTTAGTTTGCTGTGGATATGTTTAGCTTGTTTTCATTATAGGTGATATCTTCAGATTGTTATGATGCTCTTCCTTGAGATGAAAATGTTTTGGTAAAGCATTTATTTGATATTTTAAATTCAATTCTAGAGCATTTTGAGTCATCCAGTTTTATTGCATTAGTCACAATACCGGGTAGAGCTGCTGGGTTAACAGAAGAAAATAACATTCATGTAAGATACTATTTTCGAAGAATAACCCTACACATTTAACTCTGTTTTATTAGATCTTCAAAACTATCCTTTGGAATATAAAAAATGTAGTATCCTATTTTAAAGAAGAAATTGAGACTTAGTGAGAGTAATAATGATATGAAGTAGGATTGAAACTAGAATTTTTATGTAATCTTATATATTGTTTCATCTGAATGACCAGAGGTCACTGACATTCCCTAGATCATTGACTGGCATATGTATGATGTGTCATATGTCCAAGGAATTTTACAAGCTATTGCATTATTTTCTGCAGCTTCATCTATTGCAATAGCTAGTATTTGAATTATTTTCCATAATTATCAGAAATAATACTGCTATACACTTATGAGATATTAGATTATGCTAAGTGAATCTATTTAGAAATGCTTTATAATGAAATAAACAGTTGATAACATATAACTTTGAAGTTAATTCTAATAGAGTCATGACACTGAATTTAAGAATGAGGGTATGTGGGAAGGGAATATGTGTAAGGGTATGCATGCAAATGTTTACACACATTGTTCACAGTTGTCAAATGAAGACTATATATTAATCTGCTTTGCTTATTTCAATGTAAACCTTGCTTATATCTATCTTGTTTCCCTTATTTTAATTCCTATAAACTCTACCACATTTTTTTTCTACATTCTTTGGTCTGATTATATTTAGTAAAACCCATACCATGCTCTTCTTTATTGATTTGATTTTTCATCAATGAAGAATCAATGACTGCCTTAAAACATAATTGTATCAAACTTAGAAAGTTTCCAAGTAGTCAGCAACGTTGCCTGAGGTTCCGACTATAGTCTTCTCTTCTCCAGTATCCCTCTATTGGCCATTAGTCTCTTGGTGCTACTTTTTTGTAAATAGATCTTATTCATATGTAACAGACACATCCTGTTTAACTCTTAACTTCAACCGTCTGGATTTACCATCAAGACCTTACAAGAATGCTAATGAAGCATAAGATGAATTTATTTGTAAAGGTTTTATTCGAAGTTTTAATAGGAAAAAAAATTAAAAGAAAGGTAAAGAAAAGTGAAATTAAAGTAATTTACTGGTCCAGGGTCACTTCAAACTGATTATGTATTTAATATTTTATTTTATTAAAATTATATGAAATAGCATAAACTGAATAAAATTGAGAAAAATTAAAATATGAAATTATTTATGCCATCAGCAAATTAATCATTTCTTCTGCTTGAAGTAATAAACATATCTCCTTGGAGTCACAAAATGCTCAGTCCTAATTATCACTTTGATAAATAATTCACTAATTTGATCAGTAAAGTAGTTCTTGTGAATTACTGTTACCTGACAGAATAGAAAAATTTCTTTGTCTCATTTGTAAGTTTGAATAGTAGAAAAATTATATTATTCTAAAGTTTTAAATGTATCAGCCAATAGCTGTTGTAAATTCCCATTATGACATACCTTTATTATGTCTGTTCTGTGGTTCCCCTTTCTAGTAAAAAATGATGAATCAATTTCAAGTAGAAATTTTGTTCAGTTTTGAGAAATCAAAAGTATTAGCTTTAATTGAACCAAAGGTATTGTTGAATAATGGCTACCCTATAAATGGCATCAAATATCCAAATAACTAAATTTCCTGTCTTTTCAAAAGCAATAACCATTGAAATTATAAATAGTTTAAAATTTTGATTCTGTTTTGACATATTCTCTTTAAAATTGAGTTGTCCCACCCAATGTTACTTAAATTTTCTTAGCCATACAGGTACATTAAAGTTTAAATATTAGTTTCCTCTTTTAATATGCCAGATTTGTTTCAGATATGGAAAACTGAAAGTAGATTGCCTTAGGCTTAATTTTTTTGTTCTGATTTAATGATACATTATTCCTCTTCCTCATCTTCATTTCATCTTCTGTAGATTTCCCTAAATTATGAATAATAATGAATTATAAAGAAGTGGTCAAGATGGTAAGTGTGCATCTTTTGTTACTTTAGAAATTCTACCTTGACCCTCCTACACCCCTCCATGTCTTAAATTGTTCCATATGCAAAACAAGAAACAAATGCAGAATTGTACCTTTGATTCCAAATTTCTTATTAGGATAAAATTATTAAAAATATTTTATTAACAATACTTCTCAGTTTTATTTAATAAATTTGGTCTCAGACTTGCGTGATCCTAACTTCTTTGGGCTCTCTCCATTTGAAATTATGTATGAAAATTCTTCCCATCTACTAAATGAAAATTTTACAAGTAACCATGAGATAGGTGAACAATGTTCCAAGTTAATATGAAGCAAATTGCTTTATTACCCAAGCACAAAACTTCATTAAAAAATAAAAGATATTTGCTGCTTCTCTTTGTTAGCACCAAAGTCAAGTTTAGATTTCCTTCCCAGGGCAAGAGATACAGGGTCATTAACTCTTCTTTCTAGAAAACTATATCTATGCCTTTAATCATTTAATTCATATCATTCAGAGAATTGACAGTGTATTTATTAAAAGTCAGAAAACAACCTTTGGAATTTTTTTGAATAACAGAAACTTATGAACTATACCAGGAATTATTCCAATACTTAAGCAAAATCTCTCTTTTTAATATTAGAGAACAAAATAATTGCTTTAGTTACTTATTTCATTCTTTAATATAGCCACTGGGAGAAAAAGTTGGAAAGTCACTAAATGCTGTACCATTTTCTGATACAAATAATTATACTCAGGTAATTACATTCATGTCTCTATAGAGGTGACTGACATAACAGGCCATAAAATACAGCAACTGACTGCTTGAAGACAAAGCCAGGTGAGCCAGGAAGTCAATGGTATGATGAACCATTCTCCCGTACACAATATACAAGCTTCATTCTAGCTAGACCAGTTCTTATTTTTTCCATGAATACCTCATCTCATTCTTATCTCTGTAACTTTGTTCATGTTATTCCTATCTCCAATAGTACTGTTTCTAACCCTGAACTTTTACCTATGTCTTCTGTTGCAAGTTGCACATTTTTGAAGGAGCTTTCCCTAAGTATTCTGATCTTTAAATATCCACCTTTTTTGAACTATTGATAGTAGTTTCAGTACACCCCATAATTCAGTATACAGTTTTATATTGCAACACTTTTTCTTATTATTTTACTAGTTAATCTAGCCTCATTAGCTTGGGGAGATATGTTTGAATATTTGTATTCTCAGCGTCTACCACAGTTCTAAAAAACAAAGTAACGAATAGTTATTGATATCTCCTAAATGAAATATTTCAATCTATATATCCTACCATGAAAACTGCTCACAAATTTTTTAATTTGGATCATTAGCATATGCTATTTTCCAAAATCACATACAAGGTTTTAGAGAATTTACGTACATAAACAATGAATCTTTCACTTTTATCAATGCATAGTATCTCTTTGCCTGACATTTGTAAGTTTGATAAATATTTGTTGAGCACTAAACTCTGTTGCAGATCTTGTATTGGAACTAAAAGAATAAACATATATATAGTAGCTATCCTAATACATTTTATGATTTAGTGGGGAAAAGAATTCATGGACTCCAGAAACTAGATCCATGAAACCTTAGGTATCCCTGGATCTCAGATCAGTTGTATGATACAGCAACTACAAAAGACATATTTACAGACTTAGGAAGAGAATACAGAGAGATTGCTGCCTCAGAAGTTAAAGTAGGAGATAATTAAAGACAGAGAATGTGGTCAGGGTGTCACATGCTGCAATGAGCTTAAGTGAAATAAGAAATGAAAATGAAATTGTCCATTGCATTTAGAAATTGAGCTACTACTGACAATCTTAGAGCAGTTTAATTGGAATGGCAAGAGCATAAACAAGACTGCAGTGATCTCAGAAATAAATGTTAAGTGGGAAAATGTTTCTTCCTGGGGAGGGAGATTAAAAGAAGGAGAAACATTAAACCACCACAACAAATGGTTTTCAGTGCAACATGTGCACTAAAATTAACCTAAAATTTTGTTACGTTCACTTCTGCCAAGTAGCATCCTGGAAGCATAATAAAATAAAGATATATTTCAGCAAGAAAAGGAGAGCAAAAATTGAATTCAACATGGTGTAGAAACAAAAGAAAACAAAAAAAGCTATGGTGTAATAATATGGCTCAAAGACCCTTTTCAGGGAAATTATGGGGATATACCAGATTATAACATCTATAAGAACAGGGCCGATGTGCACTTTCTGTTTGTATATGTATCCTGGAATCACTAGAACTGAGATTGCAAATGTTAATCCACATTAAATACTAGCTAAACTGCTTTGAGACAAGAGAACAGAATGCTTCAGAATGTATGAGAAAGACCAGGTTTTATGTTCTGGCTCCAGCACTTAGCAGACAAATAATGTAAACACTCTGGGCCATAGTTTCCTTCTCTGCAGATGGAGATAATGGTAGTATATTGTGAGCATTAAATGAGAAAATATGTATGAAATATTTATCCCAGTCACTTAATAAGCACTCAGTGAACGTTAGATAGTTATAGTAATGATAATAGTGTAAGATTCAATACTAAATTATTCTGTCAGTGTTTCAGGGAAGAAAACCCTGATCAATTTATACTCTATATGAAAACTTATGTTATCATCTAAGTGTGTGTACACCTAGTATATCTTGCCAGAAGCTTTCATTCTGTATCATGAATATCCAAACAGGATGCTAATGATTGTAAGAAAAATAGTAGCATTCAGAATCTTAATTAAATTATTGGATGTGATCTTGATTAGTTAAAACTGGATTGCTATGTTAAATCATAATACAGTTAAGGTTGATTACTTGATCTCTATTCCATACAGTCCTTTCAGAGTAAAAATTATCACTGACAAAAGTTAATTTTTAGAATCTTATCCTCAATATTATGGATATTTAATTACTACAGCTATGAAGAATCAACATCTTTCAATATTTTCACGTTTACAATATAAGTTCAGTCTACTTAGGAGTTGTTTTAGATGCATTATATTTCTGGAATATAATTCTATGGTCAAGGAACCTACTACCTATGTTATTGATGACTATGAAAACAGATAAAATTTTAAATGAGTCACCCAAACCTACCAGTCATAATGCAGAATGTATTTCAGCAAGGTGGTTAAGAACAAAAGTTTGAGCATAACATAGACCTGGGTTAGAGTATTGCTTCTTGTCCTCATTGTTTCTTACTTTCCTCATTTGTAAATTGTAGAAAATAATTATATCTTCATTAAATAAAATCCATTACATTGCTTACTCTGGTGCCTTCCACAGAGTAAAAATTCAATAAATATTAGTCATTATCATTATTTGAAAAAAATCTCACATCTCGTGATAAGCTTGTGATGTATCACTAGTGTCACATTTGTGTAGATATTGATTGACTCTAAAACATTATGGTAAAACCCTGATTTATATTATTCACTCTTGCATTAATCTTAGCTTTGGTGACTTGAATATTCTGCTGTGTTTTCTTATCTGATTTTGAATTGTAGATCTTGTGCTCAAAATTATTTCATTCAAACACATCAAAGATGTATTATACTTTCCATGGGAATTTAAGGAAGATACCTAGTTCAGTTCTGTTAAATTGTGTTGGTAACTATATCTTATCTTTTGCAAATGTAATCAACTTGATTTTTGGAGACATTAAAATACTGAATGTTATATTCAGTACCTAAGAAAACAGTGCTATCCATAAAGGTGAGGAATAAAGTAATCAACAGGCTAAACACTAAATTTTATAAATGTAACTGTGATTAAGTGTCCAGTATCTGTGGTGAATCTGTGTATGTATCAGCAAACAAATGTATCATATAGAACAGAGTGTACCTCTCTCCATCCCTGTGTCCCTCTCTCTATCAACTTTATATAAATACATATATAAATATATATTTAAATGTGTAATAAATATATCTATCTCTCTATATAATTTTTGCTTAAGGTTTGTAAAGGCACTAATTGGGTTTGGGTTCAAAGCATTTAACTCAGGAGGCAGTGAGAGCTGTAGTGTAATGGGACAAAGTTTCATTCTTGGGATCTGGTATTTGGTCCTCAGATATACAGCACATTTGAAATTGGGGTGTTGATTTTGTTTATCATATATGTCCCATGTGTAACCAGATATGAATGAAATGAGTTACTCTGTGCCGATTGAAAACCATTAAGTGGCTATTCAATGTTTTTTATTACTTTTTATTATCATGACCATCATTGGCTATGCACTTTTGAGGCATGCCAGTTTTGCTACAGAGCTTTTATTTTTCCCACATAAATACTGTCTGTGACATCAGAGGTCCAATAGTGAAAAACATCTTAAGGTAAATATCTGTGCTTGTGCGTTAGCTTTCTATTGCTGCTGTAACAAATGACCATGGATTAACTGGCTTTAACAACACAAATTTATCATCTTGTGGTTCTAGAGATAATAAGTCTGAAATAAGTTTTACTAGGGTAAAATCAAGGTTGTTGGTAGGGCTGTATTCCTGCTGGAGGCTCTAGGGGAGAATAAATTTCCTTACCTTTTCCATCTTCTAGGGACCACCCACATATCTTGGAATGTGGTCTCACATCATTCAGACCTCTTCTTCGGTAGTAGCCTTCCTGACTGTCTCTGACCCTCCTGCCTCCTTAAGCACCCTTGTGATTACACTGGGCCTACTCAGATAATCCAGAAGTTCTGTATCTCAAGATCACATTTTCAAAATCCATTTGCCATATAAGGAAACAAATGCACAGATTCCAGGGTTAGGATGTGGACATTTTGGGAGGCCATTATTCTGCCAACCAAGCTTATGTGTTTCCAGGGGATAAAAATGTAATGGTTTAATATGTGAATATCCTCTATTTAAATACTCATATTTTGATAATGTGAGGTGATTTTCTGGTCACTAGTTATACATGATAAGAAACGTATTTTAAGACACTGATGCTTTAAAATTTCAGTTGATTTTCATAATTACACCAGTTAAAAATGAAGCACTGATCCATAATTTAGTGTTGTTCATTGGTAGAAATGATACAAATATTTCTAATGATTTATTAATTAAACTTTAGCTCTTTGTTGCCATATATATTTTTAAGTAATTCATTGTTGTAGTCTTACACAAAGTGTATTTCAATAATTTGAGTTTTTCTTTTATTCAGTTTTCCTGAGATTGGGTTCTCTCAGTAGAACAAAACAATTTTGTCTCAGAATAGTAAAAAAAAATAAAAGTATATATGGAAGTACTCTTCTGTTTCAAGAGAATGAGAGACTTGTTTTTCACCTTCTTTTAAATGGCTAAAACTGGCTTATTTGTGGTTGTTCATCAGCTTTGAAGATCATTGCTGAGGCTAGGCCAACCCTCTCAAATATTTTTTTTTAGTGTTATCAGATGACATAAAAAAAAGACTGAAGTGTTCTTAGTCAACAGGGGACCACTCATTTGACTGAAACTCATCATTTTTACATTTCGAAATTTCATGTAAATTTTTCCATGTTTCTTTTATTCAGAGAGCAGATTCATATCTTAGTTCTACTACTTTATTATCATTATTTAATTTTACTTCCACTCTGGCTTGTCTAAAGAAGGGTTTAATTGGCTTAAGTGTATATACAAAAAAAATGAAATTTAAAAATAAGGGAGTAAGAACATCTGGACAAAGGAAAGATAAGCATAGAAAAGATAAGTAGTAAAGTTACAGAGAAAATCAGTTTAGTCAGTCTTGTCTAGTTCCTAAGTATACATAGTAAAATATGTCATAAAGTACAGTGAGAAACTTTTAACCTAAAAAGAAACTGGTAGCATAGGGATTAGAAAGCATGTCTTGTACATTTAAATTGCTGGGCAGGTACTTTTAAATAGGAATTATTATTAAAGGTTTCAGACCAATTACTCTTACATTTTTTCCTTTCATATTTTTACTTTTAGTCACATTAGAATACATTTTTCATATGAAAAATATTTTAATTTATCCCCTTTGCAAGTTATTGGGCATAGTTATTGTGTGTGGGGAGGAGAAGGAGATAGAAAATACTCATGATTCCCACTAGGCTTAATGGTTGTTACATATATGATTTGAAAATCCTTTATACTCTGGTTTAGGATTCTATTTTCCTTTTTGGGAATGACTTAGGACCAAAATAAGTAAATTGTTGTCTCTTGTGGTTTAGTCCTAGTCAACTTGGCACAGTTTGTACAATCAAAATCCAATAAAATATCAATTCAGAAATACCTTAGAAGGATTATTAACATTAGTTAGTCTCTTGTAGCAGATTTCTGCTCCTGCATCTACAGTCTATGAAACAAGATTCTGTAATAGAATTGTAACTTGTTCATTAGTCAGAGGGCTACTTATTTAAACTGTCAGCAATTACACAAATTTTCAAGTAAAGTTTAAGCCAATGATTAGTTATAGTTGAACTATATAAGTGAGAATCTATTATTGTGAGCTCAACTAGAATATTTTAATGATGTTTCTCATTTGGGGATTGGGCAAAAAACAATCATTTTCTTCCTCCAAATCATCCCTTTGTAATATAAGTTGAACATTTGAGAAAAATAGTAGGTAAGAGGTAAATTATTGCATGAACTTGCTTTGACTTACTAGGTCACTTCATCTAAGACTAAGACCAGAGGACTTTCCTTGAAAGCATATTAATGTGATGTCCACAAAAACAGACCTGCATATAATATAGTACCTTACTCTATCTATATAAAATAGGTAGTCTTGGAAAAAATCATATTGTTTCCCTGAGTAAATATCCCAACTTGGCATACCCTTTGTATTCCATCCCATGTATACCAAACTATGGCTCTGTTTCTGTTCAATCTCACTTTTCCATGAAGATTTTCAATTCCTCTAGTCTAGTCCACCACCCAGTTTAAGAAAGAAAAATTTAAAAACTATTGGAGTCACCCTCCCTTAAACCTCTTACTGAATATATTTACTCTGCCTCTTCCCACATTAAGTAACACTTATGCTGAATTAACATTTATTGTCACTAAGGAATTTTTATGCTTTTAGTATGTATATAAGCATCACTAATTAATTTTATAATATATTTTTTCCAAGGGTATTATGAAAAATTTCAACCATTCAACAAACTATAAAGAATTATACAATCAATATTTGTATATGCACCACCTAGATTATACCCTTGACATTTCACTTCACTTGTTTTCTCATTCCTCTAACCACAGTAGCATCATTTTTTGCATTTTGAAATTTCATGTAAATTTTTCCATGTTTCTTTTATTCAGAGAGCAGATTCATATCTTAGTTCTACTACTTTATTATCATTATTTAATTTTAATTCCACTCTGGCTTGTCTAAAGAAGGGTTTAATTGGCTTAAGTGTATATACAAAAAAAAATGAAATTGAAAAATAAGGAAGTAAGAACATCTGGGCACAGGAAAGATAAGCATAGAAAAGATAAGATGCTGTAAACAAAATATGTGCAATGAAGGCCTGTACACTTGCTAGCTGATGTTCACAAATTTGACTCTCAGTACTTTAACTGCCAAAGTGGAGAGGGAAGTACAGTTAGTTAAAAGACACATTTATTCATTTATTTAAGATGTATTCATTGAGCTCTATTAAGATACTTCCTTAAAAGTCTCAGTATACATAAAAATAAAAGCAAAGTCGTTTTTCAGGAGAAGCATAATTCTTCCTGGGACTGAGGCCAGAGAGAAATTTTTGAGGATCATCATAAAGAGAATACTGTGTAATGTAGTGAACATCACCCTCAGCAGCATTCTCACAGTAAATAGAATGATGAGTTTCAGAGGATAGTTTCTGATAATGTCCCCACTGTAGGTTGATTACCTAATGCCAAAGAGAAGCTCTGGAGAAGCAATTATTTAAGAAATAAAAATGATTTGGCCCCATGCACAGCTCTGTGGATGTCTAGTTTCCTCTAGGGATAGATCTTAAACTATAGTCATTTTTGCTATCACACAACTTATGGTGCCCTAAAAATCAGCATGTTTTTCAAAATTGTACAGTAAAAACCACAGGGCTCATAGGAAAAATGGGACTGGGGGAGAACATTCACTTTGTCAGTGACACGTTAAAAAACCTAATGATAGGAGCTTACTAAACATGGTAGCATAGTTTACATATGTTCAGTGTTTAAAATATAAAATACCTAAATACTATAATAAATATGGTACTTTACCTTGAAAAAGATCTGAAGTTTATTTGTGGAAGTGGATTTTAGAAGAGTTGCAGCTTGTGAGCTACTGTGAGGTAGTGAGGAGGGATCATCTATAATCAGATGGAAAGTTGTAGCATCACTTGTTGGGGGCTATGGCTCATTTTCTTCGGTTTGGCATCCTGTCCATGTTTCTCCATGTTTCAGAGCTCTTCAAACCCTTCCTGTAGCTCTAAAAAGGCATGAGTTTATAATAGATACTCATTTTACCAAAATTGAATATATGATCTAATGTGTAGCCCTCAATTAACTTATGTATCACTGCTGGGAATTAGTTTATGTATTTGTCATATGCATTCATGCCTTTGCATGACAGCTGAAGGCTTTGAAAATTGTAACTATGTGTGAAACTACTAAAGCAGCCTCCACTAGGATATAAAGAAGTCATATCTGTAAGATTTGGTGAACCTTATTTAAGGTCATTGTGCATACATAGTCCTTTCTCTTTTTAAGAAATTTATTCCCAGTTTTGTGCTTTTTGGTCTAGAATCCATATACTTCATAATCTTTTTACTTCCTCAATTTCTTTAAGCCTTGTTGTTACTGGCTTTGCAGCAGTACTTGAAGTTTTGCCAGCCTGTATAGTTTTTTCCATACTGACAAACAATTTTCTGATTCTCCAACATGAACTGGGTGTCCAACAGTTGAATTCAATTCTGACACTGTCTGGAGTTAGCATCAGATCCCACAAGACCTTCCCTGGCTCAGATGCCAGTAGCAAGTCTTGGGGCCCGCCCATACTTCTGACTGACCTGCTCTAAATTGGGGTTCCTACAACCTCCTCATCAAGTTTGACAATTTTCTAGAACAGCTCTCAAAACTCAAGAACACATTTTGTTTACATTTACTCATTTACTGTAAAGGATACCATTGAGGAACACTAAACAGAAAAAAATGTCCAGGGGAAGGTATTGGCCTGAGTGCTGTGCACCTTCCATTCCCTGTTAGGGCACACCACCCTCCCAACACTGATATGTTTACCAACCCAGAGGCTTCCCTAATCTCATTGTTCAAGAGTTTGTATAGATCACAATCTCCAGCCCTGAACACTTGGTCAATGATGGAAGCTGAAAGTTCCAACCCTTTAATCACTTGACCTTTCTGATGACATGCCTCATCCTGAGGCTAGGCACTCTAACTCACTTCATTAATATAAACTCAGTTGTGATCAAAAAGGGCTCATTATGAATAACAAAAACATTCCTATTAGTATATTCCAACATATTTAGGAGTCCAGTGCCAGGAACCATGGACAAAGACCAAATATGTTTTTTATTGTACCACACAGCCATAGACATTTCTGTTGTTTTGCACTTAGTCACTGATGGGCCACAAAGTGGATTCCTTTCTTTCTGCTTCAGAGACATCACGTGTTCTCTCATTTCTTTCTAAACACATTATGTCAAGCTTCTCCTCAATACCTAAAATTTTCCTTTGCATGTGCTGCTTGGTTTTATTGAACTATGATACTTCTACATACTGTGGAAGTTAATTTTTTAGTATAAAAATGTTCACAAATACAAAACATTATGGGATAATACACAGATGAAGTAATGTAGCTGGTACATTTTTGAAAGGTGTATGTGTATATTTTATGTATTTTTACACTGAACACAGTTTTCTCTGTTTACTGAGTTGTATTTAAGAATATAATTAAATGTGAAATTCTCTCTATGCTCAAATTGTTCCTTAATGTATCAATCATGTTAATACAAATTCATGTCTCCATAACAAATGTTATGGCAGAGCTGACTGTATCTTGAGGCATGGATGGGGCAGCACAGCATATTCTTCAGATAGTATTACCTAAATATGTACATTTTTCTCATCAAAGTTTTCTATAATATTGAGCAAAGAGTTCAAGATCATCTTCCATATTAAGTAACTGAGGTGTAGTTCTATATTAGTGTTTACATGAAGTACCACATGCTTTAACATGGGAAATCAGAGCTATGATTTAGGACCCAGCACCGTATCCTCTTTATCTGACAAAGAATTAACTATAGGATCAGTCTTCAGAAAAAAAAAAAGGTGAAAAGCACTAATTATTGATACTACTGCTATCCTTTAGGATTTTAAAATTTAATGTAGCTTATAATGCAATTTCAAAGACTTAAGAAAATATCTACTAAGTTTTTACAAAGTCCAGGACAAGAAGCTATTACCCAGTTAATCAAGCAACAAATGTCTGGAGTCCAAGTATAGGCAGTAAGTTTAAACTCTTTCAAGAAGCATATATCATACTTTCCATTTTTGTTTCCTTTTATCCCATTTATTTGCTGCTGTGGCTGCTACATTACGGCTGCTGTTGTCATGAGCATTTTTTTTTAATGTGTACGACCATTAGAAGTTCTCCCATAATTGACTAAGTGCAGCTTAGCTGTAAGATTCTTTACATGAAAACCACTGTGGAAATCTTTACCTTGGAAGATACCACGATATTATGGCTATATAATACTTTATCAGCTAGTATCCTATAGGAGAAAAATACTTTGAGAAGGTCCCTTGCTTTTTGGCATTGTGTAATATTAATAATAATGACTAACACTCAACGTCCCTGGGACTTTACCTACATTTTCTCTTACTACTAATTGGAAACTTATAGATAAATTCTATTGCCATCTGTGTTTTCCTGTGAATAAAATAGAGGTTAAATAAGTCCAAAGTAACAAAGTAATTGATGCAGCCTGGATGCAAATCCACATCTGTTTAGCTACAAAGCATAAGCTCAGACCCATCGCACTGAACTGGTTTTGTGTGAATTTTGATACACAGTTAAGGAATTTCTAGCTCTACAGAACTCTAAAAAATTTACTTTGTAGCTTGTCAAATTTTCTGAAATTATATCATACTGACTCATTCTTAGGGATCTCTTTCTTAACATTCATTTTAAAAATTCAAAAAAGTAGAATTATTGTATTACACTGAAGGAGTTGTCAGCCATGAACACTGAAATATAGGAAGAGAAGAGGGTAAAAATCGCTGAAGTTGATAGGTGCTGCTGCTAACTTTATGGACTTAATAGTTTACCTGCCCACCTCTGTCTACCTAGCACTGATTGCCAAATGTAAGAATAGTCCAGGATTGTTCACTGAAACTTGAGATTATATTTGTATTAATGTTTAATTAACAGCGGTATTTCTCCTGCCTTTTGTATTTAAATTTAACTGGTAAGTTTGTTGTAGGGTTATCTACTTTAACACAAGAGTATCAGTTTTGGCATACTGGATTTTGTTTACCAGCCACTTAAGTCATAAAAGTGATGCCACAGGAAAATAACCCTTACAATCTTTGTATTCAGGACTTAATTTGTCCTTAAAGTGGATCCTTTACTTTTTCTTATTTTTTATAAGTCTTTCATCTCAGTTCAGAGTCCCCATCCTTGTAAAACATGTCTTCCTGAACTTTCTTTCCATCTACTCTTGTAATTTTACTTATTTCTCTCACACATTAGCATACAGCAGTACCTAGATCTTTCTCTTTTTTCTTAACTTTTGTCAACTTAACCCTGACATACTCATTTAGTATATATCTATTACTACCCTGCTTGACATTCTCCAATGGCTTCCCATCTCAGTAGGAGTAAAAGCCAAAGTTCTATAAGGGTGTATACAAATTGAATATTCTGAATGTTGATCTTAATAAAGAAAACCAGAAGTGAAAAATAATCATATGTTATGTCTTCAATTATTTCAGTAATTATTTTATCCTTCTAATGTTTTTTTCTTGAAAAAAATTTCTTCAACAACAACAAAAGTAAACTTCCCACATAATTTACCTAAATAGGATGTTAATTGTGGAGCTTAGAATAATACATTTATATTCCCTAATAACACAGAACTTGCTGGAATCTTTCCTTTTTCTTTCCCTTCTAAAACTGGGAAAATGCAAACCTTTCAAGAGTAAAAAAAAGGTTCTACATGCCTTACGGCATCACTTATTCACACTGCTGATGATAAAGTTTGAATAGAAATTGAATTCCATTCTTTTTTTTAATTGAAGTATTGATATACAATCTTATGATGGTTTCACATAAATAACACAGTGGTTTCAACACTCATCCATATTATCAAGTCCTCACCCCATCTGTTGCGGTCACTGTCTATCAACATAGTAACATGTTAAGGAGTCAATAATTGTCTTCCTTGTGCTATACTTCCCCGTGACCTACCTATATTGTGAATGGGAATTGTAGTGCTGCCTAATCACCTTCTCCCACCCCACCCACTCTCCCCTTTGGTAACCACCCCCTTCTCAGTATCTGAGAGTCTACTGTTATTTTGCTCCTTCTCTTATGTTTTGTTTGTATAGTCCACAAATGAGTGAAATCATTTGATATTTGTTGTACTCCACCTGGCTTATTTCACTGAGCATAATACCCTCTAGATCCATCCATGTTTTGCAAATGGCAGGATTTGTTTTCTTTTTATGGCTCAATAATACACCATTGTGTATATGTACTACCTCTTCTTTATCCATTCATCTATTGGTGGATACTTAGATTGCTTCCATATATTAACTGTTGTAAACAGTGAAGCGATAAACATAGGGGTGCATATGTCTTTTCGAATCAGGGATCTTGTTATCTTGGGTAAATTCTTAGGAGTGTAATTACTGGGTCATATGCTATTTTTATTTTTAGTTTTTTGAGGAATCTTCATATTGCTTTTCACAATGGTTGAAACAATTTACATTCTCACCAATGTTGTAGGAGGGTTTCCCCTTTCTCCATGTCCTCACCAGCATTTGTTGTTTCTTGTCTTTTGGTTATTGGCCATCCTAACTGATGTCAGGTGGTCCATTGGGTCTTCATTGGTATTTCCCTGATAATTAGCAATGTGGAGCATCTTTTCATGTGCCTGTTGGTTATCTGTATTTCTTTCTGTTTAGATCATCTGCTCATTTTTTAATCAAGTTAGTTGTTTTCTGGGTGTTGAGGTATGTGAGTTATTTATATATTTTGGATGTTAACCCCTTATTGAATAAATCATTTATGAATATAGTCTCCCATACAATATGATGCCTTTTTTTTCTACTGATGGTGTCATTTGCTGTACAAAAGCGTTTTAGTTTTGATGTAGTCCCACTTTTTCATTTTTTATTTTGTTTCCACTGCCAGAGGAAATGTGTTCAGGAAAAAGTTGCTCATGTTTATATTCAAGAGATTTTTGCTTATGTTTTCTTCTAAGAGTTTTATGGTTTCATGACTTACATTCAGGTCTTTGATCCATTTCGACTTTACTTTTGTGTATCCAGTTTCATTCTCTTACATGTAGTTGTCCAGTTTTCCCAGAACCAGTTGTTGAGGGGACTGGTTTTCCCTATTGTGTATTTATGGTTCCTTTATCATATATTAATTGAACATCTGTGTGTGGGTTAATATCTGGGCTCTCTATTCTGTTCCATTGATCTGTGGATCTGTCCTTGTGCCAGTACCAACTTGTTTTGATTACTGTGGCTTTGTAGTAGAGCTTGAAGTTAGGGAGTGTAATTCCCCCAGATTTACTCTTTCTAAGGATTGCTTTGGCTATTCAGGGTCTTTTGTGGTTCCACATGAATTTTAGAACTATTTGTTCTAGTTAATTGAAGAATGCTGTTTATACTTTGATAGGGATCGCATTGAATCTGTAGATTACTTGGGGCAGGATGGTCTTTTTGATAGTATTTTTCCTATCCATGAGCATGGGATGTATTTCCATTTATTGATGTCTTCTTTAATTTCTGTCATCAGTGTCTTGTAGTTTCCAAGGTATTGGTCTTTCACCTTCTTGGTTAGGTTTATTTCTAGGTATTTTATTCTTTTTGATGCAATTGTGAATGGAATTGTTTTCCTGATTTCTCTTTCTGCAAATTCACTGTTAGTAGATAGGAATGTGACAGATTTCTGTGTATTAATTTTGTATCCTGCAACTTTGCTGAATTACAGGTATTAATTGTAATAGTTTTATGTGAAGTCTTTAGGGTTTTCTATGTATAATATCATGTCATCTGAAAACAGTGAAAATTTAACTTTTCATTACCAATCTGGATGCCTTTTATTTCTTTGTTTTGTCTGATTGCTAAGGCTAAGACATCCAGTACTATGTTGAATAAAAGTGATGAGATTGGGCATCCTTGTTTTGTTCCTGATATTAAAGGAAAAGCTTTCAGCTTTCCACTATTAAGTATGATGTTGGCTGTGGGTTTGTCATATATGGCCTTTATTATGTTGAGGTATGTACCCTGTATACCCATTTTGTTAAAAGTTTTTATCATGAATGGGTGTTGAATTTGGTCAAATGTTTTTTCAGCATCTATTGTGATGATTATGTCTTTTTTGTCCTTTTTTTAATGTGATGTTTGGTATTTATTGATTTATGAATATTGTAACATCCTTGGTTCCCTGGAATAAATCCCACTTGGTCATGGTGGATGATCTTTCTGATGTATTTTTTAATTCAGTTTTCTCATATTTTGTTGAGTATTTTTGCATTTATATTCATCAGGAATATCAGACTATAATTTTCTTTTCTTGTGGTATCTTTGTCTGGTTTTGGTATTAGAGTGATGCTGTCCTCATAGCATGAGATTGGAAGAAGTATTCCCTCCTCTTATACTTTTTGAAATAGAAGGATGTATATTAGCTCTTCTTTAAATGTTTGATAAAATTCAGTGTTGAAGCCACCAAATGTTTGATGAAATTCAGGGGTTTTGTTCTTAGGTAGTTTTTTGATTACCAATTCAATTTCATTGCTGGTAATTGGTCTGCTCAGATTTTCTGCATCTTCTTAGGTCCATCTTGGAAGGTTGTATTTTTCTAGAAATTTGTCCATTTCTTCTAGGTTATCCAGTTTTTTAGCATATAATTTTTCATAGTATTCCCTAATAATTCTTTATATTTCTCTGGTGTCCGTAGTGCTATTTCCTTTCTCACATCTGATTCTGTTTATGTGTTTACACTCTCTTTTTTTCTTGATAAGTCTGACTAGTGGTGTATTTATTTTGTTTATTTTCTCGAAGAACCAGCTTTGGTTTCACTGATTCTGTGTATTTTTTTATTCTTCTCAATTTTATTTATTCCTGTTTTGATCTTTATTATGTCCCTCTTTCTACTGACTTTGGGCCTCATTTGTTCTTCTTTTTCTAGTTTCTTTAATTGTGAGTTTACACTGTGCATTTGGAATTTTTCTTGTTTCTTGAGGTAAGCCTGTATTGCTATGTACTTTCCTATACTTTCCTATTAGAACTGCCTTCGCTGCATCCCACATGTTTTGGGCTATTGAGTTGTTATTTTCATTTGTCTACATATATTGCTTGATCTCTGTTCTTATTTGGTCATTGATCTATTGATTATTTAGGAGCATGTTGTTAAGCCTCCATGTGTTTGTGAGCTTTTTTGTTTTCTTTACATAATTTATTTCTAGTTTCTTATCTTTGTGGTCTGAAAAGCTGGTTGGTACAATTTCAGTCTTCTTGAATTTACTGAGGCTCTTTTTATGGCCTAGTATGTGATCTGTTATGGAAAACATTCCATGTACACTTGAGAAGCATATATATCCTGCTGCTTTTGGGTGGAGTGCTCTGTAGATGTCTGTTAGGTCCATCTATTCTAATGTACTGTTCAGTGCCTCTGTTTCCTTACTTATTTTCTGTCTATTGGTGTGAGTGGTGTGTTAAAGTCTCATAAAATGAATGTGTTCCATTCTATTTCCCCATGTAATTGTGTTAGTATTTGTTCACATATTTAGGTGTTCCTATATTGAGTGCATATGTATTCATAATTGTTATATACTCTTGTTCGAATGCCCCCTTTTCCATTATGTGATATCCTTCTTTGTGTTTTATTACTTTCTTTGTTTTGAAATCTATTTTGTCTTATATGAGTACTGCTACTGCTCTTTTCTCTCTATTATTTGCATGAAATATCTTCTTCTATCCCTTCACTTTTAATCTATGTATGTCATTGGGTCTGAAATGAGTCCCTTGTAGGCAGCATATAAGTGGTTCTTGCTTTTTTATCCACTCTGCCACTCTGTGTCTTGATTGGTGCACTCAGTCCATTTACATTTAAGGTGATTATCAGTAGATATGTAATTGCTGCCATTGTAGGCTTTAGATTTGTGGTTATAACAGTTCCTTACTATCTAATAGTTGATCTTAAATCATCGCTGATTACTCTATTTCAAACACAATGTAAAGGTACTTTTTTTTCTCCTCTCCTTCTACTTCTTCCTCTTCCACACTTTATACATTAAGTGTCACATTCTACACTCTGTGTATCCCTTGGCTAACTTTGTGAGTAGGATGTGTATTTGTATTTGCTTAGTAATTAATTGTTCTACTACTTTTACTGTAGGTTTATTTTCTCAGGTGACAGCTATTTAGCCTTAGGAGCATTTCCATCTAGAGCAGTCACTTTAAAATATCCTGTAAGGATGGTTTGGTGGTGGTGAATTCCCTCAACTTTTGCTTATCTGGAAATTGTTTAATCCCTTCCTCAAATTTAAGTGATAACTTTGCCAGGTAGAGTATTCTTGGTTAGAGGCCCTTCTGTTTCATTACATTAAATATATCATGTCACTGCCTTCTGGCCTGTAAGGTTTCTGCTAAGAAGTCTGCTGATAGCCTGATGGGGTTTCCTTTATAAATGACCTATTTTCTCTCTCTGGCTGCTTTCAATATTCTCTCCCTGTCCTTGATCTTTGCCATTTTAATTATTATGTGTCTGGGTGTTGTCTTCCTAGAATTCCCTGTGTTGAGAGATTTGTGTACTTCCATGACCTGAGTGACTATTTCCTTCTCCAGGTTGGGGAAGTCTTCAACAATTATTTCCTCAAAGAGTCTCTATTCCTTTGTCTCTCTTCTTCTTCTGGCACCCCTGTAATGCAAATATTATTCTGTTTGGATTGGTCACATAGTTCTCTTATTATTCTTTCATTTCTAAGATTCTTTTTTTTCTCTGTTCCTCAGCTTCTTTGTTTTCCTGCTCTCTAATTTCTATTTGATTTACCTCTACATCATCTAATCTACTTTTAGGAAGAGTTGTCTTTGTTGTATTTTCAAAAATATACGTGGTTTTGGGAGGAGATTTCCGCTGCTCTACTCATACCACCATCTTGGCTCCGCCCTTTAATCTACTTTTAAATCCCTCCATTTTATGTATCATTTCAGATACTGTATTCTTCATCTTGGAGTGGCTCTTCTCTCTCTTTGTTTAAGCCCTCCCTGTGATCTTGAATGCTTTCCTGTAAATCTGTGAGCATGTTTATGACTTTCATTTTGAAATTTTTATCAATAAGATTGGAGATTTCAGTTTCACTAAACACTCTTTCTGGTGTTTTTTCTTGTAATTTTTTTTGGACCAAATTCCTCTGCCTCTCCACTTTTTTAGTGTCTGCTATGAAATAATGACTTTGTGTAGGAGGAACCCTCTAGTGCCCAGAAGCTCAATTTCCTGTGCAGGAGCCCCTGCTGTTGGCATGCAATGAGTGTGGCACCTTTCTGTCTTTCTTGTACTGATCTAATTTCAGGTGGACTGTGTGTGCTGTCAGCTGATTACACAAGCAGGGAGAATACTCAGGGCTGTGCTGCTGGAGCTGCTGTGGGTAGAGCTACCCTCCCTCTGGCCTGCCATAATTGTGTGTGCCATAGGTAAGCAGAACCGGTCCCTGCCAGGAAGAAAGGGCTTGGCTGGGAGGGTTTCCTGCCTTCCTGGATGTAATGGCTGCCTCTATTGCCAGGTGAAGTGTACTGTGTACACAGGGAGAGGATTTGATACTGTGCCCCTTGGGCTGCCATGGGAGGGGCCACTGTCTGGCTGGCCTGCTGCAATGGTGGGGGCAGCAGGCAAGTGCGACAGGCACCTGCCAGGAGGAAGTAGCAGCAGGCTGCACATGCAGCAGGGAGCCTCAAGGCTGTGTTGCCAGCCAGGAGAATGTAGCATCTGAGGATCCTGAGAGTTCCCAACCTGCTGGGCTGAATGGGCTGGGAAGGTATTTTCCACTTACCCTGTCTTCTGAGCAGAGAGCTCTGTGTAATCTTTGCCCCTCTAGTGTCTCTCTCACTGCTGGGAAGTCCTTTAAACTGCCCATGTTTCTTTTGTTTCAGAGGGGCCAGTAGTGCAAACCTGTGCTCCACAAATGACTGGACTCTCAGCCTCTCCAAGTGTTCTGCTGTCTTTGATTTCCAGCCCCACTAATCTCCAGAGTACCATGAAACGTGGGTTCATGTTCCCAGAGCAGATCTCCAGGGCCAGGTCTTCAGCAGTCCTGGGCTTCTGCTTTCTCCCTGCTCTGCTCTTCTCCCATGTGGGCTGGGATCGGGGGAAGGCTTAGGTCCCAACAGATCATGGCTTTGCCAATCTACCCTTTTCTGTGAAGTCTTCTCTTCTTCCCCAGATGTAGGCAGTCTGTTCTGCAGTGTTCAGTTTGTTTTCAGATTTAATTATATTTGCTGTATTTTTGTGTTTTATGTGATTTCAGGAGGTTTCTGCTTCATTTCTTACTCCACCGTCTTTTTCCTTGGCCTTTTTTATGAATTCCATTCTATACAAAGCTGCATTCTATAAAAGCCTGTGGCCATGCAGTAATGAACATCATAGTAATATAAGCCTTCTGCTCATATTATGAAGTTTAAATTCATAATTTTAACAGTGTGTTATTATGCATTTTTATTTAATTTGCCTACCCTGCTAATTTACAACATAAAATACAATTACAGAAAAACAGTAAGAGGGGAAAAATAGTGGCAATCCCAACAGAGATATAAGGAGAGATTCCAATTTTACTGAAAAGAGGTAGCAATCCCACTGAGCATGGGAAACAGGAAAATATGCTTTAACTAGTAAACTTTACTAGGTCTTGCTTTTGCTATATGAGAAATGGCAAATTATGTTACTACTTTCTCTTAGTCCATTTAAGCTGTTCTAACAAAAATACCACAGACCGTGTAGGTTATAAGCAACAGAAATTAATTTTCCACAGTTATGGAGGCTGGAAGTCTGATATCAGGGCTCTAGTACGTTTAGGTGAGGGCCCTTTCCCAGGTTGTGTCCTCACATGGTAGAAGTGGTTAGTGAGCTCTGTAGGATTGCTTTCTTAAAAACACTAATCCCATTCATGAGAGTTTGACTTCCATGACATTATCACCTTCCAAAGGTCCCACCTTCTAACACTCTCACATTGGTCATAAGAATTCCAACATGTGAATTTTGGAAAGGCACAACCATTCAAACCATAGCATCCTTTGCTTAAAATCTTTCAGTGGCTTCCTATCTTAGTAAAGGTTAAAGCCAAAATCCTACAAGGTTCTCTGTAATCTGAATTCCTTACTTCCCTAACTTCTCAAACTTTGCTCACTCCACTCCATCAATATTGTCCTCCTCACTTCTTCTCCGTAAGTCAAGCTCAGGGCTGTTATATTTGCTTTTCCTTCTTGTAGGGATTATCTTTCCCTAGATATCCGTATGGTTCACTCCATTGTTTCCCGATTGTTACTCAAATGTCATCATCTCAGTGAATTCTTCTCTGTCCCATATGAAATAAACCCTATTCCTTCCTCTTTCCTGCTTCATTTTTTTCATAACACTTAACCACCTTCTTACATGCTACATAATTTTCTTATTTATTTTGTTTATATTCTATCTGCCCCCATAAGAATGTGAGCTCCATGAGGGCAGAAATTTTTTTTCTGTTTGTTCACTGCTTATAATAATGTCTCACACATAGTAGGTATTCATAAGTACTTGTAAATGAATGAATAAATAGTTGATAGTAACATAAAGGAAAACATCTCTCTGATCCACTTATAATGTGTGGATTGTCAGGCTGATCACAGTTAAATATATGCAATATTCTTAGAAAAAGCTCTGTACAAGCCATATCCCCTCTTTTGTTTCTGACTGAAACTTCCTTTTTACCTTTCTAAAACCAACATGATGCATATCTTCAAGCATATAGTCTGCATTTTACATTGGAGAACAAACTGGAATGTGTGAAAAGGAAAAGGTAAACTCATAAACATAAGTATATTTGAAAACCAGAACATAAATAGCATTTCAGTGCTCTTTGTTAGGATACAGTATTACAGGAAGCTGAATGTCAAAGAATAGAAGCTCTTCATTTCCTGTCATATAATACAACCCTAAAAATATGCTCTAAGTTTGAAAATTGAGGATTATTCATATTCTAAATGGCACTTCCAGGAAAACGTGCATATATTGGGGGTGGGTAGACAAGATAGGGGATGTCCTAAAAAATAGTAGAAGTCCATGAGATCTGATCTAAGATCAATGACTTTTATTCTTATAACTTCCAGTGTTGAATTTATATGAAATATTTATTCAGCAGTATATCATAAGCTGAAAGGGACTGGTAAGTACAGTAAATAATTAATTTACAACCTCTTTGAAAAAACCTAGCTTTTTAATCACAAGGCTGCTAAAGAATCCCTTAGCATAAAATAGTAAGTATCACTGCCAATGTGGGAAATGTGAATGTTCTTTTTAAAATAATTCCTCTACTATCACCCAGATTTTTACAGTAAAAGCTTGCTAATCCATCCTTGAAAATCAACTCACTCAATATCAATCACATATGCTAGAAAAGATTACAAAATGATCATGAGGGAAGAGAGATTATTGTCTGAATGTTGTGAATGAGTTGATTTAAACTATTATTAAAAGAAGTAAATGACTTAATTTTGGTTAAAATGTTTTTCTTGATAAAACTTTATTATACAACACATAATCAAAACATGCCCCATTTTCCCAACAGGCAGCTAGCACTCTAGCTAATGAGTGGCATCACCTGGACAAGTTGCAGTCCTGCTTGTTCCATATTTCTGAGGCTGGAAGAAGTCTGTTTGCACATTTGCTTGTTTGACAAGCAATAACAATGGGATATTTTCTGAAAAACGGAAGTACAAGCCACCTCTTAATAATTCATTTCTTTTGGTTATGGACTTTAATAGATATACAATAGTAAATCTTCTTAAAATAAAATGTAAAAGAAGATGTTAATTTAAAAATTATATACAGAATTACCTTCGTACTGTAATCTCTTCTTTATAACAAATATTTATTTTCTGAGTTTCTAAATCAGGAATTTAAACATCTCACATTAGTTAATCTACTGTACTATATAACAAAACTACACAATGCTCCAGATTACACTGATAAAGTTTGACAGAGCCAAGCTATATAGTTAGAGTACCTGGGCTGGAGCCATGGCAGGGAGTGGATTTTGAGAGATGTATTAATGATTATACTTTCAACATTTCTACATGCACTGGTCCAGAAAGATCAAGGACTACTCATTTATTCTTTTTATAAACACTTACTGATATGCACTGGAATCCAAAGTACAGCCATGCCTTCAAGGAACTCACTATTTTGTTGGAAAGCAGCATGTAACACAAATAACCTATACACATAGTAATATTTTCCTAAGTGTAATTATAGAGATATATTTTAGGTTTAATTGTGTTATAAAAGAAGGGCTGCTAAATTCTGCTTGTTTGGATCAGATAAATGTTCATAGTTGAAGGACCATTTGATCTGGATCTTGGAAGAGTGTCATAAAACTATTTGTATGGAAATTACAATGAATTTACTTTCCAAGTTTAGATAGGTACAGCATACTCTTTTTGTCACCAAAAAGACAGATAAACCCTCAGATCTAACACATTTCCCTCAAACATATTTTCCTTTAAATCTAATATTCCACCTTCCCCTTTGGACTCAATAGCAGACTTAACCTCTCACTGCACTGAGGAGATTTAGGCTATCAGACAAGATTCTGACTTTTTCCCTTCTTGCTTATTATGTTTCTCCATATCCATGTATTCTTTTCTTCCTCGTACTTCAAGTGGAAAGGGGTTCCTTTCTTTTCCACATGGCTAATTTCTCCTCTTTTGTTTCTTCTGTTTCTCTAACCTTCTTTATATCCTTTGCCAATAATATAAATCTTTCTAGCCATGAAGCTATTTTCTTTATAGCTAAGAGCCTCCAGAAGAGCAGTCTATACTTACTGCCTCTACTTACTGCCCATTGTCCCCAACATAGAACCACTGAATTCCCAACCAACCCTACCATGCCTTTGCAGCAGGTATTCCTAGATTTACCGGTGGGCTCGATATTTCCAAAGGCATTGGTCACTTTGCTTTCCTTTATATTATTACGTGTCTTTGATATTTGAGATTGTTAGACCACTGTCTCCTTGAGACTGTCCTCTCTCAGCTTCTGTGACATCCTTTTCTCCTGGTTTTCCTCTATCATTCTGGCTATTTTCTCTTACTGTTTTTACAGGTACTTCTGCCTAGGCACCCCTAAAATAATGATGATGTTCAGGGACCCATCATTGTCTCCTGCTCTTCAGATACCATGTTATCAAATTAATACTTAATTTGGGACAATCTGAGAGCATACTACACTTTACATTTAAAATAGATTTCTAAGAATGACAGTAATTATCATAGACTAATGAGCAAAAGTAACATAATTATTTCCTAAGACCTCCTCTCAAGTATTTTATCAAAGCAAGGGGAGTGGGTTAAATGTAATATGATTTTAAACCAAATACATGTCTTGGTTTAAGACATAACTGAAAAGATTCATTTTGTTTGATTGTGGAGATCTAATCAGGTTAGTAAAACGAGCCTAGCTTTGCAATGTTCTGATCTCATTTTCTAAAACCATCTTCAACTTCTTAATTCCTACTTCCTACTAATACATTATGTTTATTTAGGTTCCTTATAATCAGCATCGAATTTGGAAGGGATGAAAAATAGATAACAATTTAATATGATTTATTCAATGTAAAATAACTGATTTGCCTGTTGGTTTTGTGTTAGATTATTTACACTGAATTAATTTTCTCACAAAATTTTTGAATTATCTATTTACTTTAGTTTCCAGTCTAGAGAAGGCACAGAAAATAAAGTAATTCTCTGATTTAAAAGTCCCCAACTGGTGTCAACAAGTGGAAATAAAAGATAACATAAAAATGGAGTCAGCAACAACTTCTGCCTATTAGAAATTTACAAAGTACCAGTTTTCACATTAGCTATAGCCATTAACCTGTTCATCTTCTAGCTGACCACTAGTATACACTACCTTGTGCCTAGGAATTATACCATATAGTACATTTTGTTTTCTCCCAAAATAGCATAAAGCTTATTTTTTACTTATATCTAGCAATCTTTAAGATATGAACCAAGGGATGTGCTTAAGGAATAAATAGGCCTGCATCCATTGCTTTTAATTAAGATTTTTATATCATTATCTTCTTTTTTATTTCATTTATAACATTATCAAACATTTATTGATTAACTACCATGCCAAGTACTGTTTTCTGGTGAATACAAAGTTGAAAAAGGTAGAGTCTATAAACAAAGTTTTTATAGTTCAGTGGAGGAGAGAGATATGCTAACAACAATAAAAATTTTTAAAAATAGTAAAAATACAGTGGATGTTCCAAGGAAAGGAACTTGTTTTTATATCACAAGTTTAGATCAGGACAAACTTCACTGAAGGATTTTAAGCTGGACAATTACACTGTCAAATGGATATTGTATATATATTTATTTGATGGACAAATGAAGGTTGGATTGATAGGTACAAAATTGGATCTGGAAAACCATTTAGGAAATGATTGCAATCATCTAGACAAAAGAATATGAGGACCTGACCTAAGTATGTGGGATGGAGAAGAGAAGACATAAACAATGTGAAGAATGTTGACTCAGTTGGGTATATAGAGATTGAGGTTAAGCTATTTGAAATGATTCCTGTTTCCAACTTAACATAGTGAGAACATTAATCAGAATATGAGATATAGGAAAACATAGGTCTAAGGAAGTTGTAATGATGAAATTAACTTTGGACATTTTAATTTTCAGAAGCCTGTGGGACATCCAAGTGAAAATGTCCAGTTGAAGTTGGTTTTATTCATCTTAATCTCAGAAGCAAGATCTGGGAAGAGGGAGGATTATATATTTTGAGTTGTTATCATATGGATGGTAATTGAAGGACTGATAGTGAATGAATTTATCCAGCGATAGTATGTTGAATGAGAAAATGATTAAAGGTAAAACCTTAAAGAAAGTTTGCATTAAATAGAAAATAATAACAGTCAAGGAAAGAAAGCATGCCTCAAATATTAAAATGTAAGAAAAGAACCAGGATAATGTCTTATCAATGAAGCCTAACACAAGAGGCAGTTAAAGACAGAAAAAGTAGTTACTTGTGTCCAGTGTCATAGAACAATCTTATTCTGCACAAGATGGCTCCATAGTAAGAGTTGAAAAAGAATATTTGCAATTATTTTCTTCATTTCCAGCTCAGCTATCAAAAAGTGATGTTTGAAACAAAATATGTAATTAATTATTGCCCTTTCTGTATTCTTGGGAAATGATAATGCGGGGAGAACAAGCAAAAAGAAAGCAAGAAGGATTGGCTTGATTTACATTGATGTTTTATGTCAAACTAAGGAGCAATACACTAGTCATCCTTTGCCACATTGGGATGGCTTGTGGATTTAAATTTTGATGTTAACTCATTTATTACCAAGAGCTTCTAGCTTCCGAGGTGAATATGATATGACCCTTGTCTTCGAGAAACTTGTAGTTTAACAAAGAAAACAAAGGTAGATTTTTAACTCTGGTACAACAAAATGAAAAATACTAGAAGTATTACTTGCTTTGAGAATTTACTCTTTAGTTCTCTAGTTCTCCTTGATTTGAGCATTTAGATAGTAACATTTCTATTTTGTTTGAAACATCAATAATTCCAAAAAAGCAAAGCATATCATATTCATATGTATGTTTAGATGAGTTTTGGAATTTGTATCATGGATATTAATTTCTTGATATGTCAGCATGGGTTTCCTAATCTGTTACTCATTGTAAACACTTGATAATTTCATCTATATATGTACAGATAACAATAGCTTATGTGAATTTCTCCCCACTAAAAAAATATATCATTCCAAATTTAATAACTGTTTTGCTCTATACATGTGTTCTCTCCTCTGGAATTGGAATTCAGCACACCAAAACTTTTGATAGCACAAAAAATATATATGCATTATATACTTTTAAGCCTGAGAAGTAAAATAGACAACACATTATACTGGCATGTAAGCCAACAGAATAATATGATTAGCTTATATCAAAAGAATAAAAATAATAGCAATTTTCAAACTACATTGTTTTCCAACATAGGATCTCTGTAGTGTTTATGGTAGCAAAGTAGTATGTCTGAGGAGCTAGACCCCAAGCCCCGCCACTTCACAATCAGCTAGATACAAAGAATAATCATCGAACTATAATTTTCTCATAATTTATCTCACTTCTAAAGTCCAAATTTTTCTCTGTCTTAGGAGCCACAAACTAAAAGATCGATATTATAAGAAAAAGATAGGCTCATGTAGTGGAGAATACAGCCCATCTATGGCAATGAAAACCTGGAAGATTTAGAGAACTATTTAAATTTCAAGCCAAATGCCTTGATTAAAATATATTTTGTGAACTCGAATAAATTTTAACCGAGTACATTTTGGCTTGTTGTTTCTATAGCATTGGGTCTTTCTTTTCTAGCCTTGTAAATTAGATATTAATTAAACACTCATTTTCTATAGCTAGATTTTCTTTTCTCCTTCTGACATTTCTGGCAGCTATCTATTCCAGTTAGCTATCCACTTAATTATTTATCTGGAAAAATAATTTGAGCTTCATCTGTATTAGTTATAATTTATTTTCCTTTGGATATAATTTGGAACACAGTATTTCAAGGAGGAGGATACTTTTAATTATGCTAAGGACTAAAAAGTGGTTCTGTTTCTGCTTTGATCAACATACCTTTCCTTTGGAGTGTGGTTAATCAAAATTTTAATGGGAATTAATACCCATCCAGTGGGGCTTTTATGCAAAACCATCTACAACATAAACATGGGCCTGTCAGAAAGAAGTAAATCAATGAAATGAGGGTAAGATATATTCTGTATTTATAAATCAAGTCTAAAAGTGAAGTTGGGCATTGTCATCCCAGTATAAATAATTTTTTGTGGATAGTTGTGACTGAAATCAGTCACTGTTATTTATGACTGTAAATCTTTAGAAAGATCACTCTTTCATGTTCAGGTCACTGTATAAACATGAAAGGTTAAGCTGTGACTTTCCAGCCCAGAAGGATGCGAAGAAAAGAACCAGCTAGGATAGTGCATAGTAAGGAACACTATCACACTCTCCAGTCCTTTCTCATATCAACCCCTAGAAGGACTAGAAGCTGTGTCCTCTGAAGCTTTTAGAAGCTGTTCTTCTAAGCACTCAATAGAAGAGTTAGAAGGTGAGATTGGAATCAAATTATAAACTTATATGTAAGCTCTTAGGTCATACATGCCTACCACTCCAAGGGTCTATCACATATTTTTAACTGAAATTAATTTACCGTTTCATTTAAAAGCTGTAAACAACTGTATCTCTTCATACCAATTATGACAAGCTTAAGCTAACAATATTTCTTTTACTTACACATTCTTTAACATTATTTTACTTGTAAAGTTGGAATAGAAATAATGTGACAGCAAGGAATGTTAAATAATTCATTAACAAATAATACCCTGGAAATAATTATAAAACATATTATTCATCTTCTATATCGATGTATGTGTGTGTGAATGTATGTGTATGAAAATGAAACATTTAGTTGTTAAGTTAGAGTATCTACCTAACCTTTAATATTAAACAGATGGCTCACACTGTCTAGACAGTAGTTATTGAATAATCAATCATGCATAATCACAGAAATGGTTCAGTAACAATGCAAAGCAAATGTTAAAAATATTTACACAAATAGCTACTAAGATTGATTTTATAAAACTGATTTTTAAATCACTATATTGTGTTTCATATGTGTTTCAGGCTCAATTTTTACTTCAGTATATTTCTTCTTCTTTATATATTCCACCCACTGTTCTCTACAGTTAAGTATTACACTTAGTGGTTTACTTCACCTTAGTCAGGCTCTCTGTGTTGTCACTCTTCCTAAGTATCCCTTTCCTACTTTGCCTGTTTAACTTCTTCCTCTTTTAGCTCTCGACATAAGTGAAATTTTCTTGAGCAAATCTTCCCTGGGTTTCCTAACTAGATAAAATTCTTTTTTTTTAAAGAATGGTATTTATTTGTCAAACAAATTGCAAGGTATCATGTTCCCTAAACATTTTTCTTTTCATTTCGTTATCATTATTCTACATTTACATGAAGAACATTAGGTTTACTATACTCCCCCCTTCACCAAGTCCCCCCAACACACTGCATTAGAGTCACTGTCCATCAGCACAGCAAGATGCCATAGAATCACTACTTGTCTTCTCTGTGTTGTACATCCCTCCCTATGCCCCCCCACATTATACAAGCTAATCGTAAGGCCCCCTTTCTTTTTCACTGCCCTTATCCCTCCCTTCCCACCCATCCTCCCCAGTCCCTTTCCCTTTGGTAACTGTTAGTCCATTCTTGGGTTCCATGATTTTGCTGCTGTTTTGTTCCTTCAGTTTTTCTTTGTTCTTATACTCCACATATGAGTGAAATCATTTGGTACTTGTCTTACTCCACCTGGCTTATTTCACTGAGCATAATACCCTCTAGCTCCACCCATATTGTTGCAAATGGTAAGATTTGTTTTCTCCTTATGGTTGAATAATATTCCATTGTGTATATGTACAACATCTTCTTTATCCATTCATCTACTGATAGACACTTAGGTTGCTTCCATTTCTTGGCTATTGTAAATAGTGCTGCAATAAACATAGGGGTGCATCTGTCTTTTTCAAACTGGGCTACTGCATTCTTAGGGTAAATTCCTAGGAGTGGAATTCCTGGGTCAAATGGTATTTCTATTTTGAGCTTTTTGAGGAACCTCCATATTGCTTTCCACAATGGTTGAACTAATTTACATTACCACCAGGGTTCGTCTTTCTCCACAACCTCACCAACATTTGTTGTTGTTTGTCTTTTGGATGGTGGCGATCCTTACTGGTGTGAGGTGATATCTCATTGTGGTTTTGATTTTCATTTCTCTGATGACTAGTGATGTGGAGCATCTCTTCATGTGTCTGTTGGCCATCTGAATTTCTTCTTTGGAGAACTGTCTGCTCAGCTCCTCTGCCCATTTTTTAATTGGATTATTTGCTTTTTGTTTGTTGAGGTGCGTGAGCTCTTTATATATTTTGGATGTCAACCCTTTATCGGATCTGTCATTTATTAATATATTCTCCCATACTGTAGGGTACCTTTTTGTTCTATTGATGGTGTCCTTTGCTGTACAGAAGTTTTTCAGCTTGATATAGTCCCACTTGTTCATTTTTGCTTTTGTTTCCCTTGCCCGGGGAGATATGTTCATGAAGAAGTTGCTCATGTTTGTGTCCAAGAGATTTTTGCCTATGTTTTTTTCTAAGAGTTTTATGGTTTCATGACTTACATTCAGGTCTTTGATCCATTTTGAATTTACTTTTGTGTATGGGGTTAGACAGTGATCCAGTTTCATTCTCTTACATGTAGCTGTCCAGTTTTGCCAGCACCATCTGTTGAAGGGACTGTCATTTCCCCATTGTATGTCCATGGCTCCTTTATAGTATATTAATTGACCATATATGTTTGGGTTAATGTCTGGAGTCTCTAATCCATTCCACTGGTCTGTGGTTCTGTTCTTGTACCAGTACGAAACTGTCTTGATTACTGTGGCTTTGTAGTAGAGCTTGAAGTTGGGGAATGAGATCCCCCCTCTTTATTCTTCCTTTTCAGGATTGCTTTGGCTATTCGTGGTCTTTGTTGTTTCCGTATGAATTTTTGAACTATTTGTTCCAGTTCATTGAAGAATGTTGTTGGTAATTTGATAGGGATTGCATCAAATCTGTATATTGCTTTGGGCAGGATGGCCATTTTGACAATATTAATTCTTCCTAGCCAAGAGCATGGGATGAGTTTCCATTTGTTAGTGTCCACTTTAATTTCTCTTAAGAGTGTCTTGTAGTGTTCAGTGTAAAGGTCTTTCACTTCCTTGGTTAGGTTTATTCCTAAGTATTTTATTCTTTTTGATGCAATTGTGAATGGTATTGTTTTCCTGATTTCTCTTTCTATTAGTTCATTGTTAGTGTATAGGAAAGCCACAGATTTCTGTGTGTTAATTTTTGTATCCTGCAACTTTGCTGAATTCTGATATCAGTTCTAGTAGTTTTGGAGTGGAGTCTTTAGGGTTTTGTTATGTACAATATCATGTCATCTGCAAATAGTGACAGTTTAACTTCTTCTTTACCAATCTGGATTCCTTGTATTTCTTTGTTTTGTCTAATTGCCATGGCTAGGACCTCCAGTACTATGTTGAATAATGGTGGGGAGAGTGGGCATCCCTGTCTTGTTCCCGATATCTGAGGAAAAGCTTTCAGCTTCTCGCTGTTCAGTATGATGTTGGCTGTGGGTTTATCATATATGGCCTTTATTATGTTGAGGTACTTGCCCTCTATATCTATTTTGTTGAGAGTTTTTATCATGAATGGATGTTGAATTTTGTCGAATGCTTTTTCAGCATCTATGGAGATGGTCATGTGGTTTTTAGATAAAATTCTTATATGCTTCCATAGCACTATGTACCTCTCCTTTATATCAGTTTTCACAATTATAATTATATATTTATTGGCATGATAATTTTATTAATGTCATTTCCTCTCACAAGGCGATCTGCCTCATGAAGCAGTTTGTGCCTGTTTTGGCTTCCAATTGCTTATTCCTCCTTCTACTGTCAGAATGCATGAAATCAATGAGGTACTCAATAACTGCCCAATGAAGGAAGGAAATGAAAAGAATGAAGGGAGAGACGGTGAGAGGGAAGGGAAGAGGAAAGAAGTGATGGAGAGAGGGAGGAAAATGCCAAAATAAAATTTGTTCAACTGAAGTACAATTGAGCAGACTTCATTTTTCTTCTTTGATAATAGTCAAATAGTCACGATGTTTCTTTTCTTCTTTTAAATATGTTGTTGGTTAATCAACTGAAATCTGTAAGGCAGATCAGAGAGAACTCCTACCTAGAATCCACATTTGTTATTTTCTCCTTTTCTAATTGAGTATTTTTTATTTAAGGAATACTGTGTAAAGGATGATTATATACATACATACATACATACATATATATATGTGTGTGTGTCTGTGTCTGTGTGTGTGTATTCATTAAAAGATTATTTTTCTATAATTATGTTTGACCCATGTTCTCAAATATTCTCTCAGTTAACTAGAATCCAAATATTGAAAAAGGCCATCAGTTCTTTGCTTAGTTTGCAAACTACTAAGAATATACCTTCAAGGAATGCACTATAAACCAAATATTACAAATCTAGATTTTAAAAATCAGCCATGTCCTGCCATGTTCCTTATTTTGAGTATTAAAAATCAAACTACAGAGAGGAGCCAAGATGGTGGCATGAGTAGTTCAGTGCAAATCTCCTACCAAAAACATATATATTTTTGAAAATACAACAAATACAACTATTCCTGAAAGAGAGACCAGTGGATACAGTACAACAGCCAGGCTACATCTAGCTCTGTGAGGACTCAAAATCACACGAAGGGGGTAAAATATAAGCCACGGCCCAGAGGGACCTGAGTGCCACCCCCACTCCAGCTCCCCTGTGGGAAGAAAGGAGTTGGAGTGGGGAGGTAGTGAAAGCCCAGGACTGCTAAACAACCAGCTCTAGTAATCTGCACAGGGAGCACAGACACATGGTGCATGGTGTGCTGGATATTAGAGAAACATAAAAGCAAAAGCTGCGACTGGGTCATGCAACCGGCTCCCCTGGGACAAAAGAAAAGCGAGTGCTTTTTAAAAATCTGAAAGGGACAAGGACCTTACAGCTGGACGAAATTGTCCTAGCACACTCAGCCCAGCAGCTGGGAATCCCAGGGAACACTAGGCGACCTAACCCCCTGGGCTGCAGGACAGCTCAGAAGCCTCTCACGGTGATAAGCACCCTGCCAGTCATTACCCCGGCTGGTGCGGACACTGACACAATGGCCCAGTAGTGGGAGAGTGACTGCACGGTCCCACGGAGGAGGGGCCAGTGGGGTCCAGAGCGGCCTGTGCGTGCTGGTGGCGGCGGCAGCCGAGCAGCCCGGGATCGGCCCGCAAGAGGCCGTAGCACTGGTGGCGGAGCAGCCCGGGAGCAGCTGCACCCCCAGTAGCAGCACACAGGATCTCTTCCCAGTGCACAGCCACCCAGACCAGACCCAAAGGCCGCCACCAGCATGCAGTTGCCTGGCTGGCATGCCACTCTCACAGGAGAGCACACCCGGTGCACCTGCTACTCCCTTCACGGCTCTGGCCTACCCTAACAGAGACCCCGCATACAGCAGCTTAGGGGATTAATGCAGAGGCTGCTCCAGAAGTGTGGGTAAACAACACAGGCAGTGGAGAGGGGCAAGGCAACCAGCAAGCAGGAAAGGACTTTGTTCTCCCAGCTAACACACATACTTCCTGCCTGCAGCTACTGCTATCACCATGAAAAGGCAGAAGAATTTGGTCCAGTCCAGAATTACCCAGAAAACACCTGAGAGAGGGCCTGGGGAGATAGACTTACCCAATCTCCCCAAAAAAGAATTCAAAATAAAGTTCCTAACCATGCTGATGGATCTGCAGAGAAATATACAAGAGTTAAAGTATAAAGTTAGGAGGGAGAATACAGAAATAAAACCATCTCTGGAAGTACTTAAGAGCAGACTGGTTGAGGTGCAAGAGGCCTTTAATGGAATAGAAATCAGAGAACGGAAACACAAAAGCTGAGGCAGAGAGAGATAAAAGGATCTCCAGGAATGAAAGAATATTAAGAAAACTGTGTGACCAATCCAAACAGAATAATATTCACATTTTAGGGGTACCAGAAGAAGAGAGAAAAATGGATAGAAAGTGTCTTTGAAGAAATAATTGCTGAAAAATTCACCAAACTGAGGGAGGAAATAGTCTTTCAGACCATGCAGGCCCACAGAACTCCCAACACAAGGGAGCCAAGGGGGACAACACCAACACATATAATAATTAAAATGGCAAATATCAAAGACAAGGACAGAGTATTAAAGGGAGCCAGAGAGAGAAAAAAGGTCACCTATGAAGGAAAACCCATCAAGCTATCATCAGACTTCTCAACAGAAACCTTAGAGGCCAGAAGAGAATGCCATGATATATTTAATGCAATGAAACAGGAGGGCCTTGAACCAAAAATACTGTATCCAGCATAATTATGACTTAAATATGAAGGAGGGATTAAACTATTCCCAGACAAGCAAAAGTTGAGGGTATTTGCCTCCCACAAACCACCTCTACAGGATATTTTAAAGGGACTGCTCTAGATGGAAGCACTCCTAAGGCTAAATAGATGTCACCAGAGAAAATGCAATCACAGCAATGAAAGCAGACCAACCAAATACTAACTAAAGGTAAAAAACAAAATCAACTACTCACAAAAGCAGTCATAGGAAACACAAAAGAGCACAGAATAAAACACCCAACATATAAAGAATGGAGGAGGAGGAATAAGAAGGGAGAGAAATAAAGAATCATCAGACAGTGTCTATAATAGCTCAATAAACAAGTTAAGTTAGGCAGTAAGATACTAAAGAAGCTAACCTTGAACCTTTGGTAACCACAAATCTAAAGCCTGCAATGGCAGTAAGTACATATCTTTCAATAATCACCCTAAATGTAAACAGACTGAATGCACCAATCAGAAGACACAATAACAGAATGTATAAAAAAGGAAGACACATCTATATGCTGCTTACAGGAGACTCACCTCAAACCCAAAGATATACACAGACTGAAAATCAAGAGATAGAAAAAGATATTTCATGCAAAAAATAGGGAGAAAAAAGCAGGTGTTGCAGTACTTTTATCAGATAAAATAGACTTCAAAACAAAGAAAGTAACAAGAGATAAAGAAGGACATTACATAATGATAAAGGGGTCAGCCCAACAAGAGGATACAACCGTTATAATTATATATGCACCCAATGCAGGAGCACCAACATATGTGAAACAAATACTAACATAATTAAAGGAGGAAATAGAATGCAATGCATTCCTTCTAGGAGACTTTTATACACCACTCACTCCAAAGGATAGATCCACCAGACAGAAAATAAATAAGAACACAGAGGCACTGAAGAACACACTAGAACAGATGGACTTAACAAACACCTAGAGAACTCTACTCCCAAGAGCAGCAGGATAAACATTCTGCTAAAGTACACATGGAATATTCTCCAGAATAGACCACATAATAGGCCACAAAAAGAGCCTCAGTACATTCAAAAAGATTGAAATCCTACAAACCAACTTTTCAGAGCACAAAGGTATAAAACTAGAAATAAATTGTACAAAGAAAGCAAAAAGGCTCACAAACACATGGAGGCTTAACAACATGCTTCTAAGTAATCAATGGATCAATGACCAAATCAAAGCAGAGATCAGGCAATATATGGAGACAAATGACAATGACAGCATAAAGCCCCAACTTCTGTCGGACACAGCAAAGGCCATTCTAAGAGGGAAGTATATAGTAATCTAGACCTATGTATAGAAGGAAGAACATTCCGAAATGAATAGTCTGAAGTCACAATTATTGAAACTGGAAAAAGAACAAATGAGGCCCAAAGTCAGCAGGAGGAGGGACATAATAAAGATCATAAAATAAATAAAATTGAGAACAATAAAACAGAAAAAATAAATGAAACCAAGAACTGGTTCTTTGAAAAAATAAACAAAATAGATAAGCCCCTAGACATACTTATTAAGAGAAAAAGAAAATTTACACACATCAACAGAATCAGAAATGAGAAAGGAAAAATCATGATGGATCCCACAGAAATACAAAAAAATTATTAAGGAATACTATGAAAATCTATATTCCAAGAAGCTGAAAAACCTAGAAGAAATGGACAACTTCCTAGAACAATACAACCTTCCAAGACTGACAAGGAAGAAACAGAAAATCGAAACAGACCGATTACCTGCAAAGAAATTGAATTGGTAATCAAAAAACTACCCAAGAACAAAATCCCTGTGCCAGATGGATTCACTGCTGAATTTTATCAGACATATAGAGAAGACATAATACCCATTCTCCTTAAAGTTTTCCAATGAGTAGAAGAGGAGGGAATACTTCCAAACTCATTCTATGAAGCCAGCATTACTCTAATTTCAAAACCAGGCAAAGACCCAATGAAAAAAGCAAATTAGAGACCAATATCCCTTATGAACATAGGTGCAATAATACTCAACAAAATATTAGCAAACCAAATTCAAAAATACATCAAGAGGATCATACATCATGATCAATTGGGATTCATCTCAGGGATGCAAGGATGGTACAACATTTAAAAATTCATCAAAATCATCCACCACATCAACAAAAAGTAGGACAGAAACCACATCATCATATCGACAGATGCTGAAGAAGCATTCAATAGAATTCAACATCCATTCATAATAAAAACTCTCAACAAAATGGTTGTAGAGGGCAAGTACCTCAACATAATAAAGGCCATATATGACAAACCCAGAGCCCACATCATACTTAACAGTGAGAAGCTGAAAGTTTTCCCCCAAGATCGGGAAAAGGACAGGGATGTCCACTATCCCCACTGTTATTCAATATAGTACTGGAGGTTCTAGCCAGGGCAATCAGACAAAACAAAGAAATAAAAGGCATCCAGTTTGGTAAATAAGAAGTCAAACTGTCACTACTTGCAGGTGACATGATATTGTACATAAAAAAACCCTAAAGACACCATTCCAAAACTACTAGATCTAATATCTGAGTTCAGCAATATTGCAGGATACAAAATTAATACATAGGAATCTGTGGCTTTCTTGTACACTAACAATGAGTTAACAGAAAGAGAAATCAGGAAAACAATTTCATTCACAATAACATCAAAAAGAATAAAATACCTAGGAATAAACCTAACCAAGGAAGTGAACGACCTATACCCTGAAAACTACAAGACACTCTTAAGAGAAATTAAAGAGGACACTAACAAATGGAAACTCATCCCATGCTCTTGGCTAGGAAGAATTAATATTGTCAAAATGTCCATCCTGCCAAAAGCAATCTACAGATTCAATGCAATGCCTGTCAAAATACCAACAATATTCTTCAACCAACTGGAGCAAACAGTTTTAAAATTTATATGGATCCTCCAACGACCCTGAATAGCTAAAGCAATCCTTATAAGGAGGAATAAAGCAGGGGGCATCTCGCTTCCCAACTTCAAGCTGTACTACAAGGCCAAAGTAATCAAGACAATTTGGTACTGGCACAAGAACAGAGCCACAGACTAGTGGAACAGAACAGAGAGTCCAGATATTAACCGAAACATATAAGGTCAATTAATGTATGATAAAGGAGCCATGGACATACAATGAGGAAATGATAGCCTCTTCAACAGCTGGTGTTGGCAGAACTGGACAGCTACAAGTAAGAGAATGAAACTGGATCATTTTCTAAGCCCATACCCAAAGTAAATTTGAAATAGATCAAAGACCTGAATGTAAGTCATGAAACCATAAAACTTTTAGAGAAAAACATATGCAAAAATCTCATGGACATAAACATGAGTGACTTCTTCATGAACCTATCTCCCCAGGCAAGGGAAACAAAAGCAAAAATGAACAAGTGGGACTATATCAAGCTGAAAAGCTTCTGTACCACAAAGGACATCCCAAAGAGAACAAAAAGGCATCGTACAATATGGGAGAATATATTCATAAATGACAGATCTGATAAAGGGTTGACATCCAAAATATATAAAGTGCTCACGCACCTCAACAAACAAAAAGCAAAAAATCCATTTAAAAAATGGCAGAGGAGCTGAACAGTTCTTCAAAGATGAAATTCAGATGGCCAGCAGACACATGAAAAGATGCTCCACATCACTAGTCATCAGAGAAATACAAATTAAAACCACAATGAGATATCACCTCACACCAGTAAGGATCGCCACCATCCAAAAGACAATCAGCAAAAAATGTTGGCGAGGTTGTGGAGAAACAGGAACCTCCCTACACTGCTGGTGGGAATGTAAACTAGTTCAACCATTGTGTAAGGCAATATGGAGGTTCCTCAAAAAGCTCAAAATAGAAATACCATTTGACCCAGGATTTCCACTTCTAGGAATTTACCCTAAGAATGCAGTAGCCCAGTTTGAAAAAGACAGATGCACCCCTATGTTTATCACAGCACTAATTACAATAGCCAAAAAACGTAAACAACCTAAGTGTCCATCAGTAGTTTAATAGATAAAGAAGATATAGTGCATATACACAATGGAATATTACTCAGCTATAAGAAGAAAACAAATCCTATCATTTGCAACAACATGGATGGAGCTAGAGGGTATTATGCTCAGTGAAATAAGCCAGGTGGGGAAAGAAAAATACCAAATGATTTCACTCATATGTGGAGTATAAGAACAAGGAAAAAACTGAAGGAACAAAACAACACAGCAACACAGAACCCAAGAATGGACTAACAGTTACCAAAGGGAAAGGGACTGGGGAGGATGGGTGGGAAGTGTGGGATAGGGGGTGGGGAAAACAAAGGGGGCATCATGAATATCATGTACAATGTGTGTGGGGGGCACGGGGAGGGCTGTGCAACACAGAGAAGACAAGTAGTGATTCTACATCATCTTACTACGCTGATGGACAGTGACTGTAATGGGGTTTGGAGGGAGCTTGGTGATGGGGGGAGCCTAGTGGACATAATGTTTCTCATGTAATTGTAGATTAATAATACCAAAAAAAAAATCAAACTTTACTAATGGGTATTCTTAATTAATGAAAAAAATGAATACTGCATTAAATAGAAGAGAATACATGTTTAAATTCAGTTCATTTCTGTGATGTGGAAAACAGCACTGTATTTTTATTGTGTTCATCTCTCTTCTCTCATTTGCCATCATATTCAAAGAATTTAACATCTACACTGATGGGTCATTCATCTGCCCAGCCTCCAATTATTTTACTTCAGCTCATCAACTCTTAAACATATTATCTTAGAAGGTACCTGTCCCCAGATGCAACAATCACCAACCAACAAAATCATGTGGCATCGTATTTCTTCCATCTTTTATTTCCTGTGCTTAAACTACCCCCTTTCTGACCATAAACTGCTTATCGTTTACTATATCCTGCTCCACTCTAATTAATATATTGATATTTTTCTCTCTAGGTCCGCTTACCGCCTAATCTTACTAAACTACCATTTTATTAGCCTAACCTACGACTTGTTAAATTAATCTTTTTATTTTGAGATAATTGAAGATTCACAAACATTTGTAAGACATAATATAGATATATGCTGCATACCCATCACAGTATTTTTAACTATAAGCAAAATGTTGTACAGCATGTCTCTTGAACAATTTCATCTTGCATGACTAAAATTTATACAATTTGAAAAGTAACTTCTGTCTTCCCCTTGCCCTCAACCTGTGGCAACCACTATGCTACACTCTGCTTCTATGAGTTTGACTATTTTAGTTCCTCATGTAAGTGTCATCAAGTAGTTACTTGTCTTGCTATGTGTGGCTTGTTTCACTAACTGTCCCTCAGGTTTATCCACATTGTCACATATGGTAAGATTTCCATCTTTTGAAAGGCTGAATAATATTATACACATAACATGTTCTATGTCCATTCATTTGTTGATGGACATTTAGGTTTCATCCATGTCTTACCTATCGTGAATAATGCTGCAATGAATGTAGTGAGATACCCCTTCAAGATCCTGATTTTGATTCTTCTTTATATATACCCAAAAGTGAGTTACTGGATGATATAGTAGTTCTATTTTTAATTTTTCAGACTCTCCATATTTTTTTCCATGGTGGCTGCACCAATTTACATCCCCAGCAACACTGTAAAAAGGTACCCTTTTCTGAACATCCTCACCAACACTTGATATATTTTGTTTTTTAGATAACAGCCAGCTTAACAAGTTGTGAGATGATATCTCATTGTGTTCTTGATTTGCAGTTCCTTGGTTATTAACCATGTCAAGCTCCTTTTCATATACCTGTTGGCCATTTGGCTGTCTTCTTTAGAGAAATGTCTATTCACGTCCTTATCCCATTTTTTAATGAGGTTATTTGATTTTTTGCCATTGAGTTGTAAAATATCAATCTTAGGTGCCTATCACCAGTAGATTTATTTGGTGCTTGTGTTAGTTCGGTTCCTTCAAGAAACAGATGCTAAAATGTGGTCAAACATGAGATTTATTAGGGTAAATTCCTGGAAGTAGGGAAGGAGCTTGGAAAGCTGGAAAAACCATTAGGCCATGATGCAGGCCTGATTGTTATGGAGGAGAGAAGGAAAGATGGAAGGTGTGTGAAAGTGTTTTAGCCTGCAGTGCACTTCTAAGAATGTACATCATTTCCACTTCATAGTATTCACGCCAAAGTTACCTGTCAGAGCAGTTACTCCCTTGAGGAGTCTGTTTTCCTAGGTCAAGTCTACCTTAGTAAACCTACCTGTTAATTGACGGCAGTCCATGAAGAGTGTGGCTTCAGAGCACAGTAGTTGGAGCTCTGAGTCAATTATGTCCTACAGTTGGAACTCTGAGAGGTGCATTTTCATGTTGGCCATGATTTCTTTCATGCAACTAATAAAAATGTATATGCAAACAGTGAAATATTTAAACAAGAGGCATCCTTACTTTCCCACTTTATATTATTGATAGCCCTTTATTTTATTAGAGGTTTTTTAGTGAGATGTTGCATTTTTGTATATTGTTTTTGTTATCAGAAACATCAGTGTCCTTCAGTTTTGTGTGCTCTGTCCTGCACAGAAATAAGGATTACTAAAACATCAGTAATATTTTATATTTTCAGTAATTGTGTTTTCCTTTTTAATGGCAAATAAATATTTCATTTATTACATTTTCAATTTGAGTTTTAGTGAGCACTATATTTTATTTTGTTTATTTTGTACATGTGCTCCTTGATGGGAAGATGAGAGATTAACACTAATTTGAGCACTTGTTGAGACGAAGACTAAGATCTGTACTTTGCATATATAAGTGAAATGCTTCTCTTTAATGACCTTGAATTTATGTAAGTAGTATATAGGTGAATTTTGAGTCGATTCCTATAACACTTCACAAATATTTCTAATATAACAATTATTTAATTGTATTATGATACTTGTTTATATACATCTCTCCTACTATATTGTGAAGCATCCAAAGTGTCACTGAAGTATATTTGTTATTTTCATTTATATCCTGAATGCCTAGCAGAGTCTCTAAGATAGAGTTGTTCTTCAAAAATGTTTATTGAATAAAAAGAATATTAAGCCTCGGTAATATCAAAATATTAAGATGAAGTCACCTTTAGAATGCCTAATACAGTATAAATTTTGGTAAGTTATAGAAACTGAGTTTGTATAAATTATTTTTCTTCTGAAAAACTGTTTAAATATCTCATTTAAACATGCCAAAGTGTATGATTAAACTTATTAAGTATTGGCTTATCATCTTAGTACTAAGAAAACACATGTCCTTTAATTCCCATGTGTAAAAAATATTCTTCCTTTTTACACTGCCCCCACTCTCAAGGAAACATTCATCCTCAAAATTTAATTGTTTTCAATCAGTTCTATTCTTTTTACTGTTTTAATATTTAAAAAAGGTAAATATTTTGCTGCTTCCTATGAGAAATAGGAATGGAAGATCCTAGGTTTGAATTTTTATAATTAAAATTTTATAAGTCTATCCCTCTTGTCTCAACACCTTAAAGTATTTCATATATACCCCTTTCAACAAGAAATTAGTGATGAATAATAGATTGGTTATTTTATACTCTGATATATTAAATTATTTATTCCTTCCCAACTGGAGTTTCTGCTACTTACTTTTACTTCTTTATTGGGTGGCTAGAAAATCCAGTGCTATGTTGAATAAGAATAGTGATAACAGATACCCTTGACTTGTTTCTGAACCTTGAGGGAAAGCAGATACTCTTTCACCATTAAGTGTGGTGGTGCTTTATGTAATCTGTAGGTATTTTTTTAGTTGCTGTATATCAAGGTGAAGTAGGTTCCCTCTATTCCTAATTTTCTGATAATTTTTATGAAAAGTAGATTTTGTTAAATTATTTTTTGTGTCAATTGATACAATCATATGATTTATCTCTTTTAGCCATTTGAAATGCTGGATTACATTGGTTTTCAAATATTGAACCCACTTTACATACCTGGAATAATTCCCACTTGCTAGCAGTGTATTATTCTTTTGATATATTGCTATATTTGATTTGCTGATTTTTTTAGTGTGACTAGTGTGACTGTGGAACTAACGTTTTGATTTAAATTGATTTAAATTTTTTTAAAAGTCACAATATCTTAGTAGCTTCCAAGTAGCCCTTACCAGCTGATATTTTGCTTATTGACATATAACTTTCAGGTGTACTGAAAGGAAAGGAGCGACACACAGCAGCAATTCACCGGAGAATTCCGCTTTATTAGGGAAAGGTGCTGGGTTATATGGGAAGGGGCATGGGGTGATTGTGATGTTACTTCTTCGGGGCTGGTGGCTATTGGCTAGGTGCTGGGATTGGGTGGGGGGAAGAGAGGTGATTGGGCTTCAGGTGGCGCCAGCAGGAACCGAGGACCTGGAAGAGAAGCAGGAAGTTCACCATCTTATGAGTGGGAGCCCTTCATGTACAACAGTGATTTAATATTTATATATACTGTAAAATGATCAGCAGAATAAGTCTAGTTAACATCCATTACCATACAGAGTTACAAAACTTTTTTTCTTGTGATGAGGACTGTAAATATTTATGCAATGTTCAAATATGCAATCCAGTAATATTAACTATAGTCACCATGCTTTATATTACATCTCCATGACTTAAAAATTTTTTTTATTAAGGTATTATTGATATACACTTTTATGAAGGTTTCACATGAAAAAACAATGTGGTTATTACATTTACCCATATTATCAAGTCCCCATCCATACTCCAATGCAGTCACTGTCCATCAGTGCAGCAAGATGCCACCGATCCACTATGTGCTTTCTTTGTGCTACACTGTTCTCCCCATGATCCCCAACACCGTGTGTAGTAACATAATACCCCTCAGTCCCTTTCTCTGTACCTCCCCATCCACCCTCCCACACCCCTCCCCTTTGGTAACCACTAGTTCCTTTTGGAGTCTCTGAGTCTGCTGCTATTTTGTTCCTTCAGTTTTGCTTCATTGTTATACTCCACAAATGAGGGAAATCATATGGCACTTGTCTTTCTCTGCCTGGCTTATTTCACTGAGCATAATGTCCTCGAGCTCCATCCAAGTTGTTGCCAATGGTAGGGTTTGTTTGTTTCTTATGGCTGAATAATATTCCATTGTGAATATATACCACATCTTCTTTATCTGTTCATCTACAGATGGACACTTAGGTCGCTTCCATATCTTGGCTATTGTAAAATGTGCTGCGATAAACGTAGGGGTACATATGTCTTTTTGAATCTAAGAAGGTGTATTCTTTGGGTAGATTCCAAGGAGTGGGATTCCTGGGTCAAACGGTATTCCTACTTTTAGTTTTTTGAGGAACCTCCATATTGCTTACAACAGTGGTTGAACTATCTTACATTCCCACCAGCAGTACAGGAGGGTTCCCCTTTCTTGGCATCCTTGAGAGCATTTGTTTTACTTAATCTTTTCGATGCTGGCCATCCTTATGGGTGTAAAGTGATATCTCATTGTGGTTTCAATTTGCATTTCCCTGATGATTAGTGATGATGAGCATCTTTTCATGTGTCTGTTGGCCATCTGAATTTCTTCTGTGGAGAACTGTCTCTTCATATCCTCTGCCCATTTTTAATAGGGTTATTTGCTTTTTGGGTATTGAGGCATGTAAGTTCTTTATATATTTTGGATGATAACCCCTTGTTGGATATGTCATTTACAAATATATTCTACCATACTGTAGGATACCTTTTTGTTCTGTTGATGCTGTGCTTTGCTGTACAGAAACTTTTTAGTTTGATGTAGTCCCATGAGTTCATTTTTGCTTTTGTTCCCTTGCTCAAGGAGATGCATTCTGGAAAAAGTTGCTCATACTTATATTCAGAAGATGTTTGCCTATGTTGTCTTCCAAGAGTTTTATGGTTTCATGACTTACATTCAAGGCTTAATCCATTTTGAGTATGGGATTTACTTTTGTGTATGGGATTAAACAATAATCCAGTTTCACTCTCTTGCATGTTGCTGTCCAGTTTTGCCAACATCAACTGTTGAAGAGGCTGTCATTTCCCCATTGTATGTCCATGGCTCCTTTATCATACATTAATTGACCTTATATATTTGGGTTAATATCTGGACTCTCTATTCTGTTCCACTAGTCTGTGGCTCTGTTCTTGTGCCAGTACCAAATTGTCTTGATTACTGTGGCTTTGTAGAAGAGCTTGAAGTTGGGGAGCATAATACCCCCAGCTTTATTCTTCCTTTTCAGAATTCCATTGGATATTCGAGGTCTTTTGTGGTTCCCTATGAATTTTAGAATGATTTTCTGTAGTTCATTGAAGAATACTGTTGGTATTTTGATAGGAATTCCATTGAATCTATAGATTGCTTTAGGCAGGATGGCCATTTTGACAATATTAAATCTTCCTGTCCATGAGCACAAGATGTGTTTCCATGTATTGGAATATTCTTTAATTTCTATCTTGAGTGTCTTCTAGTTTTCAGAGTATAGGTCTTTCACTTCCTTGGTTAGATTTATTTCTAGGTATTTTATTCTTTTTGATACATTTGTGAATGGAATTATTTTCCTGATTTCTCTCTCTGCTATTTCATTGTTAGTGTATAGGAATGCCACAGATTTATGTGTATTAACTTTGTATCCCACAACTTTGCTGAATTCAGATATTAGACCTAGTACTTTTGGAGTGGATTCTTTAGGGTTTTTTATGACCAATATCATGTCATCTGCAAACAGCGATAGTTTAACTTCTTCCTTGCCAATCTGGATACCTTTTATTTCTTTGTATTGTCTGATTGCCATGGATAGGACCTCCAGTACTATGTTGATTCAAAGTGGGGAGAGTGGGCATCCTTGTTCCCGATCTTAAAGGAAAAGCTTTCAGCTTCTTGCTGTTAAGTATAATGTTGGCTGTGGGTTTGTCATATATGGCCTTTATTATGTTGAGGTACTTGCCCTCTCTACCCATTTTCTTGAGAGTTTTTATCATGAATGGATGTTGAATTTTGTCAAAAGCTTTTTCAGCGTCTATGGAGATGATCATGTAGTTTTTGTCCTTCTTTTTGTTGATGTGGTGATGACATTGATGGATTTTTGAATGTTGTACCATCCTTGCATCCCTGGAATAAATCCTATTTGATCATGATGGATGATCTTTTGATTGTATTTTTGAATTCGGTTTGCTAATATTTTGTTGAGTATTTTAGCATCTATGTTCGTCAGGGATATTGGTCTGTAATTTTCTTCTTTTGTGGTGTCTTTGCCTGGTTTTGGTATTAGAGTGATGCTGGACTCATAGAATGAATTGGAAGTATTCCCTCCTCTTCTACTCTTTGGAAAATTTTAAGGAAGATGTGTATTAGGGCTTCACTAAAAGTTTGATAAAATTCAGCAGTGAAGCCTTCTGGTCCAGGTGTTTTGCTCTTAGGTAGTTTTTTGATTACAGTTCAATTTTGTTGCTGGTATTTGGTCTGTTCAGATTTACTGTTTCTTCCTTGGTCAGCCTTGGAAGGTTTTATTTTTCTAGAAAGTTGTCCATTTCTCCTAGGTTATCCAGTTTGTTAGTGTATAATTTTTCAAAGTATTATCTGTGTATTTCTGTGGTGTCCATAGTGATACTTCCTTTCTCATTTCTGATTCTGTTTATGTGTGTAGATTCTCTTTTTTTCTTCATAAGTCTGGATAGGGGTTTATCTATTTTGTTTATTTTCTCAAAGAACCAGCTCCTGCTTTCACTGATTCTTTCTATTGTTTTATTCTTCTCGATTTTATTTATTTATGCTCTAATCTCTATCATATCCCTCCTTCTACTGACTTCGGGCCTCATTTGTTGTTCTTTTTCTAGTTTCATTAATCGTGAGTTTAGACTACTTATATGGGATTGTTGTTCTTTCTTGAGGTAGGCCTGTATTGCAATATACTTTCCTCTTAGCACAGCCTAGGCTCCATCCCACAGATTTTGTGGTGTTGAATTATTGTTGTCATTTGTCTCCATATATTGTTTGATCTCTTTTTATTTGGACATTGATCCATTGGTTATTTAGGAGCATGTTGTGAAGCCTCCATATGTTTGTGGGATTTTTCATTTTCTTTGCATAATTTCTTTCTAGTTTCATACCTTTGTTTTCTGAGAAAATGGTTGGTACAATTTTAATCTTTCTGAATTTACTGAGGCTGTTTTTGTGGGCTGGTATATGATCTATTCTTGAAAATGTTTCATGTGCCCTTGAGAAAAATCTGTATTCTGCTGCTTTTGGTAGTAGAGTTCTGTAGATGTCTGTTAGGTCCATCTGTTCTAATGTGTTTTTCAGTGCCTCTGTGTCCTTACTTATTTTCTGTCTGGTTGATCTGTCCTTCAGAGTGAGTGGAGTTTTGAAGTCTCCCAGAATGAATACTTTGCATTCTATTTCCCCTTTAAATTCAGTTAGTAGTTGTTTCCCACATGTATGTGCTCCTTTCTTCAGCACATAGATATTTATAATGGTGATATTTTCTTGTTGGATTGACCCCTTTATCATTATGTAATGTCCTTCTTTGTCTCTTGTGACTTTCTTTGTTTTGAAGTCTATTTTTTGTGATACAAGCACTGCAACTCCTGTTTTTTTCTCTCTATTAGTTGCATGAAATATCTTTTTCCATCCCTTCACTTTTAGTCTGTGTATATCTTTTGGTTTAAAGTGAATTTCTTGTAGGCAGCATATAGATGGGTCTTGTTTTTTTATCCATTCAGTGACTCTGTGTCTTTTGATTGGTGCATTTAGTCCTTTTCCATTTAGGGTGATTATCGATAGGTATGTACTTATTGCCATTGCAGGCTTTAGATTTGTTGTTACCAAAGGTTCAAGGTTAACTTCCTTACTATCTAAGAGTCTAACTTAACTCTCTTAATATTTTATTATAAACACAATCTAAGGGTTCTTTCTTTTTTTTTCCTTTTTCTTCGTCCTCCATTCTTTATATATTAGGTATTATATTCTGTACTCTCTGTCTATCCCTTGATTGACATTGGGGATAGTTAATTTAATTTTGCATTTGCTTTGTAATCAGCTGTTCTACTTTCTTTACTATGGTTTTATTACCTCTGGTGACAGCTATTAAAACTTTTGAACACTTCCATCTATAGCAGTCCCTCCAAAATAGACTGTAAAGATGGTTTGTGGGAGGTAAATTCTCTCAGCCTTTGCTTATATGGAAATTGTTTAATCCCTCCTTAAAATTTAAATGTTAATCTTGCCAGATAAAGTAATCTTGGTTCCAGACCCTTTTGCTTCATTGCATTAAATACATCATGCCACTCCCTGTGGCCTGCAAGGTTTCTGCTGAGAAGTCTGATGATAGCCTGATGGGCTTTCCTTTGTATGCGATCTTACTTCTGTCTCTGGCTGCTTTTAGTAGTCTGTCCTTATCCTTGATCTTTGCCATTTTAATTACTATACGTCTTGTTGTTGCCTTCCTTGAGTCCCTTGTGTTGGGAGGTCTATGGATCTCCATGGCCTGAGAGACTATCTCCTTCCCCAGTTTGGGGAAGTTTTCAGCAATTACCTCCTCAAAGATGCTTTTTATCCCTGTTTCTCCCTCTTCTTCTTCTGGTACCCCTGTAATGCGTATATTGTTCCATTTGCATTGGTCACACAGTTCTCTCAATATTCTTCCATTCTTGGAGATCTTTTTTCTCTCTGTGCTTTAGCTTCTTTGTATTCCTCTTCTCTACTTTCTATTTTTTTTATTGTGTCCTCCACCATATTTAATCTGCTTTTAATACCCTCCACTGTTCTCTTCAATGATTGGATCTCTGACCGGAATTCATTCCTGAGTTCTTGTATATTTTTCCATACCTCCATTAGCATGTTAATGAATTTTATTTTGTACTCCCTTTCAGGAAGAGTCATGAGGTCCATGTCATCTTCATCAGGAGTTATATTAATTTTACTTTGAACCAGGTTCCTTTGGCATTTCATATTTTTTTATGGCGCCCTCTAGTGTCCAGAAGCTCTACTCTCTGGAGGTGCTCAGCCCCTGCTGCAATGTCTGGGTTTGCAGGGGAGTGGTATTGGTGCCTGGGTCTAGGAAAGAGCTGTTTCCTGCTTCCCAGCCGCTATGCCAGTTTCCACTGCCTGAACCAGTGGGTCGAGCACACGGGTACAAGCCTTTATGATTTGTGTTTGTAGTTTCTGTAGACTGATCTTCCCTCTGGTTGGCGTAACGCCAGGGTAGGATTGGCTATTTTTCTGAGCCATTTGGGCCTGGCCGGGAGAAATGCGCAGTAGGCTTCATATCATGTAGGGGGTCCTTGTAGCTGTGTATCCAGACAGTGAGCTGAAGCACCTGGAAATCATGGAAGCTCCCAACCTGCTGTGGAGAGTGCACCTGGACAATTTTGTCTACCTGTCCTTTCTCCTGAAGAGTAAGCTCTGTGCAATCCTTGCCCCATTAGCAGCCCTCTTCATAAGGGCTTCCTTGATAGAAAGTCTCTCAGACTGCCTGCCTTTCTTTTTCCCAGAGCAGTTGGATATGGATCCCTGCTTTCTGCAAGTGGCTGGAATCTCAGTCTCTCCAGGAATTCTGCCTGTCTTAGCTTTCCAATCCCCTAATCACGAGAGTATCATGAAAGCACCATGAAATGTAGGTTTGTGCTCTCAGAACAGATCTCCGAAGTTAGGTCTTCACTGGTCCCATGCCTCCACTCCCTCCCCGCTCTGTTTCTGTTTCTCCCACTGGTGAACTGGGGTGGGGAAAGACTTTGGTCCCCTTGGGCCACAGCTTTGGTATGTTACCCTGTTCTGTGCGGTCTTCTCTTGTCTCCAGGTGTATGCAGTCTGGCTCAGTCCTCTTTCCTGTTGCTCTTTCAGGATTAGTTGGGGATTAATTATATTTTTGTATTATGTGCTGTTTTACGATGAAGCGTCTGTCTCACCTCTCACACTGCCATATTTAATCTGCCATGACTTTTTAATTTTATAGCTGGAAGTTAAAATCTTATGACCCAGTAATATTTTTGAAAATATATGAGTGTAAATTTATGAGAGACCTTAATCTGTGGTTTTCTATTATTTACCATCTTTGCTGTGTTTGGGAATCTGGGTATTGGTAACTTCATAAGAAATGAGTGGAGAAGTATTCTTTTTCTATTTTTCTGTGTGATTGTGCAAAATTAGTACTAATTTTTCTGTCAATAATGGTAAGATTTTCCAGTGAAGCCATCTAACCCTGGAGATGCCTTTCTCAGGGGATTTTTAACAATGAATTCATTTTATTTAATATGTATAGTGTTATTCAGATCACTTATTTCATTGTGGTTGAATGTGGTTGGCTGTTGATTTTCAGGAACTTGGTCCATTTCTACAAACTTGAAGAATTTATGTGCATAATATGTCTGTAGCATTACCTTACTTTTCTTTTTTTTTAATAGTTGCAGTGTGTTTGGCAATATCTCCTGTTTCATTGTTCATACTTGTGATTTCTGTCTTTTTCCTATAGGTATCTCAATTTTATCTATGTTTTGTTACATTATTTTTCTGTTTTCTTATTTTAAATTTCATTGATTTCTATCTTTATCTTTTTAATCCTTAAAAATATTTTTATTGAGTGTATATACAATAAAATGCACAAACCTTAGTGTACAACTTGATAACTTTTGACATGTGTATACCCTCATGCAACCATCATCTAGATCAAGATATCAAACATTCTAATTTTTTTTTTTTTAAATAATTATTTTTTATTGAAGGGTAGTTGACGCACAGTATTACATTACATGAGTTTCAAGTGTACAACACAGTGGTAGAACATTTATATACATAATTCTAGGTTCCAGCTATCACCCTACCAAGCTGTTACAATATCTTGACTATATTCCTTATGCTATACATTACATCCCGGTTACTTATTTATTTTACAATTGGAAGTCTGTCCTTTTTTTTTTTTTTTTTTTTGTGAGGGCATCTCTCATATTTATTGATCAAATGGTTGTTAACGACAATAAAATTCTGTATAGGGGAGTCAATGCTCAATGCACAATCATTAATCCACCCCAAGCCTAATTTTCGTCAGTCTCCAATCTTCTGAGGCATAACAAACAAGTTCTTACATGGAGAACAAATTCTTACATAATGAATAAGTTACATAGTGAACAGTACAAGGGCAGTCATCACAGAAACTTTCGGTTTTGCTCATGCATTATGAACTATAAACAGTCAGTTCAAATATGAATACTCATTTGGTTTTTATACTTGATTTATATGTGGATACCACATTTCTCTCTTTATTATTATTATTTTTAATAAAATGCTGAAGTGGTAGGTAGATACAAGATAAAGGTAGAAAACATAGTTTAGTGTTGTAAGAGAGCAAATGTAGATGATCAGGTGTGTGCCTGTAGACTATGTGTTAATCCAAGCTAGACAAGGGCAATAAAACATCCACGGATGCAGAAGATTTCTCTCAGAACAGGGGGGATGAGGTTCTAAGCCTCACCTCTGTTGACCCCCAATTTCCCACCTGATGGCCCCCCTGCGACTGTGCCTGTCTTAGGTTGTTCCTCCCTTGAGGAATCTTACCCGTCTCTGGCTAACCAGTCATCTTCCGGGGCCATACAGGGAAATGTGAAGTTGGTAAGTGAGAGAGAAGCCTTATTGTTTGAAAAGGTTAGCTTTTTACTTCTTTGCATATTTATGCCCTGTGGCTTCTATGCCCAGCATTTGTCTTGAGGTATCTTTACCACTTGGAAGAATTATGATACTCGGTAAATTTGATATGAGGCACGAATTCTATTTAAGGGTTGTAATTAGGAAGGAAGAAGAAAAGCTATAGAAGTAGCAGGCGGAAGAAAACATGGGAAGATTGATTATTTCTTTGACATATCTTCTTGTAGAGTAACTTCAGCATATATAGGTTTTAAGCTACTACTTAAATTGCGCACACACATTAACATAATAGGAGTATAGTTACATAACCAAAGCATATCTGTAATTACCAGCCATCTCCAGTGAAACCAAGAAAACCAGTTAGGCACCTTAGGCATTTGTGAAAACTTATCTATGATATGGTGGATATTGTCCAACTGAACTTGAACAGTCTGAGAGAAATCAGACAAATTAAAACAACCCATTCCTGGGGACTGTTCACATGCCATATGTTCTTTTAACAGTAAATAGTCTGTAGTTGTAAGACTTTGGAGCAACATGGATGGAGCTGGAGGGTATTATGCTCAGTGAAACAAGCCAAGCGGAGAAAGAGAAACACCAAATGATTTCACTTATCTGTGGAATATAAGAACAAAGGAAAAACTGAAGGAACAAAACAGCAGCAGAATCACAGAACTCAAGAATGGACTAACAGGTACCAAAGGGAAAGGGACTGGGGAGGATGGGTGGGTAGCGAGGGATAAGGGGGGGGAGAAGTAGGGGGGTATTAAGATTAACAGGCATGGGGGGGTAGGAGAAAAGGGAGGGCTGTACAACACAGAGAAGGCAAGTAGTGATTCTACAACATTTTGCTATGCTGATGGACAGTGACTGTAAAGGGGTTTATAGGGGAGACCTGGTATAGGGGAGAGCCTAGTAAACATAATATTTGTCATGTAAGTGTAGATTAGTGATACCAAAAACAAAGCAAAAAAAAAAAAAAAAGGGCAGTTCCTGTGTGGTAACCTCCAACGAGTTCTACACAAGGGTATAAAGGGCATATAAAAGTGTAGGCAAAGGGTCTGTTTGTGTTTATACAGAGGATCAAAGCCTAATTGGGCTACTCCAAAAATGAACTAAGATACGATATGAAAAAGAACTTCCAACATCTGCACTCTCTGGAAGACTCATGCCAGAAGATGATCATCAAAAAACCCCAACAAAGATCCACGCACTGCTACAGCTGTAGATGCACTCATCCCACCAGTTCCTGAACTTGCCATGGGAATGAGGAAGGAGATATCTAAGCTGGCCTGTGCATACAGTAAAACAACAAATTTGACTGGATCTATACTGTTGGAACTCAACCAAGAATTTGGAGAAGTGCAAATTGAAACATTCTAATTTTTTAACCCTTCACCTATTTCTCCCATCCTCCCTCCCCTATGGCAACCATCAGTCTGTCTGATCTTTTTATGAGTCTATTCTGTTTTTTTGTTTTGTTTTTTAGATTCCACATATAAGTGAAATAATATGGTATTTGTCTTTTTCTTTCTGACTTACTTCACTTAGCATAACACCATCTAGGTCCATCCATGATGTCATAAATGGCAAGATTTCATTCTTTTTTATGGTGGAGTAATATTCCATTGTGTATATGTACTACATCTTCTTTATCCACTTATGTATCAACAAACACTTCAGTTGCATCCATATTTTGGCTTTTGAAAACAGCGCTGCAATAAACATAATAGTGCATATATTTTTTTGAATTAGTCATTTTATTTTCTTCCAGTAAATTATCAGAAGTGTAATTGCTGGGCTGTATGGTATTTCTTTTTGTAGTTTTTTGAGAACCCTCCATACAGCTTTCCACAGTGGCTACACCAATTTACATTCCCTGTAGCAGTGTGTGAGGGTTCCCTTTTCTCCACATCCTCGCCAACAGTTAATTTCTTTTGTTGTCGATATTACCCACTCTGGTGTTAGGTTATATCTTGTGGTTTTGATTTTCATTCCATGATGACTAGTGATTTCGAGCATCTTTTCATATGTCTGTTGACCATTTGTGTATCTTTGGAAAAATGTCTGTTTGGGTCCTCTACCCATTTTTAAATCACGTTATTTGGTTGCTTTGGTGTTATATGAGTTTTTTTTATGTGTATGTTGGATTTTAGCCCTTTATTAGATATATAGCTTTTAAATATATTTTGTCATTCAGTAGGTTGCCTTTTCATTTAATTGATGATTTGCTTTCCTGTGCACAAACTTTTCAGTTTGATATGGTCTCACTTGTTTTTGTTTTTGTTTCCCTCTCCTAGGGATACATATCCAGAAAAAAAATTACTAATGCCAATATTAAATAGTTTATTGCTTATATTTTCCTTTAGGAGTTTTATGGTTTTGGATTTTACATTTAGGTCTTTAATCCATGTTGAGTTTATTTTTATATATGGTATAAGATAGTGATTCAGTTTCATTATTTTGTATGTAGTTGTCTAATTTTCCCAACACCATTTACTGAAGAGACTTTCTTTCCCCCCTTATATTATTGCCTCCTTTGTCATATATTAACTGACCATGCAAGCATGGGTTTATTGCTGGGTTCTCTATTCTGTTCCATTGATCCATTTATATATTTTTGTGCCAGTACCATACTATTTTGATTACTGTAGCCTTGTAGTATAGTTTGAAATCAGGGAACATAATACCCCCAGCTTTGTTATTCTTTCTCAAGATTGCTTTTGTTCTATCCTTATCCTTATTATTTTCTTCCTTCTTCTTGCTTGGGGTGTATTTTGTTCTTTTATTTCTAATTTCTTGAAGTGAAATTTAGATCAATAATTTGAGCCTTTTTTTCTCAGATAAGCATTTAGTAATATGTTTCCTTATCAACACTGTTTTATCTGCATCCTACATGTTTGATATTCACATTTTCATTTTCACTCAGTTCTATGTATTTTTAACATTTCATTAAATGTGCTAGTAAATGTGCTACTTAATTTCCATTTAGTAAATGTGCTACTTAATTTCCACATGTTTACTGATTTTACTCTTTTCTTTCCACTGTTAGTTTCTAATTTGATTTTATTATGGTCAGAAAACATACTCTGTATAATTTCAAGTATTTTTAAATTTATTGAAGTTTGTGTTATTACCCATGACATTGTCTACCTTGGCAAATAGTCTATGGGTGCTTGATAAAAATATGAATTCTACTGTTCTTGGGTGGAGGAGTGTTCCATACATATCACTTAGAGGTTGTTGGTTAATGGTGTTAATTTAGATATTTTATATCTTTGTTGATTTTCTGTCTAGTATTTCCATTAGTTACTAAGAAGGAGATACTGTAGTCCCCAACAATTTTGGATTTATCTGTTTATGCATTTGCTTCATCTATTTTGATGTCCTGTTCTTTGATACATATACATTTGAGATCATTATAACTTCCTAGTGTTTTGACTTATCATTCTGTAGTGATGTCTGTAGTAATTTTCCTCTTTGTAGTAATTTTCTTTGCTCTTAATTGGCAACTGGTTTCAAGTTAATCTGATGCTAATATAGCCACTTCTTTATTTATTTGGTTATTGTTGACATGATATATCATTTTCTATGCTTTTATGCTAAAGCTATGTGTTGCTGAATTTGAAGTGAGTTTCTTCTCATTTCTGATGCTTAAAATTCCTTCTCTTTTCATTTATTTAGTGTTTAAAGAACTTGCTTTAGCCTGCCTTTAAATGTTTGCCTGCTAGTTAGTAATTGCTTTGATTTTCCTTAATCTGAGAATACATTTATTTTCTCATTAATACTGAAGGAGAGTTTTGCTAGATACAGAAATTTGATATAGACAATTCTCTTACTTTTTTTTAGCATTTGGAAATGGTGTGCCACTTCCTTCTGGTGTCCATTATTTCAAACTAGAAGTCCAAGGGCAGTTAGTGTTCCCCTATGGGTAGTGTTGCTTCTCTCTCTATGCTCTTAATATTTTTTCTTTGTGTTTAGTTTTCAGAAATTCAATACTGATGTATTGTGGCATGGGCATCTTTGGGTTTATCTTGTTCGGAATTCACTCAACTTAAATCTATAGAGTTATATCTTTAACTAAAAATGGGGAGGTATCAGAAATTATTTTTTCAAATACTCTTTCATCTCACTTTATCCTCTCTTTATGAGACTTTGATGATACAAATGTTGGATATTTTATTGTTCCATGGGTTCCTGGGGCTATTTTTTTCAGTATAATTTCTTCAGATTAGGTGAATTCTGTTGATATGTTCTTCAATTCACTGATTTATCTTCTGTCATTTCTACTTTATTACTGAGGTGAAATTTGTATTTTCATTACACATTTTTATACATAGTTCTATAATTTACATCTGGTATGATGAATAATTTTCAGTTGTATACTGGATATTCTGTCTATTACTTTAGAAGAAAATTCCCAGGGCCAGGCTTCATGTTGTAGTGTTTTCTCTCTTGCAGGTGCCACTTGGTCATCCTGGTGTGTCTTCTTTGGAGAGGAGAGTCTCAGGTTCACATGGGCAATGTATTGACTAGGCTTTGCTGATTTTATAGTGGGATCTCTCTTGCTGGTGTCTCTTCACTCATCTGATGTATATTGTGTGAGGATTGGAATCTCAGGTTTACAGGGATAAAGGAACTACCAGGCCATTCCACTTCTTGTGGTAGAATCTTTCTTGCAGTTACCTCTGGTCTCCTGATACCTCTTAGTAGGAAATGGAACTCTCAGGTATGTGAGGACAAAGGAGCTATGCAGGCTTGGATGCTTTTTGTGGTAGAATCCCTCTTGATGGTTCTACCCAGCCATGCTAATTCTTCTCAATGGGACTGTGAGAGTCTCAGATGGAGAAGAAGAGCACTTCCCTTGGCTGTTTACCATAAACAAAAATCTTGATCAATCACACTTGCTAATGGTATAAGTTCACCTGGGTTTCTTAGGGGTACTCACGTTCATTTAGGTGGAAGAATCAGCATACTTGCGCTGCCTCTGTAGCTATGTCCAGGGGTCAAGCAATGTTGAGAGTGAATTCTGTCCCTTTTTCCTATGCTACTATAAGAAATCCCCAAAAACTTGGTGTCTTAGAACAATACAAATTTATTTTCTCATAGTTCTGGAAGTCAAAAGTACAAAATTGGTTCACTGAACTAAAATCAAGATGTCATCAGGATTGTGTCTATTCTGGAAGCTTTAAAAGGAAAATCCATGTCCTTCCTTTTTCAGCCTCTAGAGGCTGCTCACATTCCCTGACTTACAACCTTACATCACCTTGACCTCTGCTTCCATTGTCATACCACCTCTTTCAATGACCCTGCCATCTCCCTCAACTAAGGACTACACTAGCAGTTATATTGGCTCACTGGATAACCAGGATAATCTTGCCATCTCAAGAACCATAGATGGATCACATCTGAAAAATCCCTTTGTACCATGTATAAGGTCTCAGGGATTTGTCTGTGAACTTCTTTGGGGGAGGGCTTTATTCTACCTACCACATTTGCCACCTTCTTCTATTGGGTGGAATTGTGATAAGATGCCCTGCCACAGTCCTAGAGTCCATAACCAGTTTTCCTTCCTCCTTCTACCTTTCATAGTTCTCCTGTGGTTTTCTTTGCATTATTTCTAGAGCTTATAGTTGTACTTAGAAGGGAGGAGCATGAAAAAAGATTATGCTATCTTGTCCTGATCTGAAAAGCCCTATTATCTTTTATCCATTCTGAACTGGATTTATGATGATTTAAAAGCCCTAGAATTTTTTACCTTTGAATATTTCATTGTCTTCCCTAACAGTTCCTTAGCCTGAATCATGCCCACTTATACACCTGTCTGAATGTTCCTAGACCACAGGAGTGTTACTGAATAAAGTAATTCAGTGAAACTAACATTATCCATTACATGTTATGCTGAACTAAGAGTGTCTTTGTTGTTACAAGATGGATTTATTGTTGAAGACCTAGAATAAGCCCCACAGTTTGCATTCTAAACTTGCTTTCTTTTTCTGATACCCTAAAAATTTCCCTCTATACCTGGCAGGTATTATTTATGGTAGGTGGTATCAAGCTCAAGGATATCTGGCTTGTTCTTGTCCTCTTTACTTCCTCATATATTTATATTCATCATACCTTTTCTTCTTGATTTCAGGGAACTGCATACCTCATCTCTAAAACTAATATTATCTCACTTACTTAAGACACCAGTTCTTATAACTTCCTTCAAATTTTCACTAACGTAGTTCACTTTCTAGGCCTTCCTACATGCATGTATTTTCTTATCTCAAAACTATTTTTATGGACAAACATAATTAAAGGGAGGTAGTATAAACACATATTATTCTTACACATGTGAGCTCTTCTTCTAAGACTCAGTTACTTCTTTCTAAAATTATGATAGCAATAATATCTACCTCATAAAATTAAGACAATTAAAACACTTATGTATGTAAAGTACTTATCACAGTGTCTAGTGTATTGTTAGCATTCAAAAGTTATGTCTATCATTATTCTCATTTTCATAGCCTCTGTAAACCACTCTAGTTCTTTTCCTTATTTGACTTCTTTATTGTCATCTCTTTCTCCTATTTCTCCCCAGACATGGACATTACCCCTAAATTCAGTACCTAAGTTTTCTATTCTTATCTTTCTATACTTTTTTCCATTGTCTTGGATAACTACAGATGGCCTCAAGCTTTATCTTCAGCTGTGTCCTCTTTCATGAGCACCAATTACCAATTCCTTACCAATACTTCCTTTAAAAGTATATCGGTCCATATAACTGAAGTTATTTCCACTCTCCACATTCCAAATCATTTAATGAGACTCCTAATGGACCTCCCTGCCATGAATCTTTCACTAGTAATGATATATACTATAGATAGCTTGGATCATGGCTGTTGTCTGTCCAAAAAACTCTAATGCCTCCTTGTATAAGATAAATATACACTTGGCTGACATTTAGAAACCTTCAGAATTTATCCCCATCTTCTTTTTCAGCCTTTTTCTTACAAATCCAATTCCGGAGACTACCATTTCAACTAAACTGACTGACTACTTACTGCCCCCTGAGTATACTGAGTGCTTTGAAAAGCCCAAGATCTTATACTCACAAGTTGCCTCACCTTGAAATCTTCTTCTCCCTCCTTGTATTAAATTTTACAGATCCTTCAGGGCTCAACTTGTCACCTCAGTGAGGCTTTCCCTCAGTAGTTCTTTCTTTGTGATTTCAATCTCATCTGAACTGCAGTTGCCTTTAATATATGTTCATTCCTTTGCACTTGCAGTTAATTTGCTTGCATGCATGTTTATTAAGTGAGCTTTTCTTGAATGTCTCCTATATGAAAGATGCTGTACTAGACCCTGGGGGGAAATAGTCCCAGTTCTTCAGGAATTTTCACATATCACCTTAATTTAATTGCACATTCATGGTTGGCAACGTTGTGTTTAATCTTTAGCTGGTCCACAGTACCAGGCCATATTGACATCTGTGGGTGTGGTAACAAGGTCCGGCATTGTAAAACATTCCTGGAAGTTATTCTCACAGGCCAGCTGTTGGTAAGCCAGTGGCAGAAGTCTGCCTCCTACACTGCAGGTATGTGGCACAGTAAGAAATTAATGTGGGTCCTCTGAGCTTCCTGGGAAATGCTGAGGATAATAATATGGAGAGGTGGACTCTGTCTACCTACTCCCATATGGTGTTGGGTTTAGGCCTGGCTGTGAGTAGCCCTGATTGTGCCTGCTGTTGTCCTGGGTCTTGCCAGGAGGCAACATGCTGCTTCCTACCTTTGACATGCTCTGTATCAGCTTCCAATAGAAAAGAAAGTGAAAAGATTTTAAATGAAAACTAAGTTAAAAATCACCTGTTGTTCTCAGTGCAGTGCCATGCACAGTACCCAGTGATCAATAAACATTTGTTGATTACTAAGATTTTGTTGAAAGTTTTATCTGGATAGGTTGGTATAGACAGAGTTTATTTTAGATATGTTAGAGTAAGCACCTTCAAACTGGAGAGATTTCAGCCATATTGCCATATAGGGGCATGTTAGCCAGTACAGACAGTATAAAATGTCAGCTAGGTATGGTTATAAATGTATGGAAAAGTTTAATGAAGAAAGCAACAAGTTTTCCAATATAAACTTGCAGCACAGGCTAATTGACCACATAGACTAAAAGACAATTTGTCTGTTGATACCTAGGGAGTCAATAACTAACATGACTGTCTTTCCTGCTCCCTGTTGGATTGCGCCTGTAGCTTTCTCAGTTGTTCTTGCCATTTCAGTGTCAAACTATTGGACTACTGAATATACTGTATGATGCCAGCAACTGGACAACTGCTGGACTATTGTGTCTAATTATGGTAGCAGATGGCTTTGCCATGACAATTAGTCTTGAAATGTGCAACACGAGGATATGAATTTTATCTTATTTCTGCTCTTAGCTTTAAGAATCATAAGGAACAGTACATACCAATAAATATTAAGATAAAACAAGTGCTGTTAGCTATGCATTTTTTTTTGAGAAGGCATCTCTCATATTTATTGATCAAATGGTTGTTTACAACAATAAAATTCTGTATAGGGGACTCAATGCACAATCATTAATCAACCCCAAGCCTAACTCTCAACAGTCTCCAATCTTCTGAAGCAAAATGAACAAGTTCTTACATGGTGAATAAGTTTTTACATAGTGAATAAGTTCTTACATAGTGAACAGTGCAAGGGCAGTCATATCACAGCACTTACAAAAAACCCTGATAATGAAGTCATCGCTTTAAATCCCATCCTAACTAATAATACCAGTGTTATAATGATAGTTCTAGCATATTGTCAAGTTGACTTTTTACCCCCAAAGGAATCTCAAGACAAGAACTTTATGGAGGAAGTAAGTAATTTACTTATATATTAAGAACTTCTCCCTTAATTAATAAACTTTTATACACACCTCTGTTTGACAAAAATCAGCCAATTCTTTAATGAGAAAATGCCTATAAAAGAGAAAATTTCCAAAATATAAATAAGTTCCAGAAATTCTTCTTTTGATAAGCTAGTTATTGCCAATGAAAGGCTTATTTGTATACTGATTTTACCTGAGTCATGGTGAAACTTTGTCTGATGGTATTAAACATCAATAAATCAAATAAATTCTATCAGGTACTGTGGATCTTCCTTTCTACGTTATTGAAAGGTCTTTTTCCACTATCATCACTTAACCTGTATCACTGAGTTCATGTTAACTTTTATGCCAAAACCTACCAATTAATATTGTAGAACAATATGTTTTAGTAGAAAGAAAAATAGATTAAGATTCAGAAAAAGTCATTTTTGTAATGTCTCTTGCTGGTTCACACCACTTTAGTAAGAAATAAAATGAACAAATTTCAGTTTTCTAATCAGTAAAATAAGAAAAATAATATGTCTTGTTCTCCTCAGAGTTGTTTTGATTATCAAATGAACTCATGTCAATGAAAACATTTAAAAATATATAAGTAACAACATAGATATAAGAAGAAAATGCTACTATTACCTTATTTTGGCAATTTCTGCCCGATTTCCCAGTGCCTAAAAACTCTTTTAACTACTGCTCCTTCTTCAGAAAGACTTATCAAAACAACTGAATCTTCAAAGAAGTTGATTCATGGCCTCTACATTCACTGGCAGTTTAAACAATGAAAAAATATCATCCTAAAATCTTTACAGGTGATTTGGATATACACATTTGACAGTCTTATAGATTTATAGATGTTAAAACACAGACTTTGACAAGAAGGGACCTTAAAAGTTATAGAATCCCTTCTATAGCACCTTTGACTTGTTTTCTTTGTGTTTTCTGATTGCCGTGGATAGGACCGCCAGTACTATGTTGAATAGAAGTGGGGAGAGTGGGCATCCCTATCTTGTTCCCGATCTTAGAGGAAAAGCTTTCAGCTTCTCACTCTTCAGTATGATGTTGGCTGTGGGTTTATCATATATGGCCTTTATTATGTTGAGGTACTTGCCCTCTATACCCATTTTGTTGAGAGTTTTTATCATGAATGGATGTTGAATTTTATCAAATGCTTTTTCAGCATCTATGGAGATGTTCATGTGGTTTTTGTTGATGTGGTGGATGATGTTGATGGATTTTCGAATGTTGTACCATCCTTGCATCCCTGGGATGAATCCCACTTGTTCATGGTGTATGATACTTTTGATGTGTTTTTGAATTCGGTTTGCTAAAATTTTGTTGAGTATTTTTGCATCTACGTTCATCAGGGATATTGGTCTGTAGTTTTCTTTTTTGGTGGGGTCTTTGCCTGGTTTTGGTATTAGGGCGATGTTGACTTCATAGAATTAGTTTGGGAGTACTCCCTCCTCTTGTATTTTTTGGAAAACTTCAAGGAGAATGGGTATTATGTCTTCTCTGTATGTCTGATAAAATTCTGAGGTAAATCCATCTGGCCCGGGGGTTTTGTTCTTTGGTAGTTTTTTGATTACCGCTTCAATTTCGTTGCTGGTAATTGTTCTGTTTAGATTTTCTGTTTCTTTCTGGGTTATTCTTGGAAGGTTGTATTTTTCTAGGAAGTTGTCCATTTCTCCTAGGTTTTCCAGCTTGTTAGCATATAGGTTTTCATAGTATTCTCTAATAATTCTTTGTATTTCTGTGGGGTCCTTCTTGGTTTTTCCTTTCTCGTTTCTTATTCTGTTGATCTGTGTTGATTCTCTTTTTCTCTTAATAAGTTTGGCTAGAGGCTTATCTATTTTGTTTATTCTCTTGAAGAACCAACTCTTGGTTTCATTGATTTTTTTCTATTGTTTTATTCTTCTCAATTTTATTTATTTGTTCTGTAATCTTTATTAATTCCCTCCTTCTGCTGACCTTAGGCCTCATTTGTTCTTCTTTCTCCAATTTTGATAATTGTGTCATTAGACTATTCATTTGGGATTGTTCTTCCTTCTTTAAATATGCCTGGATTGCTATATACTTTCCTCTTAAGACTGCTTTTGCTGCGTCCCACAGAAGTTGGGGCTCTGTGTTCTTGTTGTCATTTGTTTCCATATATTGCTTGATCTCTATTATGATTTGGTCGTTGATCCATTGATTATTTAGGAGCATGTTGTTAAGCCTCCATGTGTTTGTGAGCCTTTTTCATTTCTTTGTGCAATTTACTTCTTGTTTTATACCATTGTGGTCTGAAAAGTTGGTTGGTTGGATTTCAATCTTTTTGAATTTACTGAGGCTCTTTATGTGGCCTAGTATGTGGTCTATTCCGGAGAATGTTCCATGTGCACTTGAGAAGAATGTGTATGCTCTTGCTTTTGCATGTAGAGTTCTATAGATGTCTATTAGGTCCATCTGTTCTAGTGTGTTTTTCAGTGCCTCTGTGTCCTTATTTTCTGTCTGGTGGATCTGTCCTTTGGAGTGAGTGGTGTGTTGAAGTCTCCCAAAATGAATGCATTGCATTCTATTTCCTCCTTCAATTCTGTTAGTATTTGTTTCACTTATGTTGGTGCTCCTGTATTAGGTGCCTATATGTTTATAATGGTTATATCCTCTTGTTGGAATGAGCCCTTTATCATTATGTAATGTCCCTATCTTTTGTTACTTTCTATATTTTGAAGTCTATTTTGTCTGATACTAGTACTAGTATTGCAACACCTGCTTTTTTCTCTCTGTTGTTTGCATGAAATATCTTTTTCCATCCCTTGACTTTAAGTCTGTGCATGTCTTTGGGTTTGAGGTGAGTCTCTTGTAAGCAGCATATGGATGGGTCTTGCTTTTTTATCCATTCTATTACTCTGTGTCTTTTGATTGGTGCATTCAGTCCATTTACATTTAGGGTGATTATTGAAAGGTATGAATTTATTGCCATTGCAGGCTTTAAGTTTGTGGTTACCAAAGGTTTAGGGTTAGCTTCTTTACTATCTTACTGTCTAACTTAACTCACTTGTTGAGCTATTATAAACACCGTCTGATGATTCTTTATTTCGCTCCCTTCTTATTCCTCCTCCTCCCTTCTTCATATGTTGGGTGTTTTGTTCTGTGCTCTTTTTAGGAGTGCTCCCATCTAGAGCAGTCCCTGTAGGATGCCCTGTAGAGGTGGTTTGTGGGAGGCAAATTCCCTCAACTTTTGCTTATCTGGGAATTGTTTAATCCCTCCTTCATATTTAAATGATAAACGTGCTGGTTACAGCATTCTTGCTTCAAGGCCTTTCTGTTTCATTGCATTAAGTATATCATGCCATTCTCTTCTGGCCTGTAGGGTTTCTGTTGAGAAGTCTGATGATAGCCTGATGGGTTTTCCTTTCTATGTGACCGGTTTGTTCTTTCTGGCTGCCTTTAATACTCTGTCCTTGTCTTTGACCTTTGCCATTTTAATTATTATGTGTCTTGGTGTTTTCCTCCTTGAGTCCCTTGTCATGGGAGTTCTCTTTGCTTCTGTGGTCTAAGAGGCCATTTCCTCTCCCAGTTTTGGGACGTTTTCAGCAATTATTTCTTCAAAAACATTTTCTATCCCTTTTTCTCTCTCTTCTCTGGTACTCTTATGATGCAAATATTTTTCCGTTTCAATTGGTCACACAGTTCTCTTAATATTCTTTCATTCCTGGAGATCTTTTTATCTCTCTCTGCATCAGCTTCTCTGCATTCCTGTTCTCTGTTTTCTAGTCCATTAATTGTCTCTTGCATTTCATCCATTCTACTTTGAAGTCTTTCCAGAGATTGTTTTATTTCTGTATTCTCCCTCCTTACCTCTTGCATATTTCTCTGCAAGTCCATCAGCATTGTTATGACTTTTATTTTGAATTCTTTTTCAGGAAGATAGGTTAAATCTATCTCCCCAGATTCCTTCTCATGAGGGGATGTGGAGGATGTCTGGGATAGTCTGGTCTGGATCAAATTTTTCTGCCTTTTCATGTTGATAGATGCAGTGGTATGCTGTTGCCTCGTCTGTCAGCTTGGAGAACCAAGACCCTTTCCACTTGCTCCTGGCCTTTCTTTCCTGGGAGGACAGCTACCCCTAGCAGCTTGTGTTGGACAATTGCACATAGACTGGGTCTCTGTTTCTTGCCTGGCCACTATGGAGGAACCTTCCTTGCTGTGGGCGTGGCCAGCCTCAGGCTGCTACTCTGCCATGGCGGGACCATGCCTGAGGGGAACAGGCAGGGGGCTGTTTATCGCCGTGAGGGGTCTCAGAGCTGCACTGCTGCCCAGGGGGATAGGGCGCCCGGAGTTACCCGGGATTCCAAGCTTCTGGGCTAAGTGTCTTGGGACGTTTCCATCCAGCTGTGGGTTCCCTGTCTCTTTAAGACTTTCAAAAAGCACTCTCTTTTCTTTGTCCCAGGGGTGCCGGCTGCAGGGATCCACTCGCAAGTTTTACTGTCCCGTTTCTCTAGTTTCCCTCACTCTTCACACTGTGTTTCTACGCTCTGGGTGCAGACGCCTAGGACTGGGTGTTTAGCAGTCCTGGGCTCCCTCTCCCTCTCCGCTCTGACTCCTCTCCTCCTACCAGGAGCTGGGTTGAGGGGCGCTCATGTCCCGCGGGGCCAGGGCTTGTATCTTAACTCCTTCGTGAGGCGCTGGGTTTTCGCGGGTGTGGATATAGTCTGGCTGTTGTCCTGTATCTTCTGGTCCCTCTTTTAGGGATAGTTGCATTTGTTATACTTTCAAATATATATATGCTTTTGGGAGGGGATTCCCACTGTCCTACTCATACCGCCATCTTTGCTCCTCTACTTTTTGGAAAATTTTAACGATGGGTATTAAGTCTTCTCTAAATGTCTGATAAAATTCAGTGGTGAAGCCATCTGGTCGGGGGTTTGGTTCTTCCTTAGTTTTTTTATTACCAATTCAATTTCATTGCTGATAGTTGGTCTTTTCAGATTTTCTGTTTCTTCCTGGGTCAGCCTTGGATGGTTGTATTTTTCTAGAAAGTTGTCCATTTCTTCTAGATTATCCAGTTTATTAGCATATGATTTTTCATAGTATTCCCTAATAATTTTTTGTATTTATGTGGTGTCCGTAGTGATTTTTCCTTTCTCATTTCTGATTCTGTTTATGTGTGTAGATTCTCTTTTTCTCTTCGTAAGTGTGGCTAAGGGAGTATCTATTTTGTTTATTTTCTTGAAGAACCAGCTCCTGCTTTCATTGATTCTATTGTTTTATTCTTCTTGAGTTTATTTATTTCTGCTCTAATCTTTATTATGTCCCTCCTTCAACAGACTTTGGGCCTCTTTTGTTCTTATTTTTCTGGTTTCATTAATTGTGAGTTTAGACTGTTCATTTGGTATTGTTCTTTGCTGAGTTAAGTCTGTATTGCAATATACTTCCCTCTTAGCATGGCCTTTTCTGTATCCCACAAATTTTGTGTTGTTGAATTATTGTTTTCATTTGTCTCCATATATTGCTTGATATATGTTTTTATTTGGTCATTGATCCATTGATTATTTAGGAGCACATTGTTAAGCCTCCATGTGTTTGTGGGACTTTTTGTTTTCTTTGCACAATTTTTTTCTAGTTTCATACCTTTGTGATCTGAGAAGTTAGTTAGTACAATTTCAATCTTTTTGAATTTACTGAGGCTCCTTTTGTGGCGTAGTATGTGATCTATAGAAAATGTTCTATGTGCATTTGAGAAAAATGTGTATCCTATTGTTTTTGGGTGGTGTGTTCTGTAAATGTCTGTTAGGTCCATCTGTTCTAATGTGTTGTTTAGTGCCTCTGTGTCCTTACTTATTTTCTGTCTGGTTGATTTGTCCTTTGGTGTGAGTGGTGTGTTGAAGTCTCCTAAAATGAATGCATTGCATTCTATTTCCTCCTTTAATTCTGTTTGTAGTTTTTGCACATACTTGGGTCCTCCTATGTTGGGTGCACAGATATTTTAGTGGTCGCATCCTCTTGTTGGACTGACCCCTTTATCATTATATAATGTCCTTCTTCGTTTCTTGTTATTTTCTTTGTTTTGAAGTTTATTTTATCTGATACAAGTATTGCAACACCTGCTTTTATTTCCCTGTTGTTTGCATGAAATATATTTTTTCCATCCTTTACTTTTAGTCTGTGCATGTCTTTGGGTTTGAAGTGAGTGCCTTGTAGGCAGCATATAGATGGGTCTTGTTTTTTATACATTCAGTGACTCTATGTGCTTTGATTGGTACATTCAGACCATTTACATTTAGGGTGATTATCAATAGGTATGTACTTATTGCCATTGCAGGCTTTGAATTCATGGTTACCCAAAGTTTAAGGATAGCTTCTTTACTATCTAACAGTCTAATTTAACTCACTTATTATGCTATTATATACACAATCTAAAGATTCTTTTTTTTTTCCCTTCTTTTTCTTCCTCCTCCACTCTTTATATGTTAGGTGTCATATTCTATACTTGTTTATCTCTTGACTGACTTTGTGGTAGCTGATTTAATTTTACATTTGGTTAATAATTAATCAGTCTACATCCTTTATTGTGGTTTTATTTTCACTGGTGGCAACTATTTAGCCTTAGGAGCACTTCCATCTAGAGCAGTCCCTTTAGAATACACTTTAGAGTTGGTTTGTGGAAGGTAAATTCCCTCAACTTTTGCTTATCTGGAAATTGTTTAATCACACCTTCAAAATTAAATAATAATCTTGCTGGGTATAGTATTCTTGGTTTGAGACCCTTCTGTTTCATTGCATTGACTATATCATGCCACTTCGTTCTTGCCTGTAATGTTTCTGCTGAGAAGTCTGATGATAGCCTGATGGATTTTACTTTCTAGATATATTCTGCCTTTTCATAATCCTGGAGCAATGGTGAGGGTCACAGTCAAGCCATGCCTGCTGGGAAGACAGAGTTATTTCCTGATTCCTGGCCACAGGGAGCAGCTTCTGCGTTAATCCCGTAAGCTGCCATAGGCAGCACTGCTCTCTGGTTGGCCTGCAGTTATGGCGGGGGCAGTGGGTTTGTGTGCAGGTGCCAGCTGGGTCTAAGGAGTACCAGCATGCTACTCGCAGTGTGGGGTCTCAGGGCTGTGTTGCCAGCCAGGAGGATGGATTACCTGAAGCCCCTGAAAGTTTCCAACCTGTTGGTCTGAATGTTATGGGATGATTTTGTCCACCTGTTCCTTCCCCTGAGCAGTAATCTCTGTGTAATCCTTGCCACTTTAGCAGCCCTCTCACTCTTGGGATGTCTTTCAAAGTGTGTGCCTTCCTTCTGTCCCCGAGCAGCCGCTTGTTGGAGCCTATTCTCCACAAATCTTTCAGTCTCTTCCTGTCTTCCACCTGACTTTGCTTTCCAAACCCTCTAATCTCCAGAGCACCATGCAATGTTGGTTTGTGCTCCCAATGTAGATCTCCAGGGGTAGGTATTTAGCAGTCCAGGGATTCTGCTCCCTCCCTGCTCTGTTTCTCTTCCTCCCACCAGTGAGCTGGGGTGGGGGCAGGGCTCAGGTCCCACCAGGTCACCACTTTGTTACTTTATACTTTTCCATGACCTCTTCTCTTTTCCCAGATGTATGCTGGCTGGTGCAATATTATTTCTGGTCACTCTTTTAGGTTTAGTTGTATTTGTTTTATTTTTGTATTATATGTGTTTTTTTGAAAGAGATTTCTGCCTCACTTCTCATGCCACCATCTTTTCTCCCCCATTTCCCCAAGGCTACTCTTGCATGACCATACAAGTACTGACAAACTACAATGACTGACTTTCTCAGCAGAGGAATTTTTTCTATAGATGGGAATTATCAGACTCTGTTTGTTGATTTCACTGAGAAAGGAAGAATTGCTAGGTAAGATTCAGTGAACAAGTAGAGTCATTCAATTATGACAAGTACAAGGCAACATATATGGGTTCTAGGGAAAATAGAATAGTTAGTACAGTAGGGAAAAATGAAGACAATCTCTTCTCTAGTTATTATCTCAGTAAAACAAGAACATTAGCCTAGAATAAGAAGAGGAAAGGGTTATCAGATGTTTGAGGAGTAATAAAGTAAAAAGTCACTGCCTCAGTGTATATGTGTAATGCATATGTGTATATGTGTGCCTTTATTTTTACTAATTTGCAGTAATATATATATATAATATATATTATATTCATTATATATATTCATTAATTGAGGGAGTTGAAATTTCTGAGCTCTTTTCTAACCCTTGGTTTTAAAATAATATTAATAATGACAATAACAATAATAATAACTCCATTTATTAATTATTTAGTGCATCTCAGGATTTTCACATTTTATATTTTATATTTATATTTTATCATTTCACAATAACTTTGAATGTTTGATATTACTTATCCCCATTGTACAGATAACAGAACTCAAAGCTCAGATAGGCTCAGTAATTTGCCTAAGTCCACACAGCTAGTAAATAGAGGAACAAATTAATTTTTTTTAAGTTGTGCTTTTTAATGGCATAATATTTTTATTCCAAGATAAAATTTACATACCACAAAATTCACCTTTTTGAAGTATACAATTCAGTAGCTTTTTAGTATATTTACAAAGTTGTACATCCATCACCACTGATTCCTGAAGATTTTCATAAGAAACTCTGTACTCATAATCATTTTCCATTTCCTCCTCCCCTCAGTCCCTGCCAACCACAAATTTACTTTCTTTCTCTATAGCTTTGCTTATCCTGGATGTTTCATATAAATTGTGTCAAACAATGTGAGACGTTTTCAAGGTTCATCTATGTTACAGCATGTATCAGTAGTTCATTCCTTTTTAATGTCAAATGATATTCATTGAATGGAGGTTACTTTCATCAGTTGATGGTCATTTGGTTTTCTCTACTTTTGGATTATTATGAATAATACTGCTATGAACATTTGTGTGCAAGTTTTTATGTGAACTTATGTCTTCTGTTCTCTTGGGTGTATATCTAGAGTCAAATTCCTTCGTTATGTTGTAGTTCTCTGTTTAGCTTTTTGAAGAACAGACAAACTGCCAAATCCCAACTGACTTTTTAAAACAATTTAATACTTAAGAAGTAGTAGTCAAAGTAGCCTCCAACATTTATAACGAGGTGAAAGAAACTTTATGGTTCTCCGTTTTTATAAGAGAAAATGCCCAAGGGTAGCTTAATGGATTGAATGATATATTGTTATTCTAGCCACTAGTATAAATATTGACCAAATAGCCTTGGGAATTTGAGGATTCAGAGCAGTGCAAGAAACAAAAAACCTTTAGTGGATCTAGAAATCTCTACTGAAGATCTGCTTATTTTTCTATTATGTTGTTTCATTTATTGTTTTGCTTTGCACTTTTAATTTAAATGGTCATGCTATTTTAAATAGGTGTAGGTAGAGAATTAAAAATCTGCATTAACTCAGTTACTGATTACTCTCTATATTTAAAACTGTGTGTTTGAAAACCCAGTATTACTTTGCAACATCCATTAATGGAAAATCTATATTCTGTTACTTACTTGTATAAAGTCAAAGGAAGGAAAGTCATTAGAAAAGGGATTTATAACTGAGTGGTCTGCAGACTTCAGTACACTTGTGTAGTTTTGTGAGTGTGCTGTTCATTGTTTCTGAATGGCAGAGAGATTTGTTTTCTCTATAAGTCCCTTTGTTTAATATGATTTCTCTTAAAATTTGCCAAGTGGAAACAGTAACTTCTATAGTAATCTTTATTTCTTCTCTCTGTGCTTTTACTAACTGGAACCATGATGTTAAAGAATTGGTAGTTAAGTGACTAACCCAAAATCCCAAAGCTGATAAGATGGATGAAGAACTTGAAGTTATTCGTGTATATAGATATATGGACATCCATGCTTTTAAAAAATTATTTATTTTTGGTAAGTGGTTTGGACTGGTGGTTGGGAGCAATAATCAGAAGGAAAGCAAAATATTTAATATTCCTAATACTAGAATGTTAAAGACAGGTAAGAATAGGTATGTTGGTACCTGAAATGACTCTCTGGGAAATCAAACTAGTCTTGGAGTTGAAGTCTCCTCATTTGGAGGATGTAGAGAATGTGTGCTTTGAGTGGATTTGAGGATTTTATTCTCTTTCCCTTCTAGTTGTTTTAAACCAAATTGAAAATACCAATATGCTGTGATCAGTATGGTTTACCATATACACTCATACAATTAAACTGAAAAATATGTCTACAAGAAAAAGAAAGTGGATGAATTAACATTAAAGGTAATGTTCGAGAGAAGGATGTTAAATTCACAATTGGATGAGATACAGAAGAAAGGGAAAATAATTTATCCCAACATTATGAACACTTCTGACTGTGATAATCTATCTTCAAGTGTTAATAAGAAGAATTTCAAGTTAAATATGAATAACAATAGGACTCCATGAATTATTGTAAGTTACATAGGGCAATCTCAAACACTGACCTTTTTAGAGTCTTCCTTTATTAGAACTTACTCAGTGAAAAGGGAACTTTCACAGTGATACGTTTTGTCAGATACTATCATTGGATGGCATACGCAAGCTACTTCCAAGTGTCTTTTATATCAGTGCTACAATAACACATACTTACCATTGAAAAATAACAATTTCTTCCTGAGGAAATTGAAAGTATGAACTTGATTCAATTTTAGTGAAACCATTTCCTTGGTATATATTCTCATTACTTTTTAGGAACTATATGAGTAGAATGTAAGCTCCATTGAGGGCAGTTTTGTTTTGTTTTGTTTTGTTTTGTTTTTCCCTCTTTTGCTTACTGCTAGATTCCGAGCAACTGAAACAGTGTCTGACTGTTGCTCTGCAACTGAAATAGTGTCTGACTGTTGCTCTGGGAGGGAGGGGGTTCCTCACTGTGGACAAGTTCGCTATGAACCTGATGAGAGCCAAGGTAAGAGATTTTTATTATCACGTCTCAGGGTCTCGTTGCTCCACATCCTGGCTGCTCTGTGTGTGTGTGTGTGTGTGTGTGTGTGTGTGTGTGTGTGTGTGTGTGTGTGTGTGTGCATGCTCCACCCCATCTCACTTGGCTCTGCAACCAAGCTCTCCCTCTTCTGCCACACCTTGCTTCACTTTCCCACATCCCTTGTCCTGGGAGGAACTCTGTGAGCAGGTCCCTGATGAATGACAGTCACCTGCCATGCAAGAACTCAGGAGAGGACAACCTCTCCAACTACCCCCAGGGCCAGAACTGCTGTGACTAACTAGAGGCTCTGCCACTGATAGACATCCCATTGAGGTGCAAACAGGCTCTTATGTGTATATACAATGGGCACTATCAAGGCCAGGAGGAATTCTGGTTGAGAATTTCAAATTACCCCACACTGACACATGGTCAGTGCTTGATAACTATCTTTTGAATAAATGGATTAATGGCTAATTAATCAAAAAATTATCAAGATTGAATTTTAGTCTGAAATATTTGTAGAATTATAATTGAAAATCAAGATTCCTGGCAGGATGAAAATGTCCATTTTTCTAAAATGTGAATTGAGCTAAAACTAGGTAGAATTATGCCAAGGGTATTTACTTTTGAATTGAACTGAAAAATGTATCTACAAAAAAAGAATGGATAAATTAATGTTAAAGGTTCTGTTAGAGTTAGGAATTAGGCAATAATCAAGACAACATCTAAATACAAAAATACATTACTACTCTAGGATGCAAAGATCTGAATTAAATTCCCAAGATGGATTAGTGAAAGTAAGAATCACTGCTATTATCAAGGCCAATACTGTTGGAGAATTTTATTCTTTGCATTCATCTAAATACATTTTACTTAGTTTACTTGTTTTTGGATTCCACCTCTAAACCAAATGCCTGTGATCTGTGTGGGCTTCATACATTTTGAGTTTCCTTTGTATATTTGACTGTTTCTCCCTATTATGTCTCTTCTTTTCCTAGAACAAACAACTTAGATATCTTCAAATAATGTTGATTTTCCATGTAATGTCAAATTAATACATTATTAGGAATTTTATTTTCATGGAGTAATTCTTATCCTTTGGAAAAATGGGGTTTTTCATTTATAAGAGTTTTTCTTATAAAAGGCTACCTTAGCTCATTTGAGCTATGATAACAAAATATCACAGAGTGTATAATTTATAAACAATAGAAATTTATTTCTCACAGTTCTGAAGACTAGGAAGTCTGAGATTAAAGCACCAGTATTGTCTAGTTTTCTGGTGAGAGCCCTCTTCTTGTTTCATACCTGAATGATGCTGGCTTCATGGAATGAGTTCTGAAGTATTCCCTTCTCTTCTACTTTTTTGAAAACTTTAAGGAGAATGGATATTAGGTCTTCACTAAACGTTTGATAAAATTCAGCGGTGAAGCCATCTGGTCCAAGGGTTTCGCTCTTAGGTAGTTTTTTGAATACCAGTTCAATTTCGTCGCTGGTAATTTGTCTGTTCAGATTTTCTGTTTCTTTCATTGTCAGCCATGGAAAGTTGTATTTATCTAGAAAGTTGTCCATTTCTTCTAGGTTATCCAGTTTGTTACCATACAGTTTTTCATAGTATTCTCTAATAATTCTTTGCATTTCTGTGATGTCCATAGTAATTTTTCCTTTGTCATTTCTGATTCTGTTTATGTGTGTAGACTCTCTTTTTTTCTTGATGAGTCTGGCTTGGGGTTTATCTATTTTGCTTATTTTCTCTAAAAACCAACTCCTGCTTTCATTGATTCTTTCTGATGTTTTATTCTTCTCAATTTTATTTATTACTGCTCTAATCTTTATTATGTCCCTCCTTCTACTGACTTTGGGCCTCATTTGTTCTTCTTTTTATGGTTTCATTAATTGTGAGTTTAGACTGTTCATGTAGGATTGTTTGTCTTTTCCTGATGTAGGCCTGTATTGCAATATACTTCCCTCATTGCATGGCCTTTTCTGCATCCCACAGATTTTGCACTGTTGAATTATTGTTGTCATTTGTCTCCATATATTGCTTGATCTATGTTTTTATTTGGTTATTGATCCATTGGTTATTTAGGAGCATGTTGTTAAGCCTCCATGTGTTTGTGGGATTTTTCATTTTCTTTGCGTAATTTATTTCTAGTTTCATACATTTGTTGTCTGAGAAGCTGTTTCATACAATTTCAGTCTTTTTGAATTTTCTGAGACTCTTTTTGTGGCCTAGTATATGATCTATTCTTGAAAATGTTCCATGTGCACTTGTGAAGGAGGTGTGTCGTGCTGCTTTGGGGTGGAGAGTTTTATAGATGTCTGTTAGGTCCATCTATTTTAATGTGTTGTTGAATGCCTCTGTCTCCTTACTTATTTTCTGTCTTGTTGATCTGTCCTTTGGAATGAGTGGAGTGTTGAAGTCTCCTAGAATGAATGCATTGCATTCTATTTCCCCTTTAAATGTAGTTAGTATTTGTTTCACATATATAGGTGCTCCTGTGTTGGGTGCTTAGATAGTTATAATGGTTAAATCCTCTTGTTGGATCGACCCCCTTATCATTATATAATGTCCTTTTTCTCTTGTGACTTTCTTTGTTTTGAAGTCTATTTTGTCTGATACAAGTACTGTAACTCCTTCTTTTTCCTCCTTATTAGTTTCATGAAATATCTTTTTCCGTTCTTCACTTTTAGTCTGTGTATGTCCTTGGGTTAGAAGTGAGTGTCTTGTAGTCAGCATATAGTTGGGTCTGGTTTTTTATCCTTTCAGTAACTCTATGTTTTTTTATTGGTGCATTCAAACCATTTACATTTAGGGTGATTCTCGATAGGTATGTACTTATTGCCTTTGCAGTCTTTAGATTTGTGAATACCAAAGTATCAAGGGTAACTTCATTACTATCTAAGAGTCTAACTTAACTGATTTAGTATGTGATTACAAACATAATCTAAAGGTTCTTTTAGTTCCCTCCTTTTTTTCCTCCTCCATTCTTTACATATTAGGTATCATTTTCTGTACTCTTTGTCTATCCCTTTTTATTACCTCTGGTGAAAGCTATTTAACCTTAGGAACACTTCCATCTATAGTTGTCCCTCCAAAATACACTGTAGAGATGTTTTGTGGGAGCTAAATTCTCTCAGTTTTTGTGTTTCTGGAAATTGTTTAATCCCTCCTTTAAATTTAAATGATGATCTTGCTGGATAAAGTATTCTTGGGTTGAGGCCCTTCTGCTTCATTGCATTAAGTATGTCATGCCACTCCTTTCTGGCCTGTAAGATTTCTGCTGAGAAGTCTGATGATAGCTTAATGGGTTTTCCTTTGTATGGGATCTTTTTTATCTCCCTGGCTGCTTTTAATAGTCTGTCCTTGTCCTTGATTTTTGCCATTTTACTTATTATGTGTCTTCTTGTTGTGTTCTTTAGGTCCCTTGTTTTGGTAGATCTGTGTACCTCCATGGCCTGAGAGACTATCTCCTTCCCCAGATTGGGGAAGTTTTCAGCAATTACTTCCTCAAAGACACTTTCTATCCCTTTTTCTCTCTTCTTCTTCTTCTGGTACCCCTATAATATGAATATTATTCTGTTTGGATTGGTCACACTGTTTTCTCAGTATTTTTTCATTCCTAGGGATCCTTTTTTATCTCTTTGCTTCAGCTTCTTAGTATTCCTCTTCTCTAATTTCTATTTCATTTATCGTGTCCTCCACCATTATCTAATCTGCTTTTAATATCCTCCATTTTCTTCCTCAATGACTGGATCTCTGTCTGAAATTCGTTCCTGAGTTCCTGAATATTTTTCTGTTCCTCTATGAGCATGTTTATGATTTTTATTTTGAAATCTGTTTCAGGAAGATTGATTAGTTCAGTCTCACTCGACTCTTTTTCTGGTGTTTTTGAGATTTTGCTTTGAACCAGGTTCCTTTGATGTTTCATATTTGTATATGGCAGCCTCTAGTGCACAGAAGCTCTACTCTCTCGAGCTGCTCAGCCCCTGGAGCAATATCGGGTTTGTCTGGGGAGTGGTGCTGGTGCCTGGAGGGAGGAAAGAGCTGTTTCCTGCTTCCTGGCTTCTATGTCTGTCTCTACTGCCAGAACCAGTGTGCCAAATACACAGGTGTAAGCCTCCATGCTTTGCTTTGTAGCTGCTATAGGGAGGGCTCCCCTCTGGCTGGCCTGACGTCAGGGCAGGATTTGCCAGTTTGTGAACCAGGTTGGGCTGGCCTGGAGGAAGGTGCAGCAGGCTGCATATCATGGTGGTGGGCCTTGGAGCTGTGTAGCCAGCCAGGGGGATGGAGAGCCTGAGGATCGTGAATGTTCCCAACCTGCTGGGCAGAGTGTACCTGAACAATTTTGTATACCTGTCCTTTCTCCTGTGCAGTAAGCTCTGTGCAGTCCTTGCCTCTTTAGCATCCCTCTCACTTTTAGGAATTCTCTCAGACTGCCCACCCAGATCAGCTGAATATGGATCCCTGTTTTCCACAAGCAGCTGGAACTTCAGTCTATCCAGGTATTCCTCCTGTCTTAGCCTTCCAACCCCCCAATCACGAGAACACCATGCAATGTAGGTTCATGCTCCCAGTGGAGATCTCCAGGGCTAGGTGTTCAACAGTCCCAGGCCTCCACTCCCTCCCTGCTCTGTTTATCTTTCTCCCACCAGTGATCTGGTGTGGGAGAGGGGCTTGGATCCCACTGGATGACAATTTGGTACGTTACCCTGTTCCATGAGGTCTGTTCTTTTCTCTAGGTGTATGCAGTCTGGTGCAGCCTTCTTTCCTATATCTCTTTCAGGATTAGTTGTATTCTATTTTCGTATTATATATGGTTTTAGGTGGACATCTCTGTCTCACCTCTCATGCAGCCATCTTTAATCCCTCTCCAGAACAGAGAATATTATCTAGAATTCTGCAGCTCTCATTACCCTGGACCCTGGCCCATCAATTTTCTCTGTAGATTTCAATTTAATTGCAACATTCTTGTTTTTCCTTATAATTTTTGATTTCAAGGATGAATATGCTGATTTTGTACCAATTTGTCTTCAAGTACTAGTCTAGATATCCCATCACTGCTGAGTAGCCATCAAACTTGTTCTTAGAGTTACAACTGGACTATGATGGTATACTGATTAAAATTCCAAAGTTTGCAAGGTTCGTTAGGAAAGATTATAATATTCTTCTTCACTTTTTCTGCCAACTCAATGGATTTATCTTTGTACATTGAAAAGACTGGTTTCTAGGATAGGACATAGGAATCTGAGAAGAATAACAAAGTCTATTATATCTACAATGGCTAAAAATCTCTACCAGAGCAGGCATAACTTTAAATAACCCACACGTTTCCTCTGATGTTTAATGCACTTTGGGATTCTTTTTTAAAAATGTAATGCTGTATTAACATTTTGATACTTGGAGACCAGCTGTCTCATTGTATTCTAGTTGTTCAGACTCTTTTCAATCCAGTAAATACAACCTGTAAGAAATGTTAATGTATCTGTCCTTTCAAACTCTAATTTTTTTATTTGGAAGACAGTAACATTTTCCTTCTAATCCTTTGTATTTCCGATTATTGGTATACCATAATGCTGTATATGAAAATTCTCTTCATTTAAGCTGTAATCAAAATGAAGGTTTCAAAGTAGACTGGAGTTGGGGTCCAGTGACTTATGTTAATTCATCCCCTGTCAGGAAATGGAGGAAAGACAAAATGCCTCTGAAAAAGAAAGGTTTAAAATTGACACTGGATGTGACTAGCTAAAAGAAAATTTGTGGGAAACACAATTCTAAATTGGAGATTTATGTGATGGGAAAAGCCAAGTGCCCCTTTAAAACAGACAACTACTATGATTTGTTTTGGAAATTTCCCATTTTAAAAAATGTCTTACATTATGTAAATGGTAAAAATGATCCATTTGTTCAATATGATCCTAAAATGCTATGAGAAGGGAACTTTGTTTTTTAATTTGAACTAAGAGCAAAATCTTTTTCCTAAAATATGTTCATAAAGCACTCTCAGTGTGTTTGTATCTTCATTTTCACTAGAGCAGCAAACTGTTTCATTGCAAACTGAGCCAAAGCATATTTACAGCTTTTAAGATCAAATTATCCACTTGAATACATTCATGAAATTAGAGGAAAGGAACTTTCTTAACCTCTGAACATAGTTTGACTGTTCTTTAAACATTTCATAATAGCAAATTATTGAATTTTTCAATTGGCACTTACTTTCTGTACAGAAGAAGAAAGGTGTCATTATTGTGCTGGACACTGACTTTTTCACTACTCTCATTAAAGCACAGTCTATATAATTTGAATTAATTGACTAACTGGTAGTCATTTGTCAAAATAGTCTCTCCAAAATGTTTACATATATCCCTTTAAAGGACTTCCCAACTGCTTCCCTCTCTCCCAACTAAAATAGTTACAGAAAGTATAATGCTTGTTAGTCTATTTTTCAAACACTAAATAATTTCAGGTTTGATTTTCAGAATTGCACTATGTCTTCTGAGAACTCTTTTTCAAGAGTGAACACAAGGAGAAAGATGGTGGAGTAAGAAGACAAGGCAGAAAATTCCTCCCATACACACATTGAGGAAGCAACTACAGCAAATACAACTAACCCTGAAAACAATCTGAAGACTGCAGAACAGACCATCTACACCTGGTGAAGAAGAGACCACACAGAAAAGGGTAAAGTGTAAGAGCCATGATCGATGGGACCCAAGCCCTTCCCCCATCCCAGGCATAAAGCAGGAGAGAGAGGAAAAGAGTGGGGAGGGGAATAAGCATTCAGGAACTCTGCACACCTGGCCCTGGGGAACTGCTCTAGGAACACGAGTCCACATTGAAATGGGCTCTGGTGATTAACAGGGCTGGACACCAGGGAGAGTTGGAACACTCTTGGAGGCTTAGCTACTTGTGGAGTACAGGCACGCTATCTTGCTGCCACTGAGACCCAACACAAAGGTAGCAATTTGTAAGATTTAAAAACAGGACTAGGGTGCCAGACAGATGGGAGTTAGAGGGAGCTCTCTCTAGAAGAGCAATGGCAGATGGATGATGTTTCCCCAGTCGTCCCTCTGCCCAACTGGTTGGTTGCTTATTGGAGCTACCCCAAATGCTCCATTGTCCTTTCTAGCTGTTCATCCCTGAGGGACTTCCCTGTGCACCCTCCAGCCCACAGTGGTCAGACTCTGTTGCCTGGCAGGCAGACGGAAGCTGTCTCAGGTTTAATGGGCCTCTCTCAGCCCAACTAGGGAGGAGCCTGAGGGAGCTACTTCCAAATACTCCTTCCTCCTTGCTGGTGGCCCAGTCCCATGCCATACTCACCTGTGTACCCACCCAGCCTACTCCATAAGCTCAACAGTGCTACCATCACTGCAAGACAGGCAGAGGGTGGCCCTGTGCACAACGATCTCAGCAAGAGCACTGATGCATGACTCACAAAGGGTCAGCTGAGGCAAGCTGTCAGCTTGGTGAATTGAGATCAGCCACTGCTCATAGGCAGGCAGAAAGATGTCACTGCCCACAATGATCTCTGCAGAAATGCCAGCTGCACAGGTCACAAAGGGCCACTGTTGAGAGATCAAGCAATGCTGTCAGACTAGCATAAAGGCAGCCTTGCCCATAGCCCATCAACAGCAATTGGGGTTACACCAAAAAGGAGTAACAAGCACAGGCGTGTAAAGAGTCTTGGGCTTCTGGGCACAACAGGATCCATTCTTCATAAACTCATTACTCTCTAGACCAGGACACATAGAGGATCTATTTAATACAAAGAAAGAAACACAGAAACCTGGACAAAATGAGGATGCAGAGGAATGTGTTCCAAACAAAAGTACAGTATAAGACACCAGAAAGATGGCCGAATGAAATGGATATCCCCAATATTCTTAATGAATACTGTAATGTAATAGTCATAAATATGCTCACTGATCTGTGGAAAAGTACTAATGATCTCTGGGAGAACTTCAGCAAAGCGATAGAAGACTTGAAAAAGAGCCACTCAGAGATGAAAATACAGTAACTGAAATTAAAAATACACTGGAGGGAATGAATAATTGATTGCTGCCAGTAGAGCACATAATTATATGGAAACTAGAGAACAGGAAAACAACAAAGCTCAAGAATAGAGAGAAAAAAATCTCTAAGAATGAAAGAATGATAAGAGTTGTGTGACAACTACAAATGAAACAATATTTGTATAATAAGAGTACCAGATGGAGAAGAGAGAGACAAAGGCATAGAAAGTCTCTCTAAATAAATAATTGCTGAAAACATTCCGAAACTGGGGAAGTAAATAGACACCCAGGTCCTCTAAGCTCAGAGAGCCCCCTAACAAAAAGAACCCCAGGAAGACAACACCAAGTCATATAGTAATTGAAATGTCAGAAATTAAGAATAAGAAGAGAGTATTGAAAGCAGCCAGAGAGACAAAAATAAAATTACTTATTAAGGAAACCTCATCAGGCTACCAACAGATTTGTCAGCAGAAACTTTACAGGCCAGAAGGGAGTGGCATGAAATATTTAATGTATTGAAACAGAAGGACCTTCAATAAAGAATACTCTATTCAGCATGTTTATCATTCAGAATTGAAAGATTAAAAATATCCCAGATAGATAAGATGGCGGCGTGAGAGGTGAGAAAGACACTTGCTCCTAAAACCGCATATAATATGAAAATATAATTAATACAATTAATCCTGAAACAGCAACAGGAAAGAGGAATGTGACAGACTGCATACACCCAAAGAAAAGAGCAGACCTCACAAAACAAGGTAACATACCAAAGCTGGGGCTGGAGGGAACCAAGCCCTTCCCCCACCCCAGCTCACTGGCAGGAGGAAGAGAAATGGAGCTGAGAGGGAGTGGAGGCCTGGGACTGCTGAATACCTAACTCCATAGATCTGCTCTGGGATTACAAACCTACATTTCATGGTGCTTTCATGATACTCTTGTGTTTAGGGGATTGGAAAGCTAAGACAAGCAGAATTCCTGGAAAGACTGAGATTCCAGCTGCTTGTGGAAAGCAGGGATCCATATCCGGCTGCTCTGGGACAAAAGAAAGGTGGATAGTGTGAGAGACTTCCTAACAAGGAAGCCCTTATCAAGAGGGCTGCTAAAGGGGAAAGGATTGCACAGAGCTTATACCTCAGGAGAAAGGACAGGTAGTCAAAATTGTCCAGGTGCACTCTGCTCAGCAGGTTGGGAGCTTTCATGATTTCCAGGTGCTCCAGCTCCCTGGCTAGCTACAGAGCTCCACAGAACCCCTCTGTGATATGCAGCCTACTGCGCCTTTCTCCCGGTCAGCCCCAACTGGCTCAGAAAACTGGCAAAACCTACCCTGGCATTAGGTCAGCCAGAGGGAAGATCAGTCTACAGCAACTACAAACACAAAGCATAAAGGCTTGTACCTGTGTGCTTGACACACTGGTTCAGGCAGTGGAGAGAGGTATATTGGCTGGGAAGCAGGAAACAGCTCTTTCCTCCACACAGGCACCAATACCACTCCCCTGTGATCCCCGACATTGCTTCAGAGGCTGAGCAGCTCCAGAGAGTAGAGATTCTGGACACTAGAGGGCGCCATATACAAACATGAAATGCCAAAGGAACCTGGTTCAAAGTAAAATTAATATAACTCCTGACAAAGATTACATGGACCTCATTATTCTTCCTGAAAGGCAGTTCAAAATAAAAATTGTCAACATGCTCATAGAGGTATGGAAAGACACTCAAGAACTCAGGAATGAGTTCCGGTAAGAGATCCAATCATTGAAGAGCACAATGGAGGCTATTAAGAGATTACATATGGTGGAGGAGACGATAAATGAAATAGAAACCAGAGAAGAGGAAGACAAAGAAGCTGAGGCACAGAGAGAAAAAAGGATATCTAAGAATGAAAGTATATTGGGAGAACTGTGTGACCAATCCAAACAGAACTATATTCGCATTAGAAGGGTACCAAAAGAAGAAGAGAGAGGAAAAGGGAAAGAAAGTGTCTTTGAGGAGGAAATTGCTAAAAACTTCCCCAATCTGAGGAATCAGATAGTCTCCCAGGCGTCGGAGATCCACAGATCTCCCAATGCAAGTGACCCAGGGAAGACAACACAAAGACACACAGTAATTAAAATGGCAAAAATCAAGGATGGGGGGGGCGGAGCCAACATGGCGGCGTGAGTAGGACAGTGGGAATCTCCTCCCAAAAACACATATACTTTTGAAAATACAACAAACACAACTAGCCCTAAAAGAGAGACCAGAAGACGCAGGACAGTGGCCAGACTGCAGCTACACCAGCGAGAACCCAGCGACTGGTGAAAGGGGTAAGATACAAGCCCCGGCCCTGCGGGACCCAAGTGCCCATCCCCCCAGCTCCCGGCTGGAGAAGAATAGGCAGAGAGGGAGGGAGACGGAGCCCAGGACTGCCAAACACCCAGCCCCAGCCACCCCCACCAGAGCACAGACACAGTACGTGGGTAGAGGGACCTCGATACTGGGGGAAGAGAGAGTAAGACCTCTGAGCGGGTGCCGAAGCTGATGCCCCTGTGACAAAGAAAAGCGGGGGCTTTTTGAAAGTCTTAAAGGGACAGGGACTTAACAGCTTGATGGAAACAACCCAGGTCACAGTACAGCAGCTGGAAATTACAGGGAAAACTGGGTGCACTAACCCCCTGGGCCACAACTCTGAGACCCTTCACGGAGGTAAACAGTCAAGCAGCCCTCCCATCCATTACCCCACCGGGCGCTGCGAAAGCAGAGAAGCAGCCTGAGACAAATTCCGCCCACAGAAAGGGAAATTTCTCCCTTCCAGCCAGGCAAGACACAAAGACCCACTCTACACACAATTACCCAACACAAGCCACTAGGGGTCGCAGTTGTCCCAGTAAAGAAAGGCCAGTAGCAAGTGAAAATTTTGGCCCTTCCAGCTGACAGTCAATAGCACCTGCCAACATGAAAAGGCAAAAAAATATGATCCAGACAAGACTAACCCAGACACCTTCGGCATCTGCTACATCTTCCCCTGAGAAGGAACCTGGGGAGATAGATTTAGCCAGTCTTCCTGAAAAAGAATTCAAAACAAAAGTCATAACCATGCTGATGGACTTGCAGAGAAATATTCAAGAACTAAGGAAGGAGAATTCAGAAATAAAACAAGCTCTGGAAGGACTTCAAAACAGAATGGACGAGTTGCAAGAGACCATTAATGGACTAGAAAACAGAGAAGAGGAACACAGAGAAGCTGATGCAGAGAGAGATAAAAGGATCTCCAGGAATGAAAGAATTTTAAGAGAGGTGAGTGACCAAATGAAAAGGAACAATATAAGAATTATAGGTATTCCAGAAGAAGTAGAGAGAGAAAAGGGGATAGAAAATGTCTTTGAAGAAATAATTACCGAAAACTTCCCCAAACTAGGGGAAGAAATGGTCTCTCAGACCACAGAGGTACACAGAACTCCCATGACAAGGGATCCAAGGAGGGCAACACCAAGACACATAATAATTAAAATGGCAAAGATCAAAGACAAGGACAAAGTATTAAAGGCAGCCAGAGAGAAAAAAAAGGTTACCTACAAAGGAAAACCCATCAGGCTATCATCAGACTTCTCAACAGAAACCCTACAGGCCAGAAGAGAATGGCATGATATACTTAATGCAATGAAACAGAAGGGCCTCGAACCAAGACTACTGTATCCAGCACGAATATCATTTAAATATGAAGGAGGGATTAAATAATTCCCAGACAAGCAAAAGTTGAGGGAATTTGCCTCCCACAAACCACCTCTACAGGGCATCCTACAGGGACTGCTCTAGATGGGAGCACTCCTAAAAAGAGCACACAACAAAACACCCAACATATGAAGAGGGGAGGAGGAGGAATAAGAAGGGAGCGAAATAAAGAATCATCAGACGGTGTTTATAATAGCTCAACAAGCGAGTTAAGTTAGACAGTAAGATAGTAAAGAAGCTAACCCTAAACCTTTGGTAACCACAAACTTAAAGCCTGCAATGGCAATAAATTCATACCTTTCAATGATCACCCTAAATGTAAATGGACTGAATGCACCAATCAAAAGACACAGAGTAATAGAATGGATAAAAAAGCAAGATCCATCCATATGCTGCTTACAAGAGACTCACCACAAACCCAAAGACGAGCACAGACTTAAGGTCAAGGGATGGAAAAAGATATTTCAAGCAAACAACAGAGAGAAGAAAGCAGGTGTTGCAATTCTGGTATCAGACAAAACAGACTTCAAAATTAAGAAAGTAACAAAAGACAAAGAAGGACATTACATAATGATAAAGGGCTCAGTCCATCAAGAGGATATAACCATTATAAATATATATGCACCCAATACAGGAGCACCAACATACCTGAAACAAATATTAACAGAACTAAAGGAGGAAATAGAATGCAATGCATTCATTCTAGGAGACTTCAACACACCACTCACTCCAAAGGACAGATCCACCAGACAGAAAATAAGTAAGGACACAGAGGCACTGAACAACACACTAGAACAGATGGACCTAATAGATATCTACAGAACTCTACATCCAAAAGCAACAGGATACACATTCTTCTCAAGTGCACATGGAACATTCTCCAGAATAGACCACATACTAGGACACAAAAAGAGCCTCAGTAAATCCCAAAAGATTGAAACCCTACCAACCAACTTTTCAGACCACAAAGGCATTAAACTAGAAATAAACTGTTCAAAGAAAGCAAAAAGGCTCACAAACACATGGAGGCTAAACAACACGCTCCTAAATAATCAATGGATCAATGACCAAATCAAAATGGAGATCCAGCAATATATGGAAACAAATTACAACAACAACACTAAGCCCCAACTTCTGTGGGACACAGCAAAAGCAGTCTTAAGAGGAAAGTATGTAGCAATCCAAGCATATTTAAAAAAGGAAGAGCAATCCCAAATGAATGGTCTAATGTCACAATTATCGAAATTGGAAAAAGAAGAACAAATGAGGCCTAAGGTCAGCAGAAGGAGGGACATAATAAAGATCAGAGAAGAAATAAATAAAATTGAGAAGAATAAAACAATAGCAAAAATCAATGAAACCAAGAGCTGGTTCTTCGAGAAAATAAACAAAATAGATAAGCCTCTAGCCAGACTCATTAAGAGGAAAAGAGAGTCAACACAAATCAATAGTATCAGAAACGAGAAAGGAAAAATCACGACGGACCCCGCAGAAATACAAAGAATTATTAGAGATTACTATGAAAACCTATATGCTAACAAGCTGGGAAACCTAGGAGAAATGGACAACTTCCTAGAAAAATACAACCTTCCAAGAATAACCCAGAAAGAAACAGAAAATCTAAACAGAACAATTACCAGCAATGAAATTGAAGCGGTAATCAAAAAACTACCAAAGAACAAAACCCCCGGGCCAGATGGATTTACCTCGGAATTTTATCAGACATACAGGGAAGACATAATACCCATTCTCCTTAAAGTTTTCCAAGAAATAGAAGAGGAGGGGATACTCCCAAACTCATTCTATGAAGCTAACATCACCCTAATACCAAAACCAGGCAAAGACACCACCAAAAAAGAAAACTACAGACCAATATCCCTGATGAACGTAGACGCAAAAATTCTCAACAAAATTTTAGCAAACCGAATTCAAAAATACATCAAAACGATCGTACACCATGACCAAGTGGGATTCATCCCAGGGATGCAAGGATGGCACAACATTCGAAAGTCCATCAACATCATCCACCACATCAACAAAAAGAAAGACAAAAACCACATGATCATCTCCGTAGATGCTGAAAAAGCATTTGACAAAGTTCAACATCCATTCATGATAAAAACTCTCAGCAAAATGGGAATAGAGGGCAAGTACCTCAACATAATAAAGGCCATCTATGAAAAACCCACAGCCAACATTATATTGAACAGCGAGAAGCTGAAAGCTTTTCCACTGAGATCGGGAACTAGACGGGGATGCCCACTCTCCCCACTGTTATTTAACATAGTACTGGATGTCCTAGCCATGGCAATCAGACAAAACAAAAAAATACAAGGAATCCAGATTGGCAAAGAAGAAGTTAAACTGCCACTATTTGCAGATGACATGATACTGTACATAAAAAACCCTAAAGACTCCACCCCAGAACTACTAGAACTGATATCGGAATATAGCAAAGTTGCAGGATACAAAATCAACACACAGAAATCTGTGGCTTTCCTATACACTAACAATGAACCAACAGAAAGAGAAATCAGGATAACAACTCCATTCAAAATTGCATCAAAAAAATAAAATACCTAGGAATAAACCTAACCAAAGAAGTGAAAGACTTATACTCTGAAAACTACAAGTCACTCTTAAAAGAAATTAAAGGGGACACTAACAGATGGAAATGCATCCCATGCTCATAGCTAGGAAGAATTAATATCGTCAAAATGGCCATCCTGCCCAAAGCAATATACAGATTTGATGCAATCCCTATGAAACTACCAGCAACATTCTTCAATGAACTGGAACAAATAATTCAAAAATTCATATGGAAACACCAATGACCCCGAATAGCCAAAGCAATCCTGAGAAAGAAGAATAAAGAAGGGGAGATATCACTCCCCAACTTCAACCTCTACTATAAAGCCATAGTAATCAAGGCAATTTGGTACTGGCACAAGAACAAAGCCACAGACCAATGGAACAGACTAGACAATCCAGACATTAACCCAGACATATATGGTCAATTAATATTTGATAAAGGAGCCATGGACATACAATGGAGAAATGACAGTCTCTTCAACAGATGGTGCTGGCAAAACTGGACAGCTACATGTAGGAGAATGAAACTGGACCATTGTCTAACCCCATATACAAAAGTAAACTCAAAATGGATCAAAGACCTGAATGTAAGTCACGAAACCATTAAACTCTTGGAAGAAAACATAGGCAAAAACCTCTTTGACATAAACATGATTGATCTCTTCTTGAACATATCTCCCCGGGCAAGGTAAACAACAGCAAAAATGAACAAGTGGGACTATCCTAAGCTGTAAAGCTTATGTACAGCAAAAGACACCATCAATAGAACAAAAGGGAACCCTACAGTATGGGAGAATATATTTGAAAATGACACATCCCATAAAGGCTTGATGTCCAGAATATATAAAGAGCTCACATGCCTCAACAAACAAAAAACAAATAACCCAATTAAAAAATGGGCAGAGGAACTGAACAGACGGTTCTCCAAAAAAAAAATACAGATGGCCAACAGACACATGAAAAAATGCTCCACATCGCTAATTATCAGAGAAATGCAAATTAAAACTACAATGAGGTATCACCTCACACCAGTAAGGGTGGCTGTCATCCAAAAGACAAACAACAACAAATGTTGGCGAGGCTGTGGAGAAAGGGTAACCCTCCTACACTGCTGGTGGGAATGTAAATTAGTTCAACCATTGTGGAAAGCAGTATGGAGGTACATCAAAATGCTCAAAACAGACATACCATTTGACCCAGGAGTTGCACTCCTAGTAATTTACCCTAAGAATGCAGCAATCAAGTATGAGAAAGACCAATGTACCCCTATGTTTATCGCAGCACTACTTACAATAGCCAAGAATTGGAAGCAACCTAAATGTCCATTGATAGATGAATGGATAAAAAAGATGTGATACATATACACAATGGAAAACTACTCTGCCATAAGAAAAGGGCAAATCCTACCATTTGCAGCAACATGGATGGAGCTGGAGGGTATTATGCTCAGTGAAACAAGCCAAGCAGAGAAAGAGAAATACCAAATGATTTCACTTATCTCTGGAGTATAAGAACAAAGGAAAAACTGAAGGAACAAAACAGCAGCAGAATCACAGAACTCAAGAATGGACTAACAGGTACCAAAGGGAAAGGGACTGGGGAGGATGGGTGGGTAGGGAGGGTAAGGGGGGGGATAAAAAGAGGGGTATTAAGATTAGCATCCATAGGGGGGTGGGAGAAAGGGGAGGGCTGTACAACACAGAGAAGACAAGTAGTGATTCTACAACAGGTTGCTACGCTGATGGACAGTGACTGTAAAGGAGTATATAGGGGGTCCTGGTATAGGGGAGAGCCTAGTAAACAAAGTATTCATCATGTAAGTGTAGATTAATGATAAAAAAAGAAAAAAAAGCAGTTCCTGTGTGGTGACCTCCAATGAGTTCTACACAATGATATAAAGGGCATATAAAAGTGTAGGCAAAGGGTCTGTTTGTGTTTATACAGAGGATCAAAGCCTAATTTGGCTACCCCGAAAATGAACTAAGTTACGATATGAAAAAAACTTCCAACATCAGCACTCTCGGGAAGACTCATGACAGGAGATGATCAGCAAAGAAAAAGAACTTCCAACATCAGCACTCTCGGGAAGACTCATGACAGAAGATGATCAGCAAAAAAAAAAACACCAACAAAGATCCACGCACCGCCGCAGGTGTAGATGCACTCATCCCACCAGTTCCTGGACTTGCCATGGGAATGATGAAGGAGATATCTAAGCTGGCCTGTGCATACAGTGAAACAACAAATTTGACTGGATCTATACTGCTGGAACTCAACCAAGAATTAGGAGAAGTGCAAATTGTAGCACTCCAAAATCTTACAACCACAGACTATTTACTGTTAAAAGAACATATGGGATGTGAACAGTCCCCAGGAATGGATTGTTTTAATTTATCTGAATTCTCTCAGACTGTTCAAGTTCAGTTGGACAATATCCACCATATCATAGATAAGTTATCACAAACGTCTAAGGTGCCTAACTGGTTTTCTTGGTTTCACTGGAGATGGCTGGTAATTGCAGGAATGCATTGGTTATGTAACTATACTCCTATTATGTTAATGTGTGTGCACAATTTAATTAGTAGTTTAAATCCTATCCATGCTGAAGTTACTCTACAAGAAGATATGTCAAAGAAATAGTCAATCTTCCCAGGTTTTCTTCTGCCTGCTACTTCTATAGCTTTTCTTCTTCATACCTAATTACAACCTTTAAATAGAACTCGTGCCACATGTCGAATTTACCGAGTATCATAATTCTTCCAAGTGGTAAAGACACCTCAAGACAAATGCTGGGCATAGAAGCCACAGGGCATAAATATGCAAAGAAGTAAAAAGCTAACCTTTTCAAACAATAAGGCTTCTCTCTCACTTACCAACTTCACATTTCCCTGTATGGCCCCGGAAGATGACTGGTTAGCCAGAGACGGGTAAGATTCCTCAAGGGAGGAACAATCTATGACAGGCACAGTCGCAGGGAGCCATCAGGTGAGAAAATGGGGATCAGCAGAGGTGAGGCTTAGAACCTCCCCCCTCATGTTCTGAGAGAAATCTTCTGCATACATGGATGTTTTATTGCCCTTGTCTAGCTCGGATTAACACATAGTCTACAGGCACACACCTGATCATCTACATTTGCTCTCTTACAACACTAAACTCTGTTTTCTACCTTTATCTCGTATCTACCTACCACTTCAGCATTTTATTAAAAATAATAATAATAAAGAGAGAAATGTGGTATCCACATATAAATCAAGTTTAAAAATCAAATGAATATTCATATTTGAACTGATTTTTTATAGTTCATAATGCATGAACAAAACCGAAAGCTTCTATGATGACTGCCCTTGTAATGTTCACCATGTAACTTATTCACTATGTAAGAATTTGTACTCCATGTAAGAACTTGTTCGTTATGCATCAGAAGATTGGAGACTGACGAAAATTAGGCTTGGGGTGGATTAATGATTGTGCATTGAGTATTGACCCCCCTATACAGAATTTTATTGTTGTTAACAACTATTTGATCAATAAATATGAGAGATGCCCTCACAAATATATATATATATATATATATATATATATATAAACACACTTCCAATTGTAAAATAAATAAGTAACCAGGATGTAATGTATAGCATAAGGAATATAGTCAAAATATGGTAACAACTTGGTATGGTGATAGCTGGTACCAAAATTATCATGTATATAAATGTTGAATCACTGTGTTGTACACCTGAAACTAATGTAATACTGTGTGTCAACTACCCTTCAGTAAAAATTAAAAAATAAATAAAAATAAAAAAAATAAAAAAAGACATAGAGTCACTGAATGGATAAAAAAACAAGACCCATCTATATGCTGCCTACAAGAGACCCACTTTAAACCCAAAGACATACACAGACTTAAATTGAAGGGGTGGAAAAATACACTTCATGCAACTAATAGAGAGAAAAAAGCAGGAGTTGCTGTACTTGTATCAGACAAAATAGACTTCAAAACAAATGAAGTCACAAGAGAAAAAGAAGGACATTACATAATGATAAAGAGTTCAATCCAGCAAGAAGATATAACCATTATAAATATCTAACCTCCCAACACAGGAGCACCCACATATGTGAAACAAATACTAACTACATTTAAAGGGGAAATAGAATGCAGTGCATTCATTCTAGGAGACTTCAACACTCCACTCATTCCAAAGGACAGATCAACAAGACAGAAAATAAGTAAGGAGACAGAGGCATTCAACAACACATTAAAATAGATGGACCTAACAGACATCTATAAAACTCTCCACCCCAAAGCAGCACGACACACCTCCTTCACAAGTGCACATGGAACATTTTCAAGAATAGATCATATACTAGGCCACAAAAAGAGTCTCAGAAAATTCAAAAAGACTGAAATTGTATGAAACAGCTTCTCAGACAACAAATGTATGAAACTAGAAATAAATTACGCAAAGAAAATGAAAAATCCCACAAACACATGGAGGCTTAACAACATGCTCCTAAATAACCAATGGATCAATAACCAAATAAAAACATAGATCAAGCAATATATGGAGACAAATGACAACAATAATTCAACAGTGTAAAATCTGTGGGATGCAGAAAAGGCCATGCAATGAGGGAAGTATATTGCAATACAGGCCTACATCAGGAAAAGACAAACAATCCTACATGAACAGTCTAAACTCACAATTAATGAAACCAGAAAAAGAAGAACAAATGAGGCCCAAAGTCAGTAGAAGGAGGGACATAATAAAGATCAGAGAAGAAATAAATAAAATTGAGAAGAATAAAACATCAGAAAGAATCAATGAAAGCAGGAGTTGGTTTTTAGAGAAAATAAGCAAAACAGATAAACCTCTAGCAAGACTAATCAAGAAAAAAACAGAGTCTAGATCATACACAATGATCAAGTGGAATTCATCTCAGGGAAGCAAGGATGGTACAACATTCGAAAATCGATCAACATCATCCACCACATCAACAAAAAGAAAGACAAAAATCACATGATCATCTCCGTAGACACTGAAAAAGCATTCAACAAAATTCAACATCCATTCATGACAAAAACTCTCAGCAAAATGGGTATAGAGGGCAAGCACCTCAACATAATAAAGGCTATATATGAAAAACACACTGCCAACATCATACTGAACAGTGAGAAGCTGAAAGCTTTTCCTCCAAGATCGGGAACAAGACAGGGATGCCCACTCTCCCCACTGTTATTCAACAGAGTACTAGAGGTCCTAGCCACAGGAATTAGATAAAACAAAGAAATAAAAAAGAATTCAGATTGGTAAAGAAGAAGTCAAACTGTCACTATTTGCAGATGACATGATAATGTACATAAAAAACCCTAAATACTCCACTCCACTCCAAAACTACTAGAACTGATATAGGAATACAGCAAAGTTGCAGGATACAAAATTAATACAAAGAAATCTGAGGCTTTCCTATACACTAACAATGAACTAATAGAAAGAGAAATCAGAAAAACAATTCCATTCACAATAGCATCAAAAAGAATAAAATACTTAGGAATAAACCTAACCAAAGAAGTGAAAGACCTATACCCTGAAAACTACAAGACAATCTTGAGAGAAATTAAAGAGGTTGGTAACAAATGGAAGCATCCATGCTCTTGGCTACGAAACATTAATATTGTCAAAATGGCCATCCTGCCTAAAACAATCTACAGATTCAGGGCAATCCCTATCAAATTATCAACATCATTCTTCAACAAACTGGAACAAATAGTTCTAAAATTCATATGGAACCACCAAAGACCACGAATAGTCAAAGAAATCTTGAGAAAGAAGAATAAAGTTGGGGGGATCTTGCTCCCCAACTTCAAGCTGTACTATAAAGTCACAGTAATCAAGACAATTTGGTACTGGCACAAGAACAGAGCCACAGACCAGTGGAACAGAATAGAGACTACAAACATTAACCCAAACATGTATGGTCCATTAATACACAATAAAGGAGCCATGGAAATGCAATGGGGAAATGACAGTCTCTTCAACAGATGGTGCTGGCAGAACTGGACAGCTACATGTAGGAGAATGAAACTGCATCACTGTCTAACCCCATACACAAAAGTAAATTTAAAATTGATCAAAGACCTGAATGGAAGTCATGAAACCATAAAACTCTTAGAAGAAAATATAGGCAATAATCTTATGGACATAAACATGAGTGACTTCATGAACATATCTCCCCAGGCAAGGGAAACAAAGGCAAAAATGAACAAGTGGGACTATATCAAGCTGAAAAGCTTCTGTACAGCAAAGGACACCATCAAAAGAACAAAAACATATCCTACAGTATGGGAGAATATATTCGTAAACTACACATCCAATAAAGGCTTGACATCCAAAATATATAAAGACCTCACACACCTTAACAAACAAAAAGTGAATAATCAAATTAAAAAATGGGCAGAGGAGCTGAACAGACAGTTCTCCAAAGAAGAAATTCAGATGGCCAACAGACACATGAAAAGAGGTTCCACATCGCTAGTCATCAGATAAATGCAAATTAAAACCACAATGAGATATCACCTCACACCAGTAAGGATCGCCACCATCCAAAAGACAAACAACAACAAAAGTTGGTGAGGTTGTGGAGAAACGGGAACCCTCCTACACTGCTTGTGCGAATGAAAATTAGTTCAACCATTGTGGAAAGCAGTATGGAGGTTTCGTGATAAAAAGAACACTAAAGAGCATAAGTTTGCAAACATAAACATGATTAATGTTTTCTTAAGGGTTAAAACATCAATTCATAACTTTTTATATTAAATTCTTTAGATAACTCTGCATCACCTAGACAACATAGTTCAATTTCTCCTGATATGCTCTGATATGGCAGAACTCCTAAAATCTAATCCAAGTCAAATCCAATCTTAATTGATTAAAAGAATGGATATTTTCAGAGATTAAAGAATGTATAGGAAATCTACATTATAGCTTCTATTCTTATTTCCCCTTAATGATGATAAATGTTTATGATATGGCAATGTGATACATTTGTCTGTACTATTTGGGAGCTTCCATTATTTGTAGGAAAGTTTTGTTTTTAATTAAGGTGTATTATACTGCAAAAAAAATATATATAAAGAGAGTCTACACACATAAACAGAATAAGAAACGAGAAAGGAAAAATCACCATGGACACCACAGAAATACAAAGAATTATGAGAGAATATTATGAAAAATTATATGGTAAAAAACTGGGTAACCTAAAATGCAGACAACTTTCTAGAAAAATACAAACTTCCAAAGTTGACCCATAAAGAAACAGAAAATCTGAATAGACCAATTACCAGCAAAGAAATTGAACTGGTAATCAAAAAATTACCCAAGAACAAAACTCCTAGAACAGGTGGTTTCACTGCAAAATTTTATCAAACATTTAGTGAAGACCTACTACCCATCCTCCTTAAACTTTTCCAAGAATTAGAAGAGGAGGTAATACTCCCAAACTCATTCTAAGAGACTAAAATCACTCTAATAGCAAAACCAGGCAAAGAAACTACACAAAAAAAAATTACACACCAATATCCCTGATGAACATAGATGCAAAAATACTCAACAAAGTATTAGCAAATTGAGTTAAAAAATACATCAAAAAGATCATCCATCAAATTAGATTCATCCCAGGGATGCAAGGATGGTGCAACATATGAAAATCCATCAACATCATCCACTACATCAACAAATAGAAGGTTAAAAACCACATAATAATCTCCATAGATGCTGAAAAACCGTTTGACAAAATTCAACATTGATTCATCATAAAAACTCTCAGCAAAATGGGTATAGAGGGCAAGTACCTCAACATAATAAAGGCCATATATGACAAAACCACAGCCAACATCATACTTAACAGTGATAAGCTGAAAGCTTTTCCTTTAAGATCAGAAACAAGACAGGGGTGCCCACAATCCCACTTTTATTCAGTATTGTTCTGGATATCCTAGGTACATTAATCAGACAACACAAAGAAATAAAAGGCATCCAGATTGGCAAGGAAGAAGTCAAACTGTCCCTGTTTGGAGATGACATGATATTGTACATAAAAAACCCTGAAGAATCCACTCCAGAACTACTATATCTAATATCTGAATTCAGCAAAGTTACGGGATACAAAATTAATACCCAGAAATCTGTTGCATTCCTGTACACTAACGATGAACTAGCAGAAAGAGAAATCAGGAAAACTATTCCATTCATAATTGCATCAAAAATAATAAAAGACCTAGGAAGAAACCTGACCAAGGAAGTGAAAGACCTATACTCTGAAAACTATGGGACACTCTTAAAAGAAATTAAAGAACACACTAAAAAATGGAAATTCATCCCATGCTCTTGGCTAGGAGGAATTAATATTGTCAAAATGGCCATTCTTCCTAGTGCAATCTGTAGATTCAATTAAAACCCTATCAAAATACCTACAGCATTCTTCAATGAACTGGAGCAAATAGTTCTGAAATTCATATGGTATAACAAAAGACCCTGAAGAGCCAAAGCAATCCTGAGTAGGAAGAATAAAGCAGGGGGAATTAAGCTCCCAGACTTCAATCTCTACAACAAAGCCACAGTAATCAAGACAATTTGGTACTGGCACAAGAACAGACCCACAGTAATCAAGCCACAGTAATCAAGACAATTTGGTACTGGCACAAGAACAGACCCACAGAACAGTGGAACAGACTAGCGAGAATATATGGTCAATTAATATATGATAAAAGAGCCATGGATATACAATGGGGAATTGACAGCCTCTTCAACAGCTCATGTTGGCAATACTAGACAGCCACATGTAAGAGAATGAAAGTAGATTATTGTCTAACCTCATACACAAAAGTAAACTTGAAATGGATCAAAGATCTGAATGTTAGTCATGAAACCAAAAAACTCTTAGAAAAAAACAGGCAAAATCTCTTAGACATAAAAACATGAGTGAATTCTTCATGAACATATCTCCCCAAGCAAGGGAAACAAAAGCAAAAATGAACAAGTGGAACTATATCAATCTGAAAAGCTTCTGTCCAGCAAAGGACACCATCAATAGAACAAAAAGGTGTCCTACAGTATGGTAGAATATATTCATAAATGACAGATCTGATAAAGGGCTGACATCCAAAATATATAAAGAGCTCATGCACCTCAATAAACAAAAAGCAAATAATCCAATTAGAAAATGGGCAGAGGAGCTGAGTAGACAGTTCTCTAAAGAAGAAATTCAGATGGCCAACAACACATGAAAAGATGCTCCACATCACTAATCATCAGAGAAATGCAAATTAAAACCACAATGAGATATCACCTCACACCAGTAAGGATCGTCGCCATCCAAAAGTCAAACAATAAATGTTGGTGAGGTTGTGGAGAAAGGGGAACCCTCCTACATTGCTGGTGGGAATGTAAATTAGTTCAACCATTGTTGAAAGCAGTATGAAGATTCCTCAAAATGCTCAAAATAGACATACCATTTGACCCAGGAATTCCACTCCTAGGAATTTACCCAAAGAATGCAGCAGCCGAGTTTGAAAAAGACATATGCACCCCTATGTTTATCACAGCACTATTTACAATAGCCAAGAAATGGAAGCAACCTAAGTGTCCATCAGTAGATGAATGGATAAAGAAGATGTGGTACACATACACAATGGGATATTATTCAGCCATAAGAAGAAAGCAAATCCTACCATTTGCAACAGCATGGATGGAGCTAGAGGGTATTATTCTCAGTGAAATAAGCCAGGCAGAGAAAGGCAAGTATCAAATGATTTCACTCATCTGTGGGGTACAAAAAAAGCAAAAACTGAAGGAACATTACAGCAGCAGTCTCACAGAACCCAAGAATGGACTAACAGTTACCAAAGGAAAAGGGACTGTGGAGCATAGTTGGGAAGGGAGGGCTTAGGGGGAAAACATATCATTACCATTAGCACACATAATGTAGGTGCGTTGGGACATGGGGAATGCATGATATACAGAGAAGACAATTAATGATTCTATAGCATCTTCCTATGCTGATGGACAGTGACTGTAATGAGGTATGTGGGGGGACTTGTTATTAGGGGAAGTCTAGTCCCCACTGTGTTGTTCAAGTAATTGTACATTAACGATATCAAAATATAAATAAATAAATAAATAAATGAATAAATAAATAATGAATGAATGAATGAAAACCTGAAAAAAACTATGAAAATTTAGAAGTTGAGATAAAAAGAATCAATGAAAGGAAGAGCTGGTTCTTTGAGAAAATAAAGAAAATCGATAAACTCCCAGCCAGACTTATCAAGACAAAAAGAGTGTCTACACACATAAACAGAATCAGAAATGAGAAAGGATAAACCACCTTAGACACCACAGAAATACAAAGAGTTATTAGAGATTGCAATGAAAAATTATGTGCTAACATACTGGATAACCCAGGAGAAATGGACAACTTTCTAGAAAAATTCAACCTTCCAAGGCTGACCAAGAAAGAAACAGAAAATCTGAACAGACCAATTACCAGCAGCAAAATTGAACTGGTAATCAAAAAACTACCTAAGAGCAAAACCCTTAAACCAGATGGTATCACCACTGAATTTTATCAAACATTTAGTGACTATCTAACACTCATGCTCCTTAAAGTTTTACAAAGAGTAGAAGAAGAGGGAATACTTCAAATTCATTGTGTGAGGCCAGCATCACTCTAATACCAAAACCAGGCAAAGGCCCAACACAAAAAAGAAAATTACGGACCAATATCCCTGATGAATACAGATGCAAAAATACTCAACAACAGATTAGCAAACTGAATTCAAAAATACATCAAAAAGATCATTCATCATGATGAAGTAGGATTCATTCCAGGGATGCAAGGATGGTAAAACAGTTGAAAATCTAGCAACACTATCCACCACATCATCAAAAGTAGGACAAAAACCACATGATCATCTGCATACATACTGAAAAAACATTTGACAAATTCAACATCCATTTATGATGAAAACTCTCAACAAAATGGGTATAGAGGGCAAGTACCTCAACATAATAAGGAATAAATATGACAAACCCACTGCTAGCATCATACTTAACAGCAAGAAGCTGTAAGCTTTTCCTTAAAATAGGGAACAAGACAGGATGCTCACTTTCCCCACTTCTATTCAATATAGTACTGTAGGTCCTAGCCACAGCAATCAGATGACACAAAGAAATAAAATGCATCCAGATTGGCAAGGAAGAAGTTAAACTGTCCCTGTTTTCAGATGACATGATATTGTTCATAAAAAATCCAGGGAATCCGTTCCAAAACTACTATATCTAATATCTGAATTCAGCAAAGTTGAAGTATATAAAATTAATACACAGAAATCTGTGGCATTTCTATACACTCACAATGAACTAGGAGAAAGAGAAATCAGGAAAACTATTCCATTCAAAATTGCATCAAAAAGAATAAAATACCTTGGAATAAACCTAACCAAGGAAGTAAAAGAACTATACTCTGAAAACTATAAAACACTCATGAGAGAAGTGAAAGAAGATGCCAATAAATGGAAACACATCCAGTGCTCATGGATAGGAAGAATTAATATTGTCAAAATTGCCATCCTGCCTAAAACAATGTATAGATTCAATGCAATTTCTATCAAAATAACAGTAGCATTCTTCTACAAAACTAGAGAAAATCATTCTAAATTTATATGGAACTACAAAAGACCTTGAATAGCCAAATGAATTCTGAGAAGGAAGAATAAATCTTAAAGGATTATGCTCCCCAACTTCAAGCTGTACTACAAAGCCACCATAATCAAGATAATTTGGTACTGGCACAAGAACAGACCCATAGATCAATGGAACAGACTAGAGAACCCCGATATAAACCCAACCATATTGGGTTTATGGACATACAATGGGGAAATAACAGCCTCTTCAACAGCTAGTGTTGGCAAAACTGGACAGCTACATGCAAGAGAATGAAACTGGATTATTGTTTAACCCCATACACAGAAGTAAACTCAAAATGGATTAAAGACTTGAATGTAGGTCATGAAACCATAAAACCCTTAGAAGACAACACAGGCAAACATCTCCTGAATATCAGCATGGCAACTTCTTCCTGAATACATCTCCTCGAGCAAGGAAAACAAAAGCCAAAATGAACTCATGGGACTACATCAAACTAAAAAGTTTCTGTACGACAAAGGACACCATCAACAGAACAAAAAGGCATCCTACAGTATTGGAGAATATATGTGTAAATGATATATCTGACAAGGGGTTAACATCCAAAATATATAAAGAACTTACATGCATCAACACCCAAAAAGCAAATAATCTGATTAACAAATGGGCAGAGGATATGAAGAGACAGTTTTCCACAGAAGAGATTCAGATGGACAACAGACACATGAAAATAGTTTCTTTCTTGGTCAGCCTTGGAAGGTTGAATTTTTCTAGAAAGTTGTCCATTTCTCCTGGGTTATCCAGTATGTTAGCACATAATTTTTCATTGCAATCTCTAATAACTCTTTGTATTTCTGTGGTGTCTAAGGTGGTTTATCCTTTCTCATTTCTGATTCTGTTTATGTGTGTAGACACTCTTTTTGTCTTGATAAGTCTGGCTGGGAGTTTATCGATTTTCTTTATTTTCTCAAAGAACCAGCTCTTCCTTTCATTGATTCTTTTTATCTCAACTTCTAAATTTCCATAGATTTTTTCAGGTTTTCATTTGCAAAACATCCACATCACTAATCATCAGGGAAATGCAAATTAAAGCCACAATGAGATATCACCTCACACCCATAAGAATGGCTATCATCGAAAAGACTAAGAACAACAAATGCTGGTGAGGATTCGGCGAAAGGGGCACCCTCCTACTCTGCTGGTGGGAATGTAAGCTAGTTAAACCATTGTGGGAAGCAATATGGAGGTTCCTCAAAAAACTAAATATAGAAATACCATTTGACCCAGGAATCACCCTCCTTGGAATTTTCCCCTTAGAATACAGCTTCTCTCATTCAAAAATACATATGCTCCCCTATGTTTATCGCAACACTTTTTACAATAGCTAAGATATGGAAGCAGCCTAAGTGTCCATCAGTTGATGAATGAATAAAGATGATGTGGTACATATACACAATGGAATACTATTCAGCCATAGGAAGGAAACAAACCCTAACATTTGCCACAACATGGATGGAGCTGGGGGACATTATGCTTAGTTCAATAAGCCAGGTGGAGAAAGACAAGTGCCAGATGATTTCCCTCATTTGTGGAGTATAACAATGGAGTAAAACTGAAGGAACAACATAACAGACTCAGAGACTCCAAGAATGAACTAGTGGTTACCAAAGGGGTGGGGTGTGGAAGGGCGGGTGGTGAGGGAGGGAGAAGGGGATTGAGGGGTATTATGTTTAGTACACATGGTGTGGTGGATCATGGGGAGAACAGTGTAGCACAAAGAAGGCACATAGTGGATCTGTGGCATCTTGCTGCACTGATGGACAGTGCCTGCATTGGGGTATGGGTAGGGACTTGATAATAAGGATAAATGTAGTAACCACATTGTTTTTTCATGTGAAACCTTCATAAGAGTGTATATCAATCATACCTTAATAAAAATTTCCCGGTAAAGGAAGCCTGAAAGAAGAATTTAACACCACAAACTGGCATTACAGGATATGCTAAATGGTCTTCTGTAGATGTATATGTTAAACCTAAATAGTTTTCACCAGTAAAGTTAAACCCACAGTAATGGTAATAGACCAATTACTTACCAAGAAGTTATGAAGTTTAAACAAAAGTAGTAAAACCAAATATATACAAAATCAGTAAAGGGATACACAAAAAATGCAGATTATGGTATCACCTGAAATGTGAAGGAGGAAGAATAATACAATAGTGGTACATTTAGATTGTCTTTGAAATAGAGTGATCATCAACATAATATAGACTGTTATAAATTTAAGAAACTATCCATGATCCTTATTTTAACCACAACCAAAGCCTATAATAGTAATACAAAAAAATTTTTTTAAGAAATCCAATCACTACACTAAGGAAAACCATCAAATTACAAGAGGAAAGTATAAGAAAGGAAGAAAGGATCAGAGTGGAACTATAAAAACAATCAGAAAACAATTAATAAAACAGCAATAAGTACATACCAATCAATAGCCAATTTTAAATGCACATGGTCTGAATAAACCAACTAAAAGACAGGTTGGAAACAGAATGAATAAAGATACAATACCCATCTATTTGCTACCTACCAGAGACTCATTTCACACCTAAAGACATACATAGAATGAAAGTGAATGAATGGAAAAAGATATTTCATGCAAATAATAGGGAATAAATAGAAGTATTTATATCAGGCAAAATAGACTTAAAAAAAAAATAACAAGAGGCAAAGAAGGACATTACATATTGGTAAAGGAATCAGGCCAGCAAGAGGATGTAACTGTTATCAAGATCTATTCACCCACCATAGGAGCACCTAAATATGTAAAACAAATACTAATAGAAGCAAAGGGAGAAATAGACTACAACCCAGTCATATTAGGAGATGTTAACACCCCTCTTACATCAATGGAAAGATCAACCCAACAGAATATAAATAAAGAAATAGAGGCACTGAGCAACACATTAGACCAGATGGACTTGACAAATGTATAGAGAACATTACACACAAAAGCATCATATACATATTTTTCTCAACTGCACCTGGAATGTTCTTCAAAATAGATCATGTACTAGGGCACCAAAAGAGCCTCAATAAATCAAAAAAGATTGAAATTTTATAAAGCAACTTCTGAGACCACAGTGGTATGGAACTAGAAATAAGTTACATGAAGAAAATAGAAAAAAGCCTACAAACACGTGGAGGCTAAACAACATAGTTATAATAACCAATGAATCAGTGAACAAACCAAAACAGAAATCTAGCAATACATGGAGACAAATTAAAACAAAAATACCACAGTCCAAAATTTGTGGCCTGCCACAAAAGCAGTTCTAAGAGGGAAATACATAGCTAGCAATACAAGGTTATCTCAGGAAAAAACATTCCCTAATAAACTGCCTTAACTCACCATTAAAGAAACCAGAAAATGAGGAACAAATGAAACCCAAAGTTAGTAGAAGTGGTATAATTAAGTTTAGAGCAAAAATAAACAAAATAGAGAAGAATAAAACAACAGAAAAAATCAATGAAACCAAGAGCTCATTGCTTGAGAAGATAAACAAAATAGATATCACCTAGCCAGACTTACCAAGAAAAAAAGAGAGAACACAAATAAACAAAATCAGAAATGAGAAAGGAATAAAGCTGACACCACAGAAATACAAAGAATTATTAGAGAATATTATGAAAAGTTATGTTAATAAATGGAACAACCTAGAAGAAACAGACAAATTCCTAGAAAAGTACAACCTTCCAAGACTGACCTAGGAAGAAGCAGAAATCTCAACAGACCAATTACCAGTAATGAAATTGAATTGTAAACAAAAAACACCCAACAAACAAAACTCAGGACCAGATGACTTCATAGCTAAATTCTACCAAACATTAAAAGAACTAATACTCATCCTTCTTAAAGTATTCCAAAAAGTACAAGAGGAGGGAATACTTTCAAACTCATTTTATGAAGCTAGTATCACTCTAATAAAAACAGATGAAGACACTACAAAAAAAGAAAATTATAGACCAATATCCCTGGTTACCATAGACACAAAAATCCTCAACAAAATATTAATAAACCAAAGTATAAAATATACATAAAAAGGATAATTCACCATGACAAAGAAGGATTTATTCCAAGGATGCAAGAATGGTACAATATTCATAAATCTGTCAATGTGATACACCACATTAACAAAAAGCACATGATCATCTCAATAGATTCTGAAAGAGTGTATGACAAAATTCAACATCTATTCATGACAGAAACTCTTAACAAAGTGGGTATAGAGGGGAATATACCTCAGCATAATAAAAACCATAAATGACAACCGCAACCGCAGCTAATATCATACTCAATGGCAAATGCTGCAAGATTTTCTTCTAAGTTCAGGAACAAGACAAGGATATCCACTCTTACCACTTTTATTCAGCACAGTATTGGGTATCCTAGCCACAGCAGTCAGAAAAGATTAAGAGATAAAAAGCATCCAAATTGGTAAGGAAGAATTAAAACTCACTATTTGCAAATGACATGATACTATATGTAGAAAACTCTAAAGACTCCACCATAAAATTATTAGAACTAATAACTGGATTCAGAAAAGTTACAGGATACAAAATTAATACACAGAAATCTATTGCATTCCTACACACTACCAATGAGCTAACAGAAAGAGAAATCAGGAAAACAATTCCATTTACAGTTGCATAAAAAGAACTAGTAATAAACCTTAACAAGGAGGTGAAAGACCTGTACTCTGAAAATTACAATACACTCCTGAGAGAAATTAAAGAAGACACAAATAAATGGAAATCTATCTCATGCTCATGGATAGGAATAATTAATATTGTCCAAATGGCCATCTTGCCCAAAGAAGTTTATAGATTCAATGCAATCTCTCTCAAAATACCAACAGCATTTTTTAATGAACTAGAGCAAATAATCTTAAAATTCATAAGGAAGTACAAAAGACCCAAAATAGCCAAAGCAATCCTGAGAAAGAACAAAGCTGGTGGGATTATGCTCCCAGACTTCAATCTATTCCACAAACCTACAGTGATTAAAACAGTATGGTACTGATCCAAGAACAGACACATAGATCAATAGAACAGAAAAGGGCTCCGATATAAATCTATGCATGTATGGTCAATTAATATATGATAAAATGGCCATGAATATACAATAAGGAAAAGACAGTCTCTTCAATAACCGGTGTATGGAAAACTGGACAGCTACATGCAACAGAATGAAACTGGATTACTGTCTAATTTCATATACAAAAGTAAACTTAAAATGGATTGAAGACCTTAATTTAAGACATAAAACCATAAGACTCTTAGAAGAAAACCTAGGCAAATATCTCTTGAACACAGGCATGAGCAAATTTTTCTGGACACATGTCCTTGGGCAGGGGAAACAAAATAAAAAATGAAACAGTGGCACTACACCAAACTAAAAATCTTCGGTACAGCAAAGGATACCATCAACAGAGAAAAGAGGCAACCTACAGTATGGGATAATATATTCATACATGATTTATCCGATAAGGGGTTAACATCAAAAAACAAAAAGAACTCATATGAGTCAACACCAAAAAGAAAAATAACGTGATGAAAAAATGAGCAGAGGACCTAAACATTTTTCTAAAGAGGGCATACAGATAGCCAACAGGCACATGAAAAGGTGCTCCACATCACCAATTATCAGGGAAATGCAAATCAAAACCACAGTGGGATATTACCTCACACCTGTTAGGATGGCTACTATCCAAATACAAGACATAAGAAATATTGGTGAGGATGTGGAGAAAAGGGAATACTCCTACACTGTTGGTGGGAATTTCAGTTGGTGCAGCTGTTGTGGAAAGTAGTATGGAGGTCCCTCAAAAAACTAAAAAGTAGAAATACCACACAACCAAGTAATTCCACTTCTAGGAATTTACCTGAAGAAACTGAAATCCCTGCTTCAAAAAGATATATGCACCCCTATGCTTATTACCATATTATTTTCAATAGCCAGCATATTGAAGCAACCAAAGTGTCCATCAATAGATGAATGAGTAAAGAAGAGGTGGTACATATATACAATGGAATATTATTCAGCTGTAAAAAATAAAGACATCCCGCCATTTGCAACAACATGGATGGACCTAGAGGGTATTATGCTAAATAAAATAAGTCAGGAAAAGGAAAACAAATATCATATGATTTCACTCATATGTGGACTCTAAAAGCAAAACAAGACAAAATGAACAAAGTAACAGTAATCTCATAGACACTGAGAAGTGACTGGTGGTTACCATGAGAGAGGGGTTGGGATGGGTGTTTGAGGATGGTGAGGGGAATGAAGGGGCACAAAAATTCTCAGTCATAATATAAGTTGCTCATGGGATGGTAGTACAGCATGGAAAATATAGCCAATTATTCTGTAACATCTTCCTATGTTGACAAATAGTAACTGCTCTAGTTAGGTTGAGGATTTAATTAAGTGGGCAACTGTTGCGCCATCAATGTGTTGTGTACTTGAAACCAATATAAGATTGTATCTCAACTATACTTAAATAAAAAGAAAGTGAACACAAAGTGCTTAGATGGGGGATTATATATGAGAAGTGTGAAATGAATCATGTCATAAATTAGGAGTTATCTAGTGGTTATCTAGTCTACATACTGATAAAATTAATTATGCTAATTTTCATTTATTCCATTTCTGGTCATTACGTTAGCATTCTGTGAGATAGGAGATAAAATTCAGTGTTGTTACATACATTTCAATTTCATATGATTATTTCTTATGAAGGTAATAGAGGATCTTCTGTAGATAGCCCAGGGAGTTGGCTAGAGGTCATGTTTGACTTTCACCTGCCTCCCTTTGGCTAGCAGAGAAAATTAAGATTAATCTGTACAGGAAAAATACCTCTCAGTGTTTACTTACCACCACCATATTAAGTCATGTCAGATAATGGGTTAAAATATTAACTAGAGCTCTGTTTTGTGGCGTTTTCCTTGAATTGATAATTAATTTGGAGACAAACATGAGGCATTTATTAAGTCCTAGATTATATATATATATTCTTTAAAAAAACAATTTACATCTTTGAGAAAACATGGCACAATAGATGAAATTTCCATTTTTAATAAGTTGTTCCCTCGAGTCAGTAAAATGTATTATATTACAATATATTTTTATAAAATAGCAATCTTTCTTGACTTCAATTTTTGAGTTACAAATGGTCCACTTTTCTTTTTTCTGTTAGATATTATGGCTTTTCATGATGTCTGAGCCTTTAATATGATTAAATGACAACATGTGAAGTTAATCTAATATGGAACCAAAATAGAAATACCCAAAAGAAACTTAGAGCAGTAGAGAAAAAATAAAGGTGCACTAATACCCCATAAAGGTATTTCAGCATCTTTGTGCTCCGTATTTGTTACCTTTACCAGAAGCCATATTTACATATAAAAGGACAAAATAATGAAATCATAGACTAAAAATGAAATTAACATGCCATATATATGCTGATAATAGTTCTTTGAATTTCAGTGAAGATATGCTAAATCCAGGAGCAAATTACTGTACTTGTAGGTACCAATCATAAAATTGAGTAGAAGAATCACTGGGAAAAAAAGAGAGCTCGTTTTTTTTTTTGAAAGAAGAAAAGGAGCAAAGAGAAAATACTGAAAATTCCAGGACTTATACGGATTAAAAATAAATATGTTTAAGCATTAGTAGAGAAATCATAGTTTGCGGCACAGTTGAAATTTTACCTTCCTTAGGACAATATAGTGTGCAAATTGCTTTATTTAGAATGCATTTGAAAACAATATATTTGTAATAGCTTTCACACAGTTTAATTAAAATATGTTTCTTCTTTCTCATCATCTTTTCATTTGAAGGAACTGTAGCCACTGCTAAATTGAAGCTCAGTTGTTAATATATTGTCTCAGTGACTTATAAGTCCTGTCGTAGTACTCAATTACTGTTAGATGGAGTAAAAAAAGGGGCACATAATCTGAGAAATAGAACACAAAGTAATACCATAGTACTATTATAAAAGGAGATAAGATTTTATTATGAAAGGAGATAAGATTCAGGCTCTCCAGTGTTTCAAGAAGAAATACAGGTGTTGCTGAAAATTGTTACTCCTGTTTTAGGATGTTAAGTTTGGGATTCTTTTTGCTCAAGTTGCCTTCATGTTGGTCTATGCTGTACTTCTCCCAGAAGTAACACATGGTTTTGAACTGGTTGTGAATCACTGAGTGAATTTCCTCAGTCCAGATTTATGCAGAGGGAATTTGTTGAATTTTAGTGGTAATTGGATTTTCATCTATTTTTAAGTCACTAGATAGTGGTATCAAGTTTTCATTTTTAAATTGTTTAGAGATGATTATTTTATTTAAACATGACCAAGAGTCCCCATTACATTTGAAATTATGGGAAATATGTACCATTTTACGTTAAGTGTCTCTGAGGAAAACAAGAGAGAGAAATTTAATAGCCACATGAGAGACTGTAAACAGCAGCACCCCCCTCACACACACACACACATACACACACATATTTTGTGGTTATAAATATTTAAGACTATGGATAAGTTTGTGTTATGACATATATATTGTTTGGAAGTTTTTAAATGTTTGTTTTATAAGTGGTTGATTATTTCTTACAACATAAAATCAAGACTATGTGCATAATCAATTAGGTATCAAGAATAAAAGACACACTGATTTCAGTGAAGTTTAATAAAATTAAATTGTTTTGTGTCTTGTATATCAGAATAGTGTAATTAATACTTTCTCCAAGTGGCTATTTTTCTTTTTATATACTCTTAGTCTGTTAGGACCTTGTGTGAACTTTTGCAATATTTTAATTTAAAACTCAGACATTTCTTTGAGAACTATAATATAAGCAACCAGTTAATTACCCAATAAAGATTAAAGGAGGCATGCAGTACAAAATCCAATTAAATTGCATATAATCACTTAATATGTTGAGAGTTGTTTCTACAGGCAACCAAAATTATAATTATGTGTAACTAACAAAGTATTGTTTTATCTTCCATATCTGTATTTCCCATTGACTCACAAAGTTTTTGCGCCATTTTAATGTGATCTCAGCTGCCCTAAAAGGCTCTTGCTATAATCATCCTCTTACTTTTTTTTATTGAAGTATAGTTGATATACAGTATTACATTGATTTCAAGTAGTCATCCTTTTATGTTACTACAATACTGGCGCTGGTAGTTTTATTGAATCAGAGGTAACTGGATGCTTAAACATCAGGATATTTCTAAGGCAATTTAATTACCAACATTGAAGAAGACAACCAAGCTACACACAAGTCGTGTTTATGCCCCTGTTTAATTGAGCACCCACACATTTTAGACACAGACTACTTAGTTCTCCAGTGAAGCTCATGGTTTCTCTGTATACTCTGCCTATTTAAAAGAATATGAGTACTAGATTTTAGCTTTTTACTGATTTTCAAGGTTTTCGGTTTCCTGCCTGTGATGAAAGGATAGAAATTGTGCATAATGCTAATTATCTAGGTAGAATGATCATTAGGCAGTTGTGTAAGTGCAGGAGTCCTTCCTTAACAAGATTCTGTACAGATAAATTCAATCGTCTAGTAGCTGAAATACTACAAACTACAAAAGATGTCAGGTACCTCCTGGGGATAGACTCAAGAGGGGGAATAGTGCCTTGGGGATTTCATTCTTTTACACTTTGCTGCATTGTTATAAATTATTACAATGAGCACATTATGTAATGATTCACTTATAAAAAGAAAACCAACCAAAGGTGTTGCTAGTCACCAAATTTCACTCTCTGCCAAATTTAGCCTAGTCAATGTTTACTGGTTTTCACTTTCCCATACTTCCCTTCCCCATAGTCTCTACACTTCTCCAGAATTCACCTACCTACATTTATATTTCTGCTAAATTAGCAATTTATACTTTTGGGTTAATCTGGTAAATTAATCCTTGTTATTGTATTACTAGTGTTGTGTTATAGTCTCTAAACCCCTCTGACATATTAGCTCAGGTAACTTACCGCCTAAAACAAAAGCATTAAGGTGCCAGAATTTTTTAGTCAGGAGGAAAGCATAGGTGGTGAACTATTTGGTAATTCCTAATAAAACTATCTAATTACCCATTTCTTTGGCTGCCTGAAAGACTAGCCTTGATACTATGCTGCTGTAGCATTTTGGACTCCAGGATCATGGTTATGAACTTTATTTTTATTACAATTAAAAAATATACCAAATTACAAAAAACTGGCGAAAATATAAAATCTCTTATGGACCCACTTGTGAGTTGGATTTTTACTTTTCCTCTTAAATGATGATTTTCTAATGTATAAAATTTTCATCCATGCATGATTGAAATACTAGTTTTGATGGTTTTGGACAAATCCATGCCTGATTCCTTCTTGGGAAGGACAGAATCCCATTATACCAAATACCAAAGGAGCAATTTTCAAATGCAATTACTGAAGGAAGAGATAACATACTGGGTCATTAACAATTTAGTGAATATTAGGTTTTATTAGCTCAAAGAGTTTGGTGAAGATAAAAAGTGAATGTTTGTATGATATATTAATTGATTCTGATTTGTAGAATAGTACTATGTGTTCCTGTCTTTTCTAAACTATGGATTTGATTTTACATTTTGTAAAAAAGCCCTTTGGTACTAATAAATCACAGTTACTAATTACTCAATTAAAAGTTACTCTATCTTGAGAAAGCTTGTTACAAGTATCTTCATGCCTTTTCATACACTCTTTGAAAAAGGAGAGTTAACACAGTACAAGTTTTTTAAGTAATAGTACTCTGAAGCTTTAGGAATATTTGAAAGAAGCCAACCATGATTTAGTTACAGTGTTGAAGACTTGTTTTTCTTATCAACATATTTGTGTTCAATAGAAAAGTTATAAATTTTCTAATAAAAACTGATGCTGGCATTGGTGCTTATACTACCTTCTGTTTTTCAATAGCTAAACAGTATCTCCAAGTTGTTATTTGTGCCTTTAGATGTATCACATTGAATTTTGGAAAACGCCTTGTAACAGTAATATGGAGAAATATCAGCGGCAAATGACACAATCATCACTATTTTCTCAAGGATAAATGGCACTGCTAATAAACATGGGTGGGTTTTGTTTTACACTGACCTTCTTGCTGCTCCCTGTCTTCTCAGCTATCCAAGATCATGTTTATGTTTTGCTTATTTGTGTTTACCTTGCCCCAAATTTTCCCGTACTTTCACAGGAAAAATCCCAATTTCCTGATTCCTCAGCTAGTACTCTTTCCACTAAACCGTGCTGTTTTTCTCAATTCTTGGCTCAGAACTGTTATATCAGGAAGGGTTACTTTGCCATTTGTTAACTCTCTAAACAGCTCTCTTAGAGCTGGAATTTAAGTGATTTGAGTCCGGCTATTTTTCTCCTTCCATATTCAATCATGAAGAAGATAAAAAGAAGTGGTTTTGAACAAACTAAAATTATCTGTGATTTTTAGATTTATATATCACAAAGCATATAATCACCCTTGTCTCTATTCTATATTATTTAGTCCTAGCCATCTCTCAATTAGGCTGTTATGAGTTAGAATGATTAGAATTTAGGGTGGAAAGGGATTTTCCTGGCTCAAATCCATGTTTCAATATTGTCCTCCCCTAATAAGTTCTTAATGGTATTGGTAAAATTGCCTTTTCTGCCCGAGTGGGCTTTTGCCTAGAATCATAGCAATTCAGTATGTTGGGAACATTCCTTTTGTCTAGTCATAGACTTTAATCATGAAAATGTTCACATTTCCCCCACATTTCTTCTTGAGTTGTGGGGGAGAGGGAGAATAAAGAAAGAAAGCAAATTAAGACAGAAGATAAAGATTAAAATGAATGTTTCAGAGTGATCTGTACATAATGACAATTGGGGAAGCAGAGTTAAATTTGACAAAAGAATAACTAAGTTATACTACCTTTTCCTATTGTTTCCAGCATTGGCTGTTTCCTTAATGATTTTCATAAAATTTTAGATAAGAAAAGGACTTTTTCCACTATTTAATATAATACCGCAGAAGCAGTATTACATTTATAAATTGATTACCAAACCCAAAGTCAGGTAGAATTGCGGTTGAGTCCTAAACCCTCCACTGTTTGTTTTGTGAGCTAATACAAATCATTGCACCTCTCAAAGCATACATTTCCTAATCTTTATGCATGCATGAAAAGAAACCACCTGCCCATAATAATGTGGGGATTGTGTGAGATAATCTATGTGAAAATGCTTCTTAAACTATAAAAAGCTTTTCAAAGGTAAGGTATCCAATCCAGCATGCTCTGGACCTCTGTGTACTATCTAAGCATATCCTATTACCCTTCTTTGCTAATTTTTCTCCTTTTTTTTACTGGCTTTTCTTCTGTTCCTTAAATCCACTAAGTTCATTTTTGCCCCAAGGGTTTTGCACAAGCTGTTTCTTTTTCCTACAGTGTTCTCTCTGATCTTTATATGACTGGATCCTTCTTGCTTTTAGATGTCAGTTCGATCAGAATTATAATCAACAATCCTGTATTATTAATGTCAAAGTTGCTAAGAGACTAGATCTTAATTGTTCCCACCACACAAAAGAAATTATAATTATGTGATGTGATAGAGATATTAGCTAAGACTAGGGCAGTAATCATACTGCAATATATAAATGTGTCCAATCAGCATGTTGTACACCTTAAACTTATGCAATGTTGTCTGTCAATTATATTTCAGTGAAGAAAAAAAGCAACAGAGCATTGATTTTGGGTGTGTGCAATTTGGGTTCAGAACTCTTGATACTTCCTTAGCTACATGACCTGGATGGGGCAGTTCAGTTCTATGCATTTTACTTTCTTCCTGTATAAAAATCTCTGCAAAAGTATGTACCAAATGCAGTTGTTTTGTGGATTACATTAGAATTCATAAAATGTATATATAAATGGTTGTCATTTTTTTAATGTCAATTCCTCAGAGAGGCCTTCCCCTGACCACCCAATCTAGACTAGCAACCCATTCAATCCCTTAGCAAAATTTTAAGTTATTGACATAGTACTTCTTATTCAACAATATATTTTGTGTACCTGTTTGTCTACTTATTTATTTACTGTCTGTTGGTCTCTTCTCCCCACTAAAAACTAAGTTCCATGAAGTTGAGGGCAATGTGCCTCTCGTTTAATGCTATAATTCCAGTCCTCCTGAATTTCCTGATACATAATATGTGCTCAGTAAATATTTTTGGCTGAAGTTATGACTCTTTTGGAACTGGAATCCCACTGTTTTGAGCTTCCAGTTTTATGCTTGAGACTCAAAGTAAGGAAATAACAGCCAAGAGTAATAGGTTAGTTAATGTCAGAATTGAATTGCTTGATTCACTCACTGACCAAGCCCAGGGCCAGAAGTAAAGAGTCTTATGTTCAAATCCCATTTCTCATTCTCATTTATCTACATGAATAATAGAAAAGTAATTTAATCACACTAAGCCTCATTTTCCTCATTTGTAAAACTAGGGAAGAGGTATGAGATGACACCTCATGATTAAAATCTAAGAGGGCCTTTGATTTCCAATTTAGCAAGGCAGTTAGAAGCTTTAGACCATAGACACAACTGTAAGGACTTTGGAAGGTCCCTTTGAACTATTAAGGACCCTTAATCTAGTCTTTACACTTAGGAGAAATGATGGAGTATCATCACACTCTGAAGTAGTACTAAAGTCATCTCATGGTATGTTTAGACATTTCTCTCTAGGACAGTCTTAAAAAATATTTTATTTTTTTATCCAATTGTGTTCCTTCCAATCATTTTAATCTCACATGATTAATGGCCCCTTTTCCAATCATTGTATCTGTTAAACTGTAATTTAAATTAAAAATATTATGACCATGAAAATTTGAATTATTAGACTATTGAAGCACCTCTTTGATATTTTAGGCAGCTATTGATATTCTAGCTTCTCTTCGAATCCTTCAAAGTACACTATGCCTTAATTCCTGGAATGCCTCTATTGCAGTTAAGGATTAATAGATAATGTGTATGTTGAATTATCTGTGTGGTTTTTTTTCCAGGCTGTATATCATCTACATGTTTGGTACATTCATCTTTTCCTGTCTGGAAATGCAGTACATTTGGCTGCTCTGTGATTGGCCTGAGCCCTTTTTTATAATGATCTTTATTTCCTTCTTTATAGAGCTTAGAAGCCATAACAATTAGGTGTTGTATAAATTAAAGGTGGAATGGAGTGTTTGTAAAGATAGTCATTTTATTCACTAGTCTGCATGCTGAAGGAAAAAAGTCTATAAATTAAAAATAAACATCATGTGGTATTTTTTCCTTCCTACTTCCAGTATTGGAAACATTTCTTACCTATATTCAAAGGTAAAGGACACATTTCCAAGTGATCAGAGAAATAAAAGTTAGGGAACTTACTGCCTCTGTAAGAAATGTAAAACTAATGTCCTCTTGGATATTATTAAATCAAACTCAGGCAGTTTGTATGTGCTTGGCAGTGTCAGGGAATGAGGTATCTGAGCAAAAGGCCTGGTCAGAATAAATCTTGGAACAAATATCAAAACATTTGGCCTCCATGTGAATATTGTCTTGTCCTAAAACAAGAGGAAACCGGGTTACTAGGTCCGCAAGCTCGGAAATAATTCCAAATTCTGGAACACAGTGTTATAAAATATTGAAAGGGTTAAGTTTTCTCTTGTGCTGTGGATTCCTGTCAGCCAAGGATTGTTTTTTTTTTAACCCCATTAGATATAATGAAATATTTTTGAATGACAATAAATTGTGAGGACAGTGGTGCACAGTAAGGAACTGACTTTGAAGTCTCAACTGCTGATTTTTTATTATTTTGTGCTCCACTGAGGAAGATGATGCATGAACACATTGACTTATTATTTTTAATCATGATTCCAAAGATTGTACCAGCCAACTGGGGAAATGCAGTTTAAGTGTAAATGTATTTTTCAGATAAGTGAAAGAGATAATCATTAATTTTCACTTTTCAGTTATAACCATAAGAAAGCAAAGATGAACAGTAGGGAAAATAACAATATGTAGAAAATTTCCTAATTCTTTAGCACTAATGGTAAAAACACTTGAAAAAATAAAATCATTTATAATATTACAGAATAAACCTATGATGTCAAGTTAAAAATGAGAAATTATATATCAGTGTGTATATGTAATATATATAGATAAACCCATATGTAAAAAACACATAACTGTAGATAGGGTGTGCACAGAAAAAGATGCACCATATATTTATGTTACTAAAACTAACAATTTGTGGACAGTGTTTAAAAATTATCTTCATCTTATTTTTTCTAAAATAAACACCATTGTTGTAATAAGGAAAAAAGTTATGACAAACAACAAAAGCTACTGGCTGCTTTTAAAATTAAGAAGAATAAAGTCCTAAAAGCCAGAAAGTATTAACTTTAAACATTACTGAAATGTTCCTTCTACTTTAGCATTTTTTGTCATTTCCAGACACCTCTTTCTTCATAATTTGCTTGAAATTTCAAAGCTGAGAAGGCCTATCATAAGCTAAGTGAGAAAACTTGAATGCTAGCTCCAACCCATGTCACTAAACTAGCTGCATAACCTTTAGTACTTGATAATTTCTAAGTAAAAGTAATTGTTTTTATAACCAGAAAATTGAAATTATACACATTATGTGTACTACGCAAGGCTAGAATAAAATACTATCCATTTGCAATTATATGAGGGAAAATAATTCATTATTACTACTAACAAATACATTTCCAAGTATGGTATAAATATGTTATTAATACTTATAATCAAAATAAAATGAATATTTCTTGTCTGAAAAAAAAGAACATGTAACTTTTTTTTAAGCAGTAGACTATTAACAAGTTTTAAATAAGCAACTGACCAACTCTGAAGAATCATTAACAAATGTTAGATAAGTAATTTCCTGCTTCATGTACCAGTGAATTACATGAAGGAGACATCAAGCATTTGTGAACATTGAAGATCAATCTAGAATGTAACTGTCTCTTATTTTGAAAGCTTCCATAGGGTGGTTTCCCAAGGGAATCCCACATATATTTGGGGAGATTTGGTGAATTGTCTAGTTTTTTTAAGGTGATGCGGTATAAATAGAAATTTGTAGTACAAATAGAAACTTAAAATTTTCAAGTTAAATAATAATAATGAGGCCTAATTTATACTATGGTGAGTTTCTCTTCTTGGATTTTAATCTTTGGAGGGGCATTCTGAGAATCTGATGAAAGCTATGGTCCACATCTCTAGAAAAATTAGAAATACATAGACATATACTTTTGCACATACTTTCAAGTGCCTGCAGGGCCCTCTTAATACTCATCTGTAGATTCCTAGGGCAGAAATAGACTCAAGTTAAGAAATCCTTCAGTAAAGTGACCGAATATCTTTGTCTAGTTAAGATAAAGAACATTTTTGAAACACTCTATCAAGTGAAAATTTGTCCTGGGAAATGCCTTCAGCCAGACAGGTTGAGCTTTAGTTTCCACTGTAGTTCAGGTGTGAGATGTTGTAGATAACTTTCTGTAAGTTACTTGGAGAAATATTAATTCACAAAGTCATCCCCAATCCATGCCACAGCTTGAAATTCCAACTCAGATCTTTTTCAGTATAGAGACTGAAAGGCTCTGAGTTTGTTTTAGTAGTGAAGAAGTACTTATCCAGGGAATATATGAGGCTACAGAAACTCTATGGGAAGATGTTTCTCAACCTCCCTTCATCATGCTTCAGTGAAAAGGCCACATGAGAATCTGAGTGGTATAGTGTAGAAGACACTGGATTATATGTTAAAAGACCTGTGGTCAAGCCCCGTTCCTTAGCTTAGCTTGGTAAATCACCTAATTTTGCTAAGGCTTGCTTTCTCTTTTTGGTTAACTAGACATATCAATGCATGTTCTATTTTTTACAGGCCTTTTTAAGAATCAGTTGAAAGTAATATGTGATATTTTTATATGGAAACTCATTGATTAAAAGATAAAGGGTGACACAGCATAATAGCTATGACAAAAATGGAAACTTCATTCACCATGCATTTATTCATTAGTAAATACCTATAATCTAATATGCATAGGGCAACTTTATTTCCTCATGCTTCTAGTTGGAAATATGGCCCTTCTATCTCAAATGATTTTTAGAATCTATATGTCTTTTTTGGAAAAAAGAAGAAAAGGCATTTTAATGATGAAGAGGAAGTCAAATTATTTGTGTAATATTTAAATTAGAAAAATCAGTAACTGAGTAGTCTGAATTAGCTCTTAAAATAATAGTCAAAAAGAGACAGGATAATTTTAGGCTATTCTGAAAGTAGGTTTCATCTTGCCCCACATCCTGTCCTAGAAATGACTTAGTTGTGGGGAAATACCACTTTCTTTGAGCTTTCCTATCTTTACATACATCCTATCGTATTTAATCATCACTTGCCCAAGATCACACCAAGATTGCTTCCAGAGGTGGAATCTCAACCTGGGTCCTTTTACATGCACAGTCCATGCTCATAGCTATCTAGAAGCAGAAAGGTGGGCTGAATTAAAGTGAGCTGTACTGGCATTTGCCTTTTCTAAGGTTCATGGGAATCGGTGTTAATTCACATTCTTTAGCTATGAAAGTTTAGAATAATCTTTGAGCCTGCTCTTCAGGACTTAGAGGTAGTGGCAATTGCCAACTGAAAGCTGGGTGGGACTCAGGTGGAATCAAGTTTTAGCTTTAAGAAATGAGGTTCTCACACACAACTTTAAGTGGAAAATTTTAAGTGGAAAGTTTATAGTATGAAACTAATTCCTATGGAATAGACTGTAATTTGGGGGAAGTTGATGATCGAATAAGGTACTGCATTCTTGAAACTGTTTTCACAGTGCATAACAGAGATGCACTGAATGCATATTTTGGCTGAATCCCAAATGGCCAGATACTAAAGTCAGTATTTGATCAGTGTTGAATATTTGAATCATTGAATGAATGTCTTAAATACATGAATAAAAGATTTTATATTTTCAAATATGAAGTATTACTAATGGGCCAGAATTCTGTTGCAATATGGTATGTTTTATTTTCTGAATACATAGCTGAAGGGTGTGAATAAAACATTATGTTTATAATTTCTTAATCACTTAAGTCTTCACAGTGTTTACTCTGTCATTGATGGAAATTACATAACTTCAAAAATTGGCATTCAACATTCTATGAATATTTCTTACCATACAGATGCTTGTGGCAAAAGCAACAACTGAGTTCCATGTTGAATTTCTGCCTGTTTCAAGGTACACTAGGGATCTCTATAGGAAAAGGCACGTGCTCTCTTGCATGAGCTTTCTCTCCTCTTTCTCTCTCCGTCTCTCCTCCCTTCTGTCCATGGTAGTGATATCATTTAGTGCTTTTTATACTTTGGTATGGGTACTTAGACTAAGCCAGACTGAAACCAAAAGACTAAAAAGCAGATATTTCTAAATTAGTACTAAAAATGAAATTTTATGGAAAGTAACAGTCATATTACACATTCATGCACATACACACATACACATGCACACAGAAAACCAATGAATAGTCATCTAACCCCTCTTCTAATGGAATCAGTAACCTGCAGAAAGAAGTTTGCATTGCATTTAATGAGAGAGAGACATGATGGTAACTTTTTGTGAGAGAATCAGAGTTCAACTTGACCAAAGGAAATTTTACTTTAACAACTTATATGATTTACTTCATAAACCATAGTTATATTATCTTGGGAGATTAATAGGGGATAGTAACTGATGCTAGTCATTAATAATATGTCTACGAAAAAAAGTTTCAAAGTGTAGTATTGGACAACTTCCATAAAGAATTTTTGCACTGAAAAAGTAAATATAGCAGAGCTGAAATTGTGAGAAGAACACATTTCAGAAATTGAACTAGAAAAAGTAATTTAGAAAAGTACAAAGACCAGCAAAGGGAAGTAGCAGAAGAATGACTGAAAAATAATTCATGATAGTACCTTTTAAAGCTGATACTTTGTGACACATACAAAATACATTTTAAAAAACACTTTAAAGAAAAGCAAGAAAAGGCTTTTTCTACTTCACCTGGAAAGTGTGTTCCAAATCTATGTAAAAATTGAAATAGAAATCAATAAACATTTACCTGTAGGTACATGATAAGTAAATTCATTCTGCATTCTACTAAGAGAAAAAAGAAATCTATACAAACAAAATGCCTGCATTGAAGTTGTTAGACAATTTTTTCAGAGTATTCTATTAGGACTAAATTTTATTAGTGAAATTGGAATAGAGGGCATCCTGATTCGATCATCAGAGGGCAAGATTGCCCTATTCAAAAAAGAATTTTACTTTCAATTTTGTATTTATATATAGTCCCAGCCTCAGCTTGTAGCCTTCATGAAATTAAGTCTTTCAAAATATCAGGATATCTATATAGTAATATTCCAACAAAAAACTGAAAGAATGAAAAAGGTAGTGTATCTCTAAATCTATACTTGTCATATTTAGTTCTTCTGAATAACTAATTTAAAAAAGCACCCTTTTTAAAAGTTGAAGTGTCATTGGTGTGTAACACAGTGTAAGTTTAAGGTATACAATGTATTTATTTAATACATATATATTACAATATGTTTACCACTGTAACCTCCATCCTGTCACATAACTATCATTTCTTTTTTGTGATGAGAACATTTAAAATCTAGTCTCCTAGCAACTTTCAAGTATCCAATACAGTATTGCTAACTATAATCACAATGCTGTGCATAGCTCTCCAGAACTTACTAATGTTCTAATTGTAGTTTTCACCCTTTGACCAACAACTCACCAATTCCCCCACCTCCTAGTCTCTGGTAACCACCATCTACTAATGAGTTCTGTATTTTTTTTTCTGTTTTTGTTTCTGGGAGTTTCTATTTTCTGTTTCTCTGTGAGTTTAGCTTTTTTCAGATTCCACTTGCTGTTTTTTGCTTCTGTTGCTTGTACTTTTGTCATATCCAAACAATAATTGCCCAGTTCATTGTCAAGGAGTTTCTTTCCTATGTTTCCTTCTAAGAGTTTTATGGTATCAGATCTTATGTTTAAATCTTTAACTCATTTCAAGTTAATTTTTGAGTTGTGTAAGATAGGGGTCCAATTTCAATTTTTCTACATGTGATTGTTTCCCAGCACTGTTTTTGAAGAGAGTATCCTTACCCCATTGAGTATTCTTGGCTCCCCTGTTAAATACTAGTTGGCCATGTATAAATGGGTTTATTTCTGGGCTTTTCATTGCATTCTGTTAGTCTATGTGTCTACTTTTATGCCAATACCATATTGTCTTAATTACTATAGCTTTGTAGTATGGTTTGAAATCAAGAAGTGTGATATTTCTGGCCTTGTTCTTTGTCAGGATTACTTTGACTCTTTGGCATCTTTTGTGGTTACATAGAAATTTTAGAGTTTTTTTCCTGTTTCTGTGAAATATACCATTGGAATTGTGAAGGAATTGCATTGGATCTATGTATGACTTGGTTAGTATGGACATTTTAACAATATTAAACCTTATGATCCATTAACATGGGGTATTTTTCCATTTGTGCCTCTTCAATTTATTTATTTAAGGTCATAGTTTTCATTGTACAGATCATTCACTTACTTGATTAAATATATTATTGTTTTTGTTGCTATTTTGAATGGGCAACTGAATTTGTTGATTAATTCTAACAGCTTTTTGGTTGAGTCTTTAGAACTTTTTTCTATATAAAATCATACCATTTGCAAATAATTACAATTTTACTTTTTCCTTTCTGATTTACATGCCTTTTATTTTTCTCTTGAATTGCTCTAGCTAGGATGTCCAGTACTATGTTGAATAGGAGTGGTGGGAATGAAACCCTTGTCTTGTTTCTGATCTCAGAGGAAAAGCTTTCAGTTTTTCACTGTTGAGTCTAATGTTAACTGTGGATTAATCATATATAGCTTTTATTATCCTATGTTCCATCTATACCCAATTTATTGAGGGTTTTAACATGAAAGAAGCTTGTATTTTATCTGAATTTATCAGACAGTGCTTTTTCTTCATCTGTCATAAAATCATATGATTTTTATCTTTAAGTTTATTAATATTGTGTATTACATTTATTGACTTACATATGTTGAACTCTCCTTGCATCTGAGGGATAAATCCCGCTTGGCCATGATGTATAATCCTTTCAACATGTTGAATTTAGTTTCCTAATATTTTGTTGACAATTTTTGCATCTATGTTCTTGAGAGATTTTGGTCTATAAATTTATTTTATTGTAATGTCTTTATCTGGCTTTGAGATTAGGATAATCCTTGCCTCAAAAAATGAGTTTGGGAGTGTTCCCATCTCTTCAGTTTTTTGGAAGAGTTTGAGGAATGGCATAAGTTTTCTTTAAATGTTTAGTAGAATTCACCATTAAAGCCATCTGATCATGGAATACTGTGTTGGGAGGTTTTTAATTACTGAGTCAACTGCTTTACTCATTTTTGGTCTATTCAGATTTTCTATTTCTTCCTTATTCAGTGTTGGTAAGTTGTATGCTTCTGGAACTTTATCTGTTTCTTCTAGGTTTTCGAATTTGTTAGCATATCATTTTGCATAGTAATCTCCTATGATCCTATGCATTTATGTGGTATAACTTGTAATATTTCCTCTTTCATTTCTGCTTTTGAGTCTTCTTTCTTTTTTTAAATAATAGCTTAAGTTTTGTCAATTTTGCTTATCTCTTCTAAAAACCAGGTCTTTGTTTCCTTGATCTTTTCTATTGTTTTATTTTCTTCGGTCTCTATTTCATTTATTTCTCTTCTGATTTTTGTAATTTCCTTTCTTCTGCCACCTTTGGGTGTAGTATATTCTTTTTTTAGTTTCTTGAGTTGTAAAGTTAGATTGTGTATTTAAGATATTTCTAGTTTCTTAATATATATGTTTATCATTATTAGCTTTCCTTGCAAAACTGTTTTTGCATCATCCCATAGGTTTTGATATGTTGTGGTTCCATTTTCATTTGTTTTAAGATATTTATTTCATTTTTTATTTTTTCTTTGACTCATTGGTTGCTCAGGAATATGTTGTTTAATTTCCACATATTTTTAGGTTTTCCAGCTTTCCTCTTTTTGTTAATTTATATTTAAATACTAATTGTTGGAAATAAATAGTGGTTGGAAAAGATACTTTGTATGCTTTCAATCTTCTAAAATGTGATGAAACATGTTTTGTGTACTATCATGTGGTCTATCCTGGAGAATGTTCTGTGTGTACTTGAAAAGAAGATGTACTCTTCTTCTGTTAGATGGAATGTTCTATAAATGTCTTTGTGCCCATTTGATTTAATGCATGGTTCAAATATATCATTCCGTTGTTGATTTTCTGTCTGGATGGTCTATTCATTGTTGAAAGTAGAGTATTGAACTCTATGACAATTATTATATAGTTGGCTGTTGCACCTACAGATTTGTTAGTATTTCCTTAATATATTTAGGTGTCCCAATGTTGGGTACATTAATATTTATGATTGCTGTATCTGCTTGATGAATTGACTACATTATTATTGTATAGTGACTTTCTTTGCCTCTTGTTAACACTTTTCACTTAAAGTCTATTTGATCTTCTTTTCATCTCTCATTTAAAAAAAAATTTTGATATCATTAACCTACAATTACATTAGGAACATTATGTTTACTAGGCTCCCGCCTTCACCAACTCCCCCCACAAACCCCATTACAGTCACTGCCCATCAGCATAGTAGGGTACTTTAGAGTCACTACTTGTTTTCTCTGTGTTGCACAGCCCTCACCGTGCCTCTCACCAGATTATACACTAATCGTAAGGCCCCCTTTCTTTTTCAACCTCCTTATCCTTCCCTTCCCACCTATCCTCCCCAGTCCCTTTCCCTTTGGTAATGGTTAGTTCATTCTTGGGTTCTGTGATGCTGCTGCTGTTTTGTTCCGTCAGTTTTTTCTTTGTGCTTATACATCACATATGACTGAAATCATTTGATACTTGTCTTTCTCCATGTGACTTACTTCACTGAGCATAATACCCTCTAGCTCCATCCATGTTGTTGCAAATGGTAGGATTTGTTTTCTTCTTATGGTTGTATAATATTCTATTGTGTATATGTTCCACATCTTCATTATCCATTCATCTACTGATGGACATTTAGGTTGCTTCCATATCTGGGCTATTGTAAATAGTGCAGAGATAAACATAGGGGTGCATCTGTCGTTTTCAAACTGGGCTGCTGTATTCTTAGGGTAAATTCCTACAAGGGGAATTCCTGGGTCAAATGGTATTTCTATTTTCAGTGTTATGAGGAACCTCCATATTGCTTTCCACAATGGTTGAACTAATTTACATTCGCACCAGCAGTGTAGGAGGGTTCCCCTTTCTCCACAACCTCACCAACATTTGTTGTTGTTTGTCTTTTGGATGGTGGTGATCCTTACTGGTGTGAGGTGATATCTCATTGTGGTTTTAATTTGCATTTCTCTGATAACTAGTGATGTGGAGCATCTTTTCATGTGTCTGTTGGCCATCTGAATTTCTTCTTTGGAGAACTGTCTGTTCAGCTCCTCTGCCCATTTTTTAGTTGGATTATTTGCTTTTTGCTTGTTAAGGTACATGGGCTCTTTATATATTTTGGATGTCAACCCTTTATCGGATCTGTCATTTATGAATATATTTTCCCATACTGTAGGATACCTTTTTTTTCTATTGCTGGTGTCCTTTGCTGTACAGAAGCTTTTCAGCTTGACATAGTCCCACTTGTTCATTTTTGCTTTTGTTTCCCTTGTCCCGGGAGATATGTTCATGAAGAAGTCGCTCATGTTTGTGTCCAAGAGATTTTTGCCTACGTCTTTTTCTAAGAGTTTTATGGTTTCATGACTTACATTCAGGTCTTTGATCCATTTCTAATTTACTTTTGTGTATGGGGTTAGACAATGACCGACGTTCATTCTCTCACATGTAGCTGTCCAATTTTGCCAACACCAACTGTTGAAGAGGCTGTCATTTCCCCATTGAATGTCTGTGGCTCCTTTATCGTATATTAATTGACCATATATGTTTGGGTTAATGTCTGGAGACTCTCTTCTGTTCCACTGGTCTGTGGCTCTGTTCTTGTGCCAGTACCAAATTGTCTTGATTACTGTGGCTTTGTAGTAGAGCTTGAAGTTGGGGAGTGAGATACTCCCACTTTATTCTTCCTTCTCAGGATTGCTTTGGCTATTCAGGGACTTTGGCAGTTCCATATGAAATTTTGTACTATTTGTTTCAGTTTGTTGAAGAATGCTGTTAGTAATTTGATACGGATTGCATTGAATTTGTAGATTGTTTTCAGCAGGATGGCCATTTTGACGATATTAATTCTTTCTAGGCAAGAGCATGGGATGAGTTTCCATTTCTAAGTGTCCTCTTTAATTTCTTTTAAGAGTGCCTTGTAGTTTTCAGGGTATAGGTCTTTCATTTCCTTGGTTAGGTTTATTCCTAGGTATTTTATTCTTGTTGATGCAATTGTGAATGGAATTGTTTTCCTAATTTCTCTTTCTGTTAGTTCATTGTTAGTGTATAGGAAAGCAACAGATTTCTGTGTATTAATTTTGTATCCGGCAACTTTGCTGAATTCCAATACCAGTTCTAGTGGTTTTGGAATGGAGTCTTTAGGGTTTTTTATGTACAATATCATGTCATTTACAAATAGGGACAGTTTAACTTCTTTACCAATCTGGATTCCTTGTATTTCTTTGTTTTGTCTAATTGCCATGGCTAGGACCTCCAGTACTATGTTGAATAACAGTGGGGAAAGTGGGCATCCCTGTCTTGTTCCCAATCTCAGAAGAAAAGCTTTCAACTTCTCGCTGTTCAGTATGATGTTGGCTGTGGGTTTATCATATATGGCCTTTATTATGTTGAGGTACTTGCCCTCTATACCCATTTTGTTGAGAGCTTTTATCATGAATGGATGTTGAATTTTTGTCTAATGCGTTTTCAGCATCTATGGAGATGATAATGTGGTTTTTGTCCTTCTTTTTGTTGATGTGGTGGATGATGTTGTTGGATTTTCGAATGTTGTACCATCCTTGCATCCCTGAGATTAATCCCTCTTGGTCATGGTGTCAGATCCCCTTGATGTATTTTTTAATTCGATTTGCTAATATTTTGTTGATTATTTTTGCATGTTTATTCATCAGGAATATTGGTCTGTAATTTTCTTTTTTGGTCTGTTGTTTGACTGGTTTTGGTATTAGGGTGATGTTGGCTTCATAGAATGTGGTTCGGAGTATTCCCACCTCTTCCATTCTTTGGAAAACTTAAGGGAGAATGGGTATTATATCTTCTCTGTATGTCTGTCAAAATTCTGCTGTAAATCCATCTGGCTAGGTGGTTTTGCTCTTGGGTCGTTTTTTGATTACTGCTTCAATTTCGTTGCTGGTAATTGGTCTGTTTCGATTTTCTGTTTCTTCCTTGTTCAGTCTTGGAAGGTTGTGTTTTTCTAGGAAGTTGTCCATTTCTTCTAGGTTTTCCAGCTTGTTGGTGTATAGGTTTTCAGAGTATTCTCTAATCATTCTTTATATTTCTGTGGGGTCCTTCGTGATTTTTCCTTTCTCATTTCTGATTCTGTTGATGTGTGTTGATTCTCTTTTTCTCTTAATAAGTCTGGCTAGAGCCTTATCTATTTTGTTTATTTTCTCAAAGAACCAGTTCTTGGTTTCATTGATTTTTTTCTACTGCTTTATTCTTCTCTATTTTATTTATTTCTTCTCTGATCTTTAGTATGTCCCTCCTTTTGCTGACTTTAGCTCTCATTTGTTCTTCTTTTTCCAATCTCTGTAATTGCGACCTTAGACCATTCATTTGGGATTGTTCTTCCTTCTTTAAATATTCCTGGTTTGCTATATACTTTCCTCTTAAAAGTGCGTTCACTATGTTCCACAGAAGTTTGGGCTTTGTGCTTTTGTTGTCATTTGTTTCCATATATTGCCTGATCTCTATTTTAATTTGGTTGTTGATGCATTGACTATTTAGGAGCATACTGTTAAGCCTTCGTCTGTTAGTGAGCCTTTTTGTTCTCTTTGTACAATTTACTTCTAGTTTTATACCTTTGTGGTTGGAGAAGTTGGTTGGTAGAATTTCAATCTTCTTGAAATTACTGAAGCTCTTTTTGTGGCCTAGTATGTGGTCTATTCTGAAGAATGTTCCATGTGCACTTGAGAAGAATGTGTATCCTGTTGCTTTTGGGTGTAGAGTTCTGTAGATGTCTATTAGGTCCATCTGTTCTAGTGTGTTGTTCAGTGCCTCTGTGTCCTTAGTCATTTTCTGTCTGGTGGATCTGTCCTTTGGAATGAGTGGTGTGTTGAAGTCTCCTAAACTAAATGCATTGCATTCTATTTCCTCCTTTATTTCTGTTAGTATTTGTTGCACATATGTTGGTGCTCCTGTATTGGGTGCATATATGTTTATAATGGCTATATACTCTTGTTGGACTGAGCCCTTTATCATTATGTAATGTCCTTCTTTATCTCTTGTTACTTTCTTTGTTTTGAAGTCTGTTTTGTCTCATACTAGTACTGCAACACCTGCTTTTTTCTCCCTGTTGTTTGCATGAAATATCTTTTTCCATCCCTTGACTTTTAGTCTGTTCATGTCTTTGTGTTTGAGGTGAGTCTCTTGTAAGCAGCATATAGATTGGTCTTGCTTTTTTATCCATTCTATTACTCTATGTCTTTTGATTGGTGCATTCAGCTCATTAACATTTAGGGTGATTATTGAAAGACATGTACTTATTGCCATTGCAGGCTTTAGATTCGTGTTTACCAAAGGTTCAAGGTTAGCTTCTTTACTATCTTACTGTCTAACTTAACTCACTTATTGACCTATTTTAAACACTGTCTGATAATTCTTTATTTCTCTCCCTTCTTATTCCTCCTCCTCCATTCTTTATATGTTGGTTGTTTTATTCTGTGCTCTTTTGTGTTTCCTTTGACTGCTTTTGTGGGTAGTTGATTTTATTTTTTGCTTTTAGTTAGTATTTGGTTGGTGTACCTTCTTTGCTGTAATTTTATTTTCTCTGGTGACATCTATTTAGCCTTAGGCGTTCTTCCATCTAGAGCAGTCCCTCTAGAATACTCTGTAGAGGTTGTTTGTGGGAGGCATATTCCCTCAACTTTTTCTCGTCTGGGAATTGTTTAATCCCTCCTTCATATTTAAATGATAATCATGCTGGATACAGTATTCTTGGTACAAGGCCCTTCTGTTTCATTGCATTAAATATATCATGCCATTCTCTTTTGGCCTATAAGGTTTCTGCTGAAAAGTCTGATGATAGCCTTATGGGTTTTTCTTTGTATCTGATCTTTTTTCTCCCTCTGGCTGCCTTTAATGCTCTGTCCTTTTCCTTGATCTTTGCATTTTAATTGTTATGTGTCTTGGTGTTGTTGTCCTTGGGTCTCTTGTGTTTGGAGATCTGTGGGTTTCCATGTTCTGAGAGACTATTTCCTCCCCTAGTTTGTGGAAGTTTTCTGCTATTATTTCCTCACATACTCTTTCTATCCTTTTCTCTCTCTTCTTCTTCTTCTTCTTCTGGTGTCCCTATAATATGGATATTGTTGCTTTTGGATTGATCACACAGTTCTCTTAATATTCTTTCATTCCTTGAGATCGTTTTATCTCTCTCTGCGTCAGCTTCTCTGAGTTCCTGTCCTCTGATTTCTATTCCATTATCAGCCTCTTGCATCTAGTACATTCTGCTTTTAAGTCCTTCCATAGATTGCTTTATTTTTGTATTCTCCCTCCCAACTTTATCCATTAGCTCTTGCATTTTTTCTCTGCAACTCCATCAGCATAGTTATGACCTTTATTTTGAATTCCTTTTCAGGAAGATTGGTTAAATCTATCTCCCCAGGTTCCCTCTCAGGGGCTGTCTGGGATATTCTTGTCTGTATCAAATTCTTATGTCTTTTCATGGTGATAGAGGTATTTGTAGGCAGTTGGCTCATGTGTCAGCTGGGAGAACAAAGTCCCTTCTTCCTTGCCTGTCCCCTTTCTTTCCTGTGAGAACGGCAATCCCTAGAGGCTTGTGCTGGGCAGCTGCACACTGATGGGGCCTCTGAGTCTGGCCCGGGTGGCTGCCGAGGCGGCTCTGCACGTCTGCTGTGGGCATGGCCAGTCTCAGGCTGCTGCTTCGCTAAGTTGGGTCCAAGCCAGAGGAGGAATGGGCAGGAGGCTGTTTATCACCATGAGGGGCCTCAGAGCTGCACTGTTGCCCAGGTGGTTAGGGCGCCCATAGTTCCATGGGATTCCCAGCTGCTGGGCTGAGTGTGCCCATATGCTTCTGTCCAGCTGTGAGGCTTCTGCTCCTTTAAGACTTTCAAAAAGCACTTGCTTTTCTTTTGTCCCAGGGGCACTGGCTGCGGGGACCTGCTTGCAGATTTAGTGTTCCATTTCCCTAGTATCCATCACACCATGCACTGTGTGTTTGTGCTCCCAGTACAGATTAGTAGGGCTGGGTATTTAGCAGTCCTGTGCTCCCTCTCCCTCCCCACTCCAACTCCTCTCCTTCCGCTGGGAAGCTTAGGTTGGGGGCTCACTCCAGTCCTGCCAGACCGTGGCTTGTATCTTACCCCCTTCTTGAGGCACTGGGTTCTCGCAGGTGTAGATGTAGCCTGGCTGTTGTGCAGTATCTTCTGGTCACTCTTTTAGGAATAGTTGTATTTGTTGTGTTTTCTAAGATATATATGGTTTTAGGAGGAGATTTCTGCCTCCCTACTCATGCCGCCATCTTGGCTTCTCCCTTATTTGAGCTTTTATAAGTATAGGTACCCCCACTTTCTTTTGGTTTCCACTTGTATGGGATTGCTTTTTTCATCTTGTCACTTTGAAACTATGTGTGTCTTTATAGCTGAAGTAAGTATCTTGTAGGCAGAGTATAGTTGCGACCTGTTTTTTAATCCATCCAGCTATTTGGTACCTTTTGATGGTGAATTCAGTCCATTTACATTTAGAGTTATTATTGATATGTGAGGACTTACAAATGCCAGCTCATTAATTTCTGGTGGTTCTGTACTTCAGTTATTTCTTTTTCCTTCTGTTTCTACTTACCTTTGTATAGTAATAGTTTTCTGTAGTGGTATGCTCTGTTTCCCCTTTCTTTATCTTTTGTAGATCTTCCCTAGTTTTCTACTTTGTGGTTCCTGTGAAGCTCACACACAATATCTCATAGATAAAACAATGAGTTTTCACCTGATAATTTAACTCTGGTCATCTATAATAGCTTCACCCTTTTACTTTCCCATTTGATGTCATCATTTACCTCTTTTCATATTGTTTATTCATTAACACATTCTAATAGCTATAATTATTTTTAATACTTTTTTCTTTGATGTCCATACTATTGTTAAGTAGTTTGCACACCTTCATATTATAGATGTAGAATGTTCTAAATCTGCCTATATATTTACCTTTACCACTATGTTGTATACTTTTGTATTTTTTTATGTCAGTAATTAGTATCTTTTCATTTTATTCTGAAGAACTCTTTTCACCATTTCTTGCAAGGCAGACCAAGTGGTGATGATATCCTTCAGATTTTGTTTATCTCAGAAATTCTAATTCTCCTTCATATCTGGAGAATAACTTTACAATGTAGAGTATTCTTGGCTGGCAAATTTTTCTTTCAACAATTTGAATGGGTCATTTTACTATCTCCTGGCTTGTAAATTTTCTACTGAGAAAACCGCTGATAACCTAATAGGGTTTCCTTTCTAGGTAACATTTATTTTCCCTGTAGAATCTCTTTATTCTTGATTTTTTACAGATTCATTATATGTGACTTGGAGAAAGTTCTTTTCACATTGAAATAAGAGTTGTATGTTAGTTTTCTGAATTTCAATATCCAACTTTTCTCCTCACACTTGGGAAGTTCTTTGCTCTTATTTATTTAAATTGTCTGCTCCCTTATCCCTCTCCTCCCCTTCTGGAATCCTGGAATCCACGTTATTATAATTCATATCCAATATTATTCTAATATTTGTTCTTTGAATGAAATCTCATGGATCGTAGACTAAAGAAAATCTCACAGACTTTGTTTGCTCTTTTCATTCTTTTTCTTTCTTCTCTTCTAAGAGTGTTATTTTGAAATTTGAAATTCGTATCCACTAATGTATTTATTCTGTCTTCCATTTTCTCTACTCTATGCAGATGCTCGCTATTGCATTTTTCATTTTAGTCACTGAGTTTTTCAACACTGCACTGCCTTTTTGGTTCCTTTTATAATTTCTTTTTTTGTTAAAAAGATTATTTTGAGGATTCAAGATGGCGACGTGAGAGGCGAGACAGAGAATTCCTCCCAAAACCACAAACAGTACAAAAATATAGTTAATTAGTACAACTAACCCTAAAACAGCAACAAGAAAGAAGGCTACACCAGACTTCATACAGACATCATTAACAGAGCAGACCTCATGAAACAGGGTAACATATGAAAGACTTAATTGTGTGGGACCCAAGCCCTTCCCCCACCCGAGCTTACCGGTGAGAGGAAGAGAAACAAAGCTGGGAGGGGGTGGAAGCTAGGGACTGCTGAAAACCTGGCCCTGAAGATCTGCTTTCTAAGCAGAAACCTACATTGTGTGGTGCTCTGGACGTTGGGGAGCTTGGACAGATGGAGTGCTTGAGAGACAGATTCCGGCTGTTTGTGGAGGAGGGGATGCACATCCAGCCGCTCTGTGTCAGTGGAAAAGCAGGCAGTCTGAGAGGTTTCCTAGCAGTGAGAGGGCTGCTGAAAGGGTGGGATTTGCACGGAGCTGACTGCACGGGGGAGGGGAGATCTGGACAAGGATCTCTGGATGCACTTGGCCCAGCTGGTTGGGAAATTGCAGAGCTTCAGGTGCTCCATTCCCCTGGCTGCCTACTCAGCTACAAGGCCCCTGACTGTGACACACAGCCTGCTGCACCTTCCTCCTGGCCTGCCGACACTAGTTCGCAAAACAGCAATCACTGTGCTGGCATCAGGCCAGTCACAGGTAGGCACTGCCTACAACAGCTAGATATGCAAAGCACAGAGGCTTACATCTGTGTGCTCGCCACATTGGCTCTGACACTGGAGACAGGCAACAAAGACGGGAATCAGGAACCAGATCTTTCCTCCCCCCAGGCACCAGCTCTGCTCCCATATGACCCCCAACCTCACTCTAAGGGCTCAGCAGCTCCAGAGACTGGAGCTTCTGGGGACTGGTGGGCACCACATAGAAATATGAAACGTCAAAAGAACATGGTTCATACCAAAATCTCACAAGCCCCAGAAAAAGGTCCAAATGAAACTGAACTCACCAATCTGCCTGAGAGTTCAAAATAAAAATCATAAACATGCTTATGGAGGTACGGAAAAATATTCAAGAACTCAGGAATGAATTTAAGTAGGAGATTCAATCATTAAGAAATTCCATATCTGAAATGAAACATACAATGGAGGGATTTAAAAGCATATTAGATGTAGGAGACGAGACTGTAAATCGAATAGAAATTACAGAAGAGGAATACAAAGAAGCTGAGGCACAGAGAGAAAAATGAATCTCTAAGAGTGAAAGAATACTGAGAGAAATGTGTGACCAATCCAAACGGAACAATATTCACATTATAGGGATACCAGAAGAAGAAGAAGAGAGAAGAAGGGATAAAAAATGTCATTAAGGAGGGAATTGCTGGAAACTTCCCAATCTGGGGAAGGAGATAGCCTCTCAAGCTATGGAGGTGCACAGATCTCGCAACACAAGGGACCCAAGGCAAACAACAACAAGACATATAATAATTAAAATGACAAAGATCAAGGATAAAAGACAGACTAAAAAAGCAGCTAGAGAGAGAAAAAAGATCGCATACAAATGAAGACCCATCAGGCTATCATCAGATTTCTCAACAGAAACCTTACAGGCCAGAAGGGAGTGGCAAGATATATTTAATGCAAGAAGCAGAAGGGCCTCTACCTGGCAAAGTTATCATTTGAATTTGAAGGAGGGATTAAACAATTTTCAGATAAGCAAAAGCTCAGAGAATTTACTGCCCACAAACCACCTCTACAGTGAATTTTGGAGGGACTACTACAGATGGAAGGATTCCTAAGGCTAAGTAGATGTAACTCAAGGGATAGACAAAGAGTACAGAATATGATTCATAACATACAAAGAATGGAGGAGGAAGAAAAAGGAGGAAAAAGAAAAAGAACCTTTAGGTTGTGTTTGTAATAACATACGAAGTGAGTTAAATTAGACTGTTAGGTAGTAAGGGAATTACCCTTGAACCTTTGGTAATCACGAATCTAAGGCCTGCAATGGCAATGACTACATACCTTTGATAATCACCCTGAATGTAAATGGTCTGAATGCACCAACCAAAAGACATAGAGTTACTGAATGGATAAAAAACCAAGACCCATCTATATGTTGCCTACAAGAGACTCTTCAAGCCCAAAGACATACACAGACTGAAAGTAAAGGGATGGAAAAATATATTCCATGCAACTAATAGTGAATAAAAGCAGGAGTTACAGTACTTGTATCAGACAAAATAGACTTCAAAACAAAGAAAGTCACAAGAGACAAAGAAGGACATTACATAATGATAAAAGGCTCAGTCCAACAACAGGATTTAACTATTATAAATATCTATGCACCCAACACAGGATTACCTACATATGGTAAAGAAATACTAACAGGATTAAAGGGGGAAATAGAATTCAATGCACTCATTTTAGGAAACTTCAACACACCATTCACTCCAAAAGACAGATCAACCAGACAGAAAATAAGTAAAGAGACAGAGGCACTGAAGAACGTATTACAACAGATGTACCTAATGGACATCTACAGAGCACTCCATCCAAAAGCAGCAGGATACACATTGTTCTCAAGTGCACATGGAACATTTTAAAGAATTGATCATATACTAGGCCACAAAAAGAACCTCAGTAAATTCAAAAAGATTGAAATTGTACCAACCAGTTTCTCAGATCACAAAGGTATGAAACTAGAAATAAATTACACAAAGAAAACGATAAAGCCCACAAACACATGGAGGCTTAATAACATGCTCCTAAATAATCAATGCATAAATGACGAAATAAAAACAGAGATCAAGCAATATATGGAGACAAATGACAACAATAATTCAACACCACAAAATCTGTGTTGTGCAAAGAAGGCTGTGCTAAGAGGGAAATATATTTCAATACAGGCATACCTCAGGAAAGAAGAACAATCCCAAATGAACAGTCTAAACTCACAAATAATGAAACTACAGAAGGAAGAACAAAGGAGGCCCAACATCAGTAGAAAGTGGGACATAATAAAGATTAAAGCAGAAATAAATAAAATTGAGAAGGATAAAACAAGAGAAAGAATCAATGAAAGCAGGAGCTGGTTCTTCAAGAAAATAAACAAAATAGATAAACCCCGAGCCAGACTTATCAGGAAAAAAAGAGAGTCTACACACATAAACAGAATCAGAAATGAGAAAGGAAAAATCAGTATGGACACCACAGAAATAGAAAGAATTTTGAGAGAATACTATGAAAAATTGTATGATAACAAACTGCATAACCTAGAAGAAATGGAGAACTTTCTAGAAAAATACAACCTTCCAAGGCTGACCCAGGAAGAAACAGAAAATCTGAACAGACCAACTATCAGCAATGAAATTGAATTAGTAATCAAAAAACTAAGCAAGAACCAAACCCCCGACCAGATGGCTTCACCACTGAATTTTATCGGACATTTAGAGAAGACTTAATACCCATCCTCCTTAAAGTTTTCCAAAAAGTAGAAGAGGAGGGAATACTCTCAAACTCATCCTATGATGCCAGAATCACTCTAATACCAAAACCAGGCAAAGACAGGACAAAAAAAGAAAATTGCAGACCAAAGTCCCTGATGAACTCAGATTCAAAAATACTCAACAAAATGTTAGCAAACAAATTCAAAAATACATCAGAAAAATCGTCCATCATGATCAAGTGGGATTCACCCCAGGGATGCAAGGATGGCACAACATTCGAAAATCCATCAACATCATCCACCACATCAGCAAAAAGAAGGACAAAAACTACGTGATCATCTCTGTAGATGCTGAAAAAGCATTTGACAAAATTCAAAATCCATTCGGGATAAAAACTCTCAACAAAATGGGTATAGAGGGCAAGTACCTGAACATAATAAAGGCCATATATGACAAACCCACAGCCAACATTATTCTTAACAGCGAGGAGCTGAAAGCTTTCCACCTAAGACCGGGAAGAAGACAAGGATGCCCACTCTCCATACTTTTATTCGACATAGTCCTGGCAGTCCTAGCCATGGCAATCAGACAACACAAAGAAATAAAAGGCATCCAGATTGGCAAGGAAGAAGTCAAATTGTCTCTGTTTGCAGATGACATGATATTGTATATAAAAAATCCTAAAGAATCCACTCCAAAATTACTAGATCTAATATCTGAATTCAGCAAAGTTGCATACAAAATTAATACACAGAAATTTGTTGCATTCCTTTACACTAATGATGAACTAGTAGAAAGAGAAATCAGGAAAACAATTCCATTCACAATTGCATCAAAAATAATAAAATACCTAGGAACAAACCTAACTAAGGAAGTGATACACCTATACCCTGAGCACTATAAGACACACTTAAGAGAAATTAAAAAGAACACTTATAAATGGAAATTCATCCCATGCTCAGCTAAGAAGAATTAATATTGTCAAAGTGGCTATCCTGCCTAAAGCAATCTACAGATTCAATGCAATCCCTATCAAAATACCAACAGCATTCTTCAATGAACTAGAGAAAATCATTCTAAAATTCATATGGAATGACAAAAGACCCCAAATAGCCAAAGCAATCCTGAGAAGGAAGAATAAAGCAGGGGGATTTATGCTCCCTGACTTCAAACTCTACTACAAAGCCACAATAATCAAGACAATTTGGTACTGGCACAAGATCAGACCCATAGACCAGTTGAACAAATAGAGAGCCCAGATATAAACCCAAGCATATATGATTAAATAATATATTATAAAGGAGCCATGGATATACAATGGGGAAATGACATCCTCTTCAACAGCTGGTGTTGGCAAAACTGGACAGCTACACGCAAGAGAATGAAACTGGATTATTGTCCAACTCCATACACAAAAGTAAACTCGAAATGGATCAAAGACCTGAATGTAAATCATGAAACCATAAAACTCTTAGAAAAAACATAGGCAAAAATCTCTTGGACACAAACATGAGCAACTTCTTCATGAACATATCTCCCCGGGCAAGGGAAACAAAATTAAAAATGAACAAGTAGGACTATATCACACTAAAAAGTTTCTGTACGGCAAAGGACACCATCTGTAGAACAAAAAGACATCCTACAGTATGGGAGAATATATTCATAAATGACATATCCAATAAGGGGTTGACATCCAAATTATATAAAGAGCTCACACACCTCAACAAACAAAAAGCAAATAAGCCAATTAAAAAATGGGCAGAGGAGCTGAACAGACAGTTCTCCAAAGAAGAAATTCAGATGGCCAACAGGCACATGAAAAGATGCTCCACATCACTAATCATCAGAGAAATGCAAATTAATACTACAATTTGATATCACCTGACACCGGTTAGGATGGCTGCCATCCAAATGACAAACAACAACAAATGTTGGTAGAATCTGGAGAAAGGGGAACCCTACTACACTGCTGGTGGGAGTGTAAATTAGTTCAACCATTGTAGAAAGCAGTATGGGGGTTCCTCAAAAAACTCAAAATAGAAATACCATTTGACCCAGGAATTCCACTCGTAGGAATTTACCCTAAGAATGCAGCAGCCCGGTTTGAAAAAGACATATGCATCCCTATGTTTATCGCAGTATTGTTTACAATAACTAAGAAATGGAAGCAACCTAAGTGTCCATCAGTAGATGAATGGAAAAGAAGTTGTGGTACATATGCACAATGGAATATTATTCAGTCATAATAAGACAACAAATCCTGCCATTTGCAACAACATGGATGGAGCTAGAGGGTATTATGCTCAGTGAAATAAGCCAGGTGGAGAAACACAAGTATCAAATGATTTCACTCATGTGTGGAGTATAAGAAAAAAGAAAAAACTGAAGGAACAAAACTGCAGCAGGCTCACCGAACCCAAGAATGGACTAACAGTTACCAAAAGGAAAGGAACTGGGGAAGTTGGGTGGGTAGGGAGGGATAAGGGGGAAAGGGGGGTATTATGAGTAGCATATATAATGTAGCAGGAGGGGATATAGGGAAGGCAGTATAACACAGAGAAGACAAGTAGTGATTCTATAGCATCTTACTACACTGATGGACAGTGACTGTAATTGGGTATGTGGTGGGAACTTGATAATAGGGGGAGTCTAGTAACCATAGTATTGCTCATGTAATTGTACATTAATATTAGCAAAATAAAAAGTGTATATATCATTTTGATGATATATTGTTTTCACTATTTTATTCAATTGTCTTTCTGAGTGTTCTTGTAGCTACTTGAGTTTCTTCAAATCAGTTTTATTTTATTTCTTTATTAGCCAGATCACAAAATTCAGTGCCTTTGAGTTCAGTTATTGGAGAATTATTATATTCTTTTTATGATGGCATATTTCCTTGATTTTTCATGTTCCTCATTTTGTGTTACTTTCACATTTCAAGTGGCAGACACCTCAAATATTTGGTAGTTACCTACAGACAGAGCTTTCTGTTCAATGGTGTTATTATAATTTGAGTTTTCTCTGTCTTTGTATGACACATGTGTTCCACTCTCCTTGCTCTTTTTTATGGTAGAATTGTTAAGCTTTTGTCTTCTTTCATTCTTAAAATTAAGCAGACTGTCTACTGGAAACCTTTTTTCTGTTTTCCAGAAGGTGGCACTATACTTCAAATTTGTGGTTGCGTCTTTGCCCAGAGACCTTGGCCTTTTTTCCTGAGCATGCTCTTTGTTTGCCAGAGTGCTCTTGCCACCGTAAATAGAAATGTGCACATTTAACTGGCAGTACAGTGGAAAGAAGTATGGGTTTAGCACTTGGGGCATTGGTGGTGCCTGTGGAGCAGGTAGGGATAGTCCTCAAGTGTGTTACATCAAGAGGATATATTGTATAACCACAGTATTGTACAGTATAGGTGGACTTCCTCCTGCACACAATCACCTTAATTCCCTTTGAAATTCTAATCTGCCTCTTTCTCAGTTTTCCTCCCTGAATTGTGGAAAGCCTGCCTAAGTACCCTCGGTGCTGATGGACAGAAACAGTTTTCTCCAGCTACATCTCACCTTATTGCGGTAGCCAGGCACTCACCTCTCTCTTTTTCCCCATGGAAGAGATCACTGCCACTCAATAAGTCAGCCCCATGTAGTGTTTCCTTGGCAAGGAGAGTTCAGTACCAGGGATGTTTTTCTCACCATCACATCTGCTGCTGCCAAATTCTTATTTTATTTATTCATTATTTTGTTTCAGTACCATGCTATAATCTTCCTTCAGGAAATCTGGGCTTCTATAATTTTTCTCAGTCACAAGTTTCTGCTCAGGTCAATGCTCTGCAGGTTCCAAACCATGTCAAGAGTGGGTCTGGGCAGGTTTGGCTCCCATGGGTTCTGGAACTTATACCAATGTCTGTCTGTCTTTCATTGGATGCACAGGTGCCAGAGACTCCTCCTGAGTCCCTTGGCATATGATGCTATATTTCAGAACACCCACAAAGGTGCTCTTTCTTGTGAATGTGTATCTATTCATTGTTTGAAAAGGAGGAACATTTTATGCCATGATGATGCTGATAGTACTCCTTGTTGATTGTTTCTTTTGCTGTGCAGTTTTTTTTGATGGTCTCCCACTTGTTGATTTTTGCTTTTGCTTCTGAGTTAAATTATTACATTATTAATTTTTTGTGGTTGTACAATATAGTGGTTTATAAAATAAAATATCTTCATTATTGTCACCAAAACAGTGTTAAATATACTATGTATTGCCAATGTACAGTTAAAATATTTATATAAAATGTTACAAATTGCTTTAAGCTGACATCTTTAAATCTGATTAAGAAAATAATTTTTCTAATAGTGTTCCTAAGCCAACACATTTTGGCTTTCTCCTTTGCTTTCCTCTTTATTCTTCTTTTCTCTTTCCCTCTCTTCCTTTCTCCTTTTTGTGCTTCATTCTTTTCCTATCCTGTATTTTGGTCTACCAAATTGCTGTTTGCCACATAAGAACATTTTTGAAAAGGTAGAATAAATAAATGTTTCTTTTTCATGAAACAATCCGCTAATCAGCTGGAGACAGTTTGAATTACAGGATATTGTTTTTAATCATATCTTATATGCCTATGGGAAAACTTCTTTAAAATGAATGTGTGTGTAGTTCAGAAAATGTATACTTCTCAATATAATCTGAAAAATAAATATGTTTTTCCCTGAAAGCTCAAACACTGAGTTTATAGTAAATTAATATAAATGGCCACAAAACTTACCAAAATAAAGTTATTTTATATACTTTATTGATTATAAATGGCATTTATAGTAATAAAGGAAACTAAACAGTTTCAACAATAATTATGACAGGAAAATTACAATAAAAATTGTTTTCCAAAATATGATTTCATTGGAAGTTCTGTTCGAGACCTTGGTAAAGGAAGGAATAGAAGATCAAAAGTCTCCTTGGTTATAATAGATGATCTAGAACCCATGCCATTAATGAAAATGTTAACTAAATAATAATATGTCTCTTTTTTTCTTACAGCATTTTCTTTTACTCATTTTATTGCTATAGATCTAGTCTAAAGGGAAAATCTTTGAAAATACAAAAAAAATTGAGATTGAATCAAGATATTTAAGAATCATATTCCAAGAATGAATTTTACATTTGTTACTAAGCCTAAGATGAAATATTTTGGATGATATGGAGGCCTTTTCCTCCAAACTTACTCCTGGCTTATTCCTTGGGCTTCTGCTTTAAATATCTAAAATCCATCTTTCCAAAAATATACTATGTGTAAATTAAATAATATGGTTAAATATAATCAAATCATGTCATTTTAATGGTGCATAATTTTAACATACTGACATACTAAGCAAAATATGAATGGAAAGATTGCTTATGCATTTCATATGCTTGCATATATTGAATTCATACATGTAAATAAATGTTTTTTTAAGTTATACAGAAATATTTTCTATGCATTTCACAAGAAGGTTGCTAAGGTAACATCACAGTGTAAATAAAGCACTTACGTATTATCATGCTAAATGTTAGTGGGGTCATTATATGCTTGATCAAGACATATATGGCACAAGTAGGAAACTAATATGTACACTATAAACATTTTAAGGGAGTATTATAACACATTTACCATGAAGAATAGCAGGTACATTATTCGTCTTACCATTTTAAACAGAGTGATAGTGAAGTTTATGAAAATGTCATCTCTCTAACCAAAATACTTAACAGTAGCTCATGAACTCTATTTGGCAGGGTAATAGTTTCAGTTACTTGCCTTTTAAATGTCGAATGTCAGTGAAACTGTCAAACTGTCAAAAATATATATCATAGGCATTTCTTCCTTACCACTGTTAAGAAGTATGCAAATATAGCATAGCAATTCTCTTCACAGAGCTAACACTATTTCTTCCTCCTGAGTAATAACGTTTGTCAAAGTGAAAGTTGCTGAAATAAATTCTGTACATAAATGCATTATTTCTGGGATTTGTGCAAAGAAGAATCTCAGGTCTGATGGTGAATTTATTTATTGATTTGGTATTTCTTTTTCTAACATAGGAAGTTGGGAAGTGTTCACTTTGTTAATATTGTGAGACAAAAATTAACATAAGAAAAATTATTCAAGTCTATAAATACAAATTTCCTAATGTAGCACGTGTTATGTCCTAGAATTAACATATCACATGTCTCAGATAATAATTATGTGAAAAGAAATGATATGAATATCTAGCTTATTTTAGGCTAGGAACATGAGATGAGGCCTGTTTCATTACCAATGGGACTACTTCAATTTTCATATTTCTGAGCTAACAAATGAAAATATTTCATTGTTTTAATAACATTAATAGGCATAGAAATGGAGAGAAATCAGAAAGAGCTGGGATTTCTGTGCTTGTTTATTTGCTAGTTGCTACTCTTAGAGTCATGTTAGTATCATTAAAATATTTTTGCAATTGGTAGCATATAATATATGTGGGCTTCTGCATGGAATTTTGGTGCTATCAAAGAATGTCTCTCCTCAAATAACTTATCTCCAGGCAATTATGACTTTGATCCAAATTACTTATGTGAATAACATGTAATAAATTATAAGAACCTACCCAGTACTACAAGCTACTTTCTTGCGTATAACCATCAGAGAATGCTACAAATGGAAGCTCCACTGCCACTGGAGCCAAGAACAGACTCCACTTGACAGTAAATGGACCAGTTTTATGATTGCTGTCAGTGGGCTGGACTTAGAAACTTGTAAATGAACATTTGAAGATTGTTAATGTTCATGTTAGGAGAACTATGCCCAAGGCCAGAATATTTAACTTTAATCCTATCATTAGACTCTCAATCAAATGGCTTTTATTATCCTTTCATTGTAAAAAGTGCTAGTTCTTTGCTTCTCCGTCTCCTAATTTATCTTCTTGTCATCCCATTTCATCCTGCTTGCTCAGGAAGTTATGTTATAATACTCAGTGTGTGACATTCTTTTTGCTATAGCTCTCATTATAATTATAATCCTGTAAGCTGAGATTTATGAACAGTGATCAGTATAGTGCAGGATGAAAAGATGAATTAGCAAATGCATTTTTAAAAAGTCATCAATGAGAGTTCTATAATTGTGAAATTAAATTAAGCATAATTAACATATGTGACATTATGTAATTTTTTCATCTTAAAGAGAAAAGTCCTTGAACATCTATAGCTTTTCTAACTAAGATATTGACTAGCTCTAAAATAGTACCTGTTAGCTTTAGAAATTTCCCATTGTTAAAGAGTTGCAAGAGTTCACTTGGAAGCATTTTTGTGGGTCAGTCCTAGACCAATCCTTATTTTAAAAGTATCAGCAGTGTAGAAATGATAAGGTCATTCAGACACTTATTCTTAAGTATCTTCTTTGATTTTATGAAATTCTTAGGCATTTTTTTTGTTTTTGATTTTTACTTGACCATACTTAAAGAAATAAGTAAACAAAAATATATATGCATGAGCTATATCTAGCAAAAATCTATTTTTTTTCTAAATTTGACAATGGCTTTGTCCTTTCTGTGCATTTCCATGAAATAGAAGATAAAACACAAGAATACCAGTGATAATTCAAATGAGAAACCTAGGAATCATGCTCCTCTCTTCTCAGGACAGTTTCCTGCTCAGATAATCCATCTCATACACAAAACCTCAAAAGAGATGCAATTACATTTGTATCAAAGGACCATAATTTACATATTTAAAGTAACTAAGGCACCATATAGTTAAATCTGTTTAGAAAACCAGAAGAACCATTGATAGGATTATTAATGCTGTGTTATTAGGTGAAGCAAGTTTTACTACCAGTGGGACTACTTCAAATGTTATATTTCTCAGCTAAAAAAATGAAAATAGTCCACTGATTTAAATAAAAAATTTTAGGCAATTATTAAACAAGTAATTCAGGAAATTGTTAAGTAAAATAGCTGTCATAAGACTGTTGGCTCTTTTGGCTTGAACTGATTTGATGCATAATCAGGGAACCTATTTTTTACTACTTTAATCAACTTCACTGGCATACTCTGGATGATCTCAGAATTATCAAACTGTCTACATATGTCAAATGGTATTACCTTAAATCAGGCACAAAAGCTTATTCTGGTGAGAACTTAAGAGGTCTTGGGTGAAAGTCACTTTGCAAAATAGTATAGCCAAGTTTAGGGGCTGACCAAACAATATGGAAAATATTTCAATAGGCTTTTTACAATGCGCTAATTTATCAACACACACTCATACATGAGTGTGCATGTGTGTGTACCCCTATACACAAGAATGACTTGAGAAAACATTTAGTCTCTGCCCAACCTCAGGACTGCACTTGAAATCCAAATGACTGAAAAAAATTAATCTGTTTTCAAAAAAGTTAGAGATGTATATATTTGAGAAGAAATGCTGGCCAGTTTAGATTTCATGCTACAGTTGGATAGTTGGAGTCTTAAACTATTTTTCTAATTGCATTGAAATTAAGAAGATTATATCATATTTCTTCTGATGATCATTTTTCATTTGGTGATGATAATCAATATTATCTCTGTCTTTTTTTATATCCAGGCTGAATGATTGCAAATTTCTAAACATGCTGTGATTTCTCTATTTTTCTATTTCTTTCCTCAGATATTTGACTCATCTCTGAACTGTTTCCAAATCTTGTTTTTCATTAAAGAATCTTAGTTCTTGGTTATCTCTTCAGGGTTTGACAATGAATGAAAAAAATAGAGGGTTAGCTAGTATGGATTCTTTAATTTTTCCAATGAGTACATAAAATCTACTGTATGCCAGGAACTATTCCAGGGGATGGGGATACAGTAGTAAACAAGACAAGCACACACATGGAGTTTACAGTTGACTGAGACTTATATGTATTCTAGGTCTTAAAAATTCTTTATTAAAAACACAAAGTTGGTAATTACAATCCAGGTTTTATCCATATTATCTCCTATGAATGCCATTCCCTATCTTGATCTGTCATGGTAGCTAACTGAAGGGAGAGAAAGGTGACATCAGCAAGTTTACAGAGTGATGGTTGGAAATGGACTGGTAATAATAGAAAATTAGTATTATGGGAAGCCTGAGGATCATATTCCTGTATGCTTGTCAGCTATAGCCAATCTTTTTACATCAGCTGAATTTAAATAATGGTGTGTGATCTCCAAAACCATGGCCAACACAGGTAGGGAGGAAAACATTTATTCCAAAGGGGTAAAAACTAGCATCCAGATACTTTTGCTACATGATTTAAAACTGCTGCCTGAAATGATTGCTACAAGCTACTCGAAGACACCATCCTGAGCATCTCAGTGAAGGCTAGGGTAAAACAACATGTATTTCAAAAATTTTATTTTGCATATATCAGTAAGTATCTTTATAAAATAGAAGTACCAAGAACAATAGTGCTTTAGTAAAGGCTTTTAAGAATAAAATAAATTTCAAATGCACTCAGATAGCAAACATTCGATTTTAAAATTTTATTTATTACTGAAAAATAAATTAAGGGAAGTATGTATATATGAAAAGAAATATGATTTAAACATAATGTTGAAAACCAACTTCTAATATTCTCTAATATAGGCCAGGGGATGGGGGTATTTGAGAGGAGGAGAATGGGAAATAATATCTATAAATACCTAGCTTAAATAGTAAATGTGAGAGAAAACTAGGGATCGAAAGACTCATATAAAAGTTTGTTTTTAGTGGCTTGGATTAAAGATGGTGGCATGAGAGGAGAGACAGAGGCTTCCTCCTAAAACTGCATACAATTAGAAAATTTAATTGGCGCAACTAATCCTGAGAGAGCAACAGGAAAGAGGATGCATAAGACTGAACACACCTGGAGTAAAGAGCAGACCTCAGCGAACGGGGTAACATACCAGAGCTGTGGCTCTGGGGGACCTGAGCCCCACCCCCACCCCAGCTCACTGGTGGGGGGAAGGGAAACAGAGCGGGGAGGGAGTGGAAGGCTTGGGACTGCTGAATACCTAGCTCCGGAGATCTGCGCTGGGAGCACAAACCTACATTTCATGGTGCTTTCATGAAACTCGCATGACTACCGGGTTGGAAAGTTAATACAGGCAGAGTTCCTGGGTAGACTGGGATTCTGGCTGCTTGTGGAAAGCAGGGATCCATATCTGGCTGCTCTGGGACAAAAACTTATACCTGTGTGCCCTGCCCTCTGGATTAGGCAGTGGAGACAGGCACAGAAGCCAGGAGGCGGGGAACAGCTCTTTCCTACCCCCAGTACCGCTCCCCTGCAACTCCTGACATTGCTTCAGGGGCTCAGCAGCTCCAGAATAGAGCTTCTGGACACTAGAGGGTGCCACATACAAACATGAAACACCAAAGGAAACTTGTCCAGAGTAAAATTGTTAATACAACTCCCGAGAAAGATTTAAATGATATGGACCTTGTGACTCTTCCTGAAAGGGAGTTCAAAATAAAATTAATCAACATCCTAATGGAGGTACGGAAAGACATCCAAGAACTCAGGAATGAATTCAGGTCAGAGATCCAATTGTTAAAGAACACAATGGAGGGTATTAAAAGCAGGTTGGATATGGTGGAGGAGACAATAAATGAAATAGAAACTAGAGAAGAGGAATACAAAGAAGCTGAGGCACAGAGAGAAAAAACGATCTCTTAAAATGAAAGAATATTGAGAGAACTGTGTGACCAATCAAAGCGGAACAATATTCCCATTATAGGGATACCAGAAGAAGAAGAGAGAGTGAAAGGGATAGAAAGTGTCTTTGAGGAGGTAGTTGCTGAAAACTTCCCCCATCTGGGGAAGGAGATAGTCTCTCAGGCCATGGAGATCCACAGATCCCCCTACACAAGGGACCCAAGGAAGACAACAGCAAGAAACATAGTAATTAAAATGGGAAAGCTCAAGGATAAGGACAGACTGTTAAAAGCAGCCAGAGGTGGAAATAAGATCACATACAAAGGAAAGCCCATCAGACTAACAACAGACTTCTCAGCAGAAACCTTACAGGCCAGAAGGGAGTGGCATGATGTATTTAATGCCATGAAGCAGAAGAGCCTGGAACCAAGATTACTTTATCTGGCGAGATTGTCATTTAAATTTGAAGGAGGGATTAAACAATTTCCAGATAAGCAAAAGCTGAGATGGTTTACCTCCCACAAACCGTCTCTGCAGTCTATTTTGGAGGGACTGCTATAGATGGAAGTGTTCCTAGGGTTGGATAGCTGTCACCACAGGTAGTAAAATTATGGTAGGGTGGGTGGAGCAGCTGATTGCGAGGCAAATGCAAAATTAAATTGACTATCCCCAAAGCCAATCAAGGAATAGAGAAAAAGTATAGAATCTGATACCTAATATATAAAGAATGAAGGAAGAAGAAAAAGGAGGAGAAATAGAAAAGAAGCTTTAGATTGTGTTTGTAACAGCATACTAAGTGAGTTAAGTTAGACTCTTAGATAGTAAGGAAAGTAATCTGGAACCTTTGGTAACCATGAATCTAAACCCTGAAATGGCAATAAGTACATACCTATCGATAATCAACCTAAATGTAAATGGATTGAATGCACCAATCAAAAGACACAGAGTAATAGAATGTATAAAAAAGCAAGACCCATCTACAGGCTGCTTACAAGAGACTCACCTCAAACCCAAAGACATTCACAGATTAAAAGTCAAGGGATGGAAAAAGATATTTCGTGCAAACAATAGGGAGAAAAAAGCAGGAGTTGCAGTACTAGTATCAGACAAAATAGACTTCAAAACAAAGAAAGTAACAAGAGATAAAGAAGGACATTACATAATGATAAAGGGCTCAGTCCAACAAGAGGATATAACCATTATAAATATATATGCACCCAACACAGGAGCACCAATATGTGTCAAACAAATACTATACTAACAGAACTAAAGGAGGAAACAGACTGCAATGCATTCATTTTAGGAGACTTCAACACACCATTCACTCCAAAGGACAGATCCACCAGACAGAAAGTAAGTAAGGACACAGAGGCACTGAACAACACACTAGAACAGATGGACCTAATACACATCTATAGAACTCTACACCCAAAAGCAACAGGATACACATTCTTCTCAAGTGCACATTGAACATTCTCCAGAATAGACCACATACTAGGCCACAAAAAGAGCCTCAGTAATTTCAAAAAGATTGAAATCCTACCAACCAACTTTTCAGACCACAAAGGTATGAAACTAGAAATAAATTTTACCAAGAAAGCAAAAAGGCTCACAAAGACATGGAGGCTTAACAACACACTTATAAATAGTCAATGGATCAACGACCAAATTAAAATGGAGATCCAGCAATATATGGAAATAAATGACAACAACAATACAAAACCCCAACTTCTGTGGGACGCAGCAAAAGCAGTCTTAAGAGGAAAGTATATAGCAATCCACACATATTTAAAGAAGGAAGAACAAACCCAAATGAATAGTCTAACGTCACAGTTTTCAAAATTGAATAAAGAAGAACAAATGAGGCCTAAAGTCAGCAGAAGGAGGGACATAATAAAGATCAGAGAAAAATAAAATTAAGAAGACTAAAACAATAGAAAAAAATCAATGAAACCAAGAGCTGGTTCTTCAAGAAAATAAACAAAATAGATAAGCCTCTAGCCAGACTTATTAAGAGAAAAAGAGTATCAACACACAACAGAATCAGAAATGAGAAAGGAAACATCACGACGGACCCAACGGAAATACAAAGAACTATTAGAGACTACTATGAAAACCTATATGTTAACAAGCTGGAAAACCTAGGAGAAATGGACAACTTCCTAGAAAAATACAACCTTCCAAGACTGACAAAGGAAGAAAAACAAAATCTAAACAAACCAATTACCAGCAAAGAAATTCAAGCAGTAATCATAAAACTACCCATGAAAAAAACCCCTGGACCAGATGGATTTACCTTGGAATTTTATCAGACATACAGAGAAGATATAATGCCCATTCTCCTTAAAGTTTTCCAAAGAATAGAAGAGGAGGGAATACTCCCAAACTCATTCTATGAAGCCAACATCATCACCCTTATACCAAAATCAGGCAAAGACTCCACCAAAAAAGAAAATTACAGACCAATATCCCTGTTGAACATAGATGCAAAAATACTCAATAAAATATTAGCAAACTGAATTCAAAAATATTTCAAAAAGATCATACACCACGACCAAGTGGGATTCATCCCAGGGATGCAAGGATGGTACAACATTAAAAAATCCATCAAAATCATCCACCACATCAAGAAAAAGGAAGACAAAAACCACATGATCATCTCCATAGATTCTGAAAAAGCATTCGAAAAAATTCAATATCCATTCATGATAAAAACTCTCCACAAAATTAGCATAGAGTGCGAGTACCTCAACATAATAAAGGCCATATATGATAAATCCACAGCCAACGTCATAGTTAACAGCGAGAAGCTGAAAGCTTTTCCTCTGAGATCCGGAACAAGACAGGGATGCCCACTCTCCCCACTGTTATTTAACATAGTACTGGAGGTCCTAGCCACAGCAATTAGATGAAACAAAGAAATACAAGGAATCCAGATTGATAAGGAAGAAGTCAAACTGTCATTATTTGCAGATGACATGATATTGTACATAAAAAACCCTAAAGACTCCACTCCAAAACTACTAGAACTAATATCAGAAAACAGCAAAGTTGCAGGATACAAAATTAACACAGAAATCTGTGGTTTTCCTATACACTATCAATGAGCCAATAGAAAGAGGATTCAGAAAAACAATTTCATCAAAAAGAATAAAATACCTAGGAATAAACCTAATCAAACAAGTGAAAGATCTGTACCCTGAAAACTATAAGAATCTCTTAAGAGAAGTTAAAGAGGACACTAACAAATGGAAACTCATCCCATGCTCTTGGCTAGGAAGAATTAATATAGTCAAAATGGCCATCCTTCCCAAAGCAATATACAGGTTTGATGCAATCCCTATCAAATTACCAACAACATTCTTCAACGAACTGGAACAAATAGTTCAAAAACTCATATGGAAACACCAAAGACCCCAAATAGCCAAAGCAATCCTGAGAAAGAAGAATAAAGTGGCAGGGATCTCACTCCCCAACTTCAAGCTCTACTACAAAGCCATAGTGATCGAGACAATTTGGTACTGGCACAAGAACAGAGCCACAGAGCAGTGGAATGGATTAGAGACTCCAGACATTAACCCAAACATATATGGTCAATTAATATTTGATAAAGGAGCCATGGACATACAATGGGGAAATGACAGTCTCTTCAACAGATGGTGCTGGCAGAACTGGACAGCTACATGTAAGAGAATGAAACTGGATCACTGTCTAACCCCATACACAAAAGTAAATTCAAAATGGATCAAAGACCTGAATGTAAGTCATGAAACCATAAAACTCTTAGAAAAAAACATAGGCAAAAATCTCTTGGACACAAACATGAGCGACTTCTTCATGAATATATCTCTCTGGGCAAGGAAAACAAAAGCAAAAATGAACAAGTGGGACTATATCAAGCTGAAAAGCTTCTGTACAGCAAAGGACATCATCAATAGAACAAAAAGGAACCCTACAGTATGGGAGAATATTTTCATAAATGACAGATCCAATAAAGGCTTGACATCCAAAATATATAAAGAGCTCACGCTCCTCAACAAACAAAAAGCAAATAATCCAATTAAAAAATGGGCAGAGGAGCTGAACAGACAGTTCTCCAAAGAAGAAATTCAGATGGCCAACAGACACATGAAAAGATGCTCCACATTGCTAGTTATCAGAGAAATGCAAATTAAAACCACGATGAGATATCACCTCACACCAGTAAGGATGGCCACCATCCAAAAGACAAACAACAACAAATGTTGGCGATGTTGCAGAGAAACGGGAACCCTCCTACACTGCTGAATGTAGATTAGTTCAACATTGTGGAAAGCAATATGGAGGTTCCTCAAAATGCTCAAAATAGACTTACCATTTGACCCAGGAATTCCACTTCTAGGAATTTACCCTAAGGATGCAGCACTCCAGTTTGAAAAAGACAGATGCACCCCTATGTTTATCGCAGCACTATTTACAATAGCCAAGAAATTGAAGCAACCTAAGTGTCCATCAGTAGATGAATGGATAAAGAAGATGTGGTACATATACACAATGGAATATTATTCAGCCATAAGAAGAAAGCAAATCCTACCATTTGCAACAACATGGATGGAGCTAGAGGGTATTATGCTCAGTGAAATAAGCCAAGTGGAGTAAAACAAATACCAAATGATTTTACTCATCTGTGGAGTACAAGAACAAAATTAAAGCTGAAGGAACAAAACAGCAGCAGAATCACAGAACCCAAGAATAGACTTACAGTTATCAAAGGGAAAGAGACTGGGGAGAATGGGAGGGTAGTGATGGATAAGGGCGGGGAAGAAGAAAGGGGGTATTATGATTAGCATGTATAATGTGGGGGGTGGGGGAAAGGGGAGGACTTTGCAACGCAGAGAAGACAAGTAGTGATTCTACAACATCTTACTATGCTGATGGACAGTGACTGTAATCGGTTTGTGCGGGGGACTTGGGGTAGGAGGAGCCTAGTAAACATAATGTTCTTCAAAAAAAAAAAAGAAAAGTTTGTTTTCTCTCTGTATAGTCTATGTCACAACAAATTTAATATGTTGAAATAAAATACATGTAATATTCCCAAATGTGTCATCAAGCATGAAGAGTAAGAAATGTGAACTATTGGGACATAAACCATTGTAAAGCAGAAAAAACATGATCATGATCAGTTTAGTTATGAATATTTTCAAGAAAATAAAGCAAGGCAAGGAATAAGCTTTAGTAAATAAGGTATTTATAGAGCAAAGGCCACAATCAAATGAAGGCATAAATCATGAAAGTACCTGGAGGAAAGTGCTCATGCACTGAAGGAGTTTCAATACAGTTGACTTGGTAAAGCATAAGTCAAATAACGCTGTAAACCATTAATTCACAAGGCTGTCAATACCTGGTCTAATACATTTTGGTTTTTATTGCAATCATCTAGAAAGGAAGAATTCCTTGAAATAAGAAAAGAAAAATCATAATGTGCAGCCTAGTCTTTAGATTCTCAGCGTGAGCCTCAAAGAATACCAGATTGAGCTTGTAGTAGACATCTCAGAAGTACTGAATTCACACCTAACATTCATACTCATCTATTTTGCTTTGTTTCTGTCTTTCCTGTTAATACCTTTAGTCTTTCTCTGTCTCCTCTATTGTCAAGATCCCTGGTGTTAGTATTTGGGCTCTAAAAATTCCTGTATCATTATTTAGCTGAAGTCCTGTTAATTAAAACTTATCTTATTAATACTAATGCAAATAATAATATTAACAGACACTGACATCTACTAGATGGCTATTATATGTCAAGGACTCTACTAGGCAGACACATTTACCCATATTATTTCATTTAATCCTTACAACTTTCATGCAAAAATAGGTACTATCATCACAATTTTACAGGTGGTAAAACTGAGATGCTGAGAGATTAATTTATCCCAAAGCCAAACAGCTAGTAAGTGAAAGTGTACAAGTTACCTTGACTCCAAAACCCATGTTCTTCTATATTACCCTTTTGTCTTTTGTTCAGTTCAGTTCTGTCAAACTGTAACATCTTTGTACCACCCCACTGACAAATTGGTCTGGCCTATTCACATGGATTTATCTAAGAAATATACAAGATAAATACTCTTGAAGGGTAGGTATGATTTTGACAAAGGGAACAATGAAGTGAAGGGGAAGGATATAGTAGAGACAAATTATGGAGGCTCTATAATGTATGAATAGGAGCTTGCATGTTTTCCAAAAGGCAACCAGAAACAATGGAAAAACTTCAGTGCACGTGGCACAATAAAATTTTAAGCTAGTGTTTTTATTAGATGAATTATAGGAAGTAGGGTAGAAAGAAGTTCAGATGCAGAAAGAATAGTTGGGAAGCTGCTAAGAAAATATAGTGATGGGCCTGATCTAAAATAATACTAATGGGATAACTATATAATGAATAATGAATAAACTAAACAATGAAAGAAAAAATGAGAGATATTTTGAAAAAATAATCAAAAAGGTTTGATGACTGGATATTCTTTATAGTTTTCTCAATAGCATAAAACAATTGTGACTTTTTGTTGAAAAGGGGTAAGGGAAAAGGACAGATTGGAGAACATTTTAAGATATTTAGCCCAAATAACTTTGTTTAGAGTAACAACATTCCCAAGATATTGTGGGATTGTATTTAATAACTAACACGTATTGATTTAGTCACATTAAATTTATTTTTCATTCAGTTATTTTCAAATTAGCTACAAGTCTTCATTATTAGTTCTTAATTATTCAATATTCTGACTGCGCAATTTTACAAAGTAGAGCCAAAACATTCTTCTTAGATTTTCCATATATGTAAATAATTATCCTTTTCAATCTGTTCACTCTTTGCCCATGAATCATTGGAGTAATAGGAATTCTGCAATATTTGAATATTTGTCATAAAAATCCATATGTAGACATAATAAATTTATAAAACCATAATGTTTGACATTGTTCCAAAATTTCTTTTTGTTTCTTTAAGGATTCTCGTTGTTTTTTATAAATGCTTTTTCTTGCCAGTGATTCCAGCTGCTTGCCTAAGAAAAATGGAATAATTGCTCAAAGCAACTACCTTCTATTCAATATTGTAATGGAGGTTTTAGCCAAGGAAATTTGAGTAAAAATAGAAATAAAAGGAATCCAGATTGAAAAAGAAGAACTATCTCTATTAACAGATAACAGGAAAATCCTAAAGAATCCACAAAAATTCATTAAAAATGAGTAACAAATAATTATTAACTAATAAATGAGTTTGGCATGGTTGAAAGATACAAGATAACTATACAAAATAAATCTTATTTCTATATACTTGTAATGAACAATTGGAAAATTAAGAAAAAATTTCATTCAAAATAGAATCAAAAGGAATAAAATATTTAGGAATAAATCTAACAAAAGAAGCGAAACTTATATTCTGAAAACTATAAAATATTGTTGAAAGAAGTTGAAGATCTAAATAAATGAATAAATATCCTATATTTATAGTTCAGAAAACTGAACATACCCAGACTGATCTGCAGATTCAAAGCACTGGAACTCCAACTGACTTATTTGTAGAAAATGACAAGCTGACTCTAGAATTCATGTAAAATTGCAATAGAATGGCCAAACTGACCCTAAAAAAAGAAAGAAAGAAAGAAAAACAGAGTAGGAGGACTCACTCTTCCCACTTCAAAATTTATTACCAAAGCAGTGGTAATCAAGACTGTGGTACTGGCACAAGGATAGACTTATAGATAATGGAATAAAATTGAGCATCCAGAAATAAGCCCATGCATCTATGATCAACTGATTTTAATGTGTGTGAAGACCATTCAATAGGGAAAAAATAGTTTTTCAATTAATGGTAATGATATAACTTAATAGCCATGTATAAAAGAACAAAGTTGGACCCTTATCTTATACCATAAAAAATTTAACTTAGAGTGGATCAAACCATAAGTCTAAGAGCAAAAATACAGAGGTCTCAGAAGAATAATTTCAGTTCTGTTGTTGTTTGGTAATCTACAGATGTCTGTTAGGTCTAGTTGATTTATAGAGTTGTTCGAATCTTCTATTTCCTTGTTGATCTGCTGTATAGTTGTTCTACCCAATATTGAAAATAGGGTATAAATGTCTCCAAATCTTAAGTTGTCAATTTCTTTCTCCATTTTTGTCATTTTTTGTTTATGTATTTTGGAGCTCTTTATTTAGGTTCATATGCTTATAGTTGTTACATCACCTCAATATAATGACTCTTTTATCATGAAATATCCTTCTTTTTCTCTAGTAACATTTTGTGTTTTAAAGTCTGTTTTGTCTGATACTAGTATAGCCACTCCAGCTTTCTTGTGTTTGATATTTGCATGATATCTTCTATCCTTTTACTTTCAGTCTATTTTTATCATTATATATAAAGTGTGTGTCCTGTATAGTTATAATTTTTTATCTATCTTACAATCTCTCCCTTCTGATTGAATTTTTAATCTATTCACATTTAATGTTATTATTGATATAGGTGCATTTACATCTGTCTATGTATCCCATGGTTCTTTTTCTTACCCTGTTTCTCCTTAACTGATTTCCTTGTCACAGAGTATTTATTGTGCTTTTCTACTTGAGAATTCCCATTTGGTTCTTTTTAGTAATTACTTTTCTTTATTGATACTCTCTATTTCATAGAATATTGTCATACCTTTCTTATTTCTTTAACCAAGATTTCCTATAGTTCTGTGACCCTATTTATAGTGGCTACTTTGAAATATAATTTTTTTTTTGTTAAATCTGGTATCTGGTTAGTCAGAGGCAGTTCCAATTGTTTGCATCTGTGGGATACAGATTATACATTCTTGGTTCTTTGCTATAAATATATACATATATATATTTGGAAACTGGACATTTTATATAGCAGCTATAGCACTGGTATCCCCCTCTACCCATGAACTTATTATTGTTATTTGCTTGTTCATTTGTTTAGTGACTAGATGGATTATCTTTCGATTATTTTAGTGAAGTCTGTCCCTCAACACCTGACTTATTTTATACATACTAAGTCTCTGATGTTGCTTTTAGGAAGGTACAGCTTTTGGTACACCACAGTCAACATCTGATGATTGTGATACTAATAGGGGTCTCTTCTAAGCTTTCTCTAACCATAGGCAGCTGTTACACTGCGTCAATTGCTGGTTGATTGCTTTACTTTTTGCAGTAAGGCCCTGAGGCATAAATTTTTCTACAAACTAATCTAATCAAACGTTGGCTCCTTGGATATATTATTTTCTGAGGTCAATATCTGGTATTTGTTCTCACCCCAGAAGTGCTCCTCCCAGCCATCTTATTCCCCTTTCTGTCCTACAGGCCTACAGTCAGGGCTTTATTGTCATTAGATCCATGAGTCTCTTCACAGTTGTCTTTCACCACAACCTGTACTGTTCTTAAGAATACTTTTAGGTTTAAACTTCTTTAAGCTCTGTTGCAAATGAGGTTAGTTCTTTAGAGAAGAGATAAGAACTATCTGGTTTACAGCCTGCTTATCACAACCAAGAAAAATCTCTGGAGCATGATTCTAGAGCTGGGAGTGAGGACACTGTCAACCAACTTTAAGTGATATCCTCACTTTAGGAACTAAGTGCTCAGTGGAAAAAGAAACAGCAGCCTGAGACCATATTGATTTGCTTCTACAGCTGGTAATCCACTGCCTCAACTGTTTTTTTTTGATATTTATTAATCTTTATTTATTTATTTATTTATTTATTTATTTATTTATTTATTTATTTTGGTATCATTAATCTACAATTACATGAAGGACATTATGTTTACTAGGCTCCCCCCTTCACCAAGTCCCCCCCACATAACCCTTCACAGTCACTGTCTATCAGTGTAGTAAGATGCTGTAAAATCACTACTTGTCTTCTCCGTGTTGCACAGCCCTCCCTGTGCCCCCCCAACACTATACATGCTAATTGTAATGCCCCCTTTCTTTCTTCCTACTCTTATCCCTCCCTTCCCACCCATCCTCACCAGTCCCTCTCCCTTTGGTAACTGTTAGTCCATTCTTGGGTTCTGTGATTCTGCTGCTGTTTTGTTCCTTCAGTTTTCCTTTGTTCTTATACTCCACATATGAGTGAAATCATTTGGTACACGTCTTCCTCCGCCTGGCTTATTTCACTGAGCATAATACCCTCTAGCTCCATCCATGTTGTTGCAAATGGTAGGATCTGTTTTTTTTTCTTATGGCTGAGTAATATACCATTCTGTATATATACCACATCTTCTTTATCCATTCTCTACTGATGGACATTTAGGTTGCTTCCATATCTTGGCTATTGTAAATAGTGCAGCGATAAACATAGGGGTGCATCTGTCTTCTTCAACTTGAGTGCTGCATTCTTAGGGTAAATTCCTAGAAGTGGGATTCCTGGGTCAAATGGTATTTCTATTTTGATCATTTTGAGGAACCTCCATACTGCTTTCCACAATGGTTGAACTAATTTAAATTCCCACCAGCAGTGGAGGAGGGTTCCCCTTTCTACACAACCTCGCCAACATTTGTTGTTGTTTGTCTTTTGGATGGTAGCCATCCTTACTGGTGTGAGGTGATATCTCATTGTAGTTTTAATTTGCATTTCTCTGATGACAAGCGATGTGGAGCATCTTTTCATGTGTCTGTTGGCCATAATTTCTTCTTTAGAGAACTGTCTATTCAGCTCCTCTGCCCATTTTTTAATTGGATTATTTGCTTTTTCTTTGTTGACATGTGTGAGCTCTTTATATATTTTGGATGTCAACCCTTTATCAGATCTGTCATTTATGAATATATTCTCCCATACTGTAGGAAACCTTTTTGTTCTATTGAAGGTGCCCTTTGCTGTACAGAAGCTTTTCAGCTTGACATAGTCCCACTTGTTCATTTTTGCTTTTCATTCCCTTGCCCAGGGAGATATGTTCAAGAAGAGGTCACTCATGTTTACGTCTTAAAGATTTTTGCCTTTGTTTTTTTCTAAGAGTTTTATGGTTTCATGACTTACATTCAGGTCTTTGATTCATTTTGAATTTACTTTTGTGTATGCGGTTAGACAGTGATCCAGTTTCATTCTCTTACATGTAGCTGTCCAGTTTTGCCAGCACCATCTGTTGAAGAGACTGTCATTTCTCCATTCTATGTCCATGGCTCATTTATCAAATATTAATTGACCATATATGTTTGGGTTAATGTTTGGAGTCTCTATTCTGTTCCACTGGTCTGTGGCTCTGTTCTTGTGCCACTACCAAATTGTCTTGCTTACTGTGGCTTTGTAGTAGAGTGTGAAGTTGGGGAGTGAGATCCCCCCCCACTTTATTCTTCCTTCTCAGGATTGCTTTATCTATTCAGGGTCGTTGGTGTTTCCATATGAATTTTTGAACTATTTGTTCCAGTTCATTGAAGAATGCTGTTGGTAATTTGATAGGGATTGCATCGAATCTGTATATTGTTTTGGGCAGGATGGCCATTTTGACAATATTAATTCTTCTTAGCCAGGAGCATGGGATGAGTTTCCATTTGTTAGTGACCTCTTTAATTTCTCTTAAGAGTGTCTTATAGTTTTCAGGGTATAGGTCTTTCACTTCCTTGGTTAGGTTTATTCCTAGGTATTTTATTATTTTTGATGCTATTCTGAATGGAATTGTTTTCCTGATTTCTCTTTCGATTAGCTCATTGATAGTGTATAGAAAAGCCACAGATTTTTGTGTGTTAGTTTTGTATCCTGAAAAGTTGCTGAATTCCAATATTAGTTCTAGTAGTTTTGGAGTGGAACCTTTAGGGTTTTTTATGTAGAATATCATGTCATCTGCAAATAGTGACAGTTTAACTTCTTCTTTACCAAACTGGATTCCCTGTATTTCTTTGTTTTGTGTAATTGCCGTGGCTAAGACCTCCAGTACTCTGTTGAATAACAGTGAGGAGAGTGTACATCCCTGTCTTGTTTCCGATATCAGAAGAAAAGCTTTCAGCATCTCGCTGTTCAGTATGATGTTGGCTGTGGGTTTATCATATACGGCCTTTATTATGTTGAAGTACTTGCCCTCTATACCCATTTTGTTGAGAGTTTTTATCCTGAATGGATGTTGAGTTTCGTCGAATGATTTTTCAGCATCTATGGAGATGATCATGTAGTTTTTGTCTTTCTTTTTGTTCATGTGGTGGATGATGTTGATGGATTTTCGATTGTTGTACCATCCGTGCATCTCTGGGATGAATCCCACTTGGTCATGGTGTATGACCCTTTTGATGTATTTTTGAATTTGGTTTGCTAATATTTTGTTGAGTATTTTTGCATCTACATTCATGAGGGATATTGGTCTGTAGTTTTCTTTTTTGGTGGGGTCTTTGCCTGGTTTTCGGATTAGGGTAATGTTGGCTTCATAGAATGAGTTTGAGAGTATTTCCTACTCTTCTATTTTTTGGAAAACTTTAAGGAGAATGGGTATTATGTCTTCTCTGTATGTCTGATAAAATTCTGAGGTAAATCCATCTGGCCCGGGGGTTGTGTTCTTGGGTAGGTTTTTGATTTCTGCTTCAAGTTCGTTGCTGGTAATTGGTCTGTTTAGATTTTCTGTTTCTTCCTGGGTCAGACTTGGAAGGTTGTATTTTTCTAGCAAGTTGTCCATTTCTGTTAGGTTTTCCAGCTTGTTAACATATAGGTTTTCATAGTATTCTCTAATAATTCTTTGTATTTCTGTGGGGTCCGTTGTGATTTTTCCTTTCTTGTTTCTAATTCTGTTGATGTGTGTTGATTCTCTTTTTCTCTTAATAAGTCTGGCTAGAGTCTTATCTATTTTGTTTATTTTTGGAAGAACCAGCTCTTGGTTTCATTGATTTTTTCTATTGTTTTATTCTTCTCCATTTTATTTATTTATTCTCTGATCTTTATTATATCCCTCCTTCTGCTGACATTAGGCCTCATTTTTTCTTCTTTTTCCAATTTTGATAATGTGACATTAGACTATTCATTTGGGATTGTTCTTCCTTCTTTAAATATGCCTGGATTGCTATATACTTTCCTCTTAAGTCTGCTTTCCCTGCATCCCACAGTAGTTGGGGCTTTGTGTTGTTTTTTTCTTTTGTTTCCGTATATTGCTGGATCTCCATTTTAATTTGGTCATTGATCCATTGATTATTTAGGAGCATGTTGCTAAGCTTCCATGTGTTTGTGAGCCTTTTTGCTTCTTTGTACAATTTACTTCTAGTTTTATACCTTTGTGTTCTGAAAAGTTGGTTGATAGGATTTCAATCTTTTGAATTTACTGAGGCTCTTTGTGTGGCCTAGTATGTGGTCTATTCTGGAGAATGTTCTGTGTGCACTTGAGAAGAATGTGTATCCTGTTGCTTTTGGATGTAGAGTTCTATAGATGTCTATTAGGTCCATCTGTTCTAGTGCGTTGTTTAGTGCCTCTGTGTCCTTACTTATTTTCTATCTGGTGTATCTGTCCTTTGAAGTGAGTGGTGTGTTGAAGTCTCCTAGAAGGAATGCATTGCATTCTATTTCCTCCTTTAATTCTGTTAGTATTTGTTTTACATATACTGGTGCTCCTGTATTGGGTGCATATATGTTTATAATGGTTATATCCTCTTGTTGGTCTGAGCCCTTTATCATTATGTAATGTCCTTCTTTATCTCTTGTTACTTTATTTATTTTGAGGTCTATTTTGTCTGATACTAGTATTGCAACACCTGCTTTTTTCTCTCTGTTGTTTGCATGAAATATCTTTCTCCAACCCTTTACTTTTAATCTGTGCATGTCTTTGGGTTTGAGGTGAGTCTCTTGTAAGCAGCATATAGATGGGTCTTGCTTTTTTATCCATTCTATTACTCTGTGTCTTTTGATTGGTACATTCAGTCTATTTACATTTAGGGTGATTATTGAAAGGTATGTGCTTATTGCCATTGCAGGCTTTAAGTTAGTAGTTACCAAAGATTTAAGATTAGCTTCTTTACTATCTTACTGTCTATCTTAACTTGCTTATTGAGCTATTATAAACACTTTCTGATGATTCTTTATTTCTCTCCCTTCTTATTCCTCCTCCTCCATTCTTCATATGTTGGGTGTTTTGTTTTGTGCTCTTTGTAGGAGTGTTCCCATCTAGAGCAGTCCCTGTAAGATGCCCTGTAGAGGTGGTTTGTGGGAGGCAAATTCCCTGAACTTTTGCTTGTCTGGGAATTGTTTAATCCCTCCTTCATATTTAAATGAAAATTGTGCTAGATATAGTATTCTTGGTTCAACATCCTTCTCTTTCATTGCGTTAACTATATCATGCCATTCTCTTCTGGCCTAAGTTTTCTGTTGAGAAGTCTGATGATAGCCTGATGGGTTTTCTCTCTCTGGCTGTCTTTAATACTCTGTCCTTGTCTTTGATCTTTCCCATTTTAATTATTTTATGTCTCGATGTTGTCCTCCTTGGGTTCCTTTTGTCAGGAGATCTGTGGGCTTCCTTGGTCTGAGAGACTATTTTCTTCCCCAGTTTGTGGAAGTTTTCAGCAACTATTTCTTCAAAGAAACTTTCTATCCCTTTTTCTCTCTCTTCTTCTTCTGGTACTCCTATGATGCGTATATTGTTCCATTGCGATTGGTCACACAGTTCTATTAGTCACACAGTTCTATTAATATTCTTTCATACCTGGTATCCTTTTATCTCTCTTTGCATCAGCTTCTCTGTGTTCCTGTTCTCTGATTTCTAGCCCATTAATGATCTTTTGCATGTCATCCATTCTGCTTTGAAGTCCTTCCAGAGATTGTTTTATTTCTGTGTTCTCCCTCCTTAGTTCTTGCATATTTCTCTGCAAGTCCATCAGCATGGTTATGACTTTTGTTTTGAATTATTTTTCAGGAATATTTGTTAAATCTATCTCCCCAGGTTCCTTCTCAGGGGAGGATGTCTGGGTTAGTCTGGTCTGTATCAAATTTTTTTGCCTTTTCATGTTGATAGATGCTGTGGTTCGCTGTTGACTCGTCTGTCAGCTGGGAGAGCCAAGACCCTTTCCACTTGCTCCTGGCCTTTCTTTACTGGGACAATGGCGACCCCTAGCAGCTTGTGTTGTGCACTTGCGCCTAGGCTGGTTCTCTGTTTCTTGCCCGGCTGCTATGGAGTAAGCTCCCTTGCTGTGGGTGTGGCCAGCCTCAGGCTGCTGCTCTGCTCTGGTGGGACCACTTAGGAGGTGGATCATGCAGGGGGCTTTTTATTGCCATGAGGGGTCTCAGGTCTGCTGCTCAGGGGGTTAGTGCGCCCGGAGTTCCCTGGGATTTCCAGCTGCTGTGCTAAGTGTCCCAGGACACTTCTGTCCAGCTGTGGGGTCCCTGTCCCTTTAACACTTTCAAAAAGCACTCACTTTTCTTTGTCCCAGGGGCGCCGGCTTCAGGGACCCACTCATAGGTTTTTACTGTCCCATTTCACTAGTTTCCCATGCTCCAAGCACTGTGTGTCTGTACTCTGGGTGTGGATGGCTAGGGCTGGCTATTTAGCAGTCCTGGGCTCCCTCTCCCTCCCTGCTCCTACTCCTCTCCTACCGCCAGGAGCTGGGGTGAGGGGCGCTCAGGTCCCACCAGGCCAGGGCTTATATCTTACCCCCTTCACCAGGCACTGGGTTCTCATGGGTGTGGATGTAGTCTGGCTGTTGTCCTGTATCTTCTGGTCTCTCTTTTAGGGATAGTTGTATTGGTTGTATTTTCAAAAATATATATGTTTTTGGGAGGAGATTCCCACTGTCCTACTCATGCCACCACCTTGGCTCTGCCCCTCCACTGCCTCAACTGTTAAAGTGCTATTTGTGGTCCAGAATTTTCAACCTTCCCACCCCAAGACTCCATTCCATCAGTAGAGGAAGGGATCATCTACCTTTTAAACTTACCTGGAGCTTAGCCTCAGCAACCAGCAGCTGGGTACAGGATGAGAAATGCTGACATTCTCTTTCTCCTAGGAAGAAGTACTAGGCTGGGAAGAAAGACTGGAAGAAACCATCTTATGATGGTTTCACATAAACAACACTATACTTTCAACATTCATCCATATTATCAAGTCCTCCCCCATCTATTGCAGTCACTGTCTATCAGTGTAATAATATGCTATATAATCATTAGTTGTCTTCTCCAGGCTGTACAGCCTTTCCCACAGCCTACCTATATTGTGACTGCAAGTTAATACCACTCCTTCATACCCTTTTCCCTGCCCACTCACTCTCCCCAACCCCTCCCTTTTGGTAACCACTAGTAACTTCTCAGTGTCTGTGAGTCTGCTGCTATGTTGTTCCTTCAATTTTGCTTTGTTTTTATACTCCACAAATAAATGAAGTCATTTGGTATTTGTCTTTCTTAGCCTGGCTTATTTCACTGTGCATAATACACTGTAGGTCCATTCATGTTCTTGCAAATAGTAGGATTTCTTTTTTATGGCTGAATAATATTCCATTATGTACATGTACCACATCTTCTTTATCCATTCATCTACTGATGTACAGTTAGGTTGCTTCCATATCTTGGGTATTGTAAATAGTGTGATAAATATAGGGGTGCATGTCTTCTCTAATTAGGGATCTTGTTTTCTTCGGGTTAATTCCTAGGAGTGGAATCACTGGGTCACATGGTATTTCTATTTTTAGGTTTTGGAGGAACCTCCATACTGCTTTCCACAATGGATGAACTAATTTATATTCCCATCTACAGTGTAGGACTGCTTCCCTTTCTCCACATCCTCACCAACATTTGTTGTTTCTTGTGTTTTGGATGTTGGCCATCCTACCTGGTGTGAGGTGATATCTCATTGTGGTTTTACTTTGCATTTCCATGATAATTAGCAATGTGGAGCATCTTTTCCTGTGCCTGTTGGCCATGTGAATTTATTCTTTGGATAATTGTCTGTTCATATCCTCTGCCCATTTTTTAATAGGGTTATTTGCTTTTTGGGTGTTGAGGCATGTGAGTTCTTTACATATTTTGGATATTAACCCTTGTTGGAGATATCATTTACAAATATATTCTCCCATACTGTAGGATGCCTTTTTGTTCTCTTGATGGTGTCCTTTGCTGTACAGAAGCTTTTTAGCTTGATGTAGTCTCATTTGTTAATTTTTGCTTTTGTTTCCCTTGCCTGAGGAGGTGCATTTAGGAAAAAATTCCTCATGATTATATTCAAGAGATTTTTGCCTGTGTTTTCTTCTAAGAGTTTTATAACTTAATGACTTACATTCAGTTCTTTGATCCACTTTGAGTTTACTTTTGTGCATGGTATTATACAAAAATTCAGTTTCATTCTCTTGCATGTAGCTGTCCAGTTATGTGAACAACAGTTGAAGAGGCTGTCAATTCCCCATTGTATATCCACTGCTCTTTTATCATATACTAATTGACCATATATGCTTGGGTTAATATCCAGGCTCTGTGTTCTGTTCCATTCATCTATGGGTCTTTTCTTGTGCCAGTACCAAATTGTCTTGTTTACTGTGACTTTTAGTAGAGCTTGAAGTTGGGAAGCATAATATCCCCCACTTTATTCTTCATTATCAGTATTGCTTTGGCTATTAGGTTTCTTTTGTTGTTCCATATGAATTTTAGAAGTATTTGCTCTAGTGTGTTTTGGTATTTTGATAGGGATTGCATTGAATCTGTAGATTGCTTTAGACAGGATAGCCATTTTGACAATATTAATTCTTCCTGTCCATGAGAATGGGGGATGTATTTTGATTTATTGGGGTCTTCTTTAGTTTCTCTCCTGAGTGTCTTGTAGTTTTCAGAGAATAGGTCTCTTACTTCCTTGGTTAGGTTTATTCCAAGGTATTTTATTATTTTTGATGCAATTTTATGTGGAATTGTTTAATTGACTTATTTTTCTGCTAGTTCATCATTAGTATATAGGAATGCAACAGATTTCTGTATACTGATTTTGTATTCTTCAACTTTGCTTATTTCAGTAATTAGTTCTAGCAGTTTTGGAGTGGATTCCTTATGTTCTTTTATGTACAGTATCATGCCACCTGCAAAGCGTGACAGTTTGACTTCTTCCTTACCAGTCTGGATGCCTTTTATTTCTTTGTGCTGTCTGATTGCTGTGGCTAGGACTTCCAGTAGTATGTTGAATAAAAGTGGGGAGAGTGGACATCCTTGTCTTGTTCCCGATCTTAGAGTGAAAGCTTTTATCTTTTCACTTTTTTTTGGTATCATTATTCTACCATTACATGAGGAACATAATGTTTACTAGACTCCCCCCATCACCAAGCCCCCCACAACAAGCCCCATTATAGTCACTGTCCATCAGCATAGTAAGATGCTGTAAAATCACTACTTGTCTTCTCTGTGTTGCACAGCCCTCCCTGTGCCCCCCCAACACTATACATGCTAATTGTAATGCCCCCTTTCTTTCTTCCTACTCTTATCCCTCCCTTCCCACCCATCCTCACCAGTCCCTCTCCCTTTGGTAACTGTTAGTCCATTCTTGGGTTCTGTGATTCTGCTGCTGTTTTGTTCCTTCAGTTTTCCTTTGTTCTTATACTCCACGTATGAGTGAAATCATTTGGTACACGTCTTTCTCCGCCTGGCTTATTTCACTGAGCATAATACCCTCTAGCTCCATCCATGTTGTTGCAAATGGTAGGATCTGTTTTTTTTTCTTATGGCTGAGTAATATACCATTCTGTATATATACCACATCTTCTTTATCCATTCTCTACTGATGGACATTTAGGTTGCTTCCATATCTTGGCTATTGTAAATAGTGCAGCGATAAACATAGGGGTGCATCTGTCTTCTTCAACTTGAGTGCTGCATTCTTAGGGTAAATTCCTAGAAGTGGAATTCCTGGGTCAAATGGTATTTCTATTTTGAGCTTTTTGAGGAACCTTCATTTTGATTTCCACAATGGTTGAACTAATTTACATTCCCACCAACAGTGTAGGAGGGTTCCCCTTTCTCCCCAGCGTCACCAACATTTGTTGTTGTGTGTCTAGCTTTTGACTTTTAAGTATGATGTTCCCTGTGGGTTTGTCATATATGGCCTTTATTTTGTGGAGGAACTTGCCCTCTACACCCATTTTGTTGAGAGTTTATATCATGATTGGATGTTGAATTTTGTTGAATGCCTTTTCAGCATCTGTGAAATGATCATGTAATTTTCGTCCTTTCTGTTGATGTGGTGTATGGTGTTGATGTATTTTTTAATATTGTACCATCCTTGTATCCCTGGAATAAATCCTACTTGATCTTGATGGATGATCTTTTTGATGTATTTTTTAATTCGGTTCGCTAATATTTCATTGAGTATTTTTGCATCTACGTTCATCAGGGATATTGGTCTGTAATTTTCTTTTTTTGTGTTGTCTTTTCCTGCTTTTGGTATTAGAGTGATGCTGGCGGCTTCATAGAATGAGTTTGGGAGTATTCCCTCCTCTTCTACTTTATGGAAAGTTTTAAGGAAGAAGGGTGTTAGGTCTTCACTAAATGTTTAATAAAATTCAATGGTGAAGCCATCTGGTCCAGGTGTTTTGTTCTTAGGTAGATTTTGTTTACCAGCTCAATTTCATTGCTGGTAATTGCTCTGTTCAGATTTTCTGTTTCTTCCTGGGTCAGCCATGGAAGGCTATATTTTCTAGAAAGTTGTCCATTTCTTCTGGGTTATCCAGTCTCTTAGCATGTAATTTTTCATAGTATTCTCTAATAATTCTTTATATTTCTGTGGTTTCTGTAGTGATTTTTCCTTTCCCAGTTCTGATTCTGTTTATGTGTGCAGACTCTTTTTCTTGATAAGTCTGACTAGGTGTTTATCTATTTTGTTTACTTGCTTGAAGATCCTGTTTTCATTGATTCTTTCTATTGTTTTATTCTTCTTGATTTTTTTTATTTATTCTCTAATCTTTATTATGTCCCTCCTTCTACTGACTTTAGCCCTCATTTATTCTTTGTCTAGTTTCTTTAATTGTGTATTTAGACTGTTCATATGGGATAGTTCTTCTTTCCTGAAGTAGGCCTGTATTGCAATATACTTCCCTCTTTGCATGGCCCTCGCTGCAACCCACAGATTTTTGTGGTGTTGATTTATTGTTGCCATTTGTCTCCATATATTGCTTGATCTCTGTTTTTATTGGCCATTGATCCATTGATTATTCTGGACCATGCTGTTAACCCTCCATATGTTTGTGGGCTTTGTCATTTTCTTTGTATAATTTATTTCCAGTTTCCTACCTTTTTGGTCTGAGAACCTCATTGGTACAATTTCAATCTTTTAAAATTTACTAAGGCTCTTTTTGTGGCCTAGTATATTTTCTATTCTCAAAAATGTTCCATGTGCACTTGAGAAGAATGTGTATCTTGCTGCGTTTGGGTGGAGTGTTCTGTAGGTATCTATTTTGGTCATTCTGTTCTAATGTGTTGTTCAGTGCCTCTGTCTCCTTATTTATTTTCTATCTGCTTGATCTATCTTTTAGAGTGAGTGGTGTGTTGAAATCTCCTAAAATGCATTCATTTAATTCTATTTCCCCCTTTAGTTCTGTCAGTATTTGTTTCACATATGGTGGTGCTCCTGTGTTGTGCGCATAGATATTTATAATGGTTATATCGTCTTCTTAGATTGACCCACTTATCATTGTGTAATGTCCCTCTTTGTCTCTTTATCACTATGTAATGTTCTTCTTTGTTACTTTCTTTGTTTTGACGTCTACTTTGTCTGATACAAGTACTGCAACTCCTGCTATTTCTCCCTATTAATTTCAGGAAATATCTTTTTCCATTCCTTCACTTTTAGACTGTGTATGTCTTTGGGTTTGACGTGAGTCTCTTGTAGGCAGCACATAGACAGGTCTTGCTTTTTTGTCCATTCTGTGATTCTGTGTCTTTTAATTGGTGCATTCAGACCATTTACATTTAGGGTTATTATCGATGGGGATGTACTTATTGCCACTGTAGGCTTTAGATTCATGGTTACCAAAGGTTCAAAGGTAACTTCCTTACTAACAGTCTAATTTAACTCACTTAGTATACAAATAAAATGTAAAGGTTCTTTTTTTTCCCCTCGTTTTTCTTCCTCCTTCATTCTTTGTATATTAGGTATCATATTCTGTACTCTTTGTCTATCCCTTGACTGACTCTGGGGGTAGTTTATTTCATTTTGCATTTGCTTAGTAATTAATTCTTCTGTTTTCTTTACTGTGGTTGTATTTCCTCTGGTGACAGCTGTTTAGCCTTAGGAACACTTCCAGCTCTAGCAGTCCTTCCAAAGTACATTGTAGAAATGGTTTATGGGATTTAAATTATCTCAGCTTTTGCTTATCTGGAAATTGTTTAATCCCTCCTTTAAATTTAATGTTAATCTTTCCAGGTAGAGAATTCTTGGTTTGAGGCCCTTCTGCTTCACTGCATTAAAGATATGCCACTCCCTCACTCCCTTCTGGCCTGTAAGGTTTCTGCTGTGAAATCTGATGATAAACTGATGTGTTTTCCTTTGTATGTGATCTTTTTTCTCTTTCTGGCTGCTTTTAATAGTCTGTCCTTATCCTTGATCTTTGCCATTTTAATTATTATATTTGTTGGTGTTGTCTTCCTTGGGTCCCTTGTGTTGGGAGATATGTGTAACTCCATGGCCTGAAAGACTATCTCCTTCCCTAGATTGAGGAAATTTTCAGCAATTTCCTCCTCAAAGACACTTTCTATCCCTTTTTCTCTCTCTTTTTCTTCTGGTATCCCTATAATGTGCATATTGTTCCATTTGGATTGGTCACACAGTTCTCTCAATATTCTTTCATTTCTAGAGATCCTTTTTTCTCTCTGTGCCTCAGCTTCCTCTTCTCTAATTTCTATTTCATTTACCATCTCTACTTCATCTAATCTGCTTTTAAATCACTCCATTGCATGTTTCATTTCAGATACTGTATTCTTTAATGATTGTATCTCATCCCTGAGTTCTTGAATATGTTTCAGTAACTCTATGAGCATGTTTATGATTTTTATTTTGAAATCTCTTTTGGGAAAATTCATGAGTTCAGTTTCAATTAGCCCTCTTTCTGGTGTTTGTGGAATTTTGGTTTGTACCAGGTTCCTTTGGCATTTCACATTTGTATGTGTCACACTCTAGTGCCAAGAAGCTCTACTCTCTGGAGCTGCTCATCCTCTGGAGCAACGGCAGGGGTTGCACCAAGCAGCTATGGTGCCCTTTGGTAGGAAAGAGCCGTTTCCTGCTTCCCAGCTGCAGTGCCTGTCTCCAGTGCTAGGGCCAGTGGGTTGCGTACACAGGTAGAAGCCTCTATGCTTTGCACTTGTAGTTGTTCTAGGCAGGGCTTCCCTCAGCTGGCCTGGTGCAATGGTGGGGGCCGCCAGTGTTCAAGCTGGTGTAGATCAGGAGAAAGGCACAGCAGGCTGCATATCATGGTGAGGGGCCTTGGACTTGTGTAGCCAGCCAGGGGGATTGAGTGCCTGAAGCTCTGAAAGTTCCCAACATTCTGGGAAGAGTGCACCCAGACAATTTTGTCTACCTCTTCTTTCTCCTAAGCAGCAAGCTCTGTGAAATCCTTGCCCCTTTAGGAGCCCTTTCATTGTTAGGAAATCTCTCAGACTGCCATCTGTTCTTTTGTCCCAGAGCAGCTGGATGTGGATTCCTGTTTTCCACAAGTGGCTGAAATCTCAGTCTCTCCAAATATTCTAGCTGTCTTTGCTTTCTAACCCCACGAATCTCTAGAGCACTGTGTAATGTAGGTTTGTGCTCCCAGAGCAGACTTCCAGGGCTGGCTGTTCAGCAGTTCTGGGCCTCCATGCCCTCCCCACTCCATTTCTCTTCCTCCTTCTGGTGGGCTGGGGTGGGGGAAAGGCTTAGGTCCTGCTGGATCACAGCTTCGGTACTTTACTCTGTTCCATGTGGTTTATTCTTTTGTCCAGGTGTATGCAGTCTGGCACAGCCTTCATTGCTGTTGCTCTTTCAGGATTAGTTGTATTAACTGTATTTTCATATTATATGTTGTTTGGGAAGAAGTTTCTGTCTCACCTCTCACACTGCCATCTTTAATCCCTCCAGTTTTCCCATTCTCCATATATTACTTTTTAGATAAAAGTAAAACTGATATTATTTATTTATAGAATGGTGCACTTGCTCCTTTTGTGTTGTTTCTATTTGGTTCTTTAGGGACAGAAACAAAAATCTTGCTATTAAAACTGGGCCATATCAAAAAGGGAGAGCTCCAATCCTGAGGATTCCTGGTGTTGTAGACTCACTCTTCGTACAGTCCCAGGCTGGTCAAGGGTAGAGGAATCTCTGTTTCTCAAGAGAATATTGTTTTCCAAGTCCTGGACCCTGCATTTCTCCACAACATGGTTCAGTCAATCTTTGCAGCAACCTTTTTACTTGGGTAGAACTGTTCCGGTTTTACTGATGAGGAAGAGAAATCCTGGGGAGTTTACAGAATTGGATTAAACTCACAGGACTCTTAGGAGGCAGATGTGGGATTTTAATTAAAGTTTGAACTCCAAAACCTCTGATACTCCCATTGCTCCCATGCTCTGAGACCACTGAGAGTATGAAAACATCTGTCAAAACCCTTTTCTAACCTGCTTCCTAGACCTGGCAGAGGGGTATCATCTTTCTCTGGACTCTCTTGAGCTGTTGAGTTTTCCCCTGATGTTCCTTACAGATATTGATGGTCACAGGGAAGATTTACAATCTGTGACAGGGTCCTGATACATGTTTACTTGAACCTGGCATACTCCATCTCTCCATAGGAGCTCTTCACAGAGAAAGGCACTGCCTTTTTTCCCAGGGATGAACTTACAGCCAAACCAAATATGCTCATACTTTTGGATTTCAATGTAGACCTTCTCACCTGGTAAGCCATTTTGGGTTAAAGCTCTCAGTGACAATTGTGTAAGAACACATTTTACTCTATAGTGGAAGATTTCTGTGTGTCTAGCTCTAAACCACTATGAGGTGATTTCCAAGGATTGTGAACATATCAAACCCACCCAGGTTATTTGTCAAGGATCATGCTTTGTTGAGCATAAAGTTGAGAGGAGAGTTAGCTTACTTTCCAGACTGGAGGTCAACCTTCAGCAACTGGGAGAACAAATCCAAACACCATGGAGTGGAGAATATGTTCGCCAGTATGCTTTTTCTGAATGATGTGCAATGCAAAAATGTCTCCTCATCATCAATCTGTGAGTTCTAGGCCTCAGAAATAATTACATCAATGGGCTCATATGCTTTTCCTACAGGATTGTCACACAAGGAGACTTTGTAGTCATAAACTACAGCCAATGTTCTTCATTAGTTTTTTCACTTCTTACTGGCTTGGGGATTATTATTTTGATTTCTTGATGTGCCATTCCTATGTGATTCCATTTTCTCTCCATGGATCAATAAATCAGGGATCATGGTTTCTGTCAAGAAGTATTAGACAAGCTTTTGGGCATGATGTGAGGACCCACGTCAAGGGGATGCACTGGAGGAGAAGTCCATCCTGATGGTGCCAGAGAGTCCATGGAAAGGATTTAAGCAGGGTCATGACCAAGTCAGGTTTACTCTTTAGAAAAATTAATTTAGCAAGCAGTATGAATCAGAGGAGTGCCAGGAGTGGGAGCTGAGAGACCAGGTCCTTAAAGTCTTTGTTATTTTCCTGCATCGCTGCAATATTCCTCAGTAGCAGTGAGGGTAAAAAGTAAGAGATAGTTTAAGAGATATTCAACAGCAAGAATCAAGAGAACCTGGTAACTGGAGAAAGAGCGGCAGTAAATGAGATGTGGGAAAATTTAAGGGGGATGCCTGGATTTCTGATGTGTGTGGTAATAGAGAGAGAACATAGGGAGAGGATCTGACATGGTGAACATGAGATCATGCATTCAGTTTTGGACAACCTGAGTATCAAGTGCCTTTGGGACCATTAGTGGAGATTTCAAGTAAGTAGATGAATTTACAATTAGGGTCTGAAGCTCAGAGGAGACATTAAGGGCTGGAGATCTTAATTTTGGATTTGTGATATAGGTGGGAAATGGAGACATGGATTTGACTGAAATCGATTATGAAAGAATCTCGGGGGGACACCTACATGTAAAGGACACCTAGAAGCAGGATTCTGAGAAAGGAACCAGGGAAGTGGCAAACAGGTAGGAGAATGATCAGGAGAGTGATCACAGAACCAAGAGAAGACATGGTTTCAGGAAAGGAACAGCAGGTATTTGCTCAGTCAACTAAGATTTATTCAGCAACTATTATTTTCCTGAGGATAGCTCAGAAAATTAAAAAGAAAAGATGCTTCTGGTGGAGCTTACATTTAACTGGGGGGAGTCAGAAACTGACTAACTAACTAATTAAATAAATAAATGCTATAGTATGAAAGACATTGCTGATTGGTAGAAAGGACCAGTGTAAGGGTGTCAGGAGTTTTGGTTGGGGGGAGTGCAGTTGAAATGAGTAATCAGGGTAAGCCTCCTTGAAAAAGAAATATTTGAGCAAAGATTTGAAGGAAATGAGACATGAGACAAGTGGATATCTGAGGGAAGTTTTCCACTCAGAAGGAACAGCCATCACAGAGGCTCCTAGACGAGCACAAAAACATGCTTGAAGTGTTTGTAGAATAGCAAGGAACCAGTGTATCTGGAACAGAGTGAAGGGGAGAAGGGAAAGGAATAAGATGGCAAGGTCAAGGGGTAGTAAACACAGTGGAGGGCCATGTAAGTCATCATAAGGACTGTATCTTTATTCTGAGAGGACTATGGACCCCTTGGAGAATTTTGATTTATGTTGCCTCATTAAGACTATAGTTAAGCATGCAAGGGGAGAGGCATGGAGTTCAGTTGGTAGCCTACTGCAACAGTCCAAGTAAGAGATGAAGATGCCTTAGGTCAGATTGGAAGCAGTGAAGGTGGTGAGAAGTGATCAAATTATATACACATATATACATTCACACACTCATACACACACTCACAATCATGTAGATTTTTTAATCGGCCTTATTGAAGTATAATTTAGGTACAATAAAATTATCTGACATTAATTGTACAATTCCATGGGTCAATCATGTCTTATATGGATTCTATACTATCTCCGGCTAAAATAAATTGAAATAGCTGGATTTTCCCCAAGAGTATTGTCATATGGTTTTAAGAGTATTACACAATAGCTTTGGCAATATAAGAAGGGACTTGGTAACTATTAAAGAACTGGTTATTTCATCCCAAGATTGATGAAGACTTGAAACACAAATGGGAGTCGTGGGTTTGCTTTGCACAGCACAAGGCCTCACGAATACAGAGAGCATTACTGGAAGCTATCCCTAGATTCAAGGCACTGGTGTCAGCAAAGATTTCTTGTTTTGGGGCACAGACGGGAAAGAAATGGGGTGCATACTCACACTGCATACTTTACCAACTAGGGCCCACCAGGACTTGTCCTACACAGGACCCAAAGGGAGCTTTAACAATGGCCACAGTATTATGGAAGAAACAGTTCTCTGCACTTGGACTGCCAGCCAAAATTCACGCAGAGCAGTGGTTCTATTGAAGGCATTCCAGTTGTAAGTGGATGAGTCACCCCAGTGCACTACCCAAAGGCCACTACGTGGGACAGGTATAGATGCTGCAGATAGAGATCAGTAGAGTGGCAAGCACAGTACCACTTGGTACAGGATGAGCAGAAGGCAGTAGCAGAAGTGTTTGACACAGGTGTGTGGGACGCCACCAGATGCCACACAAGGGTCTGGGGTCCAGAGCCCCTATGGGATGTAGAGACCAACCATAATTTGTGAAGCCTTCCAGGTATTGCTCCCTCCCCAGTTCAGTAAGCAAGGGTAGTAGATGAAATTAGAACTCCAGCAATTGAGCTAGTAGGGCTGAGCTGTGGAGTAGTACATTTAACATCGTCTGGGACTCTGTTCCTTCACATTGTTGTGGCAAAGGGAAATGCCTTTTAAATTTTTTGGGGTGGAAGATACTAGTAATTTGCAAACATAGAAGAAGGATTCCTACTGCATTTACTAGAGATACAGTAGTTGGAGGAAGACTCCCAGTCAAGGTTGGAAGGATATGCGGCTCATAACAGAAGAGAGAACACAGTGCTTCATGCACAAGCGCAGTAGAGAACTTGCCTAAAGGCTAACTACTGGAATTATCATTCACTTGCCCATTCATATTCAGACATGCCTCTTTTGCTTTCAACATGGAGATTCAGTGAGAGAAATAAAGCTTATGTGTAAATACAGTGAACTAGAAAGCAGCCAAACAACAATTTGGTAAAATACATAATTCATCCGTAGGGGATATAATACCACTGCGTATCCACTTAGAAGAAGGTTTCAAATGATATTCATATGCTCCAGAAGGAACCCTATGCCCACTATGCAAGTAATACCTGGGTAACAAACCCTCAGTTTGCTAAATTTGTGGTGTTTTTGTCTTGAGTCTTGAGGCCTCAGAGGGTTTCTGACAATCCTGACTCCCAGTAGATGCATTTAGAAACTTTCAGTGAACTTTACTGTAATTTAGTCACATTTGTGGGTGGTTTCTACGAGAAAAGTTATTTTTATCAAAAATGTCCCCAGTGCCTAACAAAGTAGGAGCTCAAGAAATGCTTTTCAAGTGAAAATGTGGGTTTCGAATCTCTTCTGTGACTTGTGGACCTTGATACCACATATAAAATAAAAACTAAAGATTTATGCAGATGGCTTTACTCATTCAGAATTTTCCAGGCAGAAGGATAAGCAAAAATAAAGTATTTATTACATGTGATACCTTTTGGCAGTTTTCTTTCATCTGTCCCTTGGACCTGCGAGGCTTCTGCTGTGCACTGAGTATGCACACAGCCCTCTCTGAGCTATTCCATGGAAAAACCAGATGGGGACTCTGGGTCTGAGTTACTTAATGGCAGAATTTGCAGGACATTTCCCATATTGTTCTCAGGGCCAGGCATTTCCTGGCCTTAATCCCTGTGGGAGAGTGCTACATGCCAACCTGTGAAGTATGTAAAGTAGCCAATAACACAGGGTTGTGTGGGAAGGTGACAGAATAGAGAAACACCAGCTCATTGATGTTTGCCATTTTTATTTGCAATACTTTAGGTCCAAGTTTGAAACTGCAATATTTTTCCACTCAAGGCACAGTTATGCACAATCCATATATTTCAATTTTTTATTGCTTCAACCACAATTTAAAGGAACAAATTTGAAAACAAAAATCCTTAAAAAATCTGATACTGAGGTCTAAAGGATGGAAGTATACCATCAGCAGGTCTACAAAAGAAATAACTTACTGAAAAATCAAACAAACAAAAAGACTATAAATACCTTTAATCCAAAGTTACAGGAGAATTCACTACACATGGGTTTACAGATAACACATTTTAACAAAAGTAATGCATGGCCAAATGGGATACAATTCTGATAAACAATGAAAATGCAGTTCCTCCTCAACTTGTTTTGTCTGGATACCATGCATATAATCCCAGTAGACATCAGTACTCTGCGATCTGGCTCCTCCTGGCTGATGCACTGATTTAAAACTCCACCCACTAAGTGGTTACAGGATTCTGGGAAAGGTCTTACCATCACTAATGAATATGGTATATGTGGGTCCATAAAGCACACCACACACAAGCACACACATGTAACTCAAACTTTTCACTCAGGGCTGGTTGGCACTCTGATGTAGGCAGGGCATTGGGACTAAGTGAATACCAGTTTACCTTCTCTCCAGCAGCATGCTCTGGGGGAGCTGCCATTCAAAATGCTCTCTCTCTTTTCCAATGAGTAGATATGTCAACACTCCTTAATGGTGATAGCATGTAAGTCCTTTTTCATTTCTCTCTGCACAGGTTCTGCTGCCTTGTGCCATTTATGTAGCAAACCATAAAGCCTGGCACTGCTTCACAGGAAAGGAGAGGCCCAAGTATACTTCTACTCTAGCAAGTGTGATAGTGTTGTTTGTGTTCCAGTAGCAAATACTCGCCACAGTTTAACGAAAACCAGACTTTACATACCGAGCACATGGAAAATGAAAACTGGGAACACTCCAAATAGAGACACAAAAACAAGACAAAAAAAAAACACTGTGAAGGAATTGGAAGGCTGCCCCAAGTGTTATCAACATTCCCGAGTGTTATTAGAGCTTCACCTTCCATAGTTCTATTGCTTAGCACAACACAAGAGACCCAGGCTTAAGTACATAGTATTTGTCATCACTTTAACAGGCTGAATTTGCAAGGCAACCTCTAATGCCACTGAAGGTACAGCTTTAGGAAAGACCCTGGGGGTTCACCTTGTCCCATACCCCAGTTTTACAGATGAGAAAACAGCCATGAAAAGGTTATGTAAGTTGCCCCAAGTCACACAGTAAATTAGTAATGGAGCCTATATTACAATCCAGGTCTCCTTACTCCTACGCTAGAACTCCTTCCACTACATCTATAATTGCTGTTGGTTTCCTGTTTGGTACTAAATCAGGTGAACATGGTACCTGCCTTACTGCTGGTTATTATGGGACAGCCCTCACCTGATGGCAGCTTCCAAAGGAGACTCAGATGGCATGAACCAGCAGCGATAAGTTTATCTTGCACATTTGACTGTATTATGTGGCAATAAATACTACTTGCATTACAGTATAACTTGTACATAGACGTGTGCACATGGCAGTGATATCTCAGTTCCCGCTTGTAGATTCAGTTGGATATTGTGTAATATTAAACAGACATTCCCAAAGCATGAGGAGTTGGGTTACATTCTTTTGTTCTTAAAGGAGTGTGGGATCAGAAAAGGAGTGAAAAATTTAAAGCTAATCAACAGAAAGATTATATCAGAAACAAATCTCTCATGAAAACTTCTTTCTTAGAAAAAATATTTCCATTATTTCCAAGGTCCATTTATTTCCTTCCCAATGCACATGCAAATATATGTTCAGAATTGTGTGTTAAGTTCACTCAAAATCCCAGGCCTATGAGACTGTCAATTTACAAATGCTGAGTTTCAGTTCTCTTGCTCAGAAAAAGGGAGAAGCTTGCATCACCAGCCATGCCTTTCTTTAACCAAATATTAACTGCAAGTAGCTCAGAAAAGAACCGTGAGATTCAACGAGGGGATGGCAAGGTTAAGACTCCCATAAGTGTTTTTACATTGAGAATAGCCAATGAAAAGCCTGTGGGTTCTCAACATATAAGGTCTGCTCTCAGTGAGACTGAGTAACATCTGAGGCCACTACCTCATTACAAAAGTCCTCACCTCAAATTTGCTTGGTGAGTTAGAAGGAACTGCCTGTCTTTTGGTAGATGTCTCCCTTTTTCTCTTTAAAAATGACAGTAGTTACTGCGTCCAACCTATCATCAGGCAATACAGGAAGCACGTGGAAGGTATCTCAAGCCACAGCTACCAGGACTGTGACTGAATGCCAACAGGCAAAAGCAAATCTCAATATTTGTCTTAATACTTTCATAGTGAGCTTCTAATTGCAAGGCATAACTTCTACTGAAATCGATGGGACTTGCCCTCCCAGTCCCTGAAACAAGAATTCTACCTGAATATCATATCCTGTAGGACAAGGATATGGTGGGAGCTGGGAATTTTATCCGTTTATTCTTCCAAAATTCAACTTGAAAATTTGCTAAAATGACCCAGAAAAGTGATACCTGAAACAGATATCAAGGAGGTTAGTCAAATGTCACCCTTCCAATCTAGATTAACCCAAGCAGAAACCTTGATGCCAAAGCCAAGTGGAGGGCAGCCAGTTTTAAAGCAGAAGGATGTGTTTGGAATTGTAATAGTGACGTCTCCCTAGCTTTAACTTATAGATAATAGTCCCCTAAGAAAGCATGTGCCATACCCAAGCCTGTGCCAACCTCAGCACCCAGGTAAATATAGAGCCTATGGAATAACTGTAACTAGCAAGTATCTGTGCCCTGCATGCTCTGGGATCTGGCCAGACGGTGTCTGTTTCTGACATCTTTTCTAGGTTCCTATAGCCCCCTTTCTGATGTTTATTAATTACAAAGCAATATTGTAACAATATCAAGGAACATTTTAAAAGCAAAAAAAAAATTCACATTATCCCATCACCCTAACACAACTGATTTCAGTTATCTGTGTTCCCAGTCTTTGTCCTTATGCACACTTATTTTACATGGTTGTAACCCCTGTTTATGTTATTTAAAAGTGATTTTACAGATGCTCTCTGAGCACTGGCAGCCTCATTAGAAATGAACAACCCATTGAGCAAAGGAATATAATTATTTACATGATCTTTGAGCTGAGAAATATCCTTTATAGACAAACATCTAAATCTATCAAAACAGTTATACAGACGACAGGAAGCAATTTCATATTTCTTTTTCCCTTAGCAGTGGAATATTCTTCACAGGGGAGGGATAGATGTGGGGATCAAGTGGTTAAACTCAAACACTGGGGTGCAATTCACAAGCCTAAAAGAAATCTGAATAACACAATTAAAGAATAAATACTTGAGTTAAGTCTTCTTACATGACTTGGCCATCCAGTGGCCAAAATGGAACATGGACACACAAATATTTATGATGACCCACACACAAGATGAGCAAGAACAAAGTCATTACCCAACATGGTGACTGATTTGAGGGGATTATGTCATCCAAAAATCCTCATGGGATTATGACAATGCACCAGATCCTTACTACAACATTAATGTTCTTTTCTTCTTTAATAAGTAATCTCTACTGTGCTTCCCACCCTTCCCTGACTTTCCCATGGCCCTATCCCTATCTCAGGACGTTTCAGAATCAACATTCGACGATGTGCCCCCGTTATATCAGGGCACACTAACAACTTTAAAGATCTGGGTAGACTCACCTGTGTCAAGATGAGCTTAAAAAATATCCAGGGAAAGGGAATAAACTATTAACCATGGTGGGGGAGGGGAGAGAAGGAAGGAATGCAAAGTGACCTGATGAAACTCTTGGGAGGAATGATTATATTCATTATTTTGGAACCTCTCTGTATCTTTTTTTTGTTATTACTAATATACAATTACATGAGCAACATTGTGGTTACTAGATTTCCCCCCATTATCAAGTCCCCACCATATACCCCATTACAGTCACTGTCCATCAGTGTAGTAAGATGCTTTAGAGTCACTACTTGTCTTCTCTGTGCTATACTGCCTTCTCTGAGCCCCCCCCCACTACATTTTGTGTGCTAATCATAATGCCCCTTACTCTCCTTGTCCCTCCCTTCCAACCACCCCAATCCCTTTCCCTTTGGCAACTGTTAGCCCATTCTTGGGTTCTGTGAGTCTGCTGAAACCTCTCTGTATCTTGATTGTCAACTTGGTTACACAGCTGTGTGCATTTTTCCAAACTCAATTAAGTTTCCTGTTAATAAATTTTTAAGGGGTGAGGCCTTATAAGCACTTTGCCATCCTCCTCTAATCTTCTAAAATTTTCATAGGTATCAAAGCTGAATGCATTAAAACCGCCTCAAGACCATGTTATACTTTTTGTTATTAGCAGTCATACATATTTTAAAGAACTTAAGGGAAGGAAAATAGTCTTTTATATTTACTATTTCTGTTTTTCTTTATTACTCAAGTTCCAAGATTCTCTCTGGTGTCATGTATGTTCAGCAGAACTTTCTGTAGTATTGCTTGGAGAGCTGTTGATGAATTCACTTACATTTTTCTTCATTTAAGAATGTCTTTACTTTGCCTTCATTCCTGAAGGACATTTTTTTGACTGGATATAGAATTCTGGTCTGGCAGTTCTCTCCTTTCAGCAATTTAAAGACACTGTTCTCTGTCTTCTGCCCTCCATGGTTTCTGTTCAGAAACCCACATTATTTCATATTGTTATCATGTATGTTATGTATCATTTTCCTCTAGCTTCTTTCAAGATTTTTCCTTATCTTTGGTGTTAAGCAGTTTTATTATCTGTCTAGGAGTGATTGTCTTTAAATTCATGGAGTTTGGAGTTCTTGAATCTGTAAGTTTATGTTTCTGATCAAATTTTGGGAAGTTTTCAGCAATTATTTATTCCCAAATGGCTTTCTGTAGCAATCCCTTTTTCTGCTCCCTCTGGGCCTTTAATGTCATGAATTTTCCACCTTTTGATACTGTTCCAGAGATCTTAGAGGCTCTGCTCAAGTCCTTTTTTCATTTGTGAGTTGGTGTACACTTTTTTAATTTTTAATTTTTAAAATTAACACGCAGGGAATGATTTGATAAAAATAAGCACACAGAGCTATAAGACACCAAGGATGTACACCAAATCCCAGGGTTCAGGGAAAGCTGGCGGAGATGATATCTAAGCCAATTGTGATGGATGAATACAATTAATCAAGTGAAGAATGGAGGGACCAGCAACTGCAGGCCTGAGAATGATGAGTGCAAGTGTACAGACTTGTAAGAGAGCGTGGAATGTTTGGAGAGAAACGACTGGTTTGTTACAGTTGAGACATACGGTGCCAATGCGAGAATGATGAAAGGTGGTGAAGTAAATGGAACAAATCATGAGATTTTACATGTCAGGATGAAGATTTTTGACTTAATCAATCCTGAGGACAATTGGGAAACAATGTTTTTTGAAAATGTGAGCTTTTTGTCTTTTTGACTCTTCTAAGTTTTCTCATGTTTTTATAATGAATACATACCACTTTTTTCTTAGAAAAGCTTTAGCAAAATATACTTCACATGCCATACAGTTCATCATTTTCAAGTGTTCAATCCAATAGTTTTTTAGTGTATTTACAGAGTTGAACAACCATCACCACAATCGATTTTACAATTTTATCACTTTGCCCCCCCAAAAAAATTCCCTGTGCCCTTAAGCAATTACTCCCCACTTCCTCCCAGCTCTTTTCCCTTTTTCCTTGGAAACCACTAATCTGCTTTCCGTGTGTATGGATTTGCCAATTCTATACATTTACATTTCATATGAATGGAATGATAAAATACCTGGCCTTTTGTGTCTGGTTTCATTCATTTAGCAGAACATTTTCAAGATTCATTCATATTGTAGCATGAATCAGTACTTCATTCCTGTTCATTGCCAGATAATATAGCATTGTGTAACTATACTACATTTTATTTCTTCACTCGGCAATTGATGGAATCTTGTGTTGTTTCTGTTTTTTGGCTGTTTTGAATAATGCTGCTGTGAACATTTGTGTACAAACTTTTGTGTGGACATAATTTTCAGTTCTCTTGGGTGTATGCCTAGCAGTGGAATTGTGGGATCACGTGGTAACTATGATTAACTGAGTAACTGACAGATTATGTTCCAAAGCAGTTGTACCACTTGCATTCTCACTAGCAGTGTATAAGGGTTCCAAATTCTCCACATCCTTACCAATACTTGTTACTATGTGTCTTCTCTGCTTCCCAATTTTATTGAGAAATAACTGACATACATCACTGTATAAGTTTACGATATACAACATGATGGCTTGATTTACATATATTATGGAAATGATTACCACATTAGGTGTAGCTAATATCAGTCATCTCATATAGATATGGTAAAAAGAAAAAAGTTTTTCCTTGTGATGAAAACTCTCAGGATCTACTTTTAACAACTTTTGTATTTATCATATGGCAGTGTTCACTACAGTCATCATGTTGTACATTTCATCCCTCGTACTTATTTAACATAACTGGAAGTTGTATCTTTTGACCACTTGCCTCCAATTTTTCCTACCCTCAGCCCCATCCTACCCCAAGCCTCTGGTAACCACAATTCTGATCTCTTTGTCCATGAGATCTGCCTTTTTGATTATTTCCATCCTATTGGGTGTGAAGTGATATCTCATTTTGGTTTTGATTTGCATTTCTCTGATGGATAATTATGTCGAGCTTCTCTCTATGTGCTTATTAGCTATTTGTACATCTCATTTGGAAAAATGTCTATTTGGATACTTTTCATTTTTTAATTGGGCTGTTTGTCCTTTTATTATTGAGTTATAGGGGTTCTTTATATACTCTGGATCAAAGTCATTTAACAAATATGTAATTTGTAAATATTTTCTCCCATTCTGTGGGGTATCTTTTCTATTTCCTGATGGTGTCCTTTGAAGCACAGAAGTTTTTCATTTTGATGATCTCCAATTTATCTTTTCGTTTGTTTGTTCTTTTATGGTTTTGGTGTGATATCTAAGAAACCATTGCCTAGTCCAAAGTCATAAGATTTATATCCTATGTGTTTTCCTAATATTCTTGTAGTTTTAGCTCTTATGTGCAGATCTTTGATCACTTTTGAGTTAATATTTTGTTAGCTATGTCAATATGTTATTATTGTTATGTGTGTAAGGCAAGGGTACAAATTCTTCTGTTTGCATGTGGGTATCTAGTTATTCCAGTACCATTTGTTGGAAATACTCTCCTTTTCTCCACTAAATGGTCTTGACACTCTTGTTGAAAACCAAAGCACTACAAATGTACAAGTTTATTTCCAGCCTCTCAGTTCTATTCCATTGATCTATAAGTCACTGCTCATGCCAATATCACACTGCCTTAACTACTGTAGCTTTGTAATGAGTTTTGAAATCAGGATATGTGAGACTTCAACTTTTGTTGTTCTCTTTCAAAATCGTTTTAGCTATTCTCAGTCTCTTCTGCTTCCATATAAATTTTAGGATAAGCTAACAACTTCTGCAAAGAAGCCAGCTCGAAGTTTGGTAGGATTACATTGAACATGTAGATCAATTTGGGAAATATTGCCATTTTAGCAATACTAAATAGCATTTAACTTAACAACATCAAAATGAAAATGGAACATATATTACTTTTTTAAATTTATTTTTTATTTTTCTTAAAACACTTTATTGAAGGTCAATGACTTTTCCCAAAGCACCAGCCAGTTTGGGACTGTGCCGGCTGTGACAGGGTCTGGTGCCGGTCGGCCGAGGCCCAGGGACCCAGGTCATGTTGAGAAAGCTACTGCCAGGCCGGGGCCACCTGGGATATGGTACTTACCCCAAAGAAGCTGCTGAGCAGCACGTTGTTGTGGACCACCAAGTCCACAAACTCTGGGGTGATGCACCTTCTACCTGCCGTAGTTCTGGGCCTCGTTGCGTGCCAGCCCCAAGACCTTGGCCATCAGGTACTGGGTGATGGCCTCTAGGAAGGTCGCCTCTGCCACAGGCGCTGGGCATAGTGGCCCTCCCACAGGAGGCACTACATATGGCTCACCGATAACAGCAGCTCGGCTTGGGTGTGTGGGAGCGGGTCCTCCTGTGGCCACCAAACGACTCTCGACGGCTCCTATCTCGGGGCATGTTGGGTGCTGGGTGTGTTTTCTCAAACCAGCGTAGCTCTGTGGTGTGGTGCGGTGCGGTCCGGTGCAGTGGGATGCGCTGCAGGGCGATGAGGTGCGGTGGCATGCAGTGCAGTGTGCCGCTTGGCCCCAACCTCTCAGGACAGTCGGCACTCACGCCGCTTCTCCGTATCCTAGCGACCACGGACAGGGCCCTCATAGGTCAAGGCGCACGCTTTGTGACGTACATCCGGTGAGGTCTCTGCTTTTGCGTTGGCCCCTGGCGGTCCTCGGCCTGCAAGGAAGAGGTGACAGCAGTAGCCTGTGCACCCTGCTCTCTGGCACCTTTCTCTGAGGGGACTCTCACTTCCCACTGGACAGGAGAAACGACAAATGGATACGATCAGTGGCACCAAGTATACACCCACAATGTTGGGCATCCATCACAGCTATCTAGTCCCGAGACATCGGCACCACCGCAAAAAGAAACCCCCGAACTCCTCAGGCACTCCCCCCACTGCTGTCTCTTCCCTGAGGCTGCTCCGAACCTGCTCCCTGTCCATGGAGGCTTGCCTATTCTGGGGACTTCCTACAAATGGCGTCACACCGGTAAATAGTCGGCCTGCTGTCTCTGGCCGCTTTCACTCAGCATAAAGTTTGCCTTGTGACTCGTGCACACCGTAGCATGAATCAGCTCTCCGTCCCTTCTCATGGCTGAATAACATTCTCTAGACCAGGGGTCAACCTCATGTTGTGTATCCGTTCATCGGCTGGTGATGTTTGGGTGATTCCCACCTTGTAGCCATCGTGAACAGCGCTGCGGTGATGATTCCTGTACAAAGTTCTATTCCAACACCAGTTTTCAATTCTTGTGGGTATACAGGTAGGGCTGGCATAGCGGGGTCATACGGTATTTCCATGTTCACCTGAATGAGGAGCCACCCAACCGATTCCTCACAGCACCAGAACAATTTGGCATTACTTGTAGCAGTGAATGCGGGTCCCAGTTTCTCCACATCCTCCCCCAAACTTGTTATTTTCCGCTTGCTTTGCCTTCTTTTGCCTTGCCTTGACTATAATAGCCCTCCCACAGGGTGTGAATCGCCATCTCATGGTGATTTTGGTTTGCATTGCCCTATCCACTAATGATTTTGAGCATCTTTTCATGTGCCTCTTGGCCATTTATAACTGCTTTGCAGAACACCTTTTCAAAATCTTTGTCCTCTGTTTCATTGGGTTGATTGCCTTTTTTTATTTTTTATTTTTTTCTGGTGTTGAGTTGTAAGAGTTCTTTATGCATTCTGGAAGATAGACCCTTATCAGATAGATACATGATTTGCAAAAGTTTGTCCCATCCTTTCGGCTGTCCTTTCACTTTCTAGGTAGAATCCTTGGTTGCACCAAAGTTTTTGATTTGTGAGGCATACAATTCATCATTTTTGTTTGTTTGTTTGCCTTTGGCAGCTGTTCTTTTGCTGTCATAGTCAAGTAACTTTGGCTTAATCCGAGGTCATGGGGAGTAAACCTACGTATTATTCCAAAAGTTTTATACATTCAGCCCTTACATTTACCTCTGTGATTCATTTTAGAGTTAATTTTTGTACATGGTGTGAGACTGGGGACCAAATTTCTTCTTTTGTCTGTGGATACCCAGTTGTGCCTGCACCATTTGTTGAAGAGGCCGTTCGCTCCTCCATTGAATGGCCTTGGCACCCTTATTGAGAATCAACTGTTGATAGACATATGGGCTTATTTCTGGCTCTAATTCTATAGCATTGACCTATATGTCTATCGTAATGCCAGTACCATGCTTTTTAGGATTGCAGTACTTCTACAGTAAGTTTTGAAATTGGGAAGTGTGGTGGATCCTCCCACTTTTTCTTCTTTTTCAAGATTCTTTTGGCCATCTGTGCCCCTTGCATTTCCATATGAGTTTTAGGATCAGTTTGTCCATTCTTACAGAGAAGCCAGGTTATATTCTAAGAGGCATGTCATTGAATCTGTGCATATTGCCCTGGGGATTATGGACTACTTAACGATATGAAATCTTCAATCCACTAACACGGGGTGCCTTTCTATTAATTTAGGTCCTCTTTAATTTCTTTCAGTTTTCAGAGTACAAGTCTTACACATCTCTTCTTAAATTTATTCCTCAGTATTTTGTTCTTTTTGATGATTCGGTAAAAGGAGTTATTGTCTTAACTTCAATTTTGGATTGTTCACTGCTAGTGCTCAGAAATACAACCGACTGGTGAAGGAACCACAGAGCAGTAGACTCATAGACACTGAGAACTAACTAATGGTTATCAAGGGGGAGGGGTTGGGGCAGGTGTTGGGGGGAAGGTGAGGGGGATAAAGAGGCACAATAATTTTCATTCTCAATATAAGTTGGTCATGGTCATGGTAGTAGAGCATGGAGAATGTAGTCAATATTTCTGTAACATCTTCTCTGAGTTGATAGATAGTAACTGCACTATGGCAGGGGATCTGGGTGGTGAGGATTTAATAATATGGGTAAATGTTGAACCAGTGTGTTGTATACTTGAAACCTTAGAAGATTGTATATCATGATACTTCAAGTAAAAAAAAAAAAAAGACATACAGCTGGTTGGTGCACACTTATCTGTGATCCTGCAGATTTGCTGAGCTCATCCACTGCATACTCAAACAGATTGTTGCGCTTTTTGGTGGATTCTTTAACTGTTTTAAATATACAAGAACGTGTCATCTACCCATAGAGTTTTACTTGTTCCTTCCCAATCTGGATGCCTTTTCTTTATTTTTCCTGCCTCATTGCCCCAACTAGGACTTTTTAGTACAATGCTGCATAGAAGTGGCACGAACAGATATCCTCGTCTTGTTCCTTATGTGAGGGTGAAAGCACCCACTCTTTTACTGTTAAGTATGATGTTATCCGTGGGTTTTTCATAGGGGCTCTCTATCAGGTTGAGGAAGTTCTCTTCTATTCCTATTTGATTAAATTTATTTTCATGAAATGGTGTTGGATTTTGTCAAATGCTTCCCTCCTATCCCCCATCTATGAAATGGTCCTGAGGTTCCCCCATCCCCCTACATTCTATTTATATGGTGTACTACATTAATTGATTTTCATATGTTCAACCAAGCTAACATTCATGGGCTAAATGCCACTTGGTTGTGGTCTATAATGAATGGTCAATAAACATTTTTTTGAAAGCATAGGAGTGAATCAGGCAAGCCGCTTGAGGATAATGTGCATTTGTGAAGGGATCTGTAGCATGATGAGAAGTCAAGGCCTTTGGGGTGACCTGCAATTAACTCATTGAGGCTGGAGAGCTGGGTGCCTGTGAGAGTCATAGTTGATGTGGCTGGAGAAGAGCAGGCAGGAGTGAAGACATAGAGGTTCTGTTCTTTTATGCTCAGGTTTTGGAAAAGCTTGTTGGCTATAGTGAACCCACTATGGCCGTTAAGCTCCGGACTGACATCTGATTTGTTTCTAGAAAGATCATCCTGGCAGCTGTGTGGAGAATAGAGCAGAAAGGATTGAAATTGGAGCTAGAGAGCTGCCGCAGTATACCAATCAAGGAATGACAGATATCTCAACCAATTATTGCATTGGTAGACAACACTGGAGGACACAAATTTTTTAATTTAGGTAATTAAATAATACATAATAGGTGTTCACTACATATTTCTGATACTGTTGAACCTAGCTGGAGACTTGATGATTTATTTTTTCATTCCTTCAACAAATATTTATCAAGGACCTACTGTAGCCTGGGACTGTGGTAGGCATTGAGGAAATACCAGTGAGCAATGTAGATCAGGTCCCTGTGTGTAATCTGGTGGAAGATACAGACAATGAACCTGACAATTACAACACTATGCTGTGATAAATTCTATGAGAGGGAAAGTTCAATGTGCTGTAGGAACACCTAGGAGTAGTAACTTACATGGACTTGTGGGGTTGAGGAAATATTCCTGCAGAAATTGGTGTCCAAGCCAAAACTTGAAGGATGAATAGAAGTTAGCCAAGCATAAAAGCAGGGTATTGGTGGGGGAAGGAAAGGGGAGGCTCTGGTATGAGTCCCCAAGGGCAGGGTGAGGGAATTATGGACTTCAGAGCCATTTGTGGAGATAATGGGCTGAAGGAGAAGGTCCAGGTATTGATAGGAAGATGAGTTCAGTTTGGAGTATGTGAGATTTGAGAGGTCTGTAAGCTACCCAGACAGAGATGAAGGATAAATGGCTTGGGATGTCAACAGCATGGTCATGGCTGGAGGCACAAATTTAGTAGTCATCAGGATAGTTCTTTAGGACAAGGATGTAGTGAGATCATGCAGGGAGAGCACACAGAGAGAACACAGAAGGGAATGAAGGGCAAGTTCTTGTAAGGGGTGGGTGAAAGAAGAAAATTCTGTGAGGAGATAGGAGGAATGTCTGCACAGAAAAAAGAGAGAGAGAGAGAGAGGAGAGAGAGAGAGAGAGGGAGGGAGGGAGGGGAGAGAATCAGACGAAAGAAGAAGAGAGTGAGGGGTCAGAAGGAAAACAGAAGGAGAACAGAGCAAGAAGTGACAAACTCAAGAACAGTTTTTAAGTTCCAAAATGATAAACAGAAGACATATTCATTGAGTTAGACAATGTGAGTGCTGCTAGGGGCCTTGGCAGGAGCAGTTTCAGTGGAGGGGCTGGAGGCAGCAGCCAGCCCAGACTTGTACTTTGGGCTCATGGGGAATTCTGAGATGTATTCTTCCATTATTTAGCAGTATGATAAATGTGCATATTAGAGGGCACAGGTGAGCACATCACTCAGCCAACGTTTTCTGCATGCCCAGTGGATTCTTACATGGGAAAATTCTTTCAATGGGATAAGGGTAGGTCTGGTGGCAACAAATTCTCCTAATTGTCCCTCATCTGAGAATGTCTTGATTTCCTCTGCATTTGTGAAGGATAATTTCACTTAGTAGACGATTCTGGTTCTTTTCTTTCACCACTGAAAAGTGTCGTGCCACTTCCTTCTGGTCTCCATGGTTTCTGATGAGAAATCCGCTGTCATTCTACTTGCTTTTCCTGTATAGGTAAGGTGTTGTTTTTCTCTTGTTGCTTTCAAGATTTTTTTCTAGGTCTTTAGTTTTCCAAAGTTTGACTGAGATGTATGTTAGTGTTCATTTCTTTAGGCTTATTCTCTTGTGGTAATCTCACCTTTTTAAATCTGTCTGTTTATGTCTTTTGCCACACTTGAAAAACTTTCAGACGTTATTTCTTTGAATGCCTTTTCAGCCCCACCCTCTTTTTCCTCTCCCCTAGTACTTCAGTGAGACAAATGTTGGCTCTTTCATTATATTTCCACAAGTCCCTGAGGCTCTGTTCATTTCTCCCCCAACTCATTTGGGTTCAGACCACATGTTCTGACCAGCCCTCTATGATTTGTGTTTTTAATGTCAGTTCTATTTTCAAAGACTTTGTAATGCTATGTGGTTCTGTGAAGCATGAGATAGCATGGCCTATCCCTTAGTTCAGTTTCCAAAGTCTTTGTTATGTTGCAAAGGATCACATCCATGAATATACAACTTAGGAGTCATCCAGAAGTTCACATGCAGCTTTATAGGTTTCTTTTTCTGAGCTCCTCCCTCTCTGAAATCTCTCCAGTACTTTTTGGTTCCCTCAATCTTTTAGTTAGAAAGCTGTGACTTCAGTTACCCTTGTCTGCCACACACTTACTGTGCCTTTGCCTTCTTCTGGTGTCACATAGCAGGAAGACCAAGGCAGGGGAGGTGGGTAGGGGGTTGAGTAGGTGGGGGAGTCATCTGTGTGTGCCTCCACCCTCTTGGGATGACAGCTCTTACAGTCACCAAAGAAGGTTACCTTCCTTTGGAGTTTAGGCACTTCAAGTCCCCCACAGCTGCCATTCTCACTGCGGCCTCTGTTACCACTGCTGCTTCTGTAGGATTCCTTGTGGATTGGAATGTGAAAGAATGGAGAAAAAAAGAAAGAAAAACTGGGGATTTCCTTCAGTCTCTCTGAGAGTTACTATTCCCTTTCCCTCTCCTCAAGTTAGAACTAGAGCTCTCTATGTCTACACCATTGCCCACTTCTAACTTTCATGCTACACTGAACTGAGGATATGGAAGGTGGAAAACTGGTAAAGTCACCACTGTTTCAGTGGTACTTCAGATTGCAGTGTTCTTCCCCAATCTTCCTGCTTCTCTTTGCTTGTCAGAGTCCTCAAATAGCTGCTCCATGCACCATGTCCACATTTTATGTCTACATCCAGTAGAACGTGCTTACTGCATCTTTCCCAGAACTAGAACCATTCTAGAGACGTCACCCTTTACTTTTACATTGAAATGGAAACAGTTTGTCCCCATGCAAGTTATTGCTTTTGTGTGTGTGTGCCTAGGTTCCTGAAGAATTCTTTCTTAAAGTACCACAACGCAACTTGAAGATATCTCAGTATTGATTGCCCTGTATCGATTTTTCCTTGTAGAGAGTGTGATCTTTTAAGGAGGGTGATTCAATTTTTCTTTATTTCTGGAAACTTTTGTCGTACTGCATCTGTAGATATTTTTCTATTACACTTATTAGGTTCCTTATTTTTAGAAAGTGTTTTGTTTTTGTTTTTGTTTCTGTTTTTGGTGGATGTTTACAAACTATTTGCAGAACTAATCCAGGTTGTCTTATGGTTCTTTTATGGAAATCCCAACTTCTTGGAGGTTTTTTCTCCAGTTTTCAACCAAACTCCTCCATAGGGAAGATTACAGAGAAGCCTCCTATATCCCTGACTTGTGGAGGAGAAGAGCAGCCACTGTTGAAATTAACCCAGACATGTCCCCCATATCCCTTTCTAAACAAGAAGCTTTACCTGTAGAGGGAACTTTATCAACATGTATGTCTTAAAAGCACTGGTAGATTTCCATTGTAGCTGGTGGAAGAACACAGACACACCAATAAAACTCTACTCAGGCCCAACTTCTTTATCTCTCCTATGTTATAAAAGCCTTAATCTGCAGGGAGAATTTTAATAGTGTAGCCTGGGAACACTGGAGGATGCCCGTGCAGCTGGGGAAAAGGAAGAGGGGAGTCTTTACCTATGGAGGAGAAGTAAGAAATATCTGTGAAAGCCATACTCCCAGGTACAGGTGCACAGCTCCTATGGAAGCCCGAGGCTTAATCAGAACCTTAGAGAATGCCCTCTCCACTACACCCAACAAGTACAATAACATATTCCAAGCAAAGGTAACAGTAGAATGTAGCTGAGACAACTGTAAGATACAAAAACTCTTTAGGAGCAGCACAAACAGAATACTCACAGCCAAGCAAGAAGACAAAAACAAAGCATGTCAGTGGAGAGATACGATATCTCTGATGCCCTTAGGAACAACAAACTTCATCTCTGGTAACAAGACCAGTAACAAATTATAAACATACAAACACAGCCCAACTCCTGACTAAATGAACACAAATCCCCACTCTAAATGCCTGACAGTATAAAAGGCATGCTCCTCTCAAAACATATAAAAACTAAGAATAGAAATACCATATGACCCAGAAAATCCACTTCTGGGAATTTACCCAAAGAAAAAAAATCACTAATTCAAAAAGATATATGCACCCCTACGTTTATTTCCACATTATTTACAATAGCCAAGATAGGGAAGCAACCCAAGTGCCCATCGATAAGATGAGTGGGTAGAGAAGATGTGGTACATATACACAATGGAATGTTACTCAACCATAAAAAAGAAGGAAACCCTGCCATTTGAAACAACATGAATGGACCTACAGGGTATCATGCTAAGTGATGTAAGTCAGATAAAGACGAATACCATATAATTTCAGTTATATGTGGAATCTAAAACAAAACAAACAAACAAAAAAGAAACAGACCCATAAATACCTACAACAGACTGTTGTTTACCATAGGGAGGGGAATGGGGAGTGAGGTGAAATAGGTGAAGGGGATAAAGGGGTACTAACTTCAAATTATAAAATGTTAGTCATAGGAATGGAAGTACAACATAGAGAATATAACCAACAATACTGTAATATCTTGCTATGGTAACAGGGGTAACTACACTTGCAGTGAAAGTATTTAGTAGTGTATATAATTATTGAGTCACTGTGTTGTACATCTGAAACCAATATAATATTCTATATCAACTGTATTCCAATTTTAAAAAAAGAAAAATTACCGAAGTATCAATTTTCCTACACATCTCGCTTCCAACAACAATTTACGAGGAATGTCAAAAAGCAGGAAAAATACATATGAAAAGACAAAAGAATAATAAAAACTAAATTCATATATAAGACGCGTTCATACTGCCACACTCCACAGCAGTGGTAACAGAGGCCGCAGGGTTGTTCATACTGTCATAACAAATTCCCCGCCTGGTTGACTTAAACAACAAAATTTAATTTTCTTACACTCTGGAGGCTAGAAATCCTAGATCAAGGTGTCATTGGGGTTGGTTTCTCCTGACAGCTCTTTTCTTGGCTTACAGATCGTCACTTTCTTTTTCCACATGGCCTTTTCTCTGTGCATGTACATCTCTGTTGTCATATTCTCTTCTTCTAAGGACATCAATCCCATTGTACTGGGGCCCTACCCTTCTCACTTCATTTAACCATAATTACCTCTTTAAAGTCCCTATCTCCAATTACCATCACATTGGGGGTAAGGGCTTCAACATAAGAATCTTGGGGGAGCACAGTTTGATTCATAACAAGACAGATGTTAGAACCATGAGACAAAATTTTAAACAACTACAGTTAATATATTAAGGCATCTAATGGAAAAGGCAGACAACATACAAGAAAAAATAGGTAATCTCAGCAAAGACATGGAAATTACAAGAAATAATCAAATAGACGTGCACAATTTTTTAAAGTAAAATGAATAGATCCATCAATGGGTTTATCGGAAGACTTTCCACAGCAGAAGACAAACTCAGTGGGCCTAAAGACAGTTCAATAGAAATTACTCAAACTGAAATGCAAAGAGAGAAAAAAGAGTGGAAAACAAAGCAGAGTATCCAAGAACTGCGGGATAATATCAAATTGTGCGGTATGTGTATAAACAAAATCACGAGAATAAATAAAGAGTCAGAAGAAATGTTTGAAGAACTAATGACCGAGATTTTCCAAGATTAGTGACAGAAACCAAACAACATATACAAAAGCTCAGATAACATCCACATCCAGGCATATCATATTCAGACTGCTGAAAACCAAAGTCAAAAAGAAAATATTGGAGGAACCAAAGGAAAAAACCTCAGTACCTACAAAGAATCAAAGAGAAGTATTATGTCATATTTCTCATCACAAACCATGAAAGAAAGGAGACAATGGAGTCACATCTTTAAAGCATCAAAAGATTCAACCCAAATTTATATACCAATTGAAAATATCCCCATAAAGTAAGGAAGAAATACTTTTTAGATAAACAAAAATGGAAAGAATTCCCAACATACCTACCCTGCAAGATGTATTAAAGGAAGTTCTTAAGACATAAGAAATACAGTAGAGGTTAAAGGCCTGGGTTTACAAAAGACACGGGGAGCTTTGCATATGGAATAAATGAATGTGAAATACAATTTATTTCTCTCATTTTTAAGGATGTTAAATGTTAACTGCTTAAAGCATTCATGATAACAATATATGGGATGTTTATAATATATGCAAAAATGAAATGTATGACAACAGTGACAGAAAGGATGGATATGGTCCTCACACTACACAAGAAGTGACATAGTATTACTGGAAGGCAAACTCAGGCTGTTAAAAAATGTATATTATGAGCTCTAAGACAACCACTGAAACAGTTTAAGAAAAGATGCATAAATAATGTCAGAGGAGGAGATAAAATGGAATCATATAAATTGCCCAGTTAAAAGCAAGGAAGTCAGAAGAGGGCCAATAACACAGCAGACATATAATGACTAGAACACAGCTAGAAAGATGGTAGATTTTAACTCAACTCTATTAACAATGACTTTTAATGTGAATAGACTAAACTCACCACTAGAAAGATTTTCAGATTGCATAAAAAAGTTAAGATCCAACTATGTGTTGTATTTAACAAACCCACTTAAAGTATAGACAGATAAAAAGTAAAGAGATGGATAAAGACATAGCATGCAAACACCAATCAAAAGAAACCTGGATGACCTATGTTAATTTCAGACAAAATAGACTTCAGAACAAGGAATATGATCAAGGATAAAAGGGACATTACTTAATGATAAAGGAATCAATTTTACGAGAAGAAACAAAAATCTTAAGTGTGCACCTAACAAACAGAGCCTCAAAATGCATAATGCAAAAACTGATAGAAATGAAAGGAGAAGTAAACAAATCCACAAATATAGTTGGAGACTTCAACATTTCTGCATAAGCAACTGATGGAAGAAGCAGGAAGAACATCAGTAAGGATATAGACAACCTGTACAGTATAATCAACTTGTATTAGTCAGGGTTCTGCAGAGAAATAGAACCAATAGGAGATTAGATAGATACATAAAGATTTATTATGAGGAACTGGCTCATGTTATGGAGGCTGAGAAGTCTCATGATCTGCTTTCTGCAAGCTAATTCACTCTAAGTCTGAAGGCCTGACAACCAGGCAAGCTGACAGTATAAATCCCAGTCCAAAGGCAGGAGAAGATGAGGCAGAAAAAAAGGAGCTAATTCCTCCCTCCTACAGCTTTTGTTCTATTCAGACCCTCAACAGACTGGACAATGGCCACCCACATTGGAGAAGGCAGTCTACTTTATTGAGTCCAGTGGTTCAAATGCAAGTCTCATTCCAGAGCCATTGGTGGCAGTTGGGTTCTCTGCTCCCTCTCCTGCAATGGGTTTCGGAGTCTCTTGACCTTTGCCAGGTCTTTCTACAGTGCATGTGCGGGAGGGGAAAGAGGGGGAAGGAGAGAGCAAGAGAGCGAGCAAGAGAGAGAGAGAGAGAGAGAGAGAGAGAGAGAGGAGAGAGAGGAGAGAGAGAGAGAGCATGCTCTCTCAAGTTCCCTGATAAGGACATTAATTTTATTGGACCAGAGTACCATTTTTATTACCTCATTTAACCTTAATTACTTGTTTAACAGTTGATTTGATAAAGGTGGTGGCAGTGAAAGAAAAACTTGATGGACAGCCCAATAAAATCTTTTTTTAAATTTTGGTATCGTTAATCTACAATTACATGAAGAACATTATGTTTACTAGGCTCCCCCTGTCACCAAGTCCCCCACACATACCCCTTCACAGTCACTGTACATCTGCATCGTAAGATGCTGTAAAATCACTACTTGTCTTCTCTGTGTTGCACTGCCCTCCCCGTGCCCCCCATGCACTATACATGCTAATCATAATGCCCTCTTTCTTTTTCCCCGCCCTTATCCTTAACTTCCCACCAATCCTCCCCAGTCCCTTTCCCGTTGGTAACTGTTAGTCTATTCTTGGGTTCTGTGCTTCTGCTGCTGTTTTGTTTCTTCAGTTTTCCTTTGTTCTTATACTCTACATATGAGTGAAATCATTTGGTACTTGTCTTTCTCTGCCTGGCTTATTTCACTGAGCATAATACCCTCTAGCTCCATCCATGTTGTTGCAAATGGTAGGATTGGTTTTCTTCTTAAGGCTGAATAATATTCCATTGTGTATATGTACCACATCTTCTTTATCCATTCATCTACTGATGGACACTTAGGTTGCTTCCATTTCTTGGCTATTGTGAATAGTGCTGCGATAAACATAGGGGTGCATCTGTCTTTTTCAAACTGGAGTCTGCATTCTTAGGGTAAATTCCTAGAAGTGGAATTCCTGGGTCAAATGGTATTTCTATTTTGAGCATTCTGAGGAAACTCCATACTGCTTTCCACAATGTTTGAACTGATTTATATTCCCACCACCAGTGTAGGAGGGTTCCCCTTTCTACAAAACCTCGCCAACATTTGTTGTTGTTGTCTTTTCAATGATGGCGATCCTTACTGCTGTGAGGTGATATCTCATTGTGGTTTTAATTTGCATTTCTCTGATGATTAGCGATGTGGAGCATCTTTTCATGTGCCTGTTAGCCATCTGGATTTCTTCTTTAGAGAACTGTCTATTCAGCTCCTCTGCCCATTTTTTAATTGGATTATTTGCTTTTTGTTTGTTGAGGTGTGTGAGCTCTATATATATTTTGGATGTCAACCCTTTATCGGATCTGTCATTTACGAATATATTCTCCCACACTGTAGGGTACCATTTTGTTCTATTGATGGTGTCTTTTGCTGTATAGAAGCTTTTCAGCTTGATATAGTCCCATTTGCTCATTTCTGCTTTTGTTTTCCTTGCCCGGGGAGACATGTTCATGAAGAAGTCGCTAATGTTTATGTCTAAGAGAATTTTGCGTATGTTTTTTTCAAAGAGTTTTATGGTTTCATGACTTACATTCAGGTCTTTGATCCATTTTGAATTTACTTTTGTGTATGGGGTTAGAGAGTGATGCAGTTTCATTCCCTTACATGTAGCTGTCGAGTTTTGCCAGCACCATCTGTTGAAGAGACTGTCATTTCCCCATTGTATGTCCATGGCCCCTTTATTGAATATTAATTGACCATATATGTTTGGGTTAATGTCTGGAGTCTCTAATCTGTTCCACTGCTCTGTTGTTCTGTTCTTGTGCCAGTACCAAATTGTCTTGATTACTATGGCTTTGTAGTAGAGCTTGATGTTGGGGAGTGAGATCCCTGCCACTTTATTCTTCTTTCTCAGGATTTCTTTGGCTATTCGGGGTCTTTGGTGTGTCCATATGAATTTTTGAACTATTTGTTCCAGTTAATTGAAGAATGTTGTTGCTAATTTGGTAGGGATTGCATCAAATCTGTATATTGCTTTGAGCAGGATGGCCATTTTGACTATATTAATTCTTCCTAGCTAAGAGCATGGGATGAGTTTCCATTTGCTAGTGTCCTCTTTAATTTCTCTTAAGAGTGTCTTATAGTTTTCAGGCTATAGGACTTTCACTTCTTTGGTTAGGTTTATTCCTAGGTATTTTATTCTTTTTGATGCAATTGTGAATGGAGTTGTTTTTCTGATTTCTCTTTCTATTGGTTCATTGTTAGTGTAAAGGAAAGCCACAGATTTCTGTGTGTTAATTTTGTATCCTACAACTTTGCTGTATTCTGATATCAGTTCTAGTAGTTTTGGAGTGGAGTTTTTAGGGTTTTTTATTTACAATATCATGTCATCTGAAAACAGTGACAGTTTAACTTCTTCTTTACCAATCTGCATTCCTTGTATTTCTTTTTTTGTCTAATTGCCGTGGCTGGGACCTCCAGTACTATGTTAAATAACAGTGGGGACAGTGGGCATCCCTTTCTTGTTCCCAATCTCAGAGGAAAAGCTTTCAGCTTCTCGCTGTTCAGTATGATGTTGGCTGTGGGTTTATCATATATGGCCTTTATTATGTTTAGGTAGTTGCCCTCTACACCCATTTTCCTGAGAGTTTTATCATGAATCGATGTTGAATTTTGTCGAATGATTTTTCAGCATCTATGGAGATGATCATGTGGTTTTTGTCTTTCTTTTTGTTGATGTGGTGGATAATGTTGATGGATTTTCAAATGTTGTACCTTCCTTGCATCTCTGGGATGAGTCCCACTTGGTCGTGGTATATGATCCTTTTGATATATTTTGAATTCGGTTTTCTAATATTTTATTGAGAAATTTTGCATTTACATTGATCAGGAATATTGGTCTGTAATTTTCTTTTTGATGGGGTCTTTGCCTGGTTTTGGTATTAGGGTGATCTTGGCTTCATAGAATGATTTTGGGAGTTTTCCTTCCTCTTCTATTTTTTGGAAAACTTTAAGGAGAATGGGTATTATATCTTCTCTGTATGTCTGATAAAATTCCGAGGTAAATCAATCTGGCCTGGGGTTTTTTTTCTTGGGTAGGTTTTTGATTACCACTTCAATTACTGTGCTGGTAATTGGTTTGTTTAGATTTTGTGTTTCTTCCTTGGTCAGTCTTGGAAGGTTGAATTTTTCTAAGAAGTTGTTCATTTCTTCTAGGTTTTCCAGCTTCTTAGCATATAGGTTTTCATAGTAGTCTCTAATAGTTCTTTTTATTTCTGTTGGGTCCATCATGATGTTTCCTTTCTCATTTCTGATTCTGCTGATGTGTGTTGATTCTCTCTTTCTCTTAATAAGTCTGGATAGAGGCTTATCTATTTTGTTTATTTTCTCAAAGAAGCAGCTCTTGGTTTCATTGATTTTTTCTATTGTTGTATTCTTCTCAATTTTATTTATTTCTTCCCTGATCTTAATTATATCCAACCTTCTGCTGACTTTAGGCCTCATTTTTTCTTCTTTTTCCAGTTTTGATAATTGTGATGTTACACTATTCATTTGGGTTTGTTCTTCCTTCTTTAAATATGCCTGGATTGCTATATACGTTCCTCTTAAGACTGCTATCGCTGCGTCCCACAGAATTTGGGGCTTCGTGTTGTTGTTGTCCTTTGTTTCCATGTACTGCTGGATCTCCATTTTAATTTAGTCATTGATCCATTGACTATTTAGAAGTGTGATGTTAAGCCTCCATGTGTTTGTGAGCCTTTTTGGTTTCTTTATACAATTTATTTCTTGTTTTATACCTTTGTGGTCTGAAAAGTTGGTTGGTATAATTTCAAACTTTTGGAATTTACTGAGGCTCTTTTTGTGTCCTAGTATGTGGTCTATTCTGGAGAATGTCCCATGTGCACTTGAGAAGAAGGTGTATCCTGTTGCTTTGGGGTGTAGAGTTCTATAGATGTCTATTAGGTCCATCTGTTCTAGTGTGTTGTTCAGTACCTCTGTGTCTTACTTATTTTCTGTCTTGTGGATCTGTCCTTTGGAGTGAATGGTGTGTTGAAGTCTCCTAAAATGAATACATTGCATTCTATTTCCTCCTGTAGTTCTGTTAGTATTTGTTTCACATATGCTGGTGCTTCTGTGTTGGGTGCATATATAGTTATATTGGTTATGTCCTCTTGTTGTACTGAGCACTTTATCATTATGTAATGTCCTTATTTATCTCTTGTTAATTTCCTTATTTTGAAGTCTATTTTGTCTGATACTAGTATGGCAGCACCTGCTTTTTTCTCCCTCATGTTTCATGAAATATCTTTTTCCATCCCTTGACTTTAGTCTGTGCATATCTTTGGGTTTGAGGTGAGTTTCTTGTAAGCAGCATATAGATGGGTCTTGTTTTTTTAATTCATTCAGTGACTCTATGTCTTTTGATTGGTGCATTCAGTCCATTTACATTTAGGGTGATTATTGATAGGTAAGTACTTGTTGCCATTTCAGGCTTTAGATTCATGGTTACCAAAGGTTCCAAGTTACTTTCCTTACTGAGAGTGTAACTTAACCCACTTAGTATGCTGTTACAAACACAATCTAAAGGTTCTTTTCTATTTCTCCTCCTTTTCCTTCCTCCTTCATTCTTTATATATTAGGTATCAAATTCTGTACTTTTTGTCTATCCCTTGATTTACTTTGGGGATAGTAATTTAATTTTGCGTTTGCCTTGCAATCAGCTGCTCCACCCACCCTACCATGGTTTTACTACCTCTGGTGACAGCTATCCATCCCTAGGAACACTTCCATCTATAGCAGTCCCTCCAAAATAAACTGCAGAGATGGTTTATGTGAGGTAATCTATCCAGCTTTTGCTTATCTGGAAATTGTTTAATCCCTCCTTCAAATTTAAATGATAATCTTGCCGGATAAAGTAATCTTGGCTCCAGGTCCTTCTGCTTCATTGCATTAAATACCTCATGCCACTCCCTTCTGGCCTGCAAGGTTCCTGCTGAGAAGTCTGATGTTAACCTGATGGGCTTTCCTTTGTGTGTGATCTTATTTCTGCTTCTGGCTGCTTTTAACAATCTGTCCTTATCCTTGATCTTTCCCATTTTAATTACTATGTGTCTTGGTTTTGTCTTCCTTGGGTCCCTTGTGTTGGGAGATCTGTGTATCTCCATGGCCTGGTAGACTATCTCTTTCCCCAGATTGGGGAAGTTTTCAGCAACTACCTCCTCAAAGACACTTTCTATCCCTTTCTCTCTCTCTTCTTTTTCTGGTATTCCTATAATGCAAATATTGTCCTGCTTGGATTCGTTACACAGTTCTCTCAATATTCTTTCATTTTTAGAGATCCTTTTTTCTCTCTGTGCCTCAGTTTCTTTGTATTCCTCTTCTCTGGTTTCTATTTCATTTATTGTCTCCTCCACCATATCCAACCTGCTTTTAATACCCTCCATCATGCTCTTCAAAGATTGGATCTCTGACCTGAATTCATTCCTGAGTTCTTGGATGTCTTTCCATACCTCCATTAGAATGTTGATGATTTTTATTTTGAACTCCATTTCAGGAAAAGTCACAAGGTCCATATCATTTAAATCTTTCTCTGGAGTTCTATTAGTAATTTTACTCTGGACAAGGTTCCTTTGACGTTTCATGTTTGTATATTATGCCCTCTAGTGTCCATAAGCTCTATTCTGGAGCTGCTCAGCCCCTGAAGCAGTGTCTGGTGTCGCAGGGGAGCGCTATTGGTACCTGGGTTGAGGAAAGAGCTGTTCCGCACCTCCTGGCTGCTGTGCTTGTCTCCACTGCCTGAACCAGTGGGCCGTTCCCACAGGTATGTTTTTGTGCCAGAGCAGCCGGATATGGATCCCTGCTTTCTACAAGCGGCCAGAATCCAAGTTTCCCCAGGAACTCTGCTTGTATTTACTTTCTAACCTGGTAGTCATGCGAGTCTCATGAAAGCACCATGAAATGTAGGTTTGTGCTCCCAGAGCAGATCTCCAGAGCTAGGTATTCAGCAGTCCCGAGCCTTCCACTCTCTCCCTGCTCTGTTTCTCTTCCTCCTGCCAGTGAGCTGGGGTTGGGGAAGGGCTCAGGTCCTGTGCAGCAACAGCTCTGGTACGTTACCCTGTTCGGTGAGGTGTGCTCTTTTCTCCAGGTGTGTGCAGTCTTATGCATCCTCTTTCCTGTTGCTCTCTCAGGATTAGTTGCGCCAATTAAATTTTCTAATTGTATCCAGTTTTGGGAGGAAGCCTCTGTCTCTCCTCTCATGCCGCCATCTTTAATCCAAGCTCCAAGTCGTGTTTTTTTACTTTGTTTTCATTATTGTCCAGTCCACTCAATAACCGTTCATTCAAAAGTTTCTTTTCAACTTTTGATGAATATTTTGTAAATGGTACTTAAGACTTTATTATGAAGAGTATTGGTAGGTCCTTAACTAATTAAACATTTGTAACTACCCCCATTTACAGATAATTTATTAGAAGGTAATATATTCTTTAAAAAAGTCATTTTGCCTGAACACAGTATAGCTAATCCAATACATGCAAAATACTGGACATGTGGATTCCTGTTGTTTTTTGATGACTACTGGAAAGCTGGCTGTACTTATAAGGTTTCATATTACTGATTCAGTGAGCATTAAGTAAATAAGAGTTGCTTCTATGACTTTCGATGAATCATGTGGAAATTAGTCATGGTGGAAGAAGGCAAACCATATGAAACATCATTTATTGAGTCTATTTGTGTTCAGTGATTCCCAGAATCATATCCCTAGCAAATCATTACATGCTGTTAATTACTCAAAGACTAAGTAAAATGAGTTTGTAGTCTTACTCTAGTGCCCAGTGGAACTTCGATTACATCAGAGAATTACATGATAGACCCTTTTTGACTGACTCATGATCAAGCTATGAGGTTAAAACAGAATGAATGGGAGAGATTTAACCCATCCTATGTACAGTGTTATTATAATAGTATCAAAACTATAAAAAAAGAATAAACTGAGTTAATTTACATACCAAAATCCTCAATTGGAAAATGTCATCAATTGTGAAATTTTCAGTCCCTAAATTCACTTAGAGTGTAACTTTTCACTCCTGCCTTAGAGATTTTAATAATTACCTAATTTTATGCTATTTATAATATTTATGGCCAAAATAATGAGAGTAGACAGATGATTAAAAAATTTTAGAAAAAGTGTCTTTAAGCAGGAAGGAAGCTATTAATAATTATGTTTGAACATGACACTGAAAATAATCAGTATTCTCTACTTTTTTCCCCCAAAAATGTGAAACATGCCTATTGAAATATTTACTTATACCTAATATTTAAAACCAAGGAGCTACATTTGGATTACTACATAATTGAGAGTAATGTCTCATTGATTGTAAACAATATCTTGATGATTTAGGAAAATCCAACAAAAATTACTGAAAAATACAGAAACAAAGCTTGACATGGACATTTATTATTTTCACTAGTTTATATGTAATTTATGCCTTCATTCATTCATATGCATATGTGTACATTCATTCATCAAGCATTTATTAATAACTTTATTTTAATTAATTATTGTATCCATTGGAAATTGAAAAAAATAACAAGATATTCATGTTCTAGTAAAGAAAATTAAAATTACTATAAATTGTAGTACCTTTATTAGGTACTACAGCAGAGGAATAGGCAAAAAATATTGTGGGAACATAAAGAAAGGTTAACTGAATTCTGATTAGGTAGATCTAAGGAAAATTTCACACAGTAGTTGCCATTTGATGTACCTTAAAAGTAAGATTCTCCAAGTAGAGAGTGAAGTACAGTGTAGGAAGAATAAATAACATTTGAAAAGGAAGACAATCATAAAATTTCAAGATATAAATGGGGAAAAGTAAGTTGTCATTTTTCAATATGGTTTACATATCCTTTGTCCATGAGGATAAGAGAGGTGAAATATTGCCTATTTGTTAAATAAATAAAACAAGTAATTATGTATTTGCAAAATAGTTTAGGCTCTGAAATGAATCCTTAAAAATATATGCCCAAGATTTCCTATCTGGAAGGGTGATTTGAGATAGTTCATAAAAAGCTCCATCAAAATAATGGTAGAAATACAGAAAAAATTTTGAAAGTACTATATACTAGTGCTATGTATTCTGAGGTGACAGACTGTACACAGAGTGCATTCTCTCTTTCTCCCTAAGATTTATTCTACTAGAAAGCTTGGGCTGACATTACAAAAATACCATAGATTAGTTGGCTTAAACAACAGAAATTTATTTCCTCACTGATCTAGAGGCTGGGAGGACCAAGATCAAAGGTGCTGGCAAATTCAGTTTCTGCTGAGGTCTGTCTTCCTGGCTTGCATTAGGTTGCATTGCTGTAACTTCACATGATACATACACAGAAAGGGAGCAAACTCTCTGCTGTCTCCTCTTACAAAGACACCAATCCATTGGGTTAAGGCTCCACTATAATCTAACCCTAATTACTTCCTCAAAGTCCTATCTCCAAATGCCATTATTTTTGGGGTTAGAGTCTCAACATATGGATTATGAGGCACAGGTGTTCAGTCTATAACAACTGGTGACCTGGGATATTGTATTTGTATTAGTGTCACAAATCATCAGCAAATGTATAGACATGTTTATACATATATTTTTCTTTTGAGTGCCCAGAACTTTTGTCATATTCTCCAAAGGACAAATGACTCAAATATATAGAAAGCACTGTGACATAGGAATTTGACTTGTACCCTGTGAAGAAATAACCCTAATGTAATAGAGACTAATGAACACCTGGAATTATCATGTTTCATTCTCTCATGTTCCAACTAGCTAGTTTCTTCTGATCCTTCAATCTCAGCGTAAATGTCATCTTCAGATGGAACTTTTCTAATCATTGAAAATAATATATATTTTCTCAATTCTTGTTCTTTATTTTAGTACCTTGTTTGTTTGCTTCACAGTACATAATCCACACCTTGAAGTTCTTGTATTTACTTTTGACATATTTTGTTTTAGCACTGTTTTTGAAAGCACTGGCTGCCTTCTTCATTCTTATAACACCAGTGTCTATACCTACTAGTTACCATACAGATTCTTTTAAAGTAACTGATGTGTTTATGGGAAGATGGTAGAGTAGAGAGAGCCTGAATCTACTTTCTAACACCTATACAATGAATCTGCACCTTCACACAGAGCATTTTATCCTGAAAAAGAATGAAGACTGAAGTGAACACTTTCTATACAACAAGGGACAGGAATATCAAATAAAACCCAACATGATATGACAGACGGAGACACCGTAACTGTGGGAGCCTCATCCCCAGCACAGCTACCAGCAGAAGGAAGTAGGAGGGATATCACTGACAGGGACAGGTATAGGGGTTAGGATAAAAGCCTTGCAGGCATCTATGAGATGAAGATAAAAAACCTTGCAGTTTAAAGTTTAACTAGGCTATAAGTGAAAGAATTTAAGTTTCAGAACTAAACATCTACCACTTGGCATAAGAAAACTATTGCAGGCAATCTGGGATCATAGGTGCTGGCCAGTGTCATTGTTTGTGCTCTTTCCACACATATAAGTGCAAATGAGAACAGGATCTGGGCAGGATACAAAAATACTGTCTTGTTACCTGCTGTTATCCACTGGATCAGCCCTCATTTGCAGGACTTGAAAGTTCTCTGGCTCACCGGGAGGTGGGCTAGTGCCACTGAGGCACACACCCAAGAGCACAATTGGGAACTTGTGTTGGGGGCCCGACCCTAGGTCATGAGTGGTGCCTGGTGGGTACTGATTGGGAAATTCCCTGGAGCAGCTCAGAGTGCACAGGGGCCATGGGGAATGCACATGTGCACTGTGCCTGATTCTGGCCACCAATGGGTTCTGCAGGTATTCCCAGGAAAAGCCAAGATTGTTTAGCCAAGGGGACTGTGAATGGAGCCTCACTCCACACTGCCAGCAGGACCCGGCAGGCACCCAATGCAGGAATTCACCAGAGTGGTCCCAAGCTGCTAAGAGAATGCACAGGCATATGGGTGAGGAGCACAGGGGATTCAGCTGCATCATTCCAAGAGTTAGCTGGAGTTCACCTCCAACCTACTGCTGGCTCACCACCATCTCCCCCAACCACTGTACAATCAACAGATGTCCACCCAGGAGCCCCACCAAAGAGCCTTCAAAGCCATACTGCTGACTTTGCCCTGGGAGACCCAGCACCAGGAAAACCCCATCTCACACTTATTAAGCCTCGAGCTTGCCAAAACCATGTAGGCACACACAGTCTACACAAGGAACTCTTCTACACAAGACAAATCTGTCAAGACTGAAGAATGAGCAAATTCAACTAATTCATAGAGCCAAGCACAGAAAGTCATACAAAATGAAAAGAGAGGAATACATTCCAAATGACAGAACAGGAAAAACAGCTAGAAAAAAACACTAAATGAAACAGAGTTAAGCAATCTACATGATAAAGAGTTTAAAGCAATGATTATAAAGATGTTCACTGTACTTAAGAAAACAATAGCAGAATTCAAGGTGTAACTTCAACAAAGAAATGCAAGTCTAAAAAAGTGGGGAAAAAGAAAGGGGGCATTACGATTAGCATGTATAGTGTGTGTGGGGGGCACGGAGAGGGCTGTGCAACACAGAGAAGACAAGTAGTGACTTTACAGCATCTTACTACGCTGATGGATAGTGACTGTGAAGGGGTATGTGGGGGGGACGTGGTGAAGGGGGAAGCCTAGTAAACATAATGTTCTTCATGTAATTGTAGGTTAATGATACCAAAAAAAAAGAATAAATCAGAGATGAAGACTTCAAATAATGAAATAAAAAATAAACTGGATGGAATGAACAGGAGACTACAGGATGCAGAGAAATGGATTCATGACTTGGAAGACCAGGAAATGGAAAGCATTTAATATGAATATCAGAAGGAATAAAGAATTAAATGAAAATAAGGTAAGAGAGCTCTGGGACAACATCAACTGTACTAATATCCACATTATTGAACTCTCAGAAGAAGAGAGAGATAAATGAGTAGAAAATGTATTTGAAGAGATAATAGTTGAAAACTTCAGTAACCTGGGGAGCGAAACAGTCTACCAGGACCAGGAATCACAGAGAGCTCCAAATAAGATGAACCCATGGAGGTCCACACCAAGACACATTAGAAACCAAAATTTCAAGGATCAAAGAAAGAATCTTAAAAGCAATAAGATAAAAGCATTGATTTATGTATATGGGAAGCCCCATAAGGTTATCACCTGATTTTTTTCTGCAGAAACTCTACAGGCCAGGAGGGAATGACATAATATGTTCAAAGTGTTGAACAGAAAAAAACTTTCAATCAAGAATACTGTACCCAGCAAAGTTATCATTCAGAATTGAAAGAAAGATAAATAGCTTCACAGATAAATGTAAGTTAAAGGAGTTCACCACTACTAAACCAGCCTTACAAGAAATGTTAAAGGGACTTCTTTAAAAGGAAAAGAAAAGTCCCTAAATAGAATCAAGAAATTTAAGACAGGGAAAACTTCAACTGGTAAAGCAAACATACAGCAGAGGTATTAGATCAATTACTTAAAAGCAAGTATGAAGGTCAATAAGACAAAAGTAGCAAAAGCAGCTACATCTTCAAATTAGTTAAGGGATTTACTCAATAAAAAGTTGTAGACAAAGTTACTATATACATAAAATGAGGAATAGAGAGGGTAAGAAATGTCATACTGTTAGAATACATTCAAACTTAGGTGATCATCAGCTTATCATAGATTGTTATATTCATAGGATGTTATATGAAAATCCCATGGTAACCACAAGCCAAAACCTTATAACAGATACACAAAAAAGAAAGAAGAGGACCCAACTATAACACTGAAGAAAGTCATAAGGCACAAGAGAAGAGAGCAAGAGAAGAAGAAAAGATCAAAAAGGAACTACAGAAAGAGCCAGTAAACATTTAACAAACTGACAATAAGTGAATACATATCAGTAATTAAATGTAAATGCCCTAACTGCCCCAATCAAGACATAGGGTGACTGAATGGATAAAAAACATGACCCGTCTATTTGCTGCCTACAGGAGACTCACATTAGACCTAAAGACACACAGAGACTTGAAACTGAAGGACTTGAAACTGAAGGGATGTAAAAAGATATACTATACAAATAGGGATTTAAAAAACCCTCAAGCTACAATAGTTATATCAAACTAAATAGACTTCAAAACAAAGAAAGTACTAAGAGACAAAGAAAGACAGTTACATAATAAAGGGATCAGTTCAACAAGAGGAAATAATGATATTAAACATCTATGTATCCAACATAGGAGCACATAATATATAAGCCAAATAATAACAGACTTAAAGGAGACATTTGAAGCAACATCATAATAATAGGAGAATTTAACACCCCACTTACATCAAGGGATAGATCATCCAGACAGAAAATGAATAAGGAAACAGAGGTGTTGAAGGACACATTGGATCAGATGGGCTTAACAGAGATATACAGATCATTCTACTCCAAAGCAAAATAATGCACATTTTTTTCAAGTGCTCATGGAACTTCATATGTTCTCCAAAATACATATATATCAGGACACAGAACAAGTCTCAACAAATTTAAGAAGATTGAAATTGTGTTTTCTCACACTACAATGGTATGAAACCTGAAATCATTTACAAGGAAAAACTTGAAAAAAACACAAACACATAGAAGCTAAGCAACTTTTCCAAATGACCAACAGATTAAGGAACAGATCAAAGAAGAAATCACATAATACATGGAGACAAAAGAAAACAGAAACACAATGGTTCAAAATATGTGGGATGCAGCAAAAGTGCTTTTAAGAGGGAAGTGCATAGCAATACAGGCCTATCTCGAGAAACAAGAACAATCTTAAATAAACAATCTAATGTACAACAAAAAGAACTAGAGAAAGAACAACAAACAAAGCCCAAAATTAGTAAAAGAAGGGACATAATAAAGATCAGAGAAGAAACAAATACAACAAAGACTAAGAAAACAATGGAAAAAGCCAATGAAACCAAAAGCTGCTCCTTTGAGAAGATAAACAATATAGATAAACCCTTAGCCAGAATTGTTAATAAAAACATAGGGCACAAATAAAATAAATGAAAACAAAGTTACAACCAAAAGCACAGAAATTCAAAAAATTATGAGAAGTCTATGAAATATTATATATAAATAAATTATAGGACGTCGTCCAGTGAACACCCCATTAAGATTCCACTTAATTAGGTTCTGATTCAAGATGGCAGCATGAGAGGTGAGACAGAGAACTCCTCCCAAAACCATATATATTATGAAAATATAGTTAATACAACTAATCCTAAAAGAGCAATAGGAAAAAGGCTGCACCAGACTGTATGCACCTGGAGAACAGAGCAGACCTCACAGAACAGGATAACATACCAAAGCTGTGACCCAGTGGGGCCCAAGCCCTTCCCCCACCCCAACTTACCAGTGGGAGGAAGAGAAACAGAACGGGAAGGGAGTGGAGGCCTGGGACTACTGAACCCCTAGCCCTGGAGATCTGCTCTGGGAGAATGAACCTACATTGCATGGTGCTCTGGTGATCAGTGGGGTTGGAAAGCTAAGATAGGGAGAACACTTGGAGAGACTGAGATTCCAGCCAGTTGTGGAAAACAAGGATTCACATCTGGCTGCTCTGGGACAAAGGAAAGGCGGGTCATCTTGAGAGACTTCCTAGCAGTGAGAGGGCATCTTAAGGGGTGGGGTTTGCATAGAGCTTGCTGCGTGGGAGAAGGGATAGGTGGACAAGGTTGTCTGGGCATGCTTTGCCCAGCAGGTTGAGAACATTCAGGAGCTTCAGGCGCTCCATCCCCCTGGCTGGCTACTCAGCTCCGAGCCCCCCACTGTGATACACAGCATGCTGTACCTTCCTCCTGGCCTTCCAGCACCAGCTCGCAAACTGGCAGGCCCTGCCTTGGTGTCAGGCCAGCCAGAGGGAGGCCCCTCCAATGGCAACTACAGACGCAAAGCACAGAGGTTTACACCTGTGTGCTGGCCCACTGGTACTGACAGTGGAGACAGGCAATGTAACTGGGAAGCAGGAAACAGGTCTCACCACCTCCCAGGCACCACCACTACTCCCCTGAAACCTCTGACATCACTCCAGGGTCAGAGCAGCTCCAGAGACTAGAGCTTCTGGGCACTAGAGGGCGACACATACAAATACGAAACATCAAAGGTAACTGGTTCAAACAAAAATCTCGCAAACATCAGAAAAAGAGCCAAATTTAACTGAACTCACCAATCTTCCTGAAAGAGAGTTCAAAATAAAAATCATAAACATGTTCCTGGAGGTACAGAAAAATATTCAAGAACACAGGGACGAATTTAGGACAGAGATTCAATCATTAAGAAATCCCATATCTGAAATGAAACATACAAAAGGGATCTAAAAGCAGATTAGGTGTAGTAGAAGACACAGAAAATGAAATAGAAATTAGAGAAAAGGAATGTAAAGAAGCTCAGGCACAAGGAGAATAAAGGACCTCTAAGAATGAGACAATATTGAGAGAACTGTGTGACCAATCCAAAAGGAACAGTATTTGCATTATAGGGGTACCAGAAGAAGAAGAAGAGAGAAAAAGGGACTGAAAGTGTCTTTGAGGAGGTAATTGCTTAAAACTTCCCAAGTCTGTGGAAGGAGATTGTCTATCAGGCCATGGAGGTGCACAGATCTCCCAACACAAGGGACCCAAGGAAGACAACACCAAGACATATAATAATTAAAATGGCAAAGATCAAGGATAAGGACAGACTTTTTAAATCAGCTAAAGAGAGAAAAAAGATCACATACAAAGGAAAACCCATCAGGCTATCATCAGAATTCACAACAGAAACGTTACAGGCCAGAAGGGAGTGGCATGATATATTTAATGCAATGAAACAGAAGGACCTCGAGCAAATAATATTCTACCTGTCAAGGTTTTCATTTAAATTTAAAGGGGGGATTAAACACTTTCCAGATAAGCAAAAGCTGAGAGAATTTACCACCCACCACCAACATCTACAAGTGCATTTTGGAGGGACTGCTATAGATGGAAGTATTATTAAGGCTAAATAGCTGTCATGAGGGGAAATAAAACCACAGCAAAGTAAAACAATTAATCATTAAGCAGATGCAAAATCAAATCAACTACCCCCAAGGGATAGACAGAATACAGAATATGGTACCTAATATATAAAGAATAGAGGAGGGAGAAAAAGGAAGGAAAAAAATAACCTTCAGGTTGTGTTTGTAATAACATACTAAGTGAGTTAAATTAGACTGTTAGATAGTAAGGGAATTACCCTTGAATCTTTGGTAACCATGAATCTAAAGCCTGCAATGGCAATAAGTACATACCTATCAATAATCACCCTAAATGTATATGGTCTGAATGTACCAATCAAAAGACATAGAGTCACTGAATGGATAAAAAACCAAGACCCATCTATATGTTGCCTACAAGAGACTCACTTCTACACAGATTGAAAGGAAAGGGATGGAAAAAGATATTTCAGGCAACTAATAGGGAGATAAAAGCAGGAATTTCAGCACTTCTATCAGAGAAAATAAACTCCAACACAAAGAAAGTAACAAGAGACAAAGAAGGACATTACATAATGATAACGGGGTCAGTCCAGAGAAGGATATAGCTATTATAAATATCTATTCACCCAAGACAGGATCACCTACATATGTGAAACAAATACTAACAGAATTAAAGGGGAAAATAGAATTAAATGCATTCATTGTAGGAGACCTACACACCACTTACTCCAAAGGACATAACAACCACACAGAAAATAAGTAAAGAGACGTAGGCACTGAACAACTTATTACAACAGATAGACCTAATGGACCTCTACAGAACACTTCATCCAAAAGCAACAGGACACACATTCTTCTCAAGTGCACATGGAACATTTTCAAGAATAGATCATATACTAGGCCACAGAAAGGGTCTCAGTAAATTAAAAAAGATTGAAATTGTACCAACCAGCTTCTCAAATCACAAAGGTATGAAATTAGAAATAAATTACACAAAGAAAATGTAAAAGCCCACAAACACTTGGAGGCTTAATAACATGCTCTTAAATAATCAATGGGTCAATGACCAAGTAAGAACAGAGATCAAGCAATATACAGAGACAAATGACAACAGTATTTCAACTCCACAGAATCTGTGGGAAGGAGCAAAGTCCATGCTCATAGGGAAGTATATTGCAATACAGGCCTACCTCAGAAAAGAAGAACAATCACAAATGAACAGTCTAAACTGACAATTAGTGAAACTATAAAAAGAAGAACAAATGAGGCTGAAAGTCAGTAGAAGGAGGGACATAATAAAGATTAGAGCAGAAATAAATAAAATCAAGAAGAATAAAACAATAGAAAGAATTCATGAAAGCAGGATCTGGTTCTTCAAGAAAGTAAACAAAATAGATAAACCCCTAGCCAGACTTATCAAGAAAAAAAAGAGAGTTTACACACATAAAAAGAATCAGAAATGAGAAAGGAAAAACCACTATGGACACCACAGAAATGCAAAGAATTATGACAGAATACTGTGAAAAATTATATGCTAACAAACTTGATAACCTAGAAGAAATGGAAAAATTTTGAAAAAAATACATCTTTCCAAGGCTGATCCAGGAAGAAACAGAAAATCTGAATAGACCAATTACCACAAGAAAACTGAACTGGTAATAAAAAACTACCTGAGAACATAACACCTGTCCCAGATGACTTCACTGCTGAGTTTTATCAGACATTTAGTGAAGACCTAATACCCATCCTCTGTAAAGTTTTACAGAGTAGAAGAGAAGGGAATACTCCCAAACTCATTCTACAAGGCCAGCATCACTCTAACAACAAAACCAGGCAAAGACACCACAAAAAACGAAAATTACAGACCAATGTCCCTAATGAACATAGATGTAAAAATAATCAACAAAATATTAGCAAACCGAATTCAAAAATGCAGAAAAATATCATCCATCATGAACAAGTAGGATTTATTTTAGGGATGTGAGGATGGTACAACATTTGAAAATCCATCAACATCATCCACTACATCAACAAAGGAAGGACAAAAACCACATGATCATCTCCATAGATGCTGAAAAAGCATTTGAAAAAATTCAACATCCATTCATGATAAAAACTTTTGACAAAATGGGTATAGAGGAGAACTAATTCAACATAAGAAAGGCCATATATGAAAAACCCACAGCCAACATTATACTTAACAGTGAGAAGCTGAAAGATTTTTCTTGGAGATCAGAAACAAGACATGGATGCCCACTCTCCCCACTGTTATTCAACATATTACTGGAGGTCCTAGCCACAGCAATCAGACAGCACAATGAAATAAAAGACATCCAGATAGGCAAGTAAGAAGTTAAAATGTCCCTGTTTGCAGGTGACATGATATTGTACATAAAAAAGCCTAAAGAATCCACTCAAAAACTAACAAATCTAATACCTGAATTCAGCAAAGTTGCAGGATACAAAATTAATACAGAGAAATCTTTTGCATTCCTATACACTAATGATGAACTAGAAGAAAGAGAAATCAGGAAAACAATTCCATTCACAATTACATCAAAAAGAATAAAATATCTAGGAATAAACCTAACCAAGTAAGTGAAAGACTTATACCCTGAAAACTACAAGACACTCATAAGAGAAATAGAAATAAATGGAAACACATCCCATGCTCATTGATAGGAAGAATTAGTATTGTCAAATTGGCCATCCAGCTTAAAGCAATCAATGATTCAATGCAATCCCTATCAAAATGCCAACAGCTTTCTTCAATGAACCAGAGCAAATAGATCTAAAATTCATAAGGAACCACAAAGACCCTGAATAGCCAAAGCAATACTGAGAAGGAAGAATAAAGTGGGGGCAATTATGCTCCCAGACTTCCAGCTCTCCTACAAAGCCACAGTAATCAAGACAATTTGGTATTGGTGCAAGAACAGATCCACAGACCAGTGGAACAGAATAGAGAGTCCAGATATAAACCCAAGCATGTATGGTCAATTAATATACAATAAAGGAGCCATGGATATACAATGTGGAAATGACAGCCTCTTCAACAGCTGGTGTTGGCAAAACTGGACAGCTACATGTAAAAGAATGAAACTGGATTACTGTCTAACTCCATACACAAAAGTAAACTTGAAATGGATCAAAGACCTGAATGTAAGTCATGAAACCATAAAACTCTTAGAAGAAAACATAGATAAAACTCTCTTGAATATAAACATGAGCAACTTCTTCATGATCATATCCCTCCAGGTAAGCAAAACAAAAGCAAAAATGAGCAAGTTGGACTATACCAAACTAAAAAGCTTCTGTAGAGCAAAGGACACCATCAGTAGAACAAAAAGGCATCCTACAGTATGGGAGAATATATTCATAAATGACATAAACAATAAAGGGTTGACATCCAAAATATATAAAGAGCTCATGCACCTCAACAAAAGAAAAAGCAAATAACCAAATTAAAAATTGGCAGAGGATCTGAACAGACAGATGGCCAAAAGGCACATGAAAAGATGCTCTACATCACTGATCATCAGGGAAATGCCAATTAAAATCAAAGTGAGATATTACCTCACACCAGTTAGGATGGCCAACACAGAAAGACTAGGAACAACAAATGCTGGGGAGGATGTGGAGAATGGGAAGCCTCCTACACTGCTGGTGGGAATGTAAGCTAGTTCAACCATTGTGGAAAGCAATATGGAGGTTCATCAAAAAACTTAAAAGAGAAAAAGTATTTTACCCAAGAATTGCACTCCCAGGAATTTTCCCTAAGAGTGCAGGATCCAAGTTTCTTAAAGATATATGCACCCCTATGTTTATTGCAGCACTATTTGCAATAGTCAAGAAATGGAAGCAACCTAAGTGTCCATATACACAATGGGATATTATTCAGCCATAAGAAGAAAACAAATCCTACCATTTACAACAACATGGATGGAGCTAGAATTATGCTCAGTGAAGTAAGCCAGGCAGAGAAAGACAAGTACCAAATTATTTCATTCATCTGTTGAGCATAAGAACCAAGCAAAAACTGAAGGAACAAAACAGTAGCAGACTCACAGAACCCAAGAATGGACTAAAAGTTACCAAAAGGAAAGGGACTGGGGAGGGTGGGTGGGGAGGGAAGAAGAAGTGGTGTAAGGTTCAATATGATTAGTATACATAATGTAGGGGGGCACAGGGAAGGTAGTATGGCACAGAGAAGACAAGTAGTGTCTCTAAGCATCTTACTATGCTGAAGCTCAGTGACTGTAATGGGGTATGTGGTGGGGACTTGATAATGGGGGGAATCTAGTAACCACAATGTTGCTCTTGTGATTGTGTATTAAATATACCAAAAAAAATTGTACAACCTAGAACAAATGGATAAATTCCTTTATACATTCACTCTTCCAAATTTGACACAGGAAGAAACAGAATACCTGAACAGACTAATTACTAGTAACAAAACTGAATTGGTGAAAATAAAATCCAATAAAACAATTATCCAGGACCAGATAAGATGGCATCACAGGTACATTCTACCAAACATTTAAAGATTAGCCAATATCTACTCTTCTTAAAGTGACCAAAAAAACAGAAGAGGAGATAATGCTTCCAGATTCATTTTACAAGGCCAGTATCATGCTCCTATCCAAATCAAAGTCAATACAAAAATAAATCTACAGACAATATCCCTGATAAACGAAGATGCAAAAATCCTTAACAAAATATTAGCAAACCAAATTCAGAAGTAAATCCACAGGATCATTCATCATGAGCAAATGGGATTTATTTTAGGGATGCAGGTATGATACAATACTAGTAAATCAATCAGTGTAATGCACCACATTAACAAAAAAGGATAAAAACCATGTGATCATCTCAATAGATGCTGAAAAAGCATTTTACAAAATTCAACATCCGCTCATGATAAGAGCCCTCAAAAGTGGGTAAAATGGAACATACCTCAACATAATAAAGGCCATATAGGACAAACCCACATCCAACATTATACTCAACAGTGAAAAGCTAAAAGCTTTCTCTCTAAGATCTGGAACAGGACAAGGATATCTACTCTTTCTAATTTTATTCAACACAGTACATGAAGTCTTAGTCATAGCAATGAGACAAGAAAACAAGATAAAGGACATCCAAATTGGTACGCAAGAAATCAAACTGTCATTATTTGCAGATGACATGATACTATATATATAAAACCCTAAAAACCACACCAAAAATGTATTGGAACCAATAATCGGATTCAGCAAAGTAGCAGAATATGAAATAAATATATAGAAATCTGTTGCATCCCTACGTACTAACAATGACCTAGCAGAAATAGAAATAAGGAAAACATTTCCATCTACAATTCCATAAAAAGAATAAAATACTTAGGAATAAACCTAATCAAGGAAGTGAAATACCTGTACTCTTGAAAACTTTGACACTACTGAAAGACATTGAATAAGAAGCAAATAAATGGAAGTCTATCCCATGCTCGTGGATAGGAAGAATTAAAGTTGTCAAATGGTTATCCTGCCCCAGGCAATTCAGTGAACTCCCTATCAATATGCCAATGACATTTTCCATGAAGTGGAGTAAAGAATCTTAAAATTTATATGGGACCACAATGACCCTAAATAGCCAACCAATCTTGAGAAAGAAGAACAAAGCTGAGGGTATCATGCTCCTGGATTTCAAGCTATTCCACAAAACTGCAGTGATTAAAATGTTATGGTAGTGGTACAAGAAGAGACCCATAAATCAATGGAACAGAATAGAGAGCCCTGAAATAAATCCATGCATACATGGTCAATTAACATATGCTAAAGGAGTCATGAGTATACAATGGGGGAAAGACAATCTCTTCAGTAAACAGTGTTGGAAAAAGTTGACACCTGCGTGTAAGAGAACAAAACTAGGTCACTGTCTTACACCATATGCAAGAGTAAACTCTAAATGGATGAAAGACCTAAATTTAAGACATGAAACCATAAAGCTCTCAGAAGAAAACAGGGAAGAATCTCATGAACTTCAGTATGAGAAATATCTTTCTGGATATGGTTTCCCAGGCAAGGGAAACAAAAGCAATAATAAATAAGTGGGACTATGTCAAACTAAAAATCTTCTACACAGCAAAGGAAACCCTCAACAGAACAAAAAGTCAACCTACCATATAGGATAATATATTTGTAAATGATCTATCTGATAAGATGCTAATATCTAAAATATAGAGAGAACTCATATAACTCAATACCAAAAAAAAAAATCACACATACACACACAAATAATCCAGTTGAAAAATGGGCAGAAGACCTAAAGAGATATTTTTCCAAAGACTTACAGATGGCCAATAGACACATAAAAATATGCTGAACATCATGAATCATTAGGGAAATGCAAATCAAAACCACAATGAGATATCCCCTCACACCAATCAGAATGGCCACTATCCAAAAGACAAATAGCAAGTGCTAGCAAGGATGTGGAGAAAAGGGAACCCTCCTACACTGTTGATGGGAATTTAAATTGGTCCAGACACTTTGGAAAGCAGTATTGAGGTTCCTCAAAAATCTGAAAATAGAAATAGCACAAGACCTGGCAATTCCCCTTCTAGAAATTTACCTGAGGAAAACAAAATCACTAATTAGAAAATATATGTGCACACCTATGCTTATTGCAGCATTATTTACAATAGCCAAGATATGAAAGCAACCTAAGAGCCCATTGATAGATAAATGGATGAAGATGTATTCCACATAGTGGAATATTACTCAGCCATAAAAAAGAAAGAGATCATGCCATTTTCAACAACATGAATGGCCCAACTGGTATCATGCTAAGTCAAATAACCTAGGCAGAAAAAGACAAATATCATATGATTTCACATGCATGTGGAATCTTAGAAACAAAACAAACAAAAAAACAAGAACTAGAGCCACAAATATAGACAAAAGACTATTGGTTACCATAGGAAAGAGGGTGGAGGAAGGGTAAAATAAGTGAGGGGGATAAGGAGGTACAAACTGAAAATTATAAAATAAATTAGACATAGAAGTACAACATAGAGAATATAACCAATATAACATTCAAGCTAATTTCCACATATCTATCTCTTCAGATAGTTACAACATTTTTTGTGTGGTGACCAGCATATCTCTATTTAACCCTCCCTCTAGTCTCTAGTAACCACCATTCTAATCTTTGCTTCTACAATTTTGACTATTTTAGATTGCACATATAAGTGAGATCATGAAGTAACTTGTCTTTCTGCATCTGTCTTATTTCATTTAGAATAATGCCCTTCAGGTTTATCCATGTTGTCACAAAAGGCAGGATTTCCTTCCTTTTTAAGAATGAATAATATTCCGTTATAGAAATACACCACATTTTCTTATCTATTCATACATTGATAGATATTTAAGCTATTTCCATATCTTGGTTATTGTGAAGAATGTTGAAATGAATATGAGAGTGCTGATATCTTCTCGAGATACTGATTTCATTTCTTCTGAAATGGAATTGCTGGGTCATATGATAGTACTATTTTTATTTTTTTGAGGAACCTCCATACTGTTTTCCATAATGGCAGTACCAGTTTACATTCCTACCAAGTATACAAGTGTTCTCTTTTCTCCACATCTTCAGCAACACTTGTTTTCTTTCATCTTTCTGATTATTGCCACTTTAAATGGTGCTATGAGGTAATATCTCATGTTGGTTTTGATTTGCATTTGATTAGAGAAGTTAAGCACCTTTTCATATACCTGTTGGCCATTTGTATGTCTTTTGAGAAATGTCTGTTCAGATTCTTTGCCTATGTTTTAATCATCTTATTTGTGTTTTTGATATTGAGTGGTTTGGGTTCCTTATGTATTTAACATATTGACCCCTTATCAGATATATGATTTGCATATAGCTTCTTTCATTTTGTATGTTGTCTTTTCACTCTGTAGATCATTTCCTTTCTTGATTTTTAGTTTGAGAAAATCTCATCTATCTTCTATTTTGTTGTCTATGCTTTTAGGGTCATATCCAAAAAATCATTACCAAGAAGCAAGGTCAGGCAGTTCCTTGCTATAGTTTCTTTTTCTTTGTCAGGTAGGGCAGTTTCAGGTCTTACCTTTAAGTTTTTAATCATTTGCTCTTAAAACATAATTTTTCTAGGTGTAGTATTCTTTGTTGGTAGCTTTTTTCATTTCAGTACTCTAAATATATCATCATATTCTCTCATGGCCAACAAGGTTTCTACTGAGATACTGCTTATGGTCTTTTGGTGGTGGCAGTGGTGGAGGTGTGTTTCCTTATATCTGTCAAGTTTTCTCTTGCTGCTTTCAAAATTCTGTCTTTGTCCTTGACTTTGGCATATGGTTGTAATGTGTCTTGATTCAGCCTTCTTTCCGTTTATCATGTTTGGTGACTTTTGACCTTCATAAATCTGGATGTCCACATCTATCCCAAGATTAGGGAATTTTTCAGATATTAGTTCTTTAAATAAACTTTCTGCTCCTCTCTGTACTTCTTCTAAGACTCCTGTAATGTGTATGTTACTTCTCTTGATAATATTTTTTTCTTTCTTCTCCTCTGAACTAACAAGTTCAAATGACTTTTCTTCAAGTTCACAGGTATTTTCCTCCACTTGATTGGTTAGATATTGAAGTTCTTTATTGAATTTTTCATTTCATTGTACTCTAAAACTCCAGTATTTTTTTGGTTACTTTTTTATGATTTCTACCTCTGTTGAACTTCTCATTTTGTTTGTATATTGTTTTCCTTATTTTTTGAGTTGTCTATTTGTATTCTCTTGTAGCTTGCTGAGCTTCTTTAAAACTTTAAAATTCTTTTTCAGACAATTTGTGAATCTCCATTCGTTAGGGTCAGTTACTGGAAAATTAATTTGTTTCTTCTGTGGTGTGAAGTTTTCTTAATTTTTTTGTATGTGTTTCTTGTCGTTTTGCCTGGATGTCTCCACATTTAAGGGAGCAGTTACCTCTTCCAGATTTTACAGGATGGCTTTGGAAGGGAAACACCTGCACTTAAACAGGTGGGTGTGAGAGTAACAACTGGGCTGGTTTCTGGCAGCTGCAGCAGGGTTCTGCAGTGGGAAAGGCTGCTGGGGTCTTGCTCCTCTCCTTTTCCCTGTGAAGAGAGTTCATGGCTGAGAGGCATGTGAGCACATATGTGGTAGGAGCAGTGGGATCTGGGGCACATGTGCATTCACAACAGTGGTGGCACTGGTATGTGAGGTGGGGAGGGGAAGACTAAGTGGTTGTATAGTTGGGGCCTGGGCATGAGCATGGTTTTAAGAGCGGTTGTCATTTCTGGACCCAGAAGGGTAGGGCACAGTGCAGCTCCAGCACTGGGGGCAATGTGCTGCAGCTCTGTCAGGGTTATTTTTTTATAGGGAAGAGTAAATAAGGTGTGAGGTAGTAGAACAAGCAGCTGGCTTATTCAGACAGTTCTTCAGGTAGTTTTTTCCCCAGATCAACCTATTCTTGGGAGGAACTGTTGAGGAGGATCTGGCTTTTTCATATTTTGATGCTGGCTTGGGATGAGTGTGGGTCAAAGTTCATGTGCCTCAAGGGAAGAGAGAAGCCTAATTAAAGTTTGGTAAAGTTAGTAGATATTTTAGACAAGTTGGTTGGTGAGGGCAAATAGTTCAGCTAATCATTTATGAGAAAAAGAATAGGAATTTGGAGAATCTGTTTCTGGCCTTGTCATGGATAACCAAGGAATTCATCTGCTACTCTCACCTAAGTCATATAGGGAAGGTTCAGTCTTTGTGATAAACCATTTTCCAGAGCACAAGATGTTGGGGGATTTCTTTCTTCTAGTAGTATAGGATTCTGGTAAACTTTAACATTATTATTTTTCAGGCTGTCACTGGTAATATTAAAAAAGGTCTCAATTCAGTGATAGATTTCCTGTCAAAGGAAGAGAGTAATTTATCCCTATAATGTTCTTGATTAGTCTCACTGAATGCCAAATTAACAAATATACTGTTTATTGTTTCCCTTGACTATTCCTTCTTTAAAATAGTCAATGAATATTCTAGATGTTCTCCCTGTAGAAGAGGTGGATTCTTTCATTGTGACCATTTACAGATCGTTTAAGGAAATTTTCAATATATGATTAAAAATGTTATTTTGCTATAAACAGCCAATCCCTATGAAAGAACACAAGATCATGGACTTAAAAATAGCAAGTAGTCTTGGGGTTCATTACTCATGGTAGGAGACTTGGAGAAATTGAAGGTCTGGAGTAACAATCATTTTTTCAATTCCTACCAGGGTTTGGAATTTTGAAGACATGCATAGAATGAAATAACTATCATAAAGCAGTTGTTTACTCTCTGTATGATCATCCTCTAAGTTGAGCATAATCTTCTGCTGAAAAACAAACAAATAGTCTCTATCATGATTCTAATCTACTGCTTGCTCTAGTAATACAGACTCTACCATATCCTCAGTGTAGACTATGAAGAATATATATGTAGCAAGGTTTGTGTTGTGTAACTTTGCTTTGGCAGTAAACCCTCATGTTGTAAACTTGCTTAGTTTAAAAGATACAGGCCTAAGTCTGAGCCTAAATTATCATTTTTTATTGAAATGTAGCTGACATATAATATTACTTTCAGGTGCATAAAATAGGGAATCAACATTCATATAAATTTTGAAATGCTGACCAGGATAAATCTAGGTGTCGTTTGTCACCAAACAAAGTTATTACAATATTTTTTACTATATTCCTATGCTGTACTTTCTATCTCCATGAATTATTAATTTTACACCTGGAAGTTTGTACCTCTTTATACTCTCCACCTATTTTGCCCATTCCTCCATTCCTCTCCACCGTGGCAATCACCAGTCTGTTCTCTGGGTTTATGAGACTGTTTCAGGGATATTGTTTGTTTGCTCATTTGTCTTTTTTTTTTAGATTCCACATATAAGTGAAAATGTATGGTATTTGTCTTTCTGTCTGACTTATTTCACTTAGTGTAATATGCTCTAGGTCCATGTATATTGTCACAAATAGCAAGATTTATTTCTCCTTTATGGCTTACAAATATTCATTTGTGTATATATACCACATCTTCTTTATCCATTAATCTATTGATGGGTATTTAGGTTGTTTCCTTATCTTGGCCATTGTAAATAATACTTCAGTGAACATAGGGGTGCATATAACTTTTCAATTAATGTTTTCATTTTCTTTGGGTAAGTACCCAGAAGTGGAATTACTGAATAATATGGTAGTTCTCTTTTTAATTTTTTGAGGAGCCTCCATATTCTTTTCCACAGTGGCTTCACCAGTTTACATTCCTACCAGCAGTGCACAGGAGTTTCCCTTTTCTACACATCCTAGCAAACACTTGTTATTTCTTGTCTTTTTGATACTAGCCATTTTGACAGGTGTGAGATGATATCGCATTGCAGTTTTGATTTACATTTCCCTAATTATTCATGGCATTGAGCATCTTTTCATGGGTCTGTTGGCCATTTATATGTCTTCTTTGGAAAAATGTCTATTCAGTTCCTCTGCTCATTTTTAATTGGATTATGTGTATTTTTGGTGCTGAGTTGTATATGTTCTTTATATATTTTGGATATGAACTCCATATCAAATACAACATTTCTGAATATATATTCTCCTATTCAGTAGGTTCCCTTATTTTGTTCATGATTTTCTTTGCTATGCAGAAGCTGTTTAGTTTGATAAAGTCTCACTTGTTTATTTTTGCTTTTGTTTTCCTTGAATGGGGAGACATATCCTGAAAAGAAAAATTCCCAAGGCCTGTGTCCAAGAGTTTACTGCCTAAGTTATCTTTTTGAAGTTTTATGATATCAGATCTTACATTAGGTCTTTAATCATTTCAATTTTATTTGTGTATGGTGTAAAAAGGTGTTCTAGCTTCATTCTTTTGCATGTAGCTGTCCAGTTTTCCCAACACCTTTTATTGAAGAGACTGTCTTTTGCTTATTGTTTATTTTTCCCTTCTTTGCCACATATTAATTGACGTTATAATTGTGGGTATATTTTTGGACTTTCTGTTCTGTTCCATTGATTTATGTGTCTGTTTTTGTGCCATTACCATACTGTTTTGATTATTGTAGGTTTATTGTATAGCTTGAAGTCTGGGAGCGTGACACCACCAGTTTTGTTCTTTCTCAAGATGGCTTTGGCTATTCAGGGTCTTTTATGGTTCCATACATATTTTAGGATTATTTGTCCTAGTTCTGTAAAAAATACCAATGATATAGTGATAGGGATTGCATTGAATCTCTAGATTACTTTGGGTGGAATGCCCATTTTAACATTATTAATTCTTTCAATCCCTGAGCATAGTATCTTTCCATTTATTTAACATCTTCAATTTATATCATCAATGTCCTGCAGTTTTCACAGTACAGAACTTTCACCTCCTTGGTTAAATTTATTCCTAGGTATTTTTTCTTTTTGTTGCAGTTGTAAATGGAGTGTTTTTCTGATTTTTCTTTCTACTACTTTGTTATTAGTATGTAGAAACACAACATATTTATGTATATTGATCATACTGCAGCTTTACTGAACTCATTTATTAGTTTCTAATAGTTTTTTAGAATCTTTAGGGTTTTTTATATATAGTATCATGTCATCTGTAAATAGTAAAAATTTTACTTCTTTACCAACTTGGATGTCTTTTATTTCTTTTCCTTGTCTGATGTTGTGACTATGACTTTCATTACAATGTTGAATAAAAGTGGGGATGGTGGACATCCTTGACATTTTCCTCATCTTAAAGGAAATTCTTTCAGCTTTTCACCATTGAGTAAGATGCTAGCTGTGGATTGTAATGTATGCCCTTTATTATGTTGAGATATGTTCCTTCTATACACATTTTTTGTCATGAATGGATATTGAATTTTTTCAAATGCCTTTTCAGCATTTTTTGAGATGATTATATGGCTTTTATCATTCCTTTTGTTAATGTGCTGTATCACATTGATTTGCATTCATTGAAAGATCTTTGCATTCTTGTAATAAATCACACTTGGTCATGATGAATGATTATTTTAATGTAGTTTTGAATTTAGTTTTCTAATATTTTGTTGAGGATTTTTTCATCTATATTCATAGGGGATATTGGTCTATAAATTTCTTTTTTTGTAGTGTCTTTGTCTGGCTTTGTTATCATGGTAATGCTGGCCTCATAGGATGAATTTGGAAGTATTGCTTCCTCTTACATTTTTTTAAATAGTTTTGAATAGTTCTTTAAATGTTTGGTAGAATTCACCGTGAAGCCATGGGGTCCTGGAATTTTGTTTGTTGTAAGTTTTTCAATCACTGGTTCTATTTCATTACTAGTAATCAATCTGTTCAAATTTTCTTTCTTCCTGGTTTAGTATTGGGATTTCAAATTTCTAAGAATGTATCTATTTCTTCTAGTTTGTCCAATTTGTTGGCATATAATTTTTCATAGTAATTACATATAATCCTTTGTATATTTGTGGTGTTGATTATAACTTTTCTTTCATTTCTGATTTTATTTTAGTCTGCTCTCATTTTTTCCTCATGAGTCTAGCTAAAGTTTTACCAATTTTGCTTTTCTTTAGAAGAACCAGCTTATAGTGTCAATGATCTTCCTATTGTTTTTTAGTCTCTATTTCACTTTAATTCTATGCTGATTTTTATTACTTCCTTCCTACTACTAACTTTGGGTGTTCTTATATTTCTAGTTCCTTTAGGTGTAACATTAGATTATTTGAGATTTTTCTTTGGGCCTCAGTTACTATAAACTTCCCTCTTAGACCTGCTTTTGCTGCATCCCAAAGATTTTGAACTATTGTGTTTCTATTTTCATTTATCTCCATGTATTTTTTACTTCATCTTTTATTTCCTCATTAACCATTGGTTGTTTAATATCATTGTTTAGCCTCCACATGTTTGTGTTTTTTCCAGTTTTTTTCTTGTAATTAATTTCTAGTTTCATACCATTGTGGTCAGAAACGATGCTTGGTATAATTTCAATCTTAAATTTATTGAGACTTGTTTTGTGGCCTAATATGTGATCTGTTTTGAAGATTGCTCCATGTCTCCTTGAAAAAAGTGTATATTTGGAATGAATTTTCTATATATATTAAGTTCATCTAGTGTAATATGTCATTCAAAGCCACTGTTTCTGTATTTCTTTTCTGTCTAGATGATCTATCCATTGATGTAAATGGGACATAAAAGTTCCCTACTATTACAGTATTGCTGTCAATTTTGTCCATTATGTTGGTTAATATTTTCTTTATATGTTTTGTTGCACCTCTGTTGGGTACATAGATTTTTATAATTGTTATATCCTCTTAATGGACTGATGCCTTTATCATTATGTAATGCCCTTCTTTGTCTCTTGTTACAGTTTTTGTTTTGAAGTCTATTTTATCTTGTATAACGATTGCTACTCCTGCTTTTTCCTTGCTTCAGTTTGCATGGATTATCTTTTGCTATGCTGTCACTTTAGTCTATATGTGTCTTTGGGTTGGAAGTGGTCTTTTGTAGGCTGCATATATCTAGGTCTTGTTTTTTTTAATCTATTCATTAGCCTGTGTCTTTTACTTGGAGGATTTAGTCTACCAGTAATTTAAAGTAATTACTGGTAGGTATGTACTTTTTGCCATTTTGTTCATTATTTTCTGGGTGTTTCCATAGTTCTTCTATGTATTTTCATCTTTTTATTTTCCCTTGTGATTTGATGACTTTCCTTTGTGTTATGCTTGGATTTCTTTCTCTTTATTTTTTGTATATGTATTATGTTTTTGATTCTGTGGTTACTATGAAGTTGATATATGGCATCCTAAGTATATAGCTGTCTGTCAGGTTGATGGTTACTTAAGTTTGAACACATTCCAAAAGTACTACTTTTTTATTATTCCCCTTCCACATTATATATATATATATATGTGTGTGTGTGTGTGTGTGTGTGTGTGTGTGTGTGTGTGTGTGTCCTTTAACTTTTGTTTGTCCAGAAAACTCTTTTATGTCTTTCAACTCTGGCTGATAATCTTGATGGATAAAGTATTCTTGGTTGTAAGTTCTTTCTTTTCAGCACTTTGAATACACCATGTAATTATCTTCTGGCCTGCAAAGTTTCTGCTGAAAATTTAGCTAATAGGCTTATGCAATTTCCCTTGTACATAACTGTGTGCATTCTTCATGCTGTTTTTAAGATTCTCTCTTTACATTTTGTTTTTGCCATTTTATTATCATGCGTCTTGATGTGGACATCCTTGGCTTCATCTTCTTTAGGGCTCTCTGTGATTCCTGGAAATGAATGTCTGTTTTCTTTCCTAGTTTAGGTTTTAGCTATTATTTCTTCAATAAGTTTTCTGCTCTTTTCTCTCCCTCTTCTCCTTCTGAAACCACTACAATGCAAATATTATTTTGCTTGAAGTTGTCATTGAGATCCCTTAACCTATGTTCATTTCTTTCTATTCTTTTTCCTTTTTGCTTTTCAGTGTGGCTGCTTTCCAGTACCCTGTCTTTCAGATTTCTGATCCATTCTGTGTATCCTATAATATAATGTAGATTCCCTGTAGTGTATTTTTCATTTCAGTTATTGTATTCTTCAACTCTGAATAGCTATTTTTTTTTAATTTTATATATCTTTGCTGAACTTCTCACTTATTTCATCCACTCTTCTTTCCAGTCCATTTAGTATCTTTATGACCATTATTTTAAACTCTTTACCAGGTAGATTACTTATATACCCTTTGTTTAGCAATTATTGGCATTTCATTGCTCTTTCATTTGGAACATATTCTTCTACCTCCTAATTTTGTTTGTCTCTCCATATTTTTTTCTGTGTATTAAGTAGGTTGGCTATGTCTCTTGGTCTTGAAAGCAGTGGCCTAATGTAGTAGGCATCCTGTGGTACCCAGTAGTGCATACCCCTTGGTCACCAGAGCCAAGTGCTCCAGGGATGTCTACTGTGTGGGCTGCATGCACTCTTCTCTTGTGTCTAGGCCATGACTGTTGTGAGCACACAAGTGGTCATTGCTGGCCTTCCAACCAGCTGTCAGCAATGACTGACTATTGTAGGTGCACTGGTTTGCAAAGCTTGCTCCTGGTACAACTGGCTGAAAGGCTCAGCTACAGCCAGTGAGCGTGTGCTGGTGGGCAGAGACTGTCCTCAACCTGGCTGTCAGCAATGGCCAGCCATGACTACTGTGGGCACACTGGTGGGAAGGGATTACTCCCAGTGTGGCTACTTGACAGGACTGGCTGCATCAACTGTGGGTGTATTGCTGAGTGACACTAGCTCCACCCTTCCCTGGGACAGGAGCCCCTCTGGAGGGACATTAGTCCCTCTGGTGCTGCCCACTGGGAATAGTGGGACAGTAGTCTCTCTAGGGCTATGCTGGTCCTTATTGAGGCTGCCCACTGTATGTAGTGGGATGAGAGAGAGTCATTTTGGAGGGGCTCCTGCTGGGGCAGACAGGTTGGGTGGGGAAGTCTGCAGGAAATACCAGAATTGGGCAAGTGGTGGTGGTACATTCATTAGTGTCAGAACAGGCTCCTGCAAGTGTCCAACCAGAGGGCAAGAAAAATGGTGCTGATAATAGTTCCTCCCCTGGATAAAGCCCCTGTAGATTCCTGCCACTCCAGCATGTATCCCAAAGTTAGTCAATAAGTCACCTTCACATATAACTCCAGTGTTTTTAAAACTTCTGCTCTATGCTGAGTCTCAAAACAATCAACACATCACTCCAGCTCTCCAAGAGTGTAATTTTGTCTCCCACAACTCTCTGGCTCTCCTGAGTCAATCCCTAATGGTTTTCAAAACTCCCTGAGTTGAGCCCTACTAATTTTCAAAGACAGATGATATGGCAGCTCATCTTCCTGGTGCAAGTCCTGAGGGTTTGGGGTGCCTGGTGTGAGATTTGATCCCCTCATTTCTCCATGCCTTGCTCCTTCCTACTTGTGGGTTGTGGTATGGGGTGGGGAGGGAAGGGTTTATCTTCCAACTGTGCCTTTGCCTCTTTTACCCTTTTAAATATGGCCTTCTGTATGTCAATATCTGTGGAAGATCTGTTATTGGAGATCTTCAGAGTGAGTTTTATTACACGTAGTTGCTACCTCAGTGTGTACATGGGAGGAGGTGATCACAAGAGTCTCCTAGTCCATCTTCCCATAATTCAAAATAGGAAATCCTAAAGCATAATATCAGGCAGTGTTTTGCTATATGTTGAATGCTTTTACTTATCCCATTTTCTCATAAAAAATTTAGGGAGAATTCTGGTAAATGAGCCCCAAATAATTACTATTTCTTTAGTCTATTAGTGGCCAAGTACATTTGGAAAAGCAGGTTATTTAGTAGGGAAACCTTTTGAAGGAAATAAAAGTATTGTCAACTGCTTAAAAAAATTTGGATACCTTATATCATTTATGCTATCTTTGTCCATAGTTTCATTCAAGTATTACATAATTGCCAATTATTCCTTAATTATATCTTATTACATCCATAGAATAAAATGTATTTATTTGATTATGAAAACAATTGCTTAAGTGGAACAATGACAGAGAGTGTTACTATCAGAGTTAAAAATATAATTGTTTTATTTACTTTAAACACTAAAACTTACTGCCTCTCATCTAGTTTGTGATTTTATCCTTTTGCAGAACAAAAAAATGCCATTGGTCTTTGCTTTAAATCTTTGTGAACCAACATCTTTTAAAACCACAAAATTTATGTTGGGTCATGTAAAATCTGATTTGGTTAGTAAGAGAGCTATAATGAAATTAAACCCACTGTAGTTTACTTTAATCCAGATACCATTTTGTCACATTTTCTACCTTTATTGTGTATATTCTCTAGTAGTCTATTACAGAAAGTTTTCAGCACAAGGATGTTGAATAACATTTTAGTAACTGTAGTATTGTGTTTCTAACTTTATAAGCTAAAATTACTCAGAAATTTTATACTTTTTTAAAAGCTTATGTCTATAATGTTATCTAATGATAACATTTTATTTACTTAACTGAGGTCTGATACCTGGTTTAGTCATAAATAAGTAATTTTGAGTGATCTAAGTTGCAAACACTACCCGTAAAATTCTTCCTTAGTCTTCTTTTTGTTAAATGAATTGCCTATAAAGATTTGGGTCTTGTGGTTAGCACAGGATGAAGCAGTAACTTGCATTTCTTTCTGATCCATAATATGCATTTGAGAAAGTTTTTTTTAATAAAGTATAAAACCACCATGAAATCTCCTCTGTTTTCACATGTGGATTATTTTATTACAACCAGAATATAATTAATTTTAAAAACAGTAAAAGAAGACTACACATATCATCTTAATATCTGTTAGTGCTCTTGTAATTATTATTAAAAATATTTGGCCTCTCATCACATTTGTGTTGATATCAAGACCCCCTTCTGTGGGTAACTGAAGCCACATATATATGTGTATATATATTTTCAAGATGTATAGGACCAGTGCAAGTCTTTATAAGCCTACAGATTGCTTCCCTGGTTATATATTAAGCTATACACAGTCCTATCTATGGTATCAATTGCATTTTTACAAACATTACCAACTATCTCAATATCCTGAGGTGTCAAGAGACCATGAAGGACAGCTTCCAAAAATGTAGATAGAAAATTAGAATGATTGCATTAACTCCATTACAAAATTAGATGTTTAATTTACACATACTTTGTGCTCTTTTAATCCCCTGTTCTTTCCTGCTTGCTCTCTTCTTTGATCATTACATATGTAGGTTTAATTTAAAATAAATAATAAACAAATAAATAATTATTTAAGATAATAAGGTAGACATTCATACCTTATCCATACAACTCTTGGCTATTTTCCTTTTGACAAGTACAAATTATTAATTCCATAGATTAGCCATCAACAGTTTAAGCTTTATCACAACTCAGGGAAATAAGAAGCCAATAATGCTATTTTTACCAATGAGACTTTTGAGGCCCAAAGACTTGATTATATGTCTGTGGTAACAGCTGGCTGGTGGCAATGTAGAAACAAAACCTCTTAATCATTCCACATCTAGCCCATTCTTTGATGCTAACTTCCTTGTTTTGTTATGTAATGTTAAGAAGTATGACTCAAACTTTAGAATACTTACTCTGCCATTTAAACCTCCCCTGTTTTTGTTTTTCCTGAATAAAGATCAGGAAACTTGATAATAAAAGGACTAAATACAATAAAGGTGATATTAAATGTAATATCTAGATCAGGTATTTAAGACAGCAAATATATAGAAAGTGAATAGATCAGGAAGTGCATAAATGCATAAAAATTTTAAATGTCAAAATCAAGAAAACCTTAATGTTAAAGTTTTAAAAAGCATTAGAAGAAATATCGTCTATTTCTTGTTTTCTGAAATAGCTTCTTCTGACTTCAGTGTATACATATTTATTTAAAATAAAAAGTAGTAAGATGATTGAGATATGATTAGCAACTGTTCTCTTACCAATATATTTGATTCTCACACTCATGAAATGTGCTATTAAAAACTTAGAATATATAAGATTGTTGTGTCTCAGTGTCTTAAAATGTACAAATATTATCATTTTAGATAACTGGAAACACAACATTGGATGTATTTCTTTTTGGCAGATTCAGTAGTGGATGATCAATAATAGGAATCTGGCAGCATGAACAATCTAAAGCCTTGAGTTTCTAGAAATCTTCCAAGTGAATGATCCTTTACTAATAAGAAGTAGCCCACAGTCCCAGATACAATAATTATTGCATTTATGTACCTGGACAGATATAATATGGTATTTAGCCTAAATTCAGAAAGTGTTTTTTTTTCTTTAAAAAAATATGCAAATGCCCCCATTGACCCATTTACTGGTGTGTGGGAAGCCCATGAGGTTGGCAAAGCATTGCAGAGATTTGCGTAAAAGACATATGTGACCACTGGGAGCCATTGGAGGATTAGTTTAGCATGGATTTTATGAGCAATTTATTCAAGACCTTATTCTCATTCACACAAGACTGCTCAACAGGACACCTTTGATTCTCTGGAATCAAAAGGTGAGTAGCATGTGAATGGCATTTAGTGCTTAGGCAGTCTATTCCCTCAAAAAATCCCCTATATCCTAGTATTTGATTAATATGGGAGACAACCATAAAAAGCACATCCACAGACAGTGATGTTTTTAAGGACTGGAAGAAACTGGGTCATTCCTGATCTAATTTAACTCACTCATTTTACAAATTATTTTTCTTCACGTTTAAGTTTTTGATAAAGCCACTAGTGGTTTACATTTTATAGCTACCGTAGGTCAAACTGCAAGATAATAAATTCTCTAACAGAAATAAATAGACTTTTAATGGCTTAATTTTAGAGCATACATTTCTGTATTGTAATAGGCTATACTGTTCCCTGCATCCCTTTGTTAACTAATCACAGCCATGCTCCCAAAATCTGAATCCTACTCCTTTCCCAGATAAATAGCATGAAAGAGAGAAAACAGACTCTGCCTTGATCTCAAGTTCATTTTATGTTGTTTCCTGCTTTCTTGTGTCATATTAATCATCATAGTTCCATTTTACAATAATTTAATGTACACCTACTCTATGTTGGAAACTCTACTATGAACTGGAATTCTCAAGATGAATCAGATATGGTCACTGCCTTCAAAAATCTCAAAGTCTAGTAGGAGACAAACACATACAAAATTGAAATAGAGTGTGATAACACCAATGTGTAAATGGCTCAGAAAGAACAATAAATGTTATTTGTATATATGCTTGGGTGAAAGCAGTATCTAGGTAACCTCTATATAAAAGGCAGTGCTTAAGCCCCTAAATAAGGGACAACTGGTAGTGATGTGAATGAAGGGAAGATCATTCTGGAGAGGGAGAATAGTGTACATGAAGGCAAAGAGATATAAAAAGATTATGGTGTCAGACAATAGAGAACAGTTCAGCACTGGATTCATGAAAAAAGTGGTGTAAGAGGAAGCTGAAAATTAGTCAGGGTCTTCTCTGTCTCTCTAACTGACTTTGCTTATCACTTTAAGTATTTTATAATTTAGTCTATAGGCTGTAAGGTGAATAATGTTTAACAGAGAACTGACATAGACATCTGCATTTGAGAAAAAGTTTTTTACTGGCAATGAGCAAGGTAGATGCACAGGGATGGTGAGGGTTGGTGGGTTGTGTGAGCAGGCAGTAAAACTGTTTTAGAAGGCTATTGACGTCTACTAGATAAGGTCACTGACGCAGAAGCAGTGGGTGGAAGAAGAGAGGACAGAACTGAAGTTATTTCAGTAGAACTAACTCATCTTTGTTTATTTTACAGTATAAACTCTGGTGAAAGATGATTTAAAAGTATCTTTGAATGGGAATTCTAAAATTTCAGACTATTGGTACCTATCTGCATTCCTACTTCACAGCACTCTCCCAACTGCAAACCAATGCCAGTATACCAGTAGGACTGCAAATATTAATTATATTTTTCTTGTCACTAGAACAGTGAGCTAATGTTACTTAGGCAAATGGATTTTCATGTTTCTACTTGACTCTATTAAGATGACATTAGATGTTTAAATTTGTTACAACTATAAAGTTAAAATAAATTCCTCTGATATTTTTCTTTTCTTCCAATTCATGGTCATCATCTTAAACACTTGGCTTAAAGTACACTTCTGTGATAAATTTATTTCTTTAGATGCCCTTCACCTTGCATCTCTTAGGCTATATTATCAAATGTATACTAGTGCTGTGCTTGATTTGTTGCTTTGTATTTCTTACTACCCTTAAGACCACAGAATCTAATAATCTAACCATGCAATGAAATGTATGATTATCTATATTGAGCTAGACTTGTTTATAATTACTTTCAAAACTTGCTTTTATTTTTATCTATTCAACTGGAATCCAACTTTCCTAAGCTTAAGGTCTAAGTCTTCAGTTTCTTTGGAATCCATTACTGGTCATAAAACATGGTTCTAAATTTATTTATTTTTACTTACAAAATTATTAGAATCTAAGACTAACTTCCTTTTGACTTCCTAAGATTGATGCAGAGGCAAAATCTTTCTAGTATGGTGTGGAAAGAACTTCCAGAGTTCTGTTTTATGCAGACCTTGAAGGAGACAGGTTATTTTTCCTTGAAAACTGGCCAATTCTTTTCTAAACTAATTTCTTAATACTTTTGTAAAGAGAAAATGAAAACAAGGCACACTATGACTGACTTTTACTCTTTAGTGGGTATGGGTCTGCCTTCCAAGTTATAGCATACAACAGTTTTAACAAATGTTTTGCTACTGAATATCATGGGTTTTTGTTTTTCAGCCTCTAAATCAGTTGTCTTTATTACTCACTGCATGACTATTAACCTAATGTATTTTAGGTTTTTGCTGTGGCAGCTTACTACTTCAAAGAAGTAATTTCTGTTAAATAAGGTTATAATAGCTATGGTAACAAATACATCCCCATATGTAAGTGGCTTAACATAAAGTGAAAAACAGAAGTTTCTGATGAGCTGACAGCTTTCATTCAAGGAATTCAGGCTCCTTCCATCTTGCAGCTTCTCTATGTTCAACACATAACTTTTCAAGTCACTGTGGAAAACAGCATGGATGATCAGAGTGGAGGTGTTTATGGGACAGTCCTGGATACAGTGCCCAACAATTCCACCCCCATTCTACTACCCATAAGTCAGACACAAGTTCACACTTCACTCAGACCAGGAAGACTGAGAAATGTAGTTGACATGTGTGCCAAGAAAAATCAATGAGTTTGGTGAGAATATATTGGAATCTGCCACATTGGGAGAGCTGTTTTTTCATTTTAATATGACTCAAAAACATCACTTTTGTTACCTTCCTCCCTCCCATTGGCTCCACTTTCCCAGCGAAATACTAGAACAAAAATATTTTTTATCTAAAACTATATGTTAATGATAATGCTTATGTAGTTTTATCAACCTGTTTTAAAGGGAAAACACAAACTAAATGCATTAAAGTGAAATGTATTTACCGAAGTCCAAAATAACCTAGCATACAAGAAACTATTTTGTCTAGCATTTCTGTTTGGGGGAAAGTATGTCCATTAACTCGGTTATATTTCCAGAACCCTCCACATAGTGCTCTACATGGCAGATGCTTGCCAAATGACTGTTTCTTCATTACAGGAGATAATGTATTGTGATAACAAAGGAAAACACTGGATAATAACAATAGTAATAATAATTTGTTTACATAACATTCATTTATTCAACAAATGCATGTAGATCACCACTTATCAGCCAAGTTAACTCTTCTTTGTTTCAGCATGTTCCTAGATTCCATGCTCCTATGTTGAACATTAAGTGTGGCCTGTGAAAGTGAATAAAATTCTCTAGGTTTGTTTTATTCATTATAGTGGAGATGGCTGGTGAAATTTAAATAAATAAGAAACTTCACTGAATAGCCATTTTAACCAACTTGCTTTGCATCATCGTACCCTCCAGCAAAGTAATGTTGAAGATTTAGTGAGCATAAAAATCACTGTGAGCACTATGCTAAAATGCATATTCCTGGGTACGACCTACAGAAATTCTGTTTCACTATATCTACTGCAGTGAGGCAGAAATCAGCATTTTTAACAAGCTCCCTAGATGCTATTGCAATGAATTCTTGGATGACCATTTAATAAACAATTATAGAATCCTTTACATAACTCCCTTCATCATAATATACAATTGTCTGTACAACAAATGCCAGTTGCTAATTATTTTTAAATTCTATTTATTTGCAATACTCCAAATTGATTCAAATGATGACTGCAGAGTTTGTTCCATTTCTGCTGTTTTATAGCTTGCTTTATCAAAATAGATGTCAGGCATGGGGATGGTAGAGGGTGACTTCATCCATTGGAAGAGCACATTTTGTGAATTTACTATCCATAATAATTAACAAATAGGCATTTCCTTCATTTGGAAATTTTATTCATGAATATTTTATTCATAGGATGGAAGATTGTTAATTTGCCTTTCTGTAACTGAAAAAAGAAAAATGCAGTAGTTACAGAAACAAAACTTTGAAAGATGCAAGTATAGTTAACATTAAAATGAATAAAATTGTTGAAATATATATCTTAATTTATAGTAAAATAAGCATTGCTTTTAAATTTATTTTTCAAAAGCATGTCATGGGCTTCAGTGCAATTAGGTTTGGTATGGTTATCATTGTAGAAACTAGGTAGATAAAATAATCACAATATGAAGAACAATAACATTTATAGGCAACTTATATTTTTAATCATTTTATGTGGTATTCTGGCAAATTGATTTGAATGCAATAAAAAGCTGACATTGAATCATGACAATGTATATAAAATTAGCATATGTAAAACTCATGTGCACTTAGATGCTATTTTTGCTTTCTTCCTGCTGGAAAACTATTTTTAATAATGATCCGTTTAGAAGGTCTTTCATTTAGTAATTGCTGATCAAAGATTTACATTAAATGTACTCAATTTTCATTGTCATTAATATTTATGGTATGTTTTCTATGTGCAGGATTATTTAAAATATTTAAAAATTTTAATTACATAAAATTTCAAGCATATATAAACATAGAGAGAGGGACTGATGAGCCTCAATGTATTTGTCATTCAGTTTCAAAGCTTATTAACTCATGGCAAATCTAGTTTCAACAGTTAACACCATGTCCCACTTTCCTTCTCACTGGATTATTTCAAAGTCAGTTACCAACATCATGTAGTACACAATTTTTAAATTTATTCAAGTGTATGATAAATGGAAATTCATCCCATGCTCTTGGCTAGGAAGAATTAATATTGTCTAAATGGCCATCCTGCCTAAAGCAATCTACAGATTCAAGGCAGTCCCTATCAAAATACCTACAGCATTCTTCCATGAACTAGAGCAAATAGTTCTAAAATTCATATGGAATGAAGAAAGACCCCGAATAGCCAAAGCAGTCCTGAGAAGGAAGAATAAAGCAGGTGGAATTACGCTCCCTGACTTCAAGCTCTATGACAAAGCCCAAGTAATCAAAACAATTTGGTACTGGCACAAGAACAAACCCTTAGACCAGTGGAACAGACTAGAGAGTCCAGATATGAACTCAAGCATATATGCTCAATTAATATACAATAAAGGAGTCATGGATATACAGTGGGGAAATGACAGCCTCTTCAACAGCTGGTGTTGGTGAAACTAGAGAGCTATATGTAAGACAACCTAACTGGATTATTGTCTAACACCATACACAAAAGTAAACTCCAAATGGATCAAAAACCTGAATGTAAGTCATGAAACCATAAAACTATTAGAAAAAAAATAGGCAAAAATCTCTTGGACATAAACATGGGCAACTTCTTTATGAACATATCTCCCTGGGCAAGGGAAACAAATGCAAAAATGAACAAGTGGGACTATATCAAACTAAAAAGCTTCTGTACAGCAAAGGATACCGTTAGTAGAACAAAAAGACATCCTACAGTATGGGAGAATATATCCATAAATGACATATCTGATAAGGGGTTGACATCCAAAATATATAAAGAGCTCACACACCTCAACAAACAAAAAGCAAATAAGCCAATTAAAAAATGGTCAGAGGAGCTGAACAGACACTTTTCCAAAGAAGAAATTCAGATGGCCAACAGACACATGAAAAGATGCTCCACATCGCTAATCATCAGAGAAATTCAAATTAAAACCACAGTGAGATATCACCTCACACCAGTTAGTATGGCCAACATCCAAAAGACAAACAACAACAAATGTTGATGAAGATGTGGAGAAAGGGGAACCCTCCTATACTCCTGGTGGGAATGTAAACTTGTTCAACCATTGTGGAAAGCAGTATGAAGGTTCTTCAAAAAGCTCAAAATAGAAATACCATTCCTAGGAATTTACCCTAAGAATGCAGGAGCCCAGTTTGAAAAAGACAGATGCACCCCTATGTTTATTGCAGCACTATTTACAATAGCCAAGAAATGGAAGCAACCTAAGTGTCCATCAATAGATGAATGGATAAAGAAGATGTGGTACATATACACAATGGAATACTACTCAGCCATAAGAAAAGGGCAAATCCAATCATTTGCAGCAACATGGATGGAGCTGGAGGGTATTATGCTCAGTGAAATAAGCCAGGCAGAGAAAGACAAGTATCAAATGATTTCACTCATCTGTCGAGTATAAGAACAAAGAAAAATCTGAGGGAGCCAAACAGCAGCAGAATCACAGAACCCAAGAATGGACTAACAGTTACCAAGGGGAAAGGGACTGGGGAGGGTGGGTGGGAAGTGAGGGATAAGGGTGGGGGGAAGAAAGGGGGCATTATGATTAGCATTATAATGAGGTGGGAGGCACAGGGAGGGCTGTACTACACAGAGAAGACAAGTAGTGACTCTATAGCATCTTACTATGCTGATGGACAGAGACTGTACTGGGGTATGTGGGGGTGACTTGGTGATGTGGGAAGTCTAGTAAACACAACGTTGTTCAAGTAATTGTACATTAATGATATAAAAAATTATTCAAGTGTAGATCTTTTATTTTTCTGTGTTCTGAGAAAAGGGACTCATCAGAGATTATGTAAATGCTTCTATGAGCATGGACCAGAGATATTCTATCATTGGACTAAGCAACGGTCAAAATCAAATCTATAAATATTTCACATTGTTTAGTGAAAGAAGATATTTACTATATTATACAGTATTACAAAACAGAAAAGTCTAGAGTAAAAAGTGTAAGAAATAACTGCATAAGCAAATTCCCTCCTAAATAACAACAGAAGCCCCTGTTCACTACCTTTTTAAAAGACAGCTTGTTTAATCCCAATTCATGGCAGCTATGACACCAGCATAGCACCATGATCTCATCTGCAGCCATGTATTCCACTAGAATATAATGGTAAATGACTCCTGAGGTATCTCCTGAGATTACACGTTTATTTGAAGTAAATCTGTGCACATGTCCCACTTGCATATCCATGTAGAATACTAAATTAAATTTACCATCTTCTCTCCAAATATTACAGTTATTTCACTGCTTACTCAGGATAGAAATCCGATAGTTGCCTAGCCTATTTTCTCTCTTTCATCTATCACATCCATTTGTTCAACATACCTGGTCAATTCTTAATTTAAATATTTCCACAGTCAGTACTCTCATTTCTATCTTCAGTGACATTTGTCTGAAAGTAGGTGCTCTGACTTAGATCATGGCAAAACATGCCTAATCAGTCTGTTTACTTCCAGTATTGGTGGCCCCACTCAGTCTTTTTCTCTGCTGCCATAGTGATTTTTAAAAAAATACAAATCAGACAATATAAGTCCTATTAAAAATTATTCAGTGAACTCCTTAGCTTAGCATATGAGGCCTGGTATGATCTGGCATTGGCTGCCTTCGTAGTCCCATATAAAATCTATTTCCTCCATGAACACTTCCTTGCCATACCTACTATATCATGAACATATCTTAATTTTTCTCATCCCTATATCTTGGCACATAACACGTAATATCCAAGAAATTCCCTTATTTATCTGCCTTTCTTCATCAGTTCTCTACTCAGCGACTTCACTATGGGATCAGGAATAGTTCACAATAATACAATTATCTCCACTGGAAATTTAAGATTCTTTAGGAAAAAGACTGGTTGCTCTACTTGATGAAAAAAAATAAAAGAATTCTGACGTTGTACATTTTTTTTCTGATTTTGAACACTGATAAAATATTATTTTGCCTTATACGGATATGTTGATATTGAACTAGCAGAGATGTAGTGCCCTTTAGAAATACACTTTCTTTCAAATACTTTGGCATTTGACACATTTTCTGAAATTGAAGATTTAGTCAAACTTCTTTCACATCTTGAACCTTCTTATATAATCTGAGATGGTGGTGCTTTCTTACTATCACTGCACAGCCATAATTTGGATCATGTCAGAACAAATTCTACTTGCCGAGTCCTCTAATTCATTATACTTAATTTTAATACCAAGAAAACACCATAGCAACAAAGCCTCCCTGTTTTTCTTGATAATATGCTATTCATGAGATAACTCATCATTCCTTATGAAACTGATCAGACTGGGATGATTATGGTGTTTTGCAATTGTATCACTCATTAGAGGGGCTCTTGTTGGCAATTTTCTAGCAAATGAAGTTGCAGTAACAATGGTATTCAAGACTAATGGAGATTATATCAGAAAGAGATTTTACAAGTCAAACATGAAACATTCTGTCATTTTATATTAAAATCTCATAGCTAGTGATTATAATTAAGTTTCTAACTACACGAAGACAGTGAGAAATTTCAAGTTTCCATTTTTTTTTTAAAAAGAGAACCTCTCAAACCTCACTGGCAATACTTATTACACAAAATCAAAAGTCTGCCCATCTTGAAGTCTCATTGGTCTTTCATAACTGATTATCCCATTAACAACTACTAAATACTGAGTTTCAAAAGCAGCTGTGCTAACTATTGCTTAAAGACATTAAGCACTAATGAGAATTAGTAAATCATATTTCAAAGGAACATATTTTATTTAAAGTTTATTTGGATGTGCACATTAGAGAATCCACAAATTGGAGCCTCCAATTATGCAGAATTTACATTTTTACTTTACCTCAAATATTGAGAGGAAAATATCAGTTAGTTACATAGCCGAGTAATTATTGATCCATCTTCATATTTGCTTCTTGAACTAGTTGAAATTATATTAAATTCACAAAGAACACAGATTGAGAATTTACAATATTCTTGAGTGATCTGTAAGAAAAATGAACATTGGTGGTTTGTCTTGTAGGCATTAATGTGATTGAAAAACTGGTAAAGGGAGTAGCTTTACAAACTTTCTTCTTCATTCTTAGACCAGAATTGAGTGAGGCCCCTAAAGGGCAAAGTGCTTATACATAGACCCTGAATTATAAGGCTCTTCTGTCTTTTTATTTTTAAATACAGTAAAGTCATTATATAAAAATTAAGTCTAAATAATTGTTTTAGTTCTAAATGGTGACCATTTTAAAATCTGTATATTAATGTACATGGTTGCTACAGCTTTATGCACAGTATCTAAATTTGTCTCCCAGTGATATATGTGGTATCAGACATAAAAGAAGTTTTGTCCTGATTGAAAATGTGCAGTTAATGTACAGATTCTTATTAAAGCAAAAGATGGACATTAAAATAAAAAATAATCATTTAAAAGTATCTTTACTGTATTATGTAATAAATAGCTTAGAATATGTTCGAGCACTTGCTGATGAGATGTGGAAGTAGTAAAATAGATTATAGAATATTTTGGGTGAAACAGTAGGGCATGAAATGATCATAATAATTTATAAGGAAAAAACATATTTGGCATACTATTGTTTTCTATTGCCTTCTTTTTCCTGGAAAATGTTCTTTTCCAAAGAAAGTTTATGTATGACATTCAATAAATGATGAACCACTGAATGCAGGAGACTTATGATAATCTTTTCAACCTTCAGTTGAAATTGTAGTCTTCTAAATCTCAGAGAAAGAGAAACCATCTTAATATAATGCATCATTTTCAGCTCCACAAGATGAAGATTTGTGGCATTAAAAAAAACCTCATCCTTATGGGGAAAGAATACAAGATGAACTTTATTACTATAAAGCAATTAAGTGAAAATTAGATAATCAGAAGGTGAGAAAAGCTCATTAATTAGAAAACCAGAAAAACACAGCAGGCTGCCAAAGATGAAATACTTATGAAAAAGTAGATATATGTAATAGTCATTATGACACAGTCAATATTAATTGCAAAGTTACTGAGTATTAAAGTAATAACATCTTTTTGGAATCATAAATTGATACATTGTTTGGAAAAGGTTTACCTCGTAAATTTTAGCTCTGAAGGGCTTTATTTCCTTTTCACTTTGTTTTCACATCCCCTTTCTTCTGCTTCCTTTAAAGGTCTTTTTAAGCAATAAAAAAAAATGTCTGCTCTTATGGCTATTAAAGAATATTCATGTATTCTATTTTATGTTAATCTATTTTTTAATAGAACTAAATTCATTTCAGCATAAAAGGTCATATTAAAGAAACTGCGATGAGCTCTAACGTGGTTATGCCCATGAATAATTCCAGACACGAGTTCACAGGCTGAGAAAGAAAATGTATTAGTCTGTAAAATTTGTGTGTCTCAACTTAGTACTGTTACTGAACACTTCATGTTAAAACCATATGGTGACAGTTTTTGAAGCTGCTCTAATACATATTTACATGATAGCCCTATGAGTTTCATTAGCTATTAGTGAAATCACATTTTAAAGGGCAACAATTATTAGTATTAGTGTGATAAGAAAGCTCATAAGCGTAATTTACTTAAAATCTTATTGTGAAATAAGCAATATTTAATGTTTTTGAAAACACTGACTCCTTTTGTGGAATTATAATCCCATGTCAACTGAAGGAGTCATTTCCAAAGCTATCAAGTTGATATCTGGTCACTAATTTCATTTTAATAAACTTATTGGGAAATTTTAAAGTTTTCGTATACTCAGACCTAAATACTGATCAGTACAGTGTCCCATCAGAAGTAATTTCCAGCTATTTAACTCTCATTAGTTCTGTGCTTATATAATAATTGGTTACTTAGAATAGTGCCCTTTATTGTAACACTGATGTGTGGTACAAATTAATTACTGTGAGATTGACAATGAGAATTTTATGGGAAGGAGTTGAGTAGGGATAAAGACCTTAAAGTACAATTTACTTTGAAGAGACATTTTGAAGGAATGCCTAGTTTCCAATTTTATTTCCAAAGATGATTATAAATTATCCATTCTTACATTGTGGAAATAAAACATTTTGAAGAGTTGCTAAGATGTTTATGGACAATAAAGATGGAATTTACTCTGACGATAGCTTAGGAATTTGTTGTTGCTAACTGGTTTGTTCCATAGTCTATAAGAAAACATGCAGATAAAGTAGTCAAGTATAGAACAGTCTTTTTCTCATTCCCTGTCAAGCTAGCATTGCCATTACCTAGCATTTTTCTCAGGAATTTCTGTTAAGAATTGCCTGTGGAGATCATCGCAATTTAGTGGTATGCCATGAAAGGTAGCTACAAACCAAAATACTTGAGGACAACTTGTCAAAAAATAATAACAGCAAAGGCAATTGTGTATACAATTTTTGGGACACCAAGGATTTGTCTACAAGAACCATTCAATATTGGAACAAGCAGGTTGGCTGCATATTATTAAGGGACGTCTCAAATACCTAAACTGAACTTGCATTATTATAATATTCATAACTTTATAAAGTAAACCATGTCAAAATGCTCTCCCTTCTGACATTTTCTTTCTACCAAAATCGAGCTAATTTTGGTGTGTGAATGGAAATGTATGAAGAGGTTTCTTAGACACTCCTACTATGCATATATTTGCCAAAGGTCAGGGGACTTGGAGGAAAGAATCACACATTAAACTTGGCAATATCTTTGTCATGTAGAGTGTCCTAATATTTATAAAAATTCAAGTTTGCTCACACTTTTATAAAACACTAAGTGGAAAGTGACTCCACTCTCTTGGAATTAAAAGATTTTATACAGATTTTTGACTCCATGGGAGTTCAGTGCCCCTAATCTCCGCAGTGTTAAAGAGTCAGTTGTATACCATGCTGTAGTGTTATGCTATGTAATTATGTTGTACATTACCTCCCTAGTACTCATTTATCTTAAAACTGAAAGTTTGTACTTTTTGAACACCTCATCCAATTTCCCTTCCCCCACATCTCTGGTAATCACAAATTTTATTTACTTTCCTAAGAGTTTTTTTTTTTAAGATTTCACATATAAGTGAGATCAAAAAGTATTTATCTCTCTGTTTGACTTACTTAACTTAGCAAAATGCCCTCAAGATCCATCCACGTTGCTGCAAAAGGCAGGACATCCTTCTTTTTTAATGGCTGGAGACACTTAGATTGTCTCCATGTCTTGGTTATTATAAATAATGCTGCTATGAACATGGGGGAACCAGATATCTCTTTAACATAGTGTTTTGTTTCTTTCAGATATATTCCTAGAAATGGAATTACTGGATCATGTTGTAATTCTATTTTAAATTCTTAAAGGAGTCTCCATACTGTTTTCCACAGTGGCTGTACCAATATACAGTCCCACCAACACTGCATAAGTGTTCACTTTTTCCACATGATTGCCAGCGTTTGTTATTTTGTCTTTTTTTATGATAACCATTCTATCTCATTGTGGTTTTGATTTACATTTCCCTAATGATGAGTGACATTGAGTTCCCTTTCAAGTGTCTGTTGGCCATGCATATATCTTTTTTGGTAGGATATCTATTCAGATCATTTGCCCATTTTAACTGGATTATTATTATTATTATTTTGCTACTGAGTTTTAAAAGCTCTTTGTATATTTTGGATATTCATCCCTTATCAGATACATGGTTTGCAAATACTGTTTTGTTTCCTAGGTTGTCTTTCAATTTGCTGAACATTCTTTTGTGCTGTTATGTTTTTTAAACTCATCTCTAGAGAAATTGGTTCAGTACTGGCAGGAAAGTATGGCATATTAAATTTGGATGAAACTCTTTGGGAATTCTAAGAATAAAGTAGGTTTAAAGTTGAAAACATAAGGAAAATGCTTTTATCTACTCTAATAGATGAAATGACACACTGTGGTCAATTCTATGTTCCAGATATTATGCTATGGGTTTTATGGATATAAAAAGATACAGTATCTCTGTTTCAAAAGTGAAGGAATCTTAGACTCTGGGACTTGAAGTGTTTTTCCCAAGATTATTAACAAAATGGTAAAGTTGTGTTTAAATGTGAGTAATTTTTTTTTATTTTGGTATCATTAATCTACAATTACATGAAGGACATTATGTTTACTAGGCTCCCCCCTTCACCAAGTCCACCCCACATCCCAGTTCACAGTCACTGTCCATCAAAATAGTAAGATGCTGTAAAATCACTACTTGTCACCAAGTTCACAGTCACTGTCCTTCAACATAGTAAGATGCTGTAAAAACACTACTTGTCTTCTCTGTGTTGCACAACCCTCCCCGTGCCCTCCCAACACTACACATGCTAATCGTAATGCTCCCTTTCTTTTCTTCCTGCCCTTATCCCTCCCTTCCCACCCGTCCTCCCCAGTCCCTTTCCCTTTGGTAACTATTAGTCCATTCTTGGGTTCTGTGCTTCTGCTGCTGTTTTGTTCCTTCAGTTTTCTTTTGTTCTTATACCCCACACATGAGTGAAATCATTTGGTACTTGTCTTTCTCCGCCTGGCTTATTTCACAGACCATAATACCCTCTAGCTCCATCCATGTTGTTGCAAATGGTAGGATTTGTTTTCTTCTTATAAATGAGTAATATTCCATTGTGTATATATACCACATCTTCTTATCCATTCATCTACTGATGAACATTTAGGTTGCTTCCATATCTTGGCTATTGTAAATAGTGCAGCGATAAACATAGGGGTGCATCTGTCTTTTTCATACTGGAGTGCTGCATTCTTAGGGTAAATTTCTAGAAGTGGAATTACTGGGTCAAATGGTATTTCTATTTTGAGCATTTTGAGGAACCTCCATACTGCTTTCCACAATGGTTGAACTAATTTACATTCCCACCAGCAGTGTAGGAGGGTTCCCCTTTCTCCACAACCTCGCCAACATTTGTTGTTGTTTGTCTTTTGGATGGTAGCCATCCTTACTGGTGTGAGATGATATTTCATTGTGGTTTCAATTTGCATTTCTCTGATGACAAGCGATGTGGAGCATCTTTTCATGTGTCTGTTGGCAATCTGAATTTCTTCTTTAGAGAACTGTCTATTCAGCTCCTCTGCCCGTTTTTTAATTGAATTATTTGCTTTTAGTTTGTTGAGGTGTATGAGCTCTTTATATATTTTGGATGTCAAGCCTTTATCAGATCTGTCATTTTCGAATATACTCTCCCATACTGTAGGATATCTTTTTGTTCTATTGATGGTGTCCTTTGCTGTACAGAAGCTTTTAAGCTTGATATAGTCCCATTTGTTCATTTTAGCGTCTGTTTCCCTTGCCCGGGGAGATATGTTCAAGAAGAGGTCACTCATGTTTATGTCTAAGAGATTTTTATCTATGTTTTTTTCTAAGAGTTTTATGGTTTCATGACTTACATTCAAGTGATTGATCCATTTCAAATTTACTTTTGTGTATGGGGTTAGACAGTGATCCAGTTTCATTCTCTTACATGTAGCTGTCGAGTTTTGCCAGCACCATCTGTTGAAGAAACTGTCATTTCCCCATTGTATGTCCATGGCCCCTTTATCGAATATTAGTTGACCATATATGTTTGGGTTAATGTTTGGAGTCTCTATTCTGTTCCACTGGTCTGTGACTCTGTTCTTGTGAATGTACCAAATTGTCTTGATTACTGTGGCTTTGTAGAAGAGCTTGAAGTTGAGGAGTGAGATCTCCCCCCACTTTATTCTTCCTTCTCAGGATTGCTTTAGCTATTCGGGGTCATTGGTGTTTCATATGAGATTTTGAACTATTTCTTCCAGTTCATTGAAGAAAGCTGTTGGTAATTTGACAGGGATGGCATCGAATCTGTATATTGCTTTGGGCAGGATGGCCATTTAGATTATATTAATTCTTCCTAGCCAGGAGCATGGGATGAGTTTCCATTTGTTAGTGACCACTTTAATTTCTCTTAAGAGTGTCTTATAGTTTTCAGAATATAGGTCTTTCACTTCTTGGTTAGGTTTATTCCTCAGTATTTTATTCTTTTTGATGCTGTTGTGAATGGAATTGTCTTTGTGATTTCTCTTTCTGTTAGTTTATTGTTAGTGTATAGGAAAGCCACAGATTTCTGTGTGTTAATTTTGTATCCGGCAACTTTGCTGAATTCCGATATTAGCTCTAGTAGTTTCGGAGTGAAGTCTTTAGGGTTTATTATGTACAATATCATGTCATCTGCAAATAGTGACATTTTAACTTCTTCTTTACCAATCTGGATTCCTTGTATTTCTTTATTTTGTCTAATTGCCTTGGCTAGGACCTCCAGTACTATGGTGAATAACAGTGGGCATAGTGGGGATCCCTGTCTTGTTCCCGATTGCAGAGGAAAAGCTTTCAGCTTCTCGCTGTTCAGTATGATGTTAGCTGTGGGTTTATCATATACGGCCTTTATTATGTTGAGGTACTTGCCCTCTATACCCATTTTGTTGAGAGTTTTTATCATAAATGGATGTTGAACTTTATCAAATGCTTTTTCAGCATCTATGGAGTTGATCATGTAGTTTTTGTCTTTCTTTTTCTTGATGTGGTGGATGATGTTGATGGATTTTCGAATGTTGTACCATCCTTGCATCCCTGGGATGAATCCCACTTGGTCATGGTGTATGATCATTTTGATGTATTTTTGAATTCGGTTTGCTAGTATTTTGTTGAGTATTTTCGCATGTATGTTTATCAGGGATATTGGTCTGTAGTTTTCTTTTTTGGTGGGGTCTTTGCCTGGTTTTGGTATTAGGGTGATGTTGGCTTCATAGAATGAGTTTGGGAGTATTCCCTCCTCTTCTTTTTTTTGTAAAACTTTAAGGAGAATGGGTATTACGTGTTCTCTGTATGTCTGATAAAATTCCGTGGTAAATCCATCTGGCACGGGGGTTTTGTTCTTTGGTAGTTTTTCATTACTGCTTCAATTTCGCTGCTGGTAATTGGTCTGTTTAGATTTTCTGTTTCTTTCTGGGTCAATCTTGGAAGGTTGTATTTTTCAAGGAAGTTTTCCATTTCTCCTAGGTTTCCCAGCTTGTTAGCAAATAGGTTTTCATAGTACTCTCTAATAATTCTTTGTATTTCTGTGGGGTCCGTCGTGATTTTTCCTTTCTTGTTTCTGATTCTGTTGATTTGTGTTGACTCTCTATTCCTCTTAATAATTCTGGCTAGGGGCTTATCTATTTTGATTATTTTCTCGAAGAACCAGCTCTTGGTTTCATTGATTTTTGCTATTGTTTTATTCTTCTCAATTTTATTTATTTCTTCTCTGATCTTTATTATGCCCCTCCTTCTGCTGACCTTAGACCTCATTTGTTCTTCTTTTTCCAATTTCGATAATTGTGACATTAGACCATTCATTTGGGATTGTTCTTCCTTCTTTAAATATGCCTGGATTGCTATATACTTTCCTCTTAAGACTGCTTTTGCTGTATCCCACAGTAGTTTTGGCTTTGCGTTGTTGTTGTCGTTTGTTTCCATATATTGCTGGATCTCTATTTTGATTTGGACATTGATCCATTGATTATTTAGGAGCTTATTGTTAAGCCTCCATGTGTTTGTGAGCCTTTTTGCTTTCTTTGTACAGTTTATTTCTAGTTTTATGCCTTTGTGGTCTGAAAATTTGGTTGGTACGATTTCAATCTTTTTTAACTTACTGAGGCTCTTTTTGTGTCCTAGTATGTGGTCTATTCTGGAGAATGTTCCATGTGCACTTGAGTAGAATGTGTATCCTGTTGCTTTTGGATGTAGAGTTCTGTAGATGTCTATTAGGTCCATCTGTTCTAGTGTGTTGTTCAGTGCTTCTGTGTCCTTACTTATTTTCTGTCTGGTGTATCTGTCCTTTGGAGTGAGTGGTGTGTTGAAGTCTCCCAGAATGAATGCATTGCATTCTATTTCCTCCTTTAATTCTGTTAGTATTTGTTTCACATATGTTGGTGTTCCTGTTTGGTGCATGTATATTTATCATGGTTATATCCTCTTGTTGGACTGAGCCCTTTATCATTATGTAATGTCCTTCTTTATCTTTTGTTACTTTCTTTATTTTGAAGTCTATTTTGTCTGATACTAGTATTGCAACACCTGCTTTTTTCTCTCTGTTGTTTGCATGAAATATCTTTTTCCATCCCTTGACTTTAAGTCTGTGCATGTCTTTGGGTTTGAGGTGAGTCTGTTCTAAGCAGCATATGGGTGAGTCTTGCTTTTTTATCCATTCTATTACTCTGTGTCTTTTGATTGGTGCATTCAGTCCATTTACATTTAGGGTGATTATTGAAAAGTATGTACTTATTGCCATTGCAGGCTTTAAGTTTGTGGTTACCAAAGAATCAAGGTGAGCTTCTTCACTATCATACTGTCTAAGTTAACTTGCTTATTGAGCTATTATAAACACTTTCTGATGATTCTTTATTTCTCTCCCTTCTTATTCCTCCTCCATTCTTCATATGTTGGTGTTTTGTTTTGTGCTCTTTGTAGGAGTGTTCCCATCTAGAATAGTACCTGTAAGATGCCCTGTGGAGGTGGTTTGTGGGAGGCAAATTCCCTCAACTTTTGCTTGTCTGGGAATTGTTTAATCCCTCCTTCATATTTAAATGATAATCATGCTGGATACAGTATTCTTGGTTCGAGGCCCTTCTCTTTCATTGCATTAAGTATATCATGCCATTCTTTTCTGGCCTGTAGGGTTTCTGTTGAGAAGTCTGATGATAGCCTGATGGGTTTTCCTTTGTAGGTGACCTTTTTTTTCTCTCTGGCTGCCTTTAATACTTTGTCCTTGTCTTTGATATTTGCCATTTTAATTATTATGTGTCTTGGTGTTGCGCTCCTTGGATCCCTTGTCATGGGAGTTCTGTGTACCTCTGTGGTCTGAGAGGCCATGTCCTCCCCTAGTTTGGGGAAGTTTTCAGCAATTATTTCTTCAAAGACACTTTCTATCCCTTTTTCTCTCTCTTCTTCTTCTGGTTCCACTACAATGCAGATATTGTTCTGTTTCGATTGGTCACTCAGTTCTCTTAAAATTCTTTCATTCCTGGAGATCCTTTTATCTCTCTCTGCATCAGCTTGTCTGTATTCCTGTTCTTTGTTTTCTAGTCCATTAATTGTCTCTTGCATCTCTTCCATTCTGTTTTGAAGTCCTTCCAGAGCTTGTTTTATTTCTGTATTCTCCCTCCTTAGTTCTTGCATATTTCTCTGCAAGTCCATCAGCATGGTAATGACTTTTGTTTTGAATTATTTTTCAGGAAGACTGGTTAATCTATCTCCCCAGGTTCCTTCTCAGGGTAAGATGTAGCAGATGTCGAAGCTGTCTGGGTTAGTCTTGTCTGGATCAAATTTTTTTGCCTTTACATGTTGATAGGTGCAATGGTGAGCTATTGACTTTCTGTCAGCTGGGAGAGCCAAGGCTTTCCACTTGGTCCTGGCCTTTCTTTACTGGGACAACTGCTACCCCTAGTGGCTTGTTTTGGCCAATTGCGTGTAGACTGGGTCTCTGTATCTTGCCTGGCCAGTATGGAGGAAGCTCCCTTGCTCTGGGCGTGGCCAGCCTCAGGCTGCTCCTCTGCTATGGCTGGGCCCTGGAGGGGTAATGGACTTGGGGCTGTTTGGCTGTTTTCCTCGTGAGGGGTCTCAGAGCTGTTGCCCAGGGGGTTAGTGCGCCCGTAGTTCACTGGAATTTCCAGCTGCTGGACTATGACCCAGGATGCTCCCATCCAGTTGTGGCGTCCCTGTCCCTTTAAGACTTTCATAAAGCACTCACTTTTCTTTGTCACAGGGGCGCCGGCTTTGGGACCCTCTCAAAGGTCTTGCTGCCCTGTTTCCCTAGTTTCCAGCACCCCACGCATGCACTGTGTCTTTGCTCTGGTGCAGATGGCTAGAGCTGGGTGTTTAGCTGTCCTGGGCTCTCTCTCCCTCCCGGCTTTGACTCCTCTCCTCCCGCCGGGAGCTGGGGTGAGGGGCGCTTGGGTTCCGCCGGCCCAAGGCTTGTATCTTACCCCTTTCACCAGGCGCTGGGTTCTCACAGGTGTGAATGTTGTCTGGCTGTTGTCCTGTGTCTTCTGGTCTTTCTTTTAGGATTAGTTGTATTTGTTTTATTTTCAAAAATATATATGTTTTTGGGAGGAGATTCCCACTGTCCTACTCACGCCGCCATCTTGGCTCCGCCCTCCTAAATGTGATTAATTTGATTCCTGTTATTGACCTGAATCCTTACCAATAACAGAAACAGTTGATTAACAGTTTTTGTATGTTATATATATTTTATACTATATTCTTATAATAAAATAAGCTGTAGAAAAGAGAATGGTTATTTCAAATTGTTGCAAATGTCCAAAAATTTTCCAGTATATTTATTGAAAAAAATCTGTGCATAAGTGGACCCACATGGTTCAAACCCATGATGTTCAAGGGTCAATTGTATTTGAAAGTTATAAAGAGAGTAAATTCTAATAGTAATCATCACAAGGAAAAAAACGCTTTTTTCTTTTTCATTTTTTTGTAATTATATGAGATGATGGATATTAATTAAACTTATTGTGGTAATCATTTTACAATATAGGTAAGCCAAATCATTATCATAATGTCTAAAGGCAGCACACTTGTTGGACACAATTTGTTCCTTCAGTTCCTGACTTCCCTTTCTGTGTGTTAAATGGAAGTCTTAGTACATCTGTGAGGCAGTACAGAGTTGTGGATAAGAACAAGCTTCAGAAATCAAATACAAAAAACATAGCTCAAATCAATGTCTAAGAACTTACAGCCTGTTTTTTTCTAGAAATTTTATAATTTCAGGTCTTGTATTCAACTTGATTACATTTTAAGTTAATTTTTGTGTATGGTATGCAATAGTGGTCTAGTTACATTCTTTTGCATGTGGCTGACCAGTTGACACAACACCATTCATTGAAATGACTGTCCTTTCCTCATGGCATATTCTTGACTCCTTTGTTATAAAGGCTCTCTCTTTTTTGTTCCATTGGACTATGTGTCTATTTTATGCGGATAACATTCTTCACTGATTACTATAGCTTTGTAGTATAATCTGAAGTCAGAAAGTGTGATACCTCCAGCTTTGTTGTTATTTATCAAGATAATTTTGGCTAATCAGGGTCTTTTGTGGTTCCATACAAATTTTAGATTTGTTCTAGATCTGTGAAAAATGCCATTGTGATTTTGATAGGGATTGCATTGAAACTTTAGACTGCTTTGGGTAGTTTAGACATTTGAATAATGTTAATTCTTCCAATCCATGAGCATGAAATATCTTTCCATTTATTTATGTCTTCTTAAGTTTATTTTATCAGTGTCTTGTAATTTTCAGTGCACAGGTCGTTCATCACCTTGGTTAAATATCTTCCTAGGTATTTTAATTCTTTTTGATGCAAATGCAATTGCTATTATTTTCTTCATTTCTCTTTCTGATAGTTCATTAGTAGTGTGTAGAAATGCAACAAATTTCTGTATATTGATTTTATGTCCTGCAACTTTATCGAATTTGTTTATTCTAGTAGCTTTTGTTGGAGTCTAGGTTTTTATATATAAATAATAATGTCATCTTCAAATAATAAGTTTTATTTCTTCTTTTCCAATTTGGGTGCCTTTAGTTTCTTTTACTTAATTGCTGTAGCTAAGGCTTCCAATACCATGTTGAATAAAAGTAGTGGGAATAAGCATCCTTTCCCTGTTCTTTGTCTTAGAGGAAAAGCTTTCAGATCTTCTTTGTCGAGTATGATGTTAGCTGTGGGTTTATTATATATTACCTTTATTATATAGAGAGGTGCAATCTCCCTATATTCACTTTGTTGAGAGTTTTTATTGTAAATGGATGAATTTTGTCAAATGCTTATTCTCTATCTATTAAGATGATCATATGATTTTTATCCTTCATTTTGTTAATATGGTTTATCACTTTTATTGATTTATGGATGTGGAATCATCCTTGCATCCCTGGAATAAATGAATCCCATAAATAAATACATAAATCCCATGGTGTATGATCCTTTTAATGTATTGTTAAATTCATTTTGTTAATATTTTGTTGAGGATATTTGCATCTATGTTCATCAGGGATATTGGTCTGTAATTTTCTTTTTTATGGTTTCTGTGTCTGGTTTTGGTATTAAGGTAACGTTAGCCTCATAAAATGTGTTTCCTTTCTGAAATTTGGAGCAGTTTGAGAGAGTATTTATTACATTTTCTTTGAACGTTTGGTAGAATTCAACAGTGAAGCTGTCTGGTTTTAGACTTCTGTTTCTTGGGAGGTTTTTGATTGCCGATTCAATCTCCTTGCTACTATTTGAATTATACAGATTTTCTTTCTTCATGATTCAGTCTTTGTAGATTTTATGTTTCTAGGAATTTATCTATTTCTCTGAGTTTGTCAAATCTGTTGGTGTAAACTGTTCATAGTAGTCTATGATTCTTTGTATTTCTGTGGTATCAGTTGTTGCTTCTCCTTTTTCATTTTTTCATGGTGAGTATAGCTAAAGGTTTGTCAATTTTTATTATCTTTCCAAAGAACCTACTTTCAGTTTCATTGGTCTTTTATTTTATTTATCTTTTTAGTCTCTTTAATTTATTTCTACTCTGATCTTTATTATCTTTTTTCTACTAAGTTTGGGCTTTGTTGTTTTTCAATATCCCTTAGGTGAAGAGTTAGAGTGTTTACTTGAACTTTCTTATTTCTTGAGGTAGACCTGTGTTGCTATAAGCTTCCCTCTAAGAGCTGCTATTGCTGTATCCCATAGACTTTGGAATATAATATTTCCATTTTTATTTGTCTCCAGGTGATTTTTTTATTTCTTCCTTGATTTCTTCATTGACCCATTAGTTACTCCTAATATGTTGTTTAATCTCCACATATTTGCGAGTTTTCCAGTTTTCTTCTTGTAATTAATTTCTAGTTTCTTACCATTGTTGTCAGAGTAGATACTTCATAGATTTCAATCTCCTTAAATTTATTGAGACTGGTCCTGTGACCTAACATATTATCTATTCTGGAGAATGTTCCATGTGCACTAAAGAAGAGTGTGCATTCTAGCATTCTACTGCTTTTGGATTGAATGTCCTGTATATATTTCTTAGGTACATTTGGTAATGTGTCATTTAAAGCCAATATTTTCTTATTGACATTCTGCTTGGATGTTCTATCGATTAATATAAGTGGAATATTAAAGTCCCCTGACATTATTGTATTGCTGTCAATTTCTCCTTTCAGGTCTGTTAATATTTACTTTATATATTTAGGTGTAACTATGTTGGGTACACACACATTTACAAATGTTATATTCTCCTGTTGGATTGACCCCTTTATCATTATCTAATGTTTTTTTTTTTGTCTTTCACTGAAGTCTTTATTTGAAAGCCTATTTTGTCTGATATAAGTTTAGCTATGCCTGATTTCATTTCCATTTTCATGAAATATCTTTTCCATCCCTTCATTTTCAGTCTGTGTGTGTCCTTACATCTCAAGTGAGTCTATTGTAGGCAACATATAGATGGATCGTTTTCTTTATGCATTCAGCCACTCTGTGTCTTTTGATTTGAGAATATAGTTCATTTACATTCAAAGTAATTATTGGTACATATGTACTTGCCATTTTGTTTATTGTTTTCTGGTTGTTTTTATAGTTCCTCTCTGTTCCTTTCTTTTCTCTTGCTTTCTTCCTTTGTGGTTTCATGACTTTCTTATTGTTATGTTTAGAATGTTTTCTCACTGTTTTTTGTTTATCTGTTATTAGTTTTTGCTTTGTGGCTACCATGAAGTCTATATATAACATCATATATACATATAGCAGTCTATTTTGATAATATGTTAAGTTTGAATGCATTCTAAAAACTATTTTTACCCACCCCTCATGTGTTCTTATTTTGATGTCATATCTTACTTTTATGTGTATCACTTAACTAATTATTATAGTTAGTTGCAGTGCTTTTGTCTTTTAAACTCATATTAGCTTTCTAAGTAGTTAATCCACTACCTTTACTATATATTTGCATTTACCAGTGAGAGTTTTACTTCCATATGCTTTCTTGTTACTAGTTAGTACCTTTTATTTCCAACTTAAAGAAGTTCTTTTAATATTTCTTGCAGCGTCAGTTTAGTGGTGATCTCCTTTTAGCTTTTTGCTTGTCTGGGAAATTCTTTCTCTCTCCTTCAATTCTTAATAATATTATTGTCATGCAGAATATTCTTGGTTGCAATGTGTTTTCCTTTCAGTACTTCAAATATATCATGCCACTCCCTTCTGGACTGCAAACTTTCTATTGAAAAATCAGCTGTAAGTCTCATAAGAGTTCCCCTGTATGTAACAAGTTGTTTTTCTTTTGCTTCTTTTAAAATTCTCTCTGACTTCTGACATTTTAATTATAATGTGTCTTGGTTTATACCTTTTTGTATTATTTGGAACTCTTAGCTTCCTTAACCTGCATGTCTATTTCCTTCTCCAGGTTAGAGAAGTTTTCAGCTATTATTTCTTCAAGAAAGTTTTCTACCTGTTTCTTTCTCTTCTCCTTCTGGGACCCCTATAATAAGGATGTTATTCAACTTGATGTCCACTGGTCCCTTAAGCCTTAAGCTACCTTAATTTTTTTCATTCTTCTTTTTCTTTGCTGCCCTACTTGAGTGATTTCAACTATCCTGTCTTCTAGGTCACTGATCTCTCTCTACTTTGTCTAGTCTGCTGTTGAACCCCTTTATTGTATTTTTCAGTTCAGCTATTGTATTCTTCAGCTTTTTGACTTTTATTTGGTACTCTCTTACTTTTTCTATCTCATCAAAGTTCTCACTGCATTCACCCATTTTCTCTTGAGTTCATTAAATATCTTTATGACTGTTATTTTGAACTCTTTATTAGGTAAATTACTTATCTCCATTTTGTTACGGTATTTTTTTAAAGTCTTGTTTTGCTTTTCTGTTTGGAAGATGCTCTCTGTCTCTTCATTTTGTCTGACTGTCTGTGTTTGTTTTTATGTGCTAAACAAAACACTACCTTTCCCAGTCTTGAAGGAGTGGCCTTGTGCAGAAGATGAACCTTATCATTCAAGTATGCATTCGGGTGTTTCTCAGACCTTTGTGATTGTTTAAATAGACTGATTACCTGTTAGGTTTCTGTTGTTGAGGGTGTTCCATAGGGAAAGATCTTAGACAGTGCCTAGTTTCTGGTTAATGATAAACCAGGTCCTTGTGCAGCAGCTTTGAAAGTATGTTAATATGGGCCATCTTATGTGTCTCTAACCGTGAACCCTGTTGACTTCTCCGTACCAAGACATCTGGAGATTATTCCCTGGTGAAAGTTGCAAAAATTTTGAATTTATATATTGTATAAGCTCCTTTATGGGCAGTATCAGTAAGTGGTGGCAAGGCCAAGAGAGGGTGCTAATATGGTGTCTCCGAGGCGATATTCCCTGAGGGTGCTTCTGTAGCCCATTGATGTAAGGCAAACCTAAAGCCTTTCCCTCAGGCCATACTTCCAGGATAAGAAAATCAGTTTTTATATGCACACTGGGGATGTTTCTACCTACTCTTTGAAGTGCCCTGAGGGTGAAGTTCCCTGAAGGTAGGAACATGCCAGGGCTGTCTCTCAGATTGTTTCATACACATGGGGTCCAGAAATGTAATCCCCCTTAGCCATCATAGCCAGGCACTCAAGGGGTGCCCCCTTTGTGTGCTGAATGTGCTTGTCAGCTGCAGTGGAAAAGGTCACAGCTGGGGCATGTGGGAGCTGGACACTTGGCCTCCTGGGTATGGCATATGGAAGTGGGTCACTCATCCAGCACATCTGTGATTGGACAGACTGCAGCCACAAAGCATCATTCTTACAAATTCCAGTGGCTGTTCAGCTTTCCATGTGATGTTATCAACTACATTCTTGCCAATCTAGATTTTTGTGATTTTAAAAAAGATACTTCTAAAAACAGTATCAGCAGTTGTTATTAACTTACCTTTTATTTTCTTATTCCTTTTGTAAGCCTCAGCTTAGGACCCAGTATAGTTAAGGATAGTGGTATACCTAGAAATAACCTCAAGTCTTCTTGTACAGGAAAAGGATTATTCTCCCAGTCTTCCTCAAATAATAGTTTGGTACAGTTATTCTGAGGGTTATGAATAGGGAGGTATCCCCTATGGGCTAGCATATTTAAACCTTTAAACAAATTAATAAACCCATTATAAAATCTATTCACTGGGAACAGGAAGTTTGGTTCCTTTGAGAACCTTTTACTATTTTAGAGATAAGTTTAGTGAATAAACCATTGTATAAGAAAACTATCAGAGGAATGTCTTCTATCTTGAAATCTAATGGTATCCATCAAAGAAACAATGGAAGGTAGCAGCTGAAGACATTTAGACAAAAATATTTTTAAAATTTGATGTTTTAAATATATGTATATACCTACTGTTAAACTCAGAATTCTAACTTATATAAAATACTGTGTTATACTAAGACATACTGATATACCTAAAGAATGGCCCATCTTGCTTGGTGCAGTATTCTGAGATTTTCCTTTGAAAACATTTCTTCATTCACCTGATCTTTGAACTGTATTTAAAGTTATAGTTGTACAACCGGAAAAAAAATAACAGCATTATTGTTATCACCAAAACTAAAAGAAAAACAATACATGTTGAAGTTATAGTCCAATATAGTTTTCTCCATCATTAGATGTTTCTATCACCCTCAGGGTATATCACTCCTCAATATTTCTTACTATCCAACCAGTTAAGGAGCATGCTTCTTTGTTGTTCTTTCCTTTTAGACAGAAATATATACTAGTAAGAAATAGGTAAATGTTTAACTGGAAATAATATCAACAATTATTATCAATTATATTATCAAAATATAATATCAAATTTAATATTAAATCACATTTTAAGAACAAAGGAGCTAATTATTTACTACACACGAGTCACCTGCTACAAAAGTAAATAGCCAGTAACACACATTGAAGCAATGGAAAATATAGCAAAAAACCCTGAATGCGTCTACAGATATGCAACTGTAATATTCCAAATATTTTATTACCTCTGATTGCTACAAAAGAAAGCAGTATTTGATTTCTTCAATGTTTATAGTATCAATTATATCTAAATATTAAATACATGCTAGATTTTATTAGACATCAACAACTACAGGGCATAATAAAAACTGCCTATAAAAGTAATGTACATTTCAACTGAGGTGCTCAAGAGATTGTAGGAGCACATTTTCATCTATTATGTAAATGAAAATATTTATTTCTATAAGTTAATGCATTAAGGGGGTTATTGACTATGATTTGTTGATAGCCATATACTGAAATATTCTATACAGCTGACTTTATAAGGTTTAATTCTCAGTTCAGAAGCTAACTAATAACTTTGGCACATATACTAAATTAACATAAATGCTCATGGTGCCAGTGCTAATGTAAAAGTGACAGTGATGCATACTGGAATACTAAAATTCAGGCATGAGTGAGGCTGAAGAAACAAAAGAGAAACATAAAACTTTAATGCAATATTCATACTTTCCAAATACAAACACTAATTTGCTGCTTTGTCTATATATCAGGTCAAAAATTGTAAAACATCTACATAATGCACCAATTCTGTTTCAATATATTTTAATTGTTGGGGAAAAATACTACATTAATAATATGGGAATGCTGGTTTGTAATAGCAAGTAACAGTAGTGAGTCTTTCATATACTCTTGCCCAGGAGCACTACTATGACTGCCAGTAACAAAAAATTAGCAATTGAGTTTCTCTGAACAGCTGTCATTTACTATAATTCTTAACTAAAGTATTACCTTAATTTGGCTGCAGCACAGAACTTTCTATAACAATCTGTGGAAACATGAAAATGCCCATTCTATTTTTCACAGAAAAAGAATAGACTTTTTAAAGTTTCTCAATTATTAGTAATTTGGGAAGCAAGCTGAAAAAATGACACAGATATTTCTAGATGATTGTATATTATAGAGGTCATACTACTCACTCTGGATATATTATAGAAAATCCCCCTTACCTACTCTGAACCTCTTCGTCCAAGAAACATAATACACACAATTTATGGACTACTATAGAGCAAGTAAAAATCAGGAACCTCCGAGATAATCCTCTGATTTTATATGTATCAGGTACTGAATGAATACAGAGTATTAGTATGGTATTTTGTCAAGGCCAGTTAAAGTTATGATAAAGAAATGAAGAAGGAAAGGTTTATATAGTACTCATAGGGCTATATAATACATACAGGGGATAAAATGTAGAATGAAAGGGGTAAACAAGATTCCTTAGTGGAAGGAGGGCGCTCAAGATGGTGGCGTGAGTAGGGCAGCGGAAATATCCTCCCAAAACCATATATATTTTTGCAAATACAACAAATATAACTATTACTAAAACAGAGACCAGAAGATACAGTACAACAGCCAGGCTACATCTACATCTGCGAGAACTCAGCATCTTATGAAAAGGGTAAGATACAAAGCCGTGACCCAGCAGGACCTGAGCACTACTCCCACCCCAGCTCACCAGCGAGAGGAAAAGAATCAGAGTAGGGTGGGAGTAGAAGCACAGGACTGTTAAATAAACAGCCCTAGTAATCTTCACCGGGAGCACAGACACACATTGCATGGTGTACTGGATACTAGAGAAATGAAAAGTAAAATCCGAGATGGAAACTCGAGCAGGTTGCCACAGCTGGCTCCCCTGGGACAAAACAAAAGCATGTACTTTTTTAAAGTCTTAAAGGGACAAGGGCTCAAGAGCTGGACAAAATTGTCTCAGCACACTCAGCCCAGCAGGCTGGGAATCTTGAGGAACTTTAGGCCCCCTAACCACTGGGGGGTAAAGCTGCCCCAAAGCCCCTCACAGCGATAATCAGCCTGCCATTCATTCCCCCCAGTTGGCACTGCAAACAAACCAGCTGACCCGTCACAGCTATGGAGCAGTTGGAGAACAGCTACGACCACAGCAACCACACAGAGTCTCCTCCCAGCACGCAGCTAACTGGGACCGACAGAGGAAGCCAGACCAAGGTCTGGAAGGCAGGAATGGGTGCCATTCTTGAAAGAGAACACACCTGGTGTTTCTGCCACCCCTGCATTGTGCTATGCTATCCTGAGGGCCGCTCTGCCCATGGCAGCTCAGGAGATTATCCCAGAGACTGCTCCCAGTGTGTGGGTAGATGGCACAGGCAGTGGAACCTGGAGCAAGGTCTGGAAGGCATGAAGGGGCACCATTCTTGCAGGAGAACATACCCGGCCTGAGTGCGAACCCCTGCAGGGAGCTAGGCTATCCTGAGGGCCGCCCTGCCCATGGCAGCTCAGGGCATTATCTCAAAGACTTCTTCCAGTGTGTGGGTAGATGGCACAGGCAGTGGAACCTGGAGCAAGGTCTGGAAGGCACAAAGGGGCTCCGTTCTCACAGGAGAACACACCTGGTATGGCTGCAATACCCTGCAGGGCACTAGGCTATCCTGAGGGCTGCCCCGCCCATGGTAGCTCAGGGGATTATCTGAGATAGCGCTTCCAGTGTGTGGATAGACAGCACAGGCAGTGGAAGGTGGATCAAGGTCCAGAAGGCATGAAAGGGCAGCGTTCTCACAGGAGAACACCCCCAGCGTGGCTGTGACACCCTGCAGTGTGCTAGGCTATCCCAAGGGCAGCCCCACCCATGGCAGCTCAGGAGATTTTCTGAGAGACTGCTCCCAGTGTGTGGGTACATGACACAGGCATTGGAGAAGGGCAAGGTGACCAACGAGCAGGAAAGGATTTTGTTCTCTCAGCTGACATATGCATCACCTGCATGCAACCACTTCTATCACCATGAAAAGGTAGAAGAATCTGATCCAGTCAAAAATCACTCAGACAACCCTAGAGAGAGGGCCTGGTGAGATATATATAACCAATATTCCTGAAAAAGAATTCAAGTAAAAGTCATAACCATGCTGATGGACCTACAGAGAAATATGCAAGAGCTAAGGGATGAAATCCAGAGGGAGATAACAGAAATGAAACAATCGCTAGAAGGTCTTAAGAGCAGACTGGATGAGGTGCAAGAAACTGTTAAAGGAATAGAAATCAGAGAACAGGAATACAGGGAAGCTGAGGCAGAGAGAGATAAAAGGATGTCCAGGAATGAAAGAATATTAAGAGAACTGTGTGACCAATCCAAACGGAACAATATTCACATTATAGGGGTACCAGAAGTAGAAGAAGAGAGAAAAAGGTATAGGAAGTGTCTTTGAAGAAATAATTGCTGAAAACTTCCCCGATCTGGGGAAGAAAATAGTCTCTCAGACCATGGAAGCCCACAGATCTCCCAACACAAGGGACCCAAGGAGGACAACACTAAGACATATAATAATTAAAATGGCAAAGATCAAAGACAAGGACAGAGTATTAAAGGCAGCAGCAGAGAGTAAAATGATCATCTACAAAGTAAAGCCCATCAGGCTATCATCAGACTTCTCAACAGAAACCTTACAGGCCAGAAGAGAATGGCATGATATATTTAATGCGATGAGACAGAAGGACCTAGAACCAAGAATGCTGTATCCAGCATGATTATCATTTAAATTTGAAGGAAGGATTAAACAATTCCCAGACAAGCAAAAGTTGAGGGAATTTGCCTCCCACATTGGATAGTAGCCATTCTAACAGGTGTGATGTAATATCTCACTGTGGTTTTGATTTGCATTTCCCTAATGATTAGCAATGTGGAACATCCTTTCGTGTGCCTGTTGTTCATCTGAGTTTCTTCTTGGAGAAATGTCTGTTTAGGTCCTCTTCCCATTTTTTAATTGGGTTATTTGTTTTTTGGGTGTTGAGGTATATGAGCTCTTTATATATTTTGGATGTTAAACCTTTATTAGATAAATCATCTACAAATATATTTTCTCACACTCTAGGTTGACCTTTCCTTCAGCTGATAACATCCTTTGCTGTATAGAATCTTTTAGTTTGGTGTAGTACCACTCATTCATTTAAAAAAATTTTTTTATTTTGGTATCATCAATCCACAACCACACGAGGAACATCATGCCCACCAGGCTCCCCCCCACTGAGATCCCCCACAAACCACACCACAGTCACCATGCATCAGCTTAGCAGGATACTGCAGTGTCACCACTTGTCCTCTCTGTGCTATACAGCCCTTCCCGTGCCTCCCCCCACATTACACATGTTAATCACAATGCCCCCCTTTTATTCTCCTCCATCCCTCCCCTCCCACCCATCCTTCACAGTCCCCTTCCCTTTGGTAACTGTTAGTCAATTCTTGGGTTCTGTGATTCTGCTGCTGTTTTGTTCCTTCAGCTTTTTCCCCGTTCTTACACTCCACATATGAGTGAAATCATTTGGTACTTGTCTTTCTCCACCTGACTCACTCCACCGAGCATAATACCCTCCAGCTCCATCCATGTTGTTGCAAATGGTAGGATTTGTTTTCTTCTTATGGCTGAATAATATTCCATTGTGTATATGTATCACATCTTCTTTATCCATTCACGTACTGATGGACACCTAGGTTGCCTCCATTTCTTGGCCATTGCAAATAGTGCTACCATAACCATAGGGCCGCATCTGTCTTTTTCAAACTGGGCTGCTGTATTCTTAGGGAAAACGCTCAGTAGTGGATTTCCTTGGCCAAATGGCACCTCCATCTTGAGCTTCCTGAGGAACCTCCATCTTGCTCTCCAAAATGGCCGAGCCAATCTATATTACCACCAGCCGTGTAGGAGGGCTCCCCCCTTTCCACAACCTCGCCAACATTTGTTGTTGTCTGTCCCTTGGATGGTGGCGATCCCCACTGAAGTGAGGTGGCATCTCATTGTGGCCTCAATTTGCATTTCTCTGATGACTAGTGATGCGGAGCATTCTCCCATGTGTCTGTTGGCCATCTGAACTTCCTCCCTGGAGAACTGTCTGTTCATCTCCCCTGCCCATTTTTTAATTGGATTATTTGCTTTTTGTTTGTTGAGGGGCATGAGCTATTCACATATTTTGGATGTCAACCCTCCATCAGATCCATCATCCATGAATACATTCTGCCCATATTTCTTCCATTGATGGTGTCCTCTGCTGTACAGTAGCTTCTCAGCCTGACACAGTCCCACTAGTTGATCCTTGCTTTTGTTTCCCCTGCCCAGAGAGACATGTTCTTGGGGAAGTCACTCATGTTTATGTCCAAGAGATCCCTACCCATGTTTGTTTCTAAGAGTTTTATGGTATCATGACTTACATTCGGGTCCTTGATCCATTTCGAATTCACCTTTGTGTTTCGGGTTAGACAACGATCCAGCCTCATTCTCTTACACACAGCTGTCCAGTCTTGCAAACACCAACTGTTGAAGAGGCTGTCACTTCCCCATTGTCTGTCCATGGCTCCCCCATCACACATTAATTGACCATATATTTTTGGGTTAATGTCTGGAGTCATTCTGTTCCACTGGTCTGTGGGTCTGTTCTTATGCCAGTACCAAATTGTCTTCATTACTGTGGCTTTGTAGTAGAGCTTGAAGTTGGGGAGCGAGACCCCCCACTTTATACTTCCTTCTCAGGATTGCTTTGGCTATTTGGGATCTTTTGTGGTTCCATATGAATTTTTGAACGATTTGTTCTAGTTTGATGAAGAATGCTGTTGGTAATTTGGTAAGGATTGCATTGAATCTGTAGATTGCTTTGGGCAGGATGGCCATTTTGACAATATTAATTCTTCCTAGCCAAGAACATGGGATGAGTTTCCATTTCTTAGTGTCCTCTTTAATTTCTCTTAAGAGTATCTTGTAGTTTTCAGAGTATAGGTTTTTCACTTACTTGGTTAGGTTTATTCCTAGGTATTTTATTCTTTTTGATGCAATTGTGAATAGAATTGTTTTTCCTGATTTCTCTATTAGTTCATTGTTAGTGTATAGGAAAGCCACAGATTTCTGTGTATTAATTTTGTATCCTGCAACTTTGCTGAATTCCGATATTAATTCTAGTAGTTTTGGAGTGGAGCCTTTAGGGTTTACTATGAACAATATCATGTCATCTGCAAATAGTGACAGTTTAACTTCTTCTTTACCATTCTGGATTCCTTACATTTCTTTGTTTTGTCTAATTGCTATGGTGAGGACCTCCAGTATTATGTTAAATAACAGTGGGGAGAGTGGGCATCCCTGTCTTGTTCCCGATCTTAGAGGAAAAGCTCTCAGCTTCTCACCATTCAGTATGATGTTGGCTGTGTGTTTATCATATATGGCCTTTATTATGTTGAAGTACTTGCCCTCTATACCCATTTTGTTGAGAGTTTTTATCATGAATGGATATTGAATTTTGTTGAATGCTTTTTCAGTGTTTATTGAGATGATAATGTGATTTTTGTCCTTTTTGTTTATGTAGTGGATGATGTTGATGGATTTTCTAATGTTGTAACATCCTTGAATCCCTGGGATGAATCCCACTTGGTCATGGTGTATGATCCTTTTGATGTACTTTTGAATTCGGTTTGCTAATATTTTGTTGAGTATTTTTGCATTTACGTTCATCAGGGATATTGGTCTGTAATTTTCTTTTTTGGTGGGGTCTTTGCCTGGTTTTGGTATTAGGGTAATGTTGGCTTCATAGAATGAGTTTGGGAGTATCCCCTCCTCTTCTATTTCTTGGAAAACTTTAAGGAGAATGGGTATTATGTCTTCTCTGTAGGTCTGATAAAATTCTGAGGTAAATCCATCTGGCCCGGAGGTTTTGTTCTTGGGTGGTTTTTTGATTACCGCTTCAATTTCTTTTCTGGTAATTGGTTTGTTTAGATTTTGTGTTTCTTCCTTGGTCAGTCTTGGATGGTTGTATTTTTCTAGGAAGTTGTCCATTTCTCCTAGGTTTTCCAGTTTGTTAGCATATAGGTTTTCGTAGTATTCTCTAATAATTCTTTGTATATCTGTGGGGTCTGTCATGATTTTTCCTTTCTCATTTCTGATTCTGTTGATGTATGTTGATTCTCTTTTTCTCCTAATAAGTCTTGCTAGAAGCTTATCTATTTTGTTTATTTTCTTGAAGTACCAGCTCTTGGTTTCATTGATTTTTCTATTGTTTTATTCTCCTCAATTTTATTTATTTCTTCTCTGATCTTTATTATGTCCCTCCTTCTGCTGATTTTAGGCCTCATTAGTTCTTCTTTTTCCAAGTTCGATAATTGTGGTGTTAGACTATTCATTTGGGATTGTTCTTCCTTCTTTAAATATGCCTGAATTGCTATATACTTTCCTCTTAAGACTGCTTTTGCTGCTTCCCAGAGAAGTTGGGGCTTTGTGTTGTTGTTGTCATTTGTTTCCATATATTGCTGGATCTCCATTTTAATTTGGTCTTTGATCCATTGATTATTTAGGAGCGTGCTGTTAAACTTCCATGTGTTTGTGAGCCTTTTTGCTTTCTTTGTACAATTTATTTATAGTTTTATACCTTTGTGCTCATAGAACTTGGTTGGTAGGATTTCAATCTTTTTGAATTAACGAGACTTTCTTTGTGGCCTAGTATGTTGTCTATTCTGGAAAATGTTCTGTGTGCACTTGTAAAGCATGTGTATCCTGCTGCATTTTGGTGTAGAGTTCTGTAGATGTCTATTAGGTCCATCTTTCTATAGTGTTGTTCAGTATATCTGTGTCCTTACTTATTTTCTGTCTGGTGGATCTGTCCTTCAGAGTGAGTGGTGTGTTGAAGTCTCCTAAAATGAATGCAATGCATTCTATTTCCTCCTTTAGTTCTGTTTGTATTTGTTTCACATATGCTGGTGCTCCTGTGTTGGGTGCATATATATTTATAATGTATATATCCTCTTGTTGGACTGAGCCCTTTATCATTATGTAATGTCGTTCTTTATCTCTTGTTACTTTCTTTGTTTTGAAGTCTATTTTGTCTGATACTAGTACTGCAACACCTGCTTTTTTATCCCTGTTGTTTGCATGAAATATCTTTTTCCATCCCTAGACTTTTAGTCTGTGCATGTGTTTGGGTTTGAGGTGTGTCTCTTGTAAGCAGCATATAGATGGGTCTTACTTTTTTATCCATTCTATTACTCTGTGTCTTTTAATTGGTGCATTCAGTCCATTTACATTTAGGGTGATTATTGTAAGATTTGCACTTATTGCCATTGCAGGCTTTAGATTTGTTGTTACCAAAGGTTAAAGCTTAGCTTAACTCGCTTATTGAGCTATTTTAGACACTTTATTTCTCTCCCTTCTTATTCCTCCTCCTCCATTCTTTATCTGTTGGGTGTTTTATTCTATGCTCTTTTGTGTTTACTCTAACTACTTTTGTTGTTAGTTGATCTTATTTTTTGTCTTTATTTAATATTTTGTTTTTCTGCTTTCTTTGCTGTGATTTTATTTTCTCTGGTGGCGTTTGTTTAGCATCAGGAATGCTCCCATCTAGAGCAGCCCCTCTAAAATACCCTGTAGAGGTGGTTTGTGGGAGGCAAATTCCCTTAACTTTTGCTTGTCTGGGAATTGTTTAATTCCTCCTTCATATTTAAATGATAATCATGCTGGATACAGTATTCTTGGTTTCAGGTCCTTCTGTTTCATTGCATTAAGTATATCATGCCATTCTCTTCTGGCCTGTCAGGTTTCTGTTGAGAAATCTGATGATAACCAGATGAGTTTTCCTTTGTAGGTGACCTTTTCCCTCTCTCTAGCTGCCTTTAAAACTCTGTTCTTGACCTTGATCTTTGCCATTTTAATTGTTATATGTCTTGGTGTTGTCCGTCTTGGTCCCTTCTGTTGGGAGTTCTGTGTACTTCCATGGTCTGAATGATTATTTCCTCCTCCAGTTTGTGGAAGTTTGCAGCAATTATTTCTTCAAATACACTTTCTATCCCTTTCTCTCTCTCTCTTCTTCTTCTGGTACCCCTATAATGCAAATATTGTTCCTTTTGGATTGGTCACACAGTTCTCTTAATATTGATTCATTCCTGAAGATCCTTTTATCTCTCTCTGTGTCAGCTTCTATGCATTTGTATTCTCTGGTTTCTATTCCATCAATGGCCTCTTGCCTCTTATCCATTTTGCTTATACATCCTTCCAGAGATTGTTTCATTTCTGTAACCTCCTTCCAGATGTGATCCCATAGCTCTTGCATATTTCTCTGCAGCTCCATCAGCATGGTTATGACCTTCATTTTGAATTCTTTTTCAGGGAGATTGATTAGATCTATCTCCCCAATTTCCTTCTCGGGGGGGGTTGTCTGGGTCAGTCTCATCTGTATCAAATTCTTCTGCCTTTTCATGGCTATGGAGGTAGTTGCATGAAGCTGGTGCATGTGTTGGCTGGGAGAATGTCCCTTCTTGCTGGTTTGTGGCCTTCCTCTCCTGGGAGAACAGCAACCCCTAGCGGCTTCTGCTGGGCAGCTGCTCACAGATGGGGTTTATAATTCTTGCCTGGCCTCTGTGGAGGAAGTTGCCCTGCAGCTGTGCGTGTGGCCAGCCTCAGGCTGCTGATCCATTATGGTGGAGCGGCATCGGAAAGGAAACGGGGGGGAGGCTGTTTATCTCTGTGATGGGCCTCCGAACTGCGCTGCCACTGGAGCGGTTAGGACGCCCAAAGTTCCCCGGGATTCCCAGCTGCTGAGCTAAGTGTCCCGGGACGTTTCCGTCCAGCACTGGGGTCCCTGTCCCTTTAAGTCTTTCAAAAAGCACTCTCTTTTCTTTGTCCAAGAGTCGCCGGCTGCAGGGACCCACTTGCAAGTTTTACTGTCCCGTTTCCCTAGTATCCAGCACCCCATGCACTGTGTGTCTGCACTCCATTGCAAATGGCTAGGGCCGGGTGTTTAGCAGTTCTGGGCTCCCTCTCCCTCCCTGCTCCAATTCCTGTCCTCCCACCAAGAGCTGGGGTGAGCGGCGCTCAGGTCCCGCCAGGCCGGGACTTGTATCTTACCCCCTTCACGAGGCGCTGGGTTCTCAGAGGTGTAGATGTAGCCTGGCTGTTGTTCTGTATCTTCTGGTCTCTTTTTTAGGGATAGTTGTATTTGTTGAATTTTTAAAAATATAAATGGTTTTGGGAGGAGATTTCTACTGCTCTACTCATGCCGCCATCTTGGCTCCACCCCCCATAAGGAGTTTTTGATTAGAACCAAATACCTTTAATTTTAAGTGCATTATATTTGCACAAGGAGTCTAATGAAAATAGTATAACTTTTAAAGCCAGCCAGTCCTAGAATTTGGCTTTGCTGTCAAATCATGAGTTACTAGACACTCAGCTGTGCACATGCAAAATGGAAATAGCAATTCATCTCTTACAGGATTATTGTGAAGATTGTAGCAGGTATTGTATCTAAAGTTCTGGGAACAGGGCATGGCACATTAAAGGAAATCACTAAATTTATTTCCTTAAGGAAAGTACATTCTGGGCCAATGAGTAGTTAATAAATAAGTGAATCTTCGCACAATAATTGAGATATATTCTTTCAATCTTAATCGTGCAATCATTGTTATATTCGGTTTGCATTGTCCTAATAAAAGTAGTGAAATCATTTGAAAATAGCCAAGACTGCTTTTAACAGAACTTTCAATCCAGGTACTTTTTTGAAAGTGAAAGGGTGTTCTATTTAGGGCATGTAGGGCAAAATGATGCTAAGTAAAACAAATTTCAATCCTCCATACAGCTATCGGCAAATATTTTTGTAATGGTAATTTTGTTTCCAATTAAAAAATAAAGCATATTTGTTATTTTTTTCTTATCTTTGTCGTAAAAATTCCTTTACCCTATCGTCTACTCACTGACTCCTGCATTTTCTGTTCGTTAACCATATTTAAGAAGATGTGGTACATATACACAGTGGAATATTACTCAGCTATAAGAAGAAAACAAATCCTACCATTTGCAACAACATGGATGGAGCTAGAGGGTATTATGCTCAGTGAAATAAGCCAGGGGGATAAAGACAAGCACCAAATGATTTCACTCATCTGTGGAGTATAAGAACAAAGCAAAAATTGTAAAAAACAAAACAGCACCAGACTCACAGAACCCAAGTATGGACTAACAGTTAGCAAAGGGAAAGGGACTGGGGAGGATAGGTGGAAAGGAAAGGACACAGGGTATAAGGGGCATTACAATTAGCACACATAATGTTTGGGGGAAGGGGCATGGGGAAGGTAGTATAGTACAGAAAAGACAAGTAGTGACTCTATAGCATCTTACTATGCTGATGACAGTGACTGTAATGGGCATTGTGGTGGGGACTTGATAATGGGGGGAATCTAGTAACCAAAATGTTTCTCATGTGATTGTATATTAATGATACCTAAATAAAGAAATATATAAATAAAACATATTTAATATTTTCTCTTAAAATATTTGCATTAAAATTTCCCAAAATTCTATATAAATGCTTCGCAATATAATAGTATAAGTTAATCTTTTCAAAAGACTCTAGCCTACATATTTTGAACACAAATGAGAATGACAGTGCTGTGTTTCCAGATGCAGGAGGCTTACAGGTCTTTTTCTAATAGCAGGAAGAAAATGTTGATTAGATTTGGAGTGTATGCCAGCCACAAAAGTTCACCAGACTTAATTTGTTTCTTTCACAAATCTTACAGTGTTCAGAAACTAGCTAATGTTTTAGTTTTTGCCATGTTACCATATAAGAAATATTTCCACTATGTTACAAATCACCTGAGAAAAATTAAAGTATTTAAAAATCATAGAGATACTTATTACAAACTGATTGAATTATCATGATAGAATAAATTCAGTCAGAGCTAATGGTAGTTTCCAGCTTGGGTTTACCAAAATCATGCCTATACTCTTTTTACTGTTTTGATTACTCCGTGTGTGTGTGCATATGCTTGTGTGTGCTTTCAGGAATTTTGTTTTGTAATCTAGAGGTAGAGGGAAATCAGTAAAAATATTAGCATATTGTAACACTATTAAGTGCCAGCACAATTGACCATTTCGAATTTATTAATGAATTCCATCTATAAAGGAACTCTGGTAACTTTTTCAAAAACATAAAAGACTAAATTTGAAAATGTAGACCCTTAAGAGTATTCAACTGCACATGCAGTTTACAAAACTAAAAAAAGGAAGCAAATACTAAAATACAAAAAATTTGCCTTATAAGTATCTTAGTAATAATCAAAACAAAACTCAATTTTATACAGTCATTTTTAATTTTTAAAAAGTTTAACTTTTGAAACAATCACACATTTATAGAAAAAATTGCACATATATTTCAGGAATCCTTTTTTTCTGAACCATTTGAGAGTAGCTTATCAACATGATATCCACCAACCCTTCATACTATTTTAATGTGTATTTCCTACAAATGAGGATTTTATTCTACATAACCACAATACAACTATAAAAGTCTTATATTTTCTTTGCCTGGTCTCATTATGTCATTTCTCCCAGCAACCCTGGTTCCTTTTACTGTGTAATGGTATTTGTAAGTCAGGGTCTGAGCACAGCATGTGCTTGTTGAGATTCAGATGTCGCTGCTCCAGAGGTTTGCCCTCTGGATGAATAGGCTGGGGTATGCATGTGTTAGTGTGTATGAAAAAACAAACAAAACTTTACATATATGTTGATTTCCATATTTATCTCTGTATTTTAAAAACCATGAGTTCATATTGATATCTTTAATTTCAATCTACACTATTGGGTTTATTCTAGTTTTATCCCTTTCCATATTTGTATTTCCTTTTCGTCTGACAGTGAAAAACCTGACTCTTGTGCTTAATGTATTTACTTATTTGCTCAATCCCCCAGTATGAAACTAATCTCTATGTTTTGCCCCCACTGCCTCCCCTGTGAATTTCTCCTACATTCACCCTTATCACCCTGCTTGGACTTCAAAACTCAAGCCAAGCTGCACCCTGCATAGAAGTCCCCCTCACCCTGCTTGGACTGATATCTTGTGCCAGGCCAACTCCCTGCATGTGCCCACCCCAGTTATGATGGTGGAACCCTCGTGAGTTGGATTAGTGCCCTTATAAGAGTCATAAGATTGCCTGCTTCCCCTTTCTGCTCTCTCATGTGAGGCTACAACAAGAAGGCAGCAAGCAGTCTGCAGCCAGAAAGAGAATCCTCACCAGAATGTGACCATGCCAGCACCCTGACTGCAGACTTTTAGCCTCCAAACCCATGAGAAGTACATTTCTGCTGTGTATAAGCCACCCAGCATATGGCACTTTGTTATGGCAGCGAAACAAAGATAGATGTCCTTCTTATCTCAGTAGTACGACTTTAAACACACTTAATATGCAGGGCTCCTATGGCGATGTCCTTACCCAACTTAGGTTCTGACACACTAATTTGGGACTTTCAAATGCAGCTTCCACTCCCTCCAGCATGATACCTACCTTGCTCAGGCTCACCTAGTGGCTTTAGAACTGATCTCTCTGGAAGGAAAGTTGATGGAATGGGAAAAAGATAAGAAAGCAATAAAAGCTAGAACTTGTAAGTTGACCTGGGAAAATGAATATTTAAAATTTGTGTTTCTGTCTGCAGAGGTACTACATAAAAACATACAAAAGAATATACAGTGAAAAATAAGTCTTCCTTCTTTGACTCAGTTCCATGCTTAAGAGGCAATCATTATAACCAGTTTTTTTACGTGTATACCCTTCTAGACATAACCCATGCATTTACAGACAAATATGTGTGTGTGCATATCAGGATGCATTTAACTGATATTCAGTTTAGAGCAATTTGTTCCCATTTATTTTCTTTTTAAAAAGGCTTTACAAAGTATATTCTTTCTTGTACATGCATCATATTGCATGTGTGGGACTATGAAATAAAGTGAGTTATTCTTGCTAGCACAGTATGTTATCAAAATTTTTGATATTTGAAAAGTTTATACTTCAAATCTGATATTTATTTGTAGTTTTAAATGTTATGTCTCATATGAGTGATACTGAACTTTTTTCTCTCATTTGAGTGTCATTGGTAGTTCTTTTTCTGTGTACTGTTAATTTGATGTGTTCACTTTTATCATGAGTCATCCTTTATGAACTGAAAGAGCATTATATAGATTAAGGAAATTAGCCTTTGCTACTTGTGACCTGAGTTGCAGTATTTTCCCACTGTGTTTTTTAACTTTATTTTAAAATTTTTTTCGGCCATAGAAAATTTCCCAGTCTTTATTTAAAAAGTTGTGTATATAATTTTGCCACATTAGCAACAGTTGTACTATGTAGTCCAGAAGTCTATGAAGACCTACTAAACATATTTGGAATTTCCTGTTACAACCAAATGAAACATAGCAAAGTATGTCTGACACTTAATTATGCACATAATTGTTATTATAATTGCTTCGTGGCAGTTATGCATTGATTAGATAGTTCACATAAATGAATTTTTGTATTACTTTGTTTACAAAGCCAAAAATATTAATTATAATATATTTTCTTGTAATTGAATTAGTTTTTCTCTTCTGTAATGTGCGTAATAAGGACTTCTTAAAAATCATTGCACGTATTTTCTCATTGACTTGCATCTTGCTGTTACTTTCTTCTGAGTCTGCCACATATCCTGAATGACCCTAAAAATAAATCTTTTTTTTGGATTTAACCAAGTAAAACAAAAAGCCAAAAATGAAAAGATGTAGGAGTTGTAGATCTTGACATCGCATGATCTCTACACTTTGTATCACTGAAGTCCAAGAAGAAGGGTGAACAAAACAATTTTGAAAAATAAATCGAGGGACTGAGACAATCTGACTTCAAGACTTAGTATAAAGTCTCAATAATGAAGCTGATGTGGTATTGGAAAAAGATAAATAGATCAATGGTATGCAAAAGTGATTTCAGAAATAGGCCCACGCATATATGGTCAATTGATTTTTAATGAAAATGCAAAGGCAATTCAATGGAGAAAATAGAGAAAAAATAGTATTTTCAACTGATGGTGCAAAAAGAAGAAGAAGCTTTACCCATAAATTTCTCACACCATAAATAAAATAGATCATAGCCCCAAATGGAAAACTTTAGCCTAAAAAACATAAATTATTAAACATAAGAGAATATATTTGTTACCTTGGTTTTGGGTTAGGTAAAGTAGTTTTCAAGTATGACACAGGAAGCACGATGAATAAAATAAAACAAAACAAGTAAATGGTTAATTGTAGGTATCATCAAAATTAAAAATTACCACTCCAGATTCCACTCTGGTTACTATTTTATCTACCCCATGGTCCAGGTAACTGACTATCTACCTCCCTCTTCTATGCCTTTGTTCACATTGTTCTCTGTGTCTGAAATGCCTATTGCTCTCTGCTAAAACTTGACCAATTCTTCACAGCATAACTGTGCCTTTCTGGAGCTCCCCAGGCCCAATAATCTCAACTCATTTGTGCTTCTATACACATATACATACATATTTGTAAGTATGTATATTATATGACATAGCAATTTTGCTTATTTTACTGGATTAAAAACACTTTGAAGGCAATATCACATCTTTGTCTTTTCTGACCTGTAGGCCCAACCAAAGGTCTTATACATAATAGACACTCAGAAAATGTTAAAATAAATTCCATTATGTGGGTGTAAGCACAGATTTGCTTTAGTTCATAATCTACAGTCATCTGTGTCCAATAGAAGCTATGAGAAATATTTTCTGCCCCATATAATTGGACATGCCTGAGCCATAGTAGAAATTAGGCATGTAATATCCATTGTCATTAGGTAACAAATCCAAATATACCTTGTTTCTTTGCATGCCATTGTATCTGGACTTTTGGAGGTTACTATTGTTCCCCATGGTGGATTAGCTAATTCAAACAAGGCCCACATCATTCCTATGCTTAACCAGGAAAGGAAGAGGTAAGAGTAAGTAGGATTAAGGGAAAGAAGAATACAATTTCTTAATGGTGTTCTAGAAAAGGAACCTTGAAAAGCTGAGGGTGTAATTTGGAAACCTCAGCAATTCTTGGTTCTCATTTTTGGGACATCAGTTTACTGCATATTCATCTATAGCTTTTTCCATTGTGAAATAGTGTATTGGATAACCCTACTCTAGTAGAATTTAGATTGTATGTGTAATTTCACCTCAGTTAGATATTTTTAAGTAAAGAAGTGTTAAGAGTTGCTTTGTTCAGTAGGATACTTTAGCTATTGTTGTTTCAGATAGAACTTTGTAGTGAAGGACACCTTTGTGTATTGAGGGTCCTTGGAAGAGTATAGAAAGAAACAATGGTCTGGGAATAATGTTAATAATGTGAAAAAAAACCCATAAACTTATATTCTGAATTCATTATTTTTCCAAGTCATTTCATATATTTCATGTCATACACACACACAAACACATAATTGTGCTTTCCCTGTAGATGTATACAGTAGTGACAGATATAGATATGATTTCATGGGAAATGATTTATATTCAAAAAGTATAATTATATTCTCCATTTTTACATATTCATTTTTTATTAGTTAAATTAAATCAGACAAAGTGTTCTCTTGAGTTATGGTAGTGCGACATATTACTTCTGACTCTATAAATATAGTAGGAAATGTTATTTAATTCCTTATAATTTGGGTATGTGACTAGAATTGATGTAATTCCCCAAACTCTGACGTCTATTATTTTATAAAAATAAATTTAGAATATACGTATTCTAGAATGACTAGAGATATCAGAAATATCACGATATTCAGCATATACAAGCTTCTTTCTAATCCTAAAAATATTTTGCACTCAATTAAAATGTTTTTCTAGGTTATCTGACAGCAGAGTTTATGAATTTCAAGTACAAGCTGAACCAACAACTAAAATCAGTACTTTACAATATAGCACTAAAAATAGCAAAACCATAAAATAAAAAGGGATTCAGTTTGATTTATAAATTCCAAATAGAAAAATAGAATCTCTTACCTTTGAAATCTAGTATAATTAGGTGCCAGAGTGTTTTCTATCTTTTCTTTTACAAAGCAATTTTTCTAAAAGATTTGACTTTTCAAAGTATCTGAGCCCATTTTTAGATCTCACCATCTCTTATTTTAATTATTTCTGTATAGGGTTTCAGCTGAAACACATGCAGATAATGCTTACATTACTTTGCAGAATGTGTCCTTATAAAAGCATAATCTAAGCATAGTTGCTTATTATAAGCCAGAGGAACAGGGATAATGAAATCGGCATACATATAAAAAACTCATTCTGCCAATAACTTTTGCTTTTATTCAACCACATCTTTTTACCCAAGCTACTTACTAAAAAACAATAAACATGATATTTAAAGTTTCACTTTTTCTCTCTGATATGCCTTCTCTGTTGTGAGAAGTGAGTCAACTTAAATGAAAGGGCAGTGAAAAAGTAAGGAGTCTAGATGCTTAAGTTGATAGGCAGATTTTCAACAGTGGATATGTGTGTTTTCAAGAGGAACAATATCAATAATTGTGTAAAATATAGAAAGTGTATTTATCTTAATAGATCCCTCCAAGTAAAAAACATGATTACGGTGATCTAGAAATGATGCAAGATCTTTTATAATACACATATTCATTGAATGCATACTGTGCACAAGGCACTGTGCTAAGCACAGCATATGGCAGTGTTCTGAAAACATAGGAGCACTGCTGAGATCATTCCAGTCAGTATGTGTAGTCATTCATTTTTTCCATCATTAAGATAATCAAGATCATCAAGATGAGGTTATAGGTTTTGCAAACCTAGCATGCTTTTATATTTCTAAAAACTCATATTTTTGATACACTTTAATCTGTGCTTGATGTATTGAGGTTACAGTATGGCTACCAAGAACTCTCATACATGGCACATTCTCCAATCACTTCTCCAATCATTATTGGAAATACTGTTAAGCAAAATGTTTGAACAGACACTTCACAAAAAAAATGTGAAAAGATATTCAACTTCATTAGTTATCAGGAAACTGCAAAGGAAAGCCATCACTGTGCACCCACTAAAATGATTAAAATTAAAGTGACCATGAGAAGTGTTGGCAAGTTTGTAGAACAACTAAAACTCTCATTGCCAGCAGCATTAGAAAATGGTACAACCACTTTGGGAAACAATTTGTTAGTTTCTTATAAAACTAAAGATACACTCACTACAATCTATTTCACTCCTACATTTTCACCCAAAAGAAAGAAAAACATGTTCACATGAAGACTTATACATGGATGTTCATATCAGTTTTATTCATAGTAGCCCAAAACTGGAATGGCCCATATATCCTCCAAAGTGGGGATGGTTAAAGAAACTGGAACACATCCATATAATGTAATGCTGCTTAGCAAGGAAAAGGAAAGAAACATTGGTAAAACCTCACAACATTCATGGATCTTTAAAATATGATGAGCAAAAGTAACCAGATACAAAAAGAGAATAAAAAGTATGATTCCATTCATATAAAAACTCTGGATGTGGCAAATCTAGCCTGTAATGACAGACGACAGTTTTCCTTGGACTAATAGTGAAGGTGGTGATGGAAATTAACTGCAAAGTGGCACAGAGGAACTTTTTGGGTGATGGAAATACTGTATAACTGATTTAGAATTGTATTTGCAAGGGTGTATAAATTTTTTAAAACCCCTGAACTGTGCATTCAAAATAGGTGTTTTTTGTTGTACATATACATTATTCTTAAATAAAGTTGATTTTAAACTGAAAACAAATACTCATATTAAACATGTCCATTTAGAAGAATGAATGTTTTAAGTAAGTCACCTATAACACAACTGAATTAATTTGTTAAATTAATCTAGGCAGGGTGTCTATATGATATATTATCTAAACCAAGACACTTTTCAGTATGAAAGGAAACTGAGACTATTAGAGGCAAAATTAAACATATGGTCTCTGCAAATAAGGTGACTTTGATAATGTTGATGCCAGGGTTCTTGTTCATGAAGCCAAAGAATGAGCTTCCCAAACACTCAAGGTAGGAGAGCAAGGTACAGGCTTTTATTTAGAGATAAAAGTGAGAGGACAGAGCTCCCAGCTCACGCCAGGAGGGGACAAGTGAGTCCGTGGTTGGCTCATTGTCTAGGGGTTTCATGGGCAGTTGAGGATTTTCAGGAATGAGAATAAAGGGTTAGGGGCGCGGACTTGTTGAGTGATGCCAGAATGCTCATTTTTGATGAGTAATAGAAGAAATTTTTTGCTCTGATTCTTTCTCAAGGTAGCAGTTTCCCTCTGGGAGTATGTCAATTAAGATCACCTACCCTACCCACAAGGTGGGCTGGGTTGTTTCCTGTTTGCTGAAGTAAGTTAAGAATCTTACTTCTTAACTTCTTGGGCTGTTTATAGTTGGGCTTGCTTACTAAATTAGTCTTTTTCCTAGGTTGCAGATTACTTGGTTAGGATCAGAGAAGGAAATATAGCACATAGGTATGGTTAAAATAATCTGGGCCTTTAGCAGGCTAAGGTAAATTTTCCAGTGTCATGAGTTAAATTGATACAGTGAAGTCACCGGTTATGCTGAGACACTTTTCTTTATCTGCAGAACACTCAAACATTCCAGGCCAAGTTGCTGCTGGCCTTTTGAGTTTTAACTGATCTCACTGAAGATGTCTATATTCCTAGTCTGGTATCTTTACCCTAGAGAATTAGTGTGACTCTGACTTTGCGTAATGCTTATCACAGAGTTTCAATAGGGACTTCTTTGCACGTTGCTACATTGTTCTGACTGTAATTATCTTACTCTGTTTTTTCCGGAGGCCCTCACCCTACTCTGACTACACCCACAGTCCCTGTCTCAATGTGACTAGTTCCCAGTGGCATGGTTTCATATACTCATTACAAACATTTTTTTTCCTCCTTCCTTCCTCTTTTGTTCCTTTATCCTTCTTGCCTTCTATCATTCTCTTTTCCTAGGGCATCTGTGTGTTATGGTGCATGACATATACTGATAATTTCCACTGAAATATAAAATTACAATTTTGCCTTTAAATAATGTAAACACCCTAGAGTTTCTTTATACATATTCAAATTAATATGCATTTTGTTTACTTGTGAGATGAGTATTGCAGGTAGATAGGATAGTAACCATGGAGCTAAGGGTAATATGTTGCTTAAACATAATATGACAATTTTTTAAGTTCATATAATCATTTACCTTGATTTTAGTGGAGTGGTGTGTAGTTAGCCTATCTCTGATGAGGCATTTAAATGTTTATAAAACTTATCTAGATTTTGTATATTCTTGTCTTTGTAAATGCACAGAAAAGTCATAATTACAAGAAACAATATTTTTTATTGTTTTCACCACATGATTTAATCTTATGAAATAATTCATGTGAAAAGAAATTATCTGTTTCTATGGCCATGAGCCCTTTCTACTTCATTCCTGAGTTAATCCAAACAAAGGTTGGAAAATCACCTGTCATGAGTACTTGGAATGATTTTTCTAAAGAGAAGTTGGATAGCTGTCTCTTAAAATCCCTTGTAACTTTCAGTTCTATTATTCTGTAAGACAGGAGAAAGAGAAGCAACGGCAAAGCAGAGATATGAATGACTACTAGCGAACAGCTAAAAATATTTTATCATTATTTATATACAACCTGAAAATAAATACAATTCAATGCAGATTTTTGGTCATGTCATACCTGTAAAAATTTATTTACAACAGAATATTAGGTATTAAAGAAGAAGTTGTACACTAATTTGGGTATTGCCTACTTTTGGAAAGTCCATGTCTATCTTAATATAAACTGGTCAAAGAGACCCCTTCTTTAGTTGATGAAAGAGAGTTGTTTCTGCTTTTTAAAGGAATACATCTGATTTATCACTAAGATTTCTTTCTACCATGATTTATATCACTATTAACATTATTTTTAATGAAAGGTTAGAGGTTCTTTGCTATATAATTTAAGAAAATTAAGATACAAAGCTCTGAAAAATATAGTGACTGTTTACTGAACAAATATTTAATAATACTTTCATTTATGTAATTTTTCACTAATAAATAAGGAAAATAGAGTAAAAAGTAAATGTCTTCTTTCTAATTTTTCTCTACTTGTGCAATCTTGGACAACAGTGAATGAACTAATTTCTGAGTTATGATTTCATTTCTGTTTTTTCTCTGTTTTAAACCCCCAAATCACATATCCATGAGATGATTTTTGAACAGTAGGAAATATTGATATTGTCATGTTATGTTCTTTGTTATAAATACAGCATCTTACAATTTAGATGAAACCACTCTAATAATGGAATACTTTTTGAAACCATATTGGTTATAGCAATAACTCAAATATCACCAGTGTAAGATATAGTTACAATTTCTATTGGAACAAAATGCATGGTTAGTATTTTTTAATATCTATGGAAATTTCCTTCAAATCACTTTCCCACAATGTAGCATTCTTAGAAAGGAGCTAAAAATCAAGTTGTGTGCATCTTCAGGCTTCTGCAAAGTAAGCATGATAGGAGGAGAAAAAGTGCTACAATACATTAACCCCAAGAGTACAGAAAATAGTTGAAGTTTGATCTAACATAATACCTTTTCTTTTTAAGCTACAAACATAAAAACCTTGTCATATGCAAAATAAATGGTCGTAAGTTTGTATTTTTCACAATATATTCCATGTACACTACTATAATCTCCCCTGCTATGGACTAAGTAGTGTTTTTCACATTGTCAGAGAACAACACTGTCAACATGCAGTAATTCATTTTTTTCCCAGTGTAGCAAAGTGTCAGACATTGCTCCATGGACCCACTAGTATAGGAATATAAATATATTTGGTCATGTTTTCCTGTTAACTAGTTTTAAAATAGGCTGAAATTGCAGAAGGGCAAATGAAAAGAAATTGCATAATAATTTAAATCATAGAATAATAGAAAAAATATTGCTTGAATAGTATTGGTTACCTACGCAGCCTACAATTCATGACAATGAATTTGCACTAGGAAAAACTGAATTAATATGTTCATTTTTTTTTCCCATTTAAAACACCTTTCTAGGACAATGTTGCCTAGAGGTTGTTTCTTCTTTCTTTTTTTACCTGAAAGAATGCACCTATGAGTGTGTCAAGAACTTCCAAGGATCAGATATTTTACTCACAAGCTAATGAGCGATCCTATTTCTTTTCATGGAAATATTTGAAGAAGGAGTACCCAAAAGTTTCAATTTTGTAACTAGGAAGTTTCCTACTCGCCCATGATCCAAACACACGCTCAAAAGAAAATAGGTGAGGAAAAATGTCAAAAAGCTACTCTGTCAGGAAGGGAACTTGTCCAATCAAAGAGAATTGCTCTTCGGCTCTGTATTCATTATTCTGGATGCACTGCTACTGAGGCCTAAGAAACAGTTAAGAAGGTCTATTGCTGGTTTTGGAGGTTGACCTATAATGTTGAGAGCCCAGATGTACAGACAATACAGAGTTCCTAAGAATGTTTTTCAAAATTCAGCATTTCAGAGTATGTGGAAGCACATCATGAATACTAAACCCATGTCCCCAAATTATGTCCCTAAGATACTATTATCCTTACATCCAAGTTATTGAAAATATAAGAGTGGCAAACATTCTCTCTTTTAGGTATGAATGAGGATTAGTAAATGCCATTTGGTTTGAGGTAAAATCCAGTAGCTGTCTGTGAATGATGTATTGCTTTGTTCCTATTGATACTTAATGCCTTGTGCAAAGATACAATTTTATCACATTAAGATGATGTTAGTTGTAGTTGGTTCATTATCATTTATTTTTCTTACTATTTAGTAGCAACCTCACTATTTCCATATTTATTGTCTTTACATACTATATACTCTGCTGCTGTGGTGAGGGAGAATTTGAAAAATTCTCTTGATGAAACTAATTTAGAAACTATATTTAACATAGAACATGTTAATGTCTTAGAAACAAACATTTGAATAATGATGATTTTGTCACTGTAAACTTGGTCAGAAACTAGTTTATCAGACAAAATTTCTAAAATGTGAGCCATGTCTCCCAATTTCTTGTTCTACTTCTTTGTCTCTTAATGCAACACTGAATATTTTCCCACCAAAATAGTATATATATTGTTAGAGGATTTAATTCTAAGTAATAACCAAATATTGTTGAGTATATACATGCTCTTTGTACTATGCTGCTTTATTTATTTTGGGTTCTAGATATGTTAGCAACTACCAAACTATAAAGAAGAATGTAAGTACTATAACTGAGGTAAATATAAAATATTACAGGAATATAGAAAAAGAAGAGGTTTATTTTAATTAATAGAAAGCTGCATGGAAGTGGTGACATTTTAACTGAATCTTGAAGGTTGAGTACAGTTTTTGTATAATTGTAAATTGGGTATGAGAATGAATAGAGATCACTGAGGCCAGAACATAGGTTATGTTGAAAAATAGAGTGGAATATGAGATTAGAGAGTTTGTTGGGCCAGGACACACTGAATGCTTTGTTAAGGAGAGTGAGCCTAGTGGACAGACTCAAAATTATTTCTGAGATGAGTGGTGGCTTACCTGTGGAGAATAACCATAGAAAAAATAATGGAGAAAAGAGACAACTGGGAGCTTTACTAACACTCAAGGCAAGAGTTAATAAAGGCATAAAGTAGGGCCATGGATAGACAGGTAAAGGTAGATATAAAAGATATTGCAAAGGTATGATTATAAGGTCTCAAAACTGGATGTGAGGTGAAAGAAAGGAATGAGTTAAAAAATGTCTGTGAGGTTTCTAATATAAGTGATTTTAAAGGTGAGAATCCAATTAATAAGAATTTGGAACATAGGAGAAGGAACAGGTTTGATGAGTCAGATAAGTTTGGTATTAAAAATGTCAGGTTTAGGATCCTAGTGGGAATTTACATGATGACACATGACAAGCTATATGTTGAAAATGAGTCTGGAGCTTGAAAGATGCAGCAGGGCCAGGATTATAGATGTGGTAGTCATCATCCTGTATGTGATAATTCAAATAATCTGGAGAAAGTGTGTAGCATGGAAAGAGAAGAGACAAAGCATTAAAAAATACCTACAGTTAAAAGATGGAGAGGGGCAAGTTTTAAAAGTGATTGAAGAGATGTTGGGCAATTAGGAGAGTGCAATATGATAGACAAGGACGGAGAGTTTAAAAATCACATGGTGTTTACTGTGTTGGTGAACAGTGTCAAATGCCTAGTGAGGATTGAGAAGAAGCATTTGGATCTGACAGGAAATGACCAATTACCTACCCATCGCCCCCCTAAAAAAAAACACTGTCATTTAGAACAGAAACTGGATTATGAGAAACATAAATATTCTATAATAAAATGAAGATAGCAATTGTAGATTACTGTTTTCAAGAATTTGGCTGTGAAGGGAAGGGAAGATGTAACATCATAGCATGGACAGAAAAGATTTAATATCTTTTGTTCATGTTTTTCAGAAGAGTTGAGTATATTTATAATACTTCTAATTAAATAAGTGGACTACAAAATAGGTTGGACTATCACAAGTAAGTGCATACTGAAATGCCATTCCTAATTAAAATGCGACCATTCTGGCACACACTTAATAACTGAACAGAAGACTGGCATTATTTTCTAAAGAATCATGTCAGAGAACATAAATTAATTGTAAGAAGTGATTCATGAATAATTGTTTTATTAAAGCACATGTATCAACAATGTTTATCTTTAAGATTCTGTTCCCAAACTTTTTTATTCATCTTTCATTAGCAAATATTTCAGAAATTCTAATTCCATTCCTCTTTAACCCATAACCAGATGGAAAGTCTTATGCATGTCTGGGGGCCAAAGAAAGATGAAAAATTGTAATTTACATCTTTCTGACAATAATTTCAAGAACCGTAAAGTATATTGTTCAGAAATCTTTGCCAAGAGGAAATAATAGTAACGACAGGCTGTGTAATACTATACTGTTATTGAATACCTGCATCATTGCATTTGGGATATTTTACAAGCAGACATTTTATTGTTTTCACTAGGCCTTTTTTCTTTGCTAAAATTTACCTTCAGCTTGGTTTCTTAGTAAAATTTACCAATAACAGTAGGGCAGATATGAGATATCTATCAAGTAAATTAAAAAAATAATTGGTGTACTAAGGAAAATGTTACCAAAGATTTGTATTAAAGCTAAATTGTTTGGGTTACAGAAATAGAAATAAAAACATTCCACTCCAAGTTACAAAAACAGCCTTGATTTCAGAGTTCCAAGTAAAAATTATCTATTATACACAAGTTGCCAAAATCTAATAATTCTCCCAAATTTCTCTTATTATCACTTTCTATTAGTCATCTTAATTTCATATTCCTCATCTCAGTGAATTGCACACCATCCATCTAGTTGCCTTATCTAAATACCTAGGAATCATCTTTGATTCTTACCTCTCCCTTACATCTATTCAATCACTAAGGCTTTCAATTACAGCTATTCAATATTAAATCAGTTCAAACCACCATAGTCTGTCAACTGAATTACGTCAGTTTACTAACTCACTTTCCTGTGCCTGATCACGTCATTGTGTTGCTTAATGTCAGTGTTTCCTTGTTAGTCTTAAAGTCCAAATTCCTTAACATGACTTATAAAGCTCTTAAATACCTGATCCCTGTTTACCTTCCCAGCCTCATATACTTTTTTATTTATTTTTTATTTTTTTGCTTTGGTATCATTATTCTACAATTACATGAAGAACATAATGTTTACTAGGCTCCCCGCTTCACCAAGTCCCCCCCACATACCCCTTCACAGTCACTGCCATCAGCATAGTAAGATGCTGTAAAATCACTACATGTCTTCTCTGTGTTGTAGAGCCTGCCCCATACCCCCACACACATTATACATGCTAATTGTAATGCCCCCTTTCTTTTCCCTCGCCCTTATACCTCCCTTCGCACCCATCCTCCACAGTCCCTTTCCCTTTGGTAACTGTTAGACCATTTGTGGATTCTGTGATTCTGCTGCTGTTTTGTTCCTTCAGATTTTCTTTGTTCTTATACTCCACACATGAGTGAAATCATTTGGTACTTGTCTTTCTCAGCCTGGCTTATTTCACTGAGCATAATAACCTCTAGCTCCATCCATGTTGTTGCAAATGGTAGGATTTGTTTTCTTCTTATGGATGAGTAATATTCCATTGTGTATATGTACCACATCTTCTTTATCCATTCATCTATATATGAACACTTAGGTTGCTTCCATTCCTTGGCTATTGTAAATAGTGCTGTGATAAACATAGGGGTGCATCTGTCTTTTTCAAACTGGGCTGCTGCATTCTTAGGGTAAATTCCTAGGAGTGGAATTCCTGGGTCAAATGGTATTTCTATTTTAACCATTATGAGGAACCTCCATAATGCTTTCCACAAAGTTTGAACTAATTTACATTCCCACCAACAGTGCAGGAGGGTTCACCTTTCTCCACAACCTGGCCAACATTTGTTGTTGTTTGTCTTTTCGATGGTGGTGATCCTTACTGGTGTGAGGTGATATCTCACAGTGGTTTTAATTTGCATTTCTCTGATGACAAGCGATATGGAGCATCTTTTCATGTGTCTGTTGGCCATCTGAATTTCATCTTTGGAGAACTGTTCAGCTCCTCTGCCCATTTTTTAAATGGATTATTCGCTTTTTGTTTGTTGAGGTGGGTGAACTCTTTATGTATTTTGGATATCAACCCTTTATCAGATGTCATTTATGAATATATTCTCCCATACTGTAGGAAACCTCTTTGTTCTATTGATCATGTCCTTTGCTGTACAGAAGCTTTTCAGCTTGATATAGTCCCACTTGTTCATTTTTGCTTTGGTTTCCCTTGCCCGGGGAGATATATTCATGAAGTAGTCACTCATGTTTATGTCCAAGAGTTTTTTGCCTATGTTTTTTTCTAAGAGTTTTATGGTTTCATGACTTACATTCAGGTTTTGATCCATTTCAAATTTACTTTTGTGTATGGGGTTAGACAGTGATCCAGTTTCATTCTCTTACATGTAGCTGTCCAGTTTTGCCAGCACCATCTGTTGAAGAGACTGTCATTTCCCCATTGTTATGTCCATGGCCCCTTTATCGAATATTAGTTGACCATATATGTTTGGGTTAATGTTTGAGTCTCTATTCTGTTTCACTGGTCTGTGGCTCTGTTCTTATGCCAGTACCAAATTGTCTTGATTACTGTGGCTTTGTAGTAGAGCTTGAAGTTGGGGAGTGAGATCCCCCACTTTATTTTTCCTTCTCAGCATTGCTTTGGCGATTTGGGTTCTTTGGTGGTTCCATATGAATTTTTGAACTATTAGTTCCAGTTCATTGAAGAATGCTGTTGGTAATTTGATAGGGATTGCATCAAATCTGTATACCGCTTTGGGAAGGATGGCCATTTTGACAATATTAATTCTTCGTAGCCAGGAGCATGGGATTAGTTTCCATTTGTTAGTGTCCTCTTTAATTTCTCTTAAGAGTGTCTTGTAGTTTTCAGGGTATAGGTCTTTCACTTCCTTGGATAGGTTCATTCCTAGGTATTTTATTCTTTTTGATACAATTGTGAATGGAATCGTTTTCCTGATTTCTCTTTCTATTAGATCATTGTTAGTGTATAGGAAAGCCACAGATTACTGTGTGTTAATTTTGTATCCTGCAACTTTGCTGAATTCTGGTGTTAGTTGTAGTAGTTTTGGAGTGGGGTCTTTAGGGTTTTTTATGTTCAATATCATGTCGTCTGCGAATAGTGACAGTTTGACTTCTTCTTCACCAATCTGGATTCCTTGTATTACTTTGTTTTGTCTAATTGCCATGGCTAGGACCTCCAGTAATATGTTGAATAACAGTGGGGAGAATGGGCATCCTTGTCTTGTTCCTGATCTCAGAGGAAAAGCTTTCAGCCTCTCGCTGTTCAGTATGATGTTAGCTGTGGGTGTATCATATATGGCCTTTATTATGTTGAGGTACTTGCCCTCTATGCCCATTTTGTTGAGAGTTTTTGTCACGAATGGATGTTGAATTTTTTCGAATGCTTTTTCAGCATCTATGGAGATGATCATGTGGTTTTTGTCCTTCTTTTTGTTGATGTGGTGGATGATGTTGATGGATTTTTTAATGTTGTACCATCCTTGCATCCCTGGGATGAATCCCACTTGGTCATGGTGTACGATCCTTTTGATGTATTTTTTAATTCGGTTTGCTAATATTTTGTTGAGTATTTTTGCATCTACGTTCATCAGGGATATTGGTCTGTAGTTTTCTTTTTTGGTGGAGTCTTTGCCTGGTTTTGGTATTAGGGTGATGTTAGCTTCATAGAATGAGTTTGGGAGTATTCCCTCCTCTTCTATTTTTTGGAAAACTTTAAGGAGTATGGGTATTATATCTTCCCTGTATGTCTGATAAAATTCTGAGGTGAATCCATCTGGCCCGGGGGTTTTGTTCTTTTGTAGTTTTTTGATTACTGCTTCAATTTCATTGCTGGTAATTGGTCTGTTTAGATTTTCTGTTTCTTTCTGGGTCAGTCTTGGAAGGTTGTATTTTTCCAGGAAGTTGTCCATTTCTCCTAGGTTTCCCAGCTTGTTAGCATATAGGTTTTCATAGTATTATCTAATAATTCTTTGTATTTCTGTGGGGTCCGTCATGATTTTTCCTTTCTCGTTTCTGATTCTCTTGATGTGTGTTGATTCTCTTTTTCTCTTTATAGGTCTGGCTAGACGCTTATCTATTTTGTTTATTTTCTTGAAGAAGCAGCTCTTGGTTTCTTTGATTTTTGCTATTGTTTTATTCTTCTCAATTTTATTTATTTCTTCTCTGATCTTTACTATGTCCCTCCTTCTGCTGATTTTAGGCCTCATTAGTTCTTCTTTTTCCAATTTCGATAATTGTGGTGTTAGACTATTCATTTGGGATTGTTCTTCCTTCTTTAAATATGCCTGAATTGCTATATACTTTCCTCTTAAGACTGCTTTTGCTGCATCCCAGAGAAGTTGGGGCTTTGTGTTGTTGTTGTCATTTGTTTCCATATATTGCTGGATCTCCATTTTAATTTGGTTGTTGATCCATTGATTGATTAGGAGCATGTTGTTAAGCCTCCATATGTTTGTGGGCCTTTTTGCTTTCTTTGTACAATTTATTTCTAGTTTTATGCCTTTGTGGTCTGAAAAGTTGGTTGGTAGGATTTCAATCTTTTGGAATTTACTGGGGCTCTTTTTGTGGCCTCGTATGTGGTATGTGGTCTATTCTGGAGAATGTTCCATGTGCACTTGAGAAGAAGGTGTATGCTTTTGCTTTTGGATGTAGAGTTCTATAGATATCTATTAGGTCCATCTGTTCCTGTGTGTTGTTCAGTGCCTCTGTGTCCTTACTTATTTTCTGTCTGGTGGATCTGTCCTTTGGAGTGTGTGGTGTGTTGTAGTCTCCCAAAATGAATGCATTGCATTCTATATCCTTCTTTAATTTTGTTAGTATTTGTTTCACATATATTGGTGCCCCTGTATTGGTTGCAGATATATTTATAATGATTATATCCTCTTGTTGGACTGAGCCCTTTATCATTATGTAATGTCCTTCTTTATCTCGTTACTTTCTTTGTTTTGAAGTCTATTTTGTCTGATACTAGTACTGCAACACCTGCTTTTTTATCCCTGTTGTTTACACGAAATATCTTTTTCTATCCCTTCAGTTTATGTCTTTGCATGTCTTTGGGTTTGAGGTGAGTCTCTTTTAAGCAGCATATGGATGGATCTTGCTTTTTTATCCATTCTATTACTCTGTGTCCTTTGATTGGTGCATTCAGTCCATTAACATTCAGGGTGATTATTGAAAGGTATGAACTTATTGCCATTGCAGGCTTTAAGTTTGTGGTTACCAAAGTTTCAGGGTTAGCTTCTTTACTATCTTACTGTCTAAATTAACTCGCTTGTTGAGCTATTATAAGAGCGGTCTGATGATTCTTTATTTCTCTCCATTCTTATTCCTCCTCCTCCATTCTTCATATGTTGGGTGTTTTGTTCTGTGCTCTTTTTAGCAGTGCTCCCATCTAGAGCAGTCCTACTAAATTACCCTGTAGAGGTGTTTTGTGGGAGCCAAATTCCCTCATCTTTTGCTTGTCTGGTAATTGAATAATCCCTCCTTCATATTTAAATGGTAATAGTGCAGGATACAGTATCCTTGGTTCAAGGCCCTTCTGTTTCATTGCATTAAATATATCATGCCATTCTCTTCTGGCCTATAAGGTTTCTGTTGAGAAGTCTGCTGATGGCCTGATGGGTTTTCCTTTCTAGGTGACCTTTCTTTCTCTCTGTCTGCCTTTAATACTCTGTCCTTGTCCTTGATCTTTGCCATTTTAATTTTATGTGTCTTGGTGTTGTCCTCTTTGGGTCCCTTCTTTTCGGAGTTCTGTGTGCTTCCGTGGTCTGAGCAAATATTTCCTCCCCCGTTTGGGGATGTTTTCAGCAATTATTTCTTCGAAGACACTTTCTATCCCTTTTTCTCTCTCTTCTTCTTCTGGTACCCCTATGATGCAGATATTGTTCCTTTTGAATTGGTCACACAGTTCTCTTAATATTGTTTCATTCCTGGAAATCCTTTTATCTCTCTTTGCATCAGCTTCTATGTGTTTGTATTCTCTGGTTTCTATTCCATCAATGGCCTCTTGCATCCTGTCCATTCTGCTTTTAAGTCCTTCCAGAGATTGTTTTATTTCTGTAGTCTCCCTCTGCACTTGCTCCTTTAGCTCATGAATATTTCTCTGCAGATCCATCAGCATGTGTATGATTTTTATTTCGAATTATTTTTCAGGGAGACTGGTTAGGTCTGTCTCTGAAGATCCTCTCTCAGGGGTTGTCTGGACTATTTTGGAATGAACTCAATTTTTCTGCCTTTTCATGGTGATAATGGTGGCTGTAGGCAGGGTGCAGGTGTGTCAGCTGGGAGAAGAAAGTCCTTTCATGCTTGCTGGATGCCTTGCCCTTGTGCGCTGCCTGTGTTGGTTATCCGCTCTCCTTGAGCAGCCACCGGGTTAATCCCCTAAGCTGCTGTGGGCGGGGTCTCTGTCAGAGCAGCGGAGAGCCCTGCGGGAGTGGCAGGCACTTCAGAGCTGTGCTGCTTTCCAGGGGCTTAGGGCGCCTAAAGTTCTCCGGGATTCCCAGCTGCTGGCTAAGCGTGCCAGGACGACTTCATCCATCTGTGGGTTCCCTGTCTCTTTAAGACTTGTAAAAAGCACTCACTTTTCTTTTGTTTCAGGGGCACCTGTTGCGAGATCCTGCCCTCAGGTTCTGCTTTTCTGTTTCTCTAATATCCAGCACCCCGTGCACCATGTGTCTGCACTCCAGGTGCCGATTTCTAGAGCTGGGTGTTTAGCAGTCCTGGGCTTTCACTCCCTCCCCATTCCGACTCCTTTCTTCCTGCCAGGTTCTGGGGTGGAGGGGCGTTCAGGTCCCGCTGGGCTGCTGCTTGTATCTTACCCCCTTCATGTGATGTTGAGTTCTCGCAGATGTAGATGTAGCCTGGCTGTTGTACTCTTCTCTTTTAGGAATAGTTGTATTTATTGTATTTTCATAAATATATATGTTTTTGGGAGGGGATTTCCACTGAACTACTCACGCCACCATCTTGGCTCCACCCAGCTCATATACTTTTGACCACTCTCTTTTTCCAACTCCTTACCCTCCAGTTTATGTCTTTAGTTATAAAGAACAATTTGTTCCTTTTTCTAATTTCCTTTTCTAAACATTTGTATGAGTTAGAATATGTAGCTCAAATATGCTTTTCCCTTTCAACTATCCTCTATCCTCCCTTCATGTTGCTAACACCTTTCCAAACTGAATATTAATTTTTCTACAAAGATTTCTCTCTCCTATGTTTTAGTTAGGTATCCCTTTAATGTCCAGAGTGGGAGTGGGGCAAGGGTAAGCAAAATACTACAAAATTTCGTACTGTCTTGAGTATGTTTTTGTTATTAGGCATGTGGTTTGTTGCTGCAACTTTTAACTAGTTTCTAGAGTTCTCCTAAAGCTACTTTGGTCCATATTCATGGTTTATTTAGTGTTTCCATGGGAGAACAAGTACCTGGAGACTTTTTGTCCACCATCTTGCCAGTGTCACTCTCATTGAAATTTGAAACTTTATTGTAACTATACAAAAACTGTCTGATTTAGTACTAATTGAAATTTCTATGATGAAGAAAATTCAGCTAATGAGCACTTGAAATGTAGCTACCATAATTAAGGAACTCAATATTTTAATTTTAATTAATCAATTTATAATTAAGTGACCACATGTGGCTAATCACTACCGTATTGGATAACACAAGTCTAGGTTCTCACCAGAATGAGGGTGGTATAGAAAAATCACTTTGTTCAAAGTTGTTTTATACACCTGTATATTGATAATATTTTAATTTGAGGATTGTGGTAGCTTCATGGATAATCACTATTCTAGAGAACCTCTATAACTGATGAGATTCTTTTGTGTCCCTCGAGAATGTTATAATAATAAAACTACTAATAATAAAGCACTGAGAATTCATTGTCATAGAGGGCAAACACCACAATTGTTTTTATTGCCCATTGACCCTAAGAAAACACTTTGCAGTCCTATCTCTTTACTAAAAGTTTGTGGAATTATAGATGTTGGTATATTGGGAAGGTAATTTAGCTAATTCACATACATTTTATTTTCATCCTTTTGCTTTTAACATTAACTCAGAAGCAAAATAAATAGAAATGAAGTTATGTTCAACAACTAGATTACCTTTGTCCTACTCAAAACATAATTGAATATTTCTATTTTTCTTAACTACCATTTAACAGAATTTGCCTAAACTAAACTTTCCTCCATTACTTAAGTGATACCTATAATAACATAGTATATTTACATAATAGTTTGTAAGGTATAAAGCACACTTTACTGCAGTATCTAGCTTTTTATTCAAAACAACCTAGGGAAGTAGGCAATATTGCTGGTATTCTCATTTTACAGATGACAAATGTGGCTATGGAAGATTAAGCAAACAGCCCAATGAAATGATACTAAGCAGTGGAAAAGTTGGTATTGAAACTCTGGACTATTGGACTCTAAAACCAGTGTTGACTCTCAACACCATTTTTACTGATTGAAGATAACTGGGACTTTTATCTCAAACTCCAACGGGTTTATTCTGAAGCTTTAGAAATCATCATGGCTTTTCATATTGGCAAACTGTTTATAGTTTGTAGATTCATTTACAACTCTACTTGGAAATTTCTAAGAATATTTCTCAATGTGTAAAAACCCATATAGACAAATTAATTTGATTTTAAATCCTAAAGAAATTTTACCTTCAGATTTCACAATATTTTGATCTTTAAATTGTTTTATATTTACCAAATAGAAAGGGTAACAATGATTTCCTGAAATGTATTATCACTTGAAATGTAAATCAAAAGAGATAAAAACATATTAGTTTAGGTGAAAAAAATGCAAACAAAACAAGCAAACATAATGAGGAGAATGTGCAGAATAAATTAACTAGAGAAACTGTCATAATATAGAATCTAAGTTGGAGGGAAACTTGGAGGTTCTTTTTTTATCTTCTGTACAGGTTTTCCTTCTATGTCATTCCCCAATCTTACTTAGACACCTGATGTATAAAAGAGATGACACTGGAGTGGATTTAGTTGAGCTAAGATATGGGAAGTCTGTTGCTTCTCTGTCTACAAACTCTGTTTACTCCCTTTTTAACTGAAAGGCCTCCTTTACAAAACCTAAGGCTTTAAGAAGCACAATTTGAAGTTTTTCCACTTGAAACACCTTCCATAGGATAGGTCTTTTTAAAACTGTGAATATAGTTTTCATATTCATCCTAAATTCTGCTTTTTTAAAGTCAGTCTATTCAACAACATGACAATCTATTCAGACCTTTAATACATGGTTATCTTTTCATAGAAACTTTCTATTTTTGTTAATTTCTCTCAAGATTTGATTCTCAGATACAAACAGATTACCTCAAACTTCAAATGTGAACTGATCTGAACAGAAAAGGCCTACCACTTCCATTGTTCTACATTTTATTCTACACTTTATTTTTTGAAGTTCTAGGCTGCATTAGCTGTAGCGTAGATCTTGACACTCTTGACTCATACTTGGATCTAGATTGATTAAAACTCCAAAATCTTGTATCTTAAATAGGAACTCTTAAAAAAAATAACAAGTCTTTATTCTTTACTAATTGGTGCATTTCTGATCAAATAATAACAATGGTAGTAATAGAAATAATTATGATGATAATAATTTCAGTCACATTTTGGTAGTTCTTACCATGGCCAGGTGCTGGCTCAAGCATTGCAAATGTATTATTTTATCTAATCGTCAAAGCAATCATACTAAATATAGGTACTAACATGTTTCCCATGTTAAGGATAAGAAAACTGAGGGAGATAAAGATTAAATAACTTGTTTAAGACCACTCAGATAGGAAGTGGTACTGCTTGGACTCAAAGCCGTATCTGCCTGTCCTTAGAATTCAAGCCCTTCTTTACCAATGCTTAAAGTAGAAATATAAGGGCACATTGAAATACCATAAAAAATGAGGATAAGTTATAACTTACTGGTAAGCTGAAATAAAAAGGGCTGAAATAAAAAACTAGAGGATGTTGCTTCTAAAGGAGAAAAACTTATAGGAAAAGATAGATGAAGGGAGAAACAGGATTGCAATTATTACTAAAAATTTTAGTGACCATAATATGACAGTATAAACCACTCCACACTCACCATGCCACCAAAAATGTTCTTCCTAAGGTTTCTAATGAAATCTGTACTGCTAAATCCAGTGACATTATTCAGTATTCACTTCACCTCACATCTCAGAATCATTCAAAATAGTTGTTGAAACCCTTCTCAAAATACTTTCTTCTCTTGGGTTTTGTGACCTTAAGCACAGAACTTTATCCCTGTTATATTTCTTTTAGTTGATGTCCTATCTTTTCAGCCTATGAAAAGAAAAGCTTGAAAATTCTGGGTTGTAATTTTGCCGTTTATTCAACATCTCTTCTAGATTCTTGACATGAGCTAATTCAAGAATGAGACACTTATTTTAGGCACTGTCTTTTAAGAAGTAGGTTTTAAAAACTGAATGAAACAGAGTCAAGGACATCAATGCCCTCTTTCTCCCAAATCATAAATAATAATAATAAATAAAATAAATGAGTCAAATAAGACAAAAAATAAGAACATTGGCATTTATATACTAACCTACAATCTTTGTATTTAACAAATTAAGCTTCTACCAATTTCCTTATGTCCTCTTTTCTATATCTTTTGTTAAGATATCTTGAAACACTATCATATCAAATCTTTCTCAGAATTCACATGTGTTTATAGCTAAGTTGATCCTCTGACTTTTAACAGTCTAGCGACCTTATTTTTTACAGAGCTTAATAAGGCATGTGTTTTTTTTTAACTCGTAAGTTTTGAGTGATTATTTCTGTCTTTGCTAACTATTCAAATGCCCATTTGAAAATATTTTTTTGGAATTGATATCAAGCTCACATATTTATAGGTTTTCCTTTTCCTTTTTCTTTCTTTTGCTATTAATCTCATTCTGTAGGAGTCTTCAAAGATCATGGATAGCAAAAAAGCAATCTCATCACTAAATCATCAGTGGTCACAGATCTAAAAATTTAATCAGTTTAGAGGTGTTAACATTATTTAGAGTTGTAAGATATTTTGTTGCAGTTTAATTCCTTCATACTTGAATTTTTCTTTCCTTTTCCAGCCAGTGATCATCATTGATGGAGTAAACAAAATGATCTGAGTAGCTAGAGCATTTCTGCTGACTCAGTCATTCGTTTACCCAATATGTATTTATTGAGTACCTAGTATGTGCTAAGCAGTGTTTTTAAATGTTTAAGGTACTTCAGTGAACAAAATAAACAAGACTTCCTGCCCTCATTCTCATCTATTCACACTAAACTAAGCATCTCAATCTTCCTTTTATGCATCAATATCTTCCTTCATTTTTTTGTTGCAAATATAAATAAAAAAACTTTTATTTTGGCTTTTCACATTTTTGAAAATCTTTAGCCATGTGGAGCTTATGCCTTTATCAGACTCTCTTTTGGATATGTTCTACTTTTTTGTATTTGTGCTTGTTTATTTGTCTCTCCATCCATTCCTCAGACATGTATTTTAAATACATGAACTCATTGGGGAGATTCCTGTACAAGCTCTCCTGGTCTCTTTCTTCCTAATCAGCATAAGTTGCTTCTGCTACTAAGAAATCTCCTTCAATCTCGAGTAACATCATATGAGCAGTTTCCACGCTTGGGTTTCTGTCTTTGCACTTTTTCTTGAAAAGCACTTTGTTTAAGTAACAATTGAGTCACAAACCAAATACTTGTTTTGGCTCTTTTGGTTGTTTTACAAGGTGATCTGCATACAATATCACTGCAAAGTTCATAGTTTCAAAAATTCATATTTTAAAAAAGTGTTCTGCTTTATACTTGTAAGGGAAAAAGAGTAAGGCAAGAATTATAATGAATACAAGGAACAAAACATATAGATTTACCCCCTTCTCAGTAACAATTCAGAGCTGGATATTATATTGTGATGGCTACTCTTATAAATGGAATCAATGGACAAAAATTGATTAGGAAAATATTATAGAATATTTAGATCGTATGTATCAAGGTTGATACATTTACAGTCCAGATGCAAATGGTCACCATTAAGTGTTTTTGGCTGACTATTATAAAAGTAATGTAAAACAATGGGTATATGAGCTAATTGGACAGATAATAAATTAGGACAGAGTGTAAGACAAATTGAACTAGAAGGCAGAACTTTAGCTTTTAGAGAAGAGGTTGTTTAAAATGTAACTGTCAAAGGTAATTTAGGAGATGGAGATCATGAAATAGTAGCAAAAGAGATTCAAAGTAACTAATGAAGGAAAGTACAAAGAGGAATGAAATAAGCTCAAGAACTCATTTAAAATGGTCTTTGATAGAAAAATACCGTGTATTGTAAATCTGACAAAATGTATGGCTATTTCTATTCTGCCTTATAGCTAGCAATATATAAAAATGAATGTAAAAGTTTAAAAGTTATAATTTATAATAAAAATGCTAAAATGAGATGCTGCAAAGATCATTTTAATATAAAATATCAATGGGAAGGTAATGTAAAATCTGCTTTTAGAGAAATGCTTATAAAAAATATACACTATCATTATTATACTGTGTTATATAAAGTCTGGTGGGACAACAAACTAAAACTTTAAAAATATTTGCTCATAGATGGGAAAGGATGATCCTGGAATAACTAGGAATCCACAAGGGAAAAATGAAATTACAGGTCTACTCACATCATACACAAAAGTAAATAGCATACAATTCAAAAACTTACAGTCAAAAAAGAGAAGTTAAATACATTTTAGGAAAAACACAGGAGAATATGGTCTCAAGAGAGGAAAAAATTTATTAAATACAATGTAAAATATATATGACTACATTAAAAGAAATATCTTATTTACAAAAAACACTATAAAAAGGTTAAAAATTAATCATAGACTAAGAAAAGACATTTCAAACATATGTAATCAAAAAAGGATTAGTATCTAATATATATATAAAGAACTTTCATAAATCAGAAATAAAGACTATTAAAAATATCAGTTAAAAAAAGTCAGTAGAAAAATGGGCAAGAGTTTAAACAAGTATTTTACAGAAAAGGAAATCTAAATAGTCAATTAATATGTGAAAATATGCTCAACCTCACCAATAAATGCTCATTCCTCACCAAAAAAATAAAATTTGAATTATAGTGAAATATAATTTCAAACCCAGCAGATTGGGAAAAAAATCTGGCAAAAACAAATTAGGCACAGATGTGGAAAAATAGGCAGTTTCTTGAATGACTATAGGATTTATACATGGATACAACTGTTCAGGAGAGCAAACATGCATAAAATTGAATATGCCCACACCATTCAACCAAGAATTTTAAACTTCTAGATATAATCTTTGTAGCAGTACTTGTATGTTTGTAGTGGTGAATTATCTGAGATAACAAATGCCTACATAAGGAAAATACACTGTGGTGTATTCATACTGTGGAACTATAGTAGAAGATAAAATAACAAACTACAGTAGCATATACACACATGGTTAAATCTTAAAAATGTAAGTTTCAGGAAAAGAAATTATATAGAGAGTGTCATGCTATTAACATAAAGATTTATTTTCTCTTGTTTATTGCAGAGTTGCGTCTTGCTTATGAGCCAATTGGTAAACTTTTTCTTTTAATAAGTAAGTTAATCCCATTTACATGTACTGAGATGATTCCCCATTGAATTCTCAAGTTATTACATTTTTCAACTCTCGGAGTCTGGTTTTTAGGTTTTGTTTTTGTTTTGGATGGCTGTTATTATTTCCTTGTCAAACTTTTCATTTTGTTCATGCATGATTATCCTAATTTGCTTAATCTAGCCATCTGTCTGTTTTCTAATTCACTAAACTTCCTTAAGACAGTTGTGAATTATTTGTCTGAGTTCATAGATCTCCATTTCTTTAGGGTTAGTTTTTGGAGTTTCATTAGTTTCCTTTGCTGGTGTCATATTTTCCTGATTTTTGTGATCCTTGATTCCTTACATTGATATTATATTTGAGTAACTGGGTTCCTCTTCTAGGCTTTACAGATTTGCTTTGGTAGAGACAGATTTTTACCAGTTAACTCAGTTTGGGTTTCTGGGTGTGTCTGTTGGTAATGTCGTTGGGCAGGTATGGCCTGCTATTAATTATGCTCTGTTTTAGGGTGAGATTACTATTCAAGCCCCATGCGGATAGGGGCTGTGCCACTGGCTGAGAGCAGTTATATAGGTCTGCTGGCTTGGTTCACTACCCAGGTGAGGCTGTAGGATACGTTCCATGGTTTCCTGGATTCTTTGGTCAGACATACTACATGGTCAAGACTGCGTACTATATTCAGTTTCAGAGTGAGTTATGAGTTAGAGTCCCTGCTTTTGTAGGGTAGCAGGACAGGACCCCAAGCCTAGATACAGCCTGTAGTTTAGGGTCCCAAATCAGTCCCTAGTGTGCACTGAATTCCCTGGTCAGGTGAGACTACTGGATTTTCTCTGAAGATGAGAGAAGCCATGGGATATGCTCTCTGTTCGTGTGCCATTGTGTTTAGGGTTGTTGAATGTGCTGTACAGCTTCCCATGTACTCTGGTTAGGTTCCCTGGTTGAACAGGCTAAAGAGTGTATTTAGTAATGAATAGGGTTAGAAATTAGATTTCTCACTCAGGCACAGTGGTAGAAGCAACTTTAAAGCTGACAAAGCTTTTGTTTGTTGTCTTAACTCAAGTTGACCAAAACCCCATGTTTCTTGACTGAACAGGGTCACTGGCTTTGCTTTGCAAATTCTCAGCTTTGCCCATCTCTTAGCTTGAGTGCTGCTGGGTTACACTGCTTCTATGACTTGTCTCCAGACTTTCTGGTCATACAGGGCTGGGAGACACTACCCATAGAGGGTGGGGTTCCAGCTCCCTTGTTTGGATGGGAAGCAGAGGGGATGGGTCTATGCTACTCTCAGTTTCCCAGTCTGTCTAGTTGAGAGGGGCTGGGACTTATTTCCAGCCTTGATATGAATTAATCTCCCTGCTTTGTGCCTTGCAAGACAACACTCCATACCTGGTATTGGCTTTGTTCTGGAGGTAAATTGCTCTCTTGCCCACCTCTTAGCTCAAGCACCACTGGGCTGCACTCCCTCCAGGAGTTGTTACCAGCCCTTCTGAGCAGATTCAGTCAGAAGACATTCTCCACAGTGTGTGGGGCTGTGATTTAGCTCCTTACCTGGGCATTGGCAAACTGGGATCTAGAGCCCACAAAACTCCTCCTTTGAGGATCCGAATCAAACAGATCAGTACCACATCAAGTTTCCTGGTCACGGTGCACCCATGACTTGGTTCTGCAAATGGACAAAGCCTCTGGTTGGGATTACAACTTGGGCACTGCAGGTATGAACTCAGTCTGCCAAGATCCATATAACTGTTGCAAATCCCTCTCTACTTCTTTGTCACAGTCAGATTCCCAGTGGTTGAGCCCTGCAGATACCCCTGCAAACCCCATGGTGCAAGATCAGAGTAGGGTCTCCCACAAAGTAATCCATAATGCTGGGGGGACCAGGTGTTCCCCCTGGGTTCTCTTTTCCCTCTGTAGGAAGCAGAGGCTTATGGAAGGCCTCTCTGTGTAGTGCTATGCTGTCCTGGGGGAAGAACAATGTGGTCAATGTGTAGCCACTTCTCTTACTCTTCTAATGCAGTCTGTCTTGGTCTCTGAAGTGCAAGGTGTTTCAGCCCTATGCCTGTGTTCTAGGATTTTATCAGTGGTGTCTTATTTGGGGATAGTTGTTAGTGGTTGTTGTGAGTGGTTGTTGTGGTTAGTGGTTGAAGTCAGGAACAACCTATATCACCATCTTGGTGACATCACTACAATCCTTAGAGTTTTATTAGTTTCCGTTGATGGTGTCATATTTCTTTGATTTTTTGTGATCCTTGTAGCCTTGCATTTGTGTCTGCGCATTTGAGAAAGTAGGCACATCTTCTACTCTTTACAGACTGACTTCAGTGGACAAAGCCCTTTACCAGTCAGCTGGTCCAGATATTCTGGGTGGACCATTTTTTGGTGACCAGGGTGGGCATGTTACTGGAGTCTTTGAGTTGCTAGGTTTGGTGTCTGTTCAACAGGTGAGAAGGGCTGGTACATGCGTACATGGGAACCAGGCTTGTGCTTGAGTCCATGGGGTAGACCTGGAGTCTGGGTTTACTAGGACATGTCTGGTACTTGAGTCCGTGGTTATAGGCCTGAGACCTATGTCTGTGTGAGTGGATCTGGATCCTGGTTTCACGGGGGCCAGCCTGGCACTGAGACCACTAGGGTGGGTTTAATGCTGGGATTTCTGACATTTGGTTCAGTACTTGGATAGGCTGGGAGTCTAGTTTTGTAGCAGCTGGCCTGGAGCGTAGGACTGTGGGGGGTCCCCTAGTGTTAGAGTGAGCCTGCAGCCTGGGCTTGCAACTGTTGGCCTGTAACCTGGGGCCTTGAGGGGTGGGCCTTCAGGTTGGATCTGTGGGGCTTGTCTGACTCCATGGGATCTAGTCTAGAGTCAAGGGCTTCTGGAACTGGTCTGGTGCTTGGATGGGTCAGGGGCCTAGGGCTGCAGGACCTCACCTGGTGCTGGGGTGGGTCAAAAGCTTTGGTTGGGATACTTGGCCTGGCACTGGGCCAAGTCAGGAACCTGGGTTCCTGGATATCTGCCTGGAGCCTGGGTTTGTGGGTGCTAACTGGAAGCTAGAGACCAAAGGGGCTTCCCAGGTCTGTGGGAGGCAGCCAGCACTGGCACGTGCTGGGAGCCTGGATCATGGGAGCTTGCAGGAAACCTGGTGTCCCAGGAACCATTCAGCACCAGTATGAATTTAGAGTCTGGATTCCAAGATCCTGTTAGGAGCTTGGGGCCCCAGGAGATGGCTGTTTCTGAGATGGCCTGTGAGCCTGGGTTTGCTGGAGTCCCCCTGGAGCCAGGTGTCATGGGAACCACCTGCAGTCACTGGAAATAGCTGGTGCTGGAGTTGACTAGAGGTCTGAATTTGTGGGATCCCACCAAAAGTCTGGGACTTCTGACCTTATGGGAGCCTCCTAGAACTGTGGTAGCTGCCTGTGACTGATGGAGCCAGCAGGCACCTGGGTGAGCCTAGGGTCTGGGTTCACAGGCTTCCTGCTGGAAGCCTGGAGCACAGGAGTCACCCAGGCCATGGATATGGACTATCACTGAGGTGGGCTGGGAGCCTACGTTTGCTGGAGTCCCCTGGGAGCTGGTGTCACGGGAGCCCCTGGGACCATGGGAAGTGGCTGCTACTGGGATGGATGGGGACCTGGGTTCATGGAAGCACATCAGGCACCTGGTGCCATAAAAGCTGCCTGGGCATATTGGAGCTGCCTGGGCCTCAAGAGCCACATGGGGCACAAGAGCTGCCTGGGTCCACCAGATCCAGAAGATGCCAGAGTTAGCCGGAAGCCTAGGTTCATGGGAGCCTTTCAGAGCTTGATGTCATGGATGCTGCCCTGGGTGCTGGAGCCAGTGGGCACATGGGTGGGCCAGGAGCCTGGGTTCATGGAGTGTGCCTGGAGCCTGGTGCCACGGAAACCTCCTGGGGCTGTGGAAGCTGGTAGGCTTCAGGTTGGGTCGAGGTCCTAGGTTCATGATAGCCTGCTGGGAGCTACGTAGGGCAAAGGGAGTTGGCCTGGTCCTAGGGCAGGATGGTGTTGGAGCTCACTTTGCTCTCTCCCCACAGGAAGAGTGTCTTTCTGCATGCTGGGCTGCCTGGTCTTGAGGGAGGAGTGGTAGTGTTAATGTGAATCTATGTCCCATTCTCCTCAATGCATCTTTTTCTTCTGTGCTTCATCCGGATGCTATAATTCCTCACCTGTAATACTTAGATCTTGTCAAAGTATTTTTGCACATGAATAGTAGTTCTAAATGATGTTTCTGGGAGAGGATGGGAGCTAGAAATTTCTATATCACCATTTTGCTGATGATTATCTTATATAAAGTTTAAAACAAGGTAATAAGTTACATATTTTAACTGATGCCTAAGTATTAATAGTATAAAAACATGTCTGGGAATGATAAACATTGATTGAAGGATAGCAATTACAATTGGTGAAGTAGAGAGGCAGGAAATAGACCAGTGAAGATTGCACAGCCTGCTTCAGTGTATTTGTATTTAGTATAAATACATATGAATAAAACAACAAAAAATTCAGATTTGATAAAACTGAGTGGTGGGTAAGTAGGTTTTTATAATATTATTCTCCATACTTTACATGTACTTCAAGTTTATTAAACAAGAAAGTTTAAGTAATATGAGCTCAGATCTTCTGGGACTTCTTTAAATAATTGTCAGTTTGTATGGACTGCAAAAGAATAGAATAGGAATTACATATTGTTCTGAGAGATGCTAATACTGCTTATTACAGTCCAGGCTGCTCCCCAAATTGTTCATTGTAGGGATTGATATGTTAGAAATCTTATCATAAAATATTTAGAAGTAATAAGTAAGATATGTTCTTACTAGGTCTGAAACTGCTTACTGCAAAACAGTGCTTCTTAGAAATGTTGAAAAAAATCTGTAACATTCACAGGAAAGTTTGAGATTTGGTAGTATATGTGTTTATTTGGTTGCATTATAAATTGCTACAATTTTTGAAGTGCAGCATTTATTGTCAGTGTTGTTTGGATGGGTAATATTTGCGTCCTTCATGAATTCTCCCTCTATAGTTTCCTGTCGCTAAAGGGAAATTTTTGGTATTGTTGTTGTTATACCTCATTTTTAATAAAATACCAGAACCCAAATGAAAGAATGGCCTCTATTACACTTTTTATTTTGTTGTTCCTCATATGAAGCAAAATGATACTGCTTGTCAGATCATTATTCAGTTAATTCCTCAAAGATAAACCTTTTTCCTCCTTTTGTTAAGGTAAACATATTTTGTTACAAGTGAATGTTCTTAGATTAACATTTAGACATGTATATATTCACATGGTCATGTGCACAACTAACTCCCTCTTAAAACAGAAAGAAAAATGAATAGTATTACTATTTTAGCATAAATTTATTCAAGAGAAATATTTAGAAATAAAGCTAAACAGAAATAGCAAAAAGTATTTTTTTAAACTTTTCCAATAGAGAAACTTTTAGTCATTTTTTCTCCCAGGATCTGAATGCCCTTGCACTGTACTGTCCTCTATGGATCAGTGCTAGAGAAGAGTTGACAAATCCTTTTTAACTGCTCACTATGGTATTTGATTTAACCTTTCTTTCTAGTGGATGTCATTATTACTATTTTTCTTTAAGGAGAAGCAACATCACAAGAAAGGCAATGATTTATGGTGTTACTGCACAGAGGCTGTTGAAACAAATAGCAAATAAGAACTTCATTCATTTTTTTTTTTAAGAACTTCATTCATTTTAAGTGTGAGTTGGTAGGCAGGTCTAAAGGGACTTGGAGAGGTTGTGCCATACCATTTTTATTTCAAAATTATTTATAGTTGTATAATAATAATATGCACTCTGTTCTATCTTTTAGCATAGGTTGGCTAGGAACTCGTTATAATCTTAAATAAAGCTTTTTCTTGTTTTATTCGTACTTTTATTTGTTGAATTATGGATAAACAAGTAAGCTTCAAACAGAAACTGATTTAAAAGCTAAATGTGAGGTCAAAGTTGAACTGTCCCTGCCTTGATCCTTCAGAACATATACAACCTACACTGAATGGTTTGGCATATGGATATATGTAATTCAGCACTTTACTAACTCTTTCACTTAGCTTCCCAAGACTACAAGTGCCTTGTGAATAAGAATAAATGCTGTATACTTCTTTTCCGTTCTAACACTGTTTTCCAAAATATTGTGCACAAATCACATGCTCAATAAACATACATTGAATTATGAGCTTTCCATTCTTTTGTCCTTGTACCACTCTGGTTCTTCTCCTCCAAATTCGAGCTAATGATTAAAAATTTCTTCTGCTTTTATTTCTAAGCTTCTGTGCAATTTCCTACACAGATTTTGAAGTGATTTTATTTTTCTATTGTTTGAACAAATGAGGATTTTATTTTTCAGTACATTAGAAAAAAGTTTCCAATATAGAGAATCCTTTTGGACCCAGTTGGAATGCAACTTATTTATAATTCAAAAAAGCAGGACTCAATACTCACAAATAACCAGGCATATTATATCAATCATTTTCACATGAGCTGACATCTGGACAACAGGCTCTTTCCTTGTAAAGTCAGTCTCCTGGGCAGTGAGCGTGCCGTCTCTGTGATCTGTAAATATAACCATCTCTTGCCAAGTGCCATGCCAATCCTTCGTGCATGTTCAGGCAAACAGCCCTCAAATTGAAGTGAAGAAATGGGAAGGAAGAAGGAAAAACACTGGGACCTGATGGATCTCTTGAAATTAAGTCACTCAGGTAGGAAAGGAATTTGTTTACTCAAACTTGCAAAGCTGTATGTTTTCTGAATCTCTACTTAATCAAATACATTCTACAAATAACACGGTACAACTTCAAGTTGATTTTTCTTTTGACACTTCTTTTCCTCTTTGTCATGTAGAAAAGTGGCAGTTTTGAAGACTTTATTTCCCAAATTCATTCTTTTGAGCAAATATTCTTTGATTTATTGATCAGAATTCGTGGGTTTGCCTTGCATGCTTTATTCCTTTTCCAGAATAGCCAGTAGAGAGTCTTAATTATTTATTCATTCATTCATGTATTTATTCTTTATTCAATAGCCATTTGCATAAAATACAGTCAAATTATATGTTGTATGCATAAATTATTTTATGCTTATGCTACAGGGGCCATTTTGCCCTAGTTTTGTAATTTTCTCCTCTTCTTTTCAATTACATAAACATACACACACGTACAAATGCCATTTTAAAAAGCTAATTGCACTTTCCAAGTCCTGACCTTAAAAACCCCAAACTTTTTATGTGAATTTGGATGTATATTTTATTCTTCAGCTTCCCTAAAGCATATTGAATAGATGAACTTTCTTTCTTATAGAACTCTTATGAAAATTAAGAGCTATAATACATAACAGAAAAAGGCATACAAAATAGTTGTGAATTTATATCATATTTAAATAACAGAATAAAATTTAGATTATAGGTAAAAAAATGTTGATACAGCAGGGCGTGAGATGTGAAGTAATGTGTAAAACAGCTGTGGTAAAAGGTGAGATAAGAGGTATATTGTGAATTTATATCTATTTCAGAAAGATTGCTATACAAATGAATATGCTTTTTAGAATAAAGATTTCAGTATCTTGTATTTTCTAATTTTGCTAATATTATTTTATACAAACACAAAAAGTGACCATGTATATAACATAGCAGGTAATATTTATTTGAATGCTTACACTGTGTGCTAGGTTCTGTTCTAAGAATTTTAAGTACATTAACTTATTTAATGCTCTCAACAAGTGTATGTGGTAAGATACTATTATTATGTGAAGTTTGTGACATCAAAGGGTTAAATAATCCATTCAAAGCAATGTAGCTAGTAAGTAATAGAACTGGGTTTTATGCCAGGGAGTCTGACTCCAGAATCTATGCTCTTAACCACTTTGCTTAACCATCTCCCATAATACCTAAAACATTTCTTATAGCTACAAAAAATACTTTCAGGATAGCAAAGCACTTTAAAAACATTTGCTACTAATATTTGTTTTAGTATGTAACTTTTAAAATTATTAAACTTTATGTTTTAGAGTAGCTCTAGGTTCATAGCAAAATTGAACAGAAAATACAGAGTTTCTATATACACACTGCACCCGCACACACCACCTCCCACACTATCAGCATCCCACACCAGAATGGTATGTTTGTTAATACTGATTAAAGCACATTGGCACATCAGCACTCAAAGTCCATAGTTTACATTAGGGTTCACTCTTGTTGCTGCACACCCTCATGTATTTTGATGCTGTGTTTTTAGGCACATAAACATTAAGGACTGTTATGTCATTTTAGAATATTGATTCCTTTATCATTCTGTATTGTCCCTTTTTATCCCTGATAATTTTCCTTATTCTGAAGTCTAATCTCTCTGAAAATAATTTAGCCATTCCTGTTTTCTTTTGATTAGTGTTAGCATGGTATATCTCCCTCCATTACTTTACTCTCTCTCTCTCTCTCTCTATATATATATATATATATATATATGAATGTTTGTGTGTATGTGTATATACACATGCGTATATATATGTATACACAAACACACACACACACACACACACACACACACACACACACACATATAGGTTTCAACAAAAAGTTGGGTCTTGTTTTTTGATCCACTCTGACAGTCTCTCTTTTTTTTTTTCTTTTCCTATGGAAATTTTTTTTTTTTTTTAGTTTTATTTTGGTATCAGTAATCTACAATTACATGAAGGACATTATGTTTACTAGGCTACCCCCTTCACCAAGTCCCCCCCCATACCCGTTCACAGTCACTGTCCATCAACATAGTATGATGCTGTAAAATCACTGCTTGTCTTCTCTGTGTTGCACAGCCCTCCCCATCCACACCCCCCACACTATACATGTTAATTGTAATGCCCCCTTTCTTTTTTCCCGCCCTTATCCGTCGCTTCCCACCCGTCCTCCCCAGTCCCTTTCCCTTTGGTAACTGTTAGTCCATTCTTGGGTTCTGTGCTTCTGCTGCTGTTATGTTCCTTCAGTTTTCTTTTGTTCTTAAACTCCACATATGAGTGAAATCATTTGGCATTTGTCCTTCTCCGCCTGGCTTATTTCACTGAGCATAATACCCTCTAGCTCCATCCATGATGTTGCAAATGGTAGGATCTGTTTTTTTCTTATAGCTGAGTAATATTCCGTTGTGTATATGTACCACATCTTCTTTATCCACTCATCTACTGATGGACATTTAGGTTGCTTCCATATCTTGGCTATTGTAAATAGGGCAGCGATAAACATAGGGGTACATCTGTCTTTTTCAAACTGGAGTGCTGCATGCACTCTTGGGGTAAATTCCTAGAAGTGGAATTCCTGGGTCAAATGATACTTCTATTTTGAGCATTTTGAGGAACCTCCATACTGCTTTCCACGATGGTTGAACTAATTTACATTCCCACCAGCAGTGTAGGAGGGTTCCCCTTTCTCCACAACCTCGCCAAGATTTGTTGTTGTTTGTCTTTTGGATGGTAGCCATCCTTACTGGTGTGAGATGATATGTCATTGTGGTTTTAATTTGCATTTCTCTGATGACAAGTGATGTGGAGGATCTTTTCATGTGTCTGTTGGCCATCTGAATTTCCTCTTTAGAGAACTGTCTATTCAGCTCCTCTGCCCATTTTTTAATTGGATTATTTGCTTTTTGTTTGTTGAGGTGTGTGAACTCTTTATATATTTTGGATGTCAACCCTTTATCAGATCTGTCATTCACGAATATATTCTCCCATACTGTAGGATACCTTTTTGTTCTATTGATGGTGTCCTTTGCTGTACAGAAGCTTTTCAGCTTGACATAGTCCCGTTTGTTCATTTTTGCTTTTGTTTCCCTTGCCAGGGGAGATATATGCAAGAAGAGGTCACTCATGTTTATGTCTAAGAGATTTTTGCCTATGTTTTTTTCTAAGAGTTTTATGGTTTCATGACTTACATTCAAGTCTTTGATCCATTTCGAATTTACTTTTGTGTATGCGGTTAGACAGTGATCCAGTTTCATTCTCTTACATGTAGCTGTCCAGTTTTGCCAGCACCATCTGTTGAAGAGACTGTCATTTCCCCATTGAATGTCCATGGTCCCTTTATTGAATATTAATTGACCATATATGTTTGGGTTAATGTTTGGAGTCTCTATTCTGTTCCATTGGTCTGTGGCTCTGTTCTTGTGCCAGTACCAAATTGTCTTGATTAATGTGGCTTTGTAGTAGAGCTTGAAGTTGGGGAGTGAGATCCCCCCCACTTTATTCTTCCTTCTCTGGATTGCTTTAGATATTCGGGGTCTTTGGTGTTTCCATATGAATTTTTGAACTATTTGTTCCAGTTCATTGAAGAAATCTGTTGGTAGTTGGATAGGGATTGCATCGAATCTGTATATTGCTTTGGGCAGGATGGCCATTTTGACGATATTAATTCTCCCTAGCCAGGAGCATGGGATGAGTTTCCATTTGTTAGTGATCTCTTTAATTTCTCTTAAGAGTGTCTTATAGTTTTCAGGGTATAGGTCTTTCACTTCCTTGGGTAGGTTTATTCCTAGGTATTTTATTCTTTTGGATGCTATTGTGAGTGGAATTATCTTCCTAATTTGTCTTTCTATTAGTTTATTGTTAGTGTATAGGAAAGCCACAGATTTATGTGTGTTAATTTTGTATCCTGCAACTTTGCTGAATTCGGATATTAGCTCTAGTAGTTTTGGAGTGGAGTCTTTAGGGGTTTTTATGTCCAATATCATGTCATCTGCGAATAGTGACAGTTTAACTTCTTCTTTACCAATCTGGATTCCTTGTGTTTCTTTGTTTTGTCTAATTGCCGTGGCTAGGACCTCCAGTACTATGTTGAATAACAGTGGGGAGAGTGGACATCCCTGTATTCTTCACGATTGCAGAAGAAAAGCTTTCAGCTTCTGGCTGTTCAGTATGATGTTGGCTGTGGGTTTATCATACATGGCCTTTATTATATTGAGGTACTTGTCCTCTATACCCATTTTGTTGAGAGTTTTTATCATGAATGGATGTTGAATTTTGTCGAATACTTTTTCAGCATCTATGGAGATGATCATGTGGTTTTTGTCTTTCTTTTTATTGATGTGGTGGATGATGTTGATGGATTTTCGAATGTTGTACCATCCTTGCATCCCTGGGATGAATCCCACTTGGTCATGTTGTATGATCCTTTTGATGTACTTTGAATTCGGTTTGCTAATATTTTGTTGCGTATTTTTGCATCTACGTTCATCAGGGATATTGGTCTGTAGTTTTCTTTTCTTGTGGGGTCTTTGCCTGGTTTTGGTGTTAGGGTGATGTTGGCTTCATAGAATGAGTTTGGGAGTATTCCCTCCTCTTCTATTTTTTGGAAAACTTTAAGGAGAACGGGTATTATGTCTTCTCTGTATGTCTGATAAAATTCTGAGGTAAATCCATCTGGCCTGTGGGTTTTGTTCTTTGGTAGTTTTTTGATTACCACTTCAATTTCATTGCTGGTAATTGGTCTGTTTAGATTTTATGTTTCTTTCTGGTTCAGTCATGGAAGGCTGTATTTTTTTACAAAGTTGTCCATTTCTCCTAGGTTTCCCAGCTTGTTAGCAAATAGGTTTTCATAGAACTCTCTAGTAATTCTTTGTATTTCTCTGTGGTCCGTCGTGATTTTTCCTTTCTCGTTTCTGATTCTGTTGATGTGTGTTGACTCTCTTTTCCTCTTAAAAAGGCTGACTAGAGGCTTATCTATTTTGTTTATTTCCTCGAGGAACCAGCTCTTGGTTTCATTGATTTTTTCTATTGTTTTATTCTTCTCAATTTTATTTTTGTCTTCTCTGATCTTTATTATGTCCCTCCTTCTGCTGACCTTAGGCCTCATTTGTCCTTCTTTTTCCAATTTCGTTAATTGTGACATTAGACCATTCATTTGGGATTGTTCTTCCTTCTTTAAATATGCCTGGATTGCTATATACTTTCCTCTTAAGACTGCTTTTGCTGTATGCCACAGTAGTTGGGGCTTTGTGTTGTTGTTGTCATTTGTTTCCATATATTGCTGGATCTCCATTTTAATTTGGTCATTGATCCATTGATTATTTGGGAGCATATTGTTAAGCCTACATGTGTTTTTGAGCCTTTTTGCTTTCTTCGTACAATTTATTTCTAGTTTTATGTCTTTGTGGTCTGAAAAGTTGGTTGGTAGGTTTTCAATCTTTTGGAATTTACTGAGGCTCTTTTTGTGGCCTAGTATGTGGTGTATTCTGGAGAATGTTCCATGTGCCCTTGAGAAGAATGTGTATCCTGTTGCTTTTGGGTGTAGAGTTCTATAGATGTGTATTAGGTTCATCTGTTCTAGTGTGTTGTTCAGTGCCTCTGTGTCCTTACTTATTTTCTGTCTGTTGGATCTGTCCTTTGGAGTGAATGGTGTGTTGAAGTCTCCCAGAATGAATGCACTGCATTCTATTTCCTCCTTTAATTCTGTTAGTGTTTGTTTCATATATGTTGTTGCTACTGTTTGGGTGCATATATATTTAAAATGGTTATATCCTCTTGTTGGACTGAGCCCTTTATCATTATGTAATGTCCTTCTTTATCTTTTGTTACTTTCTTTATTTTGAAGTCTATTTTGTCTGATACTAGTTTTGCAACACCTGCTTTTTTCTCTCTGTTGTTTGCATGAAATATCTTTTTCCATCCCTTGATTTTATGTCTGTGCATGTCTTTGGGTTTGAGATGAGTCTCTTGTAAGCAGCATGTGGATGGGTCTTGCTTTTTTATCCATTCTATTACTCTGTGTCTTTTGATTGGTGCATTCAGTCCATTTACATTTAGCGTGATTATTGAAAGGTATGTACTTATTGCCATTGCAGGCTTTAAGTTTGTGGTTACCAAAGGTTCAAGGTTACCTTCTTTACTATCTTACTGTCTAACTTAACTCGCTTACTGAGCTATTATAAACTCGGTCTGATGATTCTTTATTTCTCTCCCTTCTTATTCCTCCTCCTCCCTTCTTCATATGTTGGGTCTTTTGTTCTGTGGTCTTTTAGGTGTGCTCCCATCTAGAGCAGTCCCTGTAAGATGCCCTGTAGAGGTGGTTTGTGGGAGGCAAATTCCCTCAACTTTTGCTTGTCTGCGAATTGTTTAATCCCTCCTTCATATTTAAATGATAATCATGCTGGATATAGTATTCTTGGTTCGAGGCCCTTCTCTTTCATTGCATTAAGTATATCATGCCATTCTCTTCTGGCCTGTAGGGTTTCTGTTGAGAAGTCTGATGATAGCCTGATGGGTTTTCCTTTGTAGGTGACCTTTTTTTTCTCTCTGGCTGCCTTTAATACTTTGTCCTTGTCTTTGGTCATTGCCATTTTAATTATTGTGTGTCTTGGTGTTGCCCTTCTTGGATCCCTTGTCATGGGAGTTCTGTGTACCTCTGTGGTGTGAGAGGCCATTTACTCCCCTAGTTTGGAGAACTTTTCAGCAATTATTTCTTCAAAGACACTTTCTTTCCCTTTTTCTCTCTCTTCTTCTTCTGGTACCCCTTTAATGCGGATATTGTCCCGTTTTGATTGGTCACACAGTTCTCTTAAAATTCTTTCATTCCTGGAGATCCTTTTATCTCTCTCTGCATCAGCTTCTCTGCATTCCTGTTCTCTGTTTTCTAGTCCATTAATGGTCTCTTGCATCTCGTCCATTCTGTTTTGAAGTCCTTCCAGGGCTTGTTTTATTTCTGTATTCCTCTTCCTTAGTTCTTGCATATTTCTCTGCAAGTCCATCAGCATGGTTATGGCTTTTGTTTTGAATTCTTTTTCAGGAAGACTGGTTAAATCTATCTCCCCAGGTTCCTTCTCAGGGGAAGATGTAGAAGATGTTGAAGCTGTCTGTGTTAGTCTTGTCTGGATCAAATATTTTTGCCTTTTCATGTTGATAGGTGCAGTGGAGTTCTATTGACTTGTCTGTTAGCTGGGAGACTCAAGACTCTTTCCACTTGGCTCCTGGCCTTTCTTTACTGGGACAACTGCGACCCCTAGTGGCTTGCGTTGGGCAATTGCGTGTAGACTGGGTCTCTGTATCTTGCCTTGCCGGTATGGGGGAAGCTCCCTTGCTGTGGGGGTGGCCAGCCTCAGGCTCCTGCTCTGCTATGGCGGGGCCCCAGAGGGGTAATGGATGGGGGGCTGCTTGGCTGTTTACCTCCGTGAAGGGTCTCAGAGCTGTTGCCCAGGGGGTTAGTGTGCCCAGAGTTCCCTGGAATTTCCAGCTGCTGTACTGTGACCCAGGATGCTTCCGTCCAGCTGTTAAGTCCCTGTCCCTTTAAGACTTCAAAAAGCACTCGCTTTTCTTTGTCCCAGGAGCGGCGGCTGCGGGACCCGCTCACAAGTCTTACTGTGCTGCTTCCCTAGTTTCCGGCACCCCATGAATGCACTGTGTGTCTGCGCTCTGGTGCGTATGGCCAAGGCTGGGTGTTTAGCAGTCCTGGGCTCCCTCTACCTCCCTGCTCTGGGTCCTCTCCTCCCGCCGGGAGCTGGGGTGAGGAAGCTCGGGTCCCGCTGGGCTGGGGCTTGTATCTTACCCCTTTCACCAGGTGCTGGTTTCTCACAGGTGTGGATGCAGTCTGGCTGTTGTCCTGTGTCTTCTGGTCTCTCTTTTAGTAGGGATAGTTGTATTTGTTGTATTTTCAAAAATATATATGTTTTTGGGAGGAGATTCCCACTGTCCTACTCCCGCCGCCATCTTGGCTCTGCCCTCCTGACAGTCTCTCTTTTATTGGTGTATTTAGATTGGTTATTGATATAGTTTTATTAATATCTATCATATTTCTTACTGTTTTGTTTGCTGCCCTTGTTCTTTATTTGTTTCTGTCTTCTATACTTTTTCTTCCTTTTGTGGTTTTAATTGGGCAATATATATTGTTTTTTTTCTCCTTCCTTGACATATTAACCTTACTTCTTTTATTACTTTTTTGTAGTGGTTTCTCTAGAATTTCAAATGGACACTTGAAATGAATCCAAGTCTACTTTCATAATACACTATACCACTTTACAGGTAGTGTGAGAACATGTAATATCTACATTAAAAGTCATTTATGAAATTGAATGTTATAGAATCCTTTAAATAGTACTCTTTTCCTTTCAAGCTCAATAAATTTACCTGCTGATTATGTTGTGAAAGAGAAGATAACAGCTATATACCCAGGGTAAAAGCAAAAGAGAGCATCGTTACTCCACTCTTGCATAATTAGATTACACTGTGCTGACTCTGCAAATACTGGCCCCCTTTTACCATGTTACCAGCAATACTCACTGTAAATTTTAGTTAGATTAGAGCTAAAAATGACATTAGTAACATGTCCTGTCTTAGTTTGATTTTACTCAGGCCCAACAGTGAAGATGAAATCTAAGCTGATAATAACATTAACATCACTTTCATCGGCATAAGAAACTGCAGCTAATTCTCAATCTCTTTGACGGTACCATATACCTCAATCAGGATTCTAGATGTCATTTTTTATCTAATTTTTAAGTTAGTTAGGTACCCAGTTGACATCAGTGGAAACTGAAGTTCTCTGTACTGTTCCAGATATCATGAATTCTGCCATGTAAATTTACAAAGGTATGCCATAACCCTAATCTGAATAGCTCTTTTCTATCAGTGGTACTACATTGCCCTTTACTGGTCCTTTCTAATCACTAAGCATCTATTTTTGTTTACCTGATGACTAGACAAGACATACTGCCAGTTATCCAAGGTCTGTGTGAGTTTTGGTGATATATATATATATATATATATATATATATATATATATACTAATATTAGCTGTACCATGTAAGTTAAAATTGACTAAATCTATTCAAATTATGTAATACCACCCCTTTTTAACTGCTTTGAATTTAAACATGGATGTACAGTAATGGCTTCTATATTTCTGTGGGAAACTCCTATGACTTCATATGAAATATAAAAATTTTGTTAATCCAAGTTCTCTTCTACCAGTACTAAGCATCTGATTATTCTACCCTCTTTGTTATTTTGCTTTAACCATCATTGTTTACATTAAGAAATAAAGTTATTTATTAAGTTGTGCTGTAGTTATCCACTTTATAAAACTCCTGGGTGATGAGAATTTCTGGACATTGTACATCAAAGAGCCATTGTTCGTTATGTTTATATATTAACTGCATTCCTCTACAGTAACAGGATTATTTACTAGATTCTGGAAATATTTGATTTTTATGACAAAAGGTTTCCATTTCATAAATGATCAAGATACCATGCTGTACTGCTGGAAAAAGTGTCTATAATCAATGATTTTTAAAAATTACTTATTTCTATATATTGTGTTTTAATGTATTATAGGAAAGGAGCTATTTGCACTCAAAATTTGGTATTGTATTTCCAACTAATATACTATTTTTTATAGATTTTAGAATTACTTTGTGCTTTTAGAAAAACTGAATATCCAACAGCTATGTTGAGAGATTATTGGCTACAATGAATCTGGGTAGTATATTATACTGGAACACACTTTTCTTTGTTTTTAACACATTTATTATGAATTATACCATATATAAAGAAACTGTATAAAATATTCTTAAAGTTTAACATTTCATTACAAAATTAAAATCTTGTAGTTATTACTCAGAGTTCCTTCCTGATTACAAATTCCTGTCTCTCCCTTAGAGATAAATGCTATTACATTTTTATGAAAATCTTTGTCTTCTTTATAGTTTTGTTACAAACTCACACATCCCTAAATACTATTGATATTACTGCCTGTTCTTGAATATGAACTTCTGAATTAACTTTTTTTATAAACTTTTGAATGTATGTGTGTTCTCTTGAATCTGTCCTCTTTATTATATCATGTTTGTAAGATTAATTCCTATTGTGTGCAGTTGTAGTTCCTTGCTTTTCATTGCTTCATGGTCTGGTACTTCTATGGATATATCATATTTCTGACTATACACTTTTTGATGGAGATTTGGGTTGTTTCCTGTTATGGCCATTATGAACAGTGCTGTATCCTGGCGCACATGTGCATGCATTTCCCCATATACAATGAACAATGGAATTGCTGGGTCATAGGGTATGAGTGTCCTCAGTTTTATTAGTAGTATCCAAAGTATTCACTAAAGTGGTTTTATTAGCTACAATCTCACTAACAGAATATGGAGTTCCATATCTTAAAGTGATAACGTTCAATATTTCACCATTAAGAGTTGTATTTTTCTAGTTTTTGAAAGATATTCCTTATCTAATTAAATAAATGTTCTTCTATTAATAATTCCCTTTGTATTTTAATCCAGAATAGATGAAAGCCTCCAAAGCAGCAATTAATAAATTTAAATATTTAAAATTTTATCACTACTGGATGTGTAGTGATTTCTGTGTGATATTAATTTGTATTTCAATATGATTGAGCACCTTTTTTATTGTTATTGTCTATTTTGGTTTTCTTCTTGTGAAGTTCCATTCAAATCTATTGACCATTTTTAAAAAATTGGCATTGTTTATTCTGCCCTTTTAAAAAAATTTGTAGGGGTTTATTTATATATTGTGAGGACGTGTTCATTGTTGGTTGTATGTACTGTGACTATCTACTACCACTCTGTGGCTTTTATTTGAATGCTCTGATATCTTTCAATGAAGATAAGTTTTAATTTAATGTATTTGATTTATCAAGCTTTCCTTTGTTGTTCTATTCTATAACATTATCTTTAAAAGGCTTTGCTGATTTTTCTTACAAACGACAGTATTTAATCTTTAATCTACCTGGAATTGATGTTTGAGTTTTCTACCTGTGTATTGTTCCAGCACAATTTATTTAATTAAAATAAATGATAAATAAATAGATAAAGATGTCTTCTAATCTTTTCATCAGTGCAACATCTATTCATAAATTAAGTATCATTTGGTAAGTGTGTGAAAGGGATTTACTGGGCTTTCTATTCTGTTCTATTAATCTATGGGGCTCCATAATTAACTCACAATTGTAATTATTACAACTTCATAAAAGTCTTGATTACAAGTTTATATGGTCTTGATATCTGACAAAGCTATTTCTCTCACCATCTTCTTTTTCAATATTATCCTATTCTTGGCCCTTTGAAATTCCATACAAATTTTAGAATTAATTTATCAAGTTCCACACAAGAAAACTGTTGAGAATTTGACTGTTATTGCATTTAAACTATAAATCAATTTTGTATAGTTAATCTCTTTAAAATATTAGGTCTTCCATTTTATGAATATTGTACATCTCGTTTATTTAGGTCTCCTTTAATAACACAATGAACTTTCTGAATTTTTCTAATTTTCTGTTGATTGTTTCCTAGTTCTTTGATATTTTTAGACCATATAAAATGGTTTACTTTTAAATTGATATTTTTTTTTATATAGAAAGACAAATAATTTTATATTGACCTTATATTCAGTACACATCAGAAATTTAGTTTTCATCCTAATAGTTTATTTGTAGTTTTATTTGCAATTGCAATCTGTAAAACTGTATCATCTATAAATAATAATGGTGTTATTTCTAGTCATTTTACCTTTTATTTATTTATATATTTATTTATTTATTTAATTATTTATGCCTTACTGAACTGCCAAAAACATATGGTACACTGTTAAATAGAAATGGTTATGGCAGCATTTTTACTTGTTCTTCTGCTGAGACAATTGGCCAGGATTTAAAAAGCACTGAGGACATCTTTAAAAGCATTAATGTTGTCTTGGAATGCAGTGAATTCCAAAGTAATTAAGTTAGTGAAACAATTCATGTTTGAAGTCATCAAGTGTATGAATTACTTCATTATTTATGGATTCTTTACCAACTCATAAGTATTTTTACTACATTTTTTGTTCTAAATTAGGCTTTTCTCAGTTATATGAGGGAAAGGTGCTTAATTTTAGATAACAGAACCTTTTGAAAAAGAATTGGGCCTCTTTTTATTTGTACATTTCCATAGAATAAGCTTAGGTAGTTTATGTAGGTATCATTGGAGGCAAAAGGTATACAGCTACAGCTTAAGGACAGGCTACCTCGGTGCTACAGTGTCTTCTTTTTTTCCTACATATGTATATATAACATTATACATAGTAGTAATAGTAGTATAACTCCATTCGGATTCCTGGACCCCAATGCAATGTGTGTAAGTATGTGGAAGGGGGTCTTCCCACACTTAACACCAGCAGTTCTCTAACACCAGCAGGGATCTGAGAATTCAACCCAGTTCTGATGCTATCTGCCTGGAGACAGGACCAAATTTCCCAGATTAAGGGCCCTGTCAGTCCTACAAGACTGCCTTCCACCACCCTCCATCCCCTGACTTCCCTACTCCCCAACCCCCTACCCCCGACCCCGCTGGCAAAGCCCAGGCAGTTAGTTACCTGTAATTCTGACCTACCAGCTACAGATGGGAGGTTCTCACGACCTCCGCCTTACATTTGATTAATTTGCTAGATTGGCTCACAGAACTCAGGAAAACACGTTTACCAGTTTAATAAAGGACACCGTAAAGGATACAAGTTAACAGCCAGATGAAGAGAGGTATACAGCAAGTTCCCAAATAAAGGAGCTTCTGTGCTCATGGAGCTTGAGGCCTGGCTCTGTGGCATGTGGAGACGTTCTGGTTTCCCAAGCTTAGTAGCTCTCTCTCAGACGGAGAAACCGCATCCCAGAGAGCAGAGAGTGATAAGTTCTTCCCAGGGGGTTTTGTGAAGGCTTCATTGCATAGTCATGATTGACTAAATTATTGGCCATTGGCTAATTCAGCCTAGAGCCCCTGCTCTTGGGTGGGGTCCAGAAGTCTCTCATTAATATGACAAGACACTCATTTCACCTCTAAGACTCTTAAGTGTTTTCAGGACCAGTGAACGAAGAGCAAATGTACCTGGGAAATAAATATTTGGTCATAGGAATGATCAAATATGTATTTCTTATAACTCATTATATCACACCTGGGCTTCCAAGCCATGCAGAATGATTCAATCTTATGGGAGAAACTGGGAAAATGTAGCTGTTAAGAAAAGCAGGGCTTGGAAATTCCTTCAGGATGAAATGGTAGTAGTCACAAATGCTTTTCAGGTCTGGGCACCTCCAATAATAGTACTGTAAGACAGGGTCAGGAAAAGAAAATGTTACTGTGTAAGAATTTAATTTCATGATGCTATTTTTAGAAGAGCATACAGATTTAAAAATTGTTTTGAGCACATATGCAAATGTTTTAGATAGTTGCTCATCTTCTCCCTATCAGAGCAATTTTAAAGCAGCGGAGCTTTCTAGCCTATATTTACCGTTAGGAAACTGAAAATTATTTGACATGTACCAAAGACAACTATCTATAGACTCATGTTCACAGATGTAGGCTTAATCTTAGGAGGAAGATGATAGATAGATATAGATAGATAGATAGATGATAGATAGATAGATAGATAGATAGATAGATAGATAGATAGATAGATAGATTATTGGTCATCATCACGTTTTTGTGAAGGCTGTCCTTCAGTTGTTAAGGGATGGTGATTATCTCCCTATCCCCTTAATGACCCACATCTTTTATTCTTAGATAAGAGAAAGTGTATCATACTTTAAAGTGGTTCAAGGAGCTAAAAGCAGTGTGACTGACTTACACCAGGCTACAACTTAACATGAAATCTGAGTTTAATTATACACTCTTTGTTGTCAAACATACTAGAAGATAAGAGAGAATGAATGGCCCAGAGGGCAAGACTGCATATGCTATCATGATTGGTGGCAAAAACAACATCCATTATACTCAAAGCTTTTCTTTTTTAATGTAAAGGGAAACTTGGAGATGTGCTTTTCAAAACTGAAGAAAAAACAAGATAGCCAATAGTTTATATTTACTGATTTTCCTTATTACTAATGAAAATACGGGATTAGAATATCGTTTAGAAATAGATACACAAAAAACAAGAAACACTGGATCTCCTATTTTAAATAACTTTTAAACTTCCCTTTAGATAGACAAATAAATTGCCAAAGTAGCCTGCTTAATTTGCAGCAAATCTAATAATTTATTTCAGTTATCATTCCTGTAATTAGATTAATGACATGCTTGTTTTATTTATCTATCAATATTTGCTTTGTTGGTTAAACAATTCATTTTAGAAGTGAATACAGATACTTATTGAGGCTGATATCTACATCATCCTCATTCCCAATATGTCTCTGCTATTTGCTTTTCTGGGACAATTACATAAAATATTATGTTTCTTTTTGTAATGGGTGAAAATACAAACTATTACTTTCAATAGTGGTCTTTGCTTAACACTTTTTTTTCTGTTCCAAATATATTTCACTTGGTAAAGTCTTTAAATTTTCATTTCTTTTTTCTTGCAGTTCTGAGTTAGTAAGTGTTGAAGTTGTATAAGTCAGAAAATATTGGAAACTATCTCTACCCCTATACCTGGCTCAAGCATTTTATTTACTTTAACCAGACTACTGTGATAATCCTCCCTCTCCCCAAACACCCAAATACATATAAACAAGCACACCCACACATGCTTGTGTACACAAACATCCTTATTTGAACTAAATGATCAAATCAGTATTTGGTGTAATTTGGACACCACCATAGAAGAAGAAGTTTAAGATCAACGTAATGCTATGAGTTCTGGGTTAGAAGAGGGTGAAATCACTGGAGCATCTCCTTTCTTTCTGGATATTTCTAACAATAGAAAACAGACCATTTCATGGTCAGAAAACAACAGGATGAATGTTTTCAATAACTCTATTAACAGATACTGCGCAATTTCTATGATCTCAGCTCTGTATAGCTACTTGAGAAAAGCTGATAGAAAAGAGGAGGCCATATCTGAAGAAAAGCGAGTTTTTCTGGCATGCAACAGTTACAATTGCCAATATAATGCACATTTTTCTTGGAGATTATGCTGTGGCGTGAGGGTGCAATGTTGTCATGGCCATAGGAGAGTGATGAGTTATGGAGATTGCCTCAGAGATCTTTAATGAGGGTTTGAATGGAATTTTCCATTCTAAGGGGAACTGTACATATATGGGTTTTAGGATGGTAACCTCTTGTTCAAAAGCTGTAAACTTTAAGGATACTAAAGCAAATTGCCAAAACAGTTTCAAAGAAGTTCTAAAAAGTTAAACCTTGATCAGCAATAGTTCAGAGTGCCTGTTTTAACTATAACCTCACCAACAGTGACTGATTCTTTTCAGTATTACTAATTTGAGAGATGAAAACGGTGTCACATTAAATTTTTACTTCTTAGCTAGCTACCTTGAAATTGCCATGTTTGCTATCAGTTCGTTATTTCCCTTTTATCTTTTATAATTGTCTATTGATACATTTCTCCCCATAAACTACTTTCGCCCATGTGCTTTTGTATTGATTTGTGTGATCTCTTTATATAAAAATAAAAGTTATCACCATTGATCTGGCATAATTACTGTGAATAGTTCCCAGTTTCCAGTTACCTTTCAATTTTTATTTGGTTAAGAGAAATATAGGAGTAAAATGTTGATCTAGGCTAAGTTATTTCGCCTTAATTATTTTTATTCCATTTTATTTTAATAATTTTTAAGTTCATCAGTTTTATCCATTATAAAATCATGTGTTCATCAAATATATTTTTTTCAAATAATAGAAAAGTAAAAAAAAAGACAACATGTTTTCCCAATTTTCAGTCTCACATCCACTATAAATATTTTGTAGATTTTCCTTTCAGCATTCTTTTTGGGAAGGTTTTTATGATGCTGTTGTTGTTTGTTTACTAGAAAAATGCATTCTGCTTCATTCCCTTAATATCATAATGTAATAGTCACTCTTTCCTGTCATATTACATCCTATCATGGCATGTAGTTCATTTATTAAGTAAATACTTATTTACCGTCATTGCGTAGCAGTCACTCTTCTAGGCACTGGAACACAGTGCTAGTGGGGTCAGGGACAACAATGCAAATAAACACAAAATATGTCATGTATTTTTAAATGCTATGAAGAAAAAGTAGGCTAAGTAAGAGGAATAAAGAGTTCTGGAAGGGAGTAAGGTTTGCAGTTTTATATAAAGGGGTGAGGAAAAGCCTTTCTTATTTGGTGATATTTTAGCTGAGATCTGAGTGAACTGGTAGAATAAGCCATGCATATATCTGGGTGAAGAGAGTTTCAGGCAAAAGGACAGAGCAGGAACAAAGGAATTGAGATAGGAATGTGCTTAATATTTCTGAGAATATTGAAGTGACAGTGTGGTGGGAGTGAAGTGAGAGAAGGGAAGAGGAATGAGAGATTTAATCAGCCAGGTAAGGCTGTGGTAAGAATTTTTTTTTTCTTAAAGTATTTTTTATATTGAGATGCATACAATAAAATGCACAAATCTTAACATACACCTTGATGCATTTTGACATGTGTATACAGTCAGGTAACCATCGCCTGATCAAGACACTAAACATTCTCACTAATTCTTCCCCTTCACATATTTCACCCATTTCCCCCCTCATGGCAATCTCTGTGTTTATGAGTCTTTGTTTTTGTTCATTTGTTTTGTTTCTTAAATTCCACATGTAAGTGAAATCATACGGCATTCGTCTTTGTCTGACTTCTTTACTTTAGCGTAATACCCTCTAGGTCCATCCATGTTGTCCCAAATGGCAGGATTTCAGTTTTGGATTTAGTGGTTGAGTAATATTCCATTGTATGTACATACCACATCTTCTTTATCCAGTCATCTATCTTGGGCATTTATTGTTTCCATATTTTGATTATTGTAAATAATGTGTCAATAAACATAGGGGTGCATATATATTTTCAAATCTGGGATTTTGTTTCCTCCAGATAAATTTCCAAAAGTGGAATTACTGGGTTGTACAGAATTTCTACTTTAAGTGTTTTGAGCAACCTCCATACTGCTTTCCATTGTGGCTGCAGCAATTTACAATTCCACAAGCAGTGTAGGAGGGTTCCCTTTTCTCCACATCCTCGCTAACACTGGGTATCTCTTGCCTTCTCGATGCTAGCCATTTTTCTTTTTAATTTTATTTCGGTATCATTAATCTACAATTACATGAAGGACATTATGTTCACTAGGCTCCCCCCCTCACCAAGTCACCCCCACATACCCATTCACAGTCACTGTCCATCCACATAGTAAGATGCTGTAAATTCACTACTTGTCTTTGTGTTGCACAGCCCTCCCCATGCCCCCCCATACATGTTAATCGTAATGCCCCCTTTCGTTTTTCCCACCATTATCCCTCCCTTCCCACCCACCCTCCCCAGTCCCTTTCCCTTTGCTAACTGTTAGTCCATTCTTGGGTTCTGTGCTTCTGCTGCTGTTTTGTTCCTTCAGTTTTCTTTTGTTCTTATACTCCACATATGAGTGAAATCATTTGGCATTTGTCCTTCTCCGCCTGGCTTATTTCACTGAGCATAATACCCTCTAGCTCCATCCATGTTGTTGCAAATGGTAGGATCTGTTTTTTTCTTATAGCTGAGTAATATTTCATTGTGTGTATGTACCACATCTTCTTTATCCATTCATCTACTGATGGACATTAAGGTTGCTTCCATATCTTGGCTATTGTAAATAGTGCAGCGATAAACATAGGGGTGCATCTGTCTTTTTCAAACTGGAGTGCTGCATTCTTGGGGTAAATTCCTAGAAGTGGAATTCCTGGGTCAAATGATATTTCTATTTTGAGCATTTTGAGGAACCTCCATACTGCTTTCCACAATGGTTGAACTAATTTACATTCCCACCAGCAGTGTAGGAGGGTTCCCCTTTCTCCACAACCTCGCCAACATTTTGTGGAAAAGATTTTGAACTTGTTTGCATGTGAGATGGACTACTGTTGGATATTAAGAGCAAGGAAATTACATGATCTGACCTACATTTGTAAGGAATCATCCTGCCAATTGTGTGGAGAAGAGGGTATAGGAAGAAAAGGGTGAGAGCAGGAAGATCTCTACAGAGACTGCTGAAATAATCTAGGTAAGAGATGATGGTAGTTTGGACTGGGCTGTTGGCAATAGAGGTGATAGTAAGTCATAAGATTTTTAATATATTTTCAAGGCTTAGTCATCATAATTTCCTAACAGATTGGATGTGGGGTATGAGAAAAAGAAAGGAGTCAGGAATAATTCCAGGGATTTTGGCCAAAAAACTGGAAGCAAGGAGCTGCCATTAATTGAGATGGAGAAGATACCAGAAGGAGCAGACAGAGGTGAGGAGATAAGAGTTCAATTATTACAAAATATTTGTAATTATATTTTTAAATAGCTTTGCTTTATTAAGGACATTCTACATTTTAGTTATAAACTATTTAAAAAATAAAGAAAAAAGAAAGCTAAAATCACCTATACTTTTATAACTAAAGAAAATTATGCAATGTTTAAAGTAACTGTATAGTGTTTACACACACATAAACTGTATATGATGCATATATATATATGCACCCCTATGTTTATCGCTGCACTATTTACAATAGCCAAGATATGGAAGCAACCTAAATGTCCATCAGTAGATGAATGGATAAAGAAGATGTGGTACATATACACAATGGAATATTACTCAGCTGTAATATGTATATATAACATTTTTCATACTAAAATGGGATGTTTTTTATGACCTGATCATCTTAGATACTTTCATCCACCATTTGTTTAGAAAATTTTCCCTATCACCAAATTTGGAAACAATCACTTCTACTGTGTTCTAAGTACTTTTATGGTTGATTATCATTTTTGTTTTACTTTTTAGCTTTATTTCATTTTTATCTTATTTGATTGAATGATATTTATCATCCAGTAACTTATCAGTTAATAAGTTTTCTTATTTTCTTTTTGATCCAAACTAACTAACCTTGAGAAATACTTTCTAGGCCAAAGTCTCTGGACCAGTGTTTCTATATCAGGGGTTGGAAAACTCTTACCTCGCAGGCAAAACCTGGGCTACCATTTGTTTTTATATGACTTGAAAGCTAAAAAGGATTTTTATAGATGAACACATTTATGATTTGATGATTGAGAAAACCAAGTTTGAACTCTAATTAAGGAAAATGTAACTGGCCCCAAATTTTTTCATTAGTACTACATTACAAAAAATATACTTTTATTATCATTATCACTATATTTTGAATTTTGTCTATTTTCAAATGTGTGGAAATCTGTTTTTGTCTTTTTATATAAGTACCTGAGTAATATCCTTGAGTTTACTTCTTGTCCCACAAAGGCTAAAATAATTACTATCTGGTTCTTTACAGGAAAATTTTGCTGACTCCTGTTCTAGATTTTTATAAGTGTGCATAAGAATCACCTGAGGGCTATGAGAAAAATGTAGATTTTTGTTGTTTACTCCGCCTTCACCCCACCACATCAATTTTGACTCAGTAAGCCAAGGGCAAATCCTAGGCATATCAATTTTAACACTCCTGGTGATTCTAATACACTGTGAATCAAATTTTGCGAAACAGAATGACGATTTGCACTGGGCAAGTTTCAGTATACAGGTTTTAATTACATGTGGGTCAGTACCAAGCTGGTAAATATCAGTTCTTTGTACAGATCTCAATGGAGTGAATTGCCACAGAGACCATACTTGCCTACTGCTCTTTCCATTTGCAATCATTTGTCTAAGCACCTTTCCTTGGAATACAACCTTGTTTGGGAACCAAAGTGCTGTTTTTGGTCTCTTAGGTATGTGGTTCTTAATTTGAACCCATGTGATATTGCATACACCATTGTTCCAGGGTTCTATGCATTTGTTCTTATTTCCCTTTTATTCCCTCTGCATTATTGCTTATGTATATACATATGTATGTATGCACATATCCATCCCTCCATCCATCCAATTTTCCTATAAACCCAAGATTTTAACTTTACTATAATTAGTACTATCTCCTACTCCAATTGCCATGTGAACCTTAAATTTTTTATGGGAATGATATACCATTTGTGCCATAGTAACTATTCTGAAATTTACCAGTGCACCTTGAAAAGAGCATATATTGGGACATCTGAGTACAAACAATAAAACATACAGAGCTTTAAAAAAATCAAAACACTATAGTACATTTCAGTCATTGTTATTATAAGTTAGAAAGTATTGCTGAAATACCTTAAGAAGACTTCCAGGAAGTCCTGAAGCTTTCAGAAAATATAATGAAAATTAAGAACAGAAGAAATAATTTATCTTCTGAGACAACTTGAAACATTAAATCCTGACTCCTCTTAATGAAGTTTCCATGAGATGCCACAAATTCATATTTCCAAGGGCTAAATATTTCCCCTTTTTTCCACCTCCTCTACATTTTCATTGCTCCTTTAGTACTACATCGATGGTGCTCCAGAGCAATGTGGCTCCCCTCTCTGGAGAGCTGTGAGGGATTTCTATGATTTTTTTTACCCTTTTGTATCCAATTCTCACTTTTATATATTTTTGTAGGAGCTGTCTCTCTCGGGACCATGTATTAACTAATCTTAGTTTTTTGTGTGTTTCAAAATATGTGTGTTCAACTTATCTGAAATTCCTCTTTCACTGATGAATCCCTAATACTGACTAAAATCATTATATATAGTGTTCTATTATTCAGTGAACCTTCATTTTGTTTCTCAGGGATAAATTCCATATTGTTTCATATGTAATGACATTTTCACTTTCATCCAGAAACCTGAAAGATAGATAAAGATAGACAGCCTTTGCACATTAAGCAGTATAAACAGTTCTACCAAACAATACTCTAAAAATGTCATCCAATATCAATTAAAGCATAATTCTCAGAGCTCTAAATTCTAGGTGTCAGATAAGAGATAAAATTTCAAGCATGCAATTACTTAGATCAGAAAGCCAGCTTAAATGAGCTTTATCATGAAACTAGCTGTTGAGGAAAGGTTCTGACACTGTTTAAAACAATTAAGGCTGCATATAGATAGTTTTCATTGTCTATGCTGTCACTTTAGAATGACAGCTTGGAATGTTGCCTTAATATCTCAAAACTTGTCCCACATTAGTGGCATATATTTCTAGTTGTATTACCCAGTCCTTGGTATTCAGATGCTTCAGCCCGTGTATACATTATGAAACCACAATTCCAGACAGGCCCCTTAGCTTTGCTGTTGATTTAATTAACATTATTCTGGTATTTACATTTTTTTAAATGTATATCTTCAGCTAGACACATTCATCCGTATATAAACAGTGGATGTTTCCCACCATCTACTGTGGCTTAACATGCAAGCCCTGAAACTTTATCTCAACAAAATGGTACACTATCACATTCATGCACATCTAAAAGAAATTTTTGAGGTCATGATGTTTAGACAAACTATGTAAACCAGAAATACCTTCTAGACACTTAAGTGTTCAGCAAGGGTAGAATTGAGATTAGGTGATGGAGGTAAGAGAGTAGAGAGGAGCAGATTAGGACCAGTAATCATTTAAGGAATTCATTACAAGTGAAATGTTCCTGAGGTTTAGTATTAGCATATTAGTAAAATTAGTGTTAACAATAACCATACAAATTGAATAAGATGCTTCACCTTCAAGTAGGTACCGAAGTAGGCAGAATTTTACTATTTTTTCAGTGTTCATTTACATTTATAACATTTAAATGACTCTTTATTTCTCTATGTTCTGTTTAATTATCCTTGAGTCAATTCACAAATCCTCCATTTTTAAAATTGTAATGAATAGGGAAACACATTCTACATCTTCATTTGCATTACTTTGTTACTGTCCTTACCATAATGTCATAAAGCTGCCCCTTCATCACAAAAAAATATATTTATTCCTTTAAGGACATTAACATATAATAGATTTTGTATAATAAAAGCAATTAGGGATATATATGGGCTTTCTGAAACAATGAAAAAGAAACGCCTACAAAATCTTCCCCACATTTGTTCTATTCAAGGATTTAGTCTGCCCCAAATCTTAAGAAAAGTAATTTTAAAGTCATTTACTATTCTGTGTCAATTAGCTTAAAGTTACTTTTAAATGTTCCCAAATATTGATTTTAAAATTCCTTCATTTTTCAAAAGCATAATTTGTTCTTTGGAAGTTTCAAATCAATCTCAAAAAGATGTAAAAATATTTATTCTAAATTATAGAAGACTTATTTTTTTTGATACAAAACATGTCAACATCTGTTGTTTCATTTACTATTAGTTCTAAAAGAAAAAGAAACTAATTTACTCTAATAACTGAGACAGTCATATCACACAATGTCACCACTCATTCCTTTTCTTGAAGTACCTCTACAGCACTAAATTTTTAAAAATTAAATAAACTGAGGCAGCCCCAAACTTTTGATGAGAAATTTAGTGAGAACATTGATCTTTTTTTATGCCAAATAGGAGCTCTTTAAAATTGACTTTGACCTTTGAGGGTGAAAGCAGTTAGAGTTACTTTTTTAAAGTTTCATAGGAATTATATCCTCAATACTTCTACATTCAGTTAGGCTTTTATCTTCTCAGATTTCTGATGGTAGCTAGATTATTTCTAACTACTGACCATAATCCCCTGGAGCCAAGAGGGACACATTAACTTTCCCAAGGCTCCAAGAAGCCATTTATTAGGTTATACTTCATGGAAAGTAAATAATTCCCTGAAATATATAAGACTCAATTTATTTCATATACATAAGCACTAGTCTCTCAAGGATTATTGTGATCACTTGGTTCAGTGTAGGAGCAAGACCTTGTGGAATAGTCTTGGTCTTGAAGCACCAACCCATCAATTTATTTTAAAAATGTTACTCTACAAATAGGCTTTATTTAAGTCATGCCAATTATTAGAAACTTTGTCTGAGAGGCTTATTAATCAACTTTTGAGCAACAAGGAAAAAAGAGAGCATGAGAAATGTAAAAGCACTGATAGTACTTTAACAGTATGAGCATGCGTCTATGTCACCAGTAACACTATGACAGAAGCACCAATCTATGTAACCAATCAGTTCTCAATTATTTCCTCATAGGATGAGATTTACTTTAAAGGGCTTATTCTGTAGTAACTCATTTCTCTTGTCAAATACTTAAAAGATAAATGGAAAACAAACAAATGGAGGGATATAATCCATAGATTATGAACTCATTAACTCAGCAAATAATCACAGAATACTAACTAAGGTCCAGGTATTGCCATATGTTCTGGGAACACCTGTTTCATCTATATTCAGTCATGTATTGATACATTTATAGCTATTCCCTTAAATTAGACCATTTATTTATAGGAGAGATGGTATTCACTCCATTCCTAACCATTCCCTTAAATAAATGGCTATTCTTACTTCTTTTCACTAGGTTAAAGATAGCATTACACATGATTTTATTTCTCCCCTTACAAAGATACAATTGGAAAGGTGCCAGTATGTATGAAACTTCCTGAACAGAAAAGCCTCCCCCAAATAACTTTTAATATGATGGTTTACGATCACAAAGCAATGTTTTTAATTTTCTTCTCCCTGGGCACATTTGAAATTTGTACAAGTAACTGTTCTGAAAAGCTACAAAAAACAACCTTGGTTTAAACAATCCATTCTTAAGCCAATCATTTGATAGTATAGTTTTACAAATTTTTATTAATTATCTTGTACTAGGAAATGAACAATAACCTATTTTTGATGCTTTGTCACTGAGTTATTTTGCTTCTCCTTGGAAGGCTTAATTATTAGGAGTCTATTAAAAGTAGCTTAAAGTGAAAAGTACAAGATTGAAAACTTCCCAGGTGTATGTGTTCAAATAGAGATTATCTTTCCTTGATATTGTTTACCTGCTTTTTACCAACTGAATTAACAGAGTTCTTTTGACTGTTTTGCAAGATCCTAACCCATATATTTTATCTGTATTTAGGCATATTTCAATTACTCCTTTTCTTTATACTGACTGGCATTTTGAAAATAGTAATAATTTAAATACTCAAATAATTTCCCAAAATAGATCATATGCTTATACTTGAAGATTTTTATCTGCTAGAAATCTTATGCGATTTATACTGAATCAAAGCATTTGTAAAAGTTTTAGATTAATCTGGCCACTTCAGGTTTTTAAATTTAAATGAAGACTGGTAATGGCTAAAATGGAAAAGACAGAACATGTGGTAAATAATTTTCAATGTAACTATTTTGAATTTTATTTGGAATTGCATCATTTTCATATATTTTAATGATCACAATGATGTAAAGAAAGTGAGTTCATAAAATATAAAAACTTGTATCCTGTTAGTTTTTTGTCAATTAAATGAATCTATCTTGATCATGTTTTAAAATTTTGATACATATATCAATATGATGTGCATTTTTATTTTTCTAGTAGACTTAAGCTTTTACATGCTTTATATTTTTCAAGCTCATATAATTTATATTGTTCTTAAGCAAATATGTTTATCACAGCATTTTTTACAAATATAGAAAACATTGAAAAACATAAATCATATTCAATAATGAACTACTTAGATAAGTTATAGTATATCCAAACAATGGAATACTATGCAGTCACTAAAATGATGGTACAGATTGATATGTATTCACACAAAAAGATGATATTTTAATTTAAAATTTAAAAAACACATAACAGTACATATGGTATGTTTTCTTTTTTGTTTGTAAAGCAGTGTGTGTATAAATAGGAAAAAGGGCATGGGAGGATATGCACGCATGAAGATATTAATAGTGGTTATTTCTTAACTGTGGGAATTTAACTTCCTTCTTTATAAATTTCTGCATTGTGTACAATTTTTTACAATGAGCATGTGCTATGTTTATAGTCAATAAAAACTGATTTCCACTTAAAATATTTGGTAATGAATTTACATCTAACTTGTACGTAAACAATTACATACAAATAGCTTAATAACAAAAGTATTAATAAAATTGTATATTTATATTGTATTATGTATGAAACTTAAGATTTCTATATAAGGTCATAAAAACCAACTGAGAATGGAGACAGAACCTTTTCTTATGGTTGGATCTGGCACATGGTGAATCCTATTTTTAAAAAATAATTACTTAAATTTTACATAAGTTAATTATTTCTCTATTTGCAAATGGATTTGAACTGGCGTACATTAGAAGAAAAACAACCTTAAGAAAATATAAAAGTAAAATAAATGCAATATGGATGGAAGGTGAATGGATGGGGAGAAGAGGAAACTGCAAGAGAAATATGGAAAATCGGTAATCTAGAGATTACAGGCTAAATAATGTCAGTGCAATATAGAACAAAACACTTTGTCACAATTTACAAGCAGCCAGACACAAAGAGAACCAATATTGGATTAACAGCTCTCATATTATAGATAGAGGTATGTGATATAATCAGGAGAGACAACTTTTTCCTTAACTTTGAAACATCTATGAATATTATTACATAGATATATTAAGCAATTTACAAGAGATAATGACAAGTTTAGTAGATGTTCTTCAAAGTAGTTTTTCAACATGATTTCATGTATTTACCTTTTAGGTTGACACTTAAAACATCATGGTAAAATCTTAAAATTATAGGTAAAGGCAATTCAGTGCAGTTACTCATCTTTCTAGCTAATTTAATATGATTCAATGTAAAAAGTTTAGAAAAATGAGTAGTAAGAATGCTCCTTAGACTGTCCTCAAAAAATCTCTCAGGGAAGGTTTTTCAGATGAAACTCATAATTTAAATAATCAATACCTCAAGTGTTAATTTTCTAAGGTACTGATTAAGAAAACACCAATATGGTTGTATCTCTGGGCATGAAATTAAGAAACACCCAACATTTAGTCAAAGCCGCTATCAAGTTTATAGTATACCCACAATATATTAATAAGGGGAAACAAATAAATAAAAAACGTTCACATCTTTTCAAAAGAATATTCATTTTAAATAATAAAATGAAATTAATCACACACATTAATTGGATCACATACATTTTCCCCTGCTCTGTTGATCTGTCAAAAAGTAAGACGTTTTTGCTGTGATGGATTCAGAAGTAAGGACAATTTTGAGAGTATTTTCATATTAGAGATTAAATTTAGTATTGTTAAAATTTGGAAGGAAATATACTTAATCAATTACCTCACCTTGACTGGTTTAGGGGAAAAAATGTGCGGAGGAATAAACTTTATTCAACATATTCCTAAGGATATCATATCAAAAAATAGTACAAAATGACAGTTTTACAATTAGAAATTATGCTTTTCACTAAGATGAACAAGGTGTTCTAAGTACCACTTTTTTCAAAAGAAAGTATTTACTTAAAAAAAAACCCTGTGAATTGGCATAAAATAACCTCTTATCACAAAGTAGCCCATACTAAGTAGGCACCAGCTTTAGGCTGAAACAAATTGAGCATTCTCTTCTTATTCTCACCACCTGCGCCTGGCGTGGCCCAGGGTAACATGCAGGGGCTTGGAGCCCACTATGCGACCATTCATTTCATCCACTGCTTTGGTAGCCTCTTCAAAAGAGGAGAAGCAGACGACACCAAACCCTTTGCCTTGCCCCACTTCCACCATCACTTTGGCCCGACTAATTGATCCAAAAGAAGAAAATTCCTCCTTCAGTTTTTCATCATCGACCCTCTCATCCAGGTTCTTAATATAGATAGGCACCCCTGGAGGACGACTTTTTTCTTTTAATCTCAGCCGTTCAAATCTTCGCCTTAACTCAGCCAGACGTTCAATTTTCTTCTGTGCTCGCCCTACATAGAGGACCTTCCCATCGATGGACTTCCCATGCAGGTCTAACACAGCCTTTTGGGCAGCCTCGTGCGTCTCGTATCTCACAAATCCAAAGCCTTTAGATTTCCCATTGACATCTCTTATTACCTTAACACTCTCAGTTGGCCCATATTCACTAAAAATTTCCTCCAGTTTTTCGTCATCCATGTCATCTCCAAAGTTTTTAACGAAAACATTGGTGAAAGTTGCTCTATCCCTGGTTCTGACTTCGGCTGCCCGCTCTTCCGGAAATTTGAATCGTCCAACATACACCTGGCGATTGTTGAGCCGCACTCCGTTCATGTGCCAGATGGCCCTATTGGCAGCAGCTAGGCTGTCAAAGTGCACATAGGCATAACCCTTAGAGCCGTTGTCATCACATACGACTTTGCAGGAGAGAATGTTCCCAAATGCAGAAAATAAATAAAAAAGGGCTCTATTGTCTATGGATTTGTCCAGGTTTTTGATGAATATATTTCCAACTCCAGACTTTCTTAAGCGGTCATCTGGCTGAGACCACATAAGGCGGAATGGTTTCCCATTAATTAGGTCAAAATTCATGGTGTTCAGGGCCCACTCAGCATCTGCAGGGAAGCGGAAGTTAACATAACCGTAGCCCAGGGGGCTGCGGGTCATCGGGTCACGACAGATTCTAGTGAAGCGCAGAGGGCCAGCAGGCCTGAACTTTTTATACAGCATGTCCTCAGTAACATCTGGGTCCAGGTCACCCACGTACAGGGCAGCCTTGAGGTACTTCTTTTTCTTGCCAGCAGGATTAGGCTCCCCACTCCCCATCTCTCTGAGTACAGGGAAGAGGCTCTCTGGAGAGAAAAAAAGGCTGCTTTCTCTAAGCTATGGGGCCAAGCAGCTGTTCACAAACAGGAAAAAAAAAAAAAAACCCAGGCGAAGGAAGCTAAAAGCAGACTCAGAATCACTGTTGAGGCTGAGAAAATCAAGTTCAGAAACAGCTGGTCAGCAGGCTCAAAACACACGCAGCAGACAAAAAGGCCCCCCAATAACGAATCTGTGCTCCCTAAGGGGACTTAAAATTTCCACCCATTCTGATTTAAAATCCGTTTCAAAAGCCAGTAGTAGGAAATTTCCCTTTCCCCGTTAAATTGTAAGAAATCATCAAGCAGCTGGCTGGTTCCCCACATCTAGCAATGCCAACACAGGCCTGGAGACCCGTTTTCTGCATAAATATAGGCCTCGGGCTCCTGTTGGCTTAAAATTCTAGCAACAAGGGTAGGGGCCGGACGTGTATTCCTCCGCCGGCTGCTTGGCCGGTCTCGGGCGGGCTCGCAGCTAACTAAGGCCGCTATACACACTCCGCGTCAGCGAAAGGGAAGATTGGACACTTTGTGCGCCAGGCCGGCAGGCAGGCTGCAGGCGGCGGATCGAACCGAGAGACAGACAGACAGACACACGAGCGGGGAACCGGAGACCGCCCAGATACCCAAGATGCCCACTGGGTACGGACCGAGTGACGCGCGGTGATTTCGGCAGCCTGAGGCTCGTGGCGGGTCCGGAGGGACTGACTGGCAGCCGCGCACTGGGTCCGCGGCAGGACGCGAGGCGGTTCCGGACAGATGTGGGGCGGAGTCAGAAGAGACAGGCAGATGCACTGCGGCCGGGCGGACAGAGCGTGGACGGATGGACAGGGACTGCTCTCCGTAGGACAGACCGACCCAGGGACGAAAAGCCTGTATCTGCGGTGGGGAGTGCGCGCGGGCGGGGCGCGAGGAAACCCGGAACCGTGCTAAGTAACTTCCCGCTTTCTCTGTGTCAAGATTAAAAAAAAAAGAAAAAGAAAAAAAGGAGAAAGGAAATGAAAATCGTTTTTAGATTTTTATTTTGAACATTTTATTTCATTACTTTGAAATACTATCTTTAGGCTGCTTTATTTCGATCCCAAAATCAAGGAGGTGGTGACCTAGGCACCATATAGGAAAGAACTATAAGTTTTCTTTTTAAAAAACGAATTCCCTAGATCATTTCTCCTTGAATAGAATAAGAAATAGAATATAGGCTGCATACTTCCCCGAGTCCACTGCAAAGTTAGAAGTGACAGCTGCCCTGGAATCCCAGTTCAGTGTAAATGATCGCAGGGTCAAACAAAACACAAGGTCATATTGTGTTCTGCCTTTATCCTTAATCCGTTAAACTGCAACAGAATGGTAGCATCATCCCCAGATAATAGGCAGTTCTTTTCACTGCTCCAGTAATGCTAAGGTTTTAATGATTGGGAAGCCATTAGATAGCTTTTAATGGTACTTAGTGCCACAAAACGGTGAAGATGTGCTACCTCCATGATTACAAATTACAAAATCTTAGTTCAAAAGATAAAAGCTGCAGAGTCAATGCAAAATATAAAATTGTTAACAAAAACTGGTCCTTGTTACCAAAGTAAAATCACAGAACACATTTTGTTTCTCTTATTAGTTCCTCCTCAGTAACTCCGGACAGGATGGCCTGGGTTCTGTGAAATCTGCTTTCTGCCTTATCTCTGACCTTGAGACTCAGAAAATAGGGAGAACAAACAAACTGCCACCTGTTAGTGGTTACAAAGTTTTTGGAGCTACTTGAGTTCATTTTCAAGTCAAAGTTAGTGTTAAATTTTAAACCCAGAGAATTAATTCAGTTTTCCTCTGTTACATAATTGATGTTTGCAAATGAAATAAACATGTAAAGAAATAGGCACTTTATACAATTAACTACTAATTTCAACATGAGTTGTCAACTGCCAACCCCTGCAGGAAATGATGCTATAAAATTAGACTCAACTCAGAGGTTTCTCTCTTTAAAAGAACATCTCTCTTTAGAGTTGGAGAAACTGTTTGGAATTTTGCCCTGTCCTTGAGAAATCTCTAGTATCTGTAACACACAACTCCTCATTCAGCCCTTTTCACAACCCCTTTCCTGAAAAAGAAAACCCAAACAAAACATGTTATCAGTACCATTAGGCTGGAAAAGATCCTGGCAAAAAAAGAACGCAAAATAAATCTCCCCAGAAGGTGTTGTCTTAAAAAGAAATTCTCAGGAGTAACAGGCTAAATTAATATGCTGCCTCGTTTTTACATTTTACATTTATTAGACTGTATGGTTGACTAAAGATGGAATTTATGCTTATTATTTACTCAAATGTTTAGGAATTGTTTGTCTTCCTTGAGCTCTTCTGCTGGCTTCCCATGGTTGTTGCTTAGCTGGGACATGGAGACTATGTGAGAAAAGACAAATATAAACAAGAAAAATTATAGAGATAGACTAATAAAAGTTGATCTTATAATATGACCACAGTAACCAATATGTAGAAACACTTGTGAACACCTGCTTAGTTTATCGTATTGTGAACTAACTTTCATACATAGCTTTCCTCATAAGCTTAATTAGCAATGGGCCAGAATATTGGACTTTTATTTTTAACATTTCAAAGTATTACTTTACTGGAAATGCAGTATTAAAATAACAATGTATATACAAGAGATTAATTCACACAATGTTATCACTGAATCAAATCAGTATTTTACTTGTGTATGTAACCATCTGAATGTTCTCCATATTCCAATTCATTTGTACATATTTGCTCTTAGATAATAGGTAGAATTGGATTGTTAAAAGTAATTATTTTCAAAATAACCTCCTTTCTACAGTAACCAGCCACTTTGGGGTCATTGCAGTATAAGCATTCTAAACTAGAGTGACGTTTTTATCAGATCAAAAATCAGAAATTTAGAACTGCTTTGAAATAAATGAATTTTAGCCAAATTCCCTCTGCTAAGCAGAAGTTTATGGGAAAAAAAGCATTTTTACCTAAAATTTGCTTAATCATTTTAATATTTAGATCGAGAAGAGTCTCTGGAATAAAAATCAGATATAGAACATTTCTCTTATTTTTTTATATATTAAAGGCAAGTTGATTGGTCTATACAAATCTGATTCACATATAATCCATTAAGAAGTCCCACCCAGATTCCTAAGGCAGTTGAAAAATCCTGGGCGAATGGCATTCTGAGTGCATCTCATCACACATTGTTATTTAAAGTTGCCAGAAATGTATCAGCATGAGTGGAAGAAAAGGAGAGTTGGGAATTTATTTTTTCTGCCTTGTCTTAACAGGCACTTGATCTGTATTTCCAATTAAAAGGCTCAGCTGTACAAGTTGCTGGCAGTTCACAATGAAAGCAAATTTACTGCTGTCTTGAATGAGGTCTGGGACGGCTGGACAAAATATTGTTAAGTGAAAACTGTTACCTAGAACTTGGCTCATATTTTTTTAGACAAAGATAGGAAAGCTGTAAGACAATTTGACATTGAGAATGCAGTATTATCAGGCATTTCTACAGTAATTTTTGAAGCCAGTAGCAATTATTTTTCTCTATTTCCAAAAAATTTGTCCTAAGCCATAAGTACTCATGCTGTGGATGATAATCCTGAAGATACTTTGATAAGATTAATTATCAGAGATGAAACTGTGCTTATTAGAATGTACTTACTAAAGCAAGCTGAAGGGACCAAAACTGGTAGTTTCAACAGAGTTTACAATGGAACTGGATTTATGCTGAATTGTTAATAAACCAAAAGATCTCATCCTTTAATTTTTAATCAAAATTTCAGTATTTTCAAATTGTAAAACTACAGTTTAGATATTTATTCAGGACTGTAGCTGTAATTCATACATTTATTTTCCTGGGGAATTTGTTGTAAATTAAAAAAAAAGACTTATAAAAACAGTTTAACATTTTCTTCTTTTCTTGTCTTATGAACTAAATCCCTGTTGAATTAAAAAGTCATGCACTCAGCTATGAAGAAATCCCTAGTATTAAAAAACATAATAAAAGTAATACAACAACTTTATATATATTTAGGTTTTGTTAGGTCTCCTTAGAGTACTTTTAATTAGATCCTATTGGTTTAAAATAAATCCATGGAAAACTATATGTGAATTTATGCAATTGCTATGTAGTCATAATCCCATCCATTTAGAGTTTTCAATAGCATATGTGATGTAGAATCAAAGTACAGTATTTTCTGTTATGATGCATTGAAATAGGGCAGGGTTATCACTCACTAAGTAGATAGTCTCAGACAAATCTTTCTCCTTTCTAGGGTCTGTTTGCTGAGCACGTCTCCTACAGGAAAAATACACACACACACACACTTACACACACACACCACATTCTCTGATTAGAAATCTTTAGTTACAGTCATTTCACTTGACCTAAAATAAATGAAAGAATAATTTTTTAAAAATGTAAACCTTATGCTTTATTTTTATTTTCATTTTTAAACTGTGGTAAAATACACAAAAAGTTTAGCATCTTAATGATTCTTAAGTATGCAATCCAGTGGCATTAAATACATTAACTACATTCTTATGTAACCACCACCACAATTTCCAGAACTTTTCTCATATTGTCAAACTGAAACCTTGTACCCATTAACCTATGCTTTTAGCTGACACTTAAAATACATTAGGCCAGTTCTTTGTAACAGTTGGGCATTAAATCTGCCTTAAGTTATTTTACTGACATGACACACAATACTATAATAAACATACTTTTCATATACCTTTGTATATTATTACTCCTATTTCTGTTAGCTAGAGGTTCAGAAGTGGATTGTACACTTAAATGGTATGTGTATTATTAAATGTTAATATATACTATCAGACTTATTTAAAAAATGCTGCAATTTACTTATTTTACCAACAACATGAAAATTTAGAGGAAATGGCTATTCCTAGCAAAACAGGAATTACCATATTTGATTCAAAGGAAAAGTGGAAGAACAATTGCAGTAGAACAGAATGATCACACATATGCTATTAAAAAAAAACAGGCACAGGTGGTTTTATAGTACAGTACAATTATATCATCTTCAAGAAAATATATGCAGGGCTAACACTATTCAAACTACTCCCAACCATAAAAAGATCCCTAAATCACTGTTATAAAATTATCTCTATGAGGGAAATCTCATAAGCCAAACTTATCTTTTCAAACCAGAATAAAGCTACAGATTGATGGTCAGTACATGTAATGATAGAACTTGGATATATTGACTCAGCTGTTTGTATGTGCAGGTGTGGGAGTAGGCATTTCAGCAGCAAGAATAAGTGTTATATAATAAGGATTTCGAAGGGGTATATCATGGCAAGATAAGGAAAGTCTTCTGGTTTAGAATGTCAAAAGAAGATAAAATATATTCCAGATACTGATCGTCATAATTTTTGTAACTTTTTATTTGCTTCTGGATTATCTGTTTAGATAGGTAAAACGTGGAACAGTTCTCCACACATAAGGAAAACTAAACATTTAAATAAGCATATGATTGAGGAAAATTCTGTTTCTTCACGTATAAGTTCAAATGTAAAACAACACATTACTGTATAAGCTGTATCAATGACAGAATCATAGAGTTTCTTTCTCTTAAAATATCCCATGTCCCGAAATTCCTGTCTTGTAGCTATACGCACGTTAACTATTCAGATAGTTTCTGTGAAATCTATTGGGACTTGTGTATTTCATGGTCATCCATGTTAATCTTTATAGTACGCAAACAGAAACTGTGTGCCTGCCCACTTTGTTCTGAAATTAATTATTATCTTTATGCTTCCATACATACAGCACAGGTTAAATTAAGTGGACTTAAGATTTACAGGGTGAAGTATCCACATTTTCCATTTGACCTTTGAATTCCATAGTATTTCTTTGTTATGATTTTAAATACCTTCTTAAAGATAAGATCTTTTCATTACAGAATTGTCTTTCCATATGTTCCTTATTTTTTGGGTGGGGCATCATAACAGAAGTAGTAATACTTTTATTAAAACGTATGATCACTCCTACCACTATTTTATTAAAATTATGCATTTGATTCCTTTGCCCTCTAAAATTAATTGCTGTACAATATCAGAGAAACTAAATGGCAAGATTAGAATATAGCAACATAAAACTTGGAGAAACTCCAAGGTTTAAAGTAAAGTAATCTATCTTATCTGGAGAAAAAATACATACTCTAACTGTTTTGATTTTCCTCAAGAAAGAACCATCAGTAATGTTTACTTTTTGATTTACAGTATAATCAAAATAATTATTCATTGACTTGGAGCAATATCTAAAGCCCTAGCATATTTCCCTTAGAAATACAGTCTCTTCTGAATATCCAAATTTAGATTGAAAGGATAAACCTACCATAAAATTTCAAAGGATATAAGGGGTCCTGGAATTTCTACTGTTGACAGAAGTATCCTGCTTGTGACTCCAATTAGTGCCTCTTATTTCTTTTCATAACATATTTAAGTCCTAATACTACACTTCTGCTGCTGTAAACATTCTTGAAACTGATTTACTACTAAGACTAAAAATCATTCATTAAAGATGAGGAGACATTTCTCTTGGTTAATTTATTTACCTATTGTGGTTCCAATAATATTCAAATGACCTTTAGAATGTTTGGATACATTATTCATCAACTTAAGTGAACTCTCTGTTTCAATTAGACTGCTTGGCATTTTGTGTTTGCTTCAACTCTTTTCCTTCCCCACTCGACATTTGTTTTTCTTCATATAACTGTTTTAAGAAGTTATCCAATTTTCATGACATTTGATATATGATAGCATCAAGATACATCTTAAGGTCTATTTGTGGTTCATCTACTTACTTATATAAAATATATTTATTGAGTGTCCCCTATGAGGCAGGCACTTTGCTTGGCACTGGGGATAGAATGTTGAACAAAACAGACATAGTCCCTGCCATTACTAATAGTTCTTACATTCTGGGGTCGGGGGGTGATATCATAGACAAATAAAAAATAAACAAAACAAGTTAATTACAATCTGTGACAAGATTCACGTAAGAAATAAATTGGGTGCTGTAATAGCAGATAATAGTGAAGAGCAGACTGTGGAAACCCATCTTAAAATAAAAAAGGACCTTAATAAGTATTTTCAAATAGGTGTGTATTTTACAAACTTAGAAAAGATTTAAATGAAATTTATGTTGATTGATGTAATGAGAAATTATTACACTGAGTGAGGTCCCAGATCATCACTCATTTTGGCTTCCCAGAATAGCAGCTGCATAAGAAAAGATGTGGTCATACTGAAAACAACATATGTTCAAAATTGATAATATTCTTAGTGTCATTTACCAGCCTTGGGAAATATAGGTTAAGCATTAAGTACAGTACCTGTACTACACTTCTCCACAAACCAAGCTCTTGGAAGAATTGCAGAAAAGGCAAAATAAAATATTAACCATATGAATAATTGCTACAAGAAACTAGAAAGAAAAATGTTTAAGGTAACTTTATGATATCTAACTATTCATATTCATCTATGCTTTTTTGAAACTTTCTTCTATATATTTTGTGTAGAACCCCATCCCGTCACCTCTTGCTCTTCCTCCCATCTCCTTCCTCCTACACCTCCCCCATTTCCCTCTTCCTTTCCTCACTTTGTTGGAGTGGTGATTCCTGATTTAGGATATAAAGGTGCTAAACATGTTTCATTGCATTATATATACTATTATTGTAAGCACTTATAATTACTACATTTGGAAAGATAACGTAAGATGTAAAAACTAAAAAGCAAAACAAAATAGAAACCTCTGGAATGAAAGATGATTCACTTTTTTTTGGTATCATTAATCTATAACTACATGAGGAACATTATGTTTACTAGACTCCCCCCATCACCAAGTCCCCCCTGCATACCCCATTACTGTCACTGTCGATCAGCATAGTAAGATACTGTAGAATCACTACTTGTCTTCTCTGTGTTGTACAGCCTTCCCCGTGCCCCCCCCACATTATACATGCTAATCATAGTGCCCCCTTTCTTTTTTTTGCACCCTTATCCCTCTCTTCCCACCCATCCTCCCTAGTCCCTTTCCCTTTGGTAACTGTTAGTCCATTCTTGGGTTCTGTGAGTCAGCTGCTGTTTTGCTATTTCATTTTATTTCTTCTAATACTCCACAGATGAGTGAAATCATTTGGTACTTGTCTTTCTCCACCTGGCTTATATCACTGAGCATAATACCCTCTAGCTCCATCCACGTTGTCCCAAATTGTAGGATTTGTTTTCTTCTTATGGCTGAATAATATTCCATTGTGTATATGTACCACATCTTCTTTATCCATTCATCTACTGATGGACATTTAGGTTGCTTCCATTCCTTGGCTATTGTAAATAGGGCTGCGATAAACATAGGGGTGCATATGTCTTTTTCAAATTGGGCTGCTGCATTCTTAGGGTAAATTCCTAGGAGTGGGATTCCTGGGTCAAATGGAATTTTATTTTGAGATTTTTGAGGAACCTCTATACTGCTTTCCACAATGGCTGAACTAATTTATATTCCCACCAGCAATGTAGGAGGGTTTCCCTTTCTCTACAACCTCGCCAACATTTGTTGTTGTTTATCTTTTGGATGGTGGCGATCCTTACTGGTGTGAGGTGATAGCTCATTGTGGTTTTAATTTGCATTTCTCTGATGACTAGTGATGTGGAGCATCTTTTCATGTGTCTGTTAACCATCTGAATTTCTTCTTTGGAGAACTGTCTATTCAACTCCTCTGCCCATTTTTTAATTGGATTATTTGCTTTTTGTTTGTTGAGGTGCATGAGCTCTTTATATATTTTGGATGTCAACCCTTTATCGTATCTCTCTTTTATGAATATATTCTCCCATACTGTAGGACGCCTTTTTGTTCTATTGGTGGTGTCCTTTGCTATACAGAAACTTTTCAGCTTGATATAGTCCCACTTATTCTTTTTTGCTTTTGTTTTCCTTGCCCGGAGAGATATGTTCATGAACAAGTTGCTCATATTTATGTCCAAGAGATTTTTGCCTATGTTTTTTTCTAAGAGTTTTATGGTTTCATGACTTACATTCAGGTCTTTAATCCATTTTGAATTTACTTTTATATGGGGTTAGACCATGATCCAGTTTCATTCTCTTACATGTAGCTGGCCAGTTTTGCCAATACCAGCTGTTGACGAGGCTGTCATTTCCCCATTGTATGTCCATGGCTCCTTTATTGCATATTAATTGACCATATATGTTTGGGTTAATATCTGGACTCTCTATTCTGTTCCACTGGTCTGTGGCTCTGTTCTTGTGCCAGTACCAAATTGTCTTGATTACTGTGGCTTTGTAGTAGAGCTTGATATTGGGAAGCGACATCACCCCTGCTTTATACATCCTTCTCAGGATTCCTTTGGCTATTCGGGGTCTTCTGTGGTTCCATATGAATTTTAAAACTATATGTATGTTCCAGTTCGTTGAAGAATGCTGTTGGTGTTTTGATAGGAATTGCATTGGATCTGTAGATTGCTTTAGGCAGGATTGCCATTTTGACAATATTATTTCTTCCTAGCCAAGAGCATAGGATGAGTTTCCATTTGGTAGTGTCCTCTTAATTTCTCTTAAGAGTCTCTTGTAGTTTTCAGGGTATAGGTCTTTCACTTCCTTGGCTAGGTTTGTTCCTAGGTATTTTATTCTTTTTGATGCAGTTGTGAATGGAACTGTTTTCCTGATTTCTCTTTCTGCTAGTGTGTCATTAGTGTATAGGAAAGCAACAGATTTCTGTGTGTTAATTTTGTATCCAGGTGATTCACTTTTGAACTCAATTTTTTTTTCTATTTAGGCAGCCTCTGAAGGGCCTGAAAATAAAATGGCATGCAGTACTTATTTCTTATTCATTTTATATTTCTTTACACTTAGGGTTCCCTTCTTTTATTTGCCTTTTAAAACCCTTCTTTAAGGCCTAGCTTAACTAAATTCTTCCAGGTAAGTCTCCTCCATTTTTAGCTCACTTCAATATTTCTTCTCCTTTTTTTAAAACTTTTTTTCCAATTAATTTTATCATTTGATTATGTTTCTTCTTACATACACATTACTTTTTCTGGGTCATTCACCTTCTTTTCTGAAAGATATATAAGGTCCTTGGAAATGAATTTAAAATTTTATATTGTAAAAAAATCACTTTTCTATGCTCTTACTCATTTGAATTGTATCAAAATGACCTAAATTGACTTGAATTGAGAAAGTTTATGCAGGATCAACTCACATTTAGGGTGTTGTGTGCTCTCTCATAGACAGGGTAGGCTAGACTAATCAATCATGCCACTGAGCCTGGAACTCATTTCATCATATTTGTAAGAAAAGTGCAACAGGCAGCTAATACTACTCATTAGATTTGGCATGCAAGATAAGGTTTTTCAGGATCGCAGATATTTTCTGTGTGTCCTTAATTATTTCTGACTTTAGTGTAAATTTTAAAAAGCTGTATTTTTAAAGAAATTATAATTTACAGGTCTTGCCACAATACTGATATCGGGGTGCTTGTTTAAGGAGTCGAAGAATGAACTTGGCAAATTCTCAAGGTAGGCAAGCAAGAAAGAGGCTTTTTATTGAAAGAAGTAAGGATACAGAACCCCTACGCATATATTGGGAGGAGAAGGCTGCCCTTTAGGGGCTCAGGTCTAAGGGTGTTATGCCTGTTGCACCGATGAGGGAGAGAAGCTGTTTGTTTTCTGTAGGTTCCCGTCAGAATTCCAGCTATGTTTTAGCCAATCATACTAAAGGTTATTTCTATTTTTAACTGCTGTGCCTTGGTCAAGGTACAGGTGAGCTATGTGGCTTACAGTCAGTAAAATGGTTCTTCATTAGGGAGGTTTGGTGGGAACCATCTTATACATTGTTGCATTGCTTCAGCTACAAGTCTCCTGTTTTACACATTCCCAAGGACCTTAGTAAGCATCTTGCTTGTCCTTCCTAGGGCCCTTAACTTGGTCTAACTGGACAGGCTCTGCCCCATTTCTTCTTTGTCTCAGTACTATTAGGAAGTAGGAAGTCTAACCATCCCCTGATGACCCAAAAGAAAGCTTGGGGCCTGATATAATACAAAGATCAAGGATCATTGTAAAGCATGCATGAATATTCACCTTTAAGAAACATTATTTTGAATTTGAGTATTTTAACCTCATCTAACTATGTTTCTTTATTGAGCCTGTTGTTTGCTAGAAGCTATTGGCATGCAACACTGAACATGAAAATTTACACTGACTACTAAATAGATTGCTTTTAATGTTATATCATATCTTTATACCAGGATACTTAAGGTCTAGAAAAGGGAGATTATTTAAATCAAAATGAAATGCTGATCTTCGTAAAGGTGTAAGGTCAATTTTTGGGAAGTGAGAGAAGAGAAAAGACAAACCAGCAACATAACCACTTCTACTCTAAGGGACACATATAATTTTGGTTGAAAATGCACAGACAGATTAAAGATGGCCATGTGAGAGGTGAGACAGAGGCTTCCTTCTAAAACTGCATATAATATGAAACTATAATTAATACAAATAATCCTGAAAGAGCAATAGGGAAGAGGACTGTGCCAGACTGCATACACCTGGAGAAAAGAGCAGACCACATGGAACAGGGTAATGTACCAAAACTGTGGTCAAGCAGGATCCAAGCTCTTCCCCCACCCCATCTCAACAGTGGGAGGAGGAGGAACAGAGCAGGGAGGGAGTAGAGGCTTGGGACTGCTGAATACCTAACTCTAGAGATCTGCTTTGGGAACACAAAACTACATTTCATGGTGCTTCCATGGCACTCTACTGATTAGGGGGTTGGAAAGCTAAGACAGGCAGAATTCCTGGAGAGAATGAGATTCCAGCTACTTGTGGAAAGAAGGGATCCATATCTGGCTGCTCTGGGACAAAAGGTGGGCAGTCTGAGAGACTTAGACTTCCTAATAAGGAAGAGGGCTTCTAAAGGGGCAAGGATTGCACAGAGCTTACTGCTTAGGAGAAAGAACAGGTAGACAAAATTTTCCAGGTGACCACTGCCCAGCAGGTTCGGAGCTTTCATGATCCTCAGGTGCTCCAGCTCCCTGGCTGACTACATAGCTCCAAGCCTACTGCGTCTTTCTCCTTCCCAGCCACACCTGGCTCACAAACCCTACCATGGCGTTAGGCCAGCCAGAGGGAAGATCTGTCTACAGCAACTACAAATGCAAAGCACAGAAGTTTACACCTGTGCACTTGGCCCACTGGTTCATGCAGTGGAGACAGGCATAGCAGGTGGGAAGCAAGAAAAAGGTCTTTCCTCCCCACAGGCACAACAGCACTTCCTTGTGACCCCCGACATTGCTTCAGGGGCTGAGCCACTTCAGATTGTAGAACTTCTGGGTGCTAGAGGGTGCCATATACAAATATGAAATGGTAAAGGAACCTAGTTCAAAGTAAAATTATTAATACAACTCCTTTGAAAGATTTAAATGACATCGACCTTATGAATCTTCCTGAAAGGGAGTTCAAAATAAAAATCATTAACATGCTTATGGAGGTACAAAAAGATATTTAAGAACTTAGGAATGAATTCCCTTCAGAGATCCAATCATTGAAGAGCACAATGGAGGGTATTAAAAGCAGATTACGTACAGTGGAGGAGACAATAAATGAAATGGAAACAAGGGAATAGGAATACAAAGAAGGTGAGGCTCAGAGAGAAAAAAGGATCTCTAAGAATGAAAGAATATTGAGAGAACTGTGTGACCAATCCAAATGTAACAATATTCGCATTATAGGGGTACCAGAAGAAGAAGAGAGAGACAAAGGGATAGAAAGTGTCTTTGAGGAGGTAATTGCTGAAAACTTCCCCAATCTGGAGAAGGAGCTAGTCTCTCAGGCCATGGAGATCCACAGGTCTCCCAACACAAGGGACCCAAGGAAGACAACACCAAGACATACAGTAATTAAAATGGCAAAGATCAAGGATAAGGACAGACTATTAAAAGCAGTCAGAGAGAGAAATAAGATCACATACAAAGGAAAGCCCATAAGGCTGTCATCAGACTTCTCAGCAGAAACCTTACAGGCCAGAAGGGAGTGGCATGATGTATTTAATACAATGAAACAGAAGAGCCTCAAACCAAGATTAATTTATCCACCAAGATTATCATTTAAATTTGAAGGATGGGATAAACAATTTCCAGATAAGCAAAAGCTGAGAGAATTTACCTCCCACAAACCATCTCTACAGTGTGTTTTGGAGGGACTGCTATAGATGAAAGTGTTCCTAAAGTTTAACAGCTGTCACCAGATGTAATAAAACCACAGTAAAGAAAGTAGAACAGCCAATTACTAAGCAAGTGAAAAATTAAATTAACTATCCCCAAAGTCAATCAAGGGATAGACAAAGAGTACAGAATATGATACATAATATATAAAGACTGGAGAAGGAAGAAAAAGGATTAGAAAAAATAGAACCTTTAGATTGTGTTTTTAATAGCATAATAAGTGAGTTAAGTTAGACTCTTAGATAGTAAGAAAGTTAATCTTGAACCTTTGGTAACCACGAATATAAAGCCTTCAATAGCAATAAGTACATACCTATCGATAATCACCCTAAATGTAAATGGACTGAATGCACCAATCAAAAGACACAGAGTCACTGAATGGATAAAAAAACAGGACCCATCTATATACTGCCTATAAGAGACTCACTTTAAACCCAAAGACATTCACAGACTTAAAGTGAAGGGATGGAAAAAGATATTTCATAAAACTAATAGGAGAAAAAAGCTGGAGTTACAGTAATTGTATCAGACGAAATAGACTTCAAAACAGAGAAAGTCACAAGAGACAAACAAGGACAATACATAATGAAAAAAATGGTAAGCCCAGCAAGAAAATACAACCACTATAAATATCTATGGGCCCAGCACAGGAGCACCTACATATGTGAAACAAATACTAACAGAATTAAAAGGGGAAATAGAATGCAATGCTTCTAGGAGACTTCAACACTCCACTCACTCTGAAGGACAGATCAACCAGACAGAAAATAAGTAAGAACACAGAGGCACTGAACAACACATTAGAACAGGTGAACCTAACAGATATCTACAGAACTCTACCCCCAAAAGCAACCAGAAAAAACACATTCTTCTCAAGTGCACATGGAACATTTTCAAGAATAGATCATATACTAGGCCACAAAAAGAGACTCAGTAAATTAAAAAAGATTGAAATTGTACCAACCAGTTTGACAGAACACAAAGGTATTAAACAAGAAAGAAATTATGCAAAGAAATGAAAAATTACACATACACATGGAGGCTTCAGAACATGCTCCTAAATAACCAGTGGATCAATGACTGAATAAAAACAGAGATCAAGCAATATATGGTTACAAATGACAACAATAACTCAACACCACAAAATCTGTGGGATGCAGTGAAGGCTGTGCTAAGAGTAAAGTATATTACAATGCAGGCCTACCTCAGGAAAGAAGAACAACACCACATGAGCAGTCTAAACTCACAATTAACGAAATTAGAAAAACAAGAAAAAATGAGGCCCCAAGTCAGTGGAAAGAGAGACATAATAAGAATTAGAGCATAAATAAATAAAATCTAGAAGAATAGAAGAATAGAAAAGAGTCAATGAAAGCAAGAGCTGGTTTTTCAATAAAGTAAGCAAAATATATAAACCCCTTGCCAGACTTATCAAGAAAAAAAGAGAGTCTATTCATATAAACAGAATCAGAAATGAGAAACAAAAATTCACTACTGACCACAGAAATACAAGGAATTATTAAAGAATACTATGAAACATTATATGCAAACAAACTGGATAACCTAGAAGAAATGGACAACTTTCTGGAAAAATACAGCCTTCCAAGGCTGAACCAGAAATAAATGGAAAACCTGAACAGACCAATTGCCAGCAATGAAATTGAACTGGTAATCAAAAACCTACTAAGAACAAAATCATGTACCAGATGGCTTAACCGTGGAATTTTATCAAACATTTAGTGAAGACGAAATACCCATCCTCCTTAAAGTTTTCCAAAGAGTAGACAAAGAAAGAACACTTCCAAACTCATTCTATGAGACCAGCATCACTCTAATACCCAAACCAGGCAAAGACACCACAAAAAAAGAAAATTACAGACCAATATCCCTGATGAAAATAGATGTAAAAATATTCAACAAAATATTATAAAACCAAATTTAAAAATACATAAAAAGATCATCCATCATGATCATGTAGGATTTATTACAGGCATGCAAGGGTGGTACAACATTTGAAAATCCATCAACATCATCTACCACTTCAACAAAAAGAAGGACCAAAACCACATGATCATCTCCATAGATACTGAAAAAACATCTGACAAAATTCAGCATCCATTCATGATAAAAACTCTCAACAAAATGGGTACAGAGGGCAAGTACCTCAACATAATAAAGGCACCATTTATGACAAACCCACAGCCAACATTATACTTGACAGTGAGAAGCTGAAAGCTTTTCCTTTAAGATTGGCAACAAGACAAGGATGCCCAGTCTCCCCACTTTTATTCAACATAGTTCTGGAGGTCCTAGCCATGGCAATCAGACAACACAAAGAAATAAAAGGCATCCAGATTGTCAAGGAAGAAGTTAAACTCTCCCTGTTTGCAGATGACATGGTATTGTACATAAAAAACCATAAAGAATCCACTCTAAAACTACTAGATCTAATATCTGAATACAGCAAAGTTGCAGGATATGAAATTAATACACAGAAATCTGTGGCATTCCTGTATACTAACAATGAAATAGCAGAGAGAAAAATCAGGACGACAGTTACATTCACAGTTGCATCAAAAATAATAAAATACCTAGGAATAAACCTGAGGAAGTGAAAGAACTATACTCTGACAACTACAAGACACGAGAGAAATTAAAGAAGATACCAATAAATGGAAACACATACCATAATCATAGATAGGAAGAATTAACATTGTCATAACAGCCACCCTGCCTAAAGCAATCTATAGATTCAATGCAATTCCTATAAAATATCAACAGCATTCCTCAATGAACTAGAGAAAATCAGTCTAAAATTCATATGGAACCACAAAAGACCTTGAATAGTCAAAGCAATCTTGAGAAGGAAGAATAAAGCTGGGGAGATTATGCTCACCAACTTCAAGCTCTACTACAAAGCCACAGTAATCAAGGCAGTTTGGTACTAGCACAAGAACAGACCCATATACCAATGGAACAGACTGGAGAGCCCTGATATAAACCCAACCATATATGGTCAATTAATATATGATAAAGGAGCCATGGACATTCAATGGGGAAATGACAGCCTCTTCAACAGCTGGTGTTGGCAAAACTGGACAGCTACATGTAAGAGAATGAAACTGTATTGTTGTTTAACCCCATACACAAAAGTAAACTTGAAATGGATCAAAAGCCTGAATGTAAGTCATGAAACCATAAAATTCTTAGAAGACAACATAGGAAAATATCTCCTGAATATAAGCAACAACAACTTCTTCCTGAACCCATCTCCTCAAGCAAGGGAACAAGAGCAAAATTGAACTCATGGGACTACATCAAACTAAAAGTTTCTGTAATGCAAAGGACACCATCAACAGAACAATAAGGCAGCCTACAGTATGGGAGAATATATTTGTAAATGACATATCCAACAAGGGGTTAACATCCAAAATATATAAAGAACTTAAATGCCTCAACACCCAAAAGCTAATAACCCAATTAAAAAATGGGCAGAGGATATGAAGAGACAGTTTTCCAAAGAAGAAATTCAGATGGCCAATAGACACATGAAAAGATGTTGAACATCACTAATCATCAGAGAAATGCAAATTAAAACCACAATGAGATAACACCTCACAGCAGTAAGAATGGCCAGGATTGAAAAGGCTAAGAACAACAAATGCTGGTGAGGATGCGGAGAAAGGGGAACCCTCCTGCACTGCTGGTAGGAATATAAGCTAGTTCAACCATTGTGGAAAGCAATATGGAGGTTCCTCAAAAAACTAAAATTAAACATACCATTTGACCCCGGAATCCCACTCCTTGGAATCTATCCAAAGAATACAACTTCTCAGATTCAAAAAGACACATGTACCCCTATGTTTATCGCAGCACTTTTCACAATAGCCAAGATATGGAAGCAACCTAAGTGTCCATCAGTAGATGAATGGATAAAGAAGAGGTGGTACATATACACAATGGAATATTATTCAGCCATAAGAAGAAAACAAATCCTACCATTTGCAACAACATGAATGGAGCTGGAGGGCATTATGCTCAGTGAAATAAGCCAGGCCCAGAAAGACAAGTGAGAAGTGATTTCCCTCGTTTGTGGAGTATAACAACGGAGCAAAACTGAAGGAACAAAATAGCCGCATACTCAGAGACTCCAAGAAGGAACTAGTTGTTACCAAAGGGGAGGGGTGTGGGAGGGCGGGTGAGGAGGGAGGGTGAAGGGGATTGAGGGGTATTATGTTTAGTACACATGATGTAGGGAATCACAGGGAAATCAGTGTAGCACAGAGAATGCAAATAGTGAATCTGTGGCATCTTACTACACTGATGGACAGTGACTGTATTGGGGTATGGGTGGTGACTTGATAATATGGGTAAATATAGTAAACACATTGTTTTTTTCATGTGAAACCTTCATAACATTGTATATCAGTAACACCTTAATAAAAAAATTTTTAAAATAAAAATAAAAATAAAATACAATAACAATGGTAACATTTTTGCTTTTTGTAAAGAAAGCATCCCATTTCTCTTTGTGATGACAGTTTGTGGGTAAGTTAATATTAATGGAAACTTTTGTATAAAAAATTTAACTTTAATACTTTTACTTTTATTAATTCTTGCAATGTACCCCAACATTGAATTGTATTCCAAAGTAGGTTTCTAGCAATCAAATATTTAGTGTGCTTTTAAGGAAATTATTAAGTAGAGACAGTTGATTTTAGTGACTAATTATAAATTATTCTATCCCACCACTGAAATCAGGTACATCCCCAATACCCTTATTCATTGTTCCCCTGACACTCAGGGATTTGACAAAAACATGAATCTTTCCAATTCATTGAAACTTGTTTGTGGCCTTGGAAATCCATCATGACACAAGATAGCAGCTAGTTACCTTTATGAACTTTCCAAAAAGTAAAAGATTAGGTTTTTAAGGCAGTGTTAGACTTACATAATAATTGAGTAGGCAATGCAGAGAGTACCCACATATACTCTAGCTCACCCCAGATATAGCCTCCTACCATCAATATCCTGCACCAGTCTGGTACATTCCTAACAACTGATGAACAGTGATACATCACTATCAACCAAAGTCCATAGTTTACATTACATTCACCCTTGGTGGAATACACTTATGATTTAGGCAAATGGATAATGTCATGTATTTACTATTATAGTATCACACAAAATAGTTTCATTGCCCTAAAAATCCTCTGTGCTTTGCCTATTTATCCCTATACCTTGGTAATGATTGATTTTTCTTACTGTTTCCATACTTTTTCCTTTTCCAGAATGTTATATAGACAGAATCATAGTGTATGTAGCTATTTCAGATAGTCTTCTTTTACTTAATAATACACATTCAAATTTCTTCCATGTCTTTTCATGTTTTGATAGTTCAATTCTTGTATAGTGCTGACAATATTCCATTGTCCAGATGCACCACAATTTATGTAGCCACTTACCTACTGAAGGACATTTTGGTTGTTCCAAATTTTGGCAATTATGAATAAAGCTGCTCTAAACAGTCATATGTAGGTTTTTGTGGTTGTAAGTTTTCACTTCGTTTACATATCTACCAAGGTGCATGATTGCTGGATTCTATGATAAGAATAAGTTTCATTTTAAGGAAAGTGGCTTTATCATTTTGTATTCTTATCAGCAATTGATGAGAGTTCCTGTTGTCCACATCCTTGTCCACAATTGGTATTGTCTGTGTTTTATATTTTCAGTATCTTAATAAATGCATAGTGGTATGACACTGTTATTTTAATTTGCAATTCCTTAATGACATATTATGTTGAGCAGCTTTTTATGTGTATATTTGCCATTTGTATATCATCTTTGGTGAGATGTCTGTTCAGACCTTTTGCCCATATTTTTCTCTTTAAAATTTTCATTTTATAGTTGAAAGTACACTCAATATGAGATCTAACCTCAACAAATTTTAAGTATGCAGTGTATTATTTTTGACTATAGGTACAGGTTAATAAAGCATATCTCTAGAGTTTATTTATCTTCCTTGACTAAAACTTTATGCCTAATGATGAGTGACTTCCCACATCTCCCTCCCCCAGCCCCCTGGAAATCATTATTCTATGCTTTAATTTTATGGCTTGAACTAATTTTACATATCTCATAAAAATGGAATTATGCAGTATTTATCTTTCTGTGACTGGCTTATTTCACTTAGCATAATGTTCTCAAGGTTCATTCATGCACATATTGCAAAAATTTTTTTTAAAGGCTAAATATTACTCCATTGTAAGTTTATATTACATTTTCTTTCTCCACTCATCTGTTGATGGACTAGATTTTTATAAATCTTGGCTATTGTGAAATGTGCTGCAGTGAACATAAGAGTGATAATATTTCTTCAGATGGGAGACTGTATTTGCAAGCCATACATATGGTAAGAGGTTAATCTCCCAAGTATACAGGCAATTACTACAACTCAGTAGTAAAAACTAAACTAAAGTAATAACCCAATTTAAAAATGTGCAAAGTGCTTGAATAAATAGTTCTCCAAAGAAGACATACAAATGGCCAATAGGTACATGAAAAAATATCACTAATGATTAGGAAAATGCAAATCAAAACCATAATGAAATATCTACTCACAGTTGGCAGGATGGATATTTAAAGAAAGGTTGTTGGTGAGGATGTGGAAAAATTAGAACACTTACATTGATGGAATGCGAAATATAAAATAGTATGATGGTTCCTCAAAAAATTGAATGTAGAACTACCATATGACTCAGAAATCCCACTTCTGGGTATTTATTCAAAATAATTTAAATCTTTTTTCCCATTTTCACTGGGTTTTTCATTTTTTTAACTGTTGAGTTTTAAGAAGTCTTTGTATACTTAGGATAATAATCATTTACCAGATATATCATTTGCAAATATTTTCTCCCAACCTGTAGCTTGTATTTTATTTCTCTTCAGTCTTTTGGAGAGCAGATTCAAAAAAATGTTGGTGAATCCAACTTATTTTTTTTCTTAAAATAAATTTATCATTGCCAAACCCAAGGTTATCTAGGTTTTCTCCTATATTACCTCTAGGAATTTTAGAGTTTTGCATTTTACATTCATGTCTATGATACATTATGAATTAATTTTTAGGAAGGGTATGAGGTCTGGAATTTTGATTGGAAGTGTTTTGAATCTATATTTTAAGTTGGAAAGAACTGACATCTTACAATATTGAGTCTTCCCATTAATGAACATGGCATAGCTATTCTTTAGTTTTGCGTTTACTTTCACCAGAGTATTTTAGATTTCTCATGTAGAGCTTGTACCTAGTTTGTCAGATTTATACCTAGGTATTTCATCTATTTTATAATGTAAATGATAGTGGAGTTTTTAATCTTAAATTCTAATTGTTTATTTCTTGTATATGGAAACTAATTGACTTGTATACTAATCTCGTATCCTACAACCTTGTGATAATTGCTTATTACACCATTTTTTTGCACAATTCTTTGCGATTTTCTACATTGACATTCATGTCACCTGTGAACATAGAAAGTTTAATTTCTTCCATCCTAATTTACATATTTTGCATTTCCTTTACTTATCTCATTGAATTAGCTATGGCTTTCACTACAATAAGGAATAGTGGGAGTGGTAATATGGGACATTATTGCCTTTTTCCTGGCATTAATGAGGAAGCATACAGTTTCTCATCAGTACATCTGATGTTAGCTGCTGGGTTTGTAGATGTTCTTTATCAGCTTGAGTAAGTTCCCCTCTATTCTTAGTTTGTTGAGGCTTTTTATCATGAATGGGATTTGGATTTTATCAAATGATTTTTCTGTATCTATCTATTGATATGATCATGTGATTCTTCTTCCTTGGTCAGTTGCTATGATGGGTTACATGAATTGATTTTCAAATGTTGATCTAGTGTTGCATACCTGGAACTGTTTAATTCCCTTTATACAATTTGATTTGATCTGCTAATATTTTGTTGAGGATTTTGCTTCTATGTTCATGAAAGATAGTGGTTTGCAGTTTTCCACTGTTGCAATGTCTTTATATGGTTTTGGTATTAGAATAATGCTGGTCTCATAGTATGAGTTATGATGTGCTTCCTCATTTCTATTTTCTGGAAGAAATTGCAGAGAATTGAGATAATTTCTTCTTTAAATGTTTGGTATAGTACACCAGTGAAACCATTTGGGATTGATTATCTATTTTGGAATGCTATTAATTATTGATTCAATATTTTTCATACATATAGGCCTATTCAGATTGTCTATTTATTCTTATTCTTGACAGATTGTGTCTTTCTTTCAAGGATTTGCCTCATTTCATCTAGGTTATCAAATCTGTGAGCACATTGTCGATCATAATATTCTTTTATTATCCTTTTAATATTCATGGTATCTGTAGTGATGTACTTTCTTTAATTTCTGATTTTAGTAGTTTGTCTTCTCTTTTCTTAGTTACTGTGCCTAGATATTTACCAATTTTGCTGATCTTTTCAAAGAACCAGCTTCCTGTTTCATTGATTTTTTTCCTATTGATTTCTTGTTTTAAATATTGTGTTCTATTTTAATATATCTTATTTGTTTTCTTTTGTTACTTTGCCATAGACTGAATATTTGTGATGGTGTGATGGTATTTGGAGGTGGGGCCTAAGGGAAGTAAGGGTGGAGTCCTTTGAATGGTACTTAGTGCCTTATAAAAGAGAACCCAGTGTACTCCCTTGTCCTTGTCCCTTTTCCAGTGAGAACACAGCAAAAAAATGTCTGTCTATAAACCAAGGCAGGGTCTTGTCAGACACTGAATCTGGCAATGCTTTGACCTTTGACTTCCAGTCTTCAGAGCTGTGAGAAATAAATAGTTGTTGTTTAAGCCACCCAGTCTATGACATTCTGTTACAGCAGCCTGAATGGAAAAAAGAAACAGCCATAATACTGTCTTGTTGTTTTTTTTTCTGGGTGTGTCTCTGTTATCTATATATAAAGTGACTTTGAGTCCTGTTTCACATTTCTCTACCTAAAACTGTCTGACACTAATTTTTCCATACCTGTCCTTTTTTATTATTGTTGTTATTGTTGTTTTGGTTTCAAGTTTTTTATGTGTATCTTTCTGTTTCTCTTTAGCTGGATTTCTGATATATTTTAAAGATATAATACAAATCGTGCTATTCAATAAGAGAAAGAAAACACTTTCAATGCTGTGATATTTTGTTACATCTTTTCTAGTATTGTATGCGTTTTCAGATTCCCCCTTTTCATTTTCTTCTCTTTCTTTTGTTATAAATACTGCACTTTGTTTGCTTCCACTTCTTCAGAAATTTAGAAGGTCAAAATCTAATTTCAGTTTTACAAGTATTTACTTAATAGCTTTTCAAGAAAAAAAGTCTTGAACCTCTGCTTAGATATTTTCATGCTGAAGGAAAAACCAAGCATGCTCTACATTCTTTCATGGAAAATGAAGATTATCAAGTTCAGAGTTATTATTTCAACATGATTCAATCTTCTGTAATTTTAGCTGAGATTGTAAACCACATCACAATATTATTTAAGTTTTTATTATTTTTTATTGGTTTCATTATTTATGATTTCAAATTCATGTGTAAATTTAAAAGAATTGTTGTGATTAATCTATATGTTTAACTGATTTAAATCCTTATAACCTATCCGATTTCTTTCAACAAAACTTAATCATTCTTAAATATTATTCTGTGTCTGGGATCTTAAGAGCATTTATAAGTTTGTATTGTAGAAAGAGCATTTTTTTAAAAATTTTATTTCGGTATCATTAATCTACAATTACATGAAGGATATTATGTTTACTAGGTTCCCCCCTTCACCAAGTCCCCCCTCCATACCCGTTCACAGTCACTGTCCATCAACATAGTAAGATGCTGTAAAATTACTACTTGTCTTCTCTGTGTTGCACAGCCCTCCCCGTGCCCCCCCCACCCTATACATGTTAATCGTAATGCCCCCTTTCTTTTTTCCCGCCCTTATCCCTCCCTTCCCACCCGTCCTCCCCAGTCCTTTTCCCTTTGGTAACTGTTAGTCCATTCTTGGGTTCTGTGCTTCTGCTGCTGTTTTTTGTTCCTTCAGTTTTCTTCTGTTCTTATACTCCACATATGAGTGAAATCATTTGGTACTTGACCTTCTCCACCTGGCTTATTTCACTGAGCATAATACCCTCTAGCTCCATCCATGTTGTTGCAAATGGTAGGATCTGTTTTTTTCTTATAGCTGAGTAATATTCCATTGTGTATATGTACCACATCTTCTTTATCCAATAGCTGAGTGATATTCCACTGTGTATATGTACCACATCTTCTTTATCCATTCATCTACTGATGGACATTTAGATTGCTTCCATATCTTGGCTATTGTAAATAGTGCAGTGATAAATATAGCAGTGCATTTGTCTTTTTGAAACTGGAGTGCTATATTCTTAGGGTAAATTACTAGAAGTGGAATTCCTGGGTCAAATGGTATTTCTATTTTGACCATTTTGAGGAACCTCCATACTGCTTTCCACAATGGTTGAACTAATTTATATTCCTACCAGCAGTGTAGGAGGGTTCCCCTTTCTCCATAACATCACCAACATTTGTTGTTATCTGTCTTTTGGATGGTAGCCATCCTTACTGGTGTGAGATGATATCTCATTGTGATTTTAATTTGCATTTCTCTGATGACAAGCGATGTGGAACATCCTTTTATGTGCCTGTTGGCTATCTGTATTTCTTCTTTAGAGAACTGTCTATTCATCTCCTCTGCCCATTTTTTAATTGGATTATTTGCTTTTTGTTTGTTGAGGCATGTGAGCTCTTTATGTATTTTGGATGTCAACCCTTTATCGGATCTGTCATTTATGAATATATTCTCCCATACTGTAGGATACCTTTTTGTTCTATTGATGGTGTCCTTTGCTGTACAGAAGCTTTTCAGCTTGATATAGTCCCATTTGTTCATTTTTGCTTTTGTTTCCCTTGCCCAGGGAGATATGTTCAAGAAGAGGTCACTCATGTTTATGTTCATGAGATTTTTGCCTATGTTTTTTTCTATGAGTTTTATGGTTTCATGATTTATTTTCAAGTCTTTGATCCATTTCGAATTTACTTTTGTGTATGGGGTTAGACAGTGATCCAGTTTCATTCTCTTACATGTAGCTTGTCCAGTTTTGCCAGCACCATCTGTTGAAGAGACTGTCATTTCCCCATTGTATGTCCATGGCCCCTTTATCAAATATTAGTTGACCATATATGTTTGGGTTAATGTTTGGAGTTCTTGCTGTTTTTGGAAAACTTGTCTATCAATTAAGGCCATTCTCTAAAAATAATCAAATAACAGACTGGAATGGGATTAAACTCTAGAAGTTTATTATTCTCATGTCAAGGCCGAGCATTATATTATTTTATAACTCCTAATCATGGAAGAAAAGCTTTCTCAGAAACAACACCTCAGCCCAGCAGATATTTTCTTAGATCCAATTGGTCCTTATTAAGTTCCAAGTTCAAACTCTTGTGAAGAAATAGGTGCAAACACAAGGAAACATGAACATCCAGGACATATATATCCATTTCTGAATGAGAAATGAGAGTAATGTTTATAGCATTCTTTTTAAAATCGAATGGCCTATTAAGATAATAGTTCATTTCTACTTGAAATTTAGCATTTCAATGTTGAATTTCATCTTTTGATATAGGTATTATAAACCCATTCCCACAAATTTAAATTTTGCTTGTATAATTTACTTAATTTTTAACTGTCACCAATTTACTTGTAAGATTTTTGAGATACGTGAAGAGAATTGCTTTAATCTTATGATTTTCATTGAATTAATGTCTCAGTTTAAATTGTCATCACTTGTAATGTTTGTGTCTACAGAACACTATGTGTTTGACAGATAAAATACAAATATAACAGTTTATTTTTATTCAATCTATCCATGGCATATTTTGTTGCAACAAAATTTATAGCTCTGAATTTCATGCAATTATTTTATTCTTTTCAGATATCATTCAGGTTAATCAACTACTTGAAAACATATGCTGAGACTAAAGGACATAGTTCCTCTCAATAGATTTAGGTTTTTCTATTTGCTTTCATTTTATAATGGAAAGAATAGTCTGATAGGTCAGTGTTTAGTAATAGAACATGTAAATGAATTTATAAATATAAATACATGATATAGAATAACACATTTTTTTCCTTTTCTTGAAGTGTTCCATTAAGGTGATTATCCCAGTTTGGCTGAAATAGAGGAGTATAATAGGATACTGGATTTTCAATGCTAAAATAGAAGTCTCAGGAAAACCAGAAGGAGTTGATTGCCTTAATTTCAGAGTTTAAAGCTTTAAAGAATGTATTTTAAATTAGAGTTCATGACTGGATTTAAAGCAGTGAGCAAAGAAATGTATTTACAGGAAGTCATCTTTCTGTCATCCTTATGATATTTAGTATACCACTTTCTCTTCACTATCTGACAATTTTTCTTTCTTAGCATATTATTTATTTTCTTTAAACATTCTGCTGTCACATTTTTTTCTTCTTTTGGTTTTTATCTCTCATTTAAAATTATTTCTGATTATAAGAAAAGTACAACATAGCACATAATAGTGCAGAAAAGGGTTAACTTTGAAAGAAGCACAACTAAACAACAGGATCTATTAACTATAAATGTAATAGAATATTTTGTTTACATCTGCAGATGTCAAGGAAAATATCACAGTGTAAAGGAAGAAAACTATATATAGATTATGGAAATATATAGTTTACAGTTTAATCTATATTTAATGTATTTTCTCATCATAGAAAAACAGTGTTTTACTGGCAAACTTAGTTCTGATGTGTGAATTGTTTGACAATCACACTTTTGGTAATGTACAGTGGTAAGTTTTAAAATAATATTTAGTTAGTGGCATGTTGTTGCTGCTTTTATATAATTTTTGTGTTAAATGCATGATTTTAAAATGTTTACTATGCTAAATATGATGTTTTGGTTCAAGAGGTTTTCTATGAAAATTCTTTAATGTTAATGACGTTGAGAATTATTGGGGAAATACATTCAGATTTTTAAATCTTGATGCACTCAGAGTTTTTCAGCAACACATCTTTTGGTAATATTGTAGTTATGTAGTGTGTCTTTTTTATCTACTTTCAATAGATTTATTTATTTACTTACATACTTCCTTATTTTTCAGCTATTCACTATGCACCAAGGACTATGGTAAGCAACAAGTAATAGTGATCAACAAAACACACATTCCCTATCCTCATGGAGATTTTCAAGTATTTTTTAAGGGTATCTCTATTTCAGATATTTTATTTGTGCAAATTGTCACAAATCCTTTTAGGAAGTAGATGAGTTGTAACCAGGCAACAAATTTTAGTCATAGTACATTAATGATACTTTGTGCAGAGTTTCACACAATTATTGCACTAGTCAGAAGGATTTTCAAGCCAGCTCAGGTTAAATGTGTAATTAGTTCCTATGAAAAGAACAAAAAATAATTAGACTGAGTAATTGGGCAAAACTAAGCCATACACAAGTAATATTTTCCCTTATGTATGAAATGCAGTGAAAAGTTGCTATAAGGTTATTCATAGTTCCTCCTCTTTTTCATTACACTCGAGCTGCCCAAGTTCTACCTCTTAATACACCCATTCTACCTTTTAAAACAACTTCTATCTTTCGTTTCTGTCATTGTATTAGCTAAGGTATTTACAGTCTCTTACAGCTTTACATTGCCACCAGAAAAATCTATGTAAAATGAAAATTATGTTTCTCCCTTGCTTGAAAACCTTACATGGGTTTAAATTACTTTCCATTTAAACATAAACTTAGTAAACAAGGTTATTCATCATCAGATCTCAACCAATCTGGTGTGCTTCATTCCACACTGCTGTCCACCACATATCATATACTTTTGCTTTATTGAAATAATTTCTTCTTCATTCATACTTTAAAACATTTTCATGTCATGCACTTTTATGCTTCTGTGATGATTCCTTTGTCTATGATGTCTTTTTTCTTTTTCTACCTGGCCAAATCCTACTCATTTTTCAAGATCCATCTCTGAAATATTTCCTGTTGTTTTCTGGTAAATATGGTCATTGCCTTACGTGAGTTCCCAAAACTATGTGAGTTCCCATATTACAAACACCTCTACTATAGAACTTTCTACTTTAATTTATTTTACCTATCTTTCCCACTGTGTTATTAATTATTTAAGATCAGATACTATCTTAAGATACTTTGAACCTCTAACTCCTGTCATAGAGACTAGCTAATAAGATAACTAGTTAATATTATTGTGTGAGAGATAGTAATATGTCTTAATTATGAAAGAAAATAGTTTATTAAGAATAATATACTGAATAAATTGTAAATTGCATACTCACTGAAACAATATATTTTAAAATAATTTCACCACCAGAGCACTTTTAAAATATTGAAATAATGTGCAAACAGGAAGAAATCCTTGTTAATCTTAAAATTTAAATATTACACTTAAAATTGCTTTAATATTTAGTAGAGTGCTAGTTTTGCAATGCTACCCTGCCACTTATTAATTAGGCAAACTTGTATAATTTATTTAACTTCATTTGACATCTTTATGGAGATAAAAATAGTATATACCTCATAAATTTGTTGTAAGGAATAAGTACGATAATCCATGTAAAGTACTTAATATAATTCCTGTCATATAGCAAGCACATGATAAATGATGATTATTATTATCATTGCTTTAAACAATTATTTTTTGTTATATAATTTTACAGTGTCTTGGATTTGCATGATCTGCCTGAGATTGATCAAAATGGAGGTAAATTATCTTGCCTCATTCCAGGACTCATGGTGTTTAAGTTCAGATAAATTTTCAGTAACAAAGAAACTAAAAAGTGAAGAATGGGTAGTTGTCTTACTTAGGAGCATAAAAAAAGATGATAAACATTTGAGAAGGTCATAACCCAAAAATACAAGCCTACTAAAAGACTCACACCTAATCATTGGATTACAGAATGCTTCACCTCCCTCTACACTGCACTGCATCAATAGGCCTCCTGTGTAATTATAGTGATGACAGCTAAAAGAGATACAATGCTCTGATTTATTTGAGAAGGAGTTTCTAGGGAAACTGAAAGACAGCAGGAGAGACAAAAACAAAGAGACTAGAAGAAATTATTGCCTCAGATACCTACAGAAATAGAAAATAGTAAACAAAGCCTAACTCAAAGCCAGATAAACATAAAACTTCAAATAAAGGCCTATTTTCTCACTTCTTATTACCCATATAATGTTTGGTTTACAACAAATAATTACAAGACATACTAAAATTACAAGAAGGAAATGACACACAAATATTTTTCATGAATATGCATGTAACAATCCTCAACAAAATAGTAACAAATTGAACCCAACAATGTTACAACACATTTGTACAACATGACTATGTAGGATTTATTCCAGGTACTCATGAGTTCAAAACTCAAAAATGAATTAATATAATACATTTCCTCAACAAGGTAAAGAAGAAAAAATCTGTGAGCGTAACAATAGATGCAAAAAAAATATTTGATGATCAAAACACATTCATGATTAAACAAAACTCTCAGCAAACTAGGCATAGAAGGGAACTTTCTCAAGCTAATTAAGAACATCTACCAAAAGACCTACAGCTCACATATTTCATGGCAAGATTATGAGGAAGGAAAATATGTCACCTGCCAACATTCCTATGCAACATTTTACTAGAATCCCTAGTTGATGCAGAAAGACGAGAAAAGGAAACACATGGTGTAAAAATTGGAAAGAAAGAAACAAACCTGCCTTTGTTCATGAATAACATGATGGTCTATGTGGAAAATTTCAAATAATTGTCAGAAAACTCCTGCAACTAATAAGTGATTAAAGCAAGGACAAAGTAAAAATACCAAATGCAATTGCTTTACTATATTCCATCAATTAGCAATTGAAATTTTAAATTAAAAACTGAAGATATTTAAATTAGCACTAAAAATGAAGTACTTAGTGATAAATCTAACAAAATATGTTGTAGGGTCTATATGAATGGAGCTACAAAACTCTGAAAAAATCAAGATAATCTAAATGAATGGAGGGTTATTTCCTATTAATGAATAAGAATACTCAATATTTTAAAAAACTAGCCTTTCCTAACTTCATCTATTTATTCAGTGGAATGCCAATAAAAATCCTAAGAAGCATCCATGGAATGAAAAAAGAGAAAAGATTCAGAATAGCTAATACAAGAATAAAGTTGGAAATTGACACTACCTGACTAAAAGACTTACTGTAAAACTAACACAATCAAATAATGTGATATTGATTAAATAATAGATGACTAGATTGAAGGAATGGAATGGAGAGCCCAGGAATAGACTGACACAAATATAGTCCATTGATTATTTAATGAGGGAACAAAGGCAATTCAATAGTGAAAGGATATATTTTCAGCAAGTGATGCTGGGACCCCTGGATATCCATGTGCAGAAAAATGAATCTACATGCTAATTGTATCTTTTACAAAAATTAACCCAAAATGGATCATAGATCTAAATGTGAAATGCAAAAACTACAAAACTTCAAGAAGATAACAAAGAAGAGACTATAGGTGACCTTAGATTTGTTGATAAGTTTTTAAGGAAAAAAGCATGATTCATGAAAGAAAAATTTGATAACTTGGACCTTGAAATTAGAATTGTTTTCTCTGCTAAAGAGGCTAAGAGATTGAAAAGATAAGCCATAGACAGGGAGAAAATATTTTCAAAACATATAACTGGTAAAAGACTTGTTTTCAAAATATACAAAGAACTCTTAAAACTCAGTAAGAAAACAATCTAATTTTAAAAATAGGCAAAAGATCTGAACAGACACTTCACCAAAGATATACAGATGACAAATATGCATATGAACATATGTTCTACATCACTTGTCAACAAGGAATTGCAAATTAAAACAATGAGATACCACTACATACATTTTAGAATAACTAAAATCCAAAATTTGATAATAGCAAATGAGGAGGATGTGGAGCAACAAAGATTCTCATTTTTGTTAGGAGGAATGCATAATTCTGCAGCCACTTTAGTTGACAACTTGCCAGTTTTTCACAGAGCTAAATTATATGGTAACTGTGCCTTTATACGTTTCCCAATTTATTTGAAAACATGTCCACAAGAAAAACTACTCCAAAATACTTACAGTATCTTTTTTCATAATTGCCAAAAATTGAAAGCAATCAAGATGTCCTTGAAAAGGTGAATAAATAAACAAATCCTGGTATATTTATGCAACGGATTATTATACAGTAATAAAAATTGAGCTATCAAGTCCCAGAGACATGTCAGAACTTCTTAGGTATGTTGCTTAGAGCAAGAAGCCAGTCTTAAAATGTTGCTTACTCTATCATTTCAAAAATATGATACTTTAGAAAAGACAAAACTGTAGAGACAGTTTAAAAAATCAATGATTGCCAAGTGGTCAGGGATAAGAAAGCACTGATGAATACATGAGGTTCAGAGGAATTTTAGGGCAGCAAAGCTATTCTGTAATGATATTTTAATGGTGGCTGTATGACATTATAAATTTTTCAAAAGCTATAGAATTGTACAACACAAAGAATGAGGTCTAATAGAACTACAGACTTTTGTTAATAGTAATGTATCAATATCAGTTAATCATTTATTACAAATGTGTTACACTAATTAAGATGTTAATAATAGAGGAAATTGTGAGAGGGTTGGAGAGGGTGTATTTGGAAACTCCTGTACAATCTCCTCAGATTTCTGTAAACTTAAAACTTCCCTAAAAATAAAGACTATTTGTTACACTCCACTACAAAGCCACAGTAATCAAGATAATTTGGTACTGGCACAAGAACAGAACCATAGACCAATGGAACAGACTAAGAGCCCAGATATAAACCCAAGCATATATGGCCAATTAATATATGATAAAGGAGCCATGGATATACAATGGGGGAAATGACAGCTTCTTCAACAACTGGTTGTGTCAAAACTGGACAGCTAAATGCAAGAGAATAAAACTGGATTATTGTCTACCAACATACAGAAAAGTAAACTCAAAATGGATCAAAGACCTGAATGTAAGTCATGAAATCATAAAACTCTTAGAAGAAAACATAGGCAAAAATCTCTTGAATATAAACTTGAGCAACTTTTTCTTGAAAACATCTCCTTGAGCAAGGGAAACAAAATACGAAATGAACAAATGGGAGTACATCATGCTAAAAAGCTTCTGTACAGCAAAGGGCACCATTAGCAGAACAAAAAGGCATCTTACAGCCTGGGAGAATATATTTGTAAATCACATATCCGACAAGGAGTTAACATAAAAAATATACAAAGAACTCACATGCTTCCACACCCAAAAAGCAAATAACCTTGTTAAAAAATGGGTGGAGGGGGGCAGGAGCTGAGATGGCAACGTGAGTAGTTCAGTGGAAATCTCCTCCCAAAAACATACGTATTTATGTAAATACAAAAATACAACTATTCTTAAAAGAGATACCAGTGGATACAGTACAACAGTCAGGATACATCTACATCTGTGAGAACTCAACATCACACGAAGGGAGTAACATACAAGCCATGGCCAGGCGGGACCCGAACACCCCCCCACACCAGAACCCAGCGGGAAGAAAGGAGTCAGAACAGGGAGGGAGTGAAAGCCCAGGACTGCTAAACAACCAGCTCTAGAAATCCACACTCAGAGCGCAGACACAAGGTGCATGGGGTGCTGGATATTAGAGAAACAGAAAAGCAAAACCTGTGGGCAGATCCCTGCAACTGGTGCTTCTGAGACAAAAGAAAAGCGAGTGCTTTTTGCAAGTCTTAAAGAGACAGGGACCCCACAGATGGATGAAATCGTCCCAGCACACTTAGCGAGCAGCTGGGAATCCTGGGGAACTTTAGGTGCCCTAACCTCCTGGGTGGCAGCGCAGCTCTGAAGCCCCTCATGGCACTAAACAGCCTGCCAGTCATTCCCCTAACTGGCACGGACCGCAACACAACAGCCCAGTAGTGGGAGAGTGGCAGTGCTTGCAGGGGATGGCAGCACCAGAGGGGACCAGGAGCGGCCCACGTGCACTGGCGGTGCCAGAGGGGACCGGGAACAGCTCATGCGAGCCCACCATGGTGGCGACCGAGCAGCCCGGGAGCAGCCCATGCACGCCGGCGGCAGTGGTGCCAGAGAGGCCCGGGAGAGGTCTTCGAGAGCCTGCGGCACCAGAGGAGCATGGGAGAGGCCCACGCACACTTGCATTGGTGCCAGAGGGAGCATCCACGCTCTCAGTAGCTGACCAGAATCCCAGCCCAATGCACAGCTGCCAGGGCCAGACCCAAAGGCTACTGCTGGCACACAGCTGCCTCTCAAGGGTGCCACTATCATGGAGGAGTGCACTTGGCATGCCTGCCACTCCCTACAGGGCTCTTCACTGCTCTGATGTAGACCCTGCCCACAGCAGCTTAGGGGATTAACCCGATGGCTGCTCCAGGAGTGCGGGTAACCGACACAGGCAATGGAGAAGGGCAAGGCATCCAGCAAGCATGAAAGGACTTTCTTCTCCCAGCTGACACACACACAACCTGCCTACAGCCACTGCAATCACCATGAAAAGGCAAAAAATTTAGTCTAGTCCTAAATAGTCCAGACAATCCCTGAGAGAGGATCTTCAGAGACAGACCTAACCAGTCTCCCTGAGAAAGAATTCAAAATAGAAATCATAAACATGCTGATGGATCTTCAGAGAAATATGCAGGAGCTAAAGGAGCAAGTGCAGAGGGAGACTACAGAAATAAAACAATCTCTGGAAGGACATAAAAACAGAATGAAGGGGATGCAAGAGGCCATTGATGGACGAGAGACCAGAGAACAGGAACACAAAGAAGCTGATACAGAGAGAGATAAAAGGATCTCCAGAAATGAAACAATATTAAGAGGACTGTGTGACCAATCCAAAAGGAACAATATCTGCACTATAGGGGTACCAGAAGAAGAGAGAGAAAAAGGGAGAGGAATTATCTTTGAAGAAATAAATCTGAGAACTTCCCCAAACTGGGGGAGGAAATAGTTGCTCAGCCCACGGAAGCACACAGAACTCCCAACAGAAGGAACCCAAAGAGGACAACACCAAGACACACAATAATTAAAATGGCAAAGATCAAGGACAAGGACAGAGTATTAAAGGCAGCCAGAGAGATTAAAAAAGGTCACCTACAAAGGAAAACCCATCAGGCTGTCACCAGACTTCTCAACGGAAACCTTACAGGCCAGAAGAGAATGGCATGATATATTTAATACTATGAAACAGAAGGACCTTGAACCAAGGATACTGCAACCAGCACGATTATCATTTAACTATGAAGGAAGGATTAATCAATTCCCAGACAACAAAAGTTGAGGGAATTTGCCTCCCATGAACCACCTCTACAGGGTAATTTAGTAGGACTGCTCTAGATGGGAGCACTCCAAAAAAGAGCCCAGAACAAAACACCCAACATATGAAGAATGGAGAGAAATAAAGAATCATCAGACTGCGTTTATAATAGCTCAATAAGTGAGTTAAATTAGACACTTAGATTGTAAAGAAGCTTATCTTGAACCTTTGATAACCACAAACTTAAAGCCTGCAATGGCAATAAGTATATATCTTTCAATAATCACCCTAAATGTAAATGGACTGAATGCACCAATCAAAAGATACAGAGTAATAGAATGGATAAAAAAGAAGACCCATCTACATACTGCTTACAAGAGACTCACAGAAATAAAACAATCTCTGGAAGGACATAAAAACAGAATGAAGGGGATGCAAACACAAAGACATTCACAGATTAAAAGTCAAGGGATGGAAAAAGATACTTCATGCAAACAACAAGGAAAAAAAAGCAGGTGTTACAATACTAGTATCAGACAAAATAGACATCAAAACAAAGAAAGTAACAAGAGATTAAGAAGGACATTACATAATGATAAAGGGCTCAGTCCAACAAGAGGATATAACCATTACAAACATATATGCACCCAACACAGGAGCACCAACATATGTGAAACAAATTCTAACAGAATTAAAGGAGGAAATAGAATGCAATGCATTCATTCTGGAAGACTTCAACACACCACTCACTCCAAAGGACAGATCCACCAGACAGAAAATAAGTAAGGACACAGAGGCACTGAACAACACACTAGAACAGATGGACCTAATAGACATCTATAGAAATCTACATCCAAAAGCAACAGCATACACATTCGTCTCAAGTGCACATGGAACATTCTCTGGAATAGACCACATAGTAGGCCACAGAAAGAGCTTCAGTAAATTCAAAAAGATTGAAATCCTACCAACCAACTTTTAAGACCACAAAGGCATTAAACTAGAAATAAACTGTTCAAAGAAAGCAAAAAGGCTCACAAACACATGGAGGCTTAACAACATACTCCTAAATAATTAATAGATCAATACCAAATTAAAATGGAGATCCAGCAATATATGTAAATAAATGACAACAACAACACAAAGCCCCAACTTCTGTGGGATACAGCAAAAGCAGTCTTAAGAGGAAAGTATATAGCAATCCAGGCATATTTAAAGAAGGAAGAACAATCCAAAATGAATAGTCTAATGTTACAATTATAGAAATCGGAAAAAGAAGAACAAATGAGGCCTAAGGTCAGCAGAAGGAGGGACACAATAAAGATCAGAATATGTGAAAACAACAACCTAACCTTTCACACTAATATATTTGAAGAAAGAAAATTAATCCCAATGCAAGAAGAAAGGAGAAATAAAGGTTAGAGTGTAAATTTATTAAACAGAGAATAGAATAAAATACAGAAAATCAATAAGTCCTAAAGTTGATTCTTGAAAAAAAATGAACAAAATTAGCAAACCTTTACATAGATTTGCAAAGAAAGAAATAAAAAAGACTCAAATTACCAAAATTAGGAATGCAAGATGGGACATAACTACTGACTAACAGAAATAAAGGAATTATAAAGGAATACTATGAAGTACTACATACCAACAAATTAGATAACCTAGATGAAATGGAAAAATTCTAGAAACACACAACGTACCAAGACGGACTCAGAAAGATATAAAAAATCTAAATACATGTATAGTATGTAAAATGATTAAATTAGTAATCAAAAACACATCACCTCCCAAAGCTAGGTACAAGATGGCTTCAGTGGTGAACTATCTCACATTTAAAGGAGAAATTAATAACAAGTTCTGACAAAGTCTTCCAAATATAGAAAAGAAGGACCCCTTTTTAACCAAATCAGCGAGGCCATTGATACATTGGTATCAGTATCAATCCTGATACTACACAAGAAAAAGACATAAGAAGAAAACTGCAGATCAATATCTCTTATGATTATAGATAAATAATTCCTCAAGAAAATAATATCATGTCAAGTCCAACAATATGTGTAAGATTATTTATCATGACCACGTATAATTTCTCTTCTCCAGTAATGCAAAGTTGTTATAAAATGCAAAAATTAATTAATGTAATTTATTACTCCTGTAGAATAAAGGACAAAATCCATGTGATTATTTTGATAGCTGCATCAAAAGTACTGGAAACAGTTTAATGCCCCTTTATAATAAAAACATTAAAAACATTAGGAATAGGAGGGAATATCCTCAACCAAGTAAAAGGCATCTATGAAAAAAAATCCACAGCTAACATCATGTTATTGGACAAAGACTCAAACTTTTTCCCTTACACCATAAAGGTGTCTACTTGTATTACTTTTATTCAACATTGTACAGAAGATTCTAACCATGGCAATTATGCAAAAATAATAAAAAGGACTTTATGTCAATATAAACCAATGAAGAAAATCATCCAGCTTAGGAAGGAAGAGGAAAAATTACATCTGTTCACTGAAGACATGATCTTACATAAAGAAAACCCTGAACATTTCACAAAAACCTTTTAGACTAATAGACAAGCTCAGCAAGTTTGCAGGATACATATCAATTTGCAAAAACCAATTATGTTTAAATATACTAGCAAAGAAAAATCTGAAATAAGTTAAGAAAGCAATTTCATTTGCAATATCATGAAAAAGAATAAAATAATGTATTTAGCAAAAGAAATGCAAAACTCAGTCTAAGGATTATAAAACATCACTGAAAGAAATTAAAGAAAATCCAAAGCGATGTCATCATCATGGTGGAATAGAATTTTCTAAGATCTTCCCCACAAATAACACCCATTAAGAAAACCATTCATGTATGAGAGAGACTTTGTGAAAGTCCAGTAATCCAGTACAGAATTTCTAGCACAGCATTGGAGCAAGGAAAAATATGAGATTCCATGCATTCAAGAACGTAAGAGGAACAGTTTTACTTTACCCACATTATCCCTTGCTGAAGGCTGTGGTACAGCTTAGTAGTGAGAACTTCTTGGCTCATGTATTTTCCCATGGAAAAAGTGGGAGTATGTGAGTACCCATCTTCCCAAGGGGGTGAAGCCAAAAAGACCCACTTCTTTCTTGCCTTATCCAGAATACTAAGGTGTGCCATGTGACTGGGAAGCAGGAAGCAGATGGAGGAATAGAAGACAGGGCTCTTGGAGAGAATCAAAGGGACATGGACCCTATCAAGTATGTCACAGACTCCATCAGGAAGACTGTGACATGCCACTGAGGGTGACTTGCCTGTGGATCTCCCTAACTGGCCCACAGGCAGCTGCAATGCTCTGTGTGCCTCACCACACACAGACACATTTCCCATCCCCTGGCTGGTTCCCTAGGTGCACTCCCAATGGCAGTGAGAACAAGCCATTGCAGGTGGCCACTGAGGTGTGAAGAAAGCTAACCTGAATCCGTGGGATTGGGAGAAACGTTACAAACTTGAACATTGAAAACCCCCCTAGGAAAGCAAAACAGAGGCTTTCAGCATCCAGCCTGGCTTTGCAGGACTTAGAGAAGGCATATAATCTTAAGAATTCCCACACAAGAGGAAATAATTATGGAGCATGCATATTCACAGAAGAGGTCTGAGAAAGCCTTAGAATCCCTAACAGGGCCAGTGTAAGGTAATTCTCTCTCAACACCAGTAAGACCTTTAAAGATTGATTCTTCAAATACAAAGAACACAAACATCAAGGAAACATGAAACCCCCAAAGGAATACAATAATTTTGCCAGAACCAACTCCAAGGAAATGGATATGTGTGATTTGCCCAATAAAATTTCCAAATAGTTGTTTCAAGGAAGCTCAGCGAGCTGTAAAACCCAGAAAGATAATATAATGAAATCAGGAAATACATGAACAAAATGTGAAGTTTAACAGAGGGATAGAAATCATAAAAATGAACCACACAGAAATTCTGGAGCTGAAGAACACAAGCAATGAATGAAATATGCAACAGAAAGCATCAACATCAGCCTGAATCAAACATAAGAATCTGAAGTAGAAGACAGACTTTGAAATTACCTGGTGGTGGTTACATGTAAACATTGGACAATTGGCATAGCACTATACATGCAATGTAAAATTCCTGGTTTGGGTACAATTGTTACATAAGATGTAACTCTTGAGGGAAACTAGATGAAAGGTACAGAGGACCTCTCTCTATTCTCTTTGCCATTTCCTGTGAATCTAGAATTATTTTAAAATAAATAATATACATCACAATGAAGTAGGATTTATTATGTGTTTAAGGTGGCTAAAAACTGAAAAACTCAATGTAATTCACCTCATTAACAGAAAAATATTGTTATTTTAACTAATTAAAAGTATATTTGATAAAATTTAATCACTTTTTCTAAATTAAAAATATTAGCCAAGGAATGGTGTGAAAGAAAGCTTCAATGTGGTCAAAGACATTTTCAAAAACTACAGCTAATATTAAATCATCCAACCTAAGATTTGGAATGGGGAATGAAAGCACACTCTCCTCACTTCTATTCAGTGTGGTCCCAGGTAATGAAATATGGCAAAAACAAGAAACAACATAATAAGTATGGAAAAATAAAATAAAATCTTCAAATTTTATGTTTTCTTTAAAATATTCACACATAGAATATCAGAAATTATTAGGGACTATGTCATGATTTTTATATACAAGGTCAATATAAAAAATGAATTTTGTTTCTATATGCCAATCACAAAGTAAAACATGAACTTTTAAAAATGACACCAATTACATGATAAAAAACATCAAGTATCCATAAAATTAAATCTAATTAGATGTGTAAGACTTTTGCAGTGAAAACAATAATAAAAAAGTAGTTTACAGAAAAACTAAGGAAGAAAAAATGAATGGAGGGATAAATTCTATTCAAAGTTTGGAAGTTTCAAAATTGTAAAGTTGTAAATTCTCTCAAAATGTATCTAAGGTTTAAGATTCAAGATATAAATCTAAACACCAGCAGAATTTTTTCAAAACTGACATACTTAGTTTAATATATATATGGAAATACAAAGAGTTAAAGATAGTGAGTCAGACATGAAAAATAACAAAAGTGGAGGGTGTACACTACCAGATATCATGACCTACTATAAAAAATTTATAAAAACTATATAAAATTTCTACATATATGAACAATTAATGCAATAAAAATGGAGCACAGAAACAGATCCACACATATGTTATTAAATGATTTGTGACAAAGGCAATACTGCAGTGCACTGGAGAAGACTACTTTTTTCAGTACATGATATGGGTCAAATGGACTTACATATGGATAAGCATAAATTCTGACACCTACAACAAACATCAGTTCTGGAAGAATTATAGATCTAATTATGGGAAAAAGATCATTAAACTTATAAGAAAACGTGAGCAGTATATCTTCAAATACTTGAAGTAGACATAGAATTCTTAAATAGGACCATGAAAGCACTAATCATAAAGGGGAAAAATGAGGAACTGAATTACATTAAAACTGGGTACTTCTTTTTATCACAAGACTGTAACTAAGAGAAGGAGAAAGGAAGCCTCACAATATATACTTGTAATAGTTACATCTAAAAAAATGGACTCAAATTCAAAACATATACTAATTCCAGATACCCCACAATCCATTCAGAAAATTCATCCTTAAGATTCTATTCCTCTAGAACCAATTGTGGTACCAGAATCTGTATTAGTCAGAGTTCTCCAAAGAAAAATAACCAAAGAGATGTAAGATGTTTGTGTGTGTATGTGTGTGTGTACGTGTAATGAGAGAGAGAGGGGGAGAAAGAGAGTAGGTTGAAGAATTGGCTCACACAACTGTGGAAACAGGAAATTTTGAAATCTGCAGGGTACAATAACAGACTGGAGACCCAAAAAAGAGTTGTTGATTTTACAGCTCAAATCCAAGAACAATCTAGAGGAAGAATTCTCTTTTCCTTGGGAGATCTCAGGGTTTTTTTTCTTACGGTCTTCAACTGACTGAATAAGGGCCATCAACATTATGGAGGTAAATCTGCCTTACTAAGTCTACTGACTTATAATTATGGAAAAAGATGTCAAAGTAGGAAGACAAGGCAGAAACGTCCTCCCACGTACACAGCAAGGAAGCAACTACAGTAAATGCAACCGGCCCTGAAAATGACCTAAAGATTGAAGAACAGACCATCTATACCTAGTGAAAAAGGGAAGACCACATAGCAAAGGGTAAAGTGGTGCAGCACAAATCAATTGGGGTAGAATCCTTTCCCCATCCCAGCCCACAAGCAGGAGGGAGAGGAATGGAGCAAGGAGGAGATAAGTACACAAGAATCCTGCCCATCTGGCCCTGGAGATATGCTCCAAGAACCTAAGTCCACATTGCATTGCGCCTTGCTGATTAATGGGCTCTACAACAGGGAGAGTTGGAGCACACAGGGAGGTCAAGACTCCTGTCACTTGTGAAGGACAGGCACACTCCATTGGTCTCACTGAGACCCAACACAGAGGTGGCAGTTTGAAAGATTTACCAGCAGCGGGAAGTGTATCAGAGGAGTTGGGGTTGGAAGGAACTCTCTCTGGAGGAGAAATAGCAGGTAGATGACACTCCTCCAGTGCTCCCTTAGATGAACTGGTTGGGTGCTCACAGGAGCCATCTCCAAATGCTTCATCTCCTTCACTGGCAGCTCAGACCTGTGGTACATTTCCCTATGCACCTACCCTTCCTGGCCCACTGGACCCAACACTGGTCAAACTTTGCTGCATGGCAGGCAGGTGGGTGCTTTCCAAGTTTTCCTGGCCTTCCCACAGCACAGGTGGTGGGGGAATTGCAGGAGCCAGCTTTAAACTTTCCAGCTCCCTTGCTGGTGGCTCATCCCTGTAGGGACCTTTCCAGTGCACCTGGCCCACATGGCCCACCCTTCCTAGCAGAGGCTTCCATTGTTGCCTGGCATGGAGAGGGTAGACCTGCCCACAATAAATCTCAGCTGAAGTACCAAAGAATATACAAAAGGCCTTCAGAAGAGAGTCCTTAGCTTTGACTGACAGACGTAAGCCACTGCCAGAAGACAGGCAGAAAGGGAACATGCTAGAGCCCACCAACAGCAACTGTGGCTCCACCTTAAAGGAGAACAAGGCACTGCTGAGCAGAGTCTTGAGCTTTTGGGCACCACAGGATGCATTCTTCATAAAGTCATTACTCTCTAGGCCAGGAGACATAGAGGATCTTTCCAATACAAAGGAAGAAAGACAGAAACCCAGACAATATAAGGAAGCAGAAGAATATGTTCCAAACAAAAGAAAATAAGATACCAGAAAGAGGGCTAAATAAAATGGATACCCTAAATCTTCTTGATAAAGATTTCAAAGTAACAGTCTTAAAGATATTCACTGACTTTGGATAAGAATTGATGATCTCAGTGATAATTTCAACAAAGAGATAGAAAATTTGGAAAAGAGCCACTCAGAGTTGGAGAATATAATAACTGAAATGAAAAATACAATGGAGGAAATGAATAGTAGACTGCTGGAGTAGAGGAAAAAATAAAAGATTTGGGAAATAGAGAAGATGAAAACAACTAAGATGAGGAACAAAGAGAAAAAATAATGTTTAAAATTAAAAGATTCTGGGAGAACTGTGTGACAATTCCAAATGGAATAATATTTGCATAATAGAAGTACCAAAAGAGAAGAAGGAGACAAAAAAGTAGAAAGTTTTTTGAAGAAGTAATTTTTGAAGAAGTAATCTGGGGAACGAAATTGGCATCTAGATTCTAGAAGCACACAGAATTGCTAACAAAAGGAACCCAAGGAAGACAACACCAAGACATACATTAACATGACAAAGATTAAGGTTAAGGAGAAGGTAGTGAAAGCATCTAAAGAGAGGCAAAAAACTACTCATAAGGGAAACCCCATTAAGCTTTCAGAAGATTTCTCAGCAGAACTTTACAGGCTAGAAGAGAGTGGCATAAAATATTTATGTATTGAAACAGAAGGACCTTTAACCAAGAATCTTCTACCCAGCAAAGTTATCATTCAGAATTGAAGAGAGATTAAAAGTTTCCCAGAGGAACAAAAGTTAAAATATTTCACCACCATTAAACAGGCCTTACAGAATATGTTAAAGAGACTTCTATAGATGGAAATGTTCTTAAGTCTAAATATTTTTAATCAGTGAAAACAAACCTACAGTAAAGGTAATAGATCAATTACTTAAACAAGTATGAAATTAAAAAGAACAAAAATAACTATATACAAAATCAGTCAAGGGATAAAAAAATGTAGATTATGAAATCTTTACATCAAGTGTGGAGGAGGAAGAATTTAGGAAGTAGTACATTTAGATTGTGTTTGAAATAGAGTGACCACCAAGTTAACATAGACTTACATATTTAGGAAAATACCTATGAACCTTCTGGTAACCACAAACCTAAAGATGGTGATAGACATACAAAATTAAAGAAAAATCCAAGCATAATACTAAAGAAAAGCATCAAATGACAAGACTATAACAGGAATAAAGGATCAGATAGGAACTACAAAAAAAAAAAACACAGAAAACGATTAATAAAATGGCAATAAGGACATACCTATCAATAATTACTTTAAATATAAATGAACTAAATGCACCAATGAAAAGACAAAGGGTGGCAGAATAGATAAAGAACAAGACCCATCTATATGCTTCCCACAAGAGACCTATTTAAGACCTAAAAATATAAATAGACTGAAAGTGGAGGAAAGGGAAAAGATATTTCATGCAATTAATAAGGAGAAAAAAAGCAGGAATAGTAGTACTTACATCAGACAAAATAGACTTCAAAAAAAAGAAAGTAACAAGAGACAAAGAAAGACATTACATAATGATAAAGGGGTCAGTCCAACAAGAGGATATAGTAATTGTAAATATCTGTGCACCACAGGGTCATCTAAATATGTAAAACAAATACTAACACAACTAAAGAGAGAGATAGCAACACAACCATATTAGCAGATTATAACACACCACATATATCAATGGACAGAACAACCAGCCAGAAAATAAATAAACAAACACCAAACAGTACATTAGATCAGATGGACTTACCAGATATCTACAGAACACTCCACCCAAAAGCAGCAGGTTCTCAAGTGCACATGGAACATTTCCCAGAATACATCACATATTAGAAAACAGAGTGAATCAATAAACTCAAAAAGACTGAAATTGTATCAAGCTTGTTTTCAAATCCCAATTGTATGAAACTAGAAATAAATTACACAAATTAAAAAAACCCCACAAACACATGGAAGCTAACCAACATTCTTCTAAATAATCAATGGATCAATGAACAAAACAAAGAAATCAAGAAATACATAGAGACAAATGAGAAAGAATACAACAGTTTGAAATATATGGGATACCACAAAAGTGGTTCAAAGTGAGTATATAGAAATACAGACCTAGCTCAAGAAACGAGCAAAATCCCAAATAAACAGTCCAAACTCACAACTAAAGGAACTAGAAAAATAAGAACAACTGAAACCCAAAGTCAGTAGAAGGAGGTACATAATAAAGATCAGAGCAGAAATAAATAAAATAGAGAAGAATAAACAATAGAAAAATTCAGTGAAACCAGAAGCAGGTTCTTTGAGTAAATAAACAAAATAGATAACCCCCTAGCAAGACTTATCAAGAAAAAGAGTGTACACACATAAACCAAATCAGAAACAAAGAAGGAATAATCACAATGGACATCAAAGAAATACAAAGAATTATTAGATAATATTATTAAAAACTACATGCCAATAAATTGGACAACCTAGAAGAAATGGACAACGTTCTAGAAAAATACAACCTTCCAAGACTGACCCAGGAAGAAACAGAAAAACTGAATAGACGAACTATCAGAAATGAAATGAAATTGGTAATCAAAAAATTACTTAAAAACAAATGGCCAGATATGGATAATTTTACAGCTGAATTCTACCAAACATTTTAAGAAGAGCTAATACCCATCCTTCTTGAAGTATTCCAAAAAGTAGAAGAGGAGGGAATACTTCCAAACTCATTCTATGAGGCCAGCATTGCTCTAATACCAAAACCATATAGACACTACAAAAGAAGAAAATATAGAACAATATCTCTAATGAATATGGTTGTAAAAATACTCAACAAAATATTAGCAAACACATAAAAAGGATCATCCATCATAATGAAGTGAGATTTATTACAGGGAAGCAAGGATTTTACAATGTTCAAAAATCAATCAACATGATACACTACAATAACCAAAAGAAGAATAAAAACCATGTGATCATTTCAATAGATGCTGAAAATGCTTTTGACAAAACTCAACATCTATTCATGATAGAAACTCAACAAAATGAGTATAGAGATAACCTATCTCAACATAATAAAGGTTATATATGACAAACCACAGCCAACATTATATTGGTGAAAACCTGAAAGCTTTTCCTCTAAGATTGGAAATAAGAAATTATTTCTCACCACTTTTATTCAACACATACTGGAGATCCTGGCCATGGTAATCAGACAAGTTAGATGAAAAGCATCCAAAATTGCTAAGGAAGGAGTAAAATTATAACTATCTGCAGATGATATGGTACTATATATAGAAAATCCTTAAGATTCCACAAAAATAATGTATAACTAATAACTGGATTCAGCAAAGTCACAAGATACAAAACAAATATATAGAAATCCATTGAATTTCTGTCTACTAAACACACTAGCAGAAAGGGAAATTGGAAAAACAATTCCATTTATGATTGCATCTAAAAGAATAAAATACCTAGGAAAAAACCTAACCAAGGAGGTGAACAGCCCGTACTCTGTAAACTATAAAACCCTCATGGGAGAAATTAAAGAAGACAGAAATAAAAGGAAGTATATGCTATGCTATGCTAATGGATAGTAAGAATTAATGTTGTCAAAATGACTATTCTGCCCCCAAAGCAATTTTCAGATTCAAACCAATTCCTATCATAGTACCAATGGCTTTTTTTTAATGAACTAGAGCAAATAATCCTAAAATTCATATGGAACTACAAAAGACCCCAAATAGGCAAAGCATTCTTGAGAAAGAATAAAGCAGGGTGTATTATGCTTTCTGACTTCAAGCTATTCTACAAAGCTACAGTAATCAAAACAATATGTTACTCGCACCAAAACTGACCCTTAGATCAATGGAAAAGAATAGAGAGCCAAGAAATAAATCCAACATATATGGTCAATTAATATATGATAAATCAGCCATGAATATGAAATGGGGAAAAGAGTGTCTTCAATAAATGGTGTTGGGAAAACTGGACAGGTACATGCAAGAGAATGAAACTGGATTACTCTCTAACACCATACACAAAAGTAAGCTCAAAATAGATTAAAGACCTCCATGTGGTACATGAAACCATAAAACTCTTAGAATAAAACATAGGCAAAATTGAACATGAACATGAACAAGTCTTTTGCTGGATATATCTCCTTAGGCAAGAGAAACAAAATAAAGTATGAACAAGTGGGACTACATCAAACTAAAAAACTGTACAGCAAAGGATGCTATCAACAAAACAAAAAAGCAACCTACCATTGGGATAATATATTTGTAAATGATTTATCCAATAAGAGGTTAACATAAAAAACATATAACAAACTCAAGTGATTCAACACCAAAAGAACAAATAACCTGATTAAAAATGGGTAGAGGTCCTGAATAGACATTTTCCAAAGGACAAAAACAAATGGCCAACAAGCACATGAAAAATACTCCACAGTACTAATCATCAGGGAAATACAAATCAAAACCACAATGAAAAGATGCTCCACATTGCTTGTCATCAGAGAAATGCAAAGTAAAACCACAATGAGATATCACCTCACACCAGTAAGGAGTTATTTTTTCATAACAGTTAGAATGGCTTCTGTTCAAAAGAAAAGACATAACAAGTGTTGGCAAGGTTGTGGAGAAAAAGAAATGCTCCCCTCTCTTAGTTGGAATGTCTATTGGTACAGTCATTGTGGAAAGTAGTATGGAGGTACCTCAAAAAAATGAAAATAGAAATATCATATGACCTAGCTACTCCACTTCCAGGAATTTACCTGAAGAAAACAAAACCTTTGATTTGTAAAGATGTTCACCTCTCTGCTTATTGCTGCATTATTTATAATAGCCAAGATATGGAAACAACAGATGTCTGTTAATAGTTGAATGGATAAAGAAGTTGTGGTACATATATACAATGCAGTATTATTCAGCCATAAATAAGAAGGAAATCCTGTCATCTGGGACAACATGGATGAACCTGGAGATATTATGCTACATGAAATAAGCCAGGTGGAGAAAGACAAATGCCGAATGATTTTACTTATTTGTGGAATCTGAAAACAAGTAAAACAAAATGATAAAAACACTGGTAGTCTCATAGACACTTACAACTGACTGGTGGTTACCATGCGGTAGGACTGTGGTGGGTTGGTTGAGCCCATGTAGGGGATAAGGATGCACAAAATCACAGTCATCATAGAATTTGACCATGGGGATGGAAGTGGAGCAGGGAAAATATAGTCATTGGTCCTGTAATGTCTTTCTGTTAACAGATGGTAATTGCACAAGTTGTGCTGAAGATTCAATAATGTGTGCAAGTGTCAAGTCACCGTGTTGTATACTTGAAACCAACATAATATTGTGTATCAACTCTACTTCAATCAACAAAAAGAAAGTCTACTGATTTAAATATTAACCTCATTTAAAAGATACTCTGACAGTAGCATCTAGACTGGTGTTTGACTAAATATCTGGGTAATGTGGCCTACCAACTTCACACATAAATTTAACCACTATGGAAATGAACAATAATGTTTCATATTTTCTGATTCTGTTGCTTAAGGTGAAGCATACTAAATTAAAAACATTCCAATATGCAATGAACAGATATTTATTAAATATCTACTGATAAAAGAAAGTTCAGACCATACACTGATTCTCCATTACAGTAGATGAACATTACATTGCTAAGTGAACAGGTGTGTAATAAAGAATATTAAAAATGTTGGTTCATGCTATGAAGTGGATTTTACACACATCAGGTAATACTACTTATTACAAATTTTTTCTATATCTTTTTCTGCTTAAAAGGATTTTAGGAGATTTGTTTGTGGGAGGAGTTAAACATCTCAAAAATAAAATATTGATTAAAGGATAACCTGAGTGGGTTTTTTTAAACTTCCAAGTGCTTCGTTTCTCTCACTGAAGTTAAATTTTACTGTGCTCTTTGTAAAATAACAGTGATATTGAGAAAGTCTTCAGTTTTCCCCATCAATAATAATACTATAAAGGAATTATTTCCTCTCTGGAAAGTTGTAATGCAATCCCTGGTCTTCCAGCAAATAACTGAAGTCTGTGCCCATTTATGATTATACAAATCTCATCTAAATTCTGACATTTTAATTCTAATGTATTTAATAAACAATTATTTTGAAGCAGCATAGGGGTCTTGTTTTCATGGTTATATGTTACTGATAATTTATATTGTATATGTTAATATTAATGTACTTTTATTAGTGTTTTTCAACGTTACTGATATTACCATGCTGGTGAATACATCAGTGTCCAGAGTGGTTGTCCTCAATAATGGAATTTTGCTTTATTTACACTTCACAACAAAGTTATTAATAACACTAAAAATTGTAATTGTGCATGTGTTAATATGTGTATGCTTATTAACCTAAATTTTAAAGATGACTGAAATAGATCTGAAGGCACAGAGTTGATGGGTATAATGGCAACAGGGCTGAACAAAACATCAAAATGTAATAATTCTTCACCAATATCCACAGAAAATCTATAGACATTTACTCCCAAAATGCCTTATAACTATTCTGCAATAGATTTTTGTTAGTTTTGAAAATTGTTGCTGTAAGCCTGACTGGCTGACTCTATCACTCCCACAGTTACAAAATAACATTTCAAGGAGATGAAAACATCACCTATTTATTATATCACAGTTTCTGTCCATGGTTCAGAAGTCTAAGCAGGGCTTAATTCAGTCCTTGGATCAAAGTCTCATAAGACTGCAATTGCTATGTTGGGTAGGATATATTTCTTTCTAGAAATCCTCTTCCAAGCTCACCGAGTTGTTTCTTTCGGTTGTCAGACTAAAATTGCTATTTTCTTCCAGGCTGTCATCCAGCTCTTATAGACCATTTACCTGCAGTTGCCACATAGCTCTGTCAAAAATTGACAGCTTACTTTTTTAGGCCAACAAGAGAATACTTCATTTCAATCTTGTAAATGAAGTCTCATGTAATATAACCTAATCAAAGAAGTGACATTCCATCATATTTGCCATATTCTATTACTAGAAACAAGTTACAGACTCTACTTCCACTCCAAGGGAAGGGAATATAGGACAGTGTGACTCATTAAGGGTCACCTTTGCATGTTTATGCCCATAGCATATTCTATTCTTCAGCATTATAAATGTTACAGTGGAGTATATATATGCCTAGAGTAAAATCAGGTGCAACCCAATGCCTAAAAATGCAGGCATGATGAATGCTAACATGTAATTTACAGAAAATCTCCATTTTCCTAAGAGACATTTTCTGAATACTGTTTCTTTACCCAATTTTGGATTACAGAAATATCAGTAAGTCAAAGTTCTTAAATTGGGAATTGAATTAAAGATGGCGCCATGAAGGGTGAGTCAGAAGCTTCCTCCTAAAACCACATATAATATGGAAATATAATTAATACAACCAATCCTGAAAGAGCAAGAGGAAAGAAGGCTGCTCCAGACTACATACACCTGGAGAAAAGAATAAACCTCACAGAACACAGAACCAACACTGCTCCCCTGTGACCCACAACATTGCTCCAGGGGATGAGCAGCACCAGAGAGAAGAGCTTCTGGGCACTAGAGGGCACCACATACAAATATGAAACATCAAAGGAGCCTGGTTCAAAGTAAAATTACGAACACACCAGAGAGAGATTCAAATGAATTCGACCTTGAGAATCTTCCTGAAAGATATTTCAAAATAAAAATCATTAACATGCGCATGGAGGTAGAGAAAAGTATTCAAGAACTCAGGAATGAATTCTAGTCAGAGATACAATCATGATGGAACACAGTATAAGAAATGAAACATGCAATGGAAGGTTTTAAAAGCAGAGCAGATATGGTGGAGGAGATGATAAATGGAATAGAAATTAGAGAAGAGGAATACAAAGAAGCTGAGGCACAGAGAGATAAAAGGATCTCTAAGAATGAAATATTATTGAAAGAACTGTGTGACCAATCCAAATGGAGCAATATTCACATTATAGGGGTACCAGAAGAAGAAGAGAGAGACACAGGGATGGACAGAGTCTTTGAGGAGGTAATTGCTGAAAACTTCCCCAGTCTGGGGAAGGAGATAGTATCTCAGGCCATGGAGATCCACAGATCTCCCAACACAAGGGACCCAAGGAAGACAACACCAAGACATATAGTAATTAAAATGGCAAAGATCAAGGATAAGGAAAGACTATTAAAAGCACCCAGAGAGAGAGAAACAAGATCACATACAAAGGAAAGCCCATCAGGCTATCATCAGACTTCTCAGCAGAAACCTTACAGGCTAGAAGGGAGTGGCATGATGTATTTAATGCAATGAAGCAGAAGGACCTAGAACCAAGGTTACTTTATCCGGCAAGATTATCATTTAAATTTGAAGGAGGGATTAAACAATTTCCAGATAAGCAAAAGCTGAGATAATTTACCCCCACAAACCATCTGTACAGTGTATTTTGGAGGGACTGCTATATATGGAAGTTCTCCTAAGGTTTGATAGCTGTCACCAGAGTTTATAAAACCACAGTAAAGAAAGTAGAAGAGCTAATTACTAAGCAAGTGCAAAATTAAATCAACCACCCCAAAGTCAATCAAGCAATAGACAAAGAATACAGAATATGATACCTAATATATAAAGAATGGAGAAGGAGGAAAAAGGAGGAGAAAAATGAACCTTTAGATTCTGTTTGTAATAGCACTCTATGTGAGGAACGTTAGACTCTTAGATATTAAGGAAGTTAACCTTGAACCATTGGTAACCATGTGTCTAAAGCCTGCAATGACAATAAGTACATACCTATCGATAATCAGCCTAAATGCAAATGGACTGAATGCACCAAACAAAAGACACAGAGTCACTTTTGTGAGAATGGATAAAAAAACAAGATCCATCGGAACTCAACCAAGAATTAGGAGAAGTGCAAGTTGCAGCGCTCCAAAATCTTGCGACTATAGACTATCTACTGTTAAAAGAACATATGGGATGTGAACAGTTCCCAGGAATGGGTTGTTTTAATTTGTCTGATTTTTCTCAAAATATTCAAATTCAGTTAGACAATATCCATCGTATCATTGATAAGTTTTCACAAATGCCTCGGGTGCCTAACTGGTTTTCTTGGTTTCACTGGATATGGCTGGTAATTGTTGGTCTGCTTTGGTTATGTAGCTGTATTTCTATTATGTTAATGTGTGCACACAATTTAATTAGTAATTTAAAACCTATACACACTTATGTTACACTACAAGAAGATATGTCAAAGAAATAATCAATCTTCCCATGTTTTCTTCCATCTGCTACTTCTATAGCTTCTCTTCTTCCTTCATAATTACAACCCCTAAGTAGAATTTGTGCCTCATATCGAAATTACCGAGTATCATAATTCTTCCAAGTGGTAAAGATACCTCAAGACAAATGCTGGGCATAGAAGCCACAGGGCATAAATCTTCAAAAAAGTAAAAAGCTAACTTTTTCAAACAATATTGCTTCTCTCTCACTTGCCAACTTTACATTTCTCTGTATGGCCCCCGAAGATGACTGGTTAGCCAGATATGGGTAAGATTCCTCAAGGGAGGAACAACCTAAGACAGGCACAGTCACAGGGGGGCCATCAGGTGAGAAATTAGGGTTCAACAGAGGTGAGGCTTAGAACCTCACACACACCCCCTGTTTTGAGAGAAATCTGCATCCATGGATGTTTTGTTGCCCTTGTCTAGCTTGGATTAATACTTAGTCTATAGGCACACACCTGATCATCTACATTTGCCCTCTTACAGCACTAAACTATGTTTTCTACTTTTACCTTGCATCTACCTACCACTTCAGCATTTTATTAAAAAAAAAATAATAATAATAATGGAGAAATGTGGGAATCACATATAAATCAAGTATAAAAATCAAACAAATAATCATAATTGACCTGATTGTTTATAGTTCATGATGCGTGATCAAAACTGAAAATTTCTGTGATGACTGCCCTTGCACTGTTCACCATGTAAGAACTTATTCACTATGTAAGAACTTGTTCACCATGTAAAAACTTGTTCATTATGCTTCAGAAGATTGGAGACTGTTGAGAATTAGGCATGGGATTGATTAATGATTGTGCATTGAGTCCCCTATACAGAATTTTATTGTTGTTAACAACCATATGATCAATAAATATGAGAGATGCCCTCTCAAAAAAGAAAAACAAGATCCATCAATAGGCTGCCTAGAAGAGACTCACTTTAAGCCCAAAGACATACACAGACTAAAAATGATGGGATGGAGAAAGATATTTCATGCAAATAATAGGGAGAAAAAAACAGGAGTTGCAGTACTTATATCAGACAAAATAGACTTCAAAACAAAGAAAGTCACAAGAGACAAACAAGGACATTACATAATGATTAAGGGGTCAATCCAACAAGAAGATATAACCATTATAAATATCTATGTATCCAACACATGAGCATCTACGTATGTGAAACAAATACTAACAGAATTAAAAGGGGAAATAGAATGTAATGTATTCATTCATGGAGACTTCAACACTCCACTCACTCTGAAGGACAGATCACCCAGACAGAAAATAAGTAAGGACACAGAAGCACTGAAAAACACATTAGAACAGATCAACCTAACAGACATCTACAGAACTCTACACCAAAAAGCAGCAGAATACACATTCTTCTCAAGTGCTCATGGTACATTTTCAAGAATAGATCATATACTAGGCCACAAAAAGAGCCTTGGCAAATTGAAAAAGATTGAAACTGTACCAACCAGTTTCTCAGACCACAGAGGTATGAAATCAGACATAAATTACACAAAGAAAATGAAAAATCCCATAAACACATGGAGGCTTCACAGCATGCTCCTAAATAACCAGTGGATCAATGTCCAAATAAAAACAGAGATCAAGCAAAATATGGAGACAAATGACAACAATAATTCAACACTGCAAAATCTGTGGGGTGCAGTGAAGGCCGTGCTAAGAGGGAAGTATATTGCAATACAGGCCTATCTCAGGAAAGAAGAACAATCCCATATGAACAGTCTAAACTCACAATTAATGGAACTAGAAAAAGAAGAACAAATGAGGCCCAAAGTCAGTAGATCGAGGGACATAATGAAGATGAGCATGAGTAAATAAAATCAAGAAGAATAAAACAATAAAAAGAATCAATGAAAGCAAGAGCTGGTTATTTGAGAAAATAAACAAAATAGATAAACCCCTACCCAGGCTTATTAAGAAAAAAAGAGAGTCTACACACATTATCAGAATCAGAAATGAGAAATGAAAAATCACTACAGACACCACAGAAATACAAAGAATTATTAGAGAATACTATGAAAAATTATATGCTAACAAACTGGATAACCTAGAAGAAATGGACAACTTTGTAGAAAAATACAACCTTCCAAGGCTGACCTAGAAAGAAACAGAAAATCTGAACAGACCAATTACCAGCAATGAAATTGAATTGGTAATCATAAAAGTACCTAAGAACAAAACACCTGATCCAGATGGCCTCACTGCTAAATTTTATCAAATATTTAACCTAATACCCATCCTCCTTAAAGTGTTCCAAAAAGTAGTAGAAGAGGGAATACTCTTAAACTCATTCTATGAGGCCAGCATCAATCTAATACCAAAACCAGGCAAAGACACCACAAAAAAAGAAAATTATAGTTGAATATCCCTGATGAACATAGATGCAAAAATATTCAACAAAATATTAGCAAACTGAATTCAAAAATACATAAAAAAGATCATCCATCATGATCAACTAGGACTTATTCCAGGGATGCAAGGATGGTACAACATTCGAAAATCCATCAACATTATCCACTACATTAACAAAAAGAAGGACCAAACCACATGATCATCTTCATAGATTCTGAAAAAGCATTTGACAAAATTCAACATCCATTCATGAAAACAACTCTCAACAAAGTGGGTATAAAGGACTAGTACCTCAACATAATAAAGGCCATATATGACAAACCCACAGCCAATATTATACTTAACAGCAAGAAGCTGAAAGCTTTTCCTCTAAGATCAGGAACAAGGCAAGGAAGCCCACTCTCCCCACTTTTATTCAACATAGTTCTGGAAGTCCTAGCCATGGCAATCAGACAACACAAAGAAAGAAAAGGCATTGAGACAGGCAAGGAAGAATTTAAACTCTCCCTGTTTGCAGATGACATGATATTGTACATAAAAGCCATAAAGAATCCACTCCAAAACCACTAGATCTAATATCTGAATTCAGCATAGTTGCGGGATAAAAGTTAATATGCAGAAATCTGTTGCATTCCCATACACTAATGGTAAACTAGCAGAAAGAGAAATTAGGAAAACAATTCCATTCACAATTGCATCAAAAAGAATAAAATACCTAGGAGTAAACCTCACCAAGGAAGTGAAAGACATATACTCTGAAAACCACAAGACACTCATGAAAGAAATTAAAGATACCAATAAATGGAAACACATCCTGTGCTCATGGATAGGAAGAATTAATATTGTCAAAATGGCCATCCTGCCTAAGGCAACCTACAGATTCAATGCAATTCCTATCAAAATACCAACAGCATTCTTCAATGAACTAGAGCAAATTATTCTAAAATTCATATGGAACCACAAAAGACCTTGAATAGCCAAAGCAATCCTGAGAAGGAAGAATAAAGCAGAGGGTGTTATGCTCCCCAACTTCAAGCTCTACTACAAAGCCACAGTAATAAAGACAATTTGGTACTGGCACCAGAACAGAACCATAGACCAATGGAACAGACTAGAGAGCTCAGATATAAACCCAACCATAAATGGTCAATTAATATATGATAAAGTAGCCATGGACATTCAATGGGGAAATGACAGCCTCTTCAAAAACTGCTGTTCCCAAAACTGGACAGCTATATACAAGAGAATGAAACTGTATTATTGTCTTAACCCCAAACACAAAAGTAAACTCAAAATGGATCAAAGACCTGAATGTAAGTCATGAAACCATAAAACTCTTAGAAGACAACATAAGCAAAAGTCTCCTGAATATAAACATGAGCAACTTCTTTCTGAATGCATCTCCTTGACCAAGGGAAACAAAAGCAAAAATGAACACATAAGACTACATCAAATTCAAAAGCAAAGGACACCATCAACAGAACAAAAATGCATCCTACAGTATGGGAGAATATATTTGTAAATGACCTATCCAATAAGGGGTTACCGTTGAAAATATATAAAAACTCACACGTCTCAACACCCAAAAAGCAAATAATCCAATTAAAAAATGGGGGAATGATATGGAGAGAGAATTCTTCAAAGAAAAATTTCACATGGCCAACAGACACATGAAAAGATGCTCCACATGACTAATTATCAGGGAAATGCAAATTAAAACCAGTAAGGATGGCCAGCATCGAAAATACTAAGAACAATGAATGCTGGCGAGGATGTGGAGAAAGGGGAACCCTCCTGCACTGCTGGTGGGATTGTAAGCTGTTGAACCATTGTGGAAAGCAATATGGAGGTTCCTCAAAAAACTAAAAATAGAAATACCATTTGACCCTAGAATCCCACTCCTTGGAATCTACCCAAAGAATACAAGTTCTCAGATTCAAAAAGACATATGCTCCCCTATGTTTATCACAGCACTATTTACAATAGCCAAGAAATGGAAACAACATAAGTGTCCATCAGTAGATGAATGGATAAAGAAGAGGTGGTATATATACACAATGGAATACTATTCAGCCATAAGAAAGAAACAAATCCTACCATTTGTAACAACATGAATGGAGCTGGGGGATATTATGCTCTGTGAAATAAGCCAGGTGGAGAAAGATAGGTGCCAAATGATTTCCCTCATTTGTGGAGTATAACAAAGAAGCAAAACTGAAGGAACAAAACAGCAGCAGACTCAGAGTCTCCAAGAAGGGACTAGAGGTTATCAAAGGCATGGGGTGTGGGAAGGTGGGTTGGGAGGGAAGGAGATGGTTATTGGGTCATATTATGTTTAGTATACATGGTGTGAGGGGTCACAGGGAAGACAGTGTAGCACATAGAAGGCAAATAGTGAATCTGTGGCATCTTACTACACTGATGGACAGTGACTGCAATGGCATATGGGTTGGGACTTGATAATGTGAGTAAATGTAGTAGCCACATTATTTTTTCATGAGAGATCTTCATAAGCATGTATATCAATAATACCTTAATAAAAAATTTTTTTAAGTTCTTAAATGATTTGTGCAAAAGTAAACTAAATTCACAGACACCCATTTGATTGGATGGCTATGTATCATTTCTTTTCAACTCTTCTAAAAATATGTTTTCTCTCATGCACATTCCTATTTCTTGTGATCATCTTAAAATCAGGATCTTGATTCATAATAGTCATTTAGCTTTTAGCAACCAGAAAGGGACATTTAAGGTTCTTTGAAATACAGATTGTTTTCAACTTACAAAGAAGCTGTCTCCTAAAATGGCTGGTGCAGCATCAGTCACAGAAACTCAGCAGGTGAAAAGCAGATGGATGGACAACACAGCAGTAGCCATTTATTTGCAGGGAGAAAGACTGCACCCTGAGGTTTGCCTTGTCAGACTCCCCGACATGCTCTTCACAAAGTTTAAAGATGTTTGTTCTTTCACATGACAAGTGAATTGCTGCACGATGCTCTGCTGTGAACTGCATGGTTTGAATTAGATTTTCTACCATCTAAATTCCACGACAGATTAAAAATGTCATTGAAGAATAAAATTCTTCATGGCATGTGAATATGTAGTATTATTTATTGGTGTATCAATTTATTTTCCAATTATGAATTGTACTTCTCTAATTAAGTAGAAATTAACTTTTATTAATGTGTAAAATCTACTCCAATTTTCCTCTCGTCAAGCCCATAGTCATCATTTAGATATCTGAGCTATCTTTCTCATGAGGGGTTTTCTTTATTCTCTCTTGTTTCAAAGTATTTTCATGTAAAATGAAACAGAAAAGTATTTTAATTTTAGCTCTAAATTGATAGGCCTTAAAATATTGTGCACTTATAAATTAACTAAGATTACTGAAGGAAATGTAGATTCTTAATCTCAACTCCTAGACATCTTTAATATGTCTTAAATAGTACCCAGATATCTTCATTTTGACAATCAACTGAGGTAATTGAGAGGCAAATGATCCATAGAACATGTTTTGAATCATATTGGAAAAGCTTACCTTTGTAGAGTATTTAAGTGTTTATCATTTCATCTACTAACTCCTGATTTGAAACCCTAGCCTGTTTAAACTAGAACTCATGATTGTGAAAAACAAATACTGGACTTCTATTTCCAGTAATACAGCTAGCTATATATCCAAACTAACAATATTACTGAAAGTAATCAAAGATGTTGGCTGAAATATTTTTAAATATCATCTCTAAAATCATTATTAAATATAGTATTACAAGTCTTAAACACAGCAATGAAAACAAACAAAAAGAAATAGAACACATCCAAATTGGAAAAGATGAAATAAAACTGCCACTATGTGCAAATAACATGATACTTTATATAGAAAACCCAAAGATCTCACCAAAAAACTATTAGAACTGATAAGTGAATTCAGTAAAATCACAGGATAACAAATCAATATGCTGAAATATGTTGCATTTTTATATACACATAATGAACTAGCAGAAAGAAATTATAAAACCAATCCCATTTACAATGGTATAAAAAATACCTAGGAATAAATTTTAAAACATAGGTGAGAGATCTGTATTCTGAAAACTAGTAGATATTGCTGAAAGAAATTGAAGATGATACAAGTAAATGGAAAGATATTCCATACTCATGGATTGGAAAAATTAATGTTGTTAAAATGATCACACTACCCAAAGCCATCTATAGATTCAATGCAATCCCTAACAAAATACCAATGACATTTTTCACAGAACTAGAACAAATAATTGTAAAATTGTTATGGAAGCACAAAAGACCCTGAATAGTCAAAGCAATGCTGAGAAAAAGAAAAAAACTAGAGGCATCACGCTTCTAGTTTTAAAACTCTAGTAATCAAAATGGTATGATACTGGCACAAAAACAGGCAGATAGATTGATGGAACAGGATAGAGATCCAGAAATAAACCCAAGCTTATACTGTCAATTAACTTTTGGCAAATGAGTCAAGAACATACAAAGTGGAAAATACAGTCTCTTCAATAATGGTGCTGGGAAAACTGGACAACTACATGCAAAAGAATTAAACTGGATCACTTCCTTATACCATATACAAAAATAAACTAAAAATAGATCAGACTTAAATGCAAAACTGGAAACCATAAAAAACCTTGAATAAAGCATAAGCAGTAAACTTTTAACCATAGGACTGAGCAATATTTATTTTGGATTTGTCACCTCAGGCAAGGGTGACAAAGGCAAAAATAAATAAATGGGACTACATCAAACTAAAAAGCTTTTTCACAGTGAAGGATACCATCAACAAAACAAAAAATGCAACATACTGTATGGGAGAAGATATTTTCAAATTATACAACCAATAAGAGTTTAATATCCAAAATGCATAAAGAATTCACACAACTCCATATTAAAAGAATAATCCAATTAAAAAATGGGCAGAAGACCTGAATAGACATATCTCCAAAGAAGACATACAGATGGTCGATCAATAAATGAAAAGATGCTTAACATCATGAACCATTAGAAGAATGCAAATCAAAACCACAGTAAGCAAAGACCTCATACTATTCAGAATGGCCACTATCCAAAAGACAAATAATGACAAGTATTGGTGAAGATGTGGAGAAAAGGGAACCTTATATACTATTGGTAGGAAACCAAAATGGTACTGCCACTATGAGAAACAGTATAGAGTTCCTCAGAAAAGTAAAAATAGAACTACCATATGATCCAGCATTTCACTTTTGGGTATTTATTTGAAGAAAACAGTATCTCTGATTCAAAAATATATTTGCACTACTATGTTTATTGCCACATTATTTATAATAGCCAAGATATGGAAACAACCAAAGTATGCATCAAGAGATGAATGGATAATGAATGACTATAATGGAGTAATAGTCAGCCATAAAAAAAAAGAGAATGAAATCTTGCCATTTGTGACAACATGGATGAACCTGGAGAATAAACATGGATGGACCTCTAGGGTATAATGCTAAATGAAATAAGTTAGACATAGATAAACAAATACTGTATGATTTCACTTATATGTGGAATTTAAAAAGTAAAATAAAACAAACAAAATAGAAAAAAAGTAGGTTCATAGAAGCAGTTACAGTCAAAAAATTCACACAAAAAGAAAAAAAACAGGGTACCATGTATGAGAAAAAAATTAGAAAAATTAGACAGCAAAAATAGGTCTACAAAGCCTTCATATATTTGAATTATTGATGCAAAATTTTAAGTAGTCATATTTATAACACTTAGGCATTATATGACAAGTATGAAAATGTCTACAAAGAAATGGAAACCAAAAGTGTTCTAGAAGATTTGAAAATGTACAAAATACAACTTATGGCAGTGAAAAATAAAATAATGTAAAATGATGGATTAGAGGGTATTGTCAGTTGGATGGCAAACTAGTCTAGAACAAAATCAAAGATGTAAAGCAACCATGAGAATGTCCAATCAAGGAAAAGTCATATTCAAAGTAGTAGGAAATTTCATGGCAATTTTACTCATTCTTACTTCTCTCCTTACTTGTGTGGTGTGGCCAAGTTCCAGGGAAAGTGGTCCAGTTCCTGGTTCCTTTGCTAAGGCCAGAAAAAACAGTGCAGATTGCTTGCAATATTCTGCCATGTCTGTGGGCTGTTAGACTGAGTGGCATCTGTTTTGACTGACTTGGAACTCAGATAGGAATGGTAGCTTGTTTTTTATCTGAGAATGGAAGCCACAGAAGCAGTGGCAGCTGCTTTGGTACATGAAAACTGCATACGTGTAGATTCTTGTGGTAAAATGATTACAGGCAAAGGAACCATTGACTAACGTGGAGGAGTAGGAAGTCCCGATCCTTTCTCCCACACAAGAAAAAATGATTTAACAATGATATACTGACCAAAATACCTTTATGAGAAGTTGAGCATCCAGTTTGGAAGTTGCAGCACCCCAGATGAACACAAAACCCTGAATAACCAAAGCAATTTTGAGAACGGAGAACAAAGCTGGATGCATGACACTTCCTTATGTCAAATATATATTACAAAGTTACAGTACATAAAAGAGTATGATATTGCCATAAAAACAGGTAAATAGAAAAATGTAACAAAACAGAGAGCCCAGAAATAAACCTACACATATATGGTCAACTTATCTTTGACTAGTATGTCAAGAATATATCATGGGGAAAGGATAATCTCTTACAAATCATGTTGGAAAAACTGGGCATTTACATGAAAGAGAATGAAGTTAAACCCTTATCTTACACCATATAGAAAAGCCAACTAAAAATGGATTAGAGTTTTAAATGTAAGACCTGAAATTGTACAACTCCTAGAAGAAAACAGGCAAAATGTTTCATGGCATTGGTCTTGGCAATAATTTTTTAGATATCACACAAAAATCGAAAGCAGTGAAAGCTAACGAAGATCTTATTCACTGACCTTGAAATGGTCACTGATGAAGACAAAATGGGCAGTGAATGTAGGGTATATAGTTCTATAGATATCTTTAAAGTCACTGTCCAAAACTAAATTGCCTTTCCTTTCCTAGAATCCTCCTCCTCTTCTTAATTACTCGTGTAAATGAAATAATGATCCTTTTTGTAACAAACTAGAATATCCTGGATTCCTTTATTTCTTCCTATGTCCAATGTTTGAACAAATCCTATTGATTCTACATCTTTAGTAAATTTCTCAAGCCTATAGTTACTCTTCATCTCTACCACCTTCACTTTTGACCTAATTCAATCTTCCCTCCCATTTCTTACCAAGACTAATGCAATTTCCTATATAGATTCCTCTGTAGACCATGAGACTTTTTTTCTTTTGAGAGCAGGAACTGTGTTTTGGTTATCTTGCATCCCTAATAGTGTCTCACATGTAATAAGCATCCTTGTTTCAATAGCAACTTTATCAACATATAATTCACTTACCATAAAATTTATTCTTTTAAAATTACAATTCAGTGGTTTTTAGTATATTTAAAGATTTATGCAACCGTTATTTTTATATAATTACAGAATATTTTCATCACCCCTAAGAAAAAACCCATAATCATTAGCAGTTGTTTTCCAGTCTCCCTTCATCTCAGCCCCTGTGCAACCAGTGACCTGCTTTTGCCTCTATGGATTTGCCTATTTGGATATTTCATATAAATGAAATCATATGTGGGCTCCTGTGACTGGTTTCTTTCACTTTCATAATATTTTCAAAGTTCATCTGTGTATCAGTACTTTATTCCTTTTTTATGGCTGAACTCTATTACATTGTATAGCTAAAACACATTTTGTTTAGACATTCACCCACTAATGAACATTTAGTTGGTTTCTTCTTTTGGCTATTAAGAACACTGCTGCAATTAACATTTGTGTAGCACTTTCATTTTGCATGATGTTTTCATTTCTCTTGGGGATATATAGTAGTGGAACTGCCAGGTCATACAGTAACTTAACATTTTTTTTTTTGTAGGTAATTATTTTTCATTGAAGGGTAGTTGACACACAGTATTACATTAGTTTCAGGTGTACAACACAGTGATTCAACATTTATATACATGATAATTCTAGGTACCAGCTATCACCATACCAAGTTGTTAAATATTTTGACTATATTCCTTTAGCTATACATTACACCCCGGTTACTTATTTATTTTACAATTGGAAGTCTGTATTTTTTTTTTTTGTGAGGGCATCTCTCATATTTATTGATCAAATGGTTGTTAACAACAATAAAATTCTGTATAGGGGAGTCAATGCTCCATGCACAATCATCAATCCACCCCAAGCCTAATTTTATTCAGCCTCCAATATTCTGAAGCATAAAGAACAAGTTCTTACATGGAGAACAAATTCTTACATAGTGAATAAGTTACACGGTGAACAGTACAAGGGCAGTCATCACAGAAACTTTCGGTTTTGCTCATGCATTATGAACTATAAACAGTCAGTTCAAATATGAATACTCATTTGATTTTTATACTTGATTTATATGTGGATACCACATTTCTCTCTTTATTATTATTATTTTTAATAAAATGCTGAAGTGGTAGGTAGATACAAGATAAAGTTAGAAAACATACTTTAGTGCTGTAAGAGAGCAAATGTAGATGATCAGGTGTGTGCCTGTAGACTATGTGTTAATCCAAGCTAGACAAGGGCAATAAAACATCCACGGATGCAGAAGATTTCTCCTAGAACATGGGGGAGTGAGGTGCTAAGCCTCACTTCTGTTGATCCCCAATTTCTCACTTGATGGCCCCCCTGCGACTGTGCCTGTCTTAGGTTGTTCCTCCTTGAGGAATCTTACCCATCTCTGGCTAACCAGTTATCTTCTGGAGCCATACAGGGAAATGTAAAGTTGGTAAATGAGAGAGAAGCCTTATTGTTTGAAAAGGTTAGCTTTTTACTTCTTTGCATATTTATGCCCTGTGGCTTCTATGCCCAGCATTTGTCTTGAGGTATCTTTAACACTTGGAGGAATTATGATACTCGGTAAATTTGATATGAGGCACGAAATCTATTTAAGGGTTGTAATTAGGAAGGAAGAAGAAAAGATATAGAAGTACCAGGCAGAAGAAAACATGGGAAGATTGATAATTTCTCTGACATATCTTCTTGTAGAGTAACTTCAGCATGTATAGGTTTTAAACTACTAATTAAATTGCGCACACACATTAACATAATAGGAGTATAGTTACATAACCAAAGCATACCTGTAATTACCAGCCATCTCCAGTGAAACCAAGAAAACCAGTTAGGCACCTTAGGCATTTGTGAAAACTTATCTATGATATGGTGGATAATGTCCATATCTGAACTTGAACAGTCTGAGAGAAATCAGACAAATTCAAACAACCCATTCCTGGGGACTGTTCACATCCCATATGTTCTTTTAACAGTAAATAGTCTGTGGTTGTAAGATTTTGGAGCACTACAATTTGCACTTCTCCTAATTCTTGGTTGAGTTCCAACAGTATAGATCCAGTCAAATTTGTTGTTTTACTGTATGCACAGGCCGGCTTAGCTATCTCCTTCTTCATTCCCATGGCAAGTCCAGGAACTGGTGGGATGAGTGCATCTACACCTGTAGCAGTGCATGGATCTTTGTTGAGGTTTTTTGATGATCATCTTCTGGCATGAGTCTTCCAGAGAGTGCTGATGTTGGAAGTTCTTTTTCATATCGTATCTTAGTTGATTTTTGGGGTAGCCAAATTACGCTTTGATCCTCTGTATAAACACAAACAGACCCTTTGCCTACGCTTTTATATGCCCTTTATACCCTTGTGTAGAACTCATTAGAGGTCACCACACAGGAACTGCCTTTTTTTTGTATCATTAATCTACACTTACATGATGAATATTATGTTTACTAGACTCTCCCCTATACCAGGTCCCCCCTATAAACCCCTTTACAGTCACTGTCCATCAGCATAGCAAAATATTGTAGAATCACTACATGCCTTCTCTGTGTTGTACAGCCCTCCCCTTTCTCTCACCCCTCCATGCATGCTAATCTTAATACCCCCCTTTTTCTTCCCCCCCCTTATCCATCCCTACCCACCCATCCTCCCCAGACCCTTTCCCTTTGGTACCTGTTAGTCCATTCTTGAGTTCTGTGATTCTGCTGCTGTTTTGTGCCTTCAGTTTTTCCTTTGTAGTTATATTCCACAGATGAGTGAAATCATTTGGTATTTCTCTTTCTCTGCTTGGCTTATTTCACTGAGCATAATACCCTCCAGCTCCATCCATGTTGCTGCAAATGGTAGGATTTGCCTTTTTCTTATGGCTGAGTAGTATTCCATTGTGTATATATACCACATCTTCTTTATCCATTCATCTATCGCTGGATATTTAGGTTGCTTCCAATTCTTGGCTATTGTAAATAGTGCTGAGAGAAACATAGGGGTGCATTGGTTGTTCTCAAACTTGATTGCTGCATTCTTAGGGTAAATTCCTAGGAGTGCAATTCCTGGGTCAAATGGTAAGTCTGTTTTGAGCATTTTGATGTACCTCCATACTGCTTTCCACAATGGTTGAACTAACTTACATTCCCACCAGCAGTGTAGGAGGGTTCCCCTTTCTCCACAGCCTCGCCAACGTTTGTTGTTGTTTGTCTTTTGGATGGCAGCCATCCTTACTGGTGTGAGGTGATACCTCATTGTAGTTTTAATTTGCATTTCTCTGATAATTAGTGATGTGGAACATCTTTTCATGTGTCTGTTGGCCATCTGCATTTCCTTTTTGGAGAACTGTCTGTTCAGTTCCTCTGTCCATGTTTTAATTGGATTATTTGTTTTTTGTTTGTTGAGGCATGTGAGCTCTTTATATATTCTGGACGTCAAGCCTTTATCGGATGTGTCATTTTCAAATATATTCTCCCATACTGTACGGTTAATTTTTGTTCTATTGATGGTGTCTTTTGCTGTACAGAAGCTTTTCAGCTTAATATAGTCCCACTTGTTCATTTTTGCAGTTGTTTTCCTTGCCCGGGGAGATATGTTCAAGAAGAGGTCTCTCATGTTTATGACTAAGAGGTTTTGCCTATGTTTTCCTCCTAGAGTTTAATGGTTTCATGACTTACATTCAGGTCTTTGATCCATTTTGTGTTTACTTTTGTATATGGGTTTAGACAATGGTCCAGTTTCATTCTCCTACATGTAGCTGTCCAGTTTTGCCAGCACCATCTGTTGAAGAGACTGTCATTTCTCCATTGTATGTCCATAGCTCCCTTATCAAATATTAATTGACCATATATGTCTGGGTTAATGTCTGGATTCTCTAGTCTGTTCCATTGGTCTGTGGCTCTGTTCTTGTGCCAGTACCAAATTGTCTTGATTACTATGGCTTTATAGTAGAGCTTGAAGTTGGGGAGTGAGATTCCCCCCTACTTTATTCTTCTTTATCAGGATTGCTTTGGCTATTCAGGGTCTTTAGAGTTTCCATATGAATTTTTGAATTATTTATTCCAGTTCATTGAAGAATGTTGCTGGTAGTTTCATAGGGATTGCATCAAATCTGTATATTGCTTTGGGCAGGATGGCCATTTTCAATGTATTAATTTTTCCTAGCCACGAGCATGGGATGAGTTTCCATCTGTTAGTGTCCCCTTTAACTTCTCTTAAGAGTGACTTGTAGTTTTCAGAGTATAAGTTTTTCACTTCTTTGGTTAGGTTTTTTCCTAGGTATTTTATTTTTTTTGATGCAATTGTGAATGGAGTTGTTTTCCTGATTTCTCTTTCTGTTGATTCATTGTTAGAGTATAGGAAAGCCACAGATTTCTGTGTTTTGATTTTGTATCCTGCAACTTTGCTGTATTTCGATATCAGTTCTAGTAGTTTTGGGGTGGAGGCTTTAGGGTTTTTTATGTACAGTATCATGTCATCGGTAAATAGTGACCGTTTAACTTCTTCTTTACCAATCTGGATTCCTTGTATTTTTTTGTTTTGTCTGATTGCCGTGGCTAGGACCTCCAGTACTATGTTAAATAACAGTGGGGAGAGTGGGCATCCTTGTCTAGTTCCCGATCTCAGAGGAAATGCTTTCAGCTTCTCGCTGTTCAATATAATGTTGGCTGGGGGTTTATCATAGATGGCCTTTATTATGTTGAGGTACTTGCCTTCTATTCCCATCTTGCTGAGAGTTTTTATCATTAATGGATGTTGAACTTTGTCAAATGCTTTTTCAGCATCTATGGAGATGATCATGTGGTTTTTGTCTTTCTTTTTGTTGATGTGGTGGATGATGTTGATGGACTTTCGAATGTTGTACCATCCTTGCATCCATGGGATGAATCCCACTTGGTCAAGGTGTATGATCCTTTTGATTTATTTTTGAATTCGGTTTGCTAATATTTTTTTGAGTATTTCTTCATCTGCGTTCATCAGGAATTTTGGTCTGTAGTTTTCTTTTTTGGTGGGGTTTTTTCCTGGTTTTGGTATTAGGGTGATGTTAGCTTCATAGAATGAGTTTGAGAGTATCCCCTCCTCTTCTATTTTTTGGAAAACTTTAAGAAGAATGGGTACTATGTATTCCCTGTATGTCTGTTAAAATTCTGAGGTAAATTCATCTGGCCTGGGGGTTTTTGATTACTGCTTCAATTTCGTTGCTGGTAATTGGTCTGTTTAGATTTTCTGTTTCTTTCTGGGTCAGTATTGGAAGGTTGTATTTTTCTAGGAAGTTGTCCATTTCTCCTAGGTTTCCCAGCTTGTTAGCATAAAGGTTTTCATAGTATTCTCTAATAATTCTTTGTATTTCTGTGGAGTCCGTCGTGATTTTTCCTTTCTCGTTTCTGATACTGTTGACTTGTGTTGACTCTCTTTTCCTCTTAATAAGTCTGGCTGGAGGCTAATCTATTTTGCGTATTTTCTCAAAGAACCAGCTCTTGGTTTCATTGATTTTTGCTATTGTTTTATTCTTCTCAATTTTATTTATTTCTTCTCTGATCTTTATTATATCCCTCCTTCTGCTGACCTTAGGCCTCATTTGTTCTTCTTTTTCCAATTTTGATAATTGTGAGATTAGACCATTCATTTGGGTTTGTTCTTCCTTCCTTAAATATGCCTGGATTGCGATATACTTTCCTCTTAAGACTGCTTTTGCTGTGTCCCACAGAAGTTGGGGCTTAGTGTTGTTCTTGTCATTTGTTTCCATATATTGCTGGATCTCCATTTTGATTTGGTCATTGATCCATTGATTGTGTAGGAGCGTGTTATTAAGCCTTCATGTGTTTCTGAGCCTCTTTGCTTTCTTTGTAAAGTTTATTTCTAGTTTTATGCCTTTGTGGTCTGAAAAGTTGGTTGGTAGGATTTCAATCTTTTGGAATTTTCTGAAGCTCTTTTTGTGTCCTTGTATGTGGTCTATTCTGGAGAATGTTCCATGTGCACTTGAGAAAAATGTATATCCTGTTGCTTTTGGATGTAGAGTTCTATAGATATCTATTAGGTCCATCTGCTCTACTGTGTTGTTCACTGCTTCCATGTCCTTACTTATTTTTTGCCCGGTGGATCTGTCCTTTGGGGAGAGTGGTGTGTTGAAGTCTCCTAGTGTGAATGCATTGCAGTCTATTTCCCCCTTTAGTTCTGTTCGTATTTGTTTCACATATGCTGGTGCTCCTGTGTTGGGTGCATATATATTTAGAATGGTTATATCCTCTTGTTGGACTGAGCCCTTTATCATTATGTAGTGTCCTTCTTTATCTCTTGTTACTTTCTTTGTTTTGAAGTCTATTTTGTCTGATATTAGTACTGCAACTCCTGCTTTCTTCTCGCTGTTGTTTGCTTGAAATATGTTCTTCCTTCCCTTGACTTTTAGTCTGTACATGTCTTTGGGTTTGAGGTGAGTTTCTTGTAAGCAGCATATAGATGGGTCTTGCTTTTTTATCCATTCTATTACTCTGTGTCTTTTGATTCGTGCATTTAGTCCATTAACATTTAGGGTGACTATTGAAAGATATGTGCTTATTGCCATTGCAGTTTTTAAATTCGTGGTTACCAAAGTTTCAAGGTTATCCTCTTTAGTATCTTGCTGCCTAACTTAGCTCGCTTATTGAGCTGTTATATACACTGTCTGGAGATTCTTTTCTTCTCTCCCTTCTTATTCCTCCTCCTCCATTCTTCATATGTTGGGTGTTTTGTTCTGTGCTCTTTCTAGGAGTGCTTCCATCTAGAGCAGTCCCTGTAAGATGCCCTGTAGAGGTGGTTTGTGGGAAGCAAATTCCCTCAGCTTTTGTTTGTCTGGGAATTGTTTAATCCCATCATCATATTTGAATGATATTCGTGCTGGATGCAGTATCCTTGGTTCAAGGCCCTTCTGTTTCATTGCATTAAATATATCATGCCATTCTCTTCTGGCCTGTAGGGTTTCTGTTGAGAAGTCTGCTGATGGCCTGATGGGTTTTCCTTTATAGGTGACCTTTTTCTCTCTAGCTGCCTTTAAAACTCTTTCCTTGTCCTTGATCTTTGCCATTTTAATTATTATGTGTCTTGGTGTTGTCCTTCTTGGATCCTTTCTGTTGGGGGTTCTGTGTATTTCCGTTGTCTGTTCGATTATTTCCTCCCCCAGTTTGGGGAAGTTTTCAGTAATTATTTCTTCTAAGATACTTTCCATCTCTTTTCCTCTCTCTTCTTCTTCTGGTACCCCTATAATACGGATATTGTTCCTTTTGGATTGGTCGCACTGTTCTCTTAATATTGTTTCATTCCTGGAGATCCTTTTATCTCTCTCTATGTCCGCTTCTATGCGTTCCTGTTCTCTGGTTTCAGTTCCATCAATGGCCTCTTGCATCTTATCCATTCTGCTTATAAACCCTTCCAGAGTTTGTTTCATTTCTGTAGTCTCCTTTCTGGCCTCTGTGATCTCCCTCCAGACTTCATCCCATATCTCTTGCGTATTTCTCTGCATCTCTGGCAGCATGTTTATGATTTTTATTTTGAATTCTTTGTCAGGAATACTGGTTAGGTCTGTCTCCTTCTCTGGTGTTGTCTCTGTGATCTTTGTCTGCCTGTAGCTTTGCCTTTTCATGGTGATAGGAATAATCTGCAGAGCTGGGACGAGTGACGGCTGGAAAGACTTCCCTTCTTGTTGGTTTGTGGCCCTCCTCTCCTGGGAGAACAGCGACCTCTAGTGGCTTGTGCTCGGTAGCTGTGCACAGACAGGGCTTCTGCTTCCTGCCCGTCTGCTATGGAGTTTATCTCCACTGTTGCTGTGGGCGTGGCCTGGTTCGGGCTCCTGCTCCAATGTGGTGGAGTCCCATTGGAGGGGGAGGGCAGGGAGGCTATTTATCTTTGTAAGGGGCTTCCGTGCTCCCTGCAGCCCAGGGGATTAGGGTGCCCAGAGATCTCTGGATTCCCTACCTCTGGATTAATTGTCCCACACTACCCCTTTAAGACTTCCAAAAAGCACCCGCCAAAACAAAACAATGACCACAAAATAAAAAAAATAAAAAAAATTTAAAAATTAAAACAACAAATTAAAAAAAATAAATGGCCGCTCATTCTTCTTTATTCTCTGGCGCCAGCCTCAGGCATCTGCTCACCGGTCTTGCTGCCCTGTTTCCCTAGTATTGGGGTCCCTGTCCCTTTAAGACTTCCAAAAAGCACTCGCTAAAACAAAACAGAAAAAAAAAAATGGCCGCTCGCTTTTCTTATGTCCTCCAACGCCAAGCCTCCATTACCCGCTCACTGTTCTTGCTCCCCTGTTTTCCTAGTATCCACGGCCCCGCGCTCGCACTGTGTCTGCGCTCTGGCCCGGATGGCTGGGGCTGGGTGTTCAGCAGTCCTGGGCTCCATCTCTCTCCTGCTCTGCCTACTCTTCTCCCTCTGGGAGCCGGGGGGAGGGGTGCTTGGGTCCTGCCGGGCCGGGGCTTTTATCTTACCTCCTTTAGGAGGCACTGGGTTCTCGCAGGTGTGGATGTGGTCTGGATGTTGTCCTGTGTCCTCTGGTCTTTATTCTAGGAAGAGTTGTCTTTTGTTCTATTTTCATAGATATATGTGGTTTTGGGAGGAGATTTACGCTGCTCTACTCACGCCGCCATCTTGGCTCCACCTCACTTTTTAACTTTTTGAAGAAATTCCAGAATGTTTTCCAAAGTTGCTATATAATTTAATATTTTCACCATGAGTGTATGAGGATTCCAATTTCCCCACATCCACACCAACACTTGCTATTGTCCATCTTTTTTATTCTAGCCATTTTAGAGAGGATAAAGTAGTATCTCATTGTGATTTTGATTGGCATTTCCTTAATGATACAAGTATTCTTTAAATGTTTGTTGAAAGAGTGACTGAATGAATAAATAAATTGTAGTTGGCAATATTTATATGCAACTTTAAATAGAAAAATCGTAACTAATTCTTAAGCACTTATTTTTTAAAATGCCTTTAGACAAAATTAAAATTTATTTATGATTAGCATCTGTTGTTTGTTTTCTAATGTCATTTACTCCACAATGGAGTTCTGGAAGGTAGTTAAAGCAGTAAACCTGAAAGAAATAGCTGTATGACTTACACTTTGAAAAAATTATATGCCTATGTGACAATTCTTTCCCATTTACCCCTGTCTTCCTTTACTTTAAGTTAAAGTAATGCTATATGTTAGAAATTGAAAATAAAATAGAGGTGTTAATCTTTGAATTATTTTCCTTTCTGCTTGCTTTCTTTAGCCTTTATTTTACCCTATCAAGGTGGTATATTTTGAACTCATAAAATAGTAAAAACTTCAACGCAAGATAGAACAGTTAATAAATAACTCCTACATGCATTGGAATTTTTAAGACATTTAAAAAAATGTAACAAAACCAGTGTGATGCCATAAATAACACTAAAAACTATTACTGGTAATATGTGTCACATAATCAGCTTCAAAACCTATAATTTGTTTTTTTCCATATGGCTATTTTTATTGAATAAAACATATCTTTTCACTAGAAAATAAAATCCTGTTTACTTGTTGAATTTTCAGTTAGACATTATCTTAGGAAACTGTTAGAAGTAAAAAGTAAGTTTATATATCAAACCTTTAGATGAACTGGCTTTTAAGGAATATAAAATTTGGTCATTTTACTTTATTAGAGAATGATTAACCCAAAGACAAGAAATAATATGAAACAAGACTAGGATCTATATTATTTTTTTTAAAAAAACTTCATTTTAAGAACAAAGATGTTCTTTATTTACATCTTCTAGAAAAGCAAACCCTAAAGCTAGGCATTCACTGGGTTCAAGTACTATCTTGAAATTATGAGGCTTGTTATACTCCAGGAAAACAATACACTAGCTATGAACATTTTTTAATGTTAATAAAACTCAGGTTTTACTTTCTAATGAGCTAGAAAGCTACTGAGTACCTGTTCAGCATGTCTCAAATGTTTACAAACACTGAAAATCACTCATTGTTATCCATGCTAGTACTCTTTTATGAAAGCAGAATTTAGTAAGTTGTTTTCAAATGTACTGACTTAAGTAAAACTGATATAAAATTATACTAATATAATTTAATATAGCAATAATTATAATTATTTAAAATCAGAATACTGGGATTGATTGGAATTAGACTACTTAGTGTGGTTTACTTTAGATTTTTTGGAGGATCAGCAGCACCAGTAATGATCATGTTAAATATACTTCATCACTTAGTCATTTGAGTGGAAAACATAGACTCTATTTGTCCTTTCATTTTTGTGAATGAAAATTAGAAAAGCAATATCATTTAAACCTTGGGAATTTTGCCTAGATATTTGCTCAATTTTCTCTTTTTACTAGCGAACAAATAGATAAGTTAAGGTAATATCCAATTAAATTTTTGTCATTGCCCCTTCCACATACAATCACAGCACCATAGCACATCTTTATTGAATGCATAGACTTTCTTCAAATTAGTGTTTATGTATAATTGCATAATTAAAGTGACTAAAGATTAAAATTATTCCTAGGCCATGAATACTTATTATTGTCAAGTTAATTAATTGATGTCAGATTTCTAATAGTAAGTACAGTAAAAGGTAATATGCAGCTGTGGTGCAGTAGAAAATCTATTGGCAGTTAGACCTAGAATTGAGCCCTGATGTTGCCACCAGTTGTGTATTCTTGCAACAACTCCCTTTGTTTTTCTGGACTTTGTTTTATTCATCTCTAAGTTAAGGAGACTGTGTCCTTTTAGATCCTTTTCAGCTGCTGTATTTTATGTGTCTATGAAAAGAACAAAAGTGACCTAAGTAAAACTGATAGATATAAAATTATACTAATACAATTTGATATAGCAAAAATGATTAATTTTTACTCAAAAAGTCTCATAAGTATCAGTTGCATATTTGCCCTTTCAAGGGAGTCTGTCTTTAATAAAAACTTCACAATATGCTAATTTATAGAAATGGAAGAGTTCTTATTTGTACTAAAATTATCTTCCATAATAGAGCACAAAACAGAATCCTAATAAATATGCCCATTAATTCATTAACAAAATTTTCTCATTATAGTAATTTAATTTCCTTTGTTGTTTGATACATAGTAAAGTATAGCTGCCACTATCTTCCATACATTATCTACTCAATGAAAACATGCTTATTTTGACAGTTTTGGTAATCATATTTCCCGGTTTCCATTCTTTTAGGTATGTAGGAGGACTGTACTTCCAGCCCCCATATTGTTGAATGGGGCCATGTGATTAATTGCAAATCATTTAGTTGTAAGCAGAAGTCACTTAACATTTAATTGCCAATAATTCAGCATTCTCTTTTCCCTTTGGTACAGGATTGACAATGTCTATGTCGATGGTTTTTCTGTCAGCTTTGCCCCTGAGTGACTATGAAGAAAAGAAGCAACCCTGTGAAGGACATATAGCAAGAGCAAGAAATAAAACTGCATTGTTTTTTGTCACTTAAATTTTGAAATTTTCTCCACAGTATAACTTAGCCTGTCTCAATTAATACAAATGGGATGCCAAATGAAACATTTTGAGTTGCTGCCTTTTCTAGATCTTTCAAAGTATTGCCCTCAATTGAATTAACTATACTATCCATTTAAAAATATTTATTGAGAATATACTCCATTCTAGGCAGTAATCTAGGTGCTGGAGATACTCCATGATTGGTAATATAATTAGACAGTTCCTCACTCCATACAGTATATTTACAATGGGGAACATGATGGACAGTTTCCCTTTCCTTTCTAGACCCACTGTCTAGCTTTCATCCTGTTTTGTGCTTCAGGAGGTTTATCTTTAAGGTCAAAGTAACAAGCTTCCTTACTCTTTGGCTTCTGATTAGGTTTTGTCAGTGTGATGTGGGTTAATAAGCAGAGGATCACAGTTGGAGAATGAAGTTGACATATTTATTCCTCCAGCTCTCTCCCTGTTATTTCACCTGCAGGTAAGCTGTGTCTTTCTACCAAAGATCATGAAAGTCATAGCTCAAGTAAGATGGAACTTCCCATGTAGCTTTCCAATACAGGTTCTTATAATCACTCTCTCCCTTTGCCCCTTCAAGCCTTTGGGTGTAATATCTCCTCATTTAGTAATTTTTATTTGTCTTATGAGTTTAGTTAAATGTATTAGTTTGTATCAAGGCATTAGAGTCTGCATCAACTCTGTCAAGACACTTTGATTGTCACTCCAATAACTCTTCCCCCGAAAATGTTGTGTTTCTGATACTCTAAGGTAGGAATTTTCACTATGAAAATCTGGATCATTCTTTAATTTTGGCATCATATCCAAAAAATAATTGTCAAGGAACTTTTTCCACTGTATTTTCTTCTATGAATTCTACAGTTTCAGTTATTATGCTTATCCTTAACCCATTTCAAGTTTATTTTTGTGAGTGGTGTAAGATAGGAGTCTACTTTCATTCTTTGTGTGCAGTTACCCAGTTTCCCTAACACACTTAATTGAAGAGATTATCCTTTCCTCACTTAGGATTCTTGTCCCCCTTGTCAAAATATGAGTTGACCACATATGTGGTAGTTTATTTCTAGGCTCTCTATTCTGTTCCTTTGCTCTAAGCATTTATTTTTATGTCAGTACCATAATGATTTAATTACTACTGATTTGTAGTATAGCTTGTAATCAGGAAGTGTGATGCCTCAGGCTTTGTTCTTTCTCAGGATTCTTTTGGCTATTTGGTCTTTTGTGATTCCATACAAATTTTTAAATTTATGTTTCTATTTCTGTGAAAAAAGCTATTGGAATTCTGATAGGGATTTAAGTGAATCTAAAGATGGTTTTGGGTAGTATGGAATTATATCAGTTCTTCCCACTCATAAAGATGAGCTATCTTTCCATTTGTTCATTTTTCTTCAACTTCTTTTATCAAGATCTTGTAGTTTTCATTGTACAGATCTTTCATTTCCAAATAAATATATTTGTAAGTATTTTATTGTTTTGACGCTATTGTGAATGGGATTGTTTTATTTCTTTTTCAAATATTTCCTTGTTAGTGTGCTGAAATGCAATTAATTTCTGTATGTTGATTTTATATCCTGAAACTTTACTGAATTCATAGACTAGTTCCAATAGTTTTTTGGTTGAGCCTGTAGGATTTTCTATATATGAGATTACATGATCTGCAAATAATGACAATTTTTTACTTTTTCCTTTCTGATGTAGATGGCTTTTGTTTCTTTGTCTTCCCTGATTGCTCTAGCTAGGATGTCCAGTACTATGTTGAATAACAATGGTTAGAATGAGCACCCTTGTGTTCTTCCTGATCTTAGAGGAAAAGTTTTCAACATTTTACAGTTGAGTATAATGTTACTCTGCTTTTGTCATATATGGCCTTTATTATGTTGAGGTATGTTCATTCTATGCCCAACTTATTGAGGGTTATTATCATGAAAGTTGTTCGATTTTGTAAGATACAATTTTTTTATCAATTGAGATGATCATATAATTTTAATCTTTCATTCTATTAATGTTATATATCACAGTTACTGAATTGTGTATGTTGAACCACTCTTGCATCTCAGGGATAAACTGACTTGATTATAGTATATGATCTGCTAAATTCAGTTTGCTTATATTTTGTTGAAAAATTTTGCTTCTATAGTCATCAAGGATATTGGTCCATAGTTTTTCTGTAGTGTCCTTATCTGGCTCTGGTATCTGTGTAATACTGGCTTTGTAAAATAAGTTTGTGTTTCCTCCTCCTTAACTTTTTTGGGATAGTTTGAGGATTGGTGTTAATTCTTCAAATGTTTAGTATAATTCACTTGGGCTTTTCTGTATTGGATGTTTTTGATTATTGATTCCATCTCCTTAATAGTTACAGATATGTTCTGATTTTCTGTATTTCATGATTCAGTCTTAGTAAACTGCTACTTTAGGAATTTATCTGTTTCTTCTAGGTTATTCAGTTTATTGGTATATAATTGCTAATAGTAGTCTCTTATGATCCTATGGATTTCTATGGTGTCAGTTGTAATGTCTCCTCTTTCATGTCGGATTTTGTTTCTTTCAGTCTTCTCTCTCTTTATGTTTGTGTAGCTAATTTTGTATCTCTTCAAAAACCAGACCTCAGTTTTGTTGATCTTTTCTATTGTTTATCTTGTCTTTATTTCATTTATTTCCAGTTTATCTTTGTTATTTCCTTATGCTCATTTTTTGAGTTAGTTTCTTTTTTTTTCTTTTAGTTCTTGAGGTGTAAAGTTAGGTTGTTCGAGCTACTTCTTTTTTCTTAATATATGCATTTATGACTATAAAGATCCCTCTAAAACATGCTTTTGCAGCATCCCATAGGTTTTCTTGGGCCATGTTTCCATTTTCCTTTTTTTGAGATTTTAAAAATTTCACTTTTGATTTCTTCTTTGACTTTGGTTGTTCTAGTGTTATTCAGTTGTCACATGTTTTTGAATTTTCCAGCATTCTTCTTGTTGTTGATTTCTGGTTTCATAACATTGTGATTAGAAAAAATACTTGGTATGATTTCAATGTTCTTAAATTTGCTAGGTCTTGTGTTCTGGCCTATCATATGATCTATTCTGGAGAATATTCCATGTGCTCTTAAGAAGAATAAATATTCTGCTGTTATTAGATAGAATGTTCTATATATGTATGTTAGATTCATTTGGCTTACAGTATGGTCAAATCCAATGTTTCCTTGTTGATTTTCTATCTGGATGATCTGTCCATTATAGAAAATGGAGTACTGAAGTCCCCTACTGTTATTGTACAGACATACATTTGAGATCCTGTAGGTTCCATTCAAGACCATCACAATAAAGCAAATTTTGCAATAAAGTGAGTCAAATGAATTTTTTGGTTTCCCATGGCATATAAAAGTTATGTTCACACTATACTGTAGTCTTGTAGGTGTGCAATAGCATCATGTTCAAAATAACAATATACATACTTTAGTTAAAAAATGCTTTACTGCTAAAAAATGCTAATCATCATCTGAGCTTTAAGCATGTTGTAATCACTGATCACAGGACACCATAACAAGTATAATAATAATGAAAAATACTAATAATGAAAAATAATAATGAAAATACTGTGATAATTATCAAAATGTGACACAAAGGCATGAAGTGAACTATTACTGTTGGAAAAATGATGCTGATAGACTTGCTTGACACAAGGTTGCTACAAACCTTCAATTTGCAAAAAATACCGTATGTGTGAAGCACAAGAAAGCAAAGCACAATAAAATAAGGTGTTCCAGTATTGTTTTCTATTCATCTATATGAATGGAACTCATAAACCTGAGTTTGAGTGAAAATATACTAGAAAAAAGTAATATATTATTCCATTCTTGTATCTGTAAAAAGTAAACACAAATATAGTGTAGAGTTGCATGTTTAAAGGAAAAACCCATAAAGAAAACTAAAGCAAATATATCAGTTAAGTCAGAATAATGGTTTCCTTTGATAGAGAAGGAGTTGAACGTATTGATTTGGAGGGGCAAAAATGGACTTTGGGGCTGCTAACATGGTTTCGTTTTTTGACTTGAGTAATACATGAGTTCTTGCTTTATGGTAAATAATTTGATTGAACAGTTTAGTTTTGCACATTTGTATTCATATATGGTATATCTCATTATAAGATATGGTAAACAAAACCCAACCTAATTTTACCTTTGTTGGAAAGAGTAGAACTCAAACTCATGATTGTTTGAATAGCAAAATAAGGTAGTGTAGCTAGGTTTTTAATCAAGAGAATTAACATGTTATCTTCAAAATATATTGCCAGTGGTTATTGACTGAGGAGTGTTCTATCAGGGTGCCTTTCAAAATGTGTGAGGGTATTTTTAGTTGTTACACTTCACAGTGCTACTTGCATTTATTACTGTGGGGCCAAAGATGTAAATATCATCCAGTATATGGAACACCATGGCAGAACAAATCATTGCCCTGCTCCAAATTCAAAGAGCATCCTCCTTCAGAAACACGGCATGCTAAGCTAAAGTGATTTGCCAAAAATTTTTCATGGATTTTATATAGCCAGACAAGTTCTAAATTATGCTATAAAACACATGTATGTTTAGTGCTAAAAAAGATTATTTTGTATATTTGCATTACACATAGCTCATACTCCTCAACAAACTTCTTTTATCTATCAATGGATTTTCTTTCAAAGAATTGTGCTGTGTTCCTGAAGATTGTCTTTTAAATTTTTGGTTTTGTATGTTCATTTTAGTCCAGGTTGTTTTCCAGGATATATTTTATCCTTCACATGCTAATACTTCAGGTAATTTTCAAAAGATTTTAGTTTCACAGTTTACACAATAGTGTGGCTATGCACAAATGTGGAAAAGTAGATTCCCAAAACAATCTTGCCTCCTCCATCTTTCTTATATTTTAATATATTCAGGAACTCCTTATTCTCCTCAACCAACTTATAGTAGGATAAAGCATTCCTGCTGTTTTGAAGCCTTCTTAAAATACTTATTTCAAGGTTTAATAGATATTTCCTTTATATGATTTTTTAAAATCCTTCAGCTTTACTATGTCTACTTGTTAACATTTTAAAGGTCCTTAATGATATTGCTTTGAAAGTTGTTAGAGTATTGTGGCTATTTCAGTTAAACTTTTCCCCCTAAATATTACTTAATATTGTAATTACATTACTTTGTGATCCAATTTACTGTGCTGAAATATGATTATAATTTATGTACTTTTTATTTGCATAAAAATGACTGCTTCAAATTCATTGCCAAATAAAATTATATTTTCATTATTAAACTTATTCAAATGCAAAATGAGATGGTGTAGGAAATACAACTGATAATATATCCTACCAAAAAATAATATCTTTATTCTTTACAGGAAGAAAAAAATTAACTATAACCCAGACAACCTATCGAAGACCAGGAAAGCTTTTTTAAAATTTATTTTGGTATCATTAATCTACAATTATATGTGGAACATTATGTTTACTAGACTCCCCCCTTCACCAAGTCCCCCCCACATACCCCTTCACAGTCACTGTCCATCTGCGTAGTAAGATGCTGCAGAATCACTACTTGTCTTCTCTGTGTTGCACAGCCTTCCCCGTGCCCCCCACACACATTACACATGCTAATCGTAAGGACCCCTTTCTTCTTCCCCCCTTCTCCCTCCCTTCCCACCCATCCTCCCCAGTCCATTTTCCTTTGGTAACTGTTAGTCCCTTCTTGGGTTCTGTGATTTTGCTGCTGTTTGGTTCCTTCAGTTTTTCCTTTGTTCTTATACTCCACATATGAGTGAAATCATTTGGTATTTGTCTTTCTCCACCTGGCTTATTTCACTGAGCATAATACCATCTAGCTCCATCCATGTTCTCCCAAACTGTAGGATTTGTGTTCTTCTTATGGCTGGATAATATTTCATTGTGTATATGTACCACATCTACTTTATCCATTAATCTACTGATGAACACTTAGGTTGCTTCCATTTCTTGGCAATTGTAAATAGTGCTGTGATAAACATAGGGGTGCACATGTCTTTTTCAAACTGGGCTGCTGCATTCTTAGGGTAAATTCCTAGGAGTGGGATTCTTGGGTCAAATAGTATTTCTATTTTGAGCTTTCTGAGGAACCTCCATAATGCTTTCCACAATGGTTGAACTAATTTACATTTCCACCAGCAGTGTAGGAGAGTTCCCCTTTCTCCACATCCTAGCCAACATTTCTTGTTGTTTGTCTTTTGGTTGGTGGTGATCCTTACTGGTGTGAGGTGATATCTCACTGTGGTTTTAATTTGCATTTCTCTGATGACTAACTATGTGGAGCATCTTTTCATGTGTCTGTTGGCCATCTGAATTTCTTCTTTGGAGAACTGTCTGTTCAGCTACTCTGCCCATTTTTTAATTGGATTACTTGCTTTTTGTTTGTTGAGGTGCGTGTGCTCTTTATATATTTTGGATGTCAACCCTTTATCGGATCTGTCATTTATGACTATATTCTCCCATACTGTAGGATGCCTTTTTTTTCTATTGATGGTGTCCTTTGCTGTACAGAAGCTTTTCAGCTTGATATAGTCCCACTTGTTCTTTTTTGCTTTTGTTTCCCTTGCCCAGGGAAATATGTTCATGCAGTCGCTCATGTTTTTGTCCAAGAGATTTTTGCCTATGTTTTTTCCTAAGAGTTTTATGGTTTCATGACTTACATTCAGGTCTTTGATCCATTTTGAATTTACTTTTGTGAATGGGGTTAGACAATGATCCAATTTCATTCTCTTACATGTCACTGTCCAGTTTTGCCAACACCATCTGTTGAAGAGACTGTCATTTCCCCATTGTATGTCCATGCCTCCTTTATCGTATATTAATTCACCATATATGTTTGGGTTAATGTTTGGAGTCTCTATTCTGTTCCACTGGTCTATGGGTCTGTTCTTGTGCCAGTACAAAATTGTCTTGATTACTGTGGCTGTGTAGTAAAGCTTGAAGTTGGGGCGCAAGATCACCCCCACACTTTATTCTTCCTTTTCAGGATTGCTTTGGCTATTTGGGGTCTTTGGTGGTTCCATATGAATTTTAGAACTATTTGTTTCAGTTTGTTGAAGAATGCTGCTGGTAATTTCACAGGGATTGCATTGAATCTGTAGATTGCTCTGGGCAGGATGGCCATTTTGACAATATTAATTCTTCCTAGTCAAGAGCATGGGATGAGTTTACATGTGTTAGTGTCCTCTTTAATTTCTCTTAAGAGTGTCTTGTAGTTTTCAGGGTATAGGTCTTTCACTTCCTTGGTTAGGTTTATTCCTAGGTATTTTATTCTTTCTGATGCAATTGTGAATGGAATTGGTTTCCTGATTTCTCTTTCTATTAGTTCTTTGTTAATGTATAGGAAAGCCTCAGATTTCTGTGTATTAATTTTGTATCCTGCAACTTTGCTGAATTCGATATCAATTCTAGTAGTTTTCGAGTGGATTCTTTAGGGTTTTTATGAACAATATCATGTCATCTGCAAACATAGTCAGTTTGACCTCCTCCTTTGCAATCTGGATGCCTTTTAATTCTCTGTGTTGTGTGATTGCCATGGCTAGAAACTCCCATACTATGTTGAATAAAAGTGGGTGAGTGGGCATCCTTGTCTTGTTCCTGATCTAAGAGGAATAGATTTCAGGTTCTCGCTGTTAAGTATGACGTTCGCTGTGAGTTTGTCATATATGGCCTTTATTATGTTGAGGTACTTGCCCTGTATGCCCATTTTGTTGAGAGTTTTTATCATGAATGGATGTGTAATTTTGTCAAATGCTTTTTCAGCATCTATGGAGATGATCATGTGGTTTTTGTCCTTTTTGTTGATGTGATGAATAATGTTGATGGATTTTTGAATGTTGTAGCATCCTTGCATCCCTAGGATGAATCCCACTTGATCCTCTTTATGTATTTTTGAATTCGGTTTGCTAATATTTTGTTGAGTATTTTTGCATCTATGTTCATCAGGTATATTGGTCTGTAATTTTCTTTTTTGTGGTGTCTTTCCCTGGTTTTGGTATTAGAGTGATGCTGGCTTCATAGAATGAGTTTGGAAGTATTCCCTCCTGTTCTATTATTTCAAAAACTTTAAGGAGAATGGGTACTATGTATTCTCTAAATGTCTGATAAAATTCAGCGGTGAATCCATGTGGTCTTGGGGTTTTGTTCTTGGGTATTTTTTTGATTACTGATTCAATTTCATTACTGCTAGTTGGTCTGTTTAGATTTTCTGTTCCTTTCTGGGTCAGTCTTAAAAGGTTTTATTTTTCTAGAATATTGTCCAGTTCTTGTAGGTTATTCAGTTTGTTAGCATATCATTTTTCCTAGTATTCTCTAATAATTCTTTGTATTTCTGTGGTGTCCCTAGTGATTTTTCCTTTCTCATTTCTGACTCTCTTTATGTGTGTAGATTCTCTTTCTTAAGAAGTCTGGTGAGGCGATTATCTATTTTGTTTATTTTCTCAAAGAACCAGCTCTTGGTTTCATTAATTTTTTCTATATTTTTATTCTTCTCTATTTTATTTATTTCTTCTCTGACCTTTATTATGTCCCTCCTTCTGCTGACTTTGTGCCTCATTTGTTCTTCTTTTTCCAGTGTCAATAATTTTCAATTTACTATTCATTTGGGATTGTTCTTCCTTGTAAAAATAGGCCTGGATTATTATATGCTTTCCTCTTTGAACTGCCTTTCCTGGGTCCCGCAGAAGTTGGGGCATTGTGCTGTTGTTGTCATTTGTCTCCATATGTTGCTTGGTCTCTGTTTTAATTTGGTCATTGATCTATTGATTATTTAGGAGCATATTGTGAAGCCTCCATGTGTTGTGAGCAATTTAGTTTTTTTGTACAATTTATTTCTACTTTTATGCTTTTGTGGTCTGAGAAGTTGGTTGGTGGAATTTCAATCTTTTTTAATTTACTGAGGCTCTTTTTGTGGCCTAGTATGTGGTATATTCTGGAAAATGTTCCATGTGCACTTTAGAAGTATGTGTATCCTGCTGCTTTTGGGTGGAATGTTCTATAGATGTATGTTAGGTCCATCTGTTCTAGTGTGCTGTTTAGTGCCTCTGAGTCCTTACTTATTTTCTGTCTGGTGGATCTGTCCTTTGGAGTGAGCTGTGTGTTGAAGTGTCCTAAAATGAATGCATTGCATTCTATTTCCTCCTTTAATTCTGGTAGTTTTTGTTTCACATATGTAGGTGCTCCTGTGTTGGGTGCATAGATATTTATCATGGTTATATACTCTTGTTGGACTGACCCCTTTATCATAGTGTAATGTCCTTCTTTGTCTCTTGTTAATTTCTTTGTTTTGAAGTCTATTTCATCTGACATTAGTATTGCAACACCTGTATTTTCTCCCTGTTGTTTGCATGTATTATCTTTTTCCATTCCTTCACTTTTAGTCTCTGTATGTCTTTGGGTTTAAAGTGCATCTCTTGTAGACAGCATATAGATGGGTCTTGCTTTTTTATCCATTCTATCACTCTGTGTCTTTTGATTGGTGCATTCAGTCCATTTACATTTAGGGTGATTATTTATAGATATGTACTTACTGCCATTGCTGGCTTTGGATTCATGGTTACCAAAGTTCAAGGGGAGCTTCTTTACTATCTAACTGTCTAACATAAATTTCTTATTATTCTATTATAAACACAGTCTGATGATTATTTATTTCTCTCCCTTCTTTTTCTTCCTCCTCCACTCTTTATATGTTAGGTGTTTTATTCTGTATTCTTTGTATTTCCTTTGATTTATTTTGTGGATAGCTGATTTTATTTTGCATTTGGTTAGTATTTGGTTGATCTCCTTTCTTTGCTGTGGTTTCATTTTCTCTGTTAACACCTTTTTAGCATTAGGCATACTTTCATCTAGAGGAGTACCTTTAAAATACATTGTAGAGATGGTTTATGGGAGCTAAGTTCTCTGAAATTTTACTTACCTGGGAATTGTTTAATCCCTACTTCAAATTTCAATGCTAATCTTGCTGGATACAGTATTCTTGGTTCAAGGCCCTTCTGTTTCATTGTATTGAATATATCATGCCATTCTCTTCTGGCCTGTAAGGTTTCTGCTGAGAAGTCTGTTGATAGCCTGATGGGTTTTCCTTTGTAGGTGATCATTTCTCTCTCTCTGGCTTATTTTAATACTCTATCCTTGTCTTTGATCTTTGCCACATATTATTTTTTTGTGGAATCTAAAAACAAAAGAAAACAAAATAAACAAAACATCAGTAGAATCATAGACCCTGAGAAGTGACTGGTGGAAGTGAGGGGGTAGTTGGGTGGTGGGGTGAGGGCTTTAAAAAGGTACCAAAATTCTCATTTATATTAGGGGTAGGGTGAGGGGGTTAAAGAGGCACAGTTATTTACAATCACAATATAAGTTAGTCACAAGGGTGATAGTACAGCATGGCTAATATGGCTAATGATTCTGCAATATCTTCATATGTTGACAGATACTAACCACACTTGTGGGGTGAGGATTTAATAATATGGTTAGCCTTTGAAATCTTATATTGGTAGTATATCATTGTAATATATAAGATTGTATATCAATGATACTTCAATATAAAAAACATGGTGGTCAAAATAATGAAAATGACTATATTCAGGGAGGCTGTAGAAACAAATGAGCCATGGTTTAGTTACAAAATCTTAATAAAACCTCAGTTTTTATGATGTAGACATTTGAGGAAAGGCCAATGAAAGATACCAAGAAACAATGACCAAAGCTGAGAAGAGACCGGAGGAAGGAGTAATTTTAAGTCTAAGCAATAGGTTGTTTTAGGAAGGATTAGTATCCAACAGTGTAAAATATAGTAGAGAAAACCTAGAAGAAATGGACAACTTCCTAGAAAAATACAACCTTCTAAGACTGACCAAGGAAGAAACACAAAATTAAACAAACCAATTACAAGCAAAGAAATTGAAATGGTAATCAAAAAACTACCCAAGAACAAAACCCCCGGGCCAGATGGATTTACCTCAGAATTTTATCAGACACACAGAGAAGACATAATACCCATTCTCCTTAAAGTTTTCCAAAAAATAGAGGAGGAGGGGATACTCCCAAACTCATTCTATGAAGGCAACATCACCCTAATACCAAAACCAGGCAAAGACCCCACCAAAAAATAAAATTACAGACCAATATCCCTGATGAACGTAGATGCAAAAATACTCAACAAAATATTAGAAAACCGAATTCAAAAATATATCAAAAGGATCGTACACCAGGACCAAGTGGGATTCATCCCAGGGATGCAAGGATGGTACAACATTCGAAAATCCATCAACATAATCCACCACATCAACAAAAAGGACAAAAACCACACGATCATTTCCATAGATGCTGAAAAAGCATTCAACAAAATTCAAATTCATTCATGTTAAAAACTGTCAGCAAAATGGGAATAAAGGGCAAGTACCTCAACATAATAAAGGCCATATATCATAAACCCACAGCCAACATTATACTGATCAGCGAGAAGCTGAAAGCTTTTCCTCTGCAATCGTGAAGAATACAGGGATGCCCACTCTCCCCACTGTTATTTAACATAGTACTGGAGGTCCTAGCCACGGCAATCAGACAAAACAAAGAAATACAAGGAATCCAGATTGGTAAAGAAGAAGTTAAACTGTCACTATTTGCAGATGACATGATATTGTACATAAAAAACCCTAAAGACTCCACTCCAAAACTACTAGAACTGATATCGGAATACAGCAAAGTTGCAGGATACAAAATTAACACAAAGAAATCTGTAGCCTTCCTATACACTAACAATGAACCAACAGAAAGAGAAATCAGGACAACTCCATTCACAATTGCATCAAAAAGAATAAAATACCTAGGAATAAACCTAACCAAGGAAGTGAAAGACCTATATTCTGAAAACTATAAGACACTCTTAAGAGAAATTAAAGAGGTCACTAACAAATGGAAACTCATCCCATGCTCCTGGCTAGGAAGAATTAATATCGTCAAAATGGCCATCCTGCCCAAAGCAATATACAGATTTGATGCAATCCCTATCAAATTACCAGCAACATTCTTCAATGAACTGGAACAAATAGTTCAATAATTCATATGGAAACACCAAAGACCCCAAATAGCCAAAGCAATCCTGAGAAAGAAGAATAAAGTGGGGGGATCTCACTCCCCAACTTCAAGCTCTACTACAAAGCCATAGTAATCAAGACAATTTGGTACTGGCACAAGAACAGAGCCACAGACCAGTGGAACAGATTAGAGACTCCAGACATTAACCCAAGCATATATGGTCAATTAATATTTGATAAAGGAGCCATGGACATGGAGCTACACCTTTTCGGAGAATTCCATCCCCTACCAGGTGTCCCTCAACTCTGGCTACCACTTCTGCGGAGGCTCCCTCATCGATGACGAGTGGGTGGTGTCTGCTGCTCACTGCTACAAGTCCCGAATTCAGGTGAGACTGGGAGAGCACAACATTGCCCTGGAGGGCTGTGAGCAGTTCATCGACTCGACCAAGGTCATCCGCCACAGCAAATTCAGCAGCTGGACCCTGGACAATGACATCATGCTCATCAAGCTTTCCTCGCCCGTGGTCATCAGCAGCTGGGTGTCCACCATAGCTCTGCCCACCTCCTGTGCACCCGCCGGCACCCACTGCCTCATCTTCAGCTGGGGCAACACCCTGAGCTCTGGCACCAACTACCCCGAGCTGCTGCAGTGCCTGGACGCCCGGCTCCTGAGTCAGGCCCAGTGCGAAGCCTCCTACCCTGGGCAGATCACTGACAACATGGTCTGTGCTGGCTTCCTCGAGGGAGGCAAGGGTTCCTGCCAGGGTGACTCTGGCGGCCTGTGGTCTGCAATGGACAGGTCCAAGGAATTTTCTCCTGGGGCTATGGCTGTGCCCAGAAGAACAAGCCTGGGGTTTACACCAAGGTGTGTAACTTTGTGGACTGGATTACTGAGATGATAGCTACCAACAGCTAAGCCCCAGCCTTCTGACATTCCTATGATAATAAAGTGGGTTTGCCACAAATGCCAAAAAAAAAGAGAGAAAAAATATATATAGTAGAGATATACAATAAAAATACTTCAGATTCATATAATCTTCACGTATTTGGCAATGTGAATAATTGGTATCTTTGTGAATGGAGTTTTGGTGGAGTAGTGGTTGCAGAAGTCAGAATGTAGTTTATTGAGGACTACTTGAGCAATAAGAAAGACTGTGAATGTAAAAAACACTTAAGAAGTTTTTTTAAAGAAATGAAAGAGAGATAAAGTAGTAGCCAGAGTGAGACTGACTTCAAATGAGGGCTATTTATTTATTTGTTTAGGATGGGTGAAAGTTCGTCATTCTTTTAGGAAGAGAGAGCTAAATATATGGATACTGAAGAAGACCGAGAGAGAAAATAATTTATAAAACAAGATCCCCATGTGTATAAGAAAAGTTGTAATTAAAAGTTCAGATAGAATTGGCCTTTAGCTGGACTCAGCACCTATTTTATTCAATTGATGAAAAGAAGAAACACAGAATATGGATGGGAATAATTTGGAGAGAGAGAGCCTACACCAAATAATATGAATTTTCTTAATGAAGTAGAAGAGTTGAAGTTGTCGTGTTAAAGTTGCTTTGGACAATGTCTTTTCAGTTTACAGCCTTCCTAGAAAATTATACTTTGTTACCTGATGTCTACTTAGAGAGTTGAAATCTACTCTCCTTAGGTGTGAAGTTGGGTAACAAAATTTGGAATTACTGAAGCAATGTGAATTTAGGAAGAAATGTTATTTTTGTGCTTAATAATTTTCAACTATATCTTTTAAAAAGCTTAGTAGATAAGTTTTGCCTAAGCAGTCTAACATTTAATATCTAGCTGTCTTCAATATAATTAGGCAGCCAAGGCCCTGAATGCCTAACACCCAAGTAAAATAAATAAGGACTATAACCCAGCTGACTCCATAGAACAGAGGAGGACTTCATGACCATCTCTTTGGTACTCTGTATTATATATGCCTAATCCATGTACTGATGCCTAATAAAATAAATGCTTATTCTCCTTTGATCACAAAAGGGAGGATCCAGTTTCCTGAGGAGTTATGTAACGTAGGAAAACCCCATCTACCATTTTCCATATTGTTAGCAGGCACTCTTCCTTGGCTGGAGTTTGAGAAACTGTAAACTTTTGCCTCTCTTGGCTTAACTCCCTTCTCTCTTTGTAATTGTATCTAGTGACTTTAGAAGTTATCAGCACAACTTAATTGTGTATTATTTTGAGTTCTGCTCTTTTGAGTCTCATGGGTGTGTTCTTCATCTCTTTGATTGGATATTGGTCTGGGTTACTACCAGTAGAAAAGTTTTGGAGCCATTGGTACCCAAATGTTAATCATACTAAGGCTCCCAAATTTTAAAACATTAAACAAAATTACTCTGTATTTTTATTTCCAGTATGCTTTAGATATAAACAACCAGAACTATAAAAATAGGTTAGACAATTGTTTAATATTCTGTGTTAAATACAGTTCATATAATGTGAGGGAAGAATGTTTAAAGTTCTTCATAGTAGACTCAATGTATACAAAAGGTTAAAAATAAATTTTGTAGCAGCAAAATATGAATATGTTTTGTAACAATTGTTGGAAATGCCAATTCCATTCAGTGGAGAACAAACCTTGATCCACAAAATTAATATTACTAAGTTATTTGCCACTTATATTAAATTTTCTTTTAAAAAATATTTGGACCAATTGAATTATGAATTCTAGACTTTATTGTTTATTTTTATTGAGTCCTTATTACATGCAAGGTTTTGTGCAGGGCTCATTTCCACTTACATTCTTTTCTACTTTTCAACTAGGTTCTTTTTTTACTTAGATTATGCCAAGCACTTTTCTTTTAAAAAATTTATCAGAAATATTTTCTCAACTTAAAAAAATATCATGTGAGAATATCCAACTTGATATTATTCCCTTGAATGCTTTAGCATTATACTTTCTTGAGAAGAGCACACCTGTAGTTGAATGGTGTTTTCTTTGAGCTATGCTAGCATCTGAATTCTGTTCCTTTGACATGTACAATAAAATAAGATATTGCATTATCTTCTTCTATCTTTACATTTTGTAGAATTTTATCAGTAAGCTTTCTTTTCTCCATATGCATGCAAAGATCTTAAGGAGCAAAAATCTATAAGATAAAGGGGTCTGAAATATGTAAAATCACTGTAATGATTAGATATACTAAATCCCATCTGAACCCAAACCAATACATTTTACATTAGACATTCCCTTGGCTATTAACATGCAGAAAGAAAGGCCTGACTTCATCTTATTACCAGTCTAAATTTCAGTGTTCAAACTGCACTAGTATCTATTTATCAAAATGATAGCTTATTTTGGCTTCAAAGGAATGTTATTGAGTCATGCTTTGAAAACAGTAACAGAACCTTTCCCTATCTGCCACGTGACTGGAAATTAAGAACTACAGACTATGAATATTCTGCATCATTAAATACTTTGTGTAGGTCTTTCATTCAGTATGCAAACATATATGCACATCTATTTATATTATCATCTTATATAGTTACCTAATCAAATATTGGTCTGATATCAGGATAATCCATTATAATTTAACATATGACATTAAAATATCAGGCTACACTGATGCATAAGAGATAGTATAGAAGTCTTTTTTAAAAAAATGTTATGAAAAATGTGAGTGAACTTGCAAAAGTACCAACAATGTTAATTATCATCAGCATTTAGTTAAAATACCTACTTAGCTATCTAGAAAAAGAAACCCGAAGTGATGGAAATTGAATGCTGAAAATAATCATGCTCTTTATTTAATATCTATTATATATGAAATAGGGAAAATGCCAATGACATTTTAGTGATATATGTTTTGGCCTTTTATTTTTTCTCCTTTTGTTCTTTTTTTTAAAAGGAAGTGTAATATACACTTAGAAACACAAACAACCATAAGGGTACATCTCATTGAATTTTCAAATAGTAAAAACTCACGTATAACCACCATGTAGACCAAAAATGGAACATTGGCGGCATCAGGAGCTTATCTCATGCTCCCTTACAATTACGATCCTACCTTGTCTCCTGCTCTGCAAGGGTAACAACTATATTTACTTCTCTCTGTATATACTGATTTTGAACCTTATATGAATACACTCAAACATATAGACTCTTAATATTAAATTTGAAGTTCATCATTGTTGTATATAGTTGTAGTTCTTTCATTTACATTCAGGTAGAGAATTCCATTTGGTTAATAAACTACAATTCCTGTTCTATTCTTAAAGGAAGTTTGCACTGTGTCTAGTTTTAGGCTATTATAATAGTGCTACTATGGAAATTTCTGTAAATATCTTTTGGTGAACATAAGTGTACATTTTTGTTGGGTATATACCTAGAAGTAGAATTGCAAGATCACAGGATATGCATACATTCAGCTGCAGATATTGTCAAATAGCTTTCTGAAATGAGTATACAAATTTATATTCCAGTAACATGTGATGATTTTAGTTGACGTATATATCAACACCAAAACTTGGTATTGCTATTTTTTTACAACCCAGAAATTCTACAAAGTGTGAGATTCTATTTTGCAATTCCCTAAAGACTAATGCCTTTGAATAGTTTTTCATGTTTGTTGAACATGATATCCTCTTTTGTTGTGACCATTTGAGTATTTTGTTGTTTTTTATTTACTAAGTAGCCATCTTTTTATCATTGAATTATAGTTCCTTATATATTGTGGATATGGGTCTTTTGTCAAATAATGAATTACAACCATTTCTTCCAATTTTTACTTGCCTTTTTATTTCCTTAATAGTAATTTTGATGAACGGAAGCTTTTAACTTAATGTAGTCCAGTTCATCATTTTTCCCCTTTATAATTAGTACTGTGTCCTATTAAGTGTTTTTGCTAGACCCCAGTTCATGAAGATATCCATTATTTCATATAAACACTTGTTTTACCTTTTACATTCAAATCAACAATACATTAGGAATTGATATTTTTACATTATGGGAAGTAGAAGTTAAGGTTCTTTTTTTGTCTAATTAAAGTTGAGACTGTATTTCATTAAAAGGAACATCCTTTCTCCAGGCACTGTAGTATATCACCTTTGGCATAAATCAAGTGAATCTGTATGTTAGCTCATTTAATGAATTCTATTCTATTTCATTTGTCTGTTTCTGTCCTTTTGCCAAAATCACAGTATTTTTTTCCTATATAACAGCAGTTAACAATTAGAATTTGAGATTAAAAAATCAATGTCATTTACATTAGCACCACCAAAAATGAAATACTTAGATATAAACCTAACAACATATGTCCATAGAAAATGATAAAACCCTTATGGCAGAAAATAAAGAACTAAATAAATGGAGATATATTCCATGTTAATATTGAGAGAGGAGGATCAATAATGTCAAAATGTCAGTTCTTGCCAACATGATGTATAGATTCAATGCATCCCAATCAAAATGCCAGAAGGTTATTTTAATATTTTGTAGAAAGGCAAACATTCTAAAATTTATATGAAGAGGTAAAAGATCCTGAATAGCCAATGTAATATTGAATGAGAAGAACAAAGTTGGGGGCTTGACAGTACCCAACTTAAAGACTTACTGCAGTGGTAGAGTAATCAAGACAGTGTGGTACTAGCAAAAGCATGGATCAATGGAACAAAACAGAAAGTTCAGAAGTAGCCACCCCCCAAACATAGTCAACTGATTTTTGACAAAGGGACAAAAGCAATTCAGCATGGGAAAGATAGCTTTTTCAACAAATGGTCCTGGAACAACTGGAAATCCACATGCAAAAAAAAAAAAAGAGTCTACACACAGACCTTATATTATACTCTTCACAAAAGTTAACTTAAAATGGATCACAGCCCTAAATGTAAAACAACTTTTTTAAAACAGGGAGAATGGATGTTTCTTCCTTATTAAAACAAATCTGTAGGTATGCGGTGAACTTTGTACTGCTTAGGCATGTGCATCATATCATACCTGGTCAGCTCCATTAATGCATCTGCCCCCATGGGGAGGGAATGGGATCTTTGTCTATATGCTAAGAGGGGTGCATTAGTCCATCATCCTGCATCAGCTATCAGGGGAGTCCACTGGCCATGATACTTTTTCTTTTCCCCTTTATGTTATTAATGTGTTGTTCCAACCAGCACCTTGTGTAGAGAGTCCTTTTTGGCAAATCTGAACCCATAAATGATACAGTGGGCTGACGTCTCTGGTTCCTTCTGGTGGTAGACATTTTTATGTTCTTTGCCATCATACACAAGGTGGGAATCCTCACCAAGGATTGATAGCTAGATATTCCTGCTTAAAAATTACTTGGGTTTGTCAATGACTTTTAGATCCAACACCAAAGACAGGATCCATGAAAGAAAAAGTAAGACTGCATTAAAATTGAAAACTTCTGCTCTGTGAAAGCCATTGTCAAGAGAATCAAAAGACAAACCAAAGACTTGAAGAATATATTTGCAAAAGGTATATCTGATAATGATGTATTATTCAAAATATTCAAATAACACATAAAATCCAACAATAAAAAAGAACAACCTGACTAAAAGAGGGACAAAATATCTGAATAGGCACCTCACCAAAGAAGATATACAAATGGAAAATTAGCATATGAAAAGACACTAAACATAATACATTATTAGGAAATTACAAATTAAAACAACACTGATACCATTACATACCTATTAGAATAGTGAAAAACCCAAAACACATACAACACCAAATGCTGGCAAGGATGCAGAGCAACAGGAACTCTCATTCATTGTTAGTGGGAATGCAAAATGGCACAGCCACTTTGGAAGACAGTTTGGCAGTTTCTTACAAGATTAAACATATCCTAACCATATAGTCCAGTAATCAGACTCCTTGGCATTTACCCAGATATGCTGAAAAGTTATGACCACACAAAAACCTGCACATCAATGTTTATAGCAACTTTATTTATAATTGTCAAAATATAGAAGCAACCAAGATGTCTCTCAGTAGGTGAATGGATAAACTGTGATATATCCAGGCAATTAAATAATATTCAGCACTAAAAAGAAATGAGGTATCAAGCCACGAAAACGTGGAGTAATCTTAAATGTTTATTGCTAAATGAAAGAAGCCAGTTTGTAAAGGTTGCGCTTTATGTAATTCCAACTATAGCTTTCCAGAAAAGGCAAAGATGTAGAGACAGTAAAAATATCAGTGATTTCCAGGACTAGGGGGAGGGAGGGGTGAAAAGTGTAGCACAGATTTTTAGTTTAGTGAAGCTATTATTTGAAACTATAATGGTGGATTCATGTCAGCATACAGCTATCAAAACCCATAGACTGTACAACACCAAGACTAAATCTTAATGTAGCCTATACACTTTGGATGGTGATGACATATCAATGTAGGTGTATTGATTGTAGCAAATGTACCACTGTGATACAGGATATTGATGGTGGAAGAGAATGTGCTGGGGATGTGTCAAGTATATAGATACTCTCTAAATATTCTGCTTGATTTCACTGTAATTCTAATTATTTTCCAAAAATAGCTTGTTTAAAAACAGTAATTTCCTACAACTTTATAGTAAATTTTGATACCTTGTAGTATAAGTCATCCATCTTCGTTATTCTTCAAGATTGTCTTGTCTAATCTTGGCCCTCAGCATTTTCAGTTGAATTTTAGAACCATCTTACGGCAATGGCATTTCCATTTTGATTTATTCCTTGCAATTCCATACTAATTTTCATAAGAAAACTTTCATGAGATTTTGATTGGGATTTCATTCACTCTACAGATCAATTTTGGGAGAACTGACATATTTAATTTTTCTTACATCTGCAAACATGATACATCTTTTAATTGATTTGTTGTTTAATTTCTCTCACTAATATTTTGTGGTTTTCAGAATAGAGGTCTTGTACATATTTTGTGGTTTTATTTATAGACAATTGATTTTTTTGCTGTTATAAATCATATTTTTTTTGTTATTTGATAGTGTATAGGAATACAGTTGATTTTTTAACATTCATCTTACACCCATTGACCTTGCTAAATTCACTTATTACAAAAATTATCATTATATAAATAATATATAAAAATTATATATGTAAGTTGTTATAAATTATTTGTTGTGGGAGAATTTCTATTTTCTATATAAACTGTGATTTCCTCTGAAAATTATAGTTTTATACTTCCTATTCTAAGTCTTCTCACCTACATCATATTTTTACCCTTATTTCATTACTCAGGCTTCTAGTGCAATGTTTAAGTGTTGATCACAAGATACCTGGTATTGACTCTTGGACAACATAGGCCCTATATAGGCTAGCTATTAATTTATAATGTGATTTTTAATGTTTCTAGATGTGTATTTCTTTGTGTTTATTGTGTTTAATATTCTTGAGTATATGAATTGATGCATATCATCAGTTTTGGAAACTTATTTTCAAGAGATTATTATACTTTCTTTCATCCTTTTTAAATTTTGGGATTAGAATTACACATATATTAGAACTAGTGGAAGATAGAATTCTAAGATGTCCCCTAATATTCCCACCCATGGTATGCATTCCTTACATAAATTCAAGGCTAAGACAGACCAAATCACTTCAACCCTTTAAATATGAGTCAATGGTCAGAAAGAGAAAAATAAGAGATTCAAACCTATGGGCCATGGGTTTGTTGCTTGTTTTTGTAAATAAAGTTTTATTGAAACACAGTTATGCTCATTAGTTTGTATTTTGTATGGCTGCTTTTGCTACAATGTTATAGATAAATAGTTGCAACAGAAACTGTATTGTCTGAGAGCCTGCAATATTTACATCTGGTCCATTAAGAAAAGGCTTGTCGTCCCTTGCTTTAGAGGATTGTCCTTTCCTGTTCTTGTTGTTTTCACAACTTTCGATGCTTTCAGACACAATATTTCTCTTTTTATAGTTCTTGTTTGTGAGATTGTTGCATATGTGAGGTTTTTAGTTTTAAATAAGTCTATTTTACTGATGTTTTTTTTTCCAGTTATGTATGCCGTGGGTATTCTCAGCTCATGCAGATCCAGTCTTAATTCTACTTCTCTGCTCTGGGCCCTAGGAAGTTGAGCTCTGTAAAATAGACCTAATGGTCTCCCTTGTCCTCTGGCTTCAGGTTGGGCATGGCCAATAGGAGATAGTGACAGCCTCTCGGAAAATGGATAAAGAACAATGTTAGGGCCACCATTGCTTTGTATCCTTTCCTATCAGACGTTATATTGTCAGGAGCTCTACACCACTATGAAAGGCTACAGCTCCTATTGGATGGCCCAATCCTACAACCTAAGCTTGACTTTTCACCAAGTCCTGGTAACTGTTTCCTACCTTTAACACTTCAGGACTAGGAGTGGTAATGTTTGCCTGCTGTTGTGAGGATCACTGTGGTTTATCACACGGTATTGTTTTCACGCATTTTAAATGTTTTCTTCACTAAACTCTCTTTATTTATTTATTTTTTTAATTTTGGTATCATTAAGCTACAATTACATGAGGAACATTATGTTTACTAGACTCCCCCCATCACCAAGTCAATCCTCATATCCCCTCACAGACACTGTCCATCAGCTTAGTAAGATGCTGTATAATCACTACTTGTCCTCTCTGTGTTGCACAGTCCTCCCCAGGCACCCCCCATATTCCCACATTATACATGCTAATCATGGTGCCCACTTTCTCCCCAACCCCCTTATCCTTCCCTTCCCACTCTTCCTCCCCAGTTCCTTTCTCTTTGGTGTTAGTCCATTCTTGGGTTCTATGAGTCTGCTGCTGTTTTGCCCCTTCATATTTTTCTTTGTTCTTATATTCCACAGATAAGTGAAATCATTTCATACTTGTGTTTCTCCACCTAGCTTATTTCACTGAGCATAATACCCTCTAGCTCCATCCATGTTGTTGCACATCGTAGGATTTGTTTTCTTCTTATGGCTGAGTAATATTCCATTGTGTATATGTACCACATCTTCTTTACCCATTCATCTACTGATGGACACTTAGGTTGCTTCAATTTCTTGGCTATCATAAACACTGCTGTGATTAACATAGGGGTGCATCTGTCTTTTTCAAACTTGGCTGCTTCATTCTTAGGGTAAATTCCTAGAAGTGGAGTTCCTGGGTCAAATGATATTTCTATTTTGAGTTTTTTGAGGAACCTCCATACTGCTCTCCACAATGGTTGAACTAGTTTACATTCCCACCAGCAGTGTAGGAGGGTTCCCCTTTCTCCACAACTTCACCAACATTTCTTGTTGTTTGTCTTTTGGATGGTGGCGATCCTTACTGGTGTGAGGTGATATCTCATTTTGGTTTTAATTTGCATTTCTCTGATGACTAGCGATGCGGAGCATCTTTTCTTGTGCCTGTTTGCCATCTGAATTTCTTCTTTGGAGAACTGTCTGTTCAGTTCCTCTGCCCATTTTTTGATTGGATTATTTTCTTTTTGTTTGTTGAGGTGGGTGAGCTCTTTATATATTTTGGATGTCAGCCCTTTATCATATCTGTCATTTATAAATATATTCTCCCATAATGTAGGATGCCTTTTTGATCTATTGGTGGTGTCCTTTGTTGTAGAGAAGCTCTTCAGCTTCATATAGTCCCACTTGTTCATTTTTTATTTTGTTTCCCTTGTCCAGGGAGATATGTTCATGAAGAAGTTGCTCACGTTTATGTCCAACATATTTTTGCCTGTTTTTTTTCTAAGAGTTTTATGGTTTCATGACTTACATTCAGGTCTTTAATTCATTTTGAATTTACTTTTGTGTATGGGGATAGACAATGATCCAGTTTCATTCTCTCACATGTAGCTGTCCAGTTTTGCCAGCACCAGCTGTTGAAGAGACTGTCATTTCCCCATTGTATGTCCATGGCTCCTTTACGTATATTAATTGACCATATATGTTTCAGTTAATGTCTCGAACCTCTGTCATATTCCACTGGTCTGTGGGTCTGTTCTTGTGCTAGTACCAAATTGTCTTGATTACTGTGGATTTGTAGTAGAGGTTGAAGTTGGGAAGTGAGATCCCCCCCCACTTTATTCTTCCTTCTCAGGAATGCTTTGGCTATTCGGGGTCTTTTATGTGTGGGAGTCCAGCTCCAGCCCAGGGGTGGGATGCCCGAAGGTGCAGGATGGAGTCGGCATATGGGGAGACAGGACATGGAGTCAGATGAAGGTGGTCTCTCGACAAAGTGACAATGACAGCTTTATTTATACTATTTTTCACAAGGGTATGATTATTTTTTATTGTTCTGATGAATAATTAGTATAGACAGTTGATTAATAAGTATAGGCAAGCTTTTTTCTTTCTTTTCCTTTCTAATCTATTTACGGTTGGTCAAGTGTTAGACAGGTGATTGTTTTTCTGTTCCTTGACCGAAACTTTTCCTATCAACATGTACTCTATTGTGTTTTACGTTTCTATGCAACGCAGTTTTTAAGTAGTGCATGTGACCATAGGAGCGTGCAGTATGTACCAGCGACTATGGAGTCTATCAGCTCAGGGTGAAATACAGGTCACTTAGTGCCACAGTTAGCTAGGGTTCTTTCCGACAAAAATATTCTTAGAGGCTTTAATAAATTTATAATTAATCTAAAATCATAAACTCATATCTTCACCTTATACCCCTTTATAGGGCACAGTAGGCATCAAACTAAATTTCCTCTTCTTATCTACATTTCTCTTTCTTCTGTGTGGATACTAAAATTTCCCTGACATATGCTACACAGGTCTCCATGACTCCACTACTGCAGGGACTAAACAAGTTCTTACATGGTGAACAATGCAAGGTCATTCATATCATAGAAACTGTTTCTGCTTTAACTACAAACCTTAAACTGTAAACAATCATGTCAAATATAATATATGATTATTCATTTGATTTTTATACTTTATATGTGAAGCTAATAAAATGTTGATGTAGTAGGTAAATGCAAGATATAGATTGAAAGCATGATTTATAACTGTAAGAAGGCAAGTGTAGATGATCAGGTCTGTGCCTATAGACTAGGTATTAATCCAAGCTGAACAAGGACAACAAAACATCCACAGGTGTAGAAGATTTCTCTCAAAACTGGGGGGGGGGGTGAGGTTCTAAGCCTCACCTCTGTTGGCCCCCTTTTTCTCACCTGATGGCCCCCCTGCGACTGTGCCTCTCTTAGGTTGTTCCTCCCTTAAGGAATCTTACCTGTGTCTGGCTAACCAGCCATCTTACAGGGCCATACAGGGAGATGTAAAGCTGGTGAGAGAGAAGTAATATTCTTTGAAAAGGTTAGTTTTTCACTTCTTTGCAGATTTATGCTCCGTGGCTTCTATGCCCAGCACTTGTTTTGAAGTATCTTTACTTCCTGGAAAATTATGGTATTTGGTAATTTCACATATAAGGCACAAATTCTAGTAAATGGCTGTAATTAGGAAAGAAGAAAAACAAACTATAGAAGTAGTAGAGGGAAGAAAACATGAAATGATTAATTGTCAACAGGGTTATTCCATTCAACATTCTCTCATAACTCTATTTCTAGAAAACTTTCCAGCACTAGTTTCACTAGCATTGTAAACAATGGGGGCATTCTCAGTGGAAATGGGGTGGTCAATGTTTGACTAACTAACAGTAGGTTTTGGTACTTTATGCCAAGATTGCCTTTGGGCCCCTGTGTATTCCATTCTTCAGGAGCACAGTCCTGAAAAGCTCCTGGGAAACTTATGTTCTCATCCTTTCCACACTGCTCAGCAAAGGTTAGTTAACCCTTGGCAACAATGCAAGCAAAAAACAAAACCAATAGTATAATGGAGAAAAACAAAATCAAGGTTGGTGATAGGGAGATTCAGCTGCGAAGGCCCCTGCTTTGTGGGGGGTCTTCCTCCAGCCTGAGCTTTGCTACACAGCTTGAGTAGCATGGCTCCCAGCATTTATGGTTCCATATGAATTTTAAAACTATTTGTTCCAGTTCATTGAAGAATGCTGTTGGTATTTTGATAAGGATTGCATTGAATCTGTAGATTGCTTTAGGAAGGATGGCCGTTTTGACAATATTAATTCTTTCTAGCCAAGACAATGGGATGAGTTTACATTTGTTAGTGTCCTCAAATTTCTTATAAGAGTGTCTTGTAGTTTTCAGGGTATAGGTCTTTCACTTACTTGGTTAGGTTTATTCCTAGATATTTTATTCTTTTTGATGCAATTGTGAATGGAACTGTTTTCCTGATTTCTCTTTCTGCTAGTTCATCATTAGTGTATAGGAAAGCCACAGATTTCTGTGTTAATTTTGTATCCTGCAACTTTGCTGAATTCAGATATTAGTTCTAGTAGTTTTGGAGTGGAGTCTTCAGAGTTTTTATCTACAATATCATGTTATCTCCAAATAATGACAGTTCAACTTTTTCTTTACCAATCTGGATGCCTTATATTTCTCTGTTCTGTCTGCTGTGGCTAGGACCTCCAGTACTATGTTGAATAACAGTGGGGAGAATGGGCATACCTCTCTTGTTCCCGATCTTAGAGGCAAAGCTTTCAGCTTCTCGCTGTTAAGTATGATGTTGGCTGTGGGTTTATCATATATGGCCTTTATTATGTTGAGGTACTTGCCTCTATACCCATTTTGTTGAGAGTTTTTATCATGAATGAATGTTAAATTTTGTTGAATGCTTTTTCAGCATCTATGGAGATGATCATGTGGTTTTTGTCCTTCTTTTTGCTGATGTGGTAGATGATGTTGATGAATTTTCGAATGTTGTACCATCCTTGCATCTTTGAGATGCATCCCACTTGAACATGGTGTATGATCCTCTTGATGTATTTCTGAATTCTGTTTTCTAATATTTTGTTGAGTATTTTTGCATCTATGTTCATCAGGGATATTGGTCTGTAATTTCCTTTTTTGGTGGGGTCTTTGCCTGGTTTTGGTACTAGAGAGATGCTGGCTTCATAGAATGAGTATGGAAGTATTCCCTCCTCCTCTATTTTTTGGAAAACTTTAAGGAGAATGGGTATTATATCTTCTCTATATGTCTGATAAAATTCTGAGGTAAATCCATCTGGGCCGGGGATTTTGTTCTTGGGTAGTATTTTGATTACTGATTCAATTTTGTTGCTGGTAATTGGTCTATTTTGATTTTCTGTTTCTTCCTTGGTCAGTCTTGGAATGTTGTATTTTTCTAGGAAGTTGTCCATTTCTTATAGGTTTTCCAGCTTGTTAGTACATAGATTCTCATAGTATTCTCTCATAATTCTTTGTATTTCTGTGGGGTCCATCGTGATTTTTCCTTTCTCATTTCTGATTCTGTTGATGTGTGTAGATTCTTTTTCTTTTAGTAAGTACGGCTAAGGGGTTATCATTTTGTCTGATTTCTCAAAGAACCAGCTCTGGGTTTCATTGATTTTTTCTATTGTTTTATTCTTCTCAATTTTATTTATTTCTTCTCTGATCTTTATTATGACCCTCCTTCTGCAGACTTTGGGCCTCATTTGCTCTTCTTTTAACAGTTTCAATAATTTTAAATTTACTATTCAATTGGGATTGTTCTTCCTTCTTTTAATAGGCGTGGATTATTATATACTTTCCTTTTAGAACTGCCTTCGTTGCATCCCACAGAATTTGGGGCTTAGTGCTGTTGTTGTCATTTGCCTCCTTATATTGCTTGATCTCTATTTTAATTAGGTCATTGATTCATTGATTATTTAGGAGCATGTTGTTAAGCCGCTATGTGTTTGTGAGCCTTTTTGTTTTCTTTGTACAATTTATTTCTAGTTTTATACCTTTGTGGTCTGAGAAGTTGGTTGGTAGAATTTCAATTTTTTTGAATTTACTGAGGCTCTTTCTTGGCCTAGTATGTTGTCTATTCTGGAAAATGTTCCATGTGTACTTGAGAATAATGTGTATCCTGCTTCTTTTGGGTGTACAGCTCTGTAGATGTCTGTTAGGTCCATCTGTTCTAGTGTGTTGTTCAGTGCCTCTGCATCTTTACTTATTTTCTGTCTGGTGGATTTGTCCTTTGGAGTGAGTGGTGTGTTGAAGTCTCCTAGAATGAATGCATTGCATTCTATTTCCTCCTTTAATTCTGTTTGTATTTCCTTCACATATGTCAGTGCTCCTGTATTGGGTGCGTATATATTTATAATGGTTATGTCCTCTTGTTGGACTGACCCCTTTTTCATTATGTAATGTCCTTCTTTATCTCTTATTACTTTCTTTGTTTTGAAGTCTATTTTGTCTAATATGAGTACTACACCACCTGCTTTTTTCTCCTTGCTGTTTGCATCAAATATCTTTTTCCTTCCCTTCACTTTTAGTCTGTGTATGTCTTTGGGTTTGAGGTGAGTCTCCTGTAAGCAGCAGATAGATGGGGTGTGCTTTTTAATCCATTCTATTACTCTGCGTCTTTTGATTGGTGCATTCAGTCCATTCACATTTAGGGTGATTGTTGAAAGATATGTACTTAATGCCATTGCTGGCTTTAGATTCGTGGTTACCAAAGTTTAAAGGGTAATCTCTTTACTATCTAACCATCTAACTTAACTCACTTATTAAGCTATTATAAACACAGTCTGATGATTCTTTATTTCTCTCCCTTCTTATTCCTCCTCCTTCATTCTTTATATGTTAGTTGTTTTATTCTGTAGTCTTTTGTGTTTCCTTTGACTGCTTTTGTGAATAGCTGAATTTATTTTTTTGCCTTTGGTTAGTATTTGGTTGGTCTGCTTTCTTTGCTGTGATTTTATTTTCTCTGGTGATATCTATTTAGCCTTAGGAGTGTTTCCATCTAGAGCAGTCCCTTTAAAATATCCTGTAGAGGTTGTTTGTGGGTGGCAAATTCCCTCAACTTTTTCTTGTCTGGGAATTGTTTAATCCCTCCTTCATATTTAAATGATAATCATGCTGGATACAGTATTCTTGGTTCAAGCCCCTTCTGTTTCATTGCATTAAATATATCATGCCATTCTCTTCAGTCCTATAATGTTTCTTCTGAGAAGTCTGATGATAGCCTGATGGGTTTTCCTTTGTAGTTGATCTTTTTTCTCTCTCTGGCTGCCTTTAATACTCTGTCCTTGTCCTTGATCTTTGCCATTTTAATTATTATGTGTCTTGCTGTTGTCTTCCTTGGGTCCCTTGTGTTGGGAGATCTGTGCAATTCCATGGTCTCAGAGAGTGTTTCACCCCCAGTTTGGGGAAGTGTTCAGCAATTATTTCTTCAAAGACACTTCTATCCCTTTTTCTCTCTCTTCTTCTTATGGTACCCCTATAATGCAAATATTGTTCCGTTTGGTTTGTTCACACAGTTCTCTTAATATTCTTTCATTCTTGGAGATCCTTTTATCTCTCTCTGCCTCAGCTTCTCTGTATTCCTGTTCTCTGATTTCTGTTCCATTAATGGCCTCTTGCACCTCATCCAGTCTTCTTTTATGTCTTTCCAGAGATTGTTTTATTTCTGTATTCTCCATATTAACTTGATCCTTTAGCTCTTGCATGTTTCTTTGCAGGTTCATCAGCATGGTTATGACCTGTATTTTAAATTATTTTTCAGTAAGCTTGGTTATATCTGTCTCCCCTGTCCCTCCTCTCTCAGGGGTTTTCTGAGTAATTCTGGACTGTACCAAATTCTTCTGGCTTTTCATGGTTATAGAGGTAGTCGTATACAGGTGGTGTGTGTGTCAGTTGGGCGAACAAAGTCCCTTCCTGCTTGCTGGTCACTCTGCCCCTCTCTGCTACCTGTATCAGTTCCCTGCACACCAGGAGCAGCCCTCAGGGTAGCCCAGAGCTCTGTGGGGAGAGGGAGGCATGCTGGGTGTGCTCTCCTGCCAGAACGTCACCCTGCTCTCAGGCTGCTCAGTTGCTGTAGCAGTGCCATGCCAGAGGAGGAATGAGCAGCAGGCTGTTTATTGCTTTGAGGGGTTTCAGAGCTACACTGCCTCCCAGGGTGCTGGGGCCCCTGGAGTTCCTCAGGATTCCCAGCCTACTGGGCCAAGTGTTCTGGGACAATTTCATTCAGCTGTGAAGCCCCTGTCCCTTTAAGACTTTCTAAAAGCACTTGCTTTTCTTTTGTCCCAGGGTAGTTGGCTGCAGGGACCCTCTCACAGATTTTGCTGTTCCGTTTCCCTAGTATCCAGCACACCATGCACTGTGTGTCTGTGTTCCCAGTGTGGATTACTAGGGGTGGTTTTTTAGCAGTCCTGGACTTCCACCCCCTCTCCACTCGGACTCCTCTCCTCCCACTGTTGAGCTGGGGTGAGGGGAGCATTCAGGTCCTGCCAAACCAAGGCTTGTATCTTACCCCCTTTGTGAGGTGCTGAGTTCTCGCAGGTGTAGATGTAGTCTGGCTGTTGTATTGTATCCTCTGGTCTCTCTTTTAGGAATAGTTGTATCTGTTGTGTTTTCAAAAATGCATATGGTTTTGGGAGGAGATTTCTGCTGCCCTACGCACACCACCATCTTGGCTCCTCCCTCCTAAACTCCCTTTAATTACACTGACTTAGAGTTCTATCTATTTTTCTGTCAAGAATTACAGATTTCAGGATTCATGTGTTTTTGTCAAGACTCTGACTCAACACTACATAATGTTTTACTGGTAGTGGTAAAAGTACTGGATTTATTGCTATTCAAAGAAAATATTCCACATACTAAAAGTAAATGAGTTACCATAGGGGATGGGTTGGAATGGGTGGGTGAAATAGGTGAAGGCGATAAAGAGGCACAAAATTTCAATCATAATATAAATAGTCATGGGGATGAAAGTATAGCACATAAAATATAGTCAATAATACTGTAATATCTTTGTCTGTTAATAGTAACTACACTAGTCAGGGTGGGCATTTAATAATGTAGATAATTGTTAAATCACTATGTCATATACTTGAAACCAACAAAATATTGTGCATCAGTTATACTTCAATTTAAAAAAGAGAAAAAATAAATGTACCAAAACAGTGAATGAAACCTGGCTTGAGATAAAAAAAATCTGAAGTATTTGATGTATCTTCAGCATGAGTAAAGGCCTATATCATTAAAAGGATAGATAAACCATATTTTACATAAAATTGGTTTTGTTTTTATTTTCTATAAAAACTTGTGTTTTACATTGAGTATACTTACAAGTATAGACAAAATTGAAATGGGTATCTATTTTGTAATACAGGTCATTATGTTCATACAGTGAAAAACTAATATAATGAATAACTTATTTTTACCTCTTGTACACCTAAATTACACTAAGGGAATAAAAATGATATTCTTTGGTTCATTTAGACATTTACTCCCATATAGTGTAAATGTATTCCTTCATAAAATCAAGTGTCTTTGTAAATAGGAAGCAATTAAGCAAGATCCTTATTTCCTAATTAAAAATTAAATGTACTCTAAAATATTCAAAAATGAGACTGAGGTGATTAATACTGTATTATATGGCTTTAGTGAAAAATATGTCAATGAGTGATGAAAAAATCATCACTCTTACTTCACCACTTTGTTGATTACAAATTTGGTCCTTCCATTTTTCTTTGGTGGTGTATCTTCATGAATGTCTTATTCTCTGACAAAGCTGCTTTGACATTTGGTTATTCCTGTAGGTTTCTTTATACTTGCAAGGTGACTCAATAGTAGACATCAAAGAAAACAGTGGAAAGTAAACAAAATTTGGAATGATCTTAACAAAGTGGGTATTTCAGTTTCACTTTCTTGAATCCTTGATTTATTAAGGCTTTGCATTTGTACAAAGTCAGTTGATGGTCTTTCACCACCACCCCCAACTGTTTTGATTGTTATATAAATTTAAATTAAATATAATTTACTTTTCTTCATATAAGTTGCTTGCTTCCAAATAAATTTCTGAAGATATGGGTATTGTACTGTTAAAAATTGTGAAGTATTTGAGATTTTACTCTACTTATAAGATGACAAGTTAATCTGTCATAGTTTCACTGATGGGCAGATGACACAAAACTCTTAGGTCAGAAACAAAAGATAGTTCACCATATTCACAGTAATAGCTGTAGTCAGAATGTTAGCAGCTGTGCCAGTTTCCTTATTGCCAATTCCCACATAACACTGAGAAGAAGTTCAGATGATGCTTACACATGCAGTGGTTCCTGTTACTAGAAAAGATACATCATGCATGAAGAAAAAAATGGACCTTTTGACCCATATGGAGACACTATCACTATTTTCCAAGGCTATTCATTCTGAAAAAATCTTGGAAAGGAGTCTGGAATAAAACTTGTCAATTATTCTACTTTCAAGATATGAAGAAACATGAGGGACCAATGGAGAATTGTCTCCCAACAGTATTCACCCCTCATTTGTACACTTCCTTGGCTTCTGGAGGATTTTCCCATATATATGCCACTTTAAGGACTACAATGAAAAAATTCACCTAACTGGGACCATATACAGTTAAATTTGTCTTTTACAGTATTTAATGTAGTCAACTATCTTCAGGACTCTAAGAAGAATGGGATCTAAATGCGGCACTGATTTCAACCACGCCTACCAACATACTCGGCTCAGTAGATGTAAAATGTTATTAACCAGCAGAACCTAGCTTAGACTATGAGGTTGTTTTCTCCTAAAGTTTCCTTTTAGTTATATCACATGATTAAAGTATTAATTCAGGGACTACATGTTGTATTAGAAACTGAGGAGTTGCCACCTTGGTCTGCAAGTGTGAAGTCAATGACAATTCTATCATCTGTAATAATACTGGCCAGTTGATGCTAGCCTGAATGCTTTCTAGAGCTGAGGTGGTAGTATTGATCACTTCAGCTAAAGTCAGGTACAAATTATATACCAGGAGAGGGGCGGAAGATGGCGGTGTGAGTAGAGCAGCAGAAATCTCCCAAAACAAAATATATCTATGAAAATATAACAAAGACAATCCTTCCTACAATAAAGACCAGAGGACACAGGACAATATCCAGACCACATCTGCACCTGAGAGAACTCAGCGCCTCGTGAAGGGGGTAAGATACAAGCCCCGACCCGGCGGGAGCCGAGCGCCGATCCCCCCAGCTCCCGGCGGGAGAAGAGTAGGCAGAGCGGGAGGGAGACGGAGCCCAGGACAGCCGAACACCCAGCCTCAGCCATCCGGCCCAGAGCGCAGACACAGTGCGTGCCCAGAGGGCCCTGGATACTAGGGAAACAGGGCAGAAAGAACAGTGAGCGGGCACTGGAGGCCGGGAGCTGGAAGACATAAGAAAAGTGCGCGACCATTTTTTTTTTTTTTGCTTTTTTGCTGTTTTGTTTTGGAGAGCACTTTTTGGAAGTCTTAAAGGGATAGGGACCCCAATACTGGGGAAACAGGGCAGCAGGACCGGTGAGCAGAGGCCTGAGGCTGGCACTGGAGAATAAAGAAAAACGAGCGACCACCTTTTTTTAATTAAAAAAAACTTTTTTTTTTTTTTTTTTTTTTTTTGGTGGTCACTGTTTTGTTTTGGCGGGTTCTTTTTGGAAGTCTTAAAGGGGCAGGGTGGGACACCTAATCCAGAGGTAGGGAATCCGGGGATCTCTGGGCTGCAGGGAGCAGGGAGGCCCCTCATGGAGATAAATAGCCTCCTAGCTGCTCCTGCTCCAATGCAACTCCACCACTTTGGAGTAGCTGCCCGAGCCAGGCCACGCCCACAGCAACAGCGGAGATTAACTCCATAGCAGCCGGGCAGGAAGCAGAAAAACTGTCTGCACGCAGGTGCGCAGCACAAGCCACTAGAGGTCGCTGTTCTCCCAGGAGACGAGGGCCACAAACCAACAAGAAAGGAAGTCCTTCCAGCCGTCACTTGTCCCAGGTCTGCAAACTGTTCCTATCACCATGAAAAGGCAAAGCTACAGGCAGACAAAGATCACAGAGACAACACCAGAGAAGGAGACAGACCTAACCAGTCTTCCTGAAATAGAATTCAAAATAAGAATCATAAACATGCTGACTGAGATGCAGACAAATACACAAGAGAAATGGGATGAAGTCCGGAGGGAGATCACAGATGCCAGAAAGGAGATCACAGAAATGAAACAACTCTGGAAGGGTTTATAAGCAGAATGGATAGAATGCAAGAGGCCATTGATGGAATTGAAATCAGAGAACAGGAACACATAGAAGCTGACATAGATAGAGACAAAAGGATCTCCAGGAATGAAACAATATTAAGAGAACTGTGTGACCAATCCAAAAGGAACAATATACGTATTATAGGGGTCCCAGAAGAAGAAGAGAGAGGAAAAGAGATGGAAAGTATCTTAGAAGAAATACATGCTGAAAACTTCCCCAAACTGGGAGAGGAAATAATCGAACAGACAACGGAAATACACAGAACCCCCAACAGAAAGGATCCAAGGAGGACAACACCAAGACACATAATAATTAAAGTGGCAAAGATCAAGGACAAGGAAAGAGTTTTAAAGGCAGCTAGAGAGAAAAAGGTCACCTATAAAGGGAAACCCATCAGGCTAACATCAGATTTCTCAACAGAAACCCTACAGGCCAGAAGAGAATGGCATGATATGTTTAATACAATGAAACAGAAGGGCCTTGAACCAAGGATACTGTATCCAGCACGACTATCATTCAAATATGACGGTGGGATTAAACAATTCCCAGACAAACAAAAGCTGAGGGAATTTGCTTTCCACAAACCACCTCTACAGAACATCTTACAGGGACTGCTCTAGATGGGAGCACTCCTAGAAAGAGCACAGCACAAAACACCCAACATATGAAGAATCGAGGAGGAGGAACAAGAAGGGAGAGAAGAAAAGAATCTCCAGACAGTGTATATAACAGCTCAATTAGCGAGCTAAGTTAGGCAGTAAGATACTAAAGAGGCTAACCTTGAACCTTTGGTAACCACAAATTTAAAACCTGCAATGGCAATCAGTACATATCTTTCAATAGTCACCCTAAATGTTAATGGGTTGAATGCACCAATCAAAAGACACAGAGTAACAGAATGGATAAAAAAGCAAGACCCATCTATATGTTGCTTACAAGAAACTCACCTCAAACCCAAAGACGTGTAGAGACTAAAAGACAAGGGATGGAAAAATATATTTCAAGGAAACAACAGTGAGAAGAAAGCAGGGGTTGCAGTACTAATATCAGACAAAATAGACTTCAAAACAAAGAAAGTAACAAGAGATAAAGAAGGACACTACATAATGATAAAGGGCTCAGTCCAACAAGAGGATATAACCATTCTAAATATATATGCACCCAACACAGGAGCACCAGCATATGTGAAACAAATACGAACAGAACTAAAGGGGGATATAGACTGCAATGCATTCATTCTAGGAGACTTCAACACACCACTCACCCCAAAGGATAGATCCACCGGGCAGAAAATAAGTAAGGACACGGAAGCCCTGAACAACACACTAGAGCAGATGGACCTAATAGACATCTATAGAACTCTACATTCAAAAGCAACAGGATATACATTCTTCTCAAGTGCACATGGAACATTCTCCAGAATAGACCACATACTAGGCCACAAAAAGAGCCTCAGAAAATTCCAAAAGATTGAAATACTACCAACCAAATTTTCAGACCACAAAGGCATAAAAGTAGAAATAAACTGTACAAAGAAAGCAAAGAAGCTCACAAACACATGGAGGCTTAACAGCATGCTCATAATAATCAATGGATCAATGACCAAATCAAAATGGAGATCCAGCAATATATGGAAACAAATGACAACAACAACACTAACCCCCAACTTCTGTGGGACACAGCAAAAGCAGTCTTAAGAGGAAAGTATATAGCAATCCAAGCATATTTAAAAAAGGAAGAGCAATCCCAAATGAATGGTGTAATGTCAAAATTATCGAAATTGGGAAAAGAAGAACAGATGAGGCCTAAGGTCAGCAGAAGGAGGGACATAATAAAGATCAGAGAAGAAATAAATAAAATTGAGAAGAATAAAACAATAGCAAAAATCAATGAAACCAAGAGCTGGTTCTTCTAGAAAATAAACAAAATAGATAAGCCTCTAGCCAGACTTATTAAGAAGAAAAGAGAGTCAACACAAATCAACAGTATCAGAAACGAGAAAGGAAAAATCACGACGGACCCCACAGAAATACAAAGAATTATTAGAGAATACTATGAAAACCTATATGCTAACAAGCTGGGAAACATAGGAGAAATGGACAACTTCCTAGAAAAATAAAACCTTCCAAGATTGACCCAGAAAGATACAGAAAATCTAAACAGACCAATTACCAGCAACGAAATTGAAGCGGTAATCAAAAAAATACCAAAGAACAAAACCCCAGGGCCAGATGGATTTACCTCGGAATTTTATCAGACATACAGGGAAGACATAATACCCATTCTTTTTAAAGTTTTCCAAAAAATAGAGGAGGAGGGGATACTCCCAAACTCATTCTATGAAGCTAACATCACCCTAATACCAAAACCAGGAAAAGATCCCACCAAAAAAGAAAACTACAGACCAATATCTCTGATGAACGTAGACGCAAAAATACTCAAAAAATATTAGCAAACCGAATTCAAAAATACATCAAAAGGATCATACACCATGAATAAGTGGGATTCATCCCAGGGATGCAAAGATGGTACAACATTCGAAAGTCCATCAACATCATCCACCACGTCAACAAAAAGAAAGACAAAAACCACATGATCATCTCCATAGATGCTGAAAAAGCATTTGACAAAGTTCAACATCCATTCATGATAAAAACTCTAGGCAAAATGGGAATAGAGGGCAAGTAACTCAACATAAAAAAGGCCATCTATGATAAACCCACAGCCAACATTATATTGAACAGCGAGAAGCTGAAAGCATTTCCTCTGAGATCGGGAACTAGACAGGGATGAACACTCTCCCCACTGTTATTTAACATAGTACTGGAGGTCCTAGCCACGGCAATCAGACAAAACAAAGAACTACAAGGAATCCAGATTGGTAAAGAAGAAGTTAAACTGTCACTATTTGCAGATGACATGATACTGTACATAAAAAACCCTAAAGACTCCACCCCAAAACTACTAGAACTGATATCGGAATACAGCAAAGTTGCAGGATACAAAATCAACACACAGAAATCTGTGGCTTTCCTATATACTAACAATGAACCAACAGAAAGAGAAATCAGGAAAACAACTCCATTCACAATTGCATCAAAAAAATAAAATACCTAGGAATAAACCTAACCAAAGAAGTGAAAGACTTATAATCTGAAAACTACAAGTCACTCTTAAGAGAAATTAAAGGGGACACTAACAGATGGAAACTCAGCCCATGCTCGTGGCTAGGAAGAATTAATATCATCAAAATGGCCATCCTGCCCAAAGCAATATACAGATTTGATGCATCCCTATGAAACTACCAGCAACATTCTTCAATGAACTGGAACAAATTATTCAAAAATTCATATGGAACACCCAAAGACCCCGAATAGCCAAAGCAATCCTGAGAAAGAAAAATAAGGTATGGGGGATCTCACTCCCCAACTTCAAGCTCTATTATAAAGCCATAGTAATCAAGACAGTTTGGTACTGGCACAAGAACAGAGCCACAGACCAATGGAACAGACTAGATAATCCAGACATCAACCCAGACATATATGGTCAATTAATATTCGATAAAGGATCCATGGACATACAATGGCGAAATGACAGTCTCTTCAACAGATGGTGCTGTCAAAACTGGACAGCTACATGTAGGAGAATGAAACTGGACCATTGTCTAACCCCATATACAAAAGTAAACTCAAAATGGATCAAAGACCTGAATGTAAGTCATGAAACCATTAAACTCTTGGAAGAAAACATAGGCAAAAACCTCTTAGACATAAACATGAGTGACCTCTTCCTTAACATATCTCCCCGGGCAAGGAAAACAACAGCAAAAATGAGAAAGTGGGACTATATTAAGCTGAAAAGCTTCTGTACAGCAAATGACACCATTAATAGAACAAAAACGATTCCTACAGTATGGGAGAATATATCTGAAAATGACACATCCGATAAAGGCTTGACGTCCAGAATATATAAAGAGCTCACACGCCTCAACAAACAAAAAACAAATAACCCAATTAAAAAATGGGCAGAGGAGCTGAACAGACAGTTCTCCAAAAAAGAAATGCAGATGGCCAACAGACACATGAAAAGATGCTCCACATCGCTAATTATCAGAGAAATGCAAATTAAAACTACAATGAGGTATCACCTCACACCAGTAAGGATGGCTGTGATCCAAAAGACAAACAACAACAAATGTTGGCGAGGCTGTGGAGAAAGGGGAACCCTCCTACACTGCTGGTGGGAATGTAAGTTAGTTCAACCATTGTGGAAAGCAGTATGGAGGTACATCAAAATGCTCAAAACAGACTTACCATTTGACCCAGGAATTGCACTTCTAGGAATTTACCCTAAGAATGCAGCAATCAAGTATGAGAAAGATCAGAGCACCCCTATGTTTATCGCAGCACTATTTACAATAGCCAAGAATTGGAAGCAACCTAAATGTCCATCGATAAATGAATGGATAAAGAAGAAGTGGTACATATACACAATGGAATTCTACTCAGCCATAAGAAAAGGGCAAATCTGACCATTTGCAGCAACATGGATGGAGCTGGAGGGCATTATGCTCAGTGAAACAAGCCAAGCGGAGAAAGAGAAATACCAAATGATTTCTCTTATCTGTGGAATATAAGAACAAGGAAAAACTGAAGGAACAAAACAGCAGCAGAATCACAGAAATCAAGAATGGACTAACAGGTACCAAAGGGAAAGGGACTGGGGAGGATGGGTGGGTAGGGAGGGATAAGGGGGGGAGAAGTAGGGGGGTATTAAGATTAACATGCATGGGGGGTAGGAGAAAAGGGAGGGCTGTAAAACACAGAGAAGGCAAGTAGTGATTCTACAACATTTTGCTATGCTGATGGACAGTCTCTGTAAAGGGGTTTATAGGGGAGACCTGGTATAGGGTAGAGCCTAGTAAACCTAATATTCGTCATGTAAGTGTAGATTAGTGATACCAAAAACAAAACAAAAAAATAAATAAATAAAAGGGCAGTTCCTGTGTGGTAACCTCCAATGAGTTCTACACAAGGGTATAAAGGGCATATAAAAGTGTAGGCAAAGGGTCTGTTTCGTTTATACAGAAGATCAAAGCCTAATTGGGCTACCCCGAAAATGAACTAAGATACGATATGAAAGAGAACTTCCAACATCAGCACTCTCTGGAAGACTCATGCCAGAAGATGATCATCAAAAAAACCCACCAAAGATCCACGCACTGCTACAGCTGTAGCTGCACTCATCCCACCAGCTCCTGGACTTGCCATGGGAATGAAGGAGATATCTAAGCTGGCCTGTGCATACAGTAAAACAACAAATTTGACTGGATCTATACTGTTGGAACTCAACCAAGAATTAGGAGAAGTGCAAATTGTAGCGCTCCAAAATCTTACAACTACAGACTATTTACTGTTAAAAGAACATAAGGGATGTGAACATTCCCCAGGAATCGGTTGTTTTAATTTGTCTGATTTCTCTCAGTCTGTTCAAGTTCAGTTGGACAATATCTACCATATCATAGATAAGTTTTCACAAATGCCTAAGGTGCCTAACTGGTTTTCTTGGTTTCACTGGAGATTGCTGGTAATTATTGATATGCTTTGGTTATGTAACTATACTGCTATTATGTTAATGTGTGTGCGCAATTTAAGTAGTAGCTTAAAACCTATACATGCTGAAGTTACTCTACAAGAAGATATGTCAAAGAAATAATCAATCTTCCCATGTTTTCTTCCGCCTGCTACTTCTATAGCTTTTCTTCTTCCTTCCTAATTACAACCCTTAAATAGAATTCGTGCCTCATATCAAATTTACCGAGTATCATAATTCTTCCAAGTGGTAAAGATACCTCAAGACAAATGCTGGGCATAGAAGCTACAGGGCATAAATATGCAAAGAAATAAAAAGCTAACCATTTCAAACAATAAGGCTTCTCTCTCACTTACCAACTTTACATTTCCCTGTATGGCCCCGGAAGATGACTGGTTAGCCAGAGACGGGTAAGATTCCTCAAGGGAGGAACAACCTAAGACAGGCACAGTTGCAGGGGGGTCATCAGGTGAGAAATTGGGGATCAACAGAGGTGTGGCTTAGAACCTCACCCCCCCGTTCTGAGAGAAATCTTCTGCATATGTGGATGTTTTATTGCCCTTGTCTAGCTTGGATTAACACATAGTCTACAGGCACACACCTGATCATCTACATTTGCTCTCTTACAACACTAAACTATGTTTTCTACCTTTATCTTGTATCTACCTACCACTTCAGCATTTTATTAAAAATAATAATAATAATAAAGAGAGAAATGTGGTATCCACATATAAATCAAGTATAAAAACCAAATGAGTATTCATATTGGAACTGACTGTTTATAGTTCATAATGCATGAGCAAAACCGAAAGTTTCTGAGATGAGTGCCCTTGTACTGTTCACTATGTAACTTATTCATTATGTAAGAATTTGTTCTCCATGTAAGAACTTGTTTGTTATGCCTCAGAAGATTGGAGACTGACGAAAATTAGGCTTGGGGTTGACTAATGATTGTGCATTGAGCATTGACTCCCCTATACAGAATTTTATTGTCGTTAAGAACCATTTGATCAATAAATATGAGAGATGCCCTCACAAAAAAAAAAAAAAAAACGAGGACAGACTTACAATGGTAAAATAAATAAGTAACCAGGATATAATGTATTGCATAAGGAATATAGTCAAGATATTGTAACAGCTTGGTAGGGTGATAGCTGGAATCTAGAATTATGTATATAAATGTTTGATCACTGTGTTGTACACTTGAAACTAATGTAATGTAATACTGGGCGTCAACTACCCTTCAATAAAAAATAATTATCTGAAAAAAAAATAAAAAAATATAAAAATAAAAAATTATATACCAATTTCAATTATGTATCAATTCAATTTTCATATTGTAGTGATAGCTGCCTAATAACATAATTAATGAGTTTGTTAGCCCTCTGGGAATCTTTCCTATCTAACTAAGGTTGTATTCATTTTGAGAGAGCTTTACATTCATATAAGGCTTATATGATATACTCATAGTGTGTCATTAAAGATTTGAAGGTTTTTGTAAGCTAGTTCAACCATTGTGGAAAGAAATATGGAGGTTCCTCAAAAAACTAAAAATAGAAACACCGTTTGACTCGGGAATCCCACTCCTTGGAATCTACCCAAAGAATACAAGTACTCAGATTCATAAAGATATATGCACCTGTATGTTTATCACAGCACTATTTACAATAGCCAAGATATGGAAGCAACCTAAGTGTCCACCAGTAGATGAATGAATAAAGAAGATGTGGTACATATACACAATGGAATATTATTCAGCCATAAGAAGAAAACAAATCCTACCATTTGCAACAACTTGGGTGGAGCTAGAGGGTATTATGCTCAGTGAAATAAGCCAGGTGGAGAAAGACAAGTAGCAAATGATTTCACTCATCTGTGGACTATAAGAACAAAGCAAAAACTGAAGAAACAAGACAGCAGCAGACTCACAGAACCCAAGAATGGACTAACAGTTACCAAAGGGGAGGAGTGTGGGAGACCAGGTGGGGAGGGAGGGAGAAGGGGATTGAGGGGTATTATGTTTAGTACACATGGTGTGAGGGGTCATGGGGAAGACAGTGTAGCAAAGAAATGGCAAATAATGAATCTGTGGCATCTTGCTGCACTGATGGACAGTGACTGCATTGGGATATGGGTGGGGACTTGATAATATGGGTAAATGTAGTAACCACATTGTTTTTTCATGTGAAACCTTCATAAGAGTGTATATCAATAATACCTTAATAAAAAAAAGGTTTGAAGGTTTCTTATGATGAACGCTAAGGAGCAAATAAGGGTGTTTTCAAAACAGAGGCAAGTTAATACTTGATCCCACAAAGTAGTACAGTTTCAGGGGTGCACATGGTCCCTTGTACAGAAAGTGTTTATAATTGTTGAGGACCCCAAATGGAAACTATCAGTCTAGGGCCAAGTTAAAAATCTCTCTAATGTAGCTCCCTAATCAACAGTAGGACTTGGAGTTTTAAGTTAACTTTATATAATTGCTTCTAGTCCTTGTTTTCAGTAAGAACTGACTGTACAATCAGTTCCACCTGTCTTGTTTGTCAATGTCCCCAGTTAGTTGGCATTCCCTTACCTCAGGCAATGAGTGAGTGGCGGCTAGGAAATAAGGGTAGGAAATATGTCTGGAGGTGTTGAAAGATATCTTGCTTGGGAACTGCAGATGCTAGAACCATCCTCTCCTGTTTCCAATAGATTTCATGGTAAGATTAAGGGAAATACTGTCCCAAAGTTTGTCTGGGATTCATAACATTCAAGTATATGGTGCTTGCAAAAATTTGGAAGGACCATGACCAGGTATTTTTCTTTGTCCCATGGTAGATTTGAAATATCATTAATATGCCTCACTCTTCCATCATTCCAGGGGTATAAATGATTCCTTCTCCAGGTATGGAGGTGGTGCTCTTTTTCAACCAACATGAAACTAGTGTGCCTCATGCTAGGAGCTGTAACCACACTGTCTTTCCAATCATCTCCTATTCACACCTAGACCTTTCAACTGAAAACATTAGGTGTGATAGGGACAAAACTCTTTTGAAGTTTTATTAAAATTACAGAGACCCTTACATCCCCTTATCTGGTTCACATGGGCCACTGTAGGAAACTCAGTAGTGTACTCAGTAAGTAGTCTTTATCATTATGTTCTAGAATCATATCATTCTAGCAAGAAAATATAAGTGGTTGAACAAGAATTAAGTTTGTCGGCTCGACCTCCTTTTGGCCATGTTGACACATGGAGGGGATACCAACTAGGCCAGCATGGGTTGTTGGTATGGGGAAGAGAGAAGTACTGTACTAAGGAATGATTCAAAATAGGTTTATATGCACACATATAAGCATACAGTGCAGTTGGAGAGATGTGTAAAATCAGAAATCTTTTTGAGTTGACTTTTGAGGAGGTTGTTCCAATGTTCATCAAACCCACAGGCCTGTGGAATAGTAGGGGACATACAAGTTTCATTGAATACCTTGACAATCAGCCCATTATTGACTGTTTTTTGTGATTAAAGGTGTGCCATTGTTAGACTGAAAATGTTCTGAAAAGCAAAACACCTTACACAGATAAATTTCGAGAGTCATAATGGCATGGCTGGATTTGGCTGATAAGACTAAAACAGTAATATCATAATCTTTCAAAAGTGTCCAAACTGTGAGACTCACCACCCCTGTCTCCAGTAACTCCAAGAGGGAATCTAAGGTCTGAGGTAATCAATATGTCAGACTAGATAGAGGCAATACCCCATGCATTATGGCCTCCCCACTATGAGAAAGCAATATCATCTTTTGGCAGGAGTCATAAGTGTGACATTAAATGGTAGCATCTACATCACAAATAAAACATGCTTTACATTGTCCTTTTTCTATGATGGTGGCTATGTTGGAAGGTACAATACAGTGATGGGTCAAGCAGCAATGGTGACAATCTAGTTGGTGTAGGTTCAATAAGCATCTTGATTTTGTTCAGTATCAATAGAGAACTGAGTCTTTCCGTGGGCTTTTATATGACAGACCTACACTTTTTTATTAGTAGTCGTGATATACCCACAGTTTATGGATTCAAAAGGGTTAGGAGTGATCATCTGCCAATTTTTAGTTTTCCAAGTGACATTAAACAACTAGGCAATTGGCAACAACCTGATAGGTGAGAGGCAAGGGAGATATAAAATATTACAGGGTTTTCCAAGGAGAATATTACTTAGAGATGAGAGAATAGACTATCCTTGGCTTTTGTCCACTAAGCTGAGAGATTTTATCTGCCTTTGTTTCTGTAAAGCTGGTGCTGAGGCTGAAGTGATTCAATTGGATACAACTGAGTTTCAGCTTACCCTTATTGTCAGTTAACTACATTTAGGAATCCTCTGTGAATCAGAAACCATATTCAGCCAGTGCTTTAATTCAAGTGGTGGAATGGTAGATAAAATCTCCTTCCAAAGGACAGCAACCATTTTTCAAGTAAAACTGAAATGACATTGTGCCTGGGCTAACTTATTTCCTTAGGAAACTACAATGAAATGTGAGACTTGTTGAGTTTTTCTCATATTGATAGTTATTGAATCTGAGTTGGTCCACCACAAAAGGAAGTACCAGGCCAGAGGATCACAAGACCTCTATGGACAGGCATACAGTTTTGACAAGAGTCCGGCAGCAAACTAGTTTTTAAAAGATGTATATTGTACCTGGTGATGGGACATCCTCCTGGTATGTTGAATTGTGTGCAATACGCCTGGTTATTATTCAGGAAGAAGTGGCCTGATGTAAGAATATGCATGGCTAATAGTTGCTATTGGTAAGGCCTTGTAAGAAACTAGTACTGGAGTATTTTGTAGACAATGCAGACTGGGAAAGGCATGTAGATGTACCTAGACAATGGATAGACAGCATTTTTTTGTGTCTTACAATGCCCACCAGATACTATCCACCAATAAGAGATACTCAACATCCAGATAAATGCTTCCAGTGGATGTCAACCAACTTCCATTCTCAGCTACACATGTGCTTGCACAATGGGTCTGCTAAGGAGTAATCATGGTGGTAGGAATAAAGACTATTAATGGTTGTAATAGCCTGAGACACTTCTCTGCAAAGCTCATGTAACTAATTCTACTGATAAATGGCTGGTTTTTCAATAGTAGAAGCCAATGATAAACACTTGATATGATACTGTTCGTCAAGGGGACTAGCCAGCCACTTGGTTTCAAGGCAGTTATATTAGACTCCTTCCACTCTGAAGGGGACAGCAATTCATTCTTACAAAAATTGACATCTCTGAATTGCATTTGGCTTCCTTGCCAACAGTGGCTTTAGAGATCTACTATCCATTCATGTTCAGCTGTCTAATGTATCTACATGGGATCCCACATAAGTGCTTCAGACTAAGTGATCAATTTGTTTGAAGGACAATTTACCAGTCAAAATATTTGCTATACCATCTGAAGTCAGTTGGCCAGAAAGACCTTTTGAATGATTTATTAAAGGTTCAACTAAAGAAAGAGCTTATAGAAACATTCTGTTGAGTCCAGCTGCTATCTTACAGAAGGCAGTGTGTGCATTGAACCAATGACTGATATATGATTCTTTGGTTAAGTACAAAGAAACACTGGTCTTGGAACCAAAAGGGAGATGAATGATTGTCCCTTATAACCATCAAACCTGGTCACTCAATTCCAGGATATGTTTCCAGTTCCTGCAACTCTACAGAGTTATTAATTTGAAGGTCTTGGCTTCAAGGGTGGCAATGATCCCTACAGGGGACCCAGTAACTGTTTCACTGAACTTGAAGTTGTGATTGTCCCTTGCCCCTTTGTTCTCAATTTAGTGGACAAGCAGATGGAAGTGGTGGATTCATTGGACAATCTCTTGGTGTTCTCATGACTAGGGATAGCAATATATACACAATTAGGAAACCTTGTCCTAGGGTTTCTGTCTTGGGGAATGTGAGCTAAAGTATATAAGCAAAATTAAAAAGTCAATGACTTTTCTTCTGTGTTCCTTCATAGCTTCCTTTAAGTACCTTTTTCCCACTTGCTGATATCCTATCCAGCACATTCCCTTCCTCTGCAGAATCCAGTGCCTACATGCTGTATATTGGTTGCTCATTGATTTACTCATGTGCTTTATCCTCGTGCTCCTCCTTAGAAAAGTATCTAGAGTTACCTCATTTCTCTTTCTCTATCCCGTTCATCCTTTCTCATGTCCTTCACTGAGGATACTTGAATATTTTGCCTTACTTGGTTTCTTCTCATATTGGTGGCTGTTACTCCCTTAAGGATAAGGGTATCTTTTTAATCTTTGTATTTCTAAAGTCCAGGGACATGGTAGATGTGTAGTACATGTGAAATGAACTAACTTATTGGTGAGATAATAAATTATCTTTATTACTATTTTTTTCATCAATTAGGGGTCTTATTGTAAAGATGTAGTTAACTCAGTTTGAATAAGTCCATCACAACACCAACTATATAATGACAATATTTGACTATGTGTCACAAGAATAGGTGCATAACAAAGATCATCACTAAAATGTTTAAAGTAAGGAAAGCATTAGTAATATATTCCTTGATATCATACATTTATGAATTTTCAGTTTTGATTAACTCTGTGCTTTAAAAAACACTCTCCCTATCAGAGTTTTGCTGTTTTTGTATGTTTAGCAGTTTGAATCTCTTCCTCACCTTTGTGCTAACTTTCTTTCCTTCAGCCCAGATCCACTTGATCATTTTTAAAAGTTACTAGTTTCCATAAAATATTAGAAAACAGTGTTTAAAATGCAAGTCAGTTGAAAGTTTTAATGCTAGTGTAAATAGCAAGTTTGGAGTCATAGGATTTGATAGAAGGTGAAATATTTCCCAAAGTTTTATATATAAATAAGTGGTTAATTTTGCTTTAACTATTTCATCAAGGCCATCAAATATTAAGCATCTTTTTTTGGTGCATTCATCACAAGAGTGGAAAATAATAATAAAACTACTGATTCTTTATAATACAAATAATTTGTTAAGGTTCTATTACATTTATGTCTGTATACATTGAATTCTCTGAAAACCCAATTAGTAATAACTCCATTCCCTGCTCAAATCTGAAAAAAAAGGCTAATTAAAAAAGAATTAGCAGTCTGGGGCAAAATTTTACATTTACTACTGATAGAGACTAGGTTGGCAATCTAATCTTTGGGGAAGTGAGGCTACTGATACTGAACTCTGTACTAAAAGATTTACCAACTCAGTTGTTTTCATGGATGATGTCATGGAGTACCAGAGAAGAGCAAGTGCAGTCCATAAGCAGGCTCACTCTTAAGGGAGACTGAAGCTAAAATGCTCAATTATTCTCAAATTTACTAGTGAAAGAGTCACTATACCTTTCTGACAGTGGAGTAAGAAATGAACTGAGAGAACTTGTAGATATATGTGGTGAAACCTCTTCTCAGGTAAATGAATTGCAAGGAAGAGGAATTCCCTTCTAAACTTCACTAAGTGATGCTTGTATGTGTGTGTGTAAGTATGTGTGTATACAAACGCATAAAACTGTCCATAATCTTGGTTGCACTGTTTTTATTTTTAACAACTTTATTGAGATACTATAATTCACATACAAAGAACTATTTTACAATGTTTTTTTTCTTTTTAATTCTGGAGATTCTATAAATCATTAAATTTACTTCTGGGCATATTTTATATTTTTGACGATATAATTACTATAAATTTTTAATCTTCATTTTTTATTTTTTGCTACTTTGTAGAAACAAAATTTATTTTTTTCTACTTGCTTTACATAAAAAATGCAATATATTATTTAATCAATTCTAATATTCAGACATTCCATGAATTTACAAATATGAAGATTTTCTTTCTTCCTTGCAACACTTATTGCATTGTTTTCTGTATAACTTACAGTACAACATTGTATTTCCCATTCTGTATCTCAGGTGGGGAAATTAAATATGATATTAGATATAGCCTCTGTGTAAATGTTTTTATGAAATTAAGGTACTTCTTGTATGATGCAATTTTGCTAAGATTTTTGATTTATCCAAAGTTATTGTTGAATTTTATCAAATATTATTTCAAACCAGGAGATGATCATATCTTTTCCTCTATTTTTCTGTTAGTAGCATGAATTACATCAGTGTAGTTTTCAGTTTTCAACTACCTTTAAATATATGGAATACATCCTACTTGGCTGTGTTGTATTACCTTTTTTTTTGAAATAATTGTAGAATCACAGAAGATGGCAAAAAGAAAAGAGACCATTAATCCAGTTTTTTGCAGTGGGTACATTTCACGTTATAATTGTACAATATCAAAACCAGGAATTCGACATCAGTACAAAGTGCATGTATAGTTGTTGTCCATCTTGTTATATGTATAGGTTCATGTAGCCATCACCAAAATCAAGACACACAACTTTTCTATCACCACAAATAACTCCTTAAATCTGTGACTTTTTAGTCACACTCACTCTCCTTTCTCAAACTCTACATTTTACAACCACTATTCTATTCTCAATCTCCATTATTCTGTCTTTGTGAGAATTTTATATAATGGAACCACCTTTTTAGATTTGTTTGGCTCTACATAATAATGCTTTGGATTCAGCAAGTTGCTGCATGTATCAATAGTTTTTTCCCTTTTATTGCTATGTAGTATTATGTGGCTTAAACGTACCATTCACCTATTGTTTGGCATTTCTATTTTTTCCAGTTTTGGCTAGTAATAATAAAGCTTCAATGCACATTTTTTTATAGACTTTTGTGTGGATATAAGTTCATTTCTCTGGGATAAATGCACAGGAAAGTGATTGCTGGGTCACATCTTAAGTGTATATTTAGTTTTTAAGGGGTTTGCTAAACTACTAAAACTGTGCTATTTACATTCCTACCAGCAATATATGATAGAGGGAATAATTGAATCTTCACTAGCATTTAATATTGTCACAATATTTCATTTTAGCTGTTACAATAATTGTATAGTAATATCTCATTGTACTCTTTTATTGCATTTCCTTGTTAGTGATGTCAAACATCTTTTCATATGATTATTTGCTATCTGTATATCATCTTTGAAATGGCCTTCTCTGCCTTTTGCCATTTCTATTCAGACTGTTTCCTTGTTTTAACTGTTGCTTTTGAGGGCTTATAGAATATATTATTGATTAAACTCCTTTGCCAGATACATAGCTTGCAGATAATTTCTTTCACTCTGTAGCTTATGTTTTCATCCTATTTGTCTTAAAAAATTTTTTTTATTTTGTTATCATTAATCTACAATTACATGATGAACATTATGTTTACTAGGGCTCCCCCTTCACCAAGTCCCCCCCACAAACCCCATTACAGTCACTGTCCATCAGCATAGTAAGATATTGTAGAATCACTACTTGTCTTCTCTGTGTTACACAGCCCTCCCCATCCCCCCCACATTATAAATGCTTATCATAATATCCCCTTTCTTTTTCCCCACCCTTATCCCTCCCTACCCTCCCATTATTCCCAGTCCATTTCCCTTTGGTAACTGTTAGTCCATTCTTGGGTTCTGTGATTCTGCTGCTGTTTTGTTCCTTCAGTTTTTCTTTTTTCTTATAGTCCACAGATGAGTGAAATCATTTGGTACTTGTCTTTCTCCGCCTGGCTTATTTCACTGAGCATAAGACCCTCTAGCTCCATCCATGTTGTTGCAAATGGTAGGATTTGTTTTCTTCTTATGGCTGAGTAATATTCCATTGTGTATATGTACCACATCTTCTTTATCCATTCATCTACTGATGGACACTCAGGTTGCTTCCATTTCTTGGCTATTGTAAATAGTGCAGCGATAAACATAGGGGTGCATCTGTCTTTTTCAAACCGGGCTGCTGCATTCTTAGGGTAAATTCCTAGAAGTGGAATTCCTGGGTCAAATGGTATTTCTATTTTGAACTTTTTGAGGAACCTCCATACTGCTTTCCACAATGGTTGAACTAATTTACATTCCCACCAGCAGTGTAGGAGGGTTCCCCTTTCTCCACAACCTCGCCAACATTTGTTGTTGTTTGTCTTTTGGATGGTGTTGGTCATGACTGGTGTGAGGTGATATCTCATTGTGGTTTTAATTTGCATTTCTCTGATGACTAGCAATGTGGAGCATATTTTCATGTGTCTGTTGGCCACCTGAATTTCTTCTTTGGAGAACTGTCTGCTCAGTTTCTCTGCCCATTTTTTAATTGGATTATTTGCTTTTTGTTTGTTGAGGTGCGTGAGTTCTTTGTATAATTTGGATGTCAAGCTTTTATCGGATCTGTCATTTATGAATATATTCTCCCATACTGTAGGGTACCTTTTTGTTCTATTAATGGTGTCCTTTGCTGTACAGAAGCTTTTCAGCTTGATGTAGTCCCACTTGTCCATTTTTGCTTTTGTTTTCCTTGCCTGGGGAGATATGCTCATGAAGAAGTCGCTCATGTTCATGTCCAAGAGTTTTTGCCTATGTTTTTTTCTAAGAGTTTTATGGTTTCATGACTTACATTCAGGTCTTTGATCCATTTCGAATTTACTTTTGTGCATGGGGTTAGACAGTGATCCAGTTTCATTCTCTTACATGTATCTGTCCAGTTTTGCCAGCACCATCTGTTGAAGAGACTGTCATTTCCCCATTGTATATCTATGGCTCCTTTATTGTATATTAATTGACCATATATGTTTGGGTTAATGTCTGGAGTTTCTATTCTGTTCCACTGGTCTATGGCTCTGTTCTTGTGCTAGTACCAAATTGTCTTGATTACTATGGCTTTGTAGTAGAACTTGAAGTTGGGGAGTGATATCCCCCCCAACTTTATTCTTCCTTCTCAGGATTGCTTTGGCTATTTGAGGTCTTTGGTGTTTCCATATGAATTTTTGAACTATTTGTTCCAGTTCGTTGAAGAATGTTGTTGGTAATTTGATAGGGACTGCATCAAATCTGTATATTGCTTTGGGAAGTTATCTTCTTTGTCTTTTGCAGGACAAGTGTATTAATTGTGAGGAAGTTCAAGTTATCAGTTTTTTATTGTTCATACTTTTGGTGACAAGTCTAAGTACTGTTTAGTAAGCTGTTGGCCAAAAATTTTTTCACCTATGTTTTCTAAAAGTGTTCTAAAGTTGTTATAGTTTATGCTTTACATTTAAGAACATAGTTAACAAATTAATTTTTTTATAAAGTGTTAAATTTAGGTCCAGGTTCATTTTTTGTTTCATATATCTAATTGCTCCAGTAGCATTTGTTGAAAAAGCAATTTATCTCATGTTGATTGCTTTGTACCTTCATCAAAATAAGCTGGGCATAATTGTGTGGACCCATTTATGAGTTCACTATTCTATTCTATTGACCCAGGTGTCTATACCTCTTCCATACCACACTCTGTTGATTACTGTAGCTGTATTGTATGCTTTAATATTAAGTAGAATGATTCTTCCCATTCCCATTTTATTGTTCTTATCAAGATTGTTTTAGCTATTTTGAAAAAGTTTATGAGGGTACACCTCATGTTATGAACATAACATATACTTTAGCATATGCTTATTTAAGTCCCCCAATATGTTTGTTGGGATTTCAATAGGAACTGTGTTAAACCTATTGATAAATTGTCTGGGGACAATTAACATCTTTACTATGTTGAGTTTTCCAATTAATGACCATGGTGTGTCTCTCCATTTATTTAGGTCTTTTATTTCTTTTATCAGTATTTTGTAATTATCAGCATGCAAATCCTGTACATATTTTATTAGATTTATCCACTTGTATATGGTTCTCAGTGAGTGTAGTTGTTTAGCATCTTCTCGTTTGTTCATTAATCATTTTAATATTTCTATTATAAATTTCATGGCTAATTCATTTATTCATTGAAAATCTATTATGTGCCAAACATTGAACATCTAATTATAGTCATTCTCATTTTTCTATCAAGTGGTTCTTCTTACTTATTTGTAGGAATTCTTCATTTATTAATGTCATTAACTATTTAATACTTCTATACATTTTAATGCATTTTACACTTTCTATTTATCTTTTCATTTTTTATACCACTTGACAAACAAATGTTATAAAATTTTATGTAGACAGTTGTTTTATTTTCCTTTATGGAGTCTATACTGGGTATCATGCTGAAGAGAAAGTTAAGTATGTTTGTGTGATGGATTCATTCACAAATATTCATTCATAAATATTGACCTAAACATATATGACATGCAGAAATATGGTGACATATTTGATTAAGAGATGCAGACTCTTCTTTAAAGAAATATTTAACTATATAACTATTTAACAGACATGTAAAATGATTGTATGCTCTATAAAAAGATAACACTTCAATCTAGCTGTCTCACTAAAGTATTTCACTTGCTTAAAAGAAGCATTTACTTTGATTTTTATTTATATTTTATATCAGTATATAAAAATAGGTAGATTAGCATAAGCATGATATTGCAGATATCTCATAAAAATTGGTGAAAAAAACTACCACGATTTTAAAAATGACATTCAGTTTTACTATATCTGAGCTCAGTAATAATCTGGGTTACTAATTTCATAGGTGTTGTTTTATTTTGTTTAGTTTCTCTTTTTTTGACAGTTTTATTGAGGCATAATTGGCATATCACCAAACTCATCCATTAAATTGTACAATTCAAATGATTTTAGTATATTCAGAGTTTTACATCTCTCACCAGTGATTAATTTTGGAAAATTTTAGATATCCTTCAAAGTAGAATGCAACCCCAAAGTAGAATGGAACCCCATTCCAATCCCCACATCAGCCTCAGCCCTAGGCAATAACTAATCTGTTCTCTGTCTCCATAGATTTGTATGCTCTGGACATTTCATATAAATGGAATTGTATTATATTTCTGGTTAGCTTCTTTGTGATTAGTTTACTGTACTTTTAAGGTTCTTCCATGTTGCAGTATATATCAGTACTTCATTTCTTTACATGGCCTAATAATATTCCATTGTATGGATATACCACCTTTTATTTCCATGGTCCTCAGTTAATGTACATTGGATTGTTCCCATCTTTGGCTATTATGAATACTACCGGATGGATATTCATGAATAAGTTTGGTGTTACCACATTTTGTTTTCATTTCCTTTGAATATATGTACATAAAATCACAATGTAACCCTCTATTGCACATTTTGTTGACCAGTTTTCCGAAGTGCACTATTTTATTCCCACCAGCAGTTTATGAGTGTTTAAATTTATCTCCAATTTCTCTAGCATTTATTATTTTCTGTCTTATAGCTAGTCCAGTGGGTGTGACATGACATCTCAGGATAATTTGGATTTGCACTTTCTTAATACTAATTGTATTGAGTAACTTTTCATCAGTTAATTGGTCATTCTTTGGAGATATATCTTTATATCTTTAAAACGAACTGTCATTTTACTGTTTAGATGTAAGAGTTCTTTATATGTCTTGTGTACAATTTCCTTATCAAATGCATGATTTACAAATATTTTCTCTAATTACCTGGTTTGTGTTTTCCTTTCTTATTGGCATCATTGGAAGCATAAAAATTTCTGCCCATTTATTTTCTTCCTTTGAATGAGATATGCTCTCCTCTTTGTTTTTATGCTTCTTCACTTTTTGTTGAATAGTGGGAATTAAAAAAAATCCATGTCTTCCAGCTTATGCAGACTGGCTATGCCTGGGAAGTCCTTCACTAGTTAGCTAGACTTGCTCTCAGCCTAATGATCAACCATGGTGAAAGCTGAAGATCTATTCAGGTATTTTCTGAGCATGTTTTTTGAGTGAGCTCATGTTACACTTCTACTTCCCCCATACATGGTTCCTTTTAAATGTCCTAATTTCCCAAGGAGTGTCACTCCAACTTCTTAGATCCTTAGACTTTCTGTTGTGTATTTCTACATATAATCTCTTTACTCAGGCCTCTGGGTGTCTAGTGCCCCTTTGCTTTCAGGAGCAGTACCTGCCAATTCTTTCCACCTAAAATCTGAGTTAGGCAAAACAGAGCAGTCCTTCTGGCAGCCCCCAAAAGGTTAAAATGTTGCAAATAATGTCCACTCTGTTACCTCTTATTTTAGGGAAGGAATTACGATCTGGGTTATTGTCTCATCCAGACAAGACTGCACCAGCCTAGTGAAAGGGTGAGGCAAGTGTGAGTAAAAATGCCATGAAATTTTCTAAGATTTTGAATATGGCTTTCTTTTGATTGGGTGTTCACTTTGATGCAGTAGAACTTTAGCTATTATTCAGAGCTCCCGTAAAGTTATTTTATCTGGTTTTTGGCTGTTTATTTAATGTTTTTGTGGGGTCGAAGTGCTTGGGACTTCCTAGTCCACCATTATGGTAATGTCACTTATATAATTGGCATCTTACTTAAAACAATGGTACTCTGATTAATATAACATAATTTCAATGGTACAGAAGAATTTTACTCCAATATATCTCAGTTCCATCCCATCTCTTTTCTACTATTACTGTCACACAAAGTACATCTTTTTTTTTTTTTTAGATAATTATTTTTTATTGAAGGGTAGTTGACACACAGTATTACATTACATTATTTTCAGGTGTACAACATAGTGATTCAACATTTATATACATGACAATTCTAGGTACCAGCTATCACCATACCAAGTTGTTACAATATTTTGACTATATTCCTTATGCTATACATTATATCCTGGTTACTTATTTATTTTACAATTGGAAGTGTGTACTTTTTTTTTCTTTGTGAGGGCATCTCTCATATTTATTGATCAAATGGTTGTTAACAACAATAAAATTCTGTATAGGGGAGTCAATGCTCATTCTACAATCATTAATCCAGCACAAGCCTAATTTTCATCAGTCTCCAATCTTCTGAGGCATAACAAACAAGTTTTTACATGGAGAACAAATTCTTACATAGTGAATAAGTTACACAGTGAACAGTATAAGGGCAGTCATCACAGAAACTTTCGGTTTTGCTCATGCATTATGAACTATGAACAGTCAGTTCAAATATGAATACTCATTTGATTTTCATACTTGATTTATATGTGGATACCACATTTCTCTCTTTATTATTATTATTTTTAATAAAATGCTGAAGTGGTAGGTAGATACAAGATAAAGGTAGAAAACATAGTTTAGTGTGTAAGAGAGCAAATGTAGATGATCAGGTGTGTGCCTGTAGACTATGTGTTAATCCAAGCTAGACAAGGGCAATAAAACATCCACGTATGCAGAAGATTTCTCTCAGAACAAGGGGGTGAGGTTCTAAGCCTCACCTCTGTTGATCCCCAATTTCTCACCTGATAACTCCCCTGCGACTGTGCCTGTCTTAGGTTGTTCTTCCCTTGAGGAATCTTACCCGTCTCTGGCTAACTAGTCATCTTCCGGGGCCATACAGGGAAATGTAAAGTTGGTAAGTGAGAGAGAAGCCTTATTGTTTCAAATGGTTAGCTTTTTACTTCTTTGCATATTTATGCCTGTAGCTTCTATGCCCAGCATTTGTCTTGAGGTATCTTTACCACTTGGAAGAATTATGATACTCGGTAAGTTTGATATGAGGCACAAATTCTATTTAAGGGTTGTAATTAGGAAGGAAGAAGAAAAGCTATAGAAGTAACAGGCGGAAGAAAACATGGGAAGATTGATTATTTCTTTGACATATCTTCTTGTAGAGTAACTTCAGCATGTATAGGTTTTAAGCTACTACTTAAATTGTGCACACACGTTAACATAATAGGAGTATAGTTACATAACCAAAGCATACGTGTAATTACCAGCCATCTCCATTGAAACCAAGAAAACCAGTTAGGCACCTTAGGCATTTGTGAAAACTTATCTATGATATGGTGGATATTGTATAACTGAACTTGAACAGTCTGAGAGAAATCAGACAAATTAAAACAACCTATTCCTGGGGAATGTTGACATCCCTTATGTTCTTTTAACAGTAAATAGTCTGTAGTTGTAAGATTTTTTTTTTTGCACTTCTCCTAATTCTTGATTGAGTTCCAACAGTATAGATCCAGTCAAATTTGTTGTTTTACTGTATGCACAGGCCAGCTTCGATATCTCCTTCTTCATTCCCATGGCAAGTCCAGGAACTTGTGGGATGAATGCATCTACAGCTGTAGCAGTGCGTGGATCTTTGTTGGGGTTTTTTGATGATCATCTTCTGGCATGAGTCTTCCAGAGAGTACTGATGTTGGAAGTTCTTTTTCATATCGTATCTTAGTTCATTTTCGGGGTAGCCCAATTAGGCTTTGATCCTCTGTATAAACACAAACAGACCCTTTGCCTACACTTTTATATGCATTTATACCCTTGTGTAGAACTCATTGGAGGTTACCACACAGGAATTGCCTTTTTTTTTGGTATTACTAATCTACACTTACATGATGAATATTATGTTTACTAGACTCTCCCCTATACCAGGTCCCCCCTATAAGCCCCTTTACAGTCACTGTCCATTAGCATAGCAAAATGTTGTAGAATCACTACTTGCCTTCTCTGTGTTGTACAGCCCTCCCCTTTCTCCCACCCCCCCATGCATGCTAATCTTAATACCCCCCTACTTCTCCCCCCCTTATCCCTCCCTACTCACACATAATCCCCAGTCCCTTTCCCTTTGGTACCTGTTAGTCCATTATTGAGTTCTGTGATTCTGCTGCTGTTTTGTTCCTTCAGTTTTTCCTTTGTTCTTATACTCCACAGATGAGTGAAATCATTTGGTATTTCTCTTTCTCCGCTTGGTTTATTTCACTGAGCATAACAACCTCTAGCTCCATTGATGTTGTTGCAAATGGTAGGATTTGTTTTCTTCTTATGGCTGAATAATATTCCATTGTGTGTATGTACCACATATTCTTTATCCATTCACCTACTGATGGACACAAGTAGCTTCCATTTCTTGACTATTGTAAATAGTGCTGCAATAAACATAGGGGTGCATCTGTCTCTTTCAAACTGGAGTGCTGCGTTCATAGGGTAAACTCCTAGGAGTAGAATTCCTGGGTCAAATGGTAAGTCTGTTTTGAGCATTTTGATGTACCTCCATACTGCTTTCCACAATGATTGAACTAATTTACATTCCCACCAGCAGTGTAGGAGGGTTCCCCTTTCCCCACAACCTCACCAACATTTGTTGTTGTTTGTCTTTTGGATGGCAGCCATCCTTACTGGTGTGAGGTGATATCTCATTGTGGTTTTAATTTGCATTTTTCTGATAATTAGCAATGTGGAGCATCTTTTCATGTGTCTGTTGGCCATCTGAATTTCTTTTTAGGAGAACTGTCTGTTGAGTTCCTCTGCCCATTTTTTAATTGGATTATTTGCTTTTTGTTTGTTGAGGCGTGTGAGCTCTTTATATATTCTGGATGTTAAGCCTTTATCGGATGTGTCATTTTCAAATATATTCTCCCATACTGTGGGGTTCCTTTTTGTTCTATTGATGGTGTCTTTTGCTGTACGGAAGCTTTTCAGCTTAATATAGTCCCACTTGTTCATTTTTGCTGTTGTTTTCCTTGCCTGCGGAGATATGTCCAAGAAGAGGTAACCCATGTTTATGTCTAAGAGGTTTTTGCCTATGTTTTCGTCCAAGAGTTTAATGTTTTCATGACTTACATTCAGGTCTTTGATCCATTTTGAGTTTACTTTTGTATATGGGGTTAGACAAATGTCCAGTTTCATTCTCCTACATGTAGCTGTCCATTTTCGCCAGCACCATCTGTTGAAGAGACTGTGACTTCGCCATTGTATGTCCATGGCTACTTTATCAAATATTAATAGACCATATATGTCTGGGTTAATGTCTGGATTCTCTAGTCTGTTCCATTGGTCTGTGGCTCTGTTCTTGTGCCAGTACCAAATTGTCTTGATTGCTATAGTGTTACAGTAGAGCTTGAAGTTGGGGAGTGAGATCCTCCCTACTTTATTCTTCTTTCTCAGGATTGCTTTGGCTATTCGGCGTCTTTGGTGTTTCCATATGAATTTTTAAATTATTTATTCCAGTTCATTGAAGAATGTTGCTGGTAGTTTCATAGGGATTGCATCAAATCTGTATATTGCTTTGGGCAGGATGGCCATTTTCAATATATTAATTTTTCCTAGCCACGAGCATGGGATGAGTTTCCATCTGTTAGTGTCCCCTTTAATTTCTCTTAAGAGTGACTTTTAGTTTTCAGATTATAAGTCTTTCATTTCTTTGGTTAGGTTTATTCCTAGGTATTTTATATTTTTTGATGCAATTGTGAATGGAGTTGTTTTCCTGATTTCTCTTTCTGTTGGTTCTTTGTTGGTATATAGGAAAGCCACAGATTTCTGTGTGTTGATTTTGTATCCTGCAACTTTGCTGTATTCCGATATCAGTTCTAGTAGTTTTGGGGTGGAGTCTTTAGGGTATTTAATGTACAGTATCATGTCATCTGCAAATAGTGACAGTTTAACTTCTTCTTTACCAATCTGGATTCCTTGTATTTTTTTGTTTTGTCTGATTGCCGTGGCTAGGACCTCCAGTACTATGTTAGATAACAGTGGGGAGAGTGTTCATCCCTGTCTAGTTCCCGATCTCAGAGGAAATGCTTTCAGCTTCTCGCTATTCAATATAATGTTGGCTGTGGGTTTATCATAGATGGCCTTTATTATGTTGAGGTACTTGCCCTCTATTCCCATTTTGCTGAGAGTTTTTATCATTAATGGATGTTGAACTTTGTCAAATGCTTTTTCAGCATCTATGGAGATAATCATGTGGTTTTTGTCTTTCTTTTTGTTGATATGGTGGATGATATTGATGGACTTTCGAATGTTGTACCATCTTTTCATCCCTGGGATGAATCCCACTTGGTCATGGTGTATGATCCTTTTGATGTATTTTTGAATTCGGTTTGCTAATGTTTTGTTGAGTATTTTTGCATCTACATTCATCAGGGATATTGGTCGGTAGTTCTCTTTTTTGGTGGGGTTTTTTCCTGGTTTTGGTATTAGGGTTATGTTAGCTTCATAGAATGAGTTTGGGAGTATCCCCTCCTCCTCTATTTTTTGGAAAACTTTAAGGTGAATGGGTATTATGTCTTCTCTGTATGTCTGATGAAATTCCGGGGTAAATCCATCTGGCCCGGGGGTTTTGTTCTTTGGTAGTTTTTTGATTACCGCCTCAATTTCGTTACTGGTAATTTGTCTGTTTAGATTTTCTGTTTCTTTCTGGGTCAGTCTTGGAAGGTTGTATTTTTCTAGGAAGTTGTCCATTTCTCCTAGGTTTCGCAGATTGTTAGCATATAGGTTTTCATAGTGTTCTCTAATAATTCTTTGTATTTCTGTGTGGTCCGTCGTGATTTTTCCTTTCTCGTTTCTGATACTGTTGATGTGTGTTGACTCTCTTTTCTTCTTAATAAGTCTGGCTAGTGGCTTATCTATTTTGTTTATTTTCTTGAAGATCCAGCTCTTGGTTTCATTGATTTTTGCTATTGTTTTATTCTTCTCAATTTTATTTATTTCTTTTCTGATCTTTATTATGTCCCTCCTTCTGATGACCTTAGGCCTCATTTGTTCTTCTTTTTCCTATTTCGATAATTGTGACATTAGACCATTCATTTGGGATTGTTCTTCCTTTTTTAAATATGCTTGGATTGCTATATACTTTCCTCTTAAGACTGCTTTTGCTGCGTCCCACAGAAGTTGGGGCTTATTGTTGTTGTTGTCATTTGTTTCCATATATTGCTGGATCTCCATTTTGATTTGGTCATTGATCCATTGATTATTTAGGAGCGTGTTGTTAAGCCTCCATGTGTTTGTGAGCCTCTTTGCTTTCTTTATACAGTTTATTTCTAGTTTTATGCCTTTGTGGTCTGAAAAGTTGGTTGGTAGGATTTCAATCTTTTGGAATTTTCTGAGGCTCTTTCTGTGGCCTAGTATGTGGTCTATTCTGGAGAATGTTCCATGTGCACTTGAGAAGAATGTATATCCTGTTACTTTTGGATGTAGTGTTCTATAGATGTCTATTAGGTCCGTCTGCTCTACTGTGTTGCTTAGTGCTTCTGTGTTCTTTCTTATTTTCTGCCCGGTGGATCTATCCTTTGGGGTGAGTGGTGTGTTGAAGTCTCCTAGAATGAATGCATTGCAGTCTATTTCCCCCTTTAGTTCTGTTAGTATTTGTTTCACATATGCTGGTGCTCCTGTGTTGGGTGCATATATATTTAGAATGGTTATATCCTCTTGTTGGACTGAGCCCTTTATCATTATGTAGTGTCCTTCTTTATCTCTTGTTACTTTCTTTGTTTTGAAGTCTATTTTGTCTGATATTAGTACTGCAACCCCTGCTATCTTCTCACTGCTGTTTGCTTGAAATATGTTTTTCCTTCCCTTGACGTTTAGTCTGTACATGTCTTTGGGTTTGAGGTGAGTTTCTTGTAAGCAGCATATAGATGGGTCTTGCTTTTTTATCCATCCTATTACTCTGTGTCTTTTCATTGGTGCATTCAGCCCATTAACATTTAGGGTGACTACTGAAAGATATATACTTATTGCCACTGCAGGCTTTAAATTCGTGGTTACCAAAGGTTCAAGGTAAGCCCCTTTAGTATCTTACTGCCTTACTTAGCTAGCTTATTGAGCTTTTATATACACTGTCTGGAGATTCTTTTCTTCTCTCCCTTCTTATTCCTCCTCCTCGATTCTTCATATGTTGGGTGTTTTGTGCTGTGCTCTTTCTAGGAGTGCTCCCATCTAGAGCAGTCCCTGTAAGATGTTCTGTAGAGGTGGTTTGTGGGAAGCAAATTCCCTCAGCTTATTTTGTCTGGGAATTGTTTAATCCCACCGTCATATTTGAATGATAGTCGTGCTGGATACATTATCCTTGGTTCAAGGCCCTTCTGTTTCATTGCACTAAATATATCATGCCCTTCTCTTCTGGCCTGTAGTGTTTTTGTCGAGAAGTCTGATGTTAGCCTGATGGGTTTTCCTTTATAGGTGACCTTTTTCTCTCTAGCTGCCTTTAAAACTTTTTCCTTGTCCTTTATCTTTGCCATTTTAATTATTATGTGTCTTGGTGTTTTCCTCCTTGGATCCTTTCTGTTGGGGGTTCTGTGTATTTCCGTGGTCTGTTCGATTATTTCCTCCCCCAGTTTGGGGAAGTTTTCAGTAATTATTTCTTCTAAGATACTTTCCATCTCTTTTCCTCTCTCTTCTTCTTCTGGTAACCCTATAATATGGATATTGTTCCTTTTGGATTGGTCACACTGTTCTCTTAATATTGTTTCATTCCTGGAGATCCTTTTACCGGCTCTTATGTCAGCTTCTATGTGTTCCTGCTCTCTGGTTTCAATTCCATCAATGGCCTCTTGCATCTTATCCATTCTGCTTATAAACCCTTCCAGAGTTTGTTTCATTTCTGTAATCTCCTTTCTGCCATCTGTGATCTCCCTCTGGACTTCATCCCATTTCTCTTGCATATTTCTCTGCATCTCTGTCAGCATGTTTATTATTTTTATCTTGAATTCTTTTTCAGGAAGACTGGTTAGGTCTGTCTCCTCTTGTGTTGTCTCTGTGATCTTTGTCTGCCTGTAGTTTTGCCTTTTCATGGTGATAGGAATAGTTTGCAGAGCTGGGACGTGTGATGGCTGGAAGAACTTCCCTTCTTGTTGGTTTGTGGCCCTCCTCTCCTGGGAGAACAGCGACCTTTAGTGGCTTATGCTGGGCAGCTGCGTGCCGATAGGGCTTCTGCTTCCTGCCCTGCTGCTATGAAGTTTATCTCCACTGTTGCTGTGGGCGTGGCCTGGCTTGGGCTGCTGCTCCAACGTTGTGGAGTCGTGTTGAAGGGTAGTGGCTGGGAGGCTCTTTATCTCTGTATGGAGCCTCCCTGCTCCCTGCAGCCCAGGGGTTAGGGTGCCCAGCGATCCCCAGATTCCCTACCTCTGGATTAAGTGTCCCGTCCTGCCCCTTTAAGACTTCCAAAAAGCACTCACCAAAACAAAACAACGACCACACACAGAAAAAAAATTAAGTTACAAAAAAAAAACTCGCCGGTCGTTTTTCTTTATTCTCCGGCGCCAGCCTCAGGCATCTGCTCACCGGTCTTGCTACCCTGTTTCCCTAGTATTGGGGTCCCTATCACTTTAAGACTTCCAAAAAGTGCTCGCCAAAACAAAACAGCCAAAAAAAAACCCAAAAAACCAAAATGATCGGTTGCTTTTCTGGTGTCCTCTGGCGCCCGGCCTCCAGTGCCCGCTCACTGTTCTTGCTGCCCTGTTTCCCTAGTATCCAGGGCCCCCCACTCACGCACTGTGTCTGTGCTCTGGTGGGGGTGGCTGGGGTTGGGTTTTCGGCAGTACTGGGCTCCGTCTCCTTCCCGCTCTACCTGTTCTTCTCCCGCCAGGAGCTTGGGGGAGGATCGCTTGGCTCCCGCCAGGCCAGGGCTTGTATCTTACCCCCTTTACGAGGTACTGGGTTCTCTCAGGTGTGGATGTGGTCTGGATATTGTCCTGTGTCCTCTGGTCTTTATTCTAGGAAGAGTTGTCTTTGTTATATTTTCATAGATATATGTGGTTTTGAGAGGAGATTTCCGCTGCTCTACTCATGCCGCCATCTTCCCCAATGTCCCCAAAGTACATCTTATATATTCTTAGCCCATTAACATTATAAATATTGCTGATAAAGCTGTCTTTTAAATCAGATAGAAGAAAGTGTCATAAATAAAAATATATTTATACAGTCATTTATATTTACATATATATTTGCCTTTACTACTGCTCTTTATTTCTTTGTGTGGATTCATGTCATTCTTTAGTGTCCTATAGTTTAAGCCTGAAGGACTATTTAGTATTTCTTATAGACATGTCTATTAGTAATGATTATCTAGTAGTGTCTTAATTTCTCCTTCAATTTTCTTTAATTGAAGTATAATAGACATATAACATTTTACTAGTTTCAGGTATAGAACATAATGATTTGATATTACTATACATTTCTAAATGATCACCCCAGTAAGTCTAGTTACCATCCCTTACCATACAGTCACAATTTTTTTCTTATGATGAGAACTTTCAAGATCTACTCTCTTACTTTCAAATGCACAAAACCATATTATTGACTATAGTCTCCATGCTGTACATGGCAACCCTGTGATGCTTATTTTATAACTAGAAGTTTGTACCTTTTGATCACTTTCACCCATTTCACCCGTTCCCCCCTAATGGCAACCACCAATCTTTCTTTGTTTCTACATGTTGGTTCTTTTTTGATTTATTTTTTCATTTGTTTTATGTTTTGGATTCCAATACAAATGAAATCACACAGTATTTGTTTTTCTCTGTCTGAACTATTTTATTTAGCATAATATGTCAAGATCCAACACTGTTGTTGCAAATGGCAAGATTTCATTCTTTCTTTGACTGAAAGGTATTCCATTGTGTACACACAGATGTGGTATGCATATATACCACATATTCTTTGTCCATTCGTTCATCAAAGGACACGGGCTGTTTCTGTATTTTGACTACTATGAATAATGCAGTAATGAACAAAGGAGTGCTTATATCTTTTCAAGTTAATGTTTCCATTTCCTCAGATAGATACCCAGTTCAGAAGTGGGACTGGTGGATCATATGGTATTTGTATTTTTAATTTTTTGAGAAATCTCCATACTTTTTCCCATAGTGTCTGCACAACTTACGTTCCCACCAACAGTGTAGGAGGTTTCCCTTTTCTCCACATCACTGCCAACACTTGTTATTTCTTCTTTTTTTAATAATAGCCATTCTGAGGTGTAACGTGTATCTCATTGTAATTTGCACAAGGGACAACCCTGTGTGTGCTGTGCATGCCCCTGGCTTTAGTGGGGCTTTGAGAATGTTGCAGGGCTCTTGCTTCTTGACTTTGGTGGGCTCACCCACCAGATTTGTATGAGCCTCTGGGGGTTGGGCATGCCATCAACTAACAAGGTAGAAGGAGAATGCAAAAATAGTGCCCACGAGCCCATCCTTCCCTGTGGAGAGTCCCAACATACTTCTGTTCCTCCAGTACCTGCTTTAAGATTAGCAAAGGAATCTCCTCCACATATTGTCTAGATGCTTCTCAAACTACTGTTTTTGTGCTGGGTCCTGGTGAGACTGAATCTATGCATGAATCCTTTAAGAGTGGAATCTTACAGCCCTATTGGTCTTCTGGGTGTAAGCCTCATTGGTTTTCAAAGCCAGGTATTTTAGGGGCTTGTCTTTCTGTTGCAGGTCCCTACAGTTTCAGGGTGCCTGATGTGGGGCAAAATCCCCTTGCCCAAAAGGGAGACACACAATAGTAGTGAGATCAATTGTGATTATGGGTCACCAGACCAGGGGTGGGTTTTTTGGTGAGACACATCTCTGCCTCTCCTACCAGTCTCATTTTGGCCATTTTCTCCTTTTTGTAGAAGAGTTATTCAGCTATTTTTCAGTTCTTTTTCAAAGGAAACTTTTCTGGGTTTCCTTATGTGGTTGTAGATTTATTTGGTGTGTCTCTGGGAGGAAGTGAGTTCAGGATCTTCCTGTGCCACCATCTTGAACTGCCTCCCCAATTGTAAAGTTTAAATAAGATAATCCATGTAAATTGCTTAACACTAGGGCTGGTACTCAATGAATGTTAACTCTTTAGCTGTGTGTAAGAGAATGTCAAATATTGCTTTTCCAGAGCATATGTTCACATGTTGACTGTATTATTTGGTGATGTAGTGTAACATAATTCATAACAACATCATTCTGGAATAAAATATCCTACAATTAAATCTTAGCTGTATCAAATATGTGACTCCATCTTTCTAAGGTTTCAACTTTTATCAATAAAATTGGGATAGTAATAGTTCTTATCTCATAGGACTGCTATGAAAATTAAATGTCCTAATATCTGTAAACCCTTTAGCATAGTGCCCAATATACAACAAGTGCCTAACATAAGTTAGACTTCAGCAGTGTAATATTAGGAAGATGATGACGGAAGTGGCTTCATCATAGATAAATGCAAAAAGGCTATAAACAATTGTTTAGGAATAGGGAATATAAGCCTTGATAATAACATTAAACAGAATATTAATGAAATGACAAATAAGTGTCAGATTCAAGAGACATACAAAAGATGAATTAGTACTACTTTTTAATGTATTGGATATAGGGAATAAAAGAGAAAAACAGTAAAGTATGATTCTAAGGTTTTGACTGAGGTCAACTTTGGGGTGGTTTTGACAAAAATAAGGGATTAAGATATAATTTTTTAAACAAGGGAAGGATAATGAACTTTGTTACATAATATCTGAGGAAGTTTTATGCAAATTGAAGTGAAGTAAAATATTATGACTAAAACGTTCAAGTCCTCCAGATCGATGCAATGGTTGTAGCAGTGAAGTAGCTGTCAAATACATACTTTGTTGTCTACAAATACATAAGCATATGAGAACTAAAATATACCTGGAGAAATTCCTGAAATGAATTCTTTATTTTGTCTTATGTCTTCCATTATTCCTGTCTATCTAGGTCTTTCTCCCCACTTTGGCAGATCCAGGATCTGAATATTTGATTTTGTTCATGCCCCACCTCAAATAAATGCATAGAACCAATGTTTTAGGAACTTAGTACTGAATTTCATGCTCAATGCCAGCTTATCATTTAACAATACATGATGTTATATTGTTCCCTGGTTAAGATCTAGATTCTTAACAATACAGTACATTCTGGGCATAATGTTCTGTAACATTGTAATGTGATTTTAAGGGAATTTCAGACATTATTGTGAACCAACTAGCATGAGGGATACATTTGGTTAAATGAACTTGGAATCCATCAAGTTAAAATGAATGGCAGATGCTTATTCTACCTATGCATAGATACCTCTGCTTTGATGAAATGACCAGGAAGAATATCTGATATATGTCAGATATTTAAATTGCCAAACTTGTTATTCTGCATAGTTAAGGCTTAATATACTTAGACTATCTCTCTGTCTACTGCATATGACTTATCAATTACAGTAAATTGCCAATTTTCTAAATTATTTCAAGGATATCAAATACATTAAACATTGAAACTACATTGTATAAATATCATCTTTCTTGACAACCATCCTAAATAACCCCCTGCTCTCTCTAATTACCCAAATGAAATAGTAGATAGTGGGAGAAGAATGCCAGGGCAACCTACAAAGAGATCAGATTTTCCTATTATGTATTTTTAGTTTCTTTGTTTGTATAAATACTTGATAAATACATGATAAATGAAGAGTCATAGATATTTTACCTCATGAATCATATATTATTCATCTATATGCTTTCTTCAGTATCAAGTAAATTCTGAATCAAAAAGAGGACAGTAGAACAAAAAGGCATTCTACAGTATGGGAGAATATATTCATAAATGACATATCCAACAAGAGATTAACATAAAAAATATACAAAGAACTCACATGCCTCAACACCCAAAAAGCAGATAACCCAATTAAAAAATGGGTGGAGGATATGAACAGACACTTCTCCAAAGAAGAAATTCAGATGGCCAACAGGCACATGAAAAGATGCTCCTCATTGCTAATTATCAGATAAATGCAAATTAAAACCACACTGAGATATCACCTCACATCAATTAGGATGGCTGCCATCCAAATGACAAACAACAACAAATGTTGGTGAGGATCTGGAGAAAGGGGAACCCTACTACACTGCTGGTGGTAGTGTAAATTACTTCAACCATTGTGGAAAGCAGTATGGAGTTTCCTCAAAAATATCAAAATAGAAATACCATTTCACCCAGGAATTCCACTCCTAGGAACATAACCAAATGAAACACGGTCTCAGATTCAAAAAGAAATATGCACCCCTATGTTTATTAAAACAGTATTTACAATAGCCAAGAAATGAAAGCAACCTTAGTGTACATCAGTAGGTGAATGGATAAAGAAGATGTGGTACATATACACAATGGAATATTATACAGCGATAAGAAGAAAACAAATCCTGTCATTTGCAACAACATGGATGGAGCTAGAGGGTATTATGCTCAGTGAAATAAGCCAGGTGGAGGAAGACAAGATCCAAATGATTTCCCTCATTTGTGGAGCATAACAACGAAGCAAAACTGAAGGAACAAAACAGAAGCAGACTCACAGACTCCAGGAAGGGAGTAGCAGACCACAGGGGAGGGGTGGGAGAGGGTAGGAGGGGAGGGAGGGAGAAAGGGATTGAGTGATATTATGATTGGTACACATGGTGTGTGGGGGGTCACAGGGAAAACAGTGTCGCTCAGAGAAGGCAAATAGTGAATCTATGGCATCTTATTACACTGATGGATAGTGACTGCATTGGGCTAAGGGTGGGTACTTGATAATATGGGTAAATGTAGTAACCACATTGTTTTTTCATGTGAAACCTTCATAACAGTGTATATCAATCATACCTTAATAAAAACAAACAAAATACAGTAAAAACAAAAAGAGGATTAAAATTTATTTTGAGCTTTTCATTTGGGAAATTGTGAGACTGAAGGAAATCCCCATTAATCAGAGATATAAGTAGTTCATGTCTTGAAGCAAATATGTAAAGAAATCAAAACCCTGATTATTCAAAATATACACTATCCAAAAATGTGTGTTTATGTGTGAATGAGAAATGTTTCAGTAAGTTCAAGGCTGAGAAGGAGAGGCTGACTCTTTCTCAGCCTTGGTTACTCCCATTATCCCACACCTTCCAGGCATTTGGGTATTACAAAGGCTGCTGTATCAAAGTATCTCTGTTCCATAGGTCTAGTCAAATGTGAGCACAATTATTAGAAGAAAAAAATGGGTTGATTCATAATTGTATATTTTTAATCTTGTCAAGTTCTTAGAAATTATTTTAACAGGGCTAAAAGTATAACACAACCTTTAATTTGCTTTCTCATTTGGTTAAATGAGATAAGTGGTGCTACCATTGGCTGATCGTGACCCCACACACACCATGTGCACTCTTCTTCTCAGCCTTGAACTTACTGAAACATTCTCATTCACACATAAACACACATTTTTGGATAGTGCATATTTTGAATAATCAGGGTTTTGATTTCTTTACATATTTGCTTCAAGACATGAACTACTTATATCTCTGATTAATGGGGGTTTCCTTCATTCTCTCAATTTCCCAAATGAATAGCTCAAAAGAAATTTTAATGAATTTCCCATTTCATTGCATGAAATGGGAAAATAACTCCAAAATTTGGTCTTAATTATCTGTGGCATTCTTCTCTAACTTACAAGCTACAAAGAAGACATGCTTTTATGCATGATAAAAAAAATACTTGAACTGACAAATGAGAAATAAAGCCAGGGTAAAAATATATGAACATAAATTAGTTGACTATATATTTAAAGTTATCCTAGCTGAAAGTCTAACTTGAATTAAATTCCATCTTTATATCATCTAAGGAAAAGCAAAGTTTTTCCTTTAAATTATTCATTAAAGGATTACATAGCTAAAAATAAAGATTATGAAATTTTAGAACAAGTTTGAGTTTATATAGAAATCGAACAGTTATTTTTATACCCTAACATGTCAACTCATCAATCATAAAATGAAATTTTGTATAACTTAATACGATCTTCCTTTGAAGCATGCTATTTTATTTGCACTTAAACTCTTTAATAATAACCTCATATTGTGCAAAATAACATTTAATAAGTATCAAGTACTAACCTTTTTACAGGCCCTAATATTTTTAAAGTTATGAACCTCATTTAACCCTCACAGTAACTTTATGATTTGACACTAATATTATCCTCATTTTACATGTAAGTAAACTGAAGTACAGAGATTATGTAATTGAACTAAGATTACACAGATGAACTATAAAGAATTCATATGTAAGCAAGTTTTTGAAAAGTTAAAATACATATTTAAATTAGGCCACGTCTTTTGGTGCAAGTGAAATGACTTTTTCAGGGGCTCATCTCCTTTTTAATTTATATACTTTCTAAATTGAACTTAATCATTAAAAATCAATTTCATTTAATAGTGCTGCCAAAATAATTCTATTTAAACTTGTTTTTTTGTTTTGTTTTTATAGACTAAACATTTCTTTTTCTACAGACCCTTTCCCATCACTAATGTCTCTAAGGAACTGCCTATACACCTGTTTCTCCTATTGGTAAATGTTAATCTCTTTGTAAAGTATAACATGCCTGAGATAATTTGATTTCACAATGACTCATTTATTTGGTTTTAATAATAAACGCTTTGCACTTATCCATTGGTAAGAGTTGTGTCTGTATTTGGAACCATCAGTTAGTTATTTGCATGTCATGTTTTTAGTGCTTTCTATAGTGCTACTAGTCTCTTTGAAATATACTTTTCTATGTTGGTGAGGATATCATTTTGTCCTCATGAAAAGGATGCAATTGGTATGCTAACAAGTGTCCTCAATTCAAGTTAGATAACACATATTCCATTTTGTGCATGACAAGTTTACAAACCTTAGTTATCAAAGGCTTATTCCAAGAATTTCTCCTCAAGTGTGGACAGCATTAATCACACTGAGGAGGAGAAGCTCTTAGAGTCAATCAAATGAAAAGTTCACTTGAAGCTCTTCATCTTCTAAGAGCAGAACCTCAGGAACAGTTTTCTTTCAGTTGCTTTAAGCAATCTCCCAGTATATGGAATGCATGAAAATATATTTCATTTCTTCTCAGGTCACCTTTAATTTTCCAAGACAGACTACTGAAATGTCTACATTTTTCATTGTGTTTGCCTTCTTGGAAAAAAAAAATAACATCCTAAGAGCTTTTAGGAAAAGTAAGACTTATAAGTCACACATGATGTTTTTCTCTTTTCCTGTTGTAACCATAAACACAACACACACAGCATTTACATCCACATCACAGTTATAAACAAGTGTCATCTTTGTTATTCATGTTTTAGTTAATTCTGTTTGATGCCTTGACTCTTTAAATCCATCTCTCTTAACTAATGCATCTCTTTAAAATCAATTTGTTTGGACAGAATAACAAAAACATCAACAAGTACTTATTTTATCATCATGTTCCTTGTTTGTCCTTCCCTTTCCTTTTATCACATTCCCATTTCTTCCAATCTCTGTTTTTATTTTATATCAACTGATGAATAGTTATACACTGTGTTGCCAGTGGTTACCTAGAAATGCTATTGGATCCTCAGGAAAATATTTCAAAACACTGCTCCTTAGTATTTTGTGATTATAAAATAAATGAACACATCATAGCTTGACTTTGCCTGTACATGCTGGAATTTCTGAATGCAGTGTCTGCTTATAGAGCATAGCAAAGTGGAAAATTGACAGGGCTTCTTTTGCTGGTTATTGCACTTGCTTGTTTCCATTGTTATTTTCCAGTTGCACATGCAGACCATAACTGCAGAAGGAATATGGTCATGATAGAATAAATAATTGTCCAGAAATCAGTTGCCATATTTATGGAGCATAACCCCAGTATTTTATTTACTTCTCAGTATTCCATGACCATTCTACAAATTCTATATAGTCTATGAAAAATCACTAGAACTTGAAGACAGAATATTGCTGATGTCAATTTTATGCTTGTTACCTTTCAAATTCAGGTCCCCAAGACGTTGCAGCATTGCTCATGGAAGCTACTTCAATGGTCCTAATGATTCTCAAATAAAAATTTAACCATAATTCAGTCTCTTGTAAGTTAACTATCATCAGGCCAACTCTTTATAAATTCTACTTTTACATAATACGTACATAAGATTTGAAATAGGTAATTTAAGCTCTATAAAAATGATAATGAGAGGAGGAGCCAAGATGGTGGCATGAGTAGGGCAGTGGAAATCTCCTCCTAAAACCATATATGTTTGAAAATACAACAAATACAACTATTCCTAAAATAGAGACCAGAAGATACAGTACCATAGTCAGGCTACATCTACATCTGTGAGAACTCAGCACCTCATAAAGGGGGTAAGAAACAAGCCACAGCCCGGCGGGACCTGAGTGCACCCCACACACCAGTTCCCTGGGGGGAGGAAAGGAGAGCAGGGAGGGAGTGGGAACCCAGGACTGCTAAATATCCAGCCCTAGTCATCTGCACCAGGAGCATAGACACACAGTGCATGGTGTGCTATATATTAGGGAAACAGAAGAGTAAAATCGGTAAGCAGGTCCCCTCAGCCGGCACCCCTGGGACAAAAGAAAAGCGAGTGCTTTTGAAAGTCTTAAAGGGACAGGGACTTCACAGCTGTACAGAACTATCCCAGGACACTCATCCCAGCAGCTTGGAATCCCAGGAAACTCCAGGCAACCTAATCCCCTGGGTGGCAGCACAGCTCTGAAGCCCCTCACAGCAATAAACAGCCTGCCATCCATTCCCCTTCCTGCGTGACCCTGCCACAGCAGAGAAGCAGCCTGAGAGTGGCCACGCCCCCAGTGGCTGCCCAGAGCCTCCTCCACAGCCACCTAGGCCAGAATCAGAGGCCCTGTTGGCACATGGCAGCCCAGCACAGACAGAGGAAGCTGGGACAGGGTACAAAAGGTCACACTACTTGCAGCAGAGCACACTCAGTGCACCTTCCTCTCCCTGTGGGACTCTGGGCTGCCCTGTTGGCTGCCCTGCACATGGTGGCTCAGGAAATAAAACTAGAAGCTGCTCGCCATGTATGGGTAAATGGCACAGGCAGTGGAGAAAGGCAAGGCGCAGGAAGGGACGTTGTTCTCCAAGATGACACACGTGCCAACTGCCTATGACTAGCTCCATTGCCATGAAAAGGCAGAAGAATTTGAACCAGTCCAGAATTACCCTGATAAACCCCGAGAGGGAGCCATGGGAGATAGATATAACCAATCATCCTGAAAAAGAATTCAAAATAAGGGTCATAACCATGCTGATGGACCTGCAGAGAAATATGCAAGAGCTCAAGGATCAAGTTAGGAGGTATAATACAGAAATAAAACAATCTCTGGAAGGACTTAAGAGCAGACTGGATGAGGTGCAAGAGGCCGTTAATGAAATAGAAATCAGAGAACAGGAACACAGCTGCCCAGCACAAGCTGCTAGGGGTCGCCATTCTCCCAGGAGAGGAAGGCCACAAACTATTAAGAAGGGATGTTCTCCCAGCAGAAACACGTGCCAGCTCCCCACAACTACCTCTATAGCCATTATAAGGTGGAAAAATTTGATCCAGACCAAAATAACAGAGACAACCCCTGAGAAGGAGCTTGGAGAGACAGACCTAAACAATCTCCCTGTAAAAGAATTCAAAATAAAGGTCATAACCATGTTGATGGAGCTGCAGAGAAAAATGCAAGAGCTAACAGACAAAGTAGGGAGGGAGACTACAAAAATAAAACAATCTCTGGAAGGATTTAAAAGCAGAATGGATGAGATGCAAGAGGCCATTGATGGAATAGAAACCAGAGAACAGAAACACATAGAAGCTGATGCACAGAGGGATAAAAGAATCTCCAGGAATGAAACAATATTAAGTGAACTGTGTGGCCAATCCAAAAGGAACAATATCAGCATTATAGGGGTACCAGAAGAAGAAGAGGGAGAAAAAAGGATAGAAAGTGTCTTGGAAGAAATAATTGCTGAAAAGTTTCTCAAACTGGGGGAGGAAATAGTCTCTCAGACTATGGAAGCCCACATATCTCCCAACCCAAGGGATCCAAGGAGGACAAAACCAAGACACATAATAAATAAAATGGCAAAGAACAATCAAGGACAAAGACAGAGTATTAAAGGCAACCAGAGAGAGAAAAAAGGTCACCTACAAAGAAAAACCCATCAGGCTATCATTAGACTTTGATGCAGAAACCCTACAGGGTAGAAGAGAATGGCATGATATATTTAATTCAATTAAACAGAAGGGCCTTGAACCAAGAATACTGTATCCATCATGATTATCATTTAAATATGAAGGAGGGATTAAACAATTCCCAGACAAGAAAAAGCTGAGGGAATTTGCCACCCACAAACGACCTCTACAGGATATTTTAAAGAACTGCCCTAGATGGAAGCACTCCTAAGACTAAATAGATGTCACCAGAGAAAACAAAATCACAGCAAAGAAAGCAGACCAACCAGAAACTAAAGGCAAAAAATAAATTCAGCTATTCATGAAAGCAGTCAAATGAAACACAAAAGAGTACAGAATAAAACAACTAACATATAAAGAATGGAGGAGGAGGAATAAAAAGGGAGAAAAATAAAGAATCATCAGACTCTGTTTATAATAGCTTAATAAGTGAGTTAAGTTAGATGGTGAGATAGTAAAGAGGCTACCCTTTAACCTTTGGTAACCACGAATCTAAAGCCTGCAATAGCAATAAGTACATATCTTCCAATAATCACCGTAAATGTGAATGGACTAAATGGACCAATCAAAAGACAGAGTAATAGAATGGATAAAAAAGCAAGACCCATATATATGCTGCTTACAGGAGAATCACCTCAAACCCGAAGACATGCACAGACTAAAAGTCTAGGGATGGAAAAATATATTTCATGCAAGCAACAAGGAGAAAAAAACAGGTGTTGCCATACTAGTATCAGACAAAATAGACTTCAAAACAAAGAAAGTAACAAGACATAAAGAAAGACACTACATAATGATAAAGGGCTCAGTCCAACAAGAGTATATAACCATTATAAATATATATGCATCCAACAGAGGAGAAACAGCATATGTGAAACAAATACTAACAAACATAAAGGAGGAAATAGAATGCAATGCACTCATTTTAGGAGAATTCAACGCACCACTCACTCCAAAGGATAGATTCACCAGTCAGAAAATAAGGACACAGAGGCACTGAACAGCACACTAGAACAGATGGACCAAATAGACATCTATAGAACTCTACATCCAAAAGCAACAGGATACACATTCTTCTCAAGTGCATATGGAACATTCTCCAGGATAGACCACACAATAGGCCACAAAAAGAGCCTCAGTAAATTCCAAAAGATTGAAATTGTAACAACCAACTTTTCAGACCACAAAGGTATAAAACTAAAAATAAATTGTACAAAGAAAGTAAAAAGGCTCACAAACACATGGAGGCTTAACAACATGCTCTTAAATAATCAATGGATTAAAGACCAAATTAAAATAGAGATCAAGTAATATATGGAAACAAATGACAAAACATTTTATTACCCCCAATTTCTGTGGGAGGCAGCAAAAGCAGTTCTAACAGGAAAGTATATAGCAATCCAGGCATAATTAAAGAAGGAAGAATGATCCCAAATGAATAGTCTAACATCAAAATTATTGAAAATGGAAAAAGAAGAATAAGGCCTAAAGTCAGCAGAAGGAGGGACATAATAAAGATCAGAGAAGAACTAAATAAAATTGAGAATAATAAAACAATAGAAAAAATCAATGAAACCAAGAGCTGGCACTTTGAGAAAATAAACAAAATAGATAAGCCTCTAGCAAGACTTATTAAGAGAAAAAGAGACTCAACACACATCAATAGAAACAGAAAAGAGAAAGGAAAAATCACGACGGACCCTACAGAAAGACAAAGAATTTTTAGAGAATACTATGAAAACCAATATGCTAACAGGGTGGAAAACCTACAAGAAATGGACAACTTCCTAGAAAACTACAACCTTCCAAGACTGACCAAGAAAGAAACAGAAAATCTAAACAAATCAATTACCAGCAAAGTAAGTGATGTGGTAATCAAAAAACTACCCAAGAAAAAAACCCCCAGGCCAAATGGATTTAACAAGGAATTTTATCAGACATACAGAGAAGATATAACACCTATTTTCCTTAATGTTTTCCAAAAAATAGAAGATAAGGAAAAATTGCCAAACTCATTCTATGAAGCCAGCATCACCCTAATACCAAAACCAGGCAAAGACCCCAAAAAAAGAAACTTATAGACCAATATCCCTGTTGAACACAGACGCAAAAATATTCAACAAAATATTAGCAAACTGAATTCAAAAATACATCAAAAGTATAATACACCATAAACAAGTGGGATACATCCCAGGGATGTAAGGATGGTATAACATTTGAAAGTCCATCAACATCATACACCACATAAATAGAAAGAAAGACAAACTAGCATGATCATCTCCATAGATGCTGAAAAAGCATTCGACAAAATTCAACATCCATTCATGATAAAAACTCTCAACAAAATGGGCATAGAGGGCAAGTACCTCAACATAATAAAGGCCATATATGATAAACCCACAGCCAACATCATACAGAACAGTGAGAAGCTGAAAGCTTTTCCTCTGAAATCGGGTACAAAAAAGGGATGCCCAGTCTCCCCACTGTTATTCAAAATAGTACTGGAGGTCCTAACATTGTCAATTAGACAAAACACAGAAATACAAGGAATCCAGATTGGTAAATAAGAAGTGAAACTGTCACTATTTGCAGATGACATGATATTGTACATAAAAACCCTAAAGACTCCACTCCAAAACTACTAGAACTAATATGGGAATTCAGCAAAGTTGCAGGATACAAAATTTACACACAGAAATCTGTGGCTTTCCTATACACTAACAATGAACCAACAGAAAGAGAAATCAGGAAAACAATTCCATTCACAATTGCATCAAAAAGAATAAAATACCTAGGAGTAAATCTAACCAAGGAAGTGAAAGAACTATACCCTAAAAACTACAAGACACTCTTAAGAGAAACTAAAGAGGACACTAACAAATGGAAACTAATCCCATGCTCCTGGCTACGAAGAATTAATATTGTCTAAATAGCCATCCTGCCCAAAGCAATATACAGATTTGATGCAATCCCTATCAAATTACCAACAGCATTCTTCAACGAACTGGAATAAATAGTTCAAAAATTCATATGGAAACAACAAAGACCTCGAATAGTCAAAGCAATCCTGAGAAGGAAGCATAAAGAGGGGGAGATTTTGCTCCCCAACTTCAAGCTCTACTACAAATCCACAGTAATTAATACAATTTGGTACTGGCACAAGAACAGAGCCACAAACGAGTAGAACAGAACAGAGACTCCAAAAATTAACCTAAACATATATGGTCAATTAAAGTATGATAAAGGAGCCATGGACATACAATGGGGAAATGAAAATCTCTTCAACAGATGGTGCTGGCAAAACTGGACAGCTACATGTAGGAGAATGAAACTGGATCACTGTCTAATCCCATACATAAAAGTAAATTCGAAATGGATCAAAGACCTGAATGTAAGTCATGAAACCATAAACTCTTAGAAAAAATCATAGGCAAATTCACGTGGACATAAACATGAGAGACCTTTTCATGAACATATCTCCCCGGGCAAGGGAAACAAAAGCAAAAATGGATAAGTGAGACTATATCAAGCTGAAAAACTTTGGTACAGCAAAGGATACCATCAACAGAACAAAAAGATACCATAGAGATTGGGAGAATATATTCATAAATGACAGATCCGATAAGGGGTTGACATACAAAATGTACAAAGAGCTCATGCAGATCAACAAACAAAAAGCAAATAATCCAATTAAAAAATGGGTAGAGGAGCTGAACAGACAGTTCTCCAAAGAAGAAATTCAGATGGCCAACAGACACATGAAAAGATGCTTCACATTGCTAGTTGTCAGAGAAATGCAAATTAAAACCACAATGAAATATGACCTCACACCAGTCACGACTGACACCATCCAAAAGACAAACAACAACAAATGTTGGCGAGGTTGTGGAGAAAGGGGAACACTCCTACACTGCTGGTGGGAATGTAAATTAGTTCAATCATTGTGGAAAGCAGTATGGAGGTACTTCAAAAAGCTCAAAGTAGACATACCATGTGACTCAGGAATTACACTTCTAGGAATTTACCCTAAGAATGCAGCAGCCCAGTTTGTAAAAGACAGATGCACCCATATGTTTATCACAGCACTATTTACAATAGCCATGAAATGGAAGCTACCTAAGTGTCCATCAGTAGATGAATAGATAAAGAAGATGTGGTACATATAAACAATGAAATATTATTCAGCTGTAAGAAGAAAACAAATCCTACCATTTGAAACAACATGGATGGAGCTAAAGGGTATTATGCTCAGTGAAATAAGGCAGGTGGTGAAAGACAGGTACCAAATGATTTCACTCATATGTGGAATATGAGAACAAAGAAAAACTGAAGGAACAAAACATCAGCAGACTCACAGAACCCAAGAATGGACTAACAGTTACGAAAGGGAAAGGGACTGAGGAAGATGGGTGGAAAGGGAGGGACAAGGGTGGGAAAAAAGAAAGGGGGCATTATGATTAGCATGTATAATGTGGGGGAGGCTTGGGGAGGGCTGTACAACACAGAGAAGACAAGTAGTGATTCTACTGCATCTTAGTATGCTGATGGACAGTGACTGTAATGTGGTTTGTGGGGGGGGGACTTGGGGAAGGGGCGAGCCTAGTAAACATAAAGTTCTTCATGTAATTGTAGATTAATGATAACAGCAACAACAAAAAAATACTACCCAAGAACAAAACCCCTGTGCCAGATGGATTTACCGTGGAATTTTATCACACATACAGAGAAGACATAATAAAAATACTCCTTAAAGTTTTCAAAAAAATAAAAGAGGAGAGAATACTTCCAAAATCATTCTATAAAGCCAGCATCACCCTACTACCGAAACCAGGCAAAGACCCCACGAAAAAAGAAAATTATAGAACAATGTACTGTTGAATGTAGACGCAAAAATACTCAACAAAATATTAGAAATTGGGGTGGAGCAAAGATGGTGGCATGAGTAGAGCAGCAGAAATCTCCTCCCAAAACCACATATATCTATGAAAATATAACAAAGACAACTCTTCCTAGAATAAAGACCAGAGGACACAGGACAACATCCAGACCACATCCACACCTGCAAGAACCCAGCGCCCTGTGAAGCGGGTAAGATAGAAGCTCCGGCGCAGCGGGACGGAGCGCCCCTCCCCCCAGCACCCAGCGGGAGAAGAGTAGGCAGAGCAGGAGGGAGAGGGAGCCCAGGACTGCTGAACAACCAGCCCTAGACATCTGGAACAGAGCACAGACACAGTGCATACACGGGGCCCTGGACACTAGGGAAACAGGGCAGCAAGAACGGTGAGCGGGTACTGGAGGCCTGGCGCCAGAGGACATAAGAAAAGTAAGCTTCCATTTTTCCTTTTCTTTTTTTTTTTTTTTTGTTGTAGTTTTGTTGAGTTGAGGGCTTTTTGGAAGTCTTAAAGGGACAGGGAACCCAATAATAGGGAAACAGGGCAGCAAGACCAGCGAGCGGGTATCGGAGGCCAGCGCCGGAGAAAAAAAGAAAAGCGGACGGCCATTTTTTGTTGTTGTTGTTGTGGTTGTTTTGTTTTGGTGAGCACTTTTTGGAAGTCTTAAAGGGATAGGGACCCCAATACTAGGGAAACAGGGCAGCAAGACCGGTGAGTGGGTGCCTGAGGCTGGTGCTGGAGAATAAAGGAAAATGAGCGGCCATTTTTAATTTATTTTTTATTTTTTAATTTGTTTTATTTTATTTTATTTATTTATTTATTTTTGTGGTCGTTTTGTTTTGGTGGGTGCTTTTTGGAAGTCTTAAAGGGCAGGGCGGGACACTTAATTCAGAGGTAGGGAATCCGGGGATCTCTGGGCACTCTAATCCCCTGGGCTGCAGGGAGCACAGAGGCCTCTTACGGAGTTAAATAGCTTCCCGGCCGTTCCCCCTCCAACGAGACTCCACCACTTTGGAGCAGCACCCCGAGCCAGGCCATGCCCACAGCAACAGCGCAGATAAACTCAATAGCAGCAGGGCAGGAAGCAGAAGTCCTGTCTGCACACAGCTACCCAGCACGAGCCACTAAAGGTCGCTGTTCTTCCAGGAGAGGAGGGCCAAAAACCAACAAGGAGGGAAGTTCTTGCAGCCGTCACTTGTCCCAGCTCTGCAAACTATTCCTATCACCATGAAAAGACAAAATTACAAGCAAACCAAGATAACAGAGACTCCAAAGAAGGTGACAAACCTAACCAGTCTTCCTGACAAAAGAATTCAAAATAAAAATCATAAACATGCTGACAGAGATGCAGAGAAACACACAAGAGATAAGGGATGAACTCCGGAGGGAGATCACAGATGCCAGAAAGGAAATTACGGAAATGAAACAAACTCTGGAAGGGTTTATAAGCAGAATGGATAAGATGCAAGAGGCCATTGATGGAATTGAAACCAGAGAACAGGAACGCATAGAAGCGGACATAGAGAGAGATAAAAGAATCTCTAGGAATGAAACAATATTAAGAGAATAGTGTGACCAATCCAAAAGGAACAATATCCGTATTATAGGGGTACCAGAAGAAGAGGGGAGAGGAAAAGGGATGGAAAGTATCTTGGAAGAAATAATTGCTGAAAACTTCCCCAAACTGGGGGAGGAAATAATCGAACAGACCACAGAAATACACAAAACCCCCAACAGAAAGTATACAAGGAGGACAACACCAAGACACATTATACTTAAAATGGCAAAGATCAAGGACAAGGAAAGAGTTTTAAAGGCAGCTAGAGAGAAAAATGTCACCTATAAAGGAAAACTCATCAGGCTAACATCAGACTTCTTGAAAGACACCCTACAGGCCAGAAGAGAATGGCATGATATACTTAATGAAATGAAACAGAAGGGCCTTGAACCAAGGATACTGTATCCAGCACGACTATCATTCAAATATGATGGAGGGATTAAACAATTCCCAGACAAACAGAAGCTGAGGGAATTTGCTTCCCACAAACCACCTCAACAGGACATCTTACAGGGACTGCTCTAGATGGGAGCACTCCTAGAAAGAGTACAGAACAAAACACCCAAAATATGAAGAATGGAGGAGGAGGAATAAGAAGAGAAAGAAAAGAATCTCCAGACAGTGTATATTACAGCTCAATAAGCGAGGTAAGTTAGGCCGTAAGATAATAAAGAGGCTAACCTTGAACCTTTGGTAAACACGAATTTAAAGCCTGAAATGGCAATAAGTACATATATTTCAATAGTCACCCTAAATGGAAAGGGACTTAATGCACCAATCAAAAGACACAGAGTAATAGAATGGATAAAAAAGCAAGACCCATCTATATGCTGCTTACAAGAAACTCACCTCAAACCCAAAGACATGTACAGAGTAAAAGTCAAGGGATGGAAAAACATATTTCAGGCAAACAAAAGAGAGAAGAAAGCAGGGGTTGCAGTACTAATATCAGACAAAATAGACTTCAAAACAAAGAAAGTAACAAGAGATAAATAAGGACACTACATAATGATGAACGGCTCAGTCCAACAAGAGGATAAAACCATTCTAAATATATATGCACCCAAGACAGGAGCACCAGCATATGTGAAACAAATACTAACAGGAATAAAGGGGGAAATAGACTGCAATGCATTCATTCTAGGAGACTTCAACACACCACTCACCCCAAAGGACAGATCCACCAGGCAGAAAATAAGTAAGGACACGGAAGCATTGAACAACACAGCAGAACAGATGGACCTAATAGACATCTATAGAACTCTACATCAAAAAGCAACAGGATATAGATTCTTCTCAAGTGCACATGGAACATTCTCTGGAATAGACCACATACTAGCACGCAGAAAAAGCCTCAGCAAAATCCAAAATACTGAAATTCTACCAACCAACTTTTCAGACCACAAAGGTATAAAACTAGAAATAAATTCTACAAAGAAAACAAAAAGGCTCACAAACACATGGAGGCTTAACAACATGATCCTAAATAATCAATGGATCAACGAACAAATTAAAATAAGATCAAGGAATATATAGAAACAAATGACAACAATAAGACAAAGCCCCAACTTCTGTGGGACGCAGCGAAAGCAGTCTTAAGAGGAAAGTGTGTAGCGATCCAGGCACACTTGAAGAAGCAAGAACAATCCCAAATGAATAGACTAACATCACAATTATCAAAATTGGAAAAAGAAGAACAAATGAGGTCTAAAGTCAGCAGAAGGAGGGACATAATAAAGATCAGAGAAGAAGTAAATAAATGGAGAAGAATAAACAATAGCAAAAATCAATGAAACCAAGAGTTGGTTCTTTGAGAAAATAAACAAAATAAATAAGCCTATAGCCAAACTAATTAAGAGAAAAAAAGAATCAACACAAATCAACAGAATCACAAATGAGAGCAGAAAAATCACAACAGACTCCACAGAAATGCAAAGAATTATTGAAGACTACTATGAAAACCTATATGCCAACAAGCTGGAAAACCTAGAAGAAATGGACAACTTCCTAGAAAAAAACAACCTCCCAAGAATGACCAAGGAAGAAACACAAAAGTTAAACAAACAATTACGAGCAAAGAAATTGAAACGGTAATCAAAAAACTACCCAAGAACAAAACACCTGGGCCAGACGGATTTACCTCGGAATTTTATCAGACACACAGAGAAGACATAATACCCATTCTCCTTAAAGTTTTCCAAAAAATAGAAGAGGAGGGAAGACTCCCAAACTCATTCTATGAAGCCAACATCACCCTAATACCAAAACCAGGCAACGACCCCGCCGAAACAGAAAATTACAGACCAATATCCTTGATGAATGTAGATGAAAAAATACTTAAATATTAGCAAACCGAATACAAAAGTATATCAAAAGGATCATATACCATGACCAAGTGAGATTCATCCCAGGGATGCAAGGATGTTACAACATTCGAAAATCCATCGACATCATCCACCACATCAACAAAAAGAAAGACAAAAATCACATGATCATCTCCATAGATGCTGAAAAAGCATTTGACAAAATTCAACATCCATTCATGATAAAAACTCTCAGTAAAATGGCAATAGAGGGCAAGTACCTCAACATAATAAAGGCAATATATCATAAACCCACAGCCAACATTATACTGAACAGAGAGAAGCTGAAAACTTTTCCTCTGAGATCGGGAACTAGACGGGGATGCCCACTCTCCCCACTGCTATTTAACATAGTACTGGAGGTCCTAGCCACGGCAATAAGACAAAACAAAGAAATACAAGGAATCCAGATTGGTAAAGAAGAAGTTAAACTGTCACTATTTGCAGATTACATGATATTGTACATAAAAAACCCTAAAAAATACACCCCAAAACTACTAGAACTGATATTGGAATACAGCAAAAATGCAGGATACAAAATTAACACACAGAAATCTGTAGCTTTCCTATACACTAAAAATGAACCAATAGAAAGAGAAATCAGGAAAACAATTCCATTCACAATTGCATCAAAAAGAATAAAATACCTAGGAATAAATCTAACCAAAGAAGTGAATGACCTATACTCTGAGAACTACAAGTCACTCTTAAGAGAAATTAAAGGGGACAATAACAAATGGAAACTCACCCATTCTAATGGCTAGGAAGAATTAATATAGTCAAAATGGCCATCCTGCCCAAAGCAATATACAGATTTCATGCAATCCCTATCAAATTACCAGCAACAATCTTCAATGAACTAGAACAAATAATTCAAAAATTCATATGGACACACCAAAGACCCCGAATAGCCAAAGCAATCCTGAGAAAGAAGAATAAAGTGGCAGGGATCTCACTCCCCAACATCAAGCTCTACTACAAAGCCATAGTAATCAAGACAATTTGGTACTGGCACAAGAACAGAGCAACAGAGCAGTGGAACAGATTAGAGACTCCAGACATTAACCCAAACATATATGGTCAATTAATATTCAATAAAGGGGCCATGGACATACAATGGGGAAATGACAGTCTCTTCAACAGATGGTGCTGGCAAAACTGGACAGCTACATGTAAGGGAATGAAACTGCATCACTCTCTAACCCCATACACAAAAGTAAATTCAAAATGGATCAAAGACCTGAATGTAAGTCATGAAACCATAAAACTCTTTGAAAAAAACATACGCAAAATTCTCTTAGACATAAACATTAGCGACTTCTTCATGAACATGTCTCCCCGGGCAAGGAAAACAACAGCAAAAATGAACAAGTGGGACTATATTAAGCTGAAAAGCTTCTGTACAGCAAAAGACACCATCAATAGAACAAAATGAACCCTACAGTATGGGATAATATATTTGTAAATGACAGATCTGACAAAGGGTTGACGTCCAAAATATATAAAGAGCACACACACCTCAACAAACAAAAATCAAATAATCCAATTAAAAAATGGGCAGAGAAATTGAACAGACAGTTCTCCAAAAAAGAAATACAGATGGCCAACAGACACAAGAAAAGATGTTCCACATTGCTAATTATCAGAGAAATGCAAATTAAAACTACACTGAGGTATCACCTCACATCAGTAAGAATGGCTGCCATCCAAAAGACAAACAACAACAAATGTTGTTGAGGTTCTGGAGAAAGGGGAACCCTCCTACACTGCTGGTGAGAATGTATACTAGTTCAACCATTGTGGAAAGCAGTATGGAGGTTCATCAAAATGCTCAAAACAGACTTATCATTTGACCCAGGAATTGCACTCCTAGGAATTTACCCTAAGAACGCAGCAATCAAGTTAGAGAAAGACAGATGCACCCCTATGTTTATCGCAGCACTATTTACAATAGCCAAGAATTGGAAACAACCTAAATGTCCATCTATAGATGAATGGATAAAGAAGAAGTGGTACATATACACAATGGAATACTACTCAGCCATAAGGAGAGGGCAAATCCTACCTTTTGCAGCAACATGGATCGAGCTGGAGGGTATTATGCTAAGTGAAATAGGCCAAGCGGAGTAAGAGAAATACCAAAAGATTTCACTCATCTGTGGAGTATAAGAACAAAGGAAAAACTGAAGGAACAAAACAGCAGTGGAATCACAAAACCCAAGAATGGACTAACAGGTACCAAACGGAAAGGGACTGGGGAGGATGGTTGGGTAGGAAGGGATAAGGGGGGGGAGGAAGAAGGGGGGTGTTAAGACCAGCAAGCATGGGGGGAGTGGGGGAAAGGGGAGGGCTGTACAACACAGAGAGGACAAGGAGTGATTTTACAACATTAAGCTATGCTGATGTACAGTGACTGTAAAGGGGTTTATAACGGGGACCTGGTATATGGGTGAGCCTAGTAAACATAATATTCTTCATGTAAGTGTAGATTAACGATAACAAAAAAACAAGAAAGGAAGAAAGAAAAGGGGGATTACTCCATGATAGGATAAAACTAACTGTAAATCAACGATTAATGCATGCTTTAAATATCCTTAACTTGGTCACTTAAAGGGTGTCAGATGATCGGCTATGGAGGTACACTTTTCTGATAATATTCCTATCTCTTTAAAAAAAAAAAAGCAGTTCCTGTGTGGTGACCTCCAATGAGTTCTACACAGTGGTATAAAGGGCAGATCAACGTCTGGGCAAAGGGTCTGTTTGTGTTTATACAGAGGATCAAAGCCTAATTTGGCTACCCATCAAATGAACTAAGATACAATACGAAGAAGAACTTCCAACATCGGCACTCTCTGGAAGACTCATGCCAGAAGATGATCATCAAAAAACCTCAACAAAGATCCAGGTGATGCTGCAGTTCCTGCACTTGCCATTGGAATGAAGAAGGAGATATCTAAGCTGGCCTGTGCATACATTAAAACAACAAATTTGACTGGGTCTACACTGCTGGAACTCAAACAAGAATTAGGAGAAATGCAAGTTGTAGCGCTCCAAAATCTTACAACTACAGATTACTGTTAAAAGAACATATGGGATGTGAACAGTTCTCAGGAATGGGTTGTTTTAATTTGTCTGATTTCTCTCAGACTGTTCAAGTACAGTTGGACAATATCCATCATATCATAGACAAATTTTCACAAATGCCTAGGGTGCCTAACTGGTTTTCTTGGCCTCACTGGAGATGGCTGGTAATTATAGATCTGCTTTGGTTATGTAACTGTATTCCTATTATGTTAATGTGTGTGTGCAATTTAATTAGTAGTTTAAAACCTATACATGTTTACATTACTCTACAAGTAGATAAGTCAAAGAAATAATCAATCTTCCCATGTTTTCTTCCGTGTGCTACCTCTATAGCTTTTCTTCTTCCTTCCTAATTATAACCCTTAAGTAGAATTCGTGCCTCATATCGAATTTACCAAGTATCATAATTCCTCCAAGTGCTAAAGATACCTCAAGACAAATGCTGGGCATAGAAGCCACAGGGCAGAAATCTGCAAATAAGTAAAAAGCTAACCTTTTCAAGCAATATGCCTTATCTCTCACTTACCAACTTTACATCTCCCTGTATGGCCCTGAAGATGACTGGTTAGCCAGAGATGGGTAAGATTCCTCAAGGGAGGAACAACCTAAGACAGGCACAGTCGCAGGGGGGCCATCAGGTGAGAAATTGGGGATCAACAGAGGTGAGGCTTAGAACCTTACCCCCCTTGTTTAGAGAGAAATCTTCTGCATCCGTGGATGTTTTATTGCCCTTGTCTAGCTTGGATTAACACATAGTCTACAGTCACACACCTGATCATCTACATTTGCTCTCTCACAACACTAAACTAAGTTTTCTACCTTTATGTTACATCTACCTACCACTTCAGCATTTTATTAAAAATAAAAAAAATAATAATAATAATAAAGGGAGAAATGTGGGATCCACATATAAATCAAGTATAAAAATCATACAGATATTCATATTTGTCCTGATTATAGTTCATATTGCGTGATCAAAACCGAAAGTTTCTGTGATGACTGCCCTTGTACTGTTCACCATGTAAGAACTTATTCACTATGTAAGAATTTGTCCACCATGTACGAACTTGTTCGTTATACTTTAGGAGACTGGGGACTGTTGAGAATTAGGCTTGGGTTTGATTAATGATTGTGCATTGTGTCCCCTATACAGAATTTTATTGTTGTTAACAACCATTTGATCAATAAATATAAGATATGCCCTCAAAAAACAAAAAGCAAAAAACAAAAAACAACAACGAAAATATTAGCAAACCTAATTCAAAAATACATCAAAAGTATCATACACCATGACCAAGTGGGATTTATCCCAGGGATGCAAGGATAGTACAACATTCGGAAATCCATCAGCGTCATCTACCACATAAATAGAAAGAAGGACAAAACCACCACATGATCATCTGCATAGATGCTGAAAAAGCATTTCACAAAATTCAACATCCATTCATGTTAAAAACTTTCAACAACCTGGGCATAGAGGGCAATTACCTCAACATAGTAAAGGCCCTATATTATAAACCCACAGCCAACAACATACTGAAGTGCGAGAGGCTGAAAGCTTTTCCTCTGAGATCGGGTACATGACAGGGATGCCCACTCTCCCCACTGTTATTCAACAAATTACTGGAGGTCCTAGCCATGGCAATTAGACAAAAGAAAGAAATACAAGGAATCCAGATTGGTAAAGAAGTTAAACTGTCACTATTTGCAAATGACATGATATTGTACATAAAAACTCTAAAGAGTCCACTCAAAAACTACTAGAACTAATATCAGAATTCAGCAAAGTTGCAGGATACAAAATTAACACACAGAAATCTGTGGTTTTCCTATACACTAACAATGGACTAATAGAGAAATCAGGAAAACAATTCCATTCACAATTGCATCAAATAGAATAAAATACCTAGGAACAAACCTAACCAAGGAAGTGAAAGACCTATACACTGAAAACTACAAGACACTCTTAAGAGAAATTAAATAGTACACTACCAAATGGAAACTAATCCTATGCTCTGGGCTAAGAAAAATTAATATTGCCAAAATGGCCACCCTGCCTAAAGCAATCTACAGATTCAATGCAATCCTTATCAAAATACCAGCAGCATTCTTCAACGAACTGGAACAAATCATTCTAAAATTCGTATTCAACCACTAAAGACCCCGAATAGCCAAAGCAATCCTGAGAAGGAAGAATAAAGCAGGGTGTATCTCGCTTCCCAACTTCAAACTCTACTTCAAAGCCACAGTAAATAAGACAATTTGGTTCTGGCACAAGAACAGACCCACAGACCAGTGGAACAGAATAGAGAGTCCAGATATTAAGCCAAACATACATGGTCAATTAATAAACGATAAAGGAGCCATGAATATACAATGGGGAAATGACAGGCTCTTCAACAGCTGGTGTTGGCAAAACTGGACTACTACATGTAAGAGAGTGAAACTGGATCATTGTCGAACTCCATACACAAAAGTAAATTCGAAATGGATCAAAGACCTGAATGTAAGTCATGAAACTATAAAAGTCTTAGAAAAAAACATAGGCAAAAATCTCTTGGACATAAACATGAGCGACCTCTTCATGAATATATCTCCCTGGGCAAGGGAAACAAAAGGAAAATTGAACAAGTGGGACTATATCAAGCTGAAAAGCTTCTGTACAGCAAAGGATACCAACAATAGAACAAAAAGGCGTCCTATAGTATTGGAGAACATATTCATAAATGACAGATCCGATAAAGGGTTGGCATCCAAAATGTATAAAGAGCTCATGCACCTCAACAAACAAAAAGCAAATAATCCAATTAAAGAATGGTCAGAGGAGCTGAATAGACAGTTCTCCAAAGAGAAATTCAGATGGCCAGCAGACACATGAAAAGATGCTCCACATCACTAGTTATCAGAGAAATGCAAATTAAAATCACAATGAGATATCACCTCACACCGGTAAGGATCACCACCATCCAAAATACAAATAACAATAAATGTTGGTGAGGTTGTGGAGAAAGGGGAACCCTCCTACACTGGTGGTGTGAATGTAAATATGTTCAACCATTGTGGAAAGCAGTATGGAGGTTCCTCAAAAAGTTCAAAATAGAAATACCACTTTACCCAGGAATTCCACTTCTAGGAATTTACCCTAAGCATGCAGCAGCCCAGTTTGTAAAAGACAGATGCACCCCTATGTTTAAAGCAGCACTATTTACAATAGCCAAGAAATTGAAGCAACCTGAGTGTCCATCAGTAGATGAATGGATAAAGAAGATGCAGTACGTGTACACAATGGAATATTATTCAGCCAGGAGAAGAAAACAAATCCTACCATTTTCAACAACTTGGATGGAGCTAGAGGGTATTATGCTCAATGAAATAAGCCAGGTGGATAAAGACAAGTACCAAATGATTTCACTCATCTTTGGAGTATAAGAACAAAGAAAAAACTGAAGGAACAAAACAGCAGCAGACTCATAGAACCCAAGAATGGACTAACAGTTACCAAAGGGAAAGGGACTGGGGAAGATGGGTGGAAGGGAGGGATAAGGCAGGATGAAAGAAAGGGGGCATTATGATTAGCATGTATAATGTGTATGGCGGGGGATGGGGAGGGCTGTGTAACAGAGAAGACAAGTAGTGATTCTGTATCATCTTACTATGCTGATGAACAGTGACTGTAATGGGGTTTGTGGGGGGGACCTGGTGATGTGGGGAGTCTAGTAAACATAATGTTCCTCATGTAGTTGTAGATTAATGATATCAAAATAAAGAAATGATCATGATGGCTTGGAATTTATTTAAGAGACAATTTAGTTAACAGATTTTGCTTTACTGTTATTGGTTGATTACATTTGTGATTATATCTTCCATATTCTAAATTTTTTTCTACTTATAATATTCAGGAACTTGGTTTCTTAGAAAATTTTTCATTGAAAGTATATAATATAAAGCGATCTGCAATATGGTGCCAATTGTTGAAATTCAGACTCAATCATTAGCGGAAATAATGCCTTTGTAATTTTTTCAGCCTGTGCAAAGTTAGGCTTCATAATTATTTTTAGGCATATCTGGTATTGTCATTTAAAATGCCAAATATCAGATTTTTTGCAGTGAAAATGCACAAAAACAATCATTGACAACTCTGATGAAAGGTCCTTTTCCCCTCATAGCAAACACCAGCTGCTGTCTCCAACTGTCACCTCCTTCTTAGGAGTCAAGGTTACCTACTGTGCTTCCCAAATGACACCTCCCCATCAGCAGCCACCTGTAGCTAGTACCAACTGCCTTTTTCTTTATCCTCCTCCTCACGAGAAGCTATCTGCCATCAAAAAACATTTGTGGGGTGTTTTTTTGTCTGGTGCACTTCTTGCCTGCATAAGGGTGTAACTGCTAGAGTTTAGTCTCTTCAGAATGTCTTGATATTGAAGGAATTTCTTTTTGTCTGAGAAGAATGCTCATGACTTATATAATGTTTAACTTTAATAAAGGAAATCAACATTTTTATCTAGCAACTTTTCAGAATTATCCTTTTATAGTTGATTAGCCCAGTAACAAAATTGTACATAAGGGAAGTTTATGACTATTCAGATGTAGATTTTATTAGATATAGAAGACACCAACTTTGGTGTCTTTTATTCAGAATTAGGTTTCAGTAGAAACCTCAGTTATGCATTTAGTTTAATTCAGAGATAAAAAATATCTATTTGGTTAGGCTGAAGAAAGGAAAAGTTTGATTCACCAAAGCGTTTATGCAACTAAATACTGGGGAAAAATATTCTGGTACTTGGCTTGTATTTCTAGATTCATAACTACTGTCAGATATGTATTAATTTAAACTAAAATTTAAAAAATAATTCATTTTTATTAAAGTTAAATACTGGATGAATTGTTAACAGGAAGGAACACATTAGCAAAGGTATTTTAGTTCCTTAATATGGCCATAAAAATTTAAAACAGGTAAAGATATTTTATATATTTTTTAATTGAATAATGGATGGAACAGAAGAGATACTTGATAACACTCTTATGACATTTGCTGTCCCATGATAATTCTGGTTCTTTACCAGAGCTCTGGGTTGTTGAGGAAATTAAATAGATACTTCTAATTGAAATATTAAGATAAATTTTATGCTCCTTACAAGTTTTTATGCTGAGGTTTCACTAACGCAAGAAAAAGTAGAATATAATCCATGGAGGCTGTGGGTCAAGAGATGAACTGGACTTCAAGCAATTGGTTAGGCCCAAAGCTATTCTAGATGTCTGTTCATTATTATAGACAAAGGTATTTCAGCTGGCTGGGTTAGTTCTCAAGTCTTCTTCGACTGTTCAGATTTACTTGTCAATGACACAAATCCTGAAATGAGTTCTTCCCGAGTGGCCACAAGCCAGAACAGAGTTCCACATTTTCCTCACCATTAGATCTACCTGCAACTTTGGATTTCCCATTAACTGGTAAAGGCTCCAATAGTTTGTCCGTAGAATGATTAGAAAGCCCTAACCTGTTTTAAATGGCTCATGCCTTCAGATTTATTGTGGTCTTTGGCTAAAAGTTCAATGATATACATCAATTAGGAAATGTCTAAAACATTCAATAGTATTTCATTATAATGATTAATAAGAGATATATGTTTAGTCATTCAGATAATGAAAACATGCTTCTTAGGTATATGATCTTTATCCACAGTTCTGAACATAGTTTTGAACTGTAAAGGTGAAATAGGTGTCTTGTTATTAATGAAGGTGACTTTTGGACCCCACCCAAGGGTAGGCTTTGGTTGCCAGGAGGATCAGCCATGTGATTAGATGACTGAAACTTTCAGTCCCACTCCTGACCTCTGGGGAGAGAAGAGGAACTGTAGGTTGAATCAATTGCTGATGGCCAGTGACTTAATCATCATGACTATGTAATGAAGCCTCCATAAAAACCCAAGAGGAGGGCTTTTGGTCTCTGTTATTCCTTTCCTCCTTTTGGAGAGCTTTCATGCTTGGGGAACCAGAATGCTTCCATATGCCACTGAGCCTGGTTCCAGGCTCCATGAGGACTGAAGTTTTTTTTATTTAGGACCAATCTATTCATCCGGCCATTGATTTGTATCCTTTATCATACCCTTTAATAAATTGGTAAATATAAGTGTTTCCTTGGGTCCTGTGAGCTGCTCTAGCAAAGCAATTGAATCTGAAGAAGAGGTTGTTGGAACCTTCAGTTTATAACCAGTTCATCAGAAGCACAGTAACAGCCTGGGACTTTTGATTGGCATCTGAAGTGGGGAATGGGGGGAATTCTTGTAAGACTGAGTCCCTAACCTGTGGTATTTGATGCTATCTCCAGGTAGATAATGTCAACATTAAGTTGTATTCTCAGGTACCCTACTTGTGTTTGAGAATTGCTTGGTGTTGTGCATGGGAGAACCTCTCTGCAAACATACACATTGGAATTGGTCTCAGAACCTATTAAGTTGGCATCAGTGCAGTGGAATTTGCTAGAATGGCCTTGGCTCATGGAAATGTGGTTTTTGAAGAAAGGATGAAAGGGAAGGATGAAGAACATTTGATCCCTGGATAGCTACTAGTCACCTATGGTGTGAAACAGCAACTGTGTTTTGATCAGTTGCTAAAGGTCAAAGGTACCAGTAGAGTTTAAAAATGGTAGTAGACATGACTCCTGTGGAGTTAGCTCTTTGGTTTTATAAGGAAATAAAAAATAATAAGAAGCAGGCTAAATATAACATTCCCCGGTTATTATTACCTGTAATAGCCAAAATGAAAATAAAAGAAAATGCTGGGCTGGGTCTTATTGTTGAACCATGCTTAGATTTGGGTCAAACTGAGCTTCTTCCATTTAGCCTCAAAACCACCTAGAAAGGAAAAAATTATGCAGGAGCAAATGGGAAGTACCTCTAAGACCTGTGGTCACCAAGAAGTTAGTTAATGTAGGGAGAAAGCAAAACCAATAAATGACTGAAACCATGGGATATAGTGAGAAGGAACTGGCCCACCTTGTGATCGGTATTATCGGTTTCCTGAAGAACCTTTATTAAAATGGATTGTGAGAGTAACCAATTTTCAAGCTGTGTCTTTGGTCTTGAATGCTGCGGCACGGTCGAGCTTGTCTAGGGTACTGCATGCAGGACCTACAGCTTGCTATTGAACAATTGCAGATGGCTATATCTGCAGATGATCCAGCCACCCAGGAGGTTATTTCCAAAGAAACACCCAGCCTGATGGACTGGATGAAAGCCACTATGAGTGTATTTACCTTGAGAAGGGTGACTGTCCAATTGCCTGTATAAATGCCAAGTGGATGACCCCAGATGCAGCAGCTGATATGCTTTGTGCGCAATCAATGTAAAATTTACTTTGTGATAACCAGCATGTTCATCTGATGAATATGCCTGTTACTCAGGTTATGGTAAATGCTGTGATTATGGGGGTCCCTGTTTATGGGTACCCCATGTAACTTTACTATTACAAAATCAAACAACAGTTTGTGAAGCCTTATCAGATTTGCTATCTCATCTACCCTCAATGGGTCTTGCTGATACCAAGAGTGTTAAAGAAATTGAGAAAATGGGGGTGGACAAAAGGGAGAGTCAAGGGATTCAATCAGCATAGTGGAAGTCTTCATATGGTTATTGAAAAATGGTTTAGTAAATAAGACATTGATGGAGTCAAAACAAAAGTATTGATGCAGCGCTTCTAGGGATCAGGTAGGCCAATTGCCTCCTCTGTTAGTGCCCCAACATTAAAGTGCTCCAGACAAGTTTGCTCTATTTATCCCAGTTTAGAAGAATTAAAAAAGCCACAAGGCTCTATTTACCCCAGTTTGAAGGAATGAAGACAAAGATTACTAAAACCAGGAATCCCCTGGGATGATGGCTTGGCAGGTTAATCAAGTTGAAAAAAAATTGACCAAAGGAGCAGGGTTTTTTTTGGCTCCACTCCCAGCCAGGGACCTAGGGCCAAATGCTCCTGCATAGGTAAAATGGCCTGGGATAGAAGAAACATTTTTGGGACTCTGATACAGGAGTCCAGGGCACTGTGATTCCAAAATCTGTTGGTGAAGTCTTAACAGGGGCTAAAGTTAGATTGCAAGAATATGAATATAAAATTATTAACAGTGATGAGATTAAGGTGAAAGTTTGGATGAAAATAGGGGTGTTTGAATTTCTTGTGAGGTGTTCGAATATCATTTACCTGAAGTAATTATTGGGATGGGTATTATGTATGGTCAGGGATTGCTAGCTCTACCTAATGTTACAAAACAGAGGGCATGTAAGTCTGCCTTCAGGCCTGTTTTAATTGGGCATACTAAATAGAAACTGCTATTACTGCCCAAGCCCACACAGGTGGTTAACTTATAGCAGTATAGAATACCTGGTGAACAAAAAGAGATCAGCACTTTAACTAATGACATGCTAGAAGCTGGAATGCCATTGGCAACACATTCTCTGTGCCATTGCCCTGTGTGGCCTATGAAAAAAGCGGATGGCTCATGGAGACTAACAATAGACTACCAAGGCTTAAATAAAGTTATATTGTCTACAGCCCCAGCAGTTCCAAACAAGGTCTCAAACATACAGAAAATACAGCAGGCTAAAGGAGGATGATACTCAGTGATCAACCCTGTAAATGTTTCCTTCCTCCCCATCTCAAAAAAAGAGACAGACACAGTTTGACTTCTGTTATCTGAACTCACAGACTTATTGTCATATCTGGTCAGGAGGGATTTGGATTTGATGCAGGTCTCAAGTGTAATAATACACTATATTGATGACATTATGCAAATGTCAGAAACTAGAGAGTAAGCTAGGACTGATTTGAATACAATGCTGATGCACATGACCAACCACAGTTTCTTCATAAATCCAGCAAAGGTCCATGGGCCTGCCCACACAGGGCAATTCTTAGGAATTACCTAGGCAGGAGCCATAAGGACAGTCCACAAACGACTAAAATGAAACTCCTGTCACTACCCACCCCTAGGACCAAACAAGAAGCTCAGCATTTGGTTGGTTTATTTGGACTTGGGAAAATACATATTCTGCCTCTAGCAATATTGCTAGCTCCCATCTATAAGACAACCCAAAAGAAATCTATATTTGAGTGGGGACCTGAACAACAGCAGGCCGTGTCTGAATTATAAAAGGCTGTAGCTCTCTCAACATCTTTGGACTCTTATGACCTCCGCTCAGATATGATTTTGGAAGTGTCCGACACCTGTACTCATGCAGACTGAAAAGCCCATGAGCACCTCCCAGCAGTGACCATTGGGATTTTGGACAAGAAAATTCCCAGATGCTGCTGCCTGGTTCACACTACATGAGAGACCATTATTAGCCTGCTATTGGGCATTAATTGAGACAGTCTAAATGACCGAAGGACATAAAATAATCATGAAACTGAGATACCCATAATGTATTGCATGATGTCAGAGAAACTCTAGTAAGGAAGGCAGTGCCTAGAAAATTTCCATAATAGAATGAAAATAGTTCATATGGGAGAATGCTGCTGGGGAAATGCAAGGAGGCACCCACTGTATCCATGAGCAGGTAGCCTCTTTTCTCCTAGGGCCAATGTTGGGGCCACCTGAGGAGCTGCCAGAACTGATTGCACATGGACAGTGCCTTACAGACAGCTTTCAATTGAACAAAGAGTCATTTGGTTTGCAGATGGCCGTTCCAAGGAATGGACAATATCCTATTTGGGAAGCTGCGGCCTTAACACCAGCAGATGGCAAGACTGACTGAAGACGGTAAAAACAAATCAGCTCGGTGGTCTGAACTGCATGCTGTTTTCCTAACAGTGATGGAAGAATTGGGCAATAACACATCACTTGAACACACTATGTTGTGTATCACCCTCAGAGTAATGGGTTAATGTGAAACTGGAACGGGCAGTTTAAACATTTGCTGCCTAAAATGGCGGGGGTAGATAAAGGCATGAGTGACTGGTTTACATGCCCTCAAGGGTGTGTGCTTACACTCAACATGCGGGGGTAAGGGAAGGGTCCCCACTGGATAAATTCCTCTACTTTTCTGGGGGATCTAGGGAAGAGAAGGTGGGGAAGTGCTGGTGTGACTATGTAGTTTTTTCCCACATCAACACAAATTTTTTTTTCTGCACCTGATACAATGGTCCCAGGACCAAGGCTGCAACTGCAGGAGCCAGAAACAGAGAATATTACTAAGCAAGAAACTGTAACCTTACCCTTAAATCTTTATGTGAGAATTTCTAAGGACTGATGGTGTGGATTGTGCCTTCACCCCATCTGGCAATGTTGGGGCTTTCAAGTGAGAGCTACTGTGTTGCCTGGTGGTCAGAACAGCCCACTAGTTCTCTACCCGTGTAACCCTACCCTATATGAGTGGGAGTGGACTGAGGGGGAAGCACTTGCTATACTAGTATTGTTGCCAGTGTTAAAAAACAAAGTTCATCCAAGTAAATTTGAAGATCTAATTGGTTTTATTAAGCAATTCATGAATTGGGTAGCATCCCTCCAAGCAAGTAGAGAGATACTCCCAAGGGCAACAGTAAGAAAGTGTTTTAAATGCAGGCCATGGAAGTCATGAGCAGAAAAAAAGGATTATTTGGGCTGAGGAGCTGAAACTGCAATTAGGTGGGGCATTAAGCCTCACTTTGGCGACTTGGTCTAGTAGAACTGACCTGACCCTATGTTGGGCCTGTGTCTTTCTTTTTAACATCAGCAATCCAGATCAGAATGGTGACAAACCCAATGTCCCTCCCAGGGATGGAAAAGTCTGGGTTAGGATAAGTGACAATTGGAGAGAAGGTGAAAAAATTACTGAGGAGAAAAGAATGAATAAGTGGGTTATGCAACAAGGGAAAGTCAATATTTTATTAATACCTCAAGAGAGGCTCAGAGAGAAAGAATAATACTATTTCAGCTCAATTAGACCAGATGCCTGAAAAGGTGAAGTCACATATTCCTGAGACCATTCCTACTTTTAGACCCTGAAAAAATAGAGTGGAAGCCTGCAAACCTGATTGGTCTCACGCTGAGAAGCATTTTCAAATGCTGTGATGATGGGATGACCAAAAATACATTTCTCAGAGATATTTGGCCTTCACCCACAGTTCCTGAAAAAGCTTTAGAGGCATAAAGATGAAATGGGTATCTTGTTATTAATGAAGGTGACTTTTGGACCCCTGCCCAACCATGTAATTAAAGGATTGGAACTTTCAGTTCCACCTCTGACCTCTGGGGTGGGGAGAGCAGCTCGAGGTTGAATCAGTTGCCAATGGTCAATGACTTACTCAATCATGACTGTGTAATGAAGCCTTAATAAAAACCTGAGGAGAGATTTTGGACCCTTTTTGCTTTTTCCACTTTTTGGAGCAGTTCCACAATTGGGGAACCAAAATTCTCCTACATTGCACTGAGCCTGGTCCCTGGCTCCAAGAGGAAGAAAGCTGTTTTGTTTGGGACTTCACCCAATATATGTCTTCATCTGGCTATTGATTTGTATACTTTGTCATATCTTTAAAAATAAAATGTAAATAAGTGTTTCCCTGAGTTTTGTGAGTCAGTCTAGCAAAGTAGTTGAATCAAAGGAGGAGGTCATTGTAACCTCCAACTGGTAGCCAATTGTTCAGAAGTGCAGGTAACAGCCTGGGACTTGTGACTGGCACCTGAAGCATTGTGTGTGGAGGGCAATCTTATAAATCTGAGCCCTTAGACTGTGGAATCAGGTACTATTTCCAGATAGATAGTATTAGAACTGAGTTGAATGTTGTGTGGTGGTAGGGGGAATCCCCACCACCACAAAACACACACACATCAGAATTTATCTCAGAATCTATTTAAGTGTACATCAATTATAGAGTAGACCAAAGTGTTTTATCATCTCCGTAGTTGCCAGAATGTTTTTGTTTACAGTTATAAAGAAAAATCTTGAAAGCTCAAATGTTATTGACTTCATTAATCTGGCTTTATACCTAATGTAATTTATATGTTGCTTTTTTTATACAATCCTTGAAATTAATCTGTAAGAAAATTAGAAAATACCAGGTACATTGAGGACTTAATGACAGAAGTCTTTGGTGGGAAACTGGGTATAGGACTCATTTTATAGTACAGGTAATTAAAATATAGTAAAGCTTTATTTTGACTTTTGGTATAGGAAGTAACAAAAAAACAGGCCTGTAGATGGTGATTAAAGAATGGAATGAGTTTCCCAGGGTAACTATAGAATTTTTTATGCCTTTAAAAATGTTTTTCAACAAGTATCTATTTAGTTGGCTTATAGGCAGGACTATATAAATAGTCTTAATTTGAACTTTTAGATAAGGCTATGGTCTCAGTACAATTGCAGAAAACTAAAAATAAAAACAATAACAAGTAGAGACATAATATCTATGAGCAGCTCCTTGCATTTAATAGGAAAAAAACTCTTTTAATCTGTTAAGAAATATTTACCTCTAACATTTGTAAAACTATTCCTTGAGCTCCAGTGAAATATTATTTAAGGCATGCTTTTCTATATACAATTCACAGTTGAAATTGATTTTCTAACCATTGCCAAATTTGAGTGAGAATGCAGATTAGGTGTCTTTTGGCTAGCTATGGAGAAAATTATTTTCAGAACCTCTTAAAAATATATTTCAAGGAATATACAGGTGTGAAAATAGTAATAATAATAATAATAATAATAATAATAATAATAATATATCTTAAGCCCTAAGAGTCTGACTTCCAGTGTTCTCGTAGCTGTTGCTGCTGGTTGCTTCCTTTCAAGTTAGGATCACTAATATGATAATATCATTTTTGTCTTTCAAGATAAGAACAGCTTTACTTTAAAGATTTCCAATTCTTCAGAAATATACCACTTTTTAATGACCATTAATGGAATAGGAAATTTTTTAAATGTGCTTCAAATAATTTTTCTCATGAAATAAGAATCTTATTTCTTACCTGAACTTGTTTCTTAGTAGTTTTGTAGTATAATACCTCTTAGTTGTGACTTAGATGATAGCTTTAGGAGTCCTCTCTAAATATCAAAGTGCATTCCATGATAAAGAAAATGTTGTACATTTCCTTGGTTTACCTATATGGTGTATATCCTTTCATTTAAAAAATTAGATATTACCACTGAAGCCTGGAAGGAATTTTTATATAATCAAGTGGTCATCATATTTTGTTTCAGTTTAGTAAATATTATTGAGTAACCAAAACTTTGATGGGTTTTGTAACACAAAATAATTTCTTTTCATAGAGAGGGTAGTCTTACTAGTGTGATATTGTTAGACAATGTGTTTTGAATGCAGTAGAAAAATAAGGAAGTGTAAATCAAATATTCATTTTGATTATAGTATCAAACAGCCATATGACCACTGGAAAAAAAAAAGGAAATGAAATCTCCAGATATTTCCAAATTAGAGAAGATTAAAATTATTTAATAGTATCTAATTATATCACAGATACTTTTTTTTAAAAGACTATTTTTTATTAAAATATATTTCACACATAACATTGTATAACTTTACATTCTAATATCATATCAATTGGAGTGATAATTAATAACTCTACATTACATAATTATCATCATTTTTTTGTGGTTGGAATAATGAAGTTGTAGTCTCTTAGCAAGTGTTATGGTTATAATACAGTATTGCTGCCTAAATTCTCTATAGGATGTATTAGATCTCTAGGAATTATTCACTATTCCTTGAAAGTTTATACCTTTAAACAACATCTATTAAAGATTATTTAAACTCATCAATATCAGTGTTTTGGAATGCTCAATCCCACCTACTTATAATACCTTCCAGACCATATTAGTTTCCCCTTTCTTAAAAATTTCATCATATTTTAGCTCTTAAACACATATTACTGTGTCTTGTTATCTTACTCATTTATAATGTCTTGGACCTCCTGAATTGGCCAAAGAGAATACACTATATTCCACATTCTCAATCATACTATCCCCTACTTCATTACTAAGTATTAAGTTGAAACATAAAAAATTGATAGTATTTGAATATTTTTAATCTATAAAATAAGCAGTATCATTTGATACCATCTGGAAGTTAACAGATGATCAATAAATAGTTATGGAATGGGTGAATGAATTCAAATATAAAGAAATATTTATTGTGCATATGTTCTCAAAAATTTTGTCCAAGTTTGAATTTCCAAAACAATTAAAAACTAAAGATTTCTCTCAACTAACAAATATTCTGTCTTTGCTATGGCATTTTACTCAGTGAGAATCCTAACATGTTTATGGAAGCAACCAAAATTGGAAAAGGCTAATTGATCTGAACTGTGTAGGGATAACCTTAATCCTTTCTTTGCAATACATTTCTCTCTTACCTAATATGTAGTATGAATAGTACCCATGTTTATCATTTAATCATATTACTGCTTTCTAATAATTGAAAAAAAGATATATCACAAGATTAGAAAAAACAAGAAAGTATTATAAAAATTTACACATGATTATATAAAGTTTTCTGAGAATAAAATAACAATATTTATATAGAATAGATGACAAAGCAGGTACAAATATTTGGTCTAGTTTTTATACGCCAACACATTTATTGAACTTGATTGACTAAATAAAAAGAAGATTGAATAAGAGAGATTGCAAAAAAGGTGGTAGAGTTGGAAGGCAAGGTGGAAACCTCCTCCTACATTCACATCAAGGAAGCAACTACAGCAGATAAGACTAACTCTGAAAATTACCTGAAGACTGCAGAACATACCATCTACACCTGGTGAAGAAGACAAGACCACACAGAGAAAGGTAAAGTGGCAGAACTGTGATCAAACAGGACCCAAGCCCTTCCCTCCATCCCAATCCATAAGCAACAGGGAGAGGAATGGAGCAGGGAGGTTTAAGTCCTCAGGAACTCCACATACGTGGCTCTGGAGATCTGCTCTGGAAACATGAGTTCACATTGCCCTGGGCTTTAGTGGTTAATGGGTCTGGACATACAGGAAGAGTTGGAGGTCTCAGGGAGACCAAGACTTCTGCTACTTGTGGAGGACAGGCATGCTCAATCAGTGCTGCTGAGATCCAACACAGAGGGAGCAGTTTGAAAGATTTACCAGCAGCAGGAAGGGTGCCAGAGGGGTGTGGGATGGAAAGAACTCCCTCTGGAAGAGAAAGGGCAGATAGGTGTTACTTCCCCAGGCCTCCCTCAGCACAGCTTGTTAGGCACTCACAGGAGCCAGAACCAAATGCTCCATCCCCTTCACTGGTGGATCAGCCAAGAGGCACATCACTGTGAACCTGCCTGCCAGGCCTATTTGACACAGCAGTGTAGGACTTTGCTTCCTGACAGGAAGGAGGAGGCATTCCCAGATTTCCTGGCTCACTCTCAGCCCAACAGGGGAGGCAGCTGTAGGACCTAGCTCCAAACACACCTTCCTCCTAGTTTGTGGCCCAGCCCAACACCATGCTCCCCAGAGCACCTGTCCTGCCCACTCCATCAGTCCAGCAGATTTGCTGTTACTGTCAGACAGGCAGAGAGTGGCCCCACCCTCAACTATCTGAGCAGAAGCTACGCTGCTCTGCTCACAAGGGGCCTCTGCTGGCAGAGATCAGACATTACCAGCAGACACTCAGAAAGGTGGCCCTGTCCACAGGCCATAACCACCAACTGCTGCTCTACCTCAAAGGGGAACCAGGCACAGGTAAGGAAAGAGTATTGAGCTTCTGGGCACCACAGGACTCCCACTTCATAAAGCCATTGCTCTCCAGACCAGGAGGAATAACTGATCTATCCAATACAAAGGAAAAAACATAGAAACCCAGACAAAATGAGGAGGCAGAGGAATATGTTCCAGATGAAATAACAGAATAGGACAGTAGAAAGAGGACTAAATGAAATAGAGATCACCAATCTTCTTGATAAAGATTTCCAAATAGCAGTCATAAATACATTCACTGATCTTTGGAAAAGTATTGATGATCTCAGAGAGGACTTCAACAAAGAGATAAAGATCTAAAAAAGATCCACTAAGAGCTTAAAAATAGAGTAACTAAAATGAAAAATATAATGGAGGGAATGAATAATAGGTTACTACAAGTAGAGGAGACAATTAATCAGATGGAAAATAGAGAAAAGGAAAACCACAAAGCTGATAAACAGAAAGGAAAAGGAATATTAATAAATGAGAGGCTGCTGAGAGCTGTGTAACAACTCCAAATGAAACAATATTTGCATATTAGGGGTACCAGAAGGAGAAGGGAGACACAAAGGAGTAGAAAGTCTCTTTAAAGAAATAATTGCTGAAAACTACTCAATCTGGGGAAGGAAATAGACATCCAGGTCCTGGAAACACAGAGTCTCTAACAGAAGGAACCCCAGGAAGACAACACCAAGACATATAATAATTAAAATGACAAAGATAAGGGAAAAAGAGAAAGGATTGAAAGCAGCCAGAGAGAGGCAAAAAATTACTTATAAGGGCAACCCCATAAGGCTGTCAACAGATTGCTCAGCAGAAAATTTACAGGCCAGAAGGGAGAGGCATAAAATACTTAAGGTACTGAAAGAGAAGAAAATTCAACCAAAAATCTACCTAGCAAGGTTATCATTTAGAATTGAAGGAGAGATTAAAAGTTCCCCAGATATATCAAAGTTAAAAGAATTCACCACCATTAAAATGGCCTTACAGGATATGTTAAAGAGACTTCTGTAAACAGAATTGTTCTTGGTCTTAAAAATATTTCATCAGTTAAGAACTCAAAGTAAAGGTAGTAAAATAGTTACTAAGAAAGTATGAAATTAAAAAGAAAAGAGAATAAAAAGCAGTAAAATCAACTCCACACAAAATCAGTCAAGGTATACACAAAAAATGCATATTATGACATCTAACACATGAAGTGTGGAGGAGGAAGAAGAATAAAAGAAGTACTTTTAGACTGTGCTTGAAATAGAGCAACCATCAACTTAATGTAGATTGATATGTACTTAGGAAACTATTCATAAACCTTATGATAACCACAAGCATGCAGCCTATAATAGATACTCAAAACATTAAAAACAAAGAAATCTAATCAAACACTAAATAAACCATCAAATAACAGGAAAAAAGTGTAAGAGGAAGAAAAGAACAGAGAGGAACTACAAAAACAACCAGAAAACAATTAATAAAATGACAGTAAGTACATGCCTATCAATAATTATCTTAAATGTAAATGGACTGAATGAAACAATAAAGACACAGGGTGGCAGAAAGAATAAAGAAACAAGACCCATCTATATGCTGCCTAAAAGAGACTAATTTCAGACCCAAAGACATACACAGACTAAAAGGGAAGGAACGGGAAAAGGTATTCCATCAAATAATAGGGAGAAAAGCAGGATTAGCAGTATTTGTATCAGACAGAACAGATTTCAAAACAAAGAAATTAACAAAAGACTAAGAAGGACATTACATAATGATAAAGGAGTCAGCCCAATGTGAGAATATTATAAATATCTACGAATGCAACATAGAAGCACCAAAATATGTAAAACAAATACTAACAGAACTAAAGGGAGAAATAGACTACAACTGAATCATATTAGAAGACTTGAACACTGCACTTACATCAGTGGTCCAACCAGACAAAAAATAAATAAGGAAACAGAGTCACTGAACAACACATTGGAGTAGATGTACTTAACAGGTATTTACAGAACATTCCACCCAAAAGCAGCAAGATAGACATTTTTTTTCTCAAGTACACATGGAATGTTCTCTAAAATAGATCAGATGTTGGGACACAAAAGGAGCCCCAACAAATTCAGAAATACTGAAATTATATCAAGACTCTTTTCAGATCACAATGATATGAAGTGAGAAATAATTTACATGAAGGAAACAAAGAAAAACCCACACAAACATATGAAGGTAAATAACATGCTTCAAAATAATCAATGCATTAATCAAAAAACAATGCAGAAATCAAGCAATAGATGGAGACAAATGAAAACAAAAACACAGCAGTTTTTTTTGTGTGGGATGCCACAAAAGAGGTTCTAAGAGGGAAGTACATAGCAAGACAGGTCTGCCTCAAGAAGCAAGAACAATCCCAAATAAACAGTCTAAACTCACAGTTATAGAAACTACAAAAAGAACAAATGAAACCCAAAGTTAGTAGAAGGAGGGACATAATAAAGATCAGAGCAGTTATTAACAAAATAGGAATAAAACAATAGTTTTAAAAAATCACTGAAACTAAGAGCTTGTTCTTTGAGAAAATAAAACAGACAAACCCCTAGCCAGACTTTTCAAGGAAAAAAGAGAAAGGACACAAGTAAACAAAATCAGAAACAAAAAGGAATAGTCAGAAGAGAAACCACAGAAATACAAATAATTATTTAAGAATGCTATGAAAAGGGAGCGGAGCAAGGATGGCGGCATGAGTAGAGCAGCGGAAATCTCCTCCCCAAACCACATATATCTATGAAAATATAACAAAGACAACTCTTCCTAAAATAGAGAACAGAGGACACAGGACAACATCCAGACCACATCCACACCTGCGAGAACCCAGCACCTCGCAAAGGGGGTAAGTTACAAGCCCGAGCCCGGCGGGTCCCGAGCGCCCCTTCCCCCAGCAACCAGCGGGAGGAGAGAGGTCTGAGCGGAAGGGAGAAGGAGACCAGGACTGTTGAACACCCAGCCCCAGCCATCCGGACCAGAGCCCAGACACAGTGCATGCACAGGGCCCTGGATACTAGGGAAACAGGGCAGCAAGAACGGTGAATGGGTACCGGAGGCTGATGCCGGAAGACAAAAGAAAAGCGAGTGGCCATCTTTTTTTTCTTTTCTTTTCTTTTGTTGTTTTGTTGTGGTGAGTGCTTTTTGGAAGTCTTAAAGGGACAGGGACACCAATACTAGGGAAACAGGGCAGTAAGACCGGCGAGGGGATATCGGAGACCGGCGCCAGAGAACAAAAGAAACGCGAACAGCCACCGTTTTCTCTTTCTTCTTTTTCTTTTTTCTTTTTTTCTTGTTGTTTTGTTTTGGCGAGTGCTTTTTGGAAGTCTTAAAGGGATAGGGACCCCAATACTAGGGAAACAGGGCAGCAAGTCCAGTGAGAGGGTGCCCAAGGCTGGCACCGGAGAATAAAGAAAAACGAGCAGCCATTTTTTCTTTCTTTCTTTTTTTCTTTTTTTTGTGTGGTCGTTGTTTTGTTTTGGCGGATGCTTTTTGGAGTCTTAAAGGGGCAGTTCGGGACACTTAGTCTAGAGGTAGGGAATCCAGGGGATCTCTGGGCACTCTAATCCCCTGGGCTGCAGGGAGCATGGAGGCCCCTTACGGAGATAAATAGCCTCAATGCTGCTCCCCCTCCAATGCAACTCCACCACTTTGGAGAAGCAACCGGAGCCAAGAAACGCCCACAGCAACAGCAGAGATAAACTCCATAGCAGCCGGGCAGGAAGCAGAAGCCTGGTCCACGCGCAGCTTCCCAGCACAAGCCACTAGAGGTCGCTGTTCTCCCAGGAGAGGAATGCCACAAACCAACAAGAAGGGAAGTTCTTCCAGCCGTCCCTAGTCCCAGCTCTGCAAACTATTCCTATCACCAGGAAAAGACAAAATTACAGGCAAACCAAGATCACAGAGACACCAGAGAAGGAGACAGACCTAACCAGTCTTCCTGAAAAAGAATTCAAAATAAAAATCATAAACATGCTGACAGAGATGCAGAGAAACATGCAAGAGAAATGGGATGAAGACCGGAGGGAGATCACAGATGCCAGAAAGGAGATCACAGAAATGAAACAAACTCTGGAAGGATTTATAAGCAGAATGGATAGGATGCAAGAGGCCATTGATGGAATAGAAACCAGAGAACAGGAACGCATAGAAGCTGACAGAGAGAAAGATAAAAGGATCTGCAGGAATTAAACAATATTAAGAGAACTGTGTGACCAAACCAAAAGGAACAATATCCCTATTATAGGGGTACCAGAAGAAGAAGAGAGAGGAAAAGGTACAGAAAGTATGTTGGAAGAAAAATTGCTGAAAACTTCCCCAAATTGGGGGAGGAAATAATCGAACAGACCACGGAAATACACAGAATCCCCAACAGAAAGGATCCAAGGAGGACAACACCAAGACACATAATAATTAAAATGGCAAAGATCAAGGACAAGGAAAGAGTTTTAAAGGCAGCTAGAGAGAAAAAGGTCACCTATAAAGGAAAACCCATCAGGCTAACATCAGACTTCTCGACAGAAACCCTACAGGCCAGAAGAGAATGGCATGATATGTTTAATACAATGAAACAGAAGGGTCTTGAACCAAGGATACTGTATCCAGCACGACTATCATTTAAATATGATGGCGGGATTAAACAATTCCCAGACAAGCAAAAGCTGAGGGAATTTGCTTCCCACAAACCACCTCTACAGGGCATCTTACAGGGACTGCTCTAGATGGGAGCATTCCTAGAAAGAGCACAGCACAAAACACCCAACATATGAAGAATCGAGGAGGAGGAATAAGAAGGGAGAGAAGAAAAGAATCTCCAGACAGTGTATATAACAGCTCAATAAGCGAGCTAAGTTAGGCGGTAAGATACTAAAGAGGCTAACCTTGAACCTTTGGTAAACACGAATTTAAAGCCTGAAATGGCAATAAGTACATATCTTTCAATAGTCACCCTAAATGGAAATGGACTTACTGCACCAATCAAAAGACACAGAGTAATAGAATGGATAAAAAAGCAAGACCCATCTATATGCTGCTTAAAAGAAACTCACCTCAAACCCAAAGACATATACAGACTAAAAGTCAAGGGATGGAAAAACATATTTCAGGCAAACAAAAGCAAGAAGAAAGCAGGGGTTACAGTACTAATATCAGACAAAATAGACTTCAAAACAAAGAAAGTAACAAGAGATAAAGAAGGACACTACATAATGATAAAGGGCTCAGTCCAACAAGAGGATATAACCATTCTAAATATATATTCACCCAACACAGGAGCACCAGCATATGTGAAACAAATACTAACAGAACTAAAGGGGGAAATAGATTGCAATGCATTCATTTTAGGAGACTTCAACACAACACTCACCCCAAAAGATAGATCCACCGGGCAAAAAATAAGTAAGGACACGGAAGCACTTAACAACACAGTAGAGCAGATGGACTTAATAGACATCTATAGAACTCTACATCAAAAAGCAACAGGATATAGATTCTTCTCAAGTGCACATGGAACATTCTCCAGAGTAGACCACATACTAGCCCAGAAAAAAAGCCTTGGCAAAATCCAAAATATTGAAATTATACCAACCAACTTTTCAGAACACAAAGGTATAAAACTAGAAATAAATTCTAGAAAGAAAACAAAAAGGCTCACAAACACATGGAGGCTTAACAACATGCTCCTAAATAATCAATGGATCAATGAACAAATTAAAATAGAGATCGAGGAATATATAGAAACAAATTACAACAATACAAAGCCCCAACTTCTGTGGGATGCAGCAAAAGCAGTCCTAAGAGGAAAGTATATAGTGATCCAGGCACACTTGAAGAAGGAAGAACAATCCCAAATGAATAGTCTAACATCACAATTATCGAAATTGGAAAAAGAAGAACAAATGAGGGCTAAAGTCAGCAGAAGGAGGGATATAATAAAGGTCAGAGAAGAAATAAACAAAATTGAGAAGAATAAAACAATAGCAAAAATCAATGAAACCAAGAGCTGGTTCTTCAAGAAAATAAACAAAATAGATAAGCCTCTAGCCAAAATTATTAAGAGAAAAGGAGAATCAACACAAATCAACAGAACCAGAAATGAGAATGGAAAAATCATGACAGACTCCACAGAAACACAAAGAATTATTAAAGACTACTATGAAAACCTACATGCCAACAAGCTGGAAAACCTAGAAGAAATGGACAACTTCCTAGAAAAATATAACCTTCCAAGACTGACCAAGGAAGAAACACAAAAGTTAAACAAAGCAATTACGATCAAAGAAATTGAAACGGAAATCAAAAAACTACCCAAGAACAAAGAACCCGGGCCGGGTGGATTTACCTCGGAATTTTATCAGACACACAGAGAAGACATAATACCCATTCTCCTTAAAGTTTTCCAAAAAATAGAAGATGAGGGAATACTCCCAAACTCATTCTACGAAGCCAAAATCACCCTAATACCAAAACCAGGCAAACACACCACCAAAAATAAAATTACAGACCAATATCCCTGATGAATGTAGATGCAAAAATACTTAATAAAATATTCGCAAACCGAATTCAAAAGGATCAGACACCATGACCAAGTGGGATTCATCCCAGGGATGCAAGGATGGTACAACATTCGAAAATCCATCAACATCATCCACAACATCAACAAAAAGAAAGACAAAAACCACATGATCATGTCCATAGATACTGAAAAAGCATTTGACAAAATTCAACATCCATTCATGATAAAAACTCTCATCAAAATGGGAACAGAGGGCGAGTACCTCAGCATAATAAAGGCCATCTATCATAAACCCACAGCCAACATTATACTGAACAGCGAGAAGCTGAAAGCTTTTCCTCTGAGATCGGGAAGTAGACAGGGATGCCCACTCTCCCACTGTTAATTAACATACTACTGGAGTTCCTAGCCACGGCAATCAGACAAAACAAAGAAATACAAGGAATCCAGATTGGTAAAGAAGAAGTTAAACTGTCACTATTGGCAGATGACATGATATTGTACATAAAAAATCCTAAAGTCTCCACCCAAAAACCACTAGAACTGATATCTGAATACAGCAAAGTTGCAGGATACAAAATTAACACACAGAAATCTGTAGCTTTCCTATACACTAACAATGAACCAATAGAAAGAGACATCAGGAACACAATTCCATTCACAATTGCATCAAAAATAATAAAATACCTAGGAATAAATCTAACCAAAGAAGTGAATAACCAATACTCTGAAAACTACAAGCCACTCTTAAGAGAAATTAAAGAGGTCACTAACAAATGGAAACTCATCCCATGCTCTTGGCTAGGAAGAATCAATATCATCAAAATGGCCATTCTGCCCAAAGCAATATACAGATTTGATGCAATCCCTATCAAATTACCAGCAACATTCTTCAATGAACTGGAACATATAATTCAAAAATTCATATGGAAACACCAACGACCCCGAATAGCCAAAGCAATCCTGAGAAAGAAGAATAAAGCAGGGGGGATCTCACTCCCCAACTTCAAACTCTACTATAAAGACATAGTAATCAAGACAATTTGGTACTGGCACAAAAACAGAGCAACAGACCAGTGGAACAGACTAGAGACTCCAGACATTAACCCAAATATATATGGTCAATTAATATTTGATAAAGGAGCCATGGACATACAATGGCGAAATGATAGTCTCTTCAACAGATGGTGCTGGCAAAATTGGACAGCTACATGTAGGAGAATGAAACTGGACCATTGTCTAACACCATATACAAAAGTAAACTCAAAATGGATCAAAGACCTGAATGTAAGTCATGAAACCATTAAACTCTTGGAAGAAAACATAGGCAAAAACCTCTTAGACATAAACATGAGTGACCTCTTCTTGAACATATCTCCCCGGGCAAGGAAAACAACAGCAAAAATGAACAAGTTGGACTATATTAAGCTAAAAAGCTTCTGTACAGCAAAAGACACCATCAATAGAACAAAAAGGAACCCTACAGTATAAGAGAATATATCTGTAAATGACAGATCCAATAAAGGCTTGACGTCCAAAATATATGAAGAGCTCACCCACCTCAACAAACAAAAATCAAATAATCCAATTAAAAAATGGGCAGAGGAACTGAACAGACAGTTCTCCAAAAAAGAAATACAGATGGCCAACAGACACATGAAAAGATGCTCCACATCACTAATTATCAGAGAAATGCAAATTAAAACTACAATGAGGTATCACCTCACACCAGTAAGGATGGCTGCCATCCAAAAGACAAAGAACAACAAATGATGGTGAGGCTGTGGAGAAAGGGGAACCCTCCTACACTGATGGTGGGAATGTAAATTAGTTCAACCATTGTGGAAAGCAGTATGGAGTTACATCAAAATGCTCAAAACAGACCTACCATTTGACCCAGGAATTGCACTCCTAGGAATTTACCCTAAGAATGCAGCAATCAAGTATGAGAAAGATCAGTGCACCCCTATGTTTATCGCAGGACTATTTACAATAGCCAAGAATTGGAAGCAACCTAAATGTCCTTCGATAGATGAATGGATAAAGAAGATGTGGTACATATACACAATGGAATACTACTCAGCCATAAGGAAAGGGCAAATCCTACCATTTGCAGCAACATGGATGGAGCTGGAGGATATTATGCTCAGTGAAATAAGCCAAGCGGAGAAAGAGAAATACCAAATGATTTCACTCATCTGTGGAGTATAAGAACAAAGGAAAAACTGAAGGTACAAAATAGCAGCGGAATCACAGAACCCAAGAATGGACTAACAGGTACCAAAGGGAAGGGGACTGTTGAGGATGGGTGGGTAGGGAGGGATAAGGTGGGGGAAGAAGAAGAGGGGTATTAAGATTAGCATGCATGGGGGGGTGGGAGAAAAGGGAGGGCTGTACAAGACAGAGAAGACAAGTAGTGATTCTACATCATTTTGCTATGCTGATGGACAGTGACTCTAAAGGGGTTTATAGGGGGGACCTGGTATAGGGGAGAGCCTAGTAAACATAATATTCTTCATGTAAGTGTAGATTAAAGATAACAAAAAAAAGAAAGAAAGAGAAGGAGGATTACTCACAGATAGGATAAAACTAACTGTAAATCAAACTAAAATCTGTACAGCAAAGGACACCATCAACAGTACAAAAAGCAACCTACAGTATGGGAAAACGTATTCATTAATGATTCATCTTATATGGGGTTAACATCTAAAATATACAATGAATTCATATGACTCAACACCAAAAAACAAATAACCTGATTAAAAATGTGTAGAGGACCTGAACAGATATTTTTCCTAAGACATACATATCTCCAACAGGCACATGAAAAGATGTTCCACATCACTAGGCATCAGGGAAATGCAAATCAAATCTGCGATGGGATACCACATCACACCAGTTAGAATGGTCACTATCCAAAAGACAAGAAATAACAAATATTAGTGAGGATGTGGAGAAAAAGAACCCATCCTACACTGTTGGTGGGAATGTAAACTGGTGCATCCACTGTGGAAAGCAATGTGGAGTTTCTTCATAGAACTACAAATAGAAATACCATATGACACAGTAATTCCATTTCTAGGAGTTTACATAAAGAAAACAAAATCCTTGATTCAAATAGATACATGCACCCGTATGCTTATTGCTGCACTATTTACAATAGCCAAGATATGGAAGCAACCAAAGTGTGCATCAACAAATGAATGGATAAAGAAGGTATGGTACATATATACAATGGACTATTATTCAGCCATAAAAAAGAAGGAAATCCTGCCATTTGCAACAAAATGGATAGACCTAAAGGGTATTAGGTTAAGTAAAATAAGCCAGACATAGAAAGACAAATATCATATTATTTCATGTACTTGTGGAATCAAAAATGAAAACATATAGCATAAGGAATATAGTCAAAATATTGTAACAACTTTGTATGATGATAGCTGGTAGCTAGAATTATCATGTATATAAATGTTGAATCACTGTGTTGTACACCTGAAACTAATGTAATACTGTGTGTCAACTACCCTTCAATAAAAAATAATTATCTACAAAAAAAAATGAAAACAAAATGAACAAAATAGCAGTAGACTCATAGACTGAGAAGGGACTGGTGGTTACTATGGGGGAGAGGTTTGGATGGGTGGTGAGGAGGATAAAGGGGCACAAAAATCCTCAATCATAATAAAATTTGGTCATGGGAATGGTAGTACTTCATGGAGAATAGGGCCAATGATTCTGTAACATCTTTCTATATTGTCACATAGTAATCTGTACTTGTTGGGGTGAGGATTTAATAATGTGGGTAACTGTTGAACCACTGTGTTGTATACTTGAAACTAATATAAGATTGTATATTAATTACACCTCAATAAAAAAAGTGAAAAATATTTGAAAAGTTGTAGTCATTGCTAGTTAGTCAAAAAAAAGTTGTGGTCATTTAAGAATTTGATACAGAAAGTGAATCCTTCAGTATAATAGCAATGTTTTTATGAAAGTAACAAAAATATGAGTTATTTTCTTTTTTAAAATTTCTAAATCACCTATAGGTATAAATGGAACAAATGTGACTTTCACAAAATGAAAATATCTGTAAATAGATACATGCATGCAACTGATAAACTTCTTAATTTGAATGGTATTTGCTCATATCTTGATATTAGGAAGCATAATTAACACTGGAAAATCTTATTCAAAAGTCAGAGGAAGTAATAGAGCTAAGGACAATACTTAAACTGTACATAATTGATGTCTAATTGTGTTTTCAATATCATTGCCAATTTAAAAAAAAACAAGAAACACATTGATTTATAATTCATAATATTGATTAGCATTTTTTATTGATATAGGCGTAAGTAGTTCATACAATGATCACTGGAGCTATTTATGCCTTCATTTGGGGATTTATAGATTGTTTCACACATGAACTTTCATACATGAATACCTTAATTCATGGGGTATTTCTTTGCATCTGTCTTCAGTAAATTGGACTTTATTAAAATGGTAAAAAAGCAATTATTATGTTTAAAGAAAATTGTATGAATGCATCTCCAAATGGTGGTAGATTGGGTCTTTCATATATTGATGCCATGTTATTATTATGTTATTATTAAAATAGCTACAGAAAAATGGTAAAGTTAATATTTTGAAACACTAACACTAATATGATTGTTTTATGAATATAATTATGCAAATTGGCACCTTTAAATTTGCACATATGAATGTATGGTAATTCTGCTTTAAAAATGGAACATAAGATAATCATTAGGAACTTGGAGCCAGTCTGCCTGGATCTGGATATCGGTTCTTTCACTCACTTGTTTTGTAAACCTAACAGGTTACTTAAACTTGTATCTTAGTTTACTAATATGTATGTACAACAGGAGTAATAATAGTATTTTTCTCATAGGTCTAACATGAGCATAAAAACAATTTATACAGATAAAATGCTTGGAAGAATATTTGATACTGGTAACTAATAAATACATTAAGAAATTAAAGTTATCATTATTATTGTTATATTGTATATTAAAGTGATATCTATATTATATATCCAGGGTATTACCAGTAGATTGTTGAAGTCATTTTTTCTGGTAGTACCTATACAGATTTTATTGAGGTATAATTTTCATACAACAAAATGTATAGATTTGAAGTGAGCAGATAATTAAATCTTGACAAATTCAAATGCCAAATGAAACCATGTATCATTGCAATAAAGGGTTTATAATACTCAAGATACAAGGATGTGCCCTTTGCCCTATTTAAATAAAGTTACCCTTCCCAGAAGCAGTCACTATTTTGATTGCTTTCAACAAAGAGTACTTACGTCTGTTTCTGAAATCAATATACATGGAATCATTCACTACTCACTACTCACTACTCACACAAACAAGTCTGACTTGTTTCTGTCATCATAGAGCTGTAATATGCATTCTTGGTCTCGTAAGTACCAGTAGTTTAATTTGTTCTTAGCACTGAGTAGTATTCTCTTTTTATGGATATATTACAGTTTATTCACCCATTGACCTGAAGGTAAATGTTTGGGATGGCATAAGCTGTCATAATAAGATGAAGCAAAGACACCAGGAGTGCTCATGCACAGAGTAAAAGGCCATGTCGAGGACACAGCGAGAAGGCAGACATTTGCAACACAGAAAGAAAGGTCTCAGGAGAAACCAAACCTTCTGCCAACACCATATATTGAACTTCTAGCTTCTAGAACTGTGAGAAATAAATTTCTGTTGTTTAAGCCACCCAATTTGTGGCATTTTGTTATGGCAGCCCTAGAAGATTAATACAGGGCTCTACTGATATACTTAATTTCTGTAGCTTTATAATAAATCGTCATATCTGTGGGTAATTTCTCCATCTTAGTTCTTAAAAATTGACTATCCCTGGCCCTTTAGGTTTCAATATGAATTTAAGAATTGGCTTGTTAATTTCCAGAAAATATATGTTTGGGTTTTGACTGAGATTACAAGGAATTTATAGATCAATTGCAAATAATTGGCATTCTTAATACTATGTTTACAATTCATGAACATGGTGCATACTTTCATTATGTGCTCAAATTCCTTTCACAAATTGTTTATAGTTTTCAATGTAGAAGCACTTTTACACTTGGTTATGGAAGTGTTATACCATTGAGTATTTTGTGGCTTCTGACTCTATAAGCTGTACCCTTCATAAATTTTTTCTAACTTCTTGTTCCTGATATATAGAAAATTTTTTTATTTTGGTGCTATATTCTGCAACTTTGGTAAACTCACTTAATAATTTTCATAATTTATCTATAGATTCTTTTTTTTCTTCCATGCTCAATCACGACATAGTGTTGAACATTTGGGGTTTTCTTGATTCCATATATATGTTTCCAACTTTAACTTCTTTGTTTAGTTTTATTGCACCAGCTAGGATCTCTAGTACAATGTTAACGTGAAGGAGTGAGAGCAAACATCCTTATCTTGTTCAATCTCAAAGGGAACTTTCAATATATTAACATTTTGCATGGTGTTTCCTGTAAAATTTTTGTACATACCATTTATCATATTAACAAAGTTCCTTTCTATTCTTAGTTCACTAAACATTTTTCTATGAAATGATGTTGAATTTTATCAAGTATTTTTCTGCATGTATTGAGATGACCACTTGATATTCTGTTAGGTTTTAAATGATGTGTCACATTTCATTTTAAATATTAGATTGGTCATGCATTAGAATATGATTAATGTGGTAATGACATAGTATTGATTTTGTCTATATTGATGGATCCATATAGCAAATAATTTGTTAGAACTTTTTTCATTTATGTTTTTGAAGGAGTTTTGTCTATAACAACTTTATTAGAATGGCTTTGTTATGCCTTGGTCAAAAGGACATGCTGATCTTCTAAAACTAGTTGGAGAATATTCCTTTGTAAAAATTTCTATTTCTGCTTTCAGTAAAATTCAGTTTATAATATTTTTAAATTTCTGCTATGATTTCTTTGACCAATGGGTTATTTAGAAAGTATTTTTATAACATGAAATCATGGGGAATGTTTTCATTATCATTTTAATGTTGATTTCTAGTTTAATTCGACTGTGATCAAAGACCATATTCTCTATGATTTCAATCTTTTTGTAACATGGTGTTATATGCTTAATATCACAACATATGATCAATTGTAAATGTACGTATGATTGGAAATATATATACATACACACACATTCTGCGGGTTTTTCTTGCAGTATACTCTGTCAGTTTGATAAAAGTTTTTAAAAATTAATTTTACTCATCAATTGCATCCTTAATTTTGTTTTGGTGTAGTTTTATTTGCTATGACTGGAATGTTAACGCATTCCATTGTAATTATGGGTTTGTCTATTTCTCCTTTTGTTCTGTAAATTGTTTTGCTTTTTAAATTTCACGATTGTGTAATTAGTTTATACACATTTAGAAGTATTTTCCTGATAGATTGACTCTTTTGTCATTATAAAATATCACTCTATCCCTAGCAATGCTTCTGACTGTAAACCCTACTTTGACTGGTATTACAATAGCCAGGGCAGCATTGTTTTTTAATGCTTGTATTGTATGTATTTTACCAATCTCTTTCTTTCACCTTTCTGTATTTTAAATGTTTCTCTTTTGAACAAAGTGAGATTCTATTTTCAAATCTAGTCTGATAGTATTTGTTCTTTTATTCCGTTTACTTTTAATACAATTGTTGACATATTAATTCTAAAATACCATCTTACTCTTTGCTTTTAAATTGCCCTGCATGACCTATGTTGATTTGTTTCTCATTCTTGCTTTTTGAATTGATTTTTTTGTTATTTCTGTTATTATTATCCCACTGCTGTTCTATAACTTTGGGAATTAGTCAGTTTTCCCCACCATTTTAATGTTTTCCCTAGAAAAGTTAACATGCAAACTTATTAAAGTTTAATGTTGTTATGTTATTCTCATTCAGAACAATGGAGACTTGGAACTCTTCTCCATTTACTCTTTTTCTGCTACATGTGACATTTTAAAATTTTTAACTAAATGTAAATTTTAAACTCCATATATGATTATGGTTGGTTTATACAGCTGATATTAGATTTTCCCATTCATCACCTTTTTTGTCTCCAGTTATTCCCATTGCATATCTGAGCATTAATCAGGGATATTGTTTCTTTTACCGGATGAACATGAACATCTTTTATTATATCCTGTTATTCAGATCTGTGGATGGAGAATACCATCAGGTTTTGATTGACAGAGTTTATTACTTTATTATTGAGAGATATTCTTAGACTATATATTATATAGGTTTAGATTTTAAGCTGGCAGCTATTCTATTTCAGCCTTATTTGCTCTTAAAACAAATACACTGAGCTTTTTATTTTGTTTTTCAAAATTATTCAGAGTTCTAAAATTTCCATTTTAATAATTCTAATAATTTCCAGTTCTTTACCAAAATTTTATATTAGTTTTTAATTTCTTTATGCATATTGAGCATAATCATTTTAAGTCCATCTGAGAACTTCATTATGTAGATTTCCTGTGAGACAATTTCTATTAATTATTTCACTTCCACTTCGGTCGTGTTGTCTTCTCTTTTGTATGATTACAACTGATTGCAAGAGGCTAGGAGCACTAGTAAGCCAGGATAATTCTAATGCACTTTCAGGGATGAAAATGTTTCACAGATGAGTGTAAGTCACATATAACTCTAATGAAGTTACAGACTGCTCTTCTCATACAATTTAACTTGTCAGGGTCCCAGTCCAAATCAGTATGAAGCTTTTACATGTGCTGGTCAGCTTTTCAGCTTCTTAACAGCCTCTTAAGAATAAGCAGCTAGTATTAGGAAGAACAGGCTTCAAGGACTTATTTCACTATTCTGATTTTATTCTTCTTCCTGATACTGGCACTGTAATTTTTCACTGCCTTGTTAGTGAAACACCCCAATGTTTTAAGAGGCAGTTTTTATATTGTGCCCAAGAGTTTTATCTCTTTATGGTTGAACATTTTGTCCAAATTTCTTAGACAGCCAATAATAATAGGTTCCAGTACAATATATAGAGAGGGCATTTAAAAATTTTTAAAGCATTTAAAAGTAAAAATTTACAGTTAGAAATTGTTAAAAAGTGTATGATTTTGGTGTAAAGTGCTATGTATTAACACATGCATACTTTTGTGTAATCACAAATGACAGAAATGATACAGAAAAATTCCATTCACCATAAAAACATCTGATCATGCTGTGTGCCTCTGTAACCAAATCCATCCCCTAATTCTAACATTTGACAACCTCAGCTCTGTTGTCCATCCTTATATTTTTATTTTTCCCAGAACATTATAGAAATTGAAACTTATAATATGTAACATTTTGAGACTGGCTCTTCCATTTATTGTGATACACAATTCCTCCATGTCATTGAATGCATTAATAATTTCTTCTTTTTATTGCTGAATAGTACTTCATTGCATGGATGTGCCATGAATTCAACTGTTAAAGAATGTCTTGGTTGTTTTAAATTATTGGTAGTTAGGACTAAAAGCAGTATACACATTTGTGTATATGGCATTAAAGTTGCTTCCAATTTGGGGCAATTATGAATAATGCTGTTATACACATTCATGTTTGAGCATTTATATGGACAAAAGTTTTCATCTTTCTCGGGTAGGATATCTAGCAGCAGGACTTCTTACTCATATAATAAGTATAACTTTAAATATATAAGAAATTTCCAAACTGTTTATCAGAGCAGCTGAGCCATTTTGCATTCTGATCTACAAGATATGAGTTCTAATTGCTTTGCTTCTTTATCAGCTCTTGTTATGGATAGATATTTTTGTTTTTTGTTTTAATTTTAGCTATTCTGATAGGTATACAGTGATATAATTATGGTTTTAATTTGTAATTCTCTCATGACACATCACTGAGCATTTTTCATATGTTTACTTATCCTCTGTATATCTTTTTGGTTAAGTACTCAGATATTTTGCCCATATTTTAATTGGTTGTTTGTTTTCTTATTGTTGAGTTTTGAGAGCTTTAGAAGTATTCTGGACACAAGTTCTTTGAAAGCTATGTGATTTGCAAATGCTTTCCCGCTTTATGTGGTTTGTTTTTTCATTCACTTAATACCATATTTTGTAGAGCAAAAGTTATACATTTTACTGAGATCCCAATTATCAATTTTTCCTATGATAGACTGTTTTTCCTAGTGTTACTACCTAAGAACTATTTGCCTAACTGAAGATCAGGAAGATTTTTTCTGTTTCCCACTATGACTTTAAAAGTTTTATGTTTTCACTTAAGTCTGCAATGTATTTTATATAATTTTGTATGAAGTATGAGGTATGTGTATACATACATTTTTATACATATAGATGTCCAATTGTTTCAGAATCATTTTTTAAAAAGAATGCTCTTGTTTCATTGAACTGTCTTTGTACCTTTCTCAAACTCAATTGACCATATTTGTTCGATCTATGTGTTGGCTCTCTTTTTTGTCCCATTGATTTGTCTTTCTGTCTTATGGCCAAACAACACTACCTTGATTACTATAGCTTTATAGCATGTCTTAAATCAGGTACTATGGATCTTCCAACTTTTTACTTCTTTTCCTGATTTATTTCTGTGTCCAATTTTATTTTAGTTCCTTTGTTTTCCATATAAATTTTAGAGTCAGCTGCCTATGTTTATCAAAACTGATTGAATTTTAACTGAAATTTTATTAAATCTATAGATGAATTAGGGAAGAATTTATACCTTAACTTTACTGAGCATTTCTATCCACGAATATGGTATATCTATTTTTTTAGATATTCTTTATTTATTTCATTAACATTTTATAGTTGTAAGTTTTTAGGTTTAACAAATGTCCATCTATGACAAAAACAGCAAGAAATGGAATCTCTAGTGCTTCCATTCCTACTGCTACCCCATTGCAGCTTTATTACTGGGGATCATCTCAGGTAGGTCTGGAGAATTTTAAAAAAGCAAAACAAACAACTGCTCTTACAAGGGTGTAGCTCCGGGCTAGAGGGGGTTTCCAGCTCCAGGAAAGTTCACTCTGAATTCAGTGAGACCAAAAAATGACAACAGAATGAAATCTTATACCAAGCTTTATTCTTGCAGTGGCAGGTTGAATGCTAAAATCACTTCTACCTCTGGCATTTGTACCTGAAGCAAGCCAATCTCCATCTCTACCTCTGCTCCAGGATCTCTGCCTCCACTCTAGGCTCTCTGTGCCAAGCACAGACTGTGAAAAGCTCTTCATATAGCAATACAGGCAATAATGGTTTATTGCCATCATGTGTGCAAGCATGTGCATGCACCATAAACCAAGCATTGCATCATTGCATGAGCTCAGTGGCTGATTAGGATCAGGTGAGGCTCCTGGCAATGGAACTTCTATTTTCCTTACAAAGGGCCACATTTCCTAGACTTCTAACTAAAGATAGGGGGATTTTGCTGGTGCCTTTTCTGGGCAGTCATTTTGCTATTTTGGGGAAGCCAAAAAACCAGAAATAACAAAATTTAAACTGGCAGTTCAATAAAATAGTATTTAGTGAGTTTATTTTGCACATAAAAAAGTTTATAAACTAGGCGTAGTCAAACAGGAGAATGAAGCTACATTCCTGTAAGACAGCTTACATAGTGAAAATGCAGAGGGTGTTTATTCTTTGCAATGGTTGGTTATAAGTAGTAGAGTTTTTTCTAGTGGGATAGGGGATTGGTTAAAAGTGGTTCCCTTAAAGCAGTTTTGGTGAACAGCTTTAGTTTAAGATTTTCAGAGGTGTTTATTTACACAAAGCAGCCCAGGTTAAGTTTCTTTTGTTTTACAGAATGAGCTAAACTAGGTTTCATTCAATGTGGCTTAAATAGTTTTGTCTGCTCACGGAATTTTTCATCTCTGCCTTCCACTTTGTATTTGATTTTAAAAGGAGTTATGGTAGAATAAGCTTGGAGATATGAGAGGCAAGCACAAACAAAACAAAACAAATAGCAAAACAAAGAAAACACAGGTAATACCCCCATATGGTCATGCAAAATTTCACTTCTCTGCATGTCTGCCTGCTCTCTTATCTATTTTTTAGAGACCTCTGATAGTTGCTTTCAGAATTACATCCACAGTTTTTAGTTTCAATCTCATCTTTAGGAGAGATAAGGTAGAGTGTGTTTACTCCATATTAATATGAACCACAAACCTAAGACTTTGTGTGTACCCCATACTGCTCAATATATACTTCTAAAAATTATTAAACTTGGTTTTTGAAGAGAAATTGTTATTGTTATAAATCAAAGAAAATATCAGGAATTAATAGATAATCATCACCACAATCTAGGTGGTTTCATCGCTAAAATTAAAAAGTAACTTTAGCGTATGCACAAATAAGGAAAAGTGCTGCAAAATCAAACTTTAAAATTTTTGTAAGTTTTATTATGAAAGTTTCTGTTAAATATATTTTAAAACTAAGGCATAAGCAGTTACATGAAAATGCTGCTGTTCTTAGTGGTATAAATTGTGGTCTATGTATTATGGCACAAATGCTGCCCAATCTATGTAACTGCTCAAAATGAAAACACAAAAACTAAATCAAAAATAGAAAGTGATGTCAAAACTAATTGCCAGGAGAAGTAAACAAAATTCTCTATATAATCTGGGAAAGGAAAGAAACACACTAGTTGCACTAGTTGAATAGACTCTGAATTTATACAAACACATTAGAAGTTTATCTAAAACAAAAATGAAAAAATATTTTTGGTAGAGCAGTCTAAAATGAAAGAGAGAAAGACTCATGGAAACTTGGTTATTATTTCCAGGAAAGATCTCTTTTAAAAACCCTTCATTAAACATTATTCCTTTGTTATTCAAAACCCAATAGAAATTTTATTTGCCCAAAAGCAACATTCTGATCAAACTGCATACATCATCTAAAAACCTTAGGTACCGATGTGTATGTGTAGAGTTCTATTGATTAATAGAATAACAATTAATGACTATTTTGAAGACCTATATGAGGGATGAAACAAACGTTTGTCTCATTTTACATACAAGTCGCCTTACAACATTAGTATCCAACAACTGTAAAGAATTGAACCATATCCATCTATATCGGTTACCATTATAATTTATAACTGACATTTTAGCAGGCTTTTTAAAACTGTAGTTATTATTTTGATTATAAATTGATATACCTTTATAGTATCTCAGCCAGTTTTCCCTACTTTATACTGAATACTTATGTTCAAATTTCTGAAGATAATCATCTTATTGGCTATATTTTTGTCAGTTTGACATATGAAGTTTATAATTGTTAGAAAAATTTAATACATTATATTCGCTTAGTGCTTCTGCTATATTTGTTTTGGCTTATTTCCCTTAGGGACACTAATTAGCTACCAACTGGAACTGTGCTTTTTGTCATATTTTGTCTAATAATTTTCATTATTTTTTTCCTCAGCATTCTGAGAAACAATCTGCAGTTTGCACAAGTGTCATCTTCATCACTTTGATTTTCTGCAGTGCTGATTCTTAACTTCAACTGTTTTGCTGTGAATTTTCATTTTGCTACAAGTTTAAGTTTCTACACAGTCTTGCTTTGCATTTTAAATTTCCTTATCCTTCCCATTTGTCACGTTGTTCACAGTATACATAATTTCATTTATTTTATGGAAAACAGAACATGTAGTCTCACATTTTCTTTTGCACATAATTTTTATAGTTTTAAATAAATTTCATAGTTCTTATTTTCTTTTTTGTGGACATGCTTCTTTTCTTAATGTGACAGTATCTTTTTATGAACTCCACATTGTTCTTTGACACAATGTTTACTCATTTTTGGAAAAGGAAAGATGTATCTAGCATATTTACCAAATATATACTTTGTTTTTGGGAGTCTGTATCACTTGATTCCTCTCTGTTGCTAGAATGCCCTTTCAGTTTTTAACCTGAATGCTAGTTTGACATGATAACCTTATTCAAATATTCAGTTGTATTAGTCTAGTTAAACTCTGATAATAGAAGCAGGCCACTATCCTGCCCCCATTGCCCAAACGTGGGGCTATACGGAGGTCTACTTATTCTTTGACTCCCTTGATTAAATTCTTAGATTCACACTAGATGTGTGACTTCAGGTGAGGCATTTAAATTTAACAAAAATCCCCTGCTCTTTGCCAGATGATTTTGAAGTGTATCCAAGACACCACATCATTCTATCTGTAATTATTTTGATACATATCTCTGAAATAAAAGGATTCTTTAAAAAATTACTAAAATATCCTATTATCATACCTGAAACACTAACAATAACTTCTAAATATTAACATAATTCGGTGTTCTTACTTATCTCATTACATTAAAATATTTTAAAGGTTTTTTTAAGTTTGTATCCAAATAAGGTCATCCCATTTTGATTGGTGATATGTGTTTTCAAAAATATTTAGATTCTCTTTCTATATTTCTTTCTTGCTCCCTCTTTCACTCCATCTCTCTTTTTCTCTTTATTATTTTCTTGAAGTAACCCAGTTGTTTTTGCTATTAGCTTTTCCAGTATTTGGATTTAACTTCCCTGTATAATTGTCTTACATGCTTCTCATTATACTCTATTTCCTGTAAATTAGTACATTAGCTTTAGGAGTTATGTATATATAAATACACATACATATATACACACATATCATATGTAGATATGTAGCTTTTTTATTTTTCTTTCAGAGGAGGGGCAAGACTACATTATAGTGGCATGATATGTACACAAACTTATTCAGAACTAGTGTTTGATGATACTGAGATAATATAGGTTATATAGAAAAGGCAGAATAAATTTTTTATTTCTTGTCTTTATTTATTGATCAGTATCCAGTATTTCAAAATAGTGAAATGGTCCTTAGCATCCTCCACAGGTCAATGACGATTTTGTTTAGTTTTAAAATATTGTTATGAACTTGTTAATATTTGATGTACTTAAATTCCTTGTAGTTATTACTTAAATTGATGCTTACATGAGCTTCCCATCTTTGCCCAGTGGGAGCTGTGTCAGGTTGTTGCTTTCTTTTTTGATATCACTCTAGTAGCTTTTGGTAAATTCTATGCTTTCTGGAATGACAAGGTATTTCAGGCTCAACTTATACATGTCATACCCAGAGCCCAAGTATTCCAGAGCCTATGAAATGCACTTATGCCATCTCATTTTGATTTTGCTACCATAACTCAACAATTTGCTCTGTATTCTTCCATTCCTTTTAATGACTTCAGAACACTTTGCATGTTCTTCCTTGTACCTCTTCCCATGCCATTGAAGGCTATAATATGTCATGATCACCATCCTTACATTACTTTTATCAACTATTTCTTTTTTATCCTTAGTTCCAAGTACTGTTATCATTCACCCCAGCTATTGTACAGCTACAACTTAGACTTCTGCATTATTTGGCACTGCTGTTCCATAAAGATGTTTAATCATTTTTAAAATTATTCTTCTGGTACATCACCAGCTTTATGCCTTTTGTGTTTTATTTCCTACACAGATTTTCCCAAGTCTTTTCTACTTTTTAAAAATCTCCAGTCTGACTGGTGTCCATCATTTTTAGAAGATGATCTTTCCTACAATTTTTCTGGGACAATCAAAATCTCTGTATGTCCCCTTGACATTCCTCTGTTACAACATTTCTGTGTGTTTTCCCCCAGCGTATTCCTTTTTGTTCCCTATCTCTGAGGAATGATTGTCCTTCTACTTTTAAAAAACTGTGGACTGGTTCCTCTTACTTTTCACTTCCTTCAGGACCTGCTTTATCAGTTAACAACTATTTTTCTGGCACTGTTAATCTCTTCCAGGAACTAATTCTTTTAGAAATATTTCCTTTCTTTCCACAGCACTACACTAGGCTGGTTTTCCTCCATGTCACAGATTATTTCTCCTTTGAAGACTAGTTCTTCTGTCTTCCAACTATAGTTATTATCTAAGGCTTTACTTTGACCAATTTCTCTTCTCTGTATGCTTTATGTTTTACAGTTTCATTTTATAGTGGTTAACTATGATAGTATTTTATAGTAGCTAGCTGAAGAGGCTTTGTATCCAGAATGCTTACATTTGAATTCTTGGCCTCCATTGTTTTCTATCCATGAAACACTGATCTAGTTACTTAATCTTTCTGCCTGAGTTTTACCTGCTGTTAAATAGAGATACTTATTACTAACTAAAAGGGTTGTTTAAACTTAAGATGATATGAATGAATATATGTAAAGTGCTGAAAAGTGTGTTGAAATATACTAAATGAAAAGTTATTATTAATATATTAACAATTATTAATATTAATAGTAATAACTAAATTATTCATATACAGTCCTATGACTTCAGCAAATATTATTGAGACCCTATTATGTGACAGCTGCCATAGTAAGCACTGTAGAAAAAAGAAATAAAAAGTGCAAAGAGGGCAATATCATAAGTGTTAAAAATTGATACAGAAGGGTAAGAAGTAACAAAGAGGAAGAATGAACTCAATGTAGGGAAGATTTCTCAGAGGATCTGATGCCTGAACTGAAGTTTGAAGAATGAATAACAATTTTCAGTTGGATAAGGGATAAGGGGATGAAAAGTATTTCACAGTGAGTAGACCATGCGGATGAGTACAGAATATTTAAACTGCTGGAGAGAGCTCAATGTTACTGAAGCCTGAAGAGGGACAGTGGAGGGGCAGGAGAGATGCTTAGTGAGATAGGCAGGGCTAAGCTGCATTCTGCTTTTTCCATGATAAGGGGTATTTCTTGAATATGTGTTAAGATGACGCAGTGATCATTATCTTCAGTTCATTTTTATATTTTTATATTGAAGTACATACAATAAAATGCATAAATATTAAGGTACAGCTTGATGAATTTTGACATGTGTATACAATCGTTATCTGTAGTTTGGATAACTCTTTTTCTCACATTTCCAGCTTTCTGTTTAAGGTCCTTAATCCTTTGTACTTGAAGTATTATATTAGCCTGATAATCAGTAATACATTGTTCAACAACTTTTCCCTAGCAATCTAGCTCTCATTATTATTCTTCCATGCTCACAAATATTCAGGATCTATCCTTGAACTAATAGACTGTCCAAACTCCATGATGTAACCTTAATCTAACTATCTAATTTATTTACCCTCGTTTCTTACTCATAGCCTCTATTCAAGCAAAATAAAAAATCCTAAAAAGACTGTGTTTTTATACTTTTACACCGTTCTGCGTACTCTTTTTTAAACCTAGAATGATATTCTCTCAATTCCCCCTAATAAAAATCTTACCTATCCATTAATGATATTTGTCTAAATGCTGATCATTTTCTAAAGGCTGGAAGTGATTTCTCCCTCAGATTCATCTGCATTTATTAGGCCCCTTCTATGTTCACACAAATCATTTAGGGAGACTTTGTTGTGCCTCTTTTACATAATTTAAAACTGATGACCAGAGAAGTGATGGCAAGTCCAGGTTTAAACCTAAGTTTTCTGTTATACCTTGCTGTTTCTCTACTTTTAAGCTCACCACTGAATTTTGTATTAGAATATTCTGTAGCATTTAAAAATATTCTTATTTATGTCTAATTCCTTTTGCTATCTACCACAATACAAACCACACTTTTCTTATGGATATTTTGAATCAAGACAAATTGTAGAATGCAAATATAAATTAATTAATGAAGAAAATGTAGCTCCCCAATTTCATATGACCTTTTTCTCTAATAGGCTAGATATAAGGGAACAGAGGGAGAAGCAGTAAATGTTAGAGTCTCACCACCTCCAGTTCAGCACAGATCACATTTTTCCCTGGGAAATTGTGTAAGTAAATTAAATGATGCCTGAAAAGTACTTAAAGCTTCTCATTTGAATGATAGTATGTACATTTAAGGATTTTAAAAATCATTCTAGGTATTAAACCTTGTGAGAAATTAGTTAAATCTACTTTGAAAAGTCTTTATTGAAGAAATTAGTTTCATGATCTAGTGACACATGATATATTATAGCTTATGAGCCAATATTTAAACAGTCAGACCCATTTACTGGAGACAAGGGTACCATTGATCTAAAGACTACATTTAGTAAGTACAATATACTTAAAGTTAGTGGCTATTATTTCCTAGAGTTCATAAAATTTCATTTGGCCAATATTCAAGCTTAAGTGTATGAGTTTATATGTTTAAATATGCTGGACCAGTAAGTCAGCCAGTCTTCACGAGTACTATCTAATTTTGCTCTCTTCTTTTTAAATTAAATCTCCTTTAAGCTTAATCAATTGATTTAGCAAATTAAGACCAAACATTAAGAGGCAGAGTCAGTATTAAGCTAAAATAATTCTAATGCAGTTAGAGCATTAGTTTTTCTCTCAGAGGCAGTAAAATTAGCTACTGAAAACCTTTAAAACAGCTAGAAAGCAAACATTCATATTTAAATCCTATGGGAAAAGCCTCTGTCATTATTGTATGTATGACACACCTCATTTTTCCCCTTTTTAAATGTGCTCCTTTATTTCATGCTCCAAAGACTTATATACAGTATGTTGATTTTTCAGTTGTCAGGAATTTAATATTCATCCTTTTACTTTTTATCTCCCAGGATGTGTTTGAAGAACATTGAATTGTATATAAAATTTAATTGTTTTTCTCCCAATTGAACAACAGGTAAAAGTCACAGCAGCATATCTAACCTATGGATTCTGACCTATAGTTTTTACTCTGTGGGGCACAAAATATTTTTTGATATGTCCTCCATACCCAATATGTGATTAGAAATGATATTATGAAAAGTGCTATGAGTAGTATGTTTTGTTGAACTTTAACTCGTAAGTGGACAAATTTATCATAAAGGTCAAATAGTAAATAGGTGGGAAAGATTGAATTATGACTGAATGGCTGAGAACAGAACTAGAAGATAAATAATGGACAAATAAAATGGAATATGAGAATATATTAAAAATGGGACTTAAAACTTTGGAAAGAAGTTATTTGACCTAATTCAAGTCATTAAACCTGCTGAACCTCACTCAGTCTGCTCATCAGCAGGGATAATATTTACTGTATTGCAAAGATCTGAGCATTAAACAAGAATGCTGTGAAGAGCCTTGGCACTGGGTATAAATAATGACATAAGCATATCTTCTTTTTTAACTTTTGAAATTATATATAGTGCATTTTAAAATTTATATCAATATCTTCTCTCATGGTCAAGTAAAATTTATTTAAATGGCTCCTTTCTGTTTATTTCTTAAGCATTTCTTTCAGTAATATAGTTATTTCAATAAATTCTAGCCTAAAAATTACATATGTCCTTCTTTATTAAGTCCAAATATTGATACTAGCTCAAAGAAATTTTGTGAAGATTAAATAAGATATTCAATGGAAAGGGCTAAGAACAGTGTCAGGCTCATTATTATTAACTGTTATTATTACTTCTGCCTTCAGATTGATGTGAATTTTTAACAATGATATTATCTTCAAAAGATTATAATAGGTAAGTTACTAAGAGATATTTCCTTGTGACTACCTAGAATTATACTATACAGGATATAAATCATGTTGGCAAAGACTGAAGTACAGACATTGACAATTACAATTGTAGAGATGTTTTCTTTCTTATCACTGTGTATTTGTACCAGTGGTGTACTTTGTACTGCGCTGTAACATTGGCTATAGAACGCAGGGTATCAACTCTGGTGCTATTAATTTTATGTCCTTGGACAAGTCACTTGTCTACTTCAAGTTTCAGTTTCCTTCTAAAAATTAGGGCTTTTATAGGCGATGAAAGCACAAGCATCTCAATTTTAATGTAAATTAATCATGGGAATGAAAATACAGCATAGAAAATACAGTCAGTAATGCTGAAAAGTACAATAAAATAAATTAATAAAACTTAGGACTTTCAGAAACCTTATGTGGGTAAAATTGCAATATTTCCATATTTCCAGAATCTCTTGCCTGACTTTAGTGCATCTGCATATCAATAAGTGCTTCCAAAGGGTGGAGACAAGTAGCCATCTACATTTCAATAGGTAATTACAAGGCCAAGTGAGGGTTTATCTGGAACAGAGAGGCTGGTGGAGCTCTCTGCTGCTGCAGCCTGGTCAAGAGACAGATGGGATGACTGCTTATAAGAAATAAACAGGTTTCTTAACTTTATTTCTCCCTTTGACTGATTTTGGTTTTAGAGGTATTTTTCCCCGGGATTTCCCTGCCTGAGTTACATCTGGCAGTAGTCGGCAGGATTTCTGCCTAAATAAATCTGAAATCTGCCTAAATGGGTGTGACCATCAGGTGGGCTGCCTCTAGGGATGATGGGGAGGCCCCAGTGGCTGCAGTGGTAGAGAGTGCAGCTTTATTCAGAAACTCCCTATATATGGGGCTTCCAATTGGGGAGCCCCTAGTGAGGAATTGGTCTTAGAGGGGTGGTATGTCCAGGAGGTGTGAGGCCTTCCCCAGAATTGGGGAAGTATGGAGACACCAGAAGCTGCGGAATTAGTCCTTCATCATATAGAAGACTGCTTAGAGGCCCTGAGTGGCCGTATAGCAGTTGGCATTGTAGGATCTCTTTACGTCGCGATAGTGGAAAGTGTTATTGAGGAGAGAGAGGGTTATGGAGGAGAGAGAGAGAGACATGTTGGCAAGAAAGAGACATGCTTCAGCATTGCTTGGAGGAGCTGGGTGATGACCTGTGGGATGCCCTTAAGGAAGAGAGACAGTTATTGAAAGGATGGTTCCCACTCCTGGAGAATTCCTTGGCAGCAGTGAGGGGGGTAGACAGCAGGAGAGTCCACTTTGCATAAGTTGTGGGAGAGGGGGCGGAAAGAGCAGTGCCTTCAGTGCCAGAGATGGTGGAGGAGGTTCCAGGAGAGGATGAGGGGGTTGGACTGAGAGTTGATGGGTTGCTGAGGCCACCACCTGAGGCAGCAGCCTCTCCTCTATTAAAGGCCCACCCTGTTGTAATTAAGAAAGTAAAAACACAACAATGGCAGGCTACTCAGGGGGAGAAGCCGTCCCCTCCCCAGGTTGTGGAGCACTCCATGCTACACCCCTATATCCAGGATAAGCTGGTGGACATGAGCAACCAGTATCAGCAGAAGCCATCTGAACCTTTGCCTACATGGCTTTTGTGTCTCTGGGATATGGGGGTGGAAAACATTGTCATGTCGTGTTCTGAAATGAGTAGACTGGCTTCCCTGACTACTCACCCTTCTTTCTGGCAGTGGTTGCAAGGTGTCCATCACACCTGAGAGAATCGGGTGCTTCTGGATTTGCTGACAGCAGCCATCATGGCAGTTTGGCCTAATCAGGGTGATTTACCATACTTACCCACTGGCTGGAAAACATATGCAGAGCTTGAACAGGTGTTGTGGGAATTGGGCATGAAAAATATGATCTATTATATGGACCCCCAGGGTCCCGATGAGTTGTTCACTGTAGGAATGATAAATCTGGTGCTCCATACAACTCCCCCATCTTTCTTTGGGTCCCTAGTGACTGTTCTTGCCCCCCACATAGGGCAACCCATAAATGAGGCTACTCGTACTTCAGCAGTACTGGGGGAGGTTGAAACAATAAGAGCATGAAAGGAAGTATGGATTACAATTGAAAGGAGAGGTGCAAAGGGCCCCATGAAGGTCTCGAGGACCCAGATAAGGGTTCATTTGATAAAAGCCAAGGTAGTGAAAGAAAATCTTGGTGGGCAGCCCAATAGGATCTTATTAGAAATGTGGCACCCGTTAAAGCCAGAGCAGCAGTTTTAGCCACTGAGGTCCAGAACATGGAAGTTGGAGTCAAGGCCTCATGACCAGCCTGTGTCCCTGCAAGACTTCCTGGGGGACAGAACTCAGGCTCTGCCTGGGCCCTCACTCCCACAGGGTGATGATTGGGTATTGCAGTTCAACTGAGAGAAGGGTCAAGATCCCCACCTTGGGGGATGTGGGGGGGACCAGAGTCCATGTGTAGAATTAGCAATTCATTCCCTTGTGAATGTACAGCATGTCCTGATGCTAGTGGACATGAGAGCTGAATGTTCTTTGATTTATGGTGAACCTAAGCATTTTTCTGGGACCCCTGCTGTGATAGATGGCTATGGGGGTAAGGCAATTACAGGGAAGAAAGCTCAAATCCTATTGGGAAGAGGGCATTTACTCACAAAAGAGTGTACTGTGTACATTTCTCCCATCCCTGAATATATTTTGGGGGTGGATATCCTGCAGGGCCTGTGGTTACAGACCACTGCAGGTGAGTTCAGATTGAGGGGACGTGTGGTAAAGGCAGTTCTGAGGGGACATGCTAAGCACCCACCTGTAGCTCTGCCTGTACTTAGGAAGGTGACAAATACTAAGCAGTATAAATTGCCTGGGGGGCACAAGGAAATTGGAAAAACTCTACAGGAGTTGGAGAAGGTGGGTATCATAAAGCCCACCACTCATAGTCCTTTTAATTCCCCAGTGTGGCCAGTGAAAACACCAGATGGCTCCTGGTGTATGACTCTGGACTATAGGAAATTGAATAAAGTCACACCCCCTTTGCATGCTGCTGTTCCTTCTAAAGCAGCCATTCTGGACACCCTCAGCCATGAAATGGGGACATATCATTAAGTTGTGGAAGTTGCTAATGCTTTCTTCTCTATTGACATAGTACAGGAAAGTCAGAAGCACTTTGCCTTCACATGGGAAGGCCAGCAGTGGACATTCACTGTCCTTGCAAAGTGATACCTTCACAGTCCCACCATTCGTCACATACTTGTAGCCCAGGACTTGGCCACATGAAAGAAACCACAGAAGGTGCAGCTTTACCACTACATTGATGATACTATGCTCACATCTGATTCTCTTGCAGATTTACAAGGGGGAAGTTCCTAGACTATTGCAACATCTACAGGAGAAAGGATGGATCATAAACAGTACCAAGGTTCAGGGACCTAGTTTGTCTGTAAAATTCTTGGGGGTTGTCTGGTCGGGTAAAACTAAAATTTTTCCTGAAGCAGTAATAGACAAAGTCCATGCTTTCCCTACCTCTGCCACTGTGGCAGTCTTGCAAGAGTTTTTGGGTGTTTTGGGCCACTGGAGAGTGTTTATCCCGCACTTGACACAAATTCTGAAGTCTTTATACTGGTCAGTACAAAAGAGCATCAGGTTGGACTGGGATGAGACACATGCAGCTGCTTTTACTGTTACTAAGCGAGCAGTCAAGGCCATACAGGCCTTGAGTGTAATAGACTCATCAAGGCCCTGTGAGCTATATGTTCATGTAACCAAAGATGGTTATGGATGGGGTCTTTGGCAGTGGCTTTAATGGCTACACAAACCAATGGGATTCTGGTCACAACTATGGAAAGGAGCAGAGGTCTGGTACACCTTGATACAGAAACAATTCTCTGCTATGTACCACACCTTGCTGGCTACAGAGCCCATCACCAGACAGCAACAATGAAGATACTAGCCACCTATCCCATCACAGGGTGGGTGCAAGAGTGGACCCAAAGGCCATGGAGCGGTGTGGCACAGATGCCTACACTGGCCAAATAAGGTACATATTTAGAGCAACATAGCTTCCTTTCTACTAGCCCCTTAAGGGGAGAACTCTAACCCTTACTGGGGCTAGTGATGTATACCAGTGGTAAGCAGGAAGAACTTGCTTTTGAGCCATTTGGTAGCTAAGAGTCCTTATCAGGAAAGAAAAGCCCCTATACCTGAAGATGCTTGGTATACAGAAGGCTCCAATCGTGGGCAGCCCCCAAAGTGGAGATCTATGGCTTTCCACCCTAAGACTGAGACAATATGGATGGAAGATGGAGAGGGGAAGAGCAGCCAATGGGATGAGTTGTGGGCAGTATGGCTCGTGACCACCCAGGAGCCCTCACATATAGTTGTCCGCACTGACAGCTGGGTCATCTATTGGGGCTTGACCCTGTAGCGACCAACATGGTACCATGCCAACTGGATGGTTAGTCACCAGCCCCTTTGGGGACAAGAGTTGTGGCAAGACTTAAGGGCCTCTGGTCAGACTAAGACTGTTACCGTTTATCATGTGACTGTCCATTTGCCTTTAGCATTCCCAGGGAATGATGAAGCAAACACATTGGTCCAGGTGCGTTGGCTAGAAGGAAAGCCTGCCTCTGATGTAGCCCAATGGTTAAATCAGTGTTTGTTGCACATGGGGCAAAAGACAATGTGGGCTGTAGCCTATTGGTGGGGCTAGCTGTTGGCCCTTGAAGAAGTCAGCAGAGCCTGGATGGAGTGCCTTGTGTTCTCTAAGAGAGACTTACACTGAGTCCCACAGCAACATGAGACTATAGTAAAGGGGCCAATACCCCTTATCAGGTGGCATGTACACTATATTGGGCCTCTGCCCATATGAGAAGGATATTGGTAGGCCATGACTTGTGTGGATACAGTTACAGGCGTGTTGGTTGCTTTTCCTGCATGTCATTTAGATCAGCAAACTACCAAGGGGGAACAAGAGCATCTCATTGTAGCCTATGGCTGGGTGCAGGTGATTGAAAGTGATCAAGACACCCACTTTACTGGACATGTGTCCCAAGAATGGGTGCAGCAATTAGGAATAAAGAGGAAGTTTCATGTACCATACAACCCTACTGGGGTAAGAGTGATGGAGAGGTACAATGGTTTGTTGAAATCTGGTCTGAAATCAGACACCAACAGTCTACAGGACTGGTCACTTCACTTATGGAGAGTGCTACAGAGTTTGAATGCGAAGGCCCAAAAGGGAGCCTTGAGCCCTGTGGATATGCTAACATACCTTGCCTCCTCTCCTAAATTCCTCACCAAAGAGGAGTTATTGAAACCAGGATATGGCCAGCAGAGCAACATCCTGCTGCTAGCCCCAACTGCATTAAATCCTGGAGACAGTGTTGAATGGACATGGCCCTGGACATTTTGACACATGGAACAGTGATGGCTGGTCCTTCTGGCACCTTGGGGAAAGGTCTCATGGTAGCGTACCCAAAATGTCTGGGAGGTAAGAGCATCTTATGGGGGAGTTCTGTTTTATCTTTATGGCCAGTGCATGTACCTCCCACAGCCCCATATACTGACCTATTTGTAACTTCCGCAGGGAGGGGGGCCAAGTCTGGTATACTAGACCAGGATGAGATCCCATTCATGCCACTGTCCTGTCACAAGACCACTTTCTTGCATGTATCCTATGTGATGGGCAAGATTTGTCTATGCTGGTATCATTAAAACATGTATCTTATAGCCCTTAAGGTTATTTTCTTCTACAGTCCTTGTGGTCTTGACCTGCCCCTGGCTCCAGCTGCAGTGTGTTGATTGCTCTGAACTCCCTACCTGTTCAGCTACTGACTGCCTATGGAATGGGAGAGCTATGGACTTAAATCTGCATAGGACTTTGAACCTAGATGAAGCTTCCAGCTTGAGGATTATCATGATTTTATTGCTGTTGCTGTTTTATGTTCTTAGCCTGGTTACAATGCTCCAGTTTTCTTTCACAGGGACCATTGCAGAGATGGGGAACGTGTAGATTGTGAGGCAAGATTTCTGGAGGGGTGAACTGTGGGTAAAATTACAGTATTTCCAGAGTCTCTTACCTGGGTTTAGTGCATCTGCATATCAATAGGTGTTTCCAAGGGGTGGAGAGAGTAGTCCATCTACATATTAATAGGTAATTACAAGGGTGTGGGAGGGTTTATCTAGACCAGAGAGGTTGTTGGAGCTCTCTTCTGCTGCAGCCTGGTCAGGGGAGAGATGGGATGACTGCTTGTAAGAAATAAACAGGTTTCCTAACTTTATATCTCCCTTTGACTGATTTCGGTTTTTCAGGTATTTTGCCCTGGGATTTTCCCCTTTGAGTTATACCTTATTAGGCTGCTATGAGGGTCAGAAAAGATAGTGATTATAAACATGCTTTGTAGATAGTAAGATCTTATTAAAAGAACTCATAATATACTGTAGTATAGGTGATCCACCAAAACCTAGTCAAAGAGAAGCCATTTCTTTCAAAGATGCCATTTTAACACAAGTTGCTGGGCTGCATTCCTGGACTGTATTCCTAGAAGAAGGAGGAGCTCCTCCCTGTAAAGCTAGGGCAAGGCACACAGAATGTAGAACTGCTTTGTGTCTGAAAAGAAATATCCAGATAAGAAGAAGAAACTCCAGGATTCCCTATTGCCTGCTTTCCTACACACAATGATTTGCATTCCTGCAGGTAGTACCTTTTTCTGTTCCCTGATGAAAGCTAGCCTAGCAGCAAGGGGTGGAGGGCAACTTCAGTCTTGTAGTTTTGAATGTCATCCACTGCTCTGGAAGCAATCCCTTAATAAACTCATTGACTCACCAAGCTCAACTTGTCTGAGTCATTCTTTGTCCCATCAGGTTCCCTCACAATTCAGGGGATGGTGTTTCTTTTATATCCCTCTTGGAAATTCTGACATGTACTTAACATAATTTAATCAATATATATTTCTGTAAGCATAGGAGACCAGTTTGTAGTCTCAAGGGTGCATCTAAACTAATTGTGATTCAGAGCAAGTAGTTCAGAGTTTCAGAGTTTCTTGCTATGGAGCCAAGACAAATAAATGGAACAGAAAAATCTTTTCAAGAAATGATTCTGAGACCACTGTATATATACATGTAAAAGAGGAAGTTAGACCCCTACCTCACACCATACACAATTAACTCAAAATGGATACAATCAAAGACATAAATATAAGGGTGAAAACTATAAAACTCTTAGAAGAAAACATAGGTATAAATCTTCCTCCATTTGGATTATGGAACTATTTCTCAAGTATGAGACCAAAAACACAAACTCTAAAAGAAAAAATGGATGAACTGCATATCATATACATGTTTTAAAATTGTGCTTCAGAGGTCACCATCAAGAAAGTGAAAAGATAACCCACAGAATGGGAGGAAAGTTCTGAAAAAGAGTTGTATGTAGAATTTATAAAGGACTTTCAGAGCTTAACAACAGGACAACCCAATTAAAAAATGAAAAAGGACTTGAATAGACTTTTCTGCAAAGAAGATAGGTAAATGGCCAATAATTACATGAAAAGATTCTCGACATCATTAGCCATCAGGAAAATTAAAGTCAAATAAAAAATGATATACCACTTCATATACACCATGATGGCTAGAATTAATAAATGAGATAAGAAGTGCTGGTGATGATGGAGAAATCATATTGCTCATACACCGCTGGTGGGAATGTAAAATAGTACTGCTGCTTTGGAAAACAGTCTGGCATTTCTTTAATTGGTTAAACAGAGTTACCATGTGACCAATCCAGCAATTCCACTCCTAGAAAACTTAAAACATATGTCCACATAAATGTTCTTGGCAAATATTCATAGTAGCCAAAAAATGGAAACAAAAAAAATGTTCATCAACTGATAAATAAAATGTAATATATATATATAAATAATGGAATATTATTTGACAATAAAAACAAATGGAATACGAATATATGCTACAATATGAATGAACCTTGAAATTAGGGCAAAGTGAAAGAAGCCAGTCATAAAGGACCACTAACTCCATTTGCATGAAATGCCTAGAATAGGCAAATATTTAGGGACACAAGGTAGATTCCTAGTTGTCTGGGGCTGGCAGTGGGGTGAAGGCATTTGGGGGAGTTTTGCATTTATTTTTTATGAGATAGTCAGATGTAGCCACAAGAAGATGTTAGGTAGAAAGATAAACATGAGCAGCTGGGAAAAGGGAAGATAAGGTTCATGGAAAAACTTTCTAGTTAGGGGATCCCACTTAAAGACAACAAAAGCTTTGCAGGGAGATAACTTCCTTGCCTGTTGGCACCAGACCAAACCAGTCCCAACCACATCTCAATGCAGGAGCAATTGAACAAAACTAAGACCTGGCCAAACCACACCACATCATAATCTAATTAAAATAAAATTGCAGTTTTACTCTCTTCCCATCTCACCCCCTGGGTTTTTATGTGTGCATTTTGGGAAAGGACATGTGCACAAAGAGGAATGGATGTATAACTAGGACTGTCAATCAAATGACCTCACCCCATTAATCAAAGAGGTGCCTCCTGGCTAGGACCTGATAAATAGACCCTTCCATAAATGTCCCACACCTTTGTCTATCTTGGCTCTGTCCATTCTTCCCTTGGAATGTATTCAAATAAAACTTTCACTCTGCTTCCCTATTGTTTCTCTGCCTTTCAATTCTTTGTTTCAAAAGGGACAAGAACCAAGGAGAACAGTGAACCTGTAACATATTTGGTGCCCTGACTCAGAACACTACTCCCAGCATTAAGGTAGGCTAAATAAAACCCTCCTACAGCTTTAGCTCTCTACTGGGTCCCTTAAATGAATTATTTCCAGAAGATAAGAACTGCAGAATTCCACAATCCACTGCCATATAACAAAGAAATGGGGGGAGCATGGAGTGTGTTGAGCGGCAGAAGGAGGTTCAAGGAAAAACAAGGCATATTATACTATACTCATCAATTCTGGAGACAGGAGGTATGGCACACCAGGCAGGCCACATGGGAAAAATACCAGGCTGGTCAGGAGGCAGAAGGTAGGAGTGAGGGGAAGATTTAAGTAAGGACTTTATTGGAGTTTTTCAGAAAGTCAAGGCTGGATGAAGTAAAAGGTTGTGATTAACTAGTATGAATAATTTCTGTGGGCTTTGGGCTAGTTGCCTGGTACCTGGCCTTGGGATACTTAAAGCAGAGGAATATTGCCTCCCAGGATGCAAAGGCCAGCTAGAGGAGGTATGACCCTGAATTGGTTGGTCTTTATATCAAAAGCATGTTCACAACTGAGGTCTGGGCCCTTAGCGGTCTATAAGAATTTGCTAGCCCAAAGAGGGATTATCCCTTTCCAGCCAGAAATGTTTTTTAAAGATGTTAAACATTATAATATACAAAGAATAATATATATTATTGAAATGTGAAATATTTTAAATTTGATAGTGGTGTTGGATCACATGGTGAATATGCTAAAAATCATTGAATTGTGTGCTTTAAATTGGTGAAATGTATGGTATGTGAATTATACCTCATTAAATCTGTTAAAAAAAAGAATTTATGTGCTGAAGATAGACAGTCTTGGTTTAAAACTTGGCTTTGTTACCTAATAGCTTTGTAGCTTTGTACAAATAACACAACCTCTATGCCTAGATTGTCTCTTTTACAAAATGGATATAGTAATAACAAAAATAACAACAATAATAATATCTACTGCATGGGATTCTTATGAGGGTCATTTGACATAATGCACAGTCCTAAGCACAGTGTCTGCCCTAAATGTTAAGCAAACTAAATAATGAAGTATTTGCTTTGGCCATCAGTTTCCTTCCTTGTAAAATGAAGGAGCTTTGCTAAATACAGACAAGTCTCTAAATACAGAGATATTACAGATTCAGTTCCAGACCACCACAATAAACAAATATTACAACAGAGTGAGTCAAATAAACTTTTTGATTTAAAGTGCATATAAAAATTATGTTTATCCTATACTGTAGTCTAATATGTGTGCAATAGCATTATGTCTAAAAAGTACATACCCTAATTAAAAAATACTTTATTGCTAAAAACTGCTAACCATCATCTGAGCTTTCAGTAAGTCATAATCACTAATCATCATAATACATATAATAATAATGAAGAAGTATGGAATATTGCAAGAAATACCAAGATGTGACAGAAAACACAAAGCGAGCAAATGCTATTGGAAAACAGACTTGCTTGATGCATGGCTGCCACAAATCTTCACTTTGGAAAAAATGCAATATTTGTGAAGCACAATAAAATGAGGTTGCCTGTAGATTCTAAGACTCCTTTCCAGTTCTGACAATTACATGATTCAAAGCACAACTGTCTTATGTTTATGTAGAAAAGAGTGCCATTGATTAATATATTTTCCAAAGCAATGTCCTTATTAATAGATTATTGAAACTGGGGTGGAGCCAACATGGCAGCGTGAGTAGGACAGTGGGAATCTCCTCCCAAAAACATATATGTTTTTGAAAATACAACAAATACAACTAATCTTAAAAGAGAGATCAGAAGACACAGGACAACAACCAGACTACATCCACACGTGCAAGAACCCAGCGCCTGGTGAAAGGGGTAAGATACAAGCCCCGGCCTGGCGGGACCCAAGCGCCCTTCACCACAGCTCCCTGTGGGAGGAGAGGAGTCAAAGCGGGGAGGGAGAGGGAGCCCAGGACTGCTAAACACCCAGCCCTAGCCATCTGCACCAGAGCACAGACACAGTGCATGAGTGGACGGCTGGAAACTAGGGAAACAGGGCAGCAAGACCTCTGAGTGGGTTCCGAAGCTGATGCCCCTGTGACAAAGAAAAGCGAGTGCTTTTTGAAAGTCTTAAAGGGACAGGGACGCAACAGCTGGACGGAAACAACACAGGTCACAGTCCAGCAGCTGGAAATTACAGGGAAATCCCGGCACATTAACCCCCTGGGCAACAGCTCTGAGACCCCTCACAGAAGTAAACATCCAAACAGCCCCCATCCATTACCTCTCCGGGGCACGGCGAAAGCAGAGAAGCAGCCTAAGGCTGACCATGCACTCAGCAAGGGAGCTTCCTCCATACCGGCCAGGCAAGACACAAAGACATAGTCTACACGCAATTACCCAACACAAGCCACTAGGGGTCGCAGTTGTCCCAGTAAAGAAAGGCCAGTAGCAAGTGGAAAGTTTGGCCCTCCCAGCTGACAGTCAATAGCACCTATCAACATGAAAAGGCAAAAAAATATGATCCAGACAAGACTAACCCAGACAGCTTCAGCATCTGCTACATCTTCCCCTGAGAAGGAATCTGGGGAGATAGATTTAGCCAGTCTTCCTGAAAAAGAATTCAAAACAAAAGTCATAACCATGCTGATGGACTTGCAGAGAAATATGCAAGAACTAAGGAAGAGGAATACAGAAATAAAACAAGCTCTGGAAGGACTTCAAAACAGAATGGACGAGAGGCAAGAGACCATTAATGGACTAGAAAACACAGAACAGGAATGCAGAGAAGGTGATGCAGGGAGAGATAAAAGGATCTCCAGGAATGAAAGAATTCTAAGAGAGCTGAGTGACCAATCAAACTGGAACAATATCCACATTATAGTGGTACCAGAAGAAGAAGAGAGAGAAAAAGGGATAGAAAATGTCTTTTGAAGAAATAATTGCTGAAAACTTCCCCAAACTAGGGGAGGAGATGGCCTCTCAGACCACAGAGGTACACAGAACTCCCATGACAAGGGATCCAAGGAGGGCAACTCCAAGACACATAATAATTAAAATGGCAAAGATCAAAGATGAGGACAAAGTATTAAAGGCAACCAGAGAAAAAAAAAGGCTACCTACAAAGAAAAACCCATCAGGCTATAATCAGACTTCTTAACAGAAACCCTACAGAGCAGAAGAGAATGGCATGATATACTTAATGCAATGAAACAGAAGGGCCACGAACCAAGACTACTGTATCCAGCATGAATATCATTTAAATATGAAGGAGGGAATAAACAATTCCCAGACAAGCAACAGTTGAGGGAATTTGCCTCCCACAAACCACCTCCATAAGCCATCTTACAGGGACTGCTCTAGATGGGAGCACTCCTAAAAAGAGCACAGAACAAAACACCCAACATATGAAAAAGGGAGGAGGAGGAATAAGGGAGAGAAATAAAGAATCATCAGACTGTGTTTATAATAGCTCAACAAGCAAGTTAAGTTAGAAAGTAAGATAGTAAAGAAGCTAACCCTAAACCTTTGGTAACCACAAACTTAAAGCCTGCAATGGCAATAAATTCATACCTTTCAATAATCACCTTAAATGTAAATAGAATGAATGCACCAATCAAAAGACACAGATTAATAGAATGGATAAAAAAGCAAGATCCATCCATATGCTGCTTACAAGAGACTCATCTCAAACCCAAAGACAAGCACAGACTTAAAGTCAAGGGATGGAAAAAGATATATCATGCAAATAACAGAGAGAAAAAAGCAGGTGTTGCAATACTAGTATCAGACAAAATAGACATCAAAATAAAGAAAGTAACAAAAGATAAAGAAGGACATTAAATAATGATAAAGGGCTCAGTCCAAAAAGAGGATATAGCCATTGTAAATATATATGCACCCAATACAGGAGCACCAACATATCTGAAACAAATACTAACAGAACTAAAGGAGGAAATAGAATGCAATGCATTCATTCTGGGAAACTTCAACACACCACTCACTCCAAAGGACAAATCCGCCAGAGAGAAAATAAGTAAGGACACAGAGGCACTGAAAAGCAGACTAGAACAGATGGACCTAATAGACGTCTAAAGAACTCTACATCCAAAAGCAACAGGATACACATTCTTCTCAAGGGCACATGGAACATTCTCCAGAATAGACCACACACTAGGCCACAAAAAGAGCTTCAGTAAATTCCAAAAGATTGAAATCCTACCAACCAACTTTTCAGACCACAAAGGCATAAAACTAGAAATAAATTGTACAAAGAAAGCAAAAAGGCTCAAAAACATATGGAGGCTTAACAACACTCTTCTAAATAATCAATGGATCAACGACCAAATCAAAATAGAGATTCGGCAATATATGGAAACAAACGACAACAACAACACAAAGCCCCAACTACTGTGGGATACAGCAAAAGCAGTCTTAAGAGGAAAGTATATAGCAATCCAGGCATATTTAAAGAAGTAAGAACAATCCCAAATGAATGGTCTACTATCACAATTATCAAAATTGGAAAAAGAAGAACAAATGAGGCCTAAAGTCAGCAGAAGGAGGGACATAATAAAGATCAGAGAAGAAATAAATGAAATTGAGAAGAATAAAACAATAGCAAAAATCAATGAAACCAAGAGCTGGTTCATCAAGAAAATAAACAAAATAGATAAGCCTCTAGCCAGAATTATTAAGAGGAATAGAGAGTCAACACAAATCAAAAGAATCAGAAAAGAGAAAGGAAATATCATGATGGCCGCACAGAAATACGAAGAATTATTAGAGAGTACTATGAAAAAATATATGCTAACAAGCTGGGAAACCTAGGAGAAATGGACAACTTCCTAGAAAAATACAACCTTCCAAGACTGACCCAGAAAGAAACAGAAAATCTAAACAGACCATTTACCAGCAATGAAATTGAAGCAGTAATCAAAAAACTACCAAAGAACAAAACTCCCATGCCAGATGGAATCACCTCGGAATTTTGTCAGACATACAGGGAAGACATAATACCCATTCTCCTTAAAGTTTTCCAAAAAATAGAATACTATTTTTTGGAAATTTTGGGAGGGAAAACTTTTTTGGAAATATTGGGAGGGAATACTCCCAAACTCATTCTATGAAGCCAACATCACCCTAATACCAAAACCAGGCAAAGACCCCGCCGAAACAGAAAATTACAGACCAATATCCCTGATGAACGTAGATGAAAAAATACTTAATAAAATATTAGCAAACCGAATACAAAAGTATATCAAAAGGATCATACACCATGACCAAGTGAGATTCATCCCAGGGATGCAAGGATGGTACAACATTCGAAAATCCATCAACATCATCCACCACATCAACAAAAAGAAAGACAAAAACCACATGATCATCTCCATAGATGCTGAAAAAGCATTTGACAAAATTCAACATCCATTCATGATAAAAACTCTCAGTAAAATGGCAATAGAGGGCAAGTACCTCAACATAATAAAGGCAATATATCATAAACCCACAGCCAACATTATACTGAACAGAGAGAAGCTGAAAGCTTTTCCTCTGAGATCGGGAACTAGACAGGGATGCCCACTCTCCCCACTGCTATTTAACATAGTACTGGAGGTCCTAGCCACGGCAATAAGACAAAACAAAGAAATACAAGGAATCCAGGTTGGTAAAGAAGAAGTTAAACTGTCACTATTTGCAGATGACATGATACTGTACATAAAAAACCCTAAAGAATACACCCCAAAACTACTAGAACTGATATCGGAATACAGCAAAGATGCAGGATACAAAGTTAACACACAGAAATCTGTAGCTTTCCTATACACTAACAATGAACCAACAGAAAGAGAAATCAGGAAAACAATTCCATTCACAATTGCATCAAAAAGAATAAAATACCTAGGAATAAATCTAACCAAAGAAGTGAATGACCTATACTCTGAGAACTACAAGTCACTCTTAAGAGAAATTAAAGGGGACACTAACAAATGGAAACTCACCCATTCTAATGGCTAGGAAGAATTAATATAGTCAAAATGGCCATCCTGTCCAAAGCAATATAAAGATTTGATGCAATGCTTATCAAACTACCAGCAACATTCTTCAATGAACTGTAACAAATAATTCAAAAATTCATGTGGAAACACCAAAGACCCCGAATAGCCAAAGCAATCCTGTGAAAGAAGAATAAAGTAGGGGGGATCTCTCTCCCCATCTTCAAGCTCTACTATAAAGCCCTAATAATCAAGACAATTTGGTACTGGCACAAAAACAGAACCACAGACCAATGGAACAGACTAGAGACTCCAGACATTAACCCAAACATATATGGTTAATTAATATTTGATAAAGGAGCCATGGACATACGATGGCGAAAGGACAGTCTCTTCAACAGATGATGCTGGCAAAACTGGACAGCTGCATGTAAGAGAATGAAACTGGACCATTGTCTAACCCCATATACAAAAGTAAACTCAAAATGGATCAAAGACCTGAATGCATGTCATGAAACCATTAAACTCTTGGAAGAAAACATAGGCAAAAACCTCTTAGACATAAACATGAGTGACCTCTTCTTGAACATATCTCCCCAGGCAAGGAAAACAACAGCTAAAACGAACAAGTGGGACTATATTAAGCTGAAAAGCTTCTGTACAGCAAAAGACACCATCAATAGAACAAAAAGGAACCGTACAGTATGGGAGAATATATTTGTAAATGACAGATCCGATAAAGGCTTGACATCCAAAATATATAAAGAGCTCACATGCCTCAACAAACAAAAAAAAATAACCCAATTAAAAAAACGGCAGAGGAACTGAACAGACAGTTCTCCAAAAAAGAAATACAGATGGCCAACAGACACATGAAAAGATGCTCCACATCACTAATTATCAGAGAAATGCAAATTAAAACTACAATGAGGTATCACCTCACACCAGTAAGGATGGCTGCCATCCAAAAGACAAACAACAACAAATGTTGGCGAGGCTGTGGAGAAAGGGGAGCCCTACGACACTGCTGGTGGGAATGTAAGTTAGTTCAACCATTGTGGAAAGCAGTATGGAGGTACATCAAAATGCTCAAAACAGACTTACCATTTGACCCAGGAATTGCACTCCTAGGAATTTACCCTAAGAACGCAGCAATCAAGTTTGAGAAAGACCAATGCACCCCTATGTTTCTCGCAGCACTATTTACAATAGCCAAGAATTGGAAGCAACCTAAATGTCCATTGGTAGATGAATGGATAAAGAAGAAGTGGTACATATACACAATGGAATACTACTCAGCCATAAGAAGAGGGCAAATCCTACCATTTGCAGCAACATGGATGGAGCTGGAGGGTATTATGCTCAGTGAAATAAGCCAAGTGGAGAAAGAGAAATACTAAATGATTTCACTCATCTTTGGAGTATAAGAACAAAGGAAAAACTGAAGGAGCAAAACAGCAGCAGAAGCACAGAACCCAAGAATGGACTAACAGGTACCAAACGGAAAGGGACTGGGGAGGATGGGTGGGTAGGGAGGGATAAGGTGGGGGAAGAAGAAGGGGGGTAATAAGATTAGCATGCATAGTGGGGGGATGGGAGAAAGGGGAGTGCTGTACAACACAGAGAAGACAAGTAGTGATTCTACAACATTTTGCTATGCTGATGGACAGTGACTGTAAAGGGGTTTATAGGGGGGACCTGGTATAGGGGAGAGCCTAGTAAATATAATATTCTTCATGTAAGTGTAGATTTATGATAACAAAAAAACAAAAGAAAGAAAGAAAAGGGGGATTACTCCCTGATAGGATAAAACTAACTGTAAATCAACAATTAATGCATGCTTTAAATATCCTTAATTTTGATCACTTAAAGGGTGGCAGATCATCGGCTATGGAGGTACATTTTTCTGATAATATTCCTTTCTCTTAAAAAAATTAAATAAAATAAAAGCAGTTCCTGTTTGGTGACCTCATATGAGTTCTACACAATGGTATAAAGGGCATATCAAAGTGTTCAAAGGGTCTGTTTGTGTTTATACAGAGGATCAAAGCCTAATTTGGCTACCCAGAAAATGAACTAAGATACGATATGAAGAAGAACTTCCAACATCAGCACTCTCTGGAAGAGTCATACCAGATGATGATCATCAAGAAACCTCAACAAGATTCAGGCGCTGCTACAGCTGTAGCTACATTCACCCCACCGGTTCCTGGACTTGCCATTGGAATGAAGAAGGAGATATCTAAGCTGGCCTGTGCATACAGTAAAACAACAAATTTGACTGGATCTATACTGTTGGAACTCAACCAAGAATTAGGAGAAGTGCAAGTTGCAGCGCTCCAAAATCTTGCGACTACAGACTATCTACTGTTAAAAGAACATATGGGATGTGAACAGTCCCCAGGAATGGGTTGTTTTAATTTGTCTGATTTCTCTCAGACTGTTCAAGTACAGTTGGACAATATCCATCATATCATAGTTAAATTTTCACAAATGCCTAGGGTGCCTAACTGGTTTTCTTGGCTTCACTGGAGATGGCTGGTAATTATAGATCTGCTTTGGTTATGTAACTGTATTCCTATTATGTTAATGTTTGTGCGTAATTTAATTAGTAGTTTAAAACCTGTACATGCTTAAGTTAGACTACAAAAAGATATGTTAAAGAAATAATCAATCTTCCCATGTTTTCTTCCGCCTGCTACTTCTAAAGCTTCTCTTCTTCCTTCATAATTACTACCCCTAAGTAGAATTCGTGCCTCATGTCGAAATTACCGAGTATCATGATTCTTCCAAGTGGTAAAGATACCTCAAGACAGATGCTGGGCATAGAAGCCACAGGGCATAAATCTGCAAAGAAGTAAAAAGCTAACCTTTTCAAACAATATTGCTTCTCTCTCACTTGCCAACTTTACATTTCTCTGTATGGCCCTGGAAGATGACTAGTTAGCCAGAGACAGGTAAGATTCCTCAAGGGAGGAAAAACCTAAGACAGGCACAGTCGCAGGGGGGCCATCATGTGAGAAATTGGGGATCAACAGAGGTGAGGCTTAGAACCTCACCCCCCCTGTTTTGGAGAAATCTTCTGCATCCGTGGATGTTTTATAGCCCTTTTCTAGCTTGGACTAACACATAGTCTACAGGCACACAGCTGATCATCTACATTTTCTCTCTTACAACACTAAACTATGTTTTCTACCTTTATTTTGCATCTACCTACCACTTCAGCATTTTATTAAAAATAATAATAATAATAATAATAATAAAGGGAGAAATGTGGGATCCACATATAAATCAAGTATAAAAATCTAACAAATATTCATGTTTGATCTGATTGTTTATAGTTCATAATGTGTGATCAAAAGAGAAAGTTTCTGTGATGACTGCCCTTGTACTGTTCACCATGTAAGAACTTATTCACTATGTAAGAATTTGTTCACCATGTAAGAACTTGTTCCTTATGCTTCAGAAAATTGGGGACTGACGAGAATTAGGCTTGGGGTGGATTAATTATTGTGCATTGAGCATTGACTCCCCTATACAGAATTTTATTGTTGTTAACAACCATTTGATCAATAAATATGAGAGATACCCTCTCAAAAAAAATAGATTATTGAAAATTAATGGTTTAGTCTAATAAATCATGCTAATAAAAATATGCAATTTGTGGAAGGATTTCTCAAGGCTACAGAATATTACCATTTCTTTTCTTGGACCATGGATCCAACCATTTGCTGTAACATCTATTTCCAGTTAATGGATCCAAATGAAACTAATATTCCACAGAGCACAACTTGGGAACTATTAATTCCAGAACAACCTGACATGCCGTTTTTAAACAATTCCATACCTATATGGTATTTGAGGAAATGCTAATACAGGGGTACAGGACCACCAACCAGACCAGAGAGAGCAAAGGTTTGGATATATGCAAATCTAAAATAATAGCTCTCACTTAAGTGGTAATGGCCAGTAGCTTATTCTGTGTTCTGCTACAGTCACCACTGTAGATACTATCATCTTTTATTGTTATTATTAATAATAGGCTATTATTACTAGCAAATTTAATTATTGTTATTTCACTATTTATAAAAGTTTATGTACATAAAATATTTAAACCATAGAATCTGAAAGGAACACTCTATTTTTACATGAAAAATAATATTTATTTACCATAAATTAAAGAAACAACACAGAACATATGTTATTTTAAATTGTTAGAATAATTTATTGTTCCCAAAGTCATATGTATGATGGATTTCTGGGTAGTAATAAAAAATTACTGAGGAGGTCATCTAACACTGAGGCATTCAGAATTAGTCATAAGTTTGTCATACTGAGACACTGCTTAGTGTTCTCTGACACCCTCAAAACAGCATTTCCCATAAGCAATTTGGGGTGTTGGATGTTTCTAGATGCCTTATTAGTGGGTGCAAATTAGGTCGATGAAGATACCAGAGAGGCAGCTGCAAAAGATATCTAAGCATGTTTTCTGATTGTGCTCCACAGGACTTCAGAGTTCCAAGAGTCCTTGACAGGGGAGGACGTTCTTTGAAGAAAGCATACTCACAGAGAAGAGATTTAATACCTTTCTATCTTCCAAATTATCACGTTTTGGGGCTGGAGCAATAACACAAGTCATAAGCGATAAATCATAGTAAGAAAGACAAATGCTTTCAGGATTGAGACAGGTAAATAAGTAAACCTGGCAGGTTATAAAACATTAGAGTGGTGAGGAACTTGACATGCACCGTGTAAGATTTGCAAATTCAGAGATTTTTTAAAACACTGTGGAGGGCAAACACAATTACCTGAATTTAGTTCTTTTTCTGATGTTAGCAACCTCTGTCAAATAAATAAGCTCATGACTTGATAATCAAATATGATTTAGATTAAACTTTTCCTAGTTGAATACAAGAATTTTGAGAGATGTAAATAGTGAAAATTAATATGGGTTTGAGGATATGCGCTGAAAACAGGGGTCATTCCTATGCAAAATTGTGAAATAGGGTAATATTCTTTTATTCCTTTATCCCCCTCTCTTTTACTCCTCTAATTTTCCATTCTTTGGCCTTCACCTCCCTATCTCTCTGTTACTTACCACAGCCCTTCTTCTTAAGCCATCTCCATGCCCACTCCCTTATCCCTGTCTTTCATGTTCTCCCTTTTCTTAGAATCCTATGGGAGGTGTTTGGCTAGTTGGTATGACAAATAACAGTGGCTTCCTAACCTGAGCCTCTGATGGTTTAGATAAGAAGTGTGAGTAATGTGTGAAAACTCAGGGCCATTGGAGCAGATATCTTTAGTTAAGGAGTGCTTTTTCAGTGTTACAAGAGTCAGATACAGTTAACCTGTGAAGATAACTGGAAAGACACAGGAGGTGGGAGGGAGTTAAAAAGGCATTCTTGCCACATTACATATTATGTTCTGCATTATTTTTAAATTGGCTTACTTCTTCTCTATACCAAAGCTAATAAAACCTAGGAGAAAAATGGAGAAAGTCTTGCTTAGACAACTCATTTGAGAGTTGGAAAACATTTACATTTTCACTTTTTTTTCAGTAGTCTACCACACTCTCCACAATTAAAGATAAACTAAGTAGATGTTTGCTTATCATATATTACAAGATAATATCAGAGTTCCATAGTGAGAAAATGGTAATGCATAAGATGTTTATACAAAAGTAAGAAAAAGTAACTGATTAGAAGATCCAAATATACAATGTGTGAAGTGAAAAAAACAATTTGTGGCCAGGCGATCAATGTTATAAAATTTGTCTATAGTTATAAGTAAAGTTTTAACAAAGCCCTTTTTTTCATCTTTCCACACTCTATTTCTCACATCATGTGCCCTGAGAAAAAAATATTATGTCTGTAATGTCTTAAGTAAATTACATAGTGGCTGAATATTTAAGAAATTTAAATCAATTTCAACTTAAACGGATCAGTCCTCAAGGACATGTTTTCTTTCCATATTTTATCCTTCTATTTTAAAAAAGACAATGATACTTCACTGACAGAATGGTCTAGATCAGCTGACAGAATTTTTGTTATAACAACATTAAAATTAGGAATTGAGACAATTAAATTTTACTTTATATCTAAGTTGGCCTAATAGCAAATTTTCCAAGAAAGAGAACACTGGATGGAAAATGCCTATTATAAGTCAGCAAAATGAAGTCCCTATGACAACTTAATACATAGCTATAGGGTACCAAGTAGATTTCTAAAAGGCAACATAAGTGCATAATCACACCCATGCCTGTGTCTATGTGTGTGGGTAGAGAGAGAGGACTGTTTTAATAATAGCTATTTGGGCTTTTTGAAAAATACTTGAGAGGCCTGTATAATAGACTTGCCTATGCAGTTATTAATCACGTTTTATTTTTTAATGTTATATGTGGAAGGCAGAAATTCTAGAGAGAAAGTAATTGTCAGCTGAGATTTTGTTGTATGTTCATTTCTATAGCCATCTTTCCAACATACAAATACCCATTCTTCAGAAGAGCTGTAAACCCTCAGTTTTGCTATGATATCTGTTCTTACACAGAATATGCAAGGAGGTGAAAGGCAGGTGCCATAATCACTCTTTATTATAATTTAATTTCTTAAGTACAAGAAAGAGACATAGGCTAAAATAACCTGGACAAAGATGCGAGATTGTAGATACCAGATGGAGCTTTAAATAATCCAAAATAATTGATGTAATAGATCTTGAATCTAGAAAGTTTTCCAGGTGACACAGACAAGCATAGAAACCAGCAGAAATGACTTGCTAAAACACTCTGTTTGGATGGGAACATAGGTCACAGATGGTTTGATGCTAAATGCCAGCTTTTAACCACAAGTCTCTTTGAAACCTAAAGCAAGCAAATGGGTTTAGCAAATTAGAAAATTCCTTCAAATAGACATTATTTTTGACATCTAGAATTGTTTTATGAAGAGTGAGACTTCATGTAAATTACTTTAGTAACTTTGGAAGTTTTAAGGAACACAGTCCTTGACATTTGAGCTCCTTTTACAGTGACCTAGAGGAGAATATTCTGTCACTTAGTATAGATGGACACTCTTTCCCAGTGAGAAACATTACTTTTTACTTTATACCATTTAAAAACCATCCAGGAAGAACAAGGGCATTAATCAGAACAGAAGAAAAATTTAAATATTTACGAGCTAGCTTAGCTGGAGGAGTACAACATTTTTATTAAGTATTCTTGTGTTTGTTTCTCTGAGTTAAAAAAATGTCCCTTTCATGATTCTGTTGCACCATCTTCACTGTTATTTTGTACTCACTTGCTTTATTGCTTATTACCTTAAAATAATATTCCTTAGTCTAGTTTGTATTCAGAAGGCCCTAGATACACCAACCTACCCATCCTCTCTCTATCACCAGTGAAAACCCTTTACGCAAGTCAGACAGAGTATAATTATTATCAACCCCAAAGCTCAATTTTTTTTTCAGAATCCATTTCCCCTTCTTTGCCCAGTGAAGCCCAAGTTCCAACTTCTCTGCAGTGTCTTTGTGATTCTCTGTTTCCTAATTTCTCTAGTACTTCTATTATATACCTCACATCCTAGCACTGAATAAAATACTGCCTTCTAGCGTATATATTATTTGAAATAATTATGCGTGTTCTTTAGATGAGGGTCCCTTTATTACACTTTGTTTCCCCCTGCCAGCATCTGCCATAGTAATCATTTCATAAATCTTGAAGATCCTTAAATTGATTCTGAATTAATCATTTGTTTTCTTAGGTATACTTAATGATTTGGGGAGATTGAAATTAACCCCACTCATGGATCAAAAATACCCCAACGAGTGATTTATTTATTATGCTATTCACATGATAAAGCAGTTGGAATAGCAGTGTACAAACTTTTAAACTAAATCTCTTCAATGGGGATCAGTGTTGCTTACTTAGTGAGGATGGACATGGTTTTATATAATCCATGCAGCTAGAACATGGCTACTTAATAATGAAGGGAACAGCAGAAGTTGCAGTCAACAACTGGTGCAAATTGTCTTAACTTTCTGCCTGTGCCTGAGCTAGCTAGATACAGATGACCAAAACTGAGTGTCCGGATTCATACAAGGCTCTTATCTTACATCTGGAATTCTGTGATGTCCGCCATTTTGAGTAGTTATGTTAGAGTCATTCTGCCTAGAAATTGACTTGAGTCATGTTCTTCCATTATTAAGCTAAGAATGCCTATGATAGAACATAGTTTTCTGATTGATTGCTTTCATTTTTTACTGGAATGGATATAAAGGGGCAATAAAGTCAATTTTTATCTATTTTTAATTTGTCTTAAGACTTCAAGGTAAGGAGAGTATGGGAAGCACAAAAGCAAGAAGGATCAGGATGGATACACTAGCTCTCATTTGTGGTTAAATCAGCAGAATGGGAAAGTGTCAAAATTAAAAGTATAAAGGTTTGGAAAATGGTTTATTGTACAGATTAGTGTGTAGAAAGGACAATAAGAGGGTATTAAAGGGGAGATACCAACATATATCAGAACATTTCAATTAAGAACAAAAAAATTAAAGCATGACTAAACAAAGAATTAAGTAGATGAAGCAAAAGGAGTGGCAGTATTTCTGGTAACCTCTAACTGCTTCTTAAATATGCTGCAAAACAGAATAGATGGATGAAATGGACTACTACCAAGCTAAATAAGCAAGAGGGACATTATACCCTTAGAAAGAAAATGGTCTGTTGGGAGTGAGGCCTGAGCAGTGAGGTTATATCTGCTCCTGTGTGAAGTGCTGTTGTAATTTTATGCCTAGGAGAAACTGGAGCCATGAGAACATTTTGCTGACTACACAACAATGCGAATATATTTAACACTACTGAGCTGTACTCTTAAAAATGGTTTAGATGAAAAATTTAGTTTTATGTTTTCTTATCACACACAAAAAAATACATGTATATTAAAAAAAAGATATCAAAGTGCTGAAGATTTTGGGAAAACTGAAAACCCAAGAAGAGCTATTGTAGGCTGAACATAGATGGGAGCAAACTCAGTTATAGTCTTGCCTATTTGAGTCAAATATTTGAAAATAAATCATATGGAATGATACAAAATTATAAAAAATATGAAGCTTTAATAACTTTGAACGAACTTTTTAAGGTATTTTTGTCCCACTACTTTTAAATATATATGATTCCTAGTTCTAAGTGTATATATAATTAAAACCACTAACTATAAATATACCCATTTATTTATGCTATAATGACATTTCTTAAGTCAAGAAAATACATATTAAAACCATGCTTTAGGCACATTGCTGGGATTCTTGGAATAATATCATTATTTTGAAATAATTTGTCTTACATTTTTAATGTAGTTTTTTTTAATTAAGCAATGAGAATTATGAGCTATTTCACAGAAATTACATAACTGCTTAATTGTTGTAGTTTATTGGTAATGTCATTTGTTTCCATAAAATTAAATCTATACTATAGAGATGGAAGAGTGCTGTTTGCCAGTAACATATGTGAATATTTTTGAAATGAAATTTCACACCACTCTTCCTGAAATAGTGAGCAGACTGTATAAGAAAGCCTCAATTGGTATCTTCATCAAGAAGAATGTCAGGATGTTTTCATCTCAGTCTATCAGGAATTTTTAAGAGCAAGTTGCAATAATGGCAACAGTTCAGAGGCCAAAAACTTAGAATCTGATGTTACTTTGTGATTAGAGTAGATATGTATTCACTTGAGACATAGCTCTCACTCCCCAAATATTTGCAAAGGAAAACAAGTCTATCCCCACAAGCTAAAATTATAGAAGCCTACCCTTTGGACCAATGCAATTCAGTGGGAGAAAGAAGCAAAGCTGTATTTTTTGGAATCACAGTAGGCCCTAATTGTTGCCGAAAGAATTGCCTGAGGTGAACATGTTTTAACCCATCCTATGGCATTTAGACAAGAACCTTTCAGCAGCATGTGGCATGGTTTGAATATCGTAGTAACACGTTGGGGAGGACCGGTCTTAGCACTTCTGCCTTAATCAAAAGAGTCCTGAATTGTTCAACTTCACGGGACAAAACAATATTCAGTGATCTGCTTTCCTTCAAGCATGAACAAAGGCTTTTTTCATCTCCATCAAGGAAAATGGCATCAATGTATGTTAGCCTGGAAAAGAAATGGCTTTAAGGAAATTCACAAGCTCATAAATCTGAAACTGACCTTCAGAGGTCAGCTGGACTGCACATTTAGACCACACCTAAGCCAATCCTGAAGAGATGAGACTCTGCCCAGACAAATGAGTTCCTGAAATTCTTTGGTAATAGAAACTAAATGAATTGTGTGATCTTTCTCTCCAAGAATAACCTCTTTGTTTTGAGCTTGAACCCCTGATTCCTTCTTAGGAAATCAATGAATATTCCACATTTATTAAGATTTTATCAAACAGAAAGTGGGTAAAATATTAACTTTTCTTAAAAGCAACATATGTTATAAGAGTTTCACTTTAATATTAAAGTTCTTTATATGTATGTAATATTTGGGGAAAACAATAAGGAATGTAATACTGCTTTTATCTTCTTTCCCCGGTTTTGTTTTTCATTACTTGATGCTATTTTATAACATGTTAACATTAGAAACAGTGAATTTGTTGTATTTTTTTTCTTGGTTCATTAATGAAGTGATTGTTAATATCACTGTCATTACAACATTCATGGGTGAATTTTACTTCAAATACAATTTTAAAAATATGATGCCATTATTTTCTCTTAAAAATACAAATCATATTTTTCACCTATCAGTAGAAACACTGATTTTGAGCCTATGTTTCTAATTCCCTAGAGCAAGACTGCCATAATGCTTTTTTGATTCATTATTTACTTTTATACCTTCTGAGGTGAAAATTCTTTTGGGTATATTAACATTTTAAGAAATCAAAAGTATATTTCACTTAAGTTGCAAGCATTACAATATTAGCATATTGTTTTATATTCTTTACAATGAATATCCTTCTTTAATGCCCATTTTTAATTCTTAAGGAAAGACTGTAAGAAGAAATTTGTTGTCCTATTTAAAAATTATCTGAGAGATTTTGTTTAGTGTAATACAACAGTTTTAGATGTCGAACTAAATTTGGAAGACACTAAAATATATGCATTTGTTATGAAATTGCTAGAAATTACTTACTACAGTAATACTATATTTATACCTTAACTCTTACTAAAATTCAATTAATTATAATGTTGCAGTAGTTAGTGAGTTTCTTGATTTATCATCTCAGAACAAATGGTCGCTGAAAAAAGGCCACGTACACATATTATATATATTTTTTGTAAATAGAGGTAAATGACAAGAGAGATAGAAAGAGTAATTATATATGTATTGGAATTTTATATCATTTACCTAGCAGAATGTGCTCAAGGTGTAAGACTGAGTTTAAAGCTGTATGAATGCTTTTATTACTGAAAATTGGCAAATCTCCATTTTACTAGGCCAGAGAGTAAAATGGTCACAGGACACACTATTGGCACTTTCTATATGGAACATCACTTACTAAAATTAAATAAAATCATATTAAAATTCAACTTCATATCTGTAATCTTTCATCCATACCTAGTTGTTGATGCAGATATTATCTGTATCTAATTCTCAGATGTTTATTTATTTCATTAAATCATTCCTTAAAAAATTAGTTATTTTGTAACTGCAGGCACTGTTCTAGGTCCTGGTAGTAGAGAAGGAAAACAGACAAAAATTCACACCTTCATGGAGTTACCATTGTAGTAGTTGATGGAAGACAATATACAATGAGTGAGTAAAACATGTAGGTATGCTTGATGGTCATGAGTACAATTTTAAACTGAGAGCTCCAGGAACACTTAGAAAGTCCCTCTGGAATGCAATATGAGTGAGGTGATGAGCTGAGTCATATGAATATCTGGGGAATGAAAATTCTAGAGGAAATAGTGCAGGGGACCTGAGAAGGACTATTCCTGGAATGTTCAAAGGACAGCAAGTTGGCAGAATGGCTGAAGTAGAGTTGCAGCAATCAAAGTCAAAGAGACAGTGGTTTGGGAGAGGAGCTGCTAATGTAGGATCTTTCTTATTTTATGAACCCTGCTTATATTCTGGATATAATGGGGTACCATCAAATTTTTTTGAGTGACATGATATGATTTATGTTCTAGAAGGGCTGTGTCAGATGTTTTTTAAGAATAGACATTAGAGGGGCAAGAGTTGAGGCAAGGAGTTCATTTAGAAAGCTAGTCCAATAATCTAGATAAATAAATATGGAACAGCATGGGTAGCTCTGGAGGTAATGAGCAATAGTCTAATTCTGAAATGGAACTGACAGCATTTGCTGACAAATTCTATATGGAATGTGAGATTAAAAGTTCTCAAAAATGATTCCAAGGTTTTAGGCTTTGGAAATGGATGGAAGCAGTTGCTATTTATTGAGATACATAGAGTGACCATACTTCGGGGGTTGCCTAGGACAACTCTGGTTTACACCTAGTGGCCCACAGTTGTTATTAGCCTTCCCCTTTCACTCTTGAAAGTACCCAGGTTTGAATGATGGATTGTATGGACACACTGGTTATAGGGAATAAAGCAGGAGAAGCAAGGATTTGGGGGAAGAGAAGGGAGTCAGTTGATTGTTTTTGATCATTTAGTTTGAGATCACTCTTAAGTGTCCAAGTGGAGACGTGCAGGTCATTTGGATATGAGTATCGATCTTATGGGTGAGGTCCAGGCAAGATACACAAATTTGTGAGTGGTCAACATACTGATGGTATTTCAAGCCAATCAACTTAAAGGAGATCACCAATTTGAAATACCAAAATAAATATTAGTTAAGCAGATTCATTTTCTTCTACTATTATTGTATTCTTTTAACAGAAATTATTGCTGTACATATTGATGTTTCTATCACTTTAACCTCTCAAATAAACTTATTGAACATTTCTAGTATGAAATAACGATTACTCATTTTATGTTGAAAGCCACATTGAATTTGGAATTGTCAACCTCAGCTTCCTCTTTAGTAAATTTAGAATAATAATATGCAATAATATAGCATGCAATTTTGCAAAAATACACAACAATAAAAAAATTTATGCCTTAAAGGAATGTTGTGAGGATAGCATGGGATAATACATATAAAAGTGCTTTATAAACCATGTGATAACTGTGCTCAGAGCAGAATAACAACCACCCTGTGATTTACTTCGGTTCCCATAGACATACACAGTTCTGAGGAAGGTTGAGTGAGTGAGGGAGAATACAGTGGGGAGTCAAGTGACAATTTAATTTGTTGTTTTTCAAACTCCCATGCTGATATCTCTCTTCTCGTACTGTTGTCTCACATTTCCTGTTCATTGGCTGTTCATTCTTTATATGGTTTTCATATACTAAAGCAATGTTATTTTCCATATGATTATTTTGAAAATTATTTTCTGCTTAGATAAGATGAAAATTGGCAGCTGAATGCAAAATGAGATAAGGTTTCTGAAACAGTTCCCTTAGCTTTGAGAAAGAATGTCAGTGTTGACAACCACTGAAATTCATAATTATTGTATATTAATAGCTGAAAACTGTCAGTTTCATTCTCCTCTTTTTAGAGTTTTAACTCTGCATGTAGGTAAAACTCCTGGTAGTTATTTGTTTGATAATACTGGTAGTTTATGGACCTTTCCACTTCTCATGATGGTTATGTAGGTTGTGGCCATGATGTTATTGACAGAACACGGAACTTACCAAGTCATACAAAATATATTTTAAAAACTGAAGGCAATCTTTTCTTTATTTTGAAGTATTTTAGGAAGTTAACACATAGTAAATTATCATTCAAGATTAAAAAGAGCATAGATTAAAGGTTTTGTGATCTAAAAATGCCATTTTCATCTCATAACATAACTGTACTCTAATTACACATTATCCTAACATATTATGATTATGTTATGTATATATTAATAACTACAAAATTCAGTGTTATATATGGATGAACAATAGCATTAGTTCAGAAAACATTGTATCAGTCCCTACAGTTTTGTAGCAATTTATGATTTCCTATATTGTAAAATTCACTTTTAAAATTTGTCATAAATTAATAAAAAATTATGTTTTTACCAGAAGAGGATTAGTAAATAATGCTACGGTTCTGTCGTTAATTGTTGCTCAGCTTTTTTCTAGTTTGGCAGTGAATTCACTTAGTTTTAAACTTCTCAAGAGGAAAATTAAATGATTAGTTTCCATTATTGCCATCAATACTGATTTTCCAAAGCACATTAAATAAAATAAATTATTTTTAATATTAGACAAAATTTAATTAAGGACAATTTTTTTAAATGCCCTTAATTAAAATGCCCCAAATTACAGGAAAATTTCAAAAGACAGTTGTTACAGAGGAAATTTTTAAGCAAGGGAAGATGAGAAGATGAAGTTAGAAATGTTTACAAGAATCTGTAGATACGGAGATAAAGAAAATGATGCAAGTTGTCCAGACTGTATGAGATGTTTGCAAAAATTTCCCAAGAAAATCCACTGGAAAAGGAGCTCTCAAGTATGCTGCAGAAATAAAGAACGGGAGATAAAATACATTTTGACATTAATTTTTTAAAAAGTTAAATATTTTTTGCCTCTTATTCCTCTGAAATGAAATAGTATATAAGGAAAATTTGTTTTTCTTCTTCATGCACCATGTTTTGAAAACCAAAGCATAATAAAATAAGCCCTTGTGAGTTGATTATTATTTCCCTCTTTTTTTCATTGGTTTGATTGTATGACCTGTAATCCTTTATTTGTGTGGAAAAATACATGGAGCAGGATTTTTGCTATCAATAAAAAGGTAGGTGGATAATTGAATGAGCAACAATGGTGAGATAATTACTCTCATGTGTAACAACACAGATCAAAACATTATAAAGCTAAGAGTGTTGATTCATTAATGAGTAACATAATTGCAAGCCATTTTGCTCCTTTTACCTTTTTGTTTTCATTAACAAACTAACCTGCCAATACTTTTAAACTGTGCAATATCATATTGGCCTTTTGATGACTCCCATTTCTATCATAATCAAAGATTTAAAAGTTGACTGCATAGTAAAGTTACATTGCTTTTTGTAAGTTTTGGAGAAATAATACCAGGTTGCTATTTTGTTATTGATTTGGGCTCTTTAATCATCCTCCAAGTATTTTGTTACTAGAAAAGGTGGTTGCAATTTTACTTGATGGCACACATACCCTCATATCCTATCAAATGCTTTTAATCTTGGGTGGTGTGTGTAGACAGGACAGGATGAACAATCATTCTAGGAGGGCTGTCCCAGCATATGGTACAATAAATGCTAAAACTGAGACAGTCTTGGACAAACTGTGTGCCTATCTTGACAGATATCATTACCATATTTGAAACATTTATTTTCATAATAAAATCAGGTGAATATGAGTCACAAGTGAAACTGCTAAAGCTAAGTACGTTCAGGTGTTGCCAAGCATTCAAAATAAAACATGTATGCATGGTACCAATGGACCATTGCAAGTGCTTATGATGTTCAGGGAAGACCGTATAAGTACTGGGTCATTCCCCAAACCACGACCCTGACCACGTCTATGCCTGGCAAATAGTAGGTGCTCTGTGAACGTACAGGCAAATGGGCTCATTTTTTAATTTAGGAAGCATAAAATAAATAATGCTGGCTTTTAAAATCTGTATTTCCACACAAAATTCTCAGGTCAGTTAAAAAACTGTTTCAAAAGCCCTAGTAATGATGTCACCAACGAAATTCTGTAGAAACTTCAGTAATCCATCATAAAATCTTCTTTATCTACAAAGCAACAGTAAGAACTCAGAAGTATCTCAGGTACATATGGGAAAAAATTAGAACTAACTTTAAGTGAACAATTTTTGAGAAAATCAAGGTAATATTATTCTTTATAATACTGAGAAATATTTAGTAATTTTAATTTTATAAAGAGCAAATATAACCATCTTTTGAGTCTTACTTAGATAATACTTAGATAAACTTGTGTTCAGCTATTTAGATTAACTTAAGAAGAAAATGAGAGCTAGAGCCTTATAATTGGATCAACAGCTTACATTTTAACAAAATACTTGATTTTATATTGTTAATACATTCAATTTCTCAAAGTATAATTCCATTTTATTAACATTTATGGGTGTGCCATATGAAGTTCAATCATTATATAAAAATAATGTATTAGTCTAAAAATTCATTGGAGATATAAATGGGGTACTCTGTTAATTGTATGATAGAAGTAAATAAGAGTAAAATAGGAGTAGAGACATTCCAACAGAAAAACAGAATTATAAATATTTAGGTTAGAGTGAAATAAATATTTTCCATATAAAAAGGAGGGTGTGAAAAGGAACATAGTTCTTAGATTGTACAATATGAATGAGTTAACATGGTTTAAAAAGACATAGTAAATTCTATGGTACCAACTACAACAGACACTCTTGGTTCTCAGACATTGACAAAAAGACATTTATCTTTTTGAGATTTTTTTATGTACCACTTTTTGATGTTTTGTTAATGACAAGGATACATTTATTTCTTATTTCTGAGCCTAGGTCTATCATGCTAGTTAGCTATCAAGCTTGGGTATTTAGCATTAAAGAATGCTCCTTTGTTGTAGATCTAATTATTTCCTTACTTTCTCTTTGAGTAACTAGAACCAGAAATATGAAAAGAATAAACATACAAAAACTAACCTTATTATTTAAACTATGAATAACATCAGTTGTAAATAGGATTAGGCCTTTCTTTATGCTATTCCTCTCTCAGAATACCCTGTCATCTCTTTTCTACTTTTCATCTTCCATGAAATTTTCCCTGTCCATCCCTGCCCATTTGGTCTCTCCTGCAATTGTAGCAAATGTCCCAGTCATTTGAAATTGTAGCTCCTTGAATAGATTTTTAATATATCTCCCAGTAATCAAAAGAAGGCATTAATTGACAATTTCTCTAGCTCAACACTTATATCCTAAAAATTATTTCAACTGTTTAAGAAAATCTCTATAGTGATGGAGTTTTAGAGAAGTCTGGAAAGAGTAAGATACTAGGGTGTACGTTCCCAGCCTAATAGCAAGAACTTCTGAGTCTGCTTAGAGATTAATACTCACCAAAGATGATGTTCCTGTTAACAGATCCTTTCAGAACCACATTCTGTGATAATCTGCAAGCCAATGCTAGCATTGATGTCCTCTATGTCTCAAAACCCTAGAAAAATCTACCCATTAGAGGATGAACTTATCTCCAGATCAAGAAGTATCTAACCTTTCATGAATTGTCTTCAATTTTTCCTGGGATAACTCCATAACTTGATCAGTTCCTGCTGTCTGATGACTTGCTGAATCCTATGAGCCTCAATTATTTATAGTAATGTTTTACTGTAATTTTTTTTTTGGTTTCTCAAAGTGCTTGCTTCATTTCTTTAAATTAGATTTGTTCAATTTCTTCAACTGCTATATGTTGAATACCTACTTTATTCCAAGTGGTGATGAGCAAAATACCTTTTCTTCTGGAGGAGCTTACTATATAATGTGGGGAAATAAACTTTAGTCACATACATACACACATGCAAAAGTACAGCTGTGACAAAGTTTCTGAGAAGTACAAGGTTCGCAATTGGGTGATATGATTTGAGAAGGTCAGGAAGAAATATCTGAGGAAGTAATGCTTAAACTGATATCTAAAGGATAACTAGAGAACATGTAGGTGAATAATGCTGGAAAAGCATTCCATGAAGAAGGAAACTCAATGCAGTGGGCCCTTGGGAGAGTGTGGATAAAGGCTACTGTGACTAAACTGGAGAGAGTAAGAGTGTGGTACAAAATAAGGTGAAATAATAAAGAGATGTGGAATTAGGCTTAAGGAAATTAATGATTTGATCATGATCATATGGGACAGGATCTACATCTTTTGCTTCTTGTGTCACACAGTTCTGTGCATCTCTTCTTCTTAGCACATCCAACAGTAATTTTATATTTACTTATCTGATGGCATACTAGAATGTTAGCTGTTGACCATGTTTAGCTGTTTTTTATTGTGTCCCCAACTACTAACCCTACATCCATCCTCTACTTGAGACTCCTATTTTTGTGGGAAGTAGATTGAAGAGCTGGATTGAATGTCATTTTTTGTGTGTGTGTATTTTCGGCATTTGGCACAGTGTTGAACATATAGATAATAATCAAGACATATTATTGAATGAATACTGGATGTGACCCATGTTGTGAGAAGATTTGCTTGTACTCTAACATCAGCTTTAAAGGTGAAATTACTAAATTTCCTTAATGCATTTTCAGAAATAAATAATTATTTTGAGCCCATCACAGGACTAGTACATAAAATAGGAAATGAGGTAGAGCCTTATATTCAGGGAGTTGATTATTTAAAGACAGGGTGGGTATAAATGCAAGCAATGTCTTGAGGTAAGAGTGAAGTAATACATTAACAAGTGTGAAAGTAGGCTGTGTGCTAAAAGAACATAAAGAAACAAGTGTTTATTGCAGTCACACATGCAATATTTTAAAGTCTACAAGAATTGTAACTGAAAAAAACCCAGCAGTATCCTGCTCCATTCCCATTTCTTATTCTCCAGAGGTATCTATTTCCAAAATCTTTAGCTCACTGATTTGGTTTAGTTTCATATTTCTAAGATATCTCTATTGTTACTTTGCTACTTGTTGATTTACAAACTTAAGGAATTGTACACTGACTTTAAATTCAGCTCTCTTTTATACTTTCCCCACCCCATTAAACACACATGCGCGCACACACACACACACACACATGCACACACACACATATACCATCTCTCTCATATTCCCAAGTTACATTGTAATTCTAGTTAAAATAGTATTCAGTGCTTACATTATTTTAACTGTGTAAAAGAATGAATCAAAGACTTAATCATTATTATTACTTTTTCTCTGTTGTATATTATTTTGTTCATCCTAGAATGAAGAATAGTCTTGGTTTTTCTCCTCATTGGTTTGTTTTCTATATACTTCATTAATTCAACTCTAAATTCCCTCCAAGTGTAAACTCCACTTAAAATACATTGTGACATCAATTTCATCACCTTGAAGAGACACTTCCTGGAGCCTTATGACCTATTACAGTATTGACTGTTTTCTCTCTATGCTTCCTGGTTGGCTGTCATCTTGGAATTGCTCTTGGAGAGATTATTTTGCTCCTCTGATTTGTTGGATGCTCTGTTCCTCCTTTTTTCCCCATGTCCTCCTTTTCCTGGGTCTTTACTCCTGTTTAGATGGAGCATACCCTCCAGGACTTTTTTGAGAAAGGTTCTATGAGAAATGCCTTTTTAAACGTAAAGGTCTAAAAATGTTTCAATTCTTCTTTCACATTTGAGTAATAAACTCTTTGGGCATATATTCCTAAGTAGGAAATCATGGTTCACTCACAATTGAAATCATTGTTTAAGTTAGAGCATCCACGTCTTTGTTGAAAAAGTCCAGGGCCATTCTATTTGATCTTTGCTTAAAACCTTTCTTGTTTTCCACTTCTTTAGAAGTTTGGAGATAATTTATTTTTATCCAGTATTCTGAAGTTTTATGATGATAAACCTTGATATAGATTGATTTTTATCACTTCTGGGCATTTGATGGTCTCTGCCAATATGCAAGCTATATGAATCTCAGCTCTGCGACATTTTCTTAAAGTTTCCTTTGACTGGTACTCATACATTTTTCGGTTTACACTCTGTAACTTAAAATTTGTTTGTTGTAGTTCCTGAATTTTCCTATAACTTTATTATCTTGTACCTACTATCTATTTTTATCTCACTGTCTTTCTCTTCTACTTCCTGGAAAATAACATTATTTATATCTTTCAAACCTTCTAATGAGTTTTACCTTTCTGCTATCACATTTTTAATTACCAAGAGTAATATGCACTTCTCTGAATATTATTGTTGTGGTACTATATTTTTGTTTAATAAAAATAGCATATTTTTATCACTTTGAGAATATTACTTATGGTTTTAAATTTTTTTCTTTTCTTATTCTTTGTGACCTAAATACTGCTGTTCTGTTTTGGCTTCTGTCTTTTATATTGAATAGTTTCCCAAATATCTGGTGATATATGGTTTCCTTCCTTCCTTGTAAAAGGGGGGCACTAAAAGTCTATGTGGAAGTTCTGTGCACATGAGTGAGGTGTGTACACTTAAGTTTTCACATCTGCCTTGGCTGTTTCCTTGAGAACGCCATAATGTCAATTCATTTAAGTATTTACTCTTGGAGTAATCAGTTTTCTCAGAGAAGACTAACCCCAAATTCTACCAGGATGATCTATTTCTGAATGCCAAGTTTCTAGGAATGGAATGGGGGAAGAAAGCTGATGAGCATACAATTTAATATGTAAATTTTCATGTAGCCCTGTTGTTTTCATATGAAACTTCTATCTTTTATTCTGTATTTTGTCCCCCAGCTCAGAAATTCTGTTTTATCCTTTTGGGAGACCAAGTGATCTTCTGATTCATCCTTCTTTTTTCACACTGAACTTCCCCCAGTCCTGAAAGTACCAAGTAACACCAATTCTTGAGCTTTTTTGGGATTTACAAATGAAAATTTAGTTGTTTCCTGGCTTTTCCCTCTGCCAGTTTAGGATTTAGCTTTCTTGCTATGTTAAAACAGACACTAATTTAGTGCATTGTTCTGTTTTTGTATAAAATGTTGCTTTTGTGATTTCTCCTCCCATTTTCTTTGGCCTTGTGTTAGAGTAGGTAGATAGCTAGACATAAGCAAGGAGAGAGAGGGAGAATTTACTTGGATGGCTTGCTTACATTCTACACATTCTGTACAAGCTGTTCCCATGGGATGCAGAGTGAGGGTATAGATAATATGCCAGCCAATACTGGCTGATTCCAATGTAGAGGAGAAGTTGACCCTGACTTCACCTCCAAATGCATTATAAACTCATTAACGTGGTAAAATTTATGCCCTTCCATCATTAACATAGTAAAGATCACACCATCCCTTGCCAAGACAATTCCAGGAGAACCAAATGTAGTCAAAAACTTTCCCACCTGATGTGAGGGTGAAGCAAGCCTGCACTCCAGGAAAACTCCACCTCTTCCCTTTGAAACTTAACCCCACTTAGTTTTCATCTCCCTTCCTATAAAAGGGCTCCCTATTGTTCCTTCAGTGCGAACCCTCTGGGTCTGCCAGTGCCCTAACTCTGGGCCACATACTCTCTCTAAACTCTATTTCTCTAAATAAACTCTTAATGCTCCACAGCTTTTCTGTGTCCATTATTGAATTATTTCTTGCAATGAGACCAAGGACCCATCTCTCTTAACAGTTGGATTTACATCTTAAACAAATCCCTTTATTCCTTTTAAGTAAGTTGTCAGACTTTCTTTACAAAAAGCCTCATCATTCTGAGCCTTAACATAAAGTGGGGAAAAAATTGGATTGGGGATCATTTTGAACCAGATGAAAATTATAAAATATATTTTTTATAAAACAGATTTTACATTGTGATCTTTTTCAGACATTTTCTATGTTGCTAGTATTTTAAGAATTTCTACTTTTAGAAAGCAGTCATTAGTAAATTATTATTTTGTTAATATTATGTATACTCTGTTTTATACTGAATCCATAGGAAAGAAAACTCCTGAAGATATTTTTCTCTTAGTGCTAAGGCAGATGTGTTGTCACATTAATGTAGTTAATTTGAAGTCCAAATTAATTATGACAATTTGAGATTACAAAAGAACTCTGGCTGGCTGTGTGGGAATTGATATTACTGCATGGGTTGATATTCATTAACAGTTCTTTACAGAAATACTGCAAAGAACATTTCATGAAGGAATAACACTTCAAAACATGTTGCTTTACATGAGAGGAAGTGTGGGCTACTGGATGAAGCATTAGAAAAGAAAAAACATCTCTATTACATATTGTAAAATTGGCCAGTATTAAGTGAAGTCATTGATGAAATTTTATAATTTTATACAATCATGTAACCTCCACCATAATTAAGATATAAAACCTTTCTCTCACCTTGACAAGTTTGCTCTTGTCCCTTAGCATTCAATCATGCCCCCTTATTCCTTCCCCTAAGCAACCACTGGTCTGCTTCCTAACAGTTTTCTCTTTTCTAGAATTTCTTGTTAATGGAATCATGCTGCCCTGTTTTTGTTGTTGTTATTTAAATTCTTTTCTTTAGCATGATCTTTTTGAGAGTCATCCATGTTGTTACATATTTATATATTCTGATATTTTCTGTATAGTAGTATTTGGCATGGATATACCACATTTTGCCTTGGTTACTTCCAGTTTTTGTCATTCTAGTAAGTTAGTATTAATATCATGGTTTTAATTTCCATTTCTAAAGAGTTATCTTTTCATTTGCTTATTTAGCTATTTATCTATCTTGTTTTTCAAGAGTCCATTAAAATGTTTTGCCTATTGTGTATTGGATTGTTTTCCCTCTTCTTACTGACATATGTTCTCTTCATACATTCTAGATATAAGCACTTTGTCATGTTTCTCCCAGTCTGTGGCTTAACTTTTTGTTTACTTGACATTCAAAAAATGAAAGTTTTAATCTAAATGATGCGCATTTATCAACTGAACTATTTCATAATTTGTGCTTTTGAAATCCACTTTAAGGAATCCTTGTGTACCCTAATGTCACTGTATTAATTTTCTATTCATGCCATAAGAGAGTACCATGTCCATGGGAATTCAAAACAGAACAAATATAATCTTACAGATCTATATGTCAGAGCTCTGATATATAATTTCACTGAGTTAAAATAGATGTGTTGACCCAGATGAGCTTCTTTCTGGAGACTCTAAGGGGAAGTCTGTTTCCTTGATTTTTCCTGCTTCTAGAGGTCACCCATAGTCCTTTGCCCATGGCCCTCTTTCTCCATCTCCAAATGTAGCAGTGCAACATCTCTAAACATTCTTCCACAGTCACATCTCCCTAAGACTTTGACCTCAGTGAGCAAAGTCTGCTTTTAAGGACTCATTTAATTAGGCTGAGTTCACTTGGATAATCCAGGATAATCTCCCTACCTCTAAATTCTTAACCTTAATCACATCTATGAAGTACCTAATGTAAACTAGCACATTCTCAAGTTAGGAATTAGGATGTAACAGTCTTTGAGGAGCATTATTCCACCTGTCACTGTCACAAGGATTTTTTGTTTGTTTATTTTATTTTAGCAGTTTAATTATTTTAGGTGTTATGTTTAGGCATTTGATTAATTTTGAATTAATTTTTATATGGTGTGAAATAACAGAGGTTATTTTTTTTCCATATAGATATACTGTTATTCTGGCAATATTTCTTGAAAAGACTATCTTGCCTCTATTGAATAACCTTTGTTGAAAATCAGTTGAATATATAAATATGAGTCCATTTGTGGACTCTATTCTGTTCCATTGATTTATGTTGATTCTTATGTCATTAAATTTCATACTCTCTTGACTCATGTTGCTTTATAGTAAGTCTTAAAACCAGAAGCCAGATAGTGTAATTTCATCAATTTTTAATAGCTTAATTGAGGTATTATTTATATACAATAAAATTCATGCATTTTAAGCATACAATTACATGAAGTTTAGGGAGTAAGCTATTGTAGGCCATTTACCTTACCCCATAAATTTTAAAATCAGCTTGTCAATTTATTTGAAAAAGCCCATTAGGGTTTTGATTGCATTTAAAATGTCTCTACAGATCAATTTAACAAAGATTTCCATTTTAACAATATTAAATCTTCCAATCCATGAGTATGTCTCTCCAGATGTTTAGATGTTCTTTAATTTCCTTTTTCTGTTTTATAGTTTGCCATGGACATATTTCCTTAAATTTATTCTTAATTATTTTATTTTTGATGTTATATAAGAGTTTTTAATTTCATTTTAGTTGTTTATTGTTAATATATAGAGAGAGAGTTGATTTTTTTATACCACAAACACTAAATTTATTAGTTCTAGTACATTTTTTTGAATTACATACAAATTGTTTGCAGATAAGGACAATTTTACTACCCTATCCAGTTAGTACACCCTTTATTTCTTTCTCTTGCCAGCATATCAAGTACAATATAAATTGTTGATAGAAGATATTCTTGCTATGTTGTTGTAGAAACATGCATGTTCTATCAATGTAGAAAACATTTATCCTTTTGCTATTGAGTATGATATTGCTTATAACCTCTAATAGAAATTCTTAATCAATATGAGGAAGCTCCCTGTTGCTCCTAGTTGGTTGAGATATTTTTTATTTTTTAAATCATGGAATGGGACGAATTTTGTCAGATACCTTTGGGGTATCTTTTGAAATGATCATATGGTTTTTGTCCTTAATTGTATTAACACTACGCATCACATTGATCAATTTTTGGATGAGAAGTCAACCTCACATTCTCAACATTAACTCCATAAAGTGATGATGTAAAGTCATTTAGAAATATTCTTTTATTTGATTTGACATTATTTAAATGATTTTTTTCATGCTCTTGAGGGATGTTGGTCTACAGTTTTCTTGCAGTGTCTTCAACTAGTTTTAAGTAATGCTCGCCTCATAACATGAGTTGGGAAGCATTCCATGCTTCTCTATTTGCTGAAAGAGCTTGTCTGAGATGAGTATTATGCTTTTCTTAAATATGTGGTAAAATTCACTAATGAAGTCACCAGGACCTGGAATTTTCTTATTGGAAACAGTTAAAATTAATAATTGGGTTTTATTAGATATAAGGCTTACAAGCTGAGAAAGTTTTGGTAATTTTTGTCCTTATGAGTTTTTCCATGTCATTTAGGTTGTCAAATTTGTATAAACTTGTTCATAATAATTCCTTTTCTTTTTAATGTCCAAAAGGTCTGTACTGATATCCCATCTTTAATTATTTATGCTAGCCAATTGGGTTTTCTGTTTTCCTTGAGGATAATGGGAAGAGATTTCATTGCTTTAACTGATTTTTTTTTTTCAAAGAATCAGTTTCTGGTTTTATTTTTTCTCTTTTCAATTAAACTGCTTTCTTCTCTTTAATATTTCCATTCTTGTGTTTGATTTAGGTTTAATTTATTCTTCTATCCAGTTTTTTAAAGAAAAACCATGTCATATGTTAAGAACTTTATTTTGTAACTAATACAGGCATTAGAAGGTATAAATTTGTCTCTAAATACTCTTTAGCTATATTAAACCAATTTTAATATATAATACTTTCATTATCATTCAGTCAATATAGTTTTATTTTCCTGTAACTTCTACTTTAATGAAATACTTATTCAGAAATAAGTTATTTATTTTCAAATTTGGGAGATTTTCTTGGCTACATTTATTTATTTTTAACGGAATGACACTGTGGTAAGAAAACATATTTTGTCTGATTTCAGTCTTCTTGAATTTAGTGAACTTGTTTTATGATCCAGAGTGTAGTCAATCTTCCAAATGCATTTGGAAATAATGTGTATTTTGCATTTCTAGGTGGTGTGTTCAATGAATACCAATTTAGTCAAAGGGCTTAATAGTGTTATTTTAATTCATATGTCTTTGCTGATTGTTTTTTGTCTAGTTTTTCCATCAATGGCTTTGAGAGGATCTTAAATTCTCCAACCTTTATTTTTGAGTTATATTTCTTCCCTTAATTTTGCAAATTTTTGCTTCTTATATTTTGAAGCTGTCTTTTGGCAGCATACACATTTATGATTGTATGACTCCCTGTTGAGTTGATCCTAATGGTAGGTATTTATTTGAAATCTATTTTATCTGATATTAATATAACTACTTCAGCTGTTATATTCTATACATGGTGAATCATTTTTCATCCATTTACTTTTAATGGATATGTCTTCATATTTAAAATGCATCTTTTTAGACAACATTTAATTGAGTCTTACCTTTTATTCATTTTGACAATTTCTGCTATTTAATTATGTTTATACCATAAACATTTTATGTAATTACTGATATGGTTATATGTGGGTCTCCTGTTTTACTTGTTTCGTACCTGTTTCCTTTGTTCTTTATTCCTCTCTTAATACTACCCTAAATTTTGGATCATTTGCATATTTTTGGAATAAAAAATACTGAAATCTTGTAGCCTTATACTCCCATATCTCCCACTCTATCCTTAATGTTATAGTTGCCATTTGCAAGGCATCTATGTGTTTTAAGTCCATATAGCACAGTGCTAAATTATTAGTTTTAAGTAACTATATGATTTTAAATAAGGATAAAGACAAAAACAATTGTCTTTAGTATTTGCCTACATGTTTACTCTTTTAATTCACTTTATTATTTTCAAAGGATTTGAGTTTCTGCCTATTATCTTTTCCTTTTAGCCTAAAGAACTGCCTATAGAATTTCTTCTACTACATGTTAGAAGATGAATTCTCTTAGTTTTAATTTATTTGGAAATGTTTTTATTTTACTTTTATTCATTTGTTGCATATAGGGTTCTGGGTTGACAGCTGTTTACTTTCTTCTACTTTAAAGATTGTGTTCTGCTCTTTTCTTAGCTCCATGGTTTCTGATAACAAGTCAGCCCTTTATTGTATCATGTTTGCTTCCCAGTATTAGTATGTTTTAGTCTTTCTACTTTCAAGATCTTCTCTTCTTTCACTTTCAATAGTTTGACTACAATATCACAATTCATGGAGTTCTTTGTGAAAATTTGATTGGTGTTCAGAATATCTTGCATATGAAAATTTCTGTCTTTCATCAAACTTAGAAAATATTCAGCCTTTATTTGTTTCAAATAATTTTTTTGCCTCATTCTCTCTCCTCTCCTTATTTTGGTATTCCAATTTCACATATATTTGGCCATTTGATGTCATCTAAACTTTCTCTGAGTATTTGTTTCATAATCTTATTTCTCTTTGTTTTTCAACTTAGATTATCTCTATAGCTTTATCTTCAATCTAATTTACTGTTGCATGTATCATGCCCATTTTGGACTAAGTTTATCAGTAACTTTTTATTCGGTTCAGAAATTGTACTTTGAGTTCTAGAATCTTTATCTGTTTTTTGATTATTTGTATTTCTTTGTTGAAACTTTACATCTTTGAGGTTTCCATGTATTGAAAACATGATTTTTACACTTCATTGAGATAATTAAACTGTTTTAAAATCCTTTCTGTTAACAGATTGCTGAGCCTCCTTCCACAAGGAGTGGAACAAGACTGATGAAGGTAGTACAAGTAAGGAGTAGTCAACATTCTACTTTTCTGTCATCCCTGACTTTAGCTCTGTCTAGCAAGAATCTTAGCTTCTGCTCCCACATGGCCATCAGTGAGGTGGAGTATGTGGTAGGAAACTGGGCTAGACGGTGTACCACTTCTCCAACCCCCATGATGTCAGTGAGGGCTCTGAGCTTCTGCCCCTACCTTGAAGCAAGAAAGCAGTGTGAGTCAGTCCTCTCCTTCTGATGCCGGGGTTCTTGTTTGCGAAGCCAAAGAATGAGCTTCACAAACAGTCAAGGTAGGAGAGCAAGGTACAGGCTTTTATTTGGAGATAAAGTGAAAGGACAGAGCTCCCGGCTCACGCCAGGAGGGGACAAGAGAGTCCATAGTGGTGTGTTGTCTATGGGGTTTTATAGGCAGTTGAGGATTTTTCGAGAACATGAAAAAAACTTAGGGGTGGGGACTTGTTAAGTGGTCCCTGAATATTAAAAATTAACTTAACTGTAAGAAATTTCCTGCCTTGATTTCTCTCTGGGACACCGGCACCTGGGTTCGGGAGCATATCAAAAGGCTGCTTGCTCAGCTCCCAAGGTGGGCCGAGGTATTGTCTACTTGCTAAAGAATCTTGCCTCTTGAACTTCCTGGGTGTTAAAATGCAATCTTATCTTCAAGATGGAATTCTTCCTGCCTTTTACCATGCTGTCTACAGCTGGGTCTGCATGCTAAGTTAGTTGCTCAGTTTGCAGAATCACCTCATCAGATCCTAAGGAGGAAAGACAGCACATAGGCCTGGGCCTTTTAGTATGCTAAAGTGAATCTTCCACATGGTTACAAATGTTTAGCATAATAAAACGTGTGCTACTCTTCTTTATCTGGGGAACGTTAACTGATTTCACTGAAGAATGATTCTAGAGCTCAATGTTAAACATAGAGTTTTAGCAGGGGGGGGTTTCCTTGCATGTAGTTACATTGCTCTGACTGCAAATATCCTGCCCTGCCCCCTCCAGAGGCCCTCACCCTACTCTGACTACGTCCATGGTCCCTGTCTCACTTCCACTACCTTTGGCAGCAGCAGGGCCCAGTAGAGAACTGACCCTATTTGGAGGCGATGATATACTGCCAAGTTAGTGCTCCGCTTTCACTAAGAAGATGTCAGCAGGGCCACGCAGGGAGCTGAATTTCCACATACCGATCTGCAATGAGGCAGTGCTATACACCCCAAAAGAGGAACTACTTCTTAAAAAGAAGGATTAAATAAGATATAAAATATCATAAAATATCCAAAATGTCCAAGATACAATTAAAATCACTCATCATATCAAAAAAAAAGGAAATCACAACTTAAATAAGAAACGGCAGGGAACAGAAACTATAGTTTGCTAGAGCTGCCATAATGAAGTACTACAGAGTATGTAGTTTAAACAACAAAAATTAATTTCTCACATTTCTGGAGGTTAGAATCCATGATCAACGTGTAAACAAGTTTGATTTCTTCTGAGGCCTCTGTCTTTGGCTTACAGTTGGCTGTCTTCTTACTGTGTTCTCACATGGTCCTTTTTCTAAGTGGGTGCATCCCTGATTGTCTCTTTTTGTGTTAAAATTTCCTCTTTTATATGGACACCAATATTGGCTTAATGCCCATTCTAATGGCCTAGTTTTAACATAATCACCCCACTAAAGCCCCTATCTCCAAATACATCACATTCTAAGGTGCCAGGTTGTAAGACTTCAACATATGAATTTGGAATATGGGATATAATTGAGTCCATGATATAAATCAGTACTAAAATGAATCATGTATTGGAATTATGTGACAAGGATTATAAAAAAGCCATCTTAAAATAGTGTAACAAGAATCTTTTAGTTCTCTTGAAACAAATGAAAAGTTAGAAAATCTCATCAAGGAATTAGAAGTTAGAAAACAGAATTAAATGAAATTTAGAGAATTTGAAAAGTATAATACTGAAATAAAAACTTGCCAAATGGTCTTAATAATAGGGTGGACATGACAGAGGATGGAATCAATAAACCTGATGAGAGATCAATAGAATATATCCAATCTGAACAAGGAGAGGGAAAGACTGATTTAAAAAAAATAAATAAAACTTCAGGAACCTGTGGAATAATAACAAAAGACCCAACATTTGTGCAACTGGAATTCCAAAAGAGGAGAAACTGACTGGGACTGAAAGAGCCTTTGAAAAAATAAGGGCTGAAAACTTTCTAAGTTTGCAAAAAATGTACACCTACAAACTCAAGAAGATGAGTGAAACTCAAATAGAATAAAACCAAAGAATCTCACACCAAGTAAAATCATATTTGGTCTTCTGAAAACAAAAGACAGAGGAAAAAACTTGAAACAAAACAGAAATTATGTGTTACTTTAAAAAGAACACCAACTCAAATTGACGGTTCACTTCAAACTTTATATATGGCAAAATATCCTGAAGGAATAAAAGGGGCAATAAAGACATTCCACCCTTTAAAGAATGACTAAAGAAGTTCTTTAAAAAGAAAGGAAATGGAAGAAAGCTTGAGAATTCAAAAATGCAAGAATATCAAAACCTTTAAAAATAGGAGTACATATAAATACTTCATTCTCTTGAATAGAATACTTCTCATGAGTTTCTTGTCACAGTTGATGGTTGAAGTAAATATAATGGTGTCTAGAGTGGTGTTCCAGTGTATGTAGAGGAAATACATAAGAAAATTAAATTTTAAAATTTGACATAGTAAAGGAATCTAAATGGAAATAAAACTTAAACACTTTACTGGAAATCATAACATGTCAATGCCAGGAGTCTGTGATAATTTATATTTGCATATTAAATATAAAGAGCAACCACTAAGAAAATACAAAGTGATACACTAAAAAACAGTACAAATTAAACAAGACACAGTCCGAAATATATTGAAGCAGCCTACAGGAAGCCATGAAACAAAGACAGGAAAAAAACCAGAAGAAACAAACAGAAAGAAAGATAAAATTTAGACTTAAGCCCTAATATCAATAATTACCTTCAATGTATATGGTCTAAATATTCCAATAATAAAACAGAGAATGGCAAGATGGATTAAAGAATACAAAATTGATCTAAATATAATACCATTTACAAGAAATGCACTCACATACAATGACATAGGTAGTTTAAAAGAATGGAAAAGAAAACTGTTAGAGACAAAGAGGGGGATTATATATTGATAAAAGACTGAATCTACCAGAAAGATAAAATTCTTGTCTTTATCTCAGAATGTGTTCCAGTTCCTTTATTCTGCACATGTTGGATAATTTTGCATTATATTCTGGACACTATTTATGTTGAATTGTGGAGATTCTGGAACCTATTATTTTTCTCCAGTGAGTATAGTCTTTTTTTGTTTTAAGAAATTCTTGGCTGGGCTTGAACTGCAAATTCTGTATCTGTGCAGTACCTCCAACTATGTTTAGGTCTTTGGTTTTCATCTGGATTGTTTAGAATCTGTTTTAGGCGTGCTTTGTTGAAATGGGAGACAGAGATGCATGGGGATGGCTCAGGAATCCCTTCTCTGGCTTTTACCCATTCAGAATTCCCCATTTTCTTCAGTGTTCACTACTTCCAAGATTTCATTTTCTCGTTACCCAAGCAAGAAAGACTGCAACATTTTCCACATGTTCTCCATTCCAAGCCAAGTGGACTTCACTTTGCCCCAGGGTAAAAGCCACAGAAAGGGGAAATTGCTTTTGTATAGCTATCCATCTCAGCTCCTCTAAGTGAATGTGACCTTCTTAGCAGACTTTGCTTTTATTCGCTCTCTACTATCATTATGTAGCTGCTTTTTGCGTTGTGTACAGTTATTTTATTGGGAGGCAGTGGTAGGAGTTTTTCCATTAGAGTCTTAGCTTAACTGAAAGCAGAATTCCAATCTATTGGGCATACTTTTCTCTACTGGAACCTGGCAAGATTGACCTGCTTTATTGACTGGGAGTAATTTACCATTAATATGAAAAGGTATTGGAATTGCAAAATATTGTCTTAAGAAAGTTTTAAGAAAAATGCTACACAAAAAAGTCAGATAAGTTAACCAATGATGACAGCATCAGCCATCCTATTCATATCAATTATTTGTGGAATGTACTCTTATACTACTATGGGGGCCAAGCAAGATGAATTAAGTCAGGAAGCAAAAGAGGAGAAAGGCTCTGACCTATTTTGTTCTCCTTCAGTGTAAAGAATCAGAATTGTCTTAAAGTCATGTTGAGTAAAACTTAAAAATGTACACAAAAGGAATTGTACTTAAAATATTGAACAGAGAGTGTTCCATTAATCATACCTCATTTTTAAAAATTTTGGTATCATTAATCAACAATTACATGAGGAACATTATGTTTACTAGACTCCCTCCAACACCAAGTCCCCCCTCCACATACCCCATTACAGTCACTGTCCATCAGCATAGTAAGATGCTGTAGAATCACTACTTGTCTTCTCTGTGTTGTACAGCCCTCGCCGTTCCCCACACACATCACACATGCTAATAATGGTGCCCCCATTCCTCACCCACCCCTGATTCTTCCCTTCCCACCCATCCTCCCCAATCACTTTCCCTTTGGTAACTGTTAGTCCATTCTTGGATTCTGTGAGTCTGCTGCTATTTTGCTCCTTCAGTTTTTTCTTTGTTCTTATATTCCACAGATGAGTGAAATCATTTGGTACTTCTCTTTCTCTGCATGGCTTATTTCACTGAGCATAATACCCTCTAGCTCCATCCATGTTGTTGCAAATGGTAGGATTTGTTTTCTTCTTATGGCTGAATAATATTCCACTGTGTATATGTACCACATCTTCTTTAGCCATTCATCTACTGATGGACACTTAGATTGCTTCCATTTCTTGGCTATTGTAAATAGGGCTGTGATAAACATAGGGGTGCATCTGTCTTTTTCAAACTGGCCTGTTGTATTCTTAGGGTAAATTCCTGGAGTGAAATTCCTGGGTCAAATGGTATTTTTTTTGAGAAATCTCCATACTGCTTTCCACAATGGTTGAACCAGCAGTGCAGGAGGGTTCCCCTTTCTCCACAACCTCGCCAACATTGTTGTTGTTTGTCTTTTGGATGGTGGTGATACTTACTGGTGTGAGGTGATATCTCATTGTGGTTTTAATTTGCATTTCTCTGATGACTAGCAATGTGGAGCATCTTTTCATGTGTCTGTTGGCCATCTGAATTTCTTATTAGGAGAAGCATCTGTTCAGATCCTGTGCCCATTTTTAATTGGATTATTTGCTTTTTGTTTGTTGATGTGGGTGAGCGGTATATATATTCTGTATGTCAACACTTTATTGGATCTCTTGTTTGTGAATATATTCTCCTATACTGTAGGATGCCTTTTTTGTTCTATTGGTGGTGTCCTTTGTTATACAGAAGCTTCTCAGCTTGATATAGTCCCACTTGTTAATTTTGCTTTTGTTTTCCTTACCCGTGGAGATAGGTTCATGAAGAAGTTGCTCATGTTTATGTTCAAGAGATTTTTGCCTATGATTTTTTTCTAAGAGTTTTATGGTTTCATGACTTACAATCAGGTCTTTGATCCATTTCAAATTTACTCTTGTGTGTGGGGTTAGACTATGATCCAGTTTCATTCTCTTACATGTAGCTGGCCAGTTTTGCCAACACCAGCTGTTGAAAAGGATTTCATTTCCCCTTTGTATGTCCATGGCTCCTTTATCATATATTAATTGACCATATATGTTTTGGTTGATATCTGGACTTTCTATTCTGTTCCACTGGTCTGTGGGTTTCTCCTTGTGCCAGAACAAAATTGTCTTAATTATTGTGGCTTTATAGTAGAGCTTGAAGTTGGGAACTGAGATCTTCCCTGCTTTGTTCTTCCTACTCAGGATTGCTTTGACTATTTGGGGTCCTTTGTTGTTCCATATGAATTTTAAAACTATTTGTTCCAGTTCGTTGAAGAATGCTGTTGCTATTTTGATAGGCATTGCATTGAATCTGTAGATTGCTTTAGGCAGGATGGCCATTTTGACAGTATTAATTCTTCCTAGCCAAGAGCATGGGATGAGTTTCCATTTTTTAGTGTCCTCTTTAATTTCTTTATGAGTGTCTTGTAGTTTTCAGGGTATAGGTCTTTCACTTCCTTGTTTAGGTTTATTCCTAGGTATTTTATTCTTTTTGATGCACTTGTGAATAGAATAGTATTTCTGATAGTTCATCATTAGTGTATAGGAATGCCAGAGATTTCTGTCTATTAATTTTGTATCCTGCAACTTTGCTGAATTCAGATCTTTGTTCTAGTAGTTTTGGAGTGGAGTTTTTAGGGATTTTAATGTGCAATATCATGTCTTCTGCAAATAATGACAGTTTGACTTCTTCTTTACCAATCTGGATGCCTTGTATTTCTTTGTTTTGTCTGATTGCCATGGCTAGGACCTCCCGTACTATGTTGATAACAGTGGGGAGAGTAGGCATCCCTGTCTTGTTTCTGATCTTAGAGAAAAAGCTTTCAGCTTCTTGCTGTTAAGGATGATGTTGGCTGTTGGTTTGTCATATATGGCCTTTATTATGTTGAGGTATTTTCCCTCCATACACATTATGTTGAGGTACTTGCCCTCTATTCCCATTCTGTTGAGAGTTTTTATCATGAAAGGGTGTTGAATTTTCTCAAATGCTTTTTCAGCATCTATGGAGATGATCATGTGGTTTTTGTCATTCTTTTTGTTCATGTGGTGGATGATGTTGATGGATTTTCGAATGTTGTACCATCCTTGAATCCCTGAGATGCATCACACTTGATCATGGTGTATGATCCTCTTGATGTATTTTTGAATTCGGTTTGCTAATATTTTGGTCAGTATTTTTGCATCTATGTTCATCGGGGTTATTGGTCTGTAATTTTCTTTTTTAATGGGGTCTTTGCCTGGTTTTGGTGTTACAGTGATGCTGGCTTCATAGAATGAATTTGGAAGTATTCCGTCCTCTTCCATTTTTTGGAAAACTTTAAGAAGAATGGGAATTATGATGTCTACATATCTCTGATAAAATTCAGCAGTAAATCCATCTAGCCCAGGGATTTTGTTCTTGGGTAGTTTTTTGATTACCAATTCAATTTCGTTGCTGGTAATTCATCTGTTTAGATTTTCTGTTTCTTCCTTGGTCAGTCTTGTATGGTTGTATTTTTCTAGGAAGTCGTCTATTTCTTCTAGGTTTTTCAGCTTCTTAGCTTTCATAGGTTTTCATAGTATTCTCTAATAATTCTTTTTTTTTCTGTGGAGTCCATTGGAATTTTTCCTTTCTCATTTCTGATTCTGTTTATGTATGTAGATTCTCTTTGTCTCTTAAAAAGTCTTGCTAGGGATTTATATATTTTGTTTATTTTCTCAAAGAGCCAGCTCTTGGTTTGATTGTTTTATTCTATTTTATTCTTCTCAGTTTTATTTATTTCTTCTCTTATCTTTATTATGTCCCTCATTCTGCTGACTTTGAGCCTCATTTGTTCTTCTTTTTCCAATTTCAATAATTGTGACTTTGGGGGGTGGACCAAAGATGGCGGCGTGAGTAGAGCAGCGGAAATCTTCTCCCAAAACCACATATATTTATGAAAATATAATAAAAACATCTCTTCCTAGAAAAGAGACCAGAGGACACAGGACAACATCCAGTCCACATCCACACCAGCAAGAACCTAGTGCCTCATGAAAGGGGTAAGATACAAGCCCCAGCCCGGCGGGACACAAGTGCCCCTCATCCCAGCTCTGGAGGGAGGAGAGGAGTCGAAGCAGGGAGGTAAAGGGAGCCCAGGATTGCTAAACACCCAGCCCCAGCCATCCGGACAAGAGCACAGACACAGTGCATGCGTGGGGTCCTGGATACTAGGGAAACAAGACTGCAAGACCTGTGAGCAGGTCCTTGAGGCCGGCACCAGGGGACAAAGAAAAGCAGGTGGCTTTATTTTTTTTTGAGAGGGCATTTTTGGGAGTCTAAAAGGGACAGGGACCCCAAAACCAGACGGAAGCGTCCTGGTACACTTAGTCCACCAGCAGGAAATCTGGGGATTTCTGGGCACTCTAACCCTCTGGGAAGCAGGGAGCATGGAGGCCCCTCACGGAGATAAATAGCCTCCCAGCCAATACCCCTCCAATGCGGCTCCACCATATCAGAGCAGCAGCCTAAGGCAGGCCACGCCCACAGCAACAGCAGAGATTAACTCCATAGGAGCCGGGCATGAATCAGAAGCCCTGACTGTGCACAGTTGCCCAGAACCAGCCACTAGAGGTCGCTGTTCTCCCAGGAGAGGAAGGCCACAAACCAACAAGAAGGAAAGTTCTTCCAGAAATCCCTCATGCCAGCTCTGCAAACTATCTCTATCACCATGAAAAGGCAAAATTACAGGCAGACAAAGATCACCAAGTCAACACTTCAGAAGGAGACAGACCTAACCAGTCTTCCTCAAAAAGAATTCAAAATAAAAATCATAAACATGCTGACAGAGCTGCAGAGAAATATGCAAGAGCTAAGGGATGAAGTCTGGAGGGAGATCACAGATGTCCGGAGGGAGATTACAGAAGTGAAACAAACTCTGGAAGGATTTATAAGCAGAATGGATAAGATGCAAGAGGCCATTGATGGAATAGAAAGCAGAGAACAGGAACACATAGAAGCTGACACAGAGAGAGAGATAAAAGGATCTCCAGGAATGAAACAATGTTAGGAGAACTGTGTGACCAATCCAAAAGGAACTATATCCATATTATATGGGTACAAGAGGAAGAAGAGAGAGAAAAAGGGATAGAAAGTGTCTTTGAAGAAATAACTGCTGAAAACTTCCCCAAACAGACCACGGAAATACACAAAACTCCCAACAGAAAGGACGCAAGGAGGATAACACCAAGACACATAATAATTAAAATGGCAAAGATCAAGGACAAGGAAAGAGTTTTAAAGGCAGCTAGAGAGAAAAAGGTCACCTATAAAGGAAAACCCATCAGGCTATCAGACTTCCCAACAGAAACCTTACAGGCCAGAAGAGAATGGCATGATATATTTAATGCAATGAAACAGAAGGGCCTTGAACCAAGGATACTGTATCCAGCACGATTATCATTTAAATATGATGGAGGGATTAAACAATTCCCAGACAAGCAAAAGTTGAGGGAATTTGCCTCCCACAAACCACCTCTACAGGGTATTTTAGAGGGACTGTTCTAGACGGGAGCACTCCTAAAACTAAACAGATGTCACCAGAGAAAATAAAATCACAGCAAAGAAAGCAGACCAACAGAATAAAAACTAAAGGCAAAAAAAAAAAAAATCAACTACCCACTAAAAGCAGATAAAGAAAACACGAAAGAGCACAGAACAAAACAACCAACATATAAAGAATGGAGGAGGAGGAATAAGAAGGGAGAGAAAAAAAGAATCTCCAGAGAGTGTATATAACAGCTCAATAAGCGAGCTAAGTTAGGCAGTAAGATACTAAAGAGGCTAACCTTGAACCTACGGTAACCACAAATCTAAAGCCAGCAATGGCAATAAGTGCATATCTTTCTAGTCACCCTAAATGTAAATGGACTGAATGCATCAGTCAAAAGGCACAGAGTAATAGAATGGATATAAAAGCAAGATCCATCTATATGCTGCTTACAAGAAACTCACCTCAAACCCAAAGACATGCACAGACTAAAAGCCAAGGGATGGAAAAACATATTTCAGGCAAACAACAGCGAGAAGAAAGGAGGGGTTGCAGTACTAATATCAGACAAAATAGACTTCAAAACAAAGAAAGTAACAAGAGATAAAGAAGGACACTACATAATGATAAAGGGTTCAGTACAACAAGAGGATTTAGCCATTCTAAATGTATATGCACCCAACACAGGAGCACCAGCATATGTGAAACAAATACTAACAGAACTAACGGGGAAAATAGACTGCAATGCATTCTTTTTAGGAGACTTCAACATGCTATGCACCCGAAAGGATAGATCCACTGGGCAGAAAATAAGCAAGGACACGGAGTCACTGAACAACACACTAGAACAGATGGACCTAATAAACATCTATACAGCTCTACATCTAAAAGCAACAGGATATACATTTTTCTCATGTGCACATGGAACATTCTCCAGAATAGACCACATACTAGCCCATAAAAAGAGCCTCAGCAAAATCAAAAATATTGAAATTCTACCAACCAACTTTTCAGAACACAAAGGTATAAAACTAGAAATAAATTCTACAAAGAAAACAAAAAGGCTCAAAAACACATGGAGGCTTAACAACATGCTCCTAAATAATCAATGGATCAACGAACAAATTAAAATAGAGATCAAGGAATATATGGAAACAAATGACAACAACAACACAAAGCCCCAACTTCCGTGGGACACAGCAAAAGCAGTCTTAAGAGGAAAGTATATAGTGATCCAGGCACACTTGAAGAAGGAAGAACAATCCCAAATGAATAGTCTAACATCACAATTATTGAACCTGGAAAAAGAAGAAAAAATGAGACCTAAAATCAGCAGAAGGAGGAACATAAAAAAGATCAGAGAGGAAATAAACAAAATTGAGAAGAACAAAACAATAGCAAAAATCAATGAAACCAAGAGTTGGTTCTTTTAGAAAATAAACAAAATAGATAAGCCTCTAGACAAACTTATTAAGAGAAAAGGAGAATCAACACAAATCAACAGAATCAGAAATGAGAATGGAAAAATCACGACAGACTCCACAGAAATACAAAGAATTATTAATGACTACTATGAAAACCTATATGCCAACAAGATGGAAAACCTAGAAGAAATGGACAACTTCCTAGAAAGTACAGTTTCTAAAACTGACCAAGGAAGAAACACAAAAGTTAAACAAACCAATTATGAGCAAAGAAATTGAAATGGTAATGAAAAAACTACCCAAGAATAAAACCCGTGGGCCAGATCAATTTACCTTGGAATTTTATCAGACACACAGAGAAGACATAATACCCATTCTCCTGAAAGTTTTCCAAAAAATAGAAGAGGAGGGAATACTCCCAAACTCATTCTATGAAGCCAACATCACCCTAATACCAAAACCAGGCAAAGACCCCACCAAAAAAGAAAATTACAGACCAATATCCCTAATGAACATAGATGCAAAAATACTCAACAAAATATTAGAAAACCGAATTCAAAAATATATCAAAAGGATCGTCCACCATGACCAAGTGGGATTCATCCCAGGGATGCAAGGATGGTACAATATTCAAAAATCCATCAACATCATCCACCACATCAACAAAAAGAAAGACAAAAACCACATGATCATCTCCATAGATGCTGAAAAAGCAGTTGACAAAGTTCAACATCCATTCATGATAAAAACTCTCAGCAAAATGGGAATAGAGGGCAAGTATCTCAACATAATAAAGGCTGTATGTGATAAACCCACAGCCAACATCAAACTGAACAGCGAGAAGCTGAAAGCTTTTCCTCTGAGATCGGGAACAAAACAGGGATGCCCACTCGCCCCACTGTAATTTAATATACTACTGGAGGTCCTGGCCACTGTAATCAGACAAAACAAAAAATACAAGGAATCCAGATTGGTAAAGAAGAAGTTAAACTGTCACTATTTGCAGATGACATGATATTGTACATAAAAAACCCTAAAGACTCCACTCCAAAAGTACTATAACTGATATTGGAATACAGCAAAGTTGCAGGATACAAAATTAACCCACAGAAATCTGTGGCTTTCCTATATACTAACAATGAACCAATAGAAAGAGAAATCAGGAAAACAACTCCATTCACAATTGCATCAAAAAAATAAAATACCTAGGAATAAACCTAACCAAAGAAGTGAAAGACCTATACCCTGAAAACTACAAGTCACTCTTAAGAGAAATTAAAGGGGACACTAACAAATGGAAACTCATCCCATGCTCGTGGTTAGGAAGATTTAATATCATGAAAATGGCCATCCTGCCAAAAGCAATATATAGATTTGATGCAATCCCTATCAAATTACCAGCAACATTCCTCAACAAACTGGAACAAATAGTTCAAAAATTCATATGGAAACACCAAAGACCCCGAATAGCCAATATAATTCTGGGAAAGAAGAATAAAGTAGGGGGGATATCACTCCCCAACTTCAAGCTCCACTACAAAGCCATAGTAATCAAGACAATTTGGTACTGGCACGAGAACAGAGCCACAGACCAGTGGAAAAGATTAGAGACTCCAGCCATTAACCCAAACATATATGGTCAATTAATATTCGATAAAGGAGCCATGGACATACAATGGCGAAATGAAAGCCTCTTCAACAGATGGTCCTGGCAAAACAGGACAGCTACATGTAGGATAATGAAACTGGACCATTGTCTAACCCCATACACAAAAGTAAATTCAAAATGGATCAAAGACCTGAATGTAAGTCATGAAACCATAAAACTGTTAGAAAAAAACATAGGCAAAAATCTCTTAGACATAAACATGAGTGACCTCTTCTTGAACATATCTCCCTTGGCAAGGAAACAATAGCAAAAATGAACAGGTGGGACTATATTAAGCTGAAAACCTTCTGCACAGCAAAGGATATCATCAATAGAACAAAAAGGTACCCTACAGTATGGGAAAATATATTTGTAAATGACAGATCCGATAAAGGCTTGACGTCCAAAATATATAAAGAACTCACCCACCTCAACAAACCAAAAACAAATAATCCAATTAAAAAATGGGCAGAGGAACTGAACAGTTCTCCAAGAAAGAAATACAGATGGCCAACAGACACATGAAAAGATGCTCCACATCACTAATTATCAGGGAAATGCAAATTAAAACCACAATGAGGTATCACCTCAAACCAGTAAGGATGGCTACCATCCAAAAGACAAACAACAACAAATGTTGGCAACGTTGTGGAGAAATGGGAACCCTCCTACACTGCTGTTGGGAATGTGAATTAGTTCAACCATTGTGGAAAGCAGTATGGAGGTTCCTCAAAATGCTCAAAGCAGACTTACCTTTTGACCCAGGAATTCCACTCCTAGGAATTTACCCTAAGAATGTCGCACTCACGTTTGAAAAAGACAGATGCACCCCTATGTTTATAGCAGCACTATTTACAATAGCCAAGAATTGGAAGCAACCTCAGTGTCCATCAGTAGATGAATGGATAAAGAAGATGTGGTACATATACACAATGGAATATTACTCAGCCATAAGAAGAAAACAAATCCTACCATTTGCAACAACATGGATGAAGCTAGAGGGTATTATCCTCAGTGAAATAAGCCAAGCGGAGAAAGAGAAACACCAAATGATTTCACTCATCTGTGGAGTATAAGAACAAAGGAAAAACTGAAGGAACAAAACAGCAGCAGAAGCACAGAACCCAAGAATGGACTAACAGGTACCAAACGGAAAGGGACTGGGGAGGATGGGTGGGTAGGGAGGAATAAGAGGGGGGGAGAAGAAAGGGGGTGTTATGATTAGCATGCATAATGGGGAGGTGGGAGAAAGAGGAGGGCTGTACAACACAGAGAAGACAAGTTGTGATTCTACAACATTTTGCTATGCTGATGGACAGTGATTGTAAAGGGATTTGTGGGGGGACCTGGTATAGGGGTGAGCCTAGTAAACATAATATTCTTCATATAATTGTAGATTAATGAAAAAAAAAAAGAAAAGAAAAGGGGGATTACTCCCTGATAAGATAAAACTAACTGCAAATCAACGAGTAATACATGCTTCATATATCCTTAATTTTGATCTTTTAAAGGCTGTCACATGATCAGCTATGGAAGTACATTTTTCTTATAATATTCCTTTCTCTTAAAAAAAAAAAAAGCAGTTCCTGTATGGTGATCTACAATAAGTTCTTCACAATGGTATAAAGGGCATATCAAAGGGTGGGCAAAAGGTTTGTTTGTGTTTATACAGAGGATCAAAGCCTAATTTGGCTACCCAGAAAACAAATTTAGGTACGATATGAAGAAGAACTTCCAACATCAACATTCTCTGGAATAGTCATTCCAAAAGATGATCATCAAAATACTTCAGCAAAGATCCTGGCACTGTTGCAGTTGTAGCTGCATTCATCTAAGCTGGCCTGTGCATACAGTAAAACAACAAATTTGACTGGATCTATACTGTTGGAACTCCACCAAGAATTAAAAGAAGTGCAAGTTGCAGCGCTCCAAAATCTTGCGACTATAGACTATCTACCGTTAAAAGAACGTATGGAATGTGAACAATTTCCAGCAATGTGTTGTTTTAATTTGTCTGATTTTTCTCAAACTATTCAAATTCAGTTAGACAATATCCATCATATCATTGATAAGTTTTCACAAATGCCTAGGGTGCCTAACTGGTTTCCTTGGTTTCACTGGAGATGGCTGGTAATTATAGGTCTGCTTTGGTTATGTAGCTGTATTCCTATTATGTTAAATTGTGCACGGTATTTAATTAGTAGTTTAAAACCTATACATGCTTATATTACACTACAAGAAGATATGTCAAAGAAATAATCAATCTTTCCATGTTTTTTTCTGTCTGCTACTTCTGTAGCTTTTCTTCTTCCTTCCTAATTACAACCCTTTAGTTGAATTTGTGCCTCATATCGAAACTACCGAGTATCATAATTCTTCCAAGTGGTAAAGATACCTCAAGACAAATGCTGGGTGTAGAAGCCACAGGGCATAAATCTGCAAAGAAGTAAAAAGCTAACCTTTTCAAACAATATTGCTTCTCTCTCACTTACCAACTTAACATTTCCCTGTATGGCCCCGGAACATGACTGATTAGCCAGAGACAGGTAAGATTCCTCAAGGGAGGAACAACCTAAGACAGGCACAGTCGTAGGGGGGCCATCAGGTGAGAAATTGGGGATCAACAGAGGTGAGGCTTAGAACCTCACCCCCCCTGTTTTGAGAGAAATCTGCATCCGTGGATGTTTTGTTGCCCTTGTCTAGCTTGGATTAATAGTCTATAGGCACACACCTGATCATCTACGTTAGCCCTCTTACAGCAGTAAACTATGTTTTCTACCTTTTCTTGCATCTACCTACCACTTCAGCATTTTATTAAAAATAGTAATAATAATAATAAGGGAGAAATGTGGGATTCATATATAAATCAAGTATAAAAATCAAACAAATAATCATATCTGACCTGATTGTTTATAGTTCATGATGCGTGATCAAAGCCAAAAGTTTCTGTGATGACTGCCCTTGCACTGTTCACCATGTAAGAACTTATTCACTATGTAAGTACTTGTTCATTATGCTTCAGAAGATTGGAGACTGTTGAGAATTAGGCTTGGGGTTGATTAATGTTTGTGTGTTGAGTCCTCTATACAGGATTTTATTGTTGTTAACAACCATATGATCAATAAATATGAGAGATATCCTCAAAAAAAAATAATAATAATTGTGACTTTGGAGTATTCCTTTGGGATTGTTCTTCCTCCTTTAAAGAGGCTTGGATTGCTACTTACTTTCCTATTAGAACTGTTTTCACTGCATCCCACAGAAGTTGGGGCTTTGTGCTGTTGTTGTCATTTGTCTCCATATGTTGCTTGTTCTCTCTTTTAATTTGTCATTGATCCTTTGATTATTTATCAGCATTCATTAAGCCTCCATGTGTTTGTGAGCCTTTTTGTTTTCTTTGTACAATTTTTTTCTAGTGTTATATCTTTGTGGTCTGAGAATCTGTTTGGTGGAATTTCAATCTTTTTTAATTTACCTAGGCTCTTTTTGTGGCCTAGTATGTTGTCTATTCTGGAAAAGGTTACATGTGCACTTGAGAACAATGTGTATCCTGCTGCTTTTGGGTGTAGAGTTCTGTAGATATCTGTTTGGTCCATCTGTTCTATTGTGTTGTTCAGTGCCTCTGTGTTCTTACTTATTTTCTGTCTGGTGGATCTGTCCTTTGGAGTGAGTGGTGTGTTGAAATCTCCTAGAATGAATACATTGCATTCTATTTCCTCCTTTAATTCTGTTATTATTTCTTTCACATATGTTGGTGCTCCTGTATTTGGTGCATATATATTTATAATGTTTATATCTTCTGGTTGGACTGACCCCTTAATCATTATGTAATGTCCTTCTTTATCTCTTGTTACTTTCTTGTTACTTTCTTTGTTTTAAAGTCTAGTTTGTCTGATATAAGTACTGCAGCACCTGGGTTTTTTCCCTCGTTGTTTGCATGTAATATCTTTTCCATCCCTTCACTTTTAGTCTGTGTATATCTTTGGGTTTGAGGTGAGTCTCTTGTAAGCAGCACATAGATGGGTCTTGTTTTTTTATCCATTCTGTTACTCTGTATCTTTTGATTGGTGCATCCATTCCATTCACATTTAGGGTGATTATTGAAATATTTGTACTTATTGCCATTGCAGGCTTTTGATTCATGGTTACCAAAGGTTCAAGGGTAGCTTTTCACTATCTAACCGTCTAACTTAACTCACTTTTTATGCTGTTATAAACACTGTCTGATAGTTCTTTATTTTTCTCCTTCTGAACACTACTCCTCCATTTTTTATATATTAGGTGTTTTATTCTGTACTCTTTTGTGTTTCCTTTGACTGCTTTTGTGAATTGTTAATTTTATTTTTTTGCCTTCAGTTAGTATTTGGTTGGTCTGCTTTCTTTGCTGTGATTTTATTTTCTCTGTTGACATCTATTTAGCCTTAGGAGTGCATCCATCTAGAGCAGTCCCTTTAAAATATCCTGTAGAAGTGGTTTGTTGGAGGCAAATTCCCTCAACTTTTGCTTGTCTGGGAATTGTTTAATCCCTCCTTCATATTTAAATGATAATCATGCTGGATACAGTATTCTTGGTTAAAGGCCCTTCTCTTTCATTGCATTAAATATGTCATGCCTTTCTCTGCTGGCCTGTAAGGTTTCTGCTGAGAAGTCTGATGATAGCCTGATGGGTTTTCCTTTGTGGATGACCTTTTTTCTCTCTCTGCTTGCCTGTAATACTGTGTCCTTGTCTGATCTTTGCCATTTTAATTATTATATATCTTGGTGTTGTCCTCGTTGGGTCCCTTGTGTTGGGAGATCTGTGTGATTCCCTGGTCTGAGAGCCTATTTCCTCCCACAGTTTGGGGAAGTTTTCAGTAGTTAGTTCTTCAAAGACACTTTCTATCCCTTTTTCTCTCTCTTCTTCTTCTTGTACCCCTATAATGCTAATATTGTTCCGTTTGGATTGGTCACACACTTTTCTTAATATTATTTCATTCCTGGCAATCTCTCTCTGCCTCAGCTTCTCTGTATTCCTGTTCTCTGATTTCTATTCCATTAACGGCCTCTTGCAGCTCATCCAGTGTTCTCTTATGTCCTTCCAGAGATTGTTTTATTTCTGTATCCTACCTCCTTACTTGATCCTTTAGCGCTTGCATATTTCTCTGCAGGTTCATCAGCATGGTTATGACCTTTATTTTGAATTATTTTCCTGAAATATTGGTTATATCTGTCTCCCCAGGCCCTCCTCTCTCAGGGGTTGTCTGGGTGATTCTGGACTGGACCAAATTCTTCTGCCTTTTCATGTCAATAAAGGTAGTTTTAGGCAGGTAGCACGTGTGTTAGCTAGGAGAACAAAGTACCTTCCTGCTTGCTGGACACCCTGCCCCTCTCTGCTCCCTGTGCCAGTTCCCCATACACTGGGAGCAGCCCTTGGGGCAGTCCAGAGACCTGCGGGGAGAGGCAGGTATGCTGAGTGTTCTCTAATGCAAGAACAGCGCCCCTTCATGCCCTGCTCTGGCTTCCTCTGTCTGTGCTGGGCAGCTGCTCACTTGCCATGGCCCCAGGTCTGGCCTGGGTGTCTGAGCACCGGGAGGAGACTGGGCAGCTGCTGTGGGTGTAGGCGCTCCCAGGCTGCTTGGCTTCTGTAGCTGGGCCACACTGGAGGGGGAATGAATATAAGGCTGCTTATTGCCATGAGGGGCTTCAGAGCTGCATTGCCTCCCAGGGGGCTGGGGCACCTGGAGTTCCTCAGGATTCCCAGCCTCCTGGGCAGAGTGTCCTGGGTTGATTTCATCCAACTGTGAGGCCCCTGTCCCTTTAAGACTTTCAAAAAGCACTCGCTTTTCTTTTGTCCCAGTTTAGCTGGCTGCGGGGACCCTCTCGCAGATTTTACTTTTCCATTTCCCTAATATCCAGCCCACCATGTAATGTGTGTGTGCACTCCTGGTGCGGATTACTAGGACTGGTTATTTAATAGTCCTGTGCTTCCACTCCGTCCATGCTCTGACTCCTCTCCTCCCACCGGTGAGCTAGGGTGGGGAGAGTGCTCCGGTCCCACCAGGCAGAGGCTTGTATCTTACCCCCTTCATGAGATGCTGAGTTCTCGTAGATGTAGATGTAGCCTGGCTGTTGTACTGAATCCTCTGGTCTCTCTTTTTGGAATAGTTGTATTTGTTGTATTTTTTAAAAAATATATATGGTTTTGGGAGGAGATTTCTGCTGCCCTACTCTGTTTTCTTGGCTCCTCCCTCAATCATACCTCATTTTTAATGCACCTATTTATCTTCCTACTTCAAGGGATTCTATAAAGAAATTTTTAAGTAAATGAGGGCTCATCATGTGAGCATTTTGCAAATCTGTTCATAAGCAATGTTTATTAAACTGGAGTGTACCTGAGCTGCATCTGACAGTTTAAGTCAAATAATTGGAATGCATAGTATACAAACAACTGGACTCTTTCATGTTACAGCTCGTTACTCAGAGGCAGTATTAGTCCTCAGAGAGCACAATTCCTCAAGTCCACATATTCAAAATAATTCCAGTTGCTTCTAGAGTTAATTATCTCTTGCACATACTTGGTTTTCATTTTATATTGAAATCATATTGAAGAGTATATCTGATCTAAATGAAAACAACACATTTTTTTGAAATGGCTTTCAAAATAAATTTTAGAATGACTGTACTCCATATAATTTCACATGATGTTTGATTCTTAGCTTGTCATAACTGATTGTATTAATTGTAACTAAAATGATTTTATGTGATTTGAATTACCTCCTTTTTGAATAATTTTTCCAATTGAGGATGATAAATTCAGATAAAATTTCATAGGTGAAATGGACACATTTACCTTTTTGAAATAATGTCTTTTTTATAATAAATGATAGTACAAACTATTTTATTGGATCAAGATTTTACTTAGTTGTGTGTAAATTTCTGTTTTCCTGGAGCATGAATTAAATTAATTTTAGCTTTGTTAACAAAAATGATAACTGATCAAAAATCTGTCGTGCATTTTTCATGTGGACCTGTCTAAAATTGTCATGTTACTAAGTATACCAACTACAAAATTGACTAAGCTCTTGAAAATTATGTAATATATGTGTTAGCTAGTAGTAGACCTATTTTGTTCCTTTTATGCTATAGCAGGGTGAACATAAAAATTGCTTTTCTAAATATAGTCCCTTTCTTTGCTGGTTTTCTTTAGTAGAATTTCTCTTCATTATTTGAGACATTGGAAAATAACTCCATGTTTAACTAACATTGAAATTGGTGATGTTTTTGTGAAACTGATTCCTTTCAGAAAAAAATGGTATTAATTTGTCTATTATCTCTATAGGAGCCCAGTTCAAACTGTGTGAGAAAAATGCCACCTTTTTATGTGATGCATGTAGAAAATAAAGTCAACAATTATAGTTAGCCTTAATTTAATAGATGATATTCATTTTGGAAAGGGATTGTTTTCCCAATAAATTGCATATCTTATTTATGCGTGGTGTATACCCCTGACTGTTGCTCTGTGTGCATGTGTATTGAAATGAGTATGCCCATAGTTGTTTATTTTTGCTAACTTGGTAGTAAAAAATCCTTTCCTATATTTAATAGAAATTCTCTATTTTGTTTTAATTAAAATAGCATGAATTAAGTCATGGACTAGCTAAAGAAAAAGCATTTCCAGATAGCTGCAGTGGACATTTTACTGTAGAATGCCCATTGGAGGAGAGCTACACCACCTCTTTAAGTTACAGCATTATATAAATAAGTGAAACTGGAAATAGGAATAAAAATAATTAAAGCTACAGAAAAGTTAATGAAGGTTTTGATCTGTGAGCAATTGTTTACAGAGAGATAGCATTCCTTTCCATTCATCAGTCTTGATACTTCATAGAAATAGACAGAGGATGAGGAATAAAACAGAAAGATGACATAAGAGTTAGATTTGGGCCTAACAAAGACCTGAAAACTTAAACTTGCACTAAAAAATAATAATGATAAATATATTCATTAAGAACTGAATATAGGTACTGAGTACAATGCCAAACATTCTACACACACACACACACACACACACACACACACACACACATACACCCTTTCTTTCATTTAAATCTCTTGTCAACCCTTGAGGTAGTTATTATTATTATCCATTCTTTATAAATGAGAAAGCCTAGGAGCTGATAGGTTCTGTGACTTTCCCTTCATTGTATGAGTTTTAATTGGAAGAATTTGTAATTCTTACTGACCTAGCTATGACTTCAGAACCTTTTCCCAAACCAAAATGCTGTACTTGAATAATCAGTGTCATTATAAGTCTGAAAGATATAAAAATTTAGAAAACTACTTGGGTGTAAATCTTTTGTTTATTTATTTATTCAACAGATATTACATTAAGTGCCTAATAAATGCATCCACTGTTCTAGATACTGGATATACAGCAGGGAACAAAATAGACAAATACCATGCCCTCATGGAGTTTATATTATAATGGCAAAGAAAGACAGTGAATAAATAAGTGAATAAAATGTATATCAGACCATGATGGTGAAAGTAAACCAGGGGAGGGCGATATAGAGTGCCAGTAGAAGGTGAAGGAGTGGGGATGATGGAGTGCTGCCATTTAAGGTAAGGCACTGAGGAAAAGACTTAGTGACAAAGGGACTTTTGAGCAAATGCTTAACATGAGGGAAGAAAGTTAAATAGCAACCGAGGGAAGAGTATTCTGAACAAGTAGGAACATGTGCAACATCACAGAGGAAGGAGTGAACTTATTGTGATCCAGGAAGTCTGTATAGCTGGAGAAGAGTGAGCAATAGGGAAAAGAGTAGAACTTGAGATTGGGCAGGTAATAGGTGAGGAAAGCAAATTGTGCAGTGCCTTATCCAATTTAAAAGCTTGCCATTACTCTGAGTGAATTGTGACACTGTTAGAATTTTTTGGATACATGATATAACTATGTTTTAAGCTGTTCACCCTGGCTGCTGTATTATTGATGACATAGTAATGATTGAGGAGCTAGCAGCACTTGTTCACTAGGCACTTTTATGCCTTGGGAATCCAGCAGTAAGCATACACTTTAAACCCCTGTGCTGATGAACTTTGCATTGTAATAGGTGAGAGCAACAATAACACGAGTCATTTTCTAAAGGGCTCAGCCATAGTTTGATAGGTTAACATGCTCTGTAACTTACACAAAAGACTTAAGACAGATCTATGAATTGTATAACTTCATGCTGAAATATTGAGACACCAATACCTGAAATCAAATCCCATGTATGAAAACTTTACAATGAAAATTAACATTAAATTAAAGAAGCAGTTACACAATTTATCACTTATTGCAAAAACCAAATCACTTTTGCAACATATTCTAAATTTTGCAAGTACATTATAAAGGATTATAAATGACATAGAACAAAATAAGATTTTTAAAACTGTCATATTTATTAGTAAACAATTCTTAAGGTGCTAAAATACAGAAATTGACAGATCAACACAAAATACATTATTTTACTTTGTATAATTTATTATAAGCTGCTTCATATCTGTGATAGAAAGATGTAGGATGGATAAAAATAAATACAAATGTTTCCTCTTTTCAATTATTACTAACTTCCAGAGCATAGGAAGTTTAAATGTATTTTGAATGTAGCATCAAGTTCTTTAGTTCTACAGCTCCAGCTCCATTACACTTTCAATAATTCCATATCTTATAAAATTAAAAGCCCTGAGTGCATTTTAATGATGTACATGAGCTAGCAATTGAATTCTGGCCTCTGGAGTCAAATATATATTGTTTATTTTACTGAGCAGAATTCCTCTGATGAATTGCTAATGTGTCAGGTTTATATGTGGCCTTATAAATATCTTCAACTTCCTATACATAGAATACATTTGGGTGGGCAGATAATTCTTGGGTCAAATGTTTCAAAATACTATATTATCTGTGTAAGTTCTGAGTAGGAAGAGAAAGTTTACTGATCTCTTACATTTGAAAAAGACAGTATTCTCTATTCTCACTGCTAAATAGCTGTACTAACCAATCTCAAGATTATTCAAATTTTATTGATTCCAAATTTCCACTTAGTTATTTCAAGCATTAAGTTTTCAAATGATGGTGAAAAATGGGTTCTTGGCTCCCCAAAAGTGTATTAGAAGGAAAAAACATTAACTTATGTTGTGTCCTATCAAATATGTTTATGCAAAATGAATATTACGTTTAAAGATTTTAAAGGATTGGTGTGACAAAATGCTTGTATTTATTTGCAACATGTAAGAAGAAATGCCTGCTTACTGAGTTTAGTAGCTATATATGGGGAAGCTAAATTGAAACTCTGCGTATTTTCCACTTTTCTAACTCAAGAGTTTAATTGGATACCTGATATTTACTAATGCCATTGTACAGCCAGCATACAAATGAAATTAAATCAAAGATTTACATTAACTGTTAAATCAATTAAAAGACATAAGTGGAAATGTTCATAAAGTTAGAAACTGAAATCAGTACAGACATTTGTTTGCATATACCACAACCTAAGTTTAAATCAAATCGTCCAATGTCAAGGTTAATATTCCAGTTGCATACCTATGACCTAACTAGATGATTCAAACATATTAGTCCAGTAAATACTGATTTAAATAAGTGGGCCTTGCATTGACATATGATGGCCAAATCTCCAGGAGGTTGTTGAACTTTTCTTTTTTAGAAAAAAAACATTGATACTCTAAAGAAAACACTGCCTATTCTCTGAAACTCAACATTAGTGTATTTTAATTTGTACCAGCCTGTACCCTCTTGACTGCAAAAGACTTTAAAACAGGCTACCCAAACTTCTGTATATGGAAATGCTATTGGCATCATTTTTTATTTTACTCTATTTAAATAAGTCAGATATGTGTATATGGAAGATGTGTATACCTTTAGCAGGGACATCATGCCACTTGGCTTTCATGCTATTAAAATTCTATTTTATTAGAATGATGTCATCTTAGTGGATGATTTTCCATAGAATATATTATGCTTAGTAAATGCTTCTTCTGAAAATATGGAATTTGAAGAAATAATGAATGGAATAACTATATCCTGTACTTCTCAGTTTATTGTTATTAATATAAATTATGCTTCTATATACAAATATTAACTCATTAGTAAACTACACCTAAAATTGTAAGAATATTTAAGATCATGCAGGTGCATCTTATTTGAAAAGAACAGTTCACTAAACTGGTTTGCTTTCCCTCAGCCTTCTGATTTTGGTTGTCTTCTCAATATTCTTTCAATACACATTGATATAATTAATATCTGATACAGGCTGGTAACTTGGTTCTAGCTAATAGAAATATTATTTCATCTCATAAACAAATAGGATTCATTCTCTATTCCTGTATTCTTTCCTTTTCTTCCTTCTTGGTATTGTTGTGAACAATGCATAAAATAATAAAAATAAAGCAAATACAGGATTAAAGATAGCAGCATGAGAGGTGAGACAGAGGCTTCCTCCTAAAACCACATATAAGATGAAAATATAATTAATAAAACTAATCCTGAAAGAGCAACAGGAAAGAGGACTGTGCCAGACTGAATACATCTGGAGAAAAGAGCAGACATCACAGGACAGGGTAATGTACCAAAGCTGTGTCCCAGCAGGACCCAAGCCATTCCCACACCCCAGCTCACCTATGGGAGGAAGAGGAATGGAGCAGGGAGGGAGTGGAGGCCTGGGATTGCTGAATATCTAACACCAGAGATCTGCTCTGAGAGAACAAACCTGCATTTCATGGTGCATTCATGGTACTCTCATGATTAGGGGGTTGGAAAGCTAAGACAGGCAGAATTCCTGGAGAGATGGTGATTTCAGCTGCTTGTGGAAAACAAGGATCCATATCCGGGTGCTCTGAGACAAAAGAAAGGTGAGCAGTCTGAGAGACTTCCTAGCAGCAAAAGGGCTGCTAAATGAACAAAGATTGCACTAAGCTTACTGATCAGGAGAAAGGACAGGTAGACAAAATTGTCCGGGTGAACTCTGCCCAGCAGGTTCGGAACTTTCTCAATCTTCAGGCACTCCAGCTCCCTGGCTGGCTACACAGCTCAAAGGACCCCCTCTGTGAAATGCAGCCTACTGTGCCTTCCTCCCAGCCAGCCCTAACTAACTCACAAACTGGCAAAACCTAACCTGGCATTAGACCAGCCAGAGGGAAGCCCCATCTACAGCAACTACAAATGCAAAGCATAGAGGCTTATATCTGTGTGCTCAGCCCACTGGTTCTGGGCAGGCATAGGAGCCAGGAAGCAGGAAACAGCTCTTTCCTCCCCCCAGGCACCAATACCACTCCCCTGTGATCCCAGAAATTGCTTCACTGGCTGAGCAGCTCCAGATAGTAGAGCTTCTGGGCACTAGAGGGTGCCAAATACAAACATGAAATGCTGAAGAAACCTGGTTCAAAGTAAAATTATAAATATAATGCCTGAGAAAGATTCAAATGAACTCGACCACATAAATCTTCCTGAAAGGGAGTTCAAAACAAAAATCATTAACATGTTCATGGAGGGACAGAAAAATAATCAGGAACTGAGGAATGAATTCTGGTTGTAGATCCAATCATTGAAGAGCATAATGGAGGGTATTAAAAGCAGATTAAACATGTTAGAGGAGACAATAAAAGAAATAGATATTACAGAAGAGGAATAAAGAAGTTGAGGCACAGAGAGAAAAAAGAATCTCTAAGAATGAAAGAATATTGAGAGAATTGGGTGACTGACTCAAACCGAACAATATTGGCATTATAGGAGTAGCCAAAGAAGAACAGAGATAAAAATGGATAGAACATGTCTTAGGGGAGGTAATTGCTGAAAACATTCCAAATGTGGGGAAGGAGAACATCTCTCAGGCCATGGAGGTGCAGAGATCTTCCCAACACAATGGACCCAAGGAAGACAACACCAAGACATATAGTAATTAAAATGGCAAAGATAAAGGATAAGGACAGACTATTAAAAGCAGCCAGAGAGAGAAATAAGGTCACATACAAAGGAAAACCCATAAAGCTGTCATCAGACCTCTGAGTGGAAACCTTACAGGACAGAAGGGAGTGGCATGATGTATTTAATGCAATGAAGCAGAAGGGCCCAGAACCAATAATACTTTATCCAGCAAGATTATCATTTAAATTTGAAGGAGGGATTAAACAATTTCCAGATAAGAAAAAGTTGAGAGAATTTACCTCCCATGAACCATCTGTACAGTGCATTTTGGAGGGATTTCTATAGATTGAAGTGTTACTAAGGTTTAATAGCTGCTACCAGATGTAATAAAACCACAGTGAAGAAAGTAGAACTGTTAATAACTAAGTAAATGCAAAATTAAACCAACTATCCCCAAAGTGAATCAAGGGATAGACAAAGAGTAAAGAATATGATAACTAATATATAAAGAATGGAGGAGGAAGAAAAAGGAGGAGAAAAAAAGAACCTTTAGATTGTGTTTGTAATAGCATGTTAAGTGAGTTAAGTTATACTCTTAGATAGTAAGGAATTTAACCTCAAACCTTTGGTAACCATGAATCTAAAGCCTGCAATGGCAGTAAGTACATACCTATAGATAATCAACCTAAATGTAAATGGTCTGAATGTACCAATCAGAAGACAGAGTGATAGAATGGATAAAAATACAGGACCCATCTATATGCTGCCTATCAGAGACTCACTTTAAACCCAAAGACATATATAGAGTAAAAGTGAAGGGATGGAAAAAGATATTTCATGCAAGTAATAGGGAGAAAAAAGCATGAGTTGCAGAACTTGTATCAGACAAAAAAGACTTCAAAACAAACAAAATCACAAGATACAATGAAGGGTATTGCATAATGATTAAGGTGTTAATCCAACAAGAAGATATAGCCATTATAAATATCTACGCACCCAAGACATGAGCACCTACATATGTGAAACTAATACTAACAGAATTAAAATGGGAAATAGAATGCAATGCATTCAATCTAGGAGATTTCAACACTCCACTCACTCTGAAGGACAGATCAGCCAGACAGAAAATAAGTAAGGACACAGAGACACTGAACCAAACATTAGAACAAGTGGACCTAACAGACATCTACAAAACTCTACACTCAAAAGCAGCAGAATACACATTCTTCTCAAGTGCACATGGAACATTTTCAAGAATACATTATATACTGGGCCATAAAAAGACCCTCAGTTAAATTCAAAAAGACTGAAATTGTACCAACCAATTTCTCAGACCACAAAAGTATGAGACTAGGAATAAATTATGCAAAAAAAAAGAAAAATCCCACAAACACATGGAGGCTTCACAACATGCACCTAAATAACCAATAGATCAGTGACCAAATAAAAACAGAGACCAAGCAATATATGGAGACAAATGACAACAATAATATGACACTGCAAAAGTAGTGGGACATAGTGAAGGCTAAGAGGAAATTATATTGCAAAACAGACCTACCTCAGGAAGGAAGAACATACCCATATGAACAGTCTAAACTCACAATTAATGAAAGTAGAAAAAGATGAACAAACAAGGAACAAAGTCAGTAGAAGGAGGGACATAATAAAGATTAGAGTGGAAATAAATGAAATTGATAATAATAAAACAATAGAAAGAATCAATGAAAGCAAGAGTTGGTTCTTTTAGAAAATAAACAAAATAGATAAACCCATAGCCAGACTTATCAAGAAAAAAAGAGAGTCTTCGCACATAAACAGAATCAGAAATGAGAAAGGAAAAATAACCACAGACAACACAGAAATACAAAGAATTATGAGAGAATACTATAAAAAATAATATGCCAACAAACTGGATAAACTTGAATAAATGGACAATTTTCTAGAAAATTACAGCCTGTGAAAGCTGACCTGGAAAGAAACAGAAAATTTGAACAGGCCAATTACCAGCAATGAAATTGAATTGGTAATCAAAAAACTACCTAAGAACAAAACCCCTTGACCAAATGGCTTCACCGCTGAATTTAATCAAACATTTAGTGAAGACCTAATACCCATTCTTCTTAAAGTTTTCCAAAGAGAAAAAGAAGAGGGAATACTTCCAAACTCAGTCTACAAAGCCAGCATCACTCTAATACCAAAACCAGGCAAGGACACCACAAAAAAAGAAAACTACAGACCAATATTCCTGATGAACATAGATGCACAACTACTCAACAAAATATTAGCAAACTGAATTCAGAAATACATCAAAAAGATCATCCACCATGATCAACTAGGATTTATTCCAGGGATGCAAGATGGTACAACATTCAAAAGTCCATCTACATCATCCACCACATCAACAGAAAAAAGGACAAAAACCACATGATAATCTACATAAATGCTGAAAAAGCATTAGACAAAATCGAACATTCATTCATGATAAAAACTCTCAGCAAAATGGCTATAGAAGGCAAGTACCTCAACATAATAAAGGCCATACATGACAAACCCACAGCCAACATTATACTTAACAGAGAGAAGCAGAAAGCTTTTCCTTTAAGACTGGGAACAAGACAAGGAAGTGCACTCTCCTCACTTCTATTCAACATAGTACTGGAGGTCCTAGCCACGGCAATCAGACAACACAAAGAAATAGAAGGTATTGCAATTGGCAAGGAAGAAGTTAAATTGTCCCTGTTTACAGGTGAATTGATATTGTACATAAAAAATCCCTAAAGAATCCCCTCCAAAACTATTAGATCTAATATCTGAATTCAGCAAAGTTGAGGTATACAAAATTCATACACAGATATTTGATGCACTCTTATATACTAACAATGAACTAGCAGAAAGAGAAATCAGGAAAACAATTATATTCACAATTGCATAAAAAAGAATGAAGCACCTAGGAATAAACCTATCAAAGGAAGTGAAAGACCTATATCATGAAAACTACAATACACTCATGAGAGAAAGTAAAGAAGATATGAATAAATGGAAAGGATTATGGTGCTCATGGATAGGAAGAATTAATATTGACAAAATGGCCAACCTGCCTAAAGCAATCTATAGATTCAATGCAATTCCTATCAAAATATCAGCAGCATTATTCAATGAAGTAGAGAAAATCATTTTAAAATTCACATGGACCCACAAAAGACCCCAAATAGCCAAAGAAATCCTGAGAATTAAGAATAAATCTGGGGGAATTATGCTCCCGAACTTCAAGCTCTACTACAAAGCCACAGTAATCAAGACAATTTGGTACTGGCACAGGAAAATAACATAAACCAATGGAACAGACTAGAGAGCCCTGATATAAACCCAACCATATATGGTCAAATAGACGACAAAGGAGCCATGGATATACAGTGTGGAAATGACAGCCTGTTCAACAGCTGGTGTTGGTAAAACTGGACAGCTACATGCAAGAGAATGAAGCTGGATTATGGTCTTAACCCCATACACAAAAGTAAACTCGAAATGGATCAAAGACCTGAATGTAAGTCATGAAAACATAAAACTCTCGGAAGACAACTTAGGCAAAAATCTCCTGAATATAAGCATGAGCAAATTCTTCCTTAACGCTTCTCCTCGAGCAAGGGAAACAAAAGCAAAAATGAATACATGGGGCTACATCAAACTAAAAAGTTTCTGTGTGGCAAAGAACACCATCAACAGAACAAAAAGGCATCCTACATTATGGGAGAATATATTTGTAAAAGACATGTCTGACAAAGGGTTAACATCCAAAATATATACACAACTCACATGCCTCAACACCCAAAACTCAAATAACCTGATTAAAAAATGGGCAGAGGGGGGGCAGAGCCAACATGGCGGCATGAGTAGGACAGTGGGAATCTCCTCCCAAAAACATATATATCTTTGAAAATACAACAAATACAACTAATCCTAAAAGACAGACCAGAAGACACAGGACAAGAGCCTGACTACATCCACACGTGCGAGAGCCTAGCACCTGGTGAAAGGGCACAATTTACAATAGCCAAGAGTTGGAAGCAACCTAAATATCCAGCGATAGATGAATGGATAAAGAAGATGTGGTACATATAAACAATGGAATACTACTCAGCCGTAAGAAAAGGGCAAATCCTACCATTTGCAGCAACATGGATGGAGCTGGAGGGTATTATGCTCAGTGAAACAAGCCAAGCAGAGAAAGAGAAATACCAAATGATTTCACTCATCTGTGGAATATAAGAACAAAGGAGAAACTGAAGGAACAAAACAACAACAGAATCACAGAACTCAAGAATGGACTAACAGGTACCAAAGGGAAAGGGACTGGGGAGGATGTGTGGGTAGGGAGGGATAAGGGGGGGGCAGAAAAAGAGGGGTATTAAGATTAGCATCCATAGCGGGGTGGGAGAAAGGGGAGGGTTGTACAACACAGAGAAGACAAGTAGTGACTCTACAACATTTTGCTACGCTGATGGACAGTGACTGTAAAGGAGTATATAGGGGGGACCTGGTATAGGGGAGAGCCTAGTAAACAAAGTATTCGTCATGTAAGTGTAGATTAATGATAAAAAGAAAAGCAGTTCCTGTGTGGCGACCTCCAATGAGTTCTACACAGTGATATAAAGGGCATATAAAAGTGTAGTCAAAGGGTCTGTTTGTGTTTATACAGAGGATCAAAGCCTAATTTGGCTACCCCAAAAATGAACTAAGATATGATATGAAAAAGAACTTCCAACATCAGCACTCTCGGGAAGACTCATGCCAGAAGATGATCATCAAAAAACCCCAACAAAGATCCACGCACTGCTACAGGTGTAGATGCACTCATCCCAGCAGTTCCTGGACTTGCCATGGGAATGAAGAAAGAGATATATAAGCTGGCCTGTGCATATAGTAAAACAACAAATTTGACTGAATCTATACTGTTGAACTCAACCAAGAATTAGGAGAAGTGCAAATTGTAGCGCTCCAAAATCTTACAACTACAGACTATTAACTATTAAAAGAACATACGGAATGTGAACAGTCCCCAGGAATGGGCTGTTTTAATTTGTCTGATTTCTCCCAGACTGTTCAAGTTCAGTTGGACAATATCTACCATATCATAGATAAGTTTTCACAAATGCCTAAGGTGCCTAACTGGTTTTCTTGGTTTCAATGGAGATGGCTGGTAATTACTGGTATGCTTTGGTTACGTAACTGTACTCCTGTTATGTTAATGTGTGTGCGCAATTTAATTAGTAGTTTAAAACCTATACATGCTGAAGTTACTCTACAAGAAGATATGTCAAAGAAATAATCAATCCTCCCAGGTTTTCTTCCGTCTGCTACTTCTATAGCTTTTCTTCTTCCTTCCTAATTACAACCCTTAAATAGAATTCGTGCCTCATATGAATTTACCGAGTATCATAATTCTTCCAAGTGGTAAAGATACCTCAAGACAAATGCTGGGCATAGAAGCCACAGGGCATAAATCTGCAAAGAAGTAAAAAGCTAACCTTTTCAAAAAATAAGGCTTCTCTCTCACTTACCAACTTTACATTTCCCTGTATGGCCCCGGAAGATGACTGGTTAGCCAGAGACGGGTAAGATTCCTCAAGGGAGGAACAACCTGAGACAGGCACAGTTGCAGGTGGGCCATCAGGTGAGAAAATGGGGATCAACAGAGGTGAGGCTTAGAACCTCCCCCCACCTGTTCTGAGAGAAATCTTCTGCACACGTGGATGTTTTATTGCCCTTGTCTAGCTTGGATTAACACATAGTCTACAGGCACACACCTGATCATCTACATTTGCTCTCTTACAGCACTAAAGTATGTTTTCTAACTTTATCTTGTATCTACCTACCACTTCAGCATTTTATTAAAAATAATAATAATAAAGAGAGAAATGTGGTATCCACATATAAATCAAGTATAAAAATCAAATGAGTATTCATATTTGAACTGACTGTTTATAGTTCATAATGCATGAGCAAAACCGAAAGTTTCTGTGATGACTGCCCTTGTACTGTTCACCGTGTAACTTATTCACTATGTAAGAATTTGTTCTCCATGTAAGAACTTGTTCTTTATGCTTCAGAATATTGGAGGCTGAAAAAAATTAGGCTTGGGGTGGATTGATGATTGTGCATGGAGCATTGACTCCCCTATACAGAATTTTATTGTTGTTAACAACCATTTGATCAATAAATATGAGAGATGCCCTCACAAAAAAAAAAAAGTACAGACTTCCAATTGTAAAATAAATAAGTAACCGGGGTGTAATGTATAGCAAAAGGAATATAGTCAAAATATTTAACAACTTGGTATGGTGATAGCTGGTACCTAGAATTATCATGTATATAAATGTTGAATCACTGTGTTGTACACCTGAAACTAATGTAATACTGTGTGTCAACTACCCTTCAATAAAAAATAATTATCTAAAAAAAAAATGGGCAGAGTGTATGAAGAGACAGTTCTCTAAAGAAGAAATTCAGATGGCCAACAGGCATGTGAAAAGAAGCTCCACATCACTAATCAGCAGTGAAATGCAAATTAAAACCACAGTGAGATATCACCTCACACCAGTAAGGATGGCCAGCATCACAAAGACTAAGAACAACAAATGCTGGTGAGGATGCAGAGAAAGGGGAACCCTCCTACACTGGTGGTGGGAATGTAAATTTGTTCAACCATTGTGGAAAGCAATATGGAAGTTCCTTAAAAAACTAAAAATAGAAGTACCATTTGATCCTGGAATCCCACTCCTTGGAATTTACCCAAAGAATACAACTTGTCAGACTCAAAAAGACATATGCACCCCTGTGTTTATTACAGCACTATTTACAATAGACAAGAAATGGAAGCAACTTAAGTGTCCATCAGTAGATGAGTGGATAAGGAGGAGGTGTTACATATACACAATGGAATACTATTCAGCCATAAGAAAGAAACAAATCCTACCATTTTCAACAACATGGATGGAGCTGGAGGATATTATGCTCAGTGAAATAAGCCAGGCAGAGAAAGATAAGTGCCAAATGATTTCCCTCATTTGTGGAGTATAACAATGAAGCAAAACTGAAGGAACAAAATAGCAACAGACTCAGTGAGTCCAAGAACAGACTAGTGGTTATCAAAGGGGAGGGGTGTGGGAGGGCAGGTGGGGAGGGAGGGAGAAGGGGATTGAGGGTGTTATGTTTAGTACACATGGTGTGGGGGATCACGGGGAATACAGTGTAGCACAGAGAAAGCAAACAGTGAATCTGTGGCATCTTACTACACTGATGGACAGTGACAGCATTTGTGTATGGGTGGGGACTTGATAATGTGGGTAAATATAGTAACCACATTGTTTTTTCATGTGAAACCTTCACAAAAGAATATATCAATAATACCTTAATAAAAAAATTTTTTTTAAGTCTTTCAAATTAATTTTTTTCCCAGTGCATATAAAACTATGTTTACACTATACTGCTATCCATTGAATGTGCAATAGCATTATGTCTCAAAAAATATACTTTCCTTTAAAGCTACTTTATTGCTATCATCTGAACTTTCAGCAAGTGTGATCTTTTTGATGGTTGAAGGTATGGATTTGATGTTGATCACTGTTGACTGATCAGGGGAGTGATTGCTGAAGAGTGGGTTGGCTGTGGTAATTTCTTAAAATAAGACAATGAAGTTTGCTGCATCAGTGGACTCCTGCTTTCACATGTGATTTCTCTATAGCATGTGATGCTGTTGATAGTGTATCATCCAAAGTTGAAGTTCTTTTGAAGTTGGAGTCAGTCCTCTCAAACCCCACCACTGCTTTATCAATTAAACTTAAGTAATATTCTAAATCCTTTGTTGTCATTTCAACAATCTTCACAGCGTCTTTACCATGACTAGACTCCATCTCAAGAAAACCCTTTCTTGTCATCCATAAGAAGCAGCTCCTCATCTGTTCAAGTTTTATGACATCCAGAATGTTGAATCCTTTCCAGAAGGTTTTCAACTGACATCCCAGACCCATCAGAAGATTCACTATCTATGGTAGTTAAAACCTTACGAAATGTATTTCTTCAATAATAAGATATGTAAGTTGAAATGACTCCTTGATCCATGAGCTGCTGAGTGGATGTTGTGTTAGTAGGCATTAAATCAATATTAATCTCTTTGTCCATCTCCAGCAGAGGTTTTGGGTGACCACGGGCACTGTCAATTAGTGGTAATAGTTTAAAAGGAATCTTTTTTCTTAGCAGTAGGTCTTAAGAGTGGACTTAAAATAATCAGTAAACTATGTTGCAAACAAATACACTGTCATCCAGGTTTTGTTCTTCTTCTTACAGAGCACAGAAGAGAAGATCTAGCATAATTCTTAAGGGGTCTAGGATTTTCGGAATGGTAAATGAGCACTGGCTTTAACTTAAAGTCACCAGTTGCATTAGCCCCTCAGAAGAGAGTCAACCTGTCCTTGAAAACTTTAAAGCAAGACATTGACTTCTCCTCTTAAGCAATCAAAGTCCTAGATGGCCTCTTTTTCCTTTAAAATAGTTTTGTCTATACTGAAAATCTGTTGTTTAGTGTAGCCACCACCTTCATTAATTATTTGTAGTAAATCTTCTGGAACTTGCCGTAGCTTCTACAGCAGCATTTGCTGCTTCACTTTGCACTTTGATGTTATGGAGATGACTTGTTTCCTTAGACCTCATGAACCACTGTTCTTCTGCAGCTTCCTCACCTCTCTCAGCCTTCATGTAATGATAGGGAGTTAGGAGCTTGCTCTGGATTAGGCTTGGCTTGAAGGAATGTGGTGGCTGATTTGATCTCCTATCTAAACCAATAAAACTTACTGCATATCAGGAATTAAGGCTATTTCACTTTGTTATCATTCATGTGTTCACTAGAGTAATACTTTTAATTTCCTTTATGAACTTTTCCTTTGCATTTACAACTTGGCTGTTAGTTGCAAGAGGCCTAGCTTTCAGCTGTTCTTGGTTTTTTGAGATGTCTTCCTTACTAAGCTTAATTATGTCTAGCTTGTGATTTAAAGTGACAGACATGTGACTCTTCCTTTTACTTGAAGACTTGGAGGTCATCATAGGGCTATTAACTGGCCTAGTTTCAATATTGTTGTGTCTCAGGTAATAGGGAGGCCCAAGGAGAGGGAGAGAGATTGGGGAGTGGCCAGTAAGTAGAGCAGTCAGAATATACATTTATGGACTAAGTCTGCTGTCTTATATGGGTGAGGTTTGTGGTGCCCCAAAACAATTACAATGCTAACATCAAAGGTCACTGATCACAAATCATCACCATTACAAACAGAATACTAATAAAAAAGTTTGAAATACTGTAAGAATTACTAAAATGTGAATAGAAACACAAAATGAACAAGTGTTTGAAAAATGGTGCTGATAGACTTGCTTCATACAGGGTTGCCACAAACCTTCAATTTGTAAAAAATGCTTATCTTCAAAGTGCAATAAGTGAAGCACAGTAAAATAAAATATAGCTACATTTATGCTTAGAAGAATTCCAGAGAATACATTTTGTTTTTCTCTTTGAAACTCTTGCCTCTCCATCCATTTGCTTCATGCATCTTTCTTTTATGATACTGGGAAATCTAAATCAAATGAGGATTTGAATGAACAAACTGGAAACTGTGTTATCTTGATGTAGACTTTTGTCCCAAGGCATTTTGGACCAGGAATCTAAAGTCAAACAGGGTTCCAGAGGATATCTTATTCCCTTAAGAAATACCCATATTCCAACCACATTATAAGGTTAAACAATAAGTCAATGGATAGTTTTATTTTAGACAATTTTTATAAGTCTGTACAGAAATTACACCTGATATTTTTCTCCAACTTCTAATCTAGTTTTGACAAAAAGGTTGTCGATATTGATTACTACCAAATACTGAACAATAAACATTATTTTAGTCTGTCAATTCACTTGTCTTTATCATAGGCTTTTGATGTGTATTGCTATAGTAATAATCTTGAAGCAATAGAAATATTGACAGGTCACCAATTACCAGAATCTATACCCATTGATAATTATCTTCAGTAATATGGTAATTTATTTTATGAAGTAATATGTTTTGAAAGAATATACCATGTAAAATTTTAAACTCAAAGGATGTTATGATGATTTAATCTATAATAGAATTTACCAGCTCTTGGTCACAGGCCATGGTATTATTGTTTACATCTTTTTACTATCAGGTTGTTTGGTGACATGTTCAAACATATTTTGACAAAATAAATCCCCAGAACAAAAAAGGCTGTGTTCATGAAATCTCTAAATCTTGAGTTAAAGCTACATATTTAGAATGTGCATGGAATTTTGTTTTTCCATCTGTCTATTTTTATAAAATTCAGTTTAGGATTATATGAGAAGAAAAATGTCTGAAAATGTACTCATACACACAGTAATACATATATCACATATGTTGTAATCTACTAATGTGAAATTTTTTCAGGTTCATTTACCACTAATGTAATGAAATTGCATTACTACTGCTATTATTACATGAATTAATACATTAGGATTAAGTGACTGATATAATTTTATCTTTATGTTCTTCATCAATTAAAGCAGTGATTTTTCTTTTCTTAAGATTTGGTTTAATTTAAAAAAAAAATATACTTCTGAAAACATCATTTTTAGAGCAGGGCTTGAATTACTATGTATTCAAAGGAATGGCAGAGGTTAAAAAGATCATGGCCAAGAAATGGTTAAGTTCTATCTCTCCTTCCAGAGTCCTAACATCTCTGGCCTCTCTTTTGAACATTACCCACTCTATGCATGATATTTAATGGTATTTAAAGGCGGGAACACTGTGCTCAGTACAACTGCCCTAAAAGTACACAAGCATGGTAACAGAAAAGGACTGTATGAATTGAAACTTGTTCATAAAGTAATGATTCAGCTTTTAAATAATTCTCTTTCTTGTTTATTTGAGGCTGGAGGGAAGCCAGTGGGTGGCTTTTATAAAAGATTGGGTATGTTGACCTTTTGTATAAAAGCCTACAGGAAATACATACATTCTCTTCCCTGAGCCAGTCCTACGTCCATTTAAAATCACCAACATCAGATCCTAGCCTAGGTCAGAAGACTTTCTGATATATACTGAGAATAACGGAGTAGCTTCTTTCAGCATCTGCTGTACTTGTAAACAAGACAGTAGCTTTTATTTTTAATTTTTCTTTTTTTAAGTTTACTTAAAATTTATTAAAGCACTGAGAAATATTCAGGCTTAATATTATGCATCTTTTTATCTTTTTTTGTTTGGTTATGTGGGTTATAGCTATGAAAAATTGTTTAGTTTTGGTAAAATATACATAACAAAATTTATAATCTTAATCATTTCTAAATGTACAGCTCAGTAGTGTTACATTGCTGTGTACCCAATCTTCCTAATTTTTTCATCTTATAAAACAGAAGCTCTATATCCCTTAAACAACTCCCCATTTCCCCTTTCCCCGGCCCTAGAAACCACTATTCTACCTTTTGTCTCTATGACTTTGACTACTGTACATACTGCACATAAGTGGAATCATACAGTATTTAACTTTTTGTGAGTGGCTTATTTCACTTAGCATCACAACCCCCAGGTTCATCCATTGTTGTAGCATGTGTCAGAATTTCCTTCCTTTTTAAAACTGAATGATATTATATTGGATGTATGTATCACATTTTGTTCATAACATCCTTATTCACAGGAGTCGAAAGGTGGAAGCAAACCAAGTGTCTATCAGTGGATGAATGTATAAATGGCTGTAGCTTTTAGTTTTCAACAAGTCTGAGCTTTTTTATTTCAGCTGTTAAGCAAATATGGCTTAATGCTGTCTTTTCTTTGTCTTTGTGGTTTTCTCCTGGTGTAAAAATGTACAGAAATCTCTTTAATGATTTCAATTTTTTGTTTTCCTTTTCTTGTATATTCTTCCATGACCTTCTGAATTGTCACGGACAGCCACTTTATTTCCAGAGAGACACCAGCAGTAATTACATAGGGTTGAATCTGTTTTCTTTTCTTTCTTTTGCTTGCAACCTTTTTGAAATCTATGAATTCTAGTAGAAGAAAAGATAGGCTTCAGTTTTTAGCTAATTCCACTTCAGCAACACTTTTTAAATTTATAAGCACAATATCCTTTGATTGGTATTTCCACTGCAAAGAGGACCTTTTGTGTCCCTTAATAGGTTTTTTTTTATAACTATTATTTTCAAGTAATTTTCAACTTACAAAGTTGCAAAAGTTCTGATTTACCCTTGGCTGTGGTACTTCATTTTAAATATTTTCCTACATTTGCTTTATCATTCTCTTTTCATTCACACACCCAGGTATTTTGTTAAGAAACATTTGAAAATAGGTTGTAGCCACAATACTTTTTTACCCCTAAATATGTCAGCATTTATTTCTTGGGACAAGGAATTGTCTTATATCAGCATAATTGTCATAATCAGAACATTTTTGAAATTTTGCTTATTGTAATAATTATATCCTTTATAACAAAAGAAAAATTTGTAGGATCAGATCCATTGCATTTAATTGTAATGCCTTTTTAGTCTCTTTTAATCTGGAACAGTTCCACAGTCTTATCTTTTGCAGGGCTGTGGGAGGGAGGTTATAACCTTGATATTTTTGAAGATTACAGGCTGCTTAATTGTATATTTTTTGCATATGTATTTGTTTGAAATTTTCTTATGATTACATTCAGGTCATGCATTTTTAACAGAGATACTAGAGAAATTATGGGTTGTGTTCAGTTCATATCAGGAGGCACATAAATTAGTTTGTCTCAGTATTGGTGATGTCAAATTTGATCACTTAGTTAAGGCACTGTCTGTCATGTTTTTTCACTGTAAAACTGTATATATTCTTTTGGAAACCTGTATTTTTGGGCTAGTAGGTGAAGTAGACCAGAACCACAGGCTTTCAGTGCTGAGGTTCTCAACTAAAAAAGCCATGATTTTGAGAGAGCAGGAAAAAACTGATACCACTCTGGTGACTTTCATTTTCTGAGTGTTTATGTAAACTAAAAATTCCAATGGGACTGCAGATTAATTGATTGCCATAGAAAACACCTTAGGATCAAATACTATTCATAAATATTTGTTTATACATAAATATCCACTGAGCATTTTATTTTGGATTTATATTCCAACGAGACCTAACTAAACCATCTGATTAAAAGTCTTGATCTATGTTTGGAAAATTTCCAGAGACAAAATCTAGATAATCTAACTCTTCTGAAAGTAAACAGATCTTAAAACTGGTATTTTGAATGTAGTAGATAGGGCACCTTGAGATAAGAAATACAGACTCCAAATCTGACTTGGTCCAAACTTTCATCATCTATACCTTCCAAACGGGTCTCTTTCTGTCTAGTGCCTACCACTTCAATATATCCTTCACGTGGCTTCAAATTATCCTTTTACAGCACACAACTCTGTGTTTATATCCGCGTCCCATTCAACACTTCTTTTTTTTCCTCACTGACCACAGAAGAAAAAAATTTTTTCCTGTGGCATTTTAAGAATTATATGATATGCTACCTGCCCCCCACAACATGCTTTTCCAGACATCTTCTTGCACTAACTTCTCCACTCAATACCCAGTACTCCACTGCTGCACTACTATTTGTCCTAGAACATCGCATGCATACACTTTTGTACCTTTGCTCTTTCCTCAATAAAAGAACCTCAGCCAAGAATAATATCATTTACATTTTCTAAAATGTTACTCATTACCAAAAATCCAACTTAACTGATAGGTCTTTGATGAACTTTTTCGTTATTGTCACAATTAGTATGAATCTATACTCTGCTCTCAGTGCTTGATAAACTTTTGTATAGAAGTCTTCACCTTTTGTCTGATATCATTTAGTTGCATGTAAATGTGTCTCATTCACTAGATTATATGTTCTTCAAGAGCACAAAATGTATCTTAATTGTCTTTGTATCTTCACTGTCTAATCCCCTGGTACATAGAAGATGGTTCAGGTTTCTTGATAAATCCAGAAAACTGGCTGTGTAGAAGCACAATATGCAACATTACAGGAAATAACCATGCATTCAATATTGCACTAAGATGCCTAGAATACAGTTTTGTTTACTTAGTTACATTTATTCACTCATTCATTTGTCAATTATCAGGTATGAGATCCCATATTTTTTGTAGTAATTGCACATCTGTGAATTTCAAAAGGGACTGCTTGGCAGGGAAAGGTGTTGCCCTGTTTATGTACTTATTATTTGCACTGGAGATGCATACATCCGAATAGTAGAGACTAAAAGCTCACTACTAACAGGCTCCCTACAAAAGCCAGACTGTTATAAAGCTTTCTAACTTTCTAAAGTGCCCTTGACTTGGCCTTTGCCACATCTTGCTCTGGAGTACCAGCCTTCTTTATAAATGCCTAGAGTTTTAGCCACTTTTCATCTCATTTCCACAGCATGAAAACAAGAAAACATCATGGTTGAGCAGTGAAATAACTATACTGCATTATAACAAAAGAGACTAAACACTTTTACCAGCTTGCTTCTCAGTGCTTTTCTGGCATATCAGAAAAGTTAAACTCTTGAGATAGAAAAGTGGAAGCTATACAGAACTTCAATTTAGCTTTCTCATATATAGCTATTAAATTCATTAATTAGACATTTTGTGCTTACATGTTGCAAATAACTACAAGCATTTTGCCAGACCAATCCTTTAAACAATCCTACCCCTCCACTTAATTTTTTTTTTTTTTAGGTTAGGAGGTTTTAAGACTGAAATTGTCTCCCAAAATAACAGAAAACCTAAACTAAAAAGATTATTCTGCAACCCTAATGCTACAGCTTCTTCAAAGCTGGATTATGAGCATCAGTGTCTAATATGCATGTACATTTGATTTCATCACAGAACTCTCATTGAGAAAAAAGTAGGTGGGTAATAACACTCAAAATATCTTGGAGAACTTTCTCATTAAATTAAATATTAATGAAGAAAAACATCTGGCCCTCAATAAGTTAACTGTGTTAACATCCTCTCTGTAGATATCCTTTGTAGATTTGTGTAAAGGAACACAAATAAGCAAATGTAGCATTTCCGCTCATAAAGAATATTTTGGAACTTTTCCAATAAGCGAATTCTGATGAACACCTGGAGCAATTCCGTAGGCAGTTTAAATAGACTGCAGAGTCTGTAATGATTCAGCATAATATATTCCATGGAAAATCATCCACTAAGGTAACATCAACCTAATAAAATAGAACTTTAATAGCACCAAAACCAGGTGGCATGATGTCCCTGCTAAATGTACACACATCTTCCATATACACAGTCTGTAATGATTCACAATAACCATATATTGGATTTTTGTAAGTGTGTGTCCTTTAAATGGTTGTATAAGTGCTGTGTAAATATTGTTTAACCAATCTTTCAGGGGTTTGTGGAAATGCTTATGGACAAAAATTGCAGACTGATGCTTCTTTTTGGAGAGACTTTGCAATTTATCAATGAACTTTACTGGATTTAAGAGAGAATTCTTTATAGCTGAATATCTCCAAAAGCATCACATCATTGAAAATTAATAGAAAAATCATTCAAAGCTATATTTTCATTAACCACAATTTTTCAGGGATTCAGAGAGTAGAGCACATTGTAAAGATTTCCCCCAAAATCCTAATAATGAAATGCTACAGTAGATTCATGGAATGATAGGTGCTGTTTAAAGATTTGCTCTGAGATCAGCTGGAAGATGATTCTATGCTTCAGTGAAAAGCACTCTTGATCAAGAAGCAATGCTCACCAACAGTTTGGGGAAGTAAAGGTACGTTGTACTTACAAATAATGGGCTTACTTACCAAACTATTTCCTCTATGTTTCAAATGATTGAAATTCTAATGGAAATGAAAAATGCATTCTTTTTCAGTTCACTTCACTGTGATGATTTCTAGCCTGCATTTATGACATAGGTGACGTATGATCCACACTAAACATTTTTAAAAGATAGTTAAGAAGTAATGAGCTGTGTGGTATGGAAGGTAGAAAATCTTTGCATGCTTCTCCAAACACAGTACCATGCATGGAGCAGGTAATCAACAAATATTCATATGAAGGACCAGATAGTAGGAGTAGGGAAGGGAAAATATAATAGTAGCATCTACCATTTATTAATAGATTATTTTGTGTCTGAAACGATGCTATTTGCTTTACTTTTTAAAAAAACTTCTCTTAAGGTGTGATTGATATACACTCTTATGAAGGTTTCACGTGAAAAAAACAATGTGGTTACTACATTTACCCATATTATCAAGTCCCCACCCATACCCCAATGCTGTCAATGTCCATCAGTGTAGTAAGATGCCACAGATTCACTGTTTGCTTTCTCTGTGCTACACTGTATTCCCTGTGATACCCCACACCATGTGTACTAAACATAATACCTTCAATCCCCTTCTCCCTCCCTCCCCACCTGCCCTCCCACACCCCTCCCCTTTGGTAACCACTAATCTGTTCTTGGACTCTCTGAGTCTGCTACTGTTTTGTTCCTTCAGTTTTGCTTCATTGTTATACTCCACAAATGAGGGAAATCATTTGGCACTTGTATTTCTCTGCCTGGCTTATTTCACTGAACATAATATCCTCCAGCTCCATCCATGTTGTTGAAAATGGTAGGATTTGTTTCTTTCTTATGGCTGAATAGTATTCCATTGTGTATATGTACCACCTCTTCCTTATCCATTCATCTACTGATGGACACAAGTTGCATCCATTTCTTGTCTATTGTAAATAGTGCTGTAATAAACACAGGGGTGCATATGTCTTTTTGAGTCTGATAAGTTGTATTCTTTGGGTAAATTCCAAGGAGTGGGATTCCAGGATCAAATGGTACTTCTATTTTTAGTTTTTTAAGGAACTTCCATATTGCTTTCCACAATGGTTGAACAAATTTACATTCCCACCACCAGTGTAGGAGGGTTCCCCTTTCTCTGCATCCTCACCAGCATTTGTTGTTCTTAGTCTTTGTGATGCTGGCCATCCTTACTGGTGTGAGGTGATATCTCACTGTGGTTTTAATTTGCATTTCACTGCTGATTAGTGATGTGGAGCTTCTTTTCACATGCCTGTTGGCCATCTGAATTTCTTCTTTGGAGAACTGTCTCTTCATATCCTCTGCCCATTTTTTAATCAGGTTATTTGCTTTTTGGGTGATAACGCATGTAAGTTCTTTATATATTTTGGATGTAAATCCCTTGTTGGACACGTCATTTACAAATATATCCTCCCATACTGTAGGATGTCCTTTTGTTCTGTTGATGGTGTCCTTTGCCTTACATAAACTTTTTAGTTTGATGTAGTCCCATGAGTTCATTTTTGCTTTTGTTTCCCTTGCTCGAGGAGAAGCATTAAGGAAGAAGTTGCTCATGCTTATATTCAGGAGATGTTTGCCTATGTTGTCTTCTAAGAGTTTTATGGTTTCATGACTTACATTCAAGTCTTTAATCCAGTTCTAGTTTACTTTTGTGTATGGGGTTATACAATAATCCAGTTTCATTCTCTTGACTGTAGCTGTCCTGTTTTGCCAACACCAGCTGTTGAAGAGGCTGTCTTTTCCCCATTGTATATCCATGGCTCCTTTATCGTATATTAATTGACCATATATGATTGGGTTTATATCTGGGCTCTCTAGTCTGCTCCATTGTTCTATGCATCTGTTCTTGTGCCAGTACCAAATTGTCTTGATTACTGTGGCTTTGTATTAGAGCTTGAAGTTGAGGAGCATAATACCGCTAGCCTTATTCTTCCTTCTCAGAATTTCTTTGGCTATTCGAGGTCTTTTGTGGTTCCATATGAGTTTTAGAATGATTTTCTCTAGTTCATTGCAGAATGCTGTTGGTATTTTGATAGGAATTGCATTGAATCTATAGATTGCTTTAGGCAGGATGGCTGTTATGACAATCTTAATTCTTCCTATCCATGAGCATGGGATGTGTTTCCATTTATTGGTATCTTCTATAATTTCTCACAAGAGTGTCTTGTAGATTTCAGGGTATAGGTCTTTCACTTCCTTGGTTAGGTTTATTCCTAGGTATTTTATTCTTTTTGAATCAATAGTGAATGGAATTGTTTTCCTGATTTGTCTCTCTGCTTGTTCATTGTTAGTGTATAGGAATGCCACAGATTTCTGTGTACTAATTTTGTATCCTGCATCTATGCTGAATTCAGATATTAAACCTAGTAGTTTTGAAGTGGAATCTTTAGGGTTTTTTATGTACAATCTCATGTCAACTGCAGCCAGGGACAGGTTAACTTCTTCCTTGCTAATCTGAATGCATTTTATTTCTTTGTGTTGTCTGATTGCTGTGGCTAGAACCTCCAGTACTATGTCGAATGAAATTGGGGAGAGTAGACAGCCTTGCCTTGTTTTTGATCTTAAAGGAAAAGCTTTCAGTTTCTCACTGTTAAGTATGATGTTGGCTGTGGGTTTGTCATATATGGCTTTTATTATGTTGAGGTACTTGCCATCTATACCCATTTTGTTGAGAGTTTTTATCAGGAATGGATGTTGAATTTTGTCAAATGCTTTCTTAGCATCCATGGAGATGATCATGTGGTTTTTGTCCTTCTTTTTGTTGATGTGGTGGATGGTGTTAATGGACTTTCAAATGTTGTACCATCCTTGCATCCCTGAAATAAATCCTAGTTGATCATGGTGGATGATCTTTTTGATGTATTTTTGAATTTGGTTTGCTAATATTTTGTTGAGTATTTGTGCATCTATGTTAATCAGGAATATTGGTCTGTAATTTTCTTTTTTTATGGTGTCTTTGCCTGCTTTTGATATTAGAGTGATGTTGGCCTCATTGAATGAGTTTGGAAGTGTTCCCTCTTCTTCTATTCTTTGAAAAACTTGAAGGAAGATAGTTATTAGGTCTTCACTAAATGTTTGATAAAATTCAGCAGTGAAACCATCTGGTGCAGGTATTTTGTTCTTAGGTAGTTTTTTGATTACCAGTTCGATTTCATTGCTGGTAATTAGTCTGTTCAGATTTTCTGTTTCTTCCTTGGTCAGCCTAAGAAGGTTGTATTTTTCTAGAAAGTTGTCCATTCTTTCTAGGTTATCCACTTTTTTAGGATATAAGTTTTCATAGTATTCTCTAACAATTATTTGTATTTCTGTGGTGTCCATAGTGATTTTTCCTTTCTCATTTCTGATTCTATTTATGTGTGTAGATTCTCTTTTTTTATTGGTAAATCTGGCTGTGGGTTTATCTATTTTGTTTATTTTCTTGAAGTCACAGCTCTTGCTTTCATTTCTTCTTTCTATTGTTTTACTCTTTTCAATTTTATTTATTTCTGTTCTAATCTTATTATGTCCCTCCTTCTATTGACTTTGGGCCTCATTTGTTCTTCTTTTTCTAGTTTCAGTAATTGTGAGTTTAGACTGCTTATATGGGATTGTTCTTCTTTCCTGAGGTAGGCCTGTATTACAATACAGTTTCCTCTTATCATGGCCTTCGCTGCATTCCACAGATTTTGTAGTGTTGAATTATTGTTTTCACTTGTCTCCATAAATTGCTTGATCTCTGTTTTTATTTTGTCATTCATCCATTAGTTATTTAGGTGCATGCTGTGAAGCCTCTATGTGTTTGTGGGATTTGTCATTTTCTTTGCATAATTTATTTCTAGTTTTATACCTTTGTGGTCTGAGAAACTGGTTGGTACAATTTCAATATTTTTTAATTTACTGAGGCTCTTTTTGTGGCCTCGTATATGATCTATTTTTGAAAATGTTCCATCTGCACTTGAGAAGAATGTGAATTCTCCTGCTTTTGGGTGAAGAGTTCTGTAGGTGTCTGTTAGGCACATCTGTTCTAATGTGTTGTTCAGTGCCTCTGTGTCCATACTTGTCTTCTGTCTGTTTGATCTGTCTTTCATAGTGAATGGAGTGCTGAAGTCTCCTAGAATGAATGCATTGCATCCTATTTCCCCTTTATTTCAGTTAGTATTTCTTTCATATATGTAGGTGCTTCTGTGTTCGGAGCATAGATATTTATAATGGTTATACCTTCTTGTTGTATTGACCCTATTCTCATTATGCAATGTCCTTCTTTGTCTCTTGTGACTTTTGTTTATTTTGAAGTCTATTTTGTCTGATACAAGTACTGCAACTCCTGCTTTTTTTTCTCTATTAGTTGCATGAAATATCTTTTTCCATTCCTTCACTTTTACTCTGTGTATGTCTTTGGGTTTAAAGTGAGTCTCTTGCAGGCAGCATATAGATGGTTCTTGGTTTTTATTTTATCAATTCAGTGACTCTATATCTTTTGATTGGTGCATTCAGTCCATTTACATTTAGGCTGATTATCTATAGGTATGTACTTATTGCCATTGCAGACTTTAGATTTGTGATTACCAAAGGTTCAAGGTTAACTTCGTTAGTATCTAAGAGTCTAACTTAACTCACTTAATATGCTGTTACAAACACAATCTAGAGGTTTTCTTTTTCTCCTCCTTTTTCTTACTCCTCCATTCTTTATATATTAGGTAGCATATTCTGTTTCTTTGTCTATCCCTTGATTGACTTTGGGGATAGTTAATTTAATTTTGCATTTGCTTAGTAACTAGCTGTTCTACTTTGTTTACTGTGGTTTTATTTCCTCTGGTGACAGCTATTATACCTTAGGAACCCTTCCATCTATAGCAGTCCCTCCAAAATACACTGTAGAGATTGCTTGTGGGAGGTGAATTCTCTGAGGTTTTGCTTGTCTGGTAATTTTTTAATCCCTCCTTCAAATTTAAATGATAACCTTGCTGGATAAAGTAATCTTGGTTCAAGGCCCTTTTGCTTCATTGCATTAAATCCATCATGCCACTCCCTTCTGGCTTGTAAAGTTTCTGCTGAGAAGTCTGATGTTAGCCTGATGGGCTTTCCTTTGTATGTGATCTTATTTCTGTCTCTGGCTGCTTTTAATAGTCTGTCCTTATCCTTGATCTTTGCCATTTTATTACTTTATTTCTTGGTTTTGCCTTCCTTGATTCCATTGGGTTGGGATGTCTGTGCACCTCCATGACTTGAGGCACTACCTCCTTCCCCAGACTGGGGAAATTTTCAGCAATTACCTCCTCAAAGTCCCTTTCTATCCCTTTCTCTCTCTCTTCTCCTTCTGGTACCCTTATAATGCGAATATTTTTCCGTTTGATTGGTCACACAATTCTCTCAATATTCTTTCATTCTTGCAGATCCTTTCTTCTCTCTGTGCCTCAGCTCCTTTGTTTTGCTCTTCTTTAGTTTCTATTTCATTTATCATTTCACCATATCCAATATGCTTTTAATACCCTCCATTGTGCTCTTCAAAGGTTGGTTCTCTGACCACAATTCATTCCTGAATTCTTGAATATCTTTCAGTACCTCTGTTAGCATGTTAATTATTTTTATTTTGAACTCCATTTCAGGAAGAGTCATGATGTCTATGTCATCTTTCTCAGGGGTTATATTAGTTTTACTCTGAACCAGTTTCCTTTGGCATTTTATATTTGTGTATGGAGTCCTCTAGTGTCCAGCAGCTCTACTCTCTGGAGCAGTGTCGGGGTTCACAGGGATTGGTATTGGTGCATGGGGGGAAGAAAGAGCTGTTTCCTGCTTCCCAGCTGCTATGTCTGTCTCCACTGCCTGAACCAGTGTGCCGAGCACACAAGTATAAGCTCTTGTCCCAGAGCAGCTGGATATGGATCCCTGCTTTCCACAAGTGGATGGAATCTCAGTCTCTCCAGGAATTCTGCCTATTTTTGTTTTCCAATCCCATAATCACGAGAGCATCATGCAAGCACCATGAAATGTAGGTTTGTGTTCCCAGAGCAGATATCTGGAGTTAGGTATTCAGCAGTCCCAGGCCTCCACTCCCTCCCCACTCCATTTCTCTTCCTCCCACCAGTGAGCTGGGGTGGGGGAAGGGCTTGGGTCCTGCCAGGCCATGGATTTGATACGTTACTCTGTTCCATGAGGTTTATTCTTTTCTCCAGGTGTATGCATTTTAGTGCAGCCCTCTTTCCTGTTGCTTTTTCAGGATTAGTCACATTAATTATGTTTTCATATTATATGCAGTTTTAGGAGTAAGCCTCTGTCTCACCTCTCATGCTGCCATCTTTAATCCTCTCATTTGAACCACTTTTATTGTGATATTCACTTTACTGTGGTGGTCTGGAACCGAAACTGCAGTATCTCCAATGTTTGCCACTATTAGAGAAATTTTGGGTAAGCATATATTTTGTGGATTCTGTTATAAAGACTCAAACACTGTATTAGTGAGTAAATATTATCCTTAAATCTTAGGGAAAGTGAAGATAGAAGAAAATTGTATATATAAATGCCTGGTAGCATTAGTTGAGAATGCTCAAAGCTATTCTATATCCCCTAGTATTTCAGTATTAGAATTAAAATGTAATAATAATATGCTATATTAATATAACTCAACTCCCAAACACTTTAAAAAACACTGAGACATGCCAGCAAAACCAGGACCTATGCTCTCACTATATATTAGGTTCTTTCTGTGTGCCATTTATTGGTGCTAGGCTCATTAAATACATTGTACATCGCAACCTTCACAGTAACTAAAGAAGGTGGTTATTATTAACAATATTTTAACAAATTGAAAAATATGAGGTTCAGGAATATTTTGTAATATACGTATGTTCTCAAAGATAGCATGTGCTGCAACTGGAATTTTTCACACTTTACCACTACCCACTGTTTCACACTGGCCTGAATCACTAATTTATTTATTTATTTTTATACATTGGTTTGAGTTCCATACACATTTGAATTTATGAACTCTTCTTTAAGGTGTAATAAATATACTAACTATTTTCTTCATATGAAAAAATGAAGTGATAATCTTTGTTTTTTTCACCAAAAATTTTGAATAAAAGTGTTTTACTGGTAGATATATTTCTACAGCTGATTTTTAGAAAATTCCAGTTTTATCATAAGCTTTCCTAATCATATTTTAGTCAGATGTTGATATTTCTGGACTATGAAATTTTGATTCATAATTCGTTCACCGTACCATTACAACTTTTGATGTGAGGCAAATTTTCTAGCTAAGTATGTCATGAAGACACATTTTCGACTCTCTCCCCTTCATTAATTTGTTGGGAAATAATGGCATATTCAGTTATATGAATACTGATTTTATGTGTAAACCTAATTATTTCTGAAGAATGGAATAAGGCAATCAAATAATTATTTTTGCTAGTCTAATGCTTAGTCAGAAAAGTCTAATTTTAACTCAGCTGTATAAGGAAGCAAAAAGTTGAATATTGAAGTATATTACTTAAAGTAAAGAATTCCGACTCTTATTAAGTGGCATTAATTAATGCTTCAACTGTCATTTTATTAACATGTGGCACTTGAAATCCTGTTAGAATGAACATTAATACTCCTTCTGGTACAATTCAATATATAAAAAATAATGTATCAATTTCATATATAAATGTAGACTCTTGTACATTGTACAAAGTAAAATGCATCATTTTTGTGTAATTTTCAAGAATGTGATCTAATATTGAATTTAGTGCTTGATTAAAATTAATAGAATCTTAATAATGTACAATAAATTCAGTATTATTTTTGAAAGGTAGTAGTATTACATTTATTTAGACACAAAGCTCCTCATTACTCTCATATATAGAGCTTAACAAAGAAGAGAAAGTATATGTAAAATATTTCATTTGAAGATTGAAGTTTATAATCTCTAAATCAGGAAAGTGGCAGGTGCATCTAAAATTCTATTTTATAGATGAAATTCAAAATCCTCATTAACATTACTCATGGTAACATTAGAAGATACTAGTTTTTTAGCAACCAATTGTGGATTGACCCCTTTATCATTATGTAATTTCCTTCTTTGTCCCTTGTGACTTTCTTTGTTTTATAGTCTTTTTTGTCCAATACAAGTACTGCAACACCTGTTTTTTTCTCCCTATTAGTTGCATGAAATATCTTTTTCCATCCCTTCACTTTTAGTCTGTGTATATCTTTGGGTTTGAAGTGAGTCTCTTGTAGGCAGAATATAGATGGGTCTTGTTTTTTTATCCACTCATTGACTCTATGTCTTTTGATTTGTACATTCAGACCATTTACATTTAGAGTGATTATCAATAGGTATGTACTTATTGCCATTGCAGGCTTTAGATTCATGGTTACCAAGGTTCAAGAGTAACTTCCTTACTATCTAAAGGTCTAACACCTCACTTAATATGCTATTACAAACACAATCTAAAGGTTTTTTTTCCCCTCCTTTTCTTCCTTCTCCATTCTTTATATATTAGGTATCATTTTCTGTTCTCTTTGCCTATCTCTTTTTATTACCTCTGGTGACAGCTATTTAACCTTAGGAATGCTTCCTTGTATAGCAGTCCCTTCAAAATACACTGTAGAGATGGTTTGCAGGAGGTAAATTCTCTCAGCTTTTGCTTATCAGGAAATTGTTTGATCTGTCCTTCAAATTTAAATGATAATATTGCCACATAAAGTATTCTTGATTCAAGGCCCTTCTGCTTCATTGCATTAAATATATCATGCACTCCCTTCTGGCCTGTAAAGTTTCTGCTGAGAAGTCTGATGACAGCCTGATGGGCTTTCCTTTGTATGTGATCTTTTTTCTCTCTACAGCTGCTTTTAATAGTCTGTCCTTATCCTTGGTCTTTGCCATTTTAGTTACTATATGTCTTGGTGTTGTCCTCCTTGGGCCCCTTGTGTTGGGAAGATCTCTGCACCTCCATGGCCTGAGAGATGTTCTCCTTCCCCAGATTTGGGAAGTTTTCAGCAATTACTTCCTCAAAGACACTTTCTACCTCTTTTTCTCTCTCTTCTTCTTCTGGTACCCCTATAATGCAAATATTGTTTCATTTGTATTGGTCACACAGTTCTCTCAATATTCTTTCATTCTTACAGATCCTTTTTTCTCTCTGTGCCTCAGCTTCTTTGTATTCCTCCTCCCTGATTTTTATTTCATTTATCATCTCCTCCACCATATATAATCTGCTTTTAATACCCACCATTGTGTTCTTCAATGATTGGATCTCCATCCTAAATTCATTCCTGAGTTCTTGAATATTTTTTTGTACTTCCATGAGGATGTTAATGAATTTTATTTTGAAATCTCTTTCAGGAAGATCCATGAGTTCGAATTCATTTAAATCTTTCTCATGTGTGTACTCATAATTTTGCTTTGAACCAGCTTCCTTTGACATTTCATATTTGTCTGTGGTGCTCTCTAGTGCCCAGAAGCTCTACTCTCTGGAGCTGGTCAGCCCCTGGAGCAATGTCAGGGGTTGCAGGGGAGTGGTGTTGGTGCCTGGGGGGAGGAAAGAGCTGTTTCCTGCTTCCCGGCTGCTATACCTGTCTCCACTGCCAAAACCAGTTTGCCAAACACACAGGTATAAGCCTCTATCTTTGTGTTTGTAGCTTCCATAGGCAGAGTTTCCCTCTGGCTGGCCAAACAACAGGGAAGGGGTTGCTGGTTTGTGAGCCAGTTGCAAGCTTGCTGGGAGGAAGACAGAGCAGGCTGCATATCACGGAGGGGGTCCTTGGAGGTGCATAGGCAGCCAGGGGTATGGAGTGCCTGAAGATTGTTTAAGCTCCCAACCTGCTGGGCAGAGTGCATCCAGACAATTTTGTCTACCTGTCCTTTCTCCTGAACAGTAAGCTCTGTGCAGTCCTTGCCCCTTTAGCAGCCCTCTCGCTTTAAGGAAGTCTCTCAGACTGCCCACCCAGATCATCCGGATATGAATCCCTGTTTTCCACAAGCAACTTTAATCTCCATCTCTCCATTTGTTCCTCCTGTCTTAGCTTTCCAACCACACTAACCACCAGAGAACCATGCAATGTAGGTTCATGCTCCTAGAGCAGATCTCCAGGGCTAGGTGTTCAGCAGTCCCAGGCCTTCACTCCCTCTCAGCTCTGTTTCTCTTCCTCCTGCTGGTGAGCTGATGTGGGGGAAGGGCTTGGGCCCCGCTGGGTCACAGCTTTGGTACTTTACCCTGTTCTGTGAGATCTCCTCTTTTCTCCAGGTGTATGCAGTCTGGTGCAGTCTTCTTTCTTGTTGCTCTTTCAGGATTAGTTGTATTAATTATATTTTCACATTATATGTGGTTTTAGGAGGATGTCTCTGTCTCACCTCTCATACCACCATCTTAATCCAAAACCCTCTTTTAAAGAAGGACAAAAAGAAAACTTGTGGTTTGTGTATGGAAGGGTTACACTATGAGGCTCCAACGCACAGTGTTTAGCTGCCTCTTCACAGCATCATTCACCTTTCTTTCTTGGAACTGTAGCATATGCTTTGATGAAGGGGCTTTTCAAGCCAACACCTGTAAAGACTATTAGAGCTCAGTTTGTGGAAAATTCAACAACAAAAGAAAAATTGCAATGCCCTTCCAAATCGTTACTGAGTTGATTAAGAGAAAATAGTAATAGAGCCTTGTATGAAATATCAGATTTCCCAGTAAGCTTATGAGGATATTGGCAGTTTGATATGATGGGCACTTCACATAGACAGTAGACAGTCTACAGCCTCCCTCTGAAAATAAAATTTTTGTAACTGGACAAATTAGAAGGGTGAAGTAAAGAGATCAACTAACTTGCTCGTAACTGTGAACTAAGTCAGTGAGAACACTGAGAGAACCCACAGAAACAACTGTATTGCTTTAAACTAACCTATACCACTGGAGTTGTAGCTGTTGTAAGTCATATCACTAATTTCAAATCTCTACTAACTCTTGTATAATATAAAAATTGTGCCAGTTGTAGATCTTGTTATAGTATGAAGACACACTGAATTATAGTTCAGAAATGATAGACAATTTTATATAAAAAGGTTGAGGCAACAAGTGGCTTTTCTACATAATTTCTACCTAATTTCACTATTTTACTGTGTTAATTTGTATTTTATTTCTATTTTCTTAGCCTGTACCATACTAAGAAGTGGAAAGATACTAAAAAGAGAGAAATAAGTCAAGGGTACAAAAAACACATTTATGTTGCCTAATATTAAAACCACACATTGATATGACAGAAAATGAGCATTTGGGAGAAGAAATGAGATAGTGCTTATGAGCACAGGCAGCAGTGTCTTACTGTACCATCTAAGTCCATCATACAAGGAGACATATTTCATGAAAATGTTTCAAACTTGTTGTTCTTTACAGGAGAAAATAAACAGCCATCTGTCAGCTCACTGTCTTTAGCACCAGTGTAAAAACCCTATAGCTGCAAAGTCTCTGGATAGTTCTGGGTCCATGGCTGCTGTAAGGGGTGAGGTGACAAGACTTGGTTATCAGAGAGAGAATAGATACAGGGACAGAGACAGAGCCTATTGAGACAAAGCTATTGCAAGCTGCTTCTTCACTGCTTTGTCATGTCCTATGAGAATTGAAGCAGCAGTAGTTGAGATTCTTACACCATTCTCCAATTCATCCAGCCCTGCTACCCTTGTCCTGTCAACAGGAGCCTGAAAGGCACCTGACTTGCATTGTAACCAGAGGAGGTTAGAGCTAAGCACAAGTAGGCAGTTGCATATCCGGTATAACCTGCAGGAGTTTCTGAGTCTTCTCTGTTCTACATTTTCTGAAATTCCAACTTTATCCATTTCTTCTTTAGGTTCATTTCCCGACAGGAAAGGAGAGCCCATTATACATATTCAAACCAAGTTCTTAGTGATAATGAAATCCTCTTTTGTCATGAAAGCAGAATCCTGGACAGGTAAGGAGCTGAAGAACCTGAGAGGGAGAAAATATGTTGAAGAGAGGAAATAGTGGATGGGGCCAGTGATGGGTAGAGAGGGAAAATGGGCAAAGCTCAAGATGAAAATTACCTACTGCCTAATTTTGTTACTTGTCCTTGCCTCCCCTGCAAGTCAAAGTCACTTATCACAAAGGCCAAAATAGGAAAACTCTTATGTCCCCTGGTATAATGAAAATAGTAATAGCCCCAATAAAAAGTTTGCATCATATTTTGAAGTTTTTAAAACATTTGCCTTTATTGGAAAGGCAACAAATATTAGTGAAAATTGACATTTGAAAGTTTGCATTCAAGTTTGCATTTGTGTGTTGCATCTGGTCTCAAGTATTGATAGTTACTGTTATTTCTCTTGTTTGGCAAGGAAATAGGAAATGGGATATGTTTGTGTGAATGTCTGGGATGAGTTTAGGTGGTGATTAAGCTAATTCTGTTAACCAAAAAGAGGGAACTTAAACACATACTGTTTCAATATTTACTAAATTTCAGACTCCTGGGGAAATCTTTACATAGGATTTTTTTTCTCTCTTTCTTGAGCTATTTTGTTTCATTTGCAAATCAGTTTTCCTTTCAGGTTATTACGCAAAAATTATGAAATGATATGGTTCATGCAAGGATGTAAATGTTATTTGAAACTTTTTCTATATTTTTGCAATAGTCACAATTTAGTACAATAATAACAATTTATTATAACAATTTATTATTCTTTCTTGAGTTCCTAAGAGGTCTTAGCAACGTTACCCACTCTTCAGAAATGAGTGGGAGATAGAACCTGAGGAAGCACAGAGCTCAGTTTCTTTCTTTTTTTCCCTTTGTATCATTTTTTCTAATGAAGTATAGTTGATACCCAGTATAATATTGATTTCAGCTATATACCACCATGGAAAGCAGTATGGAGGTTCCTCAAAAAACTAAAAATAGAAATTCCATAGACCCAGTAACTCCAATTCTAGGAATTTATCCCACAAAAACAAAATCTCTGATTCAAAGACATATGCACCCCTATGTTTATTGCTGCACTATTTGCAATAGCCAAGATATGGAAGCAAACATAGTGTCTCTAAATAGATGAAAGGATAAAGAAGTGGTACACATACACAATGGAATATTATTCAGCCATAAAAGAAAGAAATAGAGGGTGGAGCCAACATGGCGACGTGAGTAGGACAGTGGAAATCTCCTCCCAAAAACATATACTTTTGAAAATACAACAAACACAACTAGCCCTAAAAGAGAGACCAGAAGACACAGGACAGTGGCCAGACTGCAGCTACACCAGCGAGAACCCAGCGACTGGTGAAAGGGGTAAGATACAAGCCCCGGCCCAGCGGGACCCAAGCGCCCCTCCCCCCAGCTACCGACGGGAGAAGAATAGGCAGAGCGGGAGGGAGAAGGAGCACAGGACTGCCGAACACCCAGCCCCAGCCATCCGGGCCAGAGCGCAGACACAGTACGTGCCCAGGAGGCCCTGGATACTGGGGGAACAGGGAGTAAAACCTCTGAGCGGGTGCCGAAGCTGATGCCCCTGTGACAAAGAAAAGCGGGGGCTTTTTGAAAGTCTTAAAGGGACAGGGACTTAACAGCTTGAAGGAGACAACCCAGGTCACAGTACAGCAGCTGGAAATTACAGGGAAAACCGGGTGCACTAACCCCCTGGGCAACAGCTCTGAGAGCCCTCACGGAGGCAGTCAAGCAGCCCCCCCATCCATTACCCCACCGGGCGCTGCGAAAGCAGAGAAGCAGCCTGAGACAAATTCCACCCACAGAAAGGGAAATTTCTCCCTTCCGGCCAGGCAAGACACAAAGACCCACTCTACACGCAATTACCCAACACAAGCCACTAGGGGTTGCAGTTGTCCCAGTAAAGAAAGGCCAGTAGCAAGTGGAAAGTTTGGCCCTCCCAGCTGACAGTCAATAGCACCTGCCAACATGAAAAGGCAAAAAAATATGATCCAGACAAGACTAACCCAGACAGCTTCGGCATCTGCTACATCTTCCCCTGAGAAGGAATCTGGGGAGATAGATTTAGCCAGACTTCCTGAAAAAGAATTCAAAACAAAAGTCATAACCATGCTGATGGACTTGCAGAGAAATATGCAAGAACTAAGGAAGGAGAATTCAGAAATAAAACAAGCTCTGGAAGGACTTCAAAACAGAATGGACGAGATGCAAGAGACCATTAATGGACTAGAAAACAGAGAACAGGAACGCAGAGAAGCTGATGCAGAGAGAGATAAAAGGATCTCAAGGAATGAAAGAATTTTAAGAGAGCTCAGTGACCAATCTAAAAGGAACAATATAAGAATTATAGGTATTCCAGAAGAAGTAGAGAGAGAAAAGGGAATAGAAAATGTCTTTGAAGAAATAATTGCTGAAAATTTCCCCAAAGTAGGGGAAGAAATGGCCTCTCAGACCACAGAGGTACACAGAACTCCCATGACAAGGGATCCAAGGAGGGCAACACCAAGACACATAATAATTAAAATGGCAAAGATCAAAGACAAGGACAAAGTATTACAGGCAGCCAGAGAGAAAAAAAAGGTTACCTACAAAGGAAAACCCATCAGGCTATCATCAGACTTCTCAACAGAAACCCTACAGCCAGAAGAGAATGGCATGATATACTTAATGCAATGAAACAGAAGGGCCTCGAACCAAGACTACTGTATCCAGCACGAATATCATTTAAATATGAAGGAGGGATTAAACAATTCCCAGGCAAGCAAAAGTTGAGGGAATTTGCCTCCCACAAACCACCTCTACAGGGCATCCTACAGGGTCTGCTCTAGATGGGAGCACTCCTAAAAAGAGCACAGAACAAAACACCCAACATATGAAGAAGGGAGGAGGAGAAATAAGAAGGGAGAGAAATAAAGAATCATCAGACTGTGTTTATAATAGCTCAACAAGCGAGTTAAGTTAGACAGTAAGATAGTAAAGAAGCTAACCCTAAACCTTTGGTAACCACAAACTTAAAGCCTGCAATGGCAGTAAATTCATACCTTTCAAAAATCACCCTAAATGTAAATGGACTGAATGCACCAATCAAAAGACACAGAGTAATAGAATGGATAAAAAAGCAAGATCCATCCATATGCTGCTTACAAGAGACTCACCTCAAACCCAAAGATGCGCACAGACTTAAAGTCAAGGGATGGAAAAAGATATTTCAAGCAAACAACAGAGATAAGAAAGCAGGTGTTGCAATTCTGGTATCAGACAAAACAGACTTGAAAATAAAGAAAGTAACAAAAGACAAAGAAGGACATTACATAATGATAAAGGGCTCAGTCCATCAAGAGGATATAACCATTATAAATATATATGCACCCAATACAGGAGCACCAACATACCTGAAACAAATATTAATAGAACTAAAGGAGGAAATAGAATGCAATGCATTCATTCTAGGAGACTTCAACACACCACTCACTCCAAAGGACAGATCCACCAGACAGAAAATATGTAAGGACACAGAGGCACAGAACAACACACTAGAACAGATGGACCTAATAGACATCTACAGAACTCTACATCCAAAAGCAACAGGATACACATTCTTCTCAAGTGCACATGGAACATTCTCCAGAATAGACCACATACTAGGACACAAAAAGAGCCTCAGTAAATTCCAAAAGATTGAAACCCTACCCCAACTTTTCAGACCACAAAGGCATTAAACTAGAAATAAACTGTTCAAAGAAAGCAAAAAGGCTCACAAACACATGGACGCTAAACAACACGCTCCTAAATAATCAATGGATCAATGACCAAATCAAAATGGAGATCCAGCAATATATGGAAACAAATGACAACAACAACACTAAGCCCCAACTTCTGTGGGACACAGCAAAAGCAGTCTTAAGAGGAAAGTATATAGCAATCCAAGCATATTTAAAAAAGGAAGAGCAATCCCAAATGAATGGTCTAATGTCACAACTATCGAAATTGGAAAAAGAAGAACAAATGAGGCCTAAGGTCAGCAGAAGGAGGGACATAATAAAGATCAGAAAAGAAATAAATAAAATTGAGAAGAATAAAACAATAGTAAAAATCAATGAAACCAAGAGCTGGTTCTTCGAGAAAATAAACAAAATAGATAAGCCTCTAGCCAGACTTATTAAGAAGAAAAGAGAGTCAAAACAAATCAACAGTATCAGAAACGAGAAAGGAAAAATCACGACGGACCCCACGGAAATGCAAAGAATAATTGGAGAATACTATGAAAACCTATATGCTAACAAGCTGGGAAACCTAGGAGAAATGGACAACTTCCTAGAAAAATATAACCTTCCAAGATTGAACCAGGAAGAAACAGAAAATCTAAACAGACCAATTACCAGCAACGAAATTGAAGAGGTAATCAAAAAACTACCAAAGAACAAAACCCCCGGGCCAGATGGATTTACCTCGGAATTTTATCAGACATACAGGGAAGACATAATACCCATTCTCCTTAAAGTTTTCCATAAAATAGAGGAGGAGGGGATACTCCCAAACTCATTCTATGAAGCTAACATCACCCTAATACCAAAACCAGGCAAAGACACCACCAAAAAAGAAAACTACAGACCAATATCCCTGATGAACGTAGACGCAAAAATACTCAACAAAATTTTAGCAAACCGAATTCAAAAATACATCAAAACCATCGTACACCATGACCAAGTGGGATTCATCTCAGGGATGCAAGGATGGCACAACATTCGAAAGTCCATCAATATCATCCACCACATCAACAAAAAGAAAGACAAAAACCACATGATCATCTCCATAGATGCTGAAAAAGCATTTGACAAAGTTCAACATCCATTCATGATAAAAACTCTCAGCAAAATGGGAATAGAGGGCAAGTACCTCAACATAATAAAGGCCATCTATGAAAAACCCACAGCCAACATTATATTGAATAGCGAGAAGCTGAAAGCATTTCTGCTAAGTTCGGGAACTAGACAGGGATGCCCACTCTCCCCACTGTTATTTAACATAGTACTGGAGGTCCTAGCCATGGCAATCAGACAAAACAAAAAAATACAAGGAATCCAGATTGGCAAAGAAGAAGTCAAACTGTCACTATTTGCAGATGACATGATACTGTACATAAAAAACCCTAAAGACTCCACCCCAGAACTACTAGAACTGATATCGGAATACAGCAAAGTTGCAGGATACAATATCAACACACAGAAATCTGTGGCTTTCCTATATACCAACAATGAACCAACAGAAAGAGAAATCAGGAAAACAACTCTATTCACAATTGCCTGAAAAAAAATAAATACCTAGGAATAAACCTAACCAAAGAAGTGAAACACTTATATTCTCAAAACTACAAGACACTCTTAAAAGAAATTAAAGGGGACACTAACAGATGGAAACGCATCCCATGCTCATGGCTAGGAAGAATTAATATTGTCAAAATGGCCATCCTGCCCAAAGCAATATACAGATTTGATGCAATCCCTATGAAACTCCCAGCAACATTCTTCAATGAACTGAAACAAATAATTCAAAAATTCATATGGAAACACCAAAGACCCCGAATAGCCAAAGCAATCCTGAGAAAGAAGAATAAAGTAGGGGGGATCTCACTCCCCAACTTCAAGCTCTATTATAAAGCCATAGTAATCAAGACAATTTGGTACTGGCACAAGAACAGAGCCACAGACCAATGGAACAGACTAGACAATCCAGACATTAACCCAGACATATATGGTCAATTAATATTTGATAAAGAGCCATGGACATACAATGGTGAAATGACAGTCTCTTCAACAGATGGTGCTGGCAAAACTGGACAGCTACATGTAGGAGAATGAAACTGGACCATTGTCTAACCCCATATACAAAAGTGAACTCAAAATGGATCAAAGACATGAATGTAAGTCACGAAACCATTAAACTCTTGGAAGAAAACATAGGCACAAACCTCTTAGACATAAACATGAGTGACCTCTTCTTGAACATATCTCCCCGGGCAAGGAAAACAACAGCAAAAATGAAAAAGTGGGACTATATTAAACTGAAAAGCTTCTGTACAGCAAAAGACACCATCAATAGAACAAAAAGGAACCCTACAGTATGGGAGAATATATTTGAAAATGACACATCCGATAAAGGCTTGACGTCCAGAATATATATAGAGCTCACATGCCTCAACAAACAAAAAACAAATAACCCAATTAAAAAATGGGCAAAGGAACTGAACAGTCGGTTCTCCAAAAAAGAAATACAGATGGCCAACAGACACATGAAAAGATGCTCCACATCACTAATTATGAGAGAAATGCAAATTAAAACTACAATGAGGTATCACCTCACACCAGTAAGGATGGCTGCCATCCAAAAGACAAACAACAACAAATGTTGGCGAGGCTGTGGAGAAAGGGGAACCCTCCTACACTGCTGGTGGGAATGTAAACTTGTTCAACCATTGTGGAAAGCAGTATGGAGTTACATCAAAATGCTCAAAACAGACATACCATTTGACCCAGGAATTGCACTCCTAGGAATTTACCCTAAGAATGCAGTAATCAAGTATGAGAAAGACCAATGTACCCCTATGTTTATCGTAGCACTATTTACAATAGCCAAGAATTGGAAGCAACCTAAATGCCCATCGACAGATGAATGGATAAAGAAGAGGTGGTACATATACACAATGGAATACTACTCAGCCATAAGAAAAGGGCAAATCCAACCATTTGCAGCAACATGGATGGAGCTGGAGGGTATTATGCTCAGTGAAACAAGCCAAGCAGAGAAAGAGAAATACCAAATGATTTCACTCATCTGTGGAATATAAGAACAAAGGAGAAACTGAAGGAACAAAACAACAACAGAATCACAGAACTCAAGAATGGACTAACAGGTACCAAAGGGAAAGGGACTGGGGAGGATGTGTGGGTAGGGAGGGATAAGGGGGGGGCAGAAAAAGAGGGGTATTAAGATTAGCATCCATAGCGGGGTGGGAGAAAGGGGAGGGTTGTACAACACAGAGAAGACAAGTAGTGATTCTACAACAGTTTACTACGCTGATGGACAGTGACTGTAAAGGAGTATATAGGGGGGACCTGGTATAGGGGAGAGCCTAGTAAACAAAGTATTCGTCATGTAAGTGTAGATTAATGACTTAAAAAAAAAAAAAGCAGTTCCTATGTGGTGACCTCTAATGAGTTCTACACAATGATATAAAGGGCATATAAAAGTGTAGGCAAAGGGTCTGTTTGTGTTTTTACAGAGGATCAAAGCCTAATTTGGCTACCCCAAAAATGAACTAAGATAAGATATGAAAAAGAACTTCCAACATCAGCACTCTCGGGAAGACTCATGACAGAAGATGATCAGCAAAAAACCCCACCAAAGATCCATGCACTGCTACAGCTGTAGATGCACTCATCCCACAAGTTCCTGGACTTGCCATGGGAATGATGAAGGAGATATCTAAGCTGGCCTGTGCATACAGTAAAACAAAAATTGGACTAAATCTATACTGTTGGAACTCAACCAAGAATTAGGAGAAGTGTAAATTGTAGCATTCCAAAATCTTACAACCACAGACTATTTATCGTTAAAAGAACATATGGGATATGAACAGTCCCCAGGAATGGGTTGTTCTAGTTTATCTGAATTCTCTCAGACTGTTTAAGTTCAGTCGGACAATATCCACCATATCATAGATAAGTTTTCACAAATGCCTAAGGTGCCTAACTGGTTTTCTTGGTTTCACTGGAGATGGCTGGTAATTACAGGTATGCTTTGGTTAGGTAACTATATTCCTATTATGTTAATGTGTGTGCACAATTTAATTAGTAGTTTAAAACCTATCCATGCTGAAGTTACTCTACAAGAAGATATGTCAAAGAAATAGTCAATCTTCCCAGGTTTTCTTCTGCCTGCTACTTCTATAGCTTTTCTTCTTCCTACCTAATCACAACCTTTAAATAGAACTCGTGCCACATGTCGAATTTACTGAGTATCATAATTCTTCCAAGTGGTAATGATACCTCAAGACAAATGCTGGGCATAGAAGCCACAGGGCATAAATATGCAAAGAAGTAAAAAGCTAACCTTTTCAAACAATAAGGCTTCTCTCTCACCAACTTAACATTTCCCTGTATGGCCCCGGAAGATGACTGGTTAGCCAGAGACGGGTAAGATTCCTCAAGGGAAGAACAACCTAAGACAGGCACAGTCGCAGGGGGCCATCTGGTGAGAAAATGGGGAGCAGCAGAGGTGAGGCTTAGAACCTCCCCCCTCATGTTCTGAGAGAAATCTTCTGCATACATGGATGTTTATTGCCCTCGTCTAGCTCAGATTAACACATAGTCTACAGGCACACACCTGATCACCTACATTTGCTCTCTTACAACACTAAACTCTGTTTTCTACCTTTATCTCGTATCTACCTACCACTTCAGCATTTTATTAAAAATAATAATAATAGAGAAATATGGTATCCACATATAAATCAAGTTTAAAAATCAAATGAATATTCATATTTGAACTGACTGTGTATAGTTCATAATGCATGAACAAAACCGAAAGCTTCTGTGATGACTGCCCTTGCACTGCTCACCATGTAACCTATTCACTATGTAAGATTTGTACTCCATGTAAGAATTTGTTCGTTATGCATCAGAAGATTGGAGACTGATGAAAATTAGGCTTGGGGTGTATTAGTGATTGTGCATTGAGTATTGACCCCCCTATACAGAAATTTATTGTTGTTAACAACTATTTGATCAAAAAATATGAGAGATGCCCTCACAAAATATATATATATTAAAAAAAAGTACGAAATACTGCCATATATGGTAACATGGATGGACCTAGAGGATATCAAGCTAAGTTAAATAAGCCAGGAGGAAAAAAACAAACACCATATGATACCACTTATTTGTGGAATTAAAGACAAAACAAAACAAAATGAAACTGAACAAAACAGAGCTCAGCTTCTTGTCAGGGCCCAGGCAGCCATTCAGAACTTGTTCCTAAGTTTTAATCAAGACAAGCTTATAGTTTATCTATGTGAAACTCATGTTTAGAAACTAAAATTACTACAAACAAATTCATGACAATGAACCTTTTCCATCAATATTGTAATCCTACAGTATTTTGAGCCATTATCACAGAAAAACATTTAACCATTCTCTAAGAGGGGATATCCTAGATGTGATTAAATATTGCCTTCAGTACTCAGATTAAAAGAGTTTTAAATTGGTTTTCTTTCTGAAACTGTAGATTTGCTTGCAACATAGTTTTTTTTTTACTAAACTTTAAACTGTAAAACTCATGTATTTTGTATTTAAAACAATTAGAACATTTTTACACCAATGCAACAGTCTCATTTCCTTTGTGCATGTTAAATAATAAAGATAATAAAAGTTGTTATACATTTTATTATATGAAAATATTAGTTATAAGATTCAAGATATTTTAGATTCAGAAATAAATCTACACATAAAGAATAAAACTGAATACATTATAATTTTAAGTGGTTTCTATACATATACCCCCTAGCTAGCTGAAAAAATAACATTTAATTCTACAATGCTTCTCCTTTTCATGAAAAAAATTTTGAGAAAATATTCTGCATATGGTTTATCTTTGGATATAATTTTTCTCACATTAGGTGAAAAGCAGAGATCAATAAAACATCCTAAGAAATGAGTAACTTGTATAGATTTTTCCAGGCATACATGTAAAACTTAACAGCAATCGCTCTGGAAAGACTTTCACAGCTAAAATATCTCACCCAAATTTCAGAAGAGAGAATGAGAAAGAGACAAGAGACACAGACAGAGAGAAAAACAGAGACAGAGAGAGATTTAAATTATTCTCAGTTGAACATTTGAACATCTAGGTGCTTATCTCAACTAATGTTAATTTGGGTTTCACCCAAAATTAATCACAAAAACTCACCACACTTACCAATTTTCTACTTTGTTGGGCAAGGGTGGAGTAATCAGAAATGTGGAATAGGAAGGTTTTGAGTCATAATATACATTCTTTTCCAACTCTTCTTCCTCTCTTTTATTCTCCCTCTGACCAATAAATGTTAGTGAGGCCCATGTTTTAGCTAGTAAATATTTCTGTCTACTCTTGCAATGTGACTTTTGACATGAAAGAAAATGTTTAGATATGTACCTGGGAGAAGTTGTTGGCTCTGGCTCCAAGATTAAGCCTCAAGTGGTTGTTTCCTTAGCAAATGGGTCAAGTAGAAAAGATTTTCTTTTTCTGTTTCTATTCCTTTGTGTCATTCTAGTGTCTATTTTGTTCAAACATAAAATAATACTTCTTTATGATTATGAAGTCAGAAAAAGTTTATAGAAAAATGAACCTCACCTCTCAAATCACATGATCCATAGATAATCACTATGTAACATTTGATAACATCCATTCTGATATATTATGTGTACATACTGTTTTAAATAAGTTGAATCTCCTAAACCATTTTTTATACTTAGTAATATCAATATAATAAATAGACATTAATAAATTCAGTATCAACATGAATAAAATGAGTGTTCATAAGTTTTAATGGCTGCAAAGTTTTACATCATATAAATGTATCATCACTTACATAATCTATCATTTGCTAAAATTAAAAAACCAAATAACTATTTATAAAATGTATGTTGGGATGGTGCTCTAATTAGTGTACTTTTATAACTCAAAATCTGGTAGCTTAAGTCCTTCTACATGGGTTTTCCTTGTTCAATATTCTTCTTCTTCTTCTCCTGTCTTTACATTTCCATGTAGTTTTGGGATCAGAATGAAAATTTCTCCAAAAGAAATAAAAACTTCTTTTTTTTTAAAATTAAGATTGTGTTAAATATTTCTCAATTTAGGAAGAATTGATACCTTTGTAATATTTAATTATCCAGTTCATGAAGCATTTACTTAGTAGTTAACTCTCCACAGCAAGGTTTGTAAATAACTTTCTCTGTGGAGAGGTATGATCCATTGTTGTTGATAGGGAAATATTTACAAGGACAACAACTTAGTCCAAGTGGTTCCCTTCTCTTCTCTAGGCAGCAAAGACAGCAGAAATTCCCATTTTCCCCCTTCCTTTCACTCCCTTCTCTGCCAGGCACTCACTCCCTAAACTCACTCCCTAACCTCACTCCCTAAACTTACTCCCCTTTGCTTGCTCGTTTGCTGTTCACATAGAAATGTTGCAGATATGGAAGGAGAAAGATATATATTGCTCCCCTTGCCTTTGTTCAGGGCTCAGATCTTGGGAGGTTACTCCCCTCTGAGCCTGCTGGTGTAAGATTAAAACCCCAACACTACAAGACCTTTGAGTGCCACTTGGTTCTTTTGTCAGCAATCCAGTACAGGCTTTTCAGGCTTTTCCATAACATTTGGTTCCCTAACTGGGAAACCCAACAGCACTGGCCCTTTGTTGCCACCTGTTTGGGGCAATGGTGGGGCAGTGACGGAATGGGCAATCACAACGAAGAACGCACGCCCTGCCTGATCTTTCGGCAAGTCTCCCACCCAGTCGTCCCCGGCCGGCCCTGCTCCGCTGTTCCCACTGGACTCAGGCAGTCTTGGCAGGTGAGGACCTGGTTCCGTCAGATTACAGTAAGGCCCTGGGGCCCCTGGCCCAGTCAGTTCCCACTAGTTGGGGTGGTAGGGGAGCCTGATCATTCCCTGGAGACTTCGTGGAAGTCTCACAGTTAGACATTCCCAGGAGGGAATGTTTAAACTCTGGTCTGTGTGAGTGAGTGTGCAGGGCGGCTGAAGCCATTCAGTCTGCACTGAATCTGATTACATAGTCTGCGCTACAGAATCTGAGTGGGCCCTTCCCCACATTCATGATTGGCTGCCACAACATAATGGTGACTCAGCTTCGCTGACCTGGCCTGGGACTTATACGGGTGCACCTAAATCAAGGTTGATCAAAGTCTCTGAGAGGAGAATGAATGGGCGGGCATCTTATTGGTCTCCTCTCTAGAGGAGGCACCCCTCCCTCGTCTGTTGTCGCAGCACCGTTACATGGGCACATCATGGGGTCAGGGAATAGAAAACCCACAGTTCTTGACACTATGATCAAAAATTTCAGGAAGGGATTTTCAGAAGACTACAGAGTAAAATTAACTCCCAGCAGGTTGAAAACACCATGTGAATCTGAATGGCCCACCTTCAGTGTAGGGTGGCTTCAGGAAGGGACCCTACATGTCCCAACAGTCCACCGAGCCTGACCCTCACTGGAGATCCGGGTCACCCTGACTAGTTCCCATATATTGACTCCTGGTTAGGAGTTGCCCAGACCCTTCCCCTTGGGTGCGATTCACTCACAACAGGCAGGAACAGGGTAGGGTCTCAGTTGCCTCAACAAAGAAGCCTACAAAGAATGAGCAGAAGCCTGAGCCTCTGCAAATTCTTGCTGTTGACTCAAAAGAAGAGCTAATACTGCCCCCACCTTATGTTCCTCCAAGGCTGTCAGCACCCAGTTTCAGGGTCCCAGACATCCCACTACCATCAGTCTCCCCACCACCTCCAGAACCAGTGGACCCACTCTCCCATGGACCAGCAGCCAGACTGCACCCTCGGCCGGGAGCAGGCACATTTCAGATGATGGTGCAAGAGACACGGGAGCCTGAGAGGCGTGATGAGGATGCGACCACACAGTCAGGCTGGTCCATGTTTTACTACTAACCCTTCTGTATGACTGACCTCCTCAATTAGAAACAAAACACCCAATCATACTTGGAGAATCACAAGCCTTGGTTGAACTAATGGAATCCATCTTCCCAACCAATTGGCCAACCTGGGAAGACTGCCAACAGCTTCTCTGCACCCTGTTCAACATGGAGGAGGGGAGGCATATTATAAAAGGGGCCCACCAATACCTGGAAAAGCATGCACCAGCCAGGGTCCTTGATCAAGGGGCATGGGCTGAAATTGCTCTCGCCGAGGAGCACCCCGAAAGGGACTTCACCACCCCTGAGGGACAGCACCAGACCCCTCCTCCAGGGGATCAAAGCTAGGTCCAAACGGCCCATGAGCATGACCAAAGTTTCTTCAGTCACTCAATAATCAGGAGTCTCCTGGGGACTATTGTGAAAGACTGTCTGAACCTTATCGCATCTACACCCCTTTTAACCCTGAGTCACCAGGGAGCCACCAGATTGTCAACACCTCATTTGTGGCCCAGGCAACCCAAGACATCAGATGAAAGCTCCAAAAGCTCGAGGGCTTTACTGGGATGAATATCACTCAGCTGATTGAAATTGCCAACAAAGTAAACATGAACAGGGAAGTTCAAGATGACAGGGAGGCTGAGAAAGAATGAAGAGAAAGGTCAGCCTCCTGGCAGCTGCCTTAAAAGAAAGAGATGACCAAAGGGCAGAGAAAAACTGGCAGCCAAGAGGGGGGATGCCTAGGACACCCCTAGCCAGGGACCAGTGTGCTTACTGTAAAGGGAAGGGGCATTGGAAGAATGAATGCCCCAACTAAGGCAAAGCCCCGAAGCCCAGTCATTACCGGGAGGAGCCTCAGGGAAAGGCTCATGGGCCTGGCAGGAGCAGACTCAGACTGACAAGGACTGGGCTCTCTTATCTTGACCCCCATGAGCCCATGGTCAGAACGAAAGTGGGGGGCCAAAACATAACTTCTATGGTTGACACAGGGGAAGAACACTCTGTAGTCACCCTCCCTGTAGCCCCTTTCAGTAAAAAGACTGCAACTATTCTCAGACCCACTGGGACAAAAGCAGTCCAGCAACACTTTTGCCAAGCCCACCAGTGTGAACTTGGAGGCCTCAAGGTCTGACATTAGTTTCTCTACTTTCTTGAGTGCCTCATTCCCCTCCTCAGCTGATATATACTCTCAAAGCTCAGAGCCCAAATAACTTTTGAACCAACTGGACACACTGGCCTCAAACTAAACCCAGACCAAGAAGAGTCAGGGTCCTTCATACTGGCAATAACTACACCCAGGGAAGAGGAGTGGAGGCTATTCTGTGTCCAGACCCTCTCAAGAAACCCACCTGAATTCAGAGCTGCCTTCTCCTCAGTATGGGCTGAAGACAACCCACCTCAACTTTCTCATACCTGAGCCTCTGTTGTTGTAGTATTAACTCTGGGGGCCCAGCCACAGAGTCAGTGGCAGTACCCCATCTCACAAGAGGTGAGAGCAGGCATCCAGGAACATCTGATCAGACTCAAAGAGGCAGGCATTTCAATCACGTGTCAACTGCACTGGAACACCCTGCTTCTACCAGTCAAAAAGCCAGGAGGAGGGTACTGGCCTTTTCAAGACCTGTGAGCCATTAACCAACTGACTGTCTCTTTATACCCTGAGGTCCTAAATCAGCACACCCTCCTAAATCCGTACACCAGATCCCGGGGTCTGCCAAATGGTTCATCTGCCTAGACTTAAAAGATGACTTTTTCTGCCTCTGGCTGGCCCCCCAGAGTCAGCTCTTGTTTGTCTTTGAATGGACTGAACTGGATATGGGGTGGCAGATGCAGTTAACATGGATGTGGCTTCCACAAGGGTTCAAGAACTCACCCACTCTCTTTGGAGAGGCATTGGCTGCAGATCTTTCCAGCTTTCCAAGGGAAGCCATGCGCTGCACCCTCCTCCAGTATTTAGATTACCTCCTCCTTGCCAGTGAAACCCAGAAAAAATGTGCAAAAGGCACAAAGGCCCTCCTGAAACTCTTGTCAGACACAGTATACTGAGCCTCGTTGTAAAAGGCACAAATCTGCCAGCAGCAACTCTGGTACTTGGGCTTCCTCTTCACCCAGGGGAAGAAGGCACTAGGGCCAGAGAGGGAAAAGGTAATTATCTCCTTACCTCAGCCCCAGATAAAGAAAGGCATACGAGAGTTCCTGGGTGTTGCTGTGTTCTGCAGAATCTGGATTCCCAGATTCTCACCAATGGCAAGACCCATCTACAGCCTCCTTGGGGCACCAAACTGAGAGCCCTCTGTCTGGAGAGAATAGGCAAGTACCACCTTCCTGAAAACAAAGGCTGCTTTAAGACAGGTACCAGCCCTAGGCCTGCCAGATATAGAAATGCCCTTCCACCTCTTTTTACATGAAAAGGAAAAGGTGGCCCTTGGGGTTCTCACACAAACTGTTGGCCCTTGGCAGTGACTGGTTACATACCTGTCAAAGACACTGGACCCGGTTGCAGCAGGATGGCCACCCTGCCTCAGGGTGCTGGCAGCCACAGTTCTACTCATTAAGGAAGCAGATAAACTCACCCTGGGACAAGAACTAAATGTCAAGGTTCCCCATGCTGTTGTGTCCCTCATGAACATGCAGGGACACTGCTTCCTCTCCAACTTCCAGCTGGCACAATCTCAAGAGCTTCTCTGTGAAAACCCACAAGTCAATCCTGAAACAGTATGGACACTGAATCCAGAAACTTTCCTCCCCATTGAAGAGGGGAAACCAGATCATGACTGCTCTGAAATAACTGATGAAGTCTATGCAAGTTGTCTGGATTTGCGAGATCATGCAATACAAAATCTAGAACTCACTCTGTTCAGTGATGGCAGCAGTTACCTACAAGAAGGTATCTGGAGAGCAGGTTATGCAGTAACTAGTGCCACCAAGATCTTAGAAGCAAAAGCCCTGCCAGCTGGATGGTCAGCATAACGGGCTGAACTGCATGCCTTAATTTGAGCCCTCACCATCAGCAAGAGCAAGCGAGCCAACATTTATACAGACTCCCTATATGCCTTTGCCACTGTACACATACATGGGGCAGTCTACAAGGAAAGAGGTCTTCTCACAGAAGCAGGAAAAGCAATAAAAAACAAGGAAGAAGTACTAAAACTCCTCAAGACTGTCTGGATCCCAAAAGAAGTAGCAATTCTACATTGCAAAGGGCCCCAAAAGGGGCACAGGGGAATAGGCTGGGAGATGAAGCAGCTAAAGCAACAGCCAGTAAGGAGGCAGGTAGAGCTCTTTCCCTCACTATGGCCCTAACAACTTGGTTAAGGCCCCTCCACCCAAGTGCACTGAAAAGGAGAAAGACTGGGCCATGGCTGAAGGAGCCACCCTAACTGAAAAAAGGTGGTGGATACTGCCTGACAGGCACATCTTTATCCCAACTGCAACCTGAAGGCATTTAGTCAGCAAATACCATCAGCTCACCTTCCTAGGAAAAGCTGCACTGGAAGCCCTCTTCAAAAAGCAATACTACACCAGCCAGTTGCCAAGCAGTAAGCGAGTAGTGTGTAACTTGTGCCAGAAATAATGCTCTATCTGCACCATGACCCCCACCCAGTATCCAAAGAGCAGGAGTTGCCTTCTTTGAAGACCTTGAGATAGACTTTGCAGATGTACAGCAAAGCAGAGGAATCAGATACCTCCTAGTGATAGTGTGTACATACTCTGGCTGGGTTGAAGCCTTCCCAACAAGAACAGAACAGAGCCAGGAGGTAGCCAAAGTTCTCCTGAGAGAAATTGTGCCCCAGTTTGGCCTACTGTCCACAATCCACAGTGACAATGGGCCTACCTTTGTAGCAGATGTAGTGCAAATGTTAACTAAATCCCTCAGTATTACCTGGAAACTTCACACTGCATTCAGGCCACAGAGTTCAGGGAAAGTAGACTGAATGAATAATACCCTCAAAGGATCCTAGCTAAATTTGGCCAAGAAACTGGCCTCCCATCGCCAGATTTACTGCCCCTGGCTTTCCTGCGTGCTCACCACACACCTGGGACTCAAGGCTTTTCCCCTTTTGAATTAGTGTATGGATGCCCTCCCCTGTGTATAGGAAGCTGCCCGGGGAACCTACACCAAATAGGAGATAAGGGAGCAAGAGAACAGCTCCAAGCCTTGGGAGCCACCCTAAATAAGCTGCAACAATACACCATAGAAAGAGCCCTGATCTCTTTAGGGACCCCAGTACATTCCTTCCAGGCTCAGTCTGGGTCAAAGATTTAAAAAGGGACCCCCTCAAACCTCAGTGGACTGGCCCCCACATTGTTGTTCTAACCACTCCTACTGCCCTCAAGGTTGCAGGCATCCCTCCATGTGTCCATCATTCCAGAGTAAAAAAGGCCCATAGTCCTGATGAAGAACCATATCAGTGGAAGGCCCTGCCAGACCTCCAGAATTCTCTTTGCCTCTGTATACAACAATTACTTTCTGACTAATGAACACCTGCATGCTATGTATCCTGGCCCTCGCCAGAGTGACGTCTTTCATTCTAGGCATTGGACTCTCTGCTGTTGCCCTCCCAGACTGGACTATCCCTCAAAAAATTGTCCTTTCTATTGTCTATTAGGTACTCATAGGTTATTTTGCTGTGCTTACCTGTTTCTCCTAACTATACTCAAGCCTCAGCCAGCATCTCCCCACTACTACTCTGTGATGTTATTTTTATACCTTCTTTCCCTTCCCTTCCTCCCCCTCACTCCCAGGGAAACTCAGTGTGGTTGCATAAAGTCAGACAAATAGTGGACTGGATTCAGTGCCTATACCTATATGCCTGCTAAATGTTATGGTAAGAATCAAGCCACCCTTTGCCTTAAAGATGGGAAAAGGTACTGGACTGGAACAATAACTAAATGGGACTCAGACTGTGCAATTAGGGGAAAAAAGGGATCCAATCTCTGCTGGACCTACCTCACCCACATTGGAATGTCTGATGGGGTGGGAGTTCAGGATCAAGCACAAAGGGACAGAGATGAAAAGCTCAAGCAGGCCCTAAAATCACTAACTATAGAGCCAGCTTACCACAATATTGACCTCTCAGGACTCCAAAAACTAACTCAGACCCTAGCGCCCACACACCAGGTCAACCAGGTCATTACAGTAGCCTACGAGTTAATTCAAAACATCAGCAGCAAGATACAACCCTGGTGGCTTTACTTGCTGTTAATCTGCAGGGCCTATATTGGAACCCCACTGCTCCCATACTGGAGCTCCACTCAGGCAACTGAAAATAATGTAGCACAGAACCAAGCCAAACTAATTGATCTGGTAGCCTACATCATCCAGCTCCAACCCACCGCAGACAACATAAAGTGCCTGACCAACTAAAAGACAGGCTACATTAGCTATGGCTCCATCCCAACCCAGTTGTGTTCCAAAAACTACACCACCAATCAATCAAAAACTTGTTGTGCCCCACCCCAACCCCAGGAATTTTTCTCCTTTGTGGAAGTACCACCTTCCTATGCCTCCAGATGAGCTGGACAGGTTTATGCATGCCGGTCTTCCTCACTCTGACATGTCTGTCTGGTCTGACAAAGAGGTTGAACAAGCTCTTTGCCCCTTGACGAGAATACAAAAGCTGGAAGCTCCAAGCATGTTCTTTTTGAGTGCAGAAACACTTGCAGGAATTGGAGCCAGGGCAACTAGCTTAGGCTCTTCGCTCCACTTTTATCACAAACTTTCTCAAGAACTAAACAAGGACATGGAAAAGGATGCAGACTCCCTCCTTTCCCTGCAAGGTCAGATAAATTCACTTGCAGCAAATGAGCCCTTCACCTGCTCACAGCTGAAAAGGGAGGAACGTGTGTATTCCTAGGGGAAGAGTGCTGTTATTATGTAAAGCAGTTAGGAATAGTAACCACAAAAATCAAAGAACTGAAAGAAAGAATATTATAAAGGAGAAAGGAGCACCACATCGCTAATCATCAGAGAAATGCAAATTAAAACCACAATGAGATATCACCTCACACCAGTTAGGACAGCCAACATCCAAAAGACAAACAACAGCAAATGTTGGCAAGGATGTGGAGAAAGGGAAACCCTCCTACACTGCTGGTGGGAATGTAAACTAGTGCAACCATTGTGGAAAGCAGTATGGAGGTTTCTCAAGAAACTCAAAATAGAAATACCATTTGACCCAGGGATTCAGCTCCTAGGAATTTACCTTAAGAGCACAGCAGCGCAGTTTGAAAAAGACAGATGCACCCCTAAGCTTATTGCAGCACTATTTACAATAGCCAAGAAATGGAAGCAACCTAAATGTCCATCAGTAGATGAATGGATAAAGAAGATGTGGTACATATACATAATGGAATATTATTCATCCATAAGAAGAAAACAAATCTTACCATTTGCAACAACATGGATGGAGATAGAGGGTATTATGCTCAGTGAAATAAGCCAGGCGGAGAAAGACAAGTACCAAATGATTTCACTCATCTGTGTAGTATAAGAACAAAGAAAAACTGAAGGAACAAAACAGCAGTGGAATCACAGAACCCAAGAATGGACTAACAGTTACCAAAGGAAAGGGACTGGGGATGATGGGTGGGAAAGGAGGGAGAAGGGCAGCGAAAAAGAAAGGGGTCCTTACGATTAGCATGTATAATGTGGTGGGGGGGCATAGGGAGGGCTGTGCAACACAGAGAAGACAAGTGGTGATTCTATGGCATCTTGCTGTGCTGATGGACAGTGACTGTAATGGGGTTTGTGGGGGGGACTTGGTGAAGGGGGGTGTCTAGTAAACATAATGTTCTTCAAAAAAAAGAAAGTAATTTATACTTACCTACAATTCATTCACCATAAATAAACAGTGAACTTAAAACACTAGAGCACCATAAGGTTTCCAGGTGGTGCCTTAATCAATTATGAGGAAAAAAATTCTAAGATCCTCTCTTGTCTCATAAAAGTAACTCCTTCACTGTTTTTAACTCTAACAATAGAGGAGAAGTTACATTATCTGGAAATAAGAATGAAGTGAATTCCCATAAATCATGCTGAAATAAATTTCCTAATAAAAATACCTCAGTATGATTAACACTCAAAAAAAAAATGCAGCAGCCCAGTTTGAAAAAGACAGATGCACCCCTATGTTTATCGCAGCACTATTTACAATAGCCAAGAAATGGAAGCAACCCAAGTGTCCATCAGTACATGAATGAACAAAGAAGATGTGGTACATATACACAATGTAATATTATTCAGCCATTAGAAGAAAACAGATCATACCATTTGCAACAACATGGATGGAGCTTGAGGGTATTATGCTCAGTGAAATAAGCCAGGTGGAGAAAGACAAGTACCAAATGATTTCAATCATCTGTGGAGTATAAGAACAAAGAAAAACTGAAGGAACAAAACAGCAGCAGAATCACAGAACCCAAGAATGGACTAACAGTTACCAAAGGGAAAGGGACTGGGGAGGTTGGGTGGGAAGAGAGGATAAGGGAGAAAATGGGTCATTATGATTAGCATACATAATGTAGCAGGAGGAGGGACACAGGAAAGGCAGTATGTACAGAGAAGACAAGTAATAACTCTATAGCATCTTACTACACTGATGGACAGTGACTGTAATGGGGTATGTGGTGGGGACTTGATAATAGGGGGAGTCTAGTAACCATAATGTTATTCAACTAATTGTACATTAATGATATCAAAATAAAACAATAAATAAATAAATAGATGAATGAATGAATGAATAAATAAATAAATAAATAGAGAAAGGAATTAGAGACAGGTGGGATCTGGGGACTCAGCCAGTGGCCCTCCTGGTTACTTCCTCTGGCTAGGCTCCTCATCTCCATCCTCCTCCTCATCACTATTGGCCCCTGTATACTAAATGCCCTTAGAAAATTCACAGAAAACACTGTTACAAATCAAGCCACCACTCATATACTGGCTCTGCAAGGCTTTCGGTCTGTCATAAATCAGGATGATGCCCCCTGAAAACGAAGTGTTTAAAGGGGCATCAGAGGGGAGAGAGATAAGGAAATATTTACAAGGACAGTAATTTAGTCCAGGCTGTTCCCTTCTCTCTCTAGTTAGCAAAGGCAGCAAAAATTCCCGTTTTTCCCCCTCCCCTTCACTCCTCGCTCTGCCAGGCACTTACTCCCTAAATTCACTCCCTAAACGTACTCCCCCTTTCTTGCTCATTTGCAGGGCACGTAGAAATGTTGTAGATGCGGAAGCAGAAAGATATATATTGCTCCCCTTACCTTTGTTCGGGGCTTAGACCTTGGGAGGTTACTCCCCTTTGAGCCTGCTGGTGTAAAATTAAAACCTTAACACTCCAAGACCTTTGAGTGCCGCTTGGTTCTTCCATCAGCGATCCAGTCCAGGTTTTCAAAGTTTTTCTGTAACATTGTCAGATTTTTTTCCTCAGGTATTTGGGAAATTTTTTATGCTAAGATCTCTTTAACATTTTCATTCTCTAATTGCTTATTACTAGCATATAGTAAAACAGCTGATTTTTGTGCGTTGACTTTGTATCCTGTGACCTTACTAAATTCACTTATTATTTCTATTTGTTCATTTATAGGCCTTTTTGGACATCCTATGTACATGCATAAATTATCTGCGAAAGATGACATTTATTTAATTCCTCCCAAGCATCATACCTTTTTATTTAATGTCTTGTCTTCTTGCAATAGGTAGAAAGAAATGCCAGTATAATATTGAATAGATATTATGATATTAGTATCTTTGTCACATTCCTGATTTCATCTGGAAAGCTTCACTATTTTACATTTAAGCATATGTTTTATAGGTGTTTGTTGATGCTTTTGATTGCCTAAAAGCTTTTAACATGAATGAGTCATTGAATTTCATTAAAATTTTCCCCTGCATCTGTTGACATGATGATGTGCTTTTTCTCCTGTAGTTTAAAATGGTGAGTTGCCCTGATTGATACTCAAATGTTCAACTAACCCTGCCTTCCTGAAATAAACCCAACTATGAAATAATGTATTTTCTACAGATTTTATATATTATAGTATTTGAATTGGTAGTATTTTACTTAGGAGTTGTGCATCTATGTTTATGATGATAATGGTCTATTATTTTTGTTTTGTACTAAAGTTATGCTGGCTTCATCAAACAGATGAAGTTGAGTCCCTCTTTGATTATTTAGTGGAAGAGATTGTAAAAAACTGATATATAAATATATATATTATATATGAACTCTTCCTAACATGTACATGTTAGGAAGAGTTCACTGGTCATGATGTCTGGATCTGGAGGTTTCATTGTAAGAAGGGTTTTCACTTACAGATTCAATTTACTTAAAACTCAGAGAGCAATTAAGATTGTTCTGTGTTTTCTGTCATTTTTTAGAAGCCACTTTTAATGGAAATTTGTTCATTTAATCCAAAGTTTTAAATATGTTGGTATAAGATGATTCACAATAACTTCCATTATCTGTTTAATCTGTAATGATGTCCTGATATTGGTAATTAGGACCATCTCTCCTATTTCCAAAGTTATTTAATGTTAGTTCTTCCACAGGGAAAAAAATCCTGTTTTGAAATTTTTATTGATTTTGCTATGGTTACATTGCATTGTATTTATTGATCTTTGATCTTATCTTTATTATTTCTTTGTTTATGGTTTTCTTCAGCTTAATTTGTTATAATTTTATCTTGTTGAGATCTATGTTTATATCATAAACATTTTGCCATATTACTTTCCAAAATTTCATTTAGAGATATTAAAATCCTGAAAATTTTAATATGTTTTATTTAATTATCTTTTGCTTCAAACTATCTCTAATTTACATTGTGATTTCTTTTCTGACCATTGAATTATGAAAAGCGTATTGACTAATTTCTAAATATTTGTATTTTTCAAAGCATCTTATTCATTTTCAGCTTAGTTTTAGTGCAGTCAGACAATACATAATTATAACACTTTTAACATTTGTTGAGCGTTACTTTGTGGACAAATATGGTTGATTTTGGTAAAGTTTCTATGTGCACTTGAGTCTCTATTCTCCATTTGGTGGATGTTATATTGTATACATGAGAGTTCAGCTTTATAAACCTAATTGTTCAAACCTCATATCTTTACTATGTTCTTTAGAGTACTTGTTCTCTCAGTTACTGAATTTTATAAAAATCAACTTTAACTGGATATTTGTCTAGTTTTCTTTTTAGTATTGTCAATTTTGTTGTGTATGTTTTGAAGCTATGTTATTAGATGCAAATTTAGGGTTTATATATTCCTGTTGAACTGAGTCTTTTATCATTATGAAATGACTGTATCTCTAATAATACTTCTTGTCTTAAGTCTACTTTGCTGGATATTAATATAACTATGCCATTTTATTTCATTTTTGGCCAGTATTTGCCTGGTAGATAGAATCGCATCCTTTTATACTGTGAACTTTTCTTTGAAGAAAACATTTAATCGAGTTATATTTTTGTTTCTGAATTTTTAGTTTTGTCTGGCAATTATTGTGTTATATATTACTGTTATAATTATTGTTTTATATACTAATATTGTGTGAAAAACAACCTGAAAAATCTCAGTGACATGTGGTAACATGCATTTATTTTTCACTCAAAATTGTACAAGTCCCCAGAGGTGAATTTGGTCTAGGCAATAGTGACTGGGTCATTTTGCTTTGCATGTTACTTTCTCTCCTCTTGAGAGCAGCCAGCTAGCCTCAACTTACTCTATTCATAACAGTGCCATATGTGCAAGAGAAACTGCCCAACTGCAGAAACAAATTTAAAGTCTCTGCTTGAGGCACCTCTGTTAACATCTCATTGTCTAAAACAGGACACATAGCTGAGACCAAAGTCACACTTGGAGAAAGTTAAGTGGAGAAAGTAAAGTTGTGGAGATAGAGGTATACATGCAACTGTGGTAGATGACATAGGAATCTTGGATATGTGCTTGGGAAGCTTACATATGGCTTCTCGCCTCATTCAGGTAAGGTTCAATCCCTGTTGTACCACTTCCATCATGATGGATTGCTACTGGACCTGCCTTTGTGGGTCGGACATAACTCATGTTATTCTGGGTAATTGATGCCCATTATCAAATGCTAGATCTCAGTTAGGTCCCAGTAGCATGACTGGAACTACTTTACAAGGACACTTAATTATATATTACAAATAGCATTTTCTTTCTCTAGAACTCTGGATTCTGTGTTGTGATTTTCCTATTAGGGTTTCCATCAACTTTCCATGGTGTCTTTTCCTACCAATGATATCTTCACTACAATAATGTCTGCTGTATCAGATGACAAATGCAGCAGGGAACTTTGCATTGTAGCCCAGACATGTTACAGAGCCCTTTCTTGCTCTGGGTCTCACTGAAAAATAGCAGTCTTTCTTATCATCTGGAATAGAGGAGGGAACAGTATTCCCATGTATGAATGTGCAGCCTCCCATTCCCACTGAGGTCTCCTAGATGTTGTGCTTCCCCGTAGTAGTACAATAACTTTTCTCTGGATAAAAGTAGCTGTGGGCTACTGGGCCCTCAAAATCTTTATGAGTTTAGTGAGTCTGCAGAATTGGAATTAGGGTGAAGCAAGTGAGACACTCATCACAGGGACAAATTTTAGGAGCCACCAGAAGAAAAACTCAGGCATCAACATAAATAACATTTAAGTACAATGTACTTAAAAATGAAATTATCCAAAAATTCCATGATGAGCAAATTATGAAATCTTTAAATAAAGACAGGATCAGTATTATTTACTTTTCCTTTGTCTTTGCTCTAATTAGTTTTGGCACAGCACAGTTACTAATCCTGTGTAGATACATCTTATAGAGGTTTCCAACATGTTTTTTCTCATGCACCCAGGCTAATTAATAAGTCATTGGCACCCTTTTCTCCACATCCTCACCAACACTTGTTATTTCTTGTGTTTTGGAGAGTAACAATTCTGACTGTGTGATGTGATATCTCACTGTGGTTTTGATTTGCATTTCCCTGATGGTTAGCGATGTTGAGCACCTTTTCATGTGTCTGTTGGCCATCTCTATGTCTTCTTTGGAAAAATGTCTATTCAGGTCCTCTGTCCATTTCTAAATTGGATTATCTGGATTTTTGCTCTTCTGTTCTATGAGTTCTTTATATATTTTGGATTAAGTCAGAGAAAGATAAATACCATATGTGATATTCACTTATATGTGCAATCTGAAAAACAAAACAAATGAATGAACAAACAAAACAGAAATAGACACAGAAACACAAAATTGGATGGTTGGTTACCATGGTGGGGAGGGATGAGTGAAATAGGTGAAGGGGATAAAGAGGCACAAACTTCAAGTTATGACAATTTAGTCACAGGGATGAAATTATAGTAGAGGAAATATAACTAAAAATACTGTAATATCTTTGCTGATGGATAGTAATTACACTTATGGTGAGCATTTAATAATGTATGTAACTGATGGATCATTAAGTTGTTCATCTGAAACCAATAAAATACTGAATATAAAGTATATTTCAATAAAAATGATTATAAAAATAATCATCGGTGTAGTGGGTCAGTGTGATGTTCTGCAGAATATTCAGAATATCAAGATCTTTTCAAACTATATTATGATGAAGACTGGGAGAGTTAACAATATCATAAATACATAACACTATTTTTTGTTCCTGGTGAATGTAAACAGCGCCTGATCAACCTTTCTGAACAAAATGGAAAGAAACATATTTTACAGATTAATGGGTATATCATTTGCACCTAAAGTATGTTAATCTACTTTATTAAAGTTTCCACGTGTACTGCAGTTGGAAGTGGGACTACTGATGGATTGAATTTGTGCTATTCTAGTGTCATTCTCTAAAATATGTCTGTTGTTTTAGGGTCCAAGATGACAGACCCTGCATGCTTTAAGTTCCTTAAGGGTGGCACTAATCTCCATCATTTCCACCATGATGCACTACTGTTTCTGATTCACTTTCTTGTTTGCAGAAGGTAGAGGGGGCATGTTTCAGATATTTCTACTTGATCATCCTCATCTAAGGATCAATACACTCTGATAGTTCATATGTTACAGACTAAGAACTGTTGTTAGAGATGTGACAGTTACCACGTATAAGCTTTCCAATTGTATATTTGGGGAATAAAGAAATAACCACTGAGTGGATCTGTGGGCCCAGTGGACCTACTGAAAATCTGACCTGGGACAGAACTTCATTTACTTTTTGGCTCCTATATAGTATAACTGCAACATCAGGACTTTTATTAAGCTTTTGATGCTTGGGTATCATTTTCAATCCTGAATCAAATAGTTCTTGAAATGTTTGGGTCCTTGGGTCCTTTGAAGAAGGACTAGGGGAATTGTTGTACTATAACACCTGCCAATATGTTGTGCTCATCCTCCTGGGGGCCTGGCCTCATATTTAGTCATTGGGTTATAGGTCTGAATACTGACCCAAGTTCAGAAATTGGGCAAGGAATTTGGACTTTGGAGCACTTCTTTAGCGTTCTGACCACATATCATTGATTTCTTTTTTTTCTTTTTCTTTTTCTTTTTTTTTGAGAGGGCATCTCTCATATTTATTGATCATATGGTTGTTAACAACAAATAATTCTGTATAGGGGACTCAATGCACAATCATTAATCAACCCCATGCCTAATTCTCAACAGTCTCCAATCCACTGAAGCATAATGAACAAGTTTTTACATGGTGAACACGTTCTTACATAGTGAATAAGTTCTTACATGGTGAACAGTGCAAGGGCAGTCATCACAGAAACTTTCGGTTTTGATCATGCATCATGAACTATAAACAATCAGGTCAATTATGAATATTCGTTTGATTTTTATACTTGATTTATATGTGAATCCCACATTTATCCCTTATTATTATTATTATTATTATTATTTTTAATAAAATGCTGAAGTGGTAGGTAGATGCAAGATAAAGGTAGAAAACATAGTTTAGTGCTGTAAGAGAGCAAATGTAGACGATCAGGTGTGTGCCTATAAAGTATTAATCCAAGCTAGACAAGGGCAATAAAACATCCACGGATGCAGAAGATTTCTCTCAAAACAGGGGGGGTGAGGTTCGAAGCCTCACCTCTGTTGATCCCCAATTTCTCACCTGATGGCCTCCCTGCGACTGTACCTGTCTTAGGTTGTTCCTCCCTTGAGGAATCTTACCCGTCTCTGGCTAACCAGTCATCTTCCGGGGCCATACAGGGAAATGTAAAGTTGGTAAGTGAGAGAGAAGCAATATTGTTTGAAAAGGTTAGCTTTTTACATTTTTGCAGATTTATGCCCTGTGGCTTCTATGCCCAGTATTTGTCTTGAGGTGTCTTTACCACTTGGAAGAATTATGATACTCGGTAATTTCGATATGAGGCACGAATTCTACTTAGGGGTTGTAATTATGAAGGAAGAAGAGAAGCTATAGAAGTAGCAGACAGAAGAAAACATGGTAAGATTGATTATTTCTTTGACATATCTTCTTGTAGTGTAACATAAGCATGTATACGTTTTAAATTACTAATTAAATTGTGTGCACACATTAACTTAATAGGAATACAGCTACATAACCAAAGCAGACCTACAATTACCAGCCATCTCCAGTGAAACCAAGAAAACCAGTTAGGCACCCTAGGCATCTGTGAAAACTTATCAGTGATATGATGGATATTGTCTAACTGAATTTGAATAGCTTGAGAAAAATCAGACAAATTAAAACAACAAATTGCTGGGAATTGTTCACATCCCATATGTTCTTTTAACAGTAGATAGTCTATAGTCGCAAGATTTTGGAGCGCTGCAACTTGCACTTCTCCTAATTCTTGGTTGAGTTCCGACAGTATAGATCCAGTCAAATTTGTTGTTTTACTGTATGCACAGGCCAGCTTAGATATCTACTTCTTCATTCCAATGGCAAGTCCAGGAACCAGTGGGGTGAATGTAGCTACAACTGCAACAGCAGCAGGATCGTTGTTGAAGTTTTTTGATGATCATCTTCTGGAATGACTCTTCCAGAGAATGTTGATGTTGGAAGTTCTTCTTCATATTGTATCTTAATTCATTTTCTGGGTAGCCAAATTAGGCTTTGATCCTCTGTATAAACACAAACAAACCCTTTGCCCACACTTTGATATGCACTTTATACCATTGTGAAGAACTTATTGGAGATCACCACACAGGAACTGCTTTTTTTTTTCATAAGAGAAAGGAATATTATAAGAAAAATGTACTTTCATAGCTGATCATCTGACACCCTTTAAATGATCAAAATTAAGGATATTTAAAACATGCATTAATCATTGATTTGCAGTTAGTTTTATCCTTTCAGGGAGTAATCCACCTTTTCTTTCTTTTCTTTTATTTTTTTTGTTTTTTTTTTGTAATCATTAATCTACAATTACATGAAGAACATTATGTTTACTAGGCTCTCCCCTATACCAGGTCCCCCCAACAAACCCCCTTACAGTCACTGTCCATCAGCATAGCAAAATATTGTAGAATCACTACTTGTCTTCTCTGTGTTGTACAGCCCTCCGCTTTTTCCCACCCCCCCAATTATGTATGCTAATCATAATACCCCCTTTCTTCTTCTGCTCCCTTATCCCTCCCTACCCACCCATCCTCCCCAGTCCCTTTCCCTTTGGTACCTGTTAGTCCATTCTTGAGTTCTGTGATTCTGCTGCTGTTTTGTTCCTTCAGTTTTTCCTTTGTTCTTATACTCCACAGATGAGTGAAATCATTTGGTATTTCTCTATCTCTGCTTGGCTTATTTCACTTAGCATAATACCCTGTAGCTCCATCCATGTTGTTGCAAATGGTTGGATTTGTTTTCTTCTTATGGCTGAATAATATTCCATTGTGTATATGTACCACATCTTCTTTATCCATTCATCTACTGATGGGAACTTAGGTTGCTTCCAATTCTTGGCTATTGTAAATAGTGCTGTGATAAACATAGTGGAGCATCTGTCTTTTTCAAACTTGAGTGCTGCATTCTTAGGGTAAATTCCAACGAGTGGAATTCCTGGGTCAAATTGTAAGTCTATTTTGAGCATTTTGAGGAACCTCCATACTGCTTTCCACAATGGTTGAACTAATTAACATTCCCACCAGCAGTGTAGGAGGGATCCCCTTTCTCCACAACCTCGCCAACATTTCGTTGTTGTTTGTCTTTTGGATGGTAGCCATCCTTACTTGTGTGAGGTGATACCTCATTGTGGTTTTAATTTGCATTTATCTGATAATTAGCGATGTGGAGCATCTTTTCATGTGTCTGTTGGCCATCTGCATTTCCTTTCTGGAGAACTGTCTGTTCAGTTCCTCTGCCTATTTTTTAATTGGATTATTTGTTTTTTGCTTGCTGATGTGGTGAACTCTTTATATATTTTGGATATCAAGCCTTTATCAGATCTGTCATTTACAAATATATTCTCCCATACTGTAGGGTTCCTTTTTGTTCTATTGATGGTGTCTTTTGCTGTACAGAAGCTTTTCAGCTTAATATAGTCCCACTTGTTCATTTTTGCTGTTGTTTTCCTTGCCCAGGGATATATGTTCAAGAAGAGGTCACTCATGTTTATGTCTAAGAGGTTTTTGCCTATGTTTTTTTCTAAGAGTTTCATGGTTTCGTGACTTGCATTCAGGTCCTTGATCCATTTTGAATTTAATTTTGTGCATGGCGTTAGACAATGGTCCAGTTTCATTCTCCCACATGTAGCTGTCCAGATTTGCCAGCACCATCTGTTGAAGAGACTGTCATTTCCCCATTGTATGTCCATGGCTCCTTTATCAAATATTAATTGACCATATATATTTGGGTTAATGTCTGGAGTCTCTAATCTGTTCCACTGGTCTGTGGCTCTGTTCTTGTGTCAGTACCAAATTGTCTTGATTACTATGGCTTTGTAGTAGAGCTTGAAGTTGGGGAGTGAGATCCCCCCTACTTTATTCTTCCTTCTCAGGATTGCTTTGGCTATTCATGGTCTTTGGTGTTTCCATATGAATTTTTGAACTATTTTTTCCAGTTTGTTGAAGAATGTTGCTGGTAATTTGATAGGGATTGCATCAAATCTGTATATTGCTTTGGGCATGATCGCCATTTTGGCAATATTAATTCTTTCTAGCCACGAGCATGGGATGAGTTTCCAATTGTTAGTGTCCCCTTTAATTTCTCTTAAGAGTGACTTGTAGTTTTCAGGGTATAGGTCTTTCACTTCTTTGGTTAGGTTTATTCCTAGGTATTTTATTCTTTTTGATGCAATTGTGAATGAAGTTGTTTTCCTGATTTCTCTTTCTATTGGTTCATTGTTAGAGTACAGGAAATCCACAGATTTCTGTATGTTAATTTTGTATCCTGCAACTTTGCTGCATTTCAATATCAGTTCTAGTAGTTTTGGAGTGGAGTCTTTAGGGTTTTTTATGTACAGTATCATGTCATCTGCAAATAGTGACAGTTTAACTTCTTCTTTACCAATCTGGATTCCTTGTATTTCTTTGTTTTGTCTGATTGCCATGGCTAGGACCTCCAGTACTATGTTAAATAACAGTGGGAAGAGTGGGCATCCCTGTCTAGTTCCAGATCTTAGAGGAAAAGCTTTCAGCTTCTTGCTGTTCGCTATAATGTTGGCTGTGGGTTTATGATATATGGCCTTTATTATGTTGAGGTACTTGCTCTCTATTCCCATTTTGCTGAGAGTTTTTATCATGAATGGATGTTGAATTTTGTCAAATGCTTTTTCAGCATCTATGGAGATGATCATGTGGTTTTTGTCTTTCTTTTTGTTGATGTGGTGGATGATGTTGATGGATTTTCGAATGTAGTATCATCCTTGCATCCCTGTGATGAATCCCACTTGGTCATGGTTTATGATCCTTTTGATATATTGTTGAATTCGGTTTGCTAATATTTTATTGAGTATTTTTGCCTCTACGTTCATCAGGGATATTGGTCTGTAATTTTCTTTTCTGGTGGGGTCTTTGCCTGGTTTTGGTATTAGGGTGATGTTGGCTTCATAGAATGAGTTTGGGAGTATTCCCTCCTCTTCTATTTTTTGGAAAAGTTTCAGAAGAATGGGTATTATGCCTTCTCTGTGTGTCTGATAATATTCTGAGGTAAATCTGTCTGGCCTGGGGGTTTTGTTCTTGGGTAGTTTTTTGATTACCGTTTCAATTTCTTTGCTCGTAATTGGTTTGTTTAACTTTTGTGTTTCTTCCTTGCTCAGTCTTGGAAGGTAGTATTTTTCTAGGAAGTTGTCCACTTCTTCTAGGTTTTCCAGCTTGTTGGCATATAGGTTTTCATAGTAGTCTTTAATAATTCTTTGTATTTCTGTGGAATCTGTCGTGATTTTTCTGTTCTCATTTATGATTCTGTTGATTTGTGTTGATTCTCTTTTTCTCTTAATAAGTTTTGTCAGAGTCTTATCTATTTTGTTTATTTTCTCAACGAACCAGCTCTTGGTTTCATTGATTTTTGCTATTGTTTTATTCTTCTCAATTTTGTTTATTTCTTCTCTGATCTTTATTATGTTACTCCTTCTGCTGACTTTAGGCCTCATTTGTTCTTCTTTTTCCAGTTTCGATAATTGTGATGTTAGACTATTCATTTGGGATTGTTCTTCCTTCTTCAAGTGTGCCTTGTTTTTCTGTGTTGTTGTTGTCATTTGTTTCCATATATTCCTTGACTTCTATTTAAATTTGTTCTTTGATTCATTGATTATTTAGGAGCATATTGTTAAGCCTCCATGTGTTTATGAGCCTTTTTGTTTTCTTTGTAGAATTTATTTCTAGTTTTATACCTTTGTTGTCTGAAAAGTTGGTTGGTAGAATTTCAATCTTTTGGAATTTACTGAGGCTCTTTTTGTGAGCTAGTATGTGGTCTATTCTGGAGAATGTTCCATGTGCACTTGAGAAGAATGTGTATCCTGTTGCTTTTGGATGTAGAGTTTTATAGATGTCTATTAGGTCCATATGTTCTACTGTGTTGTTCAGTGCCTCCGTGCCCTTATTTTCTGCCCGGTGGATCTATCCTTTGGGGTGAGTGGCATGTTGAAGTCTCCTAAAATGAATGCATTGCAGTCTATTTCCCCCTTTAGTTCTGTTAGTATTTGTTTCACATATGCTGGTGCTCCTGTGTTGGGTTCATATATATTTAGAATGGTTATATCCTCTTGCTGGACTGAGCCCTTTATCATTATGTAATGTTCTTCTTTATCTCTTGTTAGTTTCTTTATTTTGAAGTCTATTTTGTCTGATATTAGTACTGCAACCCCTGCTTTCTTCTCGATGTTGTTTGCCTGAAATATGTTTTTCCTTCCCTTGACTTTTAGTTTTTTACATGTCTTTGGGTTTGAGATGAGTTTCTTGTAAGCAGCATACAGATGGGACTTGCTTTTTTATCCATTCTATTACTCTGTCTTTTGATTGGTGCATTAAGTCCATTTACATTTTGGGTGACTATTGAAAGATATGCACTTATTGCCATTGCTGGCTTTAGATTTGTGGTTACCAAAGTTTCAAGGTTAGCCATTTTAGTATCTTACTGCCTAACTTAGCTTGCTTATTGAGCTTTTATATACATTCTCTGGAGGTTCTTTTCTTCTCTCCCTTCTTATTCCTCCTCCTCCATTCTTCATATGTTGGTTGTTTTATTCTGTGCTCTTTCGTGTTTCCTTTAACTGCTTTTAGTGGGTAGTTGATTTTATTTTTTGTCTTTAGTTAATATTTCCTTAGTCTGCTTCCTTTGCTGTGATTTTGTTTTCTCTGCTGACATCTGTTTAGTTTTAGGAGTGTTCCCGTCTAGAATAGTCCCTTTAAATACCCTGTAGAGGTGGTTTGTGGGAGGGAAATTCCCTCAACTTTTGCTTGTCTTGGAAGTGTTTAATCCCTCCATCATATTTCAATGATAATCTTGCTGGATACAGTATCCTTGGTTCAAGGCCCTTCTGTTACATTGCATTAAATATATCATGCCATTCTCTTCTGGCCTGTAAGGTTTCTGTTGAGAAGTCTGATGATAGCCTGATGGGTTTTCCTTTATAGGTGACCTTTTTCTCTCTAGCTGCCTTTAAAACTCTTTTCTTGTCCTTGATGTTTGCCGTTTTAATTGTTATGTGTCTTGGTGTTGTCTTCCTTGAGTCCTTTCTGTTGGGAGTTCTGTGTATTTCCGTGGTCTGTTCAATTATTTCCTCCCCCAGTTTGGGGAAGTTTCTGTAATTATTTATTCAAAGACACTTTCTTTCCCTTTTTCTCTCTCTTCTTCTTCTGGAACCCCTATAATACGGATATTGTTCCTTTTGCATTGGTCACACAGTTCTCTTAATATTGTTTCATTCCTGGAGATCCTTTTATCTCTCTCTGTGTCAGCTTCTATGTGCTCCTGTTCTCTGGTTTCTATTCCATCAATGGCCTCTTGCATCTTATGCATTCTGCTCATAAATCCTTCCAGATTTTGTTTCATTTCTGTTATCTCTTTCTGGGTGTCTGTAGTCTCCCTCCAGAGTTCATCCCTTAGCTCTTGTATATTTCTCTGCATCTCCATCAGCATGTTTATGATTTTTATTTTGAATTCTTTTTCAGGAAGTCTGGTTAGGTCTGTCTCCTTCTCTGGTCTTGTCTCTGTGATCTTTATCTGCCTGTAATTTTTCCTTTTCATGGTGATAGAGGTAGTTTGCAGACCTGCCACTGGTGACAGCTGGAAGAAATTCCCTTCTTGTTGTTGTGTGGCCTTCCTTTCCCCCTTTGCGAGGCGCTGGGTTCTCGCAGGTGTGGATGTGGTCTTTATGTTGTCCTTTGTCCTCTGGTCTTTATTCTAGGAAGAGTTGTCTTTGCTATATTTTCATAAATATATGTGGTTTTGGGAGGATATCTCTGCTGCTCTACTCATGCCACCATCTTGGCCCCACCCCCATATCCCTGATTTATTTTGTTTGTATAGATTGAGCAGTCCTTTTTGGCTTCCCATCCATTTTGCCATTGGCAACACCATATTCTCTTAACCATCTTCATCTCTCTTTCTAAGGATCAGGACCCTCTGGTTGCCATTCTGGCCTTTCTGCTCATTATGACAAACCTTTCCTGATTAAGCAATCTCATGTATTCTTCTACATACTCCTCCAGTTCTTGTATATGTTTCCTAGATCCTATAATTCCCGGAAATTCCTTTCCTCTCTCAGTTGACCAAAAAGTTCCCTAGCAGGATTCTGTTGTGACTTAATTATCTGTCTGGTAGCCAGAAGGAGATACTGCGCTAGATTTTGATGGACTTCATGTGCTGTCTTGCAAGATAGAAGACTCCGCAACATGTTAAGGCAAGGAGAGAAGGCTAGCCCTTAATAGGGAAGAGTGGGCGACTTCTTCAGGCCCAGACATTTCAGCAAAATCTGGGTATTCAAGATTTTCTAGTGCATTAGTCCTGATGTCCCCATCCAATGCTTTAGGGTTCCAACCTTCCCAATCATGTCTCTGATTTGGGCATATCAGATTTTCTGAGGCTAGGAATTTAACCTCTCTGGGGTTCTGTGATTTTAATTCTTATAAATACGTTCTTGATGTGAGCCTTACTTTTTTCCTTCCAATGGCAGCAAGAGATGAGAGGCTCATATGTAGCAAAGGCAGTTCACTGGTTTTCACAATTAAACTTAAACACTGTTAGCTTTTTATTATCTTTCTCCAATGCATCAATTGCCCCGGCAATAGCCATCCAAATACTATACTATCAGTCTTATGATTACTAGCTCCTGTGTACACTCAAGTCACCAGCACATTCTTTTATACCAGTGAAAGTTTTAACAAGTGTACCACTACCACATTCTAGGGCTCTGTTTCACATAGTACCAGGTATGGCATTCTCGTTGATGGCTGGCCAGTGAGTGATTCAACTGCAAATATCTATTTTACAATTTACTTCCTCAGACCACTCCTGGTACCAGCACTCATAGGTTAGTTTCATCATAAAAGAGATGCTGAAAAGAAGCTGTACATGCAGGCAGCATATTGGGATGTGACACCCATGATCAACAACTGTAGAGAAGTAAAAGAAGTTGGAGAGAGTAGTGAAAGAAGTTGAACAGTGATAAAAAGGGATGAGTCAATTTCACAGGGGAGCTGTGAGACTTCACTGGCCCCACAGATTTGTCGCAAGTTGGGGCAAGGTGTTCTAGCCTATGTATCCCCTCATTTTAAAATCCTAGATACAGGCTGCCTGAAGGAAGGTCATACAGTTTTAGATGAGGTGGCCTTCATCAACTGAGAATAATTCTCGAAACTCAGCAACAAAATAATCTCATCAACCATGGAAATCAATGTTTTGGTCCTAAAGGAATGGGATCTGGGAGGTGTACCACAGCATCCTGTACCTTAAATACATATTTTTTCTACTGTTCAATGTAGTGATTACCCTAAAAATTAAAGCATACTTTTACCTATTTATGCCTAGTTTATGTTAGTATTTTTACCACTTCCCAGACAATGCAAGGACTTTAAAATACCTCAGCACGATTTACCACCTACTGCATTTGTGGAATTATTGCCATGTGTTTTAATTTGATATATATTTTAAACTAAGTAAGACATTTGTATTAATGTTTTAGACAGTCAATAGTCTTTTATATTTATAGAGATACTAACCTTTACTGGTGCTTTCAGTTTCTGAATCCATGACTATTTTTCTGTGACCAGTTTTCTTCCATTTGAAAATAATTCCTTTATGATTAAAGTTCTGAAGATACAGTCTCTTAGTTTTTGTAGAAATTTTTCTGAAAACACTTTACTTTGCCTTCTATTTTTAATCCATATTTTTGAAGTACCACATACAATTAAAAAGCATGTATTTTGAACAGTTTGATTTTTGATAAATGTATACACTTCTTTATCTACTAACCGAATCACAACATGGAATAGCTCTATCACCTCGGAAAGTTTCCTCCTGCTCCTTTTCAGTCACTTGCTTGCCACATGTTTATCCAGATAACTGCATGATTACTGTTATTATGGATTAGTTTTGTAAGCTCTGTAAAATAATTTGAATGGAATCATACTGTATTTACTTTTATTGAGACTTGCTTCATTAAGCATGTGAGATTCATCCAAGTTATAAACAAATATTTATTCTTTTTATTTTGTGATAAACAAATTGTGATATACCCATTCAATTATGGATGATGTGTGCGTTATTTTCAATTTGAGGTTACTTTGACTAAGGTTGTCATAGTAGTTATTCACATACCAATCGTTATATTTTCATATATTTTTGTTTCTCTTGACAGATACCACCTAGAAATGGAATCATGATAAGTATATTTGTCTTCATAAATAACTTCCAAAATGTCTTCCAAACCAGCTGCACCATTTTATTTTCCCATCAACTATGAGTGACAGTTTCTTTGCTCCATATTATTCCCAACATTTGTTGTTGTCAGTCTTTTATATATTGCCATTCCAGTAGTTGTAAAAATGCATATCTTGGTTTGAATTTGCATTTCACTGCCAATTATGTTGGACATATTTTCCTGTACTTATTGACTATTAGTGTTTCTTCAGTGAAATGTTTGGTCAAGCTTTTTGTCCTGTTTTTGTTGGGGGTGTTTTTATTACTAAATTATAAAAATTCTTTATACATTCTGTAAATAGTACACTTGAATTGTAAGCAATCTGTGAATATTTTTTCCAAGGTTTGGCTTGCATTTTCATTTTCTTAACAATGTCTTTTGAAGACCATAAGGTTTAATCTTGAAGTCCAACTTATTAATTATTACTTTTATGGGTAATACTTTTTATATGCTAAGTAACCTAGCCCACCCAAAGTTCACAAAGATCTCCTCTTACATTTTCTTTTAGGAGTTTAATGGATCGATCTAGTTTTTAGGTTTAGGTTTGTGATATATTTTTTAGTTTTCTCTTTTTTTTACTATATTTTTAAAATTAAAATATAAAAAATGACCTTTTTGGTGTACAGTTATATGAACTTTAACACATGCAAAAACTCATGTAACCATCACCACAATCAGAATACTGGGCAGCTGCATCACCCCTCTCCCCTAAAAATAATTCCTGTGCGCTTTCTCTTTGTGGTCATGGCCTCCCCCACCCTTAACTACTAACAACTAATGATATGTTCTCTATCACTCTAGCTTTGTCTTTTTAGAGTATAATATGAGGCCAGTGTCATGAGCATTCAACCTGTGCAGTCATAAAGTGTCTTGTGCTTAGAAGACTCCCACTCTTGTCCTGCTGCCACTGTTGTGAATTTCTTAGTACTTTATGAACAAAGGGGCCTTTATTTTCATTTCGCACAGGGACATGTAAAGTATATAGTCATTCTTGTTGTCAGATAAAGTGGAATCATAAAGAATAGAACCATTTATGATTAGCTTTTACCATTTAGTATAACTCCTTGGAGATTCATCCAAGTTCTTGCTTGTATCAATAATTTGTTTATTTTTATTGTTGAGTATTGAATCTTTGTATGGATGTACCAGTTTTTTAATCCATTTATCTGATGAAAAGAATTAGGGCTATTTTTAGTTATTGTTAATTATGAATTAGCTGCTCTCGTCACTTGTTTACAGGTATTTTTGTGAATAAAATTTTTCAATTTACTTTGGTAAATACCTGGGATTGAAATTGATGGGTCATACAGCAAATACATGTTTAACTTTATGAAAAACTGCTAATTTTTTAAAGAATGGCTGTATCATCAAACATTTCCACCACCAATTTATGTGGACTCTACTTGCTATGTATTATCTCCACTTGTTATTGTCAATATATTGTGTTTAACCATTCCAACAAATACATAGTGGTATTGAATGGTCTTTTCATTTGCTTATTTGCCATTGTATGTCCTTATTGGTGAAATGTCCAAGCATTTTGCACACTTTTAATAGAATTACTTGTTTCCTTGTGTATGATCATTATCAGACTGAGTTCATTTCTAATTCCAGTTTGCAACGAGTTTTTGTGATGTATAAATGTTGAATTTTGTCAAAACAAAATTCATCAGCTAATACAGTTACATGATTTCTTTCTGGGCTTGGAGTTTTCATTTTTGGAAGGTTTTTAACTACAAGTTTAATTTCTTATTTATAAGACTATTAAGGTTATCCATTTAATTTTGGTTAGGCTTTGGTATTCTGCACTTTTCAAGGAAATGTCTTGAATTAGTCTAGTTTCAGTTAGACTGCCAAATTTAGAATTACTCAGTGTTACTTAAATTTGTCTATATATTTATTATGCTTTTAATGTCTGCAGGGTCTGTAGTGATATCATTGCATTCAAGATATTGATAATTTGTGTCTTCTATCTTTTTTTTGTCTTGTTAGAAGGTTAACCAATTTACTAGTCTTCTAAAAGAAACATATCTGCTTATATGGGTTTCTCCATTGTTTATTTCTATCCCAACACATTGCTTTCTGGTCTTAAAATTTGTGATTTCCTTTGTTGTGCTTAGATTGCATTTATTTTGTTCTTTTTAATTCTGGTTTCCTAAGGTGGCATTGATTGGAGACCTTTATTCTTCTCTAACATTAAAATTTCTTGCTGTAAGTTTCTTCTATGTACTGTTTTCACTGTGCCATTCAATATGACATGTTTTTTCATTTCCATTTAATTAGGAATGTTTTCTACTATCTCTGAGACTTCTCTGACTCATAGACTATTTTGATTTAATTAATTTCTAAGTGTTTGGAGATTTCCATGTTATTGTTCTAATTTCTAGTCTAATTCACCATGGTTCAACACCATACTCGGTATGATTTTTAATTCTTATAAATTTGTTAGTTTTTTTTACATAATGACATATATAATCTATCTTGGTGAATGTCTTTGGTGTTAGCAGCTTGGTTGCCATCTCTCGGGAGAGATTCTTCTGAGTTTATTCCATCAAATGGGATAAATCTGTAGGTTTTGAATCTGCAGGTTTATATATCTTGCCAAATTGTGTTAGTTTTTAGTCATTATTTACTGAAATATTTGTGGTGCATGCATCCTTTCTCTTCTTTTTTGGGGAACTGTGATAACATGAATGTTAGACCTTTTATTATTATCTCACAGAGTTCTGGGACTTTACTCATTTTTTTTGTCAGTATATTTTTATCTGTTGTTCAGACTGGATAATTTATATTGACATTTCTTTAAATTTACTGTCCTTTCTATCATCTCCTTCTGCTATGTAATCCAGCAAATATTTTGATAATGTATCTAAATTGTCCATTTGTTATTTCTTTGTGCCTTCTATAGTTTTGCTAAGATTCTTATCTTTCTGTGTTTCACAAGTGTTCACCTTTACATGTTAGTGTGTCTTACAATAAGTTCTTTAAGATGTTTCTCAGATAATTCCAAAATGTCATTTTGGCTTTAGCACCTATTGGCGGTCTTTTCCCATCCGTGTTTTGATTTCCCTGGTTCTTCTCATCCCAAATCATTTTGGATTAAATTATGGACAATTTGAGTATTATGAGAATCTGAGTCATGTTTAGTTCAATGGGGAATGTGGGCATTTTTGTTTCAGTAAGCAATCTTATGACTTCTCTTTTCTTGAATCTCCTCTGTCACTGGTTTGAAAATGAATACACATAAGCAAGTTAACACTGACCCTTTCCTCCTCCCCCAATACCCAAATGACTAATTTCATAACTGCTACAAGCTGCTGAATTTTGGTAAAGTTGTTTGTTATTATTTTATAATGCATATATGAATATTAATGGATTTTCCATGTGCTCATTTCATAAAATATGACTCCTGTAATCCATTTGTCAGTTGTCCCATTTGCAAATTTGTGCAACTATCTACCCATCAGAAAGATTCATTTGTGTTCTGAATCAGATTGTTGGTTCTGACTTCAGAGGATCAAGGTAAACAGAATATTTATATAATACAGATTCATTCTGATATATATATATATAAGATATATATATATATAATTCTTAAAGTTCTAAAATCAAGTTTATAATACCTATGTGTCATAAATTAATTCTATTTGCTTTCATTTCATTTTACTCTTCCTTTTGCAGATACCACTACCACTTTTTAAAATGTGTGCTGATATTTTAGTGGATTTGTAAACGGCTTTTTATTTCTTTTATGGAATTTTTTATGAAGCATATATATTTAAAAAATTAGCTCAATTCAAAATTTGGCTGTAAAATTCCCATGCAGATACCATAAAGACATACTTTGAATTTAACTCCCCATCCTCCAAGTGGGAGTTACATAGCTAGGAAAATATTTAAATAACACATTTAAAATACCTTCAGTACTAGTGATGGCATGCTATTCTGACAAGATACATATTTAGGACAACTCTGATCTATCTATAGCTCTTCCGATGTGTGATAACCGGCATATGTTAGAGTACTCTGAAAAGCACTGGAGACCTTGGTCTTTTCAAATGGAAAACTTTGTTAAATAAGTGTTTAGATTCATGGAATTCATGTGAAAAGGAACTATTGTTCCCTAAAAGTACTTAACCTATTTCTAAAATGGTTCTTGGTACAGACTAAAAGCTTCTAAAACCATTAAGCAAACAAAAGGTCAGTATTTATATAATCATGTTTGCTTGTTATTTGTTTTGCTTGAATTTAAGAACTATAATTGCTGAAGCATGTAACATTCCCAACAGCTCCCCATAGAAGTGTTTGAATAGGGGCATTTTCCAAACTGGAGAAGTTTGGTAAATGACAAGTGAATACCTATGGGTTGTATTCACTTTACTAAAGAAACAGTCAATTCATATGTCAAATAATGTACGCTTGTGTGTGCTATGCAGTTAGACAAATGCTATATGAACTTTCATAATACAATGTAAAAATCATATCACAAGTCATATTGAGTAAACAATGTATTATTTCTAATGCAAAAGCCAGATGTACTTTAAGAGTTCTGATGGAAAAAATACGTTTAAAAGAACTGTGGTGAAAAATATATATATTAGATATAGATAGGTAAATACACATAAATTATATTAGAATACATATATATATATACACATATCATATGTAATTTTCCCATGTTCATCACGTTTGCCTTGAGTATTCATGAGTTGAAGCATAGAACATGTATTTCATTTCTAGATGCCTAAAATTAAAGGGTTATCCTACACTTTGTGTATGTGAGCTATGCTCAAGAGAATTTTGGAATACTCACACAATAGAAAGTACTAAAATTGATAGTTTTCCAAGTGCAATTGGCTTTTACACAAATTCTGTGATCCTATTTGTGGTATTTCTGCATGCATTATTGAATAATAAATTATAAATAAAACATATCTTGATTAAAATGTTTTAATTGTATGATATTGGTATTTACATAAATTGCTTATTTTTAACTAAAACTTACACTAAAAGTACATGGTAATGGTAAAAATGCAAAAATACAGAAATGTATCAGGTGAAAAAGCTTATATCCTTGACTACAATAAATTCTACTCCACAAAAGTTACTGTTGACAGATTTTGTGTGTGTGTATTCTTCAATAAATTGTTCATGAATATGCAAACCATACACACTCATGTAAACACACACATACACACACACTACAATACATGTATTGATCTCTGGGAACTTATTTGAGTATATCTATTAAATAAATTCCTAGATGTGGAATAATACTTCAATTAATACTTTTAAAATCTGATGGATATTGTCAAGTTGCCCAATCCCTCCCCAAATCACCAATTTACATTTCAACCTACAATATCAAAGTATTAGCTTCCCACTTTCTATTAAAGAATGAACAGTATAAAAGTTTTCAATCATTACTTCTTTGATAGATAAAAAGTTACTTCATTGGTGCTATTTAAATGGCTCCATATTTTCAAGTCCCCATGACACTTCTGATATTAAAATAAACTGCAGATTGAACAAAGATGTAAACATGGAAGGAAAATTTTTATAGTTTTGGAAGTCTTAGGCCTTCCTTAGAATATTTTATAATCTGGAAATTATATGCGAAAGTTTGTTCAATAGAACCTCATTCATATTAAAGTCCGATATATATTTTAGTTAATTTCTGAAATGTATGTGCTTTCCAATAGTCTATTCAAGGAAGAGTATCAAACTCCTTCAATTACTACAGCTTATTTTAAAATCTAGGAGAAGAATTACTATGACTTATTATTCTACTTTTACCAGATATCATATGGATAATGTCTAGATATGTATTAATATAAATTTGTCAGAATCCCTAATATATTGTTATTTTTATTTAAATATTAAATCTTGACATTAATTTAGGGAACAGTGGTATTGTTACATGACTGGGCCATTTCTATCTAAAATCAAAGAATATTTGTGCATTAATTCAGCTCTTAAGTCTGTTAGGAGAGTTTTAAAGGTCATGCACCCAATTTGTTAAATTTGTTTCTCAGTATGTCATTTCTGTTTTTCATGAAAATGACACATTTTATCCCATTATATTTTCTAATTGATGATCTTCTAAATATTTAAAAATCTATTGCTTTGTATATGAATTTTGTAACCAGCTATTTTACTGAATTCCAGTATTGATTTTAATTACTCTGCAGAGATTATTTTTAAGAATGCAATCATAATCTACATAGAATATTATTCTTGTTGGTACAAATATTTATACTTCATTTCTTTTATTTATTCAGTGCATTGTGTAGGGAATCCAGAAGAGCATACTGGTAGTAGTGGTGACATGCATCCTCACTTATTTTAATAAAGTTATGCTAATCAAAATGATTCTGTCAAGGAAATGCAAATCAAAACCACAATGAGATATCAGCTCAAAGCTGTTAGAATGGCTATCATCAAGAAGACAAAATGTAAGTGTTGGTGAGGATGTACAGACAAGGAAAGTCTTGTACACTGTTGATAGGAATGTAAATTGGTTCAGCCAATAGAAAACAGTATGGAGGCTCCTCAGAAAATTAAAAATAGTACAACCATACGATCAAGCAATTTCATTTCTGGGTATATCCAAAAGAAACAGAAACAGGAGTTTAAAGAGATATCTGCACTCCCATGTTTATTGTCACATTATTCACAGTAGCCAAGATATGGAAACAACCTGTCTGTCTATTGAATGGATAAAGAAGATATGGTATATTACATACAACGGAATATTGTTCAACCAAGAGAAAGAAGGAAATCCTGACTTTTGCAACAACATGCAATGGATCTTGAGGGCATTATGCTAAATTAGGTTAAGTCATACAGAAAGATGAATATTGTATGATATCACTTCTGTATGGAATCTAAAAAGGAATAAAGTTATAGGAACAGAGAGTAGAATGTGGTTCTACTCTCTATATGGTTCTACCTCCTGGAGACTAAGGGGTGGGAAAATTAGGGATATGTTATTTAACAGTAAAAATGGGGAACTAATAGACACTTAAGTCTGGGAGATCTAATATATAGAATAGTGATTATGGTCAACAATACTGTATCATAATCTTCAAAATTACTAAGAGACCAAATCTTAATTTTTCCCAGCACAGAAATTAAATGGTAATTATGTGACCTTATAGAGGTTCTAGCTGATGCTACAGTGTCCATCATAGCACAATATGTATACCTATCAGATCAACACATTGTATACCTTAAATTTATACAATGTTAAGTATCAATTATATTTCAAATAAATAAAATGATGCAGCTTTGTTTTGAGATATGTATATCTAGATATCCATAATTATAGCTAGAACTCCAAAATAAATATCCAGTTATTAGTATTTTACTAACAAGTTTATTAATCAAGAACTTATGTTGTGATGTTGACTTTTGCCAAACATTAGGCATTTATTTGAATTATTTTATGTTTTTAATTCCACTGACTGTTTATTAGTATGGTAAATATGTTAAATATTTACCTAAGACTAAACCTACCCTAGCTGATGTTTTATTTAAGGTTTTGCATCAGCGTTTGTGACTGAAATTGTTCTATGCTTTGTCAGAATTGATTTCACTATATTGTGGGTTTGTAAATAGGAGCTTGGAAGTTTTCCTCTGTGCTCTGGAACTATTATTCGTTTACTAGGGCTGCCCTAACAAAATATGACAGCCTGAGTGGCTTAGACAAAACAAATTTATTTCTCACTGTTCTGGAGGCTACATGTCTGCAAGTTTCATTTCTTCTACAGTCTCTGCTTGGCTTACAGATGGCCACCTTTTTGCTGTGTCCTCACATGGTCTCTTTTATGTGTGCATGCAGCTCTCCTGTCTCTCGGTGAGTCCAAATTTCTTCTTATAAGGACACCAGTCAGATTGGATTAGTCGTACTTTAACAGCATCATTTTAACATGATCATCTCCTTAAAGGCCCAGTCTCCAAATACAGTCACATTCTGAGGTACTGAGTGTTAGGGCTTCAACATATGAATTTGTTGGGACAGGGAGCACAGTTCAACCCAGAACAGTAATCGTTTAAAAAGCCCTCAATAAATATTGGCAAACAAGGAATTTTTCATTATTACAAGTGTCTAAATGCATGAATACATTTATCTGAGAACCCAAACTATTAGTGAGTTGTAAATTGACTCCGATTAATTGTTGTGTATGGAAAAGTTTCATTAAATCAATATACTTTTATTTTATTTGTCAATTACTTTGTTAAAATGGTGGTAAAACACATAACGTTTACCATTTTAACCATTTTTAAGTGTAAGTTCACTGGCATTAAGAATATTCACCTTGTTATGCAACCATCACTATCATCAGTAGAATTTTTTCATTTTCCAATGCTGAAACTTTGATCTCATTAAATAATAATTCCTCACTCCTCTTCTTCCTCAGTTACAGGCAACAACCATTCCATTTTCTGTCTCTAGGAAGTTGACAATTCTAGGTACCTTATATAGCTAGTAACATACAATATTTGCCTTTTGTGACTGACTTATTTCAGTTAGTGTAGTATCTTCAAGGTTCATTCATGTTCTAGAATATGTGAGAATTTTCTATCTTTTAAGGCTGAATTATGTTTCATTATACATACATACCACATTTGTTTATCTATTCATCTGTCAGTAGATGACACTTAAGTTGCTTCTCCCTTTCGGCTATTGTTAATAATACTTCTATGAACACGAGCATACAAATATCGGCTCAAGTCTCTGCTTTCAATTATTTTAGGTAAATACCCAGAAGTGGAATTAGTGGATCATATGGTAATTTAATTTTTTAAGGAACCTCCATATTCTTTTCCATAGTGGCTGTAACATTTTACATTCCCATTAGCTAGGCACAGACATTCCATTTTATCCACATTCTAACCATTATTATTCTTTTGCTTTGTGTTAGATACTAGTCATCATGATGGGTGTACAGTGATATCTCATTGTGGTTTTGATTTGCATTCCTATAATAATTAGTGATGTTGAGCATCTTTTTATGTGCCTTTTGGCCATTTCTATATCTTTAGAAAATGTCTATTTCAGTCTTATGTCCATTTTTGTATGGTTGTTTGTTTTTTTGGCTTTGAGTTGTAGGAGTTACTTACATATTTAAAGTATTAACCTCTTCTCAGATACATCATTTATAAATGCTTTCTCTCACTTTATGTGTTGGTAATATCCTTTATTGTACATTTTTAATTTTGATGTAGTGTATTTTTTGTTAATTATACTTTTGATGTCATATTTATGAAATCACTGTCAAATCCAATGCCATGAAACTTTTCCCTAATGTTTTCTTTTTAAAGTTTTATAGTTTCAGTGCTTACATTTAGGTTGCTGATTGATTTGAGTTAATTTTTGTATATGGTGTAAGGGAAGAAAGGGTTCAGCTTCATTCTTTTCCAGGTGGATATCCAGTTTTCCCAACAGCATTCATTTAAAACACTGTCTTTCCCCATTAAATGGCCTTGGCAAAATATCAAGAATCATTTGACTATAAATCTGAGGTGTATTTCTGGACTCCCCATTCTAGTCTATTGGTTTATTTGTCTGTCTTCATGCCAATATCATATTGTTGTGGTTACTATAGGTTTATAGTAAGCTTTGCAAGCAGGAAATGTGAGACCATCGGTTTTTCTTCTTATGATGTTGGTTTCTTCTGTTTGCTGTCTGTTGCAATTCCATATGAATTTTGCAATTTGTTTTTCTATTTCTGCAAAAAAAATTAGGATTTTGATACGGATTGCATTGAGTCTACAGATTGCTTTGGGTTGTATTGACATCTTAACAATATTGTCTTCCAAGCTGTGAACACAGAATGTCTTCCCATTTATTGGTATCCTTTTTAATTTCTTTCAGCAATGTTAGCTTTGAGTGTGCAAGTATTTTGCCTCCTTAATTAAGTTTATTTTTAAGTAGTTCATTCTTTTTAATGCTATTATAAAGGCAGTTGTCTTAATATTCTTTGCACTGTTAATGTATAAAATGACAGCTGATATTGTGGATTGATTTTCTACCTTGCAACCTTGCTAAATTTTATTAGTTCTAAATGTTTTTTTTCATAGAATAAGGGTTTCTTCTTATATGATCATGTCAGCAAACAGATAATTTTAGCTCTTGCTTTCTATATGGATGAATTTTATTTCCTTTTCTTACATAATTGCTCTGGCTGACTTCCAGTAATCAGTTAAATGAAAGTGACAAAAGCAGACATCCTTTTCTTGTTACTATACACTTTATTTTCATGTTTTATTTAAGACAGTTTCATAATTATTCTAGCAATCAAATATTCAGATGTGAAAAGTTGTATGGGCATATTAGACACAATCTTTAAGTGGCATTTTAAAGTATATTGAATTTTCTAACTGTTGATACATATCATTTGGACCTGGATGACACATCATTGACATCATTTTTATAAAAATTACAGATTAGGTTTTATTCAAATTAGATCTGCTAGAAGAATCTCTAAGAATCATAAAAAATTCTAAAAATATACATTATAATTGCCTTTATATTTAGTTTGCAGTTAATTATCGTATAATATAAAATATATTATTTAGTATATATATGTAAAGAAAATATCAAAGTAGTTATTTAACAATCAGAATTATTTAATATAGAGAGCATTATATATTAAGCATATATAAATTCTCTCAGGGGTTTTATCTTATTCACATCCAGTTTTATAAACAGTTAAAGCATTAAGGTTAAGGCATGTTAAAAGGTCACCAAGAATGAAAAGGGTGTTACAGATTGGAATTTTATGCTGACTCAAAATTTTAGCTCTTTTGTTAAATGAAACCTGCTTAATTTCAAAACCTGTAGCTTGTCAGCTCTTCGAAATGAAGGGCAATAGCTTTCTTGATGTGGGATGATAGATTTAAAGCACTGTAGCTGGACTGTGGGCAGAGAAATTGCCTGGAGTTGACTGCCTTAGGAAATTTCTAAATGCTATGTTTAAGTTAATAAAGATGGAGTTTAAGTTTTTTCCAATAAGAAATCTCTTGAGTAATTAATCCTTCAGGCACCTGCACATTAGCATATTTCACTTTGTGAAACGGTGATACTTTTCCCAAATTTCAAGTTCTGTCTGTAATGAAGGTAGTGCAATTAGGGAGCTACCACCAGGTGAGTGGTGAGTGTGTTGTCTTATCCTGTTCTCTCTAAATTAGCCTAACTTTCACTTGGTAAATTGGAATACTGTCTTCCAATACATGAACACAGGATGTCTTTCCATTTATTGGTGTCCTCTTTCATTAATTTATGTAAAGATGCTTACCTTTTCTTTGATAGCCATTTTAAACATTAAGTAGTAGATATAAACTTCAGATAATGAAGATGCTTTCACAGAGAATGGAAGAAAATGTTTGTAAACCATAAGTCTGAAAAGAGATTTGTATCTAGTTTCTATGAAGAACTATTACAATTCAATAATAAGATGAATAAACTAATTATAACAAGGCAAAAACATAGACATTTCTCCAAAATAAGATATAAAAATAACCAATAAGCACATGAAAAGATATTCAACATTATTAGTCATCTGGGAAATAAAACACAAATTGAATATGAAATACCACTTCACATTCACAAGATTGACTACAATCAAAACAGTTAATAACAAGTGTTGGTGAGGATGTAAAGAAGAGGAAACCCTCATCCATTGATTGTGGTAAGGTAAAATGTTGCAGCTACTTTAAAAATATTTTGACAGTTTTTCAAATGTTAAATATAGATTTGCCATAGGGCCCAGCCATTCCACATCTACTCTAAGTATATACCCAAGAATGTTTAATATTTAAAATTGATGTCCACCAAAAATGTTGTACATGAATTTTCACTTCAGGGTAATAAACAATTTCCAAAAAAATGGAAACATACGAAATGCCCATCAATAAATAATTAGATGAACAAAATGTGGTATAGCAATATAGTGGAATATTATTTGTCTATAAAAAAGAATGGAATGCTACAACATAGAAGAACTCTGAAAATATTAAATGTATACATAATATCTACAAATATACATGTGTATATACACAAGTTAAAAGAATGTAGTAATTTTTTCTTATCAAATTAGTAAGATTTTTAAAATAATAAAATTTAATGCTTGTGAGAATATAGTTAAATAAGCATTGTTGGCACATAAGTGTTTTGGAAAATATTTTGGTATTCTACTCTGGATTTTAGAAATAATTAAAACTAAACACTAGATCTGCTTTTAGGATTTTATACAAAGGAAGTAATCAGAGGTATGCACATTGATTTATTTATAAGAATGTGTATCATAGTTTTATCTACATTATTGAATGGTTTGATAATGCTCAAATGTCTCTGAAAAGTATGTTAATAGACTACAAAACCAAAAACACATTCTGTAAATAAAAACCTGAAAAAACATACATCAGAAGAATAAGAGTAATTAATTTTCATTTTTATGTTTGGTTTTTATATTTTCTAGGTTTTTATCAATGAATATGTACTGATTTATAAAAAAGAAAAATATGAAATCAAAAATTATATACTTACTACAGAATGATTAAAAGAATGCTTAAATATATAATGGTACATTGTACTACTGAAAAATTTATATTTAAAATTTTCAAATAAATTTAACTATATTATTATTGTAAAATGTTGCAGTGACTTCAGACCACTACCTGGAGTAGGGCCAAATGACACATGTTAAAGGTACAATTCTGAACAAGCATTCACTCACTTCAGATATCAGTTGTAAATTTGAGGGCTCCCAGGCCACCTGTACTTCAAAACAGCTGGCTACATGTTGGAAGATTTTTCTCCTCAAATTCAGTAATTCACTAAAATGATGTGCAAAACTGAGGAAAGTGCTCTACATATGTTAGTAGCTTATTATAGCAGGAAGAAACAATTCAGAAATGAGAAAAGAAGAGACATATAGAATGAGGTATGGAAGGGTCCTCTATTATTAATAAGCCTCCATTTTCCTCTCCCCATGGAGTCAGGGCACATCACCTTTTTAGCACATCGGTGTGTGACAACATGGAAAATTGCCATGTTGACAACAAGGAAACTCATCTATATTTGAGGTGAGTTTCATTATATAGGCATGATTGATAGAATTACTGGTCACTTGTTTGAAGTTAATCTCAGCACTATTGCCCTCTTTGGAGGTCAGGCAGATATCACATGGTCTAAAGCCCCAAATTGCTAATCACATGAGTGGTCTCTTCCATGACTAGCCCCCATTCAGTATCACTGCATTACCATAAATAACCTATGGATCCACCATAAGTCATCTTATGAGCATAAACTCAGGTGTGTTTGGATGGGCCCACAGTGAATAATAAAAACATACCTATCATTTGGAAAATTTCAAGGGTTTAGAGGCTATCTCCCAGGAACCAAGGACAAAGGCCAGACAACTTCCTCATTATGCAAGTATTTTTATTTATTTTATTTTATTTTTTTTTTTTAAGAGGGCATCTCTCATATTTATTGATCAAATGGTAGTTAACAACAATAAAATTCTGTATAGGGGACTCAATGTTCAACGCACAATCATTAATCCACCCCAAGCCTAATTATCGTCAGTCTCCAATCTTCTGAAGCATAAAGAACAAGTAATTACATGGTGAACAAATTCTTACGTAGTGAATAAGTTCTTACATGGTGAACAGTACAAGGGCAGTCATCACAGAAACTTTCCCTTTTGATCACGCATTATGAACTATAAACAATCAGGTCAAATATGAATATTTGTTTGATTTTTATACTTGATTTATATGTGAATCCCACATTTCTCCCTTATTATTATTATTATTATTAATATTATTTTTAATAAAGTGATGAAGTGGTAGGTAGATGTAAGATAAAGGTACAAAACATAGTTTAGTGCTGTAAGAGAGCAAATGTAGATGATCAGGTGTGTGCCTCTAGACTAAGTGTTAACCCAAGCTAGACAAGGGCAATAAAACATCCACGGATGCAGAAGATTTCTCTCAAAACACGGGGTTGAGGTCCTAAGCCTCACCTCTGTTGATCCCCAATTTTTCACCTGATGGCCCCCCTGTGACTGTGCCTGTCTTAGGTTGTTCCTCCCTTGAGGAATCTTACCCGTCTCTGGCTAACCAGTCATCTTCCAGGGCCATACAGGGAAATGTAAAGTTGGTAAGTGAGAGAGAAGCCATATTGTTTGAAAAGGTTAGCTTTTTACTTCTTTGCAGATTTATGCCCTGTGGCATTTATGCCCAGTATTTGTATTGAGGTATCTTTATCACTTAGAAGAATTATGATACTCAGTAAATTCAATTTGAGGCACGAATTCTCTTTAAGGGTTGTAATTAGGAAGGAAGAAGAAAAGCTATAGGAGTAGCAGACAGAAGAAAACATGGGAAGATTGATTATTTCTTTGACATATCTTCTTGTAGAGTAACTTAAGCATGTATAGGTTTTAAACTACTAATTAAATTGTGTACACACATTAACATAATAGGAATACAGTTACGTAACCAAAGCAGACCTATAATTACCAGCCATCTCCAGTGAAACCAAGGAAACCAGTTAGGCACCCTAGGCATTTATGAAAACTTATCTGCGATATGGTGGATATTGTCCAACTGAACTTGAACAGACTGAGAGAAATCAGACAAATTAAAACCCATTCCTGGGGACTGTTCACATGCCATATGTTCCTTTAACAGTGGATAGTCTGTAGTAATAAGCTTTTGGAGCGCTACAACTTGCACTTCTCCTAATTCTTGGTTGAGTTCCAACAGTATAGAGCCAGTCAAATTTGTTGTTTTACTGTATGCACAGGCCAGCTTAGATAGCTCCTTCTTCATTCCAATGGCAAGTCCAGGAACCGGTGGGATGAATGCAGCTACAACTGCAGCATCAACTGACTCTTTCTTGAGGTTTGTTAATGATCATCTTCTGGTATGACTCTTCCAGAGAGTGCTGATGTTGGAAGTTTTTCTTCATATCATATCTTAGTTCATTTTCTGGGTAGCCAAATTAGGCTTTGATCCTCTGTATAAACACAAACAGACCCTTTGCCCACACTTTGATATGCCCTTTATACCATTGTGTAGAACTCATTGGAGGTCACCACACAGGAACTGCTTTTTTTTTTTTTCAGAGAAAGGAATATTATCAGAAAAATGTACATCCATAGCCAATCATCTGACACCCTTTAAGTGATCAAAATTAAGGATATTTACAGCATGCATTAATCGTTGATTTACAGTTAGTTTTATCCTACCAGGGAGTAATCCTCCTTTTCTTTCTTTCTTTTTTTTTGTTATCAATAATCTACACTTACATGAAGAATATTATGTTTACTAGGCTCTGTCCTATACCAGGAACCCCCTATAAACCCCTTTACATTCACTGTCCATCAGCATAGCAAAATGTTGTAGAATCACTACTTGTCTTCTCTGTGTTGTACAGCCGTTCCCTTTCTCCAACCCTCCCATTATGCATGCCAATCTTAATACCACCCTTCTTCTTCCCCCCCCTTATCCCTCCCTACCCACCCATCCTCCCCAGTCCCTTTCCCTTTGGTACCTGTTAGTCCATTCTTGGGTTCTGTCATTCCACTGCTGTTTTGTTCCTTCAGTTTTTCCTTTGTTCTTTTACTCCACAGATGAGTGAAATCATTTGGTATTTCTCTTTCTCCGCTTGGCTAATTTCACTGAGCATAACACCCTCCAGCTCCATCCATGTTGCTGCAAATGGTAGGATTTGTTTTCTTCTTATTGCTGAGAAGTATTCCATTGTGTATATGTACCACATCTTCTTTATCCATTCATCTACCGATGGACATTTAGGTTGCTTCCAATTCTTGGCTATTGTAATAGTGCTGTGATAAACATAGGGGTGCATCGGTCTTTCTCAAACTTGATTGCTGTGTTCTTAGGGTAAATTCTTGGAGTGGAATTCATGGGTCAAATGGTAAGTCTGTTTTGAGAATTTTGAAGAATCTCCATACTGCTTTCCACAATGGTTGAACTAGTTTACATTCCCAGCAGCAGTATAGGAGGGTTCCCCTTTCTTCACAGCCTTGCCAACATTTGTTGTTGTTTGTCTTTTGGATGGCAGCCATCCTTACTGGTGTGAGGTGATACCTCATTGTAGTTTTAATTTGCATTTCTCTGATAATTAGTGATGTGGAGCATCTTTTCATGTGTCTGTTGGCCATCTGCATTTCCTTTTTGGAGAACTGTCTGTTCAGTTCCTCTGCCCATGTTTTAATTGGATGATTTGTTTGTTGAGGTGTGTGAGCTGTTTATATATTTTGGATGTCAAGCCTTTATCGGATCTGTCATTTACAATTATATTCTCCCATACTGTAGGGTTCCTTTTTGTTTTATTGATGGTGTCTTTTGCTGTACAGAAACTTTTCAACTTAATATAGTCCCAGTTGTTCATTTTTGCTATTGTTTTCCTTGCCCAGGGAGATATGTCCAAGAGGAGGTCACTCATGTTTATGTCTAAGAGGTTTTTGCTATGTTTTTTTCCAAGAGTTTAATGGTTTCATGACTTACGTTCACGTCTTTGATCCATTTGGAATTTACTTTTGTATATAGGGTTAGATAATGGTCCAGTTTCATTCTCCTACATGAAGCTGTCCAGTTTTGCCAGCACCATCTGTTGAAGAGACTGTCATTTCCCCATTGTATGCCCATGGCTCCTTTATCAAATTTTAATTGACCATATATGTTTGGGTTAATGTCTGGAGTCCCTAGTCTGTTCCACTGGTCTGTGGGTCTGTTCTTGTGCCAGTACCAAATTGTCTTGATTACTATGGCTTTGTAGTAGAACTTGAAGTTGGGGAGTGAGATCCCCCCTACTTTATTCTTCCTTCTCAGGATTGCTTTGGCTATTCATGGTCTTTGGTGTTTCCATATGAATTTTTGAACTATTTTTTCCAGTTTGCTGAAGAATGTTGCTGGTAATTTGATAGGGATTGCATCAAATCTGTATATTGCTTTGGGCATGATCGCTATTTTGGCAATATTAATTCTTCCTAGCCACGAGCATGGGATGAGTTTCCATTTGTTAGTGTCCCTTTTAATTTCTCTTAAGAGTGACTTGTATTTTTCAGAGTATAGTCTTTCACTTCTTTGGTTAGATTTATTCCTAGGTATTTTATTCTTTTTGATGCAATTGTGAATAGAATTCTTTTCCTGATTTCTCTTTCTATTGGTTCATTGTTAGTGTATAGGAAAGCCACAGATTTCTGTCTGTTAATTTTGTATCCTGCAACTTTGCTGTATTCCGATATCAGTTCTAGTAGTTTCAGAGTGGAGTCCTTAGGTTTTTTATGTACAATATCATGTCATCTGCAAATAGTGACAGTTTAACTTCTTCTTTACCAACATGGATTCATGGTATTTCTTTGTTTTGTCTGATTGCCATGGATAGGACCTCCAGTACTATGTTAAATAGCAGTGGGGAGAGTGGGCATCCCTATCTAGATCCCGATCTCAGAGGAAAAGCTTTCAGCTTCTTGCTGTTCAGTACAATGTTGGCTGTGGGTTTATGATATATGGCCTTTATTATGGTGATGTACTTGCCCTCTATTCCCATTTTGCTGAGAGTTTTTATAATGAATGGATGTTGAATTTTGTCAAATGCTTTTTCAGCATCTATGGAGATGATCATGTGGTTTTTGTCTTTCTTTTTGTTGATGTGGTGGATGATGTTGATGGATTTTCGAATGTAGTACCATCCTTGCATCCCTGGGATGAATCCCACTTGGTCGTGGTGTATGATCCTTTTGATATACTTTTGAATTCTGTTTGCTAATATTTTATTGAGTTTTTTTGCATCTACATTGATCAGGGATATTGGTCTGTAATTTTCTTTTTTGGTGGGGTCTTTGCCTGTTTTTGGTATTAGGGTGATGTTGGCTTCATAGAATGAGGTTGGGAGTATTCCCTCCTCTTCTATTTTTTGGAAAACTTTAATGAGAATTGGTATTATGTCTTCCTTGTGTGTCTGATAAATTTCCGAGGTAAATCCGTCTGGCCCTGTGGTTTTGTTCTTGGGTAGTTTTTTGATTACCGTTTCAATTTATTTGCTCATAATAGGTTTGTTTAACTTTTGTGTTTCTTCCTTGGTCAGTCTTGGAAGATTGTATTTTTCTAGGAAGTTGTCCATTTCTTCTAGGTTTTCCAGTTTGTTAGCATATAGGTTTTCATAGTAGTCTTTAATAATTCTTTGTATTTCTGTGGAGTCTGTCGTGATTTTTCCGTTCTCATTTCTGATTCTGTTGATGTGTGTTGATTCTCTTTTTCTCTTAATAAGTTTGGCTAGAGACTTATCTATTTTGCTTATTTTCTCAAAGAATCAGCTCTTAGTTTCATTGATTTTTGCTATTGTTTTATTCTTCTCAATTTTGTTTATTTCTTCTCTGATCTTTATTATGTCCCTCCTTCTGTTGACTTTAGGTCTCATTTGCTCTTCTTTTTCCATTTTCGATAATTGTGATGTTAGACTATTCATTTGGAATCACTTCCTTCTTTAAGTGTGCCTGGATCACTATATACTTTCCTCTTAAGACTGCTTTTGCTGCGTCCCACGGAAGTTGGGATTTTGTGTTGTTGTTGTCATTTGTTTCCCTATATTCCTTGATCTCTATTTTAATTTGTTGTTGATTATTTAGGAGCTTGTTGTTAAGCCTCCATATGTTTGTGAGCCTTTTTGTTTTCTTTGTACATTTTATTTCTAGTTTTATACCTTTGTGGTCTGAAAAGTTGGTTGGTAGAATTTCAATCTTTTGGAATTTACTGACACTCTTTTTATGAGCTAGTATGTGGTCTATTATGGAGAATGTTCCATGTGCACTTGAGAAGAATGTATATCCTGTTGCTTTTGAATGTAGAGTTCTATAGATGTCTATTATGTCCATCTGTTCTAGTGTCTTTTTCAGTGCCTCCGTGTCCTTACTTATTTTCTGCCCAGTGGATCTATCCTTTGGGGTGAGTGGCATGTTGATGTCTCCTAAAATGAATGCATTGCATTCTATTTCCCCATTTAGTTCTGTTAGTATTTGTTTCACATATGCTGGTGCTCCTGTGTTGGCTGTATATATGTTTAGAATGGTTATATCCTCTTGTTGGACTGAGTCCTTTATCATTATATAATGTCATTCTTTATCTCTTGTTACTTTCTTTGTTTAGACGTCTATCTTCTCTGATACTAGTACTGCATCCCCTGCTTTCTTCTCTCTGTTGTTTGCCTCTGTGTCTTTTGTCATCCATTCTGTTACTCTGTGTCTTTTGATTGGTGCATTCAGTCCACTTACATTTAGGGTGACTATAGAAAGATATGTACTTATTGCCTTTGCAGGCTTTTGATTCGTGGTTACCGAAGGTTCAAGGTTAGCTTCTTTAGTATCTTACTACCTAACTTAGCTCGCTTATTGAGCTGTTATATACACTGTCTGGAGATTCTTTCCTTCTCTCCCTTCTTATTCCTCCTCCTCCGTTCCTTATATGTTGGTTGTTTTATTCTGTGCTCTTTCATGTTTCTTTTAACTGCTTTTAGTGGGTAGTTGATTTTATCTTTTGCCTTTAGTTAGTATTTCGTTGGTCTGTTTTCTTTGCTGTCATTTTGTTTTCTCTGCTGACATCTGTTTAGTCTTAGGATTGCTCCCATCTAGAACAGTCCCTCTTAAATACCCCATTGAGGTGGTTTGTAGCAAGCAAATTCCCTCACCTTTTGCTTGTCTGGGAATTGTTTAATCCCTCCATCATATTTAAATGATAATCGTGCTGGATACAGTATCCTTGGTTCAAGGCCCTTCTGTTTCATTGCTTTAAATATATCATGCCTTTCTCTTCTAGCCTGTAAGGTTTCTGTTGAGAAGTCTGATGATAGCCTGATGGGTTTTCCTTTATAGGTGACCTTTTTCTCTCTAGCTGCCTTTAAAACTCTTTCCTTGTCCTTTATGTTTGCCATTTTAATTATTATGCGTATTGGTGTTGTCCTCCTCGGGTCCTTTCTGTTGGGAGTTCTGTGTATTTCCGTGGTCTTTTCGATTATTTCCTCCCCCAGTTTGGAGAAGTTTTCAGCAATTATTTCTTCAAAGATACTTTCTATCCCTTTTTCTCTCTCTTCTTCTCCTGGTACCCCTATAATACGGATATTGTTTCTTTTGGATTGGACACACAGTTCTCTTAATATTGTTTCATTCCTGGAGATCCTTTTATCTCTCTCTGTATCAGCTTCTATGCGTTCCTGTTCTCTGGTTTCTATTCCATCAATGGCCTCTTGCATCTTATCCATTCTGCTTATAAATCCTTCCAGAGTTTGTTTTGCTTCTGTAATCTCCTTCCTGCCATCTGTAATCTCCCTCCGGACGTCTGTAATCTCCCTCCGGACTTCATCCCTTAGCTCTTGTGTATTTCTCTGCATCTCCGTCAGCATGTTTATGATTTTTATTTTGAATTCTTTCTCAGGAAGACTGGTTAGTTCTGTCTCCTTCTCTGGTGTTGTCTCTGGTATCTTTGTCTGCTGCAATTTTGCCTTTTCTTGGTGATAGAGATAGTTTGCAGAGCTGGCACAGGTGACGGCTGGAAGCACTTCCCTTCTTGTTGGTTTGTGGCCTTCCTCTCCTGGGAGAACAGCGACCTCTATTGGCTTGTGCTGGGCAGCTGTGTGCAGAAAGGGCTTCTGATTCTTGCCTGGCTGCTATTTAGTTTATCTCTGCTTTTGCTGTGGGCATGGCCTCCCTCAGGCAGCTGCTCCAATATGGTGGAGCCGCGTAGGAGGGGGAACGGCCGGGAGGCTGTTTATCTCTGTGAGGGGCCTCCGTGCTCCCTGCTGTCCAGGGGGTTAGAGTGCCCAGAGTTCCCCAGATTCCCTGCCCCTCGACTAATTGTCCCAGGATGCTTCCGTCTGGCGGTGGGTTCCCTGTCCCTTTAAGACTTCCAAAAAGCACTCGCTTCTCTTTGTCCTGGTGTGCTGGCTGCAGGGACCTGTTCACAGGTCTTACTGTCCTGTTTCCCTAGTTTCCAGCACCCCACGCATGCACTGTGTCTGTGCTTTGGTGCGAATGGCTAGGTCTGGCTTTTTAGCAGTCCTGGGCTCCCTCTCCTTCCCCGCTCCGACTCCTCTCCTCCCACCCGGAGCTGGGGTGTGGGGTGCTCGGGTCCTGCTGGACCGGGGTTTGTATCTTACCCCCTTTGAGAGGCGCTGGGTTCTCGCAGGTGTGGATGTGGTCTGGCTGTTGTCCTGTGTCTTCTGGTCTCTCTTTTAGGAAGAGTTGTCTTTGTTGTATTTTCAAAAATATATGTGGTTTTGGAAGGAGATTTCCACTGCTCTACTCACGCTGCCATCTTTATTATTGGGTTATCATGTTTGGTGAATTTTTCCCATTTCAAAGCTTTGGTATCCTCATATATAAAGATGTAAAAGTGAACATCTATCATCTACCTCAAGGGTTAACAAGATTAAATTTAGTAATATATGTAAAATGTCTTGCACAATGCCTGAGATTTAGAATGTGCTCAATAAAAGATAATTTTCAATGTCCAATAACTAACATAGAAGATAAGAGAAGTATTTTGTCTATCTATTTACAAGTGAATATTATGTAGCTGGATACTTAATCTCTGAAAAAAATTAGATGTAAAAGAAAGTATAAGAGTAACTAAATGACAGGAAAATAGAGGGACTGGTGGAGGCAGACATGGGCAAAGACTATCAATTCAGCCTCGAATACATAATAAAATTCATTTGTCTTAGATGATAAGAAGATGACAAAATGTATGTGACCATTTTCCTAATGAATTACAAACCTTTGTGATGAGAAGAATTGGCAGGAGCTTGGCACATGGAGTAATACACCAACATAAAAAGGAAAGAGGAAATAGTATCCTGCTGATCCTATGGAGTCAGGTTACACTACAGCTTAGTTCAGCATTAACAACAACAAAATCCTTGCCAGTAGAATGTTCTTCTGGCATGTAGAAGACATTCTCTGAATTTCCCAGTACCCTTCCACAGTTCCAACAACCTCCACATTTATGGCCAGTGCCTTGCATTTTAAGACTTTCACTTGCAGGCATACAGTAATGTTGTGTTCATTAAAACAGCTGGAAACTAATCTTCACATTGTAAAGTGATCCAAAATTTATTACTAATTATTTACTTTTTGCCATTTGGTGCATAAAATAGTTGTAGAAGATGAAAATCCTGCACTCTAATGACTTCCTTTTACATAGGAATCAACTTGTGCAAAGTATTGTAATAGAAAACATAAACGTATAAAGGACCTCAAAATAAAAGAGATGAATGTAAATGTTCGGAAATATTTCATGATGGAGGAAAATCCTTGAATTAGGCTTTGAAGGACTGATAGTATTGAAAATTAGCCAAGATAAAAAAGCATAGTTTTTCTACTTTCTTTCAAAATAGCAGTATGTCATAACATTGTAATATATTCTTTCCCTTCATATTCTTTCACCTCTAATTAAGCCATGACTAACTAGCTTTTGCACAAATTTACCGTAGATATCTGAAGTCTTGGATCTGAATTTCCACCAGATGCATGGACTTCATTTCATAAAGGCATTTTTTAATGTTTTCTATGAAAATGTTACATAAATTAAAATGAGAACACTTGGGCTGGTTACTATTTATGTAGAAAGCAATATGTGCTGAATAAAAATATTTCCAAAATCATAATTAGGGACAAAGCTATGCCAATATTTTGAGAAATACTAAATTCAATGTACACTGAATCATCTCAAGAAAAATTCTTGAGATAATTTTCTTCAGAAGTTTTCTGTGATATAATAGGTACTATAACACACAATAAATATATACACTATATATCACCTTAAAAATCTACCTTGTAGTTGTTGATTGTTATGGGTTGCATAGTGTCCTCCTCCAAATTCATTTGTTGTAGTCCTAAACCTCAACATGGCAGAATTTGACTACATTTGGAAATGAATTATTTATATGTAATTAAGTTAAAATAAATTCATTAGAGTGGGTCCTAATCCAATTTGCCTAGTGTCCTTATAAGAAAATGAGAGTAAGACACAGATAGATACAGAGGACATTCTGCTAGCAGACTACCTTTGGACTTGAGCTGCAACTTCAACTCTTCCTGAGTCAGGAGACTGCCTGACTACCCTGTAGATTTTAGGTTTGATCAGCCTCCACAATCACAAGAGTCAGATCCTTAAAACAAATCTCTCTGTCTCTATTGGCTCTGTTTATCTGGAGAACCCTGACTAATTCCTTGATATTGACAGAAATCTGACCATTTCAGATTGACTGCTCCTGAAATTGACTATAAATGCAGCTTCATTCAAGGATCATTTTGGGAGATATTTTTAGTGTATTTCTGCCTGATTGAATGACAAGTTTCTGAGATTTTGGAGGTTCCAAAAGTATTCTGAATATCAGTTGTTATATTAAACCATTTAATAACACTAAAGACTATATATGTGTGTCCAACAAGAAAAGTAATTTAGTAATAATGAGCAGAGAATGAGCTTAAATTTGTGTTTTTCAATTTCATTGCTTATTGAGAGTAACCTTTCCTTTTAATGGATGATCCTTATTAATATGATTCTGGTTGTGTATGAAACCAATACAAAAAGAAAGTTACTAATTCTCTATGAGTGGATTCACAAATACACTATAAATGTTTAATAAAGGATTTCATAATTTTCTTCTACAGTTTGCAGATATTTCTATGGCAAAATTCTTAAGGATAAAAAATACAGCTAGTATACAATTTAGCATCTTAAATGTACTGAAAGGAGTAGTGAAGAAATAGGTAGCTAGATTAATAAGGATATATTACAAAATTTTGTCTGGCAGCCATTTCTGGATAGTGGTGGTATTAGTCAAATTTTCTTATTTTTATATTTCTTCGTTTTACAAAATATCTACAGTCAACATGTATACTATAGTACATATCATAAGTATTAAAATGGTATTGAGATATAAAAAATAAGCATTTTACTATTTAAAAGTTTGCTGGCAAGAATGATGTTTTTACTGATTGAGACATAAGCTGTCCTAGTTAGAATTATATGAATGGAATCACAAAATCATTAATCTAGATGGAACTTTGGTAAATTATTTATAGAACCCTCAACATCATTATTCTAATGATATAAGAATCTTTGCTGGTATCACAGTCCTTCTTTCAAGGGACACAATATATAGGTCATGAAAAGGTTAGCTAAGTAGACCTGTGTTACTCAAACCCTGCATGTTCCAAGAAGGGACAGTCAGCCTTCTGGACTGCCCCTCAGCTGGCTCCTGAGAACTAAACTCTGGACACTTGAGATACTCTGCCTAATAAAAGTGTTTAGTACTACTTCAACCAAATCATTTATGTTAATGTGATTTAAGGTGCATGCCTGTTTTTGCTCTGCAGGGGGACAACTAGAATCTGAATAGTTGAGGTCAGTCACATGGACATAGCATGCCTACATGACTGAGTCCCAAAACAAATTCTGAACACCATGACTTTGGGTGAGCTTCCCTAATTGGCAAAAGTGTACATGTGTTGTCATATATCACTTCTGGGAGAATTAAACACGTCCCCATATGACATTACTAGGAAGGGAAATTTGTGCTTAGTTTCTCCTGGACTTGGCTCCATGTGCCATTTCTCCTTATAGATTTTAATCTGTATCTTCTTGCTGTCATAAATTGCAGTCATGAGTATAACAGCTTCTGAGTACTGTGATTCCATCTAGAAAATCACTGAGCATGAAGGTGGTCTTGAGAACCTCAACACAAGAATTTAAAAATGATAAATGAAAGTTGTTAACACAGACTGACTGAACCAGAGTTCTCATTGCGGAATAAGAACCTTACAAATATGGAATGTGTCAAGACAAGAAAGAATCCTGTGGGATGGACTGAAACTAGAGGTACCAGTATGAAATCATGATTCTATCTATCTACATATATATACATGAATTTGTATGTATACATGTACATGTGTGCATATACTTAAAGCAAAGTCATCCCTATAGCAATTGGGCACAATAACCACCTAGATCTTACTTTCTAATGACATTTAAAAAGAAACAAGTGCTCCTTGGGGAAATATCTGTGTCCTAGATTGGGGAAGATGAACCTGGAACATTTTAGGTTGGGGCATGGTATAGTATAGAGGAGCCAGCTTCAGGAGTCTCTCACTAACCAAATGTAAGCATTTTAATACCAAAAATAATTAACTATAGTAATGACATATAAACTGATGGAAAAAATAAAGAATTCTGCAAGTCCATACCAGTAATAAATAGACAAATAAATAAATGATTGGGGCTGACATGTAAATGTGAGATAATTGAAAAAAATCATCACTTGGTTGCTATCACAATCACAGTAAAGAATGATTCAGGAAAAAATAGATTCTAATTCTAAGATGGAAGTTTGAAGAAGAGTATGATTTTTGTGTGGTCTTGAAGATTTTCCCAACAGGTAGCATATTAATTGAAAAGGAAATAAATGATTACTATAGAATGGAGATTGGCTAATGGTAATTAGATGAACAATTAGGACCACAACTTAATTCTCAAAATTAGCATCTTCAGTATAAGGTAGATTGGCTTCATCTGCCTTTGGATGTAACACCCTTAGAAGAAATGCAACATCACTTACAGAATTCTGGCTGGGATTGTATGACTTGAATCTAATTATGAAAAAATATAAGATAAACCCCAAATCAATAATATATATATATTTTTTAAATCAGTTACTATACTGATTGGCACACATGGTGTGGGGGGGGACCATGGGGAAGACAGCATAGCACAGAGAAGGCAAATAGTGACTCTGGCATCTTACTACACTGATGGAGAGTGACTGCAGTGGGGTCTGGGGGGGACTCGATAATATGGGTGAATGTAGTACCACATTGTTTTTCATATGAAACCTTCATAAGAGTGTATATCAATAATGCTTTAATTAAAAAATACCAAAAAATGGTTACTATACATTTAAAAATATCACTATCATAAACACAAAGAAAGATTGTGGGAGTGTTCCAGATTAAAGAGATATAATCAAATATACTGGATCCTGTACTGGAGGGACAAAATGCTGTAAAGTGCACTGGTCCAACTGAAAAAGAAATGGTATACACATGGTATATAAAAGTATATGCTCAATGTTAACTTTACTGAAGTTGAAAATATGACTATTGGGAGTGTCCTTACTCATAAGACAGCCACACTGATGTATTCAGGATGAAAGATTCATGATATATACAATTTACACTTAGAAGGTTCTGAAAAAATAATACTGAGTATGAAAAAAAAAGAGAGAGAAAGAGAAAACAAATGATAAAGCAAATAGGGTAAATATTAACGACTGATAAAATTGGTAAACGTTAAATTGCTATGGCTGTACTACTCTTTTTTTTGTAATTCAATTGACTTCTTTATTCTTACATGTATTTCCTTTCTCAAGACCACAAAACCCTTGCAGATATATTTTTTTCTGTAGCTAAATATTTTTCCTTTTTTTTACTAAGGTATTATTGATATACACTCTTACTAAGGTTTCATATGAAAAAACAATGTGGTTACTACATTTACCCATATTTTCAAGTCCCCACCCATACCCCAATGCTGTCACTGTCCATCAGTGTAGTAAAATGCCACAGATCCACTATTTGCCTTCTCTGTGCTACACTGTTTCCCCCATGATCCCTCACAGCATGTGTACTAAACAAAATATGCCTCAATCCCCTTCTCCCTCCCAGCCAATCAGCCCTCCCACACTCCTCCCCTTTGGTAACCACTAGTTCATTCTTGGAGTATCTGAGTCTGCTGCTACTTTGTTCCTTCAGTTTTGCTTCGTTGTTATACTCCACAAATGAGGGAAATCATTTGGCACTTGGTATTCTCTGCCTGGCTTATTTCACTGAGCATAATATCCTACAGTTCCATCCATGTTGTTGCAAATGGTAGGATTCATTTCTTTCTTATGGTTGAATAGTATTCCATTGTGTATATGTACCACTTCTTCTTCACCCATTCATCTACTGATGGACACTTAGGTTGCTTCCATATCTTGGCTATTGTAAAAAGTGCTGCAATAAGCATAGGGGTGCATATGTCCTTTTGAGTCTGAGACGTTGTATTGTTTGGGTAAATTCCAAGGAGTAGGATTCCCAGGTCAAATGGTATTTCTATTTTTCATTTTTTGAGGAACCTCTATATTGCTTTCCACAATGGTTTAACTAGCTTGCATTCCCACCAGCAGTGTAGGAGAGCTCCCCTTTCTCTGAATCCTCGCCAGCATTTGTTGTTCTTAGTTTTTTCGATGCTGGCCATCCTTACTGGTGTGAGGTCATATCTCACTGTGGTTTTAATTTGCATTTCCCTGATGATTAGTGATGTAGAGTATCTTTTCATGTGTCTGTTGGCCATCTGAATTTCTTCTTTGGAGAACTGTCTCTTCAGATCCTCTGCCCAATTTTTAATCAGGTTATTTGCTTTTTGGGTGTTGAGGCATCTAAGTTCTTTATATATTTTGGATGTTAACCCCTTATCGGATATGTCATTTACAAATATATTCTCCCTTACTGTAGGATGCCTTTTTGTTCTGTTGATAGTGTCCTTTGCCATACAGAAACTTTTTAGTTTGATGTAGTCCCATGAGTTCATTTTTGCTTTTGTTACCCTTGCTCGAGGATATGTGTTCAGGAATAAGTTGCTCATGCTTATATACAGGAGATGTTTGCCTATGTTGACTTCTAAGAGTTTTATGGTTTAATGACTTACATTCAGGTCTTTGATCCATTTTGAGTTTACTTTTGTTTATGGGTTTAAACTATAATCCAGTTTCATTCTCTTGCAGGTAGCTGTCCAGTTTTGCCAACACCAGCAATTGAAGAGGCTGTCATTTCCTCATTGTATGTCCATGGCTCCTTTATCATATATTAATTGACCATATATGGTGGGGTTTATATCAGGGCTCTCTAGCTAGTTCCATTGGCTATGGGTCTATTCTGTGCCAGTACCAAATTGTCTTGATTACTGTGGCTTTGTAGTACAGTGTGAAGTTGGGAAGTGAGATCCCCCTGATTTATTCTTCCTTCTCAGCATTGCTTTGGCTATTCAGGGTCTTTTGTAGTTCCATATGAATTTTCGAATGATTTTCCCTAGTTCGTTGAAGAATGTTGTTGGTATTTTGATAGGAATTGCATTGAATCTGTAGATTGCTTTAGGCAGGATGGCCATTTTGACAATATTAATTCTTCCTATCCATGAGCATGGGATGTGTTTCCATTTATTAGTATCTTCATTTATTTCTCTCATGAGTGTCTTGTAGTTTTCAGAGTATAGGTCTTTCACTTCCTTGGTTAAGTTTATTCCTATGTATTTTATTCTTTTTGATGCAACTGTAAATGGAATTGATTTCCTGATTTCTCTCTCTGCTAGTTCATTGCTAGTGTACAGGAATGCCACATATTTCTGTGCATTAATTTTGTATCCTGGAACTTTGCTGAATTAAGATATTAGATCTAGCAGTTTTGGAGCGGATTCTTTAGGGTTTTTTATGTACAATATCATGTCATCTGCAAACAGGGGCAATTTAACTTCTTCCTTGGCGATCTGAATGCCTTTTGTTTCTTTGTGTTGTCTGATTGCCGTGACTAGGACCTCCAGTACTATGTTGAATAAAAGTGGGGATAGTGGGCATCCTTGGGTTGTTCCTGATCTTAGAGGAATAGCTTTCAGCTTCTCAATGTTAAGTATCATGTTGGCTGTGGGTTTGTCATATATGGCCTTTATTATGTTGAGGTACTTGCCCTCTATGCCCATTTTGTTGAGTGTTTTTTATCATGAATGGATGTTGAATTTTATCAAATGGTTTTTAGCATCTATGGAGATGATCATCTGGTTTTTGTCCTTCTTTGTATTGATGTAGTGGATGATGTTGATGGATTTACGATTGTTGTACCATCCTTGCATCCCTGGAATAAATCCTACTAGATCACAATGGATGATTTTTTTGATGTGTTTTTGAGTTCAGTTTGCTAATATTTTCTTGAGTATTTTTATATCTATGTTCATCAGGGATATTGGTCTGTAATTTTCTTTTTCTTGTGGTGTCTTTGCCTGGTTTTGGTATTAGAGAGATGTTGGCCTCATGGAATGAGTTTGGAAGTATTCCATCTTCAAATACACTGTAGAGATGGTTTGTGGGAGGTAAATTCCCTCAGCCTTTGCTCATCTGGATATTGTTTAATCCCTCCTTCAAAATTAAATAAAACCTTGCTGGATAAAGTAATCTTGGTTCAAGGCCCTTCTGCTTCATTGCATTAAATACGTCATGCCACTCCCTCTGGCCTGTAAGGTTTCTGTTGAGAAGTCTGATGAGAGCCTGATGGGATTCCCTTTGTATGTGATCTTATTTCTGTCTCTGGCTGCTTTTAATAGTCTGTCCTTATCCTTGATCTTTGCCATTTTAATTACTATATATCTTGGTGTTGTCTTCCTTGGTTTCCTTGTGTTGGGAGATCTGTGCATCCCATGGCCTGAGAGCCTATCTCCTTCCCCTGATTGGGGAATTTTTCAGCAATTACCTCCTCAAAGACCCTTTCTATCCCTTTCTCTCTCTTCTTCTTCTGGTACCCCTATAATGCGAATATTGTCCCATTTGGATTGGTCACACAGTTTTCTCAATATTCTTTCATTTTTAGAGATCCTTTTTTCTCTCTGTGCCTCAGCTTCTTTGTGTTCCTATTCTCTAGTTTCTGTTTCATTTATCGTCTCCTCCTCCATATCCACTCTGCTTTTAATACCCTCCATTATCCTCTTCAATGATTGGATCTCCTACCATAATTCATTCCTTATTTCTTGAATGTCTCTCTGTACCTCCATTAGCATGTTAATGGTTTTTATTTTGAACTCCCTTTCAGGAATATTCATGAAGTTAATGTCATTTAAGTCTTTCTCAGTAGTTGTATTAATAATTTTACTTTGGCCAGGTTCCTTTGACGTTTCATGTTTATATATGGCGCCCTCTAGTGCCCAGAAACTACTCTCTGGACCTGCTTAGCCCCTGTAGCAATGTTGGGAGTCACAGGGAAGTGGTATTGGTGCATGGGGGGAGGAAAGAGCTGTTTCCTTCTTCTGGTTGCTATGCCTGTCTCCACTGCCAGAACCAGTGGGCCGAGCACACAGGTATAAGCCTCTATGCTTTCCGTTTGTAGTTGCTATAGACAGATCTTCCCTCTGGCTGGCCTAATGCCAGGGTAGGGTTTGCCAGTTTTCTGAGCCAGTTGGGGCTGGCTGGGAGAAAGGCCCAGCAGGCTGCATATCATGGAGTGGGTCCTTGGAGCTGTATAGCCAGCCAGGTAGCTGGAGCACCTGGAAATCATGAAAGCTCCCAACCTGCTTGGCCGAGTGCACCTGGACAATTTTGTCTACCTGTCCTTTCTCCTGATCAGTAAGCTCTGTGCAATCCTTGCCCCTTTAGCAGCCATCTTGCTAAGGGCTTCCTTATTAGGAAGTCTCTCAGACTGCCCGCCTTTCTTTTTTCCCAGAACAGCCAGATATGGATCCCTGCTTTCCACAAGTGGCTGGAATCTCATTCTCTCCAGGAATTCTGCCTGTCTTAGCTTTCCAACCCTGTAATCATGAGAGTATCAAGGAAGCATCATGAAATGTTGGTTTGTGCTCCCAGAACAGATATCTGGAGTTAGTTATTCAGCAGACTCAGGCCTCCACTCCCTCCCCACTCCCTTTCTTTTCCTCAAGGCAGTGAGCTGGGGTGGGGGAAGGGCTTGGGTCCTACCAGGCCATAGTTTTGTTACATTACCCGGTTCTGTGAGGTCTTCTCTTTTCTCCAGGTGTATGCAGTCTGGCGCAGTCCTCTTTCCTGTTGGTCTTTCAGGATTAGTTGTATTAATTATATTTTCATATTATATGTGGTTTTAGGAGGACGACTCTGTCTCACCTCTCTCGCTGCCATCTTTAATCCTCTCCTGTAATACTCTTATTCTTGCAGCTTTTCTGCATTTGAAATTGCTTGTAAAGAAAAAGCAAAAACAATCAAAAAAACAAAAACCACATTTGTCCTAACATTTTTGAAGTTTTGAAGGATTTAATGCCAGCTGACATTGGCAGTATTAATTTGAATACATACATACATGTGTGTGTGTGTATGTCTATATATACGATTGCAAATATATATATATTTTATAAATAAATATGAATATATGAATATATATTTTGTAATTGTTTATATATATAATTTTAAAGTTCACAACTCACAATTTGGAGGAAAATATGTTCTTTCATTAATGCAAGAAATATGGATAATGAAAATTTATTAGAATATTAATACATCTTGAATTCATAATGAGGATGCATGTTGAATTAGGTATTTCTTTCACATACACTATAAATCAATAATAATCTTTTCTGTAGCCACAAAATTTGCATCATTCCCAATAGAGGTAATACAGTGTTTCATGAAATTGTGCTTTGTTCTTGCTAAAGCTCACAGACAAATTTTCCTCTGCACTTTTAATCATCTGATTAACTAATACATTCTAAAAATGTATTATTTTTTCTAGCCTTAAAATTGGTGAATATATGAAATTGAGTATTTAGAGATAAATAGTGTCATTACCTATGGTATATTTTTTTGTGTGTGCATATTTTTTAATTAGTACTTGTTTTATAAAATTCATTATCTAGATATTATTTTTTTCTTTATCTATTTCTCTCTCTGTCCCTCAACACACACACACGTGTATGCACACAGACACAATAAACATAGTTTTGTGGCATTTTTTCAATAACTATTTTTAAATGAAATCATATTACAGAGAGACAATCTAAGCTCTAAATCATAGATTTTTGAATGACTCATTTTAGTTTCACATAAAGATATAACTGTTTTATGTAGGCCATGCTAAATAATTTGTGGATTAATATACATTAAGACTTCTGAAGTTATCTATAAGTGATCGTATTTTTGCAACAAGTCTAATACTTGTGTTTGTTTAGTTATTTCACATAAATTCACATTAAAATTGACACATATCCAAATAATAATTTGGCTCTTGAAATAAAAGTCCTTTCTCTAGTTCAAATTTTTGAAAATCAAATTAATATGTAAATTATTTAATATATTTTAAAAATGTAAATCAGCACAGTTACAGCTCAAAGGGCAGAATGGTGATTTTCTTGGGTTTCTTCTTTGGATCTAGGAAGGTTGTTCATTTATCATATTTTTATTAAGGAATACATCTCAATGGAAGCTGTCTTTAAAACAATGGAGATGGAGCTAAAGAAGAAGATCCTTGGCCTAGAAGGTTAAGGGCTCTAGCTCTAGTGAAGCTTCATTAATTACCAGTTAATGCCTTTGGAATAGCCATTTAATTTGAGACTATATTGTTTCATTGGTAAAAATAGTGGAATGGATTAGATTATCTCAAGTATTTTATCATTATTTAACTATATTTAACAAAATATTTTATAATATTTAACAGCATTTAATTATTATTTAACAATATTCAACAATATTTAATGTTTAAATACTATTTAACAATATTTATTTTTATTATATATTATTTAACAAGATTTTATTAAACCATAAAATAACATTACTATTTAAAATTTTTATTTAACAATTATCAAGCAACCTTAGAAAAATCTCCAACAATAGAACTGTATATATTTAAAAAGAGCTTGTATTCTTAATGTGTTAGAGTAATATAAAAAATAAGTATTTTTATGGAATTTAGTAGTGTAATGAAATGCACCTTGCACTTCCAAAGATCAAAAGCTTAAAAATTGAAATGTGAAATGAATATACATTTTGAATTCAAAAATATTGTCATTTATTGGTTGAGATTCTGTTACAGAAATTTAAAACTATTATTTAAAAAACATGCTATCATCACTTGACAAAAGAATCACAAGGGAAATTAGAAAATACTTTGAGATGAGTGAAATTAAAAGCACAACATGAAAATTTTGACATAGAGCTAAAAAATGATACATAGAAAATTTATATCTGCAAACATTTGCATTTAAAGAAGAAGAAATATCTCAAGTAAATTACCAACCTTTCCACTTTAAGACAGTGGAAAAGAAAAGCAGATTAAGTTAAAGCAACCAGAAGTAAGGAAATAATAAAAACAGTCTAACCAAGAAAAACAAAAAGAATATTCAAGTTACTAAAATCAAGAAACAAAGAGAGAACATTTCTACAAATTTTAAAGGCATAAAAGTATTATGGTAGAACACTAGAAAAACTTCATACCCATAGATTAGACAACTTAGATTGAATAGACAAATTCCTAATAAAACACAAACTACTGAAACTGACTCAATGAGTAATTGGAAATCTAAATAAACTTATGGCAAGTGAAGAAACTGAATCATTAAATTTCACACAGATTCCAGGCCTAGAGGGTTTCATAGGTGAATTTTGCCAAACATTTTAAGGAATTAATATCAATTGTTGGTAAACTCAAATATGGAAGTGTGAAATTTTCTATAAGACCAGTATTACACTGATATCAAAACAAGAAAAATATATTGCAAGAAAAGAAAACTACATCCCAATACCCTATGACCATAGATGCAAAAATCCTCAAATGAATACAAACAAATTGAGTCAATAATATGTGAAAAGGATTATACCCCATGAGCAAGTGAGATTTATCCCAGGAATGCAAGTTCGGTTTAATGTTTGAAAATCGATTTATGTAACACACTTTAGCACGAGTATAAAGGACAAAAACCATATGATCATTTCAACAGATGCAAAAATTTTTGACAAAATACAACACTTTATAAAGAAAACATCAAGAACTAAGAATAGAATGAAAATGTCTCATTTTGGTAAAGAACATCTATGGAAAAGCCACAGCTAACATCATACTCAATGGTGAAGGATGAAATTGTTTTCCCTGATTAAAAACAAAGCAAAATGTTTGCTATTATCAATTTTATTCAACATTATTTTGACTGTTCTAGCCAAAGCAATTCAGTAAGTAAATGAAACAAACATTCAAATTGGAAAAGAAAAGGTAAAACTATGTCTATTTGCAGATGACATGACCCTGTATGGAGAAAAATCATAATGAATTTTGATTATTATCCAAAATTAATGAAAATTTTTTTGAGGGATTAAATGAATTCAGCAAAATTACACAACACAAATTTGATATATAAAAATCAATTACTTTTCTGCACACAAGCAATGAACAATTCGAAAATGAAATCAAGAAAACAACTACATATGATAGCAATAAACATAATAAAATACTTAGGAATAAACTGACCAAAATGAGTGTAAAATGTATACTCTGAAAACCACAAAATTGTTGAAAGAAATTAATGAAGAACAAAAAAATGGAAATTCTGCATTCATGAATTAGAATATTTAACATTAACGCTCCCCAAATTCAACCACAAATTCAATGTAATTCCCATCAAAATTACAACTGGCTTCTTTGCAGAAAATGACAAGTAAATCCTAATAGACATATAAGCATTGAAGGGACCCAGAATTGAATGAACAATCTTGAAAAGGACACATACTTCTGGATTCCAGACCTTACTACAAAGTTAATATAATCAATAAACTGTGGTACTGACATAAGGACAGACATATAGATCAGTAGGATAGAATTGAGAGACCAGAAATTAACCATAACACTTATAGTCAGTCGATTTTTCACAAAGATGCCAAGACCATTCAATGGGAAAAGATGAGTCATTTCAGCAAACAGGGCTGGGAAAACCATATGAATATAAAAGAATGTACTTAGATCCATTCCTTAAAACACACTAAAAATATAACTCAAAATATACCATAGATCCAAATGTAAGAGCTAAACCAATAAAACTCTAAGAAGCAAATATTGGAATAAATATTTATTACCTTTGGTTGGAAAAAACCTTTTAAGGGTTGACACCAAAACATAGGCAACAAAAGAAAAAACAGATAAATTGGACTTTATCAAAATGGAAGCTTTTGTGCTTCAAAGAACACCAGTGGGAAAGTGAAAAAACAACCCAAAGAATGGAAAAAAAATTTTTTCTAATCATATATCTGATAAGGGACATGTATCTGGAATATATAGAAAAACTCACAACTCAGTAATAAAAAGACAAATAACCCAGTTAAAAATTGGCAAAGAATCTAAATAGACATTTCTCCAAAGAAGATAGACAAATGGCCAATTAACACATAAAAACATACTTGACATCATTAGCCATCAAGGAAAGGCAAATAAAAACCACAATGAGATATTACTTCATACCTAGTAAGTTGGCTAATAATCAAAAGACATAGAAGGGCTGTCAAGAAGGTTAGAACTCTCATATATTATAGACTGGAATGTAAAACCATGCATTCACTTTGGAAAACATCTAGCAGTTGCTCAATTGGTTAGAGTTAGCATATGTCCTAGCAATTCCAACTCTAGGTATATATGGAAAGAATTGATAATATGTTCCCCCCAAAAATTTGTACACAGATTTTCCTAGCAGCATCATTTTAATAGCCAAAAAAAATGGAAGCAGCCCAAATGCACAACAGCTAATGAACAGTTAAACAAAAGATATATCTATAAAATGTAATATTATTTAGCCATAGAAAGGAATGTAGTACTGATGTAAGTTAAAATATTGATGAAACTTGAACACACTATGCTAACTGAAAGAAGTCGGTCAAAAAATGCCACATATTGTATGGCTCCATCTATATGAAATATTCAGAGCAGGCATATCCATAAAGATGGAAATTAAGTTAGTGCAAAAATTCTATTAGTTATTGACTAGGACATGGGAGTTAGTGGTAAAGGGTAATGACAAGTGTCTACTAATGGGCACAATGATTCTTTTTCGGACAATGAAAGTGTTCAAAAATTAGATTATGGGAATCTATGCATAGTCCTGTTAACATACTAAAAATGTTAAGTTACACACTACAAGTGAATTGCATGGTATGTGAATTATATCTTCATAAAGTTGATTAAATAAAGGAGATGGGTTGATTTGTGACAATTCCTATAATTGTAATCTAATGAGATGTTAAAATTGTTTCTTGAAAAACAACTTGCATGATGCATAGTGAATATGAATTGTCTTCTTTAATTGAAAGGCAATTCTAAATATGACCTAATGCTGTGAAAGCAGCTATGGCACAAGTTGCTGCTTCTCTTGGGATTGCCCAGTTTGTGCCTTGAGTCCGGAACATTCCCCTGTACAGAAGTTGGGTGCCAGCTGCAGTTTAGACCCAGATTATCCTTACTTAATAGAAGAAACCTTTCCCCTGTTCTGGATATGTAGTGAACTTCCTTTTATTGCTTAAAAGTGTATGTCATATGGCATCTGGTCAAGTCCCATTAGTATATCTGGCCCCCAAGGGAAGGAAACAGAGCCTTCACCTGTAGCCTAAGAGGGTCGCATGCCATCCATCACCCTAAATTGTCTATAAGGAGGGATCTATTGGTCATGGGAGATAAGCACACACTGTAGACACTGATCTTGCTGCATTTCCTTTCTTTTCTGTGACTATTTCAAATAGTGCCTTGTGTATTGAATCCTCCTTTACCACTTTGAGCCTGTAGAAAATGCCATGGGCCCAGGACTGTGGGCTCCTATTTCTCGTGGATGGAATCATTATGATCTCCGCCATCCTCCATGCAGTGGGAATCTATCACTTGAAATTGGTAGCTAGATCTTCCTGCTCAATACCCAACAAATGTGCTCTTTGGCATTTATCCTAGAGAAACAAAAACATGTTTACATAAAAAACTGTACATGATGATTCAAAACTTATCTGTATTAGCCAAAAACTGGAAACACACAAAATGTCCCACAATCAGTGAATTATTAAAACAAATTATATACATCTATAACATGGAATTATACTTTGCAATATAAATAAATGAACTCTTGATACACACAACATTGATGAATCTCAAGGACCTAATACTGAAATTTTAAAAAGCCAACCCAAATAGGTTACATATTATATTTACTTTAAATAACATTCCCAAATTGACAAAAGTATATAGAAGAATGACAAATAAGTTATGTGCTGAGCTGCAAGGTGATGAGGATGTATATAAAAGGGTTACATGAGGGAGATCTTTGCAGTAATGGAGTAGCTTTGTTCTATATTTTGATTGCAATAGAGGTTAAATGAATCTACACATTGCAAAGTGACAAAAAACTACACACACATATTAATGTTAACTTCCTGGTCTTGATATTGTACTATAGTTATATAAGTTTAGCCATTGGGGAAAACTGAGTGAAAACTACATGGGCCTCTGTACTATCTTTTCAACTTATTGTTAATCTATAATTATTTAAAACTAAAGTGTTTTAATAATTATTTTAGTGGGCACAAGAGTAAAAGTGATTAAAGAATACTGACATTGGGAAATCTTGAACATGTAAAATGCATAGTAGTGTTTGTATTAGTACTACTGAGAATAATAAAAACTAAAAACCACCCAAATATTCATGCTATGATTTTGTTAAATTAATATTTGTTAAGTAGAGCCCTGGGATGCCAGATCATCAGCCACTGTTCAACAAAGACTGAAAGAGAGATTGAAATAGAGAAGTTTATTACTCACAGGTCCTAGAAGAAGTACACAGCATGCCTCAAAAGGAGACAGGGAGGTCAAGGCAGAGTGCAGAGTGTGAGCAGCAGGACCTGAGGCAAATGCTTTTATTAGGGTCTGTGGGAGGAGGAGTGTTTCTGGGGTTCCTTGGCTAAGGCTAATTGGCCAATTCAAACAAAACAAGAGTGGAGGTTTCCTAGCTCCCAGGGGTCTTATCTAAGAGGTGCACAAGGGGAAGGAGCTGGGAAGCAAGAGAGACTGTTTATCATCAGGAGCCTTGAGGAAGTCATATTAGGAACTATGTACACTTGTGACTCTGTGGACTGTTAACTAGGGCATGCAGTCCCCCAAAGGGTAGGTAACAGTTCAAGACTCCTGCAAGTCAGTCAATTACACAAAATGGATTTTAAAGCAGCAATGTTGTGGAGTAGTTTAGCTAAACTCTCAACAGTCCATGTATGGGATAATTTTATAAATAACACAATAAATAACATATATAACAGAATATTAAAGAAAAAAAAGTGTACAAATCCTGCCCGTCTTTTGTTATCTATATTTTTGTAGATGACATGATTTTATTTTATTTCTGATTTTTTTTATGAAGTACAGTTGATACACAATATTATATTGTTTTCAAGTATAAAATCTAGTGATTCAACAGTTAAATGCGAAATTAAATCCTCACCCCAACTAGTATAATTACTATCTGTCAACACAGAAAGATGTTATAAAGCTATTGACTATGTTCTCTATGCTGTACTTTCATCCCTGTGACTAATTTATACTATGATAGAGATTTTGTGCCTTTTTTTCCTTTTCATCCATTCTGTCCACCTACCCCAACCCTTCCCCCATGGTAACCACCAGTCACTTCTCAGGGTCTGCAAGTCTTCTTCTGTTTTACTGAATTTGTTTTTAGAGTCCACAAATAAGTGAAATCATGTGGTATTTGTCTTTCTTCACCTGGCTTACTTCACTTAGCATAGTACCTTCTAAGTCTATCTGTGTTGTCTCAAATGGCAGGACTTCTTTCTTTTTCATGGCTGAATAGCATTCCATCGTATGTATGTGTACTCAATCTTTATCCTTCATCTACTGATGAAAAATTTGATTGTTTCCTATCTTAGCTATTGTAAATAATACAGCAATAAACATATGGGTGCATGTATCTTTTTGAATCAAAGATATTCTTTTTGTGTAAATTCCAAGAAGTGGAATTACTGGGTCATAATGGTATTTCTTCTTTAGTTTTTTTAAGAACCTCTGTACTGCTTTCTACAGTGGCTGTACCAATTTACATTCCTACCAACAGTTGTAGGAGGGTTTCCTTTACTCCACATCCCCACCCACACCTGTTATTTCTTGTCTTTTGGATAGTGGTCATTCTAACACGTGTGAGGTGATATCTTGTTGTGGTTTAGATTTGCATTTACCTTATGATTAGTGATATGGAACAACCTTTCATATGCCCGTTGGTATTTCTTATTTGGAAAAATGTCTATTCAGGTCCTCTGTACATTTTTTAATCAAGTTATTTGGTTTCTTTGGTGTTGAGGTATATGAGTCCTTTATATATTTTGGATGTTAACCTCTTATTGGGTATATCATTTGCAAATATATTCTTCCATACTGTAAACTGACATTTGTTTTGTTGATGGTGTCCTTTGCTGTACAGAAGTTTTTAGTTTGATGTAGTCCCACTTTTTTATTTTTGCTTTTGCTTCCCTTGACTTGGGGAGTATTTCCAGAAAAAAATTGCTCATGCTTATGTTCAAGAGATTTTTGCTTATGTTTTCTTCTAAGAGTTTTATGATTTAATGTCTTATATTTAAATCTTTAACCCATTTCAAGTTTACTTTTGTGTATGGAGTTAGAAAGTAATCCAGTTTCATTCTCTTACAAGTAGCTGTCCAGTTTCCCCCAAACCATTTATTGAAAAGACTGTCTTTCCCATTATGTATACATTGCTCCTTTATCATATATTAATTAATCATATATGCATGGGTTTATTTCTGAGCTTTCTATTCTGGTACATTGATGTATGAATATTTCCTTGTGTCAGTATCACTGTTTTGATCACTGTGACTTTGTAGTATAGCTTGAAGCTTTGGGTGTATAATACTCCCAGCTTTGTTCTTTCTTAAGGTTGTCTTTGCTATTCGGGGTCTTTCATGTACCAAGTAAATTTTAGGATAATTTGCTCTACTTCATTGAAAAATGTCATTGGTATTTTGATAGGGATTGAATTGAATTTGTAAATTGCTTTGAGAAGTATGGTAACTTTGACAATGATAGTTCTTCCCATCTGTGAGCATGGGATAGATTTCCATGTATTTGTGTGTTAATTTATCTCATCAGTGTCATATTTTTCAGAGTACAGGTGTTTCCCCTCCTCAGTTAGGTTTATCACTAGGTATTTTATTCTTATTGATGCAATTGTAAATGGAATTGTTTTCCTGATTTCTCTTTCTGCTAATTCATTGTTAGTATATAGGAATTCAACAGATTTCTGTATACTGATTTGTACCCTGCAATTTTGCTGTATCCAGTTATTAATTCTGAGAGTGATTTGGTGGAGTCTTTAGGGCTTTCTATGTATAATATGTATAGAAAATATGTCATATGCAAATAGTGAGAGTTTTACTTCTTCCCTAACAATTTGGATGATTTTTATCTCATTTTCTTGTCTGATTGCTGTGACCAGGACATCCAGTTAATACAAGTGCTGACAGTGTGCATCCTTGTCTTGGTCCTGATCTTAGAGAAAAAGCCTCAGCTTATCACCATCGAGTATGATATTAATTAATGGTTTGTCATATATGGCCATTATTACGTTTATGTATGTTCCCTCTATACCCATAATGTGGAGAGTATTTATCATGAATGGATGTTGAATTTTGTCAAATGCTTTTTCAGCATCTATTGAGGTTTTCATATCGTTTTTATCCTTACTTTTTTTCAAGTGGTATATCACACTGATGTATGAATATTGTACCATCCTTGCATCCCTAGAATAAATCTCACTTGGTTGTGATGGATGATCTTTTTTATGTATTTTTGTATTTGGTATGCTAATATTTTGTTGAGGATTTTTGTATCATGTTCATCAGGGATATTAGTCTGCAATTTTCTTTTTTTGTAGTGTCTTTGGTTTTGGTATTAGAGTAATGTTGGCCTCATAGAATGGGTTTGGAAGTATTCCATCTTCTACTTTTTGGACTACTTCAAGAAGGATGGGTATTAGGTCATCTTTAATTGTTTGGTAGAATTAAGCTGTGAAATCATCTGGTTATGGACTTGGTTGATTGGAATTTTTGATTACCAACTCAATTTTGTTATTGGTAATTGGTCTGTTCATATTTTGTGTTTCATCCTGGGTTAGTCCTGGAAGGTTGTAAATTTCTAATAATTTATCCACTTCTAGATTGTCCAATTTATTGGAAAATAATTTTTTCATAAAATTCTCTAATAATTCTTTGTATCTCTGGTGTCAGTTGTAAATTCTCCATTTTCATTTCTGATTTTGTTTATTTGTGTCTGTCTTTTTTCTTGATAAGTCTGACTGGGGGTTTGTTTGTCTTCTCAAAGAACCAGCTCTTGATTTCAATTATATTTTTCTATTGTTTTATTTTTCTCTGTTTTACTTCTGTTCTGATCCTTATGATGTCCCTCTTTCCAGTAACTTGGGTTTCATTTGTTCTTCTTTTTCAAGTTTCTTTAATTGTGAGTTTAGTCTGTTTATTTGGGATTGTTCTTGTGTCGAGGTAGACCTGTATTGCTATGTACTCTCTTCTTAGAACTGGCATCCCACATATTTTCAGTGGTTGTTTTCATTTCTCTCCGTGTATTGTTTGACTTCCTCTTTGATTTGTTCATTGATCTATTGATTATTATTTTAGAAGCATGTAGCTTAGCATTCATGTATATGTGGGTTTTTTTGTTTTTCTTCATGTAGTTGGTTTCTAGTTTACCATTGTGATCTGAAAAAATGCTTCATACAATTCCAAACTTTCTTAATTTTTGAGGCACTTTTTGTGTCCTAATAAGTGGTCTTTTCTGAAGAAACACTCCCTGTGCACTTGAGAACGATGTGTCTCTTGCTGCTTTTGGGTGGAGTTTGGGTGATCAATCCTATTGATGTAAGTGGGTTGTTAAAATACCTTAATATGGTTGTGTTGCTGTCTATTTCTCCCTTTAGGTTAGTATTTGCTTTATATATATATAAGGGTCCTATGTTGGGTACATAGATATTTATGATTGTTATATCCTCTTGTTGTACTGATCCTTTTGTCATTATGTTATGTTTTTCTTTGTCTCTTGTTACTTTCTTTGTTTTGAAATCTATTTTGTCTGATATAAGTGCCACTCCTCTTGTATGAAATATCTTTTTCTATCCCTTCAACTTTCAATCTATGTATGTCTTTATGTCTGTTATGATTCTCTGTAGGCAGAATATAGATGGGTTTTGTTTCTTTATCCATTCCGCCACCCTATGTCTTTTGATTGGTACATTTCATACATTTACAGTCAAGATAATTCTTGATAGTTATGTTCTTATTGACATTTCATGTATTGTTTTCTGGTTGTTTTTATAGTTCCTTTCTAGTCCTTTCTTCCTATCTTATACTCTTCTCTTGTTATTTGATGGTTTTCATGAGTGTTATGTTTGGATTTTATTTTCTTAATATTTTGCATATCTGTTATAGGCTTAAGCTTGTGGTTACCATAAGGTACATAGATCGTTTCCTGACTAAATATATCTATATTAAGTTGCTGGTTGCTCTATGAACACAATCCAAAAGTACTACTTCTTTATTCTTCTTCTACCTCTACACTTTATGTGTTAGATATCATAATCTGCATTTTTTGTGTATCCCTTCACTGATTTTGTATATATTTGGTTTTACTGCTTTTGTTTTGTTTTAACTTTATAACTGTTTGGTACGTAATTGGTATACTACTTTTACTGTGGGTTTATTTTCACTGGTGAAAACCACTTAGGCTTAATAGCACTTACATCTACAGAAGTCCCTTTAACATATCCTGTAAGGTCTGTTCACTAGTGGTGAATTATTTCAAACTTTGATTATCTGGTAAACTTCAAATCTCTCCTTCAATTCTGAATGAAAGCCTTGTTGGGCAGAGGATTCTTGGTTGTAGGTTCTTCCCCTTTAATTCATTAAATATTTCATGCCATTCTCTTCTGGTCTATAAAGTTTCTGCTGAGAAATTTTCTGGTAGCCTTATGGAATTTCCCTTCTAGGTAACTCTCTGACTCTTTCTTGCTGCTTTTAAGATTCTCTCTTTATCTTTAATCTTTGCTATTTTAATTACCATGTATTCTGGTGTTGTCTCCCTAGGGTTCCTTTTATTAGGTGCTCTCTGTGCTTCCAGGACCTGGGTGTCTATTTCCTTCCTTAGACTGGGTAGTTTTCAGCTATGATTTCTTCAAGGAGATTTTCTACTCCTTTATCTCTCTCTTCCCCTCTTGGGACCTCTGTTATGCAAATATTGCCATTTTTTGAGTTGTCACACAGATCTCTTAGCTTCCTTTCATTTTTAGAAATTATGTATTTTTTATCTCTCCCTCAGTTTGGTTACTTTACTGTTCTCTATCTCCATCTACTTTGATTATTTCCTTTACTTCCAGCATTTTACTACTCATTCCCTCCATTGTATTTTTCATTTTAGTCATTGTATTCTTCAGCTCTTAGTGGCTCTTTTTAAATATTTTCTCTTTGTTGAAGTTCTAGCTGAGAGCATAAATTCTTTTCCCCAGATGAGTGAGCATCTTTATGACTGCTACTTCTCAAGAAGATTGCTAATTAGTCTCTCTTTCTTTTAGCTTCTTTCTGGTGCTTTACATTGTTATTTTGTTTGGAATGTATCTTCTGCCTCCTCATTTTGTTTGAGATTCTGCATTTCTTCCTTTGAATTAGATAAATCAATTCTAGAAAATGTGATCTAGATCTATAAATAATGATCTAGAAAATAATGGCTTTATGAAGTGGGCATCTTATGGTCCCCAGAAGCTCAAGGCTTTTTGCTTACCAATTCCTGGTTCTCCTTTGTGGTAGAGCTTCAGTTGTTATTGGTGGGCTGTGAGCAGGGCTGGCTTTCTGACTGTCTGGTGGCAGGGGCTGATGTCTGTCAACAGGGGCTGACAGCTTGACTCTGCATGCCCTTTTTGTGACATGAGGTGCTTCTGCTGTGATTCATTGTGGGTGGGGCTGTCCTCTGCCTATCAGTTATCAATGGCATCCTCTGCTGGTTCATATAGGCTGGGTGGGGTGGGTTTGCAGGTGAATGCTGCTGCAGAGATGAGCTGCCAGAGACAGCTGGAGAGTTTAGATCTGAGTCTTTCAAGCATCTGACCAGTTGGGTAAAGGGGGCCAGGAAAGTCAGAACATGCCCTCCCTCCACCTGCCAGGCTAGCAGAGTCTTGCTGATGCTGGGATGAGCAGATAGGGCAGGGTGGGTATACAGGGAAGCACCACCATGGGGCTGAGTCACTAGCAAGGGAGATGGAATATTTTGATCTGGCTCCTGTGAGCATCCAACCAATTGGGCTAAGGGAGGTCTGTGAAAGAATTGTCAACCTACCCTTCTTCCTCTGGAGAGAATGCCTTCCAACCCCTGTTCCTCTGGCGCACTTCCCACAGCTGATAAATGTTTCAAACTGCCACCTCTGTGTTGAGTTTCAGTGAGATTGATGGAGTGTGTCTGTCCTACACAAGTATAGGAGTCTCAGCCTCCCAGAGTGCTCTATCTTTCTCTGGTGTCCATCCCCATTAATCACCAAAGCCCAATGTAATGTGGATTCATGTTCCTAGAGCAGATTTCCAGGACCAGGTGTGCAGTATTTCTGAGCACTTTTCCCCTCCCTGCTCTATCCCTCTCCCTCCTGCTTGTGAGCTGGGATGGGGGAAGGGTTTGTGACTTGATTGATCATAGCTCTGCCATTTTATCCTCCTCTATTGTTTTTCTCTTTTTCACAGGTGCAGATGCTGTGTTCTGCAGTCTTCAGGTCATTTCCAGGGTTAGTTGTATTTTCTGTAGTTACTTCCGTGGTGTGTATTTCAGAGGAGATTTCCACCTTGCCTTCCTACTCCTCCATCTTTTCTTCCCAGCTGTCCTATATCTATCCTTTTAAATTATTTTTGATGTTATTGTAAATGAGTTTGTTTTCTTCATTTCATTTTTTATTTGCTCATTCATGGCTAAAATATCACATAAACAATTCATTTTTTGTGTATTGACCTTATATTCTACAACCTTGATGAACTCATTCTTTTTTGAAAGACTTTTTTCTTTTGATATTTTGAATATGTCATCATATTGCCTTTTGGTCTCCTTTGGTTCTGGTGATAAGTCAGCCCTTTATCATATTGGAATTTTCTTATATGTGATGAGTCCTTTTAACTGACTTCTTTCAATATTTTCTCTTTATCTTTGGCTTTCATCTGTTTGAGTATAATATATCTGAGAGTGGATCTCTTTACCCATATTCTCCCTTAAGGTTTTTGGGGGCTTGAAAGTGTAGATTAATGTTTTTCATCAAGTTTGAGAAGTTTTCATTCTTTATTTTTTTATTTTTTCTGTCTCTTTCTATTTCTTCTGTCCTCTTGGTACTCTCATTAAACATGTTTGTGTGCCTACTGGTGTACCACATTTCTTGGAAACTTTAAGTCTTCTTTATTCTCTGTTTTTCAGATTACATAATCTATATTGACCTATCTTCAAATTTGATGATTCTTATTTATGATGACTCAAATCTACCATCACTCATCTCTACTTAATTTTTTGTTTCAGTTATTGTGTGTTTCCACTCCAAAATTTTCATTTATTTCTTTTTAGTAATTTCTATCTCTTTATTGATGTTCTCCATTTGATGAGATATTGTATTAACAGCTTCCTTTAATTATTTAAGCATGGTTTCTTTTAGTTCTATGAACACTTTTACACCAGCTGGTTTGAATTATTTCTTTTCTAAATTAATCATCTGAATACTTTCAAAGGTAGTTTCTAGTGTCTATTTTTATTCCTGTGAATGTGTCATGCTTTCATGTTTCTTTGCATGTTTTGTAATTTTCTCTCTAAAACTGGACTTCTTCTATTTTGTTTTTATCATAGTTTTTGTTTATTGTGGTAAAAACACATAGTATTAAATGTACCATCTAAACCATTTTAAGTGTACATTTCAATGATGCTAAGTATATTCATATTGTTGTGAAAGACAGCTCCAGAACTGCTTCATCTTACTAATTTGAAACTCTATATCCATTTAACAGCAATACCTTATCCCCTCTCCCCACCGCTGCCAGCCCAGGTTATTTCCCTTTTACTTTCTGTTTCTATGAATTTGACTACTTGAGATACCTCATATAAGTGGAATCATACAGCATTTGTCTTTCTGTGATTGGCTTATTTCACTTACATAATATCCTCAAGGATCACACATGTTGTAGCATGTAACAAGATTTACTTCCTATTTAAGACCCAATAATACTCCAACATAAGTATATACAACATCTTGTTTATCCATTCATACCTTGATGGGCATTTGGGTCACTTTCACCTCTTTGCTATTGTGAATAATACAGCTATGAACATGAGTATGCAAACTCTTCAAGATACTGATTTCAATTTTGGGGGGGATACATACCCAGATTGGTGAATCATATGGTTATTCCATTTATAAATTTTGAGGAATCTCCATAGTGTTTTCCATACTAGTTGCACCATTATATAACCACACCAACAGTCCAGAAGGATTCTAATTTCTCCATATCATCAACAGCATTTATTCTTTTCTTTTTCTTTTTTTTTGACTTACATTTCTCTGATGATTAGTGAGGTTGAGCATCTTTTCTTATGCTTTTCAACTGTTTGTATATTTTCTTTGGTGAAATGTCTACTCAAGTCCTTTGTCTATTTTTTAATTGGGTTATTTTATTTTTTTCTTGTTGAGTTGTAAGAGTTCTTTATTTATGAAAACCAGCATTTTAAAATGGCATTCTGTAGCAATTCTGGTTACTGATCCTTCATTCCCAACCAACCCTACTCCATTGGTTGTTGTTTATGTTGTTTGTTTGGACATTTGTTTATGTTAGTGCCTTGGATCATAATTCTGAAATGTCTATTTCCTCTGCAGTGCACAAACTGTGCTGTCCCTAGCCAGACTTTTTCTCACTCATTTATATCTTTAATCTAGCTACCTTTGAGTCAGCATAAGCCCTTTGTTGGTCAAAGGTGAACTTAAATCCCCTTAGGAAATTAGATTTTCACACTTTACTGTTAAAGCAGTTACCATAGTTCAGAAAGTTTGCTTTTTACCCCCCAGACACTGACTAGTATCTTGGAATTTTACTTCCTGATGGCCTCTGAAAGTGTATAGCTTAGGCATGCACAGGCATTTCAGTTGGCCAAGGATGAGTGCACTTTTATTTTTAAGCCTAACTTTCTAGAAATCACCTCTGGGTAACAGTAGCTAATTATTCCATCAGTGTTTGGTCAGAGGTTATATTAAACCCCCTTGTATCAATGAGGCTTCTGCCCTGTGTTTATTGGTATAAATGCAGCTTGGGCAATATTATCACACCTGCATGTGTCTTGATGTGATTGCTATTGAGTGGGTGCAGCCTAATGTATGCACACAGCTTTCCCCACCACCACAGTTGATTATGATCCCATAATGGCTTTTTTTGTCTGTCTTTTTCCCTGATTCACTCTGTTAAACTTCTGATTGCTCCGATTTGTGTTTGCTCCTACTTGTTTCATAGAGCTATGAGTGTCCTTTTAGTTGTTCCTTGCAAAGAACAAAGATCTACATTCTTGTTAACAACAAATTTAGGCATGTAATTCTTCAAGCTCTGTTCCACATAAAGTAATTCCCTCAAGTGCAGCTGGCACTGGTGGTAAGGGGCAATGGCCTAATCTTCTGAGATTGCTCCTCCCAGCATGACACTTCCTCAAGTGAGCTGGGGCTAGAAGCACTGGGACCCAGGATTGTTGGCCAGCAGCACTTGGGGTCAAGCTTCTGCCCTACAAGTGCTGGGTGCAGGAAGAGAGCTCCAGACCTCTTAGCCTCTTAGTACCTCTTGCCTGGAATATAACTTTTGCAACATGAATCTGAGGAAAATGGAAAACAGTGTCCTGGCACTCCTAGCATAAAACTGTAAACCCAGAATGGGAGCTAGGCTAGAGGAAGTCTTGTCTTCATTGTCATATCTGCCCAGAATAGAGCTCACCAGAATAAAGTTTTTGTAACCCAGGGGAAGGGATAGTAAGAGAGTGGATCATAATTGAAATACTACAAACTCTCATTGTTCTTACTGAGATTTAGTGGAATTTTTTGAATGAACATTTCTCCATTGGCTATGTGCCCCTAGCATAATTCCCAGAGATAAAAAAATTGTTGCTTTTTAATAATTACCTCCATTTAAATTGTGTTTTGCTGGGTAGAGAAGCCACCAGTCTTCTTATTCTGTAATTCTGAAACCACAGTGTGATATGTGGCATTTGCATTATTATTCAGTTACAAATATTTCAGACTTTCATTATGAATTTTTTCAACCCATGAGTTCCTTAGTAAAGTATCTTACAGTTTCCAAATATTCAGGTATTTTCATTTATTATCTTAATTGCATTGTAGTCAGGAATCATAGTTTACATGATATCAATATTTGGAATTTTTTGAGAAATGGCCTACTACATGGATAGTTTCGTAAAAGGTCCATGTGACCTGAGAAGGTATATTCTCTCATTGTTTGGTCCTAATTTCACTACTCTAACGTCAGTGCTATTAGTGCTGTCTGGCCACATATCATAATTTCTTTTTGTTTCTGGTTGGGAGGGCAGAGCTCTTGAGAATAAACCCTTTGTTGCCTGCTCAGCAATGCACTGAAGTGTATGCTTTATCTAGTATCAAGTTCCTCTCCAAGGAGAGGTTTCTTCAATTGTCTATTTTTCCATATCAAAATTTTTTGTATTCTTCTGTGAACATGAAAAATCCAGTATGATGAAGTGTTAAAAGTGGTAATATGTATAAACAAGTTTTAAAATGGGAGAAAAATACTACATTCTATATATCATTCTTTGATGAAAATGAACATCTTCAGAATATTTGAACAAATGGTTTAGCCAATTGCTCAGTGGTATGCCTTTAAATTCAAATTAGGACTTTCTTGTTTTTTGTGTTGTTGTTTGTTTGTTTTGCTTAATATTTTTACCTGTAAAAGAATATTGACTTCCTTTCTGGAAAACAATATTATTGAATGGAGGGTTGAAATTATGTTTTATATTACCTTGATAATTTATTTTGGAGGAAATAGTGAGTGCTCACTGGCTAAAATTTTCTTATAAGATGTGCACAGTTTAGGAAGCAAGGAACATTTATGTATACTCTAAAATTTATGGAAGTATTTGAAGAAAAAAATGCATTGCTGATATTTTTGCAGCAACTCCAATGTAGATGATGATAACAGTTATGCTAATATGAGGGAAATCAAAGAGTTCAACTGCTAAAAATGTTCAACTGCTTTCCCTGCAGAAGGTTCCTAATGGTGAACATAATTCAAAAGGAAAATTAGTTGGTTTACATTAGATATGCATGTTTTGTCATGTTCTGTTTGCAGCTTATTTATGTGGCAAGTCACCTTTAGTGTATAGTATATATAATTCTGACTCACTTATTCTTTTGCCTCATATGTCACGATTTCACATGGAAATTATGTAAAATTTCTGAGGCTTTCTTTTTATTTTCAAAGTCACGTATGTCATTTTTGTTATTTGTATAATTTTGATATTTTTCTAAAACTGTATAGAAAATATAAATACGTCACTCTGAATAAGTACACCTTTATATAAATGTTTCAGTCTAAGTTCGGTCGAGGGAAACAAACCACTGTTGGTATTTCAAACAGAAGGAATTAGTTTCTAAGGTGCTATAAGGGCTAGAAGAGCAAAAGAAGGATGTTGGGGTGGGGAGGGGCCTTGAAAATCAAAAAGGAAGAATGGATACTACCAGGAATCAGTAGACGTTAACAAACAATCCTGGACAAGAGGCAAGTATCAACAAATGCCTGCTATGACACTGGGAGAGCCAGAAGCATGGATTGCTTCTTCTTTCTCCCTTCTGATCTGCCAGCGCCTCCTATTGGCAGAAGGTAGCTGGAAACCAGTTGTCAAATGAGTGTAGGAACCATAATTTGCAGAAATCCAGCCACAGAGGCATAAAGTATAAAAAAAACAGATGTGAGCCTGAGAGTCAATAACAAATAACCAGCAAAATGAAATAATGAAGAAATTGAAAATCCATGTGTATTTTCAGTAGGTTATAAAAATCTGTAATAATTGAGCACAGTATATCTTATTTGTTCTGAATTTGAGATGACTTAAAATGTTCACAATATGTACAAGTGATTATATGTTGTATCTTACAAGCATAGTAGTGTTTCTAAAGAGAGATAGGATTGTTTTTAATAAATACAAGCAATGTAAAATTAGAACAAAACTAGTATCTTAAGTGAAATTATTACTGTTGGTTTTGTATAATGTGGGCATAATGTTAAATTTTCTATGCATACCATGCTTTGCTAAGTTGATATCATTTTAATGTACGATATCACTTCTATTTCTCATTCTCTAAGTTGTAAACTGGATACAGAAATGTTTTATTTTTTTCATTTTATAGATGAAGAAATTGAGGTTCAGGAAAATTAATTGACTTGCTGAAGGTCATTGAGCTTGTTGGTAAGAAGCTGGAACTAATCTCAATGTTTCTGTCTCCATTCAGCTTTCATTTCCCTATCTGTACCCAGAAATCTGGGCTGAAAGCAGGTATGCAGCCTCTTTCTGGAAGACATTTATTTATTTCACTCAGAAACAAATTGTTCATACAAATTAATTCTAAACTCTTTTCAGTACTGAAACATTTATCAGGTGTTGGTTGAAAGTTTGTAATTTTAGCACTCACAAAATCTGTTGCAATTTCACTATATTTAAGCTTTCTATTGGCCAGAATATAACACCTTTGGAAAAATGTACTAAATTACCTGGTAAGTGAAAACTAACTTAGCTATTAAGATGCTAATCCCTGCATAATAAATCTCTTGTTCTGGTTTTCATTTTCTTTATACAGAGTTAAAATAAGATAGTTCAAGTGAAGTGATTATGATTACTTATATAGGTAGAGTAAACTGAAAAGATTGTGAAACTTAAGAATATTAAAAACTCATGAAACTCTCTCAAGAAGGGCTTTGGCACTGATATCAATTTGTCCCTTGAAATCTCTGAACACCAGCTAACCAACTCAATAATGCCACAGATTAATGACAAGATATAGGCATTGACATCACATTAGCTTTTTTTTTCATCATACTAATGTGAATAAATACCTAATAATTTCAGGTAAATGCTATGTTTTCTCACTTTAAAGGTCTACTTGCGAATTTAAGTACCACCAGGATGGATTGGTATAATAAAGAAGGACAAAATTGAATATAAATGAAAACAGAAAAATAGAAGTTCTAAACTTTCAAACATCCTTGATAGTGTGATGGGTTGATCAAATGTAGTTATGGATGATTTCTCCATCTCAAGGACACTGACCTTAAGACTTTCAGGCTTCATTTTTAATAGCTTTGAATTTAATTTTCTAGTGTTTCTGAAACACCTTTAATCCTAGTTAAAATGTTTAATGTTATTCTTCCTCTCCCTACACACACACACACACACACACACACACACACACACTCCATTGTGAAAGCTGACCAATTCTTTACTTGTCAGCTCTTTCAAATCTATACCAATCTCTCCATTTCCAGGTCCAATGCACACTTCCCAGTCCTTAGCAAAGTTATGTTTGGATTATTGAGGCACTTTCCTAACCTGTGTAACTGTTGCTAATTGTTTTTCTCGCTGTTAATAGAATGGATATTGAAGCTCAAATACCTTTCTTTTATTATATTAACACTGTTTAAGACTATAAGCTTAACTGCAAACATCTGAGCTCTGATTTGAATGCCTGTCCCCTGTTTATTCCCTCTTCCCTTCTCTTCTACCATCCTGACATGTTTCTCCTGATGTTCCTTTTTCTTGTTGTTACTTCCCTGAACATAGTTTACCAATTCCCATCCAGGATGCTTTCCTTATCAACCCTCATCACACCCACAATTATTATTTATGTTTTTATTTATGTCTTATGCCACACTCAAAATTTCCATCTTCCAGGAAGGTTTTCTGATTCATTCAGATTATTCAAAGCATTCATTTATTTTGATCCTTTCAGCAATTAATTACTATATAAAATTTTATTTGCTCATCTTTAACTCAACTAATTTATGTCTTTATTGGAAGGTTTTTTTTGTTTTTTTTCTTTATTTTTTTTAATTGAGGTAAAGCTAACATATAACATTTTATTAGTTTCAGGTGTACAAAATAATGATTCAGTATTTATATACATTGTGAAATGAACGCTACAATAAGTCTAACATTCATCATCATGCAGTTACAAAAACTCTTTTTCTTGTGATGAGCACTTTTAAGATCTACTCTCTCAGCTATTTTCAAATATGCAACACAGTATGATTAACAGAAGTCACCATGCTGTACAATACATCCCCATGACTTATTTATTTTATAACTTGAAGTTTGTGCCTTTTGACCCCTTTCACCCATTTTGCCAACATCCCACCTCCTGCCACTGACAAGCACCAATCTGTTCTCTGTATCTATGAACTTGTTTTTATTTTTAACTGCTTTAAATAATTAAATTTATTATGTAATTTCCATATATGCATATCTGTACATGCTAAATAGCTACACTAATTAAAGATGGGCTTTCTTTGTTAAATTTTTAACAGGGTTCTAGCTGTGTCTAGGAAGTGAGGACAACAACAGTACTTTTTGACCCTACTGAAAAGTTTAAACAATCATTTTGTTATATACAGTTTATGTATATTACCGGGTTAATAATTACTATAGCAAAAATTTTTGATGGCATGTTTTCAGCAGAATTCAAAACAATGCCTTATAAATAGAATATGGATTTGAAATAGATTTGTTATGGTATTGATGTGTTATGCTATGCTTTTTCATATATTATTCTAAAAACTAAGAAGTATATCATTGAGGCACTGGAAAATTAGATAAGGAAATTAAGGCTTAGAAATGAGAACTTTTCTAAAGACAGAGATTACTGACAGGAATAAAAAGTGACCCTGGTCTCAAAGTGCAGGCTTCTTGTTCATTTCATCAAAACATACTGTGCTTCAATTAAATAATTATTCCAGAGAAAAACAAAATAAATATCCATATAGCTGTGTACTTTGGAGTACACAGGTCCATAAGTGGTTTATTATTTTTTTAACTATATTGATATACTGTAGTAACACTGATAGGTGATGGTTCCCAAACTTATTTGACAACAGATCATCAAAACAACTATTAATATCTCCCAGGATTCATCATCATTTTAATATATAGGATATTGATAAGTCTTTACAATTATTTTCAAGTTTTCAAAAACTGCTGTACTATGAGGTCCATACGGGCAAAGAACTTGATATCTTTGTGTTCAGAGTTTAGCATAATTCTTGGCATGAAGTAGATTCTCTGCATGTGTTAAGTAGAATTGAAATTTATTCTCAGGCTGTACTCTCAACCAGGCTATCTCAACTCCAGTTTGTAGACACCTATGTAAGTGTCTGACTCTCAAATCTGTCCCCAGATTGTCTACTCTCCTGAACTGAAATCCTAAAATTTCAACTGCTATATATTTTCATGAGAATACTGATCATATTACACGATTTCTGAAACTAATCTCAGAATATATTAACCATTACTAGAGTAGAGGTGAACTTCCAGTTTCCTGTTTCTCTTTATTCTAATACATCTTTCTCACTGACATCAACTTACTGTTTTCTTAAACAACAGTCTCATCACATAGCATTCTTGCTCAAAATAGTTCATAGCTCCCTAGTGCTTACAAAATCCAAACTTTTGAGCATGGCATGACACTAACTGTATTTTCCAGCCTGATCTCCTGTCTTACCTTCTATAAAGCCTTCAGTTCAGCTAAATACATTCATCACACAAGACTTCATGTTTGTAAGTACTGGCCTTATATAAAGACAATTTGTAAGTGCCTGAGAAACTGTAATTTAATATGAAATATAAAATCAATAATTCTCTTCACTAAACATATTAACAAATTTTTATGATTCGCAAAGGATTGAATGAAGATATGTTTTAAAGATAAATTAATGTGAGATAGAGTAATGACAGGAGTCACATACTTTGCAATAGAAAATAAATATATCCTTTTTTAAGGGGTGGCCAGGCCAGACAATAAACTCTGGTATTTGTATTTATTTCTATCTTCACATATTTATCATGTTCAAGGTGTGATTTAGAAAAAAGAAGCAAGAACAAATTCCTTCAGGTAGAAATATGATTAGTGCTTTATCTCCTGTACTTTACACTAACCTCTTATCATTGATAAAACACTATAGGGTCTCTCTGTGAAAACATTATTGATATCTCATTAAAACATGCCAGAATGTGATTCATGATGTGAATCACAGATGTCCTAAAATAGAATAGTCTAACCTCTACTCCTATCACTAATTTATCAGGTGTCAAGATAGAAAGACAATGGCACAGCAAAGTTGTCAGGGCAACAAAACACCAGACTACTGTCTTAATAAAAATGCTTATTGCTTGTATGTCCACTCAACATACAATTCATACAAAAAAACAAAGTTAAATAAGAGTTTTATAAACTTAACATTTTGCTCTCATCTAAAATAAAGATGAGCATAAAATATCACTTAACCTCCATAAATTCTTGCATCTTATGAAAAATGACTTGTATTCAAGAGAACCTAGGAGTCCTACTCTTATCTGTAGTCACAGTAGGAAATAATTTTATCAAATGCTTACTAAGTACTAACTATATGCAATACACTCTCAGAGAAACCATTATGAATAGGAAGAATCCTTGCCTGCAAGAACCTTATAGTCTAGTGCAAGAGACAGTTATGGATATACAAAAATGAACAAATGGAAGAAATGGTAAGTGTAATATTTGACTCCTAAAACTACAGTCTTGAAGTGAGCAGACTCTTTCTTTAAAGTTTTGTCAATGCTACTTAGATAGAAAGATAATTAGATTAGATAGATGGATAGATAGATAATTGATAGGCAGACAAATAGATACAGACAGAGAAAGAAAGAAAGAAAAGAAAGACTGCAATGGTTAAGAATGTGGTTTCTTGAGCCAGACTCTCCCATCAATACTTAGGCTTGTGTTAAAGGTCACACTGTGTCTTCTCCACTGCCCCAGGCAAATATGTTGAAGTAACTTCCAGTACCTCAGAATGTGACCTTCTTTGGAAATAGGGTCATTACGGAGGTAAATTCAACTGAGATCCTTATGGTGGAAGTTAGTCCAATAAATTGTCCTTATAAAAGGGGAAAACTTGGACACAAAGAAAACACACATAGACAATGTGAAGATACAGAGAAGACAGCCATGTAACTGTAGTAATGCATCTACAAGTCAAGGAATGCCAAAGATTGCCAAAAACACCAAAGGTAGAAGAAACAAGGAAGGATTCTTCTCTGGAGCGTTCAGAGACAGCATGACTCTTCTGACATCTTAATTTCAGATTTCTAGTCTTCAGAAATGATAAATTTGGAAAATGATAAATTTCTGTTTTAAGTCACCTAGTTTTTGGTACTTTGTTATGCCAGTCAGAAAATCCTCATATATTTGAACCTGCAGATTCTTTTCCCCTTCAACTGAGTGGAAAAAACTTTGCTAGTTGTGTGTTCAATGTACTGGAGCCATATACTGGAAGGAGATTAAGTAACTTAATTAACATTTGGAAAGGGCAGGCTGACCAAGCACACCCATATTGAACTTTCGAGTGAGTCAAAAATTAGCTTTTTTAAAAATGAATAGTTTGGAGGGTTATCAATTACAGCAGCAAGTATACCTTATTTAATATACCATGCCATGCTTTGTATGTACCAACAGATGACAAACAATCTCAGGATTTAGTTAGCCCAATATTACTTCTGGATGGATTGTGCTGAATAAATTTTTAATAATTCCTTGAAAATAATTAAATGTGTACTAATTTATATTCCCAGAGCCCAATATAGTGTTCGGTATATAGTTAGTGCCACAAACACATTTGTTACATTGATGAAACTAAGTTTTTTGAGGAAAGATGAGAAATTCACATTTCTAAAAATGACCTTCATATTGTTAGGCACAGTGGTTCATTTCTATGTGATCAACAGAGATATACTGAAATCAAATGAAAAAATTATTCCACTAACCTTTACTTTTAATTCCTTTAAACTTCACACCTCAATAACTAGAATAAACAAAGAACCAGAGTTTATGAGTGCCAACCCCATGTAAATGTAATCTTTACTAGTTCCACAAAGAGAGATAATAGATAAAAAGTTTAATATTGATAATTAAGAAGCCCATAGTTGAATTTGTGGCCCATTTTTAATTATTTTGTAGGCCATTATGGCATGGATGTCTGCATACTAATTTCCTACCGGCATCATCTTATAAGTCTGATTTTTTTTTTAATTCACCTTAATTTATTTATTTTGCATTTTATTTTGTATTGTGCACTATTTTGTAAATCACTGATCTGATTGTATTTCTTTCATGACTTCACAGTTTGTAATCTCTATTTTAGTTATTTTATATCTAAACTTAATTTTAATGCAGTACATTTTATAATACTGCTGTTTGCTTGCTTAATTTCACATTTGGAATTTGAAAAATATTGCTGTAGAAAAGAATTAAATATATTGCACTTACTGCTAAGTCTTTTAAAAGCCCCTTGATGTTGTCCTATATAGCCATTTAATAAAACCTCTGGAACTTGAAAAGTAAATCATATGTAAAAGTTAATATTTAATCAGAAATGAAATTCCTTCCAGAAAATATTTGAAAGTGATATTTTACCATGTTGAATATTTAAATAAGTACAATATACCCAAGTTGTATAATTTTATTTAACTAAACCACAGAAGAACTCACTGGAACAGCTTTAGATTAATTAAATTAAGTGTGCCTTGATATGTATTTATCTGCTTCTACAAACAGTATTTTTCAAGTAGTTAGAGAAGTGAAAAGAAACTCTTTCTTGTTTGTAGCATTCAGTAATTAAAAATTGTATTTTCAAAATATTTTTTGAAAATTATGTTTGTGTCTAAATTGCTTGGATATCACAAAATAATAGTTATAGAATGGGAAAAATAAAATTCTTCCCTGTTAGTTATTTCTCTTCTAAGCAACTGTAAGCTGATATTTCTAAAACTTCTTGTTTCATTCCACTTTAAATGATGTGTGCTGACAATAACCACTCAATTGTTCGTCATTATTGCCTAATTATGAAATTTCTCAGTGCTGAATTAATTCAGCTTGGCATACAATTGCATTAAGTTCTTTTCCAGCATCTCCCCATGGTACTGTCAAACACTTTGGAAATTGCTTACACTGTTGGGAGATGCCTGCTGCTGGTATGTGTTTCTCACGTGGGCACTCTGCAGAGTTCCTTCTAGCACAATGTAGGGAGCTCTGTCCAGTAGGGGCCTCCAACTATAACTCACAAGACTATATAAACTATAATGAGTAAAGACACTAGTTATACAGGAGAAAAACTTTTACTATCACAGGAGACACTGTTACAGTACAGCATAAGTAGGATTACTCTTTGTACAGTGAAATCAAAGTATTTTTTTTCATCACTTACCTACTATTCTCACTAAATCACACTTTTAAGGCCTTTTTCATTCTGGTACTCTCTACTCTTGTCCTATTTTTTTTCTATCTTGCTACCGCCAGGTATACTTTATTCCTCTTTAATTGTTCTTCTCTCCTACTAAAAATAAGAAAGTTGGAATGAAGTACTTTACACTGACCTCCTAGAAGGTTCCTGAGTTTATTATATTTGTCATATATTACTGTAGTGATTAAAATCAGACAAGCCTTGCATCACTGTCTTGGAAATGAAGGTAAGATCAAAGAAAAACAAAACAAAACAAAACAAAACAAAACATTGATTAGACAAGGATCAAGGATCTGAAGTCAAGGAGGAGCCAGAAAATTCTAGTGAATTCTGCAGGTCAAGTAAACTTCCTTAATTGCTTCCATACAGCAGCCTGACTTATGATATCACATGTTTTTATAAGGTTAACAAATCAAGTAGAAGATTTAATGTTACTCTCTTTAGTTCTCTATTGCTGTTCTGCAAATTTTTCTTACATAGTACATGGCATTGTAGCCTGAGAGCAGCAATGTAGGTAATATATCTATGAGCACAGCAGTTCTGTGTAGTAGGCAGCTGAGCAAGGACTTTGGCAATGATCCAGAAATGAAGAGAATATTTCATCATTCAACCAAGTGACTGTTATTAATGGGCAAATATTTTCTCATTTGTAAAATTAGAGAAGTGGACTTGATTCTACCCACTTATATAAAAATGTACATTTTTTTGACAGTTAGTTAAACCCACAACCACTAACTTTCTAGTTGGACAGAAATCTATTAAGTCTTTTAACTTGAATCATATCTGGTAAACCTAATTATTTTGAATGGTTCAAAATGGTTTTCTTATTTAGGGAGGGGGATACTTTACAAACATTACAAAACATGTTTCAGTAATTCAGGGATCACTTAAAGTAGTCACCAATAAAAACAAACATGCAATTTTTCTAGAGGTTCTAATGATTAGCTCTAAGACAATGTCCATAAAAATATCTATAATGTTTACAGAATACTTTATATTTTTCAAAACATGTTCACATATACTATTACAATTACTAACTTTTCTTATAAAAGCATGCAGAAAATTTATTTTAAAGTACAAACCACAAGACTATTGGTTTGTTGAATATGCACTGTTAACTTAAAATAAATGTTTAAAAAATGAAGAAATAAATAACTGGCTTCTGGATATATGATACTCAGAGCTAACATGGACTCATCACCACCACAAAACCATAAAAACGTCAGAACAAAATATAATGAAAGAATTTTATGTAGCCAGTGATGAGAAAAGATAAAATGTACATTGAGTGGCAAACAGGATAAATATAAGTTAATTTAAATTACTAATTCCCTAGCCTCCCTTGGAGCTACAGTGACTATGACACAATCCTAGCCAATGAGATATATGCAGAAATTCATGGGGAAGGAATCTATTCAGAATAAAAAGGCAGTATGTCTCTAGGAAGAATCTCTTCATCATTTTATCTTTGGCCCTTCTGTCTGTCTGTAGTTTTGATGTTAGCAGGTGTCATATGATCACTGGACAACCTTGAGCATGAAAGTCTCTACACTCAAGATTGGCAGAATTGAATGTTGGTAAGATCCTAGCTCCCTGTTGGTATTGGTGAGGCTCATTAATAAACCTGAGCCTCCTGCAACTGGGCTTCTTTTCATGTCATAAGAATAATCATTCTCTGTTTAGCCAAATTCTTTGAGTTTGCTATTACTTGTAACTGAATATAATCTGACATGATAACATGAGAAGTGAAATTTTATAAATTGGCTGTCCTATTGAGGATGCGGTTTATGTATTATCAAGTTGAAAAACCCTATTAAGGGGTGTTCTGTTGTAAAGTTCTGAGCACTAATGTGTAAATTCTTCTGAGCACTGATAAGTCTTTAGAATGGCATATTTAATGGAGTGGTCAGTTTTAAATGTTAAAGGAGGAGACATCAAGGGTATTTTTTTTAATTTTTAATTTTATACATTGAAAATTTCTATTTAACTGATACATTTATGAAGAATGGAAATCGCATGATGAGGTAAAAATAGGTATATAGCAAAAATAATCTTATTTATAGGATGGGCTCTTGGTAAAGGACAGAGTGCTACAAAATGAGGCAAAATACAGTATTGTTGAGATGTCAAAAAACAGGTGCAATTAAAAATATAATGAACACTTCTCAAGAGCTTTTGTTTGTAGTGTGAACATAAACACTTATATGTTTTTTTCTTTTAGAAATTACATGGGAACCTTTGAAATTATTTTAAAGGTTGGGTAATAAAGAAGCCTTATCCATGTTATTCTTGATTCAGAAGGTACAGAAAACTCAGTCAACAGTCTGGTGGTCCTGTTGGCTGCAAAAGGATTATCAGTCATCATGTATAATAAATTTTATAAGGAACATACAACCTAGACCTGAGTGCTTAAAAGGTCAGGGAATTTATTGGTAATGGTAAAGCATATATTAAGGGGTAGATATATGTATAAGGACATGAAAACTCATTTTGAACTTGCTATTTAATAGTGTATGAGCAAGTTCCTTCTGGTACCCAACATTTCATATCATGAGTGCACAGCATCAGTGATAACATTTTTTATCAGGACTAAAAATATACAATATAGGTCAGAAATATCTTTCGACCAAAGGAAGTTCTTCTTGAATTTCTTTATTCCTTTTCCTTATTGGGGGCCCTATTATATGGCAGACATATATATAAGAACAGACAAATTTATGGTGAATTTGCTTTGTCTGAAGCATTAGCCTGTAAAGCATAGGCATTTAACTGTTATTTTAATTAAATCCATTGATGGGAACTATTCAGTTAACCAAAATTCCTTTTAGGGAATTTGTATAGTTCAGTTCAAGGATACTTTTTAATTGGTTGGCTGATATATTTGCGACCTTTCTATGAAACTTAAATACTAAAATGGAGAATCCTTTGGGATACTCTTAAATCCTCAGAAAGGAAGAAGTATTAAGTTTAGGGGAATGCTATGCCTTTTAAGTGTTAGAAGAAAATTTCCATAGAAAAATATGACAAAAATCATGAAAAGTTTCTCTAAAGATGATGGGTACATGAATGAGTGGGTGTGGGTGTGTGTTCAAGACTGTCCCCATTATTAGTGAAGTGGGTCCATAATTTGTAGTTCTTTTGTTTATTATATGGCTCTCTAAAAAGGCAGCAGATTCCAGGATGGGGCAAAGATTTGTAAGTTTAGGACTACATTCAAAGAAATGATTTGTACTTTTAGCAGCATGAGAAGAGTTGGATGACTACTATGATTATAAACTGATAATCCTCTTCCTGTAGATTGTGTCTTTTAAGAAAAACAAATCTCTTGTATATTGAAACTGGCTTTGATAGTGATGATATTTTTCACTGAAAATTTTATGAAATATTTAAAGAAAACATCCCATAAAAATAAAATTCTTTTGAAGGTGATTACACATATTTTGTCCTAAAAGAATCAATTCAAGGGAACTTTTGGATCTCTCTAAGCTTAAGTCTGCATTTTACTTGCATGTGTGTACCATATTGGAGTCCTATTAAGTAACTGGTTACATATGATTGCAGGAGCAGCTGTCCTGAATTTACTGCAATGTGAATGAAGCAAATTTATGGGAATTGTGATATGTTGAGTCATGTATTTTCAAGTTCAGAAAGAAGAGCACTAGCTTGAGAAATTGAAAGGTTATGGAGTGTGAAGGATGTTAAGGATGATGTCTATTTCCTTTATTGACTTGGTCAGTTTAAGGAATGAGCCCTATCTAAGATTCAGAGATCACATCACATCTGTGGTCAGCTATGTGTACATATAAGAACACCTTCTCTAACTTAGTGGGTAGGTATGTGAGTTATAGCAAAAGCAGTTAGTGAGTGAGCCTTGTAAAAGTAAAGGAGAGCACAAGCAGGGCAAGATCCTAAAGGTTACAGAGTACCACAAAAAGGAAGATGGTTTTTAATTGAACAGCATGAAGTAACTTAAAAGGACTGATGTCAATGAAAATTGTAAAGGTTCCCCTCAGGAGGCTGGTGTCTTTTGTGTGAGCCATAAGACGTTTATGGGGGAGGACACTACTTTGAGAAATTGCCTAGTAGACCTTTGAAAGAATGTGGAGTCTGCACGATGTTAAGGATGTCTCTATGGTGTCTGTAGATCGATAAGGCACAGAAGGGCCTGTCAAGGGTTTTGTGATCCTGCTGTGTGAAAAGAAAAAGTCAAGGTCAGTTTCTTCAGCACTTGAAATAACATGTACTGTATATCTGAAGAGGCTCAGTTCTAGAAGAGGTTGATAAAGTTATTAACAAATCCCTAAAAATACCAATCATAAAGATAATACTGAATGGACTTGACTACATAAAATTCAAAATCTCTATTCTGATAAGGATGTCATAAACAGAAATAAGAGAGATGGTTGAGTAGGAGAATATATTTGAAGCATTCATCACGAACAAAGTATTAATATCTAGAATATGCAAGGAGCTCAGTGAAAATCACCAAGAATAAAAATCATAGAATAAGATACATATAAAGGTACTATATGTTCTCAAGGACTTTTCAATATGTAAGTAAGCACATGAAAGATAGATTGGAAGAAAATATGTTAAACATATGAAAGTAGATGCCTCAGTGCATAGGGAAGTGGGATTATAGCAAAAGTGTGAAAGATAAAATGTTAGTAGTAAATAGAATAGTGTATGTGTTAATGATAGTAAACAATGAAATGAAGATATGATTAACTTAGACCTGGAGTTCAAAACAAACATAACAAAGAAATACACAGCACTCACCCCACACTTTCACACTTGCATAGATCCTCTTAATAACTTTATAGTCTTATAAAATCTAAGGATAGCATATAATGCGTGATCTGTATATTCTAAGTGCGGGAGTTCCTTAGATGTCCCAGGGGTCCATATATTGACATATATATCCAGGATGGTACTTTGTCCATGATCAGTTATAAATAAAGAAAATTACATTTTTGAATTTGAATTCATGGAATATGATAGAAGTTCAATTGTGGGCACAGACAAAAATAAAACACTTAACTTTCAGATAGGATTACTGTGGGAGATGGAAGTGGGAAATTGAATTAACTATATTTTTCAATTCATGACATACTATTTATCTCTAGTTCTATTTGTTTAACATAAGAAATCTAGACCACATATAGTAAACTGTTAATCTTAAATCTTTGTAGTTTATATGCGGACATCATTATATTCTCTATTTCAGTATTTTTCAGATATTTAGTAATTAAAAATAAATAGATCATTAATTAAAAGTAGAGGCTAATTCAAACTGTGTATTTCAGAATTTCTGTTTCATATAATGAGCACTTAGTCAATTATTCCCCATAATTTCTTAAAATAGGTGCTAAAACTAAATGACCACATGTTTTCTGAATACCTATTTATCCCTATTTTAGTTTAACAAAATATGCCTATAGTTTGTGGAGTCTCAGAGGTTCAGGGAAGACTTTTCTATGAAATTAGAACTGAGAAGCAAGGGAAATATGGAAGCTAACAAGAGAACAGGGCCAGGGTAAATAGTATTTTAAACAAAGGGAAATAATGTTGCAAGGCCTATTGAGAGAACTTGGTGGGTCACAGGAACTGAAAGCCTTGTATTTTAACATGATTGGTCCAATTGATATTGTACAATAAGATTTTCAAAAGGATTAAGAGCAAAAGGTGGGAGAACAGTTAGAAAGTTCTTGCAGTTTTCTGGGTAAGAGATGATGTCTCAGGCTAGAGTGGTAGCAGTGGAGGGGATGAGAATTGATCAGACTTGGGACATATTTTGAAGGCAAAGCCCATATAGGCCTGGATTTGGGTGATGAGAGGATAAAGATATTGGTATTTTTCCCAAAATTTGCCCTTATTCCTGAGTGAATAATGCTATCATTTACTGAGATTTGGAATACTGTTGGCAGAACAAATGTAAGAGGAGATATAAAGCTCAGCTCTAGATATATTAAATTTGAGATGACTGTTACACATACAATATTTTAAGTATGTATTTGAGTATTATAAATTAGATCAGGGGCAAGATCTTGACTGGAAATATGAATTTGGGAATCACAAATATGTGGATCTTTTATAACAGACTAGAGCACCTAGAAAGTGAGTGTAGAAAAGTCCTAGAACTGCTTTTTAGGGTACTAAAACATTTATAACAGAAAGAGAAAGAGTATATGGTTAAAGAAAGTGAGAAGAAAGAGCCAGTGAGGCAGGAAATCGGCTGAAGATATTATTTACAAGTAGTTTATTTATAACTCTAGATCACTAGAATGACATCTTAGTACAACCAGGTATAATTGTTAGTGACCAGTAAATATATGTCTAGCCTATGAATTGGTACATTTAATGACTATCCAGGTAAGAAAAGAACAACCACAAGAAAGTATACAAAGATCATGGAAAATGTGTAAAACATTTTACTAGATGTTCAGAGCAACATACAATTTCTCAATAATGAAATTTCTGATGTCAGTCTTTCAAAAGAGATTGAAATAAATAAGGAAATGACAAATATGTAAGTAAATACAAATAAATTTAGAAAATGTCAGACAGTAAAGAAAAGTAGATGCCAAGTCTAGTCACTAAAGCACATCTTGCATGTGACTACACACTTACACATTTTTATAAAATGAGAAAGTTATTTCATAAAAGGTAAAAAAAAATATGCAAAAGGAAATAACATAACAGCAGATAAGCCAGCTAATTATAAAGATATTACACAGTGGAGGAGGAGCCAAGATGGTGGTGTGAGTAAAGCAGCAGAAATACCCTCCCAAAAACAAATATTTTTGAAAATACAACAAATACAACTATTCTGAAAAGAGAGACCAGAAGATACAGGACAACAGCCAGACTACATCTATACCTGCGAGAACCCGGCACCTCATGAAGGGGGTAAGATAAAAGCCATGGCCCAGCGGGACCCAAGCGTCCCTCACCCCAGCTCCCGGTGGGAGGAGAGGAGTCAGAGCGGGGAAGGAGAGGGAGACCAGGACCGCTAAACACCCAGCACTAGCCATCCGCACCAGAGCGCAGACACACAGTGCATGGGGTGCTGGATACTAGGGAAATGGGACAGTAAAATCTGCGAATAGGTCCCCACAGCTGGTGCCCCTGGGACAAAGAAAAGAGAGTGCTTTTTGAGAGTCTTGAAGGGACAGGGATCCCACATCTGGATGGAGGCATCCCAGCACAATCAGTTCAGCAGCTGGGACCCCAGGGAACTCCGGGCTCCCTAACCCCCTGGGCAACAGTGCAGTTCCCAGGCCCCTTACAGTGATAAACAGCCTACTGCCCTTTCTGACTCTGGTGCGGCCCTGTCATAGCGAAGCAGCAGCCTGAGAGTGGCCATGCCCACAGCAACCATGGATCTTACTCCACAGCGGCCGGGCAAAAATCAGAAACCCTGTTTGCATGCAGCTGCGCAGCACAAGCCGCTAGAGGTCGCCATTCTCCCAGGAGAGGAAGGCCACAAATTAGCAAGAAGGGACGTTCTCCCAGCAGACATGTGCCAACTAACCACGACTATGTCTATCACCATGAAAAGGCAGAAGAATTTGATACAGACCAGATTAACGCAGACAGTCTCCCCTGAAAAGGAATCTGGGGAGATAGAACTAACCAATCTTCCTGAAAAAGAATTTAAAAGTAAGGTCATAACCATGCTGATGGACTTGCAGAGAAATATGCAGGAGCAAGGAGGGAGAACACAGAAATAAAACAGTCTCTGGAAGGATTTAAAAGCAGAATGGATAAGATGCAAGAGGCCATTGATGGATTAGAAATCAGAGAACAGGAATGCATAGAAGCGGATGCAGAGAGAGATAAAAGGATCTCCAGTAATGAAACAATATTAAGAGAACTGTGTGACCAATCCAAAAGGAACAATTTCCACATTATAGGGGTACCAGAAGAAGAGAGAGAAAAAGGGATAGAAAGTGTATTTGAAGAAATAATTGCTGAAAACTTCCCCAAACTGAGGGAGGAAATAGTCGCTCAGACCACAGAATTACACAGAACTCCCAACAGAAGGGACCCAAAGAGGACAACACCAAGACACATAATAATTGAAATGTAAAAGCTCAAGGACAAGGACAGAATTTTAAAGGCAGCTAAAGAGAGGTAAAAGGTCACCTACAAAGGAAAACCCATCAGGCTATCATCAGACTTCTCAACAGAAACCTTATAGGCCAGAAGAAAATGGCATGATATATTTAATGCAATGAAACAGAAGGGCCTCGAAACAAGAATGCTATATCCAGCACAATTATCATTTAAATATGAAGGAGGGATTAAACAATTCCCAGACAAGCGAAAGTTGAGGGAATTTGCCTCCCACAAACCACCTCTACAGGGTATTTTAGAGGGTCTACTCAAGATGGGAGCATTCCAAAGGCTATATAGATGTCACCAGAGAAAATAAAATCACAGCAAAGAAAGCAGACCAACCAATTACTAACTAAAGGCAAAAAATAAAATCAACTACCCACAAAAGCAGTCAAAGGAAACACAAAAGAGCACAGAATAAAACACACAACATATAAAGAATGAAGGAGGAGGAATAAGAAGGGAGAGAAATAAAGAATCATCAGACAGTGTTTATAATAGCTCAGTAAGTGAGTTAAGTTAGGCAGTAAGATACTAAAGAAGCTCACCTTGAACCTTTGGTAACCACAAATCTAAAGCCTGCAATGACAATAAGTACATATCTTTCAATAATCACCCTAAATGTAAATGGACTGAATGCACCAATCAAAAGACACAGAGTAATAGAATGGATAAAAAAGCAAGACTCATCTATATGCTGCTTAAAAGAGACTCACCTCAAACACAAAGACATGCACAGACTAAAAGTCAAGGAATGGAAAAAGATATTTCATGCTAACAACAAGGAGAAAAAAGCAGGTGTTGTAGTACTACTATCAGAAAAAATAAGACTTCAAAACAAAGAAAGTAACAAGAGATAAAGAAGGACATTACATAATGATAAAGGGCTCAGTCCAACAAGAGGATATAACCGTTATAAATATATATTCAACCAACACAGGAGCACCAGCATATGTGAAACAAATACTAACAGAAAGAAAGGAGGAAATAGAATGCAATGCACTCATTTTAGGAGACTTCAACACACTACTCATTCCAAAGGACAGATCCACCAGACAGAAAATAAGTAAGGACACAGAGGCACTGAACAACACACTAGAACAGATGGACCTAATAGACATCTACAGAACTCTACATTCAAAAGCAACAGGGTACACATTCTTCTCAAGTGCACATGGAACATTCTCCAGAATAGACCACATACTAGGCCACAAAAAGAGCCTCAGTAAATTAAAAAAGATTGAAATTCTACCAACCAAATTTTCAGACCACAAAGGTATAAAACTAGAAATAAAGTGTACAAAGAAAATAAAAAGGCCCACAAACACATGGAGGCTTAACAACATTCTCTTAAATAATAAATGGATCAATGACCAAATCAAAATACAGATCAAGCAAGATAAGGAAATAAATGACAACAACACAAAGACCCAACTTCAGTGGGACACAGTGAAAGCAGTCTTAAGAGGAAAGTATATATCAATTTAGGCATATTTAAAGAAGGAAGAACAATCCCAAATGAATAGACTAATGTCACAATTATAGAAATTGGAAAAAGAAAAACAAATAAGGACTAAAGTCAGCAGAAGGAGGGACATAATAAAGATCAGAGAATAAATAAATAAAATTGAGAAGAATAAAACAATAGAAAAAAGATCAATGAATCCAAGAACTGGTTCTTCGAGAAAATAAACAAAATAGATAAGCCTCAAGCCAGACTTATTAAGAGAAAAAGAGAATCAACCCACATCAACAGAATCAGAAACGAGAAAGGAAACATCACGACGGACTCACAGAAATACAAAGAATTATTGGAGAATACTATGAAAATGTATATGCTAACAAGCTGGAAAACCTAGAAGAAATGGACAACTTCCTAGAAAAATACAACCTTCCAATACTGACGAAGGAAGAAACAGAAAATCTAAACAAACCAGTTACCAGTAAATAAATTGAATCGTTAATCAAAATCTACCAAAGAACAAAAATCCTGGGCCAGGTGGATTTACCTCAGAATTTTATCAGACATACAGAGAAGATATAATACCCATTCTCCTTAAAGTTTTCCAAAAAATAGAAGAGGAGGGAATACTCCCAAACTCATTCTATGAAGCCAACACCACCTTATACCAAAACCAGGCAAAGACCCCACCAAAAAAGAAAACTACAGACCAATATCCCTGATGAACGTAGATGCAAAAATACTCAACAAAATATTAGCAAACCCAATTCAAAAATACATCAGAAGGGTCATACACCATGTCCAAGTTGGATTCATTCCAGGGATACAAGGATGGTACAATATTCAAAAATCCATCAACATCATCCACCACATAAATAAAAAGAAGGAAAAACACCACATGATCATCTCCATAGATGCTGAAAAAGCATTCGACAAAATTCAATATCCATTCATGATAAAAACTCTCAACAAAAAGGGCATAGAGGGCAAGTACCTCAACATATTAAAGGCCAAATATGATAAACCCACAGCCAACATCATACTTAACAGCAAGAAGCTGAAAGCTTTTCCTCTGAGATTGGGTACAAGACAGGGATGTCCTCTCTCCCCACCATTATTCAACATAGTACTGGAGGTCCTAGCCATGGCAATTAGACAAAACAAAGAAATACAAGTAATCCAGATTGGTAAAGAAGAAGTTAAACTGTCACTATTTGCAGATGACATGATATCGTACTTAAAAATCCCTAAAATCTCCACTCAAAAACTACTAGAACTAATATCAGAATTGAGTGAAGTTGCAGGATACAAAATTAACACACAGAAATCTGTAGCTTTCCTATACATTAACAATGAACTAATAGAAAGAGAAATCATGAAAATAATTCCATTCACAATTGCATCAAAAAGAATAAAATACCTAGGAGTAAACCTAACCAAGGAAGTTAAAGACCTATACCCTGAAAACGATAAGACATTCTTAAGAGAAATTAAAGAGTACACTAACAAATGGAAACTCATCCCATGTTCTTGGCTAGGAAGAATTAACATCGCCAAAATGGCCATCCTGCCCAAAGCAATATACAGATTTGATGCAATCCCTATCAAATTACCAAGAGCATTCTTCAAAGACCTGGAACAAATAGTTCAAAAATTCATATGGAAACACCAAAGACCTCAAATAGCCAAAGCAATCCTGAGAAGGATGAATAAAGTGGGGGGAGGATCTTGCTCCCCAACTTCAAGTTCTACTACAAAGCCACAGTAATCAAGACAATTTGGTACTGGCACAAGAACAGAGCCACAGACCAATGGAAGAGAATAGAGACTCCAGACCTTAACCCAAACATATATGGTCAATTAATATACAATAAAGGAGCCATGGACATACAATGGGGAAATGACAGTCTCTTCAAAAGATGGTGCTGGAAAGACTGGACAGCTATATGTAAGAGAATGAAACTGGATCACTGTCTAACTGCATACACAAAAGTAAATTCCAAATGGTTCAAAGACCTGAATATAAGTCATGAAACCAGAAAACTCTTAGAAAAAAGCATAGGCAAAAGTCTCTTGGACATAAATATCAGCGACTTCTTCATGAACATATCTCCCCAGGCAAGGGAAACAAAAGCAAAAATGAACAAGTGGGACTATATCAAGTTGAAAAGCTTCTGTACAGCAAAGGACACCATCAATAGAACAAAACGGTACCCTACAGTATGGGAGAATATATTCATAAATGGCAGATCCGATAAAAGGTTGACATCCAAAATATATAAAGAGCTCATGCACCTCAACAAACAAAAAAGCAAATAATCCAATTAAAAAGTGGGCAGAGGAGCTGAACAGACAGTTCTCCAAAGAAGAAATTCAGATGGCCAACAGACACATGAAAAGATGCTCCACATTGCTAATCATCAGAGAAATGCAAATTAAAACCACAATGAGATACCACCTCACACCAGTAAGGATCACCACCATCCAAACAACAACAAATGTTGGCAAGGTTGCAGAGAAAGGGGAATCCTCCTACACTGCTGGTGGGAATGTAAATTAGTTCAGCCATTGTGGAAACCAGTATGGAGGTTCCTCAGAAAGCTCAAAATAGAAATACCATTTAACCCAGGAATTGCACTTCTAGGAATTCACCCTAAGAATGCAGCAGTCCAGTTTGAAAAAGACAGATCCACCCCTATGTTTATCGCAGCACTATTACAATAGCTGAGAAATGGAAGCAGCCTAAGTGTCCATCAGAAGATGAATAGATAAAGAAGATGTGGTACATATACAAATGGAATATTATTCAGACATGAGAATTAAAGAAATCCTACCATTTGCAGTAACAAGGATGGAGCTAGAGGGTATTATGCTCAGTGAAATAAGCCAGGTGGAGAAAGACAGGTACCAAATGATTTCACTCATATGTGGAGTATAAGAACAAGAAAAACTGAAGGAACAAAACAGCAGCAGAATCACAGAACCCAAGAATGGACTAACAGTTACCAAAGGGAAAGGGACTGGGGAGGATGGGTGGGAAGAGATGAATAAGGGCAGGGAAAGAAAAGGAGGCATTATGATTAGCACGTATTATGTGGGGGGGGGCCTGGGGAGGGCTGTAGAACACATAGAAGACAAGTAGTGATTCTATAACATCTTAATACACTGATGGACAGTGATTGTAATGGGAATTGTGGGGGGCTTGGTGAAGGGGGGAGCCTAGTAAACATAATGTTCTGCATGTATTTGTAGATTAATAACAACAACGAAAAAGATATTACACAGTGATTAGCAATCCAAAAAAGGAAACCAGAGTCACATAACATTTTCACTGTGCAAACAGCTAGTAAAAATGCATTTATAGAATTTTGTAATCAGATATGTGACTCAGAATATGACAATTTTCCAAAGTTGATTTTTTTATAATCTCTTAATCAATGCCTCCTGCCTCTGTATAGAAAATAATGCCAAAAAACAATTAGTTCACGGGAAATTTTCAACTATTAAAAAAGACAAAACTTCCTCTAAATATCATGTCACTCTGACTATATGTGTGACTGTAGTCTGACAAAGCTGACAGATTTGAGATGATTCCACTCATGTCATCAATTTATTTTCTCTAAGACTTATAAGAAGTTTTCAGATCATCTTGGCTTACGTAGTATGAGGTGGTTCTGTTCCCTCAGAAGTCACTATTTATTGTCTTATACAACATCCATATACATATGATATGCCAGAATGGTCTCTTGTCTCTGCCTTTATGTTCCAGGAAAATATACAGTTTTGTGATGCCTGAACCTTCCGTAAGTGGAAAGGGAGGGATCTGCTTTAAGAAATACAATAAAAAATAAAAATTAAAAATTAAGTATAAGGATCTTTTTAAGTGAGAAAATAAATCACTCTAAATATAAAGTTATAAAAAGCTGAATACTACAGAAACATAAAATAAGGTTTTTTCGTAATTGTATACCATGCCTTGAAAATAGTTTCTTTTTAATTTATTGAAGTAAAATTCAGATTTTACTTCAACAAAATTTGCCCATTTTAAAATGAAAGATTCAGTGTCATTTAGTACATTCACAATCTTGTACAGCTGCCACTTCTACCTAGTTCCAAAAAGGAAAACCACCTAATCATTAAGCAACTTCTCCCATTTTGTCCCCTTCCCCGGCCTTTGGCAACTACCAGTCTGGCTTCTGTATGTGTAGGTATATCTACTCTAGATATTTCATATAAATGGAATCATACAATATGTGACCTTTTGCATGTGACTTCTTTAACTTAGCCTAATGTTTTAGGAATTCATCCACACTGTAAGATAATCAGTACTTCATTCCTTTTTACGGCTGAGAAATATTTCATTGTATGTACATAGCAGAATTTGTTCATCCATTCATATGTTAATGGACATTTGGGCTGTTTCCATTTTTTTGACTGTTGTGAATAGTGTTGCTATGAATATGTGTGTATATGTTTGAGTATCTGTTTTCATTTATTTTGAGTATATACCTAAAAATGGAAATGTGGGGTCATATGTCTAAATTTTTGAAGAACTACAAATCTTTTTTCATGGCAATTATAATATTTGACATTCTTATTGGCAAAGTACAAGGGTTCAATTTTTTCCACATCCTTTATAACGCTTGTTATTTTCTGTTATTATTTCTTTTTAATCATAGCCAGATGAGTATGCTGCAATATGTAAGGAATATAAATTTCCTTAATAATTAATGATGCTGAGTGTACATTTTTATTTCCTTCTCATTTACTTTTCTGTATATTTTTAAAGATTTTTTTTTAGTAGTTACCATAAGGATTACAATTAACAACTTAAATTTGTGAAAATATAGTTTGAAGTGACCAATTTAATTTCATTACAGTACAAAAAGTCTTCTCTTAAGAGGTCCATCCCCCTTTATGCTGCTGTTGTCACAAATTACACATTTACACATCATGTGCTCAATAACATATATTTATATGCATTTGTCTTTTAAATCATGTAGAAATTAAAAAATAGAATTACAAACCAAAAATACAATAATACTGGCTTTTATATTTGCCCAGGAAGTTATCTTTACTGAAGATCTTTACTTCTTTGTATGGCTTTCAGTTATTGTCTGGTGTCCTTTCATTTCAGTGTGAAGAACTCCCTTTAGCATTTCTTGTAGGGTAAGTATATTCCATCAGCTTTTGTTTATATAGTAATGTTTTAATTTCTCCCCCATTTTTCAAGGATAGTTTTTTCCAGATACAGAATTCTTGGTTGACAGATTTCTCTCCCTTTTTTTTTCCCTTTCATCACTTTAAATATATCAGCCCACTGTTTTTGACCCCCGTGATTTCTGATGAGAAACAAGCTATTAATTTTATTGAGGCTCTTCTTCCTGGTTTCATGATTCTCTTTGTCTTTGTCTTTTAACAGTTTCATTACAATGTGTTTCAGTGTGGATCTCTGAGTTTATTCTACTTGAAATTTGTTGAGCTTCTTGGGGTTGTAGAATATCTTTCTTCAAATGAGGGAAGCTTTCAACTTTTAAGTATTCTTTATTCCCCTTTCTTCTCTTTCTGGGACTCATAATGTAAATGTTTGTTCATTTGATGGTTTTCCACAGTACCTTAGGCTCTTTTAACTTTTCTTCATTTGTTTTTCTTTCTGATCTTTAGACTCTAGAGATTCATTTTTCCTGTCTTCAACTTTGTTGACACTTTCTTTTTGCCTGCTCAAATCTGCTGTTGAATGTATCTAGTGAATTTTTCATTTTGGTTCTTGTACTTTGCAGCTCCAGAATTTCCACTTATTCCTTCTTATCATTTTTACTATTTATTGATATTCTCATTTTGTTCATCCATATATCCACTGGTTTCCTTTAGTTCTTTGTCTGTGGTTTCCTTTAGTTTATTGAGCATATTTAAGACAGTTGATTAAAAGTGTTTGTCTAGTAATCCAATGTCTGAATTTCCTCAGGGAGAGTTTCTATCATTTTTTTTCCCTTTGAATAGGTCATGCTTTCCTCTTTCTTTATATGTTTTTTATTTTTTTGTCAAAAGCTATTTAATAGTATAATGTGGTAAATCTAAAAATCAGATTTTCTCCCTACCCATGGGTTTAATGTTCTTAATTGCTGAAGGCTATAGCTATCAATTTGTTTAGTGATTTCTCCAAACTACTTTTTTTTTTTTTTATAATAATTATTTTTTATTGAAGGGTAGTTGACACACAGTATTACATTACATGAGTTTCAAGTGTACAACACAGTGGTAGAACATTTATATACATAATTCTAGGTTCCAGCTATCACCCTACCAGGCTGTTACAATATCTTGACTATATTCCTTATGCTATACATTACATCCCGGTTACTAATTTATTTTACCATTGGAAGTCTGTCCTTTTTTTTTTTTTTTTTTTTTTTTTTTTTTTTTTTTTTGTGAGGGCATCTCTCATATTTATTGATCAAATGGTTGTTAACGACAATAAAATTCTGTATAGGGGAGTCAATGCTCAATGCACAATCATTATTGCTCCCCAAGCCTAATTTTTGTCAGTCTCCAATCTTCTGAGGCATAACAAACAAGTTTTTACATGTAGAACAAATTCTTATATAATGAATAAGTTACATAGTGAACAGTACAAGGGCAGTCATCACAGAAACTTTCGGTTTTGCTCATGCATTATGAACTATAAACAGTCAGTTCAAATATGAATACTGATTTGGTTTTTATACTTGATTTATATGTGGATACCACATTTCTCTCTTTATTATTATTATTTTTAATAAGATGCTGAAGTGGTAGGTAGATACAAGATAAAGGTAGAAAACATAGTTTAGTGTTGTATGAGAGCACATGTAGATGATCAGGTGTGTGCCTGTAGACTATGTGTTAATCCAAGCTAGACCAGGGCAATAAAACATCCACGTATGCAGAAGATTTCTCTCAGAACGGGGTGGTGAGGTTCTAAGCCTCACCTCTGTTGATCCCCAATTTCTCACCTGATGGCCCCCCTGCGACTGTGCCTGTCTTAGGTTGTTCCTCCCTTGAGGAATCTTACCCGTCTCTGGCTAACCAGTCATCTTCTGGGGCCATACAGGGAAATGTGAAGTTGGTAAGTGAGAGAGAAGCCTTATTGTTTGAAAAGGTTAGCTTTTTACTTCTTTGCATATTTATGCCCTGTGGCTTCTATGCCCAGCATTTGTCTTGAGGTATCTTTACCACTTGGAAGAATTATGATACTCGGTAAATTTGATATGAGGCACAAATTCTATATAAGGGTTGTAATTAGGAAGGAAGAAGAAAAGCTATAGAAGTAGCAGGCGGAAGAAAACATGGGAAGATTGATTATTTCTTTGATATATCTTCTTGTAGAGTAACTTCAGCATGTATAGGTTTTAAGCTACTACTTAAATTGCGCACACACATTAACATAATAGGAGTATAGTTACATAACCAAAGCATATCTGTAATTACCAGCCCTCTGCAGTGAAACCAAGAAAACCAGTTAGGCACCTTAGGCATTTGTGAAAACTTATCTATGATATGGTGGATATTGTCCAAATGAACTTGAACAGTCTGAGAGAAATCAGACAAATTAAAACAACCCATTCCTGGGGACTGTTCACATGCCATATGTTCTTTTAACAATAAATAGTTTGTAGTTGTAAGACTTTGGAGCGCTACAATTTGCACTTCTCCAAATTCTTGGTTGAGTTCCAACAGTATAGATCCAGTCCAATTTTGTTGTTTTACTGTATGCACAGGCCAGCTTAGATATCTCCTTCCTCATTCCCATGGCAGGTCCAGGAACTGGTGGGATGAGTGCATCTACAGCTGTAGCAGTGCGTGGATCTTTGTTGGGGTTTTTTGATGATCATCTTCTGGCATGAGTCTTCCAGAGGGTGCAGATGTTGGAAGTTCTTTTTCATATCGTATCTTAGTTCATTTTCGGGGTAGCCCAATTAGGCTTTGATCCTCTGTATAAACACAAACAGACCCTTTGCCTACACTTTTATATGCCCTTTATACCCTTGTGTAGAACTCGTTGGAGGTTACCACACAGGAACTGCATTTTTTTTTTTTTTTTTTTTTTTGCTATCACTAATCTACACTTACATGACGAATATTATGTTTACTAGGCTCTCCCCTATACCAGGTCTCCCCTATAAACCCCTTTACAGTCACTGTCCATCAGCATAGCAAAATGTTGTAGAATCACTACTTGCCTTCTCTGTGTTGTACAGCCCTCCCTTTTCTCCTACCCCCCCTTGCATGTTAATCTTAATACCCCCCTACTTCTCCCCCCCTTATCCCTCCCTACCCACACATCCTCCTCAGTCCCTTTCCCTTTGGTACCTGTTAGTCCATTCTTGAGTTCTGTGATTCTGCTGCTGTTTTGTTCCTTCAGTTTTTCCTTTGTTCTTATATTCCACAGATAAGTGAAATCATTTGGTATTTCTCTTTCTCCGCTTGGCTTGTTTCACTGAGCATAATAAACTCCAGCTCCATCCATGTTGCTGCAAATGATTGGATTTGCCCTTTTCTTATAGCTGAGTAGTATTCCATTGTGTATATGTACCACATCTTCTTTATCCATTCATCTATTGATGGACATTTAGGTTGCTTCCAATTCTTGGCTATTGTAAATAGTGCTGCAATAAACATAGGGGTGCATCTGTCTTTCTCAAACTTGATTGCTGCATTCTTAGGGTAAATTCCTAGGAGTGGAATTCCTGGGTCAAATGGTAAGTCTGTTTTGAGCATTTTGATGTACCTCCATACTGCTTTCCACAATGGTTGAACTAACTTACATTCCCACCAGCAGTGTAGGAGGGTTCCCCTTTCTCCACAGCCTCGCCAACATTTGTTGTTGTTTGTCTTTTGGATGGCAGCCATCCTTACTGGTGTGAGGTGATACCTCATTGTAGTTTTAATTTGCATTTCTCTGATAATTAGCGATGTGGAGCATCTTTTCATGTGTCTGTTGGCCATCTGTATTTCTTTTTTGGAGAACTGTCTGTTCAGTTCCTCTGCCCATTTTTTAATTGGGTTATTTGTTTTTTGTTTGTTGAGGCGTGAGAGCTCCTTATATATTCTGGACGTCAAGCCTTTATCGGATGTGTCATTTTCAAATATATTCTCCCATACTGTAGGGATCCTTCTTGTTCTATTGATGGTGTCTTTTGCTGTACAGAAGCTTTTCAGCTTAATATAGTCCCACTTACTCATTTTTGCTGTTGTTTTCCTTGCCCGGGGAGATATGTTCAAGAAGAGGTCACTCATGTTTATGTCTAAGAGGTTTTCGCCTATGTTTTCTTCCAGGAGTTTAATGGTTTCATGGCTTACATTCAGGTCTTTGATCCATTTTGAGTTTACTTTTGTATATGGGGTTAGACAATGGTCCAGTTTCATTCTCCTACATGTAGCTGTCCAGTTTTGCCAGCACCACCTGTTGAAGAGACTGTCATTTCGCCATTGTATGTCCATGGCTCCTTTATCAAATATTAATTGACCATATATGTCTGGGTTAATGTCTGGATTCTCTAGTCTGTTCCATTGGTCTGTGGCTCTGCTCTTGTGCCAGTACCAAATTGTCTTGATTACTATGGCTTTATAGTAGAGCTTGAAGTTGGGGAGTGAGATCCCCCCTACTTTATTCTTCTTTCTCAGGATTGCTTTGGCTATTCGGGGTCTTTGGTGTTTCCATATGAATTTTTGAATTATTTGTTCCAGTTCATTGAAGAATGTTGCTGGTAGTTTCATAGGGATTGCATCAAATCTGTATATTGCTTTGGGCAGGATGGCCATTTTAACGATATTAATTCTTCCTAGCCACGAGCATTGGATGAGTTTCCATCTGTTAGTGTCCCCTTTAATTTCTCTTAAGAGTGACTTGTAGTTTTCAGAGTATAAGTCTTTCACTTCTTTGGTTAGGTTTATTCCTAGGTATTTTATTTTTTTTGATGCAATTGTGAATGGAGTTGTTTTCCTGATTTCTCTCTCTGTTGGTTCATTGTTAGTATATAGGAAAGCCACAGATTTCTGTGTGTTGATTTTGTATCCTGCAACTTTGCTGTATTCCGATATCAGTTCTAGTAGTTTTGGGGTGGAGTCTTTAGGGTTTTTTATGTACAGTATCATGTCATCTGCAAATAGTGACAGTTTAACTTCTTCTTTACCAATCTGGATTCCTTGTATTTCTTTATTTTGTCTGATTGCCGTGGCTAGGACCTCCAGTACTATGTTAAATAACAGTGGAGAGAGTGGGCATCCCTGTCTAGTTCCCGATCTCAGAGGAAATGCTTTCAGCTTCTCGCTGTTCAATATAATGTTGGCTGTGGGTTTATCATAGATGGCCTTTATTATGTTGAGGTACTTGCCCTCTATTCCCATTTTGCTGAGAGTTTTTATCATGAATGGATGTTGAACTTTGTCAAATGCTTTTTCAGCATCTATGGAGATGATCATGTGGTTTTTGTCTTTCTTTTTGTTGATGTGGTGGATGATGTTGATGGACTTTCGAATGTTGTACCATCCTTGCATCCCTGGGATGAATCCCACTTGGTCATGGTGTATGATCCTTTTGATGTATTTTTGAATTCGGTTTGCTAATATTTTGTTGAGTATTTTTGCATCTACGTTCATCAGGGATATTGGTCTGTAGTTTTCTTTTTTGGTGGGGTCTTTGCCTGGTTTTGGTATTAGGGTGATGTTAGCTTCATAGAATGAGTTTGGGAGTATCCCCTCCTCCTCTATTTTTTGGAAAACTTTAAGGAGAATGGGTATTATGTCTTCCCTGTATGTCTGATAAAATTCCGAGGTAAATCCATCTGGCCCGGGGGTTTTGTTCTTTGGTAGTTTTTTGATTACCTCTTCAATTTCGTTGCTGGTAATTGGTCTGTTTAGATTTTCTGTTTCTTCCTGGGTCAATCTTGGAAGGTTATATTTTTCTAGGAAGTTGTCCATTTCTCCTAGGTTTCCCAGCTTGTTAGCATATAGGTTTTCATAGTATTCTCCAATAATTCTTTGCATTTCCGTGGGGTCCGTCGTGATTTTTCCTTTCTCGTTTCTGATACTGTTGATTTGTGTTGACTCTCTTTTCTTCTTAATAAGTCTGGCTAGAGGCTTATCTATTTTGTTTATTTTCTCGAAGAACCAGCTCTTGGTTTCATTGATTTTTGCTATTGTTTTATTCTTCTCAATTTTATTTATTTCTTCTCTGATCTTTATTATGTCCCTCCTTCTGCTGACCTTAGGCCTCATCTGTTCTTCTTTTTCCAATTTCGATAATTGTGACATTAGACCATTCATTTGGGATTGCTCTTCCTTTTTTAAATATGCTTGGATTGCTATATACTTTCCTCTTAAGACTGCTTTTGCTGTGTCCCACAGAAGTTGGGGCTTAGTGTTGTTGTTGTCATTTGTTTCCATATATTGCTGGATCTCCATTTTGATTTGGTCATTGATCCATTGATTATTTAGGAGCGTGTTGTTAAGCCTCCATGTGTTCGTGAGCCTCTTTGCTTTCTTTGTACAGTTTATTTCTAGTTTTATGCCTTTGTGGTCTGAAAAGTTGGTTGGTAGGATTTCAATCTTTTGGAATTTTCTGAGGCTCTTTTTGTGGCCTAGTATGTGGTCTATTCTGGAGAATGTTCCATGTGCACTTGAGAAGCATGTATATCCCGCTGCTTTTGGATGTAGAGTTCTATAGATGTCTATTAGGTCCATCTGCTGTACTGTGTTGTTCAGTGCTTCGGTGTCCTTACTTATTTTCTGCCCAGTGGATCTATCCTTTGGGGTGAGTGGTGTGTTGAAGTCTCCTAGAATGAATGCATTGCAGTCTATATCCCCCTTTAGTTCTGTTAGTATTTGTTTCACATATGCTGGTGCTCCTGTGTTGGGTGCATATATCTTTAGAATGGTTATATCCTCTTGTTTGACTGAGCCCTTTATCATTATGTAGTGTCCTTCTTTATCTCTTGTTACTTTCTTTGTTTTGAAGTCTATTTTGTCTGATATTAGTACTGCAACCCCTGCTTTCTTCTCACTGTTGTTTGCTTGAAATATGTTTTTCCATCCCTTGACTTTTAGTCTGTACATGTCTTTGGGTTTGAGGTGAGTTTCTTGTAAGCAGCATATAGATGGGTCTTGCTTTTTTATCCATTCTGTTACTCTGTGTCTTTTGATTGGTGCATTCAACCCATTAACATTTAGGGTGACTATTGAAAGATATGTACTTATTGCCATTGCAGGCTTTAAATTCGTGGTTACCAAAGGTTCAAGGTTAGCCTCTTTAGTATCTTACTGCCTAACTTAGCTCGCTTATTGAGCTGTTATATACACTGTCTGGAGATTCTTTTCTTCTCTCCCTTCTTGTTCCTCCTCCTCGATTCTTCATATTTTGGGTGTTTTGTGCTGTGCTCTTTCTAGGAGTGCTCCCATCTAGAGCAGTCCCTGTAAGATGTTCTGTAGAGGTGGTTTGTGGAAAGCAAATTCCCTCAGCTTTTGTTTGTCTGGGAATTGTTTAATCCCACCGTCATATTTGAATGATAGTCGTGCTGGATACAGTATCCTTGGTTCAAGGCCCTTCTGTTTCATTGTATTAAATATATCATGCCATTCTCTTCTGGCCTGTAGGGTTTCTGTTGAGAAATCTGACGTTAGCCTGATGGGTTTCCCTTTATAGGTGACCTTTTTCTCTCTAGCTGCCTTTAACACTCTTTCCTTGTCCTTGATCTTTGCCATTTTAATTATTATGTGTCTTGGTGTTGCCCTTCTTGGATCCTTTCTGTTGGGGGTTCTGTGTATTTCCGTGGTCTGTTTGATTACTTCCTCCCCCAGTGTGGGGAAGTTTTCAGCAATTATTTCTTCTAAGATACTTTCCATCTCTTTGCCTCTCTCTTCTTCTTCTGGGACCCCTATAATACGGATATTGCTCCTTTTAGATTGGTCACACAGTTCTCTTAATATTGTTTCATTCCTGGAGATCCTTTTGTCTCTCTCTATGTCAGCTTCCATGCGTTCCTGTTCTCTGATTTCAATTCCATCAATGGCCTCTTGCATTCTATCCATTCTGCTTATAAACCCTTCCAGAGTTTGTTTCATTTCTGCGATCTCCTTTCTGGCATCTGTGATCTCTTTCCGGACTTCATCCCATTTTTCTTGCGTATTTCTCTGCATCTCTGTCAGCATGTTTATGATTCTTATTTTGAATTCTTTGTCAGGAAGACTGGTTAGGTCTGTCTCCTTCTCTGGTGTTGTCTCTGTGATCTTTGTCTGCCTGTAGCTTTGCCTTTTCATGGTGATAGGAATAGTCTGCAGAACTGGGACGAGTGACGGCTGGAAGGACTTCCTTTCTTGTTGGTTTGTGGCCCTCCTCTCCTGGGAGAACAGCGGCCTCTAGTGGCTTGTGCTGCGCAGCTGCGCGCAGACAGGGTTTCTGCTTCCTGCCCGGCTGCTATGGAGTTAATCTCCGCTGTTGCTGTGGGCGTGGCCTGGCTCGGGCAGCTACTCCAAAATGGTGGAGTCGCGTTGGAGCAGGAGCTGCTGGGAGGCTATTTATCTCCGTAAGGGGCCTCCCTGCTCCCTGCAGCCCAGGGGTTAGGGTGCCCAGAGATCCCGGATTCCCTACCCCTGGATTAAGTGGCCCGCCCTGCCCCTTTAAGACTTCCAAAAAGCACCCGCCAAAACAAAACAACGACCACAAAAAAAAACAAGAAAAAAAATTTTTTTTAATTAAAAAAAAAAAAAAAAATTTTTAATTAAAAAAAAAAGGTGGTCGTTCGTTTTTCTTTATTCTCCGGTGCCAGCCTCAGGCCTCTGCTCACCGGTCTTTCTGCCCTGTTTCCCTAATATTGGGGTCCCTGTCCCTTTAAAACTTCCAAAAAGCGCTCGCCAAAACAAAGCAGCAAAAAAGCAAAAAATAAAAATTAAAAAAAATGGTCGCGCGCTTTTCTTATGTCCTCTGTCGCCCAGCCTCCAGTGCCTGCTCACTGTTCTTGCTGCCCTGTTTTCCCAGTATCGAGGGCCCTGCACTCTGGCCCGGATGGCTGGGGCTGGGTGTTCGGCAGCCCTGGGCTCCGTCTCCCTCCCGCTCTGCCTGCTCTTCTCCCGCCGGGAGCTGGGGGGAGGGGCGCTCGGCTCCCGCGGGGCCGGGGCTTGTATCTTACCCCCTTCGCGAGGCGCTGGGTTCTCTCAGGTGTGGATGTGGTCTGGATATTGTCCTGTGTCCTCTGGTCTTTATTCTAGGAAGGGTTGTCTTTGTTATATTTTCATAGATATATGTTGTTTTGGGAGGAGATTTCCGCTGCTCTACTCACGCCGCCATCTTCCGCCCCACCCTCCAAACTACTTTTTAAGACTGCATTTTTGGTCATTTGTGGTCACTGAAGTCTCTTTTCCTTTATCTTGTGTTCAGCTAACGTTTTGACAGAGATCTCCTTGAATGTCAGGAGCATTCAAAGGTTTTCCAGAAATCTGATAAATTTTATTCTGATAGTTTCTGCTTGTTTTGTGACATTTCTATGAAAGAGCAGGCATTTGGAGCAGGCGTTTTGCTTATGTAACTCCCTCTGTAATATTTCTTTTTCTACATGTGGGCTACATACGAAATTTGGCCAGGTACCTTCATGTAAGGATGCTGGGTGAACCCACGTAATAGGTGTTAGGAGTACTCTAGGATAACAAGCAATAACTTAACTGAAAGTGAAGAAAATTAAACAAATATATAGTACTAAACCCAAAATAAATGTATCTCCTGCTCTAATTTCTCTTAACCAGATGCCAAAAACGTCTATAAACACTAACTTTATCTCACATAAGAAGTGTGATGTTGGGGAAGCCATAGCGTAAAGAGACAGATGTCTTAACTGATTGTGGTTTTCATAAATTCAATAAAACAAAAGAAAAATACATAATTCTGTGAATCTGGTGTTAGGACCACCCTCATACGTTTGGAAAGTGCTTGTGCAAATGAGCTTAAGCTTAATTAGCTTCATGGATAAATCTGCCTACTACAAATACTCTGACTTGAAAGATCTGGAATCTGAAGAACTCTGTGACATGATGATTGATACTCTATGAGACAGACTTCCTTATTGGCAAGAAACCATTTTCATTAAAGTTTATATGTCTAAAATTTTATCAGTATTTAAAAGACTTCTTTGATATTTATCAGTTCATTCTTACTTTTTGCTCTCAATCCTCCAAGATACTGGCATTTCTCCTCCAAATGTTCTCTGTTTGCCCACACTTCCTCTTATGGCTGATTCATGCTGTCTCCTTTTCAAATCAGGACTTTGCATCAGATCTGGAAAAAGCACCTTAAAATACCACCTGTGTTAAATGGTCAAAGTTACAATCTGTATCCTAATCTCTCTGTACTTGTTCTCTTCTGTATGGCATTAAATAAACTGTGTGGTATTAATTGGTCTCAGACATTTGAGTTGAATAGGTTTGAGTTTGAATCCCAGGTCCACTACTTATTATCTAACTGCAGGCAATTTAAGTAACTTCTATGCCTCAATTTCCTCATCTGTTAAATAACAATAATAACTTACAGAACTGTTCTTATAATTATATAAAAAATAGCTAAAATGATGTCTAGTAGATGCATGCCAATGTTAATTTCCTTCTATTGTCACTAAAAAGAAAAAACACAAAAAAACATGATTTCCTAAGTTCCAAATATTATGGAAGCAGCTTAGTGGTTACTATGGGGGGTAATGGGTGGGTGAGCATGAAGAAGCATCTTCAGCAGGACTCTGAAACATCATTTTCTGCATGAAAGAAACAGCTCTGCTTTTAATTTTATGACTTGTTCTATGTAATATTTACTTTCAAAATTCTACTAATGAGAAAAAAATTAAAACTGCTAAAATTTGATTAAGCCCTGCTAAGATATACCACCCCTTACATACCACTTAAAGTAACATCATGCCTTAATTAAACTTTGCTTCATATCTTTATGAAAAAATCTGACAAGCTGGAGTAGAAAATATTTGGGAACAAAACTTCTTTTCAGTCTCCTCTTATTACAATGTGATACTGTGCCACTGACTACATTATATATGTTTAGTGTTATGATGTAATGAGTTATAAGAAATATGTTTTTGGTCTTATCCACAGTTCCTGAAAAAGCTTCAGGGCCAGAAAGTTGAAATGGGTGTCTTGTTATGTTCATGAGGAGACATTTGGTCCCCTTCCAAGGGTAGGGGATGGTTGTTAGGGGGACCAACCATGTGATTAGAGGGGGGGAACTTCCAGTCCCCAGCTCCCAACCCCTGAGAGGCTAGAGGTTGAATCAGCCAATAGTAAATGATTTAATTAGTCATGACTATGCCATGAAGCCCTCCGAAAAACCCATGAGAAGATCATTTTGCTCCCTCTCTTTTGTATCCTTCCCTGTCCCAGAAAGAGCTTTTACGCTTGGGGAACTGGATGCTTCCATGTGCCACTGAGACAGGCCCAAGCTCCACAAGGATAGAAACTCCTTTATTTGGGACCTTGCCCTATGTATCTCTTCGTCTGACTATTGTATCTTTTATTAAACTGATAAACTAAGTGTTTTCCTGAGTTCTGTGAGACCCTCTAGTGAATTAATCAAACCTAAGTAGGAGGTGGTTACAACCTCCAATCTGTAGCTAATAGGTCAGAAGCACAGTAACAGCCTGAATTCCTGGAGTATGGGGTGTGGAGAGCCATCTTGTGTGACAGAGCCTTTAATCTGGGGAATCTGGTGTTGTCTCTGAGTAGACAGCATCAGAATTGAGTTGAATTCTTAGACATCCTGCTGATATTCGAGAATTGCTTGGTGTCGTACATGGGAAAACCCTCTCCCACCCACACACATTGGAATTGACTCTGAAACCTGAGCAGAAGGGGTGTTTAAAACAATCTCTTGTATTTTCAGAATATTCTGTTGGCATTTTATTTCTGTGAGTCTGTAAAAGTCAGGACATTATATAGAGTGAAGGTTTCTTTTTAATGTATTAGACTGAACCACACAAAGGTTGAATATTGACAGTTTCATACAACTCAACCTTATATATAGAAGGTTATTTCAAGTGTTCCAAATATGTAGCATAATTTGTTCAATCTTATAACAATTCAGTGCAATTTTTATTTAGTGCACAAAAAGAAGCTAAGCTAGAGTAAAAGCTCCACAAAGACAAGATAGTTACCTGCTACATTCAGTTCTACTCCCTTATTGTCAAGCATTGTGCCTGGCATATAATAGATATTCAAAATGTATTGGCTGGATAAGCAAAATGTATTAGTGTATATAATCAAGCCAGTTGTAGAAATCTCAGATTAATGCAAACTGAAAATTTTAATACTTTTCAATACCATGATTTTATAATTTTAAGTAAATGGGAAAAAGTTTCAGCAAATGATAAGTTTGGTCTACCTGCTTTAGTGAGAAGATAAGCTATATCTAATTAACATCACTCATTTATATACTTTATTAATTCCAAAATACCATAAAGCTTTGAAAATACAGAAACTTTGAGTGCACGTTATATGCCAAGCACTGTGCTAGCTACTCAGTATAACTAAGTGAAGAAGACAACATCTCAAACTTGAAGTAGCACACAATAGAATGGAGAATGAATATAAGTAAAACAATGATGTCTATGGACTATGACAAATATTATTGTTTGATGTATACACATGGTGCCATGCAAGTTGAGATAAAGGGCAGCAAACTCAGACTGGGAAAGAATGGACTGGGAATGGATACCAGGGAATGTTTCTCAGAGAAGTTAACTCTGGAGTTGAATCTTGAAGCATAACTAATAATCATTTAAAGAAAACATTTTATGGGGTAGAAATATTTGCACATGTCTAATGTTGAGAGAAATTAAGTTATATTTTGAGAGCAAACTCTATTTATGGACAGAATGCAGACATATACAGGAGAGCTATGAGAAGAACATAGAGAGACAGATGTTGTATGTTGTATGTTATATTAAACAATTTGGATTTTATCTGAGTGTAATTTAGAATCACAGATATTTTAAATAGGAGATCAGGTAGGAAGTGGATATTTCTAATATTATCAAGATTTAATTTTGTAAAATTCATTCATATGGCAGTGGAGGATGCTTTTATAGGAGAGTTATACTAGAGGTAAAGATACCAGATAAGACGCTATTGAAAACCCAAATATGAAATGATGAAAATCTGAGCTAGGGCACTGACCATGGGGATAGAAATGGGAGAATACATTTAAAATTAACACCTACAATTGATTAAATCTGGTTTCCAATCCGATATCATGGCAGATAGAAGGTTGAACCAAGGATGATCTTAAGCTTGGAAGAAGAATAAATAATGTGATTAATCATGGTAGAATATATATAGAAGGAGCATGGAAGATGTCAGATTGTTATGTTCAATCAGGTAGCATATGGGATATCAAAATTGTGTTGTCCATTAGGAATAAATTTAACTAAAGAGGTGAAAATCTATACACTGAAGACTATAAAATACTGATGAAAGAAATTGAAGAAGACAAAAATAAACATAAATATAATCTGTGTTCATTATTGGAAGAATTAATATTGTTAAAATGTTCATACTAACCAAAGTGATCTACAGATTCAGTGCAGTACCTATCAAAATTCCAATGGCTTTTTAAAAATGAAAATAGAAAAATCTATCTTAAAATTCAAATTGAACCACAAAAGATCCCAGATAGCTCAAGCAATTTTGAGCAAGAAGAACATAGCTGAAGGAGTCACATTTCTTATTTTCAAACTGTATTACAAAGTTATAGCAATCAAAACTTTATGGCACTGGCATAGAAACAAACGCATAGAACAATGGAACAGGACTGAGAACCCAGAAATAAACCAAGACATATACAGACAACTGATCTTCAATAAAGGTGCCAAGAATACACAATTCGTAAAGGAGAGTCTCTTGAACAAATAGTATTTGGAAAACTGAATATCCACATGAAAAGAATGAAATTGAACCCTTATGTTACACCATACATAAAAATTAACTCAAAATGACTTAAAGTCTTAAACATAAGATATGAAACTGTAAAACTCCTAGAAGAAAACACAGAGGAAAAGCTTCATGACATTGATCTTGGCAATGATTTAATGGCTATGACACCAAAAACACAGGCAACAAATGCAAAATTTGACCTCAAACTTAACACTTTCTGCACAGCAAAGGAAACAATCAGTAGAATGGAAAAGGCAACCTATGGAATAGAAGAAAATATTTGCATACCATATATTTGATAAATATATATTAATTTCCAAACACATAATGAACTTCAAGAACTCAACAGCAAAAAATACAGTTACCTGATTGATAAATGGACAATGGACCTAAATAGACATTTTTTCCAAAGAGGACATAAACATAGTCACCAGGTATATGAAAAAATGCTGAATGTCACTAGTCATCAGAGAAATGCAAATCAAACCACAATGAGATTTCATGTTCTACCTGTCAGAATGCCATTATAAAAAAATAAAAAGACATGTATCAATAAATATGTGGAGAAGTTGGAACACTTGTACACTGTTGTTGGGAATGAAAAATTTGGTAACCACTATGGAAAACAGCATGGAGGTTACTCAAACAATTAAAAATAGAGCTATATGATGCAGCAATTCATCTTCTGGGCATTTATTCAAAGAACTTAAAACAGGATCTTGAATATATGTACTCCCATATTCATTGCAGTATTATTCACAATAGCCAAGATGAAGAAATAACCTTAATGCCCATCAATAGGTAAGTGGATAGAGAAAATGCGATAAATGCATATAATGGAATGCCATTCAGCTTGATAAAAACGGAAGTTTTGTCATTTGTGACAACACGGATGAATCTTGAGTGCATTGTGTTGGTTAAAATAACCCAATTGCAGAAGGATAAACACTTCATGAGTCCCTTTATATGAGGTATTTAAAATAGTCAAACTCATAGAAGTGAAGAATAGAATGGTGTGTCCCAGAGGCTGAGGGATGAGGCAATGGGGAGTTGCTATTCAATATTTATAAAATTTCAGTTATGCAAGATGAATAACTTCTAGAGATCAAATATACAATATTTCCTATATAGACACCAATTCTGTATTGTATATTTAATGTCTTTCTAAGAGAGTAGATCTCATGTTAAGTGTTCTTACCAAAACACAAATAAATAAACAGATAAATGGGTAGATATATAGACAGATACATTAGAAAAAGCATTTTGCAAACAATCTTATCTACAATTAAACCCTACACAACAAGATGAGAGCATAAGATATTTGGCCTACATAATTTTTTCTTGGAATCACAGATTTTATGGTGGGTTAGAATTATGAGATCTAAAGAATCATTTAATCTATATACTGATTTTGAGTTAGAAGAAGTTGAGACCGAGAAAGTTTAGAACACCCTCCAATGTCACCCAGTGAGTTACTAGCAGCACAAGCTTGGAATCTAAAACCCTGATTTGAAACATTTATTGAAGGATGAATTATCTCTATGGCATGGGTAATATAAATGTAAACTTCATCCTAAACCAAATGATACCCAATTCTGAATTTCCAGAGTTTTAAACAAATTTAGAAATGTCAAAAAACATTTTAGAAATGTGGAAATTCTAAAAGTGACTTTTCAAACTAATGTTACTGAGTTTGAATCTACAAAGAATGAAATATGTCCAAACTTAGGCCTAAAGCATTTTTCCCTACTTTTTATTGTCTCTTTAGGGAGCTAGAGGAGGTGCTAAAGGCAAACTGATTAATTAACAGTCATTGGAAAATCCTGTGGCTAACTGAACCATCTTTTCATGATGCCAACTGTTCCTTTGGTTTTACATAGCTACAATCTGCATTTGATCATGTTTCAAGCTCCATAGGCTTAATGAACAATATTCTGGATTCATAGAATATGAAGAATTCACTCTAGAGGTTATCAGACAATATTTTGTTAAAATAAAGACTTAATTTTTTAAAGGAATCACATTGTCCACCTTGGTCTTAGATTATGGCAACTAGTTGCTGACATATAGCGAAGCATATATTGCTGAAGGTAGAGCTAAGGAATTAGATGACTTGGGGGGCTGGTTCAAAGGGAGTAAGATAAAATGAAATTTGAACATCTACCCTGGACAGCATTTCAAGTCTCTGAAAGAAAACATGTTCTTAATGAGATATGATCAATAGTCAGCTTGAAGTCTTGAAAGAAACTCCCTCTGCAAATTATGATCCTTAGAACTCTTTGAGAAAGAGCAATGTATGTTTTTTTGGCATCATTAATATATAATTACATGAGCAACATTGTGGTTACTAGATTCCCTTCATTTTCAAGTACCCACCACATACCCCATTACAGTCGCTGTGCATTAGCGTAGAAAGATGCTATAGAATCACTACTTGTCTTCTCTGTGCTATACTGCCTTTCCCGTGCCAAATCCCTACAGTATGTGTGCTAATCGTAATGCCTCCTTTTTCCCCTTATCCTTCCTTTCCCACCCATCCTCCCCAGTCCCTTCCCCTTTGGTAACTGTTAGTCCATTCTTGGGTTCTGTGAGTCAGCTGATGTTTGACCCTTCAGTTTTTTCTTTGTTCTTATACTTCACAGATGAGTGAAATCATTTGGTACTTGTCTTTCTCTGCCTGTCTTATTTCACTGAGCATAATACCCTCTAACACAACCCGTGTTGTTGCAAAGGGTAGGATTTGTTTTCTCTGTATGGCTGAATAATATTCCACTGTGTATATGTACCACCTCTTCTTTATTCATTCATCTACTGATGGACACTTGGGTTGCTTCCATTTCTTGGCTATTGTAAATAGTCCTGCAATAAACATAGGGGTGCATCTGTCTTTTTCAAACTGGAGTGCTGCATTCTTAGGGTAAATTCCTAGAAGTGGAATTCCTGGGTCAAATGGTAAGTCTATTTTGAGCATTTTGAGGAACCTCCATACTGCTTTCCACAATGGTTGAACTAAGTTACATTCTCACCATCAGTGTAGGAGGGTTCCCCTTACTCCACATACTTGCCAACACTTGTTGTTTGTCTTCTGGATGGTGGCCATCCTGACTAGTGTGAGGAGGTATCTCATTGTGGTTTTAATTTGCATTTCTCTGATGATTAGCGATGTGGAGCATCTTTTCATGTGCCCTTTGACCATTTGAATTTCTTCTTTGGAGAAGTGCCTGTTCAGATCCTCTGCCCATTTTTAATTGGATTATTTGCTTTTTTTTGTTGAGGTGCATGAGCTCCTTGTATATTTTGTATGTCAACATGTTATCAGATATGTCATTTATGAATATATTCTCCCATATTGTAGGATGCCTTTTTGTTCTACTGATGGTGTCCTTCGTGGTACAGAAGATTTTTAGTTTGATATAGTCCCACTTGTTCATTTTTGCTTGTATTTCCCTTGCCCATGCAGATGTGTTCATGAAGAAGTTGCTCATGTTTATATTCAAGATAGTTTTGCCTATGTTTTCTTCTAAGAGCTTTATGGTTTCATGACTTACCTCAGGTCTTTGATCCATTCTGAGTTTACTTTTGTGTATGGGGTTAGACAGTAATCCAGTTTCATTCTCTTACATGTAGCTGCCCAGTTCTGCCAACACCAGCTGTTGAAGAAGATGTCATTTCTCTATTGTATATGCATGGCTCCTTTATCATACATTATTTGACCATATATGCTTGGGTTAATATCTGGACTCTCTATTCTGTTCCACTGGTCTATGGGTCTTTTCTTTTGCCAGTACCAAATTTTATTGATTACTGTGGCTTTGTAGTAGAGCTTGAAGTTGGGGAGTGAGATCCCCCTGCTTTATTCTTCCTTCTCAGGATTTCTTTGGCTATTTGGGATCTTTTGTCATTCCATATGAATTTTAGAACTATGGGTTCCAGTTCTTTGAGGAATGCTCTAGGTATTTTGATAGTGAATGTATTGAATCTGTATATTCCTTTAGGCAGGATGGCCATTTTGAGAATATTAACTCTTCCTACTGAAAAGCATGGGATGAATTTCCATTTATTAGTGTCCTCTTTAATTTCTCTTAAGAGTGTCTTTTAGTTTTCAGGGTATATGTCTTTCAGTTCCTTGGTTAGGTTTATACCTAGGTATTTTATTCTTTTTGATGCAATTGTGAATAGAATTGTTTTCCTGATTTCTCTTTCTGCTAGTCAATCATTAGTGTGTATAGGAATGCAACAGATTTCTGTGTATTAAGTTTGTATCCTGAAACTTTGCTGAATTTAGATATTAGTTCTAGTAGTTTTTTGGTGGATTCTTTAGGGCTTTTTATATACAATTTCATGTCATCTGCAAATAGTGACAGTTTAACTTCTTACTTATTTTTTGTGTTGTCTGATTGCCATGGCTAGGACCTCCAGTACTATGCCGAATAAAAGCAGGGAGAGTGGGTATCTTTGTCTTGTTGCTGATCTTAGAGGGAAAGCTTTCAGCTTCTCACTGTTAACTATGATGTTGGCTGTGGGTTTCTCATACACGGCCTTTATTATGCTGAGGTACTTTCCGTATATACCCATTTTATTGTGAGTTTTTATCATGAATGGATGTTGAATTTTGTCAAATGCTTTTTCAGCATCTATGGAGATGATCATGTGGTTTGTTTTGTCCTTCTTTTTGATGATGTGGTGGATGATGTTGATGGATTTTCTAATGTTGTACCATCCTTGTATCCCTCGGATGAATCCTACTTGATCATGGTGTATGATTGTCTTGATGTATTTTTTAATTTGGTTTGCTAATATTTTGTTGAGTATTTCTGCATCTATGTTTTTCAGGGATATTGGTCTGTAATGTTCTTTTCTTTGTGGTGTCTTTGTCTGGTTTCAGTATTACAGTGATGCTGTCTTCATAGAATGAGTTTGGAAGTATTCTCCCCTCTTCCATTTTTTGAAAACTTTAAGGAGAATGGATATTATATCTTCTCTATATGTCTGATAAAATTCAGTGGTGAATCCAACTGGTCTTGGAGTTTTGTTCTTGGGTAGTTTTTTGATTACTGATTCAATTTTGCTGCTGGTAATTGGTCTGTTTAGATTTTCTGTTTCTTCCTGCATCAGTCTTGGAAGGTTGTATTTTTCTAGAACATTGTTTATTTCTTCTAGGTTATCCAGTTTGTTAGCATACAGATTTTCATAGTATTCTCTAATAATTCTTTGTATTTCTGTGATGTCTCTTGTGATTTTTTCTTTCTCACTTCTGATTTTGTTTATGTGTGTAGATTCTCTTTTTCTCTTAATAAGTCTGGCTAGGGGTTAATCTAGTTTGTTTATTTTCTCAAAGAACCACCTCCTGGTTTCTTTGATTCTGTCTATTGTTTTATTCTTCTCAATTTTATGTATTTCTTCTCTGATCTTTATTATGTCCCTCCTTCTGCTGAATTTGGGCTCATTTGTTCCTCTTTTTCCAGTTTTATTAATTGTGAATTTAGACTATACATTTGGGATTGTTGTTCCTTCTTTAAATAGGCCTGGATTGCTATATACTTTCCTGTTATAAAAGCCTTCACTGTGTCCCACAGAAGTTGGGGCCTTGTGCTGTTGTTTTCATTTGTCTCCATATATTGCTTGATCTCTGTTTTTATTTCGTCATTGATCCATTGATTACCTAGGAGCATGTTGTTAAGCTTACATGTGTTTGTGAGTCTTTTTTTTTTTAATTTGTTTATAGTTTTATATCTTTGTGGTCTGAGAAGTTGGTTGGTACAATTTCATTCTTTTTTGAATTTACTGAGGTTCTTATTGTGGCCTAGCATGTAGTCTATTCTGGAATATGTTCTGTGCGCACTTGAGAAGAATGTGTATCCTGCTGCTCTTAGGTATAGAGTTCTGTGGATACCTGTTAAGTCCATCTGTTCAAATGTATTGTTCAGTGCCTCTGTGTCCTTACTTATTTTCTGTCTAGTTGATATGTCTTTTGTAGTGAGTGGTGTGTTGAAGTCTCCTAAAATGAATGCATTGCATTCTATTTCCTCCTTTAACTCTGTTATTATTTATTTCACATATGTAGGTGCTCCTGAGTTGGATGCACAGATATTTATAATGGTTATATACTCTTGTTGGACTGACCCCTTTATCATTATGTAATGTCCTTCTTTGTCTCTTGTTACTTTCTTTGTTTTAAAGTCTATTTTGTCTGAAAGAAGTACTGTAACACCTGCTTTTTTCTCCCTATTGTTTGCATGAAATATCTTTTACCATCTCTTCACTTTTAGTCTGTGTATGTCTTTGGGTTTAAAGTGAGTCTTTTGTAGGCACCATATAGATGAGCCTTGCTTTTTTATCAATTCTGTTACTCTGTGTCTTTTGATTGGTGCATTCAGTCCATTTACATTTAGGATGATTATTGATAGATATATTCTTATTGCCAGTGTAGGCTTTGGATTCGTGGTTAGCAATGGTTCAAGGGCAGCTTCTTTACTATCTAACCATCTGACTTAACTCACTCATTATGCTACTGTAAACACAGTCTGATGATTCTTTTTTTCTCTCCCTTCTTTTTCTTCCTCCTCCACTGTCTATATGTTCAGTGTTTTATTCTGTACTCTTTGTGTTTCCCTTGACTGATTTTTGAGGATAGCTGATTTTATTTTGCATTTAGTTAGTATTTGGTTGGTCTACTTTCTTTGTGGTGGTTTTATTTTCTCTGGTCACTGCTATTTAGCCGTAGGCATACTTCCATCTAAAGCAGTCTCTGTTAAATACATTGTAGAGATGGTTTGTGGGAGGTAAATTCCCTCAAATTTTGCTTATCTGGGAATTGTTTAATCCATCCTTCAAATTTAAATTATAATCTTGCTGGATACAGTATTCTTGGTGCAAGGCCCTTCTGTTTCATTGCATTGAATATATCATGCCATCCCCTTCTCGGCTGTAAGATTTTTGTTGAGAAGTCTCATGATAGCCTGATGGGTTTTCCTTTGTAGGTCATCTCTTTTCTCTCTCTGGCTACTTTTAATACTCTGTCCTTGTCTTTGATATTTGTCATTTTAATTATTATATGTCTTGGTGTTTTACTCCTTGGGTCCCTTGTGTTGGGAGATCTGTGGACTTACATGGTCTGAGAGGCTATTTTTTTACCTATACTGGGGAAGTTTTCAGCAATTATTTCTTCAAAGACACTTTCTATATCTTTTTCTCTCTCTTCTTCTTCTAGTACCCCTACAATGTGAATATCATTCCATTTGGATTGGTCACACAGTTCTCTTAATATTTTTTCATTCCTAGAGATACTTTTATCTCTTTCTGCCTCAGCTTCTCTATATTCCTATTTTCTTATTTCTATTCCATTAACAGTCTCTTCCATTTCATCTGTCTTCTCTTAAATCTTTCCTTTTTTGTTTCATTTCTGTTATCTCCTTCCAGAATTAATCCCTTAGACCTTGAATACTTCTCTGTAGATCCATCAACATGATTATAACTTTTATTTTGAAATCTTTTTCAGGAAGATTGTTGATTTCAGTCTCACCAAGCCCTCTGTCTGGTGTTTAAGTGATTTTGGACTGAACAAGTTTCTTCTGCCTTTTCATGGTGATGGGAGTCGTTGCCAATGACTGGCACATGTGTCAGCTGGGAGAACAAACTCCCTTCCTGCTTTCCAGTTGCCTTGCCTGTCTCTGCTATCTGTGCCAGTTAACTGCAGTCAGGGAGCAACCTCTGGGTAAATCCCCTAAGCTACCATGGGTGGGGCAACCTTCAAGATGGCCTAGGGCCATTGCAGGGGTCACAGGCTAGCAGCATGTGTTCTGCCTCAAGATCAAATCCCCTTTGTGCCTCCTGGTCTCTGTGTCTGTTTCCGCTGTCTGTGCCAGTCAACTTTCCATGCAGGGAGAAGCCTCTGGGTTAATCCCCTGTGCTTCTGTGGGCAGGGTGGCCCTTGGGATGACCTAGGGTACTAGTAGGGTTCACAGGCAAGCAGCATGTGTTCTGCCACAAGAACAAAGCCCCCTTGTGCATCCTGGACTCTGCTCCAGTCTCTGCTTTCTGTGCCAGTCAACCACACGCAGAAAGCAGGCCTCTGGATCTGGGCCAGTTAGTCTCATGCAGGGAGAAGCCTCTGTGTTAAGCTGTGTGGTTGCTGTAGTTGGCGCTGCTTCCAGGCTGTACCACAGCAATGGCAGGTCAGCTGATTTGCTTGCAGTGCTGGTTTGGGGGAAGGAACAGTAGGCTGCTTATCACCATGAGGGACTTTGGAGCTGCTTTGCCACACAGGGGATTAGGGCACCTGAAGTTCCTTAAAGTTCCCAGCCTGCTGGGCTGAGTGTGCCAGGATGGTTTTGTCCACCTGTTAAACCCTTGTCCTTTCAAGACTTTTAAAGTATCTTCTTCTCTTTTGTCCCAGGGCAGTCGGCTGTGGGAACCTGTTTGCAGTCTTAGTCTCATATTTTGCTTTTCTGCTCCTCTTATATCCAGAGCACCATCCAATATGTGTCTGTGCTCCTGGGGAAGATTACTAGGCCTGGTTATTTAGTAGTCCTGTGCTTCCACTCCCTCCCCACTCTGATTCTTTTCCTCCTGCCAGTAAACTGGGGTGTGGGTAGTGCTCAGGTCCCACCAGATCACTGCTTTGTATCTTACCCATTTCTGTGAGAAGTTGGGTTCTCGCAGATGTAGCCTGGCTAGTGTACTATGTTTTCTAGTCCCTCTTTTAGGAATAGTTGTATTTTCTGTATTTTCAAAATATATATGGTTTTGGGAGGAGATTTCTAGCACCCTACTCATGCCACCATCTTGAGAATCTGAGGAATGTATGTTTAAGTAAGAATGTTAGTAAAGGAATTAAAGATGGCGTGAGAGGAGAGACAGAGGCTTCCTCCTAAAACTGGATACAATTAGAAAATTTAATTGGCACGACTAATCCTGAGAGAGCAACAAGAAAGAGGATGCGTCAGACTGCACACACCTGGAGAATAGAGCAGACCTCAGCGAACGGGGTAACGTACCAGAGCTGTGGCTCCATGGGACCCGAGCCCCTCCCCCACCCCAGCTCACTGGCGGGAGGAAGACAAACGGAGCAGGGAGGGAGTGGAAGGCCTGGGACTGCTGAATACCTAGCTCCGGAGATCTGCTCTGGGAGCACAAACCTACATTTCATGGTGCTTTCATGAGACTTGCATGACTACTGGGTTGGAAAGTTAATACAGGCAGAGTTCCTGGGGAGACTGGGATTCTGGCTACTTGTGGAAAGCAGGGATCCATATCCAGCTGCTCTGGGACAAAAACTTATACTTGTGTGCCCAGCCCACTGGCTCAGGCAGTGGAGAAAGGCACAGCAGCCAGGAGGCAGGGAAAAGCTCTTTCCTACCCCAAGTACTGCTCTCCTGTGACCCTCAACATTGCTTCAGGGGCTGAGTAGCTCCAGAATAGAGCTTCTGGACACTAGAGGGCACCATATACAAACATGAAATGCCAAAGGAAACTTGTCCAGAGTAAAATTGTTAATACAACTCCCGAGAAAGATTTAAATGATATGGACCTCAAGACTCTTCCTGAAAGGGAGTTCAAAATAAAAATAATCAACATCCTAATGGAGGTACAGAAAGACATCCAAGAACTCAGGAATGAATTCAGGTCAGAGATCCAATCGTTAAAGAACATGATGGAGGGTATTAAAAGAAGGTTGGATACAGTGGAGGAGACAATAAATGAAATAGAAACTACAGAAGAGGAATACAAAGAAGCTGAGGCACAGAGAGAAAAAAGGATCTCTAAAAATGAAAGAATATTGAGAGAACTGTGTGACCAATCCAAGAGGAACAATATTCACATTATAGGGATACCAGAAGAAGAAGAGAGAGAGATAAAGGGATAGAAAGTGTCTTTGAGGAGGCAGTTGCTGAAAACTTCCCCAATCTGGGGAAGGAGATAGTCTCTAAGACCATGAAGATCCACAGATCTTCCAACACAAAGGACCCAAGGAAGACAACACCAATACACATAGTAATTACAATGGAAAAGATCAAGTATAAGGACAGACTGTTAAAAGCAGCCAGAGGCAGAAGTAAGATCACATACAAAGAAAGCCCATCAGACTAACATCAGACTTCTCAGCAGAAACCTTACAGGCCAGAAGGGAGTGGCATGATGTACTTAATGCCATGAAGCAGAAGGGCCTGGAACCAAGATTACTTTATCCAGCAGGATTGTCATTTAAATTTGAAGGAGGGATTAAACAACTTCCATATAAGCAAAAGCTGAGAGAGTTTACCTCCCACAAACCATCTTTGCAGTCAATTTTGGAGGGACTTCTATAGATGGAATTGTTCCTAGGGTTGGATAGCTGTCACCAGAGGTAGTAAAATCACAGTAGGGAGGGTGGAGCAGCTGATTGTGAGGCAAATGCAAAATTAAATTGACTATCCCCAAAGTCAATCAAGGGAAAGACAAAAAGTATAGAATTTGATACCTAATATATAAAGAATGAAGGAGGAAGAAAAAGGAGGAGAAATAAAAAAAACCTTTAGATTGCGTTTGTAACAGCATACTAAGTGAGTTAAGTTAGACTCTTAGGTAAAGAAAGTAAACTGGAAACTTTGGTAACCACGAATCTAAAACCTGAAATGGCAAAAAGTACATACCAATCAATAATCACCCTAAATGTAAATGGACTGAATGCACCAATCAAAAGACATAGAGTCACTGAATGGATAAAAAAACAAGACCCATCTATATGCTTCTTACAAGAGGCTCACTTCAAACCCAAAGACATGCACAGACTAAAAGTCAAGGGACGGAAAAAGATATTTCATACAAACAATACAGAGAAAAAAGCAGGTGTTGCAATACTAGTGTCAGACAAAATGGACTTCAAAACAAAGAAAGTAACAAGAGATAAAGAAGGACATTACATAATGATAAAGGGCTCAGTCCAACAAGAGGATATAACCAGTATAAATATATATGCACCCAACACAGGAGCACCAGCATATGTGAAATAAATAATAACAGAACTAAAGGAGGAAATAGACTTCAATGCATTCATTTTAGGAGACTTCAACACACCATTCACTCCAAAGGACAGATCCAACAGAAAGAAAATAAGTAAGGACACATAGGCACTGAACCACACACTAGAACAGATGGACCTAATAGACATCTACAGAACTCTACACCCAAAAGCAACAGGATACACATTCTTCTCAATTGCACATGGAATATTCTCCAGAATAGATCACATACTAGGCCACAAAAAGAGCCTCTGTAAATTCAAAAAGATTGAAATCCTACTAACCAACTTTTCAGACCACAAAGGTGTAAACCTAGAAATAAATTGTACCAAGAAAGCAAAAAGGCTCACAAACACATGGCGGCTTAACAATACGCTTCTAAATAGTCAATGGATCAATGACCAATTTAAAATGGAGATCCAGCAATATATGGAAATAAATGACAACAATAACACAAAGCACCAACTTCTGTGGGGTACAGCGAAAGCAGTCTTAAGAGGAAAGTATATAGCAATCCAGGCATATTTAAAGAAGGAAGAACAAACCCAAATGAATAGTCTAATGACACAATAATCAAAATTGGAGAAAGAAGAACAAATGAAGCCTGAAATCAGTGGAAGGAGGGACATAATAAAGATCAGAGAAGAAATAAACAAAATTGAGAAGAATAAAACAATAGAAAAAATTAATGAAACCAAGAGCTGGTTCTTTGAGAAAATAAACAAAATAGATAAGCTTCTAGTCAGACTTATTAAGAGAAAAACAGAATCAACACACATCAACAGAATCAGAAATGAGAAAGGAAACATCACGACGGACCCAACAGAAATACAAAGAATAATTAGAGAATACTATGAAAACCTATATGCTAACAAGATGGAAAACCTAGAAGAAATGGACAACTTCGTAGAAAAATACAACCTTACAAGACTGACCAAGGAAGAAAGACAAAATCTAAACAAACCAATTTCCAGCAAAGAAAGTGAAGCAGTAAACAAAAAACTACCGAAGAACAAAACCCCCAGGCCAGAAGGATTTACCTTGGAATTTTATCAGACATACCAAGAAGATATAATACCCATTCTCCTTAAAGTTTTCCAAAAAATAGAAGAGGAGGGAATACTCCCAAACTCATTCTATGAAGCCAACATAACCTCAATACCAAAACCAGGCACAGAACCCACCAAAGAAGAAAATTACTGACCAATATCCCTGATGAATGTAGATGCAAAAACACTCAATAAAATATAAGCAAACCAAATTAAAAAATATATCAAGAGGATCATACACCATGACCAAGTGGGATTCATCCCACGGATGCAAGGATGTTACAACATTCGAAAATCCATCAATATCAACCTCCACATGAACAAAAAGAAAGACAAAAACCACATGATCATCTCCATAGATGCTGAAAAAGCATTCGACAAAATTCAACATCCATTCATGATAAAAACTCTCAGCAAAATGGGTATAGAGGGCAAGTACCTCAACATAATAAAGGCCTTATACGATAAACCCACAGCCAACATCATACTGAACAGCAAGAAGCTGAAAGCTTTTCCTCTGAGATTGGGAACAAGACAGGGATGCCCACTCTCTCTACTGTTATTTATCATAGTACTGGGCGTCCTAACCATGGCAATTAGACAAAACAAAGAAATACAAGGAATCCAGGTTGGTAAAGAAGAAGTCAAACTGTCACTATTTGCAGATGACATGATATTGTACACAAAAAACCCTAAAGACTCCACTCCAAAACTACTAGAACTGATATCGGAATTCAGTGAAATTGCAGGATACAAAATTAACAAACATAAATCTGTGGCTTTCCTATACACTAACAGTGAGCCTATAGAAAGAGAAATAAGGAAAACAATTCCATTCACAATTGCATCAAAAAGAATAAAATACCTAGGAATAAACCTAACCAAAGAAGTGAAAGAAAACTACAAGTCACTCTTAAGAGAAATTAAAGGGGACACTAACAAATGGAAACTCATCCCATGCTCATGGTTAGGAAGAATTAATATCATCAAAATGGCCATCCTGTCAAAAGCAATATATAGATTTGATGCAATCCCTATCAAATTACCTGCAACATTCTCAACAAACTGGAACAAATAGTTCAAAAATTCATATGGAAACACCAAAGACCCTGAATAGCCAATGTAATTCTGGGAAAGAAGAATAAAGTAGGGGGGATATCACTCCCCAACTTCAAGCTCTACTACAAAGCCATAGTAATCAAGACAATTTGGTACTGGCAAAGAACAGAGCCACAGACCAGTGGAATAGATTAGAGACTCTAGACATTAACCCAAACATATATGGTCAATTAATATTTGATAAAGGAGCCATGGACATACAATGGGAAAATGACAGTCTCTTCAACAGATGGCGCTGGCAAAACTGGACAGCTACATGTAAGAGAATGAAACTGGGCCACTGTCAAACCCTATTCACAAAAGTAAATTCAAAATGGATCAAAGACCTGAATGTAATCATGAAACCATAAAACTCTTAGAAAAAAACATAGGCAAAAATCTCTTGGACATGAACATTAGCGACTTCTTCATGAATATATCTCCCCAGGCAAGGAAAACAAAAGCAAAAATGGACAAGTGGGACTATATCAAGCTGAAAAGCTTCTGTACAGCAAAGGAAACCATCAATAGAACAAAAAGGTACCCTACAGTATGGGAGAATATTTTCGTAAATGACAGATCCAATAAAGGCTTGACATCCAAAATATATAAAGAGCTCACGCACCTCAACAAACAAAAAGAAAATTATCCAATTACAAAATGGGCAGAGGAGCTGAACAGACAGTTTTCCAAAGAAGAAACTCAGATGGCCAACAGACACATGAAAAGATGCTCCACATTGCTAATTATCAGAGAAATACAAATTAAAACAATAATGAGATATCACCTCGCACCAGTAAGGATTGCCATCATTGAAAAGACAAACAACAACAAATGTTGGTGAGGTTGTGGAGAAAGGGGAACCCTCCTACACTGCTGGTGAGAATGTAAATTTGTTCAACCATTGTGGAAAGCAATATGTGGGTTCCTCAAAATGCTCAAAATAGACTTACCATTTGACCCAGGAATTCCACTTCTAGGAATTTACTCTAAGAATGCAGCACTCCAGAGGGGGCAGAGCCAACATGGCGGCGTGAGTAGGACAGTGGGAATCTCCTCCCAAAAACATATATACTTTTGAAAATACAACAAACACAACTAGCCCTAAAAGAGAGACCAGAAGACGCAGGACAGTGGCCAGACTGCAGCTACACCAGCGAGAACCCAGCGACTGGTGAAAGGGGTAAGATACAAGCCCCGGCCAAGCGGGACCCGAGCGCCCCTCCCCCAGCTCCCGGCGGGAGAAGAATAGGCAGAGCGGGAGGGAGACGGAACCCAGGACTGCTGAACACCCAGTCCCAGCCACCCCCACCAGAGCACAGACAGTGCGTGGGCAGAGGGCCCTGGATACTGGGGGAAAAGGGCAACAAGACCTCTGAGCGGGTGCCGAAGCTGATGCCCCTGTGACAAAGAAAAGCGGGGGCTTTTTGAAAGTCTCAAAGGGACAGGGACTTAACAGCTTGACGGACACAACACAGGTCATAGGCCAGCAGCTGGAAATTACAGGGAAAACTGGGTGCACTAACCCCCCGGGCAACAGCTCTGAGACCCCTCACAGAGGTAAACAGCCAAAAAGCCCCCCAACCATTACTCCTGCGGGCGCTGCGAAAGCAGAGAAGCAGCCTAAGGCAAAACGCCCACAGAAAGGGAAATTCCTCCCTTCCGGCCAGGCAAGACACAAAGACTCAGTCTACACGCAATTACCCTACACAAGCCACTAGGGGTCACAGTTGTCCCAGTAAAGAAAGGCCAGTAGCAAGTGAAAATTTTGGCTTTCCCAGCTGACAGTCAATAGCACCTGTCAACATGAAAAGGCAAAAAAATATGATCCAGACAAGACTAAACCAGACAGCTTCAGCATCTGGTACATCTTCCCCTGAGAAGGAACCTGGGGAGATAGATTTAGCCAGTCTTCATGAAAAAGAATTCAAAACAAAAGTCATAACCATGCTGATGGACTTGCAGAGAAATATGCAAGAACTAAGGAAGGAGAATTCAGAAATAAAACAAGCTATGGAAGGACTTCAAAACAGAATGGACGAGATGCAAGAGACCATTAATGGACTAGAAAACAGAGAACAAGAATGCAGAGAGGCTGATGCAGAGAGAGAAAAAAGGATATCCAGGAATGAAAGAATTTTAAGAGAGCTGAGTGACCAAACGAAAAGGAACAATATACGAATTATAGGTATACCAGAAGAAGTACAGAGAGAAAAGGGGATAGAAAATGTCTTTGAAGAAATAATTGCTGAAAACTTCCCCAAACTAGGGGAAGAAATGGCCTCTCAGACCACAGAGGTACACAGAACTCCCATGACAAGAGATCCAAGGAGGTCAACACCAAGACGCATAATAATTAAAATGGCAAAGATCAAAGACGAGGACAAAGTATTAAAGGCAGCCAGAGAGTAAAAAAAGGTTACCTACAAAGGAAAACCCATCAGGCTATCATCAGACTTCTCAACAGAAACCCTACAGGCCAGAAGAGAATGGCATGATATACTTAATGCAATGAAACAGAAGGGCCTCGAACCAAGACTACTGTATCCATCAGGAATATCATTTAAATATGAACGAGGGATTAAACAATTCCCAGACAAGCAAAAGTTGAGGGAATTTGCCTCCCACAAACCACCTCTTCAGGGCATCCTACAGGGACTGCTCTAGATGGGAGCACTCCTAAAAAGAGCACAGAACAAAACACCCAACATATGAAGAAGGGAGGAGGAGGAATAAGAAGGGAGAGAAATAAAGAATCATCAGACTGTGTTTATAATAGCTCAACAAGCGAGTTAAGTTAGACAGTAAGATAGTAAAGAAGCTAACCCTAAACCTTTGGTAACCACAAACTTAAAGCCTGCAATGGTAAAAAATTCATACCTTTCAATAATCACCCTAAATGTAAATGGACTGAATGCACCAATCAAAAGACACAGAGTAATAGAATGGATAAAAAAGCAAGATCCATCCACATGCTGCTTACAAGAGACTCACCTCAAACTCAAAGACACGCACACACTTAAAGTCAAGGGTTGGAAAAAGATATTTCAAGCAAGCAACAGAGAGAAGAAAGCAGGAGTGGCAATTCTGGTATCAGACAAAACAGACTTCAAAATAAAGAAAGTAACAAAAGACAAAGAAGGACATTACATAATGATAAAGGGCTCAGTCCGTCAAGAGGATATAACCATTATAAATACATACGCACCCAAAACAGGAGCACCAACATACCTGAAACAAATATTAATAGAACTAAAGGAGGAAATAGAATGCAATGCATTCATTCTAGGAGACTTCAACACACCACTCACTCCAAAGGACAGATCCACCAGACAGAAAATAAGTAAGGACACAGAGGAACTGAACAACACACTAGAACAGATGGACCTAATAGACATCTACAGAACTCTACATCCAAAAGCAACAGGATACACATTCTTCTCAAGTGCACATGGAACATTCTCCAGAATAGACCACATACTAGGCCACAAAAAGAGCCTCAGTAAATTCCAAAAGATTGAAATCCTACCAACCAACTTTTCAGACGACAAAGGCATTAAACTAGAAATAAACTGTACAAAGAAAGCAAAAAGGCACACAAACACATGGAGGCTAAACAACACGCTCCTAAATAATCAATGGATCAATGACCAAATCAAAATGGAGATCCAGCAATATATGGAAACAAATGACAACAACAACACTAAGCCCCAACTTCTGTGGGACACAGCAAAAGCAGTCTTAAGAGGAAAGTATATAGCTATCCAAGCATATTTAAAAAAGGAAGAACAAGCCCAAATGAACGGTCTAATGTCACAATTATCGAAATTGGAAAAAGAACAAAGGAGGCCTAAGGTCAGCAGAAGGAGGGACATAATAAAGATCAGAGAAGAATAAAACAATAGCAAAAATCAATGAAACCAAGAGCTGGTTCTTCGAGAAAATAAACAAATAGATAAGCCTCTAGCCAGACTTATTAAGAGGAAAAGAGAGTCAACACAAATCAACAGTATCAGAAACGAGAAAGGAAAAATCACGATGGACCCCGCAGAAATACAAAGAATTATTAGAGACTACTATGAAAACCTATATGCTAACAAGCTGGAAAACCTAGGAGAAATGGACAACTTCCCAGAAAAATACAACCTTCCAAGACTGACCGAAAAAGAAACAGAAAATCTAAACAGACCAATTACCAGTAAAGAAATTGAAGTGGTAATCAAAAAACTACCAAAGAACAAAACCCCCGGGCCAGATGGATTTACCTCGGAATTTTATCAGACATACAGGGAAGACATAATACCCATTCTCCTTAAAGTTTTCCAAGAAATAGAAGAGGAGGGGATACTCCCAAACTCATTCTATGAAGCTAACATCACCCTAATACCAAAACCAGGCAAAGACACCACCAAAAAAGAAAACTACAGACCAATATCCCTGATGAACGTAGACGCAAAAATACTAAACAAAATTTTAGCAAACCGAATTCAAAAATACATCAAAAGTATCATACACCATGACCAAGTGGGATTCATCCCAGGGATGCAAGGATGGTACAACATTCGAAAGTCCATCAATATCATCCACCACATCAACAAAAAGAATGAAAAAAACCACATGACCATCTCCATAGATGCTGAAAAAGCATTTGACAAAGTTCAACATCCATTCATGATAAAAACTCTCAGCAAAATGGGAATAGAGGACAGGTACCTCAACATAATAAAGGCCATCTATGAAAAACGCACAGCCAACATTATATTGAATAGCGAGAAGCTGAAAGCATTTCCGCTGAGATCGGGAACTAGACAGGGATGCCCACTCTCCCCACTGTTATTTAACATAGAACTGGAGGTCCTAGCCACGGCAATCAGACAAAACAAAAAAATACAAGGAATCCAGATTGGCAAAGAAGAAGTTAAACTGTCACTATTTGCAGATGACATGATACTGTACATAAAAAACACTAAAGACTCCACCCCAAAACTACTAGAACTGATATCGGAATACAGCAAAGTTGCAGGATACAAAATCAACACACAGAAATCTGTGGCTTTCCTATACACCAACACTGAACCAACAGAAAGAGAAATCAGGAAAACAACAACATTCACAATTGCATCAAAAAAAATAAAATACCTAGGAATAAACCTAACCAAAGAATTGAAAGACTTATAATCTGAAAACTACAAGTCACTCTTAAAAGAAATTAAAGGGGACACTAACAGATGGAAACGCATCCCATGCTCCTGGATAGGAAGAATTAATATCGTCAAAATGGCCATCCTGCCCAAAGCAATATACAGATTTGATGCAATCCCTATGAAACTACCAGCAACATTCTTCAATGAACTGGAACAAATAATTCAAAAATTCATATGGAACCATCAAAGACCCCAAATAGCCAAAGCAATCCTGAGAAAGAAAAATAAGGTAGGGGGGATCTCACTCCCCATCTTCAAGCTCTATTATAAAGCCATAGTAATCAAGACAATTTGGTACTGGCACAAGAACAGAGCCACAGACCAATGGAACAGACTAGACAATCCAGACATTAACCCAGACATATATGGTCAATTAATATGTGATAACGGAGCCATGGACATACAATGGCGAAATGACAGTCTCTTCAACAGATGGTGCTGGCAAAACTGGACAGCTACATGTAGGAGAATGTAACTGGACCATTGTCTAACCCCATATACAAAAGTAAACTCAAAATGGATCAAAGACCTGAATGTAAGTCACGAAACCATTAAACTCTTGGAAGAAAACATAGGCAAAAACCTCTTAGACATAAACATGAGTAAACTCTTCTTGAACATATCTCCCCGGGCAAGCAACACAACAGCAAAAATGAACAAGTGGGACTATATTAAACTGAAAAGCTTCTGTACAGCAAAAGACACCATCAATAGAACAAAAAGGAACCCTACAGTATGGGAGAGTATATTTGAAAATGACACATCCGATAAAGGCTTGACGTCCAGAATATATAAAGAGCTCACATGCCTCAACAAACAAAAAACAAATAACCCAATTAAGAAATGGGCAAAGGGACTGAACAGATGGTTCTCCAAAAAAGAAATGCAGATGGCCAACAGACACATGAAAAGATGCTCCACATCACTAATTATCAGAGAAATGCAAATTAAAACTACAATGAGGTATCACCTCACACCAGTAAGGATGGCTGCCATCCAAAAGACAAACAACAACAAATGTTGGCGAGGCTGTGGAGAAAGGGGAACCCTCCTACACTGCTGGTGGGAATGTAAATTAGTTCAACCATTGTGGAAAGCAGTATGGAGGTACACCAAAATGCTCAAAACAGACATACCATTTGACCCAGGAATTGCACTCCTAGGAATTTACCCTAAGAATGCAGCAATCAAGTATGAGAAAGACCAATGTACCTCTATGTTTATCGCAGCACTATTTACAATAGCCAAGAATTGGAAGCAACCTAAATGTCCATCGATAGATGAATGGATAAAGAAGAGGTGGTACATATACACATTGGAATACTACTCAGCCATAAGAAAAGGGCAAATCCTACCATTTGCAGCAACATGGATGGAGCTGGAGGGTATTATGCTCAGTGAAACAAGCCAAGCAGAGAAAGAGAAACACCAAATGATTTCACTCATCTGTGGAATATAAGAACAAAGGAAAAACTGAAGGAACAAAACAGCAGCAGAATCACAGAACTCAAGAATGGACTAACAGGTACCAAAGGGAAAGGGACTGGGGAGGATGGGTGGGTAGGGAGGGATAAGGGGGGGAGAAAAAGAGGGGTATTAAGATTAGCATCCATAGCAGGGTGGGAGAAAGGGGAGGGCTGTACAACACAGAGAAGACAAGTAGTGATTCTACAACATTTTGCTACGCTGATGGACAGTGACTGTAAAGGAGTATATAGGGGGGACCTGGTATAGTGGAGAGCCTAGTAAACAAAGTATTCATCATGTAAGTGTAGATTAATGATAAAAAATAAAAGCAGTTCCTGTGTGGTGACCTCCAATGAGTTCTACACAATGTTATAAGGGGCATATAAAAGTGTAGGCAAAGGGTCTGTTTGTGTTTATACAGAGGATCAAAGCCTAATTTGGCTACCCCGAAAATGAACTAAGATACGATATGAAAAAGAACTTCCAATATCAGCACTCTCGGGAAGACTCATGACAGAAGATGATCAGCAAAAAAAAAAAAAAAAAAAACCCCAACAAAGATCCACGCACTTCCACAGGTGTAGATACACTCATCCCACCAGTTCCTGGACTTGCCATGGGAATGATGAAGGAGATATCTAAGCTGGCCTGTGCGTACAGTAAAACAACAAATTTGACTGGATCTATACTGTTAGAACTCAACCAAGAATTAGGAGAAGTGCAAATTGTAGCACTCCAAAATCTTACAACCACAGACTATTTACTGTTAAACGAACATATGGGATGTGAACAGTCCCCAGGAATGGGTTGTTTTAATTTGTCTGATTCCTCTCAGACTGTTCAAGTTCAGTTGGACAATATCCACCATATCATAGATAAGTTTTCACAAATGCCTAAGGTGCCTAACTGGTTTTCTTGGTTTCACTGCAGAGGGCTGGTAATTACAGGTATGCTTTGGTTATGTAACTATATTCTTATTATGTTAATGTGTGCACACAATTTAATTAGTAGTTTAAAACCTATCCATGCTGAAGTTACTCTACAAGAAGATATGTCAAAGAAATAATCAATCTTCCCATGTTTTCTGCCACCTGCTACTTCTATAGCTTTTCTTCTTCCTACCTAATTACAACCTTTGAATAGAACTCGTGCCACATGTCGAATTTACCGAGTATCATAATTCTTCCGAGTGGTAAAGACACCTCAAGACAAATGCTGGGCATAGAAGCCACAGTGCATAAATATGCAAAGAAATAAAAAGCTAACCTTTTCAAACAATAAGGCTTCTCTCTCACTTACCAACTTAACATTTCCCTGTATGGCCCCGGAAGATGACTGGTTAGCCAGAGATGGGTAAGATTCCTCAAGGGAGGAACAACCTAAGACAGGCACAGTCGCAGGGGGCCATCTGGTGAGAAAATGGGGAGCAGCAGAGGTGAGGCTTAGAACCTCCCTCCTCATGTTCTGAGAGAAATCTTCTGCATACATAGATGTTTATTGCCCTCGTCTAGCTCGGATTAACACATAGTCTACAGGCACACACCTGATCATCTACATTTGCTCTCTTACAACACTAAACTATGTTTTCTATCTTTATCTCGTATCTACCTACCACTTCAGCATTTTATTAAAAATAATAATAATAAAGAGAGGAATGTGGTATCCACATATAAATCAAGTTTAAAAATCAAATGAATATTCATATTTGAACTGACTGTTTATAGTTCATAATGCATGTACAAAACCAAAAGCTTCTGTGATGACTGCCCTTGCACTGTTCACCATGTAACTTATTCACTATGTAAGAATTTGTACTCCATGTAAGAACTTGTTTGTTATGCATCAGAAGATTGGAGACTGATGAAAATTAGGCTTGGGGTGGATTAATGATTGTGCATTGAGTATTGACCCACCTATACAGAATTTTATTGTTGGTAACAACTATTTTATCAATAAATATGAGAGGTGCCCTCACACACACACACACACACACACACACACACACACAAATATATATATAAACACACTTCCAATTGTAAAATAAATAAGTAACCGGGATGTAATGTATAGCATAAGGAATATAGTCAATATATTGTAACAACTTGGTATGGTGATAGCTGGTACCTAGAATTATCATGTATATAAATGTTGAATCACTGTGTTGTACACCTGAAACTAATGTAATGTAATACTGTGTGTCAACTACCCTTCAATAAAAAAAAAAAAAAGAAAAAAAAAGAATGCAGCACTCCAGTTTTAAAAAGACAGATGCACCCCTATGTTTATCGCAGGACTATTTACAATAGCCAAGAAATGGAAGCAACCTCAGTGTCCATCAGTAGATGAATGGATAAAGAAGATGTGGTACATATACATAATGGAATATTAATCAGCTGTAAGAAGAAAACAAATCCTATAATTTGCAACAACATGGATGGAGCTAGAGGGTATTATGCTCAGTGAAGTAAGCCAAGTGGAGAAAAACAAATACCAAATGATTTCACTCATCTGTGGAGTATAAGAACAAAAGAAAAATTGAAGGAACAAAACAGCAGCAGAATCACAGAACCCAAGAATGGACTAAGAGTTACCAAAGGGAAAGAGACTGGGGAGAATGGGAGGGCAGGGAGGGATAAGGGCAGGGATAGAAGAAAGAGGGTATAATGATTAGCATGTATAATGTTGGGGGGTGGGGGAAAGGGGGGGCTTTGCAACACAGAGAAGACAAGTAGTGATTCTACAACATCTTACTATGCTGATGGACAGTGACTGTTATGGGGTGTGTGTGGGGGACTTGGTATAGGGGAGAGCCTAGTAAACATAATGTTCTTAATGTAATTGTAGATTAATGATAACAAAATTTAAGAAAGAAAAGAAAAGAAAAAATAAAAAAAACTCCCATGTAAAAATTTGCTCACTATACCAGGAAAAAAACATTCTTCAATGAGAAATCAAACCAAGAAGACTCCTCTCTTCCTTTAGGCTCCCCACATAGTTTACTTTTCCACAGTTGCTGCTCTTTGTCCATCCTAGTATCAAAGCATTTAGGTTTTGCCACTTTCCATCTTCTTTTCTAATGAGGGATCCATTTACATAAAATTATATTAAATAAATTTGTATCCTTTTCTGCTGTGAAAAAAAAAGAATGTTAGTAGAATTATTTTTCACTTGGGGATTTTTTTACTTGTTTACTGGTAAGAAGAGAAGACCATTTAAAACAGGCTTGTGAGACTATCTAGTGTTACATATCTTAGGAAATACTGACAAGCCTAAGGACATGTTAGCAGGAAGCAAAAATACTTAAATGTAGCCACTTTATTTTCCCCATCACCTTTTCTCTTGGCTCCACATTTCCAAAATCTGTGGTTTATAAGAAAACAGCATGAATGAGTAAATGGACAATAATCACTAGAGCATAGATAATTGTGTTAACCAGTTTTAGGTAGAGCAGTTGCTGACCTTGGTAAAGTCAATATCAATAATGTGCTTAATGAACTTTGGTTGGAGCAGCATGTATAGTTAGGATATGGAGCACAAATATACCTGACCCTGACAAAAGGAGTTGACAGAGAATGTTGAAGAAGGGGACAAGTAAAGACAGTTTCCAGCTGGAAATACTTAATGAAGGCAAAAGCTCATCTCTAATACAATGTGGTGTTGTGTATCTGCCTATAAAATACCTATGCTGTTTCTGAATGATATTTTGCTAACCCTTGTGGTAAATCCACTCAATGTGTAGGTTTTCCTGTCTTTCTTTTGAAGTTCACACACTCCCTTTAGTTGATCAGTATTATTAGTAACTATATGTGCATCTTTTAAAATGTTGGTAACTCTACCTTATTTCCTGTCACCTGCTAATTCAAAAGGCAGATCTGTAATTCAACTTGTCGCAGAAATTTTTAAACAGCCAACTTTATTTTTCTTTGTACCGCAGAGTTGGTTAAAAGTTTCAAAAGAATATACTTATAGTCTGGACATCCAAGAATAATACTTTCATTAAAGGTTATGCACAACTCAGGAAATTTTCATTTAACTTGCATATAGTTTTTAAAAAATTTACCTTGAGAGTAGTTTTAGTTACTGTCTTCTCTCAAGTATAATGTTATCTGTAATTCCACATGCACCCAACTTTGATGTTTTGGTTTTGCACTGCTTACTCTCTTATTAAAAAAAGAATTTCTAAGATAAGTATGCATTTAAGTAGATACAATAACTGTTACAAGTAATCAAGTACTTTTATGATATCATACAACTGGATTTTGCAACATCCTTGGTCAATATTATGAAAATACGTAGTTTTTATATATAAAAACAAATCAAAATCTCTAGACTCTTTTAGATTCCCCATACAAGTGAAGTCATATGGTTTTTGTCTTTCTCTGCCTGGCTTATTTCACTTAACCTAATATCATGGATATGAAGGTATAGCAGAAAAAAACATCGTCAATAATTCTATAACATCATTTTATGTTGACTGATAGTAACTACAGTAGTTGGGGTGAACATTTAATAATGTAGTTAACTGTTGAATCACTATGTTGTATACTTGAAACCAATGTGATATTGTAAACAGCTATACATCGATAAAATATAATAATAAAAAAAAGAAAAATGAAAAAAATACCTTCTATTAAATTCATTTTATTGGTGAGAAAACTGCTTCAGAATGATTGTGCAGTTTGTCCAACTTTCCAACTTTACATCACTTATAAATAATGGGGGAAGGATTATATTCCCCTGCTCCCAGATAAAGGAAAATCTCTCTAGGTTATACTTCTAAACTAAAATATATTCTGTCATCTTTTATTTTTCTGTGTTTCAATCCATCAATGTAGCAATCATAAGCAGAAACATAACATTTCAGTTTTGAACTTGCATTTTTGTGATAACTAGCAAGTTTGCATTGTCTTTTTTAGTTAATTAATAGTGCCTGCCCTCTAGAAAATTATACAAGTATATCTTTAAAGCATCTCACTTCCTAAATCTGTCTTCTATGCCCGTATCACACGCCTGCTTCCATGATCTAGAGCCTGCTCTATCTGAGCAAGCTTAGATTCCATTTTTTTAATCAGAGGAAATGCCATGATCCAAGTAGAAGTTGCAATTGTCACTTTGAATTAATAAATAAGCACTCCAGATTTTTTCTGTATTTTATAGAAGTAAGCTTGAAATTACTCCTCATGTTCTTATTACCATAGGATATATGTGAATACATACATTCATACAGATTTTCAACTTACAAGACTGTTACTTATCTAATGCTTGTTATATGTTAGGTACTGTGCTAAATATATTAATGTATGTTACATACATTAACTCAGGTTATCTTCCCAACAACCTTATGAGGTAGATACTACTACCATCTCTTTTTTACAAATGGGAAACTGAGGCATGAAGAGGTAAAATAACTTGTCCAAAAGCACACATTTATTAAGTTATGGAAGGATCAAAGACCAAGACCATCTGGCTCAAAAATGTAGAATAATTCATAAGAACCAATGAAAAGATACAATTGTATGGATTTACAAAAATAGGTAAAGAAAAGAACTGATGTATTTCTCTTCTTGTTTGTTTTTGTTTTTCTCTCCTCCAGTCCTTCCACAAAGAAGGACAAATATACTAAACCCCACTGAGTACAAAGAAGCTATTGCTTAGCTTTAAAAGACTTTCTTGACACTCCCCAAAGTAGAATTTTACCAGAGTAAATCATACAGTCAGGGAAACAACAATCCGAATATGAAATGTCTTCACGCACTACAAGTATTGCTTGCCTGTCTGGTGCTGGGAGGAAGAGCATGGAAAGAGAGTGAAAGAATGAAAGAAAGAGGGCAAAAGAATAAGGACATAGAATAGGGCAGGATTATAGTTGTGAATTTCCCGGATTCCCCTTCAAGTTTAAAAAACTAAAGAGAGAAAACAACAACTTAGCAGTGAAGTTAAAGACACATAGATAGGTTTGGAGAAATACAAGAAAATACAAGAGGAGCATGTTTCCTGCTCCTCTGCTCATACCAAGGGTATTCTGTAATTCTGTGTTTGACACATTTTTGTATCCAACATGGCATAGATGCAGCAGATTAACTAGAGTTAAGATAAGGGTCTGGGTTCAGAGATTTATATGCAGGCCTTACTTTCCAACTTAGTGCAAAAAAAGCAGTTAAGAAGTTTTTGGTCCCTAAAAAGACACCAAGATGACAAAAAGGGCACAAATAAACCCATACTTGGCCACAGAGTAGAAGCAGGTGGCCACAGGTAAACCAAAGACAATGCAGTGAGTACATAGAGACAGCACCAAATGGTTCTTCCCTAAACCTGTGAGAGTTTAGAAACTTTTTCCTATTTCCCAGACGCCTTACTAGAAAGAAACCAGTGCAGAGTATACCCACTGAAAGTGGTAAGAAACTTCCAAATCCTGGATTTTAAACAAGCTTGCAAAAATACTTGAATTATGTTAAAAAAAAAAAAGACTAAATCAAACTGAATATGAAACAATGGGCCAGGATGAGATGTCTTCTCTAGAAAAACTGAAGATTGATAGAGGGTATTTTTCTTCTCAGTTACAGGAAAATTTTTTTTATTAATTTCTACTTAGTGAGGTTTAGAACATTTAAATTTCAATCTGACCCTATATCAAATATATAAAATCAAGCATTCAATATAAAAGCCATACTTGGCCAAAAGCCATGTTGCTTTTGAGATGTTTTTCTGTATAAATCTAAAGTGACTGATGTTTTTTGAAATAAGCATCTAAGAGAGTTAGATATGTATATCTAAAAATATCCTTTTTTACCCTAGTGGATATACTTATAACAAGTCTTTATTGCCCCAGTGACCTTTGAACTAAGTTCAGCATAGGAGGAGGTGGTTTCTAGGAGAATGTTTCCTCAATGATACCTTGTTTTTTTATTTAAAAAAATTATCTGAATTACTGCAGCTCAAGGCAGGCTTGTCGATTTTGGCCACTCATTCAATGAAATATTATCATGTGTTGGCACTGGCCACTATTATTATGTAGTCAGAAATATGAGTTTTGTCCACATCAAAAGTAAAAAATTGGAGTAACAAATGAAGCATTTGTAAATCAGAGATTTCCTGTACACCTAATTAGATACGAGAAATGAAGAAGAGAGAACAGTCATAAATGGCTCTTGAGTTTGAGGCCAGATAATCTGGGGAAGTAAATGTGGGGTTAACAAAAATTAGAGTTGAGAGAAGAAGTGCTATGGCTTCTTTATAAAAAATGGGAAAGTGTCAAGATTTGAGGGAGCAATAAAGAATGTTTCCCTTAAAGGAAACATATCTGCCTCCAGGGCTCATGAAGTAGTCATTTCTAGACTCTTATGCCAACAACTCTCCACTGAGCTTATATATTATCACACCTTTCCTCCCATCAGACCTGCACTTTACAACAGATGTATGGCTATACCTACAATTTTGGAGTGAACTGACCTCTAGCTGTTGTTTAACTGATACGTGGCATTTTTCTTACCTTTGGACAGTGACAAATTAAAGCCATGTGAGAGACTGTGAAAATTGCTGGATATTGCTGATGTTATTTTTGTACTCTCTCAAGAAGACATTGTTTCTCAAAGATAATTACAATATTTTCTATGAAAATTGTTCTTAAAAAGTTGATTGGATGGGTGTATTAGCCCATATTTTCTCAGATGTGAAAAGGAAGATAGTCCTTTGGTTACACGATCCTTATTAAGTAGGTACTAAGTGATTAGAGCCTTCAGTGTATCTGTAGGATGGACTGCACAGATGAGGAGGAAGTTGGAGACAGTGAAAGGCCATGCAGTGTTTGTGCTGTTGCTTCTTCTGACATTATCCCCGTGCTTAATTCCATCAAAGTTAGCTCAGCCATTCTCTCAGTTTCAGACATGCACTTCTACAAGTAAAGTAAAGGGTTAATCAACAAATAAAATATTTGTCCTTTCCTTGTCACTGTCCCTAGTAGAACTTTGGAGCTTTTTGACTAGGTTAGTACATTCCTTAAAATCCTAGGCATAGGGCTATGCCTGGGCATATAACAGCAATTCACTAAGTATAACTTGACCAATGTAATTTATGAGCTTCCATAAGAAGAAGACAAAAGTGGATATAAGAAAGAAGACATTCATACCATTTGCAACAACATGGGCGGAGCTAGAGGGTATTATGCTCAGTGAAATAAGCCAAGCGGAGAAAGAGAAATACCAAATGATTTCACTCATCTGTGGAATATAACTACAAAGGAAAAACTGGAGGAACAAAACAGCAGCAGAATCACAGAACCCAAGAATGGACTAACAGGTACCAAAGGGAAAGGGACTGGTGAGGATGGGTGGGTAGGGAGGGATAAGGGGGGGGAAGAAGAAAGGGGGTATTATAATTAGCATGCATAATGGAGGGGTGGAACAAAGGGGAGGGCTGTACAACACAGAGAAGACAAGTAGTGATTCTACAACATTTTGCTCTGCTGATGGACAGTGACTGTAAAGGGGTTTGTGCGGGGGACCTGGTATAGGGGAGAGCCTAGTAAACATAATATTCTTCATGTAATTGTAGATTAATGATAACAAAAAAAAAGAAAGAAAGAAAAGGGGGATTACTCCCTGATAGAATAAAACTAACTGTAAATCAACGATTAATGCATGCTTTAAATAATCTTAATTTTGATCATTTAAAGGGTGTCAGATGATCAGCTATGGAAATACATTTTTCTGATAATATTCCTTTCTCTTAAAAAAAAAAAGCAGTTCCTGTGTGGTGATCTCCAATAAGTTCTTCAAAATGGTATAAAGGGCATATCAAAGTCTGGGCAAAGGATTTGTTTGTGTTTATACAGAGGATCAAAGCCTAATTTGGCTAACCAGAAAAAGAATTAAGATACGATATGAAGAAGAACTTCCAACATCAACGTTCTCTGGAAGAGTCATTCCACAAGATGATCATCAAAAAACTTCAACAAAGATCCTAGTGCTGTTGCAGTTGTAGCTGCATTCATCCCACCGGTTCCTGGACTTGCCATAGGAATGAAGAAGGAGATATCTAAGCTGGCCTGTGCATACAGTAAAACAACAAATTTGACTGGATCTATACGGTTGGAACTCAACCAAGAATTAGGAGAAGTGCAAGTTGCAGCGCTCCAAAATCTTGCGACTACAGACTATCTACTGTTAAAAGAACATATGGGATGTGAACAGTTCCCAGGAATATGTTGTTTTAATTTGTCTGATTTCTCTCAAACTATTCAAATTCAGTTAGACAATATCTATCATATCATTGATAAGTTTTCACAAATGCCTAGGGTGCCTAACTGGTTTTCTTGGTTTCACTGGAGATGGCTGGTAATTGTAGGTGTGCTTTGGTTATGTAGCGGTATTCCTATTATGTTAATGTGTGTGCACAATTTAATTAGTACTTTAAAACATATACACGCTTATGTTACTCTACAAGAAGATATGTCAAAGAAATAATCAATCTTCCCATGTATTCTTCCATCTGCTACTTCTATAGCTTTTCTTCTTCCTTCCTAATTACGACCCTTAAGTAGAATTCGTGCCTCATATCGAAATTACCGAGTATCATAATTCTTCCAAGTGGTAAAGATACCTCAAGACAAATGCTGGGCATAGAAGCCACAGGGCATAAATCTGCAAAGAAGTAAAAAGCTAACCTTTTCAAAGAATATTGCTTCTCTCTCACTTACCAACTTTACATTTCCCTGTATGGCCCCATAAGATGACTGGTTAGCCAGAGACGGGTAAGATTCCTCAAGGGAGGCACAACCTAAGACAGGCACAATCACAGGGGGGCCATCAGGTGAGAAATTGGGGATCAACAGAGGTGAGGCTTAGAACCTCACCCCCCCCTGTTTTGAGAGAAATCTTCTGCATCCATGGATGTTTTGTTGCCCTTGTCTAGCTTGGATTAATACTTAGTCTATAGGCACACACCTGATCATCTACATTTGCCCTCTTACAGCATTAAACTATGTTTTCTACCTTTATCTTGCATCTACCTACCACTTCAGCATTTTATTAAACATAATAATAATAATAATAATAATAATAAGGGAGAAATGTGGGATTCACATATAAATCAAGTATAAAAATTAAATGAATATTCATATTTGACCTGATTGTTTATAGTTCATAATGCGTGATCAAAACTGAAAGTTTCTGTGATGACTGCCCTTGCACTGTTCACCATGTAAGAACTTATTCACTATGTAAGAATTTGTTCACCATGTAAGAATTTGTTCATTATGCTTCAGAAGATTGGAGACTGTTGAGAATTAGGCTTGGGGTTGATTAGTGATTGTGCATTGAGTCCCCTATACAGAATTTTATTGTTGTTAACAACCATTTGATCAATAAATATGAGAGATACCCTCTCAAAAAGAAAATTACCTATACCCTCAGCTATTGCTTTTGGTTGCAGTGAATTGCAGAATTTTTTTCTGACTTTTGATGTGGATTTTTAAACAATTGTATTTGTAACAATAAATACAATTTCTTATGCACATAAGCATTTTCAAACATTTGAGTTCCTTAATAGAATATACTTGGAGGCGACTTAATTATTTTATGCATTGGTAGTTATATGTCAAAAATATTAATTACTTTCTAATAATCAAAACAGAAAAAGAAAGAAAGAAGGCATTCAAAAATACATCAAAAAGATCATCCATCATGATCAAGTGGGATTCATCCCAGGGATACAAGGATCATCCACCACATAAACAAAAAGAAGGACAAAAACCACATGATCATCTCCATAGATGCTGAAAAAGCATTTGAAAAAATTCAACATCCATTCATGATAAAAACTCTCAACAAAATGGGTATAGAGGGAAAGTACCTCAACATAATAAAGTCCATATATGACAAACCCACAGCCAACATCATACTTAACAGCGAGAAGCTGAAAGCTTTTCCTTTAAGATTGGGAACAAGACAAGGATGCCTACTCTTCCCACTTTCATTCAACATAGTACTGGAGGTCCTAGCCATGGAAATCAGACAAAACAAAGAAATAAAATGCACCCAGATTGGCAAGGAAGAAGTCAAACTGTCCCTGTTTGGAGATGACATGATATTGTACATAAAATACCCTGAAGAATCCACTCCAAAACTACTAAATCTAATATCTGAATTCAGCAAAGTTGTGGGATACAAAATTAATCCACAGTAATCTGTTGCATTCTTATACACACTAATGATGAAATAGCAGAAAGAGAAATCAGGAAAACAATTCCATTCACAATTGCATCAAAAAGAATAAAATACCTAAGAATAAACCTTACCAAGGAAGTGAAAGACCTATACCCTGAAAACTAAAAGACACTCTTAAGAGAAATTAAAGAGGACACTAATAAATGGAAATTCGTCCCATGCCCTTCAGTAGGAATAACTAATATTGTTAAAATGGCCATCCTGCCTAAAGCAATCTACAGATTCAATGCAATCCCTATCAAAATACCTACAGCATTCTTCAATGAACTAGAGCAAATAGTTCTAAAGTTCATATGGAACAACAGAAGACCCCAAATAGCCAAAGAAATCCTGAGAAGAAAGAATAAAGCAGGAGGAATTATGCTCCCTGACTTCAAGCTCTACTACAAAGCCACAGTAATCAAGACAATTTGGTAGTGATGCAAGAACATACCCATAGACCAGTGGAACAGAATATAGAGCCCAGATATAAACCCAAGTATATATGGTCAATTAATATATGATAAAGGAGCCATGGATATACAATGGCGAAATGATATCCTCTTCAACAGCTGGTGTTGGCGAAACGGGACAGCTATGTGTAAGAGGATGAAACTGGATTATTGTCTAACCCCATACACAAAAGTAAACTCAAAATGGATCAAAGACCTGAAGGTAAGTCATGAAACCATAAAACTATTATAAAATATATAGGCAAAAATCTCTTGGATATAAACATTAGCAACTTCTTCATGAACATATCTCCCTGGCCAAGGGAAACAAAAGTAAAAATGAACAAGTGGGGCTTTATCAAACTAAAAAGCTTCTGTACTGCAAAGGACACCATCAGTAGAACAAAAAGACATCCTAAAGTATGGGAGAATATATTCATCAATGACATCCGATAAGGTGTTAGCATATAAATTATATAAAGAGCTCATGCACCTCAACAAACAAAAAGCAAATAAGCCAATTAAAAAATGGTCGGAGTAGCTGAACAGACACTTATCCAAAGAAATTCAGATGGCCAACAGGCACATGAAAAGATTCTCCACATTGCTAATCATCAGAGAAGTGCAAATTAAAACCACAGTGAGATATCACCTCACACCAGTTAGGATGGCTAGCACCCAAAAGACAAACAACAACAAATGTTGGTGAGGATATGGAGATAGGGGAACCCTCCTACACTGCTGGTGTGAATGTAAACTAGTTCAACCATTGTGGAAAGCAGTATGGATGATCCTCAAGAAACTCAAAATAGAAATACCATTTGACCCAGGGATTCCACTCCTAGGAATTCATCCTAAGAATGCAGGAACCCTGTTTCAAAAAGACATATACACCCCTATGTTTATTGCAGCACTATTTACAATAGCCAAGAAATGGAAGCTGCCTAAGTGTCCATCAGCACATGAATGGATAAAGAAGATATGGTACATATATACAATGGAATATTATTCAGTCATAAGAAGAAAACAAATCCTACCAGTTGCAACATCGTGGATGGAGCTAAAGGGTATTATGCTCAGTGAAATAAGCCAGGTGGAGAAAGACAAGTATCAGATAATTTCACTCATCTGTGGAGTATAAAAACAAAGAAAAAACTGAAGGAACAAAACAGTAACAGACTCACAGAACTCAAGAATGGACTAACAGTTACCAAAGGCAAAGGGACTGGGGAGGATGGGTGGGAAGGGAGGGATAAGGGGGAAAAAGGGACATTATGATTAGCACACATAATGTAGCAGCGTGGGACACGGGAAAGGCAGTATACACAGAGAAGACAAGTAATGATTCTATAGCATCTTACTATGCTAATGGACAGTGACTGTAATGGGGCACGTGGTGGGGACTCTGTAATAGGGGGAGTCCAGTAACCATAATGTTGTTGAAGTAATTGTACATTAATGATATCAAAAGGAGAAAAAAGAAAAAAAAAGAAAGAAGGCAATAGTAGAAGCAGGGAAAAGGTAAAGAACAGCAACTGTTTCAGTTGAGTCGTTTGAGAAGAAGAAGTTAGGCAGAACTGGAACTATAAGAGAGTTAGTCAGGGGATAACATCTGTGAATATGAAAGTAGGTGGAAGCAGGGTTTGACTGGGAATGCCTTCCAACTGCAGTGCTGAGAAAGGACCCCTCAGGTCATAATGCAAATCAGCCAAGTTCTTGCCCAAACCAAGAAGGAGTTCCAGAGAAAAGATTTCAGTTTGAAAGTTCACACATTGATCAGAAATGGCCATCCTCATTAATTACTCCACCATCCTCAGGCGCTGGCTGAGTTCTAAGCAGAAAAAGTGCAGCCTTTTGTTTACCTTTTCCAATCAGCATGATGTCATCGATGCAACAGATAAATAAGATATTCTACGGGATATAAAGACGTCTCAGATATTTTCAGACTATATTATGATAGAGGGTGGGAAAGGTAACAAAGCCCTGAGATGAAACTGTAAATGTTTTATCTGTTCCATGTGATTGGGAATTGTTTCTTCTCTCTTTTCTGACTGAGATAGAAAAAAGTACATTTGCCAAATCAATAGCTTCATATCACGTATCCGAGTCTGTATTCATCTGCTACTAAACACACTGCATTTTCATGACTGCTGTAATTTCAGGTTACTATTTCATTGAGCTTGTTGTGGCCAATAAATTATTCTGTATGAACCAGATTGATACATGGAGACATGATAGGGACCACTACCCATGCATTCTACAGACCCTTGAGGGAGGTAACACTCTCCTCCATCTCCACATAATGCGTTATTACTTTGTATTCCTCATGTAGGCCAGGGGTCAGCTTCAGAGGCACCCATCTGGCTTTCTTTCTTATGGGAACTTTTACGCAACAGGCCAACAAACCAATATATGGGTTATCCCAACTGGCAAGCTTGTCAAACACAGTCATACATTCAAGGACTAAGAAAATGACCACTGAGCCAGCCCACAGACCCTAGAATTGGGAAGCCCATCATGATTTAAACCTTGGCCAGAAATCCACTTTTCAGCGTATGGCACTCTTCATATCTGAACTGCAAGTTCTTTCTTGAAATATTTCAACAGTGCACCTCCACGGCTTACAGCAGCAATAAAGAATGGAAGAAAAAAAAGTTCATAGGACAATTGGATGAAGTAATAAGAATGATAGTTGTATCATATATTAGCTATTTTCTATGTATTTCTATTTTCTCACTCAATACAATGATCATATGAGGTAAGTATTATTATTTTACAGATGCAGAAGCTGATATACAGAGAAATTATATAACCAAGTTCACAAAATTAAGAAGTGGTTGATCCAGGGTTTAAATTAAACAGTCTAACTCCATATCCCATATCCTAAACACTATGCTATATTGTCAATTCATATTTAATATAGGAAAATAAATTTTGCTTTTTCCCTTCTGGCTGTAAATATATCTACAATCATATATATAATATATACTATGTATATTATATATCATCACATATATGATCATATATATATATGCAATCACTTATTTATGTATATTGAATTGCCTAAGATGTCACCATATAAAAGTATCATTTAACTTTCAAATTTTAGAAAATTTAGCATTTTATAAATAAAAAATAATCATATTGGATTCATCAGTTTTTATAGAAACTTCAAAAAGCCTTTTATAAATAATCATATTTATTCAGAGGAGTGTATATATAAAGATTTTGCTTGAAATTTAGAAACAGTTTTCTGTCCCTTTCAATTATTACTGAAATTGTCCAGGAATCCTCTAGATATTCTCTGGAAATAGTGATTCTACAGAAATATTTTATCTACACTATTGCCTGCAATTAAAATCCTTACAAGTCCAAAAATAATTCTTCACAAATAACTACCAAATACTTTCAATTTCCTTTTTGGGGATCATAGAATCACTATGGAATATAAAGGCTAAATTTATGAATATTCTCACTTCCCCACAATGTTTAAATCTTAAAGATGTACTGCTTGGCAAAAATTATAGTGTCTTTTCAAAATATTTTGAAATGAACCCAAAACACAAACACAGCTGCTCACATGTCATAAAAATGTATATAAACCTGAGCTATGTAAATACCATTATCTAATCCAAAATTGCCACCTCCTCGTACCATCTGTGAGTAGTTCCTTTACAGTAAGGCACCAAGAAAAGGGTGTTTATTTGGAGTATAAATTCTTGCTTTGTTTGTATCTTTTTAAGGAAAATAAAAAAACAGAGTTTAAAGAGAAAGCATGCAAAGTATTTCTGAGCATTCAAAACAGGTTTCTTCAACTACTCTTGGAGGATATCCTGTAGCATATCAGAAATTCAGATTTTCCTTTTAATATGAAACATATAAGTTTATAAAAATATGCCTAGTAAACATTTTTTATCAAACTTATGTCTCTTTTGATGGCCATTGTAGAACTGAAAGTACATCTTAAAGGCTTTTTTTTTAAGATAAGGAATATATTAATTCTATCTTCTCTCAACTAGTTGGGACAGTTACTCCAGCCCATCCGCTCACAGGTCAACTTATCCTGTGGAAGTTGGAGCAAGAATATTGTACCTGAGATTTTCCAATAACTGTTTTTTCTAGACACTGACAGTCTCTTGATAACTAAATATAATTGTTTGTTTAATTAAGGATGTACATAGTCTCTATAATGGACTATATATGGCCCAGGGGCCTTTATACTAACCTCAGAAGAAGAGGCAAGATAACTAGGCAGATGTTATCCTTAGATAACAATATTAAGAATTTAGCACCTATTATCTTCAATCTTGTGAAGTTCAAGAAATTATGTTAACCGTATTTTCAGCATTTGAGTTTTAAATTCTTGTTATAATTTAATGAGCAAAAATAGTAGAAGGAAGAGAACTGGGACAGGTAGAATTAACAAAGGAGACAAACTATTTTTCTAATAACATGAGATATTAATGATTATCAGAGATAAATCATTAGGAAATGGAGAAAATGATTCAATAGAAATAGTAAAGTATAATTTAGAGTCGGAGGTTGATAAAATTTTATTTTATAGTGGATACTTCCCTATATGTGCTGCCTTTATTGGTAATGTCATAACTACAGCATGACAACTTACTACTAGCCTTAAATGTAGAAAGTAATTGGGCAAAAGGAGACACTGGGACAAAATCCTACTATGTGATACATTTGAGGAACATGTTTGATTCATATATATTACTTTATAGCACAAAGTTTGGAAATACACAATGACTAGTGAGCCCTGTTTTAAACCAATGACAAATATTATCAAGCATGATCATTTTCCTCATGGAAATGAAAACTATCGTCTTAATTCTTTCCAATAAAGAACTCTAGTTAGCAATTACTAGTAATTTGCTGAGTGCATATATGCTGAAAATTATTTGTCATCCCTATACCTAGTGCTTTATTTTATTTTATTTTACTTTATTTTATTTTCAGAGTGAGTTCATATTAAATGACCTGACTGTACTGGGTGTATGCAATTAGAAAGTAATGGAGTAACAGATGTAGTTGTAGAATAAAATATGTGTACCTCTTAGACTATGTGTATTATTTCCACTTAAGGTATTCACCTGTATTTTTGAACATGAAAAACAACTTTAATTCCACTAAACTTCACTGGGCTTCAATAATTTTCTGTCATATACAAGTTGTCCCTGATTTGAGAGACAGTATATTCCTGGAAACCGTCTCTTAAACAGATTGTCATAAGGCAAAATATTGGCTATGTATATGGTCTTGTTCAGTCATCAAGAGAAATCTGCCAAAAAGTGAGTAAGTTAGGCAAGAAGTTTTGTGAGTGTAGAGCATAACAGGAAGCATTTAATGTCAAGCCTGCTAGTATTAAGCATAGGGAGATTTGGTAATGTGTCCTTCATTTCTTTCCATTATCTTTTTCTTTTTTCTGGTAAAGTATATAGATCATATGAAATGCCTTCTCTTTCTCTTTATTTCTTTCTCTTTCCTTTTCTCTCTGCAATTCCTCTGAAAGCAGAACTCGTCTTCAGTGAAGGGAAATACCTGAAACCTAGAACAAAGATCAAAACTGGAATGGGTTACATTAAATATTGTGTTACTGTAAACAAATTGAATCTAACAGATTAGAAACCTTCTTGAGATCTAGGGACCATGATTTTATATTTTGAAAGATTTACTACTAGGAAATGCTCTCCTGTATTTGGCAACCTTGATTAGTCAACCTGCTTCTTTTCAAGAACAGCCACAATGAAGCTAGGAGTATGAAATAGCCTTTTAAAATGCCAATCTTGTTAGTATCCAAATAAAACTTACACAATATTTTCTTAGAAGATATCAAAAATCATGCAAGAAAAAAATAAAATTATCTCATGTGACAAGATTTCCTTCTTCTTTAAGGCTGAATTATATTCTATTGTATGCTTAATACCACATTTTCTTTATTTATCTGTGGACATTTAGGTTGCTTCTTTACCTTGGTTGTTGTGAATAATGCTGCAATGAACATGGGGATGCAGATACCTGTTTGCGATATGGTTTTCAATTTTTTGTATATCAATTACACCTCAATAATACTGTTAAAAAAACAAAGACTACAAGAACATTTACAAAAAAGATTTTTTTTAGGTTTCTAAGCTTGAAAAGGGAGCAGATATCTATTTCCAAACGTGTGCTATCTATTTTCCCAGATATGGGATAATAATCTACAAAAGGACCTCTTCTTGTTGGTTGCCTGCTGGGTGGTTATCATTTACTGAGCTGCAAAGAATGAATGCTTATACTCAAAGGCACTGCCTTTGCTATTGACTTTTAAGTTTACCATAATTCTTGACTAGTCTCTGACTGGACAGTTATTAAAATATTTGAAGTAGTAGGTCCTATTTGTCTGAATCTGTATAGCATTTCCCCAGACTCTAACTAATGGCTGTCCACAGGGAAGTAGAGAGAAGTAAAATTTTCCTTGTATTTCCTAATATCATTTTTATTCATTTCAAAGATAAGAACAAGGCAACCAAGTTACCTCCTTGCTGGGTTAATTGTCTTAATCACCCATGAAAAACTTCACTTCAGATCTCTTACCTAGCACCATGCTCAGATATTTCTAAATGATTCTTTTCCTTCACATAAGGTAACTCTTTTCTTTCTAATCTCTCTGGTTCTGAAATACATTGCAGGCTTAATTTTTGGCAGTCAGTATCCATTTGAAATCTCTGTATTTTAAGCATAGTGGATTGCAGAAATTTTATTTTAAAACAGATGAATAAAATGTTCTTTTTCCTTGCTACTACTTTATCAGATTAGCACTATTCTTCCAAATTTGTGTTTCAAGTACTTACTTACATTTACTCATTCACCCAGGACACTAAAATCCAGTTACCATTGACTTGTTTGTACTGTAAATAATTTATTATTTATATACTTATGTGGGTAAAATTGCAATATTTCCAAAATCTCTTGCCTGGATTTAGTGTATAACCATACAACGGGTGTTTCCAGGGGGTGGAGAGGAGTAGTCCATCTCTGTATCAATAGGTAATTGTCAGGATGAGTGAGGGTTTATCTGGACCAGAGAAGTTGGATGGAGGCTTCTTCTTCTGCAGCCTGGTCATGAGAGACACAGGGTAGCAGAAGTGGATGAGTGCTTGTAAGAAATAAACTTTATTTCTTCCCTTGACTGCTTTCAGTTTCAAAGGTATTGGTCTGGGATTTTCCCCACAGAGTTACACCTGGTATAATTGGCAGGATCTCTGAACCTGAAATCTGTCTACAGGCATATGCTCCTTGGCTGGGCTGACCCTAGAGATGGTGGGGAATGCCCAGAACCCCCACTGTGAATAGTGGAGAGGCCCCAGTGACTGCAGTGGTAGAGGGTGCAGCTTCACCCAGGTGTCTCCTATCTGTGGGGCTCCCAACTGGGGAGCCCTTAGTGGAGAATTGGTCTAGAGGAGTGGGGCCTTCTACAGAATTGGGGAAGGCTGGAGACACTGGAAGCAGTGGAATTAGCACTCCTTGAGGTAGAAGTCTGCTTAGAGGACCTGAGTGGCCATGTAGCAGCTTGCATTATAGGATCTCTTCTCCTCAAGATAGTGGAAAATGTTATTGAAGAGAAAAAGAGACCTTGGCAGGAGACAGATATACTTCAGCATCACTTTGAGGAGCTGGGCAATGACCTATGGGATGCCCATAAGGAAGAGAGACAGTTATTGAGAAGATGGGTCATGCTCCTGGAAGATTCCTTAGCAGCAACTAGTGGGGAGGCAGGAGGAGAAGTCACACTGCAGGAGATCATGGGGGACGGGGAGGAAAGAACAATGCCCTCAGCACTGGAGATGGTGGAAGAGGTGTCCAGGGAGGATGAGGGAGAGGGGTGAAGGGCTGATCTGTTGCTGAGGCCACCACCCAAGGCACCAGCATCTCCTGTATTAAAGGCTCTCCTGGTTGTAATTAAAAACATAAAAACGCAACAACCACAGGCTTTTCAAGGGGGAGGAGCCGCCCCCTCCCCAGGTTGTGGAGCACTCTATGCTCCACCCCTATATCCAGGAAGAGCTGGTGGACATGAGAGTCCAGTTTCAGCAGAAGCCATCTGAACCTCTGCCTACATAGCTTTTACATCTATGGGATATGGGGGTGGTAAACACTGTTATGTCAGGTTCTGAAATGAGTAGACTGGGTTCCCTGATGACTTACCCTTCCCTCTGACAGCATTTGAAAGTGCTCATCATACCTCAGCGAATCAGGCTCTTCTGGATTGACTGACAGCTGCAATCGGGGCAGTTTGGCCTAATCAAGCTGATTTACCATACTTCTCTACTAGCTGGAAAAAGTATGTAGAACTCCAGCAGGTGTTGCAGGAATTGGGCATGAAAGATATCATCTATAATATGGACTCCCAGAGCCCTGATGAGGAGTTGGTGACCATAGGAATGAAAAATCTGGTGCTCCATACAGCTCCCCCATCTCTCTTTGGGTCCCTAGTGACTATTCTTGCTGCCCACATAGGGCAACCCATGAGTGAGGCTACTCACACTTTAGTAGATCTGGGGGAGGTTGAAACAATAAGAGGATGGAGAGAAGTATGGGCCACGACTGAAAGGAGAAGTGCAAAGGGCCCCGTGAAGGTCTCGAGGTTCCAGATGTGGGTTGATTTGATAAAGACTGGGGTAGTTAAAGAAAATCTTGATGGGCAGCCCAATAGGATCTTGTTAGAACTGTGGCACCAGTTAAATCCAGGCAGTTACAGTCACTGAGGTCCAGGACACTAAAGCCAGAGTCAAAGCCTCATGTCCAGCCTATGTCCCTGGAAAACTTCCTGGGGGACAGTACTCAGGATTTGCCTGGGTTCTCACTCCCACAGAAGGATGATTGGGCATCGTGGTTCAACTGAGGGGAGTGAAGGTCCCCACTTCGGGGGATATGGTGGGGACCAGAGGCCACAGTAGAATTAACAATTAATTGGTCCCCTGTGAATGTACATGTCCTGGTGCTTGTGGACACAGGAGCTGAGTGTTCTCTGAGTTATGGCAACCCTCAGCATTTTCCTGCAAAGTCTGCTGTGGTAGATGGCTATGGGCATAAGACAATTAGAGTGAAGAAAACCCAAATCCCGTTGTGGATAGGGCATTTACTCCCAAAAGAGTATACTGTGTACATTTCTCCCATCCCTGAATATATTTTGGGGTGGATATCCTGCAGGGCCTGTGGTTACAGGCCACTGCAGGTGAGTTCAGACTGAGGGTGCGTGTGGTAAAGGCAGTTCTGAGGGGACATGTTAAGCACCCACCTATAGCTCTGCCTGTACCTCGGTGAGTGACAGATACTAAGCAGTATAAATTGCCCAGGGGGCACAAGGAAATTGGAGAAACTCTAAAGGAGTTGGAGAAGGTGGGATTCATAAACCCCACTCACAGTCCTTTTAATTCCCCAATGTGGTCAGTGAGAAAGCCTTCACATGGAAAGGCTGGCAGTGCACATTCACTCTCCTTCCACAGGGATACCTCCAAAGTCCCACCATTTGTCAAGGACTTGTAGCCCAGGACTTGACACATGGAAGAAACCACAAATGGTGTGACTGTAACACTACACTGATGATATTATGCTCACTTTTGATTCTCTTGCAGATTTAGAAGGAGCAGTTCCTAGACTGCTGCAACATCTACACGAGAAAGGATAGGCTGTGAATAGCACCAAGGTTCAAGGACCTGGTTTGTCTGTTAAATTCTTGGGGTTTGTCTGGTCAGGTAAAACTAAAGTTATTCCTGAAGCAGTCATAGACAAGGTCCAGTCTTTACTTACACCTACCACTGTGGCAGTCTTACAAGAGTTTTGGGTTCTTTCAGGCTACTGGAGAGTGTTTATCCAACACTTGGCACCAATTCCTTAGCCCTTTTACTTGTTGGTATGAAAGGGCACCAGGTGGGACTGTGACGAGAAATGTGCAGCTGATTATACTGCTGCTAAGTGAGCAGTCAAGGCCATACAAGCCTTCAGTGTAACGGACTCATCAAGGCTCTGTGAGCTAGATGTTCATGTAACTGAAGATGGTTATGGATGGAGTCTTCGGAACTGGATTGAATGAACACACTAACCTTTTGGATTCTGGTCAGAGCTATGGAAAGGAGCAGAGGTCCAGTACACCTTGATAGAGAAGTACTGGCTGCTGTGCACCATGCCTTGCTGGCTATGGAGCTCTTCACCAGAACAGCTCCAACAAAGGTAATAACCACCTATTCTATTGCAGGGTGGGTGTGAGATGACCCAAAGGCCACAGAGTGGTGTGGAAAAGACACCTACACTGGCCAAATGGTGCGCATATTCACAGCAACATAGTGCCCTCTCTACTAGTCCCTTAAGTGGAGAACTCCAACACTAATTAGGGCCAGTGACGTATACCAGTGGAAAGCAGAAACAACTTGCTGTTGAGCTATTGGCAGCAGAGAGTCCTTATGAGGAGGGAAAATCCTGTATACCTGAAGATGCTTGGTATACAGATGGCTCCAGTCATGGACGACCCCTGAAGTGGAGAGCTGAGGCTTTCTATCCTAAGACTGAGACAATATAGACAGAAGACAGAGAGGGGAAGAGCAGTCATTGGGCTGAGTTGAGGGCAGTATGGCTTGTGATCACCCAGGAGCCCTCTACTATAGTTGTCTGCACTGACAGTTGGGCCATCTATTGGGGCTTGACCCTGTGGCTACCGACATGGTACTATGCCAAGTGGATGGTTGGTCATCAGCCCCTTTGGGGGCAAAAGTTGTTGCAAGACCTATGGGCCTCTGGTCAGACTGACAGTTACTGAATATCATGTGACTGGCTATTCGCCTTTTGCATCCCCAGAGAATGCTGACACAGACATATTGGCTCAGGTTCTTTGGCTAGAAGGAAAGCCTGTCTCTGATGTAGCCCATTGGTTACATCAGCTTTTGTTACATGCAGGGCAAAAGACAATGTGGGCTGTAGCCCATCAGTGGGGCTTGCTGTTGACCTTTGAAAAAGTCAGCAGAGCCCAGAGTGAGTGCCTTCTGTGCTCTAAGAGGGACTTACACTGAGTCCTGCTACAACATGGGACAGTAGTAAAAGGGCTGATACCCCTTGTCAGATGACAGACTAGTATTGGGCTTCTCCCCATATCAGAAGGATATTAGTATGCCATGACTTGTATGGACACAGGTAATGACCTGTTGGTTGCTCTTCCTGAACATTGTACAGATCAGCAAACCACCAAACAGGGCCTAGAGCATCTCTTTGCAGTCTATGGCCAGCTGCCTGTGATTGAGGACAATCAAGGCACCCACTTTACTGGACATGAGTTATAAGAATGGGTACAGCAATTAGGAATAAAGTGGAAGTTTCATGTACCACAGATCCCTACTGGGGCAGGCATGATAGACAGGTACAATGGTTTGTTGAAATCTGGCCTGAAGTCAGACACCAGTAGTCTACATGGCTGGTCAGTTTGTTTATGCACAGTGCTACAGTGTTTGAATGAGAAGCCCCAAAAAGGGATCTTGAGCCCTGTGGATATGCTAAAACACATTGTTGCCTGTCCTATACAACTCTATGTGCAAACCAAAGAGGAGTTACTAAAGCCAGGATATGGCCAGCAGAGCAACATCCTGCTGCCAGCCCCAAATGCATTAAACCCTGGAGACTCTGTTGAGTGGACATGGCCCTGGATATTTTGACACATGGGCCAGCAATGGCTGTCCCTTCTGGAACCTTAGGAAAAGACTTGGAAGCTGACCTCATGTATATACCTGGAATAACAGCAGAGTGGCCCCCAAAGATCACAGTAGTGTATGCAAAACATCCAGTAGGTGAGAGCATCTTACGGGGAAGTTCTGTTTTATCTCTATGGCCAGTGCATGTACCTCCCATAGCCCTTTAAACTGACCCATCTGTAACTCCCACAGGGAGGGTGGTAAAAGTCTGGTAAACTAGACCAACATGAGATCTCATTCCTGCCACTGTCCTATCACAGGACCACTCTCTTACATGCATCCTACCTGATGGACAAAATTTGCCTATGCTGGTGTTATTAAAACATGTATCTTATTGCCCTTAAGGTTATTTTCTTCTACTGTCCCTGTGGCCTCAATGTGCCCTCTGGCTACAGCTGCTGTGTGATGATTGTTCTGAATGCTCTACCTGTTCAGCTACTGACTGCCTATGGAATGGGAGAGCTATGTACATAATATGCATAGGACTTTGAACCTGGCTGAGTCCTCTGGCTTGAGGATTATCATGGTTTCATTGCTGTTGCTATTGTATGTTACTAGTCTGGTTACAGTGCTCCAGTTTTCTCATACAGGAGCCATTGCAGAAGATGGGAAACAAGGAGATTGTGAGGAGAGATTTCTGGAGGGGCGGGCTGTGGGTAAAATTGCAGTATTTCCAGAATCTCTCACCTGACTTTAGTGCATCTCCATACAATAGGTGTTTCCAGAGTGTGGAGAGAAGTCGTCCATCTCCATATCACTAGGTAATTACAAGGTTGAGCAAGGGCTTATCTAGACCAGAGAGGTTGGGTGGGAGCTTCTTCTTCTGAAGCCTGGTCACAAGAGACACAGGGGAGCAGAAGTGGATGACTACTTGTAAGAAATAAACTTTATTTCTCCCCTTGACTGCTTTCAGATTCAAAGGTATTTTTCTGGGATTTTTCCCTCCACAGTTCCAACTTATTTGATAAATGAGTTCTACTTTTGTGCTATATAATTTTGCCCATGTGAACAATTTATTTTCTTTTAAATTAAGTATGAACAGGTTTTAATTCTGTGTAGTTTTCTTACCTAAAAGAACATCATGCTTAATTAGGTAGAGAAATGATAATGTATCATGATAATGATGGTGAATTAGACACCAGGTTAAGTATGACAAACTTCATCACTGTTTATCTCAAGAGCATGTGTGCATATGTAGCTATTGTGTGGAAATCTCCTAAGTGGCATTGCTGTCTTAATAGTATCAGGAAAGAATGGCTCCCAGAACCCAAATAATTTATCTTCATACTAAGAAGTACCTTGTATACTATAACTATTAACATATTAAATGATGGTGCTATCTGATGGTCAGTTTATGGTTCAATTTAACTTTCTGGAACTCTGAACCATGATAGAACTCTTTCTCTACTCATTCAGTGCTTAACGCCTTGTTAGCACATAGCAGCACTCAATAAATATTTGGATGAATAAATTCATTATCAACTTTATGTAGTTTAGGATAAAAATATCAAATCTCTTATGATATCATTTCTCTCATACATAATTTAATACGATCTTGTTAATATAGTATGAATACTTGTTTTAATAACGATTTATTAAATTCCTTGTATTCCCAAAGTTTTGTCCTGGTCAGAGGGAGAGTTGATAGTAATATAAATAAATACTAAATCAAGGCACAAAGCAAAATGTGAACATAGAAAAATAAACCATTAATTCTCTCTAAAAATATTTATTTTATATTATTAATTCTATATATTTATATAATTTCAGCTATTATATATTCAATTCCAATTATTATTTAGAAATTATGCACATTTATTAGGCCAGTGGCTAGGGCTTTAAATTTTTGTTTTTCTTCTCAAAATTCTAGTGCATTATGTGCTCTAGTTTCTGTAATTTCCTCAGGTGAATGACACATTATATACATATATATTTCCAAAAGTATAAAAAGAGAGTGAAGGCTAAGTATCATCTTCTGTTTCTGACCAGGAATTAGATGGTAGTAGCAAACGTTTGCTCTTTCTGTATCAAGTCACCAAAAAAGATAACTTAAGCTTTTTTTTTTTAAGGCTGTAAGGCTATACCATAAAACAATGACTATTAGATGAACTGAAATTACCAAGAAGAAGAGACCCTTCCAGGTGAGCTCAGATTGCCAAGCATTTCATTCCTTGGAGGCATTTACAGATTTTAGGCATTGGCTGAGTTTTGGACTTGCCATAGACAAGGGACTAGAACATAAGAAAGTGAAACTAGTGAAGCTTTTGATGACCATAGATGTAACTTGCCAAATTTTAAACAAGAGTATACCCAAATACAATGTAGGTTTCCCCCCAGGGCATTTGCTGGGTAATAGGGAAGTATGGATAGCAGAGATTCTGGTCTTCAATCTCTGAATGAAATATTCCTTGTAGCATGATGCAGAGGAGATTGTTATACTAGATGGAGGGGCTGACAACAGACCCCAAAGCCTTACTTTCAAGATATTTGAAAAACGAAGTAGCCTGAATCTAACTAAAGCTGAAAACCAGTTCCAACTCAGCTCAATTCCTGCTTAGATTGAAGTGATGAGTTCCTCACTGACTGAAGGAAAATGTCATTATGTTTAGACTCGATAGCCATTTTACACAAGTGTCTGACAAAAAATGAAAATCACAAAACGTGCAAAAAGGCAAGAAAAAGTAACCAAAATCCAAGAAAAAAGACAAAGAATAAAAGCAGCCTAATAAATGACCCATATGTTGAAATTAGCAAAGATAATTTTATAGTAACTATTATAAATACGGTAGAAAAAATAGAAGCTAAGATAGGCAAAATTAATGAAGAGACAGAGAATATCAGTACAATACTAGAATTTATGAAAAAGAATCAAATATATATTCTAGACTTCAAAAATGCATTACCTGAAATTAAAAATTCTGTGTACTATACATAAAAGAAGATGGAGTTAGTGAACTTAAAAGCCAAATCAAAAGAAAATATTCCCATTAAGCCAAAAAGTAAAAAGGAGCAAACAGAACAGAATAAAGCATAAAAGATATGTGGGAAAGAATCAAAGAGAAGACTTCATGAACAATTAGATTTAATTAGTGAACTTTAAAAGATCACTAGCCTCTAGGCTATATAAAGGACTCCTCTATTCCATAATACAAATACAAGCATCATCCTCTCCCTCTGCCTTCTGCCCAATGGAAAAGAGTCTAAACAGATACTTCATAAAAGAAGATATAGGAATAGCTAATAAACACATGGAAAAATTACTGTATACCATTAGTTATCAACAAAAAGCAAATTAAAACTAAAATATCTCCTGGAATGCCTAAAAGGAAAAAAAAACTTAAAAGAAAGAAAAAGAATGAAAGAGAGGAAGGAAGGAAGGAAGGAAGGGAGGAAGGAAGGAAGGAAGGAAGGAAGGAAGGAAGGAAGGAAGGAAGGAAGGAAGGAAGGAAGGAAGGAAGGAAGGAAGGAAGGAAGGGAGGGAGGGAGGGAGGGAGACAGAAAGAAAGAGAAAAAAGATTGATTATGATAAGCATTAGAGAGAATGTGGAGGAACCAAAATTCTCATGTAATGATATAATTGCTTTGGTAAACTATTTGGTAGTTTCTTTAAAAGTTGTGGCCCAGTATTCCATCCTTAGTATTTTATCTAAAAGAAATGAAAACATAGAGCTACAAAACACCTTCTACAAATTGTTCATAACAATTTTCTCCATAATAGTTCAAAAGTAAAAATTACCCAGATATCCATAAAGAGTAGCCTGAACAGACAAACTGTTGTTTGTTTACACATAGAATGCTACTTAGCAACAAAAGTGAATAAACTTTTGAAATAGACAACAATATGGGTGAGTCTTAGCAGCTTTCTGCTGAGTAAAAGAAACTAGGCACAAAGCAGATATATGGTATGATTCCATTTTTATGAAGTTCTAGAATAAGCATAACTTTGTAGTGATGGAAATCAAATAAGTGTTAGCTTTGTGGGAGAATTCTCTGGGAATATAAACCAAGACATTTTCTGGAAGTATACAAATTCTCTATCTCTTGATAAGAGTATGGGTAACACAGATGTATTTGTTCATCAAAACTGAATGAATTTTATATTTAAAACCTATACATTTCATTGTGTGTAAATTATATTGTGATAAACTTAGAAGAAGAAAAGCAAAAATATAAATTTTCAGGCATATTTGAGGAATATAAAAAAACTAAATCTAAAATTTATATAGAAATGCAAAGTATTTAGAATAGCTATGCTATACCTAAAGAAGGAAAAATTTAGAGAATTGTATTACACTATTTCAAGACTTGATATAAAACTACAGTGATTAAGACAGTATTCTGTTGCCACACATTAGACAAATAGACCAATGATAAACTATTTGACAAAATTCAAAACTCTTTCATGACAAAAATACTCAAAAAAAAAACAATAGAAGAAACTATCTCAAAAAGTGAAAGCTATATATGAAACACAGAAAACATCATAATGGTCAGTGATTAAAAGCTTTCCTGTAATGTCAGGAACAAGGCAAGGATAACTGTTTTTGCCCCTTGTACTATTTTGTTTCCTAATACTTTGCTAAATTCATTTATTGATCCCAAAAGTTTTTTTGTGTGTGGCATCTTTAATTTTCTACATATAAGATCATATCATATGCAATCAGAAATAATTTCACTTCTTCCTTTACAATTTGGGTGTCTTTTATTTCTTTTTCTTTCCTGATTGTTCCCAATTAGAACTTTTAGTACTATTTTGAATAGAAGGTGCAAACACAATAAAGAAAAAGAGTGTGGGTTCTAATATTGATTTTGTTAAACTCTGAATCCTTATTAGTATTACACTTGAAAATAGTGTTAAAAGCCACCCTAATATATACATATGCATACATATGTGCTTCAGTAGTTGTGTTTAAAGGGGACAACACAAGGAAAGGAGATTCAAAGTGGAAAAGAGAGTTTTATTTTTGTATTTAATAAGATACAAACACAGTCAAGAACAAAAGTCACTCAAATTATCTGTACAGCTTAATGATATTTTACCCATAATATCACCACCCAGATCATCACACAGAATATTTTCAGTACCTTAGAAATTTTGTTCTTTATCTTTTACACTCAACAACCCTCCCTGCAAAGTTGTTTCCATTCTTTTGATCACTATGATGAAAGATTAGTTTAGCTTGTTCTTCACATAAATGGAATCATTCAATAGATACTCTATTACGTATGACTTCTTTCACTCAACATAATATCCTTAAAAATGAAACAAGGTAGGGAAGAACAGGAAGGATTCCATTTTAAACTGAACAGCTATCCTGGGGGTTAAAGTTTGAAAGGTAAAATTCCTAGAATGTCTTTAAAAGCAAAGAATTTCCATTAACCAACCATGTGACTAACAATCATCTGACCATATATTAAGCTGGATCAAACACTCCCAAGAATTAGTAGCCAGTCCCTTTTTTCACTAAAATCATTATCTCAAGGGAAAAATAACTTACAAAATTCTTTTGTATTAGGCTTATCCTATAGAAACATCAAAAAGGAAGCCCTACCAAAATAGAAGATAGTTTCTTCTATTCCTGGTTTATTGAGTATTTTTGTCATGAAAGAGTTTTGAATTTTGTCAAATAGTTTATCATTGGTCTATTTGTCTAATGTGCAGAAAAGCTAGTGAATCAACATCAGCTGACCATGGAATGGCATCACCAGAGAGCAAATGATGGAGATGACATCATGAAATAATTTATCAATGCCATTCCTCCCAAAACTCACCCTCTGAAACTGCCTTCATAAGCCCTATGCACAACCCCTTAGAAGAACTCAACATTCCTCTTTTCTGTCAGCTTACTGTATATAAGTTCTCCCTGATACCCTCTGCCTGCTTTCTTTCTTTCAAGCTCACTGTTCATCACTATAACAAAGAAACTCAAGAACCTGGTCTTTAGGGGTTTGACAACAAAAGTACACAAAGCTCTATTTATCAGTAGTTCATTTTATTGCTGTGTAATGTTCAATTGCAAGAATATATCATAAAATATTTATATTTTATCCTGGGGATGTGCTTTTATGTGGAGACTATTATGAGCTTCCTTGTATATGCCTTCTGATGGACATATATAATCACTTTTCTTGAGCATATGAGCATATACCTACTATATATCAATGTCTAATTTTCATTGTTACTTTATGGAAATTTATTTAAGACACTTACCTGTATATTGGCCTTGTATTCTGTGACCTTGCTAAATTCACTTATTAGTTCCACTACTTTTTTATAAATAACTTGGGATTTTCTCATGTACGCTACCATGCACACATAAGATTTTATTTCTTCCTTTCCAATATGTATGGATTTATGTCTTTTTACTGCCTAATTGCATTGGTTAAGACTTCCAGTACAATGTTGAATAGAAGTGGTAAAAGTGGCTATTCTTTTTTTGTTTCCAATCCTAGGGGAAAATATGTAGTCTCTCACAAATTAGTATAATGGTATCCTTAGGGTTTTAAAAATATATATAGCCTCTATTAGGTTGATAAAAATTTTCTTGAACTCCTGGTTTTCTGACATATATTTCATTTATCATGTATGTAATGGATTTTTAAAGATGGTTTTTCTGGATGTTTGGAGAAGAATATATATTTCTGTTTTATTCTTTTAATATGATAAAATAAACTTATTGACACTCAATTATGCAAATACTGAATTTCTGATATAAATTGTCATGCTTTATTTTATTATGTATCCAGCTGGAGAGACATAGAATGGCTATCAAGAATGAATTTGTTTGCATATCCTATTATTTTTGGTGACATATATGAAGAAAACAGTATTATGCTTTATTTCCTGTAAATCAGTGTAGAATTTAGGCAACATTTGCTTCTTTACTTCTATCCCATTAAGACTTTGTAGAAGAAGAAGGATTGGACAAATTATTTATGTATGAGAAGGGAGAAATGTTGATGGCTTAGAAAAGAGAGAACAGTCCTTGAGACTTACTATGGTATTTTAGACTTGAATGTAATTACTCTTTTATCCTCAACTTCTGAAAATTATAATAATGAAGGGTCACAATTGCTTCTACCATAACTTCATACACTATGTTGGAACAAAATGTCTCCAAGGGAGTTTTGATGAACCTCTTACTGTTTTAATGCTTCTTCTAATTCCACTTTGCACATACAGCCTGTGGTAATGATAGAATGTGCCTCAGATTCTAATTGCTCTGAAGGAAATTAAAGAGAAAGATGAGTAGCTTTCTTCAGAGATGTGTTACAAATTAATCATTTCTGTAAAAAAGAAGTGGTCTCTACAGAATTACTCACACGATATAAGGAAGAAACACTAAGGCCAAATTTATTTTGAGGAACTCTTAAGCAGGAAAGAAAAGGTAATTTTAAAGTATGGATATAATCCAGTTAATCTTACAAAATTGCTGAATCTCACAGGAGACTTGCTGAATTAGTATTTGCCCACAAGGCATAAAATAATACTGAAGAGTACACCTCTTCATAGCACTGTCACTTCACTCATCAAGCTGTGGACAATTAGCAGCATATAAGGAAGTATTAGTGACACATTAATATTCTGTGTACATTTTGTTAAACTTCAATTGTCTTTTCCTTGCTGTTTTACTCCCTGTTTTATGGTTGGCAGGGATGTAGTCCCTATGGAAAATTTCTTTGTATAATCTGTAATGGGGCAACTCGCTTAAAAACAACTTGCCTACCTAGAAGATGAGCAAAGAGTTAAGAATTATGTGTCATTAACTTAGGTATTTGGTTTCTGAAATAAGGTAAATGTTTCATTAGGTTTATTGTTTGTAATTTACTATTTTTAGTTCAACTTTCTCTATGCTTTTGACTGCATATTCTATAAATCTCAGAGCTCAGTAGAACAGGAAATTTTTACCAAGTAACTTGAAATTTTTGCAAATGAAGGCAACAATTATGGGACAAGAATTATGAGGTCCTTTTACATCTTTGGGAAGGAAATCACTGAAGGAATAGAATGTGAACCGCCAACAGACACATCCCCTAAGTTTACCTGTGATGCTTTTACATATAAAGCATGCTAAGGGTTTTCACCTCACATGTCAATGCTACCTTTTCTCTTTGGCTTCCTGAAATTAACTCCCTCCAAAACAACCTGCCTCTAAGCATTGTCTCAAGTTCTGCTTTCAGGGAAACACAAATTAATAAAAGAACATAGCAATCTAGTCCCCATTAGTCAATATATTATTATATAAAAGTATATGAATATATATTTGTCATGAAACTATAACTCATTTCACATGAAATCCCTGTAAATTCATCTGCATCTAAGATTTCAAATACTCACAAAGCTGTATCTCCAGTTTCAACTAAGTCCAGCCATCCAGAACTTCCAACTAGACATATTTAAAGCAATTCATTTTAACAGTGCCTCTGTCTACCACCACGCACACATGCACACACAAACAGGTGTGTATTATATTGCCTATCTCAGGAGGTTAAGAAAAATTAGTCAAGATGTGCTTGTCAGTAAAATGCTTACATATGTACACAATGAGTAATAATATAAATAATTACAGGTGTTGGGGAATTTGGTAAAAATTTTTTAAAAATTCAAATATGCATACATTTCAACACAAAATTATAAGGATCTATTTTTTGTAGAAAATATTCATACATGTACCCAAAACACCAAACAAAAATCTGTTTATTATAGTACATTTTTAACAGTGAAAAGTTGGGTGGAAAATCCCACAAACCTCCATCCACAGAAAAATGGTTTAAAATGTTCTATATTATGTAAAAAAAAAAAAAAAAACTTCTTGTATGAGGTAGAACCACATGCATTGAAACAAAAAGATCTCCAAGTTTTTGTGTTAAGTAAAATAGCCAGTGGCCTCACAAATACAGACCACATGATATAAAACAAAACCAAAATTAAATGCTTATCTACAAGTAAGTACACACACACACACACACACACACACAATACTCGTATTATAGTGTGACAAAGTATTTTGTTTGTATGTGGGTGTGTAAATATAAAAGAAAATTTCTTGAATGAGTCACACCAAACTGTGAGCCTTCATTAACTATGAAGAAGGTGATGATTCGAAGGAATGATAGTTTTTCCATTTTTAGACTACATAATTACATACAGTTTGAATTGTTTATGAGATAAACTAGAATTTCTTTAATTAAAGAATAAAATAGTCAGGTTCTGTAATTTCCTGTTGACATTTGGAAACTTTGCAAGTTGTTTCACTCATAATGTACTCTGAAAAAATAAATGGGTTGATTACAAGTATATAATTACCTGTATTTTGGTGAATGATCTACAGAGAGGTCATTTATTCCTTTTATGTTTTTGTTTATTGAGTACTATCAAATTTCTGGAATATATTTAGGTATTTAATATATGATGTCATTATAGCTAGAGTGAGATCTGTGTACTTAACATAATAATGGCAAGGTCAAGTAACTTTCTAACTTACACATTCAGGTTTTTCCTCCAAGTGTTCCAAATTAAAATAGTATTATGAGCAATGTGTTCAAAAGATATATCCTCAAATGCTCTCAAAATATAATTTTCACTATTTTTTAACTAACTCAATGTACTGGCACAGAGTAGGTACATGAACAATATTATTTACTGACAAAATATTATTTCCAGTGTTGATGTTCAGAACAGATTAATGAAAAAAAATGTTTTAGAACATAATTTACATTCCAAGATTTTGATTTATAGAACTTGTGACAAATACAGAAGACCAGCAACTGACTTCTTATAGTGGTGCTCTTCACACTATGAAAGTTAAGGTTGTGTCAGCAATTCCACTATAAACTCTTAATTTCAGGAACTTATAACCTGCTTGCAAAAAATCATTCTAGGTGAAAACTTTTTTTTGACAACTTTCTGCTTAAAATTACAAATCATATAATTGGAGAATGCAGGAAGACAGTGGAGAAAAGAATATAACAGTTATGATGCATTGGATTGAAAGTATGTTTTAGAAATAGTAAATTATTTGCACAGAAAAGTCTCTCCGCATTGTTTCCCTTTCCAAAGGCCTTAAATTTCCATAGGATAATGATTTGTGGACAAGTAGTAAAAAGGAAGAATTTGTGTTCCTGCCCAATGTTGACCAAATAAAGGAAAAACTTCATGAATGACAAGTTTCCCACAAGAATGTCCTTAGAGAATTGTGAGCTTGGAAACTTCCCTTTGCATGACTTCTCTTGAGACCTTGTGTTATTGAGACTGATGTGCCAACATTCAGATTAGAAGGTTATGCAGTAGTAAACCTTCTACTTAGAACAGACATTGTTTGGGTAAAGTAAGTATAAAAATATATATTTGGGTAAAATACTAATAGTTTTCCAAATTTAATTTAAATTAATTGCATTTATTGATCTGATACTCACTTTTATTTTCTACTAATGCTCTGCATCAAAGAGCAACATATTCCTTAAAAGCTGTAATTATTCAAGAACCTTATAGAAGAATTCAAATGACAGTTTGTTGAGTCAGATGACTTAGACCAGAATTTCTTAAGCCTCACAATATTGACATTTTGGGCTCAATAATAGTTGTGGGGGGCTGTCCTATGCATTGTAAGACATTTATCAGCATTGTTGGCTTTTGTGTACAAAAAGCCAGTAAAACATTACTACTCACATCCTCTAACCCTCTCCCCTAGTCAGGTGAGAAAACTGAAATGTCTACAGACATTGCCAAATGTCCTCTGAAGGGTCAAATTGTCCTTGATTGAAAAATACTTCCTTGGCTATTCAACTATGTTCAAACTTAGTTTGAAGATGTTCTTTATGATAATATTTGTTTCTTTCTAAAGTCTTAGTTAATAATAGCTTCTATGAGGACCTGAAAATTCTGCTTTCTAGTTTGTTGATGGAAACTAAAGTTATGGGTGACTGCCAACTACAGTAATTGAAATCAGGGTATTCTAATAAGAGTACCAGGTCTTATTGCCAACACTTTTGGCATTATCTCTTTTTCTTTTCCAGATATTCTATATATATTACTGAACCTGAAAAGCTGAAGATTGCAAAAACTCATTGCATTAGAAGAAAGAAAAAAGAGTCTGATGATTTCAAAGATAATGTGTACTCATTTGGTTGAATATTTCTAGAGTGTGCACAACTAGAAAGATGTGAATATTTAGAAAGGGGATCTCTTTCTAGTAATAACACTCTAGGAAAATGCTATTTACTCTATCATTTTTCTATACTAAGGGAAGTTAGTTGTAATCCCTATCCTAGAAGAGTGGTCCTCATTCTTAACTACATATCAGAATCAACCAAGGAACTTCAAAAATTCCAATGCCAGAGTACTACCAAGAAAAATTAACTCAAAAATCTCTGAGAAAGGAATCCAGGCATCATTAATTTTTAAAGCTAAGTGTTGCCAATCCAATGTGTGGCTAAGTTTGAGAACCATTGATTTGAAAACACTTTTTTTGCTGTTCCCTAACTAAGAGACATAATATGTGAAGTCCAAGTAAGAAATTGAAAGGTTAAATCAAGGCTTCTCAAAGTGTGGTTCCCAAATAAATAACATCAATATAATATCCAAATTTCAGGACCCCACACTAGAGTTAGTGAATCAGAAATTCTAGAGACAGTTACAGCAGTCTGTGTTTTGAAGACCTTTTGGTGATTTGAATGCATACAAAATATTGAGAAATGTGGGCTAAAGGAATAGTACCTGGAATGATCAACAAAAAGGTTTAAAGACTGAAAGCAAAATAGGTAGAATTGTGAGAGGAATACATAAAAGAAAATATTTGATTTTATCCAAAACTAAGATCATATGTGGAAAAGTTATGAAGTCAAAAGACTGGGATCATAATCTCTATAGGCAGTCTGATGTTTTCTTTCAGATACTAATCCTCTTTGAACAAAACAGGTAAAGGCAGGGAAAATCCTGCCACTTTATCTACCTCTAAACACAAGGACTATTAATTACTGGTCATAAGAAGACAAGAAGAAATTATGATTTTTTGGATTCCAAAGAATAAAAATTGCAATTTCATTCCCCAAAAGGTTCTTTCATATAATTTTTTAACTGCATTTAGAGAGTCCACTTGCATATTTATGTTCAAAAACAAGCAGAACCCAACCATTTAAGAGTTCTTTTTTTATTATAAAAGTTGTTAAGTCAATTTTCTTACTGATTTTGATAGGAATTAAAACTTTACTGTGCTTACTGAACTGTAGCTCAGTAGCATGTTATGGCTAATTCACCACCAATTTCTAATCTGGTTCTTAAAATACACAGAAAAAAAGGCTAAAAACTTTAAAACAGAATGAAATTAGTCTACCAAAATCTGTACAACAGAACATCTTTCCCAGAATCATGAGCTAATTCCATTAGAGTTCTAATGTGACAATATCATTATGGTCAGACTTATTTGCAAGAAACAAATAAATACATTCCTTTGTTTCCTACAATATTCCCTTATTTAGGAGGAAATAACTACCTAGGGAAACCAAAAGATTAGGTTAATAAGGATATCACTAAAATGAGTGTCATTTTCATAAATACTGACCAGGTAGCTAAATTTAAAGCATTTTTTAAATTAAAGTATCATAGATATATAATCTTATGAAGGTTTCACCTGAATAACACTGTGGTTTCAACATTACCTATATTATGAAGTCCCACCCCCACACCATTGCAACCACTGTCCATCAGCATAGTAAGATGCTGTAGAGTCATTACTTGTCTCCTCCTTGCTGTACTGCCTTCCCTGTGACCTACCTTTACTGTGATTATGAATTATAGTGCCCTTTAATCCCCTTCTCCCTCCCTCCCAACCGACCCTAGCAAACTCCTTCCCTTTGGTAACCTCTAGTGCCTTCTTGAAGTCTGTGAATCTGCTGCTGTTTTGATCCTTCAGTTTGCTTTGTTGTTATACCCCACAAATGAGGGAAATCATTTGGTACTTGTCTTTCTCTGCCTGGCTTATTGAATGAGCATAATACCTTCTAGCTCCATCCATGTTGTTGCAAATGGTACAATTTGTTTTCACTGTATAGCTGAATAATATTCCATTGTGTATATGTACCACCTCTTCTTCATTCATTCATCTATTGATGGACACTTAGGTTGCTTTCAGATCTTGGCTATTGTAAATAGTGCTGAGATAAACATAGAGGTGCCTGTGTCTTTTGAATGAGAGATCTTGTTTTCTTCAGGTAAATTCCTAGAAGTCAAATTACTGGGTCAGATGGAATTTCTATTTCTAGTTTTTTGAGGAACCTCCATATTGCTTTCCACAATGGTTGAACTAGTTTACATTCCCACCAACAGTGTAGGAGAGTTTCCCTTTCTACACATCCTCACCAGCATTTGTTGTTTGTCTTTTGGATGTTGGCCATCCTAACTGGTGTGAGGTGATATCTAATTGTGGATTTAATTTGGATTACCCTGATAATTAGTGATGTGCAGCATCTTTTCGTGTGCCAGACAGCCATTAGAATTTCTTCTTTGGAGAAGATCCTCTGCCCATTTTTTAATTGGTTTATTTGTTTTCTGGGTGTTGAGATGTATGAGTTCTTTATATATTTTGAATATAAATCCCTTATGGGTAAGTCACTGATGAATATATTGTCCCATACTGTAACATACCTTTTTTTTTTTTTTTTTGCTGATGGCGTCCTTTGCAATATAGAAGGTTTTTGTTTGATGTAGTCCCATTTGTTCATTTTTGCTTTTGTTTCCTTTGCCCAAGGGGATTTGTTCAGCAAAAAGTTTAACATGTTTATATTCAAGAGATTTTTGCCTATGTTTTCTTCTATGAGTTTTATGGTCTCATGACTGACATTCAGGTCTTTGATCCATTTTGAGTCTATTTTTGTGCATGGAGTTAGACAATAATACAGTTTCAGTCTCTTACATGTAGCTGTCCAGTTTTGCCAACACCAGTTGTTGAAGTGGCTGTCTTTTCCCCATTGTATATCCATGGCTCCTTTATCATATATTAATTGGCCATATAAGTGTGGGTTTATATCTGGGCTCTCTATTCTGTTCCATTGACCTATTAGGTCTATTCTTGTGCCTGTAACAAATTGTTTTGATTATGGTTGCTTTTTACTCTTAGAAGTATCCCACAGGTTTTAGGTTGTTGAGTTGTTGTTTTCATTTGTCTCCACATATTGTTTAATCTCTGTTTTTATTTGGTCATTGATACATTGATATTTTAGGAGCATGTTGTTAAACCTCCATGTGTTTGTGGGCTTTTTTATTTTCTTTGTATAATTTATTTCTAGTTTCATACATTTGTGCTGTGGAAGTTGGTTGGCAAAATTTCAACTTAGAGCTTGAAGTTAGGGAGCTTAATCCCCCCAGCTTTGCTCTTCCTTCTCAGGATTTCTTTGGCTATTTGAGGTCTTCTATGGTTCTATATGAATCTTAGAACTATGTGCTCTACTTTGTTGAAGAATGCTGTTGGTATTTTGGTAGGTATTACATTGAATCTGTAGATTGCTTTAAGCAGGATGGCCATTTTAACAATATTAATTCTTCCTGTCCATGAGCACAGGATGTATTTCCATTTATTGGTGAATTCTTTAATTTCTCTCATGAGTGTCTTGTAGTTTTCAGGGTATAGGTCTTTCACTTCCTTGGTTAAGTTTATTCCTAGGTATTTTATTATTTTTAATGCAATTGTGAATGAAATTTTTTTCCTGAATTCACTTTCTGCTAGTCCATTGTGACTACATAATGCAACAGATTTCTGTGTATTAATTTTGTATCCTGAAAATTTTCTGAATTCAGTTATTAGGTCTAGAAGTTTTTGGGTGGATTGTTCAGGGCTTTTATATACAATATCATGTAATCTGCAAATAGTGACAGTTTAATTTCTTCCTTACCAGTCTGGATGTCTTTTACTTCTTTGTGTTGTCTGATTGTCGTGGCTAGGACTTCCAGGACTATGTTGAATAAAAGTGGGGAGAGTGGGCATCCTTGTTTTGTTTCAGATCTTAGAAGAAAAGCTTTCAGTTTTTCACTATTAGGTATAATGTTGGCTGTGGGTTAGTCATATATGGCCTTTATTATGTTGAAGTACTTGCACTTTATACCCATTTTGTTGAGAGTTTTATCATGAACAGATGTTAAATTTTGTCAAATGCTTTTTCAGCATCTGTTGAGATGATCATGTGATTTTTGTTCTTCCTTTTGTTGATGTAGTGGATGGTATTGATGGATTTTCGAATATTGTACCATCTTTGCATCCCTGGAATAAACCCCACTTTATCATGATGGATGATCTTTTTTACGTATTTTTGAATTCGGTTTGCTAATATTTTGTTGAGTAATTTTGCATCTATGTTCATCAGGGATATTGGTCTGTTTTCTTTTTTTGTGGTGTCTTTGCCTGGTTTTGGTATTAGAGTGATTCTGGCCTCATAGAATGAGTTTGAAAGTATTCCCTCCTCCTCTACTTTTTGGGAAACTTTAAGGAGCATGGATATTAGGTCTACTCTAAATTTTTTATTACTAATTCAATTTCATTGCAGGTAATTGGTCTGTTCATATTTTCTTTCTCTTCCTGGGTCAGTCTTGGAAGGTTGTATTTTTCTAGAAAGTTGTCCATTTCTTCTAGGTTGTCCAATTTGTGAGCATAAATTTTTCATAGTATTCTCTAATAATTTTTTGTATTTTGGTGGTGTCTGTAGTGATTTTTTCTCTCTCATTTTTTATTCTGTTTATGTGTGTAGACTCCCTTTTTCTTGATAAGTCTAGCTAGTGGTTCATCTATTCTGTTTATTTTCTCAAAGAACTAGCTCCTGGTTTCCTTGTTTCTTTTTATTGTTGTAGTCTTCTCAATTTTATTTATTTCTGCTCTGATCTTTATTATGTCCCTCTTTCTACTGACTTTGAGCCTCATTTGTTCTTCTCTTTCTCATTTTATTAATTGTGAGTTTAGACTGTACACTTGGGATTGTTCTTTCTTGAAGTAAGCCTGTATTTCAACGTACTTTACTCTTAGAAGTATCCCATAGGTTTTAGGTTGTTGAGTTGTTGTTTTCTTTGTCTCCATATATTCTTTAATCTCTGTTTTTATTTGGTCATTGATACATTGATATTTTAGGAGCATGTTGTTAAACCTCCATGTGTTTGTGGGCTTTTTTATTTTCTTTGTATAATTTATTTCTAGTTTCATACATTTGTGCTGTGAGAAGTTGGTTGGCAAAATTTCAATCTTTTTGAATTTACTGAAGCTCTTTTTGTGGCCTAGTATGTAATCTGTTCTGGAAAATGTTCCATGTGCACTTGAAAAGAATGTGTATCCTGCTGCTTTTGGGTGGAGTGTTCTGTAGATGTCTATTAGGTCCATCTGTTCTAATGTGTTGTTCAGTGCCTCTGTCTCCTTACTTATTTTCTGCCTGGTCGAATTGTCCTTTGCAGTGAGTGGTGTGTTGATGTCTCCTAAAATGAATGCATTGCATTCTACTTCCCCCTTTAATTGTATTTGTTTCACATATTTATGTGGTCCTATATTGAGTGCATAGATATTTATAATGGTTATATCCTCTTTTTGGGCTGATACCTTTATCATTAGGTAATGTTCATCTTTGTCTCTTTTTACTTTGTTTTGAAACCTATTTTGTCTGCTATAAGTACTGCTACTCCTGTTTTTTTTCTCCCTATTATTTGCATTAAATATCTTTTACCATCCCTTCACTTTTAGTATGTGCATGTCCTTGGGTTTGAAGTGAGTGTCTTGTAGGCAGCATATAGATGGGTCTTGTTTTTTTATCCATTCTTTAACTCTATGTCTTTTGATTGGTGCATTCAGTGCATTTATATTTAGGGTGATTATCAATACTTATTGCCATTATAGGCTTTAAATTTGTTGTTTCCAATGGTTCAAAGGCAGTTTCCTTACTAACAGTCTGTCTTAACTTGCTTATTATGCTATTTCAAGCCCAATCTAAAGGTTCTTTTTTTCTCCTTCTTCTTCTTCTTCCTCTTCCACTCTATATATATTAGGTGTCATATTGTTAACTCTTTGTGTATCCCTTGACTAATTTTGTGAGTAGTTGATTAAATTTTTTTATTTTCTTATTAAATAATTGATCTACTTCCTTTACTGTGGTTTTGTTTTCTCTTGCGACAGCTGTTTAGCCTAGGAGCACTTCCATCTAGAGCAGTCCCTTTAAAATACACTGCAGAGATGGTTTGTGGGAGGTAAATTTCCTGAACTTTTGCTTATCTGGGAATTGTTTAATCCCTGATTGAAATTTAAATGATAATCTTGCCAGGTAGAGTATTCTTGGTTTGAGGCACTCCTGTTTCATTGCATTAAATATACCATTCCATTAAATATATCATTAATATTGCATTAAATATATCTGGCCTCTAAGGTTTCTGCTGAGAAGTTTGCTGATAGCCTGATGGGGTTTCCTTTATAAGTTACCTTTTTTTTCTCTCTGGCTGCTTTCAATACTTTCTCCTTGTCCTTGATCTTTGTCATTTTAATTATTGTGTTAAATATAAAATAAATAGAAATATAAAGGAACCTTCCTAGGGTTCCTTGTGTTGGGAAATCTCTGCACTCACATGACCCACATGACCTTAGTGACTATTACCTTCCCCAGATTGGGAAACTTTAAGACAATTATTTCCTCAAAAAGACTTTCTATCCTTTTGTCTCTCTCTTCTTCTTCTGAAACCCCTATAATATGACTATTGTTCCATTTGGATTGGTCACACACACAGCTCTCTTATTATTCTCTCATTCCTAGAGTTCTGTTTTTCTCTGTGCCTCAGCTTCTTTGTTTTCCTGTTCTCTAATTTCTATTTCATTTACTGTATCTCATCTAATCTACTTTTAAATCCATCCACTGTATGTTTCATTTCAGATATTGTATTTTTCAAAATTTCTATCTCTTCATTGCAGTCCTCCCTGAGATCTTGAATATTTTTTGGTAGTTCCATGGGCATGTTTATGACTTTTATTTTGAAATATTTATAAAAGAGATTGATGATTTCAGGTTAATTAATCCCTCTTTCTGGCATTTTTTCTTGTAATTTTGTTTGAACCAAATTCCTTTGCCACCTAATTTTTTTTAGTTTACTATGGAATAATAACTTTGTGTAGGTGGCTCCCTCTAGTGCCCATATATTCTACTCTGGAGCTGCTGTGCACGTGCAGCAATGGCAGGATCGTAGCAAATAGAACCGGTTCCTTCCAGAAGGAAAAAGCTCAGCTGGGAGAGTTTCCTGCCTTCCCAGCTGTAATGCCTGCCTCCATTGAAAGGTCACAGGTCGCAGGTGACTGGGACTGGCACATGCCAGGTGGAAGGTGGGGCGGGCTGCATCCTTCACACTGCCTATCTTTCTTTTGTCCCTGGGGGACCAATTGTGCATACCTGCTTTCCACAATTACCTGGAACCTCAGTCTTTCCAAATATTTTGCCCATCTTTGCTTTCCAACCCCACTAATCTCCAGAACATTAAGTAATTTGACTTTGTTCTCCTAGAGAATATCTCTGGGGCTGGGTGTTTAGCAGGCTTGGGCTTCTTCTCTTGCCCCACTCATTTTCTCTTCCTCCTGTCTGTGGTCTATGGTGGGAGGGTAGCTTGGGTCCCACCAGATCCTGACTTTGCTACTTTACCCTTTTCTGTGAGGTCTCTTTTTCCCCAGATGTAGGCCATCTGTTTTGCAGTCTTCAGGTCACTTTTTCAGGATTAAGTGTATTTTATATATTTCTGTGTTTTATGTGATCTTGGTAGAAGGTTTCTGCCTCACTTCTCATGCCACCATCTTGTTTCCCCTTTGATTCTACAGATTTTAATTTTCACAGTTCTGTAGGTCAGAAGTCCAAGTGAAGGTTCACAGAGTTTTGTACTCAAGCATTCACACCCAAAATATTAGCCAAGCAGAGATTTACTCTGGAGACTTTGGGAAAGACTCCACTTCCAAAGTCATTCAGGTAGTTGTCAGAATTCAGTTCCTTGCAGTTATAGGGTGGAGATATGCATTTTCTTCATGGCTTGGAGTTCACTTGTCTTGTAAGGGAATAGCTGACATTTGAATCCAGTTCTCTGGATACCAGGTCTCATGCTCTTCATCTTTGTACTTTTCTATGTCCAAGAATCCTGGCTCCATTCATCCACTCCCACTCACCTGTGTCTCTCCATGTCCTGGCTTGGAAGAAGCCAAAAAAATACCTCTCTGGTTCACATGCCTGCTCTTAATTTTAGTATTCTTAATTTAACTGGAAGCCATTATATTTTTAAAAACATAATATCTTGAAATACCCAAGACTCTAAGAAACATTTTACTATCAACTGTAAAATAATTTCTCCAAATAGATATTTAAGCAGTTGTAAGAATTCTTTTATTAAAACTATTATCTTTAAGAAACACTAAGAAAAATTATAATAATAAACACTACCCTGCAACTATGATTTTGTTAAGACTTGAAGCACTTGTTTCTTTATAGTGTACACTTGCAGATATCAAGAAATATCTATATAATGCATATTATCTTTTACTTTTCAATATCTTAGCAAAATAATATTCTTATAATTACTCTTTTATAATATCAGCAATTTCATAACTTGAAAAGCTATCCAGTACAATGTTTTACAGTCTGTGAATAAATTTTAAATTACATTACTTTAAAACAAGGAATGTAGATCATTTGGGAAGATAATTTGGTCAAAAACAGAATAATCTTTTATCATGGTATTATAAACTCTGATTAAAAGTGACTATGGGGAAAATTGTGTTAATTTTGATTCCACAAAAGAGGTTGAAGATTCTACTTTTATGTGATCTATTATCAATAGCTTCTATTTACAGACTGGTTATTAAATAATCTAGAATGTAATAGCCTAATACTAGTCAATTTCACTAATGAACTATTTTTCTTTTATACTGATTATAAGTATATAATTCAGATTGTGGATATGTACCAATAACAAATGATTATTTAAATGAAGAAGCAGAAAATGACCTATTTTTGTAATTCTGTGATTGTTAATTATATATGTCATTTTGGCTAAACTATGTTTCCCAGGAGTTTGGTTAAATATTAGTCCAGGTGTTGCTATGAAGGTATTTTGTGGATGTGATTAACATTTCAATCAGTTGGCTTTAAGTAAAGGGAATCACTCTCAATAATATAGATAGGCTTCCAACAATAACTTAAAAGTCTTTAGAACAAAAACTGAGGTTTCCTGGAGAAGAAATTCTGCCTCAAGACTAATATAGAAATCCTGCTTGAGTTTCCAGCCTGCTAGCCTGCCTTATGGATTTCAGACTTGCCAGTCCCCACAATCACATGAGCCAACTCCTTAAAATAAATCTTTTTTTTCCTCTTTCTCTTAATATAGGTGTTATATAGATACAGAAATAGGTGAAAAAGTTAAAGATTTAGATATAAATAATACAGATAGATAAAGATATAAATAGATGCATAGCATTGGTTCTTTTTCTCTGGAGAACCCTGACTGACACAAATGTCAATATCATTTTAAATTTTTTTCTCCCTGAAATCAGCAGTTGTTTAGGCATCATGGAGCTACAACCTTAATATAATTTATGACAGCATATAACTTAGATTCACTTGTCTGAAAAGAATTTTTGGAATACTATTTTCTAAATGCTTTGATTTTCTTATTTCAAAAAAGCATTTTTAGACAATTATATATTCTTTCTAAGAGCTATATCTAGTATTATCCTTTAGGGTCATATTAAAAATACCCAAATTCAGAGTAGTTTCAGTGAATAAAATGTGTAATTTTGGATCTATTTGATATAAAATACTAGGAAGTAAGGGCCATTTCTTAGATACTATGCTTTTGAAAACTACCTGATATCAAATTTAAGGGCTAACAAGTTAAAAGTAGAGTAGATTCTCTCCTTATCACAAGGCAGACTTATATTCTCTTGTATCTTGTTTGCTATGTCTAATCTGAATAGCAAAGAAATCTATTACATCAATTCATTTCTATGGAAATTCAATCACACTTTCTAAGCTGGTACTTAATGCAGGAACATAGCTCTGTATTGATTTGATGATGTAGGCATTTAATTCAAATAAACGTGTCCTGTAATTCAAAGGGTCAATCAATCAAATAAATTGGATAAATTATTGAAAAGAATATGGAGGAATCAACGTATACAAAACTCTTATGCTTGAAATGTTAACCAATCATATGGCAGCTCATTGAATTATATTTTGGGTTGTGGAATGGCCTCTTTTCTAGAGTTTTCATCTGAATACTGGACTATCATTCATTTGAAACCATGAGAAAGTAGGATTGCTTTTTCTAACAATTTTCACATATAAGTAGTTGAAAGGAAAGCCCCTCCTATCACATACACACACACACACACACACAGACACACACACTCTTTTCATTCTATAGGGAACTGACACATTGCAATCTTAGACTTCAACAACAAAAACATGCATTTTAAGTTGTTCTTAGCATTTCAATATTGTACATATTCTTTTGATAAATAAACTTACAGAAATTTAGTAAGGTAGATGAAACTACCTATCTTAGTAGGTAGTTAGTAAAACTACCAAATAAGATTGTGAAATATTTTTTAAAAATTAAAACAAAATCAAAGGGATATGTGGAATGAAAGCTGCTTTGAGAACCAAAAGTAGAATGTGTTTGAAACTTCAAGAAAAAAAGATGGTCTCTTAAGTACTGTATACTATATATTCTTCAAGTGAGTAAGAACAGCAACAGTATTCTACTACCACATCCACTAGTATTGACACCCACATTTTGTAGTAGGTGTGCATTCAGTAAGATCACAGGGCTATAACTGATGAGCACTGCCAACAGCCAGGAGGATAAATGAGACGTATATATATATATCAGGAATTATAAAACCAGTTTGATTTCCTGATTTTAAATTGTCAAAAATTGCTATTTAAAATGAGTTCCATAATTTTTCTCTTAAAGGTTACTACAATGACAGATCCACCAAAGATACAACTAGAACCAGACATATGGGATTAATTACTATGTTACAAAATTGACCTCCTAATAACTTTCACATTTTTTATCATTTGTCTCCTTGTTAGAGTTTATATTCTAACCAATAACTCCCATTTGTCAGAAACATTACAACAGTCTGGAAAATAAGATATAAGTTGGACTGCTAGTCCTGTAAATTTAGACATTGCTCCTTTAGTACAAGGACACATCAATTTCGCTTGCTAATGTACTAAAATCTGTTGAATAATACCAATACTCTTGATTTACTCTATAGGAGCTTAATTATTTTTTACCAGGAGAAAATATGGTACCATATATGAGAAAATCATATATATGACCAGCTTTTCAAAAAAAAAGTCTATTCAATATTTTACCTGAACTATTTAGTAATTTGAATTTAGGATAACTATATTATTTTAGTTGTCTTCAACTCAGTAAGCAAAATATCACAGAAACAGTAACACTGAGATACCGCCATATGCCAACAGGTATTGCCTCTTGAAGTTCCACATTGTTGAGTACAAGCAATACAATATGCTTTAAACTCCGTTTTTCCTCGTTGCACCATTATTTGCTTTTAAAATATATGTAATTAAGAATTAGAAAGTGAAAAGAAAGCAATGAATTAGTAATTGGGAGTTCAAGATGAAAAGGTAGGTAATCTGTATTTTAGCAGTAGAGTTCTGTTAATCGGTAAATGTTCCAAAATGTTGCTTCTCTAAAATTAAGAGTTTGTACTTTCCATGAATTTCTGCTACCATATTCTACATAGAAAATTTGGCTAAGGACCTACTTATGAAGTTTTAATAGTTAAAAATCAAAGTGTCTTACCAAATATAGGTAATTTAGATTATAGTAAAATTATAACCAAATAGAGCACCAACTAGCATATTCTGTCTTTGTTTCTCAATAGCTTTTTCTCTCTCTCTCTCACACACACACATACACATTTGTGAATTTTTGAAAAGTTGCCAAATGGATCTGACCATAATAAAACATTTATCTAGAAATCTTTTTGGAGATATACATAGAAGAATAATGTCAAACTGTTGTGGAAACTGAATTGTGAGTTTAAATTTTAGAACTGCAGAATTTTTCAAAGGCTGTTTGAAAGAGTTCCTCTTGCTTTGCCATTCTCTAGATCTTTTCCTGAGAGTTTTCAGGAAAATAAGTGGCATTCATCTGATGTCTAGGGATTGTTTTCCTCTCTATGTCTACATTACAAACATGAATAAAGCTATGGACATAGAGGTTGGATTTTAGCTACATCCTTACTGTCTTCTTTTCTTTATTTTCTTTTTTGGGGGATAATTTAAGTTTAAATATTGGCTATCTTAAAAACTATCAGCAATTAAAACCTAAGACACAATGTAGTTTCCACCACAAGAGTTTAATAAAAATGATAAAGGTAGTTAATATTTTAATAAATGTTTGGCTATTATACTGAATAGTAATTACATGAAGAATGACATCTAGATGAGATTTTACCAATGTTATTTTCGGGGTAGCAAATGATCATCAAAACATTATTCAATGTGATAATAGTGTTTGAATATTTTAGAAGAAATTATTTAGAACTTCTCTTTCAGTTAAATAACACGAATAAATTGCTGTTTTAATCAGAAAAAACGTGAACCAATAATAAAAGGGAAACAATAAGTAAATATTTATTATACTAAATAAAATATACAATACAAATAAAACTATTATCATTCATGCTGGGAACTTACATAAATTAACAAAATGGAAATTATAGTTAATGTGTGTTCAATATAAATGTATTACCATTGCAAACATAATTTTTAAATATTCCGATTGTCTTGGGAAACTGCATTATTTAAATACATAAACTAATGTTTAAATGATAAATACTGATTATGAAACAAAATATATGTGGCATACAGCTCTAAGGTTAATTTAACTTCAAAAGGATGGATCATTATTTATCATGTAACTGTATAGAAATAAAGATATCAAATTGGAAACATTAATCAAGGTTATTCATTAATATTGCATGTTTTTCAGTTTTTATTTTAGGGAACAGGCTGGTGAACATAAATTAATATCTCTTTAAAAAATCATAAACCAATTGGCATAATGCTGGATTGGCCTAGTGCTTTATCTTTGACATTTTTGTTTTATACCATCTTTAGAATAGAATTTAAAAACAGGATTAATTGGCTAAGACTAATTTATTTATTTTTTATTTTGCTATCATTAATCTACAATTACATGAAGAACATTATGTTTAGTAGGCTCCTCCCTTCACCAAGTCCCTCCCCACATACCCCTTCACAGTCACTGTCCATCTGCATAGTAAGATGCTGTAAAATCACTACTTGGGCTAAGGCTAATTTCTATATGGCAACTTGTGTCTCTCTGTTGTATATTGTACTGAGTGTATCCCTTTTCTGAAGGAAAACTTAACTGCTTCTTTAATTAAAAGTTTTACATATTAAAATCTTTTTTATCAGATACTAAGTGATCTAGAATTTTTTTGCCCAAATCTCAGGAAAGATCAGTGCTTAAGAGAAAATTAATTCTGATTTATTTACAATATGGGTTTCATGGATGCTAGCCAGGCCCAAATTTACCAACTTCAAAGAATTATCCTTTTTCTGTTGGTGATTAAATGAAGTTCAAATCACTCTGATTGGAATTAATTTAATCAAAATAGCAAAATAATGCATAAACTCTTCTGCAGAATATCAAAATTTAGTAGATATAAGACAATTATGTTATTCTGGACAAATTTATGTCCCATGATTATCTGATTCAAAAGAAGAGTAGTAGGAATAAATTTTGATAGAAGAAATCACAATATCCTAGAAAAAAGACAAATACTCAATTACTACCCCCACTTAGAGAAGTTAGAAGACCACGAGTTGGATTGTACAAATTGAGAATAAACACTAAACCATTATTTCCAGAAAGAAAAAATAAATTTTTGAAATTTCTTAACTCAAAAATTCTATAAAAAGACACTGAGTCCACAAATACAGTAGAAAAAGATAAGTAATGATTTTTTTAGCAAACTAGTTATAAAGAAAACAATTGAAAAGTGGTAAGCAATATCTACATTGTAGAACTTCTCATTGAAAAAAAGTTTACTTTAAAACTGCAGGGATTTCAGTGACCAACACAACAAATAATACAGACTTTATTACATTAGTTATTAGGAATGCAACTATACAAGCAAGTAGCAACAATAAACAGCAACAAAACCTAGGGAGAGGTGGATATACTGATTCTGGAGTAGTCCCATTAGGTTATCGAATGTGTTCAGTTTTCAACAAAACATTATGTAAAATGTAAAGAAAAAAGAAGGTGTGTCCATTACATGGAAAGCAAAAAAGAATGAGTAGAAACTAACCCCAAGGAAGCCCAGGTGCTGCAATTATAAAAAAAACATCTTACGATCTACCTTTTAAAATGTATTCAAAGAACTAAAGAAAATTCTGTTGTAAGAACTAAAAGAAAGTGTGAGAATGATATCTCACCAAATGAAAAACAATAAAATATAGATTTCTTTTAAAGAGAACCAAATATAAATTTTGGAGTTGAATAACTGAAATAAAATGATTCATTAGAGATGTTGAACAGCAGATTTGAACTAACTGAAGAATAACTAAAGAACCTGAAAATAGATCAATGAGATTGACCACTAGGGTGAAGAGAAAGAAAAAACAATGTGTAAGAATAGAGACACAAAAATGTAGAGAGAAATAAAGGGTCAAAATAAATATTTTAAGAAATAATAACAAAAGTTTTCCAAATTTGATGAAAATATTTGTATCCAAGTAGGATACAAAGATATTCACACCTGGATATATCATAGTCAAACTATCAAAACAATTATTGAAAGCAACAACAAAGTAACTTATCACACAGAAGCAATCCTCAGTAAGACTGACAGCTGATTTCTCATTAGAAGTCAAAAAGATCAGAGGGATGACATTTTAAATGCTGAAAGAAGATATTCAAGAATTCTACATCCAGCAAAACTATCAAAAATGAAATGGTAATTCAGACATTCTTAGATAAACAAAAACACTAAAGGGAGTCTTTCTGGTTAAAATAAAAGCACTAGAGAATAATTCAATCTGCATCAAGAAATATGAAAAGATAACTACATGAGTACATATAAAAGCCAGAATGAACATACTTTTTGTATGTAACCCCTTTTCCTCTTGTCTGACCTAAAAATCTGCATAAATAAATATATAATAATTATAATTGGTGTTGATGGGCACACCATAGATAAAAACATAAATTTTATTAAAACAGCAACACAAACTAGTGGGGAAAGAACAGAGGTACATGTGAATTGTTTCTATATAATATTGAAATTAAGTTAATTCAAAGGAGAGTGTTATATTAAAACTGTTGCAAAATGAATGAGGGGAATTGAATTAGTAAAGAAGAACATATCTGTTTAATATGCAATATAATAGTAATGTAAAATTAATACATAAGATGTAAGACATATAGAAAATGATTAGATAAATGATATACATAAATCCTACTTTGCAGTAATTGCATTAAATAAAAGTGATTGAAACAATCTAATCAAAATTCAGAAATTGGGTAAATGGATTTAAAAATATAATGCAAATTGATGCAGTATAGGGATTAAAGATGGCAGCATGAGAGGTAAGACAGAGGCTTCCTCCTAAAACCGCATATAATGCAAAAATATAATTAATACAGCTAATCTTGAAAGAGCAACAGGAAAGAGGACTCCATCAGACTATATACACCTGGATAAAAGAGTAGACCTCATGGAACAGGGTAACATACCAAAGCTGTGGCCCAGAGGAACCCAAGCCCTTCCCCCACCCCAGTTCACTGGAAGGAGGAAGATAAACTGAGTGGGGAGGGAGTGGAGGCCTGGGACTGCTGAATATCTAACTCCAGAGATCTGCTATGGGAGCACAAACCTACATTTCATGGTGCTTTCATGATACTTCTGTGATTATGGGGTTGGAAAGCTAAGACAGGCGGAATCCTGGAGAGACTGAGATTCCAGCCATTTGTGGAAAGCAGGGATCCATATCCAGCTGCTCTGGGACAAAAGCTTATACCTGTGTGCTCAGCCCACTGGTTCAGGCAGTGGAGACAGGCATAGCAGCCAGAAAGCGGGAAACAGCTCTTTCCTACCTCCAGAAACCAATACCACTCCACTGCGACCCCCAACATTGATTCAAGGGCTGAGCATCTCCAGGGAGTAGAGCTTCTGGACACTAGAGGGCGCCATACACAAATATGAAATGCCAAAGGAACCTGGTCCAGAGTAAAATTAATATAACTCCGGAGAAAGATTTAAATGATATGGACCTTATGACTCTTCCTGAAAGGGATTTCAAAATAAAAATCATCACCATACTAATGCAGGTACGGAAAGATATCTAAGAATTCAGGAATGAATTCCAGTCAGAGATCCAATCATTGAAGAGCACAATGGAGGGTATTAAAAGCAGGTTGGATATGGTAGAGGAGATGATAAATAAAATAGAAACTAGAGAAGATGAATACAAAGAAGCTGACATACAGAGAGGCAAAAGGATTTATGAGAATGAAAGAATACTGAGAGAACTCTGTGAATAATTCAAACAGAACAATATTCGCATGATAGAGGTGCCAGAAGAAAAAGAGAGAGAGAAAGGGATAGAAAGTGTCTTTGAGGTGGTAATTGCTGAAAACTTCCCCAGTCTGGGGAAGGAGATAGTCTTTCAAACCATGGAGATGCACAGATTTTCCAACACAAGGGAACTATGGAAGACAACACAAAGACATATAGTAATCAAAATAGCAAAGATCAAGGATAAGGACAGACTATTAAAGCAGCCAAAGAGAGAAATAAGGTCACATACAAAGGAAAGCACATCAGGCCAACATCATACATCTCAGCAGAAACCTTACAGGCCAGAAGGGAGTGGCATGATATATTTAATGCAATGAAGCAGAAGGGCCTGGAACCAAGATTAATTTATCCATCAAGATCATCATTCAATTTGAAGGAGGGATTAAACAATTTCCAGATAAGAAAAGGTGAGAGAATTTACCTCCCACAAACCATCTCTACAGTGTATTTTGGAGGGACTGCTATAGATGGAAGTGTTCCTAAGGTTGAACAGCTGTCACCAGAGGTAATAAAACCACAGTAAATAAAGTAGAACAGCTGATTACTAAGCAAATGCAAAATTAAAGTAATTACCCCAAAGTCAATAAAGGGATAGACAAAGAGTACAGAATATGATACCTAATATATAAAGAATGGAGGAGGAAGAAAAAGGAGGAGAAACAGCAAAGAACCTTTAGATAGTGTTTGTAATAGCATATTAAGTGAGTTAAGTTAGACTCTTAGATAGTAAGGAAGTTACCCTTGAACCTTTGGTAACCACAAATCTAAAGCCTGGAATGGACATAAGTACATACCTATCAATAATCAACCTAAATGTAAATGGACTGAATGCACCAATCAAAAGACATAGAGTCACTGAATGGATAAAAATACAAGACCCTTCTATATGCTGCCTACAAGAGACTCACTTTGAACCTAAAGACATACACAGATTAAAAGTGAAGGGATGGAAAATGATATTTCAGAGAAAAAAGCAGGATTTGCAGTACTTGAACCAGACAAAATAAACTTCAAAACACAGAAAGTAACAAGAGACAAAGAAGGACATTACATAACAATAAAGGGGTCAATCCAACAAGAAGATATAACCATTGTAAATATCTATGCTCCCAACACAGGAGCACATACATATGTGAAACAAATACTAACTGAATTAAAAGGGGAAATGGAATGTAATGCATTCATTCTAGGAGACTTCAACACTCTACTCACTCTGAAGGACAGATCAACCAGACAGAAGATAAGTAAGGACACAGAGGCACTGAACAACACAATACAACAGATGGACCTAACAGAAATCTACAGAACTCTACACCCAAAAGCAACAAAATACACATTTTTCTCAAGTGCACATGGAACATTTCCAAGAATAGGTCATATACTAAGCCACAAAAAGAGTGTCAGTAAAACCAAAACAATTGAAATTGTACCAACCAGTTTCTCAGACCACAAAGGTATGAAACTAGAAATAAATTATGCAAAGAAAATGAAAAATCCCACAAACACATGGAGGCTTCACAACATGCTCCTAAATAATCAATTGATCAATGACCAAATAAAAACAGATCAAGCAATACATGAAGACAAATGACAACAATAATTCAACACTGCAAAATCTGTGGGATGCACCAAGGCTGTGCTAGGAGGAGGAAAGTATATTGCAATAAGCCTACCTCAAGACAGAAAAACAATCCCATATAAGCAGTATAAACTCACAATTAATGAAACTAGAAAAAGAGCAAAGGAGGCCCAAAGTCAGTAGAAGGAGGGACATAATAAAGATTAGAGTGGAAATAAATAAAATCAAGAAGAATAAAGCAATAGAAAGAATCAATGAAAGCAAGAGCTGGTCTTCGAGTAAATAAACAAAATAGATAAACCCTTAGCCAGACTTAACAAGAAAAAAAGAGAGTTTACTCACATAAACAGAATCAGAAATGAGAAAGGAAAAGTCAATACCAACACCACAGAAATACAAAGAATTATTAGAGAATACTATGAAAAATTGTATGCTAACAAACTGGATAACCTAGAAGAAATGGACAACTTTCTAGAAAAATACAACCTTCCAAGGCTGACCAAGGAAGAAACAGGAAAACTGAACAGACAAGTTAACAGGTGAAATTGAACTGGTAATAAAAAAACTGCCTAAGAACAAAACACTTGGACCAGATGGCTTCACTGCTGAATTTTATCAAACAATTAGTTAAGATCTAATACCCATTCTCCTTAAAGTTTTCCAAGAAATAGAAGAGGAGGGAATACTTCCAAACTCATTCTATGAGGCCAGCATAACTCTAATACCAAAAGCAAGCAAAGACACCAAAAAAAAGACAATTACAGACAAATATCCCTGACGAACATTGATGCAAAAATACTCAACAAAATATTCGCAAACTAAATTCAAAAATACATTAAAATGGTCATCCATCACGATCAAGTAGGATTTATGCCAGGGATGGAAGGATGGTATAACATTCGAAAACCCATTAACATCATGCACCACATCAACAAAAACAAGGACAAAAACCAAATGATCATCTCCATAGATGCTGAAAAAGCATTTGACAAAATTCAACATCCTTCACGATAAAAACTCTCAACAAAATGGGTATAGAGGGCAAGTATCTCAACATAATGAAGGCCATATATGACAAACCCACAGTAAACATAATACTTAAAAGTGAGAAGCTGAAAGGTTTTCCTTTAAGATCAGGAACAAGACATGGATGCCCACTTTCCCCACTTCTATTCAACATAGTACTGGATGTCCTAGCCACGGCAATCAGACAACACAAAGAAATAAAAAGCATCCAGATAGGCAAAGAAGAAGTTAAACTGTCCCTGTTTGCAGATGACATGATAGTGTACATAAAAATCCCTAAAGAATCCACTCCAAAACTACTAGATTTAATATCTGAATTCAGCAAAGTTGCAGGATACAAAATTAATAAGAGAAGTCTGTGGCACTCTTACACACTAACAATGAACTAGCATAGAAAGAAATCAGGAAAACAATTCCATTCACAATTGCATCAAAAAGAATAAAATACCTAGGAATAAACCTAACAAAGGAAGTGAAAGACCTATACTCTGAAAACTACAAGACAGTCATGAGAGAAATTAAAGATGATATCAATAAATGGAAACACATCTCATGCTCATGGATAGGAAGCATTAATATTGTCAAAATGGCCATCCTGCCTAAAGCAATCTATAGATTCAATGCAAATCTTATCAAATACCAACAACATTCTTCAATTAACAAGAGAATATTGTCCTAAAATTTGTATGGAACCACAGAAGACCTCAAAGAGCCAAAGCAATTCTGAGAAGGAAGAATAAAGCTAGGGCATCACGCTCCACAAATTCAAGCTCTACTACAAAGCCACAGTAATCAAGACAACTTGGTACTGGCACAAGAACAGACCCATAGACCAATGGAACAGACTAGAGAGCCCTGATATAAACCCAACCATATATGGTCAATTAATATATGATAAAGGAGCCATGGACATACAATGGGGAAATGACAGCCTCTTCAACAGCTGATGTTGGCAAAACTGGACAGCTACACGCAAGAGAATGAAACTGGTTATTTTTTAACCCCACACACAAAAGTAAACTAGAAATTGATTAAAGACTTGAATGTAAGTCATGAAACCATAAAACTCATAGAAGACAATATAGGCAAACATCTCCTGATAAAGCATGAGCAACTTCTTCCTGAACGCATCTCCTAGAGAAAGGGAAACAAAAGCGAAAATGAGCTGATGGGACTACATCAAACTAAATGTGTTTGTACTGCAAAGGGAATCATCAATAGAACCAAAAGGCATCCTACAGCATGGGCGAATATATTTGTAAATGACATATCTGACAAGGGGTTAACATCCAAAATATGCAAGAACTTACACACCTCAAAACCCAAAAAGCAAATAACTTGATTAAAAAATGCACAGAGGACATGAAGAGACAGTTCCCCAAAGAAGAAATTCAGATGGCCAACAGACACATGAAAAGATGCTCCACATCACTAATCATCAGGGAAATTCAAATTAAAACCACAATGAGATATCACCTTACACTAGTAAGGATGGCCAGCATCGAAAAGACTAAGAACAGCAAGTGATGGCGAGGATGTGGAGAAAGGGGAACCCTCCTACACTGCTGGTGGGAATGTAAGCTAGTTCAACCATTGTGGAAAGTAATATGGAGGTTCCTCAAAAACTTAAAATAGAAATACCATTTGACCCCGAAATCCCATGCCTTGAAATTTAGCCAAAGAATACAACTTCTCAGATTCAAAAAGACATATGCACCCCTATGTTTATTGCAGCACTTTTTACGATAGTCAAGTTATGGAAGCAACCTAAGTGTCCATCAGTAGATGAATGGATAAAGAAGAAGTGGTACATATACACAATGGAATACTATTCAGCCATAAGAAAGAAATAAATCCTTCCATTTGCAACAACATTGATGGAGTTGGAAGACATTATGCTAAGTGAAATAAGCCAGGCAGTGAAAGACAAATGCCAAATGATTTTCCTCATTTGTGGAGTATTACAATGAAGCAAAACTGAAGGAACAAAATGGCAGCAGACTCAGAGACTCCACGAATGAACTAGTGGTTACCAAAGGGGAGGGTTGTGGGAGGGCGGGTGGGGATGGAGGGAGAAGGGGATTGAGGGGTATTATGTTTAGTACACATGGTGTGGGGGATCACGGGGAGAACAGTGTAGGGCAGAGAAAGCACATAGTGGATCTGTGGCATCTTACTACACTGATGCACAATTACTGCATTGGGGCATGGGTGGGGACGTGATAATATGGGTAAATGTAGTAACCACATTGTTTTTTCATGTGAAACCTTCATAAGAGTGTATATCAATCATACCTTAATAAAAAAATTTTTTAAAATTGATGCAGTATAGAAAATACAAACTTTAGATTTGAAGACATAAGTAGGTTGACAATAAAAAAGGGAAAAATATATATTATACATGGTAACCAAAAGAATGTTTGAGTGTCAATAGTAATATAAGGCAAAAATGAGACTGGAGACAATTAAGGACATTTTATAATAATTAAAATGTCAGTTTACTAAGAAGGTATAATTAAAAATATATATGCACCTAACAACAGAACTCCAAAATCATGATGCAAAAAAAAAAAAAAAAAAAGCCCAGAACTGAAGGGAGAAACAAACAGCTAAACAAAAATAGAGATTTTTAAACCCTACTTCTACAGATCATCAAGGAAATAGACTTGGACAACGCTATAAAGCAAGTAGACCTAACAGACATCTAAACACTTCAACCAATAAATGCAGAATATATATTCTTCACAAGTGGAACTGAAACCTACTTCAAAACAGAACATATTTTAGGTAATAAAACAAATCTCAGTAAATTTAAATGGATAAAAATTATATGAAGTATTTTCTTTGACCACAGTGGAATGAAATTAGAAATCATAACACAAGGATATTTGGGAAATTTAAAAATATGTAGAAATTAAATACACACTCCTAAATGACCAAAACCCTAGAGGAGAAATCACAAGGAATATTTAAAAATCCTTTGAGTTGAATAAAAATGAAATCAAAACATTTCAAAACCTTCAGGACCCAGTTAAAGCAATGCTTAGAGGGATATTTATAACTACACATGCCTACATTAAAAAATAAGAATGATCTCAAATCAATAGCCTAATTTTTTCCTTTAAGAAAATAGAAAAAAGATCAAATTAAACACAAGCAAATAGAAAAAAGGAAACAATATTAAAGTGGAAATAAATGAAACAGAATAGAGAAACAGTGGAGAGATTCAACAAAACTAAAGGTGGTTCTTTGAAAAGATCCAAAAATTTGAGAACCATATGAATAAATTGGTTACCATATGGATAAACCATATGGTACAGGAAAAAAAGAGAGGGTTCAAATTACTAGAAATCAGGGGTGAAAGAGTTATTGCCAATCTTGCAAAAGTAAAAAGGAATATGTGTGATGATTAATTTTATATGTTAACTTGACTGGACCATAGTGGTCAAACATTATTCTGGATGTTTCTGTGAAAGTGTTTTTTGATGAGATTAGCATTTAAATTAATGCATTTAGTAAAGTAGATTATTTTCCATGATGGCTGTGAGCCTCATGTTAGTAGTTAAGGTCTTAATGTAACAACGACTGACCTCCCCCAAGCAAGAAGGAATTTTGCCAGCAGACTGCCTTTGCTTTGGACTCAAAGTACAACTCTTCTCTGGGTCTCCAGGCTGCCAGGCTTCTATACAGATTTTGTACTTTCATATCCACAATCACATGAAGAAATTCCTTTAAAAAGTCTCTTTCTTAGTACTATTGTTCAGTATCTCTGGAGAACCTGACTAATACAATGAGGAAGTACTAAGGACAATGATATGTCAACAAATTAGATTATCTAGACTAAATGGACAATTTCCAAGAAAATTACAACCTATTGAATTTGACTCAAGAAGAAATGGAATATACGTGTAGCTCTATAAAGTAAAGACATGGAATTAAGGAACCAAAACAAATAAAATTTCCCACAAGGAAAAGCCCAGGATGAGATAGCTTTACTGCCTAATTCTACCAAATGTTTAAGGAATTAATAGCAATTTTACACGAATTTTCCAAAAAACAGAGGTGGAGGGAACACTTCCTAATTCATTCTGTGAAGCTGGAATTATCCTATACCAAAGCAGACAAAGACACTACCAAAAAAGGAATCTACAGACTAATATTCCTTATGAATATGAATAGAAAAATTCTCAATAAAACAATAGCAAACAAATCCAGTGACATATAGAAAGGACAGCACACCACGACCAATTGGAATTTATTCCAAGAATGCAAGGTGGATTCAACATGTGAAAATCAATCATGTAATGTACCATATTAATAAATAAAGGACAAAAAAAAATAAGAATAACAACCATCACAGAGAAAGCATTTGACAATATCTAACAGTCTTTCATGATATAACACTCATGAAAATAGGAATGGAATTAATGTTCTTACCTTCATAAAGGGCAACTCCAAAAACTCACAGCTAACATCATACTTAATAGTGAAAGATTGAAAGATTTCCACATAAAACCAAGAGCAAGATAATTTTTCTATTACTGTCAAATCTATTCTACAAAGCACAGGAAGTTCTAGCCAGGGCAGTTAGAAACCAAAGGCATCTAGATTGGAAAAATAATTTAATCTACACTTGTATATGACATGATCTTGTATGTAGAAATGATAGGGGGGGATCCATGCCAATAAAAAAAAAATAGAGCTAATAAATTAGTTCAGTAGGTTTCCAGGATAAAATATCAACACTCAAAATCATTTTATTTCTAAGCACTGGCAATGCTCAATCTAAAAAGTATTATGAAACAATTTCATTTATAGTAATATCCAAAGTAAGTAAAATATTCAAGAAGAAATTTTTTAGCAAAGTGAAAAGCTATACTTTCTAAATAACAGAACAACACTGAAATAAATTAAAGAATACCTAAGTAATTGAAACACCCAAGTCCATGTATCAGAAGCCTTAATATTTGTTAGGATGGAAATATTATCCAAAGAGAACTACAGATTAAGCACAATCCCTATCAGAATTGAAGATAACTTCTTTATGGAAATTGACAAACTGATTCCAAAATTTGTAAGGAACTGTAAGGACCCTAGTATATCCAAAAAACAAAAATGTTAAAAAAAAAAACCAGGAAGAATCACACTTCCAGATTTAAAATCTTACTACAAAGTAATAATATGCAATAAAATGTCATACTCTCACAGATTAATGGAATTAGAACTGAGAGTCTAAAAATAAGACCATGTATTTTTGGCCAAATGACAAGTGTACTGAGACTATCTAATGAGGAAAGAATAGTCTCTTCAATAAATAGCACAGGGCAAAATGGATACACACATGTAAAAGGTATAACTTTGGACCCTTATCTAAGACCATATACAAAATTAATTCTAAATGGATAAGTGGCCTAAATGTAAGAGTTAAAGCTATAAAAATCTTAGAAGAAAACACAGGGCAAACCTTCATACCCTGGATTTGGCAACAATTTCTTAGATACGACAACAAAACTATGAACAATAACAAAAAAAAATAGATAAATTTTAATTCATCACAGTTAAAACTTTTGGGTTGCAAGGATGTCACAAAGAACTGAAAAAACCATAGAAAGAATAAAAGAATGTATGCAAATTATATATCTTACAGGAGAATTGTATCCAAGATATATGAATAATTCTTACCTCTTCCTAATAAAAAGACAAACATGCGGGGAGGGCCGGAAGATGGCGGTGTGAGTAGAGCAGCGGAAATCTCCTTCCAAAATCACTTATATCTATGAAAATATAACAAAGACAACCCTTCCTAGAATAAAGACCAGAGGACACAGGACAATATCCAGACCACATCCACACCTGCGAGAACCAAGCACCTCGCGAAGGGGGTAAGATACAAGCCCCGGCTCGGCCGGAGCCGAGCGCCCATCCCCCCAGCTCCCGGCGGGAGAAGAATAGGCAGAGCGGGAGGGAGACGGAGCACAGGACTACCGAACACCCAGCACCAGCCATCCGGGCCAGAGTGCAGACACAGTACGTGCCCAGGGGGCCCTGGATGCTAGGGAAACAGGGCAGCAAGAAGAGTGAGCAGGCACCGGAGGCCGGGTGCTGGAGGACATAAGAAAAGCGCGCGACCATTTTTTTTTTTTTTTTTTTGCTGTTTTGTTTTGGCGAGCGCTTTTTGGAAGTCTTAAAGGGATAGGGCCCCCAATACTAGGGAAACAGGGCAGCAAGAACAGTGAGCGGGCACTGGTGGCCTGGCGCTGGAGGACACCAGAAAAACACGCGACCATTTTTTTTTTTTCTGTTTAGTTCTGGCGAGCGCTTTTTGGAAGTCTTAAAGGGATAGGGCCCCCAATACTAGGGAAACAGGGCAGCAAGACCGGTGAGCAGATGCCTGAGACTGGCACCGGAGAATAAAGAAAAACAAGCGGCCACTTTTTTTTTTTTTTAATTAAAAAAAAATATATATTTTTTTAATTTAAATTTTTTTTTTTTTGTGGTCGTTTTGTTTTGGCGGGTGCTTTTTGGAAGTCTTAAAGGGGCAGGGTGGGACACTTAATTCAGAGGTAGGGAATCCGGGGATCTCTGGGCACCCTAAACCCTGGGCTGCAGGGAGCAGGGAGGCCCCTTATGGAGATAAATAGCCTCCAGGCCGCTCCGCCTCCAACGCGACTCCACCACTTTGGAGCAGAGGCCTGAACCACGCCACACCCACAGCAACAGCGGAGATAAACTCCATAGCAGCCCAGCAGGAAGCAGAAACCCTGTCTGCGTGCAACTGCACAGCACAAGCCACAAGAGGTCGCTGTTCTCCCAGGAGAGCAGGGCCACAAACCAACAAGATGGGAAGTTCTTCCAGCCGTCACTCGTCCCAGCTCTGCAAACTATTACTATCACCATGAAATGGCAAAGCTACAGGGAGACAAAGATCACAGAGACAACACCAGAGAAGGAGACAGACCTAACCAGTCTTCCTGAAAAAGAATTCAAAATAAGAATCATAAACATGCTGACAGAGATGCAGAGAAATATGCAAGAGAAATGGGATGAAGTCCGGAGGGAGATCACAGATGCCAGAAAGGAGATCACAGAAATGAAACAAACTCTGGAAGGGTTTATAAGCAGAATGGATAGGATGCAAGAGGCCATTGATGGAATTGCAACCAGAGAACAGGAACGCATAGAAGCTGACATAGAGAGAGATAAAAGGATCTCCAGGAATGAAACAATGTTAACAGAACTGTGTGACCAATCCAAAAGGAACAATATCCATATTATAGGGGTTCCAGAAGAAGAAGAGAGAGGAAAAGAGATGGAAAGTATCTTAGAAGAAATAATTGCTGAAAACTTCCCCAAACTGGGGGAGGAAATAATCGAACAGACCATGGAAATACACAGAACTCCCAACAGAAAGGATCCAAGGAGGAAAACACCAAGACACATAATAATTAAAATGGCAAAGATCAAGGACAAAGAAAGAGTTTTAAAGGCAGCTAGAGAGAAAAGATCACCTATAAAGGAAAACCCATCAGGCTAACATCAGACTTCTCGACAAAAACACTACAGGCCAGAAGAGAAGGGCATGATATATTTAGTGCAATGAAACAGAAGGGACTTGAACCAAGGATAATGTATCCAGCACGACTATCATTCAAATATGACGGTGGGATTAAACAATTCCCAGACAAAATAAGCTGAGGGAATTTGCTTCCCACAAACCACCTCTACAGAACATCTTACAGGGACTGCTCTAGATGGGAGCACTCCTAGAAAGAGCACAGCACAAAACACCCAACATATGAAGAATCGAGGAGGAGGAATAACAAGGGAGAGAAGAAAAGAATCTCCAGACAGTGTATATAAAAGCTCAATAAGCTAGCTAAGTAAGGCAGTAAGATACTAAAGGGGCTTACCTTGAACCTTTGGTAACCACAAATTTAAAGCCTGCAATGGCAATAAGTACATATCTTTCAATAGTTACCCTAAATGTTAATGGGCTGAATGCACCAATCAAAAGACATAGAGTAATAGAATGGAAAAAAAAGCAAGATCCATCTATATGCTGCTTACAAGAAACTCACCTCAAACACAAAGACATGTACAGACTAAAAGTCAAGGGATGGAAAAACATATTTCAAGCAAACAACAGCGAGAAGAAAGCAGGGGTTGCAGTACTAATATCAGACAAAATAGACTTCAAAACAAAGAAAGTAACAAGAGATAAAGAACGACACTACATAATGATAAAGGGCTCAGTTCAACAAGAGGATATAACCATTCTAAATATATATGCACCCAACACAGGAGCACCAGCATAAGTGAAACAAATACTAACAGAACTAAAGGGGGATATAGACTGCAATGCATTCATTATAGGAGACTTCAACACACAACTCACCCCAAAGGATAGATCCACCGGGCAGAAAATAAGTAAGGACACAGAAGCACTGAACAACACAGTAAAGCAGATGGACCTAATAGACATCTACAGAACTCTACATCCAAAAGCAACAAGATATACATTCTTCTCAAGTGCACATGGAACATTCTCCAGAATAGACCACATACTAGGCTACAAAAAGAGCCTCAAAAATTTCCAAAAGATTGAAATACTACCAACCAACTTTTCAGACCACAAAGGCATAAAACTAGAAATACACTGTACAAATAAAGCGAAGAGGCTCACAAACTCATGGAGGCTTAACAACACGCTCCTAAATAATCAATGGATCAATGACCAAATCAAAATGGAGATCCAGCAATATATGGAAACAAATGACAACAACAACACTAAGCCCCAACTTCTGTGGGACGCAGCAAAAGCAGTCTTAAGAGGAAAGTATATAGCAGTCCAAGCATATTTTAAAAAGGAAGAACAATCCCAAATGAATGATCTAATGTCACAATTATCAAAACTGGAAAAAGAAGAACACATGAGGCCTAAGGTCAGCAGAAGGAGGGACATAATAAAGATCAGAGAATAAATAAATAAAATTGAGAAGAATAAATCAATAGCAAAAATCAATGAAACCAAGAGCTGGTTCTTCGAGAAAATAAACAAAATAGATAAGCCTCTAGCCAGACTTATTAAGAAGAAAACAGAGTCAACAGAAATCAACAGTATCAGAAACGAGAAAGGAAAAATCATGACGGACCCCACAGAAATAAAAAGAATTATTAGAGAATACTATGAAAACCTATATGCTAACAAGCTGGGAAACCTAGGAGAAATGGACAACTTCCTAGAAAAATACAACCTTCCATGATTGACCCAGAAAGAAACAAAAAATCTAAACAGACCAGTTAACAGCAACGAAATTGAAGCAGTAATCAAAAAACTACCAAAGAACAAAACCCCCGTGCCAGATGGATTTACCTTGGAATTTTATCAGACATACAAGGAAGACATAGTACCCATTCTCCTTAGAGTTTTCCAAAAAATAGTGGAGGAGGGGATACTCCCAAACTCATTCTATGAAGCTAACATCACCCTAATGCCAAAACCAGGTAAAGACCCCACCAAAAAAGAAAACTAAAGACCAATATCCCTGATGAACGTAGATGCAAAAATACTCAACAAAATATTAGCAAACCAAATTCAAAAATACATCAAAAGGATCATACACCATGACCAAGTGGGATTCATCCCAGGGATGCAAGGATGGTACAACATTCCAAAGCCAATCAACATCATCCACCACATCAACAAAAAGAAAGACAAAAACCACATGATCATCTCCATAGATGCTGAAAAAGCATTTGACAAAGTTCAACATCCATTCATGATAAAAACTCTCAAAAAAATGGGAATAGAGGCCAAGTACCTCAACATAATAAAGGCCGTCTATGATAAACCCACAGCCAACATTATATTGAACAGCGAGAAGCTGAAAGCATTTCCTCTGAGATCGGAAACTAGACAGGGATGCCCACTCTCTCCACTGTTATGTAACATAGTACTGGAGGTCCTAGCCATGGCAATCAGACAAAACAAAGAAATACAAGGAATCCAGATTGGTAAAGAAGAAGTTAAACTGTCACTATTTGCAGATGACATGATACTGTACATTTAAAACCCTAAAGACTCCACCCCAAAACTACTAGAACTGATATCGGAATACAGCAAAGTTGCAGGATACAAAATCAACACACAGAAATCTGTGGCTGTCCTATACACTAACAATGAACCAGCAGAAAGAGATATCAGGAAAACAACTCCATTCACAATTGCATCAAAAAAAATAAAATACCTAGGAATAAACCTAACCAAAGAAGTGAAAGACTTATACTCTGAAAACTACAAGTCACTCTTAAGAGAAATTAAAGGGGACACTAACACATGGAAACTCATCCCATGCTCGTGGCTAGGAAGAATTAATATCATCAAAATGGCCATCCTGCCCCCAAAGCAATATACAGATTTGATGCAATCCCTATGATACTACCAGCAACATTCTTCAATGAACTGGAACAAACAATTCAAAAATTCATATGAAACACCAAAGACCCCAAATAGTCAAAGCAATCCTGAGAAAGAAGAATAAAGTAGGGAGGATCTCACTCCCCAACTTCAAACTCTACTATAAAGCCATAGTAATCAAGACAATTTGGTACTGGCACAAGAGCAGAGCCACAGACCAATGGAACAGACTAGAGAATCCAGACATTAACCCAGACATATATGGTCAATTAATATTTGATAAAGGAGCCATGGACATACAATGGTGAAATGACAGTCTCTTCAACAGATGGTGCTGGCAAAACTGGACAGCTACATGTAGGAGAATGAAACTGGACCATAGTCTAACCCCATATACAAAAGTAAACTCAAAATGGATCAAAGACCTGAATGTAAGTCATGAAACCATTAAACTCTTGGAAGAAAACATAGGCAAAAACCTCTTAGACATAAACATGAGTGACCTCTTCTTGAACATATCTCTCTGGGAAAGGAAAACAACAGCAAAAAGGAATAAGTGGGACTATATTAAGCTGAAAAGCATCTGTACAGCAAAAGACACCATCAGTAGAACAAAAAGGAACCCTACAGTATAGGAGAATATATTTGAAAATGACACATCCGATAAAGGCTTGACGTCCAGAATATATAAAGAGCTCACAGGCCTCAACAATGAAAAAACAAATAACCCAATTAAAAAATGGGCAGAGAAACTGAACAGACAGTTCTCCAAAAAAGAAATACAGATGGCCAATAGACACATGAAAAGATGCTCCACATCGCTAATTATCAGAGAAATGCAAATTAAAACTACAATGAGGTATCACCTCACACTAGTAAAAATGGCTGCCGTGCAAAAGTCAGAGAACAACAAATGTTGGCGAGGCTGTGGAGAAAGGGGAACCCTCCTACACTGATGGTGGGAATGTAAGTTAGTTCAACCATTGTGGAAAGCAGTATGGAGTTACATCAAAATGCTCAAAACAGACCTACCATTTGACCCAGGAATTGCACTCCTAGGAATTTACCCTAAGAATGCAGCAATCAAGTATGAGAAAGATCAGTGCACCCCTATGTTTATCGCAGGACTATTTACAATAGCCAAGAATTGGAAGCAACCTAAATGTCCTTCGATAGATGAATGGATAAAGAAGATGTGGTACATATACACAATGGAATACTACTCAGCCATAAGGAAAGGGCAAATCCTACCATTTGCAGCAACATGGATGGAGCTGGAGGGTATTATGCTCAGTGAAACAAGCCAAGCGGTGAAAGAGAAATACCAAATGATTTCACTTATCTGTGGAATATAAGAACAAAGGAAAAACTGAAGGAACAAAACAGCAGCAGAATCACAGAACTCAAGAATGGACTAACAGGTACCAAAGGGAAAGGGACTGGGGAGGATGGGTGGGAAGGGAGGGATAAGGGTGGGGGAGAAGTAGGGGGGTATTAAGATTAGCATGCATGGGAGTGTAGGAGAAAATAGAGGGCTGTACAACACAGAGAAGGTATTAGGGATTCTACAACATTTTGCTATGCTGATGGACAGTGACTGTAAAAGGGTTTATAGGGGGGACCTGGTATAGGGGAGAGCCTAGTAAACATAATATTCGTCATGTAAGTGTAGATTAGTGATACCAAAAAAAAAAAAAAGGCAGTACCTGTGTGGTAACCTCCAATGAGTTCTACACAAGAGTATAAAGGGCATATAAAAGTGTAGGAAAAGGGCCTGTTTGTGTTTATACAGAGGATCAAAGCCTAATTGGGCTACCCTGAAAACGAACTATGATACGATATGAAAAAGAACTTCCAACATCAGCACTCTCTGGAAGACTCATGCCAGAAGATGATCATCAAAAACCCTAACAAAGATGCACGCACTGCTACAGCTGTAGATGCACTCATCCCACCAGTTCCTGGATTTGCCATTGGAATGTGGAAGGAGATATCTAAGCTGGCCTGTGCATACAGTAAAACAACAAATTTGACTGGATCTATACTGTTGGAACTCAACCAAGAATTTGGAGAAGTGCAAATTGTAGCGCTCCAAACTCTTACAACTACAGACTATTTACTGTCAAAAGAACATAAGGGATGTGAACATTCCCCAGGAATCAGTTGTTTTAATTTGTCTGATTTCTCTCAGACTGTTCAAGTTCAGTTGGACAACATCCACCATATCATAGATAAGTTTTCACAAATGCCTAAGGTGCCTAACTGGTTTTCTTGGTTTCAATGGAGATGGCTGGTAATTACAGGTATGCTTTGGTTATGTAACTGTACTCCTATTATGTTAATGTGTGTGCGCAATTTAATTAGTAGCTTAAAACCTATACATGCTAAAGTTACTCTACAAGAAGATATGTCAAAGAAATAATCAATCTTCCCATGTTTTCTGCCACCTGCTACTTCTATAGCTTTTCTTCTTCCTTCCTAATTACAACCCTTAAATAGAATTCGTGCCTTATATCAAATTTACCGAGTATCATAATTCTTCCAAGTGGTAAAGATACCTCAAGACAAATGCTGGGCACAGAAGCTACAGGGCATAAATATGCAAAGAAATAAAAAGCTAACCATTTCAAACAATAAGGCTTCTCTCTCACTTACCAACTTTACATTTTCCTGTATGGCCCCGGAAGATGACTGGTTAGCCAGAGACAGGTAAGATTCCTCAAGGGAGGAACAACGTAAGACAGGCACAGTCGCAGGGGGGTCATCAGGTGAGAAATTGGGGATCAACAGAGGTGAGGCTTAGAACCTCACCCACCCTGTTCTGAGAGAAATCTTCTGCATATGTGGATGTTTTATTGCCCTTGTCTAGCTTGGATTAACACATAGTCTACAGGCACACACTTGATCATATACATTTGCTCTCTTACAACACTAAACTATGTTTTCTACCTTTATCTCCTATCTACCTACCACTTCAGCGTTTTATTAAAAATAATAATAATAGAGAAATGTGGTATCCACATATAAATCAAGTATAAAAATCAAATGAGTATTCATATTTGAACTGACTGTTTATAGTTCATAATGCTTGAGCAAAACCGAAGGTTTCTGTGATGGCTGCCCTTGTACTGTTCACCATGTAAGAACTTATTCACTATGTAAGAATTTGTTCTCCATGTAAGAACTTGTTTGTTATGCCTCAGAAGATTGGAGACTGATGAAAATTAGGCTTGGGGTGGATTAATGAATGTGCATTGAGCATTGACTCCCCAATACAGAATTTTATTGTTATTAACAACTATTTGATCAATAAATATGAGAGGTGCCCTCACAAAAAAAAATAAAAAGACAAACAAGCAACTAGGAAATAGACACATAGATCAAGGGAAAAGAATAGAAAGAAACAGAAATAAAACCATGCATATAATGACATTTAATCTTTGACAAATGAGGCAAAAACCCAAAATGAGGAAAAAACAGTCTCCAACAAATGGTGCTGGTAAAAGTGGACAACTTCATGCAAAACAATGAACTTGGATCACTTTCTTACACCATTTAAAAAATAAACTCAAAATGGATGAACGGTTTAAATGTAAGACCAGAAATCATAAAACTCCTAGAAGAAAACATAGACAGTGTGCTCTTGGATATCAGTTCAACCAATATTTTTTTTGGATCCGTCTCTTCTGGCAAAGAAAATAGCAAAAATAAACAAAGGAGACTACATCAAGCTGTGATATTGCCCAGCAAAGGAAACCATCAACAAAACAAACAGGGAACACACTAAATGGGATAAGTTACTTTTAAATTATATAACCAATAAGGGATCCATACTCAGAACATATAAAAATCTCCTACAACCCAACAACAAAAATGCAAACAACTTGTTTTAAGAAAAAAAGAATTGACAAAGGAATTGAACAGACATTTTTACAAAGATAGACAAATGGCTGATAATCACATGAAAATGTATTTAACATCCCTAATACTGAGGGAAATACAAATTGCAACCACAACAACATACTGTTTCAGGTCCATTAGGATGGCTATTACTCAAAAATTACTAAATAAAAAGGATTGGAAAAATCGGAAAGCTTGCACTTTGTTGGTGAGAATATAAAATTGTGCAGCAACTATGGAAAGTGGTATGATGTTTTCTCAAAATATGGAACATAGAATTACTAAAAGATCCAGAAATTCTACTTCTGGGATATACCCAAAATAACTGAAAGCAAAAACCCAAACAGGTATTTATATACCCATGTTCATAACAGCATTATTTACATTAGCTAAAATGAGAGTACAGCCTAAGTATCCATTGACAGCTAAACTGACCAAAAAAATGTGGTTTATAACATACAGTGGAATATTACTTAGCTTTAAAAGGAGGAAATTTTGACATCTGCTACATCATGGATGAACCTTAAAACATTAGTCTACATGAAATAAGCCAGGCACAAAAGAACGAGTACTATATAATTTCCCTTATCTGAAGTAAGTAAAGTAGTCAAATTCACAAAGAAAGACAGTAGAATGGCAGTTGCCATAAGCTGTGGAGCAAAAGAGAATGGGAAATTTCTGTTTAATGGGTATACAGTTTTAGTTTAGGAAGATAAAGTTCTGGAGAAGGATGGTGATGATGGTTGCACAACAGTGTGAATTCATTTAATGCCACAGAACCATATATATAAGAATGATCAAAATGGTTAATTTAATGTAATGTATATTTCACCACAATAAAAAGATGACCTCTTCCAAGTGGCACAAATGGAAGATTTGATTTAAAAGGGAAGAACAAGACTCATTTTCCTCAAACTGGGTTCCTGGAGATGTTTACATCTTTGAGACCCATTCATATTTATAGCAAGTCAAACATCTTATGTGAGTAAAGGAGTAAGATATCAGAAGCAGATGTACATTTCACATCAGCCAAGATACCAGGCTTTCACCCCATTTTTGGTTTCTTTTATTCAATCTCTTCTGAGCCAAGAATACCAATACTGTGTCCAGATGGCAGTCTGTAAAAAATAAAAATCCTGTTAAGCATAAAAGTTAATATTTAATAGCCCTATTTTCAACATGTCAGGGCAATGAAAATTGAGGGGCAAGGAGAAGAGCCAAAGAGTTTTTATAATCATGTCTTTAAATGTCTTGCTCTAAGCAACTCAGTGGCACCCTCTTCAGAGTCTAGAAGAAAGTGAGGCTCACTTAGAGAGCTGTGGAAGTTTAGGAGTAAGATTTTTATGGATGGCAAGTCTGAGGAGCAGGATGATTAAAATCTGCTTGACTTCAAGTCATAGAAGGAAAATCTTACAAAACTAAGATGGCTAATTATTTTGCTTTTTGAGACTTGAGACATATGTTCCATGATCATTGACTTCATACTTTAAAAGTTCCTGTTTTTAAGTATAGGCTACTAGATCAAAAAAAAAAAAAACTTTTCTAAAAGAAATGTGATATCCTGGATTGAGTGCTGGAAAGTAAAAAAAGACATTAGTAAAGTTGTGAAATCTAACTAAAGTTTATATTTTAGTTAATAATGCTATATCAATGTTAATTTCTTACTTTTGGCAAATGTTCCATGATTATGTAAGATTTAACATTAAAGGAAACTGGGTGAAGAGTGTGCTAGAATCATATTAGATTAAAATTTTTTTTTAAATCTAAAGCTATTTCAAAATATAAAATTAATTTTAAAAATCTAAGATAATTGGATATCCATTTGCAAAAATAAATGAAAATTAAATCAGACTGCTTTATCATCTCCAAAAGTAAATTTTGGTGGATTATTGATCTAAATGTAAAAGACGAAAGAAAGAAAGAAAGAAAGAAGAAAGAAAGAAAGAAAGAAAGAAAGATAGAAAGAAAGAAAGAAAGAAAGAAAGAAAGAAAGAAAGAAAGAAGGAAGGAAGGAAGGAAGGAAGGAAGGAAGGAAGGAAGGAAGGAAGGAAGGAAGGAAGGAAGGAAGGAAGGAAGGAAGGAGAAAGAAAGAAAGAAAGAAAGAAAGAAAGAAAGAAAGAAAGAAAGAAAGAAAGAAAGAAAGGAAGGAAGGAAGGAAGGAAGGAAGGAAGGAAGGAAGGAAGGAAGGAAGGAAGGAAGGAAGGAAGGAAGGAAGGAAGAAAGAAAGAAAGAAAGAAAGAAAGAAAGAAAGAAAGAAAGAAAGAAAGAAAGAAAGAAAGAAAGAAAGAAAGAAAGATAGTAATAGAGGGATACAGAGATAGAGATAGAAAAATAACTTTTGGAAGATGATATAAGGGAATATCTTTAAGACTTCAGGGAAGGAATAACTTCTTAATCAAGACACAATGTAATAAAAATGAATAGCTAAACATAATATATTAAAGCTATGAACTTTTATTTATCAAAAGATGTTATTATAAGTATGGAAGGACAAACCCATAGTAGAAGAATACATGTGCAAAATGTATAACTATATCAGTTTATTATCCAGAATATGTGAAGAACTCCTAAGAACCAGAAAGACAGAAAAACCATTCTAAAAAATGAGTAGAACATTTGAACAAGTATTTCATGAAAATGTAAATCAAAAGAATCAAAATATATATGAAGGTGTTCAATCTCATTAGTAATCAGTGAAATGCAAATTAAAACTGTGGTGAGGTGCCACTATGTATCTACTAGATTGGCAAAAATTAAAGATCTTGGCAAGAACTTGGAACAGGAACTCTCAAACACTTCTGATTGTAGTGTAAATTGGTATAATTTTTTTCAATAACAGTTTTTATCCAGTAAAGTTAAAGATATGAACTATAATTTAGCAATTCTCACTTTTAGGTGTACAGGTAAAACTAATACACAACATATGCACACACACATGTATATTAAAGATTCATACATACTTAGGTGGTATATAAAATGTCTAAAAAGTGAAAGGAAGTGATTAATAAAATCATTCTAAGTGTTATGTCTATTGGAAGAGAAGTAGTTGAAATTAGACAGGCATGATGTGACAGTGAAGGGCTTCTGGGTAGTTAGCAATGTTCCATTACCTCATACAGATTATGATTATACTCGATTATTCATTATTAAGTTAAAGACTTGTGTTGCATGTACTTGTTAAATATATGACAAATTTCACAGATAAAAATTTCACAGAATGATTATCTTGCCAATGGTTTTCAGCCCCTGGCAGGTTCGTTGTGGATTCAGTGTGACCCAATAAATGACAGTAGAATGTTTCTTTGGGGATGAAAGGGTTTATTACCCAGCTTGTTCTCCTGGAGGTAGGTCAAGCACTAGCATCTCTGCCTCCACCCAGAGCACTGGACCAAGCTCTCTATAAAGTGCAATAATAGCTTATTGCCTATAGGTGTGGAAGCAGTAGCCTAGCAACAGGCCAGTTACATCATCAAGTGGTTTAAATTCAGTGAGGATCCGGACCGTGGGAACCCTAACTTCCCCACAAGGATTAAGATTAATGAGTCATTGGATATACCATAAAGTTTAAGGTCTTACAGTCTTTTTTAAAGGGCTGAATGAATTTGAACATAGAGTGAAATCCTAAAAAGAATGCCACCAAGGTTCTTTTACATCTTCATAAAATAATCTTAAAGTAGTTTTAAAGCAGATGTCTCAAGATTTGGGATAATTTAAATAGCATTTGCATTTGTCTTGTTTATATCAATATTTAATGAAATGTGTTTACATACAGTTAACATATTCCATTTTTGCAAAGGATTTTTCTTAATTACATGAAACAAAAGATTTTTAGTTGTGTTTTCCTTCCATTAACTGGAAAGAGCACTGAAAAAAACTAAATACAAGCACAGGCAAAAAGAAAATTTCAAGTATAATTTTTACTTCCAGTTTCCTCCACAATAACTAGTTTTGCATATACTCACCTTTTATTCAAGTAGTGTTTACAAATATATGTCTTTATTTAATTGTTGTAGCATTTGAATTGTGCTTTCATGGAAACCCAAAGCTTATTGATATATTTCAATAGTGTTGATTGATGAGAAAAATAGTTTGACATCCAGTTATTTACATTTTTGAACTTGGTATGAGCAACAAAAGCACTTATAGAGTCAAAAAAAGCACAACAAAGAAGTCATTATGTTGCAGTTAAGAAAATTTACTTCATTCTTAACTTCAGTTCTAAAACAAATTCTCACACAAAATTTTTAGACAATTAAAAATAATCCCACATAATCTGTACAAATTCCACATTGTACATAGATAATTTGTTTTATTTACATTATCTTATTATTAGGGCATATATATTTATGTATATATTAAAAATAGGGCACATATATTCATATATATGTTAAAAATAGATACATGCCTTCTATCAAAGTGTCTTTTACTAGTTTTCTAAACTTTTCCAATTTCTATCTTATCAATTTTCTTTCTTATCAAAATACTGTATCTATAAACACTGTGTATATTTACTGTAACAAGCCCTGAGAAGCTTCATTTATTCTGAGGTGTTGTTTCATAGTTAATAAATTAAATTCTGGGCTTGGAAAGAAGTTAAGATTTAGTGGGCAGAGTTACGATCTGGCTTCTAGTCAATGACTTTAAAAATTAACAGGTTATATATGGATAAAATGAGAGTTCCTGTGGCCAGGATTCTCACCTGGCCCTGGTTGACTAGCTCACTGCACACCTGTGGTGGGTGATACATGGCTGTTGACTCTATATAAAGAGCTCTGCCCAGTGCTCTGGGCACAACATGGTGGCAGGGCTACAGGGCTGCAGAAGAGCAGAGCAGAGGCTGGAGTGGTGGCAGCATTGAGGACAAAGGTCCAGAGGATGGCTGTGCAAGACGACTGTGCAGAGAGGCCCAGAGGATGACTGTGTGGGATGGCTGTGCAGGGAGAGAGGCCCAGAGGATGGCTGTGAAGACAGAAGGGCCCAGAGGCAGAGATCACCTTGCTGCAAGCAGACTCGCTCTGAGTGAATAGAATTCTAGTGACTGACCTGCCAGCTGGAAATAAACTTGGGTATAATGCTTTCACCCCAAGAACTTTTGCTGTCAATTTCTTTGGTCACATTGAATCCATAGCAAACTTGCCCAGGGCTGAAACCCATTGGCAAGACAATTGGTGTAGTCAGCAGGATTCATTTTTGACCAAGGAAAAAGACAGGCTGCCCTTATGGGAGAGGTGCTTCAGAGGGCTGCCCCTGTGAATGGGGAAACAGTGGATTGTCCCCCAACGGGTATGTGGTCTGAGGTGGCTTGCCTTCCAGAGGACTGGGCCCCACCCCAGGACTGGAGGCAAGTGGAGGTGACACCTGAGGCAGTAGGGGTGGCCCTTGGTATAGTAAGCAGATCCTTTGAGAAGCACAGTGCCCGTGAGGCTGTGGGGACTGTGCGTTGGCTGCTTCTCACAGTAAAACTTTAGACCCAAGAAATGGTGGCATGAGAACGCTAGCTGCAAACTTCTGTGGATTCCCTGAGGAAGGAGATGGCATTGATGTGAGAAGAGGCAGCATGAGAGTGCCGGCTGCAAGGTGCAATTGGGGAAGAGATGGCAGCACTGCCAGGTTTTCAGAAGGAGGAAGAGGCCATCAAGGACAAACTCCTGAGGGAAGCACGGGTGAAGGTGGAATGAGAACGTCAGCTGTGAAGCATTGAGGTGAAGGTAAAATAAAGACCCAGAAGCTGAAAGTTCCCCAAGGAGAGGAGCAGCCCTCTCCCCAGGTCATGGAGCACTCTATGGTCCACCCCTATACTCAGGATGAGCTGGTGGGTGTGCAACTTAGGGGTGGTTGGAATTGTTCTGTCAGGATCAGAGATGGGAAAGCTGTCTTCCCTGACAGTGCAGCCCACCTTAAGGCAGCGATTACAAAATGTGAGGTGACACGTACAGTAGCTAAAGCAACAAGAACCGGAAAGAAATAAGACCTGTTACTCACAGAAGGAATTTGAGGGGCCCCGTGAGGGTTATGAGGACCCAGATATGGGTTTATTTGATATGGGCAGGAGTAGATGGAAGGAAATTAGGAAGTCAAATAGGATCTTACTGGAGCTATGGCAACAACTGAAACTAGTGCAGCAGTTCAAGTCATTAACACTAAAGAGGCAGAGGTCAGAGACAGAGCCACTAGTCTGGCCTGTGTGTCTGCAAGATTTTTTGTTGGAGAGGCTGGAGAACAATGTTCAAGCTTCCTTGCACAGGGACCATTGCAGAGAACTAAGGGCACATAGATTGACAGGAGAGAATCTTGGGTGGTGGAGTGTGGATAAAATGAGAGTTCCTGTGGCCAAGATTCTCACCTGGCCCTGGTTGACTAGCTCACTGCACACCTGTGGGCAATACATGGCTGTTGGCTCTATATAAAGATCTCTACCCAGTGCTCTGGGCACAACATGGTGACAGGGCTGCAAGGCTGCAGGAGAGTAGAGCAGAGGCTGGAGTGGTGGCAGCATCGAGGACAGAGGCCCAGAGGATGGCTGTGTGGGACGACTGTGCAGGCAGAGAGGCCCAGAGGACTGCTGTGTGGACAGAGGGGCCCAGAGGCAGAGACCAGCTTGCTGCATGCAGATTTGCTCTGAGTGAATGGGATTCTAGGGAATGACCTGCCACCTGGAAATAAAGTTGGGTATAATGCTTTCACCCTAATAATGTTTTGCTGTCTATTTCTTTGGTCACACTGAATCCATAGTGAACATATCCAGAGCTGAAAGCCATTGGCAAGACATTATATATAAAATATAACATTCAGTACTTAGGTTGCGTTGACTTGTTTAGTACTTTCAAACATTCATGTGTTCTTGGATAACCAGGGGATTTTGGTAAAAAGAGATCCTCTGATTTAGTAGGTCTGTGGTAAGGCCTGAAAGGCTACAATACTACAAACTTACCTGGTGTGTAGAAGCTGGGGTTCCTGTGGCCAGGATCCTCACTGAAACTAAACCACCTGATGATGTAACTGGCCTGTTGTTGGGCTGTTGCTTCACACCTGTGGGCAATAAGCTATTGTTGTGCTATATAGAGAGCTCGGCCCAGTGCTCTGGGCAGAGGCAGAGACACTACTGCTTGACCTACCACCAGAGAACAAGCTGGGTAATAAACCCTTTCACCTCAAGAACGTTTTGCTGTTGATTCCTTTGGTCACACTGAATCCATAGTGAACTTGCCTGGGTCTGAAACCCATTAGCAAGACAATTGGCAAAAGTTGGCAGGGTTCACTGGTGACCAAGGGAAAAGACAGGCTGCCCTTATGGGAGGGGTACTTCAGCAGGCTGCCCCTGTGAATGGGGAGACAGTGGATCGTCCCCCAATGGGTATGGGCTCAGAGGTGGCTTGCCTCCTAGAGAACTGGGCCCCACCCCAGTACTGGAGGCAAGTGGGGGTGACACCTGAGGCAGTAGGGATGGCCCTTGGTATAGTAAGCAGATACTTTGAGAAGCAGAGTGCCCATGAGGCAGTGGGGACTGTGGGTTGGCTGCTTCTCACAGTCTTAAAAAGGTCTATAGATGAGACCTAAGAAGTGGCGGTGCGAAAACGCGAGCTGAAGACTTCAGTAGATTCCCTGAGGAGGGAAGTGGCATTGTTGCAAGAGAAGACAAGAGAACACGAGCTGCAGACTTCTATGGATGCCCTGAGGAGTGAAATGGAATTAATGCGGGAGGAGGTGGCACAAGAATGCGAGCTGCAAACCTCTGTGGATTCCCTGAGGAAGGAGATGGTCTTGATGCGGGAGGAGGCAGCACCAGAGCTCCGGCAGCAAGGAGCCATTGAAGATGAGAGAGCAGCACTGCCAGGTGTTCTGAAGGAGGAAGAGGCCATCAAGGAAAGGGTCAAACTCCTGATGGAAGTACAGGCTGGGGTGGCACGAGAACGTGAGCTGCGCAGTATTGAGCTGAAGGTAAGAGACCTTCTGAAGAAAGAGGTAGCATTGCTGGGAGGCACTGAAGCAGAGGAGGCACTTGGGGGAGTGGAGAGAAAGGTGCCATCAGCCTCAGAAATGGAGGAGCTGGAGAAGGATGAAGGGTTGGTACCAGAGGCACTGGCACCTCCTGTATTGAAAGCACACCCAGTGGTTGTAAAGAAAATAAAAACCCAGCAGATGAAAGTTCCCCAAGGAGAGGAGCAGCCCCCTCCCCAGGTCATGGAGCTCTCTATGGTCCTCCCCTATACTCAGGCTGAGCTGGTGGATTTGGGCTCTCAGTTTAGGCAGAAGCCTTAAGAGTCAATATCAGCTTGGCTCCTGCGTCGGTGTGACTTAGGGGTGGATGGAATTGTTCTTTCAGGATCAGAGATGGGAAAGCTGTCTTCCCTGACAGTGCAGCCTGTCTTGAGGCAGCGATTGTAATACGCACATCAGACCCCAGGGAGTCACTCCCTCCTTCATGCTGTGTGGCCCAATCCGGGTGATCTACCATCCTCTCCTGTTAGATGGCAGACATATGCTGAGCTCTAACAGGTGCTACAAAAGCTCGGCATAAGAAATGTCATGTATAGTCCAGACAATTATAACCCAAATGAAGAGATTTTCACTACTGGGATGAGAAATATTGTACTTCAAATGGCTCCTACATCCCTCTTTGGGTCTCTAGTGGCCATTCTCTACCCTCCCTTAGGGCAGCCCATAAGTGAGGTGAGACATACAGTAGCAGACTTAGGAGAGGCAGAAGCAACGAGAATCTGGAAAGAAATAAGACCTGTTACTCACAAGAAGAATTTACAGGGCCCTATGAAGGTTACAAGGACCCAGATGTGGGTTGATTTAATATGGGCAGGAGCAGATGGAAGGAAATTAGATGGGTAGCCAAATAGGATCTTACTAGAGCTATGGCAACAGCTGAAACCAGAACAGCAGTTCCAGCCATTAAGGTCAAAGAGGCAGAGGTCAGAGGCAGAGCCACGAGTCCGGCCTGTGTGTTTGCAAGACTTCCTGCTGGAGAACAAGCCAACCTCACTTGACCCTACACAGGAAGGTGATTGGGGAACATGGTTTGACTGAGGGAAAGGTCAATGTATCTTCCCAGAGGGACCAGGGGGGACCGGATGCCACATGTTGAAATAGCTATCCAATTGTCCCCAGTGAACATACAACATGTCCTGGCTCTGGTGGACACAGGGGCTGAATGTTCACTGATTCATGGTAACCCTGAGCAGTTCCCCAGGACCCCCACTATCATAGATCGATATGGGAGGAAGGCTATCAGGGTGAAAAAAGCCCAAATCCCTTTGGGAATAGGACACCTACCCCCAAAAGACTATACTGTGTATATATCTCCTATTCCTGAGTATATTTTGGGGATTGATATACTGCAGGGTCTATGGTTGCAGACCACTGCAGGTGAGTTCAGACTGAGAATATGAGTGGTGAAGGCAGTTCTGAGGGAACGTGCTAGGCACCCACCCATATCTTTGCCTGTGCCTCAGCGGGTGACTAATACTAAACAAAACAAACTGCCTGGAGGGTATAGGAGATTGGAGAAACTCTCCAGGAGCTGCAAAAGGTGGGCATTATAAAGCCCACCCATAGTCCTTTCAATTCCCCAGTGTGGCCTGTAAAAAAGCCAGATGGCTCCTGGCATATGACTGTGGATTATAGAGAACTGAATAAAGTCATACCCCCTATGCATACTGCTGTCCCCTCTATTGCAGGCCTGATGGATACCCTTAGTCACAAACTAGGAATGTACCATTATGTGGTAGATCTTGCTAATGCCTTCTTTTCCACTGACATTGAGCAGGAAAGTCAGGAACAGTTTGCCTTCACGTGGGAAGGATGGCAATGGACTTTCACCATCCTCCCACAGGGATACCTCCACAGCCCCACCATCTGTCATGGACTTATAGCCCAGGACTTGGCTACATGGGAGAAACCACCAATGGTGCGATTGTACCATTATATTGATGATGTCATGCTCACATCCGATTCTCCTTCAGATCTAGAAGGTGCAGCACCTAGACTGCTGCCACATTTACAGGAGAAAGGATGGGCTGTGAACAGCACTGAGGTTCAGGGACCTAGTTTGTCTGTTAAATTCTTGGGGGTTGTCTGATCGGGTAAGACCAAGGTTATACCAGAAGCAGTTATAGACAAAGTCCAGGCCTTTCCTACCCCCACAACTGTAACATTGCTACAGGAATTTCTGGGTCTTCTAGGCTACTGGAGAGTGTTTATACCACACTTGGCACAAATTCTGAAGCCCTTATACCATTTGGTATGAAAGGGCGTGAGGTGGGACTAGGATGAGACATGTGCATCTGCCTTTACTACAGCAAAACAGGCAGTCAAGGCTGTGCAGGCCTTGAGTGTGATAGACCCATCAAGGCCCTGTGAGCTGGATGTTCATGTCACTGAAAATGGTTATGGCTGGGGTCTCTGGCAGCGGCTTGAACAAACTTGCCAACCTGTTGAATTCTGTTCACGACTCTGGAAGGGGGCAGAGGTACGATACACTTTGATAGAAAAACAACTGGCTGCTGTGCATTACGCCTTGCTGGCTATAGAACCCATCACTGGAATGGCCCCAATAAAGGTAGCAGCCACTTATCCCATCTTGGGGTGGTTACAAGACTGGACCCAAAAGCCAAGGAGTTGTGTGGCACAAACCCCCACACTATCCAAGTGGAGTGCTTACCTACAGCAGTGCAGTGCTCTCTCTAGTAGCCCCTTGAGTGAAAGACTCCAATGCTTGTTGGGGATGGTGACATATACTAGTGAAAAGTAGGAAGAACTTGCGTTTGAACCATTAGTAGCAGAGAGTCCCTATTGGGAGGGAAGAGCCCCTATACCTAAAGATGCATGGTATACAGATGGCTCCAGCCGTGGGCAGTCCCCAAAATGGAGGGTCATAGCTTTCCATGTTAAGACAGTATGGATGGAAGATGGTGAGGGGAATAGCAGCCAATGAGCAGAGTTGCGGGCTGTGTGACTTGTGATCAGCCAGGAGCTCTCCCCTATAATTGTCTGCACTGACAGTTGGGCTGGCTATTGGGGCTTGACCCTGTGGCTACCAACCTGGTACCATGCCAACTGGCTGGTTGGTCACTGACCACTTTGGTGGCATGAATTATGGCAGGACTTATGGGCCTGTGGTCAGACCAAAATAATTACAGTATACCATGTGACAGGTCATTTGCCACTGGCATCCCCAGGAAATTGTGAGGCAGATAAATTGGCCCAGATACATTGGTTAGAAGAAAAGCCTGCCTCTGATGTAGCCCAATGGTGACATCAGCGTTTGTTGCATGCAGGGCAAAAGACAATGTGGGCTGTAGCCCATTGGTGGGGCTTGCTTTGACCTTCCAAGAAGTTAGTAGAGCCTGGCAGGAGTGTGTCATGTGCTCCAAAAGAGACTTACACCGAGTTCCACAGCAACATGGAACAATAGCTAAGGGGCCTATACCCCTCATCAGGTGGCAGAGACTATATTGGGCCTCTACCTGTGTCAGAAGGATATCGGTATGCAATGACTTCTTTGGACACAGCTACTGGACTTCGGCTTGCTTTTCCTACCCGTTGTGCAGAACAGCAGGCGACCAAAAGAGGCCTGGAGCATCTCTTTGCTGCCTATGGCTGACCACAGGTGATTGAGAGTGATCAGGGCACCCATTTTACTGGCCATATGCTGCAAGAATGGGTATGACAGCTGGGAATCAAGTGGAAGTTTAATGTGCCATACAATCGTACCACAGCAGGCATGATAGAGAGGCACAATGGCTTGTTAAAATCCAGACTAAAGTCAGATACCAATAGTCTGTGGGGATGGTCAGTCCACTTATGGACCATACTATGGCATTTGAATGAGAGACTCCGGAAGGGAGATTTGAGCCCCGTAGACATGTTAACACATATGGCTGCCTCCCCCATACAAGTGTGAGTACAAACCAAGGAAGAATCACTGAAGTGAAGGTTTAGCCACAAGAGTAACATCTTGCTGCCAGCAACAACTGCACTGAACCCCGGAGACTCCATTGAGTGGACGTGGTCTTGAACCTTTTGACACATGTACCAACAATGGCTGGCTCTCCTGGTACCTTGGGGACAACGCCTGGAAGCTGGCCTCCTGTGTATTCCTGGAATAACAGCAGAGTGGCTGCCAAAGGTCACAGTAGTATATCCTGAATGGCCAGAATGTAAGAGCATCTTACCGGGGAGTTTTGTTTTATCATTATGGCCAATGCATGCACCTCCAGTAGCACTATATATAGGCCCTTCAGTAACCCCCACAGGGAAAGGAGTAAAAGTATGGTATACTAGATCTGGAAGGGACCCCCTTCCTGCTACGGTCCTTCACAGGACCACTCTCTTGTATGCATCCTACCTGATGGACAAGATTTGCCTATGTTGATGGCATTAAAACATGTGTCTTATCACCCCTAAAGTCTTTGTGGATTGGGAACTTCCTCTGGCTTGAGGATTATTACAATTTTTGTTATTAGGAACCTCCTCTAGCTTGAGGATTATTATAATTTTTGTATGAAAATCTTGCTGTATCTTAATTGTTATTATCTCTAAGTTGTTGTTATCTTCTGTTGCTGTTGTGGAATCTGGTTACAGTGCTCCAGCTTTCTCTCACAGGGACCATTGCAGAAGATTGAAAGCATGTAGATTGTAAGGAGAGAATCCTGGAGGGTGGAGTGTTGGGAAATTGGGGTTCCTATGGCCAGGATCCTCACTGAACTTAAACCACCTGATGATGTAACTGGCCTGTTGCTGGGCTGCTGCTTCCACACCTGTAGGCAATAAGCTATTATGTGCTATATAGAGAGCTTGGCCCAGTGCTCTGGGTGGAGTCAGAGACACTAGTGCTCCACCTACCACCGGAGAACAGGCCGGGTAATAAACCCTTTCACCCCAAGAACGTTTTGCTGTCGGTTCCTTTGGTCACAGTGAATCCATAGTGAACTTGCCCGAGGCTTAAACCCATTGGCAAGACACCTGATGATTGGCAGGCTGCTGCTAAAGACCACACTGTGTAGAAAGGGTTTAGATGATAGGCCTGCCTCATTTTTGTCTTAAAAGTAAACTTTTTATTGAAGTACAACATAACATAGAGTAAAATGCCCATAAGTATACAGCTCAACTAATAGTCACAAAGTGCACACAACTGCAAAACTAAGAGTTGTTTCTAGAAATTTAGTATTACCAACATTATAGTTGTGCCCTCATGTCCCCACCCAGGCCCTTCCCCTCCATTGTTAACTAGTATCCTGACTTCTAACTCCATGCATTATTTTTTCCTGTTGTTGTATTTTTAATGCCCAACCACCAAATACCCCTAAGGTTAACACTTTAGTCCAACAAATGTAGGCTTACTGGTACCTCAAGGAGGGCACCTTGGCAGCTGGAGCACATGTTGGTAAAAAGAAGGCGGGGCTTGGGTTGGCTAAATCTGAGGAGAAGCTAGGGGAAGTGGTGATCAGCTCTAAATTGGGAGCTGCCTTGAAGGGCAGCCTGGCAATTAGGTATCTCAGTAGGATGGGAACAGCAAGGCAGGATCAGAGCATCCTTAGGAAAAAGGCAGTAGTAACTCAAAGGAGGGGGTCATTTTGAGACTTTATATCTGCAGCATAACCTTGAAAAAATTATTTTCTTTTCACTTTGCAGCTGGCAATACCAATGTCTATTGGCAGATAATAGACATCACAGATAACAGTGGTGATATTTTACTTTCAATATTGGACTTATTTTGCTATTTTGATATAAATAACATCACACAATATACATCTTTCATGTCTAGCTTCCTTCATTTTATTTTGTTAGTGATACTCATCCCTACTTTTGTATATAATCTTGGGTACTTATTTTTTTTAAGTATAGTTTATATACAATATTATACTGGTTTCAAGTACACAACATAGTGATTCAACAGTTATATACACCATTAAATCCTCACCCCAACTATTGTAGCTACTATCTGTCAACACAGAAAGATGTTATAGAACTATAGACTGTATTATTTATGCTGTACTTTCATTTCCATGATCAATTTATATTATGATTGAGATTTTGTGCCTTTTTGACACCTTCACCTATTTCATGCACCCACTCACCCCAAACCCTCCCCCATGGTAACTACCAGTCACTTTTCAATATCTATGAGTCTACTACTGTGTTGACCACTTTGTTTTGTTTTAAATTATTTTTATTTATAGCAGATATAACAAAATAGAAGAGAAGGATAAAGATGTAAAAAGGAAAGTCCTCTATCTCACCTACAGACATCTTTCCATTAAACATTTGTCTCCAGAAGTAACCATGGTTAAGAGTTCCTTATTGCTCATTTAATTTTTTCCATGAATATATAAATTATATATGATTACATATATCAGGATATATTATATATGATCATTATATAAGTATATATATTAGGGTATATATATTCAGATATATATGCATTAGGATATATTAGGGTATACAAGTATATGTATACATACATATCCCAATAGCCTATTGGCCTCAGAGTAGTTAGATGCTTTTCATAGCAGCTGAGGGCTCCAATTGCCAATATTTCAGGCTCAAAAGTCATGCAGTGCAATACTTGCTTAGTTTAAGCACTCTTAAGTCCTCCCAGAATCCAGAAGAAGGGGAACAGACTCCATCTCATTGTTGAAGATCAGCTGAATTAAAAGTAAATATGATAGACATTTTTGGAAAATACCAAGCTGCCACAATGTGACATGCATTTAAAATTTTGGTAGACGCTGTCAAAATTCATTTTAGAGACAACATGTACCAAAATTGACTTCCATGAAGAATGTGCATGCCTATTTCTTCCTATCCCTGATCAAATTTTAATTCTTTTGTAATCTGAGATAAAACAAGATATCCCATTGTTAAATTCCATTCTTGTCATAATGAGGGAGGTTGAACATCTTTCCCAGTTTTTTTCACCACTTGTATTTATTTTTCTCTTAACTCTTAAAATCCATTACCATTTAAAAATATTTTAGAATGGTTTTCCTATTGATTTATATCAGCTTTTGATATATTAAGGAAATTAGCCCTGATCAAAGTTGTATATAGGGAGTATTTTACCCAGTTTGTCCTTTCTGTTTACCTTTGCATGTGGTGTAGTTTTTTTCTTTTTTTGTCCAAAAGTAACTTTTAATTCTTATGTGACTAAATGTGTATATAGTGTATACTTGGAGGGTTTTATAGACCTGATTATTTAAAATTCTAATTCCTATCATTTATTTTCTTTTGAAGTAAATGCATTTGGGCTTAAATATGTCATCAAATTTCAGTATGTCTCTATTTTAAGAAGTAATTTGTTTCCTTATCATCAAACATTTGCTAAGTCCTTTTTATTTTCTTCCCTTTGTATTTATTTACTTTTTAATAATTTGGTAAATTTATACTTTTTGATTATTTGGGCTGCTACCATTATGGTTTTATATAAAATATTTATAGCTTTTAAATTATTTATCAATTTATAAATTGAAGCACCATCAATAGACTTCCTATTTTGAAAATTAGTTTACTTAAATTTTCCGCCTCCTATCTTCCTTTTTGCCCCATTTCCTCTACCTTTCAAATTGTGCTAATGAGCTCTAAGAATTTTTCCCTATCTCATTAAATTATTACTTTACCATTATATAACATTTATTTCAAGATTAAACATCTACATTTCTTTCTATAACCATTCCTACATTTAATGTGATTTTATAACAATTATTGATCTTTTTATGATACAATTTTTCCATTGCTAATAGATTATTTCAGATCTAGGATCAATAGCTTTAAGTTCATAGAATCAGTTGTTAATATATGCAAATTTGCTGAGATTCCTGTAAACTGGCTTTTGCCAACCAATCTCACAAAACCAAAATGCTGATGTAATATTCTAAAAAATAGAAGTATCAAGCATTCATGATATTCTTGTCCTCCAATTTTCACATTACCCTCTTGTATATAAATCTACATGGCAGGACAAATGTGAGCTAGAAAGTTACTTGATGAGCTTCAACTTAAACCACTGAAAGTATTTTGGTGCACTTGATGGCTGAGAAGAATTTACTGTACCTGCAGATGTCAAATCTGAACATTTATCTGAGAGAGCTATCTTTCTTCCCAGCTGTGCTTGGATGGGCTCTGCCAGTCTTTTCCTATTTGTTGTAACTGATGAGACTCTTCTAATTGACACATTCTTGCTTTCACATAATATTCCTTTTCATCAGATTGAATTTAAATCCTGATTTAGATATTTTAGGGTAACTGCTAATTTCTGCTATGTATCCCTTTATGAATTTTTAATGATTCAGAGAACAAATGTATTTCCTTATTTCTTGGGGAACACTCTAATGTCTCCCTCATACAATGCTACAGTTGCTAACTAAGGGCATAATTCACTTTAGTATATACAAAGATTTTACAAATTTTAATTGAATACTGATAGAGGTGAATTGGTACTGGTCAACATCACTAAATATTCATATCCTCATAAAAGAAATCAGTTTTCCAAAACATTTTCCTTAATACAGCCCACTAGCCATTTTTTCCAATCATAATTAATGGAAAATTATTATATCAGTGGTCAACAGACTGAATACTTTTAATTTGGATGTCTTTGACATACATTCTCTGTCCATCATAGTTTTCAACACTATATTATGTTCACAAAATAAATGTTTATTTTACTTTCCTGGTCCCTGAAGATATCTGAGTGTGTAGCCATTAATAGACCATGCCTTTTACTGAAAAAGCTAAGCTTAATATTTTACTAAATTTAACCAGTATATTTTTCACTCAATTGGATAAACACAGGGTATCAGTCAAGGTGAAGCCAGAAAACAGATAATAGGTTAGGAATTTCAAACATAAAGGATTCTGTTTAGCAATGGTTATAAAGATATTGAAAAGGCTGAAGGGACAAAGGGAAAAGGGGGCTTCTGAAGGGAAGAAAAAGGGGAAGGGGTGATACCCAAATGTTGAGAAACTGATAAAACCCCTGGACTGGTGTCTATGAGCCTGCATGTGCTGCTTGAGAGTCTACCAACTAGCTGGAAACTACAGTTGGGTCTCACATTGCCAAAGAGTGCTGTCTACCAAGGCTGCTGCAATCTGCAGTTGTCCACTTCCTTTGCTGTTCCATCAGCAACCAGTTTTGGCCTTATCTGTTGAGAGTCCAAAGTAGAACATTTCTTTTTTCTTAACACTTTGTTTTACCACCAGTGCCTCTTAGTGACAAATGCAATTTAATCTGACAAATTATCCTGTGTTCAACAGGATAGGGCAAAGCACAGAAGGTAGACTGTGGAAATGAGAGACCACAGAAAGACAACCACCACATAGAGTTTGCATGTAGACAGTCAAAAATGAAGAAAAATAAAAGATTCAAATCATGCATCAATTTTAAAGAGTTAACCTACTGTCTCTATAGGGTTGGTATGGGTTGTCTCACTGAGTCATACATTAACTAGAGGAAGTGCTCTGTAGTTTTATGTTAAAAAATGTTCATATGTCATGACTTTCTTATCGAAGAATACTATGAAGTACTTGCATTTCAAAACTAAACATGAAATAAGAATTTATATAAATGAGTATCTATAAGTAGTGAATGAAAAAATAGGTAGCTAAAATTTGTTTTTATTTGTGGCCATTATTTTAAGGGCAGCTCTACTTAGACCTTTACCTGAATTTCCTGAGCATCTGATAAAACTATGACTATAATTATTACCATAGAAATATCCTGGCAGTAGTTGAGAAAGCTTACATAGACAACATTAAAAAATCAAATTTAATCATATCTCTTGCTTTTTTACTATCTAGATGGACTGTTTAGATGGCGTATGTGATGGTTTTCCAAATCTAAAAAACTGCTAAGGATACACATCACTGAGAGGTAGGATTTGGTCCATACAAATCACTCCCATTTAGTAGAATATGCGTGTACAGTTTGAACATATTCCAAGTATTTTCCTTCAAACATTTTCCTTCAATTTTCCTTCAAAATATTTGCAGTAGACACTCCCATTGTGCCCTTGTGTCCCAGATCCATGCATTGCTAATAGGAACAGCAATGACAAAAGTCCTTGTTTTTTGTGTTTCAGGAGTGAATAGGCTATAAGGAGTATGATAAATAGAAAGTTATTTTTTTCCTGAAGATGGGTCCTTGGCCTCATTGCCAGAAATAATTCAAGAATGGACACAAAAGCAGTTGAGATTTAAGAGTTTATTGGAAAACAAAATTATAGAGAAAGGCAAAGGTACACACCCAAGTGTTGGGACACTAGCAGACTTAAAGGGGATTGCACCAAGGAGACAATAGGGAGCCTTTTTTATATAAATGGAGATAAATATTCACTAAGTGGGGTTAGGCTTCAAAGGGAACAGGTGGAGTTCTTCTGGAGTTCAGGCTTGCTCCACCCTCGCATAGGGGGGATGGTTTTTGTTCTACTGGGTCCCCAGCAGAGCTGTCATGGTTCAGGGAGGTATGATTTTTTACTATGCTAATGACAGAAGGGCATGATTTTTACTATATTAATGAGTGTATAATGCATTTGAAGGTGAAGTTTGGGTCAACTTCTCCTCCATGTTGGAACTAGCCAGTTTTGGCCAATCTGTTATCTATATTCTCACTTCACATCCTAAGAGAAGAGCTTACACAAAATGTACAGAATGTAAGCAAGCATTGACTGAAGGCCTCCTCCCTCTCCCTGCTTATGTCCAGCAATTTACCATGAAAAAACCATGTCCTGCATAACTTTGCCTCCAGGCACCTCTTCATTTCAAATAATAATTACTCATCTGTGTATATGAATTACAAGAGACCCTTCCCTCTGGGTCAAAGGGGAATAATTTTTTTCCACATGTGAATATACAGGTTCTCCATGATCTAGAATAAAGAGCAATTAATGGGAAAAAAGTTAAAAGAAGTCCCCCTACAATCTCTAAAAGAGAAGCAAAATAGTTGTGCGGTTTGGACAGGCTATGATCATCCTCTGACTCTCCTGGTTTTCTTCACCTTCCATTATTCAACTGTACAGTTTTCATTAGTTCTTGAAAAAACTTCAAGCCTTTCTTAGGACTCTTTTCCCATTTCATTGATGAATATATAATAATAAAAAATGATCTATATGTCTAAGGTAATACTTGTGTTTTAACTCTTGCTATCAATAGGGAGCTTCTGCTGGCATGAAGTACTTTAACTTGAACTTCAGAAACTCATTTCCATACTTCTGGATTTCATTGTGTCAGTTTTCAAAAGCAGAAATAAATTGTATGTGTCAGATATGTTTCCTCTGGTTAGTTCTAGGTTTTAAATTTTTATGATTAAATCAAATCTATAACAACTTTCATCTACTTTTCCTATGTTCTTGAATTCAAGTTTTTATTATCTCATAAGATAATAATAATGTTATTAGAAATTAGTGCCATAACTGAAAGTCATAATATAATTTTTTTAATGGTATACTGCTGTGGGTAAAATTGCAATATTTCAGAATCTCTCACCTGGTATTAGTGCATCTGTGTATCAATAGGTGTTACCAAGGGGTCGAGAAAAGTAGCCCATCTCCATACTGATAGGTAATTACAAGACCATGCAAGGGTTTATCTGGACCAGAGACACTGGGTGGAGCACTCTTCTGTTACAGCCTGATCAAGAGACAGGATGACTGCCTGTAAGCAATAAAAGGGTTGCTACAGAATCCTTACAAAGTCAAAACCGCTATGTAATCTGATTCTTGTTATCTCTCTTGCTAACATGCTCTAGTGTGATGTTTTTACTGTTGTTCAATGAATATATGAAGAATGCTCCTACCTTAGCTCCTTTGCACTTGCAGCTCTTTCTGGGAAGCCTTCTTCTCCCAGATATAAGATGTTTGCTTGACAGTTCCCTTACTTCCTTCAGGTCTTATCTCAATTATCATCTTATCAGCGAGCGAGGCTTTCCTTGATCATCTTGTTATGGGTTGAGTTCATTTTCTTTGTTTCTTGTACCCACCACAACAAAGAATTTAAAGGCAGAGTCACAGTAGCAAAGTGAAATCAAAGTTTTATTTGAATATACTTCAAGGGAGGAGTGGCTAAAGTCAAGGTAGACTAAAGCAAGAAAGGGAAGCTCATTGAATTCTTGCTCAGCATTGCACAAATCTCTTGTTAACTCTTAATACCAGGGTCACTTGATATCCAGTGTCTGCATGAATTTGTACACATGAGAAATAAGTTCCTACCACCCAGGATTTGGGAGAATGGCAGAGAACTGGATGGAGTGAGATTGTGTTCTGAGAATTTCCCAAAGCAAAGAAAGATTTTCAGGCAGGCTACTAAAGAGCAAGATGGTATAGCTACAGTCCCGTCTGGGTCACACAGGTGGTAGGTAAAATTGCAATATTTCCAGAAACTCCTGCCTGGCTTTAGTGCATCTGCATATCAATAAGTGTTTCTAAGGGGTGGAGAGAAGGCGTTCATTTACATATCCATAGGTAATTACAAGGGAGTGCAAGGGTTTATCTGGACCACAGAGGTTGGGTGGAGCTCTTCTTCTGCTGCAGCTGGGTTAAGAAAGAGATGGGATAACTGCTTGTAAGGAATAAAAGGGGTTTTTAACTTTATTTCTCCCTTTGACTGATTTCGGTTTTAGAGGTATTTTATCCCAGGATGTTCCCCTGGAGTTACATCTGGCAGAAGTTGGCCGGACCTCCGAACCCAAAATCTGTCTAAATGGATGCAATCATGGGGAAGACTGCCTCTAGGGATGGTGGGGAGGCACCAGTGGCTGCAGTAGTAGAGAGCACAGGTTTATTTGGGAACCCACCATATGTGGGGCTTCCAATTGGGGAGCCCCTAGGGGGAATTGGTCTAGGGTAAAGTACCTCCCAGAGGGGTGGGACTTTCCCAAGAACTGGGGAAGAGTAGAGACTCTGGAAGCTGCAGAATTAGTCCTCTGTCAGAGAAAAGACTGCTTAGAGGACCTGAGTGGCTATGTAGAAGCTGGCATTGTAGGATCTCTTCTCCTCCAGATAGTGGAAAGTGTTATTGAGGAGAGAAAGGATTATTGAGAAGACAGACAGGGTTATCGATGAGAGAAAGAGACTTCAGCAGGAGAGAGATACATTTCAGTATCACTTGGAGGAGGTGGGTGATGACATATGGGATGCCCTTAAGGAAGAGAGACAGTTATTGAGAGGACAGGTCACACTCTTAGAAAAATCCTTAGCAGCAGCAAGGGGGGAGGTAGCAGGAGAGTCCTCATTACAAAAGTTCATGGGGAAGGGGGAGGAAAGAGCCGAGAGATGGTGGAGGAGGTATTAGGAGAGGATGAGGGAGTGGGGCCACCGCCTGAGGCACCAGACTTTCCTGTATTAAAGGCCTGCCCAGTTGTAATTAAGAAAGTGGAAAACACAGCAACCACAGGCTCCTGATGGGGAGGAGGTGCCCGCTCCTCAGGTTCTGGAGCACTCCATGCCACGCCCCTATACCCAGGATGAGCTGGTGGACATGAGTGTCCAGTAATGGCAGAAGCTACTGGAACCTCTGCCTACATGGCTTTTATGTCTCTGGGGTATGGGGGTGGAAAACATTGTTATGTTTGGTTCTGGAATGAGTAGATTGATTTCTCTGATGATTCACCCTTTTCTCTGGCAATGGTTGCAAAGTGCCCATCATACCTAAGGGAATCGGGTGCTTCTGGATTCGCTGACAGCAGCCATCATGGTAGTTTGGCCTAATCAGGGTCATTTACCATACTTACCCACTAGTGGGAAAACATATGCAGAGCTCCAACAGGTGCTGCAGGAATTGGACATGAAAAATATCATCTATAATATGTACCCTCAGGGCCCTGATGAAGGTTGTTCACTGTAGGAATGAGAAATCTGGTGCTCCATACAGCAACCCCATCTCTCTTTGGGTCCTTAGTGACTATTCTTTCCCCCCACACAGGGCATCCCATAAGTGAGGCTACTTGTACTTCAGCAGATCTAGGGGAGGTTGAAACAATAAGAGCAGGGAAGGAAGTACGGGCTATGAATGAAAGGAGAGCTGCAAAGGGCACCATATAGGTCTCAAGGACCCGGATGTGGGTTGTTTTCATAAAGGACAAGGTAGTGAAAGAGAAACTTGATGGGCAATCCAATAGGATATTGTTAGCACTGTGGCACCAGTTAAAGCCAGAGTAGCAGTTCCAGCCTCTGAGGTCCAGAACACGGAAGCCAGAAGCAAAACCCTGTGTCTGACCTGTGTCCCTGCAAAACTTCCTGGGGAAAAGTACTCAGGTGCTGCCTGAGCTCTCACCACCACAGGACAATGATTGGGCATTATGGTTTGACTGAGGAGAGGGTCAAGAACCCACCTTGAGGGATGCACTAGAGACCAGAGGCTACATGTAGAATTATCAATTCATTGGTCCCCTGTGAATGTACAACATGTCCTGGGACTGGTGGACACAAGAGCTGAATGTTCTTTGATTTATGGCAACCCTGAGCATTTTCCTGGGACCCCTGCTGTGATGCATGGCTATGGGGGTATGGCAATTAGAGTGAAGAAAGCCGAAATCTCACTGGGGATAGAGTGTTTACTCCCAAAGAAGTAAGCTGTGTACATTTCTCCCATCCCTGAATATATTTTGGGGTGGATATCCTGCAGGGACTTTGGTTATAGACCACTGCAGGTGAGTTCAGACTGAGGGTATGTATGGTAAAGGAAGAATTGAGGTGACATGAACAGCACCCACCTGTAGCTTTGTCTGTACCTAGGTGAGTAACAAATACTAAGCAGTATAAATTGCCTGGGGGGCACAAAGAGATTGTAGAAACTCTACAGGAGTTGAAGGAGGTGGGCATTTTAAATCCCACTCATTGTACTTATAATTCCTCAGTGTGGCCAGTGAAAATGCCAGACAGTTCTGGGCATATAACCGTGGACTATGGGGAATTGAATAAAAATACATTCCCTTTGCATACTGCTGTCCCCTCTATAGCAGCCATTCTGGACCCCCTCAGCCCTGAGCTGGGAACATATTATTATGTAGTAGACCTTTCTAATGCTTTTTTCTCTATTGACATAGCACAGGAAAGTCAGACACAGGATGCCTTTATGTGGGAAGGCTAGCAGTGGACATTCACTGTTCTTCCACAGGGATACCTCCACAGTCCCACCATTGGACTGGGCCACATGGAAGAAACCATAAATGGTGCAGCTGTATCACCACATTGATGGTATTATGCTTACATCTGATTCTCTTGCAGATTTAGAAGGGAGAGCTCCTAGACTGCTGCAACATCTACAGAAGAAAGCATGGGCTGTGAACTCTACCAAGGTTCGTGGACCTGGTTTGTCTGTTAAATTCTTGGAAGTTGTCTGGTCAGGTAAAACTAGTTATTCCTGAAGCAGTCATAGATGAGGTCCAGGCTTTCCCTACACCCACCCCTGTGGCAGTCTTACAAGGGTTTTAGGGAGTTTTGGGCTACTGGAGAGTGTTTATCCCACACTTGGCACAAACTCTGAAGCCCTTATACTGGCTGGTACAAAAAGGCATCAGGTGGAACTGGAATAAGACATGTGCAGCTGCTTTTACTGCTACTAATCGAGCAGTCAAGGCCATATAGGCCTTGACTGCAATGGACTCATCAAGGCCCTATGAGCTAGATGTTCATGTAACTGAGGATTGTTATGGATGGGGTCTTTGGCAGTGGCTTGAATGGACATGCCAACCCATTGGATTCTAGTCACAACTATGGAAAGGAACAGAGTTCTGGTACACCTTGAAAGAGAAGCAATTGGCTACTGTGTACTGTGCCTTGCTGGCTACAGAGCCCATCACCAGAACAGCTCCAATGAAGGTAATAACCACCTATCCCATTGTGGGACAGGTACAAGACTGGACCCAAAGGCCATGGAGTGGTGTGGAACAGATGCCTAAACTGGCCAATGGGGTGCATATTTACAGCAGCATAGCACCCTTTCTACTAGTCACTGAAGTGGAGAACTCCAACACTTACTGGGGCCAATGATGTACACCAGTGGAAAGCAGGAAAAATTTGCTTTTGAGCCATTGGTAGCTGAGAATCTTTATCAGGAAGGAAAAACTCCTATACCTGAAGATGTTTAGTATACAGATGGCTACAGTTGTGGGCAGTCCCCAAAGTGGAGGGCTGTGGTTTTCCATCCTAAGACTGAGACAATATGGATGGAAGATGGAGAGGGGAAGAGCAGCCAATGGACTGAATTGTGGGCAGTATGGCTAGTGATCACTCACGAGTCCTCCTCTACAGTCTGCATTGACATCTGGGCCATCTATTAGGGCTTGTACCTGTGGCTACCCACATGGTACCATGCCAACTGAATGGTTGGTCACTGGCTGCTTTGGGGGAGAAAATTGTGGCAAGATCTATGGGCCTTTGATCAAACTAAGACTGTTACCGTATATCTGTGACTGGCCATTTGCCTTTGGCTTCTCCAGGGAATGATGAAGCAGATACATTTGCTCAGATGTGTTGGCAAGGATGCATCCCAATAGTTACATCAGCATTTGTTGCTCACGGGGCAAAAGACAATGTGGGCTGTTGTCTGTCAGTGGGGCTTGCTGTTGACCTTTGAAGAAGTCAGCAGAGCCCGAGAGAAATGCCTTGTGTGCTCTAAGAGGGACTTACACTGAGTTCCACAGAAACATGGGACAATAGTAAAGGGACCAATACTCCTTGTCAGGTGGCAGATAGACTATATTGGGCCACTGCTCATAGCAGAAGGATATCAGTTTGCCATGACTTGCATGATTACAGCTATTGGCCTGTTGGTTGCTTTTCGTGCACATCTTGCAGATCAGCAAACCACCAAGTGGGGCCTAGAATTTCTCTTTGCAGCCTATGACCAGCTGCAGGTGGTTGAGTATGATCAAAGCACTCACCTTACTGGACATGAGTTACAAGAATGGGTACAGCAATTTGGAATAAAGTGGAAGTTTCATGTACCATAGAACCTTACTGGGGCAGGAATGATAGAGAGGTACAATAGTTTGTTGAAATCTGGCCTGAAGTCGGACACCAATAGTCTACAGGGCTGGTCAGTTCACTTACGGACAGTGCTATGGCGTTTGAATGAGAAGCCCTGTAAAGGAAACTTGAGCCCCATGGATATGCTATCACACCTTACTGTCTCTCCTATACAACTGTATGTGCAAACCAAAGAAGAGCTATTGAAGCCAGCATATGGCCAGCAGAGGAACATCCTGCTGCCAGACCCAAATGCATTAAACCCTCTAGGCACTGTTGAATGGATGTGGCCCTGGACATTTTGACACATGGACCAAGGATGGCTGGCCCTTCTGGACCCTTAGGGAAAAGGCGTGGAAGCTGGCCTCATGTGTATTCCTGGAGTAACAGCAGAATGGCCCTCAAAGCTCATGGTAGTGTACCCAAAACATCCAGGATGTAAGAGCATCTTACAGGTAAGTTTTTTTTTTATCTTTATGACCAGTGCATGTACATCCTGTAGCCCTATATATTGACCCATCTGTTACTCCCACAGGGAGGGGGGTGAAAGCATGGTATATTAGACCAGGACGAGATCCCATTCCTGCCACTGTCCTGTCACAGGACCACTCTCTTGCACGTATCCTATGTGATGGACAAGATTCGCCTATGCTGGTGTCATTAAAACATGTATCTTATCACCCTTTAGGTTATTTTCTTCTACAGTCCTTCTGGCCTGTATGTACCCCTGGTTGCAGCTGCTGCATGATGATTGCTCTCAACTCCCTACCTGTTCAGCTACTGACTGCCTGTGGAATGGGTGAGCTATGGACTTAATCTGCATAGGACTTTGAACCTAGATGAATCCTCCATTTTAGCATTATATTGCTATTGCTATTGTATGTTATTAGCCTGGTTATAATGCTCCAGTTTTCTTGCACAGGGACCATTGTGGAAGATAAGGAATATGTAGATTGTGAGGTGGGATTTCTGGAGGGGTGGGATGTGGGTAAAATTTAAATATTTCCAGAATCTCTCACCTGGCTTTATTGCATCTATGTATCAGTAGCTGTTTCCAAGGGGTGAAGAGAAGTAGTCCATCTCCATATCAATAGGTAATTACACAAGTGAGTGAGGGTTTATCTGGACTGGAGAGGTTGGGTGGAACTCTCTCTTCTGCTTCAGCCAGGTCAAGAGAAAGACAGAATGACTGCTTGTAAGAAATAAATAGGTTGCTCCCACTTTGTTTCTCCCTTTGGCTGATTTTGGTTTCAGTGGTATTTTGCCCCAGAATTTCCCCCCCAGATTTACAGTAGGTAAGAAAGGAATTCATTAAGGCAAGAGTATCAGGGAATAGCAGCTGTCTTGCAGGCAGCTGAGAACAGAAAAGTGCACAGAGGAAGAGGGAAAGTTCTTAGCCTAGGGCAGATTCCCTTGACAACTCTTAAAGCCAGGGTCACCTGAAACCCTGTGTCTCCTTATATCTGCATGGCATGGGGACTAACCCTTACCACTCCAGGATTTGGGGGAGCCACAGACCACAGGACAGAGTGAGATTATGTTCTGAGAACTTCCCAAAGAAAGGAGATTTTCAGGCAGGCTCCAGCTGCTACAGTTCCATCTGGGTCACCCAGATTATGGGAATTTGCAAGCCGAAATCTGAGCTCTCAGAAGCCCCTCCCTACTTATCAGGAGAAAAGTGGAGACAGAGTGAAGACTTGGAAATAGAATGAAATAACACAGAGACAAAATGCAATAGTTCGAGCAGTGAGAAAGCTTTATTTAAAAGTATGCACCTAAAGAAAAGAAACTGCAGGCATCCTTAAAGAGGAGGCACACTGAAAGGCTGGGGATTCTGTATTTCTAAAGCTTTAAAGAGGAGCAAAGGATGGAAGAGGGTTGATGAGCATAGGCTTGACTTGTGATCTCATGATGTCTCTCTCTAGTGAAGGGTGGTATGTCCTCAGCCACAGTCAGTTCTCTAGATAATTCTGTAAGATAAACTTAATACAAGGGATTTATTGATCCTGTTCTTCAAAACAGTGGTTACCCTAAAGAAGTGGGAACATATCAATTAAGACTGCCTGCCCTGCCTTAAGATTGGGGGGTTATTGTCTGATTACCAGAGAACATGTTAGGAATCTTACTTCTCAATTCCCTTCACTGATTTTTAAAATGGAATCTTAGCCTTAAGATGGGGTCTTTCCTACTATTACTATACTGTTTGTATCTCAGCACTTTTTATCATAGTCAGGAAAATTTCATCATGATGCCAGTTCCATGTTCCTGCCCTACCTCGATACTCTCATTAATTCTTTGATTTCTTATCTCTTTCTGCTCTGCCCACACACTGCCCAGTCAAATAAAAAATAATAAATACACAATTAGATGTCTTAAAATAGATGGAAATTTAATTGTTAAAATTTTTAGATTAGCATAAGTATTATTTGAAATATTTAGGGAAGCCATATGATATAACCGAAATGAGCTTGGAGAAGACCACCTATGGTTCTAACTATGCTAAACCTGCATAAATCAGTAGAATGTTCTTCTCTTCGGAGGGTCAGAGAATGCATAAAGAGTATTGTAAATAGTCATAAGGATCGTCAGTTCAAAAACATCTTTTAGTCAAGAGCTGTTCCTGGAATTTAAGGCTGTAAAATTAGTACTCTCAATTTCTGTCATCTATAACTGCAATTAATTGAGGTACAGGAATGAGATAAGAGTAAGAAAAATTTAAATTAGTTGAGAGGAATGTTTAATACTATTAGAAATGTGCAGAATTTAATATGTAGTTAAAATAACAAATATACAATATATATATGCATTATATACATACATGCCATTAGACACAGGATCTAAGCTTGCATACCAAAATGGTAAGAGTTTCTATCTGTTGTTAGTGGAACTATGGTGCATTTCTTTTTTCCTTTTAGTTGTTTATAGTTTTATATTTTTTTCTACAGTGAGCACTTTTTAAAAATTATAATCAGAATATGTTTATTGCAGCTATTCTTACTACCACAACACATTTCTCTGAGAGAGTTTTCCCCTGAGTGTAGCTATTAAAAGAATTGGGAACAGAAAGATATATCTGCACAAATTGAATTCATTCAGAATATTACTTTCCATCTCTCCTTTTTGCTGCTGAGAGTCACAAAAATACTTGCTTTCCTACAAGTGCATATATCTACAGTGGGGTTTCACATATATCCCCATTTTTAACCTATAAAATATGAGATTCTGAAGGCTTTTCCTTTTCTCTGAAATCTTTTTGCCTTGAATGCCTGTTGTCATTTCCTTTTAGTACCTAATTCTTAAAATGAGCCATTTAAAGTCTTTTTTTCAAATGTACTGTATCCTTTATTTCTCTCAATTGCAGCTCTCTTCTATTAATAGTAATTATGTCAATATTTTGCTTAAGTTTTACCTATTATTCAAGTGCTGTACTTGAAAACAGTTTAAGCCTCTCAACACCTATGTAAATTTAAACACTTTGTCTCCAATTTACAGATAAGTAATTGAGACCTGAAAAGGTTAACTGAGTTGCCAAAGGTTCAGCAAAATTAAGGCATTATGGTGTTTTGTTTGAATTGCTCATGTTGAAATTGGTTTTCCTTTTACTTATATTTTAATATTTTCTTTTTCTATTATGTGTATGAATTAATGCCAACTAAGGAATTTTTAAATATGTGTATGGTTCATTAAATTTTCTCAGAGAAACTGTAGATCTCCAAGTTCTTGTGATTATGAAGAAGGAATGACAACTCTTTTGCCTACTTCAATAGGTTTGTTGTAAGCTAAAAAAACGATGATTGTTATTGCTATATTATGATTAGATACATTCATTCAAAGTGTGTCTAAAGAACATTTCCTGTGTTATACACATTTCTAGGTGCTGGGGATATATTCTGAAGGTAATTCACCATTTGTGTCTAGTAGTATATGAGATAAGAGGGAGAGAGGAGGGCAAGTAAACAGGTAATTACAAATAAAGTATTGAGAGACATATACAGTATGCTTTGAAATCTCATAGGAAGGCTAGTTGCCAACATTTAGAGAGGAGGACCTGGAAGGAGTTTATTTACCAAGTTACATGGTTTTTACTTGCTCCTTCAAGTAATAGAAAAACAGTGAAGTGTTGTCTTGCCAATGGTTTTCAGCCCTGGGCAAGTTCACTATGGATTCAGTGTGACCAAAGGAATGACAGTAGAACATTCTTGGGGGTGAAAGGGTTATACCCAATTTATTCCATGGTGGCAGGTCAGTCACTAAAATCTCATTCACTCAGAGCGAGTCTGCATGCAGCAAGCCAGTCTCTGCCTCTGGGCCTCTCTGCCCACACAGCCATCCTCTGGGCCTATCTGCCCACATAGCTGTCCTCTGGGGCTTTTCTGCCTGTACAGCCAACTTCTGGAGCTTCTCTGTCCACACAACCATCCTCTGGCCCTCTGTCTGCAGCACTGCCACCACTCCAGCCTCTGCTCTGCTCTCCTGCAGCCTTGTAGCCATGCCACTATGTGGCCCAGAGAACAGAGTGGAGCTCTTTATTATATAGAGTCAAAAGCAATGTATTACCCACACATGTAGTGAGTTAGACAAGCAGGGCCAGGTGAGAATCCTAGCAACAGGAAATGTCATTTTATCCAGACTCCACCTCTCCAGGATTCTCTCCTCTCAATTAATGTGCCTTAAGTCCTATGCAATGGTCCCTGTGCAAGGAAGCTGGAAAATTGTAATCACACTCCACAACAACATAATACAATATACAAATAACAGAAATTATAACAAATTATAATAACCCTCAAGCCTGAGGAGATCCATTGCCACTAAGTGGTCATCCTGGCTGTATTCAAACCAGTTCTACTCAAATGAGTTAACCAAAAGAACCATGGATGGGCTTTATAATACCCTCTTTCTCCAGTCTCTCCAGTAAAAAGTCTTGCAGATACACTGGCCAATCTTGTTGCTCTGTTTCTGTCCTCTGCTTCTTTGGTCTTAATGGCTTAAACTGCTGCTCTCATTTCAGTTGTTGCCATAGCTCCAGTAAGATCCTATTTGGCTTCCTGTTTAATTCCCTTACATCTACTCCTGCCCATATCAAATCAACCCAATTCTCCTTGGGGAACTCTCAGCTGCTGTGTCTTTATTTTCTTTGCAACCACTGGACATGCTTTCAATACAGGAGGGGCCAGTGCCTCCAGCACCACCCCATAATCCTTCCCCAGCTCCTCCATTTTCAGGGCTGATGACACCTTTCTCTCCACTCCCTTGAGTGCCTCCTCTGCTACAGTGCCTCACAGCAATGCTAGCCCAGTCTTCAACAGCTCTCTTACCTTCACCTCAATGCTTCACAGCTGGCATTCTCATGCCTCCTCCGCCTGAGCTTCCTGCAGTTCATCTTTTTCCTTTATGGCCTTTTCCTCCTTCAGAGTATACCTAGCAGTGCTGCCATCTCATTCTGTAAGGAATCTTTTACCTCTTCAATGGCACCTCGCTGCTGGCATTCTCGTGTTACCTCCTCTCGCATCAATGCCATTTCCTTCTTCAGGGAATCCATAGCAGTTTCAGCTCATGTTCTCGTGCCACCATTTCTTGGGTCTTTTCCAGGAGCATGTTCTTCTCTTCTGTAGGCTTTTTTAATGCTGTGAGAAGCAGCCAACCCACAGTCCCTGCTGCCTCACAGGCACACTGTCTCTCAAAAGACCTACTTACTATACCAAGGGCTATCCTTACTGCCTCAGATATCACCTACACTTGCCTCCAGCCCTAGGGTGGGACCCAGCCCTCTAGGAGGCAAGTCACCTCAGACCACATACCCATTGGGGGACAATCCATTGTCTCCCTATTCATAGGAGCAGCTCACTGAAGCACCCCTCCCATAAGGGCAGCTTGTCTTTTTCATTGGTCAACAATAAATCCTGCCAACTATGCCAATTGTCTTGTCAATGGTTTTCAGCCCTGGGAAAGTTCACTATGGATTCAGTGTGACCAAAGGAATGACAGTAGAATATTCTTGGGGTGAAAAGGTGATAACTAACTTTATTCCCATGGTGGCAGGTCACTCATTAAAATCTCATTCACTCAGAGTGAGTCTGCATACAGCAAGCCCATCTCTGCCTCTGGGCCTCTCTGCCCTCACAGCCATCCTCTGGGGTTTTTCTGCCTGCAAAACTGTCCTCTGCCCCTCTGTCCTCAGCACTGCCACCACTCCAGCCTCTGCTCTGCTGTAGCCTTGCAGCCCTGCCACCATGTCGCCCAGAGCACTGGGAGGAGCTCTTTATATAGAGTCAATAGCAACATATTGCCCACACTTGTGTAGTGAGTTAGCCAACCAGAGCCAGGTGAGAATCCTAGCCACAGGAACTCTCATTTTATCCACAAGTGTTTTAAATTACTTTGTGGGCTCTGATCTGATTTTCACTTTTGGAAGAATGCTTTCTCTGAGTCTGGTGCAGAGAATGAATTATAGTGCAAAACAGGAGGTGAGAAAGCCAGGTGGAGGCTATTGCTAAATAATTCAAATGAAAAATGATGGTGGTCCTAAGAAAGGGTATTGATAGTAAGGACTGAGAGAAGTGGGTAAGTTCAAGAATTTTGAAATGTATTGATTGGTGATTGTTTATGTTTGGCAAAAAAGAAGGTGAGGGTGTAGCTCTGGGAGGAAGCATGTTCCCAGCCCACAGTGAATAAATAAGTGAAACTAGTGAAGTCAGAACAAGTCAACGGAAAAATAAAGTGAGAGAAACCCATTTATTTGTTAACAGGAAGCCTGGCTCCATTCGCCCCTCTGGCCATTGCTCTTGCTTGCCGTTTCCTCCCATCCAGGGGCATGCTCATCTTTACCACCTTGTAAATACCTATAATAAATGGACTAAGGAGAGAACAGCTTCTCTCTACCCCTTGTAAACACCTATTGATATGGAGATGGACTAAGGCCAGGCAAGAGATTCTGGAAATATTGCAATTTTACCCACAGAGGGCAATGCCAAGAGTGAGATCCAGTTTTATGCCTGAGACATTTCTGTGCTTTGCTGGGGTAATTAACTGAGATTGGAGAGACTGCAGTATTTTATAATGCTATAATTTTGTTTCTCATATTTATTCTTTTCCTTTTAAACTCAACTTGTTTTCTCAGCTGTGACATCATTAATTTCTATGGCATTGCTTAGGTTAGTGAGAGAGGCCAGGTGTTATACTGTTTGATAGGGCTTTTCAGGGTTTATGTAGTTCTGTTACTGGAGACATGTCCTTGGTCTTGTCATGAGAAAGAATTTAAGAATGGACAGAAAAGCAGTGGAGCTCTAAGAATTTATTGGTGGGGAAGAATTTAAAGAAAAGAGAGAGTACACACCCAAGAGGTGAGCATGGGCAGACCCAGGGGGTTTGTTTCAAGGAAACAATAGGGAACCTTTTTATGTAAAGGGGGGTGCAGATCACCAAGTGGGGATAGGTTTCAAATGGAACAGGTAGGGTATTCTAGAGTCTGGGCTTGCTCTGCCCTCATGTCAGGGATGGGAGTTTTGGCTATATTTGGTTCTCATTGGAACTGTCATGGCACAGGGAGGAGTTATTTTTACTATCTTAATAGTGGAGGGGCATGATTTTTACTATGTTAATGAGTGTATAATGTATTTAGTAAAGTTTGGATCAATTTTTCTACTTTGTTGGAACCAGCTGGTTTTGGCTGGTCTGTTATTGAATTTTTTACTCCCCACACCCCTAAATACAAGCTTACACAGAATGTGTGGAATGTAGGCATCCAGCCAAATGTAAACACCAGCTGACTGTGAAAAATGGACAAAGTCCCCACCCTCTTCCTTGCTCATGTCTGGCTATCTACCTACTCTAACAGTTACAATAGGTCCACTTAGTCTTCCCTGGAGGATAATATCTATGCTCAGATCTGAAGGAAGAGGTAAAAAGGAGAGACAGGGTATTCCATACAGTAGTAATAGTATAAGCCAAATCCTAAGGAGAGAGATGAAAAAGTTTAAGAGAAACTGGTATTTTCAACTCAAGGAATTTTGCATGCCTGGAATACAGATTATGTGGAAGAAAGAAGGAAATTGCTGGAGATTGTTGTCTTTGTTGGGTATTGCTGAGTAACAAATTATGGAAAACAAACATACATTTATTAGGTCATAGTTATGTAAATCAGAAGTCTTGGTGGTTTGAATAGGTTCTGCACCTGGGGTTCCACAAGGCAAAAGCCAAGCCATCTGCTAACCTATGCTGTTATCTATTGGGAGTCTCTGTGGAAGAAACTGCTTCTGAACTTGTATAGGTTTTGGGCAGAATTTAGTTATGTGTAGTTGGAAGATTGGGGTCCCTGTTTTCTTGCTGGTCGTTGGCAGGAGGTTCTCAATCTTCTAGAGGCAACCCACATTCCTTGGCTAATAGCTCTTTTGTTCTTCAAAGTGAACAACAAAGCTTCAACTTTCTGTTTCAAAACTCCTTGATTTCCCCCTCTGCAGCACTTCTTTTACTTCTCTTCTTTCTCTGTATTTCAGGGCTCATGTGAATACATTGTTCCCATTAGAATAATCCAGGATAATATCTCTATTATAAGGTCAATTTGCTGATAACTTTAATTATACTGCAAAGTTCCTTTTGCCACATAGGATAATTAATATTCATAGGTATATCTTACCATATTCACAGTCCATGGGCATGATATATTCTTAAGAACTGTAATTGTGTCATAATGGAGAGATGTCAGGTGTCATATCTTCAGTTTACAAAGGCCTCTATAAGTCATACTGTGAATTTTGGATTTTTTCCTAAACAGCAAACTTAGGCTAATAAAGCACAACTGTTTCAATCACTGTTCTAAGTGGTTTTCTATACTAACTCATTGAATTCTCACAACAACCTTTGAGGAAGATACTATTATTGATCTTTCATAATTCAGGTGAAGAAACCAAAGAACAAAGATTAAAGCAACCTGCCTGATATACCACAAATATTTTAAGTGGCAAATTTGAGATTTCAGTCCATACCATTCAGCAGTTTGATAGGCTTTCTTTTTTAAAGAACATGGAAGCTATTGAAAGGTCTTAAACACAGGGGGAGAAAAAGATCAATTTGTATTTGAGAGGAACTACTCTGACTTCCCTATTGATCATGGATTTGTTCAAATAGGACTCATAATAAGAAATCAGTTAAGTGGTTTCCACAATAGTCTTGGCAAGACCTGATGGTGGGCTTTAAAGAAAGAGTTAAATGAATGTATAGGAGGGATCTTTGTGAAGCAAAATCATGAAGACTTTATGCTTGACTGGATGTGAGAGGAGAGGACAGAAAGAAGTCAAAGATACTTCTCTGCTTTCTGGTTTGAGCAACTGGGTGGATGAGGCCTTTCACAGAGATAATGAGACCCAGGAAAAGGAGCAGCTTCAGTGGTGGAATGGGTAAAAGGAGAGCATTGATGGTGAATCTTGCTGTTGGCAAGTTGATTTGTTTTAGGCTTTATATACATATTTTCTCCCATACGCTATTGGATATATGGCTCTAGATCTTAGTAGAGTGATCTGGGCTGGAAACATATATTAAGTTAGGAATTGAGGTGGTAGATTTACATTTTAAAAACATCATCTGACAGCTGTGTATGGTGTGGAGATGTCTGCTTATGACAAACTGAAATACAGAGCATTTTCATAAAACAAATCAATTTATAGGGAAACTCATTACACTTTACTTTTTAAAAATTTGTTGCTGATACATTACATAACAACTCTGCCATAGAAGCTTCCTACAAATGTCTAGCAGATCATTCTGGCTGCTTTTGGTAGAATATATTATAAAAGTCTAGGGGATTGTGCAAAAGATACTGTCTTCTGGGTAAAATACAATTGCTGGTTTTCACCAGGGTAGTGGGGGTAAAGATAGAAAGAATAAATAAAATACCAGAAAATAACATTGAATTAAAAATTTTTGTTCTTCATCTTCCATTTAATTCTTAGCTGTATAATGCTGTGCATTTTTGTACTATGAATTGTAGTTGGGGTTTGGTTCTGTTTTGTTTTATCAATAGTATGCAATCTCAGAATAAATTTTTATGTAATTGCTAATGATTATGTGCTTTCATAAGTTTGAGTAACCTGTGCTAAGCCAATGTGTCTATTTTATTGTTTTTCATAGGTTCAATTTCTACTTTCCAATATAAACTTGAAATCTGGGGAGACATTGTGTTTGAAGTATCAGCTGCATCAGTTCTCTTGTGGCTCTCAATTTCAACTATGCTAGTTATTACATATATGTTTTTGCAACCAAATACTGTCACCATCAGAGGCTCAGTTAGCACATGTCCCTTATTGATTTGCCTAATAAAAGTAAGAATATACTGTAATTCATGCGTGTTATATTTATCTTAATTTACCAATTTCACTGAGAGCCAACATGGCTTTAATGACTAATGCATCTTTGGAAATAGTCCATGTTACAAATTCAGAAAGTGTCTTATCCTGCCATTGTAAAGCATTGTAATAGTAAAGTACATCACCTATGTATTCTTTCCACTCACCTAATATGAGATGTTCTTACCCACTTGATCTCACAGTCAACTGTTGGCAAGTTTTCATAACAGTATAGTGCCAAAGGTCAAAAAGCCTACACAACTAGCTTTACTTAGTTTGTGCCTCTGCCATAAAATACTGCCATAGCAAACCTACTCAAACTGATCTTTATCCTATGTGCCTAAAATAAACAGTGAGCAGGATTATTCATAATTTCCAAATTTAGGAGGAATTAAGTTGTCCTTTAATAGGTTAATGGATAAACAAACCATGGTACATCCATATGGTGGAATATTCAGCAGTTAGAAGAATGTTATTCAGTGATAAAAATAAGTGAGCTATTGATATCAGCCTAATAGCTGAATAAGAAATCCTTCATTGTATCCCCTCCACAATAACAACTTTCTTTTGTGGAGCTGTGGTATCCAGCACTCTATGCCAAGGTCACACCATGCAATCTTGTCCTGGCTGGGGAACCCACAGTGGCCCATGAACCAGATCCAGTCTCTACTGGCCATGGCCCAGGAAGCCCTGAGAACATCTGTCTTAGATAATCACCCATGGATGAGAAAGCCTTTGTGGAAGTCAAAATTTCTAGTAAAGAAGTTCTAGCATGCCATTGGAGAAAACAAAACAAAACAAAACAAATTATATATATACATGTGTGTGTGTGTGTGTGTGTGTGTGAATTTTAGTGAACTAGAGAGGGTAAGAAGACTAATTTGACTTTACCAGTGTCACCCCATCCCTAAGATAGCCCAACTCAGTGCCAAGAGATATTTTCTTGACCCATTTCTCTCACAGAGGAAAATGAGAATATGTGAATGAGGGCCCAGCTTCCCTAGCTGTGCAGGACAATACCAAATAGGCCTGTTTCTCTCACACCCAATCCAGAGTATTGAGTTGTGAGCTACATAGCTAGGGTGGGAAGGGGCAGAGGTTGGAGAGTGGCAGATTAGATTTCTTGATGGTACTAGAGGGATGCAGATTCTACTAACAACATTGTGGATGCCATCAAGAAGCCTATCCATGAGCTGATGAGGATACCTCTCATGGTGTTGCTCTGGGAGGAGAGGGTTCCCTGCCTAGGACAAACTCCGTATGAATCTGATGAGACTGAATAAACATAAGGGCAAGAAGTTAAGGCTTCTAAAATGGAGTACCACATTTATTCTCATGGAAATAGATTTCAGTCACTCCTAGTTCTAGAACTGTTCCTTTCTGCCCCCCAGCATGGACTTAATCCTCTCCTAGCACTGGGGCTCCATGGCTCCCCTCCGCCAACCACTGTTCTCTCCTAGTTCTCCCTCCAGTTTTCCCTTTTCTGCTCTCCAAGCTCTCTGCACTCACTCACACCACTCTATCAGCCCTCTAATTCCCCACCCCTAGCACCAGGAAGAACTCCATGGATGGGTCTCCGGGGACTGGCAGACACCTGACCAATTAATGTCTGAGGAGGAACTGAGGAGAGGAGAGAATGGGTGTTTCCTCTCTATCCCTCCCCTAGGCTGGTATTCCTGTGACTGGCCAGATGCTCTGTCTCCAGAAAACATCCCAAACAGGCTCTTATATATACATGCAATGGGCACTATTAAGGCCAGGTGGGAATCCTGGTCAGAAATTTCCAATTTCTCCATACAGGGATACCCTCCAACTGACCCAAAGGGGATATATACACCCCACCCTGTGTCTGGCTCCCTCTGCACACTTCAGTGGTAGCAAGAGCAAACTTTGGCAGATGGATGGTGAGCATGTGAGGAAAACTGGACTGAATCTGCGCCAGGGGGAAACTACAACTTGAGCACTAGCATTGGCCCTGGAAAAGCCAAAGATAAGCGGTCAGCACCTGACCTGATGCATTTCAGGATCAAGAGAAGACTCACAAGTTTGAGAATGCTACCACAAGAGGGAGCAAGAGGTATGGAGCAAGTATTTACATAGACGTCTGAGAAACTCTCAGAATCCCTGTCAGGACTGACAGATGTTTCTATCCCAAAGTCAGGTAGTAAAGACTGGAGGGAGTGACAGTTACTTCAGATGTGAAGACAGCAGTGCAATATTTCAAGGAATATGAAAAATTAAGGAAACATGCACCAAAGGATTACAATAACCTTCTATCAACTGACCCCAAAGACATGAATATATGTGATTTACATGATCAATAATTCAAAAGAGCTGTTTCAAGGAATCTCAATTAGCTACAAGAAAACACAGAAAGATAATTCAATGAAATCAGGAGAACAATATGTAAACAAGTTTAACAAAGAGATAGAAATCATATAAAAGAACCAAACAGAAACTCTGGAGTTCAAGAATACAATGAATGAAATGAAAAAAAAATGCAATAGAAACCATTAGAAGCAGACTTAATCAACAGAAAAAATAATCTGAGAAGATAACACCCTTGAAATTATCCAGTCAGAGGAGAATACAGAAAAAGAATGAAAAGGAATGAAGAAAATCTATGTAAAACCATCAAAAGAAATAGTCTGAAAATTATTGCAATCCCAGAAGAAAAGGCAGAGAAGGAGGTAGAAAACTTATTTTGAAAAGTTATGGCTTAGAATTCCCCAATATTAGAACTCTCAAATTTGGGGATAGATGTGAATATTCGAGCTCATGAAACTCAGAGGTTACCAAATTCAGCTTAAAGAGATATTCTCCAAGACACATTATAATAAAACTGTCTAAAATGAAAGACAAAGAGGTAATTTTAAAAATAGCAAAAGAAAACTTGTAAATTATAAGGGAACCCCCATAAGGCTATCAGTGGGTTTCTCAACAGGGACCTTACTGGCTAGGATGGAATGGGATGATATATTCAAAGTACTTTAAAAAAAAACCCTGCCAACTATGAATTCTCTATCTGGCAAAGCTTTCCTTCAGAAATGAAGGAGAGAGAAAGACTTGTCCAGACAAACCAAAGCTTATGGAGTTCATTACCAATAGACCTGCCTTATAAGAAATACAGAAAGGAGTTCTTCAAACTGAAATGAAATATTGCTGTAATTCATAGAATAAAAACATATGAAAATGAAGGACACACTGGTAAAGTTAATATAGTCAAGTTCAGAATATTCATCCAAAAACTGGGCAGAGGACCTGACTAGACATCTTTCCAAAGAAAACATGCAGATGGCCAACAGGCACATGAAAAGATGTTCCACATCATTAATCATCAGAGAAATGCAAATCAAAACCACAGTGAGATATCACCTCATACCGGTTAGGATGGCCATTATTCAAAATGCAAGAAATAACAAGTGTTGGCAAGGGTGTGAAGAAAAAGGAATACTTGTGCACTGCTGGTAGGAATGTAAATTGGGGCAGCCACTATGAAAAAATTAGAGGTCTCTCAAAAAATTTAAAAAAGAACAGCCATATAATCCAGTAATCCCACTTCTGGGTATATATTCAATAGAACTGAAAACAGGATCTTGAAGACGTATCTGTACTCCAATGTTCACTGTAGCTTTACACATATTAGCCAAGATATGGACACACAGCCTAAGGGTGTATCTATAGATGAGTGGTTAAAGAACATGTTTCATATATACATATATATAAATGGAATATTTTTCAGCCATGAGAAGGAAAGGAATCCTGCCATTTGTGACAACGTGAATAGACTTTGAGGGCATTTTGCTAAGTGAAATTAGACAGAGAATAACAAATAGTATATGATATCACTTATATGTGGTATCTAAAAGTGACCAACTCATTGAAACAGAATAGACTGATGGTTGCCAGGGACTGTGGGTTAGGGGAATTAGGGAGATGTCAAAGAGTACAAACTTCCGGTTATAAAATGAATAAATTCTGGGGATCTAGTGCATAGCATGTGACCATAGTTAATAATGCTGTAATTATATTTGAAAGTTGCTAAGAGAGTAGATCTTAAATGTTCTCACCACAAAAAAATAATGATTATGTGAGGTAGTGGATGTGTTAACTAAGTGTACTACAGTAATCTTTCTTCCATATATAAGTGTTTCAAATCATCACATTATACACCTTAAACTTACACAATGTTTTATTTCAATTATATATCAATAAAGTCAGAAGGAATAAAAGAAATATGTTAACACATTACAAAAGACATGGAGGAACTTTAAATGCATATTGCTGAGTGAAAGAAGCCACTCTAAAATCTATATGCTATACAACTTGAATTTAGAAAAGGCAAAACTTTCTAGACAGTAAAAGATCAGGGGTTTTCTGGACTTAGAGGTAGGAGGGATCAATAGGTGGAGCACAAGGAAATTTTAACACAATTATACTATTCTGTATGCTACTGCAATGGTAGCTACATGTCATTATGCTTTAGTCAAAACACATAAAACTCACACCACAGAGGGAATCCTGATGTGAACTTTGGACTTTAGTTAATAATAATGTATTCATATTGGTTCATCAATTGTAACAATATTACATTCTGATGCAAAATGTTAATGAAGGGGAAACTGTTGGGAAGGAGGAATATACAGGAACATTTTGTGCTTTCTGTTCAAGTTTTCTGTAATCTTAAAACTGTCTTAAAAATTAAATATGGATGAAAAAAGAGAGAAATCCAAGTTTATCAAGTGAGTTTAGGTCAAAATGCATAAATAACAGTATGATGTTAACTAAACAGGGACAGGTAATAGGAGAAAGAATAAAAACAAGGGAAATATCTTTCCAGATACTTCAAAAATAATTCATATTTTTATAATTGAATTAAAATTTAGAGATTAACTAGTCTGGTTTTTATGTTCCCATTAACATTTTTGGACAGGTTCCCTAGTTTCCAGGCTGATGATTCATAATGCAGTATTCCTGACACTCATTCTGTTTGTTTATTCCCTTGTATTTCTTTATTCGTACAATGCAACATTCACATAAGAATGATATGTCCTATCATTCAATGAATACTTTTTGAGCCCCTACTTGTATTATAGGCCCTGTTCTGGATGCCTGGGATACATCAGTATATAAAACACACTAAAACCTCTGCTCTAATGGAGCTTTCATTAGTTCTACAGATTTAAATCCTCCACAAACTATGAAAAATGTCAATCACTCTGATGTCTCCTTCCAAAGGGAGCCTTCCACACAATAGTTCTATTTGCTATAGCAGGAAGTAACATATTTTTACCACAACAGATACTTTTCAATCAATTTATTTTTCAATTGTTTAAAATATTGTTTTATGCCTCCTCATTTTCTAGTGAATTTTTATTTCTCTGCTACATGTACTTGAGCCTGTGACCAGTGAGTATATGGTAAAATCCCCAGGCCATATCAGTCTTTCTCTAGAGTTTCCTAAAATACATAGTTTGCTGTTTGTAGAGATGACATGCAGTACTTTTTCTCAAAATAGACTAATTTCAAATTGTTAGACTAGAGTTGGCTTATTGTCAACTTTTGTCCTAGATTAGGATAATGAGAACAGAAGAAGAAAACCTGACTATCACAGGTTACATATTTAAGAGTTAGCAAAATCAAAATTAAAACCCAGATCCTGGTTCTATTCTAACATTTTCCACCAAATTATTGTATAACTTTTGTAGGCTTAAGAAAAATGACTCCTTATTTTCTCACTTCCAATTTTCCCAACATAATATTTACTGCAACAAGAAAATAGACTGTGTATATAATTACACTGTTAAATGGTTACCACACTTACAAATAAACAAAAATAACATAGTGAAAACTAATATTTGTAACTTACTAAATATATCTCATTAGGTCCATTTGTTTCTTTCTGATTTCCTGTTGTCTGATCTATAATACAAATAACAGAAAAAGTCTCTGTTTGCCTTAAAATATACACAGATAAATACACATCTCTTTGAGAAGAAGCTCACTATGTTGTAACTCAAAGTTGGGCATAATTAAAAGGCATAAAATTAATATAACTAATCAAATCCACATATAAGCACCTTATAAGATATAAAATTAAGCCATTAAATTAATCTATTAAAATACAGTAAATATATTTTCTTTGCTTATGTGAATAGCTGCTTAAAATATCAGTTACATTTTTGAAGAGAATGTAAATTTCCTAATAGTTGATATTGCTGGTAAATGCAGTAAAACTACAGGCAAAAGGTATCTAAAGGAGAACTGAAAATTAAATCTTTTAATTATATTTTTCACTTAAATATTTTAATTAAATATTAAGTTAGGCAAATTTTTGTGCCTGTTTGATAAAAGAAGTACCAATAGAACTATGAACTGACATTTCTGGGGAAAAAGCAGGAAAGATTTTTATAAACAGATAAGTGAAAGAATCTCTTGGTGAACAGGTTGAAAGGAAATAAACTATAGAAAAGAGGGAAGGATGGAAAGAGAAAAAATAATCTATAAAGCTTGCTAGGAATGTTTGCTTCCAGCATGCCTCAGTCATGAAGAATGAACCCTAATATAAACTATGAATTTGACATGACAAGGCTATGTCAGCATAGAAAATATAATTGTTTTGTTCTTTGGTCTTACAGATTAACTTAGCATGTTGCAAAAGTTCTGTGGGTTTTGATCTTTTCCCACTAATGTCCTGAGAAAGTGAAAGAGAGGGTAAGGGGGTAGGGCCTGAATTTATAAATAAATGAATGAGCCATGCATTCCAGTACATCTACTTCTGACCAAAATTTAAGTTTATCATAACTAAGTTGTTCTTATTAAACAAATCCACTGAAGTCCTGCATTGAGTTAAAAGCAATTAGACCTCCAGATGTAAATGCAATATAATATACAAATTAAATAAAGGAGAATCAGTTTATAATTATTCCAGTTGTATTGTCCTAAGAAATACATTGCAGTTTTGCAAAAACAGATAGTGTTATTTGGAAATTACATTAAGACAATCCATCAAATGAACATTTATTGAGAATATTTTTCAGATTAATGTTTATCAGAAATAGCAATTTAAAGAAGTTATAAATTTTTACCTTAAAACTTCCATTTCATTGTTTCATTTCTTAATATATATTCACATATATGTATGTTACCTACACAAATCAGTGCATTCATCATTAATCTTTATAATTAGTCTATATTAAGCCTGTCCAGTATTCTGTATTAAATTATTCTCTATTATTTTATATTATGTATAAGACATGGTGCTAGGTTCTTTGGTAATGCGCAAAAGTTTAAGACAACATTACATGTTTTCAGATGACTTATAATGTAATTGTAACTTTATTAAGATGAGAACAAATGCAGGAAGAAATAATAAAATACAAAGTAATGTGCAATAAGAGGTATGTTAAGTTGTGGAACTTGAGTGGCACTGCAAAGTCGAGACATCCCACAGAACTGAGCACAAAGGCCTAAATTTCTGCAAGAAAAAAGTTACTCTTTAAAGTAAGCATTGATTCCAAAAGAGCACTATACTACTACATACATTTAAAACAGCCAAAATCCAGAGAACTGACAATGCCAAATGCTGCTGATGTTGTTGAGCATCAGGAACTCTCATACATTACTGGTCAGAATACAAAATAAGATATCCACTTTACAAGACAGTTTGGCAGTTTTTTACAAAGTTAAACATATTCTCCACCCAGTCCAACAATCACACTCCTTGGTACTTACCAAAATGAACTAAAAACATGTCCACAGAAAAACCTACACACAGGTGTTTATAGTACCTTTATGCATAATTGGAACAACCAAGATATCCCTCAGAAGGTGAATTGATAAATAAATGGTGGTACATCCATACAATGAAGTACTATTCAGTGCAAAAAGAAATCAGCAATAAAGTCATAAAAAGACTGGATAAACCTTAATGCAAATTACCAAGGGAAATAAGTCAATCTGGAAACAAGATATACTGTGATTCCAACTATATGACATTCTGGAAAAGGCAAAATTGTGGAAACAGAAAAAAAATCAGTGGTTGCCAGGGGTTGGGGGATGGAGGGATGAATAGGAGGAGTGCAGATTTTTAAAGCAGTAAAACTTTTCTCTTTGATACTATAATGGTGGATACATGCCATTATGTATTTGTCAAAACACATAGGATGAACAACAAGAATGAACACTAATATAAACTATGGACTTTGGGTGATTATGATGTGTCAATGTAGATTTGCTGATTGTAACAAATGTCCCCATATGGTACAGATGTTGATAGTGAGGGAGGTTGTGACTGTGTGAGGAATTCTCTTTACTTCCAGCTGAATTTTGCTATGAACCTAAAAGAGTTCTAAAAAGTGAGGCTTAATCCTTTTTTAAAAGATCATACTAAAGTAATGCTATCTAGAAAGCCAAAAAGGATTCATTACTACTATAGATTTACTTACCAGTTTGGTTAAGTTCTCAGTTTATGAAATGGATGCAGAACCTGGGAGAATTAGATAAAGAATATAACAAATTGGTGATTGGCTTAAAGATGGCAGCATGAGAGGTGAGCCAGAAACTTCCTCCCAAAGCCACATGTAATATGAAAATACATCAAATGCAACTATCCTGAAAGAGCAGCAGGAGAGAAGGCTGTTTCAGACTGCCTACATCTGGGTAAAACAGCAGACATCTCAGAAAAAGGTAAAATATCAAATCCACGATCCAGCAGGACTCTAGCACTTCCCCAACCCCAGATCACTGGTAGGAGGAAGAGAAACAGAGTGGGGAGGGGATGGAAGCCTAGAACTGCTGAACAACCAGCCCTGGAGATCTGCTCTAGGAGCATGAACCTATATTACATGGTGCCCTGGACATTAGTGGGGTTGGAAAGCTAAGACAGGTGGAATACTTGGAAAGACTGAGATTTCAGCCCCTTGTGGAGAACAGGTACCCACAAGTGGCCACTCTAGGTAAAAAGAAAGGCAGGCACTGTGAGAGACTTCCCAACAATGATAGCTGCTAAAAGGGCAAGGATTGCACAGAGCTTGCTGCTCAGGAGAAAGGACAAGTGGACAAAATTCTCCCAGCACACTCAGCCCATCAGGTTGGGAACTTTTGGGAGCTTCAGGTGCTCCAACCCCATGGCTGGCAATGTGAGTCTGAGGCTGCCCACCATGATAAAAAGCCTGCCACTCCTTCCTCCTGGCTGGCACTGGCTTGCAAACCTGTTGCCCCTGCCATTGTGCCATACCACCCAGAGGGCAGTCCTGCCTACAGCAGCCACAAAGGCTTAGCATAGAGGATCCTCCCAGAACACTCAGCCAACTGGTGCTGGCAATGGAGGCAGGGACTGCAGCTGGGAAGCACAAAAAAGCTCTTTTCTCCTGACAAGCGCCAGCGCCAGATGCCTCTCACCCCTGCCATCACTCCAGGGGCTAAGCAGATCCAGAAAGTAGAGCTTCTGGGTATTAGAGGGCACTACTGACACAAGTGATTACTACAAATATGAAATGTCTGAAGAACAGGGTAGAAAACAAAATCCCACAAACACCAGAAGAGGCCCAAGTGAAACTGAACTCACCAATCTTCTTGAAAAAGATTTCAAAATAGAAATCATAAACATGCTCATGGGACTACAGAAAAATATTCAAGACTTCAGGGAGGAATTCAAGAAAGAGATAGAAACTTTGAAAAACACAGTATCCAAAATGAAACATACAATGGGGGGATTTAAAAACAGATTAGAGAAAATAGAGGACATGTAAATGAAATAGAAATTAGAGAACAGGAGTACAAAGAAGCTGAGGCACAGAAAGAAAAAAATGACCTCTTGGAGTGAACAAATATTAAGAGAAATGAGAGACCAATCCAAATGGGAAAATTTTCACATTATAGAGGTACCAGAAGAAGAAGAGAGAGGAAAAGGGATAGAAAGTGCCTTTGAGGAGGAAATTGCTGAAAACTTCCCCAATCTGGGAAAGAGATAGTCTTTCAGGCCATGGAGGTGCACAAATATCACAACAGAAGGGACCTAAGGAAGACAACACCAAGACATATAATAATTTAAATGGCAAAGATCAAGGATAAGGACAGAATATTAAAAGCCACCAGAAGGAGAAAAAAGATCACCTACAAAGGAAAACCCATGAGGCTATCATCAGACTTGTCAGCAGAAACCTTACAAGCCAGAAGGGAGTGACATGATATATTTAATGCAATGAAACAGAAGGGCCTTGAGCCAAGAAAACGCTACCTGGAAAAATAGTCACTTAAATTTGAAGGAGAGATTAAACAATTTCCAGATAAATAAAAGTTGAGATAATTTATACAATCAGTCTCTACAGTGTAGTTTGGAGGGACTGCTATAGATGGAAGTGTTCCAAAGTCTGAAGAGCTGTCACCAAAGAAAATAAAACTACAGCAAAGTAAGTAGACCAATTAATTACTAAGGAAATGCATTATTAAATCAACTACCCCCAAAGTCAGTCAAGGAATAGACAAAGAGTACACAATATGATACTTAATATATCAAGAATGGAGGAGGAAGAAAAAGGAGGGAGAAAAAGAACATTTAGATTGTGTTTGTAATAGCATACTAAAGTGATATAAGTAGGACTGTGAGATAGTAAATAAGCTACCCTTGAACCTTAGGTAACCACAAATCTAAAGACTGCAAGGGCAGTAAGTACATGTCTTCTGATAATCACCCTAAATGTAAATGGTCTGAATGCACCAATCAAAAGACATGGAATTACATAATGGATAAAAAACCAAGACCCATATACATGCTGCCTACTAGCACTCCAAGTCCAAAGACATATACAGACTAAAAGTGAAGGGTGGGAAAAGATATTTCATGCAAATAATAGGGGAAAAAGGCAGGAGTTGCAGTACTTGTGTCAGACAAAATAGACTTCAAAACAAAGAAAATAATAAGAGATAAGAAGAGCATTATATAATGACAAAGGGGTCAGTCCAACTGATATAACCATTATAAATATCTATGCATCCAACATAGAAGCACCTACATATGTGAAACAAATACTAACAGAATTAAAGGGGGAAATAGAATGCAATGCATTAATTTAAGGATAGATCACTCCAAAGGACAGATCAAACCAACAGAAAATAAAAAGGAGACAGAGACACTGAACAACACATTAGAACAGATGTACCTAACAGACATCTACAGAACACTCCACCCAAAAGCAGCAGGATACACATTCTTCCAAAGTGCACATGGAACATCTTCCAGAATAGATCACATACTAGGTCACAAAAAAAGACCCTCAGTAAATTCAGAAGGATTGAAATCGTACCAAACAGCTCTGCAGACTACAAAAGTATGAAACAGAAATAAATTATGCAAAGAAAACAAAAAAAGCCCACAAACACATGGAGGCTTAACAACATGTACCTAAATAATCAGTGGATCAATGACCAAATAAAAACAGAGATCAAGCAATATATGGAGACAAATGAAAGCAATAACTGAACACTGCAAAATCATGGGATGCAGCAAAGGCCATGCTAAGAGGGAAGTATATATATATTGCAATACAGGCTTACCTCAAGAGAGAAGAACAATCCCAAATTAACAGTCTAAACTCACAATTAATGAAACTAGGAAAAGAAGAACAAATGAGGCCCAAAGTCAGTAGAAGGAGGGACATAATAAAGATCAGAGAAGAAATAAATCAAATCGATAAGAATAACACATAGAAAGAATCAATGAAAGCAGGAGTTGGTTCTTTGAGAAAATAAACAAAATAGATAAGCCCCTATCCAGACTTATCAAGTAAAAAAGAGAATCTACACACATAAACAGAATCAGAAATGAAAAAGGAAAAATCACTACAGATACCACAGAAATAAAAAGAAACATTGGAGAATATTATGAAAAATTTTATGTTAACAAATTGGATAACCTAGAAGAAATGGACAACTTTCTAGAAAAATACAATCTTCCAAGGCTGACACAGGAAGAAACAAAATCTGAAGAGAACCATTACCAGCAATGAAATTGACCTGGTAATAAAAAAAACTAGCTAAGCATAACATGCCTGTACCAGGTGACTTCACCACTGAATTTTACCAAACATTTAGCAAAGACCTAATACCCATCCTCCTTAATGTTTTTGAAAAAGTAGAAGAGGAGGGAATACTTCCAAACTTATTCTCTGAGGCCAGCATCACTCTAATACCAAAACCCAGTAAAGACACCACAAAAAAAAGAAAATTACAGACCAATATCCCTGATGAACATAGATGCAAAAATACTCAACAAAATATTAGCAAACCAAATTTTATCCATCATGATCAAGTAGGATTTATTCCAGGGGTGCAAGGATGGTACAATATTAGAAAATCCATCAACATCACCCACCACATCAACAAAAAGAACAAAACTACATGATCATCTCCATAGATACTGAAAAAGCATTTGACAAACTTCAACATCCATTCATGATAAAAACTCTCAACAAAATGTGTATAGAGGGTAATTTCCTCAACATAATAAAAGCCATATATGACAAACCCACAGCCAACATCATACTTGACAGCAAAGAGCTGAAAACTTTTCCTTTAAGATTAGGAAAAAGACAAGGATATCCACTCTCCCCACTTTTTTTCAACATAGTACCTGAGGTCCTAGCTGTGACAATCAGACAACAGAAAGAAATAAAAGGAATCCAGATTGGTAAGGAAGAAGTTAAATTGTCACTGTTTGCAAATGAGATGATATATTGTCCATAAAAAACTGTAAAGAATCCACTTCAAAACTACTAAAACTAATAACTGAATTCAGCAATGTTGCAGGACAAAATTAACACTCAGAAATCTGTTGCATTCCTATATGCTACTAATGAATTAGTAGAAAGAGAAATCAGAGAAACAACTCCTTTCACAATTACATCAAAAAGAATAAAATACCTAGGAATAAACTTAACTAAGGAGGTGAAAGACCTATACCCTGAAAACTCCAAGATACTCATGAGAAAAATTTAAGAAGACACCAAAAAATGGAACTACATCCCATGCTCCTGGATAGGAAGAATTAATGTCAAAATGGCCATCCTGCCAAAGCAATCTACAGATTCAATGAAATCTCTATTAAAACACCAACAGCATTCTTCAACGAACTAGAGGAAATAGTTCTAAAATTCACATGGAACCACAAAAGACCCCGAATAACCAAGCAATCCTGAGAAGGAAGAATAAAGCTGGGGGGATTATGGCTCCCTGACTTCAAGCTCTACTACAAAGCCACAGTAATCCAGACAATTTGGTACTGGCACAAGAACAGACCCACAGATCAGTGGAACAGAATAGAGAGTCAAGATATAAACCCAAGCATATATGGTCAATTATTATATGATAAAGAAGCCATGGATATATAATGGGGAAATAACAGCCTCTTCAACAACTGGTGTTGGCAAAATTGGACAGCTACATGTAAGAGAATGAAACTGGGTTATTTTCTAACTCCATACATGAAAGTAAACTTGAAATGGATCAAAGACCTGAATGTACGTCATGAAACCATAAAACCCTTAGAAGAAAACATAGGCAAAAATCTCTTGAATATAAATGTGAACACAATTTTCCTGAACACATCTCCTTAGGCAAGGGAAACAAAAACAAAAATGAACAAGTGGGACTACGTCAAGGTAAAACACTCTGTACAGCAAAGGGCACCATCAGTAGAACAAAAAGTCATTCTTCAGTATAGGAGGATATATTCATAAATGACATTTCTGACAATCTGATAACATCCAAAATATGTAAAGAACTCACACTCCTCAACACTCAAAAATCAAATAAGCTGATTAAAAAATGGGTGGAGCATATGAACATACACTTCTCTGAAGAAGAAATTTAGATAGCCAACAGGCACATGAAAAGATGCTCCACATCACTAACTATCAGGGAAATGCAAACTAAAACCACACTGAGATATCACCTCACACCAGTTAGGATGGCCAACATCAATGAGACTAGGAACACCAAATGCTGGCAAAGATGCAGAGAAAGAGGAACCCTCCTACATTGCTGGTGGCAATGTAAACTAGTTCAACCATGGTGGAAAGCAATATGGATGTTCCTCAAAAAACTAAAATTAGAAATACAATTTGACCCAGGAATTCCACTCCTAGAAGTTTACCCAAGGAAATCAAGATCCCAAATTCAAAAAGACATATGCACCCTTATGTTTATCATGAGCACTATTTACAATAGCCAAGAAATGGAAGCAACCTAAGTGTCCATCAGTAGGTGAATGGATAAAGAAGAGGTGGTACATATACAGAAGGTAATATTATTCAGCCATAAGAAGAAAACAAATCCTACAACTTGCAACAACATGGATGGAGCTAGAGGGTATTATGCTCAGTAAAATAAGCTAGGCGGAGAAAGACAAGTACTAAATGATTTCCCTCATTTGTGTAGTATAACAGCAAAGCAAAACTGAAGGAACGAAACAACAGCAGACTCACAGACTCCAAGAAGGGAGTAATGGTTTCCAAAGGGGAGGGGTGGGGTAAGGTTTGGGAGGAGGGAGGGAGAAGGGGATTGAGGCATTTTATGATTGGCACACATGGTATGGGGGGTCATGGAGAAGACAGTATAGCACACAGAAACATGTAGTGACTCTGTGGCATCTTACTATGCTGATGGACAGTGACTGCAATGGGATGTGGGGGGAACTTGATTATATGGGTGATGTAGCAACTGCAATGTTTCTCATGTGAAACAAGAATGTATATCAATGATACTTTAAGGAAAAAAAAGAATGTAACAAATTTTGATAAAATAGTGGGCAGATAGTTCCTGAGATCTTAAATAGCAAGCTCTGGGCAGTGAGAGGCAAGTAGCATGAGTCACATAAAGAGAGGTGGGAGTGCAGATAATCGAAAGAGCACCTATGTCATCCTCAACCAGGTGTACTTGAATTAGCCATGATGGCTGATAGCAAATTGTTTCAAAGAAGGACTGTTTAATTTGGTCATTTTAAATTATATTTGCATATCCACTATTAGACTGATTCAGTAAAAGTCAAGTAATGTTTCTTATAAGAAATTATGGAAGATATATATGTATATAAACATTCATAATCTCAAAATCTAAGAAGGGAGATGAGACAAAAATAACTGAAGAACAAAGTAAAAGCCTATTTCTCTCTTTTTCTCTTTACCTACTTTTTGGGAGGCAGTGTGCTCTGTTGAAGGTTTCGTTCTTGGGGCACTGGTCACACAAGAATGATCCCTTCTAGCAAAGAACATATTATAGTCATACATTGCATACATTCTTTGGAACATATGCAGTCTCTATCCCTTCATCCCTGCCATGTACATAGTCTCTTCCCCCTCACCCCATATAAGCCATTCCCTTCCTGTCCACCATAGCGGTGGGTAACCTCATCCAGCCTCCTGGACTCCCTGTACTTAAGTCACAATAACCTTCCTGTCTCATATGAGCCTTTCCTTTTGTCTGTCAAGCACTTTCTCGTCAAAACTTGCCCTCTTGGACCTGCAATCAGGGTTGTAATAACACACCTACAAACATTATCAACTGTGTGTTGTGCCACTGCATGAATCAACTTTCTTGCTTACAAAAATAAATAAATAAATAAACCAACTCTGGCTTTGCTAAGCAAAAGAGGAATTTATTTAAATATGATGGATAACACATAGGATCAATGGAAACCCTAGGCAACAAGGCTCAAGAAAATGGAAGAATCCAGGAAAGGCTTAAGTAGCAGGAAGCCCAGCTAAAATCGTGCTGTAATAAATAGTTTATAAGGGAGGTATTGACAGGGTATGGCTGCCAGGAATCCCTTGCTGATGCTGCCACCAACAGAATCTTTGATGCTGAACCATTATAGTAGCTTCAGAGTCTTTCATTTCATTCCCTCCCAGGATTCACACTGAGGAAGGAAAATACCCAGTTGGCTAAACCTGGAACCAGTACCTATGTACTGGCATCCAAGAGATGAGAAGGTGGATTTATAACAGCCCCTTAAAAATTCAGACATTGGCATTATAGGAATTTGGTCCCTGCCATCAGGGACTTAACAGTCTATCATGAGAGAGAATTATGTAAATATCCAGCTCTAATACAGACTTAGAAAAGGTTACTTCATTGCAGGTGGGGAGGGGAAGAGTGGAAAATCTTGGAGGGAAGGCCTGACTTGATCTTTAAAGACTGAACTCTCCCAGTTGAGGAGTGGAACAAACTTTCAAAACAGCAAGAACTTGTGTAAATGCTTAAAGTCCCCAAAGAACATCACATGTTCTAGCAGCAGAGCGCTCCTTGGTGAGTGGTATAGGTTTGTGAGACGGTAGGGGTGAGTGCAGAGAACTGGGCACCAGACTTGGAGAGATGGAGAAAATGGAAGTAGCAGGATATGGAAGTAGAAAGGTTTTTGTTGATCTCAGCTTGCAAGGTCCTTGAATGCTACTCCAAGGAATTTGAAATTTATTATGTAGGCCATAAAAGGCCCTTAGAACTTTTAAATAGAGGGTATTTATACCCCCTAGTTAAACATAAATATGTTTAAAATGTCAGTTTGGTCATTTTTTTCATTGTATGCTTCTTGTCACTAGCTATGACCCATTGAGGGACTCAAGGAACTCTTTGCCTCTAACTGGAACATTTATTTTTCAATTACTCTTGCCGTGAAACAAGATCATAATCTTGACATTCTGCCTTAAGGAAATTCTATGAGGATTTAAAAATAGCTTTCAACTATCAAACCAGTGCTGCAATATGGCTATAAAATCATATTGACAAAAATTGATTGATTTCTCAGTTTCCCCATTTGTGACATAGGGACTTTAATATTCAATAACTGACTGTCTCATGTGGCTTTAGTGAGAATACTAAGTGGTTACTGCTAGTTGAATACCAGAATATAGATACTGTCACTTAGATCTATGTAGCATTAGTCATTTAAATCCATAGGATTTGTTCCTAGTCTCACAGGTTAGTTACAAAACCCAATGTGACCATTTCTTTATCAATATTGATGTCTTCTAAATTCTGAAGAGGTTTGATCACTTAGATTCTGTTTTTTTGTCTCTTGCCTTCTTGTCATTTTGTTTGCACTGATACTTGATTAATCTGTCTACTACTCTTACTTACCTACAATCCATATACAAATGTTTTTGTATATAAGAAAACTGAAGCAATAAGAGCTTGACTAACTTGTCCAAAGTCACACAACTGGTAAATTGCAGAGCTAGGATTTGAACTCAAGCAGGCAACAGAGTACAATCTCTTAATTTAAATGCTTTACTCTTTTAACATGCTTTAGTGTATTTTATACTACCAAATAAATATTATCTACAAAAGTAGTAAGCAGAGCAAAAAGAGTAAGTAAACACATCTATTAACTTATAGTGTTTTTACCACTAATTTGTACTTTACTTCAATAATTAAAATAAACATTACTTAAATACTTGATACATACAATACACTGTACTAGTCTCAGTGGAGAGAGATTTATAGTTGAATAAGTAATGATTCATATATGAAAGTGTGCCAGGCTTCCTTATAATAAAAATATAAATTGAGATCAGGAGACCTAAAGATGTTTCTGTTTGGGAAAATAAGGTGTTAAGTAAAAAAATGTGTGGTATTTTAAGCAGGCAGTAGGTGGCAGTATCTAAATTAAACCAAATGCATTTTAGACACAATTCTTTATTAAGTAGGTAAATTGCTTTTCTTATTATTTTATGGGGGTGCCATGATAATTTTGTATTAATTCTTATTTATCAGCAAATACATCCATAAAAATTATTCACTTGGAAATAAAATTTTACATTTTTCTGAGCAAATATGTATGCATATATGTTTATGACATATATCTGCTATTAAATGATTGTGTAAAATCATAACATGATTCTAATATCTGTGATATAGTCACTAACTTTATATTCAACATGAACTGATAATCAAATGAGAATATCTTTCTCCTGAGAAAATTATAAAGTGTGCTGAACAGAGATACATTTCATTTTTCTAGTTTTCTATCAATCAGAGTTAGCATTTTCTCAGCCAGTTGAAATGCTAAGAAGAAATACAGTCATTCTAAGTCATTTATTTTCAAAATATTTATTTATAATTTCTAAATCTTGAGTGGAGAAAATAAACTACAATATGTCTGGCCTAGCATTTAACACTTGAGTTGGACAATATGGATAACTCTCTACTGAATGAAAACACACAAATCTATTAAAAATCATGGTGATTTAAAATACAAAAATCCATCTTGTGTTAACTAAGTTATTCATTTAGCAATTTTTTCATTTTAACCAGTTTCACATAAATCTACTTTATTTTTAATCCTAAAAACAATCAGTGCTGTTGCAAAAAGTTAAAATAAAATGGAAATGTACATTGTAAAAAAAGAAAAAAAAAACCTGTTATGATCCTCCCCATCCCACCTTTCAGAAAGAATCAGGGAAAAAGCTTGGTATATGTTCTTCAGGATTTGTACACAGACAGGTGTATCATGTCAGGCACAATTAATTGATGTTACATAAAGTTTTTGAAATATTCATTTTATATTTTGAGAGCCATGATTTTAGGTTTTAAAAAAATCCTCCAACATAGATATTTTTTAACTTAAAATATATCATGAATAGATAGATTGTAGACATAGAGAGAAAGATAGACAGGTGACAGATAGATGGATAGATGGTAGATAGATACAGATAAAATCAAATGTTGAAGGATTTTAAAAAATCTGATTTGTTACCTGCAAGCTGAAGAAACAGGAAAGCTGGTGGTGTGGTTCTAGTCTGTGTCTAAAGGCCTGAGAACCAGGAATGCTGTTAGTATAAATCCCTGTCAGAGGGCAGGGGAAGATTAATCAGTCAGGATCAAAGAGTTACTCCTCTCTCTGCCTTTTTGTTCTATTCTGGCCCTTAAGGATTGGATGATGCCCATTCACATTGGCAAGACAATCAGCTTTACTCTGTCTACCAATGCAAATGTTAATCTTTTCCAGAAACACCCTCAGAGACACACCCAGAAAATGATTAACCAAATATCTGGGCACGCTATGACACAAGTTGACATATAAAATTGACTATCACAAGTCTGCCATTGTCAACTTGGTTCTCATACACATTTTAAAACATATTTAATCTCCAAATAATTATATGTCCTGTGTAAATCTGAACATACACTAGCCTCTTCCCCAGAAAAGGAGGCAAGTTCTTGAATGCTATTAACTCCTCACCTTGATATCTCATAATGTAAATATTAAAATGTAAAATTAGTAATACTTAAATACTATGATATAAAGTCGACCAATTAGCATTTATATGCACAAACATTATTTACTTTATTACCAGTATTCTACAACTTATGAACTTGTAAAATAACTTTAATACAATGAAAGGCGGAGACAACCCTGAAAAACATGCTTGAAAGAAAATCCCATAATATGTTTCTGGTACACTTCAGTTTTTCACAATTTTTCCCATTTGTGGGTAAACTTGCAATATTTCCAGAATCTCTCACATGGCTTTAGTGCATCTCCATATCAATAGGTATTTCCAAGGGATGGAGAGAAGTAGTCCATCTCCACATCAATAGGTGATTACAAGGTTGAGGGAGGGCATATCTGGACTGGAGAGGTTGGGTGGGGTCCCTTTTGGTAGCTGGATCACAAGAGACACAGGTGAGCAGAAGTGGATGACTGCTTGTGAGCAATAAATGGGTTTCTCCAAATTTACTTCTCCTTTGACTGATTTTTACTTCAAAGCTAATTTTCTCAGACTGGAAACATATTTTACCCCCCAAGTTATGCCTGGCAGTAATAAGCAGGACCTCTGAACCTGAAATCTATCTTCATGGGTGCGACACTTGGATAGGCTGCCCCTAAAGATGTTGGGTAGATAGATGGAAAACACCCTATGAATGGTGGGGAGACCCCAGTGGCTCCAAAAGGGGTTGACAACTCACCATTCCCTCTGGCAGTAGTGGAGGGTGCAACTTCACCCAGGAAACCCCTATCCATGGAGCTTCCACTTGGGGAGCCCCTACTGGGAAACTGGTCTAGAGTAAAGCACCTCCTAGACAGGTGGGCCCTTCCCCAGAATTGGAGAAGGGTGGAGACACAGGAATCTGTGGAATTAGCTCTCCATGAGAAAGAAGACTGCCTAGAGACCCTGGGTGACTGTGTAGCAGCCGGTATTGTGGGATGTTTGTTTCTTGAGATAGTGGAAAGGATTATTGAGGAGACAGACACACTTTGGCATTACTTGGAGGAACTAGGTGGTGACCTATGGAATGCCCTTGAGAAAGAGAGACAGTTATTGAGAATACAGGTCAAGCTTCTGGAAGATATGTTTGCAGTGAGGGAGGAGGCAACAGGTGAATCTGCACTGCAGGAGGACATTGGGGAGGGAGAGGAAAGAGCAGTGTCTTCAGCCCCAGAGATGGTAGAGGAGATGTCAAGGGAGGATGAGGGGGTGGGGCAGAGGGCTGAGCTGTTTCTGAGGCCACCACCAGAGTCACCAGCCTCTCCCATATTAAAGGCCTGGCCGGTTGTAATTAAGAAAATAAAATCACAACAATGATGGGCTCCTCCAGGGGAGTAGAAGCTCCCTCTCCAGTTTGTGGAGCACACCATGTTATGCCCCTATACCCAGGATGAGCTGGTGGACATGAGCATCCAGTTTTCATAGAAGACATCAGAACTTCTGCCTACATGGCTTTTGTGTCTCTGGGATATTGGGGTGGAAAACATTGTTATGTTGGGTCCTGAAATGGGTAAACTGGCTTCCCTGATGACTCACCCTCCCCTCCAGCAGTGGTTGCAAAGTGCCCATCACACCTCAGGGAATCAGGCACTTCTGGATTGGCTGACAGCAGCCCTCAGGGCAGTTTGGCCTGATCAGGGATATTTACCATACTTACCATCTAGCTGGAAAACATATGCAGAGCTCCAGCAGGTGTTACAGGAGTTAGGCATGAAAAATATCATCTATAATATGGACCTCCAGGCCCTGATGAGGAGTTGTTCACTGTAGGAATGAGAAATCTAGTGCTCCATACAACTCGCCCATCGTTTTTTTGGATCCCTAGTGAATATTCTTCTCTCCAAAAAGGGCAACCTATTAATGAGGCTACTCAGACTTTAGAAGATCTGGTATGTGGGGGGTTTGAAACAATAAGAATACAGAAGGAAGTATGGGCTACAGTCAAAAGGGGAGGTGCAAAGGGCCCCAGGAAGGTCTCTTGAGGACCCAGATGTGGGTTGATTTGATAAAGGCAGGGGTAGTGAAAGAAAAACTTGATGGGCAACCCTTTAGGATCTTGTTAGAACTGTGGCACCAATTAAAGCCGGAGCAGCAGTTCCAGCCACTGAGGTCCAGGACACAGAAGCTGCAGGCAAAGACCCTTGTCCAGCCTGTGTCACTGCAAAACTTCCTGGGAGACAGTACTCAGGCTCCATCTGGGCCCTCACCCCCACAGGAGGATGATTGGGCATTATGGTCTGACTGAGAGGGGGATCACAGCCCCCATTTTGGGGTATATGGTGGAGATCAGAGGCCACATGGAGAATTAGCAATTCATTGTTCCCCTGGGAATGAACAATGTGTCCTGGCACTGGTGGACACAAGAGCTGAATGTTCTCTGATTTATGGCAGCTCTAAGAGTTTTCCTGGGACCCTTGCTGTGATAGGTGGCTATGGGGACAAAGCAATTAGAGTGAAGAAAGCTCAAATCCCATTGGAGATAGGATGTTTACCCCCAAAAGAGTATACTGTGTGCATTTCTCCCATCCCTGAATATATTTTGTGGGTCAATATCCTGCAGGGCCTGTGGTTACAGACCACTGCAGATGAGTTCAGACTGAGTATAAGTGTGGTAAAGGCATTTCTAAGGGGACATGCTAAGCACCCACCTGTAGCTCTGCCTGTACTTCAGTGAGTGACAAATATTAAGCAGTATAAATTGCCTGGAGGACACAAGGACTTTGGAGAAACTCTACAGGAGTTGGACAAGGTGAGCATCATCAAACCCATTCATAGTCCTTTCAATTCCCCAGTGTAGCCAGTGAAAAAGTGGAACTGCTCCTGGTGTATAACCATGAATTTCAGGAAACTGAATAAAGTCACACCCCTTTTTTATGATGCTGTCCCCTATATAGCAGCCCTTATGAACACCCTCAGTCATGAACTAGGAATGTATCATTATGTTATGAACCTTGTTAATTCTTCCTTCACTACTGACATAGCACAGGAAAGTCAGAAACAGTTTGCCTTCACATGGGAAGGCCATCAGTGAACATTCTCTGTCCTTCCAGAGGGATACCTCCACAGTCCCACCATTTGTCACACACTTTTAGCCCAGGACTTGGCCACATGGAAGAAACTGCAAGTGGAGCAGCTATATCTCTACATTGATGATATTATGCTCACATCTGATTCTTGTAAACTAACTTTAATACAATGAAAGACAGAGATAATCCTCAAAAGTATGCTTTAAAGGAAATCCAGTAATGTTTTTCTGGCATGCTTCAAAGTTTTTCACAATTTTTCCCATCTGTGTAATTTTAATACAATGGAAAGACAGAGATAATCCTCAAAAGTATGCTTTAAAGGAAACCCAGTAATGTTTTTCTGGCATCCTTCAAAGTTTTTCACAGTTTTTCCCATCTGTGGATAAACTTGCAACATTTCCAAAGTCTCTCACATGTTCTTAGTATATCCCCATATAAATAGGTGTTTCCAAGGGATAGAGAATTTGGCAGTGGCTTGAACAGACATGCCAACTTATTGGATTCTGGTCACAACTATAGAAAGGAGCAGATGTCTGGTACACCTTGATAGAGTAGTAACTGGCTGCTGAGTACCATGCCTTGCTGGCTACAGAGCCCATCACCAAAACAGCTCTGACAAAGGTAATTCCACCTATCCCATCACGGGGTGGGTGCAAGACTAGACCAAAGGCCATGGAGTGGCATGGCACAGATGCCTACACTGGCCAAATGGGATGCAAATTTACAAAAGTATAGTGCCCTCTCTACTAGCCCCTTAAGTGGAGATCTCCAGTGCTTACTAGGGCCAGTGATGTATATCAACAGAAAGCAGGAAGAACTTGCTTTTAACCATTGGTAGCTGAGAGTCTTTATTAGGAGGTAAAGCCCTTATATCTGAAGATACTTGGTGTACAGATGACTTCAGTCATGGGCAGACCCTGGAGAGCTGTGGCTTTCCAACTTAAGACTGAGACAATATGCATGGAGGATGGAGAGGGGAAAAGCAGCCAATGAGCTGAGTTGTAGGCAATATGGCTCGTGATCACTTAGAAGTTCCCCCCTATAGTTGTCTGAACTGAAAGCTGGGCCATCTATTGGGGCTTGACCCTGTGGCTACTGACATGATACCACGCCAACTAGATGGTAGGTCACCAGCCCCTTTGGGGCCAAGAGTATCAAGACCTATGGGCCTCTGGTCAGATTAAGACAGTTACCATATATCATGTGACTGGCCATTTGCTTTTGGAATCCCCAGGGAATGATGAAGCAGACACACTGACCCAGGTGCATTGGCTAGAAGGAAAGCCTGCCTCTGATGTAGCCCAATGGTAACATCAGCATTTTTTTTCTCTCTAGAAGGCATTTTATTTTTTATTTTTTTATTAAGATATCATTGATATACACTCTTATGAAAGTTTCACAAGAAAAGCAATGTGGTTATTACATTTACCCTTGTTATTGAGTCCCCCCCGATACCCCATTGCAGTCACTATCCATCAGTGTAGTAAGATGCCACAGTCCCCATTTGTCTTCTCTGAGCTACACTGTCTTCCCCATGACCCCACACACAGCATGTGCACCAGTCATGATACTCCACAATCCCCTTCTCCCTCTCTTCCCCCACCCTCCCCCACCCCTCCCCTTTGGTAACCACTAGTCCCTTCTTGGAGTCTGTGAGTCTGCTGCTATTTTGTTCCCTCAGTTTTTCTTCATTGTTATGCTCCACAAATGAGGGAAATCATTTGGTATTTGCCTTTGCCTGACTTATTTCACAACATCAGCATTTTTTGCACATGGAGCAAAAGACAATGTGGGCTGTAGCTTGTTGGTGGTGCTTGCCATTGACCTTTGAAGAAGTCAGCATAGCCTGGGAGGAGTGCCTTCTGTGCTCTAAGAGGGACTCATATAGAGTCCCACAGCAACATAGGACAATAGTAAAGGGGCCAATACCGCTTGTCAGGTGGCAGATAGACTATATTGGGCTTCTGTCCATATCAGAAGTATATTGGTAGCGCCTCTGACTCCAGAAGTATATTGGTATGTCATGACTCGTGTGGATATAGCTACTGGCCTATTGGTTGCTTTGCTGCACATCTTGGAGATCAGCAAACCACCAAAAGGGGCCTAGAGCATCTCTTTGAAGCCAATGGCTGGCAACAGGTGATTTAGAGTGATTAAGACACCCACTTTACTGGACATGCTTTACAAGAATGGGTGCAACAATTATTAATAAGTTGGAATTTTCATGTACCATAGAACCCTATTGGGGCAGGCATGATAGATAGGTACAATGGTTTGTTGAAATCTGGCCTAAATTTGGATACCAATAGTCTATGGGCCTGGTCAGTTCACTTGTGGACAGTGTTATGGTAATTAAATGAGAAGCCAAAAAAATGGAGCCTAGAACTCTGTGGAAATGCTAACACACATTGCTGCCTCTCCTATACAACTGTATGTACAAACCAAAGAGGAGTTATTGAAGTCAAGATATGGCCAGAGGAGCAACATCCTGCTGCCAGCCCCAACTGCACTAAACCCTGCAGACTCTGTTGAGTGGACATGGCCCTGGACATTTTGACACATGGGCCAGCAATGGCTGTCCCTTCTGGCACCTTGAGGAAATGCTTGGTGCTGGCCTCCTGTGTGTTCCTGGAGTGACAGCAGAATGGCTTCCAATGATCACAGTAATGTACCCAAAATATCCAGGATGTAAGAGCATCTTATGGGGAAATTTTGTTTTATCTTTATGGCCAGTGAATGCAACTCCCATAGCCCTATATATTGACCTAAGTGTAACTCCCACAGGGAGGAAGGTAAAAGTCTGGCATAATAGATCAGGATGAGGTCCCATTCCTGCCACTGTCCTATCACAGGACCACTCTCTTGCATACATCCTACCTGATGGACAAGATTTGCCTATGCTGGTGTCATTAAAACATGTATCTTATTGCTCTTATTGTTATTTGTTTCTACAGTCCCTATAGCCTGGACCAGCCATGTGGCTGCAGCTGCCACATGATGATTGCTCTGAATTCCCTATTCATTCAGATACTGGTGCCTGTGGAATGGGCAAGCGATGGACTTAATCTGCATAGGACTTTGAACCTAGCTGAATCCTCCGGCTTGAGGATTATCACGATTTTATTATTGTTGTTATTGTATGTTATTAGTCTGGTTACAGTGCTCTACTTTTCTCACACAGTGACCATTGTGAAAGATAGGGCATGAGTATACTGTGAGGCGAAATTTCTGAAGGGATTGGCTATATATAAAATTGCCATATTTCCAGAATCTATTGCTTGGCCTTCATGCATCTCCTTACCAATAGATATTTCCAAGGGATGGAGAAACGTAGTCCCTCTCCATATAAACAGGTGATTATATGGGGGACCGAAGGCATATTTGGACCAGAGAGGTTGGGTGTGGTCCCTTTCTACAGCTGGGTCACAAGAGACACTGTGAGCAGAATTGCATAACTTCTTCTAAGCAATAAATTGGTTTCTCACCCTTTATTTCTCCCTTTGACTGATTTTGGCATCAAATTTAATTTGCCCTGGGCTTGGAACATATTTTCTCCTCACTGAGTTACACCATCACAGGTAATAAGAGTATAGTTGCATAGAAGCAAATTAGGACAAACTTGTCTAATAGTAGTTACCACTTGATGGTAAGAAAAGATATCATGTTTATTTTTTATACATTTATTTTCTCATTTTTTATATTAAAATGAGCATGAATATTTTTGTAGTGAGAAAAAGTATACAATTATTTTCTGTATAAGTGAGTGCTTATTTTAAAAGTAGATTGTATTAGAAATGGCAGGATAAAAGGTAACCAACCACAAGAAAATGTGTAAAATGAAACACAGAGGTTTACAAAGTAATTATGATATTCACACTAAAATTTTAAAGACCAGTAATATTGCTCTCGACTTAGATACTTTACATATGAATTCCAAATATTGTCTGGCATTTTACTGGAATAAGAACAAAATCCAGCATAATCTGATTGATTGAAAATACTTTTTGAAGTGTACATATCAAAATTGTGGAATTCAGTGAATTTTTAAAAACTGAACCCAACTATGTAACTGGAACATAGATCAAGAAACAGAATATAACCAGCAACTAAGACGACCCATAAAGCCTACTTCTAGTCACAAACCATCACTAAAGGTATCTGGTATCTGACTTCAAACACTGTAGACTATTTTCACCTGTTCTGCACTTTATATAAATGGAATCCTACAGTATGTAATCTTTGTTACCTTTCTTGTTTCATCCAAAATTATATTTGTGAGATTCATCCATATTCTTGTTTAAGCACTTGTTATGTATATTTTTCCATTTATGAATTTGCTATCCTTCCAGAATTGTTTCTCTTCTGTTTTGTTTCTTTTTTCCACAACACCCACATATTATTTTTCTGTGTAAGAATTATTTTTATATAATATTAGTCATTTTCAGTTATATTTTATAATATTTTCAAGCTGTCATTTGTCATGTAACTTCATTCTTTTAATCATTCAAAAGCTTGAAGTTTTTATTTCATTATATATATATATCAATATTTTAAAGAAAATACATTTCAGAATTTTGTGTCATGCTTTCCTTACTCTAAGAAATATAAAAACACTCTGCATTAACTATTTCTTAAGTATCGGCATAAAATTGCTTTATTTTATAAAATTCATTTGTTTTGCCTAATTAAACTATTTCAATTATTATATGTGGTACCTTAGAAAAATTCATTGTAAAAAAATTGAGAATAGTTATAAATCATGTTCCACATAAGTATACCTTTGTTTTGCTTAAATATAAGACAATTTTAATACTTATTTATTTTACAGTTTTATTGAAATATAATTGGCCTATAACATTGTATTAGTTTTAGTTGTACATTTATTTACATAAAAAAAGTGTTCCTGTAAATTTGGGAACTAATGAAGGTCTGCCTTAATCCTACCACCCAGAGGTCAGCAATGCTCATATTTTGCCAAATTATAGTGCAGTATATATTCTGAGTATGTGTGTAAAATTTTGACATCGGCACATATTTTATATAATGTTTTATTTTCCACACAATGTGGATTTTCCTATGCTATTATTGTTCTTTCCTCCCAAACTATTTTTTTTTAATAGCTACCACTCATTTTGTCTCACGGATGTATAATAATGTAATGTATTCTTTATTTTTATTTAGATAAGTGCTAATGAATTTTAACAAATAAAAGAACACTGAAGTGAGGAACCTTGTACCTTAGTATTTGTGAACATTTCTTATTACTTCCCAAGGAAATCCTTAGAAATTAAAGTTCTTGGTGAAAAAGTATGATTTTTTTGAAGTATCTTTTTTATCTTCTTTTCTTTTCTTTTACATATTGCTACAGTGTTAAATTGTTCTCAACAAAGAATGTACCAATTGATATCCACCACCATTGTATGTGTGCTCAGTTGATCTTTACAAACATCAATCGCAACTTGTGTTTACAATCCTCTGCAATTTGAAGGGAGGACAAATGACTAATACTTGGCTATCGGCTTTTACAATTATTAAGCTGTGTTAGAGCTATCATTCTTTTAAAATTTATTTCTTATACTTTTGTAGTTTTAAAGGCCTTCTTTGCTCATAAAGAGAACAGATTTTCCCTTATATAGTGTTCCTATCATTTTTTACTTTGTTTCCATTTAGCACTTCACTCAATCTGATGTTTGTATTGCCCATGAAAGAAGAATAAAATTATTTCTGATAAATTTTTCCCACATCGCATCACTTAATAACTGATATATTCTTTTCTTATTTGTTTGAAATGACATCTTTATCTGACATTTTTATCATACAGATAAGTGTTTAATTACCATACATGCGTGCAGATCAAATCATTTAATGTGTGTTTGATTTTATTAGAATCTAATAGTACTCATATTTAAAGTTTTCATACATCATCATATAGATACATTAATCACTTTTAAGGGAGCTTTATGTCATTTAACAAACACCTCCTTGCATATTGTAACCACACAAAAGAAAGTAGGTATAACATGAATTCTTATACTAGTTCTAATTCTTGCATTGATACTAATACAATAAAATCTAGCACTTACATAGAATTTAGTATATGTCAAAGACTGCTGCTAGAAGCATGTATGTAAAATTAAATATATAAATATCATAAACCTTGTGAAGGCAACACTATATTTTTTATTATGGTATCATCAATATACAATCACATGAGCAACATTGTGGTTACTAGAATCCCCCCCTTATCAAGTACCCACCACATACTCGATTACAATCACTGTCCAACAGCATAGTAAGATGCTAGAGAGTCACTTGTCTTCTCTGTGCTATACTACCTTCCCCATACCTCCTGTACATTACGTGTGCTAATCATAATGCCCCTTAATTGCCTTACCTGCCCATCCACCCCCACCTCCCCAATCACTTTTTCTTTGGTACCTGTTAGTCCATTCTTGGGTTCTGTGAGTCTGTTGCTGTTTTATTCCTTCAGTTTTTGCTTTGTTGTTATGCTCCACAGATGAGTGAAATCATTTGGCACTTATCTTTCTCTGCTTGGCTTATTTCACTGAGCATAATACCCTCTAGCTCCATCCATGTTGTTGCAAATGGTAGGACTTGTTTTCTTCTTATGGCTGAATAACATTCTATTGTGTATATGTACCACTTCTTCTTTATCCATTCATCTACTGATGGACACTTAGGTTGCTTCCATTTCTTGGCTATTGTAAATAGTGCTGTGATAAACATAGAGCTGCATATGTCTTTTTGAATCTGGGATCCTGCATTCTTAGGGTAAATTCCTAGGAGTGGAATTCCTGGGTCAAATGGTATTTCTATTTTTAGGTTTTTGAGGAACCTCCGTACTGCTTTCCACAATGGTAGAACTAATTTACATTTCCACCAGCAGTGTAGGAGGGTTCCCTTTTTTCCACATCCTCACCAGCATTTGTTGTTGTTTGTCTTTTGGTTGTTGGCCATCCTAACTGGTGTGAGGTGATATCTCATTGTGGTTTTAATTTGCATTTCTCTCATGATTGGTGATATGGAGCATCTTTTCATGTGCCTGTTGGCCATTTGGATTTCTTTTTTTGAGAACTGTCTGTTGAAATCTTCTGCCCATTTTTAAATAAGATTGTTTGCTTTTTGTTTGTTGAGACATGTGAGCTCTTTATATATTTTGGATTTCAACCCCTTATTGGATATGTCAGTTATGTAAGTATTTTCCCATACTGCAGGATGACTTTTTATTCTACTGATGGTGTCCTTTCCTGTACAGAAGTGTCTTAGTTTGATATACTCCCACTTGTTCATTTTTGCTTTTGTTTCCCATGCCTGTGAAGTATGCCCATGAAAATGTTGCTCCTGTTTATATTCAAGAGAGTTTTGCCTATGTTTTCTTCAAAGACTTTAATGGTTTCATGACTAACATTCAGGTCTTTGATCCATTTCGAGTTTACTCTTATTTATGGAGTTAGACAATAATCCAGTTTCATTCTGTTACATGTAACTGTTCAGTTTTAAAAACATCATCTGTTGAAGAGGTTGTCATTTCCCCATTGGACATCCATGGCTCCTTTGTCATATATTAATTGGCCATATATACTTGGGTTAAGATCTGGACTCTCTATTCTGTTCCACTTTTCTGTGGGTCTGTTCTTTGTGCCAGTACCAAATTTTCTTGATTACTGTGGCTTTGTAGTAGACCTTGAAGTTGGGAAGTGAGATCCCCCCAGCTTTACTCTTCCTTCTCAGGATTGCTTTGGCCATTCAGGGTCTCTTGTGGTTCCATATGTATTTTAAAACTATTTGTTCCAGTTCATTGAAGAATGCTGTCAGTATTTTGATAGATATTACATTGAATCTATAGATTGCTTAAGTCAGGATGGCAATTTTAATAAAATTAATTCTTCCTACCCAAGAACATGGGATGAATTTCCATTTATTAGGGTCCTCTTTAATTTCTCTCAAGAGTGTGTTTCAGTTTTCTGGGTATAGGTCTTTCACTTCCTTGGTTAGGTCTATACCTAGGTATTTTATTCTTTTTGATGCAATTGTGAATGGAATTGTTTTCCTAATTTCTATTTCTGCTAGTTCATCATTAATGTATAGGAATGCAACAGATTCCTGTGTATTAATTTTTATGTGCAAGATCATGTCATCTGCAAACAGTGACAGTTTGACTTCTTCCTTACCAATATGGATGCCTTTTATTTCTTTGTGTTGTCTGATTGCTGAAGTTTGGGCCTCCAGTACTATGTTGAATAAAAACGGGGAGACTGGACATCCTTGTATTATTCCTGATCTTAGAGGAAAAGCTTTCATCTTTTCACTGTTAGGTATGATGTTGGTTGTGGGTTTGTCATATATGGCCTTTATTATGTTGAGATACTTGCCCTCTATACCCATTTTATTGAGAGTTTTTATCATGAATTGATGTTGAATTTGTCGAATGATTTTTCAGCACATATAGAAATGATCATGTAATTTTTGTCCTTCTTTTTATTTATATAGTGAATGATGATGGATTTTTGAATACTGTACCATCATAGCATCCCTGAGATGAATCCCACCTGATCATGATATATGATCCTCTTGATGTATTTTTGAATTTGGTTTGCTAATATTTTGTTGAGCATTTTTGCATCTATGTTCATCAGGGATATTTGTCTGTAGTTTTCTTTTTCTGTGGTGTCTTTGCCTGGTTTTGGTATTAGAGTGATGCTGGCTCTGTAGAATGGGTTTGAAAGTATTCCCTCTTCTTCTACTTTTTGTAAATCTTTAAGTAGAATGTGTATTATGTCTTCTCTAAATGTGTGATAAAATTCAGTAGTGAATCCATCTAGTCCAGGGTTTTTTTTATGGGGTAGTTGTTTAATTACTGATTCAATTTCATTGCTGTTAATTGGTCTGTTCATATTTTCTGTTTCTTCCTGGGTCAGTCTTGGAAGGTTGCATTTTCTAGAAAGCTGTCCATTTCTTCTAGGTTATCCAGTTTGTTAGCATATAATTTTTCATAGTATTCTCTAATAATTCTTTGTATTTCTGCAGTGCCCATCATGATTGTTCCTTTCTCATTTCTAATTCTGTTTATGTTGTAGATTCTCTTTTTTTCTTAATAAGTCTGGCTAGGGGTTTATCTATTTTGTTTATTCTCTCAAAGAACCAGTTCTTGGTTTCATTATTTTTTTCAATTGTTTTTTTCTTCTTATTTTATTTCTTTTCTGATCTTTATTATGTCCCCCCTTCCACTGACTTTGGGCCTCATTTGTTCTTCTTTTCCCATTTTCAGAAATTATGAATTTAGACTATTCATTTGGGATTGTTGTTCCTTCTTTAAATAAGCCTGGATTGCTATATACTTTCCTCTCAGAACTGCCTTCAGTGCATCCCATAGAAGTTGGGGTGTTGTGCTGTTGTTTTCATTTGTCTCCATATATTGCTTGATGTCTGTTTTAATTTGGTCATTCATCAATTGCTTATTTAGGAGCATGTTGTTAAGCCTCCATGTGTTTTTAAGCCTTTTTGTTTTCTTTGTACAGTTTATTTCTAGTTTTATACCTTTGTGATCTTAGAAGTTGGTTGGTACACTTTCAATCTTTTTGCATTTGCTGAGGGTCTTTTTGTGGCCTACTATGTGGTCTATTCTGGAAAATGTTCCATGTGCACTTGAGAAGAATGTGTATCCTACTGCGTTTGGGTGGAATGTTCTATAGATGTCTGTTAGGTCCAGCTGTTCTAATGTGTTTTTCAGTGCCTCTGTATCTGTAGTTATTTTGTCTGGTTGATATTTCTTTTGCAGTGAGTGGTGCATTGTTGTCTCCTAAAATGAATGCATTGCATTCTATTTCCTCCTTTAATTCTGTTAGTATTTGTTTCACATATGTAGGTGATCCTGTGTTGGGTACATAGATATTAATAGTGGTTATATCCTCTTGGTGGACTGACCCCTGCTTTTAATACTCTGTCCTTGTGTTTGATTTTGATCTTTGCCATTTTAATGATTATATATCTGGGTTTGTCCTCCTTGGGCCCCTTGTGTTAGGAGATCTGTGGACTTCCATGGCCTGAGAGACTATTTCCTTTCCCAAATTGGGGAAGTTTTCAGCAATTATTTCTTGAAAGACAGTTTCTATCCCTTTTTCTCTCTCTTCTTCTGGTTCCCCTATAAAATGAATATTGTTCCATTTGGATTGGTCACACAGTTCTCTTAATATTTACTACTAGAGATCCTTTCTTTTCTCTCTGCCTCACCTTCTCGGTATTCCTGTTCTCTGATATCTATTCCGTTAACAGTGTCCCCCACCTCATCTAATCTACTTTTAAATCCCTCCATTGCTCATTTCATTTGTTATCTCCCTGTTGAATTAATCCCTTAGCTCTTGAATATTTTTCTGTAGCTCCATCAGCATGCTTATGACTTTTATCTTGAATTCTTCCTCAGGAATTTTGTTGATTTTGGTCTCAACTAGTGCCTTTCTGGTGTTTGAGGGATTTTGGATTGAACAAGGTTCTTCTATCTTTTCATGGTCCTGGAGCAATGGGAGTGATTGGTGGTGAGTGGCACATGTGTAAGTTGGGAGGACAAAGTCCCTTCCTGCTTGTCGGTCACCATGCCTGTCTCCACTGTCTGTGCCAGTTAACTATACACAGGGAACAGCCTCTGGGTTATTCCCCTAAGCTGCTGTGGGGAGGGTGGCCCTTGGGATGGCCTAGGGTGATGGTGGGATTCACAATCAAATGGCATATGTTCTGCTGTGAGAGAAAAGTCCCTTCATGACTCCAGGTCTTGGCACCTATCTCCACTGCCTGTATCAGTCAACCAAAGGCTGGGAGCAGCCTCTGGGTCTGGGCCCTTTAGCTGTGCACAGGGAGAAGCCCCTGTGTTAAGCAGTGTAGTTGCTGTAGGCAGGGTTGTCCTCCATCCAGTCTGCAGCAATGGCGTGGACAGCCAGTTTGCATGCAGGTGCCAGCAGAGGAAGGATTAGCAGGCTGCTTATCATGGTGAGGCGTCTTGGGACTGCATTGCCAACCAGGGGGACTGGGTGCCTGAAGTTCCTGAAAGCTCCCAGTCTGCTGGCCTGAGTATGCCAGGGCAATTTTGTCCACCTGTTAAACCCTGCCCCTTTAAGTCTTTTAAAGTGCCTGATTTCTTTTGCCCCAGGGCAGGCGGTTATGGAAACCTGTTCACAGTCTTAGTCTCAGACTTGCTTTTCAGCTCCTCTAATCTCCATAGCCCAATGCAATGTGGGTCTGTGCTCTTGGGGCAGATCTCCAGGACTGTTTATTTAGCAGTCCTGTGCCTCCACTCCCTCCCTGCTCTGATTCTTTTCCTTCTGCCAGTGAGCTGGGGTGGGGGTAGTGCTAGAGTCCCACTGGGTCACGGCTTTGTACTTGACCCTTTTCCATGAGATGTTGATGTCTCCCAGATATAGACTGGCTGGTGTACTCTCACTTCTGGTCACTCTTTTAGGACTAGTTGTGTTTGCTGTATTTTCAAAATATATGTGGTTTTGGGAGGAGATTTCCACCACACTACTCATGCCACCATCTTTTCCTCTTCCCCAAGGTAACACTATTATTATCCCCATTTTGCAGATGAAGAGACTGAAGCATAGAGAATGTAAGTAAATTGCCCAATATTACACAGTAGATAGATTGTGAAATCAGTTGCCATCTATTAAATACCTTGTATACAGACACTGGCCTAAAAGTATTAAACTCATCACCTCTAATTACAAAACCTTATAAATAAGCATTACTATTCTCATTTTACCATGAAGAAATCCAGACTAAGGGAAGTTGGATAAACCTGACCTGCCTGGATTCAAGGGTTATTCTTTTCTACCGAAACTGATCAGTAATCTTCATTTAGTCAGGATCTCTAGGCATATTGTCGGATTTCCTGACATACCTTAAATATAGTTGCCAAGAAGAACTTATTAGTTACTGTCATTCTATTTTGTGTCCAAGAAACAAAGGAAAATAAACAACAACAATATTGTTGTAAAACAACAGCAACAATAACAAAAATCACTAAGCCTGTCCTAATTGTATCACTCTGTTCTCACTGTACACAAGTTACTTAAATTATCTGACATCAGTTATCCAATCTACAATTGAATGTAAAAGAATATCTTAGGTCCTCAGGAAAATTAAAAGTTTGCTTAGCAAATGTCTGAATGCCAGTAAGTATTCATTAACTCTAAGTTAGTTTAATCATGTTAAACTCTCCTTTTTATCATTATTTTTCTTGAAAAACCATTGGCAGGTAAACTGAATTTCAAACCAGCCTGAAAATTCTGTTGCATATACTTGAAACATTTTAACCCATAATATGCAAGCATGATTAGCAAACCAGAAATCAAAGATTCATTGTCTCAGGAAATAATATTAAAATTAAATCCTTTTTACATTAAAATTTAAAAATTCAAAGAGGACACTTTTTCTACAATGACAAGTGTATTTCTAAGAATTAAAATACTAATTAAAAAATAAATTAATTAAACTATGATATTTGACCAAATATTTTCAAATTTCCTTTTTCCAAATGCTATCACTGGCCTGTATCAAAATTATTACAGCTGAATGACTTTTCTTAAATCATTTGATAATTAACATCTGATAAATTTATAATTAATAAGACAACTATTTTAAAATTGTTTTTCTTAGTCTACAAAAGACCTTTAACCAGATCATCTACCATTGGCTTCTACTCAGCCTACCTTCTATAACAGGCAAAACAAAACACAAAATGCTATGCCAGTACAGAGAAACGTGGTGGATCTCAAGATACTTGAAGCATTAGTGAAAAATAAAATATTTCATTTTAGAAAATATGAAATATGTACAAAAGTAGAGACCTTTGTGCAATGAACTTTGTGTATCTTTCATTCAGCTTCAATAATTATTAGCTGATATTTGACTTTGTTCCACTAAGACCCCACCCTCTCCTTTCTTCAGATCCCAATGAATAATTTTGAAGCAAATCTTAGACATTATTATAATGTTATACCATTTCATTCATACTTACTTCAGCATGTGTATATTCTGAATTTGAATATACACATAATATATGTTATACATTTCAAAATTTCTTAATTATCTCATAATTTGATTTTGCAGTTTATTTGTTTGATTCAGGTTTCAAATAGGTTCCATACATAGATTAGTTGATATATATACTTCTTCCTTTTTAAACTATAGATTTCCTATCCATCTCTTTCCAGTTTTTCCCCTTTGCAATTTACTTGTTGAACTAACTAGGTGTTTTTTTCTATAGAATTTCCTACTGTTTCCTGATTATGCTACAGTGGTATCTTCAAATATATCCCTATCCTCTGGATTTCCTGTACATTTGTTGTTGCTGTGTTGTCCAATATGGTGGCTACTAGCCTGTGTGGCTATTTAACTTTAAATTAATTACAACTACATCAATTAAAAATTCAGTTTATCATTTTCACTAGTTACATTTTGAGCACTAAATAGATGCATGTGCCTAATGGCTTCCTTATTGGATACAGATTTATAATAATCTCTATATGATTATCCAATTATGGGTTATAGAACATCTCCATAATTGCAGTAAGGGCTATTAGATGACCCTGGATTACAGGTTCTATCATATTCAGAAGCAACTGTTTTGGTAAGACTATGTCATAGGTGGGGCTGCATACTCTATCAGGAGACACACAATATTTGGTTTTCTCTCTTTATGAAAATAGCAATCATCAATGATGATTGCCTGGATGTATTCACTCATTAGACCTTACAGAATATTGATATTCAAATTTAGCATTCATTTGTCATTATTTATCTGGAATATTTCTGTGCAAAAAGTAATTAGAAATAACCATTCATTAACTATTTACTTAATAATAAATGTTATTAAATATTTTAATAAAAATATTAGTAAACATTATTTATTATCTGGAAGTACAGTTAATAAGGTAAAGGCAAAATGAATGTTTGAGTATTTTTCTTTATTTACCGGTCTAAAAAATAATGAATTTATTTCTTAGCACCCTACAAAACTGACAGATTAGGGTTTAATTGTATAAAAGTCTACTAGAATTGTATCAAAAGAACTTAAAAGTCAATTTGAAGAGGTTCTTACTGGCCAAAGGTATGAGGGTTTGATGATCAACAAGGATAACTACAGAAATGGATATCTGGTATGTTTCAATCCATTAGCTCATAATAGAACAAATACTTCTTATGCAAACTGAACCATATAGAAAGGCATATAAAGAATGACCAGGTTTCATATAATAATAATAGATAATATTTATTAAGCACCTGCTATATGTAAGGTACTATTTCAAGTGTCACTAACTTTGTGCCTAAGGCAAGCCACTTTTTCTCCCTATGCCTCAATTTTCTTAACTGTATAATGGGCATAATAATAGTGCATATCTCATGGTATTGTTATGTGCATTAAATTTGGAAAAGAGCTGAGCATAACATTTAGCCAATAGTAAGTGCTATTAAGTGTTATGAAAAAACCCTCACATATAGTATACAAACATTTAAATGTTCACAACAACATGATGGGGTAGGTGCTATTATTACCCTAATTTTAGAAATGAGAAAACTAAACCACATAGCAATTAATTCCTTACCCATGTCTATGGTTCATGTCTTTGGTTTACCACACAAAGGATGGGTGTATGCTGATGCAGCAGCTTATATTACTTAATCTACTATATATTTTCAAAGGAGAAGAATGCTCAGATTTCTTAAATTAATGATACTGATATGGGTTAACTATGAAAATATACAGAAAACTGAAATGGTCCAGGGAACCGTCTCACAGCTACATGGTCACTCCAGGGTCCTGCCCCTCCCAGGATTTGTCAGACAGTGGGCCTGAAGAAGAATTAGTATGTTCCATCTATTCAAATTCCCAAGACAAGACCAGATGGAACTCATTTGCTATCCAAACAATTTAGGCAGATTGGCACTTTGAACCACTTGAGACAGATTTTGGTCTCCCCTGTGTACTGTTATCATTTTTGGCTCAGAGACTAATTCCTTGTCAAATTAGTCATGACTAAATTAGTAAGGTTGATTTTATTTGACAATCATGGTATGAGCCACAGAAACTTTTTTTTTCAGAAAGAAATATTTTTGGCCAGTCTCTTCAGAAGGACAGGTGTTCCTAAAGTGCTCATAAGAGGCAGAAGTGGGCCCTTGCAGTTGTGATTTGGGGAACACTGTTAATTGAGTATACATGAAGTACTTACATTTGTAGGGTATAACGGGGAGCTGATGAGTTCAAAGAAAAGGAGGCATATAAGGTATAGGAGATAACGATCCTTACTATCATGGACTTTACACTTTAGTCTTAGAAACAAAAGCAGTTACATGAAATGACTCAGGAACAATTGCAATACAATGTATCAGCAAGTTTTAAACAATATTCTAGGAAATAAATGCCTTTGAACACACAAGCTATACACTGAGAGAGTCAGAGTTGTCAGTTTGTAATCCACTGTAGCACTCCCTAGTCTATCTAGCTGGAATACTGGCTGATAAAAAGAACTGTAGAAAAACATTCCCTCTAGTGGTTCCTCATGTTCTCACTTAAAAATGACACTGCCCAGATAATACACATGCTGTGTTGGAAGACCCCTTCTAAAGACCAAACACATATCTTTGAAAACCTCAGTCCCTACAAACTATCAGTAATTTTGAAACTATAGCATGACTCGTATTTTATGCCAATTTAGTCTTTATTATAAAAAAGACTGGCCATATGTAATTATTCCAGGCTGGTTTTATTAGTATAAGTAACACATACTGTTTAGAATAATTTTAGGCTTTGTGGATCAAGAAGCAACATTAAAAAGAGAAAATAAGTTTCTAAAAATTTTACTGATGAAATTCAAAATGTAATAATTGAGTACATTTTTCTGTAATAAAGATCTAATAAGAATAATAGAATTCTTTTTGTGGGTCAATAAAGTTAGCTTAATTGAAGCTCAGAGTTAGTGTTCCCTGTTATCAAATCAATTGCAAATGTTCATCTGTAAGAAACATTCTTGGCTGGAGGTCTGCACAAAAACAGGAATTGGGTTGTATTTGGCTCGTATTCTGTAATTTTCTGACCTCTGGTGTAAGTGATTTTCCTTTCAAATGAATTAATAGTTTCATTTGTGTATCAAACTACATTTAAGTTTTTAAAATAATTCTTTTTCACCTCTATGATGATTTTAGACTAGTTTATATTAGGGGTGCTATTGAGTAGATATGCAGCAAAACAGTAAATTTTCCCAAGCATATTTTTTATATACAATGCACTATTTTCATCTTCAATGTTATATAACTTAAGTTCCCAATCCCCAAAGGAATAGTTCTTGGTTAGTATTTAAAGTGTTTTATATTCCTTCAAGGCTTTGTGTAGCATTCTGATACATTTAAATCCCTTTCAATTTGCAATCAGAGAGGGTTTTTTTTCTTTTGACAGTTGACTATCCTTAAAGTCTGGTTTCTAGCACAAAGGATGCGGAGACAGAGCAACACATTATTTGAAGTCAGTGGCAGCAATCAAGAGCAAACCACACAAAAAGACAGGCCAACAGGAAGCAGTTAAAAGTCCTTGCCATTTTTCTTTCCCCATTTTCTCCTATAGGTTATCCCTCTTCATATTGCTAAAAGAAAACTGCCTCAACTCAAGAGGCTCCTTAGGAAAGAATCTCTGCTTTCATTGACTTAAATATTGGCCTTAGCAAGCCATTAGAAGTAGCATGCTGAAACACCATATAATTTTGACAGAACATTAAGTGTCTGGCAAAATTTGAATATGCATATTGATGTGCAATCAAAGTGGTTTTCTAGAGAGCATAATTAAAGGTGTGGGGGCTTGTTGTTCCTTTCTTGTCGACTGTATTCAGAGCTACCACTGAACAGATACATATTCTCACCTTCCTTTCTTATTCTTGAGGTTAATAAGGTATCAGGTCATCAGATTTTCAGACTACTGTTATCCTTTATTTGTGATAAAAGGGATGTTGGAAAGCAAACAAAGCAGCTCCCATCCCCTTCTATTTCATTGGCCATCTTGTGTAGTACCCACTGATACTCTTATGTAAAGGAGTTTCTGGTATAACTTAGAGTTACATAATCTTTTGGCCAAAAAAATAATTTTTGATTGTTGTAATATACTAACCATACATACTGAATTGATGTCACTACTATTACACATTGAGCTTTGGGAAATAGCCTGAAAATATTTGTTGTATGAGCAATTTAGAATGCAGAGGATTGTCACTTTTGTGAGATTCCATGTTCTAGTTATGCTTTTAAATTATTCTTATAATTTTTACTTAAAATTTCAAGCACTTTATCTTTTTATTCTCATTGCTTATCTGATTGTCACTTTAGAGTAAAACGAATGGATAGGCAATCAACAGTGATGAAAATAAGAAATGTGCCTTATTCCTGAGAGGTCCCATGACTTGGGGACTAATAGGGCAACTAGAATGGGGGTCTACATTGTTTCAAACTAATCATAACACAGTAACCAAAAAAAAGCCTTCTCCATAACAAATGCCACTTTGGAGTAAGAGCATAATGTAGTGAGAAACTACATGAATACTGGGGTGATTGAACCATTTCGAAAGAGACCAGATCAGCAGAATTATTATATTTTGCACAAAAGCCAACTTCCACCCTCTCCCTGCCTCTCTCCCTCTCCCTTCCTCTCCCACCCCCTCTGTCACACACAATGAGGTTAAGCAATCACTAGAAGAACACATTTCTAGGTGAATTCACTGTTGAACATAAGGGCATGGAGACAGAATTTTTAAAAGCACCCAGAGTTGCTAACATAGGTGGCACAAAGGACCTTCTTGTCTGGACAGAAGGATGAACTGAAGGATGGCTTGGGGAAATGACACCCAGTCTCTGCCTGTTCCATAGGCCTCATACTGTTAACCAGTCTTTACTAAGTTTGCCAAGTTAGATTTTTTTCAGTGAAACTGTTAGGGAGAAAGACAGAAATGAGTGGAATGAAAAGGAGAAAGGGCCCCCCCAAAGATGACTTAGGGACTTGATCAAATAGGGCCAGAAAGCCAGAAATGACTCAGAGAGTTAATCAGATGAAGACACAGGGTCCAAGAGTGACTCAGGAAATGTCCAGGGTCCCCCCAGATAAAAAACATTAGAAGCACAGGCACAGCACAGCCCCTGTCCTGATTTCACCAATCAGAACAAGCCTAGAGAGCTGACAGCTGTCAATCAAGTGATGGTGGGGTTCTTGTTTGTGGAGTTGAAGAATGAACTTAGCAAACACCCAAGGTATGAGAGCCAGGGAAAGGATTTTACTGAGAGATAAATGAGAGGACAGAGCTCCTGGTTCACAACAGGAGGGGACAAGAGAGCCCATAGCGGTACATTGTCTAGGGATTTTTATAGGCAGTTGAGGATTTTTAGGAACTGGATAAAGGCTTAGGGGTGTGGACTTGTTAAGTGGTTCCTGAATATTTAGAATTAGCTTAACACAAGCAACTTCCTGCTCTGATGATTTCTCCCTGAGATACGAGTGTCTTGGTCTGGAAGCATATCAAACAAGGCTGCTTGCCCATCTCCCAAGGTGGACTGACGTATTGTTTGCTAAAGAGTAAGAATCTTACTTCTTAACTTCTTGGGCATTAAAATGCAATCTAATCTTTAAGGTGGAATCCTTCCTGCCTTTTATTATGTTGTTTATGGCTGGGCCTGCATGATAAATTAGTTGCCCAGTTTGCAAATCACCTCATCAGGTCTGAAGGAGAAAAGACAGCACATAGGCCTGGTCTTTTAGAATCTTACACATGATTACAAATGGTTAGCATAATAAAAACATGTGCCACTCTATTTTATCTGGGGAATATTAACTGATCTTACTGAAGAATGCCTCTAGAGCTTAATATTTTACACCGAGTTTTACTAGGGGGTTTCCTTGCATGCAGTTACATTGCTCTAACTGCAAATATTCTGCCTGGCTTTTTTCAGAGGCACTCATCCTATTCTGTCTAAGCCCATGATCCCTGTCTTACAAGGACTTCTCTGCCCTGCCAAAGACCACATAAAAAAAGCATCATAATGAGCATCCAGGCCTGTCTTATCTTAGGCAGGCCTGCTCTGTTACTCTATGCAAAGCACATTAAAACTTACTTTGCTTTCTTAACTTGGTTTCTCATCTCACTATATCTGACTTCCCTATGCTACCGAGCCAAGTTCTTTCCTTCCTAACAAAACTGGGAAAACTGCCCCAAACTAAAATTTTAAGGATAGCGTTTCCCAGATAGTGAATTGCTCAATCCTATTTCAGTTGTTGAAGTATCTTGGATTTGCCCAGTGTAAAATATGGGCAGGGGAGAATATTTTCCCAGCCTGGAGCAAAAATACCTTTGAAACCAAAATCAGTCAAAGGGAGAAATAAAGTGGGAGAAACCCATTTATTGCCTACAAGTAGTCATCCACTTCTGCTCACCCATCTCTGTTGTACCTGGGCTGCAAAATGTACCCACCCAACCTCTCTGGTCCACATATGCCCTCATTCCCCCTTGTAATTACCTCTTGATATGGAGATGGACCTTGTCTCCACCACTTGGAAACTTCTATTGATACAGAGATGCACTAAGGCCAGATGAGAGATTCTGGAAATATTGCAATTTTACCCACACCAAGCCTGTCTATTTCTAAACATTTTTGAGGGCCATGTGAAGATTAAAGAATAACAGTGAAGTAAAAAAAATATTGACACATTTTTCACATTTTTTACCAAGTTTAGTCAGAGAAGAATTTCATTTGAATCTGACCCTTTAATGTGTTTGTCACCTGTAATATGAGATATTACTTTTTTAATTTATGTGGGTTTCCCAAAAGAAGAACCAATTTAAATGAATTTTCACACAACCTGTATAAACTCCCTGAGGTAGTGTCCTTGGCAATATAGATGAATCTCATTCATACCTGCAAAGAGGAATTTCTTTCACCAAGGTCACTAAAGTACAATTAATGCCAAATGCAATATCTTGTTTTCAGACCTTCTATTAAATGAGGACTTCCACAGCATTTGATGTTATTGACCAGCTCCTCTTTCTGAAAATCTATCTTCTTTTAGCTTCTGTAATTCTCCTGGTTCTTTGTGTTGTAATAGCTTTCATTATTTATTACATAAAAATACAGCATATGGAATATTTATTATTGCATTATATGTTAATTATTCCTAATCTAATTTTGTATCAAACAGTAAATTTATACATATTAAATCCAATATTGTGAGCATGTGCTTAAAATGATCTCTAGCATTCTATCTTCCAAGATCTGTTTTCAGGAATTACCTAACATTTCATCATATAAGATAAATTATGGTGATACTTCATTAACATAATATCTTCCTCTAAGCAGTTTAAAACTCTAACAAAGTTTCTACCTATTTAAATTCCATATTATCTTTTGCAAAGTAAAAGGCATATAGTGTTTTACATATTTTGCAGTTCCTGAATGAAGACACAGCATGGCTCATACAGAAATTCAGTAGCAGAGTAGAATTATGAAATCTGTGTCTCCTGAGCCCCAGTTTATTGCTCTATATGATATATGAGATTTTCACAGCTTGCTGATTTTACTAATCTCTTTTACATTTAAAGGTAGATTTTCTCAAATGAGAAAAAAATCATGCCTTAAATAAGGGAATCAAAACTCTGAGTGAACAAATTCCTTTGGTATCTAATCCCTCTCTATTTACTGTATAAAAGCCTTTGATGTCTGTGGCAGATGCTGTTCATTACCTACCATACAGACATTTACTGCAGTTCCATATTTTCTTCATTTCTTTCACTTCTTTTCTTGGTAATTTTGATTTTGTGTTAATGTTTGCCCTATCATGCACCCAGGGATGGTAACACCTTTCCTTTTTTCTGTGACAAATGTTGATAAGTCTAAAACAATCCTGATACTCTCATTGATCAATGATTGGTTGATACTACAGCCTGTGACAAAATTTGGCCAAGGAGACACCAGGGCAACTTGGCTGGGAAACTTCTTTTAACTACAGCAGCCATTTTATGACCATGAGAAGCTGGCCAAAAGCCCTAATATATTTGAGACTAGATGAACTAACCCTGAAAATGCACAACCTACAGATCTCTTATAATGTAGAAAAATACATGCTCTCATCTTTTGAATAAATTTAATTATTTTATTCCTTGCAATCAATAACATTCACCTGAGTAAAATACCTGAAGACTGCTTAGTAACTATACATAGCCCATTCTATATTGACTCTGTCTTCAATACTAATCCAATTTTCACATTTCTGATACCAAATCCTTTCTTCAGGTTAGGTTTAACTGACTGCTAGAACCTTACTTAATAGAATTCCAAACTCATGTTACCACTCTACATACACACCATTCCATAGAATACAGATAGCAGTTTTATCAAAGTGATTATTCTTCAAATACCTATGAGATTTTGAATTTCCAACAAAGAAAACATAAAGTAGTATTTGTGGGTTTAAAAGTCCTCTATCATCTTACCTTTAGTTTACTTAATTGCATTTAAATTCATAGGTACAATTCTAATTAGACTGTTTGACTAGTTATAACTCAGAATCATTTCCTAATAAGACATCTCCTTTTTCAGTATTTATTTTCAAATGGTAGTGGTGTTTTGGAGCTAGAATTTTTTAAATGGTGAAACTTTACCACAGAGATTAAGAACCATAAAGATGCACAATTGATTATTATTGTCTTCAATTTTTCTGTATTCATGTTAATGAATTGGTTTTTAATAAAAAATCATATTCTATACATTATTCTACAATTGGCTTTCACAGTTGTCAATGTATCTTGGTCATCTCTCTGTATATGCCCACAGAAGTCACCCTTATTATTTTTATTTATTTATTCATTCATCGATTTATTTTAGGGTATCATTGATATACACTATTATGAAGGTTTAACATGAAAAACATTGTGGTTACTACATTAGGCCATATTATCAAGTCCCTCCCACACCCCACTGCAGTCATTGTCCATCAGCATAGTAAGATGCCAGAGAGTCACTACTTGTCTTCTCTGTGCTTCACTGTCTTCCCAGTGACCCCACACATACCATGTGTGTCAATCAAAATACCCCTCAATCCTCTTCTCCCCACCCACCCTCTCCACCCCTCCCCTTTGGTAACCACTAGTCACTTCTTGGAGTTTGTGAGTCTGCTGCTTTTTTGTTTCTTCAGTTTTGCTTTGATGTTGTATGCCACAAATGAGGGAAATCATTTGGTACTTGTCTTTCTCTTCCTGGCTTATTGAATGAGCATAATACCCTCTAGCTCCATCCATGCTATTGCAAATGGTAGGGTTTGTTTTCTTCTTATGGCTGAATAGTATTCCATTGTTCATATGTACCACCTCTTCTTTATTCATTCATCTACTGATGGACACTTAGGTTGCTTCCACATCTTGGCTATTATAAATACTGTTGAAATAAATATAGGGGTGCATATGTCTTCCTGAATCTAAGATCCTGTATACTTAGGGTAAATTCCTAGGAGTGGAGTTCCTGGGTCAAATGGCATTTCTATTTTTAGTTTTTTGAGGAACCTCCATACTGCTTTCCACATAGTTAAACTAAATTACATTCCCACCAGCAGTGTAGGAACATTCCCCTTTCTCCACATTCTCACCAGAATTTGTTGTTCCTTGTCTTGTCAATATTAGCCATCCTAAGTGATGTGAGGTTATATCTCATTGTGGTTTTGGTTTGCATTTCTTTGATGATTAGCAATGTGGAGCATCTTTTCATGCACCCGATGGCCATTTGAATTTCTTCTTTGAAGAAATGTTTGTTCATATCCTCTGCCCATTTTTTAATCAGGTTATTTGCTTTTTGAGTGTTGAGGAGTGTGAGTTCTTTATATATTTTGGATGTTAACCCTTTGTCAGATATGTCGTTTATGCATATGTTCTCCCATACCATAGGATGCCTTCTTGTTCTACTGATGGTGTCCTTTGCTGTACAGAAGATGTTTAGTTTAATGTAGTCCCATTTGTTCATCCTCTGAGGAGATACGTTCAGGAAAAAGTTGTTCATGTTTATATTCAAGAGATTTTTGCCCATGTTTTTTTCTAAGAGTTATATGCTTTCATGACTTACATTCAGGTCTTTGATCCATTTTGAGTTTACTTTTGTGTATGGAGTTAGTTTCATTCTCTTACATGTAGTTGTCTAGTTATGCCAACACCAGTTGTTGAAGAGGCTGTCATTTCCCCATTGTATATCCATGGTTCCTTTATCATATATTAATTGACCATATATGTTTGGGTTAATATGTGGACTCTCTATTATGTTCCACTGGTCTATTGATCTGTTCTTATGCCAGTACCAAATTGTCTTGATTACTATGGCTTTGTAGTAGAGCTTAAATTTAGGGAGTGTAATCCCTTCAGATTTATTCTTCCTTCTCAGGATTGCATTGGCTATTCAGGGTCTTTTGTGGTTCCATTTGAATTTTAGAACTATTTGTTCTAGTTCATTGAAGAATGCCATTGGTATTTTGATAGGGATTGCATTGAATCTGTAGCTTGGTTTCAGCAGGATGGTCATTTTGATAATATTAATTATTCCTATCCATGAGGACAAGATGTATTTCCATGTATTGGTGTTTAATTTCTCTCATGAGTGTCTTGTAGTTTTCAGGGTATAGGTCTTTCAACTCCTTGGTTAAGTTTATTTCTAGGTATTTTATTATTTTGATGCAATTGTGAATGAAATTGCTTTCCTGATTTTTCTTTCTGCTAGTTCATTAGTATATAGGAGTGCAACAGATTTCTGTGTATTGATTTTATATTCTGCAACTTTGCCAAATTCAGATATCAGTTCTTGTAGTTTTGGGGTGGATTCTTTAGGTTTTTTAATGTACAATATCATGTCATCTGCAAACAGTGACAGTTGAATTTCTTCCTTACCAATCTAGATGCCTTTTTTTTCTCTGTGTTGTCTGATTGCCATGGCTAGGTCCTCCAGTACTATGTTGAACAAAAGTGTGGAGAGTGGGCATCCTTGTTTTGTTTCCCATATTAAAGGAAATGTTTTCAGCTTTTTGCTGTTAGGTATGATGTTAGCTGTGGGTTTGTCTCCCTTATTCTTTTAAAATGCTGTTTAGTATTCCTTATGTGATTGCATCTTATTATTATTTTTAAATTTTTATTGAAATATAGTTGATACCCAATATTATATTGCTTTCAGATGTATTTTTTATGTTGTTGTTCGTTTGTTTTAACCGTGACTTTTTTGATGGGCATTTGGACTACTTTCAAATGTTCATTATCGTCCATTACAAGGTAATTAATATTTTGCTTACTTGCATAAATTTGGTGTAGTGGGAAATGCTGAGTTCAAGGGTATGAACATTACCAGGAGTCATAGATATATCCAATTGTCCTGCAAAACTGCTAGAAAATTCCTGTTTCCTTACATTCTTACCAACAATCACAATACTGATTTTTTGTTTTTGACAATGTAATGAGTAAAAAAATTATTCATTCTGATTTGCATTTTCTTATTAATGATGTTACGTCTATGTGTATAAGCCATTTGTGTTTCTTTTTTGTTGTTTGTATATGAATTGTCTATTCATTTCACCTGCTCACTTTTCTTTTTGTCTATTTATCTTATTCCTTTATAATTATTTTTGTATTTTCCTAAGTCCTAATTATAGACCCATAGAGATACTACATATTGTGAATATGTACTAGATAGGAACAAAATTAAATAATACATTTAGAAATAAATGTTTAGGTAAACTATAGTCTTTTCAATTAGTTTTGCACATTTTTGGATGAAATAATACATTGCAGCAGTTCTTCTAAAACCTCATAAGTGATGAGTAATTAGTTCCTTATTAATAACCAGTATTGTATGAGATATATACATGAAACTACTATAAATTGAAGCAGTTTACATAGTAGAAATGGAGACAACTATTTGATATTTGTGAGATTGAATTTAATGGAAGAGTGCTTGCACATTGGAATGATGCAGAATTAAATGAAGACTAATCATAATGATTTTTATATGGATTGACTGAGTGACATCTACCTGTTTTTGTAAATAAAGTTTTATTGGAACACAACAGTGCCCATTTATTTTTGTATTATCTATGAATTCTTTAAAAATACAAACAGTTGAGAAGTTGCAACAGACCCAATACAGCCTGCAGAGCTGAAATTATTTAATATTTGGCCAGTGAAATGAAAAAATTGGTGATACCTTACATTTTTCAAAACATTTAACAAGTTTTCAAAGCATTTAAAAATATATTAAGCATCTCAATGAAAAATAATAACATTTATATATACAATACTGCATTTTACTACCTAAAACTAGAATGATGCAGGTGTCAGGAAACAAACTGGTAAAATAATTGACAAACTGTTTAATATTAATCCAGTGACAAAGTAATTTTCAGTTAATAGACACAAATTCACCTCTTTCTGTCTCTCTCCCTCCCTCTCTCTCTTTCTCTGTGTGTCTCTCTCATTTATCTTTCTCTTCATCTATCTATCTGTCTCAATTTAATTTCCCAGGTAATCTGAGTGGTGTGTATTCAGATAGAATTTACCTGGCAATATTTTACCTTACCATCTGGGGACCAACTCTCCCTGGGAGTTGACAGCAGGGATAAGAAAATAGTGTGACTTTCTGTGATAATGCAAACAAAGCAGTAGGATAAAAGCCAGCCTTTTAATGTGTAAAATAGAAGAAAGTACTTTTCATGTAAGAAGAATGAATGTTTTTACAATGCAGTGCAACATTATTTGTGTTAATGAAAAAAGGAAGAAAGGCTATTGGTTGAAATCAGGAGCTTGTTGCAGAGCATAAAAGCTTGAAATGCCAGACTTCTCAATAGAAAATAAATATCCAAGGGAAGAAAAAGAAACAGGGATGATATTTGACTGTATTAGTAAAGCTAGAGGTTCTTCAGTGAATATGTGTTAGTGTAAGTTACCACAAAAACTAAACAACTCTTCATATTGTCAATGTTAGTTCTGTCTAAAGTCAAAGGTAGTTTTTCTATCTTTGTAAGTTTCAGATTTGGGTCAGTACATGATACTCTATGGACTATTTTACCTTTCAGCAGTTCTTGCAAAGTATTTTGAAACTTCTGAATTTAGAGATATAGACTTCATTACAAGAATCAGCACAATCACTGGGCTGCTTGTTGTGTGAGGGGCTGTGCTGTCAACACATATAAATAATTCAAGTCATGGCATATGTGGCAGAATAATCAGAGAATGGGGAGCATAACTATTGGTGGTGTGGGTACTGGGGCAGACACCAATTATCTTTAGGAACACTTGTACAGTTTTCTCATTGTTAGCTTAACATGGTACCTATGCTTAGTTCGGTAATGTTCACATATCTTAGTATATGTGCCACAGTTGCAGTCAGTGCATTGCCTGTACTCCAGGCAATGCTACTTGTACATCCAGAAAGCAAAAATTCTAAAATTATGGAAAAGCAATTTAAAAATGGATATTGGGATTTTTCTGTTATTCCAATTTTCTAGTAAACACTGTACATTATTTGGTAGGCTAAAGAGAGAATTGTTACAGACAGAAATTAGCAAATGAGATCTTCAGAGTTAATGCACAGAAGTGCTCGTTTGGAACTGTTCTTGTCTTTTCAGAGACATTGATCCATTAATTATCTTTTTTCTCTCTTGAACCTTTAATTACACTCTCCTCGTCAATTACTTCCTTTTGTCGTACACATGCTGTTGCTTTCTCATCTTAAGACATGTTTTAAGAAGTCATTTCCTTAACATAAGTGCCTACTTAAGCTACTTCCCCACCTCTTCCTTTCACTGCAACACTTCTGAGGAGGGAAACTGGCTCTGGCACATACATTTTGCCTCACATCTTGCCTCCCTGAGCAAGAGTAAATTCTCCAGTAGACCCCCTTTAAACTTCATCTGCATCATCAGCTTTCCTCTGTGTTCAGCCTGCCATCCTTCAGACTGGAAGTCCAACATCAGCAATCCTGGGTCTCCAACCTATTCTCTACACTGCAGATTTTGGAGATATATATATATATATAATGTATATATAATCATACATATATAATACCTTAAAATATAGGACAGAAATATATATGTATATATCTTTATATTTATAAATATATGCACACATCCACAGATGTCTGAAGAATCCTAATACACTTGTGGAATCCAGAGAAAATAGTGATCAGAGGGAAATTTGTAGCTGTAAATGCCTACATTAAGAAAGAAATACTCTGCACTTGCATTTCAACCTGAAAACTAGTTTCCATCTTTATGTATGGTTTATTTTCTTCTATTCTTCTATTTTTTCCTTAAATTCCTTCCTTTCTCTTCTACCCCACATGACTCCTGCTGATGAGATGTTGGACTTTGTAATTTATATAGTAGTTGTTTATGCCTCTTTCCTGCCATATTTTTTGTCTTTATGTCCTATATTCTAAGGAATTTTTCCCACCTTTATTTTTCATGTTTTCTATTAAAATTTTGTTTCGGTATTTCTATATTTAAACTCTAAGAACTTTCCCTACTCTATGATATTTTTTCAACAACGTTGTGTTTTTGTCTCATGGATGTAATAGCTTAACAAAATACTCTGAGTATATACTTTTCTTTCCTTAAAATTACCTTAAATTTTCTGTTTACTCTGGGGATAGTTTTTGTTCATTTTTATTTTATTTTTGATGCTGAGTGTTTGTTTCTTTTGCTGAGTGATATGTGACTACTCATATTTGGAAACAAGGTCCAATTAATCGGTGTGGTTTCTCTCTGTTCCTTTCTAGGCAGGGCTGATTTCTCACATGTATAGGACATTCAACTGGTCATTTGGGTTATGAATGTAGTGTATGAATAGTCAGATTTTAATTAACCATGAGAAAGTTAGCTGCTGGATGGTAGGCTATGGCCTCACCAATTCATTACACATCCCCCATGCCAGCCAGAATGAGGAGAATTTTACTCTGGGTTTTCAACACCCATAACAGAAGCCTCTGCTTTCCTCAGATTGTTTAATTTCCTGAGAGAAGAAAGCTCTCCTTTTCTGCCTGGGGATAACTAGACTAACAGCTCTATGTATACTTAAGGAACAGTGTGAAGGTGTTAACTGCCTGACTGTTCCATATGCAGAATTTTTACACCATTTTTCATTCTTGACCTCTATCATACTTGCCTCAGGTCCTGGAGCCTCTTGGGCATTCTATCTTCCAGAAATTTATTGATATATCCCATCTGTTGGTAAAACAGTCCTCCTTCCTTTATACTGCACAGGTTCTGTTCTATATTATATTTCAAGTTATGGAGAAAAAGATGTGAACACAGGAATTCTTACTGAATGAGAAGCATTTTTGTATATTTTTTTAATTGATGAATTAATGATTTAGGGATGGGAAGGCTATAATTTATTTTTCTCTAAAGGTTGACTGTATCATATAGGGATTATTTTCATTTATGTTTTTTAGTATCCATTAACTTGTCACACTATCTCTGAATACATTTGTATGCTTCTACATATATATGTTTATGAAACATATATTTTATGTATATTTATATATAATAATAATAATAATCTTGTTTTATGTTCCAAAGGGCAGAAGTTTCATAGGCCATTTTATACATCCCTGAACCTCAAAAAGGATGTAATTTGAATGTGAAGGCCTTTTCTTCGAAAGAAGTTATGGATCTATTATGAAAACAAAAAAGATGAAACCTGTATAATGATGTGGTAAAACAATTTTGTGATAAAGGAAATGGACTTGTTAAAAGAATAAGTGTCATTAATTTCTGGTAAGATCCAGTTAGATAAATTGTAGAAGAGAGTGAGTGTTCAAAAAGAGAATGCTTTAAAATTTTCTTTTTACCTAAAAGGAGAATGGGAACTGATTCCCTGGGTACATTCAAGTCTTAGTTCTGTTTAACATGAACCATGGTTGCAAAAATAGTTTTTTAAAAAGAAACATTTGATGAATAGAGAATTGAGAAAATGGAGTTTTAATTCTCCAGAAATGTTTTATAGCCATTCTATGTTAAAATTTTTATAATGACATTAATCTACAGGGTCATAAATTTCCAACTTTAAAAGCATAGCAGAGATGGAGGTATATTAAAATCTGATAGAAGGTAAGCATGTTCAAAGACAGCCATGCACATCTTTGTGTTGGAATCAGCTGTTCAAAGCTTTCAACTACTTTGCTTTGGGGAGTCCTTAGGGCATGATAAAGTGATCATTGCCTGCTTAAATGCCATATCTTTTTGGAATTATCAATATCAAAGTTAGAAAAATAAACAGACAGCACTTGTTCTTCTTGAAAGTAGTGGATAAACTACAATAAGGTACATTGTTTTATTGTTCCTGCAGAGAGAAGCTGCAACATTAAGATTATGTGATGAGCCTGAGGGCACTTGCCCAAAGAGGAAGGCAGTGTCAGAAGTGAGATTAGTCAATTATTCTGCTACTTAAAGCACACGTCAGAATGGTCTTTTGAATAAAAGTGGAAGAATAGAAGTATTTGAGTTTATAGCAGAAAAAGAAAGGAATTTAAGACTAAATACATATTTCACTATAAGTCTGAAAGCCATAAGGTTCTTTCTTCTACTACCAGAAGAGTTCTAAAGAGTAATGTGTATAAATAAGAGTATGTAGTACCAGAAACTTTTGGTTGACTTTAGGTGTGGTGAGAAGTGGAAAGGTATCTTATTCTGTTGATTTTAAGACACACTTTTTCACACTTTTATCATCTCTGAATTTGTAATGTACTTATAATCAATTAGATGAGTTTAACTGGCAATATTTTCTTACTCTTAGTGATATATAAAGTAATGGTGCATAGTACAGTTAATGTCTTAGAGATAATGAAATATAATAATCTACACCTTGTACACCATAAATTTGTTAAGTTGCTTTGGGAGTATGTGAATACTCTTGGTGGAGCATGTTTGTATTTACTTTGCCATACCTTAAGTCTTTAAAATCTTACCATTTAATTTAGACATTTATATGTTTTGTCACTTCATCTGCAAGACATATCAGCCAAAAACTGCATGAATTTTATGTTTTATTTCTATATGATACATTACATATGATTTTTCAGAGCCAATTAAAATGAAATATTTAAAGGCAATCCAAACATACAAAAGCATTTTTAAATAATAATAAAGCTTTTGTCTTCCACTGGTACCCTTGGTTTGTGTTAGGAAGGAAAGGAGTCAGCTTGGTGTAGCAGGGAAGTCAGATACAGTGAGATGAGACCAAAGTCAAGAAAGCAAAGTAAGTTTTAATACACTTTGTATAGAGTAGAAGAGCGGGCCTACCTAAGATAAGACAGGCAGGCATGGATGCTCATTCTGAGGCTTCTTTTGTGTGGTTTTTGGCAAGACAGGTCCTTGATTGACAGTTGTCAGCTCTCTAGGCTTGTTCTGATTGTTGAAATGGGGGCAGGGGCTGTGCTGTGCCTGTGCTTCTGATGTTTCTTATTTGGGGGGACTCTGGACATTTCCTGAGTCACTCTTGGACCCTGTGGCTTCATCTGATTAACTTCCCTGGCTTTCTGGTTCTATTTGATCAAATTCCTGAGTCATCTTTGGGGGGCCCTTTCTCCTTCTCATCCCGTTCATTTCTGTTTTTCGGCCTAACAGTTTGTACATGGCTTGTGGTCTTAAAGATGTGTTTCTTAAAATCTGAGGCTCCCTTTTGTTCCCCAGATGCATATTTCATAAAACTGACAGCTTCCTCTTTAAAGGACATGATCTCTTGGTTATACTGTTCACTTGCACCATTTGCCATGACACCTGAATTGCAATTAGAATGATAATGATAAGAAATTCTTTTTGTCATATACTGAGTTTTCTTTTTACTCCTTTTGCTTTACCATAAAATAGTTTTTATCTTCATCAATAAATTCACATTCCTTCAATTTAGCATGTAAAAATATTGGAAATCTTAGACTTTGCCTCTGCCCTCCAGAAAATTAAAACCCAGTTGGAAATACAACACTAATATATATGTCAATTAATAAATTACATATGAAAATATTCAACCAAATGCTAATGTGTATGGAAAAAATTATTCATGGCAAACAATTCAATATATGAGTTCAGAGAAGCTTGACACCAGTGAGGGAGATCTGCATTTGGAGTGAAAAGTGATAATTTGAAAAATGGGAAGTACACAAACGAGAAAAGAGAAGACATTTCAGAACAATGACAATGTAATAATCACACAAAAAGGACAATAGCATAAAAGTGATATAAATAAAATAAAGAGATAATACTTTGAACAAGAATAATGTATTTTCCTTCTTGTCATCCTAAGTATGAAATTGTAACTAAGGACTAAGACATCCATCTAGATGGACACAGGGTGAAATTGGATTTGATTACAGAGAAATTGCAAAGATAATTCTTAGGCAATATTCAGCAAATTTGTGACTCCCTACTTTGTATTCATGGAATGTATAAACTGTATTCTATGAAATCTGTTGTACTCTTTACATATTTTCATTTGATGCCTGCAATCTCTTAAGAGTGTCATAGTTTTCATGACATAGGTCTTTAACTTCTTTGGTTAGGTTTATTCCTAGGTATTTTATTCTTTTTTATGCAATTGTGAATGGAATAGTTTTCCTGATTTCTCTTTCTATTGGTTCATTGTTAGTGTATAGGAAAGCCATAGATTTCTGTGTGTTAATTTTGTATCCTGCAACTTTGCTGTATTCCAATATCAGTTCTAGTACTTTTGGAGTGGAGTCTTTAGGGTTCTTTATGTACAATATCATGTCATCTGCAAATAGTGAAAGTTCAACTTATTTACCAATCTGGATTCCTTGTATTTCTTTGTTTTGTCTGATTGCCAAGGCTAGGACCTCCAGTACTATGTTAAATAACAGTGGGGATAGTGGGCATCCCTGTCTAGTGCCCGATCTCAGAGGAAAAGCTTTCAGCTTCTCGCTGTTCAGTATAATGTTGGCTGTGGGTTTATCATAAGTGGCCTTTATTATGTTGAGGTACTTGCCCTCTAATCCTATTTTGCTGAGAGTTTTTATCATGAATGGATGTTGAATTTTGTCAAATGCTTCATCAGCATGGAGATGATCATGTGGTTTTTGTCTTTCTTTTTGTTGATGTGGTGGATGATGTTGATGGATTTTTGAATGTTGTACCATCATTGCATCCCTGGGATGAATCCCACTTGGTCATGGTGTACGATCCTTCTGATATATTTTTGAATTTGGTTTGATAATATTTCATTGAGTATTTTTGCATCTACATTCATCAGGGATATTGGTCTTTAGTTTTCTTTTTTGGTGGGGTCTTTCCCTGGTTTTGGTATTAGAGTGATGTTGGCTTCATAGAATGAGTTTGGGAGTATTCCCTCCTCTTCTATTTTTTGGAAAACTTTAAGGAGAATGGGTGTTATATCTTCTCTAAATGTCTCATAAAATTCCAAGGTAAATCCATCTGGCCCAGAGTTTTTTTCTTGGGTAGTTTTTTGTTTACCGCATCAATTTCTTTGCTGGTAATTGGTTTGTTTAGATTTTGTGTTTCTTCCTTGGTCAGTCTTGGAAGGTTATATTTTTCTAAGAAGTTGTCCATTTCTTCTAGGGTTTTCAGCTTCAGAGCATATAGGTTTTCATAGTAGTCTCTAATAATTCTTTGAGTTTCTGTTGGGTCCGTCATGATGTTTCCTTTCTCGTTTCTGATTCTGTTGATGTATGTTGACTCTCTTTTTCTCTTAATAAATCTTGCTATAGGCTTATCTATTTTGTTTATTTTCTCAAAGAACCAGCTCTTGATTTCATTGATTTTTTTCTATTGTTTTACTCTCCTCAGTTCTGTTTATTTGTTCTCTGATCTTTATTATGTCCCTCCTTCTGCTGACTTTAGGCCTCATTTGTTCTTCTTTTTCCAATTTTGATAATTGTGTCATTAGACTATTCATTTGTGTTTGTTCTTCCTTCTTTAAATATGCCTGGATTGCTATATACTTTCCACTTAAGACTGCTTTTGCTGCGTCCCACAGAAGTTGGTGCTTTGTGTTGTTGTCATTTATTTCCATATATTGCGGTATCTCCATTTTAATTTGGTCTTTGATTCATTGACTATTTAGAAGCGTGTTGTTAAGCCTCCATGTATTTGTGAGTCTTTTTGCTTTCTTTGTATAATTTATCTCTAGTTTTATACCTTTGTGGTCTGAAAAGTTGGTTGGTAGAAGTTCAATGTTTTTGAAATTACTGAAGCTCTTTTTGTGGCCTAGTATGTGATCTATTCTGGAGAATGTTCCACATGCACTTGAGAAAAATGTGTATCCTGTTGCTTTTCTGTGTAGAGTTCTATAGATGTCTATTAGGTCCATCTGTTCTAGTGTGTTGATCAGTGCCTCTGTGTCCTTACTTATTTTCTGTCTGGCGGATCTGTCCTTTGAAGTGAATGGTGTGTTGAATTCTCCTAAAATGAATGCATTGCAGTCTATTTCCTCCTTTAGTTCTGTTAGTATTTGTTTCACATATGCTGGTGCTCCTGTGCTGGGTGCATATATATTTATACTAGTTATATCCACTTGTTGGACTGAGCCCTTTACCATTATGTAATGTCCTTCTTTATCTCTTGTTACTTTCTTTGTTTTGAAGTCTATTTTGTCTGATACTAGTACTGCAACTCCTGCTGTTTTCTCCCTATTGTTTGCATGAAATTCCTTTTCAATCCCTTGACTTTTAGTCTGTGCATGTCTTTGCGTTCGAGGTGAGTCTCTTGTAAGCAGCATATAGATGGGTCTTGCTTTTTTATCCATTATATTACTCTGTGTCTTTTGATTGGTGCATTCAGTCCATTTGCATTTGGGGTGATTATCGATAGGTATGTACTTATTCCCATTTCAGGCTTGGTATTCATGGTTATTAAAGGTTCCAGGTTGCATTCATTACTAAGAGTCTAACTTAGCTCACTTAGTATGCTGTTACAAACACAATCTAAAAGTTCTTTTCTCTTTCTCCTCCTTTTTCTTCCCTCTTCATTCTTTATATATTAGTTATCAAATTATGTTCTTTTTGTCTATCCCTTGATTTACTTTGGGGATAGTCAATTTAATTTTGCGTTTGCCTCACAATGAGGTGCTCCACCCTCCCTACTGTGGTTTTACTACCTTTGGTGACAGCTATGCAACCCTAGGAACACTTCCATCTATAGCAGTCCCTCCAAAATAGACTGCAGATATGTTTTGTGGGAGGTAAACTCTCTCAGCTTTTGCTTATCTGGAAATTGTTTAATCCGTCCTTCAAATTTAAATGATAACGATGTTGGGGCGGAAGATGGCGGCATGAGTAGAGCAGCGGAAATCTCCTCCCAAAACAACATATATCTATGAAAATATAACAAAGACAACCATTCCTAGAATAAAGACCAGAAGACACAGGACAATATCCAGATCACATCCGCACCTGAGAGAACCCAGCGCCTCGCTAAGGGGGTAAGATACAAGCCCCGGCCCGGCGGGACCCGAGCACCCCTCCCCCCAGCTCCTGGTGGGAGAAGAATAGACAGAGCGGGAGGGAGACGGAGCCCAGGACTGCCGAACACCCAGCCCCAGCCATCCGGGCCAGAGCGCAGACACAGTACATGCCCAGGGGGCCCTGGATGCTAGGGAAACAGGGCAGCAAGAACAGTGAGTGGGCACTGGAGGCCGGGTGCCGGAGGACATAAGAAAAGCGCGCAACCATTTTTTTTTTTTTGCTTTTTTGCTGTTTTGTTTTTGCGAGCGCTTTTTGGAAGTCTTAAAGGGATAGGGAGCCCAATACTAGGGAAACAGGGCAGCAAGAACAGTGAGCGGGCACTGGTGGCCTGGCGAAGGAGGACACCAGAAAAGCAAGAGCCCATTTTTTTTTTTTGCTGTTTTGTTTTGGCAAGCGCATTTTGGTAGTCTTAAAGGGATAGGGAGACCAATACTAGGGAAACAGGGCAGCAAGACCGGTGAGTAGAGGCCTGAGGCTGGCACGGGAGAATAAAGAAAAATGAGCGACCACCTTTTTTTTTAATTAAAAAAAATTTTTTTTTTTTTAATTTAAAAATTTTTTCTTTCATTTTTGGTGGTCGTTGTTTTGTTTTAGTGGGTGCTTTTTGGAAGTCTTAAAGGGGCAGGGCAGTACACAATCCAGAGGTAGGGAATCTGGGGATCTCTGGGCACCCTAACCCCTGGGCTGCAGGGAGCAAGGAGGCCCCTTACGGAGATAAATAGCCTCCCAGCCGCTCCTGCTCCAATGCGACACCAGCACATTGGAGTAGCTGCCCGAGATAGGCCATGCCGAGAGCAACAGTGGAGACTAACTCCATAGCAGCCGGGCAGGAAGCAGAAACCCTGTCTGCGCGCAGCTGTGCAGCACAAGCCACTAGAGGTTGCTGTTCTCCCAGGAGAGGAGGGCCACAAACCAACAAGAAAGGAAGTTCTTCCAGCCGTCACACATTCCAGCTCTGCAAACTATTCCTCTCACCATGAAAAGGCAAAGCTACAGGCAGACAAAGATCACAGAGACAACACCAGAGAAGGAGACAGACCTAACCAGTCTTCCTGAAAAAGAATTCAAAATAAGAATCATAAACATGCTGACAGAGATGCAGAGAAATACGCAAGAGAAATGGGATGAAGTCCGGAGGGAGATCACAGATGCCAGAAAGGAGATCACAGAAAGGAAACAAACTCTGGAAGGGTTTATAAGCAGAATGGATAGAATGCAAGAGGTCATCGATGGAATTGAAATCAGAGAACAGGAACGCATAGAAGCTGACATAGAGAGAGATAAAAGGATCTCCAGGAATGAAACAATATTAAGAGAACTGTGTGACCAATCCAAAAGGAACAATATCCATACTATTGGGGTTCCAGAAGAAGAAGAGAGGGGAAAAGAGATGGAAAGTATCTTAGAAGAAATAATTGCTGATAACTTCACCAAACTGGGTGAGGAAATAATCGAACAGACAACGGAAATACACAGAACCCCCAACAGAAAGGATCCAAGGAGGACAACACCAAGACACATAATAATTAAAATGGCAAAGATCAAGGACAAGGAAAGAGTTTTAAAGGCAGCTAGAGATAAAAAGGTCACCTATAAAGGGAAAACCATCAGGCTAACATCAGATTTCTCAACAGAAACCCTACAGGCCAGAAGAGAATGGCATGATATATTTAATACAAAGAAAAAGAAGGGCCTTGAACCAAGGATACTGTATCCAGCACGACTGTCATTCAAATATGACAGTGGGATTAAACCATTCCCAGACAAACAAAAGCTGAGGGAATTTGCTTTCCACAAACCACCTCTACAGAACATCTTACAGGGACTGCTCTAGATGGGAGCACTCCTAGAAAGAGCACAGTACAAAACACCCAACATATGAAGAATCGAGGAGGAGGAACAAGAAGGGAGATAAGAAAAGAATCTCCAGACAGTGTATATAACAGCTCAATAAGCGAGCTAAGTTAGGCAGTAAGATACTAAAGAGGCTAACCTTGAACCTTTGGTAACCACGAATTTAAAGGCTGCAATGGCAATAAGTACATATCTTTCAATAGTCAACCTAAATGTGAATGGGTTGAATGCACCAATCAAAAGACACAGAGTAACAGAATGGATAAAAAAGCAAGACCCATCTATATGCTGATACAAGAAACTCACCTCAAACACAAAGAAATGTACAGACTAAAAGTCAAGGAATGGAAAAACATATTTCAAGAAAACAACAGTGAGAAGAAAGCAGGGGTTGCAGTACTAATATCAGACAAAATAGACTTCAAAACAAAGAAAATAACAAGAGATAAAGAAGGACACTAACTAATGATAAAGGGCTCAGTCAAACAAGAGAATATAACCATTCTAAATATATATGCACCCAACACAGGAGCACCAGCATATGTGAAACAAATACTAACAGAAGTAAAGAGGGATATAGACTACAATGCATTCATTCTAGGAGACTTCAACACACCACTCACCCCAAAGGATAGATCCACCGGGCAGAAAATAAGTAAGGACACGGAAGCAGGGAACAACACAGTAGAGCACATGAACCTAATAGACATCTATAGAACTCTACATCCAAAAGCAACAGGATATACATTCTTCTCAAGGGCACATGGAACATTCTCCAGAATAGACCACATACTAGGCCACAAAAAGAGCCTCAGAAAATTCCAAAAGTTTGAAATCCTACAAACCAACTTTTCAGACCACAAGGCATAAAAGTAGAAATAAACGGTACAAAGAAAGCAAAGAGGTTCACAAACATATGGAGGCTTAAAAACACCCTCCTAAATAATCAATGGATCAATGACCAAATCAAAATGGAGATCCAGCAATATATGGAAACAATTGACAACAACTCTAAGCCCCAACTTCTGTGGGACACAGCAAAAGAAGTCTTAAGAGGAAAGTATATAGCAATCCAAGCATATTTAAAAAAGGAAGAGCAATCCCAAATGAATGGTCAAATGTCACAATTATTGAAATTGGAAAAAGAAGAACAGATGAGGCATAAGGTCAGCAGAGGGAGGGACATAATAAAGATCAGAAAAGAAATAAATAAAATTGAGAAGAATAAAACAATAGCAAAAATCAATGAAACCAAGAGCTGGTTCTTCAAGAAAATAAACAAAATAGATAAGCCTCTAGCCAGACTTATTAAGAAGAAAAGAGAGTCAACACAAATCAACAGTATCAGAAATGAGAAAGGAAAAATCACGACGGACAACACAGAAATACAAAGAATTATTAGAGAATACTATGAAAACCTATATGCTAACAAGCTGGGAAACCTAGGAGAAATGGACAACTTCATAGAAAAATACAACCTTCCAAGACTGACCCAGAAAGAAACAGAAAATCTAAACATACCAATTCCCAGCAACGAAATTGAAGCGGTAATCAAAAAACTACCAAAGAACAAAACCCCTGGGCCAGATGGATTTACCTCAGAATTTATCAGACATGCAGTGAAGACATAATACCCATTCTCCTTAAAGTTTTCCAAAAAATAGAGGAGGAGGGGATACTCCAAAACTCATTCTATGAAGCTAACATCACATTAATAACAAAACAAGGCAAAGACCCCACCAAAAAAGAAAACTAAAGACCAATATCCCTGATGAACGTAGATGCAAAAATACTCAACAAAATATTAGCAAACCGAATTCAAAAATACATCAAAAGGATCATACACTATGACCAATTGGGTTTCATCTCAGGGATGCAAGGATGGTACAAAATTCGAAAATCCATCAACATCATCCACCACATCAACAAAAAGAAAGACAAAAACCACATGATCATCTCCATAGATACTGAAAAAGCATTTGACAAAGTTCAACATCCATTCATGATAAAAACTCTAAGCAAAATGGGAATAGAGGGCAAGTAACTCAACATAATAAAGGCCATCTATGATAAACCCACAGCCAACATTATATTGAACAGCGAGAAGCTGAAAGCATTTCCTCTGAGATCGGGAACTAGACAGGGATGCCCGCTCTCTCCACTGTTATTTAACATAGTACTGGAGGTCCTAGCCACGGTAATCAGACAAAACAAAGAAATACAAGGAATCCAGATTGGTAAAGAAGAAGTTAAACTGTCACTATTTGCAGATGACATGATACTATACATAAAAAACAGTAAAGACTGCAGTCCAAAACTCCAAGAACTGATATCGGAATACAGCAAAGTTGTAGGATACAAAATCAACACACAGAAATCTGTGGCTCTCCTATACACTAATGAACCAACAGAAAGAGAAATCAGGAACACAATTGCATTCACAATTGCATCAAAGAAAATAAAATACCTAGGAATAAACCTAACCAAAGAAGTGAAAGACTTACACTCTGAAAACTAGAAGTCACTCTTAAGAGAAATTAAAGGGGACACTAACAGATGGAAACTCATCCCATGCTCGTGGCTAGGAAGAATTAATATCGTCAAAATTTCCATCCTGCCCAAAACAATATACAGATTTGATGCAATCCCTATGTCCCTATGAAACTACCAGCAACATTCTTCAATGAACTGGAACAAATAATTCAAAAATTCATATGGAAACACCAAAGACCCCGAATAGCCAAAGCAATCCTGAGAAAGAAGAATAAAGTAGGGGGGATCTCACTCCCCAACTTCAAGCTCTACTCTAAAGCCATAGTAATCAAGACAATTTGGTACTGGCACAAGAGCAGAGCCACAGACCAATGGAACAGACTAGAGAATCCAGACATTAACCCAGACATATATGGTCAATTAATATTTGATAAAGGAGCCATGGACATACAATGGCGAAATGACAGTCTCTTCAACAGATGGTGCTGGCAAAACTGGACAGCTACATGTCGGAGAATGAAACTGGACCATTGTCTAACCCCATGTACAAAAGTAAACTCAAAATGGATCAAAGACCTGAATGTAAGTCATGAAACCATTAAACTCTTGGAAGAAAACATAGGCAAAAACCTCTTAGACATAAACATGAGTGACCTCTTCTTGAACATTTCTCCACGGGCAAGGAAAACAACAGCAAAAATGAATAAGTGGGACTATATTAAGCTGAAAAGCTTCTGTACAGCAAAAGACACCATCAATAGAACAAAAAGGATCCCTACAGTATGGGAGAATATATTTGAAAATGACACATCCAATAAAGGCTTGACATCCAGAATATATAAAGAGCTCACACGCCTCAACAAACAAAAAACAAATAACCCAATTAAAAAATGGGCAGAGGAACTGAACAGACAGTTCTCCAAAAAAGAAATACAATTGGCCAACAGACACATGAAAAGATGCTCCACATCACTAATTATCAGAGAAATGCAAATTAAAACTACAATGAGGTATCACCTCACACCAGTAAGGATGGCTGCCATCCAAAAGACAGAGAACAACAAATGTTGGCGAGGCTGCGGAGAAAGAGAAACCCTCCTACACTACTGGTGGGAATGTAAGTTAGTTCAACCATTCTGGAAAGCAGTATGGAAGTACATCAAAATGCTCAAAACAGACTTACCATTTGACCCAGGAATTGCACTCCTAGGAATTTACCCTAAGAATGCAGCAATCAAGTATGAGAAAGATCAGTGCACCCCTATGTTTATTGCAGCACTATTTACAATAGCCAAGAATTGGAAGCAACCTAAATGTTCATCGATAGATGAATGGATAAAGAAGAAGTGGTACATATACACAATGGAATACTACTCAGCCATAAGAAAAAGGCAAATCCATCCATTTGCAGCAACATGGATGGAGCTGGATGGTTTTATGCTCAGTGAAACAAGCCAAGCAGAGAAAGAGAAATACCAAATGATTTCACTTATCTGTGGAATATAAGAACAAAGGAAAATCTGAAGTAACAAAGCAGCAGCAGAATCACAGAACTCAAGAATGGACTAACAGGTACCAAAGGGAAAGGGACTGGGGAGGATGGGTTGGTAGGGAGGGATAAGGTGGGGGGAGAAGTAGGGGGGTATTAAGATTAGCATGCATGGGGGGGTAGGAGTAAAGGGAGGGCTGTACAACACAGAGAAGGCAAGTAGTGATTCTACAACATTTTGCTATGCTGATGGACAGTGACTGTAAAATTGTGTATAGGGGGGCCTGGTATAGGGGAGAGCCTAATAAACATAATATTCTTCATGTAAGTGTAGATTAGTGATACCAAAAACAAAACAAAACAAAACAAAAAGGGGCAGTTCCTGTGTGGTAACCTCCAATGAGTTCTACACAAGGGTATAAAGGGCGTATAAAAGTGTAGGCAAAGGGACTGTTTGCGTTTATGCAGAAGATCAAAGCCTAATTGGCCTACCCCGAAAATGAACTAAGATACGATATGAAAGAGAACTTCCAACATCAGCACTCTCTGGAAGACTCATGCCAGAAGATGCTCATCAAAAAACCCCAACAAAGATCCACGCACTGCTACAGCTGTAGATGCACTCATCCCACCAGCTCCTGGACTTGCCATGGGAATGAAGGAGATATCTAAGCTGGCCTGTGCAGACAGTAAAACAACAAATTTGACTGGATCTATACTGTTGGAACTCAACCAAGAATTAGGAGAAGTGCAAATTTTAGCACTCCAAAATCTTACAACTACAGACTATTTACTGTTAAAAGAACATAAGGGATGTGAACAGTCCCCAGGAATGGGTTGTTTTAATTTGTCTGATTTCTCTCAGACTGTTCATGTTCAGTTGAACAATATCCACCATATCATAGATAAGTTTTCACAAATGCCTAAGGTGCCTAACTGGTTTTCTTGGTTTCACTGGAGATGGCTGGTAATTACAGATATGCTTTGGTTATGTAACAATACTCCTATTATGTTAATGTGTGTGCGCAATTTAAGTAGTAGCTTAAAACCTATACATTCTGAAGTTACTCTACAAGAAGATATGTCAAAGAAATAAACAATCTTCCCATGTTTTCTGGCGCCTGCTACTTCTATAGCTTTTCTTCTTCCTTCCTAATTACAACGCTTAAATAGAATTCGTGCCTCATATCAAATTTACCAAGTATCATAATTCTTCCAAGTGGTAAAGATACCTCAAGACAAATGCTGGGCATAGAAGCTACAGGGCATAAATATGCAAAGAAATAAAAAGCTAACCATTTCAAACAATAAGGCTTCTCTCTCACTTACCAACTTTACATTTCCCTGTATGGCCCCAGAAGATGACTGGTTAGCCAGAGACGGGTAAGATTCCTCAAGGGAGGAACAACCTAAGACAGGCACAGTCGCAGGGGGGTCATCAGGTGAGAAATTGGGGATCAACAGAGGTGAGGCTTAGAACCTCACCCCCCCTGTTCTGAGAGAAATCTTCTGCATACGTGGATGTTTTATTGCCCTTGTCTAGCTTGGATTAACACATAGTCTACAGGCACACACCTGATCATCTATATTTGTTCTCTTAAAACACTAAACTATGTTTTCTACCTTTATCTTGTATCTACCTACCACTTCAGCATTTTATTAAAAATAATAATAATAAATAGAGAATTGTGGTATCCACATATAAATCAAGTATAAAAACCAAATGAGTATTCATATTTAAACTGACTGTTTATAGTTCATAATGCATGAGCAAAACCGAAAGTTTCTGTGATGACTGCCCTTGTACTGTTCACTATGTAACTTATTCATTATGTAAGAATTTGTTCTCCATGTAAGAACTTGTTTGTTATGCCTCAGAATATTTGAGACTGATGAAAATTAGGCTTGGGGTTAATTAATGATTGTGCACTGAGCATTGACTCCCCTATACAGAATTTTATTGTCATTAACAACCATTTGATCAATAAATATGAGAGATGCCCACACAAAAAAAAAAAAAAAAAAAGGACAGACTTCCAATGGTAAAATAAATAAGTAACCGGGATGTAATGTATAGCATAAGGAATATAGTCAAGATATTTTAACAGCTTGGTAGGGTGATAGCTGGAACCTAGAATTATGTATATAAATGTTTTATCACTGTGTTGTACACTTGAAGCTAATGTAATGTAATACTGTGCGTCAACTACCCTTCAATAAAAAATAATTATTTAAAAAAAAAAATTTAAATGATAACCTTGCCAGATAAGTAATCTTGGTGCCAGGCCGTTCTGCTTCATGGCATTCAATATGTCATGCCACTCCCTTCTGGCCTGTCAGGTTTCTGCTGAGAAGTCTGATGTTAGCCTGATGGGCTTTCCTTTGTATGTGATCTTATTTCTGCCTCTGGCTGCTTTTAACAGTCTGTCCTTATCCTTGATCTCTCCCATTTTAATTACTATGTGTCTTGGTGTGTCTTCCTTGGGTCTCTTGTGTTGGGAGATCTGTGAATCTCCATGGCCTGAGAGACAATCTCCTTCCCCAGATTGGGGATGTTTTCAGCAACTACCTCCTCAAAGACAATTTCTATCCCTTTCTCTCTCTCTTCTTCTGGTATCCCTATAATGCGAATACTGTTCCGCTTGGATTGGTCACACAGTGCTCTCAATATTCTTTCATTCTTAGAGATCCTTTTTTCTCTCTGTGCCTCAGCTTCTTTATATACCTCTCCTCTAGTTTCTATTTCATTTATCATCTCCTCCACCGTATCCAACCTACTTTTAATATCCTCCATCATGCTTTTCAATGATTGGATCTCCGACCTGAATTAATTCCTGAGTTCTTGGATGTCTTTCCGTACCTCCATTAGAATGTTGATGATTTTTATTTTGACCTCCCTTTCATTAAGAGTCACAAGGTCCATATCATTTAAATCTTTCTCAGAAGTTGTATTAATAATTTTACTCTGGACAAGGTTCTTTTGGCATTTCATATTTGTGTATGGCGCCCTCTATTGTCCAGAAACTCTATTCTGGAGATGCTCAGCCCCTTAAGTAATGTTGGGTGTCACAGGGGAGCAGTATTCTTGCCTGGGGGGAGGAAAGAGCTGTTCCCCGCCTCCCAGCTGCTATGCCTGTCTCCACTGCCTGAGTCAGTCGGCTGGTCACACAGGTATAAGTTTTTGTCCCAGAGCAGCTGTATATGGATCACTGCTTTCCACTGCAGCTGAAATCCCAGTCTCCCCAAGAACTCTGCCCGTATTAACTTTCCAACCCGGTAGTCATGCGAGTCTCATGAAAGCACCATGAAATGTAAGTTTGTACTCCCAGGGCAGATCTCTGGCATTAGGTATTCAGCAGTCCAAAGCCTTCCAGTCCCTCCCTGCTCCGTTTCTCTTCCTCCCGCCGGTGAGTTGTGGGGGAGAAGGGGCTCATGTCCTATGGAGCCACAGCTCTGGTACGTTACCCTGTTCAGTGAGGTCTGCTCTTTTCTCCAGGTGTGTGCAGTCTGACACTGTCCTCTTTCCTGTTGCTCTCTCAGGATTAATTGTGCCAATTAAATTTTCTAATTGTATCCAGTTTTAGGAGAAAGCCTCTTTCTCTCCTCTCATGCCACCATCTTTAATCCCCTTATTTAGTTTTAATTAGTTTAAGTATCTACATGTGTTTAGTGTTCATGCAATTGGACAGTGTGTGTCTACAGCTGTGTTAATAGCAAATATGTATGTATATATATGTATATATTAAGTTGATTGATTTCATTCTTCTTCTTACCCCCATATATTCCAGTGTAGATTAATGAATATTTATTCTACCACAAGTAGAAAAGAAAAATAAGCCTCAGTGATCCTGAATCTCTAAATTACTAATGGAGCCCACTTCAGTCACATGGAGTTTTCTCCTATCCTTTGCAGTGTGGTAAAATTATATGATACATAAACTCAGCCACTAATCTGATGAACTAATCTGTTCTTTGAGGTACAGGCTCAATATCAAAGTGGCAGGCATGAAGATATTCTCTAGGACCTTGTTGTTATCAGTGTTCTGGCTTCCAGGCATCATTTCCCAGCTGGTGAATGGTACCGTAGTTTCCCCTTTATTTGTGGTTTTGCTCTCTGTGGTTTTAGTAACCTGTGATCAACCACTGTCTGAAAGCAAATGATCCTCCTTTGAAGGTTTGGTCAGAAGGTCAGTAGTATCCAACACTATGCCACAATGCCTACATCATTCACCTCATCATATAGCATTTTATTATCTCACATCATCACAATAAGAGTACAGTACATAGATATTTTGATAGAGACAGACTACATTCACATAACTTTTATTATAAGATATTGCTGTAGTTTTTTATTATTAATTCTTGCTAATCTCTTATTGTGCTTAATTTATAAATTAGGCATTATCATAGGTTTGTATATAAAGGAATAATCATAGTATATATAGGATTTGGTACTGTCCATGGTTTCAGGCATCCACTGGGGGTCTTGGAACATATTGCTCTGTGGATAAGGGGGGGTACTATACTATAATTAGATAATACATCAGTCAGAAGTAGAGAACCAGGAAGAAAGCAGATGAAGGGTTCATTTTCCATTGCTACATAATAAGGTTCTTGGCTATATCATTTGCAGCAGGAAACAAGAAATGCAGATAATAATTCTTATACTTCTACTTCCCCAGATAGCAAGCTTAATTGTCAAAAATCTCAAATATGTGTTAGAAAATTTATTTTGTAAACTTACGAATGTGTCTTCTTTGTACATGTTAACACTTCCTTGGGCCACAATGGAAAGTAATACATTATTTGTGGATACAAAGAATCATGATTAAATGGTATGGTATTTACTTACTTTATCTGATGAGCAGATACCCAGTTCTCTTGACCTATGTGCCTTTGTAGTATGCAATAAAAGGTAGTTGCATAGGCCTTACTATATGTTATTAAAATTATAATTAAAATAATTCTAATTGCATCAATGAAATAATAAATATATTAAAAGTATAGAGCTGCTGACAATATAATCATGCTGGTTTCATTTGGGAATACGTGATGACTCAATACCATGTTATATGGTGATTTACATCAGTATGGTGGTATGATAATTGAACTTAAGAAATATCCAAGCTAATCAAACTTTAAGGAAAAATAGAAAACTGTTGTCTTTAAATTAATAAGAGAATATACACCAAAATAATATCGTTTCTTTTCCGCCAGGTGTCTCTTCAGTAGTAAGCATTTTGTATGAGTGTATGGGTGTGGGAGAGGGAATCTTTACATAATGAAGATTGTTTATCTCATTTGAAAACTTTCTTCTAATGTTCATTTAGAGGTAGGTTCATTGAAAACAATATAAACCTGAATTTTGGAAGTGTCATAAGGACAATCAATTTGATGGTTGCAGATTCACTGAATAGAGAAGAAAACAGCATTAATTTCATGTTTAAAAAGTTAAAAAAGTAGCTTATATCATAGGTAAAATATGGAAATATTTCTGAAACTACTTGAGCTAAGGCAATCAAATTATTTCCAAATACCCTGTTCTAAATGGAAGTCTCAATAAATTCACTTGTGATTGGACTCTGTTTTCACTGTAGAATATTTTCTCCCATTCTGTGGATTGCTCTTTCACTCTATTGATTGTTTCCTTTACTGTGAAGATTTTTTTGAGCATTTTAGCTTTACAACACAATTAAGAGGAACATACATAAGTTTCCCAGAAAATCTCTGTACCCAAACATGCATAACTTCCCTCATTATCAACATTACTCACCAAAATGGTGTTTTTGTTACCAAGGATCAACCTAACTTTACATATAATCACCCAACATCCGTAGTTTACATTATGGTTCACTCTTGGTGTTGCATATTTTATGTATTTGAACAAATGTGTAATGATATATGTCCATTATTATAGTATCATACAGAGTGTTTTCACTGCCCTAAAAAACCCTCCCTGCTCTGCCTATTCATCTTCCCCTAATGCTTGAAAACCATCGAATTTTTAATTATCTCCATAGTTTTGCCTTTTCCAGAATGTCATATTATTGGATCCCATAGTATATAGCTTTCTCATATTGGCTTCTTTCACTTAGTAATATACAATTAAGGTTTCTCCATGGCTTCATAGCACATATCATTTTACTATTGAATAATACACCATTGTCTGGATGTGCCACAATTTATCCATTCATCTACTGAAGGAAATCTTGATTCTTCTAAGTTTTGGTAATTACAAATAAAGCTGTTATAAATATACATGTGCAGGTTTTGTGTGGACCTAAGTTTTTAACTCCTTTGGGTAAACACCAAGGAGTAGCAATGGTGGATTATATGATAAGAATATGCTTACTTTGGTAAGAAATTGCCAAAATGACTACACCATTTTGCATTTCTACTAGTCAAGAATGAGAGATCCTGCTGTTCCATATTCTTCTCAGGATTAGGTGGCAATGTTTCAGATTTTGGCCCTTCTAGTAGGCATGTAACAGTATCTCATTTTGTTTTAATATCCTTTTTCTTAATGACATACAGTGTGGAGCATATTTTCATATGTTCATTTGCCATATATATGTATATATACATGTGTGTGTGTGTGTGTGTGTGTATTATCACCTTATTTGGTGAAATGTCCTGAGGCCTTTGACTCAATTTTTAATTAGGTTGTTTGTTTTGTTATTGTTGATGTTTAAGAGTTCTTTATATATTTGGAATGCAACTTTTGAAAATATTTTCTAGGAGAGGAGAGGAAGATGGCGGCGTGAGTAGAGCAGCGGAAATCTCCTCCCAAAACCACATATATCTATGAAAATATAACAAAGACAACCCTTCCTAGAATAAAGACCAGAGGACACAGGACAATATCCAGACCACATCCACACCTGCGAGAACCCAGTGCCTTGAGAAGGGGGTAAGATATAAGCCCAGGCTTGGAGGGAGCCGAGCACCCATCCCCCCAGCTCCCGGCGGGAGAAGAATAGGAAGAGCGGGAGGGAGACGGAGCACAGGACTGCTAAACACCTGGCCCCAGCCATCCGGCCAGAGTGCAGACACAGTACGTGCCCAGAGGGCCCTGGATGCTAGGGAAACAGGGCAGCAAGAACAGTGAGCAGGCAACAGAGACCAGGTGCCGGAGGACATAAGAAAAGCACACGAACAATTTTTTTTTTTTTTTGCTGTTTTGTTTTGGCGAGCGCTTTTTGGAAGTCTTAAAGGAATAGGGCCCCCAATATTAGGGAAACAGGGCAGCAAGAACAGTGAGTGGGCACCGGTGGCCTGGCACCAGAGGACACCAGAAAAATGTGCTATCATTTTTTTTTTTTTGCTGTTTTGTTCTGGCAAGCGCTTTTTGGAAGTCTTAAAGGGATAGGGCCCCCAATACTAGGGAAACAGGGCAGCAAGACGGGTGAGCAGATGCCTGAGGCTGGCACCGGAGAATAAAGAAAAACGAGCGGCCACTTTTTTTTTTTTAATTAAAAAAAAAATTTTTTTTTTTTAATTTAAATATTTTTTTTGTGTGTGTGTGGTCGTTGTGTTGTTTTGGCGGCTGCTTTTTGGAAGTCTTAAAGGGGCAGGGCGGGACACTTAATCCAGAGGAAGGGAATCTGGGGATTTCTGGGCACCCTAACCACTGGGCTGCAGGGAGCACGGAGGCCCCTTACGGAGATAAATAGCCTCCAGGCCGCTCCCCCTCCAACGCGACTCCACCACATTGGAGCAGAGGCACAAACCAGGCGACACCCACAGCAACAGCGGAGATAAACTCCATAGCAACCCGGCAGGAATAAGAAACCCTGTCTGCGTGCAGCTGCCCAGCACAAGCCACTAGAGGTCGCTGTTCTCCCAGGAGAGGAGGGCCACAAACCAACAAGAAGAAAAGTTCTTCCAGCCGTCACTCATCCCAGCTCTGCAAACTATTCCTATCACCATGAAAAGGCAAAGCTACAGGCAGACAAAGATCACAGAGACAACACCAGAGAAGGAGACAGACAGACCTAACCAGTCTTCTTAAAAAAGAATTCGAAATAAGAATCATAAACATGATGACAGAGATGCAGAGAAATACGCAAGAGAAATGGGATGAAGTCCGGAGGGAGATCACAGATGCCAGAAAGGAGATCGCAGAAATGAAATAAACTCTGGAGGGTTTATAAGCAGAATGGATAGGATACAAGAGGCCATTGATGGAATTGAAACCAGAGAATAGGAACGCATAGAAGCTGACATAGAGAGAGATAAAAGGATCTCCAGGAATGAAACAATGTTAAGAGAACTGTGTGACCAATCCAAAAGGAACAATATCCGTAATATAGGGGTTCCAGAAGAAGAAGAGAGAGAAAAAGATATGGAAAATATCTCAGAAGAAATAATTGCTGAAAACTTCCCCAAGCTGGGGGAGGAAATAATCGAACAGACCATGGAAATACACAGAAGCCCCAACAGAAAGGATCCAAAGAGGACAACACCAAGACACATAATAATTAAAATTGCAAAGATCAAGGACAAAGAAAGAGTTTTAAAGGCAGCTAGAGAGAAAAAGGTCAACTATAAAGGAAAACCCATCAGGCTAACATCAGACTTCTCGAGAGAAACCCTACAGGCCAGAAGAGAATGGCATGATATATTTAATACAATGAAACAGAAGGGCCTTGAACGAAGGATACTGTATCCAGCATGACTATCATTCAAGTATGATGGTGGGACTAAACAATTCCCAGACAAACAAAAGCTGAGGGAATATGCTTTCCACAAACCACCTCTACAGAACATCTTACAGGGACTGCTCTAGATGGGAGCACTCCTAGAAAGAGCACAGCACAAAACACCCAACATATGAAGAATCGAGGAGGAGGAACAAGAAGGGAGATAAGAAAAGAATCTCCAGACAGTGTATATAACAGCTCAATAAGCGAGCTAAGTTAGGCAGTAAGATACCAAAGAGGCTAACTTTGAACCTTTGGTAACCACGAATTTAAAGCCTGCAATGGCAATAAGTACATATCTTTCAATAGTCACCCTAAATGTTAATGGGCTGAATGCACCAATCAAAAGACACAGAGTAATAGAATGGATAAAAAAGCAAGACCCATCTATATGCTGATACAAGAAACTCACCTCAAACCCAAAGACATGTACAGACAAAAGTAAAGGGATGGAAAAACATATTTCAAGCAGACAACAGCGAGAAGAAAGCAGGGGTTGCAGAACTACTATCAGACAAAATAGACTTCAAAACAAAGAAAGTAACAAGAGATAAAGAACGACACTACATAATGATAAAGGGCTCAGTCCAACAAGAGGACATAACCATTCTAAATATATATGCACCCAACACAGGAGGACCAGCATATGTGAAACAAATACTAACAGAACTAAAGGGGGAAATAGACTGCAATGCATTCATTCTAGGAGACTTCAACACACCACTCACCCCAAAAGATAGATCCACTGGGCAGAAAATAAGTAAGGACACGGAAGCACTGAACAACACAGTAGAGCAGATGGACCTAATAGACATCTATAGAACTCTACATCCAAAAGCAACAGGATATACATTCCTTTCAAGTGCACATGGAACATTCTCCAGAATAGACCACATACTAGGCCACAAAAAGAGCCTCAGAAAATTCCAAAAGATTGAAATCCTACCAACCAACTTTTCAGACCACAAAGGCATAAAACAAGAAACAAACTGTACAAATAAAGCAAAGAGGCTCACAAACTCATGGAGGCTTAATAACATGCGCCTAAATAATCAATGGATCGATAACCAAATCGAAATGGAGATCCAGCAATATATGGAAACAAATGACAACAACAACACTAAGGCCCATCTTCTGTGGGACGCAGCAAAAGCAGTCTTAAGAGGAAAGTATATAGCAATCCAAGCATATTTAAAAAAGGAAGAACAATCCCAAATGAATGACCTAATGTCACAATTATCGAAATAGGAAAAAGAAGAACAAATGAGGCCTAAGGTCAGCAGAAGGAGGGACATAATAAAGATTAGAGAAGAAATAAATAAAATTGAGAAGAATAAAACAATAGCAAAAATCAATGAAACCAAGAGCTGGTTCTTCAAGAAAATAAACAAAATAGATAAGCCTCTAGGTAGACTTATTAAGAAGAAAAGAGAGTCAATACAAATCAACAGTATCAGAAATAAGAAAGGAAAAATCACGACGGACCCCACAGAAATACAAAGAATTATTAGAGAATACTATGAAAACCTATATGCTAACAAGCTGGGAAACCTAGGAGAAATGGACAACTTCCTAGAAAAATACAACCTTCCACGATTGACCCAGAAAGAAACAAAAAATCTAAACAGACCAATTACCAGTAATGAAATTGAAGCGGTAATCAAAAAACTACCAAAGAACAAAACCCCCTTGACAGATCGATTTACCTCGGAATTTTAACAGACATACAGGGAAGACATAATATCTATTCTCCTTAGAGTTTTCCAAAAAGTAGAGGAGGAGGGGATACTCCCAAACTCATTCTATGAAGCTAACATCACCCTAATACCAAAACCAGGCAAAGACTCCACCAAAAAAGAAAACTAAAGACCAATATCCCTGATGAACGTAGATGCAAAAATACTCAACAAAATATTAGCAAATCGAATTCAAAAATACATCAAAAGGATCATACACCATGACCAAGTGGGATTCATCCCAGGGATGCAAGGATGGTACAACATTCGAAAGTCCATCAACATTATCCACCACATCAACAAAAAGAAAGACAAAAACCACATGATCATCTCCATAGATGCTGAAAAATCATTAGACAAAGTTCAGCATCCATTCATGATAAAAACTCTCAGCAAAATGGGAATAGAAGACAAGTACCTCAACATAATAAAGGCCATCTACGATAAACCCCCAGCCAACATTATATTGATCAGCGAGAAGCTGAAAGCATTTCCTCTGAGATCGGGAAATAGACAGGGATGCCCACTCTCTCCACTGTTGTTTAACATAGTACTGGAGGTCCTAGCCACGGCAATCAGACAAAACAAAGAAATGCAAGGAATCAAGATTGGTAAAGAAGAAGTTAAACTGTCACTATTTGCAGATGACATGATACTGTACCTAAAAAACCCTAAAGATTCCACCCCAAAACTACTAGAACTGATATTGGAATACAGCAAAGCTGCAGGATACAAAATCAACACACAGAAATCTGTGGCTTTCCTATACACTAAAAATGAACCAACAGAAAGAGAAATCAGGAAAACAATTGCATTCACAATTGCATCAAAAAAAAAATACCTAGGAATAAACCTAACCAAAGAAGTGAAAGACTTATACTCTGAAAACTACAAGTCACTCTTAAGAGAAATTAAAGGGGACACTAACAGATGGAAACTCATCCCATGCTCGTGGCTAGGAAGAATTAATATCGTCAAAATTTCCATCCTGCCCAAAGCAATATACAGATTTGATGCAATTTCTATGTCCCTATGAAACTACCAGCAACATTCTTCAATGAACTGGAACAAATAATTCAAAAATTCATATGGAAACACCAAAGACCCCGAATAGCCAAAGCAATCCTGAGAAAGAAGAATAAAGTAGGGGAGATCTCACTCCCCAACTTCAAGCTCTACTATAAAGCCATAGTAATCAAGACAATTTGGTACTGGCACAAGAGCAGAGCCACAGACCAATGGAACAGACTAGAGAATCCAGACATTAACCCAGACATATATGGTCAATTAATATTTGATAAAGGAGCCATGGACATACAATGGTGAAATGACAGTCTCTTCAACAGATGGTGCTGGCAAAACTGGACAGCTACATGTAGGAGAATGAAACTGGACCATTGTCTAACCCCATGTACAAAAGTAAACTCAAAATGGATCAAAGACCTGAACGTAAGTCATGAAACCATTAAACTCTTGGAAGAAAACATAGGCAAAAACCTCTTAGACATAAACATGAGTGACCTCTTCTTGAACATTTCTCCCTGGGCAAGGAAAACAACAGCAAAAATGAATAAGTGGGACTATATTAAGCTGAAAAGCTTCTGTACAGCAAAGGACACCATCAATAGAACAAAAAGGAACCCTACAGTATGGGAGAATATGTTTGAAAATGACACATCCGATAAAGGCTTGACATCCAGAATATATAAAGAGCTCACACACCTCAACAACCAAAAAACAAATAACCCAATTAAAAAATGGGCAGAGGAACTGAACAGACAGTTCTCCAAAAAAGAAATACATATATCCAACAGACACATGAAAAGATGCTCCACAACGCTAATTATCAGAGAAATGCAAATTAAAACTACAACGAGGTATCACCTCACAGCAGTAAGGATGGCTGCCATCCAAAAGACAGAGAACAATAAATCTTGACGAGGCTGTGTAGAAAGGGGATCCCTCCTACACTGCTGGTGGGAATGTAAGTTAGTTCAACCATTGTGGAAAGCAGTGTGGAGGTACATCAAAATGCTCAAAACAGACCTACCATTTGACCCAGGAATTGCACTCTTAGGAATTTACCCTAAGAATGCAGCAATCAAGTATGAGAAAGATCAGTGCACCCCTATGTTTATCACAGCACTATTTACAATAGCCAAGAATTGGATGCAACCTAAATGTCCATCGATAGATGAATGGATAAAGAAGAATTGGTACATATACACAATGAAATACTACTCAGCCATAAGAAAAGGGCAAATCCAACCATTTGCAGCAACATGGATGGAGCTGGAGGGTATTATGCTCAGTGAAACAAGCCAAGCGGAGAAAGAGAAATACGAAATTATTTCACTTATCTCTGGAATATAAGAACAAAGGAAAAACTGAAGGAACAAAACAGCAGCAGAATCATAGAACACAAGAATGGACTAACAGGTACCAAAGGGAAGGGGACTGGGGAGGATGTGTGGGTAGGGAGGGATAAGGGGGGGGGAGAAGTAGAGGGGTATTAAGATTAGCATGCATGGGTGGGTGTGAGAAAAGGGTGGGCTGTACAGCACAGAGAAGGCAAGTAGGTATTCTACAACATTTTGCTATGCTGATGGACAGTGACTGTAAAATTGTTTATAGGGGGGACCTGGTATAGGGGAGAGCCTAATAAACATAATATTCGTCATGTCAGTGTAGATTAGTCATACTAAAAAAAAAGAAAAAAAAAAGAAAAAGGGCAGTTCCTGTGTGGTAACCTCCAATGAGTTCTACACAAGAGTATAAAGGGCATATAAAAGTGTAGGTAAAGGGTCTGTTTGTGTTTATACAAAGGATCAAAGCCTAAATGCGTTACCCGAAAATGAACTAAGATATGATATGAAAAAGAATTTCCAACATCAGCACTCTCTGGAAGACTCATGCCAGAAGGTGATCATCAAAAAACCCCAACAAAGATCCACGCACTGCTACCCCTGTAGATGCACTCATCCCACCAGCTCCTGGACTTGCCATGGGAATGAGGAAGGAGATATCTAAGCTGGCCTGTGCATACAGTAAAACAACAAATTTGACTGGATCTATACTGTTGGAACTCAATCAAGAATTAGGAGAAGTGCAAATTTTAGCGCTCCAAAATCTTACAACTACAGACTATTTACTGTTAAAAGAACATAAGGAATGTGAACATTCCCCAGGAATGGGTTGTTTTAATTTGTCTGATTTCTCTCAGACTGTTCAAGTTCAGTTGGACAATATCCACCATATCATAGATAAGTTTTCACAAATGCCTAAGGTTCCTAACTGGTTTTCTTGGTTTCACTGGAGATGGCTGGTAATTTCAGGTATGCTTTGGTTATGTAACTATACTCCTATTATGTTAATGTGTGTGCGCAATTTAAGTAGTAGCTTAAAACCTATACATGCTGAAGTTACTCTACAAGAAGATATGTTAAAGAAATAATCAATCTTCCCATGTTTTCTTCCACCTGCTACTGCTATAGCTTTTCTTCTTCCTTCCTAATTACAACCCTTAAATAGAATTCGTGCCTCATATCAAATTTACCGAGTATCATAATTCTTCCATGTGGTAAAGATACCTCAAGACAAATGCTGGGCATAGAAGCTACAGGGCATAAATATGCAAAGAAATAAAAAGCTAACCATTTCAAACAATAAGGCTTCTCTCTCACTTACCAACTTTACATTTCCCTGTATGGCCCCGGAAGATGACTGGTTAGCCAGAGACGGGTAAGATTTCTCAAGGGAGGAACAACCTAAGACAGGCACAGTCGCAGGGGGGTCATCAGGTGAGAAATTGGGGATCAACAGAGGTGAGGCTTAGAACCTCACCCCCCCTGTTCTGAGAGAAATCTTCTGCATACGTGGATGTTTTATTGCCCTTGTCTAGCTTGGATTAACACATAGTCTACAGGCACACACTTGATCATCTACATTTGCTCTCTTACAACACTAAACTATGTTTTCTACCTTTATCTTCTTTCTACCTACCACTTCAGCATTTTATTAAAAATAATAATAATAAAGAGAGAAATGTGGTATCCACATATAAATCAAGTGTAAAAATCAAATGAGTATTCATATTTGAACTGTTTATAGTTCATAATGCATGAGCAAAACCGAAAGTTTCTGTGATGTCTGCCCTTGTACTGTTCACCATGTAAGAACTTATTCGCTATGTAAGAATTTGTTCTCCATGTAAGAACTTGTTTGTTATGCCTCAGAAGATTGGAGACTGACGAAAATTAGGCTTGGGTTGGATTAATGATTGTGCATTGAGCATTGACTCCCTATACAGAATTTTATTGTTGTTAACAACCATTTGATCAATAAATATGAGAGATGCCCTCACAAAAAAAGTATACATTTCCAATGGTAAAATAATAAGTAACCAGGATGTAATGAATATAGTCAAGATATTGTAACAGCTTGGTATGGTGATAACTGGTACCTAGAATTGTCATGTATATAAATGTTGAATCACTATGTTGTACACCTGAAACTAATGTAATGTAATACCGTGTGTCAACTACCCTTCAATAAAAAAATAATTACCAAAAAAAGAAAATATTGTCTACCAATCTGTGGCTTGTATTTTAATTATCATGATGTTGTCTTACACAGAGCAAACTTTTTTAATTTTACTGAAGTCTAGTTTACCAATTCTTCCTTTCAGGGAATGTCTTTGGCGATGTATCTAAAAAGGCATCACTATAGCCAAGGTCATCTAGGTTTTTGTCTTATGTTATCTTCTGAGAATTTTATACTTTGCATTATTTTACATGTATCTCTATGATACATTTTGAGAGGTTTTTTTTTTGTCAAGAGTGTAAGGTTTGTGTTTCCGAAGCTTTTTAGTTTGATGTAGTTCAACTTGTCTAATTTTGCTTCTGTTGTTTGTGTTATTTGTGTCCTATACAAAAATCTTTACCAAAAACAATTCCATGAAATTTTATTCTTGTTTCCTTCTAGGACTGATAATCACACATTTTACTTTAAGTCATTAATCCATCTTAAGTTGATATTTGTGTATGGTATAAAATAAAGGTCCAAAGTTATTATTTTGCAAATGGAAAATCAAAACATACCAAAAATGGGTAAAGAAATGGAATCAGTAATCGAAAGTTTCCCAACAAAAAACAGTCCAGAACAGATGGCCTCACTGGTTAATTCTGCCAAATATTCAAGAAAGAATAGCACCAATCTTCCTAAAAGTCTCCCAAAAATTGATGAGTAGGGAATATTTTACAACTCATTCTCTGAAGGCAGTATTACTTTGATACAAAATCCAAAGACACTAGAAAAAAAAAACTACAGACAAATTTCCCTGATAAACATACATGAAAATATCCTCAACAATGTACTGAAAACGTAGTTCAACAGCACATTAAAATAATCATACATCATGACCAATGGGATTTATCTCTTGGATGCAAGAATGTTTAAACATATGAAAATCAATTAGTGTGATACACCACATTAAAAGAATGAAGGATAAACTTCACCTGATCACCTCTGGATGCAGAAAAAACACTTGACAAAATCAAACACCTTTTTGTAAAAACTCTCAATAAGAAATAGAAGTACCTCAATACAATAAAGTCCATATATGGAAAGCCAATGACTATCATCGTAATGGTGAAAGACTAAAAGAGTTTCCTGCAAGATCAGGAACAAGACAAGGATGATTATCCCATCATTTCTATTCAACAGAGAGCTGGAAGTCATAACTAGGGCAATTAGACAGAAAAATAAATAAATATAAAGCATGCAAATTAGAAAGGAAGAAGTAAAATTATCTGTCTGTAGATCACATATTCTTATGTGTAGAAAACCTTAAAGAGTCCATAAAAATCTGTTAGAACTAATAAACGAATTCTTTAAAGTTGCATGATACAAAATCAACATATAAAACTCTGCTGCCTTTCTACACATTAACAAACTAACTGAAAAGGAAATTAAGAGAATAATCTTATTTACAATAAAATAAAAAAGAATAAAATATTTAGGAATAAACTTAACCAAGGAAGTGAAAGACTTCTACAGTGAAAACTACTAAACTTTGATGAAAGAAATTAAAGAAGACACACATAAATGGAGAGACCATAACTTTTGTTTATTTTGGATGTTTGTCACTGAATTCTGTAATGCAGGTCAATTTAACAGTTACCAGTGACAGTGACAAAAGAATTGTCTACAAATTATCAAAACAGAAAACTTATTGTTACTCTCAAGTTATGTTAAAATATTAGTAAATTTATTCACAAGAAAAACCCAGATGGTTTTATTAAGTTTACATATTCAGTCATCTAGATATTAGGGTTATAATGCTAAAATATTTAGATATTTTGAGGTAAACATTTGTTCTTTTAAAGGGAAAATATCCAGTAGAATGTAATGAATAAAATTCTGGACTCATTTAAAAACGTTAATAGAATACTGGTATGGTCACCTCAGCCTACGAAAGAGTTTTCATTTAATGAAATTATGCAGCATATTATCCATCAAAGCATACATACATATGCATATATGCATATGTGTATACATAAGTATAACTGGCATTAAATATATGTGCATATAAAAAACATATGAAATATATGTGCATAAATATATTTATATCAGAATAATAAGTGGTCTTTTATGGTAGTTCATAACCATGATGTTTAGCATCATTAGTATGGTAAATGTAATTGTGCAACATAACTACAATTATATATTATAAATCCAGGCATATAATCCTGTATATCTATAAGATGTTATAAGAAAGACTTGGTGTAAATAAAAGAAGTAAAAAATATTTTTTGTATGTTTATGACAAAATATTTTGTGGGCCTATTTTAGTTCTTGATTTCCTTATTAAGTGTGTACTCTTCATGTATAAAAATCATGTGGAGTTACTTAACAGAAACACAGTTGGATTGCTAAAGTTGCTGTGAACTATATCATGATTTGTGTACACTTAGAGTGCACCTGCAAAGAGAAAGATAAGAAATTTAGGTTTTTTAAAAACATTTTAATTGGAAAATGTCTTAGAAATGAAAAATATCCTATTGCAATATTTTTTCTATGAATTGCCTTTATAAAGGAAATTAGAAGTCAAAATCTTCCACACAACCAAAGACAGTTTCTCTAACCCTCTTAGTTTTAGTATTGTTTAGTTGCAGTGGGTTTATAAATGACATTTTGAACTCCTTTCTAGGTCTATCTTTCAATAAACATCTATAAAAGAAGAAAAGGAAGGGGGAATAAGACAGTTTGACCTTAACATATACACATAAAATGTGTTTCTAAAAATGCGTGTGTGATATGAATAATTATATACAAATTCATATTTCTCAGTTATAATTTCACATCTGTGTTTTCCCACAGGGAATATTTGGCCCTAACATATAATAAATACCACACTTAAAGATTCAAATATTCATTTTATGTAGCTGTTTATCTTTTTTGTGTGTGTAACCTGTGTTTTTTAAAACTTAAGCTATAAAGGCATTTAGTTTAAAATGTAGGCAATTCAGAACATACATACTCAATTGTTGAAAGAACACATTCACTCAATAATCCATTTAAAAATTGGAAAGCACCTTAAGTCCTAGGTTTTGCTGGTCATCATTGTCACAAGGATGAGTAAGACTCAGTCACTGCCTAGAGAGTGATGTCAGCTAGATGGTGAAATAAGAAGCCCTTGACCCCTGTCTTCCTCTAAAGAATATGCCAATTCAACAACAATTCATGGACAAATTCCCTTTGTGAGAAATTCAAAAACTTATTGAAAGTCTGCTGTATATCAGGTAAGCATGAAATCAGACTCAATGAGGCCAGTAGGGAGGTTTGGGACACCTTCTTGCCAGAATCCCTACCGATGACAGAGTTGTATGATCAAGAACAGACACCCTATTTCCCAGATTCTCTCTGGAGAAGAAAAGAGTTGGCTCATGTACCCAGCTTCTCAACTTTTCAAAGGGTGTCTGTCTTGCTAGTTTTGGAGTGCTGGTGGGTTCAGGATATGGGAGAGAACAGAGACAGTGGTTTGGACTGGCAGAATCCATAATTCTCCCTACTGTTCAGTATAGAGTGAACAGATGAAAAAATCTCAGCTCTCATTTTCCTCTGGGGAGGGAATGCATTGATCTGTGAAGCCAATGCCCCAACTTCTCCAGATTGACTCAAAGAATCAGCATCAGTTTTGTCAATCTTGGAGCTGTGACAGGTCCGGCACATTATAACCACATGGGAAAGAACAGAGACTGTGGCTTGGGCTGCTAAATGCCATCACACCTCTCCCCAGCTCAGCACAGAACAAGAGAACAAAAAGCACAGCTACTTTCTTCTACTCGGGCAGGAAAAGTGCTGGTCAGGGTGTCCAAAGCCCCAGCATTTTGGAAGTTTCCCAAAGGACTAGTTCCTGTCTTGCCTGCTTCAGAGTGCTGACAGGACATGGCATAATCTAGCCACCTGAAGGCAAGTGAAAATAGACACAGAGATTTGGGATAGCAGTTGCTATAGTCCCTGATGAAGGTAAAAAGAAAATGTTATACATATGCTCAGTGGAGTATAATATAGCCTGAAAAAAGAACGATATTCTGCAATATATGACAACATAGATGAAACTTGAGAATATTTTGCTAAGTGAAATAATCCAGTCACAGAAGGACAAATACTGCATGATTCCATTTATATGAGGTACCTAAAATAGCCGAATTTATAGAATCAGAGAATACAATCTTGGTTGATAGTTGCTGGATTTTATGAGGATATGAGGAGGGTCAAATAAAATGGCATAAAGTTTCAGTTAAGCTAGATGAGTAAATTCTAGAGATCTGTTGTACAACATTGTTCCTATAGTCAATAGTACTGTATTATATTCTATATTTAAAAATGTGTTAAGTGGGTAGATCTCATGTTTAGTGTTCTTGCTGTGATAAAATAAAATTTAAAAAAGACTCAGTCACTGCCCTTGAGAAATTCAGTCTAATATATATTAAAATATACCATTTATATATTTTTAAATCTTTTTTGAAGGTAAAACTAACTCATTTTATCATCTTATACAGATTTACAAAATTTGACATGTAAAATACAATTGAGAAAAACAAATTCTTATAATCTCACTACATAAATGACATTTGAGGACCACTTACACAAAATTTACAAAAGACTCACTGATTTCTCAGAAAATTTTTGAGATCCACAGTGTGAGTTGGATTATTCTGTAGTAGATTTCAAATGTTACCATGACTTAATACAAATATTTCTAGTTGAGATATTCTGACATGTACACCCAGTCATTGCTTCATTTGCTTCAGTGTGTAAAAGTAAATCTATTTTAAACGAACATGCTTAGAATGAGGTTTAAGAAATGCAAGACAAGACAGTGTTATATATTAAGAAGTATACTGATTTGATAGTTAAACTGAGGACTGGATCTGCATTTCTATGCTTTAGCTTTATTTTGAATGTCTTCTTTGAATGTTATAGTTAACCTGAATACTTTTTTAAATTTCAAATAAATATTACCATTTAAAATGGGAAGCCATTTTGTGATAACGTAATCATCATTGGACAGGGTCCTATAATGTATGTATTTTCATTCTGTTTTGGCCACTCTAAAACCTTGGGGGAATATCACTTCACTTATTTGAAACTTAAGAAATTACCTCATGTAAGGTGCTTTGATTAGGTCTGCATTTCCTAGTGTTTCATGGGATACGAGTCCCATGAGATCCAATGACAATAAAAGATTTCATATTCAAATATATCTGGGAAATGCTGCATAGCATACTCCACTGGAATATGGAAATTCCTTTTGGAGATTCAGAAGCACTCTAGTTCTCTTAAAGATTTTGAGCAGATCTGCAGGGAAATGCTTTTTTAAAAAGCAAACAAGAAAGCTGTTTGTCTTTGTCTGATTGAGAATTTTCCAAATTTGGCAAGATAATTGCTTTTTCAACAGAAGACCCACTTTAATTCAATAGAAATTCAATAAGTGTTTTAAGGAACATATTTCAGAAAACTTTAGCCTAGATGATCTCCACTCTGTTAACATTTCTTATGTAGATAATTATATTTTTTAAAAGAATGGCACATAAGGTTACAGAGAAGACTGGCTAAGTATGATGTATATAACCTTATTTTCATAAATACTTTATAAATAAATGTATCCTTAATATTTGTGATTATCTAGTTACAAGAATCTATTAATTATGGTATATGGAGGACTTTTATTATTGAATATATTTTAAAACATCATTCCTCCACTGGAGAGGTGAAGGCAACTATTGCAAAGTTAAGAAATACCTATGATTCTTTTTGATTTACAAACTGCAGTGTTAGCATGAGATTTAAGAGAGAAAATGGCTTTTGCATGGTAATTCTATTTTGTGCTAAACATTAGCGCCAGGCATTTTCACTATTTAATTAGCAAAGAGTAATGCTTATGTGATTATGGTGAACTCTTCTTATCAAATTTGATTTACAGGGTGTTGGCAATGGTCATTCCATGAGACATTGCTTAATGTGGGCCTGCAAATATCAGTAACAGTTATATTTTCATAACATCTTTGCACTACCTTGAAGAAAACTGTTTGAATGCTCCAAGTACATTCTCTCCAATCCATCTTTGCTATGTGTTGTATTGTGTATATTCTCAGACATCTGTGAAAGGAAAACTACTCTGATTCAAAATTTAAAGTATTAAATGAAAATTGTTTGTTGTTTGCTAAGCCATAAATTAAATTCATTATCTCCTATGTCAGCCAGTGTTGCCCGGTAGTAACTAGTTTCCCAGAGTCTATTAAGCACGTTAGGAACTGGTATTAACTCTTGGGCTGCAAGGGTAACATTTTGTGTAGTGAAGCAGTATTAAATTGAGTTAGTTTATTTTTCAAGATAGCTTTCTTTTCTCCCTATATAGCATAGACACTGGAAGTATCCAGTTCAATATTTTCTGAAGTTCACCCTTTTATTCTGTTTGTAATTTGGGGTTCTGTAGGCACTAAGAGGCAGTGACATTCAATCAGAAAATCTTTAAAGGAAAATAAACTTCCTTAGCTCATTGACCTTTCTTTCATTTGATGAGCATTTGAACATTTTAGATTCTGAAGGTCAAAAATAAATCTCTTTATATTTACCTTTAGTCTAACTATATGCACAAGGCCAATAATCTATGACAAATGTTCTTGGGTTATTTTGTGCTTTACCAACATAAAGTGCTTCTAAATAGAGTAAATTCTCTTTTCATTATTAGGATAAACAAATTAATGCATCCAAATAAATGAACTTCTACTGTTTATTTGTACCATTAGCATTTAATACTAATGACTATTGTGATAAAAGGGTCTTTTCTGTACAATCTTATGTGATTTACTGTAACAACTCATCTTGGTTGGATATTTAAGATACAATTATTTGAGAATGTCACCAATATAATTTTCGAGTGTATTTCTATGTTGGTACTGTAGTTTTATATATCTCTCACTACACATTTATATATATACATATGTATCTATATCTATATCTATATATCTCTCTCTATATATATCCTACATATTTTGAAGAAATCCAGTTTAAAATACTGAAAACATAAAGGAGCTGCCTTTATTTTACTCAGCATCTATTCTGCTTCATCTTGTCCATGACATGTCATTTCTATGACACAACTCTGATTTTGCCATTGTGTTTTCAAAAATCTTCAAAAGCTCAAATTTGCTCAAAGATATTAGATTAGCTTAATAGTCCAAAATCTCTGTCACCTTGTCTCAACACACCTTTCTGAGTAACTCTCTACAACAATTCCCTCGATATACTCTCCCGCTTTATCCAAACTGAAGTACTGGATGACACTGTTCTCCAAAAATATCCTGGATTCCCTGACTCCGCTGTGAGCTTCTTTATGATCACTCTTCTCCTTGGAATTTCTAATTCACAACTCATATTTGAACTCTTTTTTTTCAAATACTACCTATTTTTCAATTATATCTTACAGTCCCTTATTCATGAAGTGCTTTGAATTCTCTCAGCTGAAAGTAATCTGTCCCTCATGATATGAGAGCCATCTTAAGCCCTCTGCCAGCTGACCGTGGCCACATGAATGAAGTCAATTCCAGGAGAAACACCCAGTCAGCATGCAAAACCCTGAGAAATAGTAAATGACTATTGTTTTAAGACACTAGGTTTTGGGGGTGGTTTGTGGCTGAGTGGTAGATAACTGATATTAGACTTCATATAAGTGTTAGTCATTAAAATAACACTAATCTTCAAAAAGAAACTTCTGTGAAAATTGACCAGAATGCCTTCTGACCTGCCTATGAAACTAGAGCATATGCATATAACTTTTCATTAAAGGCCACCAAAACATACATATTATTTGTTAGCACAGTTGTATGGTCATTGTGAATCTGGACTCACTATCCCTTATAATTTTCTTCCAGTGTCTGTGACTGGAAAGCTAAAGACTATATTTCCAGAACCCTTGAAGCTAAAGTTATATTAGATACTGACCATTATGTGCTGTCTGTGAAATTTAGAAAAGGAAAACGAATCAGGGGACATTTATATGCTGCTTTGATAATTGCTATTGTCAATCAAATTTATGAAGTGCTAATCCTCTCTCTTCTTTGTGTGTGTGTGTGTGTGTGTGTGTGTGTGTGTTTTATAATCTGGTTTCTAGTCTTGTGGATGTGAGAAACAGTTATGGTGAGTAGTGACGGCTGTATGTTTCCTGGGTTAGTGCTAAATTGGTTTGTCTTGAAGTCAATTCTACCAGTAGCTTCTTAACACTCCACCTTCCTAAATGTGTTAGAGGTGGCAGCAACCCTGATGGTTAGTTAGTGCTTTTGTTCTTGGTGTCATTTTTATCAAATTCACTTTTTAAACCCCTGAAAACATTTGTGTAAGTATCTAATTTCTTGTATTTAAATCCTTGCTTCTTCACATCACTGGAGTGATTCCTGTTTTCTGGAGATGAAACCTTAATGTAACACCATAAGAAAATGTGGTCAAGATGTGTGTTGTAATTGAACCTGTATGCATGACACAATTAAGAAGTAGCAAAGATAAATTTAACATTGTCATAGATAATGATGCATTTATCATCCTGTTCTAACTATAGATTCAAGAGGAAATATTCATAAAAGGTCTAACTTTTTAAATTAAAATCAGCAACTTAAAGAAGAACACAGAACACAAAAGCCTAGAAACAGAATACCATTTGAATTGCTACTATTAACCTGGAACCAATATTCTTCAGGTCTAATTATAAACTCTTTAGAGGCATACAAAAGTTGTGGGGGGTACAATCAACTTTGTCATTTGACAATACTAAATAATATTTCTGTTTGATAGCAGTCACATTTTTATTGTAATTAGTCAAATGGTTTTTTAGAGCTAAAGCTTTGGTAAGGAAGCTTGAGTACTTTTAAACTGACTTGATTCTTTTTTATGTTCAACTTGAAGTAACCAGTTGGGTTTACTAGAGTTTTTTCAATTACATCAAATATTTGGGAAAGTTATTAAATGACACATTTCTATAAGCGGGATTTATGTGTTCTAGCACCATTCTAACACTTATCATTGTTTATTGCATTTAACCCTTGTAACAACTTTAAAAGGAAGCAATTGCTACTATTTTCAGTTTGCATATGAAGAAACTGAGGTTTAAGGGGTTGATTACCCAATTGCATATAATTAAACAACTATTGGACCTAGGATTCAAACCTAACACTACACTATCCGAGTTCATGCATCAACATGCTGCCAGTATGTTAAACAGAAAATTTATCAAAAATATAAAGGGGCAGATGTTTTACAGAGGCTGTGTGATATGGAGTAATTGGAGCAAAAACTATGATTACTTTTGAATTTCAGCTTCACCATTTATTAGCTGTGTGGCCTTGAGCAAGTTGGTTACTTTTTCCTGAGCCTCAGTTTCTTCATCAATATCATAAGAATAACACTAAATATCATAGAATGATGTGAGTATCTATATATGGAAGAACATCCACAATATTAATTTCTTTTCCTTTTTCCTATTCTTGAGGTACTTAAATATATTATGGTAAAAAAAAACACAACTTTTAAACCCTTAACCAGTTTTAAGTGTGCAGTTTAGTGGTATTAAGTACATTCACATTGTTATTCAATTTTGACTGTCAACCACCTGCAGAACTCTTTTCATTTGCAAAATTGAAACTCTAATCATAAAAATGAATTCCGTATTCTTGCCTCTCCTTAGCCACTGGCAACCACCACTCTACTTTCTGTCTCTATGAATTTAGGTACCTCATATAAGTGGAATCATACAGTATTTGTCTTTTTGTGACTAACTTATATCACTTAGCATAATGTCCTCAAGATTCATCCATATTGTAGAGTGTGTCAGAATTTCCTTTCCTTTCAAGGCTGAATAATATTCCAGTGTATGGTTATACCATAGTTTGTTTATCCATTTCTCATAGACATTTGGGTTGCTTCCATCTTTTGGCTATTGTGAATGACGGTGCTATGAATGTTGGTGAATGAAAATGCCTTTGAGAACCTGCTTTCAATTATTTTGGTTATATACCCAGAGGTGGAATGGCTGGATCATATGATAATTCTATTTTTAATTTTTTGAGGAACCACCATGCTGTTTTCCATAGCAAATGCACCATTTTACATTCCCACCAACAGAGTGCAAACATTCTAATTTCTCTACGTAATCAACACTTGTGATTTTCTCTTTTTTAATGGTAGCAATTGTAATGGGTGTGAGGTAATAGGACATTGTAGTTTTGAATTACATTTGACTGATGATTAATAATGTTGCACATCTTTCATGTAGTTACTGTCCATTTGTCCATCTTCTTTGGAGAAATGTCTATTCAACTTATTTGCCTATTCTTAAATTGGGTTGGCTTTTTTTCTGTTTTTGAGTTGTAGCATTTCTTTATATGTTCTGGCTATTAATACATTGTCAGATACATGATTTACAGATATTTTCTCCCATTCTAGGTGTTAACTTTTCATTTTGTCAGTTGTGTCTCTTGATGGACAGATGTTTCTAATTGCCATGTAGCTCAACTCATTCACTTTTTTATTGTTTTCAAGGCTTTCTTTGCTCAAAAAAAAAAACAAACATTGGTAAATTCAGTGCCATGAAGCTTTCCCTCTGTTTTCTCATAAGAGCTTTGTAGTTTTAAGCTCTTATGTTTAGGTCTTTTATCCATGTTGAATTAATTTTTGTATATAGTGTAAGGTAAGGGTCTAACTGCATGCATTTGCATGTGGATATAGAGATTTACCCCACCTTTTGATGAAAATATTCTCCTTCCCATATTGAATAGTTTTGGCACCTCTGTCAAAAATCATTTGACCTTATAGATGATAGTTTATTTCTGGGCTCAGTATGCTATGCCATTGATCTGTATGTGTGTCCTTATGCAAGTCACATTGTTTTGATTACAGAAGCTTTATGATAAGTTTTGAAATCAGGAACTCTGAAAACTTTAACTTCATTCTTTCTCAAAATTTTTAGCTATTTGGGGCCCCTTAAGATTCCATACTTAGGATGGATTTTTCTATTTATGCAAAAACACCATTGGTATTTTAGTAGGGATTTTATTAATTATGCACATTGCTTTGCATAGTATTGACATTTTAACATTATTTTTCCAATTCATCAAAATAGGATGTTTTTCTATTTGTTTGTGTCTTCTTCAATTTCTTTCAGCAAGGTTTCATAATTTTTAGCATACAAATCTTTCACCTCCATTGTTAAGCTTATTGTCAAGTATTTATATTTTTGATGTTATTTTAAGTAGAATTGTTTTTTTTATTTTGAATTGTTTATTGTTAACATATAGAAAGCCAACTAACTTTTAAGTATAGATTTTGTGTACTACAATTCTGCTGCATTCACTTATTCTATCAGATTTTTTAAATGTAATCTTTAGTGCCATTTATGTATAAGATCATATCATCTGCAAATATATATCACATTTTTCATTTCCACTTTTAATTGTTTTATTTATTCTTCTTGCTTAATTGTTCTGGCAAAAGTTCTAGTACCATGTTGAATAAAAGTGCTGAAAGCAGGTATTTATGCTCCGAATCTTGGAGGAAACCTTCAATTTTCTGCCACTGAGTATGTTGTAGGTTGTTGGCTTTTCATATATAGCCTGTAGTATGATGAGATAATTTCATTCTACTACTAGTTTGTTGGGTATTGTTATCACAAAGGAATGCTGAATTTTGTCAAATGCTTTTAACTGTATTAATTAAACTGATTGTGTGTTTTTTTCCTATTCTTTCTGCTTATGTAGTGTATTGCATTGGTTAATTTTTATATGTTGAACTATGCATACATTCTATGAATTAATATCACTGGGTCATGGTGTATAATCCTTTTAATATGCTGATAAATTCTGTTTGCTGTTTTTTTGTTGAGGATTTTAATATCAATATTCATTGGTCTGTAGTTATGTAGATATTGGTCTGTAGTTTTCTTTTCTACTCTTTTCCTTATCTGTCTTAATATCAGGATAATACTGACTTCATACAATGATTTTGGAAGTGTTCTCTCTTCTTAAAATTTTTGAGTTTGAGGAGGATCACTGTTAGTTATTCTTTAAATGTTTGGCAGAATTTACCAGTGAAGCCATCTGACCCTGATTTTTCTTTGTCAGAAGGTTTTTGATTACTGATTCAGTATTCTTCCCAGCTAGAGATCCAGGCTTTGTAAGTTGATCAATTTTTAGGAATCCCAGAGTGTTTGCCATCACAGACCCTAGTGGCCTGCTCTGCATAGGATCCTAGCAACTTTCACTGCTGAGGAAAACAACAGCCAGTACATGGCCACACTGCAGCTTTCTCTGCTGAGGTCCTTACAGGTGTTTTCCTTTGCAGACTAGGAAATGTTCTCTCATTGTCTCCCAACTCCTGGCTACCACTACTATAGGCACTCCAGCCCCTGGACCTCATATGGCCACCTCTTACATACCCACAGCTGGCCTTGACCCTTGCAGCTGTGTACATGCACCACCGTTGTCCTGACCCATGTTACTGTATGTGTACACCCATTGATCTGTATGTGTGTCCTTATGCAAGTCACATTGTTTTGATTACAGAAGCTTTATGATAAGCAGTACACCAGTACCGCTGTCCTGACCCATGTTACTGGCCTATACTGACTGTGCATCCCCAAAGGTGACCCAGGCAGCTGTGTGAGAGCATGCCAGCTTCAGCTCCAGCACCTTCATGTGTGTTTGCTGTGGGCTCTGGCTCCTGATGCTACCGCTAGCCCTCACCACTGTGAGTGTGCCTGCAGTCAGCCCCTGCTGCCACACATGCCCCTGCAGCTGGCCCACAGAGCTAATCAAATGCACACCATCAGCCTCAGACACCATTGTGGCCTGCACCAGTTCCTTGCCACTAGAGCTAGAGGCACTGCTGAAGACCCCCAACAGCCCATGAAAACACTTCAGATTCCCTGCAGCCTTGCCAGAGCCCATGCAGTTGCTGACAACCCAGACCCCAGCTGCCTAAACCCACAAGAAGCCATGTTCCCCAAAACCCAGAGCTGCCACATATGGTATATTTGGGAATCTTTGCCACTAGACCCACTGCCATAGCATGGGAGCATTTATCCCTACACATAAGATCTTTCAGTAAGAAAGCCAGTCTATAAAATCTGGAAGGGTAGACGACTTCTTCAAATATAGGGACACCTATGCAAGGCTACAGAGATCATGAAGATTCAAGGAAAATATGACATCACCAAAGGAACACAATAAACTTCCAGTACTCAATGTCAGAGAAATGGAGATTCATTAATGTCTAGACAAACAATTCGAAATAATGGTTCCAAAGAAGCTCAGTGAACTAAAAGCGAATACTGACAAACCATTTAATGAAATCAGGAAAACTCTGAAGGAACAAAATAAGAAGCTCAATAAGGAGACAGAAAACATCAACAAGTACCAAATAGAAATTTTAGAGCTGAAGATTACAATGACAGAACTAAAAAATGAAAAATAAACTTCCACAGATTTGATCAATCAGAAGAAGGAATCAGCAAATTTGAAGATAGGTCATTTGAAAGTATCTAGTCAAAGGATAAAAAAGATAAAAAGAAAGAAAAGGAAGGAGGAAAACCTATGGAATTTATGAAAAGCCACCAAGCAAGCCAAAAGCTGAATTATGGGAGTCCAGAAGGAGAAGAGAGTGAGAAAGGGGACAGAAAGTTTCTTTAAAGAAAAAATAATGATTAAAATCTCTCCAAATCTGTGCAGAGATATGGACATCCAGGTATATGAAGCTCGAAGTTCCTCGGGGAGATTCAAACCAAAGAAAACTTCACTAAGACATTATAATAAAACTGTCAAAAATCAAAAACAAAAAATAATTTCAAAGGCAGCAAAAGAAAAGAGAGTTGTCACATACATGGGTACCTGCCATAAGGTTACAAGCACATTTTTCAGCAGACACCTTTCATGCCAGGAGAGTGGGATGATACATTCGAAGTGTGGAAAGAAAACAAAATGCTCACTGCCCAACAGGAATATTTTATCTGACAGAGCAGTTCTTTAGAATTGAAGGAGAAATAAAGACACTTCCAGACAAACAAAAGCTGAAGGAGTTCATCAGCTTTTAGTTCATTAGAACTTCCTTATAAAAAATGCTAAACGGAGTTTCTCAAGTTGAAATGAAAGGACTGTAATTAGCAACATGAAAACATATACAAGTACAAAATTCACTTGCATATGTAAATATATAGTCAAATTTGGACTACTCCAATATTTTAATGGTATGCAAATCATTTAGAACTCAAGGAGGAACATTTAAAAAGCATTAAAAATAGATATAGCCACAATAATCTGTTAATGGATACACAATGCAAAATATGTAAATTCTAACATCAGAAACATAAAATATGTGAAGAAGGAAGTAAAATTATAGAGATTTTGTAGGCAATCACTTAAATGATTATCAGCTTCAAATAGGCTGTTAAAACCCTAAGATGTTTTATGTAAGCTTCATGGTATCCACAGAAATTACAGTGATAAATGGAAATCAACACTATGATTTTCCAAAAGACATAGAATGACTGAATGGATAAAAAATACAAGACCTGACTATATGCTACTTATAAGAGACTTACTTCAGCTTTTAGGACACAAAAGGAATGAAAGAGAAGGTATAGAAAAAGATATTACATGCAAATGAAAACCAGAAGATAATGAGGTATCTAAGCCTATATTAGACAATATATAACAGAACTAAGTCAATACTATAGCAAGAGACAAAAAAAGTCATTATATAATAAGGGGATCAATTCATCAAGAGTAAATAATAAGTGTAAATATATACATAACCAACATCAGCAGTATAAACAGCAATATTAACAGAGCTAAATACATAAATACACAGCAGTACAATAATATATGGGACTACATGTCCCACTGTCAACAATGAATAGGTCATCTAAACTTAAAATCAATATGGAAACATTGAACTTGAAAGCTTACTATAGACCAAATGGGCCTAACATATACACAGAAGATTCCACTCAACAGCATCAGAATACACATTCTTCTCAAGTATACATGGAATAGTCTCAAATACAGATAATATGATAGGTCACAAAACAAGTCTTAACAAATTTAAGGAGACTGAACTTATATGATGCATCTTTTCCAACCACTGGTACAAAATTAGGAATCACTACAGGAGGAAAAATGTAAAGTCCACAAAATATGAGAAGATTGAATAACATGCTCCTGAGCAACAAATGGGACAAACAATAAAATTAAAAAGGGAAATTAAAATTAAAAATTATCTTGAGACAAAAATGGAAGGACAACATAGCAAAACTTATGGGTTGCAGCACAAGTACTTCTAAGAAGAAAAATTATAGTGAAAATTGCCCACATTAATAAAAAATCAAGCAATTAAACTCATGGAACTAAGAAAAAAGGAATATATTAAGCCCAAAGTAAGGAGAATAAAGAAAAGAGTAAGGATCAGAGCAGACATAAGTGAAATAGAGACTAGAAAAACAATAAAAAATGTCAAAGAAATGAAGGGTTGGTTTTCTTGAAGATAAATCTTAATCTACGCTAAGAAAAAAGAAGTCTCAAATAAAATCAGAAATAAAAGAGAAGACATTACAACTGACTCCACAAGAATATAAAGGATCATAAGAAATTATGAAATATTTAAAGAACTAATACCAATTCTTCTCAAACTCTTACTATTGAAAAGGAAGGAAGACTATCAAATTGATTTTATGAGGCTGTCATTAAAGTAGACAAGAACAGAACAAGAAAAGAAAATTACAAGTCAATATCCCCAATGAACTTAGAAGTAAAAATACTCAACAAAATATTAGAAAGCCAAATTCAACAGCACATTAAAAGAATCACACATCATGATCAAGTGGGATTCACCCTTGGGATGCAAGAATCATTCAACATATGCAAATAAGTGTTATACTATTAACACAATGAAATACAAATATCAGAGGTTCATCTCAATAGCTACACAAAAGTCATTTGGCAATATTCAACATCCATTCATGATCAAAACTTTCAATAAAGTGGATATAGAGGAATGTACCTCAACATAATAAAGGTTGTTTATGTCAAAACAGGTAACATTATACCCTATGGTGAAAATCTAAGTTTTTTCTCTAAGAAATAAAACAAGGTACCTACTCTCTTCACTTCCATTCAACATACTAATGATAGTACTGATGAACATATCCACTCTTACGATGTAATATTCATTCTTCTTCTATACACATACATACACATATACATATACACACACAATGAAATATTATTCTGCCTTTAAAAAGAAGGAAAATCTGCCAGCCATTGTGACAACTTGGAAGAACCTGGTATATGTTATGCTAAGTGAGATAAACCAGAAACAAAGAGATATCTCATGAATTTCACTTTTATGTGGAATCTTTTAAAAAAATGTAAAGCTCATAGTAACAGAGAGTAGAATAGTGGCTACCAAAGGTGAAATATTGACCAAAGGGTACAAATTTTAGTTTTAAGATGAATAAGTTCTGGAAATATAATGTAATTATGGTGCTATGGTTTGCAGTATTGCTTTACATACTTGAAATTTGCTTAGGCAATAGATTTTAAAAGTTATCACCGCACATACACACACACAAGAAGAGTAGTTATGTGAAATGATGGTTATAAATTCTCTTGATGTGGTAATCATTTCACAATGTACACACATTTCAAAATATCAACTCTTACTCCTTAAATATAATTCATTTGTTTTTGTCAACAATACCTCAATATAGCTATAAAATAAAATAAAAAACAAGGTGGAGTATTGAAGTCTCCTACTATTTTTGTAGAGCTCTCTATTTCTTCCTTCAGTTCTGTCAATATCTGCTTCATGCATTTAGGAACTCTGATGTTTGGTTTCTTCACCCTTTTTGTTAGAAAGCATGTGAGGTTGGTTAATTTGGTAGATTGGAACTGATTTTAGTTTTTGATACTATTAGAAATCAATGTAAAAAGAGAAATTATTATTTATACAGCTTTGTTGTTGTACTGAATGATTACACATTTGCTGAATAAAGTCAAAGGCATTGTGGAACCACATAAAAAGAGTATTGTAAAACAATTAACTTTACAAAAAGTACAATGCTCCACATTGCTAATCATCAGAGAAATGCAAATTAAAACCACAATAAGATATCACCTCACACCAGTAAGGATCGCCATCATCGAAAAGACAAACAACAACAAATGTTGGCAAGGTTGTGGAGAAAGGGGAACCGTCCTACACTGCTGGTGGGAATGTAAACTAGTTCAACCATTGTGGAAAGCAGTATGGAGGTCCCTCAGAATGCTCAAAATAGACATACCATTTGACCCAGGAATTCCACTTCTAGGAATTTTACACTAAGAATGCAGCACTCCAGTTTGAAAAAGACAGATGCACCCCAATGTTTATCACTGCACTGTTTACAATAGCCAAGGTATGGAAGCAAACTAAATGTCCATCAGTAGATGAATGGATAAAGAAGATGTGGTACATATACACAATGGAATATTACTCAGCCATAAGAAAAAAACAGATCCTACCATTCGCAACAACATGGATGGAGCTAGAGGGTATTATGCTCAGTGAAATAAGCCAAGTGGAGAAGGACAAGTACCAAATGATTTCACTCATATGTGGAGTATAAGAACAAAGGAAAACTGAAGAAACAAAACAGCAGCAGAATCACAGAACCCAAGAATGGACTAATAGTTACCAAAGGGAAAGGGACTGGGGATGATGGGTGGGAAGGGAGGGATAAGGGCGGGGAAAAATAAACAGGGCATTACGATTAGCATGTATAGTGCGTGGGGGGCACGGGGAGGGCTGTGCAACATAGAGAAGACAAGTCGTGATTTTACAGCATCTTACTACACAGATGGACAGTGACTGTGAAGGGGTATGTGGGGGTACTTGATGAAGGGGGGAACCTAGTAAACATAATGTTCTTTCTGTGATTGTAGATTAATGATACCAAAATGAAAAAAAAGTGGGACTATATCAAACTAAAACGTTTCTGCACAGCAAAGGACACCATCAAAAAAAAAAAAGTACAATGTCGCTTTTCAAAGGGTTCTTCCTTTGACTGACACTATCAAAGATGAAGAGTCTGATTCCAAAATTAACTCCTTATCCCAGTGACATCTTCTATGTTTTATGGAAATTTAGAGAAGGGGAAAAATAACCATTCCCAATTCCTAGCCACTGAAAATGGATACCTATAATCCCAGTCACTTCTCTACCAGTAAGATTTCTTAAAACATATTATAAAATGAAACAAAACAGTCTTTCTTTCTTCTTCTTTTATATAGATCATGCATCTAAGTCATCCAAAAGACCGAGTTACTTAGATATAAATAATTAGGAAAGAGAAGAAAAACAGCTTTATATTATTTACAATCAAAGTGTCATAGGGTTTCTTTAACTTACCCTGATATTGGCAGCATTATTAAAATACAAAAATATATATCAAGATTATACAGTTTGTTCCCTATCCAATACCTATTTGTGGCATCAAAGATAGATCAATCCTGTGGAAAGATTTTTATTGCTCTTAGCTATACTTGATAAATAAGACTCTTATAATCTCAATTCATATTGGTGTTTCCATATTAGATCTTTTAAAAACTCACTTTATGTGAATAATTCTTTTCTTTTACAATAACAGATATTAAAAATTGCATGTTAATTGAGTCTACATATTCTTGGGGAAAAGTTTCTAGAAAAGTTTCAAGTGGCAAGGATTTAATTTTAGTTCTGTGAGATTTGATAACTTTATACCTTATAGTTCTTAAATGATAAGACTCAATAAGCCTTTCATAATTCAGTAGTATAATTTAAAACAAAAATGAATTATTGAAGAATCACTGTGTTTTAAAATTTACTATTGGCATGTTTGCCCATAAAGCAGTATTAGAACAGGTCATCAGAAGATAAATATTCTGTGCTGGAATACCCTATAAGAAAAGGATGTAGAAGAGTTTTAGTTGAAGCTCTGCTATTATACGAGGTATAATCAAACAGCAAGATGAACATGTTGACTGACTCACACATTTATGACATTATTTTCCTTGTTCTATTTATAGAAAAAGGGAAGAGGTAGGCATTCAGGAAGGATTTAACTTGAATTTTGCATCACTTGCAACTTTAATAAAAGATGTAAAACCCCAGCATGAAATATGGTTTAAATTGTTACTAATGTAGAACTGTTCTTCCTCAGGGTTAGCTATTAATTGATTGTGTGGTATAGAAAAATAGTACTACTCTCTCATTTTGTTGAATATGGTCAGAACTATTATTTGGCATGACAAGTTGCCATTAGCTTCTTGGACATTTACAATAATTCATTTTCTGAAGGCCTTTGAATAATACTAATGTTCATATTTTATGGAGAAAGTTTATATTCTTACTAATTTGAACCAATTTTTATTTATTCAGGAGTAAATATGAAAGTAGGATGTTGGAATTACCAAGAATTCTGAAACAATTTGACTTCTGTGTTAAATAAAATATTATCATAAGTCATTGGAAGTTAATATATCCATAGTTTTGATTATAAAATGTTATGAATTGGCCTGAACTTTGTGGTTACTACTAGCTCCAAATGATCTTTTTTTTGATATCGTTAATGAACAATTACTTGAACAACATTATGGTTACTAGACTCCCCCTATTATCAAGTACCCCCCATATACCCCATACAGTCACTGTCCATCAGCATAGTAAGATGCTATATAATCATTACTTGTCTTCTCTGTACATAACTGCCTTCACCATGTCCCCAACCTCCTGCATTATGTGTGCTAATCATAATGCCCCATTTTCCCCCTTATGCCTCCCTTCCCACCAATCCTTCCCAGTCCCTTTCCCTTTGGTAACTGTTAGTCCATACTTGGGTTTTGTGAGTCTGCTGCCATTTTGTTCCTTCAGTTTTTCCTTTGTTGTTATACTCCACAGAAGAGTGAAATCATTTGATACTTGTCTTTCTCGGCCTGGCTTATTTCACTGAGCATAATACCCTCCAGCTCCATCCATGTTGTTACAAATGGTAGGATTTGTTTTCTTCTTATGGCTGAATAGTATTCCATTGTGTATATGTATCACATCTTCTTTATCCATTCATCTCCTGATGGACACTTAGGTTGCTTCCATTTCTTGGCTATTGTAAATAGTGCTGCGATAAACATAGGAGTGCATATGCCTTTTTCAAACTGGGCTGCTGCACTCTTAGGGCAAATTCCTTAGAGTAAAATTCCTGGGTCAAATGATATTTCTATTCTGAGCTTTTGAGGAACCTTCATACTGCTTTCCACAATGGTTGAACTAGTTTACATTCCCACCAGCAGTGTAGGAGGGTTCCCTTTTCTCCACAACCTCGCCAAAATTAGTTGTTGTTTGTCTTTTGGATGTTGGCCATCCTAACTGGTGTGAGGTGATATCTCATTGTGGTTTTAATTTGCATTTCCCTGATGACTAGTGATGTGGAGCATCTTTTCATGTGTCTATTGGCCATCTGAATTTTTTCTTTGGAGAAGTGTCTATTCAGATCCTATGGCCATTTTTTAATTGGATTATTTGCTTTTTGTATGTTGATGTGAGTGAGCTCTTTATACATTTTGGATGTCAACCCTCCATCAGATCTGTCATTTATGAATATATTCTCCCACACTGTAGGATGTCTTTTTGTTCTATTGATAGTATCCTTTGCTGTACAGAAGCTTTTTAGTTTGATATAGTCCCACTTGTTCATTTTTGCTTTTGTTTCCCTTGCCTGGGGAGATATGTTCATGGAGAAGTTGCTCAAGTTTATGTCCAAGAGATTTTTGCCTATATTGTTTTCTAAGAGTTTTATGGTTTCATGACTTACATTCAGGTCTTTGATCCATTTTGAGTTTACTTTTTTATACGGGGTTAGACAATAATCCAGTTTTATTCTCTTACATGTAGCTGTCCATGTTTGCAAACGCCAGCTGTTGAAAATGCTGTCATTTCCGCAATGTATATCCATGGCTCCTTTATCATATATTAATTGACCATATATGCATGGGTTTATATATGGACTCTCTATTCTGTTCCACTGGTGTATGTTCTGTTCTTGTGCCATTACCAAATTGACTTGATTACTGTGGCTTTGTAGTAGAGCTTGAAGTCAGGGAGCGTAATTCCCCCTGCTTTATTCTTCCATCTCAGGATTGCTTTGGCTCTTCGGGGTCTTTGGTGGTTCCATATGAATTTTAGAACTATTTGCTCTAGTTCATTGAAGAATGCTGTAGGTATTTTGATAGGGATTGCATTGAATCTGTAGATTGCTTTAGGCAGGATGGCCATTTTGACAAAGTTAATTCATCCTAGCCAAGAGCATGGGATGAATTTCCACTTATTAGTGTTCTCTTTAATTTCTTTTAAGAGTGTCCCCTAGTTTTCAGGGTATAGGTTTTTCACTTCCTTGGTTAGGTTTACTCCTAGGTATTTTATTCTTTTTGATGCAATTGTGAGTGAAATTGTTTTCCTGATTTCCCTTTCTGCTCATTCATCATTAGTGTATAGGAATGCAACAGATTTCTGTATTTTAATTTTGTATCCCGCAACTTTGCTGAATTCAGATATTAGATCTAGTAGTTTTGGAGTGGATTCTTTAGGGTTTTTTATGTACACCATCATGTCATTTGCAAACAGGGACAGTTTAACTTCTTCCTTGCCAATCTGGATGCCTTTTATTTCTTTGTGTTGTCTGATTGCTGTGGCTAGGACCTCCAGAACTATGTTGAATAAAAGTGGGGAGAGTGGACATCCTTGTCTTGTTGCTGATCTTAAAGGAAAAGCTTTCAGCTTCTCGCTGTTAAGTATAATGTTAGCTGTGGGTTTGTCACATATGGTCTTTATCATGTTGAGGTACTTGCCCTCTATACCCATTTTGTTGAGAGTTTTTATCATGAATGGATATTGAATTTTGTCAAATGCTTTTCAGCATCTATGAAGATGATCATGTGGTTTTTGTCCTACTTTTCATTGATGTAGTGGATGATGTTGATGGATTTTCAAATGTTGTACCATCCTTGCATCCCTGGGATGAATCCCACTTGATCATGATGGATGATTTTTTAAATGTATTTTTGAATTCGGTTTGCTAATATTTTCTGAGTATTTTTGCATTTATGTTCATCAGGGTTATTGGTCTGTAATTTTCTTTCTTTGTGGTGTCTTTTCCTGGTTTTGGTATTAGAGTGATGTTGTCCTCGTAGAATGAGTTTGGGAGTAGTCCCTCCTCTTCTACTTTTTGGACAACTTTAAGGAGGATGGGTATTAAGTCTTCAATAAATGTTTGATAAAATTCAGCAGTGAAACCATCTGGACCACCTGGCGTTTTGTTCTTAGGTAGTTTTTTGATCACCAATTCAATTACTTTGCTGTTAATTGGTCTATTCAGATTTTCTGTTTCTTCCTGGGTCAGCTTTGGAAGGTTGTATTTTTCTAAAAAGTTGTCCATTTCTTCTAGGTTATCCAGTTTGTTAGCATATAATTTTTCATAGTATTCTCTCATAACTCTTTGTATTTCTGTGGTGTCCATGGTGATTTTTCCTTTGTCATTTCTGATTCTCTTTATGTGTGTAGACTCTCTTTTTATCTTGATAAGTCTCGCTAGGGGTTTATCTATGTTTTTCTCGAATAACCGGCTCCTGCTTTCATTTGTTCTTTCTAATGTTTTATTCTTCTCAATTTTATTTATTTCTTCTTTAATCTTTATTATGTCCCTCCTTCTATTATCTTTGGGCCTCATTTGTTATTCCTTTCCTAGTTTCACTAATTGTGGGTTTAGCCTCTTCGTTTGGGATTGTTCTTGTTTCCTGAGATATGCCTGTATGGCAATATATTTCCCCCTTAGCACAACCTTTGCTGCATCTCACACATCTTGTGTTGTTGAATTATTATTATCATTTGTCTCCATGTTTTGCTTGATCTCTGTTTTTATTTGGTCATTGATCCATTGATTATTTAAGAGCATGTTATTAAGCCTCCATGTGTTTGTGGGCTTTTTCATTTTCTTTGTGTAATTTATTTCTAGTTTCATATCTTTGTGATCTGAGACGCTGGTTAGTACAATTTCAATCTTTTTGAATTTACTAAGGTTCTTTTTATGGCCTAGTATATGAACTATGCTTGAAAATGTTCCATGTGCACTTGAGAAGAATGTGTATCCTGTTGCTTTTGGATGGAGTGTTCTGTAGATGTCCGCTAGGTCCATCTCTTCTAATACGTTGTTCAGTGCCTCTGTCTCTTTACTTATTTTCTGTCTGGTTTATCTGTCCTTTGGAGTGAGTGGTGTGTTGAAGTCTCCTAAAATGAATGTATTGCATTCTATTTCCCCCTTTAATTCTGTTAGTATTTGTTTCATATATGTACACAGTCCTGTGTTGGGTGCATATGTATTTGTAATAGTTATATCCTCTTGTTGGACTGACCCCTTTATCATTATGTAATGTCTTTCTTTGTCTCTTGTGACTTTGTTTTGAAGTCTATTTTGTCTGATACAAGTACTGCAACACCTGCTTTTTTTCTCCCTGTTAGTTGCTTGATATATCTTTTTCCATCCCTTTACTTTCAGTCTGTGTATGTCTTTGGGTTTGAAGTGAGTCTCTTGTAGGCATCATATAGATGGGTCTTGTTTTTTAGTCCATTAACTAACTCTATGTCTTCTAATTGGTGCATTCAGACCATTTACATTTAGGGTGGTTATTGACAGGTATGTAGCTATTGCCATTGCAGGCTTTAGATTTGTGGTTACCAAAGGTTCAAGGGTAATTCCCTTTCTATCTAACAGTCTAATTTAACTCACTTCTTATGCTATTACAAACACAACCTAACGGTTCTTCTTTTTTTTTTCCCTCCTTTTTCTTCCTTCTCCATTCTTTGTATTTTATGAATCATATTCTGTGCTCTTTGTCTATCCCTTGGGTTACATCTATTTAGCCTTAGGAATACTTCTATCTAAAGGAGTCCCTCCAAAATGCACTGTAGAGGTTGTTTGTGGGAGGTAAATTCTCTCAACTTTTTGTTATCTGAAAATTGTTTAATCCCTCCTTCAAATTTAAATGATAACCTTTCCAGGTATAGTATTCTTGGTTCCAGACCCTTCTGCTTCATTGCATTAAATATATCATGCCACTCCCTTCTGGCCTGTAAGGTTTCTGTTGAGAAGTCTGATGATAGCCTAATGGGTTTTCCTTCGTATGTGATCTTTTTTCTCTCCCTAGCTGCTTTTAAATGTCTGTCTTTATCCTTGATCTTTGCCATTTTAATTATTATATGTCTTGATGTTGTCTTCTTTGGGTCCCTTGTGTTGGGAGATCTGTGCAGCTCCATGGCCTGAGAGAATATCTCCTTCCCCAGATTGGGAACGTTTTCAGTAATTACCTCCTTAATGACACTTTCTTTCCCTTTTTCTCTCTCTTCTTCTTCTGGTACCCCTATAATATGAATATTGTTCTGTTTGGATTGGTCACACAGTTCTGTCAATATTGTTTCATTCTTAGAGATTCTTTTTTCTCTTTGTGCCTCAGCTTCTTTCCATTATTCTTCTCTAATTTCTATTCCATTTACCATCTCTTCTACCTATATCTAATCTGCTTTTAAATCCCTTCATTGTATGTTTCATTTCAGATATGGAATTTAGTGATTGAATCTCCAACTTAAATTCGTTCCTGAGTTCTTGAATATCTTTCTGTACCTCCATAAGCATGTTTATGATTTTTATTTTGAACTCTCTTTCAGGCAGATGGGTGAGTTCAGTTTCATTAGGCCCTTTTTCTGGGGTTTGTGAGATTTTGGTGTGAACCATGTTCTTTTGATATTTCGTATTTCTGTATGGTGCCCAGTAGTGCCCAGAAGCTCCAGTCTCTGGAGCTCCTCAGCCTCTAGAGTGAGGTTGGGGGCTTTAGGGGAGCAGGGCTTTGCCTGGGGGCAGGAAAGGTCTGCTTCCTGATTCCCATCTGCAGTGCCTATCTCAAGTGTCAGAGCCAGTGGGCCAAGCACACAGGTGTAAGCCTCTGTGCTTTGCATCTATAGCTGTTGTAGGTTGCCTCTTCTTCTGGCTAGCCTGATGCCAGCACAGTGATTGCCGGTTTGTGAACCGGTGCTGGCAGGCTAGGAGGAAGGTGCAGCAGGCTGCATGTCACAGTGAGGGGCCTCAGAGCTGAATAGGCAACCGAGGGGATGGGGCACCTGAAGCTCCTCAAAGTTCCCAACCAGCTGGGCAGAGCATGCCCAGGCAACCTTGTCCAGCTATCCCCTCCCCCATGCAGCAAGCTCCGTGCAAACCCCGCCCCTTCAGCAGCCCTCTCGCTGCTTGGAAGCCTCTCAAACTACCTGTCTTTCCTTTGTCCCAGAGCAGCCAGGTGTGGATCCCCTCCTCCACAAATGGCCGCAATCTGTCTCTCAAGCACTCTACCTGTCTGAGCTCCCCAACGTCCAGAGCACCACACAGTGCAGGTTTCTGCTCCCAAAGCAGACATCCAGGGCTCAGTGTTCAGCAGTTCTAGGCTTCTACCCCCTCCCCTGCTCCATTTCTCTTCCTCCTGCTGGTGAGCTGGGGTGGGGGAAGGGCTTGGGTCCTGCCCGATAAAGGCTTACGTACGTTACCCTGTGTTCATGAGGTCTGCTCTGTTCGTGAGGTCTACATGCACTCTGATTCAGCCTTCTTTCTTATTGCTGTTCTAGGGTTAGTTGTAGCACTTAACTCTATTTTCGTACTATTTGTGGTTTGGGGAGGACTTCTCCCTCTCACCTCTCACGCTGCCATCTTCAATCTAGAAGTCCCAAATGATCTTTTAATGTCACCAGGGACAGTATGTTATTACTTCTGGAAGGCAATTTCCAAACTAGAAATCCTTTTCTTTATTCCTGGTTGGGAGCTAATAAGATTTCAAATGTGACATAAATCCAGATCTGACCATTGATTATTTCCTAATATTTGGCTTATTTTTCAAAAGTTTTATTCTTCATTCTTACGTATTAATCATCAAAAGTAGTAGTTTTACTGAAAAGATCCTTGGTAAGGTGGAGAAAGTAGAAATTCAAGGTATCTGTAACTCCAGGAGAGCAAATGTAAAACGATCTCACGTACTGTTAAATAAATAAACTTTCCTGAATTTAAGATTCACCTAGGGCTTGTATTACCTGGGAATCACCTGGAAAAATGCAGATTCCCACCAAGTCCTCTCCCCTAGAGATTTTGTCAGCTGGTCCAGGATTGAGCCCACGAATCAGTATTTTTAATAAACACTGGTGATTTTTAAAATCAGGCACATTTGAGAAATATTTTCTTAGCAAAGTAAGCATTGTCCAATAGAAAGAGCATGAGGCTTTTAAGTCTGGCAAACATGAGTTCCAGTCTCAGATCTATTATTTAGTAGCTTGATGACTAGGAAAATTACTTGAGTTCTCTAATCCTTGACATCAAATACTTATAAAATGGAGGATAAAGACACTTTATTGCAAAAGAGGTATATGTTCATGTGTGTTTGTTTGTGTGTGTGAAAATTAAATGGATTAATATACAGAATATGTCTAAGCCCATGTCTTAGCCTTACATCTATTAGTTTTATGAAATACTAATCTCCTTAACCCTGTACTTTATTTGAATATATATTAACTTCATTAATGATATCACAGTTGTTGCACTTTTTTAATTTTAAAAAGTATATTTCTACTTTCTCCCTGATTTTTTAAAAACCGAAAATTTTACTGATCACTTCATTCATCTATGTTCCAAGTAATAGGGATGCAGGTGAAAAAGCAACAGTTTGGTAGAAAATGCAAACAATACAGCAGCAACAAAAATTTAAAATACAGCATGAGAGGAGATCTAATTCACTGCAAAGGGACGCTGGAGCACAGAGGGAAGAGAAACACAAAGAAAAAACTTCAGCAAAAATGGTGAAGAAATATAACTAGAAATAAATATGATACATATTTAATAATAAATCACAACTGAGGAGAAGAGAGACCAAAAGACGTTGGGGGAGTTCACAAGCATTCTGTTCTCATTCTAATACCGATTTCTGAAGGCATGAACATTGATCACTAAGTTTAAGTCATTTGAATACCCAGATGGAAGTGAAAAATAAAGTAATTTGTTTGGATATGCATAATGGAAAAAGCTTGAATATTCATTATCCATTTAGTAAATATGTATGAAGCACTTGTAGACATCAAGTGTTCAGATATCTAATATAACTTTTATTTTTAATTCATGAAACTTTGTGTCCTATAAAAAATAATGTATGTTTCCAGCTGAGAATTACAGGAGTATGCAGAGACTGTTTTTTAGTCACTGTGAAGCATTTTGTGATTAATAGTTTATAAAAATCGTATGTGCTATTATTTAAATTATACCTTTGTAGGGTTTTTCATTTTCATTTTACCCTTAATGGCAGTTCCCTCTTTTCAGGCAAGTCAGCCTTTTCCTTTTTATTAATAGTACAATTTTCAGCAAAGCTGGCTGAGAACTACTGTTTCTTTAAAATGAATGTCATATTTGTATTTACCTTTTCAAGGTCATTTATGTCAATTGCCACCAAAACTAGAGTGCACTTTATTTTTTAATTATTCTTTCTACCCCTCCCCATGGTAACTCAAAGCCAGCTTGAAACTTAGTTGAAAAACTCTACTTCAATTGGTTACATTTTATCAGCAACATCACATACTACAGAGACACTCTATTAGTCCCCAGATGTTGATGTAAGGCAACACATTAGCTGTCAAAGTAATTCTCCCTAACCACCTGCTATTTGCATGCAAAACATGCTTCCCTACTGAGATAACAAAAGTAAACACATTCTTGAGAGAAGTACTAGTTTAAGCAATGACAGAATTTTTCTTTTCTTTCTTCTCTTTTCACAAATCACTAAATTTGTCTTTATGTGACAACAATAGTAGAGACTTCCGAAAGATGTAGAACAATTAGTGAGAAAATATTTTTGCAAAATATGTCAAAAAAATCAGTGCTTATCACCAACAAAACATTTGAAACAATATAGTTATTAATTTAACATAGTGCCTTTTAAAGAATAGAGTTTATACTAGATATGTTGAAGCTACTATTTTAATATGTAGTATGGAAATGCTCTTCATTGCCCTAATTGAAATACTGACTTGTTTTAATTATTGTCTGAAAAAAATTTTCAGAATAGATTCTCACACTAGCTACGGACATAGTATTCATAAGTGCCCTTACATGACCAGACAAACTTTGTTAATAAACATATTTACACTACTTTAACTTTGTTAATAAACGTTGTTAATAAACATATTTACACTTCCACTACAATGAGCTGAAACCTAAGAAATTGATCTGAAACTCTTGTTTCAACTAAGTTGTTTTATCTGAATTTTTTTAGAACAGTTAACTCTGTCTGGATAGAAACTGCTCTCCAAATTATTGTTCAGTGATCCTTTTGAAATGGGATAATCTAGTCACTTCTTGCTGTCTGTGAGTCTGCTGCTATTTTGTTCATTCAATTTTGCTTTGTTGTTGTACTCCACAAATAAGGGAAATCATTTGGTATTTGTCTTTCTCTGCCTGGCTTATCTCACTGAGCATAATATCCTCTAGCTCCATCCACGTTGTTGCAAATGGTAGGATTTGTTTTTTTCTGATGGTTGAATAGTATTCCATTGTGTATATGTATCATATTTCTTTATCTATTCATCTACTGATGGACACTTAGGTTGCTTCCATATCTTGTCTATTCTAAATAGTGCTGCAATAAACATAGGGGTGCCTATGTATTTTTGAATCTGAGAAGTTGTTTTCTTTGGTTAAATTCCTTGGTGTGGAATTCCTGGGTCAAATGAGTGACTAATAGTTACCAAAGGGGAGGGGTGGGGGAGGGTGGGTGTGGAGGGAAGGAGAAGGGATTGTGGGGTATCATGATTAGTGCACATGGTATGTGTGGGGTCATGGGGAAGACAGTGTAGCTCAGATAAGACAAATAGGGACTCTGTGGCATCTTACTATACTGATGGACAGTGACTGCAGTGGAGTATGGGAGAGACTTGATAATAAGGGTGAATGTAATAACCACATTGTTTTGCTTGTGAAACCTTCATAAGCATGTACATCAATGATACCTTAATAAAAATAAATAAATAAATGGGATAATCTAGCCATGGCATATCACAGATTCTGTCCAGAAGTACATTTCTATTAAACTTGTCAAACAGAAATTGATGTTGCAATACATGTGCATGTGCATGGGCAACACATAGAAAGACAAAACAGACGAAGGGAGTGTTGGAGAGGGGTGGGAGAAAAATGAATGAGCAAAGGCCCTTATTCATATGGTGTATGAATAAACTAAGTATCTAATCTAAGTGTATATCTTCTATAGTAAAAATTTATACTCACTATTTGTATTCAAGCTTTGATGCATGAGAGTTTGCACCCAATAATTAAAAATTAGGTAAGAAATCAATAAATCAGACTGCTTTTTTAAGGGCTGACATTGCAAAAAGATACTACTTCATTTTGTAATAAAGAAAATATAAATCATTACACAGTCCCCCCTAAAGAATTTTGTCCGTAACTACCATGGTTAGTATAAAATGAACTGCAGTATCTTAGGCTTGGTAGACTAGGACTATTTCAATTTTCTGATGCCAATCCTATGTCCTCTCTGAGTGATTAAAGGAGCCAAGATGGTAGTGACAACAATATTCACTGCTAAATTTGGATGAGTGGAATGCTGCCTAGGAACAAAACAGAAAAGACAGGAAGTATATGTATTTTGAAACATTAAATAGACCTGCTCCCAGACAGATTCGCTCATTTTTTCAGTTGTGTTAAATGAAATTATTTGAAACTATTGTTAACAAGATATTGTGCTGTCTTCCTCTGGCATGAGTTAAATAAGATTTCCAAAGTGTTTTTTACAAATATAAACACATTACAGTTTCTTTGTCTCTGTTAAGTAAATGAGAGGATGCAAGATACATTATTTCCTCAAGCACAAGGAATTTAGGCACAGTTTCCTGGCTTGCAAGACAAAAGGGTAAATTCCATTTCAGGAAAAAGGATCATGTGCCACTCTTGGGTCTCTTGTATTGGGTTCCCTTTTAGCTATGTTCAATAACTTTCATCTAGTCTTTTTTTTATGATAAAAATGTATAATAAGAAGAAAGTGTATGGAAAAACACAATTGATATATTTTATCAGTTTTACCTTGTTTTTGTAAAGGAAAATACATTTCAATAATACATACCCCACAGATCTCCTTTCCTACTTTGTGAACCTTTGAGAGAACATCGCAAATTTTGAGAGTTTTGCCTTCAAAGAGCTGGAAGCAAATGATTATCTATAGCATCTTTATAAAGCAGTTACAGCAAATCACTCTATTTCTGCTAGACAAGTAACTGTTCAACATATATGTTCTGTTGCTTACTGTTGGAATTGGAACCTAAAGACCCATGCTTGGGTTTGTTTTACACAAACAGTGCTCTGTTAAATTATCTCTTGACCATGTGGTCTGACCTTAATCTACTTTCCCAGCATTTCTGCAGGAATTGAAAATATTATGTAAAAAAATGTCACAAATATAAATACATTATGTTATATTTTTGTTATTTTTCTGCATTCTTATTTGTTGTTAGTCTTCATCAAATTCAGAGCTTTATGTAATATATCAAGTATTTCAGCCCTTAAGGTCTATATTTTATACACCATAGCTTTTTTTAACAAAATTAAATAAAAATAAAATAGAAAAGATTCCTAAACAGAAACTCTGATTCAACAATGACAGAATGCCCCGGCTGGGCTTTTTCTGGAAATCTATTTCTGTTCTCAGCCTTGGCCTAGCACTTCAACATCTTCAGTTCCACATGAGGACTCTGGATGTGATGATTTCTAATATCCCTCTAGTTTTAAAATTCAGTGATGAGCAGTGTATTTTTGTTTCAGTGATCATTAAATATGATGTCACTTATTTTGCCAATTACAATATCCATTTTTTTTTGCTTTTGCTCTTAATATGTGCTTGAAAATGGGGCTAGATATTCTTATTCACATGGGGGATACATGATATTCAGATGTGCAGCAGAACAGAGCTTGTTCCTATAAACCCAATTTTTGTCCAGTGAAAGGAAAACAATCTGCTGCTATGGCGGAGGGCCCTGGCACCTTTCACTAGGTACTTGTGTTTGTACAAGTTCTCCATGGTTAGAGAAAGGCCACCAGGAGAATGACAGTCTCAATCTTACTTAGGGTCAGAGGCGTGAGGGATTATTAGGCAGCAGGGTGAGCAGAGCAGGCAATACCAAGGGTAACAGTGGAATGTAAGAGCAGTAAATATAACTTGGAAACCTAAACAGTTTATACAAATATGTGTGGTGCATGAAGTAGGCTGAGATGAAAGAATTACAAGGTTACTCAATAAAACTGGGAATGCAGAATGTCAAACAATATTTTGGACAGTTAAAACATGCAAAGTTCTGTGCTGAGTGCAGTAGAAATAAAACGATAAATCTGGCTGGATCCTGCCATCCAGATCCATGTCCACAATTAGGAGTGAGAACAAAAAAATGTACAGAAATAATAACCAGGTAGAGCAAGATTAATGCCATAAAATGAAAATAAATCACTACAGTTCAGGAGAAAAGGGATTTATTCCTGCTAGAAGGGTAAGGGAGGATTTCATGAAAGAGACAGCTTTTAGCTAGACCTTAAAAGATAAATAAAATGCTGTGATTTGTGGGAGAGAGGAAATTAGAAAGATCATCGGCATTCCAAACAGAGAAAAGTATATTAGGCTATGCAAAACCTGTTACAAGTTGGGACTAAGTCCAAAATTTTGAGACAAATTGAGAAACCATGAGGTTAATGAAAGTATACTACAGGATTTCTGGGTTTGTGTTACAGAGCAAAAGAGAAAGTTAGGCCAGTTGAGAAACAGGAAATATCATAAATTCTCCACCACTGAGATACACGTTTTCAAGCTGAGTGGCTTTCTGACAAGCCTATCAAAATAATCTATGGTGGATCCTCATAACTTTACCTCTTGGATGGTACATACTAGGAAAAAGATGTAAGGCTGGAGTAGTGTCCGCATCCAACTGAGGAGTCGGCAAGCAAAAAAAGGCTGACTACAGAGGTCTAGCTTCTCCCGAACTCACCCATAGCAACTCCTACTATGTCCTTGGACTACCAGCCTATGCCTCGCGGTACCACACCCAGAGTTCTCACGGACCTGCTGCGGAGTGCTGCTCTAACAGAGCCTCGGGAGGAATGTAGTTTAGGGTAATAATGAAGTTATATTATAGGATGGCTTTTGCCTCTGCAGTTTTGCTTTTGTTCAAGTACAGTTTTACTTCTAAATGATAAAGAAGTCTAAGGTCCTGAGCAAATATATTTACTGGGTTTTATCTCATTCCCTGGTAAGTAAAGTGTCCCATTCCGCGGGACTATCAACGAGGGCCAAAACGAGAAACCTGCAGAAATGAAACAAGCAAGGGACACAAAGCACGACCAGCAAGACAGGATGTCTCATCAAGCTGGCACAGTTTATTGTTTGCAGGCTCTATTTATACAGGCTAGCAAGGAAGGGGTGGGTCAGAAAATTATTGGACCTTAGGTGGCGCCGGCGGGAAGGTGTAGAGGGGTGATTGGGCCTTGGCTGGCACCGGCAGGAGCAGTGGACCCGGAAGAGAAGCGGGGAGTTCGCCATTTTGTGGGTGGGGGGTCCTTTGGTCCCCGGCATCTCCTCCTTTTCTATTCCTTTAGGAGGGATTGGAGCACTTACTGAAGTGTTTTAAGCCATTTATCTTCTGGGCAGACGGTGCCTGTCTTAGGTCCAGAGGTTTTATACCAGGCCTCTGTTTCCAGGAGCTTGCCTCCTTCTGGAGTCGGCCTGGAGTTTTCAGGGGAGCTTGCTCTAATACTGAATCGGCCTATATGCATAGGAGCTTGCCCCAGTATTAGATCGGCCCCTAGAGGTCTTATGTTTGTTTGCAGGCATATCCTCTTAGTTACCCGTCATTGACTACCCGTCTAATTGCCCAGGAATGTTTGTCAAGTAACCTTGGCATGGCTTGTCTCAGTTTTACTCCCTGGTTACTGTTGGGTCTCTTCGGGTATGAGGCCCCGGGTAAGGATCTCCACCTTGGTCAGCCAAGTCAAGGCGATGATAATGGACTTGGATAGGTCTTGCCATAAGAGAGTCGATTTGCTGTTTGATCAACATTGTAAGTCTTTTAAAAGCCCAGGGGCCAAAAGATATAAGCAGGATAAGACCAACTAAGGGCCCCAACAGGGAAGGAAGCAAGGTGGATAGCCACGGAGAGACGGAGAACCAATTCTTATACCAAGATTCTTGTTGTTCCCGTTCCCTTTTTCTCTTCTCTAGACTATCGGCTACCTTTTTAAGACTATTTTCCACTAAGCCAGTTTTGTCTACGTAAAAGCAACATTCTTCCTTTAACGCTGCACAAAGTCCACCCTGTTGGAGGAAGAGTAAATCTAAACCTCGCTTATTTTGTAGCACTACTTCTGACAAAGATGTAATTGAGTCTTTCAAATTTGCAAGCCCATCTCTTAGTTCTGCTAAATCTTTATCTATTGCTAAGCTGAGTTGGTTATAACTGTTCCTAGAGGTAACAAGGGCTCCTTTACCGGTCCCGGCTCCAGCGGCTCCAAGCCCTAAAAGGACAGCTATTGTCATTGCTGTGAGGGGCTCTCTTTTTTGTCTAGGTCTATCCTGTAATCCTTTCTCCCAAAAGTTTAAGAATTCACTAGCTTCATGTATGGTGAGCTTGGGATATAGGCGAACCAGCACACAGTAGTCCTTTTTTGTAATAAAGGTCCTGGTGGATATAAAGGTAGTCAAGCCCATGGAGCAGGCCAAATAGGTGTTATTAGGTGCTTTCACATATTGAGAAGCTGTAGTAACAACTCGGGTTTTGTTACAAATCTTCAATAATTGCACAGGGGGAATCATGTTTGGTCCGAGGAGACAAGTGCCAAGTCCTGAAACCTCAGTAAGGGTTAATTCAACAGGCCCCCAGGATAGCAGGGAGGTGTCATTGGTATAGGTAATATTATCAAATACGGCAATACCCTCATAAAACGGTGGATCTGAGGAGTAACATATCCAGCACTCTGTATAGGAGGTGACATTAGTGGTAGCATTGGTCGCAGCTACTAGAGCCTGCGCCGAAGCGTTAACAACTGCCATGATGAGGGACGCGGAGGAGGCAGGACCTGGGGGAATAGTAGGCTGGTATATAGTAGAGTTTGGGTGGGTTGAAGCAGTAGCACCCCCTGATTTTGGTGGGGTCCCGGGTTGGTGTAGTTGTTTATTGGGTCCCACTGAGGCCTGGTTCTGGACCGGAACCCCTTTTAGGAGTTTTATTTTAAAGAGTAGACCTTGATCATATTGGTGTTTATAAAGCCGTAAACCCCAGGTGAGAGGTCTAGAGGTCCACAAGCTCTCCTTTTTTCCATGGGAGGTAAAGTTAATTTGTAAGGGATTGCACCATCCTCTAATAGTGGGGGGTCCTGGGAAACAATTCTCTGCAGTGACTTTCTGTTTCTTAGGTCCAACAATAATATAATCCCAGCTAGAGGAGGGCTTCCAATAGGTTATCCCTGTGGTCTCACATCCCCAGGAAGCACAGAAAAAATCATTTTCAAACCCACACTTCCAATTAAGGGAGCGGGATCGATGGGTGCCAGGGCATACGTAAAAACCAGTACCCTTTTTTAGATCATAATCAAGAAAATGGCTTAAACGCCTTCTGTTGAAGGAGTTAGCGCACCCTGGGCCTAGATGATCCATTGGTGTAGGCTTATCTGTGCGTGTTCGTTGGGTAGCGTTAGCTTGCAGCCAGAGAATATCCGGTGTTCCCCAATCTGGGCTGGCCCCCAAGGCTAATTTGCACAGGTCAACTTCTAAAGGATCCCATGAGGGAGAGTCTCCTAAGTTTGTTTTAGCTGAAACAACATCTCCCACTTGGTTAATTATTGTCCATGTGTAATTCCATATTTGATATGTGGAGCCAGCCCTGGGTCCCAGTCGCTGGCCCCCAATAGTGATGGGGCAGGTCAGGATGGCAACCAGCAGCAGGATCATCTAAAACAAAACACAATACAAAGTATTTCTCAGGCGCCACCCTGGGAGATGGTTATGAGGCGTTTATAAAACTTTAGCGGTTTTAGTTCTTGTTACCTGTTACTGGTTTATCAACAGGTTTTATTAATCTTTCAGGGAGCCATCTGGCTCCTCCTTCTTTAGAGTCAAAAACACAAAAGGACAGCTCTCAGGGAGGATTCTCCTCTCTGGAATGTGTTAGGTTTTTTTTTTGTTTGTTTGTTTCACAGTGGTATTGATGGGTTTGACAAGGCGTTCAGGTAACCATCGAGGTCCATTTCCCAGTGTATCATATACACAGGCGTGGCCTCTGCCCCAGATAAGAACTGGGTCGGGACCGTGCCACTTGGAGGTAAGCGGATCTTTCCATAGAACTTCTGCAAACTTTGTTTTGGTTTCAGGGTGCCACAGCTTATCTGCTGCAGACTTACCATGATCATCTAATTGTAGAAAATTAAGTGTGAACAAGGTATGATTGAGGAGGTTCTTTGGAGAGCCTTTTACAGGATACACAGTATTGGTTTTGAGTTTATTGATCATACCTTTTAAAGTTTGATGAGCTCGTTCGACTATTCCCTGTCCTTGAGGATTGTAGGGGATAACTGTGATGTGTTTAATTTGAAATTGATGGCAAAAATTTTGAAATGCTTGTGAGGTGTACCCTGGTCCATTGTCTGTTTTAATGATTTGAGGTTTTCCAATAACAGTAATGCATTGAAGAACATGGGCTATAACATTTTTGGCGGCTTCACCACTGTGGAGAGTGGCAAATATAAAACCACTGTAAGTATCAATGGTCACATGAGTATATTTAAGAGCACCAAATTCAGAAATATGAGTAACATCCATCTGCCAGATTTCATTAGGGAGTAGGCTTCTCGGATTAACTCCTAAATCAGGAAGGGGCAGTGAGGTAACACACCCCAGACAATTTTTAACAATTTGCCTAGCTTGTTCTCTGGTGAGTTTAAATAAAAGTCAAAGAGTGTGAGCATTCACATGATGAAGAGAATGGTATTGACTAGCTTTGGTGACTGCATCGGTCATAATAAAATACATAAAACGGGTGTTTTTATCTGCAAGGGCATTACCTTCGGAGAGGGGACTAGGGAGGTCGGTGTGGGCTCGCAGATGGCCTATATAGAAAGGGGCTTGTCTAAGTAATATGTAGGTTTGGAGTTGTTGAAAGAGGGAAATGGCGTTGGTAGAGGGTTTAATGTAAGGAACAGTTTCTAAAATAGGAATTGAATATGCTATGTAGGCACTGTAGGTATACAGATTAAAAGGGATTTGGCTCAGCATTTTGAAAACTTGTAAAATAGCAAATAATTCTACGAGTTGAGCTGATTTAAAGGGTGATTGGATGCTGTAACTCTGTGAGCCAATAACATAGGCAGCAATGCCAGAGGAGGAGCCATCTGAGAAAACTAGAGAGGCATTTTCTAAAGGAGTGGATGAGGTTCTTTTTGGGAACATAAAGGGATGTAGTCGTGAGAATTGGAGGAGTTTATGTGAGGGATAGTGATTATCGATTTTACCTTGAAAAGAAGCAAGGGATATAAGCCAATCATCTACATTTTGGGAAAGCCAATCTGTTTGCTCTTTTGTGTAAGGAATGATGAGCTGATCAGGATCTCTGCCAAAATGTTGGCGGCTTTTTTCTCGGCCTGCTTTTATGATCTTTGCAACTAATGAAGGGTATGTGATAAGGACTTTAGGTGGGGAAGAGGGCAAATGGATCCACAATAAAGGATTACCTTGCCATAAAACTCCAGTAGGGGTGTGTTGCGTATTACAGATGATGAGAGCGAAGGGCCTGTCATAGGATAAGAATGTAATTTGTTGTTGTTGTATAGCTGTTTCAATAATGTTTAAGGTTTCCTTCGCTTCAATGGACAATTTCCGAGGGGATCGGGGATCAGAATCTCCTTGCAGTATATCAAAAAGGGGTTTTAACTTTCCAGTGGTTAATTTGAGATAGGGTCTAAGCCAATTAATATCTCCCAAGAATTTTTGGAAATCATTCAATGTTTGTAAGTGTGATGTTTTTAATTGAATCTTTTGGGTAGTGATTTTGTTTGGAGTTAGTTCAAAGCCAAGGTAGTAATAGGGATCTGTTAATTGAACTTTGTTTGGAGCAATTTGGAGACCGAAAGAGGTGAGACGGGTGGTCAATTCTTGACTACATTTCAGGACTTCAGAGTTGGATGCCCCAGCCAGGAGGATATCATCCATGTAATGAATGATATAGATGGAAGGCCATCTGGACCTGAGGGGATCTACGGCTTGAGGTACAAATTTTTGACACAGTGTGGGGCTGTTCGCCATACCTTGAGGGAGGACTTTCCACTGGTAGCGATGCATTGGCCCTTTGAAATTGGTGACAGGAATACTAAACGCAAAGCGTTCTCTATCTTGGGGATGGAGAGGGATAGTAAAGAAACAATCTTTAAGATCAATGATGATCTTAAAATAATTAGCTGGGATAGCTATCGGAGAGGGGAGACCGGGTTGAAGGGCCCCCATTGAGAACATGGTTTTGTTGATTTCTCTGAGGTCCTGAAGGAGCCTCCATTCTCCTGATTTCTTTTTAATTACAAATATAGGAGTGTTCCAAGGAGAGATGGTGGGTTCTAAGTGTCCAGCAGTTAATTGTTCCTGTACTAACTTAGTAGCTGCTGTGAGTTTTTCTTGATTTAAAGGCCATTGATCTACCCAGACAGGGGAGTCTGATTTCCACTTTATCTTATCTGCGTGGAGTACAGGAAAGTCAATGGCAATCATGGAAAATTTTTATTCCCTAATCCTAAACGATCAGTTTTGGGTGTGACAATAAGGGGTTCTTTTATGCCTTGACTATTTTTTCCTAGGCCCTGACCGGGCAAATAGCCTTGGTTAAGCATTTGTTGGGCAATAACATCATTTGGGCTGGCCATGACAAGTTTTAATTGGGATAAAATGTCACGTCCCCATAAGTTAATGGGTAATCCAGCTACTATGTAAGGTTGGACTTGTCCGGAATTCCCTTCTTTATCTCTCCAGGTTAAGATTTTAGAACTTTGTTTGGGGTTTGTGGATTGGCCAATGCCTTTGAGATGGGTTACAGTTGTACTACAGGGCCAACTAGGAGGCCACTGTTGGGCTGATATTACTGTAGCATCTGCTCCTGTATCAACTAGTCCTTCAAAGGACTTGCCATCTAGTTGTAGGGTTAGCAATGGCCTTTCGGTGGTGATTTGTTGTACCCAATAAGCATCAGAGGAGCCAAAGGCAGCATTTAAACTGAAATTTTTATTATAACTTTTATGTGTTGAATCTAACGGGAGTAGTAGGAGTTGGGCTATTCGTTTCCCTTTTGATATAGATATTGGACCCATAGGAGCAGAGGCTAGGAGGGTAATTTGTCCTGTATAGTCATTGTCTATAACTCCTGGTATAATATGGAGGCCAACTAATGCAGAGCTCCCTCGTCCTAAGATTAGACCAAAGGTGCCGGAAGGTAAGGGTCCATAAGTTTCTGTGGGGAGCAGCTGGACCCCTTGGTCAGGAATTAATATTGTGCTGGTGGCGGAACAGAGGTCCAATCCTGCACTTCCCGGGGTGGCACGGGAGAGTGAGTGGATGTCTGTGCAGGGAGAAGCTGCTGCTGTTGAGCTGGGGGAACGAACCTGATAGCCCCTTGGTTCGCGCTTGATGGTGGGGCCAGGGGCTGGCCCCTCTGGGAGTTTCCCTGAAATGGTTGAAGGGGTGTGCCTTCAACAGTTGTCTTAGAGCGGCACTCTTTAACCCAATGATAGCCGCGCCGACATCTAGGGCAAACAGTTTTTGGGGGAACATGGGGCAGGGGAGCTCGAGGCGGGTGAAGTTGAATCTCTGCCTGACACTGGCGGGCAAAATGTCCTGGCTGATTGCAATTAAAGCAAGTTTTTTGTTTATTGCTATCTTTATTAATATTTTTTAGGGCCATCCCTATGGCCAGTCCAATTGTATGTGAAGTTCCTATCCCGGAACAGAGCTTAATATAATCAGAAAGACTCCCACAACGGTGGGGTCTTATGGTCTCTTGACAGGTCGGATTAGCATTTTCATAAGCCAGGTGTTTAACAAAGGCACTTTCTGTTTCTCCTCCCCCAACTAGTCGCTCGGCAGCATCTGTTAGACAACTAATGAAGTTGCTGTAAGGCTCGTCAGGCCCTTGGCGGATTTTTGCTAGGGAGGTAGTAGCGGAGCCTTTAGAGGGAAGGCGCCGCCAGGCTTTTAAGGCTGCGTTTTGGACCTGAGCCAAAAGACCAGGGGGAAAAGCTGCTTGGGCCTCATTTGTTTCATAAGGGCTTCGCCCGAGTAATTTATCTCTCGTCCATGAGTGTGAGGTTTTACTTTCACTATTGCGCTGTGCAGTCTCACGGCAATTTTCTACAAAGTCAGTATGCCACAAGACATACTCTCCCCCGGACAAGGCAGCTCGCTCTAAAGAAAGCCAGTCATTAGGGGTCAGCCACCAATCGCTCAGGCTTTCAATTAAAGCTAGTGTGAAAGGAGCTGTGGGGCCATAATTGGTAACAGCTGCTTTTAAATCTTTTAAGTGTTTAAGGTTTAGGCGGCGGTATTTTTGGGTTTTAGCTAGGTTTTCTTTGTTACTCTTAGGCTCTTCATTGTCTGAAGGCTCCCCCTCAGAATCCTGCTCTTGGTCTGGGGTATCTGGGTCTTGGGAGTCTGGGACGTTTTCGTCCTCGCTCTCTTCTGTGACTTCTGGGGGTGTTTCTGGGCGGCGACCGCGGGTAAGCGGTCGGCCGCGGGTGACTGGAAAGGAAAGGACTGGGTTTTTGGTTTTGCATTCTTTATGGGTTTTTTGGGGAGTGAGGGAGGCTGCGCGGGGCTCAACGATGTCAGCTCAGCCTCAAGGGCTTTGATCTCTTTAATGAGCTGAACATGCTCACGTTTTTGCAACAAAAGTTCTTTAAGTGAAGATACTTCTTTAGTTAGAGAAATTTTCGCTTGCCGGATGGGGTCAGATAAAAGGGGGGGTAATAAGGAGGCTCTAGAGCAGGGATTTGAAGCATAGGGACACATTGGGGGGAAATAGGTTTGTATGGGGGAGGCTTAAAGTGTCCATTAGTGGCACCATAAAGGACTGGCGCTGTGAGACGCCAGGGGTTTTCATGATCATGAGAATGAGCAGCTTGGTTTCTTAATGTCTCCTCATTTTCTGGGCTTAAATGATTGTCTTGACATCTTAAGGACGTGAGTGTGGGGTAAATGGAGGGGATTTTGAGGGAATCAGATTTGCTAGGTTTACTTTTAGGTTCGTCTTGAGGATCTGGAGCTTTTTGTTCAGATTGGGGCTTGGGAGTTTCTTCGAGAGAAACAGCGGGATCTTCAGGAATATCCACAGTTATTGAAGGACAAGTAGAGGGTGGTCGGGAGTTTTTTCTAAGGGCTATTTCTCCTGTTTCTATAACACTTTTGATATCAGGGTCTTGTGAATGAACTTTAAGAATATCATGAATAAGGTTCCAAAAGGAGAACGCTGAGACAAGAATCTTTTCAGGGCCAAAGGTCTGATAAAAATCTTGGAGGGCATCACCAACTCTTTCCCAGCGTTTACAACTGATAGTGCCCTCTAGGGGGAACCAAGGACAATTTTCATGTACGAAGGAAAAAAAGTGTCGAAGATCTTTTTTCTTAACCCTTACACCTCGTGTCCTGAGAGAATCCTTAACTCCGTTAAGAAATACCTTGTGGGAGTTCAGAGAATTGCCCATCACTACGGTTACAACCTCTGCTCTAACTAAATTTGAATCTCTCCACATCAGCCGCGACTACACCAATGTCCTGAGTCAGTGGAGCCACTCTCATCAGCTCAGACGAGCCCTTGCTTACGTAGGACAGCCGGCAGGTATAATCCGCCTGCTCGGACCCTCTAGGGCAGGGACTCCGTAGTCAGAGTCCCCTGGGTATGCCTTCGAGGTGAACGGCCGTCAGCCCAAAGTAAGCACAAGGTTTTCAGAGAGGGACAACCAGAGGAAAAAACAAGGAATAAATCGCGGCAGGAGACTGGAGGGAAGTGATAAAATCAATCAGATTACTAAAATTGAACTCACAAGAGGTATTTTGAAATGCTTGCTTGGGGAATGCGTCTACTCACCTCTCACGGATCTGTATTATGGACGGGTGGGCCGCAGTGATCGTCAATGCAGAGTCGGCATCAGGCTCCTACCTGCGCAACGTCTCAAATGAGTGCCTGGCCAGGACTACGAGTAGACGTTTCAGCAGGAGTCCCGTCAAGCCCCACGTTGGGCGCCAGTTGTCCCGTCCCGTGGGACTATCAACGAGGGCCAAAACGAGAAACCTGCAGAAATGAAACAAGCAAGGGACACAAAGCACGACCAGCAAGACAGGATGTCTCATCAAGCTGGCACAGTTTATTGTTTGCAGGCTCAATTTATACAGGCTAGCAAGGAAGGGGTGGGTCAGAAGATTATTGGACCTTAGGTGGCGCCGGCGGGAAGGTGTAGAAGGGTGATTGGGCCTTGGCTGGCACCAGCAGGAGCAGAGGACCCGGAATAGAAGCGGGGAGTTCGCCATTTTGTGGGTGGGGGGTCCTTTGGTCCCCAGCAGTAAAGCGTGATTTGCAGTGGTGTTTGGAAACCAAGATAATTTTTATCCCATGAAAGACAGTTTCAAGGAGAAAATTAAATCAACCCAAAAGGGCTGCTCCCAAGACAACCCAGTGTGGCTTTAACTTTGTCCAAATGCTGTTAAGAGTAGGCCTATTAAGAGTCCCTGGTGATTTCCTCAAGTGCTTTGATACTAACCCCAGTGGCTTTTTAAATGTCTGTTATTCTTGAAACAGAGATGCTTTTTCCCTTGTATTTTTTTTAAAAGCAAAAGCTATACTTCTGTGATAGAAAAACAAATGACTCTCTTAGAACTATTTAGAACACTTTACTCTATTTAGACCAGAATCACAGTAACAAATTGTATATTACTAAAAACCAGAGGCAATATATAATGTTACAGTGTTTTCCTACAGGCTAGTGGAGTTGATTAGAGTGGTATGATCAGACAGACCTGGATTTACATCCCAGTATGACCACTTTCAAGTTAAATAACTAAATTTGGTCACTGTTTATCCCCTTTTGACATCAGTTTTCCTATCTGAAAAATGGGAATAATTTATTTCATCTGTTCTTTTGCAAGACAAGTGAGATAATCTGTGTGCATTACCTGGCACAATAGCTGGCATATAGCAAGTATGCATTGGGGAAATTATATTTATATATAAGAATGAAGGCATTTACAAGTGTCCCTGAGCAGCCAATCCAATATATATAATTAAAAGAAGGAAATATTTTATGTATCCAATATTTGGGGGGGCCCATGTGTTATTCTTATTATTCCAGGAAATACTCATCCAAAAGGAAGAATTCTTTTTTTTACTGGTGGAAACTACCAGAATGTGAATTCTACCACAGAAGACACATTAATTTTCTTGCTTGCTGTTGTATCCTTGTCTCTGGAAAGAGTACCTGGATACACAATAGGACTTCAGCTAATAATTATCCAATGGAAAGGAATTAATGTCCATTTAAGTAACATACCTAACTTAGATAAATTAAATACCTTTTAAACATGTAGTTCCTCCTAACACATTTGTTGTGAGTTAGCCTAAAACTGTGTTCTTGAGTACTGAAGTCTCCCTTGTCGAAGGTAAAGTTTACTTCAGTCCTCAAAGGGAGACCCAAGAGAAGTAAATTAGCAACACCCCGATGTTAGATTCGGAAATATTTTAGAGTGCATATAAATCAAGATGTCATTTTTCACTATGATATTGTATGCAGAAAGAACAAAACATATTATTAAGGGATTGTGCATATGTGTTTTCTTCTTAAGTTCGTGTTTATAAAGCATAAATCAAAACTATATTTTCAGTAGTTGTCCCAGGGTGTTAAACTGATTACAATAGGGACACTTCTGTATTGAATTGTAATACATATTTCACTATGTTTCTCAGTACATACCTACCCATATCCAATTTTCATATGTTAAATCTAGTGAAAAAAATCTATTTTCAAAGCAGCAGCATTTTATATTTTATGTCAGGACTTTATTTCACTGTGATGTTTGTCATAGGTCTGAACCTGATATAACCTACACATGAAAAAAATCAAATATTTTAATTTGATCCATGTAAATGTATAAAACACAACCAATGGAGTTTTCTTGTTAGTGTAAGATTATAGTTATATTTCATCACTTTTAAAGGTCAAATTAACTTTCCAAATTTTATCTTTGTGCTATTGGAGGGAATTATTCTAATGTCCTAAATTAATTGGATTAATGACATTTATTTTAATGACAAAACTGTGTTAGCTTTCATACTGAAAAAGCTTAAAAATCTACACTTTTTCCTTTTACCTAATACATGGTTATTTTCCATATCCTTTTGAATTCTACAGACTTAGAAACAGGCTTTAATATTTATCAATGCGTGCTGAGAATTACTTTTTTCTAAAGTTATCAAAATAGGACAGCATATCTACAGCTTGGAATGGACTAGAGACAGAAACCATTTTCTCTGAAAATCTTTGCCCATACTTCTTGTGCATGGTGACGTATTCTTTTGTCAACTACAAGTTAATCTTATACTTTTTCAACAAACTGAGTATTTAATGGAAACCTATTCTATGCTGAATCTCACAATACCAGGACGTAACAAGTATTAATGGCAGAACAGGCAGCTGTCCACTAAAGGTCTGTGTTCACCTTCCATAACAATGAATGTTGTGACTGGAAAATAGCATATACATAGGGACATGTAACTAGTTCTCACAAAACAAGTATGAGTGGAAATGATGTATGCCATTTCTAAATGTGATTTATAAAAATGCCAGTGTATGATCCTCAGTGTTCTCCCCTTCTAACTGTCTGGAAGAGAGAGGAGCCACACAACAACCTTTGGAATCACATGATGAGGAGGGGAGAGACAAGATGGAAGAAAGCTGGAATCACTACTTGAAGTAGAGCTACCCAAGCAGGGACATTTGTAGTGAAGTCTGTGAGTTTGTGACTGGGATGGGGAGTGTTTGAGTAAAAAATGAAATTCTTGTCTTCCATAATAGGAAGTCAACAACAATAGCAATCATTATGTAACAATAAAAACAATGATAATAATATTTCCAGTCATTGAACACTTGCAAGGTACTATTCTAAGGGAGGTAGATACATTGAATAGTAAAGGTTTTACTACTCTATGATGTAGGTATTCTTGTCATCACTATTTTATTAATTAGATAATTGTTCACGCTCAGAAGGTTTAAATAACTTGCCTAAGGTCATATAACTAAAACTGAATGATTTAGATACAAATCCAGGCTGTCTAACTTAAGTCTGAGATCTTAGCCACTACACTATAGTGTTTCTCTATATTACCACACATCGCAAAATCAATAAGTAATAGAATAAGTGTATTGTTTAGAAATTTTAAGAAATTATCTAAAGAAGTTCTTTAAGAATGATCTAAAAGAAGTAAAAGTGGTTGAATCTGGGGAAAGGAATTAGAGGGCAGGGAGAGATTGAGCAAGTGACTGCTATTTCTCTTTATAAGTTTTAAATTATGTACATGTATAACTTTCAAAAAAAGAGAAGGAATATAATTTAAAATATAACTTTGTGTATATTTTGTATGAGGTACACGACCTCTTTGTAGCATCTGAAATCCCACTAGAATATCTGGTTAGAGGATGAGAACAAATAAATGCGTTAATAGCTGAGAATGCACATTATGTGCAAATAAATAAATACAGCACACCTCTGAGATTCTTTGAAACTTATGTAAATTTTTAAAAATATTATAACTTACTGGGAGCTGCATTAAGTGATGCATGCTTATATAGGAAGGAACTTTTTAAGGAATATGTTGTATCTATAAATAAGAAAACATCTTGTGGGGGTATTAGTTCAAACAGAACAGTGCTTTGTGATCATGAGGCCTAGTGGAAAACACATACTTCTTGGCTGAATGTGTATCTCTTCAGACTGAAAGGTACCTCTGTGATACTGGTTTCTGTGAAGCACTCCCTGCTCCTTTTTAAGAATTGAACTGATGAGAGGAGAGAGAACGTAAGGGAGAATTGTTACGAAAATGTAAACATCTGAGTTTTCAGAGTTAAATTTTTAAGAAGTGGTTTAAATATTAGAACTATACTTGTAAGTATGCATTATCCAGAAAAATGGAAGATGTCATTTGAATAGTATGCCTATATTCTTTTGCAAAAGCTTCAAATAAAAGACAGATATGTTTCTGAGGACCTGTGATTACATCTGGGTCTTCAAAACATAAGCAAGCAAGACACACTTTTTAGTGAAGGCATAGTTCTGAAAGATATTAGTGGTCACATTTATCAAGTAGACGCTATATAAAAGCATGTAAAAGATGTAGTGCCCCAGATGTAGCAAGGGTCTATAACAACCACATCAAGGATAACTTAAAAAATTTTTAAATTTGTTTACTTTCAGGAAGTAAAAACACGAGGGCTTAATTATATGTATGTTGCTTTTTAAAAATTCTGGCTCATATAAGTGGGTATTAATTATATTATTACATATGATTTTTATATGCCTGAATTACATCATAATAATATACTACTATAATATAAATGCATGTTTATAATATAAATATCAATAGAAAATAAATATAAGTAGTATTATAAAAATAAAAGTAAATATTAAAGTAAAAAATGATAGATTACATGATATAGAGTATTACTCCATGATATTTGGAACTCTGTAATTCTTTAAAGTCCAGTCCAGGAACCATCTTGTTGCTTGATTTCTAAAAATCCCTAATATTTGTGTATGTAAAACATGTCCAGTTTGGTAGGCCCTTAAACTGAAGAAAGGACACTAATGTAATTTCTATATGTGAGTGGTTCCTTTATGTGGCTGATGTTTGTATAAGAAAAGAAAACCTTACTGGGATTTGCTACATCTAGAAGAGAGGGTAGATGTTGTTGAAGAAGATGGACAATGAAAAGATTTTCTGTTATATTTGTTACAATGAAAATATAGGATTCTGAATGATGATGTAGAATCACAGATTAGTTGTGTTTCATTAAACAATATTAAATTATTGTAGTATATATGTACCTATGATATCACAAAATAATTTCAATGTGAATGGCTATATGCTTAACCCTTAATCAGAAATGTCTTGAAATAGAAAATACTTCTTGGATATTATGATGATCAGTATTTTATTATCAGTGTTATTATAGTAATATGCAAGTCATCTGTTGTTTTTAAACTTTTATTGTACCTAGCTATTTTGTTTCAAATCTGATTGGAGCTGAAGCTCATTTTCATGTTGGAAATTCTGAAGATTTCCAACTGGCCGCAACAGGTTTTAATAGCAACCTATTTAGAGCCTGGAGTCTGTTCTGTGCACCTCTCTTTCCTCTGAAACTGAAATACTGTTGGTAACAACTGGAAGTTTGACATTTGAGAAGAAATCTAGAAGAAGCTACAGAATGTAGTTCATAGTATGTGGGGCAGGGCATTTGCAGGAGATACCTGGAGCAAATGGACAATGTTTGAATAGTACATTCACAGTATCTTGCAAATCTAATTTTCTTCTCCTTTTTTGGTTTCCACTCAAAGATTTTTCTTTCCTGTAAATTGTAAAGATTCCCATCCCCCTTTTCCATTCCTTGAATCCCTATGGCTTTCTTCCCCTTTTAGATACAACTTCAAGTGGGCTTTGCATTTTAAAATAAATGGAACAGCCATTAGAAAATTACAGGGCACCCCAAGCCGGAATCCCATTTGTGAAGAAACACCTGCCCAAACTGCTTTCATTCATATGCTGTACACATCGATTTCACACCTGGCTCTGTTATGATTGTGAAAGAACTTTTGCAAATGTCATTCTCTTCTTTTAGGAGTTGCTACTTTTGAGTGAATTGCTCCTCAAGAGCAGTGCTGCTGGGGACTACTTGCTGTTATTATAGCCAAAGGCAATTCCCTTCATTGGCATTTCTATTAACCTGTTCTATCTGATTCTAACATTAGGTTTTGGTCTTGCCTGCAAGGCATTTTTTAAAACATTTCTACCTTTCCCTTTATCGTACTCATATTTTTAAATGCTTTCTATATCAGTTGATAAATATATTAATAGCTTAAGGGAGTAGCTGAGTTCATGAATATTTTATATAAAGGGTTTCCAGTCATTAAATGTATATATGTGTGCATACATGTATATTTATGCACACATATGCCAATATGTCTCTATATGTTTGTATAAATGTAAATATGTTTTATTTTTGCACTTATTTTTACATAATAAACAGTAAAATCTCATATCTTTTTACTTTTGGAGTTTTTAATGCCTATCCATTCAATATGTCACAATATTATGCATGTAATGTTTGGCAGTTTTCTCATTGTCTGCTGTCTTTTTCATAGAGTTTTCCGTTTTTGAGCTGTTGTCTTATTCTAAAGATACTTATTTTGAATTACCAACACATTTCTCATGGCAATTAATTTTCTTTATTTCAATGAATAATTACATTTGGCATTATCTAGTCTTTGTTTTCATGGCTCACATAAAAATGATCTGATTTACCTGTGTAAAATCTCTAACATTAAAATAATCCCACAGTGTTCAGAGGTAGCCATCAGGATTCTAAGAGAATGCTGGAAAACTTTGTTGAAGTAAATTTATAAAATATAATTGCAGCTTGGACTATGGAACTTTATGACAGTTTGAATTAAATTTGTTGCCTAAAATTTTTTATACTTTATAATCCTGTTATTTTACAAAATAAAGGAAACATTGTATTTAAAGATGAATGATGGAGTGCAATCAGAGAAACAATTATGATGCTTGTGTGGAAAAGTACACAATTCAACTAATTTACAGAGTCTTTAAAAGTCATAGAATAAAGAGGTATATCTTACTGGGCATGTCCATCATGAAGATTTCAATATTCAGGAATGCATCTTTATAGTTAAAGACATAGTTGAAGTTTTAATGTTGTTCTGGTATTTAAACACGTATATCACTCAAATGGCTGGCACTTTCTATTTCTATAATCTTACAAAATTGAAAATGAATACAAAATAAATGGACTCTATGTGTGCATGTGTACAAATCTTTTATATATATATATATATATTTAAATAGTATATCTTCCATAGGAAAGGTAAGTGATATTACACTGTTACACAGAAAGAACCATTTTGATTTTTATACTTCTGCTTTTATATTAGTATTCTAGGCAGTCATTTAAAAAAAAATCTTTCAGGCCGGCTGCTCCGCAGGCTCCCGCACAGGTCATGCTGACCGACCCTAGCGGGCTAGCTTAGCCCAGCGCTCTGCATCTCGCCGCCCGCCTGCGCTCTCACGGAGCTCAAGCCTGGACCCATGGTGTGCACTCCCTGCATCGTCATTCAGGTTCTACTCTGGATCTACAAAAAATTCCTGGAGCCATGCATATACCATCTGATTTCTCCCTTCATTAGTCGAGTGTGGCCTAGAAAAGCTTTACAAGAATGCAATGATAAAAACAAAGGCAAAGTAGACTATAAGGGTACAGACGTAAATGGATTACCAACAAAAGGACCAACAGAAATCTCTGATAAAAAGAAAGACTAAAGTGATTGTCCCAAAGGATCTCATTGTTTTAAAAATGGACCTGATAATTTGAAGCGCCTTGTTTGTAGTTGTCTGTGACCTTTTCCTCTGAGACCAGAATTGGGGGTAGATAGTTTAGATATTTACCTGACACTAATAGGGAAGTTTACTTAAAATATATTTAATTATATTTAATTCCTGAGTTCCTTTTTCATTAAGGTAGCGTTCATTGCTATTTCAGTTTTAATATGAATAAGTAGAAGCTTTGTGCCAGAAGACACTTACAATCAGTACCTAACAATTCTTGGCTTTCCAGCTTTTATTGAGGCTCTTCAAATTTGAGTGGAGTATAATTTTACTGTGAAACAATGCAGTGAAATGAAAGAGTTTTGGAGATGAGAATGACTTGAAACACAAATATAAAATTCCTGTCTAACACAACGGAGCACTTAGCTATGAGAATTGTAATGACTGTTTTATTGCTCTGAGGAAGATAGAAAAAACAGGGAAATGGGAGAAATTCTTTGAAAAATGTAACATCTTTTACATAAATGTCTAATGTATATTATAAAATTATAATCCTTGATGCATTCCTTCTCTTCCTACAAAATTATTAAATATGCAGTTCAGCTTGCAAAAAAAATCTTTCAAATAAATAGAATACAGCTTCCACTAATGTTTTGATTAATGCCTTGTTTTTTCTCAACTAATGTCAGAACTTTCATTTGGTTCAAGATAATCTTTTGAAAAATAAAGCTCTGGAAAACTTGATTTTCTTAATCCTATGCAAGTTATAAATAGGTTGAATCCCATTCTACAGTCACAATTTAGAAAGGAGACAGTGTCGCATAATGGCTAAAAGCTAACCTATGAAGTCAAAAAACCTAGGTTTGAATTATGGTTCTACCACTTACTAGGTTTTTAGTCTTACAGAAGTTACTTAAAATCTTTAAGGGTCGTATTTTCATCTGTAAAGGTAAGATAATAACAGCTACCTCAGGGAATTGTTGTAAGGATTAAATGTAAGAATGGTTTATGAGGCACTTAAAATAGTGCTTTACACACAATAAACACTCAATACAAAGTATTGGTATGATTACCAATGGTACAAATGTTCTTTAGCTACTTCTGTTGCATGCTTTATGTGAAGTATAGTTTTAGATCCGGACTACAAATAGGCTCTTATGGCCTCCAAAATAATGAGATAGTAGGAGCACACTCTACTTCAGGACCAGGGCAAGGATCCACCCATTCCATACAAGCCTATAAGTGGACTGTTTTTCCACTCTTGTACTACCAGGTACAGGAGTGAGGGCATAGTCCAAGGTAAATGGGTATGAGAAACCTGTGGCAGTAATTAATAGGGTAGCAGCAGTTATGGTCAGGGGTCCAGTGTGAAGGTGAATAGGGGCAGGATGCCTAAATTAGATCAAAACATCTTAGTCTGTTTCGCCTGCAGTTTGCTGGTCCGCCTGCAGTTTGCTCTGGCATTCCATAATTATCAGGTTAATAACAGGATGTTTATTTTGTCTCCAAACCTTATTATAATCTAGACCGTATCTTTTCCTCTAAAGAGCTAGTTCCTCCTTCTGCTTCTTTTCCCCCAAGAATATAGAAAATAGAAAATTTTTCAGATTTTAATTTAATTTAATTTTAACTAGATCACAAAATATACAATGAAGAGAGTTGATATCATATTCCTTGTTTAATATTAACCAAGCCTCTTCACCTTACAATACCACATAATACCTATCCTTCTCCCACTTTTTTATAAGATGGAAAAATGGTCAAATTAAAATATGGCTGTTAATTATTTTTGGTTGGATTGTTTCATAGTGTTGAAATTATTTTATTAAATCTATTAAAATTATACTACTCTCTTTTGTGCTGAAGGGCAAACTTAAAATATAAAAGATTTAATTTACATAAATTTGGGGTCACTGAAGAAAGGAAAAATATGATGTTAGATTAGAAACTTCATATGTAGAAATTACTCATAGTAAAGAAAAGGGTGACAAAATTTGAGGTTCCCTTGCCTGCCTACATCTTGAATGTTTTGATATTTTTAATTCTATATCCTAAATACTTTAATATCTTAAAGGAAAGGTAGAAATTCTAAAGAATGAAGCATTATTTGATAGTAGTAGATAATTGCTAGAAACTGTACATGAACCACAGCAGCAGAATACGACTGATATAGTTTCTGAAGATCTTTTCTTTAAAAAGGCCAATAAGAAAAATCAGAAACACCACTTAAGCTTAACTTGTTTGAGGAAAAAAGCATTCCAAGTTCATAGTCGTCCTGCTTATGGCGATCTATGTCATGAGAGGCAGTGAGATGCAGTGTGAAGAACATAGACTGTGGAGTCAGTTGTATCATATTGGACATGTTATTCAATCACTCTGTACCTCTCCCATTTACTCTTATGAAAAAACATGAATTAAATAACCACATAATACATTTATTTTGGACTCTAAATTAGAGAATATATGTAGAGTTAAATGCCTAGCATATACCTAAGGTGTATAAATATTTTATTCTCCCTTCCTTATCTCTGAGGGAAGTAGAGAGATCATAAACCATGAAATGGGTTTTATCTTGGCTAAATTAACTTTGAGAATTGTCAAAATATTCAAACATCAGGCTTTCCATTAGTCAAGAGTTTGATCAAACTAAAAAAATCTGTTTGACCTAAAGTCTCATCCATTTATCAACAAAGAGTGCAAGGTTAAATAGCTAAGGTACAGCAAACTCATCAGTGTTATTGTATATCTAAGCATCAGGTAAGAATAAATAACAGGATCAAAGAACAATGTTGAGAAAAATATATTCTTATTAGAAGTACCAACAAGATAGAACACTTTTTTATTTATTTTTATTTTGGTATCATTAATGCACAATTACATGAGGAACATTATGTTTACTAGACTCCCCCCATCACCAAATTCCCCCCACATATCCCATTGCAGTCACTGTCTATCAGCATAAGATGCTGTAGAATCACTACTTGTCTTCTCTGTGTTGTGCAGCCTACCCCCGTGCCTGCCCCTCACATTATACATGCTAATTGTAATGCTCCCTTTCTTCTATGCTCCCCTTATCCCTCCCTTCCCACCCATCCTCCCCAGTCCCTTTCTCTTTGGTAACTGTTAGTCCATTTTTGGGTTCTGTGATTGTGCTGCTGTTTTGTTCCTTCAGTTTTTCTTTGTTCTTATACTCCACATATGAGTGAAATTATTTGGTACTTGTCTTTCTCCACCTGGCTTATTTCACTGAGCATAATACCCTCTAGCTCCATCCATATTGTTGCAAATGGTAGGATTTGTTTTCTTCTTATGGCTGAAAAATATTCCATTGGGTATATGTACCACATCTTCTTTATCCATTCATCTACTGATGGACACTTAGGTTGTTCCCATTCTTGGTTATTGTAAATAGTGCTGCAATAAAAATAGGGGTGCATATGTTTTCAAATGGGGCTGCTGCATTCTTAGGGTAAATTCCTAGGAGTAGAACTCCTAAGTCAAATGGTGTTTCTATTTTTAGTTTTTTTGAGGAAACTACATACTGATTTCCACAATGGTTGAACTAATTTACATTCCTGCCAACAGTGTAGGAGGGTTCCCCTTTCTCCACAACCTCGCCAACATTTGTTGTTGTTTGTCTTTTGGATGGTGGCAATCCTTACTGGTGTGAGGTGATATCTCATTGTGGTTTTAATTTGCATTTCCCTGATGATTAGTGATGTGGAGTATCTTTTCATGTGTCTGTTGGCCATCTGAATTTCTTCTTTGGACAAGTGTCTGTTCAGATCCTGTGCCCATTTTTTTAATTGGATTATTTGCTTTTTGTTTGTTGAGGTACGTGAGCTCTTTATATATTTTAGACGTCAACCCTTTATCGGATCTGCCATTTATGAATATATTCTCCAATACTGTAGGATGCCTTATTGTTCTATTGATGGTGTCCTTTGCTGTACAGAAGCTTTTCAGCTTGATATAGTCCCACTTACTCATTTTTGTTTTTGTTTCCCTTGCCTGGGGAGATATGTTCATGAAGAAGTTGCTCATGTTTATGTCCAAGAGATTTTTGCCTATGTTTTTATCTAAGAGTTTTATGGTTTCATGACTTACATTCAGGTATTTGATCCATTTTGAGTTTACTTTTGTCTATGGGGTTAGACAATAATCCAGTTTCATTCTCTTACATGTAGCTGTCCAGTTTTGAAACACAAGCTGTTGAAGAGGCTGTCATTTCCCCATTGTATATCCATGGCTCCTTTATCGTATATTAATTGACCATATATGTTTGGGTTAATATCTGGACTCTCTATTCTGTTCCACTGGTCTGTGGGTCTGTTCTTGTGCCAGTACAAAATTGACTCAATTACTGCATCTTTGTAGTAGAGCTTGAAGTTGGGAAGGGAGATTCCCCTGCTTTATTCTACCTTCTCAGGATTGCTTTGGCTATTCGGAGTCTTTGGTGGTTCCATATGAATTTTAACACTATTTGTTCCAGTTCATTGAAGAATGCTGTTGGATTTTGATAGAGATGGCATTGAATCTGTAGATTGCTTTAGGCAGGATGGCCATTTTGACAATATTAATTATTCCTAGCCAAGAGCATGGTATGAGTTTCCATTTGGTTGTGTCCTCTCTAATTTCTCTTAAGAGTGTCTTGTAGTGTTCAGTGTAAAGATCTTTCACTTCCTTGGTTAGGTTTATTCCTAGGTATTTTATTCTTTTTGATGCAATTGTGAATGGAATTGTTTTCCTAATTTCTTTTTCTGCTAGTTCATTTTAGTGTAAAGGAGTGCAACAGATTTCTGTGTATTAGTTTTGTACCTGACTTTTTCATTAATCTATGTAAATGTTGGTATTGTAAACCACAACCTGTAAACTAAACAGAAAATGTTTCTTTAAAACAGGATTGCATGCTCTGTGAAATAGAGCTAAGTAAAGAATAGTATCCTTATCATTACCTTTAAAACATTTATACTCTAGCAGCAAGTAATTAACTGTTTTTGGGCTTATGCAAAGCAGATTTTCAGTTGGATTTATTTTAATTATTATGATAATACTTTTTAATGTTTGTAGGTGGTTGCATCATTATGCCTTATATTACTCTAAATATGTTCCACATATAGATAATAGGTTTCCAGTGGTTTAGAAATGCTATAGAAAAAATGTTTTTGATGAAACAGAATTCTAATGGATATGAATTTTTAAGAGAAATTAACTTTATTTTCTAAGGTCAATTGTCCATTATACTTAACAGGAGAGAAATGGGAGATAATTAAAGTCTGTAGGTAGCTTATAACCTAGTCAGCCATTTAAACCATTTTTCTTGCCAGACATTTTATCCCATTTACCAACCAGAGGCAAAATTAGCAAATTCGCTATGGAGGATTATCCTCTTCCAAGTCATCATCAATTATTCCTTAATAAGATAATTAGTCATCATAAGCTGAATCTGTTATAGTTTGATAGCTTCACTGACTTTAATGAAAACAGGCATATTCTGGCTATTGTAGGCTGTCTGTACACCCCACATAGGTTGGTCAACTGGAGTGATGTAGGGTTTGTCCTCATGGTATTAAATGGAATGAGCTCTCCAGGTATCCATATGCCTTGGTAAATTCAAATAAACAGAAGACTTTCCTCATTGTGCTGAATTGGATATGCAACCTACCCAAAATAAAAACTTTCTACAACAAAGTTTTTAAAAATGACTAAAACTATGAACAAAGTAACTCTAGATACAGATAGGGCATCTCCCTGGTAAAGATTTCCAAATATATAAAGGAGAAATATCAATGTTACATAAACTATTCCAGAATATGGAAGGAGAGGAAATGCTCCCTACTTAGTTTTAAAAACACAGCATTACCTTGATATCAAATCCTGACAAAGGTATCATGAGAAGGAAAAGGTTCAGGACAATCTCCATCATGAATATTGACCAACCAAAAGATTCCAAACATAGTGTTAGCCAAAATAATATAGGAATAAATAGAAAGAATAATAAATCAAAATAAATTGTTTATTCCAAGAAAACAAGATTAATATTAAAAATCAAATGATACAAATTAACACATTAACAGATTATAGAAGAAAAATCATATGACTACTTAAATTGATGAAGAAAAAACACTTGATAAAATTTAAGAGCACATACTTTACCACAGAGGGCGGAGCCAAGATGGCTGCGTGAGTAGAGCAGAGGAAATCTCCTCCCAAAACCACATATATCTATGAAAATATAACAAAGACAACTCTTCCTAGAATAAAGACCAGAGGACACAGGACAACACTCAGACCACACCCACACCTGCAAGAACCCAGCACCTCGAGAAGGGGGTAAGATACAAGCCCCAGCCCCACGGGACCCAAGCACCCCTCCTCCCAGCTCCCAGCGGGAGAAGAGCAGGCAGAGCGGGAGGGAGACGGAGCCCAGGACTGCTGAACAACCAGCCCCAGCCATCCGCACCAGAGCGCAGACACAGTGCATGCGCATGGCCCTGGATACTAGGGAAACAGGGCAGCAAGAACGGTGAGCAGGTACTGGAGGCCTGGCGCCGGAGGACATAAGAAAAGCGAGTGGCCATTTTTTGTTGTTGTTGTTGTTGTTGTTGTTTTGTTGAGGTGAGTGCTTTCTGGAAGTCTTAAAGGGACAGGGACCCCAATACTAGGGAAACAGGGCAGCAAGACCAGCGAGCGGGTATCAGAGGCTGGCACCGGAGAACAAAAGAAAAGTGAGCGGCCATTTTTGTTGTTGTTGTTGTTGTTGTTTTGTTATGGCAAGTGCTTTTTGGAAGTCTTAAAGGGATAGGGACCCCAATACTAGGGAAACAGGGCAGCAAGACCGGTGAGCAGATGCCAGAGGCTGGCGCCGGAGAATAAAGAAAAACTAGTGGGCATTTATTTATTTTTTTAATTTATTTTTTTTGTGTGTGTGTTCGTTGTTTTTTGTTTTGGTGGGTGCTTTATGGAAGTCTTAAAGGGGCAGGACAGGACACTTAATCCAGGGGTAGGGAATCCGGGGATATCTGGGCACCATAATCCCCTGGGCTGCAGGACAGCCTCCCGACCGCTGCCCCCACAACGCGACTCCACCACTTTGGAGCAGCTGCAAAATCCAGGCCACACCCACAGCAACAGCGGAGATCAACTCCATAGCAGCCCGGCAGGAAGCAGAAGCCCTGACTAAGTGCAGCTGCCCAGCACAAGCCGCTAGAGGTCGCTGTTCTCCCAGGAGAGGAAGGCCACAAACCAACAAGAAGGGCAGTTCTTCTAGCCGTCACTCATCCCAGCTCTGCAAACTATTATTATCACCTTGAAAAGACAAAATTACAGGCAAACCAATATAACAGTAACACCAAAGAAGTAGACAGACCTAGCCAGTCTTCCTGACAAAGAATTCAAAATAAAAATCATAAACATGCTGACAGAGATGCAGAGAAATACACAAGAGAAACGGGATGAAGTTCAGATGGAGATCACAGATGCCAGAAAGGAGATTACAGAAATGAAACAAACTCTGGAAGGATATATAAGCAGAATGGATAAGATGCAAGAGGTCATGGATGCAATTGAAACCAGAGAAAAGGAACGCATAGAAGCTGACATAGAGAGAGATAAAAGGATCTCCAGGAATGAAACAATACTAAGAGAATTGTGTGACCAATTCTAAAGGAAAAATATCCGTATTATAGGGGTACCAGAAGAAGAACAGAGAGGAAAAGGGATGAAAGTATCTCGGAAGAAATAATTGCTGAAAACTTCCCCAAACTGGGGGAGGAAATAATACACAGAACCCCCAAAAGAAAGGATCCAAGGAGGACAACACCAAGACACATAATAATTAAAATGGCAAAGATCAAGGACAAGGAAAGAGTTTTAAAGGCAGCTAGAGAGAAAAAGGTCACCTATAAAGGAAAACCCATCAGGCTAACATCAGACTTCTCGACAGAAACCCTACAGGCCAGAAGAGAATGGCATGATATATTTAATGCAATGAAACAGAAGGGCCTTCAACCAAGGATACTGTACCCAGAACGACTATCATTTAAATATGACGGCAGGATTAAACAATTCCCAGACAAGCAAAAGCTGAGGGAATTTGCTTTCCACAAACCACCACTACAGGACATCTTACAGGGACTGCTCAAGATGGGAGCACCCCTAGAAAGAGCACAGAACAAAACACCCAACATATGAAGAATGGAGGAGGAGGAATAAGAAGGGAGAGAAGAAAAGAATCTCCAGCAGTGTATATAACAGCTCAATAAGCAAGCTAAGTTAGGCAGTAAGATACTAAAGAGGCTAACCTTGAACCTTTGGTAACCACAAATTTAATGCCTGCAATGGCAATAAGTACATATCTTTCAATAGTCACCCTAAATGTAAATGGACTGAACGCACCAATGAAAAGACACAGAGTAATAGAATGGATAAAAAAGCAAGACCCATCTATATGCTGCTTACAAGAAACACACCTCAAACCCAAAAACATGTACAGACTAAAAGTCAAGGGATGGAAAAACATTTCTGGCAAACAACAGCGAGAAGAAAGCAGGGGTTGCACTACTAATATCAGACAAAATAGACTTCAAAACAAAGAAAGTAACAAGAGATAAAGAAGGACACTACATAATGATAAAGGGCTCAGACCAACAAGAGGATATAATCATTCTAAATATATATGCACCCAACACAGGAGCACCAGCATATGTGAAGCAAATACTAACAGAACTAAAGGGGGAAATAGACTGCAATGCATTCATTCTAGGAGACTTCAACACACCACTCACCCCAAAGGATAGATCCACCAGGCAGAAAATAAGTAAGGACATGGAAGCACTGAACAACACAGTAGAGCAAATGGACCTAATAGACATCTATAGAACTCTACATCCAAAAGCAACAGGATATACATTCTTCGCAAGTGCACATGGAATATTCTCCAGAATAGACCACATACTAGCCCACAAAAAGAGCTTAAGCAAAATCCAAAATATTGAAATTCTACCAACGAACTTTTAAGACAACAAAGGTATAAAACAAGAAATAAATTCTACAAAGGAAACAAAAAGGCTCACAAACACATGGAGGCTTAACAACATGCTCCTAAATAATCAATGGATCAATGAACAAATTAAAATAGAGATCAAGGAATATATAGAAACAAATGACAACAACAACACAAAGCCCCAACTTCTGTGGGATGCAGCAAAAGCAGAATTAAGAGGAAAGTATATAGCGATCCAGGCACACCTGAAGAAGCAAGAAAAATCCCAAATGAATAGTCTGACATCACAATTGTCAAAATTGGAGAAAGAAAAACAAATGAGCCCTAAAGTCAGCAGAAGGAGGGACATAATAAAGATCAGAGAAGAAATAAACAAAATTGAGAAGAATAAAACAATAGCAAAAATCAGTGAAACCAAGCACTGGTTCTTTGAGTAAATAAACAAAATAGATAAGCCTCTAGCCAAACTTATTAAGAGAAAAAGAGAATCAACACAAATCAACAGAATCACAAATGAGAACGGAAAACTCACGACAGACTCCACAGAAATGCAAAGAATTATTAAAAACTACTATGAAAACCTTTATGCAAACAAGCTGGAAAACCTAGAAGAAGTGGACAACTTCCTAGAAAAATACAACCTTCCAAGACTGACCAAGGAAGAAACACAAAAGTTAAACAAACCAATTACGAGCAAAGAAATTGAAACGGTAATCAAAAAACTACCCAAGAACAAAACACCCAGGCTGGACGGATTTACCTCGCAATTTTATCAGACACACAGAGGAGACATAATACCCATTCTCCTTAAAGTTTTCCAAAAAATAGAAGAGGAGGGAATACTCCCAAACTCATTTTATGAAGCCAACGTCACCCTAATACCAAAACCAGGCAAAGACCCTGCCAAAAAAGAAAATTACAGACCAATATTCCTGATGAATGTAGATGCAAAAATACTTAATAAAATATTAGCAAACCGAATTCAACAGTATATCAAAAGGATCATACACCATGACCAAGTGGGTTTCATCCCAGCAATGCAAGGATGGTACAACATTCGAAAGTCCATCAACATCATCCACCACATCAACAAAAAGAAAGACAAAAACCACATGATCATCTCCATAGATGCTGAAAAAGCATTAGACAAAATTCAACATGCATTCATGATAAAAACTCTCAGCAAAATGGGAATAGAGGGCAAGTACCTCAACATAATAAAGGCCATATATCATAAACCCACAGACAATATTATACTGAACAGCGAGAAGCTGAAATCTTTTCCTCTGAGATCGGGAAGTAGACAGGGATGTCCACTCTCCCCCCAGCTCTTTAACATAATGCTGGAGGTCCTAGCCACGGCAATCAGACAAAACAAGGAAATACAAGGAATCCAGATAGGTAAAGAAGAAGATAAACTGTCACTATTTGCAGATGACATGATACTGTACATAAAAAACCCTAAAGACTCCACACCAAAACTACTAGAACTGATATTGGAATAGAGCAAAGTTGCAGGATACAAAATTAACACACAGAAATCTGTGGCTTTCCTATACACTAACAATGAACCAATAGAAAGAGAAATCAGGAAAACTATTCCATTCACTATTGCATCAAAAAGAATAAACTACCTAAGAATAAATATAACCAAGAAGTGAATGACCTATACTCTGAAAAACTACAAGTCACTCTTAAGAGAAATTAAAGGGGACACTAACAGATGGAAACTCATCCCATGCTCATGGCTAGGAAGAATTAATATCGTCAAAATGGCCATCCTGCCTAAAGCAATATACAGATTTGATGCAATCCCTATCAAATTACCAGCAACATTCTTCAATGAACTGGAACAAATAATTCAAAAATTCATATGGAAACACCAAAGACCCCAAATACCCAAAGCAATCCTGAGAAAGAAGAATAAAGTAGGGGTTATCTCACACCCCAATTTCAAGCTCTACTATAAAGCCATAGTAATCAAGATAATTTGGTACTGGCACAAGAACAGAGCCACAGACCAGTGGAACAGACTAGAGACTCCAGACATTAACCCAAATATATATGGTCAACTAATATTTGATAGAGGAGCCATGGACATACAATGGCAAAATGACAGTCTCTTCAACAGGTGGTGCTGGCAAAACTGGACAGCTACATGCAGGAAAATGAAACTGGACCATTGTCTAACCCCATATACAAAAGTAAATTCAAAATGGATCAAAGACCTGTATGTAAGCCATGAAACCATTAAACTCGTGGAAGAAAACATAGGCAAAAACCTCTTAGACATAAACATGAGCAACTTCTTCTTGAACATATCTCCCCAGGCAAGGAATACAACAGCAAAAATGAACAAGTGGGACTATATTAAGCTGAAAAGCTTCTGTACAGCAAAAGACACCATCAATAGAACAAAAAGGAATCCTACAGTACGGGAGAATATATTTGTAAATGACAGACCCGTTAAAGGCTTGACGTCCAAAATATATAAAGACCTCACACACCTAAACAAACAAAAAGCAAATAATCCAATTAAAAAATGGGCAGAAGAACTGAACAGACAGTTCTACAGAAAAGAAATACAGATGGCCATCTGACACATGAAAAGATGCTCCGCATCACTAATTATAAGAGAAATGCAAATTAAAACTACAATGTGGTATCACCTCACACCATCCAAAAGACAAAGAACAACAAATGTTGGCGACGCTGTGGAGAAAGGGGAACCCTCCTACACTGCTGGTGGGAATGTAAACTAGTTCAACCATTGTGGAAAGCAATATAGAGGTTCATCAAAATGCTCAAAACAGACTTACCATTTGACCCCGGAATTCCACTCCTAGGAATTTACCCTAAGAATGCAGCAGTCAAGATTGAGAAAGACAGATGCATCCCTATGTTTATCGCAGCACTGCTTACAATATCCAAGAATTGGAAACAACCTAAATGTCCATCAGTAGATGAATGGATAAAGAAGAAGTGGTACATATACACAATGGAATACTACTCAGCCATAAGAAGAGGGAAAATCCTACCATTTGCAGCAACATGGATGTAGCTGGAGGGTATTATGCTCAGTGAAATAAGCCAACCTGTGAAAGAGAAATACCAAACGATTTCACTCATCTGTGGAGTATAAGAACAAAGGAAAAACTGAAGGAACAAAACAGCAGCAGAATCACAGAACCCAAGAATGGACTAACAGATACCAAAGGGAAAGGGACTGGGGAGGATGGGTGTGTAGGGAGGGAGAAGGGGGAGAGGGAGAAGGGGGGTATTAAGATCAGCATGCATGGGGGGGGTGGGAGAAAGGGAAGGGCTGTACAACACATAAGACAAGTAGTGATTCTACAACATTTAGCTATGCTGATGGACAGTGACGGTAAAGGGGTTTTTAGTGGGGACCTCGTATAGGGGAGAGCCTTGTAAACAGAATATTCTTCATGTCAGTGTTGATTAATGATAACAAAAAAAAAAAGAAAGAAAGAAAAGGGGGATTACTCCATGATAGGATAAAACTAACTGTAAATCAACGATTAATGCATGCTTTAAATATCTTTAATTTTGATCACTTAAAGGGTGTCAGATGATCGGCTATGGAGGTACAATTTTCTGATAATATTCCTTTATCTTAAAAAAAAAAAAGCAGTTCCTGTGTGGTGACCTCCAATGAGTTCTACACAATGGTATAACGGGCAGATCAAAGTGTGGGCAAAGGGTCTGTTTGTGTTTATACAGAGGATCAAAGCCTAATTTGGCTACCCAGAAAATGAACTAAGATACGATATGAAGAAGAACTTCCAACATCAGCACTCTCTGGCAGAGTCATACCAGAAGATGATCATCAAAAAACCTCAACAAAGATCCAGGCGATGCTGCAGTTGTAGCTGCATTCATCCCACCAGTTCCTGGACTTGCCATTGGAATGAAGAAGGAGATATCTAAGCTGGCCTGTGCATAGAGTAAAACAACAAATTTGACTGGATCTACACTGTTGGAACTCAACCATGAATTAGGAGAAGTGCAAGTTGTAGCGCTCCAAAAGCTTACAACTACAAACTATCTACTGTTAAAAGAACATATGGGATGTGAACATTTCCCATTAATGGGCTGTTTTAATTTGTCTGATTTCTCTCATACTGTTCAAGTACAGTTGGACAATATCCATCATATCATAGACAAATTTTCACAAATGCCTAGAGTGCCTAACTGGTTTTCTTGGCTTCACTGGAGATGGCTGGTAATTATAGATCTGCTTTGGTTATGTAACTTTATTCCTATTATGTTAATGAGTGTGCGCTATTTAATTAGTAGTTTAAAACCTATACATGCTTAAGTTACTCTACAAGAAGATATGTCAAAGAAATAATCAATCTTCCCATGTTTTCTTCCGTCTGCTACCTCTATAGCTTTTCTTCTTCCTTCCTAATTACAACCCTTAAATAGAATTCGTGTCTCATATCGAATTTACCAAGTATTATAATTCCTCCAAGTGGTAAAGATACCTCAAGACAAATGCTGGGCCAGAAGCCACAGGGAATAAATCTGCAAAGAAGTAAAAAGCTAACCTTTTCAAACAATATGGCTCCTCTCTCACTTACCAACTTTACATTTCCCTGTATGGCTCCGGAAGATGAGTGGTTAGCCAGAGACGGGTAAGATTCCTCAAGGGAGGCACAACCTAAGACAGGCACAGTCGCAGGGGGCCATCGGGTGAGAAATTGGGGATCAACAGAGGTGAGGCTTAGAACCTCAACACCCCCCGTTTGGAGAGAAATCTTCTGTATCCGTGGATGTTTTATTGTCCTTGTCTAGCTTGGATTAACACATATTCTACAGGCACACACCTGATCATCTACATTTGCTCTCTTACAACACTAAACTAAGTTTTCTACCTTTATCTTGCATCTACCTACCACTTCAGCATTTATATAAAAATAATAATAATAACAAAGGGAGAAATGTGGGATCCACATATAAATCAAGTATAAAAATCAAACGAATATTCATATTTGACCTGATTGTTTGTAGTTCATAATGCGTGATCAAAACCGAAAGTTTCTGTGATGACTTCCCTTGCACTGTTCACCATGTAAGAACTTATTCACTACGTAAGAATTTGTTCACCATGTAAGAACTTGTTTGTTATGCTTCAGAAGATTGGAGACTGATGAAAATTATTCTTGAAGTGGATTAATGATTGTGCATTGAGCATTGACTCCCCTATACAGAATTCTATTGTTGTTAACAACCATTTGATCAATAAATATGAGAGATGCCCTCTCAAAAAAAAAAAGCAAAAAAAAAAAGTACACTCAGAATAAACTTGTTTTTCATGAAAGAAGGGTATAGCTACAATATGATAAACAAACATTTATCTTAATCCACCCATTAATGCCTAGAACATGTTGCACGTTTCTGTCATAATCACTATATGTAAACACTGTTCTGGAATTTGTAGTAGAAACTGTAAAGAAAAATAGCCAAAATATGTAAAGATGGGTATAAGGAAGACACTATTACTATAATATATAGATATTTTAAATCCAGAAACTAAAACTTCAGCTCAAAATTATTAAAGAGGAGGGATTACAGTAGAAATTTTCTTACCTCCACTTAACCAATTTGCTAGCTTGCTGCCTAGCCTTCATTTCCACTGTAGATCATTTTGACTGTTAATGAGGTACTTTTAGTGAAATCTATGTCAAAATTTGGAAAAATTCGATGGAAACAAGTCTCTAAAAATGATATTGAATTGGGGAGATGAAAATGATTACAAATAATTGAAAGTTTCTACATATGTACTTGAATTCTATACTTTGAAGGGATATTCACAATGATTTATCTAGAATGATACTTATCATAGCATTATTTATTCTTATTTAAATGAAATATTTTAAATATATAGGACAGTAGAAAGAATAATATAACAGAAACCTATATACCCATCACTTGTATAAAATAAACGTTAATGTTTTCCATATTTGCTTCAAATAATAAAAAATAAGTTAAAATTTCCCCCTTATATGCTTTCTTCTTTCCTTCAGTAGGATACCATTCTACTTAATTCTGTACTTGTAATTTTATTATTTCTTTCATCAAACATGTGTATATTCAGAAACATTATATAATACTGATTTACAGGTATGAAATATGATAAAAAGTGACAACATACTATAATTTATTTCTCTAACTTGCCTTTTTTACTCTACATTTTGTTTCTGAGATTTAGCTATGAGTTAACAATTTCAAATAATGTATAGAAATTCATTGTAATAATGTACCACAATTTATCTTTCAGTTTTACTGTTGATGGCCATTTAGGTTACTTCCAATTTCTATTATGAAAAATGCTGTGATGAACATAGTTGATGACTTTCACGTTCTTGAGATACTGTTGTCTTCTCTCCATGTTTTGGATACTGCAGTCTCCTGTGATTCCTCACAAATACTCAATGATTTCTTCTCATTCTGCAGTACTGACCTTTCAGAGTAAATGTTGGTGCAGCCATGTGTTCAGTCCTGGGCCGTCTTTACTTTTTTTATCATTTTTCTTCCTGGATGTTCTCATTAATCCCCATAGCTATAAATATCCATAATGTGATGATTTTAGTGTGGGCCTCTCTACTCAAAATCTGTCATCTGAGCTCCCACTTGCATAACAGTGAGGTTATTTGGGATGTCTAATTGCTAAATCTCAGCAGACTCAAAGGAAACTCTTGACTCCCCACAGCCCCCCACCACTTAAAGAAAAAAGAAAAAGTTTTCCTGCACTCTCTGTCATCTCAATAAATGCTACCAAAGTCAGCTTAGTTATTGAGGGAAGAAATCATTGAGTCACTATTGACTCATACCTTTTCCTCTCTCCCCTCCCTAGAGCATCTATTTCATTAATAAATATTGTCATGTCTACCTCCAATATGTACCTCACATCTGACATGCTTGATCCATCATTACTGCTACATCCTTATCCATCTATGTTATCACAATCACAATGGACTCCTATCTTCCCGTACAGTTCAGTTTCTGTACAGTAGGAAAAGAAGTAACCTTAAAGTATAAATCAAGTCACTTTACTATTTTTACTTCTTAGAATAACATTCATGTTCATTAAAATGATTTCCATACTAGAAAAACTAAAGCAATTTTAATAGCAAAGGAAATATTCTTCCCAAATTCAAGACATTAAATAGGTATAGCAATCAAGACTCTGTGGTATTGGCAGTGAGAAATACACATAGATTAATGGAACAGCATAGAAAACCCAGATATATCTACACAAGTGTGTCCAAATGATTTTTCACAAAGTTGGAAAAGCAGCTCAATGAGAAAAAGATAGCCATTTCAACAAATGGTGCTGATCAATTGGACATTCACAGGCTAAAAGGAAACAAACAGAAAACCTTCAAACTAAATCTTATACTATATGTGTACAAATGGATCATGGACTTAAATGTAATAAACATTATGAAATGTTTAGAAAAAGCCTGGAGAAAATATCCAGTCTAGGGCTAAGCAAAAGGCTTTTAGACATGACATCAAGAACATAATCCATAAAAGGGACAATTTGTAAATTGAATTTAATTAATTAAAATATTTTGCTCTGAGAAATACTCCATTAAGAGGATGAAAAGACAAGCAACAGACTGAAAGAAATACTTTTAAATCACAAAGCAGGTGAAAGATTAATATCTAGAGTATATAAAGGCCTCTCAAAAATTATCAGAGAAAAAGCAAACAATCCAATTTAAAAATGAGCAAACAGCTATAAACAGAAATTTCACTAAAGAACATATACAGATGGCAAATAAACACATGGAAAAAAGGTTCAGTGTCATTAAACATTAAGGAAATGAAAATTGAAACCACAATGAGATATCAATCAGAGGATATGGATAGATACACATCTATCAGGATGGCAAATAAAATAATAGAGGCAGCAAAAACTATTGGGGAAGGATACAGAGAAACTAGATCATTCACTTTTTTTTTGGAATGTGAAATGGTATCACCCTTCTCCAAAACAATTTATAAAACGAAATATGCAACTATCATATGGCTCTGCAATTACACTCTTAGGCTTTTATCCCAGAGAAAGGAAGGCTTGTCTTCACTTAAAAATCTATAGAGAAACATTCACATAAGCTATATTAATAATAGCAAAATACTGGAAACAACCCAAATGTCCTTCAATGGGTGAATGGTCAAATGAACCATGGTACATCCATACCATAAAATACAATTCATAAATAAAAAAGAATGATAAACTAGCGATAAATACAACTTAGGTAAAGCTACAAAGAAGTGTTTTCAGTGGAAAAAGCCAGTTCCAGAAGTTAGCATACTCTATGATTCCATTTATATGACTTTCTTGAAATGATAAAATTATAGAAATGGAGATCAGATTAATGGTTGCCAGGGGTCACAATTGGTAGTGGTGGGGAGCAGGTGGATACAGCTATAAAAGGACAACAGGGGGGATCTTTATGGTGATGGAGATATTCTATATCTTTACTGTATCTATGTCAATATTCTGGTTATGACATTGTGCTATAGTTTTGCAAGATGTCACCATAGGGGAATCTCTCTGTATTATGTCTTAACAATTGCATGTGAATCTGATTTTTCTCAAAATAAGAATGTTATTTTTTTTTAAAAAGTAGTGAGAAAATATCTTCCATGATATTATGTGAACTGACTTTCACCTTTATCTCTGACCCCACAGCACGTTATTCCCCATTTTCTTTGATCTAGTCAAAAGGCTGATAATCACTTCAAAAAAGACCAAACTCTACTGCCTCAGATCCTTCACAGTTGCTGTTCCCTTTGACTGAAATACTTTTTCTGTCACACCATACTTACCTAAAGTAACCACTATTGAAAATTCTTTTCCTTGTTTTAGTCCTTTTTTATTTCATTCATAGTACATCTAAAATCTGTTAAAATATTATTTTTTTGTGTTTAATATTTTTAATGTGCCTCCCATTTTGAATGTAAACTGCAGTGTCTGTGGCTAACATAGTCTCAGACACATAAAAGGCCCTAAATAAATATTTACTTCTCATGACTCAACTGAATTACTATATATTAAGACAGACCCTAGCTGAAATCCACCACTTACCTCCCAATATAAATTTAAATTATTCATGATTTTATTTTCTATTTATGTTCACTTGAAAGTGAATTTCATTAGAGAAGGAACATTGTAGGTGTTCAAAAATATTTTTGTATGATAAAATGAGTGAATATGATTTTTGAAGGAATAACCATGACTGTTGTAGAAAGTAAGATGAATACTTTGATATCACATGGACTATGTGCTAGTCTTCCCTTATTGTCTTTTATTTATTTTGCTTGGCTTCTTGATTTCATCATAATCAAACATATTAGTAATATCTCAGAATAACCTCTTTTGACAATTATTTTTATAACAAGTGTTTTCCTTCTTCAGTGTTCAGCTGCCATTCTACCATCTCTTGATTTCTGCATTTTGAAGCTTCTGTGGGGTAATAGTCACTGTCCATTATTCACTTACTTCCTTTCTTCCCCATGTCCTGTATAATTTGTGTCCAAATCATGGTATCATTATATGCCATTTCTTTCCATTTATGGGCTGCTGTCATCAAACCCAGCTTCTGCTAGTCTACTTTTCCATTTCTTTTCCTACTCATACTGAGATTGCATGGTTTTCTCCCAAGATATTCTTACTTCTTTTCAGTTGAAGCTTATTTGATCCTTATAAATAAGTCTTTAAAGTGTAATGTACAACTATTATGTACTCTGTTTACTGTGAAATAATTGAGGATCACAAATTTAAATTAAAAGAAGTTGTTTCTTTAAGGTCACACAGTCAAGGGGAACCCAGACACACTGTCTCCTCTTTGGAGCAATTATCAGTATACCTAATTTCATAGTATTTTGTCCCAGTTAAAACAGATTTAGGTCTTGAAACTTGGAAGTTACTATTGGGAACTTCAGGCCTTCAGAATTAGGTAAGGTCCTTCAGGTGAGGGGAGTTTTGGCATTCTTTGTATCATTTTTGGATCAGAGAATTAGACTTACCACATGGACAGTGTGTCTGAGGCTTTGTTTTAGATTTTAAATGGTTCCCTGGCACTTTCAGGAAAGTTGAAGACTGAGGGAAAATGCATGCCTTTCTTCTAACTTTTGGCAGTAAGTCTCTTTCCCTAAGTAGAGGTTATTTAAGACTTTCTGAACCAGGGACCCTTTTGGCACTCTGATGAAGACTGTGGACATATCAGAGTAAGGCTTTCAAATGCATAAAATAAAATAAAAAGGATTATAAAGGAAACCTATTACACTGAAATACAATTATGAAAATATCTTTAAAAAAATTTGTGATATAATGGATTAAAGATGGCAGCGTGAGAGGAGAGAAAGAGACTTCATACTAAAACTGTATACAATTAGAAAATATAGTTGGTACAACTAATCCTGAGAGAGCAATAGGAAAGACAATGGCGCCAGACTGCATATGCCTGGAGAAAAGAGCAGAACTCACCGAACAGGGTAACGTACCAAAGCTGTGGCCAGGCAGGACACAAACCCTTCCTCCACCCCAGCTCACCGGTGGGAGGAAGAGAAATGGAGCAGGGAGGGAGTGGAAGGCCTGGGACTGCTGAATTCCTAGCTCTGGAGACCTGCTCTGAGAACACAGAGATACATTCATGGGAATTTCATGATACTCACATGATTACTGGGTTGGAAAGCTAATACAGGCAGAATTCCTGGAGAGACTGAAATTCCAGCTGCTTGTGGAAAGCAGGGATTCATATCTGGCTGCTCTAGGACAAAAGCTTTTACCTGTGTGCTCTGCCCACTGGTTCAGGCAGTGGAGACAGGCACAGTAGCCGGGAAGAAGGGAACAGCTCTTTCCTCCCCCAGACACCAATAGTACTCCCCTGTGACCCCCAACACTGCTTTAGGGCTGAGCAGCTCCAAAGTAGATCTTCTGGACACTAGAGGGCGCCATATACAAATATGAAAAGTCAAAGGAAACTGATCCAGAGTAAAATTAATATAACCCTTTAGAAAGATTTAAATGACATGGACCTTATGACTCTTCATGAAAGGGAGTTCAAAATAAAAATCATCAACATGCTAATGGGGAATGGAAAGATATCCAAGCACCAAGGAATGAATTCAGGTCAGAGATCCAATCACTGAAGAGAATGATGGAGGATATTAAAAGCAGGTTGGATATGGTGGAGGAGACGATAAATGCAATAGAGACTAGAGAAGAGGAATACAAAGAATCTGAGGCACAGAGAGGAAAAAGGATCTCTAAGAATGAAAAAATACTGAGAGAACTGTGTGAATAATCCAAACAGAACAATATTCGCCTTATAGGGGTGCCAGAAGAAGAAGAAGAGAGAGAAAGGGATAGAAAGTGTCTTTGAGGAGGTAATTGCTAATTGCTGAAAACTTACCCAGTCTGGTGAGGGAGATAGCCTCTCAGGCCATGGAGATACACAGATCTCCCAACACAAGGGACACAAGGAAGATAACACCAAGACATATAGTAATAAAATTGGCAAAGATCAAGGATAAGGACAGACTATTAAAGTAGCCAGAGAGAGAAATAAGATCACATACAAAGGAAAGTCCATCAGGATAACATCAGACTTCTCAGCAGAAACCTTGCAGGCCAGAAGGGAGTGGCATGATGTGTTTAATGCAATGAAGCAGAAGAGCCTGGAACCAAGATTACTTTATCTGACAAGATTATCATTTAAATTTTAAGGAGGGATTAAATAATTCACAGATAAGCAAAAGCTGAGAGAATTTACCTCCCACAAACCATCTCTACAGTCTATTTTGGAGGGACTGTTATAGATGGAAGTGTTCCTAAGGTTTAATAGCTGACACCAGAGGAAATAAAAGTACAGTAAAGAAAGTAGAACAGCTAGTTACTAAGCAAATACAAATTTTAACTCTCCCCAAAGTCAATCAAGGGATAGACAAAGAATGCAGAATATGATACCTAATATATAAAGAATGGAGGCAGAAGAAGAAGGAGGAGAAAAAGAAAAGAACCTTTAGATTGTGTTTGTAACAGCTTCTTAAGTGAGTTAAGTTAGACTCTTAGATAGTAATGAAATTAACCTTGAACCTTTGGTAACTACAAATCTAAAGCCTGCAATGGCAATAAGTACATACCTATTGATAATCACCCTAAATGTAAATGGACTAAATGCACCAATAAAAAGACATAGAATCACTGAATGGATAAAAAAGCAAAACCCATCTATATGCTGCCTGCAAGAGACTCATTTTAAACCCAAAGACATACACAGACTAAAAGGGAAGGGATGGAAAAAGATATTTCATGCAACTAACAGAGAGAAAAAAGCAGGAGTTCCAGTACTTGTATCAGGCAAAATAGACTTTGAAAGACAGAAAATAACAAGAGACAAAGAAGGACATTACATAATGATAAAGGGGTCAATCCAACAAGAAGATATAACCATTATAAATATCTATGCTCCCAACACAGGAGTACCCACATATGTAAAACAAATACTAACAGAATTAAAAGGGGAAATAGAATGCAATGCATTCATTCTCAGAGACTTCAACACTCTACTCACTCTGAAGGACAGATCAACCAGACAGAAGATAAGTAAGGAGACAGAGGCACTGAACAACACAATAGAACAGATGGACCTAACAGACATCTACAAAACTCTACACTCAAAAGCAACAGACTACACATTCTTCTCAAGGGCACATGGAACATTTTTAAAAATAGATCATATACTAGGCCACAAAAAGAGCCTCAGTAAATTCAAAAATATTGAAATTTTACCAACCAGTTTCTCAGATCACAAAGCTATGAAACTAGAAATAAATTACACAAAGAAAATGAAAAATCCCACAAACACATGGAGGCTTCACAACATGCTCCTAAATAACCAATGGATGAATGACCAAATAAAAACAGAGATCAAGCAATATATGGAGACAAATGACAACAATAATTCAACACTACAAAATCTGTGGGACACAGCCAAGACTGTGCAAAAAGGGAAGTATATTGCAATACAGGCCTACCTCAAGAAAGAAGAACAATCCCATATAAGCAGTCTAAACTCACAATTAATGAAACTAGAAAAAGAACAAGTGAGGCCCAAAGTCAGTAGAAGGTGGGACATAATAAAGGTTACAGCAGAAATAAATAAAATTGAGACAGATTAAACAATAGAAAGAATCAATGAAAACAAGAGCTGGTTCTTCGAGAAAATAAACAAAATAGATAAACCCCTAGCCAGACTTATCAAGAAAAAAAGAGAGTCTACACACATAAACAGAATCAAAAATGAGAAAGGAAAAATCACTATGGAGACCACAGAAATACAAAGCTTTATTAGAGAATACTATGAAAAATTACATGTTAACAAACTTGATAATCTAGAAGAAATGGACAACTTTCTAGAAAATTACAACCTTCCAAGGCTGACCAAGGAAGAAATAGAAAATCTGAACAGAGCAATTACCAGCAAAGAAATTGAACTGGTAATCAAAAACCTACCTAAGAACAAAACTCCTGGACCAGATGGCTTCACGGCTGAATTTTATCACACATTTAGTGAAGACCTAAAACCCACTCTCCTTAATGTTTTCCAAAATATAAAAGAGGAGGGAATACTTCCAAACTCATTCTATGAGGACAGCATCACTCTAATACCAAAACCAGGCAAAGACACCACAAAAACAAAATTACAGACCAATATCCCTGATGAACACAGATGCAAAAATGCTCAACAAAATATTAGCAAACCGAATTCAAAAATACATAAAAAATATCATCCACCATGATCAAGTTGGATTTATGCCAGCGATGCAAAGATTTTACAACATTAAAAAATCCATCAACATCATCCACCACATCAACAGAAAGGACAAACATCACATAATCATCTCCATAGATGCTAAAAAGCGTTTGACAAAACTCAACATCCATTCATGATAAAAACTCTCAATAAAATGGGTATAGAGGGCAAGTACCTCAATATAATAATGGCCATATATGACAAACCCACAGCCAACATTATACTTAACACCAAGAAGCTGAAAGTTTTTCCTTTAAGTTTGGGAACAAGACAAGGATGCCCACTTTCCCCACTTCTATTCAACGTAGTACTGGAGGTCCTAGCCATGGTGATCAGACAACACAAAGAAATAAAAGGCATCCAGATTGGCAAGGAAGAAGTTAAACTCTCCTTGTTTGTAGATGACACGATATTGTACATAAAAAAGCCTAAAGAATCCACTCCCAAACTACTAGATCTAATATCTGAATGCAGCAAAGTTGCAGGACACAAAATTAATACACAGAAATCTGTGGCATTCTTATACACTAACAATGAACTAGCAGAGAGAGAAGTCAGGAAAACAATTCCATTCACAATTTCATCAAAAAGAATAAAATACCTAGGAATAAACCTCACCAAGGAAGTGAAAGACCTATACTATGAAAACTACAAGACACTCATGAGAGAAATTAAAAAAGATACCAATAAATGGAAACACAACCCATGCTCATGCATAGGAAGAATTAACATTGTAAAAATGGCCATCCTGCCTAAAGCAATCTATAGATTCAATGCAATTCCTATCAAAATACCAACATCAGTCTTCAACGAACTAGAGAAAATCATCCTAAAATTCATATGGAATGACAAAAGACCTCGAATAGACAAAGCAATCCTGAGAAGGGAGAATAAAGCAGGGGAAATTATGCTCCCCAATTTCAAGCTCTACTACAAAGCCATAGTAATCAACACAATTTGGTACTGGCACAAGAACAGACCCATAGACCAATGGAACAGACTAGAGAGCCCTGATATAAACCCAACCATATATGGTCAGTTAATACATGACAAAAGAGCCATGGACATGCAATGGGGAAATGACAGCCTCTTCAGCAGCTGGTGCTGGCAAAACTGGACAGCTACATGCAAGAGAATGAAACTGGATTATTGTTTAACCCCATACACAAAAGTAATCTCAAAATGGATTAAAGACTTGAATGTAAGTCATGAAACCATAGAACTCTTAGGAGACAACGTAGGCAAACATCTTCTGAATATAAGCATGAGCAACCTATCAACTCGAGAAAGGGAAAGAAAAGCAAAAATGAACTCATAGGACTACATCAAACTAAAAAGTTTTCGTATGGCAAAGGACATCATCAACAAAACAAAAAGGTATCTTACAGTATGGGAGAATATATTTGTAAATGACGTATCTGACAAAGGGTTAACATCCAAAATACATAAAGAACTTACACACCTCAGCACCCAAAAAGCAAATAACCCAATTAACAAATGGGCAGAGTATATGAAGAGACGGTTCTCCAAAGAAGAAATTCAGATGGCCAACAGATACATGAAAAGATGCGCCACATCACTAATCATCAGGGAAATGCAAATTAAAACCACAATAAGATATCACCTCACACCAGTAAGGATGGCCAGCATTAAAAAGACTTAGAACAACAAATATTGGTGAGGATGCAGAGAAAGGGGAACCTCCTACACTGCTGGTGGGAATGTAAGCTAGTTCTACCATTGTGGAATGCAATATAGAGGTTCCTCAAAAAATGAAATATAGAAATACCATTTGACTCATTCTATGAGGAATCTCACTTCTTGGAATATACGCAAAGAATACAACTTTTCAGATTCAAAAAGCCATATGCACCCCTATGTTCATCACAGCACTTTTTACAATAGCCAAGATATGGAAGCAACCTAAGTGTCCATCAGTAGATGAATGGATAAAGAAGAGGTGGTAAATATACACAATGGAATACTATTCAGCCATAAGAAAGAAACAAATCCTACCATTTGCAACAACATGGATAGAGCTGGAGGACATTATGCTCAGTGAAATAAAGCAGGTAGAGAAAGACAAATGCCAAATGATTTCCCTCATTTGTGGAGTGTAACAATGAGGCAAAACTGAATGAACAAAATGGCAGCAGACTCAGAGACTCCAAGAATGAACTAGTGGTTACCAAAGGGGAGGGATGTGGGATGGTGGGTGGGGAGGGAGGGAGAAGGGGACTGAGGGGTATTATGTTTGGTACATATGGTGTGGGAGATCACGGGGAGAACAGTGTATCACAGAGAAGGGACATAGTTGGATTTCTGGCAACTTGCTGCACTGATTTCAAGTGACTGCATTTGGGTATTGGTGGGGACTTGATAATATGGGTGAATGTGCTAACCACATTGTTTTTTCATGTGAAACCTTCATAAGAGTGTATATCAATCATACCTTAATAAAACATTAAAAATAAATTTGTGATACACTTGTGATACAAGTCTATATGTACTTTTGTGTTAATCCATTAAATAACAAAGTCTGATAAGTAATATCAGTTTGGGGTTATGATGAATATAAATGATATTTTATGACATTTCATGTAACAATAGTAGGTGATATAAAAATATTTATGATTTCTATTGGTAGATCATAGGGCTACTACTACTGCTGTGGCCTGTTGCTTACATCAGTATTTGAGGGAAATGCTAAAGTTCAAGTTAGTGACAAAAAAACTTTTTTTTCCTATTCAAGTTTACCTACTCCTGAATTTACCCAGATTAAGAAACAATTTTAAGGAGTATACACAAGTAGCTCCCAGAAGAATAACTCAATCACATCTGTGCAGCAAACAGCACTACTCTCCCCATGAGGAAGGAGAGAAATAAGCCTCAGTGTATTGCTTTTAATTGCTTTCATAAAAGATAACCTACAGAGAAATGAAAAAGGACACTGTGACAAAACAGTTGTGATAGAATCTCTCTGACTTTCAATATAGTACAAATTTGATTTCCTCGAGGATATGAAAGATATACTAAGCAGGAAACCTTTTCATTAGAAATGAGAAGTAGTCAAATTCTTAATCAACCTAACTTCCTTGTTTCCCAGAAATACAAATTACACCAAGGATGAAAACACCAGGGAGCTGTCATAAAATTCTATATTCAATTTTCAGAATAAACAATTTTTGGCAATCCATATATCAAGAACATTTTTTGGAAAAAAAACAAAGAACATTTTTTATAGTAGTTTGCATTTCTGCCAGTGAAAATGCTAGTAGAAATCAGAAAATATTACTTTTTAATATCCAGATTATGTTTCCAAGAACAGGTAGTAAGATTCCATTTACCTTCCAAATCTGCTACTCCAAACGCTAGAACCAGAAAATCTATGGCCTAGCAAAGTCACTAAATGGCACAAAGGTTACTATAGTGTCTTCAGGATCTATGTGTATATTCATTTACATTTATAAAAGTTTTCTACTAGGTCTCTGCAGAAGAAATGTATAATAATTCTGATTTAGCCTACCTAATAAAATCATGGTAGGATACAGCAGATGTGTTTTGGCCTCTACCATACACTGGGCATTTGCTATTTTTCTGTGATTTTATTATTCACATTAATTCAATCATTCCAAGAATTTATGCACTTAGGAACGTGATGAAGGTAGAGAATTATTCTCAGAATATAATAAAATGCTTTCTACATTTGCAGCAAACTTTTAAAGACAATTTAATTATTAATTGATTGGAGTAGTAAAAATCTGTTCTTGCATTACATTTGCTGACCTCAGAATAAAGGTGAAGTACCTTGAAAGATTCAGAATTCTTACAATCATTCATTTGCACTCAACATTTTCAGATCAGCCTAATTTTTACTCATAAATGACCAATAAGCAGAACATATTTACCTGTTTCACACAGCTAGCTAACTCCTGTCCTCATAGTCTTAATATGAGATCTTAACCTGAAATTGGTTAAGGATCTCAGTTTTTAGATAACTGTTCCATACTTCATTTCCTATTGATCTTCTATTGCCAGTGGCTCCTAGAAGATAAATCCCCCTTAAAGTAGTATGACATAGCACAGTTTTTCTTAAAGTATATTTCCATGCTAATATAGATAATGCAAACACATTTTCCATGATCATAGAAACTTAGACAATTCTCAATAAGGTTCATTAGGTTTCATTATTAAAATATTTAGAGGATTTCTAATATGCTACAACTAATTGTTGTTTTTTCAAAAGGAGGGATGTAATATGCACCTGTTTTCATATACTTAACTAAAAATGAAAAATATTTCTTCAGAGAAAAATAATTCTCATGGAAATTTTAGCATGCTGTTTTCAGCAGAGTGTAGTGGTTAAAAGCATATAGTCAGAAATTACCCTGCCCAGGTCTGAATTCTCACTCTGCTATTACCAAACAATGGTAGATTGAACAAGTAATTTAAACTTTTGTGTATTAAATTTACCACCTATTAAGTGAGAAGAATGGTAGTATATCCCTAATTGGATTGTTGTGATAATGACAAGTTAATATATGCAAAGTTCTTCTTACATAATAACTTCACAGTGAAAGTAATACTTATTATTTTTATATTATTACTATTCCTGGGACTCATTTTAGACAAGGCTGCAAAGATATACAAATTATAGATGAGGTCCTGACACTGTATGATTTTGAAAAGATCATTTTATTTAATATGTAATACACAATATTAACAAAATAAAGGTGAATAAGCACATGATCAGCTCAATAGATACAGAAAAATCATATGATAAAAAATAACACCCATTCATGGTAAAAACACTCAACAAATTAGGAATAGAAGAAAGCTTCCTCAACCTAGAAAGGGACATCTAGAAAAATCCCACAAACAACATCATACTTCATGGTGAAAGACTTAAAGTATTTCCCCAAAGAAGGGAAAAAAGCAAGATTGTATGCTCTCAACAATTAAATTCAACATTGCACTGGAGGGTGTAGCCAGGGAGATTAGACAAGAAAACAAAATAAAAAACATCCATATTGGGAAAGAAGAAGTAAAACTATCTTTATTCACAAATATGATCATGTATATAAAAATCCTAAAGGATCCTTAGGAATAAAAACTAATGGAACTTATAAACTAGGTCAGCAGCATTGTGGTATTTATCATGAATACACAAATAGCAATTATATTTCCATACAATAACCCTAAATATTATGAAAACAGTTCCATTAATATCCCAAACAATAAATATTTATGAAAAAATTTAACAAAAGAAATGTAAGAATTTTACACTGAAAACTACAAGGCATCATTTAATAATTAAATAAGACATAAACAAATGGAAAATGCATTCTGTGTTCATGGATTGGACTAGTTAGGTTTTTTAATATGATAATACTCCCAAAATTGAGTTATAGATTCAACACAATCCCTACCAGAATTTCAGTTAGCTTTTTTCTACAGGAACTGACAAGCTGATTTTAAAATTCATATGTAAATGAAAAAGACCCACAGTAGTTCCCCCAAAAAAAATGTTGAAAAAGAGGAAAAATGTGAGAAGACTCATTCTTTTTTTCAAAGTTTCCTGCAAAGTGATAGTAATCAAGACTGTGTGAAACTGGCATATGTGTAGATATGGAGACAAATGAAATAGAATTCAGAGTCCAGAAGTGAATCCTGCCATTTATGATCAATTGATTTTTAACATGGGTGCCAAGAATATTCAATAGGAAAAGTATTGAGTTTCTGACAAACTGAGGTAGAACAATTGCATATACTCTAGCAATAGAGTGAATTTAGGCCAGTATCTCATAAAAATGAACTCAAAATGGATTAATGATTGAAATGTAAAAGCTAAAATCATTAAAACATAGTGTAACTCAGTATATAGACCACAGTGGTATTCCTAAGTTTGGAATATGCTGCTTCTAGAACCCAAGGAATCCTGCAAAGCATGGCACTTCCTTCTTCATGGTGGAAAGTGCAGAATATATTAATTTTCTCTCTCACTTTGTAGAGAAAAATGCTTCAACATGATCCCTTGTCCCCTAAAAATGTAACTGACTTGACAAGTATCTGAAAGTTCACTAAGTTTGCTTCCATGTCCCTGGAGCACATTTGCTTTCACAAGGCTTTTAGTATGCTACTCAGTTTTTGCTCATTTGCCCTGATTAGTATAATATCACCAATGTAGTTATCAATGCAATATTCTGTAGGATGTCTAAATGGCTCTGATCTCCTTGGATTATGGTACAAGAGATAGCAGGTAAGTTAACATACTCAAAAGCAAAATTATAAATGTAAAGTTTTAATTTTCTGTGTGGATGTGAACCATTTCTGATTTTCCTGATCATCTTTTCTGACAGTAAAGAAAAGTACACATTTCCTAAATCAGTGGACACACACCATGCTCCTGAGGTTATATTAATCTGTTCAAGCAAAGACAATACATCTGGAACAGTGGATGCAATTGAAGATACTACACGATTGAGTTTGTGGTAGTACACTTATATTTTCTGGACGCCATCTGTTTTCTGTAAGGGCCACACTGGTGAATTAAATAGAGCTAAGATGAGTACTGCCATCTCTGCCACCTGATTTTAAGGTGCTACCGTCTACTATACTTCTCTTCCTAGGATGTAATATCATTTTTGATTCACTATCTTATAGAGGGAAAGGACAGTTTCAGAGGATTCTATTTGGACTTTCATGGTATTATAGCTCTTACCCTACAAAGTAAGGGCCCAATAAACAAGGTGTACCTACTGTTAAATATGTCAAACTAAGGAAAATAACCACTGGGTAGTCCACTGATGCAGCAAATCCTCAGAATGCTGGATCTTTGCCAGGACTCTACTTATTACATAGTCCACTTGAACTCTGTGTCTGATAATCCTCTATAAGTTTTGGAAATCTTTCCACAGCTTGCAGTTATCTGAGTAAATGGCTGTTCATCCCTTTAAAAATATTTGGAAGAATCATTACCATGTATATTTCTCCTGTTTTTGCAGGTCTTTCCTCCAGCAGACCTTGAAGCAGGAAAGAGCTCTCTCCTTCTGGTATGCACTAGCACCACTCACCTGCACCCACCTCCATGGCTCCAGTATTATGTAAAGGCAGAAGAAACTTTTTCAATCCAAAATACCTCAAACACCAAAAAGAGGGCTCAGTGAAACTGAAATCATCAATCTTCCTGAAAAAGAATTCAGAATAAAAATCATAAACATGCTAATGGAGCTACAGAAAAATATTCAAGATCTAAGGGACAAATTAAAGAGAGAGATAGACACTTTGAAAAATATAGCATCTGAAATGAAACATTCAATGAGGGATTTAAAAGCATACTGGAAGAGATAGAGGATATGGTAAATGGAATAGAAATTAGAGAACAGGAATACAAAGAAGCTGAGGCAGAGAGAGAAAAAGGATCTCTAGGAATGAAAGAATAATAAGACAACTCTCTGAAAATTTCAAATGGTATAATATTTGCATTATAGGGATACTAAAAGAAGGAGAAGAGAGAAAAAGGGATATAAAGTGTCTTTGAAGAAATAATTGCTGAAAAATACCCCAATCTGTGAAAGGAAGTAGTCTCTCTAGGCCATGGAAGTGCCCAGATCACCCAACACAAGGGAACCAAGGAAGACAACACCAAGACATACAATAATTAAAACGGAAAAGATCAAGGACAAAGACTGAGTATCAAAGTCAGCCAGAGAAAAAAGGATCACCTACAAAGGAAAACTCATAAGGCTATTATCATACTTCTCAACAGAAACCTTACATGCTAGGAGTAGAATGATATAGTCAATGCAATGAAACACAAGGGCCTCAAACACAGAATACTCTACGTGGCAGGATTATCATTTAAATTTGAAGGAGGGATTAAACAATTCTCAGAAAAGCTAAAACTTAGAGAATTTACCTCCCACAAACCATCTTTACAGTGTATTTTGGAGGAACTGCTATAGAAGGAAGTATTCCTAAGGCTAAATAGCTGTCACCAGGGGGTAATAAAACCACAGTAAAGAAAGTAGAACAATGATTACTAAGCAAATGCAAAATTAAATCAACTACCCCCAAAGTCAGTCAAGGAATAGACAAAGAGTACAGAATATGTTACCTAATATATAAAGAATGGAGGAGGAAGAAAAAGGAGGAGAAAAAAAAAAGAACTTTTAGATTGTGTTTATAATATCATACTAAGTGAGTTAAGTTAGACTCTTAGATAGTAAAGAAGTTAACCTTAACCTTTGGTAGCCAGGAAACTAAAGCCTGCAATGGCAGTAAGTACAAATCTATCAATAATCACCCTAAATGTAAATGGTCTGAATGTAAAAATCAAAAGACATAAAGTCACTGAATGGATAAAAAAGCAAGACCCATTTGTATGCTGCCTACAGGAGACTCACTTCAGACCCAAAGACATACACAGACTAAAAGTGAAGTGATAGAAAAAGATATTTTATACAAACAATAGGGTGAAAAAAGCAGGAGTTGCAATACTTGTATCAGATAAAATAGACTTCAAAACAAGGAAAGTAACAAGACACAAAGAAGAACATTACATAATGATAAAGGGGTCAATCCAACAAGAGGATGTAACCATTATAAAGATCTATGCACCCAACATAGGAGCACCAACATATGTGAAACAAATACTAACAGAATTAAAAGGGGAAATAGAATGCAATTAATTCATTCTAGGAGACTTCAACACTCCACAAACTCCAAAGGACAGATCAACCAGACAGAAAATAAGTAAGGAGACAATGGCACTGAACAACAACAGACATCTACAGAACTCTCCACCCAAAAGGAGCAGGATACACATTCTTTGCTAGTGCACATGGAATATTTTCAAGAAGAGCTCACATACTAGCCTATAAAAATAGCCTTAGTAAATTCAAGAAGATTGAGTTGTACCAACTAACTTCTCAAATCACAAAGGTATGACACTAAATATAAATTGTACAAAGAAAAAAAAGGCTCACAAACACATGAAGACTTAAAAATATGCCCCTAAATAATCAATGGATCAATGACCAAATTAAAACAGAGATCAAGCAATATATGGAGACAAATGAAAACAACTCAACACCTCAACATCTGAGGGACACAGCAAAGGCAGTTCTAAGAGGAATGTTTATAGCAATACAGGTCTATCTTAAGAAAGAAGAACAATTTCAAATGAACAGTCTAAATTCACAATGAATGAAACTAGAAAAAGAAGAACAAATGAGGCCCAAAGTCAATAGAAGGAGGGACATAATAAAGATCAGAGAAAAAATAAGCATGATTGAGAAAAATAAAACAATAGAAAGAATTAATGAAACCAAGAGCTAATTCATTGAGAAAATAAACAAAATAGATAAACCCCCTAGTCAGACTTATCAAGAAAAAAAGAGAGTCTACACACATAAACAGATTCAGAAATGAGAAAGGAAAAATCACTATGGACACCATAGAAATACAAAGAATTATTAGAGAATACTATGCAGTATTATATGCTAACAAATTCGATAATCTAGAAGAAACGGTCAACTTTCTAGAAAAATACAACCTTCCAAAACTGACCCAAGAAGAAATAGAACATCTGAACAGATCAATTACCAGCAATGTAATGGAATTGGTAATCAAAAAACTACCAAAGAAAAAAACCCATGGACCAGATGAATTTTATTAGACATTTAGAGAAGACCTAACACCCACCCTCTTTAAAGATTTCCAAAAAGTAGAAGAGGAGGAAATACTTCTAAATTCATTCTATGAAGCCAGCATCACTCTACTACCAAAACCAGGCAAAGACACCACAGAAAAAGAAAACTACAGACCAATATCCCTGATGAACATAGATGCAAAAATACTTAATAAAATATTAATAATCCAAATAAAAAATGTATCAAAAAGATACTACATCATGATCAATATGGATTTATACCAGGGATGCAAAGATGGTACAATATTTTAAAAATCCATCAACATCATCTATTATGTCAACAAAAAGGACAAAAACCACACAATCATCTCCATAGATGCTGAAAAAGCATTTGACAAAATTCAACATGCATTCATGATAAAAACTCTCAATAAAATGGGTGTGGAGGGAAAATACTTCAACAGAATAAAGGCCATATATGACAAACCCACAGCCAAAATCATACTTAGCAATGAAAAGATAAAAGCTTTTCCTCTAAGATTGGGGAAAAGACAAAGATGTCCATTCTCCCCACTTTTATTTACCATAGTACTGGAGGTCCTGCCCACAGCAATCAGACAACACAAAGAAATAAAGGGCATTCAGATCAGCAACAAACATTAATCTGTCACTGTTTGCAGATGACATTATATTGCACATAAAAAAACCTAAAGAATACATCCAAAACTACCAGATCTAATAATGGAATTTAGCAAAGTTTCAGGATACAAAATGAATACACAGAAATCTGTTGCATTCATATATACTAACAATGAATGAGCAGAAAGAGAAATCAGGAAAACAATTCCATTCACAATTGCATCCAAAAGAATAAAATACCTACGAATAAACCTAACCAAGGGTGAAAGACCTATACCCTGAAAAGTACAAGACACTCATAAGAAAAATTAAAGACACCAATAAATGGAAATACACCCCATGCTCATGAGTAAGAAGAACTAATATTGTCAAAATGGCAATCCTGCCTAAAGCAATCTACAGATTCAATGCAATCCCTATCAAAATACCAATGGAATTCTTCAACAAACTAGAACAAATACTTCTAAAATTCATATGTAACCACAAAAGATCCTGAATAGCCAAAGCAATCCTAAGAATGAAGAATAAAGAGGGGGAAATTATGCTTCCCAACTTCAAGCTCTACTACAAAGCCACAGTAATCAAGACAATTTGGTACTGCCACAAGAACAGACCCATAGATCAAAGGAATAGAATAGAGAGTCCAGATATAAATCCATACATATATGGACAATTAGTGTATAATAAAGGAGCCATGGATATACAATGGGGAAATGACAGCCTATTCAACAACTGGTGTTGGCATAACTGGACAGTGACATCTAAGAGAATGAAACTGGATTACTGTGTAACATCATACACAAAAGTAAACTCAAAATGGGTCAAAGATCTGAATGTAAGTCATGAAACCATAAAACTCTTAGAAGAAATCATAGACAAAAATCTTCTGAATATTAACATGAGAAACTTTTTCCTGAACATATTTCCTTGGGCAAGGGAAACAAAATAAAAAATGAACAGGTGGGACTATATAAAACTTGGAAGCTTCTGTATAGCAAAGGACATGATCAGCAGGACAAAAAGGCATCCTACAGTATGGGAGAATATATTTGTAAATGACATATCTGATATGGGGTTAACATCCAAAATATACATAGAGCTCATACTCCTCAACACCCAAAAGGCAAATAACCCTATTAAAAATGGGTGGAAGATATGAACAGACACTTCTCCAAAGAAGACATTCAGATGGCTAACAGGCACATGAAAAGATGCTCCACATTGCTAATCATCAGGGAAATGCAAATTAAAATCACAATGAGATATCACCTCACACCAGTTAGGATGGCCAACATCCAAACTACAAGGAACAACAAATGCTGGTGAAGATGTAGAGAAAGGGGAACCCTCCTACACTGCTTGTGAGAATGTAAGCTAGTTCAACCATTGTGGAAAGCAGTATGGAGGTTCCTCATAAAGCTCAAAATAGAAATACCATTTGACCCAGGAATTCCACCTCTAGGAATTTACCCTAAGAATGTAGCAGCCCAGTTTGAAAAACACAGATGCACCCTATGTTTATCACAGCACTTTTTACAATAGCCAAGAAATGGAAGCAACCTAAGTGTCCATCAGTAGATTAATGGATAAAGAAGAGGTGGTACATATACACAATGGAATATTATTCAGCCATAAGAAATATGTGAAGTAGCTGCCAGGTGGAGACTGTTGAGAGCACTCCTAAAAGCTGGAACAAGTCCCTCCTTAAAGTGGTTATCTAGATGGACTACCCTCATGTTTGTTATGCAAACATCTAATGGTTGGTTGCTGGCTTATTAGATGGCTAAGGTGAAAATTCTGCCCCGAAAGTATACTCTACACTAGATAGTGACTGTATATTTGAACTGCATCTTGTCTTTGCAGGAGGTTGAACGTGAGCCATTCAAAGAGATAAGAACTAGAAAGTAATGGTATGTAAGAAGTGCAAAGAGAGACAGAGCCATATGGCAGAAGAAGCAGTGTATTAGCATAAGCACTGAGTTAGAAAAAAGTGTGTCTACAGAAACATCACAAGCAGAGAAATGAGTAAATAAATTATCTAAATGGCAGAGTGTTGGCATAACAAGCCATGGATGCATGTTGTTAAGGGGACATTAAGATAATAGTTCTTTTATATACATTAAAATGGCTTTCCAGTTTCCATAGGTACTGACTGTGTAGAAGGTAGATTGTTTCATGTCTTCATTTTCTTTTTGTCTTTATAATAAACCACTGTTATAGAGGTAACCAGAGCTTTTATTTGTTTTGGAAAGTTGAAACAGTTTAACTAACTAATTATGTCTGGAAGACTGGTAGAGGTGACTACTCATATAACATCTAGGCAGGATATGTCACTGATTTAAATTAATCTAATCTTATCCATATTGAGAAAGGGGATGAGGGGAACACTATCAGGTCCACATAAGGCATTGGTTGTAAAGAGGCACAAGTAGTCCCAGAGATGGAAGTTTTGACCAAATATTGTGTGAGTATGCACATGATATGTAGAAGTGCTTTGCAGTCAGTACATGGGATAAAAATGATTTCCTTGTAGAGGCTTGAATAGACAGGACAGGAAAGCTCTATTCCCTTGATGTTATGTGAGGCAGATATTTAGTGCCATTCATCAGTTGCAAAAGGCATCTGTAAAGGAAACCACAAAAATCAATGTGAGATTTGGAGCAGAATTAGATAAAGGAGAGGTTAAATAAAGGGCAGGTGGAGAGAAAAGAGAGAAGGAAAGAAAGGAGTCAATGTTAATGTTTTTATTTTGTTTTCTGCACAAATTAAAGAGCAAGAGTATCCAAGGAGTTGTGGTGGGGTAGACAATGTAGAGTGACGATTTTGCAGTAAAGTACTATTACATACATGATAGAAAATAAGTAAGCAGCAAGTAGGTATGTTTTAGGAATCTGATTAATTCCTAAATTAACTGTATTGTATTAATTGCACATGGCCAGAATTATGATGATTATCACTATAATTAAATAGTTTTATTTGTAATCATTCTAGTTCTTATAAATAAAAAGATAATATTTTGCCAGTCAGTAGAGAAATGAGACTGACACTTGAAAATCCATCAAGAGAAAATGACAATGAATATCTGAAAATCTTACCTCATGATTCCACTGAATAGATAAAAGATATAAATGTATTCTCTTTAGGAATGCAATCATCTCATAAATCCATGAACAGTTAGAAATGAAAAGTTTGGGTTTAACAATGTATTACAAAGAAATGTTCCATGAAAAAGATTGTGTTAAATCATCAGTTATGTCACATTATGAGACAGAAGTGAAATTTCCTCATAAGGGGACTGGTGTAAATGTGCTTGCATATGATTTAAGAAGTCATATACACATTGTGTAATCACAAACAACTTTCACTTAGGTGTCTACTTTATGTGAAAATATGGGTGGTAAGTTCTATGATAAGAAAGGACACATTTATGCCATTTGTCAAATATCGATTCATATAATAAAAACGATGTTATCACAACTGTCCCAAATGTTATTAACTCAAAAAAAGAAGAATATAACATAGTTGAGCTAGCAACATTTTCCCAAAAGAATGGGAGGAAAATGCCATAAAAAAAAAAAAAAGGAGAGCAACACAAGAGAGTTTCAAAAAGACATAGTATTAGCAGGGATGAAAATGAAATAAGAGATTAATAATCTATCAACAAATAAAGTGTAACTTATGATAGAAAAAAATAGGAATGAATCAGGGAGTAAAATTGAAGAACAAAGATAGTAACAGTTTTTGCTAGGCAAGGGAGATATGCTGAGATTGTGTTGAAAATGTAACTCATTTTAAGGTACAAGGAGAGAGACAAGTTGACAAGAAAAATTTCTAAGGCAATTAAAGAATACAAGAACAGAAATAAGACAACAAGCTTCATCTAGAAATCTTCCAAAGAACAAAATCTTAAATTAAAAGAACTAGCATAGAACTTTTTAATAGTAGATAAAAAAGACAGAATTAAAATAAAACCTTAAGGGATATTCCCAGAGATTTACTTGAATCAAACAGGTTACTCAAATTTTTCATCACTTTGCACAGGTCCACAAATGACTATAAACACTGCAAGTATTGATTTGGGGGTTACAAGTAAATTTTAGGGAGCAGGAAAATTTGCAAATATGGAATCTACAAATAATGAAAATTTGTTGCATCTCTATATTTCTATCTCTGTATCTCTGTATTGTTATCCTTACATCATCTATCTACCTATCATCTATCATCTACCTATCAAACTGTCTATTGAGAGAGAGAGAGAGAAAGAGACATAGGTAGACTGGAAGGATATTTTAACATATTAACATTATTTTTTTCTGGGTGAGAGGATTATAGGAGGTATTCATTTTTTATTTGGTTTTTTTTCCCAACAATTTTCTGGCTATACTACAGTGCATATGTATTGCTTTTATCAGAATAAAAAACAAATTATTTTCTTTTCAATAATAAAAACATTATTACTTTTATAAATAAGTCATATAATATTAAAAGAAAACTATGAAGCTGTAATTAAATGAATGCAAATAGAAGAAAGCTTAATTGAAATTTGAAACATATAATGCACATAAGATTAAATATAGGTGGGGACAGCCACAGTTTATGAGACTCTGGAGGGACAACTAAACAAAATGAAGAAATAAGTAGAGTAAGAATTTGAATTAATTAAATTTGTGGAAAAAATAAGTTACTAATAAAGGTTTGGTAATTGTGTATGGAATATTGGTAGTCATTAGAAGAACTGAACTTAAGAAAAGTACGTTTATGTCTATGGTTCAAAAATGTTTATTGATATGTTACCTGGAAAGAATACTGTCACTTATGTTTGGGAACTTGGTGGAGTAGTGTGTGTTTGTGCTGTTTCTCTTCCTTTGGAGTTATTAAGGTTAAATTTGTAATGGTAAAAATGTGGGCACAGCCCAGAAAAATAGTTGAAGCAATAAAACATGATTTTACTCAAAGACTCTAAAATGTTTCATTAGCTGTAGTAATCAGGAGAGCTGATGCTGGCAGAAGCACAGGCATATAGTTCAGTGGAACAAAATAGATCCCCCATAAATATGCCCAAATAGGGGTTTTAGACCAATTGATTTTGAAACAGGTGAAAAAACATTTCAGTGGAAGAAGAACATTTCAACAAATGTTCCTGGAGCAATCTCCCATAGGCAAAAAAAATGAACTTTGACCGTTACCCTTACACCATATATAAAGAGAACTCAAAATGGCCATGGACATAAATATTAAGTGGAAAAGTATAAAGATCTTCAGGACCTAAGACTGTGCATTAAAGTTATGCAAAATGTTAGCATTAGGAGAAGGGCAAGTAAAGGGTACATGGGGCTTCATTGTACATTATTTTGCAGCTTCCACTGAATCTGTATTTGAAAATCCTTGAATATGCAAAGTCATGTGCAGTTCAAAATAAAAACTTTAGAACATTTGCTACTTAAATATTTATTTACCTGGTGGAACTTAAATCACAAAGGAGTAAGTAGGTTTGAATGCAAGTAGGGAAGAATGAATCATATTTTTGTCAAATTTGGAGGGGATAAAAGGGAAGGAAGGTAGGTTGTTGTCTAACTGATTCAAGATCCTTGGCTACAAGGAGAGGAAATAAGGGTCTGCTAATTTTTAGTAAGACAAGAGACATAGGAAAGATATAGAGGGAACGAAACACAAATAAGGCATGAATGAGAAAAGAACCGTTATTTCACTTCCTACTTCACATTTAATTTGCATTTGGATGATGTGACTTAATTTAAATATTGTGTTATAGGAGTCACCATTATGACTTCTCTAGAGAAAGAATCCATCCCTTGAGATAGTCAAAGCTCAGGTATGCTTGGCATGCAAAAAGGTGTGTGTGTGTGTGTGTATGTGTGTGTGTGTGTCTGGAGGGTGTGGGGTGGGGGAGCACAGATAACCAGGATAGTGCTAAGCTTCTTTGAATCAATATATTCAAGTAGAATGTGATGTGACATAAGATCCATGAGGTAGTCTTTTCTAAAAACAATATAAATGTGCTTTTATGCCAAACATGCATAATACTGTCTAGTAATTTACATTTTTATTTTATATTATTAAAGTACTGCAATTATATTTAAAACCTGAAATTGTGCATTTTCATAGAACTTATACATGGTGTATTTCACTTTACCTCACTATAAATATTGAAAAATTCTGACTTTACTTTTTAAATCAGAATATGAAACAGCTGATCTTTGTTTTTAAATAATAATTTTCTAGGCTATTAAATGGTTAACCCAGATTTTTTTTCAAGTCTTAAGTATATTAATTTTCTACTTCTGTTCCAACAAATTACCAAAAACTGTAACAGGAACAACACAAATTTGTTATCTTACAGTCTGGAGATCAGAAGTCCAAAATCAATTTCACTGGATTAAATTCAAGGTGTTGGCAGGGCTGAATTCCTTGCGGAGGCTCTGGGAGAAATCAGCTTCTATAGTATATCTGCATTCCTTGGCTGGTGATCTTCCATCTTCAAAGCCAGAATTCTGACTATCACATCACTCTGATGTTGACTGTTCTGCAGTAGTCTTTCACCATTAAGGACCCTTGTAATTATTTTGAGCCCATCCTATTTTAAGGTGAGCTGATTATCAAACCTTAATTCCATCTACAATAAAATACCTGCCATATTAGGTAACATACACAGGTTCCCATGATGAAGACATGAACATTTTAGGAGACTATTACTTTGCCTAGCACATTTAGGAAATCAACTTTTCTTACTAATCCTCTTGCATTTCCTCATGATCTTCAAGAAGCCAAGCAGTACACATGGACATATGAAAAATATGTTGTTAAAAGAATGAAAAGAGAGAGATGGTTATAAACCTTACTTTTACAGAGCTGTAATTTAGATAGGCTATGTAGTTTTTACTTATCAAAAATGTCTAATTTATAACTGAAATATTTTATTTATTAAGATTACTATTTTTAAATTTTACACTGGTTTAATTTTAATTTAAAAAATCTCTGGGTTTATGACAGAGTTAGTGGTTTTGTTAAATGTGATTGAGCATCTTGAGCATAAGGTAAGATCAAGTCCAGTCCTTTCAATTGGAGTTTTCCATTATAATAACTCTAATAGCATTTAACTATTGCTTCTGGATCCTCTACTAAAAGCTAGAGGCAATGTTTTTCCCATTTTTACTTGGCACAGATGACAGATGACACATAATCCACATTATTAATGCTAGTCTGACTCAGTGGAAAATATTATACTTGATTTCTCCTTGAAGAGTACTCAGAAGAGCCCTAGTGTTCAAAGTGACAGATATGATTAATGTACTAGACATTTTAACATATTGCATGGGCTGAATACTTATTATTACCAATATGCCTTCAGGAAATAAAAGTAACTCTTTTAAAGGTGAAATTTTCAGTTACTCAAACAATAAATTTTGTTTCCAAGACCAAAACAACCTATTTGAAAATGTTTTTCCATGCAGGAAGTAAACTGGCTTGAGGAGATTACTGTGTATATTCCACTAAAATAATTACAACATTCACAGAAGGACTATGAATTATTGATCTCTGTTTTGAATAGAACCTTGCAGTGTATTTTCATATTGCCTGTATTCAAGTTCATGCTTGGCCACTCACAAACTAAGTGACTTTAGGGGAGTTATTCAGTCTCTTCAGAATTTGTTTCTCCATTTGTAAAATGGAAGTCATAAAAGTTGCTATCAACTGAATTGTGTCCATTCAAAATAAATATGTTGAAACCCTAACCCCCCCGAAACACACCCAATGTGATGGCATTTGTAGATCATGAGGGTGGTGCCAGAGGATGAGACACCAGAGAGCTTTTCTCTACCACTACCCCCTTTATCCCACAATGTGAAGACACAGAGAGAAGGCAAACACCTACAAACCAGGAAGAGAGCTCTCAACATAAACTGACCATGTTGATACCTTGTTATTGAAATTCTATCTTCCAGAACTATGAGAAAATAAGGTTTTATTGTTTTATCCCCCCAGTCTATGATATTTTATTATGGCAGTCCAAATAGCTAATACAAGAGTATTAGAAATGTGAAGTATGAGAAATGTGAAGTTAGTATAGTACTTCACATATAGTAAGTACATGGTAAAGATTACTCCCTACTGTTATGATTAAGTATTATTGTTTTTATTATTTTTACCACATGCATTGTATATGTTGGTTCAGTATGGATAATTTCCAAATGAAGAGACAATATAATGCAATGTTTGGCAACATCGGCTCTGAATCAGACTTTGGTCCAATTCAGCTCAGTATTTATTAGCTGAGGGACTTCAGCAAATAATTTAATCTGTCTGCTGTTCAGTTTCCCTCATCTGTAAAATTACAATGGAAATCCCACCTATAATATGGGGTTGAGAATAATTTATTGTAAAAGGAACCCAAAATAACTTTTATGAGTCATCAATCAAAGGAAGAGCCCAAATCTGAGCCTTGAAGAAATCCTAAGTGGTTAGAAAATGTCTTAATACTTCAAAGTATACTGTCATCAAGATGATCTACTGAGATGTAAACAACAATTAGTATTTATTGTTTAACTTTATAAAAACAATAAAGAAGTAATTAGACTTTATGAATATATTCTATGCTGATTAATACCAATGCCCTTATTGGTTCTAATGTCAGATGGCAATATGTGAAACATGGTTCTCAGAGCATGTTGAAGGCAGAATTATAGTTCCACAAGACAGAGACAGTGGCAAAGGAAATGTATTCCTTTACAGCATATTATGATATAGGTCAGATTATGTGTGCATATTTAACTGGATTTTCCAGTTATAGTATATTGTTTTAATTAAAGCAAAACTTTCAAAATGGACAAGTGTATTAAAAATAACCCTACAAAGTAACCATGCATTGCAGATAATTTCAATAAAGTAACAAAGAAAACATCAAAAGAAAACACAGAGCTGACACACCTACTACTCTTACAACCTCAAGTCTGCCACATCATAGATGAAAACAATAATCAGATTTGTCACATTCAATCACATTGTTGTCACTAAATATTTTACGGCTAATATAGTTATACTTCAGTCACTATATGTTATTGTCAATGTTTTGTTAATTTTGTTGTTAAATATTGTTAATATTTTTAGTGAAAGCAAAAATATTAAGTCTTTCAACCTTTGGTATTTTGTTTGCTTATATTTTAAAGATGATAATACACTGATAGAGAAGCAAATGTATATAATTATCAATATTCATACATATGTATGTACAGCTGCTTACTAATTTTTTAAATAATGTGATATAAAATTTTGACATTTGGAGACCATTACTTTGAAGGATTATGGATTTCTAAAGAAATTATAAATTCAGTCCATTTGTTCCTTAGGGTTATATAGATCCTGTATACAAATTAATTTATAAAAAGAAATAATCAAATTGATACTCTTCAAAATAGTACTCTGAATTTAAACTTTCTGATAGCTAACCATAACAAAAAATTCCCTTAAAAAAATACTGCCACCAGAAATTTTGCCTCTGTGTTTATGAACTATATATAAGAAGCAGAAATAAGACAGCTTCTTCAATTTCAGAAAGCAACTTGATTCTTTCCTTGCTCGGGTTTGCTGCCTCATAGAATATGCTTAGGGAAACATAGAAATGTACATTTATTTAGAATGTTTACTTCATCCATTCTCCTATTTTTTGGGAGTATTGCATGAATTTAGAGAAGTCATTCTTAAATTCTGTCCTTAGCTACCTAGGAAGAGGTAATAACTTTTATTAATTTTTCAAAAGCAAATATTAAAATGTCATGGTAGATCTGGTGTTATATCTTCAAATCCTTTTTGCCTTTTGCTCACAAAGTTTTCATTTTTTAAAAATAACTCATTTCAGAGAGGGGCGGAAGATGGTGGCGTGAGTAGAGCAGCGGAAATCTCATCCCAAAACCACATATATCTATGAAAATATAACAAAGACAACACTTCCTAGAATAAAGACCAGAGGACACAGGAAAATATCCAGACCACATCCGCACCTGAGAGAACCCAGCGCCTCGTGAAGGGGGTAAGATACAAGCCCCGGCACGGCGGGAGCAGAGCGCCCATCCACCCAACTCCCAGCGGGAGAAGAATAGGCAGAGCGGGAGGGAGACGGAGCACAGGACTGCCGAACACCCAGCCCCAGCCTTCTGGGCCAGAGTGCAGGGCCCTGGATACTAGGAAAACAGGGCAGCAAGAACAGTGAGCTGCCACCGGAGGCCGGGTGCCGGAGGACATAAGAAAAGCGAGCGACCAATTTTTTTTTTTTTTGCTGTTTTGTTTTGGCGAGCGCTTTTTGGAAGTCTTAAAGGGATACAGCCCCCGAGACTAGGGAAACATGGCAGCAAGAACAGTGAGCGGGCACCGGTGGCCTGGCACCGGAGGACACCAGAAAAGTGAGCGAACATTTTTTTTTTTTTTTTGGTGTTTTGTTTTGGCGAGCGCTTTTTGGAAGTCTTAAAGGGATAGGGTCCCCAATACTAGGGTAAAAGGGCAGCAAGACCAGTGAGCAGATGCCTGAGGCTGGCGCCGGAGAATAAAGAAAAATGAGAGGACTTTTTTTTTTGTTTAATTAAAAAAAATCTTTTTTTGTGTGTGTGTGTGTTCGTTGTTTTGTTTTGGTGAGTGATTTTTGGAAGTCTTAAAGGGGCAGGGAGGGACACTTAATCCAGAGGTAGAGAATCTGGGGATCTCTGGGTGCCCTAACCCCTGGGATGCAGGGAACAGGCAGGCCCCTTACGGAGATAAAGAGCCTCCAGGCAGCTCCCCCTCCAACGCGACTCCACCACTTTGGAGCAGAGGCCCAAACCAGGCCACGCCCACAGCAACAGCGGAGATAAACTCCATAGCAGATGGGCAGGAAGCAGAAACACGGTCTGCGCGCAGCTGTGCAGCACAAGCCAATAGAGGTCGCAGTTATCCCAGCAGAGGAGTGCCACAAACCAAAAGAAAAGAAGTTCTTCCAGCCATCACTCATCCCACCTCGGAAAACCATTCCTATCACCATGAAAAGGCAAAGCTACAGGCAGACAAAGATCACAGAGACAACACCAGAGAAGGAGACAGACCTAACCAGTCTTCGTGAAAAAGAATTCAAAATAAGAATCATAAACATGATGACAGAGATGCAGAGAAATATGCAAGAGAAATGGGATGAAGTCCGGAGAGAGATCACAGATGCCAGAAAGGAGATTGCAGAAATGAAACAAACTATGGAAGGGTTTAAAAGCAGAATGAATAGAATGCAAGAGGCCATTGATGGAATTGAAACCAGAGAACAGGAATGCATAGAAGCTGACATAGAGAGAGATAAAAGGATCTCCAGGAATGAAACAATGTTAAGAGAACTGTGTGACCAATCCAAAAGGAACAATATCTGTATTATAGGGGTTCCAGAAGAAGAAGAGAGAGGAAAAGAGATGGAAAGTATCTTAGAAGAAATAATTGCTGAAAACTTCCCCAAACTGGGGAAGGAAATAATCGAACAGACAACAGAAATACACAGAACCCCCAACAGAAAGGATCCAAGGAGGACAACACCAAGACACATAATAATTAAAATGGCAAAGATCAAGGAAAAAGAAAGAGTTTTAAGGCAGCTAGAGAGAAAAAGGTCACTTATAAAGGAAAACCCATCAGGCTAACATCAGACTTCTCGACAGAAACCCTACAGGCCAGAAGAGAATGGCATGATATATTTAATACAATGAAACAGAAGGGCCTTGAACCAAGGATACTGTATCCAGCAAGACTATCATTCAAATATGATGGTGGGATTAAACAATTCCCAGACAAACAAAAGCTGAGGGAATTAGCTTCCCACAACCACCTCTAAAGAACATCTTACAGGGACTGCTCTAGATGGGAACACTCCTAGAAAGAGCACAGCACAAAACAACCAACATATGAATAATTGAGACGGAGGAATAAGAAGGGAGATAAGAAAAGAATCTCCAGACAGTGTATATAACAGCTCAATAAGCGAGCTATGTTAGGCAGTAAGATACTAAAGAGGCTAAACTTGAACCTTTGGTAACCACGAATTTAAAGCCTGCAATGGCAATAAGTACATATCTTTCAATAGTCACCATAAATGTTAATGGGCTGAATGCACCAACCAAAAGAAATAGAGTAATAGAGTGGATAAAAAAGCAAGACGCATCTATATGCTGCTTACAAGAAACTCACCTCAAACCCCAAGACATGTACAGACTAAAAGTCAAGGGATAGAAAAACATTTCTGGCAAACAACAGTGAGCAGAAAGCAGTGGTTGCAGTACTAATATCAGACAAAATAGACTTCAAAACAAAGAAAGTAACAAGAGATAAAGAAGGACACTACATAATGATAAAGGGCTCAGTCCAACAAGAGGATATAACCATTCTAAATATATATTCATCCAACACAGGAGCACCAGCATATGTGAAGCAAATACTAACAGAACTAAAGGGGGAAATAGACTGCAATGCATTCATTCTTAGAGATTTCAACACACAACTCACTGCAAAGGATAGATCCACTGGGCAGAAAATAAGTAAGGACACGGAAGCACTGAACAACACAGTAGAGCAGATGGACCTAATAGACATCTATAGAACTCTATATCCAAAAGCAACAGGATACACACTCTTCTCAAGTGCACATGGAACATTCTCCAGAATAGACCACATACTAGGCCACAAAAAGAGCCTCAGAAAATTCCAAATGAATGAAATCCTACCAACCAACTTTTCATACCACACAGGCATAAAACTAGAAATAAACTGTACAAAGAAAGCAAAGAGGCACACAAACACATGGAGGCTTAACAACACGCTTCTAAATACTCAAAGGATCAATGACCAAATCAAAATGGAGTTCCAGCAATATATGGAAACAAATGACAACAACAACACTAAGCCCCAACTTCTGTGGGATGCAGCAAAAGCAGTCTTAAGAGGAAAGTATACAGCAATCCAAGCATATTTAAAAAAGGAAGAACAATCCCAAATGAATTGTCTAATGTCACAATTATCGAAATAGGAAAAAGAGGAACAAATGAACCCTAAGGTCAGCAGAAAGAGGGACATAATAAAGATAAGAGAAGAAATAAATAAAATTGAGAAGAATAAAACAATAGCAAAAAATCAGTGAAACCAAGAGCTGGTTCTTCGAGAAAATAAACAAAATAGATAAGCCTCTAGACAGACTTATTAAGAGGAAAATAGAGTCAACACAAATCAACAGTATCAGAAACGAGAAAGGAAAAATCACGACGGACCCCACAGAAATACAAAGAATTATTAGAGAATACTATGAAAACCTATTTGCTAACAAGCTGGGAAACCTAGGAGAAGTGGAAAACTTCCTAGAAAAATACAACCTTCCACGACTGACCTAGAAAGAAACAGAATATCTAAACAGACTAATTACCAGCAATGAAATTGAAGCGGTAATCAAAAAACTACCAAGGAACAAAACCCCCGGGCCAGATGGATTTACCTTGAAATTTTATCAGACATACAGGGAAGACATAATACCTATTCTCCTTAGAGTTTTCCAAAAAATAGAGGAGGAGGGGATACTCCCAAACTCATTCTATGAAGCTAACATCACCCTAATACCAAAACCAGGCAAAGACCCCACCAAAAAAGAAAACTAAAGACCAATATCCCTGATGAAAGTAGATTCAAAAATTCTCAACAAAATATTAGCAAACTGAATTCAAAAATACATCAAAAGAATCATACACCATGACCAAGTGGGATTCATCCCAGGGATGCAAGGATGGTACAATATTCTAAAGTCCATCAACATCATCCACCACATCAACAAAAAGAAAGACAAAAACCACATGATCATCTCTATAGATGCTGAAAAAGCATTTGACAAAGTTCAACATCCATTCACGATAAAAACTCACAGCAAAATGGGAATAGAGGGCAAGTACCTCAACATAATAAAGGCCATCTATGATAAACCCACAGCCAACATTATATTGAACAGCGAGAGGCTGAAATCTTTTCCTCTGAGATCGGGAAAAAGACAGGGATGCCCACTCTCCCCCCTGCTCTTTAACATAATGCTGGAGGTCCTAGCCACGGCAATCAGACAAAACAAAGAAATACAAGGAATCCAGATAGGTAAAGAAGAAGATAAACTGTAACTATTTGCAGATGACGTGATATTGTACATAAAAAACCCTAAAGACTCCACCCCAAAACTACTAGAACTGATATTGGAATACAGCAAAGTTGCTGGATACAAAATCAATACACAGAATTCTGTGGCTTTCCTTTACAATAACAATGAACCAACAGAAAGAGAAATCAGGAAAACAACTCCATTCACAAGTGCATCAAAAAAAATAAAATACCTAGGAATAAACCTAACCAAGGAAGTGAAAGACTTATACTCTGAAAAGTACAAGTCACTCTTAAGAGAAATTAAAGGGGACATTAACAGATGGAAACGCATCCCATGCTCGTGGCTAGGAAGAATATCGTCAAAATGGCCATTCTGCCCAAAGCAATATACAGATTTGATGCAATCCCTATGAAACTACCAGCAACATTCTTCAATAAACTGGAACAAATAATTCAAAAATTCAAATGGAAACATCAAAGACCCCGAATAGCCAAAGCAATCCTGAGAAAGAAGAATAAAGTAGGGGGGATCTCACTCCCCAACTTCAAGCTCTACTATAAAGCCATAGTAATCAAGACAATTTGGTTCTGGCACAAGAGCAGAGCCACAGACCAATGGAACAGACTATAGACTCCGGACATTAACCCAGACATATATGGTCAATTAATGTTTGATAAAGGAGCCATGGATATACAATGGCGAAATGACAGTCTCTTCAACAGATGGTGCTGGCAAAACTGGACAGCTACATGTAGGAGAATGAAACTGGACCATTGTCTAACCCCATGTATGAAAGTAAACTCAAAATGGATCAAAGACCTGAATGTACGTCATGAAACCATTAAACTCTTGAAAGAAAACATAAGCAAAAACCTCTTAGACATAAACATGAGTGACCTCTTCTTGAACATATCTCCCCGGGCAAGGAAAACAACAGCAAACATGAATAAGTGGGACTATATTAAGCTGAAAAGCTTCTGTACAGCAAAAGATACCATCAATAGAACAAAAAGGATCCCTACAGTATGGGAGAATATATTTGAAAATGACACATCCGATAAAGGCTTGACGTCCAGAATATATAAAGAGCTCACAGGCCTCAACAAACAAAAAACAAATAACCCAATTTAAAAATAGGCAGAGGAACTGAACAGACAATTCTCCAACAAAGAAATACAGATGGCCAACAGACACAAGAAAAGATGCTCCACATCGCTAATTATCAGAGAAATGCAAATTAAAACTACAATGAGGTATCACCTCACACCAGTAAGGATGGCTGCCATCCAAAAGACAAACAACAACAAATGTTGGCAAGGCTGTGGAGAAAGGGGAACCCTCCTACACTGCTGGTGGGAATGTAAGTTAGTTCAACCATTGTGGAAAGCAGTATGGAGGTACATCAAAATGCTCAAAACAGACCTACCATTTGACCAAGGAATTGCACTCCTAGGAATTTACCCTAAGAAAGCATCAATCAAGTGTGAGAAAGATCAGTGCACTTCTAAGTTTATCGCAGCACTATTTACAATAGCCAAGAATTGGAAGCAACCTAAATGTCCATCGATAGATGAATGGATAAAGAAGAAGTGGTACATATACACAATGGAATACTACTCAGCAATAAGAAAAGGGCAAATCCAACCATTTGCAGCAACATGGTTGGAGCTGCAGGGTATTATGCTCAGTGAAACAAGCCAAGCAGAGAAAGAGAAATACCAAATGATTTCACTTATCTGTGGAATCTAAGAACAAAGGAAAAACTGAAGGAACAAAACAGCAGCGGAATCACAGAACCCATGAATGGACTAACAGGTACCAAAGGGAAAGGGACTGGGGAGGATGGGTGGGTAGGGAGGGATAAGGGGGGGGAGAAGAAAGGGATATTAAGATTAGCATGCATGGGGGGGTTAGGAGAAAAGGGAGGGCTGTACAACACAGAGAAGGCAAGTAGTGATTCTACAACATTTTGCTATGCTGATGGACAGTGACTGTAAAGGGGTTTATAGGGGGGACCTGGTATAGGGGAGAGCCTAGTAAACATAATATTCGTCATGTAAGTGTAGATTAGTGATACCAAAAAAAAGAAAAAATAAAGGGCATTTCCTGTGTGGTAACCTCAAATGAGTTCTACACGAGAGTATAAAGGGCATATAAAAGTGTAGGCAAAGGGTCTGTTTGTGTTTATACAGAGGATCAAAGCATAATTGGGCTACCCTGTAAATGAACTAAGATACGATATGAAAAAGAACTTCCAACATCAGCACTCTCTGGAAGACTCATGCCAGAAGATGATCATCAAAAAATCCCAACAAAGATCCATGCACTGCTACCCCTGTAGATGTACTCATCCCACCAGTTCCTGCACTTGCCATGGGAATGAGGAAGGAGATATCTAAGCTGGCCTGTGCAGACAGTAAAACAACAAATTTGACTGGATCTATACTGTTGGAACTCAATCAAGAATTAGGAGAAGTGCAATTGTACCGCTCCAAAATCTTACAACTACAGACTATTTACTGTTAAAAGAACATAAGGTATGTGAACATTCCCCAGGAATGGGTTGTTTTAATTTGTCTGATTTCTCTCAGACTGTTCAAGTTCAGTTGGACAATATCCACCATATCATAGATAAGTTTTCACAAACGCCTAAGGTGCCTAACTGGTTTTCTTGTTTTCACTGGAGATGGCTGGTAATTACAGGTATGCTTTGGTTATGTAACTATACTCCTATTATGTTAATGTGTGTGCGCAATTTAAGTAGTAGCTTAAAACCTATACATGCTGAAGTTACTCTACAAGAAGATAGGTCAAAGAAATAATTAATCTTCCCATGTTTTCTTCCACCTGCTACTTCTATAGCTTTTCTTCTTCCTTTCTAATTACAACCCTTAAATAGAATTCGTGCCTCATATCAAATTTACCGATTATCATAATTCTTCCAAGTGGTAAACATACCTCAAGACAAATGCTGGGCATAGAAGCTACAGGGCATAAATATGCAAAGAAATAAAAAGCTAACCATTTCAAACAATAAGGCTTCTCTCTCACTTACCAACTTTACATTTCCCTGTATGGCCCCGGAAGATGACTGGTTAGCCAGAGACGGGTAAGATTCCTCAAGGGAGGAACAACCTAAGACAGGCACAGTGGCAGGGGGGTCTTCAGGTGAGAAATTGGGGATCAACAGAGGTGAGGCTTAGAACCTCACCCCCCCTGTTCTGAGAGAAATCTTCTGCATACGTGGATGTTTTATTGCCCTTGTCTAGCTTGGATTAACACATAGTCTACAGGCACACACTTGATCATCTACATTTGCTCTCTTACAACACTAAACTATGTTTTCTACCTTTATCTTCTATCTACCTACCACTTCAGCATTTTATTAAAAATAATAATAATAAAGAGAAAAATGTGGTATCCACATATAAATCAAGTGTAAAAATCAAATGAGTATTCATATTTGAACTGTCTGTTTATAGTTCATAATGCATGAGCAAAACCGAAGGTTTCTGTGATGGCTGCCCTTGTACTGTTCACCATGTAAGAACTTATTCACTATGTAAGAATTTGTTCTCCATGTAAGAACTTGCTTGTTATGCCTCAGAAGATTGGAGACTGACGAAAATTAGGCTTGGGGTGGATTAATGATTGTGCATTGAGCATTGACTCCCCTATACAGAATTTTATTGTTGTTAACAACCATTTGATCAATAAATATGAGAGATGCCCTCACAAAAAAAAAAAAAAGTATACATTTCCAATGGTAAAATAATAAGTAACCAGGATGTAATGAATATAGTCAAGATATTGTAACAGCTTGGTATGGTGATAGCTGGTACCTAGAATTGTCATGTATATAAATGTTGAATCACTATGTTGTACACCTGAAACTAATGTAATGTAATACTGTGTGTCAACTACCCTTCAATAAAAAATAATTATCTACAAAAATAATAATAATAATAATAACTCATTTTACGTATTGATTTTTCCTCCACAAAGCTTCATTTTAGAAATCTTTAAATTAAAAGTTCTTTTAGGAAATTGAAGTCAGAGTGTGTGATTAATAAATAACTGATTTATTATATTACAGAGATTCTTATGGATTATCTTAAACCCCTAAATAAAGATGAATTTGCCAACTCTGTAGGAGTCTTAGGATTTCTAGCCACTAACTGGGCAAAAAATACTGCTTTTCTTCGTATGGCAGTCTTTCTAGCATGAAAGTGGCTGGAGACAATGAAGAATATAAAGTATTTTAGATAAATCCAAGAATATTTGAATATAAAGCATCAAAATGCCATTGTGACATGCAGATTATTTCAGACTTGAGAACAATCAAGGCCCAAAAGTTGGAAAAAGAAACTTTGATCTCCCACCCCCAGCTGCATTAAAAGAATTTAGATGGAAGACATGCTCCAGGAAGAGAGCTGTCACCTTAAATAGCCATATTATAATATAAATTAGGAGTGGTAGACCGGAAGGGATGTGGTTAAATCTGTTAAAATTCCTTTATGTGCCCCCTCATTGTTACTGTGTGGCCCAGTGGATATTTATCAAAAATTTACTCTTTCCATATTCCTGTGAGATGCTTCCTTTTTCTTTTGAAGTCTTGGGCCCCTACTCCCTTCTCCTTGGCTCAGGATAACATGTTTACCTCATTCTCTCAGACTGTCTTTGGAACCCATGTCTATGGCACCCCCATACAGATGTAACCAAACTGTTTTTTTTTTTTCATGTTTATCTGACTTATGTCAATTTGATTCTTAGACTAGCTAGAAGAACCTCAAGGGGTAGAAGAAATTTCTTCCTCTCCAACAGAAGTCATAATCTGCTTTAAATAACTCAAATCATCTTCTTGAAAGGCTAATTTGCATTTTTACCAAAATAATACAATGCATTTAAGAGAGATTTTTATTTTTCCCCAAGTGTGTCCTAGAAGTCAATCACACATACTAACTTTAAAAGAAAACAGACTAGCATACATCATGTTTCTCAAATGAAATCTTTCAGGATAATAAGCCTGTTTCTCCAGGGCAAAATTGTGATTAAAGAAACGAGATTTGAAAGAGATAAAACACAAGTAATAAAGATATTAAAGTAATATTAAGATTATATTTTATTTCTACAAATACTACCTTAATTTTTCATATTTAAGTAAACTGAACTGAAAATACAAAGCACTCACATAATAGAAAAAAAAATATTGAACTATGTAAAGGTAGCTCTTGAAGTAAGGGAGCTTCCCACCCAGGGCAAGTTTGCTATGAACCCAGGTAAAAACAAAGGAGAACAAGGGGAAAGGCAGCTTGGTTTAAAGGGTTTTATTTCTCACAGCTCAGTCTGTCACTCGGCTTCCCCTGGCATGCTCCCAAGTTCTTCCTCTCTGGTCCCTGCTAGCAGAACTAGCTCCATCCCTTGTGGCCATGGCAGGTACTTGTGCCCCCTGCCCATCTTTTCTGGGAGAAACTCCATGGGTGGGTCCCTGGTGACTGATGGGCACCAGACCAATTAGGTACCAGGAATGGGGGGGAGGAGAGAATGGCCATTTTCTCTCCACCGTTTACCCCAGATCAACAGAAGACTCTGCCATGATAAATATCCATTGGTACGTAAATGGACTAAGGCCAGGGCAGGAAATTCTGGGAAACTTTCATTTACCCCAGAACCCATCCCTCCAGAATTATTGCCTCACAATCTATACACCCTCAATCTTTTGTAGTGTTCTTTGAGTGAGAAAGCTTGATAGAGCAAGGTATCCAGACTAATAAAATACAATAACAACAGAAGTTATGGTATGATAGCAATAAAATCATGAAAAGCCTCAAGACTGAGGATCCAGCTGGGTTCAAAGACTGACTCAGATTAAGTCTGTAGCTTGCCCATTCCACAGGAGGCCAGCAGCTGAACCAGCAAGGGAGTTCCAGGCATACTTATTAAGCAGGATTTGTGCTTAGGGGGCATGCCTAATCTGCAAAGGCTGTAGAAGAGAATAACCTTAAGTGTGATTTTAATGACACCAATATAGGCAAATCCTGTCCATTAGGTAGGATGCATGCAAGACAGTGGTCCTGTGATAGGACAGTGGCAGAAACAGGATCTCATCCTGGTCTAGCATACCAGACCTTCCCCTTCTCACTGTGGGAATTACAGGTGGGTTGACATTGAGTTCTATGGAAAGCTTATGCACTGGCCATAAGGACAAAAAGCTCCCCCATAAGATGCTTTTACCTACTAGTCATTTTGGGTACAATACCATGCATGATCTTTAGGGGCCATTATGCTGTTACTCCAGAAACACATAGCATGACACCTTCCAGGCCTTGTCCCCAAGGTGTCAGAAGGGCCGCCATTGCTGGTCCATGTGTCGAAATGTCCAGGGCCATGTCCACTCAACAGGGTCTCCAGGGTTTAGTACTGTTGGTGATGGCAGCAAGATGTTGTTCTGCCATCCAAATCCTGGTTTCAATAATTCCTCCTTGGTTTGCATGCGCAGTTGTATAAGAGAGGTAGGAATGTGCATTAGCATATCCATGGGGCTTAATGCCCCCTTCCAGGGCTTCTCACTCAAATGCCATAGCACTGTCCACAAGCAGACTGACCATCCCTGTAGACTAGTGGTGTCTGACTTAAGGCCAGACAGATTTTGACATACCATTGTACCTCTCTATCATGTCTGTACCTATAGGGTTATGTGGTACATGAAACTTCCATATCCCTAATTGATGTACCTATTCTTGTAATGCATGTCCAGTGAAGTGGATGCCTTGAGTGCTCTCAATCACCTACAGTCTGCCATAGGATGCAAAGACTCTGCTCTAGGCCCCTTTTGGTAATTTGATGATCTGCATGACATGCAGGAAAAGCAATCAACAGGCCAGTAGCTGTGTCCACACAAGTCATGGCATAGCGATGTTCTTCTGATATGGGTAGAGGCCCAATATAGTCTACATACCACCTGACAAGGGGTATTGGCCCCCTTACTATTACCCCGTGTTGGTGCAGGACTCAGTGTAAGTCCCTCTTAGAGTACACAAGGCACTCCTTCTGGGCTCAGCTGACTTCTTCAAAGGTCAATGGCAAGTCCCACCGATGGCCTACAGCCCACATTGTCTTTTGCCTCGCGTGCAACAAACATTGATGTAGCCGTTGGGCCAAATCAGAGGCAGGCTTTCCTTCTAGCCAGTGCACCTGGGCCAATGTGTCTGCTTCATCATTCCCTGGGGAAGCCAAAGGCAAATGGCCAGTTACATGATATACAGTAACAGTCTTAGTCTGACCAGAGGCCCATAGTTTTTTCTACAATTCTTGCTCCCAAAAGGGTTGATGAACAACCATCCAGTTGGCACGGTAACATGTAGGTAGCCACAGGGTCAAGCCCCAAAAGATGGCCCAGCTGTCCGTGCAGATAACTATAGGGGAGGGCTCCTGGTGATCATGAACCATACTGCCCAAAACTCACTTCAGGGGCTGCCCATGACTGGTACCATGTGTATACCAAGAATCTTCAGGTGTAGGGGCTCTGGGTTACTAATGGCTCTATAGCAAGTTCTTCCTGCTTTCCACTGGTGATTGTCACTGGCCCCAGTAAGCACTAGAGTTCTCCACTGAAGGGGCTAGTTCTATGTTGGTGTAAATATGTATCCTATTTGGCCAGTGTAAGCATCTGTGCCATGCTACTCCATGGTCTTTGGATCTACTCTCACATCCACCCCACGATGGGATAGGTGGTTAATAAATCACCCATATTAGGCCATACAGTGTGAAGTATTGTCATCAGCCAGTCCAAAAGTACATGATTCCCTGGGGCCTGATGGGCATTTTGTAACCTCTGATGGAGAGAGGGGTGAGTTCATCAGGGAGGCTGGTTTACCTATTTCTGACCCAGACAGAACAATGCCATCTACTTCTAAATCCCAAAGGTGCAAAAGCTACTTGGGCAAAGGCTCCAAGGGCACCTCCCCCATGGCCTCTTGCAGAATGCATTTTTCTGATGCCCCCTCCCACATCACTAGTATGCCTCTCAGCAGTGCAATCTTAATTTTCAATGGCTGTTGTTGCTTTTTCAGAGCATCACACAATTTATATTCTTGTTCTGCCACTTGTTGCTGAAGTGCACCTCTATCCTTGGTAACCCTTTCCAATGCCACAAGAACACATTTCTTGCTGCCTCGTGGCCACTCAGTTCCCCTAAGTAGTCCCTTATTTTGTGAAGGGCAAATTCCACTGCCTCCCTCATCCCTACCCTTCCCCAATTCTGCAGAGGAGCCTACTCCTCTAGGAGGCACCTTACCCCAGACCAAATCTGCACTGGGGGATCTCTGGGTGAATCCCCACCATCTACAGTGGGATCCCCAGGTGAATCCCCACCACCAATAGGAGGGTCCAAGCATATTTCCTCATCACCTTTAGGGGCAGCCCTCCAAAACCTTGCACCCATAAGGACAGATTTAGGAATCACCCAACCCTCTTGACTCTTGCCAAATGTAATACTATTGAGTTCAACTGACATGTTAAATTATTCCAGACATTTAATTATGTATTTATTAACCAGTAAGTTCTGTCAAAGAACTTCAGAAAGTTAAGAGCTCAAATGGAGGTAGAAAAATTATCCACAGAGATGTTTTTACTGCTCTTCAAAGCAAAAAAGGAAAGAAGAAAAGAAAGGGAGGGAGCAGAGAAGGAGGTAGGAAAATACAATGAGAAGGTAAATCGAGACTATTTTAAAGGAGGATCTAATTTTTTGAAAATATTTGATTACATTATATTAAGACAAATAAGAGAACCAGACAGTAGGAAGTGAAGATTAAATGGGAGGGTAGGAATCCATGCTTGAAAGAAAACAGATAATTTTATTCCGTTTCCTGTGCAAACTCTGTTTCTTTTCTCTGTCTCATTATTTCTATAGTAAATTATAGACAGATTATATTCACAGGAAGGGAGCTCCTGGGAGATTTGAAATATAGAAATTCAGTTCTCCCTTTCAAAGGAACTCAGTAACAAATGATGAAAGGGATACTAATATTATTAGGTGTTAGAAAGCAAGGGTGGTCTGAGTTGAGATTGACTTAGGAAGAGGAAGTCCTCCATGACAGGCAATTGTTTCTCCAAAATAAATTTTAAGTTTCAAATAGAACATTCTCCACTGCAGGTCTCCCAAAAGTTGGTGTTGGAATAAGGTAAGGTAGAAAAATAGAAAAGAGGCTAGTTTTGGCATAAGGGAAAAGAGAATTTTTCCCAGGAATATAGACATTACAATACCAGGGAGTGTTATTTTTGGAAAAATCTCTAATTAGAAGTAACTTTGCCCAAAATCTTTGTAAGCCACTGTTGTGAAATTTGAGACCCAAGCAGCTCCAGTCATGTCCTAAATCACAAAAAGAATTAAGGGCAATTCAGCGGTAGCAGTTACTCACACTTTAGTTTGGATCAATTTAATCAGTTGCTTTCTTTACACCACGGTGCTCTACATTGATAGACCAGGGATTTTTATAGAACTTACTCATGTGGGAAAATCCATGAAAGAATGAAATCTATCTTTCTTTATTGGTAGTTACTCTTTTTTTAGCAGCCTCATTGATATATAATTCACATACTGTACAATTCACCCATTTAAAGTGTGAAATTAAATGGCTTTAAATATATTCAGTTATATACATCCATCCCCACAATCAGTTTTAGAATACTTTCATTATTCCAAAAAGAAACCCTGCGTCCCTTAGCCATCATCCCCTTATCTCCCCATCCTCTCTAGCTCTAGGCAATTACTAATCCATTTTGTGTCTCTATGGTTTGCTGATTTGAACATTTCACATAAATGAAACCATACAATATGTAGTCTTTTGTGTCTAGCTTCTTTCATTGAGCATGTTTTTAAAGTTCATCCATGTTATAGAATATATAAGTATTTTATTTCCTTTTATGGTTTAATAATACAGTTGACCCTTGAAAAACACTGGGGTTAGGGGTGCCAACTCCCAACACAATAAAAAATCCATGTATATATTCTATAACTTTTGACACAACAAAACTTAACTACTAATAGACTACTGTTGACCAGAAACCTTACCAATAACACAAGCAGTCAATAAACACATAAACACATATTTTGTATATGTATTATATAGTGCATTCTTATAGAAAAGTAAGCTAAAGAAAATAAAATTTTTTTCAAATTGTCCACAAATCTCAAAAAATTTTCCCAATATATTTATTGAAAGAAATCTTCATGTAAGTGGAGCTCTACAGTTCAAACTTGTGTTGTTCAAGAGTCAACTGTTCCCATTTATGGACATACCTCATTTTGGTTATTATTTTACTAGTTGGGAATATTTTGGATCATACATTTTTGAAAAAGAAAAAATTAGATGTAAGTTGAACACAGAGACAGTACAGCATAGAGAATTTAGTCAAAGATTCTGCAAAATCTTTCTGTGTTGACAGATAGTAACTGTACTAGTGGGGGTGAGGATTTAATATTATGGGTAACTGTTGAGCCACTGTGCTGTATACTTGAAACCAATATAAGATTGTATATCAACAACTTCAATTAAAAAGAGTAGAAAACGAATTAGATCTGTGCAAGTTAAGGTACCATATGGGAGTGCACATGGGTCATGAGGACAAAGACTCCTTAGTGGTAGAGCAGAGACTGAGAGGAAACATACCTGAATATCAGAGAAGAACCTTAAGCAAATGTAAAGAAAAAGAAAAAGGAAAAGACTGATGACACTCAGGTCCAAGGACAGGAACTTACTGAAAAATGTGAATGGAAAAACTAAAAAAAAAAAAAAAAAAATAGAAGATTCAGTCCCTGAATTGAAAAACTAACCACTCAGTTGGTAACTATTAATACAGCTTTCTCAATATCTGTTTGTATACTGGTGAGAGAACAAACTAATGCTAATCACTTTATGCTATTTTTCTTAATACTCACTAACTTGATTATATCCAACAAGAAAAGCTTAACAAGGATTTATTTTGTTGCCATGTATTCAACAAACCTCCCAAACTTGAAAACAAAATCCACGTAATTCTGGAGATTTGTGTCACCCCTTCATTTGTTTTCATCCTTTTGCTATTTAATAATGGTGCCACTTTTAGATAATTGTCTCTCTTTTGTCAGAATGGTAGTGGGTAGTTTCTCATAATTGCTAATTTGACAATAATTTTAATAATTTGGCAAGATGCATTATAAAGATTATGGTAATGGGTATATATTTAAAAGCTGGTACTCCTCAGCAAAGAACCAGTAAGCAAAATAAAAAGTTAATTTTGTTTTACATTAATATTATATTTAAGTGATATAGTAAACACAATTTGGCAAAGAGACTATTCATAAATAAGAACTAGAAAGCGGGCCCTATAAATCTTAGGAGTAGAATCAAATAGATATTATTCAAAGATAATAGTCTCCACACATGTTGGTGTTCTCTAAATTTGATCCAACCAGTAGAAATCCCAATCAAATGAACTTGAGCTGCCAGAAGACCACAGGAATGACAAAAGCCTAGAAGATAACATCACAATGTCATTATATAACCCAGTATACTGGGCTGGTAATATGACAGAAACATCAGGATGGTTGGGTTCATATTTTTGAATATGCATGTGTCCCTGATATTAGTTCAAGGATACTCAGTAATTCTAGTTTAAGAATACATTCATTTTAAACAAAATAATCTTGCCATCATTTTTTGTGAAAGGCAGCAAGACATACAATGCCCTCCAAATATTGTTAGGAGTAGAGTAAAATAAATCTTTTTTGATTTAAAAATTGAATGTTTTATACAAATTTTTGAGATTCCTTTCTTAGAGCAAGAGAGAATATACCTAATGATTATACTCTGCATTTATCTTCTTCATAAGATGTTTTGTCTTTGTTGCCAGCCATTTGAGAAAGGGTAAGTATTTTAGGGAAAATTAAATAAAAGTCCCCAAATCCTTTACTATCAAGGAGATTTAAGCCTTGGGGTTTAGTTTAAATCTGAGACTAGGTTCTTAATTTGGAGTAAGGATCTTGTTTCATGATAATTAGTTTGATCTTTTATTTTTATTTTTACTTTTATTTTTATTGAATTATAATTGGCATACAAAATTATATTAGCTTCAGTTGTACAAAATAGATATATACATTTGAAATGATCAGGATAAGCCTAGTTACTATCATCATATAAAGTTAATACAGTATTATTGACTATATCCCCTATGCTGTATTTTACATCCCCATGGCTTACTTATTTTATAACTGGAATTTTGTACCTTTTAATCTTCACTTATTTCACCCATTTCCCCTAGCCCACTACCTTCTGTCAACCACCAGTCTGTTCTCAGTATGAGTCTGTTCCTGTGTTTTTTGTTCGTTTGCTTGGTTGATTGGTTTTTAGATTTCACACGTAAGTGAAATCATATGGTATTTGTCTTTGTCTAACATTTCACTTAGCATAACACACTCAAGGTCCATTCAAGTGATAGCAATAGAAAAAACACTTCATGGAATCACTATTCACTATGTACAAAGCTAAAGAAGACTTGTATCCTGGATATTTTGTTTTTGTTGTTTGTTTTAATCAAAAAAGTAATTTTTTCCTCAGTATAATTGATATTTGAATCAAAACAATAAGTTCCTTGGTATTTATAAAATACTATAAATAATTGCCTTATTTCTACCTTTCCATTCTAAAGATTGTTGAAGAATGGATTTAAAAAACTTGGGGAAGTATTTTAGCTTGATTCCACTGAAATTATTGCTTTTCTTTTTGTAGTTTTTATTTCTTTACTTCTTTCTTTTAAGATTTAGGATGGAGTTGACTTTTATACAATGTAAATAACCTATAGAAAAGTAACTTAAGTGTATGGCTAATAAATACAATCAATTTATTTATAGGAGGACCACTTTACAAAACAAAAAATTTACAATAAAGTTTTTAAAGTAGAGTAGTAGAGAGATTCAGGAAAACATATCAACATAGTATAAAATATACTTTTCTAAATTCTTATGTTTTACTTGCAGATGCATTTTGGGTTCAAATATAATCAGGTATATTAGTAATCAAAATTTTCTTCAATCTTCAGTATAGGATTGGTGTGGTTAATACATAATTCAAGTAAGGTAGAAAACAAATGTATAAGCACACATGACTTGATTTTTTTTCCCACACACTCTGTTGATGTGTAATCAAGGACTGAGTGATGAGAACCAAAGCAGTTCTCATGGCTCGGAACCACCTTCACAGCTTTGGTGTCCTTGAGAAGTGTCGTGTTCTTGGGCTAGACTCAAGGCTGGAGAATGATGTTTGAGTTCATTGTAAGTTCATTTACTCAATAAATATGAGGATTGCCTTTTCGGCATTGTTCTTGAGCTGTTACACCTTGAGTCCCCTGGCTGGCCCTTTCAGATCTTCTATATCTCATCATGTCTCCTCTCTTGTCTGAGGGTTGGAAGTAGGGAGGGGACCGACAAGTGGCGTCTGCACAGGGATGCTTGAAACTCAGAACAGGGACCGTTGAAACTCAGAACGGTGACATCTGAAACCCAGAGCAGGGAAGCTCTGCTCGGGCGACCCTTGAAAAGCAGAGCGGGCAGGGTCTGAAGATCGTTGATCCGGTAAGACTCCTGGGAAATCACGTGTAGGGATAGGATCGAGACGTCAGGGACACTGTAATGGGCCAAACTGAAACCAAAGCAGCTAAACCGGAGGATTACTTAAAATTATTCTGTGCCCTCCTAAAAATATCAGGAGTGAAAACTTCTGAGAAGGATTTTGCCCAATTGCATAAATATATTAAGAAATATTGTTATTGGTTGCCACCACAGGGAACCCTCAAACAAACTGATTGGGCTAATGTTATGAGAGCTTTTAAGAAAGCTCATGGAAAAGGTGATGCTATTGCTGTACATGTTTGGTCTTTATGTAATTTGATCACTCTTGCTTTGCAACCTTTACAAACTCCCCCTTTTTAGGGGATCACCCAAGGTAACCTCAGAGGTGAGTATCAGCATCTAAGTTTGCCTTTTCTTTCACTGTCCTTATAGAAGAAGGAAGTCGTCTATGGCACACAGCATTGGGTACTTGTCAGCCACTTAAATGGGACTAGCCCGGCTGCCAATCTCAAAGTCTCGAGCAACAGGTTCCCCTGCATCTCCCTCAGTGAATCTCCTGTCTCCCTTGGGAGCTAAGAAAGTCAGCTGAGTGGAGGCCAGGATTCCCTTTCAGAGGCATGTCCTTGGATGCGAGGGACTGAGGAAAGCCAATGGGCAACTGCAAGAGTCCAGGCTGAGGCTACACTTCAGTGGTTTCTCAAAGGCCCGCATGTCTGGAATCAGACCCCAACTGTCCACCTGGGTATCCGTGAGGAGCATCTCTCTGTCTCTGTCTCTGACTTCCAGCCTGCTTCTTCAGCCCACTCTGGCCTCTGAGTGAGGCAGGGGGTGTTCCTAACTCTCTTCTAACTTCATCAATTTCATGGAACCTGATGGTCACCACTGTAAGGTAGGAGATCTACACTTCACTCTTATTTCTGACTTAATAGTGCAATTTTTTATCTCATCAAAATGTGTCTGGGCACCCGTTAGCCACTTAAAAGACGATTAGCATCAGCTACCAGTCTTAAGTCTCAGGTGAAAGGTTTCAAGGTGTCTGCCGCTCCTTGATACCCCACCTCTGGATGGACGGGAATGTCAGGGAGTGGCTGAGCCAATTTCCTACTTTCCTATTCTCATCTGCGGACTCCGAGGACAGACCGGACCAGTAGACCATGGTCCATAGATCTCAGCTCCAGCTAATTGATCCTATGGTGCTGAGTGAACCTCCGACTAGGCTGCTCCTATGCGAAAGATGCAGGTGATCCCTGACCTCTTATTTCAGAGATCAGATTTCTTGCAGTGACTGACTAGCAGGATAATTCCTAGGCAGTGGGAGAAACTGGTGTTTAAGAGCATAAACCACACCATAAATGTCCATGGCAGCCTCTGAATTTTATCTCTGGCCTTGGGAAAAGTTCCCGTGCTCCCCATTCAAAGCAGTCCTTTTAGGCCTGCACCACTTTCTCCTGTGTAATGTAAATGAAGCCTGTAAAGTAATTAAGCTGAACCCTCAGACCAACATGTAAATGGCTCTATTCTATTAACTCCTTTCCTTAGAGGCAGTCATCCTGGAGCTAGACATTTCCTTGTCTGTAGCCCCAGGGAAGCGAAACAAGATTGTGACTCAGATCAAGGCTCTAATAGTGAGAGGTCACATAGTCCCTGCACTTATCAGACAGGCAGGGGGCTCTCAAGGAATGACTAAAACTCGAGCAGAAAAAACTAGGAAAACTAACAGAATAATTCAATTTCTAAACTCTAAAAAAGAAGTGTCTTATCTTTTGCACACAAACCTGGCCTCAATACAAACACTCTGATTAGAGAGGCTTGGCCCCTGAAAGAAGTATGCAATATAATGTTATGCAGCTAAATATATTTTGCCACAAGGAAAGAAAATGGTCAAAAGTCCCATAAACTACTACAATATGGAACTAGTTTTCTAAATTCATTTAGTGAAAATCTATCCTACTTATTAAATTCATCATTATATTTGAAAACTGAGAAGTCTTAAACTAGACTCCCTGAGATAGAATAAATTTATCTTTTATAATACAGCCTGGCTTTAAATGACTTGTGCTAGAATTGTACTTAAATTTCATTTCCATCCCCCTGGACACACAGTCCCTATCAGTTCAGAGCCTTCATCAGCCCTTTTAGTCTGGGGCCATCTAAACCTTAACCCAGTTATGTAAACTGCTTGCCCTTAGAGTGTACTCTTCAAAACTGAAGTACTTTTAATCAAATAAGCTAAAAAGAAAGAAGGCAATTGAATATTAGTAACTCAAATCTTTGTATCAGTTTGTCTGTGTATATGTTCTTTTATGTGAAAAGTGTTGCTAACTATAGTCATTACATCTCAATCTGTATGTTTGTGTGTCTGTGTAAATAAAAATATTTTCTACCTCCGGATGGTATTAATAAAAATTGATTTAAAAACAACCACTTGTGAACATTGGGCATTCTAAAACTTCCAGAAAGTCTAATAAAAATATTAAGCATTAATGCTAATTTAAGTTTAGCTGAAACGGACATGTCCTTGTAGTTATCAGCTGGCAAAATTTACTTAAAGTCATTTAAGTTGATTTTACCTATTAAACATTTCAAGAAAATGCTTAAAGAAAAGCTTGATTTTGTCTAATGTTTGGTAAAAGTTTTATAAGTAATCTGGCATGGTTGCTAAAAATAAGTAAACAAGTGTAGCAAATGAACATCTTAATAGTAATACTGTATTAATGTATAACAGTGTATATATCTGCAAACAGCCTGATCATTTTTCTGGTAACCACAATTCTTAAAGTTTTGCTAAGTTATATAGACATATTTTATGCTTAATGAGAAATTGTGCTGTAAGACACATTTCCAAAAATGATAAAATATGTTCATAGATGTATCAATCTAAAGAATGCTGGTGTAACAGTTTACAGTGGCCTATTTTTCAGTGTTCACTGAAGGTTAAAGTACCAAATAGTTTTAAGTTCTAATTAAAACTACTTAATATAATAAAGAAAACATTTCTGTATGCTAAAGAATGTGTGTTTTAATAAGAGAAGGTATAAATAACAGAAATACATTGTACTGAAAGTAAAAGAAGATAACTTGTTCTTATATACAGCTAGTTATTTAGTGCTCAAGAAAATAAAATCTTAATATTAAAAGAACTGTAAGCTAAGTGTTGTTAACAACTATGTAACCTTCTGTATTTGCTTTTAAACTATCTTATTATCATTCTGGTTAAATATTAAGTGTTATTTCATAACTATAATTTTATTTAGGCAAGTGCCTTAAAAACTTTTGTCAGTTTCCCAAGACCAAATTTAAAAAAATATTTTTACCTCTACTTAACTCTGATGTTTTCCAGAGGGCCCCTGGAACATGTCAGTGAAATTTCTTCTCCTCATCAAGGAAAATATTTGACTAATTTTGCTTATTTACCTGACATATACTTACCTGGAAAGTGCTATCAAAAGGAGTAATGCTAAACTTTATTAGTAAATGTTTTATGTTACAGTAATATCACTCTTCCCCCTAAGATGCTTACTCCTGATGCCCAATTAAATTTACCTGTTAGTACTACTATAATTACTGACTATGTATGTATTGATTGTACTCATGTACCCTCTTACTGTAATTCTACAATCAATGTAAAATGGTCTTCTGGATATAGACTTCCAAATGGTTGGGTATTTTTGTGTAATAATAAAACATATTAAGCCCTTTCTTCACACTGTTGAGGTGTTTGTGGTGTGGGACACATTCTTCCTGCTCTAATAGACCATCCTGGATATACACGTAGGAGACTTCTCTGAGCTCTGCCATCTGATTGTGATGAAAACTTGAAACTTTCAGATCCTGCCGCTGTTGCAGTTGCCAGCTGCATTCCTTCTGCCGGTTCCTGAACTTGTCAGAATGTAAAAAAATATCCAAGCTGGCCTGCGCATATAGTAAAACTACAAATTTGACTGCTTCTATATTATTTGAACTCAACCAAGATTTAGGGGAAGTGCGAGTTGCAGTGCTTCAAAATCGTGCTACTATAGACTATCTCTTATTAAAAGAACATATGAGATGTGAACAGTTTCCAGGAATGTGTTTCAATTTGTCTGATTTTTCTCAAACTATTCAAAATCAATTAGATGATATCCATCGCACTGTCAATAAGTTTTCACAAAAGCCTGGGTTACCTGATTGTTTTTCTTGGTTTCATTGGATATGGCCAGTAATTATCAGTCTGCTCTTCTTATGTATCTGTGTTCCCATTCTATTAATGTATGTACGTCATTTAATTAGTAGTTTGTTAAAACCTATACATGCTTATGTTACTCTACAAGAAATCATGACAAAGAAATAATCAGTCTTCTCATATTCTCTTCCATCTGCTATTTCTATAGCATTTTTTTCTTCCTTTCAAAATACAGCTTTTTATTAGAATTCATGCCTTATACTTAAAATTGCTGTGCATCATAATCCTTTTTACTGGTGAAGAGGTCTTAAAGCAAGTGCTGGACATAGGCCACAGGGCATAAATATGTAAAGAAGTGGAAAACTAACCTTTTCAAAGGATATTGCTTCTCTCTCACTTACCAACTTTACATCTCCCTGTATGGCCCCGGAGGATGGCTGGTTAGCCAGAGACGGGTAAGATTCCTCAAGGGAGGAACAACCTAAGACAGGCACAGTCACAGGGGGCAATCAAGTGAGAGATTGGGGGCCAACAGAGGTGAGGCTTAGAACCTCACACCCCCAGTATTGAGAGAAATCTTCTGCACCCGTGGATGTTTTGTTGCCCTTGCCCAGCTCAGATCAAAATGCAGTCTATAGGCATAGACCTGCTCACCTGCACCTACCTTTTAATTGTACTACATTTATTTTCTATCTTTACTCTCCTTTATGTATGTTCAAGACATAGACTTTTATTTTATACTGTAGAATGTAGAGAACTACTCTATGTCAAGAAAAACCTTCCATTAGAAATTGTCTACTTATTGTACTCCTATATCTATGTACTACTTAGAAAAGGGGGAAATGTGGGATTGATGGGGTTAATACATAATTCAAGTAAGGTAAAAATCAAATGTATAAGCACACGTGACTTGATTGTTTTTCCCACACACTCTGTTAATGTGTAATCAAGGACTGGGTGATGAGAACCAAAGCAGTTCTCATGACTCGGAGCCACCTTCACACAGTTTTGGTATTCTTGAGAAGTGTCATGTCCTTGGGATAGACTCAATGCCAGAGAATGATGATTGAGTTCATTGTAAGTTCATTTACTCAATAAATATGAGGAGTGCCTTTTTGGCATTGCTCTTGAACTGTTATGCCTTGAGTCCCCTGGCTGGCCCTTTCAGATCTTCTATATCTCATCGTGTCTCCTCTCTTGTCTGAGGGTCGGGAGCAGGGAGGGGACCAACTCTTCAGCATTAAAAGAAAGACAAAATCACTCTAATCACTGGTAAGATATACATATCTCTACCAAACTCTAATGAAATGCCAATAAAAACCATTTTATAAATGGTCTTAAAGGTGAAAAACTATAATGAAATGCCAATAAACATCATTTAAAAAATAGTCTTAAAGATGAAAGACTTTACTCAAAGAAGCAAATAAAATTAAAAATAGTCAGAATTGATATTGCTTGATCTTTAGCAGTTTACTAAATGTGAGCCTCAGCTTTCTTATCTGTATAATATTTATAGTGCCTCCTTCATAGAACTGTTATGATGATTAAATAAAATTACATATATTTGATGTATAAAGAAAATACTTTGTGCAATTATAAAAGTGAAAACCTGGGGCTGATTTTCCAGTAGCCTGTTGAAAATAGAATAAACCGCAAATCATAGAAAAGAGAAAATAAATAAACTCAGTCTTTTTAATAACCTGAATGAAAGAGTCAGAATGAGAGGGAAAGTACTAATAATTGTACTCATCTTTAAAAGAGCTGAAATTATAAACTACTTAGTATGTATCATGTAAAGCCACAAATAACACTGAACTTGATCACACAACGGCATTTATAAAAATGACCTAAACTCAAGTTTAATCCTGTTTTTTTCAATCAATATATTTAATTCACTTCTGATGCCAGGTGGTATTGGAGGAGAAAAAAAAAAAGAAAAAGTATTTCAACAGCAGAAGCCATTTGATAATTTTTTTCAACAATACTAGAAAATTCTGGCCAACTTTCAAAAAGCTTCACTGTGTTTTTATCTGTTTATTCAGAGGAACAGCATGGTAAGAAAGTACCAGTAATTTTCTGTGTGTTCAAATGGAATCTTTTAAAGTCTCATCCGTTGTCCTTTTCTGTTTTTTTTTGTAAAATTCTCAATGTTTTTTAGAATCATCATTTCATATCTATATTGAAGTTGCTTGCAAATCCAAAGGACATTTTACCTTTGGGAATATTTTATGTTTCAGAATAATGTATAGTGAATGAATTCTGAATAGATTTTCACATAAACCATTATCCAGGAAAAATCGCATTTACAATATTAGAGATCTATATAGATTTGGTATTTAGATTTGGTGATAAAAAATATATGGAAAACTTAGTATTAAAATTAAATAAAATGCATTTAATAGGAAGAAGTGCCATTTAATTACTTACTGTTTTGATGGAATCATTTGAAAAATGGCAACAAGATAGTGTTATATATAAAATATAATTCAGTAACAAAGATTGTTGGATTCTCCCAGAGGAGGAGGCCGCCCCAAATCACTCACGGAAGGCGTCTCTTGATGCAACAAGCAAGAGGAATTTATTCAGAGGCCAGCTAGCTGGGGTCCATGTGTTAGCCCGACGCAGCGGGTCTCAACAAGGACCCCGAACACACAAAGCCAGAAGTTTTTATAGCATTTTCAAAGGGGCAGTATTTTCTACAGTCACAATACAGTGTTTTTTTTTTTTTTGTTTTTGTTTTTTTTTTCATAGACACATAAATTTTCAGCTGACGCCTCATCCTGGGGGTCTGGTTAGATAAAATCACTTTCGGAATGTTTAGGGTGGTTCTAGCAAGATAAGCTTAACTGATTGAGGTTGGCTAACTAAAGGTCACTACAATTAACACTGGCTGACTAACTTGTTTTTCAAAGTTCTAGTAATTTTTCTCCTTCTAGGTTAGAAAATGGTGTTTGAGCCTTTAAGATGGCTGTGCTTATGCTAACTTTTGATTCTTCAGGTTCTACATTTCCCCACTTCTCTTTAAGGGCATTCCAATCATGGAATGTCTGTATCTTCCTGTTGGGTGAGTGAATGATATTGTTGCTGCAACATTAGTACATGAACGGCACTCACTCTTTCTCTAACAAAAGTTATCAGCCGATTTAATATGCAGGGTCCCAAAGTGAGGAGCAACACAAAGATGAGTAAGGGCCCAGCCAGAGTGGATATCAAGGTCGTAAACCACGCGGACCTAGTGAACCAAGATTCAAATAGCCCTTGGCCGGCTTCTCGTTCTCTCTCTGGTCTAGCCTTTCCCTAAGCTTTGACATTGAATCTCTTACTACTCTGGAATGGTCTGCATAAAAGCAGCATTCTTCCTTTAAAGCTGCACACAATCCTCCTTCTTTTAGAAACAGCAGATCCAGCCCTCGTCTGTTCTGCAAGACTACTTCAGAGAGGGAAGTCAGAGATTCTTCAAGTTTAGTAATGGATTGCTCTATGGTTTTTAAGTCTTCATCATTAGCTGTCCTTAGTCCCTCATAATGTTGGTTCCCTTGGATAATAGCGGCTGTCCCTGTTCCTACTCCGGCTGCGACTCCTATCCCTAACAACACAGCTAAGGTCAGCGAGACCGGCTCCCTACTATATCTATGCCTAGGTTCAAATTCAGCTACGAATGAGAGGTCATCATGATACATCAACCTGGGCACCAGCTGAACCATGATACAGAAATCGCGGGAGGAGTTGAAGGCAGAAGTAGAGACACATGGGGTCACTCCAGTGTTACAAGCCCACCACCCTTTGGGAGGAGGGACTAGATACTCATTTTCACCTGAGGAGGTCACAGCTATGGTTTCATTACACAAAGCTTTATGGGTGTTGGGGACTGAACTTAAACATTTTCATCTTCCAGTTACTTCAGTCAGAGTTAGCTTCTTGTGGCTTCCCCAGCTACAGATCTCGTGACGGGTTGTCCTGTTAAAACTGCCTAACAATCCCAATCCTTCATAATAAGGCGGCCCAGAATAGAAACACAACCAACAGGATTCAGTAGTGTTAGGGTTGGTGGTATTTAAGACCTGAAAAGCCCCTTCAAGGAGGTTGAGAAGGCGTTGTCCGGTGCCAGGAAGGGAGGTGGCTCGGCCAAGAGTGGAGGCAGAGGGAGTGGTGGCAGAGTCCATAGGTGGGGCTAGGGCCTGTTTTGGGGCTGGGGCTGGGAGACGCGGTTGATCCCGCAAGACAGCGTTGGGTCCTACGGGGGCAGCTGGAAGGGTCTCAACTTTGAGCCTGATAGTAAATATGAGGCCTTTATCATATCCAGATTTATAGTATCTGAGCCCCCACTGTCGTCCAGTGACCCATACATCATACTGGTGCCCCTTATCACTGAATGTGATATTTAAGGGGTTGCATAGCCCTGTCTGCTCACAGTTGGGGGATGTGTGGTTCAGGACTACTTTAAGGAGGTCCCAACTGGACACGGGGTTCCAATAAACATTACCCGTAGTTTCACAGCCCCAAGAGCTACAATAAAAGGATTCTAAGCCCCCACACTGTCGGGCTTGTTGGTGGGTTCGTCCGTCACGGGGGCAGACATAGAAGGTAGTGGTTTTTATCCTATTGTGTGCTCGGGGATAACTACACCCGCTGTCTCCATAGGAAACTTGGCTCTGGGCTGCAGAATAATCGCAGTCTGGTGGTCGAATTAGGTGGGCCTGTCTCCAAGGTATATTAGGTATGTCCCAGGTATCTAATCCAGCAACTAGGGCACAAACATCAGGGTGCAGGGACGGCCACCAGGTCTTAAGGGGGGCAGTCTTAGAAACAGACCACACTGCCTCTCCTGTCTGAGAGAAAACCTGCCATGTCAGCAACCTGGGTTCATGGGGGTTAGGGTTCTGGAAGGTGGGAAGTAACTGGGTCATTAGAATTAGAATTGTTAGTGACACAATCATTTTTACACAAGCGAAATTTAAGAGGGATATCAGTTCGAATTACTCGCCAGTCCGGGTCTGGTTGAGGCTCTTTCTTCAGATGTGAAGCATGTATCCAGGAAGAGATGCCATCTACTTTCACAGCTGTAGGTGTGGTCAAAAGGACGATGAAGGGTCCTTTCCACCGAGGCTCAAGATTGTCCATTCGATGTCGCCTTACGTAGACAGAGTCTCCCACTTGGAACGGGTGAGGTACTGAAATGTCCTCTGGCCGATAGGCTTCTCGGATAGAGGCCCACACTTCTTTCTGCACAACTTCCAGAGCCCGTAACCTTTCAAGCAGAAACTTATTAGTTACAGATTCAGGGGATACGTGGAGGTGAGCTGCATTTAGTGGAGCCGGGGCTCCAAACATTATTTCAAAGGGTGTTAGTCTAAAACAGTTGGGGGTGTTTCTATCTAGGAATAAGGCGAAGGGAAAGAGGACCAACCAATCATATAAACCAGTCTCTATGGATAATTTAGTCAGGGTCTCTTTTAGAGTTCTATTCATCCTTTCTACCTGTCCTGAGCTCTGGGGCCTGTATGCAAAATGCAATTTCCAATCCATCCCCAAAATCTTGGCCAATCTCTGACTTACCTGGGCAACAAAGGCAGGGCTGTTGTCGGAGCCGATTACCTTTGGGATTCCAAACCTGGGAAATATTTCTTCAAGGATCTTTTTAGACACCGTCTGAGCTGTCTCAGTTTTGGTGGGGAACGCCTCTGTCCATCCTGAAAATGTGTCTAGGAAAACTAGAAGGTACTTATATCCATACTTAGCAGGCTTGATCTCAGTGAAGTCAACTTCCCAGTAAGCTCCTGGGCGATCCCCTCGAAGTCTTTTCCCGGATGTTACTGGATTTTTACTCACATTTACTAATTGGCAGGGAACGCAATTTCTTACAACCTCGTCAGCCAGTTTTCCTAATCCAATAACATGATAAGGGGAGTGTTGAACCAAGGTCTTTAGGTTTTTTGCTCCCAAATGTGTCAATTGATGCAATTGCCTTAAGTATTCTTCTGCCTCTCTCTGGGGCAGGACAACTATCCCTTTTTCAGACTTGTATATCTCGTGGAGTGAGGAATTTTTAAACCCAAATTTGTTTATACAAGCGAGGTCTTCGGGTGTATACTGGAAGCTCTTAATACAAGTGGCCTCCGGGTACACTTGGAGGGGTAAGATATTCATTCCCTGGCTGCTTGTTTGGCAGCTTGGTCTGCCTTTCTGTTTCCTTGAGCTATTAGAGAGTCACTTTTTTGATGCCCAGGGCAATGTATTATTGCCACTTCTCTAGGTCTATGGATGGCTTCTAACAAATTTAAAATTTCTTGTTTGTTTTTAACATCTCTCCCGGCAGAAGTCAATAACCCTCTCTGTCTATAAATAGCCCCGTGTATGTGATTGGTGGCAAAAGCGTATCGGCTGTCAGTATAGACGTTAAGTCTCTTACCTTCTGCCATCTTTAGAGCCTGAGTCAGAGCGACGAGCTCTGCTCGCTGTGCAGAAGTGCCCGTTGGAAGTCCACTGGCCCACACGATTCGGTTATCATCCACTACTGCAGCTCCCGCCATTCTCTTACCATCCATAATGTAACTGCTCCCGTCTGTATGCCAAGTCAGGAGTCCTGGTCCTTCTAAAGGCTGATCTTGTAAGTCCTGGCGGGTCCCCGTCTCCTCAGCCAGGATTTCCTGGCAGGTATGAAGTACTTATTTTCCCAAATCGGGGAGCAGAGTAGCTGGGTTTAGGATGGCGGGTGGGGCAAATTCCACATGACCACGATTCAGGAGTAAGGTCTGGTAGTGAGTCATTCTGGTATTTGACATCCATCTTTCGGGTGGTTGTCGGATTATGCTCTCCAACGCATGTGAAGCAACCACAACGAGTTTTTGTCCCAGTGTTAGTTTGTCAGAATCTTTAACTAGGAGGGCCACAGCTGCTACTACTCTCAGGCAGGCAGGCCACCCACTACTCACGGGGTCTAATTTTTTTGACAGATAGGCGACAGGTCTCTTCCAAGGTCCCCATTGTTGGGTCAACACTCCTCGAGCTACTCCGCTCCGCTCGTCCATGAAAAGGACAAATGGCTTAGTTACGTCTGGCAATGCTAGAGCGGGTGCTGAGAGGAGGGCTTTCTTGATATCATCAAAGGCCTGTTGTTGCTCAGATCCCCAAACAAACGGGGCTGTCCCCTTGGTAAGTGGGTACAGAGGGGCGGCCAAGGAAGCATATCTGGGTTTCCACAATCTACAAAACCCCGCTGTCCCGAGAACCTCGCAAACCTGGCGTGCTGTAGTGGGGACCGGAATCTGCGTCACAGTCTGCTTCCGGGCTTTAGTAAGCCACCTTTTCCCTTTTCTCAGGGAATATCCCAAATAAATCACTTGTTGTTGGCAGATCTGTGCCTTCTTAGCAGATGCTCTATACCCTAATTTGACAAGTTCAGTCAAAAGGGATTCAGTGGCCTCTTGGCAGGTCTCCCGGGTGGGAGCGGCTATCAATAAGTCATCAACATATTGCAGCAAAGTTGCCTGTGGGTTTGAAGCTCGGTAGAAAGCCAAGTCCTGATGTAAAGCCTCATCGAAGAGGGTGGGCGAGTTCTTGAATCCTTGTGGCAAACGAGTCCAGGTCAATTGTCCAGTAGTTCCTGTGGTGGGATATTTCCACTCAAAGGCAAACAGCGGTTGGCTGTTCTGGTGCAAGCGCAGACAAAAGAAAGCATCCTTTAGATCTAAAACTGAATACCAGATGTTTTTGGGGGCCAGGGAGCTTAGTAGGTTATAGGGATTTGGCACGGTGGGGTGAATGTCCTGTGTCCTTTTGTTAACTTCTCTTAAATCTTGTACTGGTCGGTAATCTCCCGTTCCTGCCTTTTTTACAGGCAGCAAGGGGGTGTTCCATGGGGATTGACATTTTACCAATATTCTCTGTTCCATAAGCTTCTGGATATGTGGCCTAATTCCATCCCTGGCTTCTTTACTCATTGGATATTGCCTCACAGTCACTGGCAAGGCTGAAGCTTTTAGTTCTATGATTACAGGGGGCTGGTTCTTGGCGAGCCCCATGCCTGCCGTCTCCGCCCAGGCTCCTGGGAATCGGTCGAGCCACTCCTGACTAATTCGGGAGGGCTCTGGTTCCATAAAAAGACAGTATTCATCTTCCAATCTTATAGTCAGAATACTCAAGTCCAAAGGCTTATTTTCCTGATTAGTCACCAGAGGTTTCTCAGCTTGAAAAGATATTTGGGCTCCTTGGTTAAGATGTCCCTTCCTAACAGGGGCGTAGGGTATTCCGGTATAATGAGGAACGAGTGACTTACTCGTCCTACTCCTAAGTCTACTGCTCTTCGGGTGGTCCATGCATATTGTTTCTGGCCTGTAGCTCCAATCACCCAAGACTTTTTGCCAGAGAGAGGGCCCTTGTCTTTAGTTAATACAGAATGTTGAGCACCGGTGTCTACTAGGAACTCAACGGGTTCCTCCTCCACTTTCAGAGTTACCCTGGGCTCGGGGAGGGGTTCCGAGCCCTGTCTTCCCTAATCTTCATCTTCCAGCAGAGACAACACCTTTTTTGGAGGCTTCTGCTGTGGCTTTTTAGGGCATTCTTTCACCCAATGTCCTTTCTCTTTCCAGTATGCACATTGATCTTTATCCAAAGGAGGCCGGTTGCCCAGGTGCCCTGCCTTACTAGTTCTACCACTAGAGGGCGGGCGTCCCTTACCTTCTACTACTGCGGCCAAGATTTTTGTTAAATTTCTCTCATGCTTCCTATCCCTCTTTTCCTCTTTACTTTCTTTTTCCTTTTCCTTCCTTAATTCCTTCTCTTCCTCAGTCTCTCTCTTATGATAAACTTTCTCAGCTTCTTTCACCAAATCTCTCAACGACAAATCCTGTAAGCCTTCTAGTCTCTGAAGCTTCTTTCTAATATCAGGCGCTGATGGCCCAATAAAGGCAAGAGCCACTGAAGCACTGTGTTCCTCAGAAGTGGGGTCAAAAGGAGTATAACGCCTGAAGGCTTCCATCAGGCATTCTAAGAACACTGCGGGTGCCTCAGCAACTCCCTGACTAACCTCTCTTACCTTGGCCAAATTGGTGGGGCGCCTTGCAGCCCCGCGAAGACCTGCCACCAGAGCCTGGCGATAGATGGTTAGTCGCTCCCTACCTTCTGGAGAATTAAAGTCCCAGTTGGGTCTGGTTAGTGGGAACCCCCTTTCTATATCATGAGGGAGTTGCGACGGTCGTCCGTCAGCTCCTGGCACGTTCTTTCGCGCTTCCAGGAGGATCCTTTCTCTTTCTTCCGTGGTGAAGAGTACCTGTAAGAGCTGCTGACAATCATCCCAAGTGGGCTGGTGAGAGAACATCAGGGACTCTATCAGTCCCATTAGTCTCTGCGGTTCCTCTGAAAAAGGAGGGTGGTTAGCTTTCCAATTATATAAATCGGCAGAGGAGAATGGCCAGTATTGCAGAAGTTGGAAAGGCAGGTCTCCTTCCTCCCTGAGAATGGGGGCCCCATAAGACCTGAGGGGAAAATTACCTGATGGGTCCAATGAGGCCCCTCGGCGCCGCCGAGTTCCCTGGGCCGGTCCCGGAGCTGGCCCCGATGCCTCGGTACCAGAGGCTAGAGGCATCGGAGGTGCCGGGGCCGGAGGCACTGGGGCCTCGGCCACCGGGGCCTCGGGCGCCGGGGCAGAGGCAGGAGGGTAAGGAGGGGGATCATCAACCATGAGCAAGTCTTGAGTGTCAGGGTGTATTTTGGTGGTCTCTTTCCCTTTTCCCTGAGTTTGAGCCTGAGCCAATAAGACTCGAGAGTTCGCTTTCTTTCGCACCCAGGGCTTTACCCAGGGCAGTGGATTTTCCACCAATTCTTGCCAGACCACAATGTAGGGCTGCTGATCTGGATGTCCCCAAGTTGAATTCTGGAAAACAACAGCTTTTACAGCAAGCAGAGTGGAGAGGTCAAAAGTCCCCTCCGGGGGCCATCCAACGTTAAAAGTGGGCCACTCGGAGGTACAGAAAGTCTGCCACAGCCCTTTTTTAACTTCTACCGACAAGTCATGCGCCCTTGCTCTCACTTCTGTCCAATGACCTAACGTCAGGCTAAGGGGGGTCATCACTGTCTGTCCCATTGCCAGTATAACAATTATTAGACACGTAAAGGACACATAAAACAGAGACACACAGAGATTAGACACACAGCGGCCGCTTTTTGTCTTCCTCAGATTTCTGACCAAGAACCGGAAGGAATCAGTGGGCTGATACTCTCGGCGCCCAAAAACCAACCCTATCTCATCCGGTTCACTTTTGCAGAAAAGCAGGTGGGAGGCCACCAGGCGTCCCTGGCCCTCCAAACTCCCCAGGGCGTCCCCCAGGGTTGCAGCCTGCGGTGCTCCAAGTACGTCTACCAACCGCAGTCGCGACCCCTTACGGGACCGGGACGGCTGCCAGACAGAGGGTACCCTTTTCAGAACTCTGACCGGTCTCACTGAAAAACAGAACACAGAACCCAGATAACTCAAAGCGCCACTAATCTTACCTCTTCCTCCAAGAACGGCTTCGTGAGTGAAGCAGGGTGAGCGCACAATCCCGGACGAGCCCCCAAATGTTGGATTCTCCCAGAGGAGGACGCCGCCCCAAATCAGTCACGGAAGGCGTCTCTTGATGCAACAAGCAAGAGGAATTTATTCAGAGGCCAGCTAGCTGGGGTCCATGTGTTAGCCCAACGCAGCGGTTCTCAACAAGGACCCCGAACACACAAAGCCAGAAGTTTTTATAGCATTTTCAAAGGGGCAGTATTTTCTACAGTCACAATACAGTGTTTTTGTTTGTTTGTATTTTTTGTTTGTTTTTTTTCATAGACACATAAATTTTCAGCTGACGCCTCATCCTGGGGGTCTGGTTAGATAAAATCACTTTCGGAATGTTTAGGGTGGTTCTAGCAAGATAAGCTTAACTGATTGAGGTTGGCTAACTAAAGGTCACTACAATTAACACTGGCTCACTAACTTGTTTTTCAAAGTTCTAGTAATTTTTCTCCGTCTAGGTTAGAAAATGGTGTTTGAGCCTTTAAGATGGCTGTGCTTATGCTAACTTTTGATTCTTCAGGTTCTACAAGATTAGTAGTTCTGAATATTGGTTTCAAGGTAAATAAATATTCCTTTTTTGTCCCCAGTTGGATATTTTCTGTAATATTATTCTAATATCTTATTTCTCAGTTCTTTGCTTAGCTCTCCAATCTAAAAAACAACTGAAATTTTCTGCATTCTCAGTGTATCCATCTTTCTTAGATTAAAATTGAAAAAATTTTTCTTAACAAACTTCTGACAGACTACTTTTTCTAAATACAGACACTAGAGAGATATAACCAGAGTGAGAAGAGGAGCCTCTATCAAATAAGCAAACAAACAAAAATAAAATAGGAAAGGTGGTATTAAAAGTATTGATTTTTTTTATTAGCTTATGCCACGATATCTGAAAATAAGTGATTGAATTATTGTTGACATTATTGTTAATATTAATTATAATAAATTGAAGAAAGTTAGAAAATAGTTGAACTTAAGGGGAAAAAACATATTACATTTTGTGAAATTTCAAATGTTAAAGTAATGCAATTGGTTAGCATTAGCTTATTCCAACACTAATTGGGAGAAAAAACAACAACACATACAGCAAACAAACACACCACCAAGTACTCATTTTGGCAGCATATACAGTAAAATTGGAAGTGGCCTAGGGATGAACTGCTGCTCTGTTCATTTGAAGATTGCATGGGGAAATTCCCGGCAGGGCTTTCTGTTTTGGCTGATTTCCTGGCAGACAGACATATGGGTGGCTTACCTATATCAATCCAGTCATAGCCTAATTACACATTGCTTTCCTATTGGTACATTGTATGTGTAAACTAGAGATGGAAGTATATTCTGATTATGATAAATGTTTTATTTGGATTTTAGTCTGCAATAAGAATGCCTGGGACTTGCAATCCTGTTTGTTTTGCAAGCCTCTCTGATTGCTTTGGATCTTGGATATTTTGTTCTGCTAATAATCACAGAGAGTTTTAATTTGGTGTTCTGGAACAGAATTTGTTCTGCTTTCCAAATTTATTAAGCTATTCATTTTTATTCAGAAGCTGAAAGACTTCCTTGATGACTGTCTTACTCCGTCTCCATCTTCAGTGAGCAGTGCCTTCACCAGTTTTCATCTGGGTATGCTATAAAATGTGAAGTCAAGGATTATTAGAACTCAGCTCCTCTGTCCTAAAGTTTTATCTCTCATCCCAAAAGTAATATAAAATTCACAACACTCTTCATTCTACTTAGTGTGCCTGTAAGAGAGAATTTCCTTTAAAATAATATCTATTTTTTCAGAAGATTAATCTTTACTTTGATTCTTTATGAAAGAAAAAGATTAATTTACATACAGAACTGCAGGATTAGTCTGTGTCATGCTTTTACTCATTTACAAAATAAAAAATTTGGACAATATGGGCCCCGAGATGCGTGTAGGCCAAAGATTCATTAAGACTATAATTTCCATGTAGATTAAATAAAAATAAAGCCATATTCTGTATTTAATATTTTGTATAGTTTTTCGATGAACTATCAAAATTACCACTCAAAATTCTGTAAAACTTTTACGCTAGGAAGTTTTTTCTAATTTATGTATGCCTAATTCATTCTTAGATTCAGAAACTTTTAGATCTATCTTTCCTGCCTTGTTCATTAGTTTCCCCTCATTACATTTTCTCAGCTCATGCATCGGTAATAACCCTTTTTGTGCTCAAATATACATTATGTAACTTAGAATAAGGTTAAATATTTCTTTTTGTTATTTTCTAATTGTTTCATATGTGACTATCCCCATCAATATTCTATCTTTGTTCTCATGGACAGGACCGGTAACTCAATAGGCACTGAAAAATGCCTATTAAACAAATAAGTTAATACTTCTTTATTATACTTCAAAATGCCTCACATATTATAGGTACTCAATAAATACTTGCTGATTGATAAACTGGTAAATGATAAATCATCTTCTCCAGGGATTCACACCTTATTAAATCTCTCAGGGATCATTGCATCCTTGTATCATTTGAAAATACCAAGCTAGGGTGCATTCTGAAGAAAGATTGTCAGCTAATTGGGTTTTGCAATGGCTATAAATGTCAGCAATAAAAGAGGACGAGATAAAAGTTCTTCTAGTTTGCAATGTTAAGACAGCTATCAAATTTATCATCAAATAAAATATAATTCTCAGACAATTGTTTGTCCTTTGTCTTTAATGTCTCTTTTCTCCTACTCCCACATTAATTCTTGTGCTCTTTCTTTTAGTGGAAAGAGGAACTATAAACTGGAGTGACCATTTGCTGTTTTGTTGAGAAGAGATGATGTTATTTTTGAGACTGTTTTCAAGCCATCCATTGTCCCATTATGCTCTTTAGTGGTACAGGGGATTTTGAATAAATAGTCCAAATAATTAAACCCCCAAATCAATAAGAGGCAGACTTCAGAAACTGCAACTAGTGCCACTTGCAATTTGAGACTAATGTGGGTGAATTTCATTCCAGCAAAATTTATTGTGTGGGACTAACGGAACTTATTCCAAAATATTCTCCTGCATATGGAGAACTCCTATATTACATGTGGTACTCTGCACTACTAAAGATGACATAGCATGATCACTGAAATCACAGAAGTAGTAGGAGAAAAGAGGTCAAGTTATTAGAGACAGCATAAATCACTTTGATGCTCAGTAGCTGTCTTAGCATATTTGAGCTGCTGTAAAGAACTACCATACGACTGCATGGATTAAACAATAAACATTTATTTATCAAAGCTCTAGAGGCTAAAAGTCTAATATCAGGGTGCCAAAATAATCAGGTCCCTGGTGAAGGCCTGCTTCCTAGTTTGCAGATGGCTGTCTTCATGCTGCATGCTCTGACCAGATGGAGAGAGAGAGAGTGCTTTGGGCTCTTCATCTCAGTACAAGGACCCTAATCTCATCATGAGGGTTTCACCTTCATGATTTATCAAAACCTAATTACCTCCTAAATGCTGCACCTCCAGAGTATCACATTGGGGATTAGGTTTCAACATATGAATTTTGAGGGGAAAGAAACATTCAGTCTATAACAGCAGTATAGTAGTATAGGGAAGTACTGTAACATTTTAGGAATGAGACAGGGACTGTGGGTTTAGTAAGAGAAGGGTGAGGGCCTCCAGAAAAAACAAGGCAGGATATTTACAGTCAAAGCAATGTAACAATGTAAAGTCCCTATTGAAACTCTGTGGTCAGCATTATGCAAAGTCAAGGTCACACTAATTCTCTAGGGTAAAGATACCAGACTAGGAATATAGACATCTTCAGTGAGATCAGTTAAAGGTCAAAAGGCCAGGAGCAACTTGGCCTGGAATGTTTGAGTGTTCTGCAAGGGTATCTCAGCATAACCCATGACTTCACTGTAAACAGCCCTAGCAAACAGACAACACTCCAGCCCACCTTGAGGGCAGGGCAGGTGGTACAAATCCACACCCCAAGCCCTCCATTCCCCCAGAATCCTGAACTGCCTATAAATCCCCTAGACAACACACCACCCTAAGCTCTTTTGTCCCCTCTTGGGGTGAGCCAAGAGCTCTATTCTCTCACTGTATCTCTAAATGAAAGCCTCTACTCTGGCTCTCCTAACTTGGGTGTCTGCTAAGTTTATTCTTTGACTCCACAAACAAGAATCCCAGCATCAGGAACACTGTGGGAGTTTAAAGGGATGACTTGAACAGAAATAAGAGAATCTCATGCTTAACAACAGATCTGCACAAATCAGACCATCCTCAAAACAAAGCAAGAGGAATTGGGGCTCTACTACCTAATAGACGGTATGGAAATCCACAAAATTTGTTAATTATGGAGCAGTAATTCTGATTTAACATTTATCATCATCTTAAATAAGTCCTAAACTAATTTCATCACCTTTGAGAACTCATACCCGGTAAGTCTCTGTATATAACCTGCTTATCATGTTAATAGAAATACCATTTTCATATTCTTTATATAAATATAAGACATTTAACATTTTTTCTCTACTGCCAATACCGTCATTGAAAATATAAGTAATATCATCAGTGGGAAATTTCTACATCTGTTTTTTCCATTTCATTGTGATAGGTTTTCGTACACCTTCATGATTTTATCTATTTGTGAAATCCAATCTTACACATAATACTTCCAAAATGATTCTGGGAATTTAGCCGATTTGAGGTCAACTCCACCTCCTTCATTTATGCTATATTCTTCCTTACCTACTGTATTTTTTCCAATTGCTTAATATTTATATTTCCAGCCCTCTTTCATGACTTAGAATTCTCTAAAGGTGAGGATCATAACTTATTCTTTTCACTCATTTACATGGTTTCTTGTCTTCTTTTTGTACTAGATGGTTAATAAATTTTTGTTAATGGGAAAATTTCAATACACTGCACATTATTAAATCTCTATCATGGGTCTGATAAAAAAAAGTTGATAAATAGGTAAAATTAATCAATAATAACCTATTGATTTTTATATGCAATTGTGCACTGTAAATTTGGTTTTAAAATATTTTCTTCTCTTTACCCATTACCCATTCTAGTTAATTAATTCTTAAGCAAATACTCTATTCATAAAAAGGATAGAAACAAATTTTATCTCGGCCTTATATTTATGAATTAGAAATAGATGGAATCCAAATTAATAAGGCTTTATTACAATGAAAACAGCAAGTATATTTTATTGAAATCAAGAAATAAAAACGGGTTACGGTAAATTCCATTCAAAGACTTACCAATGCAAACTAGTGAATCACAAAATAGTGTTAAATATGCTAAGTGTTGTACTAAAGCTTCCTGTTAAGGTTAAAGGATGGAAACCTAATCCCTTAGGCACACACAGAAAATGAAACTCATATTCTTTTATGTTAAACTTCTACAACTCTAGCATTTCAATTATGATAGTCTTTATAGTAAGGCATGATAAAATTTCCAAGACTACCATTTCTAAATCATATCTATTATACTTAGCAGTAATTGCTGGAAACAAATTTTTCTGCAAGGTTTAATGTTTTTGTATACTCAATTGCCTAATTATGGAGGAAAATGATTGAAAAGCAGCAAAATACAAAAGATATTAAAGTAAAAATGTGTCATAGTCTACGAAGAGCAATGGCAAATCAGTGCCACCAGTAAATCGATTTCACACTAACAACATTTTCAAAATTATGATCTCTGGTCTGCTTTCTGACTGAAATTTTGCACTTTGAAGATATAAATCATTCTTCACAATTATGCTGGAAAATGCTTCCCAACGACAAGTCATTTCAAATGCCTCAAGTAACCTTATGAGCCCATGTTCAATTATAAAATTTCATTTTTGACAATAATTAAATTTGTTTTTTTTAAATGCTATTGAAAAAGAGGTAAAAGGATAGGTTTTATTATAATTTTCTAATGACAGAAATAATTGTGGTGATTAAAGGAAAAGATCAGTTTTTAAATCCCCTTACTGTGTGTGTATGATGTACTTGCTAGTGGTAATTTTCACTATAGCAATAGGAAACAAATACAAACTTATTCTTAGTTATTTTATAGTGTTTTTGTTATTATATTATGCTTCTTGACTGACAATTGTTAATGTATTGGAAAGCAACTGATTTTTCTACATTGGTTTATTTCCCAGCTGTCTTGCTAAATCCTAATCAGTGAAAAGTTTGTCTATCTAGTCTTTTCAGATAACCACATTTCCTACAAATAATGAGTGTTCTAGTTCTTCCTTCTCAAAATGCCATATTTATTTCTCTTTTCTTATGCTCTTACTGATTTCATTACTAATTTGATATCCATGACTAACACATGCACTTCAGTAACCTATATATCTATTTGTAGAATAAGACTACCTGCCCATTTAAGAGGATTTAAGGAATGGAGATTCTTGTCTAAAAACAGATTATTTTGTAAATATCTTGTGTAAAATGATATTAACAAAATAATCTGTTTTGGAAGTAGGAGAACTATTGAATGGGGAGACACGAAATTCTGGCCACTTAACTGAATTGCATATGTATATATACTTATTTTTTCACTTAATAAATGTAGCCACAGTATAATAAAATGGAGAAAAAAGCATTTGAAATCAGCAAATTATAAAGCATATTGAAAAATCCAACTATAATTCTTATTTGAAGACATGTGTATTCCAAAGATACTGGTCTAGTACTTCTTAGGGCAAATAGAGTGTTAAGTATTAGTGCTTATTATTATCTAAATATTAAATAAAACAGTATCTTGTATCATATGATTCATATATAGCAATCTTATTATATAATTTCAAAAATATTTTAGAGCATAAACACAAGTGTGTGTATAAAAATGATTGAAATAAATAAGATAAAGCAAGTAATGAATAGAGAGGATGGCAAAGAGAAAAATCTGTCTACTACAAACAATAACAACAAAAATAAGGAACATGCATGCTCATGAACACACATATACATAAAATCCCTAATGTAAAGTAGAGTTACTGGATACAGATCAAGAAAGAATCATGGAAGTCAGCAGGTTTGGCATGGAAATGAATAAAAGAATATCTATTCTTTGTTTTAAACTACATAGAAATATCAGATCTCCACCAAAAGCCTGAAGGAATGTATGTTGACCAATCATAATTAGTCGTAGTTCAGACTTTGGTCACAAATACCTCACAGGGATTTTGTAAGGATCAAGTGAAATGAGAAATGTGCAAGTGCTTCACAAAAATCAAAATGATCTGCAAGTGTAAGAAATACATTATCTTTTTAATATTCAGACTGAAACTCATGTTCCAACTCTAAGATAGAACAAAAGGAAAAAGAAGAGAGAGCTCTCCAGAATATGGTGAGGAATTTCCTTTCTCCATGTTCTATTCTTAGATTTTCCTTTTTTTTTTTTTTTTTTTGCCCCAAGCAGTGCCTAAAATCATTCTTTATCCTGGCTTTGAAAGCAGAACAAAGCTGCTCACAATGTATTATAATAAACATAGCTTCCCAATGCCTCTACCTTAATATGTCCCCATAGCATTTCTTCAGTGGAGAAAATCTCTTCTGTTAATCCCCACATAAATTTACATTGACCATATCAGGATGAGAATAAATGAGTCCACCCCTTTGGGAGGTAGAGGAAAGAAAAGGAGTAAAAGATAAGACATACTGACCAAAACATGATAACATAAATATCTCCCTACATATAAAAATTCAGAAATAGATAAAGCCCATATTTTTCAGAAATGAATACAATGTTAAGACTGATTTAGAGGTGAGGAAAGTAAAACACAGTAACAAAGTAAATTTTCCAATACCGTGTTAACAGTTATGTCACAGAGCCTGAATGTGACTTTGTATTTATCTAATTTCAATGCACAAATGTTCTCCACTATAACATAAAGCATTTACAGCTAACATCATACTTGATGATGAGGAACTAGCTTCTTTCCTGCTAACATCAGAAATAAGGCAAGGCAATAAGCTCTGTTCTGCTTTGTTGTATATATTTTTTGAACAAGTGGATTATTTGTTGAGTCCTTCTTGGAGGCTCTGAACCCAGAAAAGATGCAGTATGCCAAGGTCTGTCCTACTCCTGGCAGTTGACATTATTATGATCTTTTATCTTCCATATGATGGGAATCCTCACTTGTGATTAGTAGCTGGATTTTCCTGCTTGACACTTTCCAGTCAAAATTCATGTGGTGGCTGAATGGTACACACACACATACACAGATCCAGCTATATACTGTGTAGAGAGGTTGACTTTAGATTAAAGACACAGATAGGTTGAAAGTGCAGAGATGGAAAAGGATATTCCATGCATATGTTAACAAAGAAAACAGGAATGTCTATACTTATATCAGACAAAATACATTTTATATCAAAAACTATCACTACAAAAAAGTTATTATATCGTGATAAAGGGTCAATTCATTAGAAAGATGTAAAAATTATGAATAGAAATTTATATATCTAATATCACCACAGATTAATATATAAAGTGAACATTGACATATTTGAAGGAAGAAATAGAGAACAATAAAATAATAGTGGGAGATTTCAATACCCCAATTTTAATATTGGATAGACATCCAGACAGAAAGTTAATAAATAATCAGTAGGCTTGAAAAACACTACAGACCAAGTGGGCCTACCAGACAAATATAGAACATTGCACCCAAAAGCAGCAGAGAAAATATTCTTCTCAAGCACAAATAAGATATTCTCCAGGAAAGGTCACATGGTGTCAAAACAAATCTTAGAAATCTTAGGAAATTGTAACCAAACCAAGTATCTTTTCCAATTACAATGAATGAAACTGGAAATCAATAAAAAAAGGAAAACTGAAAACTCAAAAATATGTGGAAATCAAGCAGCCCCGTTGAACAAGCATTAGGTCAAAGAAGACATAAAAAGAGAATTAGAATATATATCAAGACAAATGAAACTTAAAGCATATAAAACTGATGGTATATAGCAAAAGCAGTATTAAGAGGTAAGTTTATTGTTATAAATGCCAACATTATAAAGGAAGACAAAGCTCAAATAAACAACCTATCTTTACACTTTAGGGACCTAGAAAGAAAAGAACAAGCTAAGTCCAGAGTTAGCAGAAGGAAAGAAATAGCAAAGACTGGAGCAGAAAAAAAGAAAATAGAGAAAAAAATTAAGAAGTAAGAGTTCATTTTATGTAAAGAAAACATATTGACAAATGATTAAGTACACTCAGTAAAAAAAAAGGGAAAACTCACCAATGCAATTAGAAATGAAAGAAGATACATGACAACTGAAGTCATAGAAATGATAATGATCATAAGAGGTAATTATGAACAATTGTTCACTCACAAACTAGATAACTTAGAATGAACAGATAAATTCCTAGAATATGCAACCTACCAAGAATGAATTATGTCAAAATAGAAAACGTGAATAGACCTATAATTAACATGGAGATCAGTGAGTAATCATAACCTCCCAACGAAGAGAACTCCAGGGCTAGATGGCTTCCCTAATGAATTTTACCAAACATTTAAAGAAGAACTAGAACAGTCTTTTCTAACTTTTCCCCAATAATAGCAGAAGAGACACCTGCATACTCTTTTATGAGTCCAACATTACCTTGATACCAAAGGCAAACATAAGAGGAAGAAAAAAAGAATTACAGACCAATATTTCTGAAATCTGCAACAAAATACTAGCAAATGAAATCCAACAACATACTACAAGGGTCATAGAGTGTGATCAAGTGGGATTCATCCCTGGGATGCAAAGATAGTTCAACACGTAAAAATCAGTAAATGTGGCACACCACATCAACAGAATAAAGGATAAAAATCAAATGATCATTTTAATTGATGCAGAAAAAGGTTTTGACAAAATTCAATACTCTTTCATGATAATTTTTTTAAAAGCTAGCTATAGATGGAATTTACCTCAGTATTATAAAATCATTATGAAAATCCCACAACTATCATATTACATGGTAAGAAACTGAGTTTCTTTTAAGATCAGGAGCTAGTCAGGATGCCTATTTTTAACATTTCTATTCAATATAACACTGAAGGTCCTAGTCAGAGCAATTATACAAGTAAAACAAAAAAAAGTTATTCAAAATATGAAAGAAGTAAAACTGTCTGTTTGCAGATGACATGGTATTATATGTAGAAACCATAAATACTTCATAAACTACTAAAACCAGTAAATCAATTCAGTAATGTTTCAGGATACAAAATCAACATACACAAATGAATTGACTTTCCATACACTAATGACAAGCTGTCAACAAGGAAATTACAGAAACAACCCAGAGCATCAAAAATAATAAACTTAGTAAGTAAACTTAACCAAAGAATTACAAGATTATATACTGAAAACTGTAAAATTTGTTGAAAGAAATTAAGGAGGACACAAATAAATGTAAAAACATCCTGTGTTCATGGATTAGAAGACTTAGTATTGTTTAAATTTCCCTACTACCCAAAGCCATTTACAGATTCAAACTAATGCCTATAAAAATCCCAATGGTATTTTTTACAGAAATATTTGAAATTACTCTAAAATTCAGAGGGAACAATAAAATACCCCAAGTAGCTAATATTGAGAAAAAAGAAAAAACTGGGACCATCACACTTCCTGATTTAAAATACATATTAGAAAGTTACAGTAATTAAAAATGTATGTTACTGGCATTAAGAGCAGGCACATAGAGCAATGGAACACAACAGAGAGCTCAGAAATAAACCCACACATATATAGTCAACTTATCTTTAACAAGAGTGACAAGAATATAAGATGGGGAAAAGATAGTCTTACCAACAAATGATGTTGGAAAACCTGCATATTTACATGTAAAAAAATGAAATTGGACTCATCTTACACTATACACAAAAATCAACTCAAAATTGATTAAAAACTTAAACATAAGATCCAAAAGTATAAAAATCCTAAAAGAAAACCTGAGAGGAGGAAGGTTTCATGACATTGATTTTATGGATATGACAACAACAGCACAAGTAATAATAGTAAAAATAGACAAGTTGGAACTACAGCTAACAAGAAAGCTTCTGAACAGCAAGGGATACTATCAACAGAGTGAAAAGTCAACCTATATAATGGAAGACAATATTCACAAACTATCTATCTGGTAAGGGGCTAATCTGCAAAATGCATAAGGTCATGCAAATAAATATAAAAAAAATAATTACTTGGGTGAAAAAGTGGAAGAAAGATTTGAATAAACACTTCTCCAAGGAACAGATAAAAATAGGTATATGGAAAGATGCTCAACATCACTAATCATCTAGGAAATGCATATCAAGACCACAATGAGATGTCACCTCACACCTGTTCAGATGACTATAATTAAAAAAATAAATAACAAATGTTGGTGAGGATGTGAGGGATATTGGATCCTTTGTACACTGCTTGGATGAATCTAAAATGATATTATGAAAAACAGAATGGAGATTACTAAAAAAATTAAAAATAGAATTACCATGTGTTTCACCAATTCCACATCTGGGTATATATCTAAAAGAATTGAAATCAAGACCTCAAGGAGATACTGTCATCCCCATGTTCATTGCAGCATTGCTCAAAATAGCTAAGATATGGAAGGAACTTAAATGCCTATTGACAGATGAATGAACAGAGAAAATATAGTATATACAAGCAATAGAATATTATTTTGTCTCAAAAATGAAGGAAATCTTGCCATATGTGACAGCATGCGTGAACCTAGATGACATGCTATGTGAAATAAGCCAGTCACAGAAGGACAAGTACTGCATGGTTTCACTACTCCGAGAAATCTAAAGTAGTGAAATTCATAGAAACAGAGTAGAGTGGTGGTTTCCAGGGCCAGGAAGACATGGGGTGTTGTGGCTTTAATGCATATAAAGTTTCAGTATTTCAAAATAAATACATTTTAGAGATATGGTATACATTTTCCTTAAGCTTAATAATGCTGTATTATGCACTTAAATTTTTGTTAAGTGTTCTTACAAAAAAAGAAAGAAAGAAGGAGGAAAGAAGGAAGGAATGAAGGGAGGAAGAAAGGGAGGAGGAAGGAAGGAAATATCTATAATGTTTCAATGGTACAATCTAAATTAGATAATAGATTAGATATATGTGTATACACATAAAGAGTACCTTGAAGGTTTACTAGAATATTAATAACTTGTCTTTAGGTGATAGTTTATTCATTTTACAAATTTTCCACAATAACATGCATTTGTACATGCATTTATTTTGTGTATATATCTAGGAATAAAATTTTTGGGAAAACTGGTATATGGATATTCACCTTTACTAGATTTTGCTGAACACTTGGCCATGCATTTGTACCAATTTACATCGCTACCCCACAGAGTATGGGAATTCCTGTTGCCCCATTTTCACTAATATTAGTCCAATCTTACTTTTTATTCTATTTCAGCAATTATGGTGTTTACGTAATTATATCCTTTCGTGGGTTTAAAATGTCATTACTTGACAACCAGTGAGATCACATACTATTTTTTTTTAAAAGTTTGTTGAGTATTCCAATGTTCTGTTTCTTGAAATGTCTAATAAAGTTTCTTGCCCACTTTTTGGTTGGGCTGTCTATGGGTTTTATTTTCCTGGTATTGATAGAAATTCTTTATATATTATGGACATCTGCACTTTATCAGCTCCATGTATGTCAAGTAATTATTTACAGTTTAAACCTTGCCTTTTTACCATCCTAGTAATGTATTTGATGGATATGTTAATATTTTTTCTTTATTTTCTCTTCATCTCTTTCTTTCTTACATTTTTAATAAAGATAACTAATTATCCTAGCACTATTTACGCAGAAGAGTTTCTTTTTCTGCACTGCAGTGCAGTGCTACCTTTGTCATTAATCATATGAACACATAAGTGTGGGATTGTGTCTGAGTGCTTTTTTTTGTCTTATTCTATTTAGCTATAATTGAACCAGTAACACACTTTCCTATTAATGTAACTTTACAATAAATCTTGATATTCATTATAGTAAATCAAACCTTCTTCATCTTATTCTTCAAAAGGGTGTTGAATAATTTTAGTTATTTGTAATTCCATATAAATTTTAGAATAAACTGCCAACTTTCATGACAAATCCTGATGAGGTTCTGATTTGGATTTCATTGAATCTACAGAATAATTTAGGAGACTTACACCTTATAATACTGTATCTTCCAAATCATAAGTAAGGTATAATCTTTCACTTATTTACATATTCTTTTCAGAAATAGTTTGTAGCTTTCTGTGTATAGTTTGTGCAATTTTCATGAGAAACCAATCGTAGGTATTGGACATTTTTAATATTATTTTTATTTATGCATTTTTATTTTTTATTGAACTATAGTAGATATACAATATTGTATTGGCTCCAGTTGTACAATACAGCAATTTCACAATTATATACGCTAGTAAATACCTTAGTAAGTGTAGTTACCATCTGTCATCATACAAATATATTACAATATTATTGACTATATTCCTTATATTATACTTTTATCACAATGAATAATTTATTTTACAGTTGAAAGGTTTAATATCTTTATGCCTTTCATCTATTTTGCCTATCCCTCTAACCCCTCCCCTATGGCAACCTCCAGTCTTTTTTCTGTGGTCATTAGTCAATTTATTTTGATCATTTATTTGAATATATTTCAAATGTTATTTTGTAACTGTTGCTGACATATAGAAATAAAATTAATTTTGACATTCTGGCTAATAAACTGATAAATTCCTGCATTAATTCTGATGATCTATATGTAGTTTTTTTTGTATATTTTAAATACCTATTCATGTCATCATGAAATAAAAACAGTTGTATTACTTTCTTTCGATACTGATACCTTTAATTGTGTGTGTTTGCTCATTTATTTATTTATTTATTTACATTAATCCATTGACTAGAGCCTTTAGTATAATAGTTAAAAATTGGTGGTGATAGGCATCCTTTTGTCATTATCTATCTCAGATACAAATTTTGCAACATTTCACTATTATTTATGTTGTTTGATGTAGGTTTTCTATAGATACATTTTCTCAGATTTAGGAAGCTCCCTCTTACTTATAATATAAATTTTTTGTTACCAACTGCTCTTAAATTTTTTTTTGAGAGGGCATATCTTATATTTATTGATCAAATGGTTGTTAACAACAATAAAATTCTGTATAGGGGACTCAATGCACAATCATTAATCAACACCAAGCCTAAATCTCAACAGTCTCCAATCTTCTGAATTAAAACGAACAAGTTCTTACATGGTGAACAAATTCTTACATAGTGAATAAGTTCTTACACGGTGAACAGTACAAGGGCAGTCATCACAGAAACTTCGGTTTTGATCACGCATTATGAACTATAAACAATCAGGTCAAATATGAATACTCATTTGATTTTTATACTTGATTTATATGTGGATCCCACATTTCTCCCTTTATTATTATTATTATTATTATTATTTTTAATAAAATGCTGAAGTGATAGGTAGATGTAAGATAAAGGTAGAAAACTTAGTTTAATGTTGTAAGAGAGCAAATGTAGAAGATCAGGTGTGTGCCTGTAGACTATGTGTTAATCCAAGCTAGACAAGGGCAATAAAACATCCACAGATGCAGAAGATTTCTCTCAAAATATGGGGGGAGAGGTTCTAAGCCTCACCTCTGTTGATCCCCAATTTCTCACCTGATGAACCCCCTGCGATTGTGTCTGTCTTAGGTTGTTCCTCCCTTGAGGAATCTTACCCATCTCTGGCTAACCAGTCATCTTACGGGGCCATACAGGGAGATGTAAAGTTGGTAAGTGAGAGAGAAGCCATATTGTTTGAAAAGGTTAGCTTTTTACTTCTTCGCAGATTTATACCCTATGGCTTCTATGACTGCATTTGTCTTGAGGTATATTTAGCATTTGTAGGAATAATGATACTCGGTAAATTCGATATGAGGCACGAATTCTATTTAAGGTTTGTAATTAGGAAGGGAGAAGAAAAGGTATAGAAGTAGCAGACGGAAGAAAACATGGGAAGATTGATTATTTCTTTGAAATATCTTCTTGTAGAGTAACTTAAGCATGTATAGGTTTTAAACTACTAATTAAATAGGGCACACTCATTAACATAATAGGAATACAGTTACATAACCAAAGCAGATCTATAATTACCAGCCATCTCCAGTGAAGCCAAGAAAACCAGTTAGGCACCCTAGGCATTTGTGAAAATTTATCTATGATATGATGGATATTGTCCAACTGTACTTGAACAGTCTGAGAGAAATCAGACAAATTAAAACAGCCCATTCCTAGGAACTGTTCACATCCCATATGTTCTTTTAACAGTAGATAGTCTGTAGTTGTAAGATTTTGGAGCGCTACAACTTGCACTTCTCCTAATTCTTGGTTGAGTTCCAACAGTGTAGATCCAGTCAAATTTGTTGTTTTACTCTATGCACAGGCCAGGTTAGATATCTCCTTCTTCATTCCAATGGCAAGTCCAGAAACCAGTGCGATGAATGCAGCTACAACTACAGCAACACCTGGATCTTTGTTGAGGTTTTTTGATTATCATCTTCTGGCATGACTCTTCCAGAGAGTGCTGATGTTGGAATTTCTTCTTCATATAATATCTTAATTCATTTACTGGGTAGCCAAATTAGGCTTTGATCCTCTGTATAAACACAAACAGACCCTTTGCCCACACTTTGATCTGCCCTTTATACCATTGTGTAGAACTCATTGGAGGTCACACACAGGAACTGTTTTTTTTTTTTTTTAGGAGAAAGGAATATTGTCAGAAAAGTGTACCTCCATAGCTGATCATCTGACACCCTTTAAGTGATCAAAATTAAGGATATTTAAAGCATGCATTAATCGTTGATTTACAGTTAGTTTTATCCTATCATGGAGTAATCCCCCTTTTCCTTCTTTTTTTTTTTGTTATCTTTAATCTACACATACATGAAGAATATTATGTTTACTAGGCATTACCCTATACCAGGTCCCCACTATAAACCCCTTACAGTCACTGTCCATCAGCATAGCTAAATGTTGTAGAATCAATCTTGTCTTCTGTGTTGTACAGCCCTCCCCTTTCTACCACCACCCCATGCATGCTGATCTTAATAACCCCCTTCTACCTCCCCCCTTATCCTTCCCTACCCACCCATCCTCCCCAGTCCCTTTCCCTTTGGTACCTGTTAGTCCATTCTTGGGTTCTGTGATTCCGCTGCTGTTTTGTTCCTTCAGTTTTTCCTTTGTTCTTATACTCCACAGATGAGTGAAATCATTTGGTATTTCTCTTTCACATCTTGGCTTATTTCACTGAGCATAATACCCTCCAGCTCCATCCATGTTGTTGCAAATGGTAGGATTTGCCCTTTTCTTATGGCTGAGTAGTATTCCATTGTGTATATGTACCACTTCTTCTTTATCCATTCATCTATCAATGGACATTTAGGTTGTCTCCAATTCTTGGCTATTGTAAGTAGTGCTGCGATAAACATAGGGGTGCATCTGTCTTTCTCAAACTTGATTGCTGTGTTCTTAGGGTAAATTCCTAGGAGTGGAATTCCTGGGTCAAACGGTAAGTCTGTTTTGAGCATTTTGATGAACCTCCATACTGCTTTCCACAATGGTTGAAGTAGTTTACATTCCCACCAGCAGTGTAGGAGGGTTTCCCTTTCTCCACAGCCTCACCAACATTTGTGTTGTTTGTCTTTTGGAAGGCAGCCATCCTGACTGGTGTGAGGTGATACCTCATTGTAGTTTTAATTTGCATTTCTCTGATAATTAGTGATGTGGAGCATCTTTTCATGAGTCTGTTGGCCATCTGTATTTCTTTTTTGGAGAACTGTCTGTTGCATTCCTCTGCCCATTTTTTAATTGGTTTATTTGATTTTTGTTTGTTGAGGCATGTGAGCTCTTTATAGATTTTAGACGTCATGCCTTTATCGGATCTGTCATTTACAAATATATTCTCCATACTGTAGTGTTCCTTTTTGTTCTATTGATGGTGTCTTTTGCTGTACAGAAGCTTTTCAGCTTAATTTAGTCCCACTTGTTCATTTTTGCTGTTGCTTTCCTTGCCCGGTGAGATATGTTCAAGAAGAGGTCGCTCATGTTTATGTCTAAGAGGTTTTTGCCTATGTTTTTTTCCAAGAGTTTAATGGTTTCATGACTTACATTCAGGTCTTTGATCCATTTTGAGTTAACTTTTGTATATGGGGTTAGACAATGGTCCAATTTCTTTCTCCTACATGTAGTTGTCCAGTATTGGCAGCACCATCTGTTGAAGAGACTGTCATTTCGCCATTGTATGTCCATGGCTCCTTTATAAAATATTAATTGACCATATATGTCTGGGTTAATGTATGGTTTCTCTAGTCTGTTCCATTGGTCTGTGGCTCTGTTATTGTGCCAGTACCAAATCATCTTGATTACTATGGCTTTATAGTAGAGCTTGAAGTTGCGGAGTGAGATCCCCCTACTTTATTCTTCTTTCTCAGGATTGCTTTGGCTATTCGGTGTCTTTGGGTTTCCATATGAATTTTTGAATTATTTTTTCCAGTTCATTGAAGAATGTTGCTGGTAATTTGATAGGGATTGCATCAAATCTGTATATTGCTTTTTGCAGGATGGCCATTTTGACGATATTAATTCTTCCTAGCCACGAGCATGGGATGAATTTCCATTCGTTAGTGTCCCCATTAATTTCGCTTTAGAGTGACTTGTATTCAGAGTAGAGGTGATTCACTCCTTTGGTTAGATTTATTCCCAGGTATTTATTCTTTTTGATGCAATTGTGAATGGAATTGTTTTCCTGATTTCTCTTTCTATCGGTTCATTGTTAGTATATAGGAAAGCTACAGATTTCTGTGTGTTAATTTTGTATCCGGCAACTTTGCTGTATTCCAATATCAGTTCTAGTAGTTTTGGGGTGGAGTCTTTAGGGTTTTTTATGTACAATATCATGTCATCTGCAAATAGTGACAGTTTAACTTTTACTTTACCAATCTGGATTCCTTGTATTTCTTTGTTTTTTCTGATTGCTGTGGTTAGGACCTCCAGTATTATGTTAAATAACAGTGGGGAGAGTGGGCATGCCTGTCTAGTCCCAATCTCAGAGGAAATGCTTTCAGCTTCTCGCTGTTCATTATAATGTTGGATGTTGGTTTATGATATATGGCCTTTATTATGTTGAGGTACTTGCCCTCTATTACCATTTTGCTGACAGTTTTTATCATGAATGGATGTTGAATTTTGTCAAATGCTTTTTCAGCATCTATGGAGATGATCATGTGGTTTCTGTCTTTCTTTTTGTTGATGTGGTGGATGATGTTGATGGATTTTTGAATGTTGTACCATCCTTGCATTCCTGGGATGAATCCCACTTGGTCATGGTGAATGATCCTTTTGATATATTTTGTATTCGGTTTGCCAATATTTTATTAAGTATTTTTGCATCTACATTCATCAGAGATATTGGTCTGTAATTTTCTTTTTTGGCGGGGTCATTGCCTGATTTTATTATTAGGGTGATGTTGGCTTCATAGAATGAGTTTGGGAGTATTCCTTCCTCCTCTATTTTTTGGAAAACTTTAAGGAGAATGGGTATTATGTCTTCTCCGTGTGTCTGATAAAATTCCTAGGTAAATCCGTCCAGCCTGGGTATTTCGTTCTTGGGTAGTTTTTTGATTACCGTTTCAATTTCTTTGCTCGTAATTGGTTTTTTTTAACTTTTTTGTTTCCTCCTTGGTCAGTCTTGGAAGATTGTATTTTTCTAGGAAGTTGTCCATTTCTTCTAGGTTTTCCAGCTTGTTGGCATATAGGTTTTCATAGTAGTCTTTAATAATTCTTTGTATTTCTGTGGAGTCTGTTGTGATTTTTCCGTTCTCACTTGTGATTCTTTTGATGTGTGTTGATTCTCTTTTTCTCTTAATAAGTTTGGCTAGAGGCTTATCTATTTTGTTTACTTTCTCAAAGAACCAGCTCTTGGTTTCATTGATTTTTGCTATTGTTTTATTCTTCTCAATTTTGTTTATTTCTTCTCTGATCTTTATTATGTACCTCCTTCTGCTGACTTTAAGCCTCATTTGTTCTTCTTTTTCCAATTTCGATAATTGTGATGTTAGACTATTCATGTAGGATTGTTCTTCCTTCTTCAAGTGTTCCTGGATCGCTATATACTTTCCTCTTAAGACTGCTTTTGCTGCGTCCCACAGAAGTTGGAGCTTTGTGTTGTTGTTGTCATTTGTTTCTATATATTCCTTGATCTCTATTTTAATTTGTTCAATGATCCATCGATTATTTAGGAGCATGTTGTTAAGCCTCCATGTGTTTGTGAGCCTTTTTGTTTTGTTTGTAGAATTTATTTCTTGTTTTATACCTTTGTGGTCTTAAAAGTTGCTTGGTAGAATTTCAATATTTTGGGTTTTGCTGAGGCTCTTTTTGTGGGCTATTATGTGGTCTATTCTGGAGAATGTTCCATGTGCACTTGAGAAGAATGTATAGCCTGTTTCTTTTGGATGTAGAGATCTATAGATGTCTATTAGGTCCATCTGCTCTACTGTGTTGTTCAGTGCTTCCGTGTCCTTACTTATTTTCTGCCCGTTGGATCTATCCTTTGGGGTGAGTGGTGTGTTGAAGTCTCCTTGAATGAATGCATTGCAGTCTATCTCCCCCTTTAGTTCTGTTAGTATTTGTTTCACATATGCTATTTATCCTGTGTTGGGTGCATATATATTTAGAATGGTTATATCCTCTTGTTGGACTGAGCCCTTTATCATTATGTAGTGTCCTTCTTTATCTCTTGGTACTTTCTTTGTTTTGAAGTCTATTTTGTCTGATATTAGTACTGCAACCCCTGCTTTCTTCTCACTGTTGTTTGCCTGAAATATGTTTTTCTGTCCCTTGACTTTTAGTCTCTACTTGTCTTTGGGTTTGAGGTGAGTTTCTTGTAAGCAGCATATAGATGGGTCTTGCTTTTTTATCCATTCTATTTCTCTGTGTCTTTTGATTGATGCATTCAGTCCATTTACATTTAGGGAGACTATAGAGAGATAGGTACTTATTGCCATTGCAGGCCTTAAATTCGTGTTTACCAAAGGCTCAAGGTTAGCCTCTTTAGTATCTTACTGCCTAACTTAGCTCTCTTATTGAGCTGTTATATACACTGTCTGGAGATTCTTTTCTTCTCTCCCTTCTTATTCCTCCTCCTCCATTCTTCATATGTTGGGTGTTTTGTTCTGTGCTCTTTCTAGAAGTGCTCCCATCTAGAGCAGTCCCTGTAAGATGTCCTATAGAGGTGGTTTGTGGGAAGCAAATTTCCTCATCTTTTGCTTGTCTGGGAATTATTTAATCACACCATCATATATAAATGAGAGTCATGGTGGATACAGTATCCTTGGTTCAAGGCCCTTCTGTTTCATTTCATTATATATATCATTCCATTCTCTTCTGGCCTGTAGGGTTTCTGTCGAGAAGTCTGATATTAACCTGATGGGTTTTCCTTTATAGGTGACCTTTTTCTCTCTAGCTGCCTTTAAAACTCTTTCCTTGTACTTGATCTTTGCCATTTTAATTATTATGTGTCTTGGGGTTGTCCTCCTTGGATCCTTTCTGTTGGGGGTTCTGTGTATTTCCATGGTCTGTTCGATTATATCCTCCCCCAGTTTGGGGAAGTTTTCAGCAATTATTTCATCCATGATACTTTCTATCCCTTTTCCTCTCTCTTCTTCTTCTGGTACCCCTATAATATGGATATTGTTCCTTTTGGATTGGTCACGCAGTTCTCTTAATATTGTTTCATTACTGTAGATCCTTTTATCTCTCTCTATGTCAGCTTCTATGCGTTCCTGTTCTCTGGTTTCAATTGCATCCATGGCTTCTTCCTTCTTATTCATTCTGCTTATAAATCCTTCCAGAGTTTGTTTTATTTTTGTAATGTCCTATCTGGCATCTGTGATCTCCCTCCGGACTTCATCCCATTTCTCTTGCTTATTTCTCTGCATCTCTGTCAGCATGTTTATGATATTTATTTTGAATTCTTTGTCAGGAAGACTGGTTAGGTCTGTCTCCTTCTCTGGTGTCTCTGTGATCTTGGTTTGCTTGTAATTTTGTCTTTTCATGGTGATAGGAATTGTTTGCAGAGCTGAGACCAGTGACGTCTGGAAGAACTTCCCTTCTTGTTGGTTTGTGGCCCTCCTCTCCTGGGGAAACAGTGACCTCTAGTGGCTTGTGCTGGGCAGCTGCACACAGACAGTGCTTCTGCTTCCTGCCCGGCTACTATGGAGTTTATCTCTGCTGTTGCTGTGGGCATGGCCTGGCTTGGGCTGCTACTCCAAAGTGGTGGAGTCATGTTGGAGGGGGAGCGTCCGGGAGGCCATTTGTCTCCATAAGGGGCCTCCGTGCTCCCTGCTGCCCAGGGCATTTGAGTGCCCAGAGATCCCTGGGTTCCCTACCTCTGGATTAAATGTCCTGCCATGCCCTTTAAGACTTCCAAAAAGCACCCGCCAAACAGAACAACGACCACAAAAAAAAATTAAGAAAATTAAAAAATAAAAAATAAATAAATAATGTCCACTCGTTTTTCTTTATTCTCCCGTGCCAGCCTCAGGCACCTGCTCACCCTTCTTGCTACCCTGTTTCCCTAGTATTGGGTTCCCTATCCCTTTAAGACTTACAGAAAGCACTCACCAAAAAAAAACAAAACAAAAAATGGCCGCTCATTTTTCTCATGTCCTCCTGCGCCAGGCCTTCGGTACCCGCTCACCGTTCTTGCTGCCCTGTTTCCCTAGTATCCAGGGCCCCACGCATGCTCTGTGTCTGCACTCTGGTCCGGATGGCTGGGGCTGGGTGTTCAGCAGTCCTGGGTTCCCTCGCCCTCCCGCTCTGTCTCCTCTCCTCCCGCCTAGAGCTGGGGGGAGGGGCGCTCAGGTCCCGCCGGCCCGGGGCTTGTATCTTACCCCCTTCGCGAGGCGCTGGGTTCTCGCAGGTGCGGATGTGGTCTGGCTGTTGTCCTGTGTCCTCTGTTCTCTATTTTAGGAAGAGTTGTCTTTGTTGTATTTTCATAGATATATGTGGTTTTGGGAGGAGATTTCCGCTGCTCTACTCATGACACCATCTTGGCTCCGTCCCTATTCTGAGTGTACTTTAATAAAATAATTTTTCATTAGGAATGGTTATTTAGGAAAATAAACTTCTACATTTTTATGTATCTGATTTTTAGGACCGAAAGAGGAGAAATACTAATGGAATACCATAGTCATGACTTGAGAAAAATCACACTCTCTGTTAAAAATAAGTATGACTAGAAGGTGAAATTTATTACTAAACAAAGGAAAATAAAACTAGTAAAGAGGGAAATAAAATGTAGGACTGAGTGTTAAAAATTGTTTTAAAGCTTGCTTTCAGTGAAGAATATATACATAAAAGCTGTAAAGATCCAAGGAGTTCATCAACTGAAAGGTGTGTAAAAGATAACAAAAGTCTCTTTACAAATACAAATAATTGGTATGAAATCTAGTGTCAAAGCAATTTCGTTTTCCTCTCTCAATTCTGGAGAATGATTTTGTGGGTTCTAAAGTCTAAATTTACTGCTTCAGTTTTCAGCTCCATCAGCTCTGTCATCCTGGCCTAGAAATGCCCAGGGTTAATGTACTATAAAGCAGAAATCTGTGTTTCTAACAGTCTGAAGAGAAACCAAGTCCTTTTCTGAGTGGCAACTATTTTATTTAGTTCACCTTCCTGACCTTTGTTTGTTTCTTATGGCATAGTGTTTTATAAGCCCTCAAACAGTATATTAAATGTAATAGATTTCTTACAAAAAAAGGCTTAACATCTGAGGGAAAAAAAGATTGCAGCATGAGAAGTAAGGCAGAAACCTCCTCCCAAAACCACATATAACATGAAAATATAGCATATATAACTAATCCTGAAAGAACAAAAGGAAGCTGTCACTTTAAGCAATCTTACTGGCTAGGTGAGGAACATCTTCCATTCTAATACATTGATGGTCTGTGTTATTGATTAACATGAAGTGGATTTGCATATTGTATTTGTTAATTTGTGAACTCAATGACAAAGCTGGCTGCATGTGAGATAGTAGGGAGTTAAGGTATATATGGTATACTTTGGAACATGACATGTCTGAAGATATTCAAATAAAATTATTTTTAAAATGCTGGATGAGACGAACAAAATACATCTATAGCAAGTTCAATATACTGCAGTAAAGGAATTGTCAAACTTACCAATTAATTACAACAGACTGCATACATCTGGGGAAAAGAGAAGACCTCACAGAAAAAGGTAAAGTAGCAAAGCACTATCTAGTAGGAAACAAGCCCAAGCTCACAGGTGGGAGGGACAGAAACATAGCGGGTAGGGAGGAGAAGCCCAGGACTGCTAAACACCCACTCCTGGAGATCTGCTACAGGAGCACAAACCCACATTACATGGTGCTCTGGAGATTAGAGGGTCTGGAAAGCAAAAAGAGGCAGAAAACTCAGAGATACTCTGATTCCAGCTATTTGTGGAGAACAGGTACCCAAAACTAGCCACTCTGCTCCAGCAAAAAATAAAGGTGGGCACTTTGAAAGACTTCCAACAGTGAGAGGGGTGCTAAAGGGGCAATGATTCCACAGAGCATGCTGCTCAGGAAAAAGGAGAGGTGGAATAAAGTAGTCTGGCTCACTCATCTCAGCAGGCAATATGGTCCCAAGGCCCACCACTGTGATGTGCAGTCTACTGCTCCTTCCTCCCACCGGGTGCCGGTTTGCACACCTGTTGCCACCCCCACTGTGCTAGGCCAGCCAGGGTTAGCCCTGCCTGTGACACATAAAGGGGCATAAAGCAGAAGGTCCTCCCTGCATGCTTGGCCCACTGGATCTGGCAGTGGAGGCAGGCACTGCAGCCTGAGAACAGGAAAGAGATCTTTCCTCTTGACGGGCACCAGAGGATATCCCTGTGACCCCAGCCATTGCTCCAGGTAATGGGCAGCTCCAGAAAGTAGACATCCTGGGCACTAGAGGGTAACACCTACACAGTCCTGCACATTTATTATTCCATATTAATCATTTGAATTATAAAGTAGCAAAATAATTTTGTATAAACACATATCCCACAAACACTAGAAAGGGGGCTAAGTGAAACTGAAATCACCAATCTTATTGAAACATATTTAAAAATAATATATCATAAACATCCTCACAGAGCTACAGAAAAATATTCAAGATCTCAGGGAGGACTTCCAAAACAAGATATAAACTTTGAAAAATAAAGTATCTGAAATGAAATTGAATTAGAAATTTAAAAACTACCTAAGAACAAAAGTCCTGGACCAGATGGCTTCACTGCTGAATTTTATCAAACATATAGAGAAGATCTAATACCCATCCTCCTTAAGGATTTTCAAAAAGTAGAAGAGGAGGAAAGACTTCAACACTCATTCTATGAGGTGAGCAATACTCTAATACCGAAAACAGTCAAAGACACCACAGAAAAGAAAATTACACACCAATATCCCTGATGAATACAGATGCAAAAATCCTCAACAAAATAATAGCAGACTAAGTTCAAAAGTATATGAAAAACTTAATCCATCATGATCAAGTGGGACTTATTCCAGGGATGCAAGGATAGTATTTCCAATATGGTATATTAAAAAATCCATCAACATCTAGAATACAGCAAAGTTGCAGGATACAAAATTAACACACAGAAATCTGTGGCTTTCCTGTACACTAAAAATGAACTAATAGAAAGGGAAATCAGGAAAACAATTAAATTCACAATTGCATCAAAAAGAATAAAATACTTAGAAATAAATCTAACCAAGGAAGTGAAAGACCTATTTAAACCCTGAAAACTATGAGACACTGTTAAGAGAAATTAAAGAAGACACAAACAAATGGAAACTCATCCCATGCTCTTGGGTAGGAAAAATTAATATAATCAAAATGGCCATCCTGCCTAAAGCAATATATAGATTTGATGCAATCCCTATCAAATTACCAACAGCATTCTTCAACAAACTGGAAAAAATAGTTTGAAAATTCATATGGAAAAACCAAAGACCCCAAATAGACAAAGCAATCCTGAGAAGGAAGAATAAAGTCGGGGGGAACTCACTCCCCAACTTCAAGCTAAACTAAAAGCCACAATAATCAAGACAGTTTGGTACTGGCACAAGAACAGAGCCACAGGCCAGTGGAACAGAATAGAGACTCCAGACATTAACCTAAACATATATAGTCAATTAATACGTGATAATGGAGCCATAGACATATAATGGGGAAATGACAGTCTCTTCAACAGATGGTGCTGGCAAAACTGGACAGCTACATGTAAGAGAGTGAAACTGGATCACTGTCTAACCCCATACACAAAAGTAAATTTGAAATGGATCAGAGACCTGAATGTAACTCACAAAACTATAAAACTCTTAGAAAAAACATAGGCAAAAATCTCTTGGACATAAACATGAGTGACTTCTTCATGAGCATATCTCCCGAATCAAGGGAAACAAAAGCAAAAATGAATACGTGGGACTATATCAAGCTGAAAAGCTTCTGTACAGCAAAGGACACCATCAAAAGAACAAAAAGGTACCCTACAGTACGGGAGAATATATTCTTAAATGACAGATCCGATAAAGGGTTGACATCCAAAATATATAAAGAGCTCACGCACCTCAACAAACAAAAAGCAAATAAACCAATTAAAAATTGGCAGAGGAGCTGAATAGACAGTTCTCCAAAGGAGAAATTCAGATGGCCATCAGACACATGAAAAGATGCTCCACATCGCTAGTCATCAGAGAAATACAAATTAAATCCACAATGAGATATCACCTCAACCCAGTAAGGATCAACACCATCCAAAAGACAAACAACAACAAATGTTGGTGAGGTTGTGGAGAAAGGGGAACCCTGCTACACTGCTGGTGGGAAAGTAAATTAGTTCAACCATTGTGTAAAACAGTATGGAGATTCCTCAGAATGATCAAAATAGAAATACCATTTGACCCAGGAATTCTACTTCTAAGAATTTACCCTAATAATGCAGCATTACAGTTTGAAAAAGAAAGATGCACTCTTATGTTTATCGCTGCACTATTTACAATAGCCAATAAATGGAAGCAAACTAAGTGTCCATCAGTAGATGAATGGATAAAGAAGATGTGGTACATATACACAATGGAATATTATTCAGCCATAAGAAGAAAGCAAATCCTACCTTTTGCAACAACATGGATGGAGTTAGAGAGTATTATGCTCAGTGAAACAAGCCAGGCAGAGAAAGACAAGTATCAAATGATTTCACTCATATGTGGAGTATAAGAAAAAAGAAAAACTGAATGAGCAAAACAGCAGCAGAATCAGAGAACCCAAGAATGGACTAACAGTTGCCAAAGGGAAAGGGACTGGGGAGAATGGGTGGGAAGGGAGAGATAAAGGCAGGGAGAAAGATAGGTGGCCTTACAATTAGCATGTATAATGTGGGGAGGAGCATTGGGGTGTATGTGCAACACAGATAAGACAATTAGAGATTCTACAGCATCTTACTATGCTGATTTAGAGTGACTGTAATGGGGTTTGTTGTGGGGACCTGGTGAAGAGGGGAGTCTAGTAAACATAATGTTCTTCATGAAATTGTAGATTAATGATAACAAAATAAATAAAATAAATAAATGATAAAGACAAGTTCAAGAGAAGACTCATAACATTGTGCTTATAGATAATAATACTGTTTTTTACACTTAAAAAATTAAGTGTTCTCATGCTACAATAAAATACTTTAAAAAAAAGGAAAGAATCATACTAACAGGCAAAACAGAACATTCTGAAGGGATAAAGCAAACATTAAAACCAGACTCAGGAATGACACATATTTTGGAATTTTCAGATAGAAAAATTAAAATAACTATGATCAATATGCTCAGATATTGTGGATAAAATGAGAGTTCCTCTGGACAGGATTCTCACCTGGCCTTGTTGAATAGCTCACTGCACACCTGTGGGCAATATATAGCTCTTGACACTATATAAAGGGCTCCACCCAGTGCTCAGGGCATGACACGGTGGCATGGCTGCAAAGCTGCAGGAGAGCAGAGCAGAGGCTGGAGTAGTGGCAGTGCTGAGGACAGAGGCCCAGAGGATGACTGTCCAGGAGAACTGCTCAGAGAGGCTCAGAGGATAGCTGGGTGGGAAGACTCTGCAGAGAGGCCCAGAGGATGGCTGTGTGAGATGTCTGTGTGTGTAGAGAGGCTCAGAGGATGACTGTGCAGACAGATGGGCCCAGAAGCAGAGACTGGCTTCCTGCATACAGACTTGCTCTGAGTGAACGGGATTTTAGTGACTGACCTGTCACCTGGAAATAAAGTTGGGTATAACCCTTTTACCCCAAGAATGTTTTGCTGTCAATTTCCTTGGTCACATTGAATCCATAGTGAACTTGCCCGGGACTGAAACCCATTGGCAAGATAATTGGAGCAGTCGGCAGGATTCATTGTTGACCAAGGAAAAAGACAGACTGCCCTTATGGGAGGGGTGTTTCAGTGGACTGCCCCTGTGAATGGGGAAACAGTGGATTGTCCCCCAATGGGTATGTGGTCTGAGGTGGCTTGCCTCTTAGAGGACTGGGCCCCACCCAAGGACTGGAGGCAAGTGGAGGTGACACCTGATGCAGTAGGTGTGGCCCTTGGTATAGTAAGCTGATCCGTTCAGAAACAGAGAGCCTGTGAGGCAGCAGGGACTGTGGGTTGGCTGCTTCTCACAGTATTAAAAAGGTCCACAGAAAAGACCCAAGAAATGGTGGCACAAGAATGCAAGATGCAAAATTCTGTGGATTCCCTGAAAAAAGAGATGGCATCGATATGAGAGGAGGCAGCATGAAAGCACTGGCAGAAAGGTGCCATAGGAGATGAGACGGCCGCACTGCCAGGTGTTCTGAAGGAGGAAGAGGCCATCAAGGAAAATGACGAATTCTTGAGGGAAGCGAGCACTCCGGAGGTGGCACAAGCACATCAGCTGTGAAGCATTCAGGTCAAGGTAAGAGACCTTCTGAAGACTGAGATAGCATTGCTGCGAAGCACAGTTGAAAAAGTAAAGGTTGTAGCAGAGAAGGCACTCGGGGGAGGGAAGAGAAAGGTGCCATCAGCCCCAGAAATGGAGCATCTGGGGAAGGATAAAGAGGTGATACCAGAGGCACTGGTGCCTCCTGTATTGAAAGCACACCCAGTGGTTGTCAAGAAAATAAAGACCCAGCAGCTGAAAGTTCTCCAAGGAGAGGAGCAGCCCCCTCCCCAGGTCGTGGAGCATTCTATGATACGCCCCAATACTCAGGCTGAGCTGGTGGATTTGGGCTCCTGGTTTAGGCAGAAGCCCTCATTGTCAATATCATCTTGGCCCCTGTGTCTGTGGAATTAGGGATCGATGGAATTGTCCTGTCAGGATCAGAGAAGGGAAATATGTCTTCCTTGACAGTGCAGCCTATCTTGAGGCAGTGATTACAAAATGCACATCAGATCCCAGCAAGCCACTCACTCCTCGATTGGTTTAAGGCTGTACTTCATGCTTTGTGGCCCCATCAGGGTGATATACCATCCTCTAATGTTAGATGGCAGACATATGCTGAACTGCAACAGGTGTTATGAGAGCTAGGCATAAGAAATGCCATCTATAACCCAGAGAATTATGGCCTGATGAAGAGCTTTTCACTACTGGGATGAGAAATATTGTACTTCAAATTGCTCCTACATCCCTCTTTGGGTCTCTAGTGGCCATTCTTTCCCCTCAGTTAGGGCATCCCATAAGTGAGGTGACACATACAGTAGCAGACTTAGGAGAGGCTGAAGCAATGAGAATCTGGAAAGAAATAAGACCTGTTACTCAAAAGAAGAATTTACAGGGACCTATGAAAGTTACGGGGACCCAGATGTGGGTTGATCTGATAGGGGCAGGAGTAGAATGAAGGAAATTAGATGGGAGGCCAAATAGGATCTTACTGGAGCTATGGCAACAGCTGAAACCAGTGCAGCAGTTCAAGCTATTAAGACTAAAGAGGCAGAGGTTGGAGACAGAGCCATGAGTCTGGCCTGCATGTCTGTAAGACTTTTTGCTGGATAGGCTGGAGAAAAATGTTTGAGCTTCCTTGCACAGGGACCATTGCAGAGGATTAAGGGCACATAGAATGGGTGGAGAGGATCCTGGAGGGGTGGAGTGTGGATAAAATGAGAGTTCCTGTGGCCAGCATTCCCACCTGGCCCTGGTTGACTAGGTCACTGCACACCTGTGGCCAATACATGGCTGTTGACTCTTTATAAAGAGCTCCACCCAGTGCTCTGGGCATGACATGGTGGCACGACTACAAAGTTGCAGGAGGGTAGAGCAGAGGCTGGGGTGGTTGCAGCACTTAGGACAGAGGCCTGGAGGATGGTTGTGCAGGACAACTTTCCAGAATAGCCCAGAGGACAGCTGTGCAGACAGATGGGCCCAGAGGCAGAGACTGGCTTGTCACATGCAGACTTGCTGTGAGTGAACGGGATTTTAGTGACTGACCTGCCACCTGGAAATGAAGTTGGGTATAACCCTTTCACCCCAAGAACGTTTTGCTGTCAATTTCTTTGGTCACATTGAATCCATAGAGAACTTGCCTGGGGCTGAAACCCATCGGCACGACCATCTCTAATGGAAAATGTAAGCAATATGCAAGGACAGATGGAAAGTATAACTAGAGAGATGGAATCTCTAAGAAAGAATCAAAACAAAATTTCTAATTGAAAATAAAATGAGTAATAACTTTGTTGGGTTCATCAGTACACTGGAAAATGTTGAGGATAAAAAAGTGAATGTGAAGATAAAACAAAATGAAAAACCAACAGAACATACCAAAATGATGTGACAATTTCAATATATGTAACACAGTCATAAATGAAATATCTGAGAACAAGAAATATCTGAAGTAAAAATGCCTGAGAAATTCCAAAATTAATGTCAAACGCCAAATTATAGATTCATTGAGCTGAAAAACACCCAAAAAGTATAAATAACAAAACCTTACAGCTACGCATATCACATTTAAACTGCAGAAAATCAAATGCTTGCGAGAAGAGTAGCAAAACAAATCATACCTGTTAGAGGTATAAAGTTAAGAATTACATTGTCTCTCTTGTCAGATATTCAACAGGAAAGAAGAGAATGGAGTGAAAGTTTTAAAATGTTGGAAGAAAATACCTACCTACTCAGAATTCTATGTCCTACAAAAATCTAATATGATGTAATGACAATGTCACTTCTATTGTCTTCCTCCCCAAAGCCCATAATCTTACTCTCTACATGAGAAAACTACAGCCAAATCACAATAGAGGGACATCCTACAATATATCTGACTCTGCAAGAGCCATCAAGATCTCTAAAACAAGGAATTGTGACACACTATCACAACCAAGCAGAGCCTCAGGATACATGAGAACTAAATGTAATGTGATATTCTGGATGGGATACTGAAAGAGAAAAAGACAAAAGGTAAAAATGAAGAATTACGACTACTTTCTCCATCTGAGATAACACTGTGGAGCTCTGTAGATCCACTCCATAGGGAAAGCAAGAAAATTTTTGTGAAAATAATAAAATACAACTTTCAGAGTTGTCCTAAAGACATAAAGCAGGTGAAGAAATACTTAAAATATCAACTATTCTTTGGTATAAATAATCGTAATCTATGATATTTGAGGTGTGATCCACTCCCTTCCACCTCCCTAACTCAATTTGATGTAACCTCAACTTTGATCCCTAAGAAGATGGGTCCGGCTTCCTATCAAGGTTTACCATATTTCACCAGATGGGGCAAAATGATAGCATTTATCATTTCCTCCAACTCCAAATTGAAAAGGCTAAATATCTTGTGTTTTTGATCAAGAAAACCAAGGGATTTCTTCCTTCACACAACTCTTAACTGTAAGACAGCGGATCTATCCCAGACCTATGAGCCTTATGAGTTGGAAGCATGATGCCTTTGACTCGCTTCTCCAGTAGGGAAAAGGTTTCAAGCAAGGAGAGGCAACCTAAGAGCACCACAGGCTGCTGTGTTATCCACTGCTTAGAGTAGTCACTCAGAGAACTTTCTGAGAGACAGAGGCAGTCAGATAACAAAAAGGAGCTTCAGAGCTCTCCCGAAAGGAACTCACTTTATGTAAAACAGAACGTGGGGAATTTCAATCCAAAGTCCATTCTTGAAAATAATAGCACCTCTTAGTTATGAGAAATAAGCTTAACCATAGTCAACTAGTTCACCAGAGGGAAAGAGAGCTAAGAAAAACCCTCCCATTGAGTAAGGACAAACTTCAAAGCCTGGCTTCAAACATTACTCCTGACCAAATTTAATTGGAGCAGACTCTGAACAATTTGTCCATGACATTGTCAAAACCAATAAAACAATTAGCCTTTAAAGAGTGGAATCTAAGTGATGAAGTATTAATACCAAATGTGGCAGACAGCTTAACAGAGTAATCGATGAATGAGAAGGTCAAAGAGGGCCCCATTAAAACCAATGTCATTCCTGGGAAACTGTGTAAGCATGCTTTAATCTGTACTCTGTGTGGAGGAACACCAAATATATCACCCTTTGGGGAAAAATAGACTTTACTGAAATAGCCTAACCATGTCACAAAGCAAATCAATAACAAATAAGCCTCAGAGAGTGGGGAGAGGAAACAACACTCAGAATTGTTATAACACATTACCTAAAATTTCAAGTCTTCTACCAAGAATTATGAGACAGCAAAGAAACACAAATGCATACCCCATAAGAGGGGACAAAGCAGACAATAGAAACTGCCTGTGGAAGTGACCAGTAGTCAAATTTAACAGAGAATGATTTCAAATAATTCATTAAAATATGTTAAAAAAAAAAAAGTAAAGGACCTATTATTAAAGATGTACAGGAAGGTATGAAGAGAATGTTTCCTCATAATAGATTAGCAATGAGGAAGTAGAAATTATAAAAAATGAACCATAAGGAAACTTAAGGGTTAAAAATTACAGTAACGAAATTGAAAAATTCATTGCAGGAATTCAACAATAGATTTCCACTGGCAAAACAGAGAATCAGCATAATTTAATATAGATTGGTAGGGATTGAACAATCTGTAGAAGAGAGAGAAAATAGAAAGAAGAAAAATGAAGAAATCCTCAGAGGAGGGTGACACACCTTTAAGCACACTAGCGTATATATAGTAGAAGTGTCAAAAGGAGGGGAGAAATAAAAAGTTTAAGCAAAAATATTAAAATAAATTATGGATAAATCCTTCCCAAATTTGCTGATAAACATTAATGTACCATAAAAGGGTTCAAAAAACTACAAGAAGTATCAATACAAAGAGATCCACACCAAGACACATGATGCAAAACATGATGAAAAGCCACTAAAAGCAAGAGAAAAATGACTCATCGTGTATAAGGAAAACCCAATAAAATTAACATCTTACTTCTCCCCAGGCAATGAGGGCCAGAAATCAGTGCAATGACATTTCAGTGCTGGGGTTGGGGGGTGGGGTGGGTATCTGTCAACTAAGAATCTTATATCTGTAAAATTATCTTTTGAAAGGAAGCAGAATAAAGATATTTACAGATGAACAAAATCTAAGGATTTGTTGCTAGCACATGTGCCTTACAAAGACTGAATATAGTTCTCTAGGATGAAATCAAGCAAAACATGGAAATTCAAATCCACACATACATAAAAACAAAGACTGTTCACAAAAGTAATTTTTTAATTATAAAAGATTGCATTGATTTCTTATCTTAATTAATTTAATTAAAAAGTACATGAAACAATATATATATTAGGTATTGTCCTAATAGTATTTTAGGTATACCGGGTATTGTTCCATTTTTTATGTTTAAGAGTGAGTGGTCAAATGAAACAATTTATCCTCTACCTTAGAAGGGGTATCTTTATATGCCCAATACCATTGGACCTCTAGACATTTCACTGAGGTCGAGGGCCCCTGAATTTTTGTTGGATATGTTTCCTATCATCTGACACTAAAATATTTTATCAGTTTGAGAGTATCTACTACTTTTTGCTCACTAGGTCTAATCAGAATAATGTCATCAATGTAAAGTCTCACTGTGATGTCTTGTGGAAGGGACTATTGATCAAGTTCCCTTCCAATTATATTATGACATAGGGTTGGACATTTCATATATCCCTGAGGCAGGAGAGTGAAGGCTCCTTTTCCAGACAGAAAAAAACAAACAAATCCTATTTCTGTAGGTCTATAAACAGATACTTAGAAAAAGCACTTACCAAATCAGTAATTGTGTACCAGATAGCAGGGCATGTGCTAATTTACTCAAGCAATTAAACCATACCTAAAACAGCAGCTGGAATTAGTCTCCATCTGGTTATGTTAATTATAGTCTACTGGCATTCTTCAAGATTCATTTGCTTTCTCACATGATCAAAGGTGAGCTTAATGTAGATGTGGTGGGAATCAATAGCACTACATACATCAAGTCACTGATAATGGCATTAATCTCTGTTAATCTCCAATCTATCCACCAGGAATAGAGTCGCTTTTGGTTTACTCTTTTCTCATGTAGATGTAGTTCTTAGTGGCTTCTACGTGGCCTTTGTTTCCATAATAGCCTCCATTCCACAAGTCAGGAAATGAATGTGATGTTCTGCCAGTTAAATAGGTCTATTCTAATTAGGCATTCCAAAAGTGGGGTAAATAGCCACAGAATGGGTTTAGGCATGCACTATACCTAGTGTGAGATGGACCTGAGGTAAAACTTCATTGATCATATAACCTCTGTAAGCCTCAACTCTGATGGAGCACAGTAATGGTTTGGGAATTAGTGTCAGCTCAAAGGCAGTGTACAGTAATAATTGAAAAGTCTGGTTATTTCTTTTCCCCATTGTATGATCACCCTGCTAAAATGCCATAAGTCTCTTTGGGGAAGGCTGGAAGAAAGGCTAATAGTACAAACTTTTTGCAATGTCATGGAGTACTTCCTCAAAGGGAACCTGCATTTCTTTCATACAAGGAGTTCTTGGTCTATAAATAGGCACAAACCTCAGAATTAATTGAGGTTCAATGACTCTCTGTTTTGGTGATAAAAGTTAGACATCTGTTCACTCAGCCTAACACACTTCCACTTAAACAGGTGAAATAAGAATTTGGTAGGCTGCTAATCCATTTCACTTCCAGGGATACCTTCATCAACTAGCCAATGCCATAGTTCTCTGCAAGTCAGACTATTTTGATTACTGCTTTGACTCCTTGTCCATTATGGTAACCATTCCCACTTTGCCTTTAGCACTTAAGTGCTGCCACATGGAGGTTGTCACCTAGGATCCAATTATTCCAAATTCATTTAGGTTTTCCAGTTCAGTGACAGCAGTTACCACTAAATTCCTGACCTCCAGAGCAACCATAGAGCTGTTCCAAGATTCTGAGCTTCCCTCAAAATAATTTTTCAGTCATAGTGAAAAGTGTGTCCTATGGATCGTAGTCAGTTGAGTGAACCAGTCTTAAAAAATAAATCCATTCCAACTTCCCAATCCCTATAAGCCTTTGGATACCTTCCTCTAGAGCGTACCAAGGTAGTTCTGGCATTTCAACTTCATTTAAGGGTAGGCCACCTCTTAGTGTGTGTTTCAGTCAGCCAACCAAACAAAAAAACTGTTAGAGAGCCTTTCCTAAGTCCTCCAGTTGTATTGAATCAAGGATCTCTGCTTAGTAGGCCCATGCCAATAAATTCTGCCTGAAGTCTTTTTGTATTCCTTCTGTGATTATCCTATACCCCTAATGTTCATTCACACCCACTTTCCCGAGATTTCTGTCTGTATGTATAATTGAGAAAAATCAGGCAGTTATTTTGAAGTGTAGCATACCTTCTTGTGGGCCACACTTTAGACCTCACCCTTTAGGAACTACTAGAACTTGAGTGTAGTTATAGTTCTAGAAGATAACATAAGAGCTGAAGGTAGATTCTGAGGAATATATATTTCAAGGAGTTGCTTCATGTGATTAAGGGGACTAGCAACTCTGAAATCCATACAGCAAGTCAATAGGCTGAAAACTCTCTTGGGAAGGAGTTGATGTTGCAGCAATGAGATGTAATTTATTCCTTAAGGAAAGCTCAGTTTTATTTTTTTATTTTAAAGCTTTTCAACTTATTGGATGAGGATTACCCACATTATAGAGGGAAATTTTGTACTTAAATTCAACTAATTAATTGTACATGTTAACCACATTATAAAATGTGTTCATAGCAATATGTTGATTAGCATTTGAACAGCCTATCCAAGTTGATACATAAAGCCATACCATACAAAGAGTTTTACTCAAACATTCATAATACTATTAATAATAACCCAAAATTGTAAACAACCGAATGTCCTAATGACTGTACAAATAAAATGTGGTATATCAATGCAATGGAATACTATCCAGCAGCAAAAAGAAATCAAATACTAATATATACCACAACATGGATAAACCCTGAAAAGATTATGCTTAATGAAAGAAGCTGGTCACAAAGGACTACATATTATATGATAACATTTATCAAAAATGCCTATAATAGGCAAATCTATGGAAACAGAAAGTAGGTTAGTGGTTTATAGGACTAGTGAGAATCAGGGGTGGTGCGGGCCATGCTGCTCATGCTGTTTGACAAGGTCCAGGCATGAGGAGGAATCCTGAAAACAGGAAACCTCGTAGCTGGCCCCTGCTAATTCCCGCACTTATTTTTGCAGTTACGATGTTGGTGATTGGGTTCATATACGGGAAATCTTATGTATTTAAAATTTATTAATCTTTAGCAAATAACATAACACAAAATATTGATCAAAGCAGCAATTCCAGAAACGAAAGCAGTGTTATGGGAACAACTGTTCCAGGCATATTGCCACAAATAAGTGAGGCAGAACAACCCAGGCCTCTCTTAAAACTAGATGCAGTTTGACCTCCCCTTTGTAACAATTTAAACATGACTAACTAGGATTTCTTTAGAATATTGACAGAAAAGGAGTTATAGGCCATGGAAAAACCCATTCTCCCAAGAAACTTATATGAAACAGCAAATTAATAGAAATTAATAGTCCCCATTGCCCACAGCCCCCTTTGTGTTGCTTATAATATTAGAAGAGAATCACCCTTGAAGAAAAAATTTATGAGCAAAATAGGAAGACTTACATTTATAAATATCCCATATATAGAAGTTTATAATAAATTCATGACAAACTATTATTATAATCAATTCATGACAAAATATTATATTATTACAGATTTAGTGTTATTATATAAAAGATAAAGAGGACTGCAAGGCCTAGTGCTTGTAGATGCAGGAGGAAAGGTTTAAACATCTGAAACTGTGGAATGAATATTATGAAAGAATAAATTGTTTTTATTGTATTTGTAAGAATGTTGAGGAATGTTAAAACTTATGGGTGATAGGAGTACCATCGCTAGACTTCAGATGTAAGCCTCAACCCACATGTATAGGATAGGATTTAATTAATACTACATTTAATAACCAAAAAATATATAGCTTGCATTTTATATAACCTGCTTAAACTTTATACAGCCTTAGACACATATCTTAAACTCTAGGCTTAAAAGCAGACATTATGCTTAAAAGCAGACATTACAAACCACATGCTGCCACACACCATTTTCCTGTCTAGCAACTAGCACGTAACCTACATCTCTGGCCAAAAAGGTTAAGGGAAAGTTAAACATTAAATGTTACAAGAAAGCTGTTAAAAAAAAAGATGATAACATCTGTAATGAGCCGGAATTATACAAAAACTGAAAGGAAAAATCATTGTACCATCCGCGATCAAAGAAAATGTTTAACATTAGGCAAACCTTTAAAAGATATAAAAATAAAGACCCTGCCACTTGATGTCAGGAGATGTTACAACCTTAACTGGGTGTTTCGTCTCCTCACTCATCTCACTCGCCGACGCTGTCCTTTCCTTCATGACACACACAGCAGCTGGAGCTGGAATCTGGCAAGTGGAACCCAGCGTGGGGCACGAAGGTAAGTTCTTTATACAACGGCATTTGTAGGGACAGATAGAATTCTGCTCAGGGTGATTGAGACCCCTCTGTAAAGGAAGACAGGGCAAGAAAGGGCAGATAGGTCAGAACTTTGAAAAGCCATGGGCCATACTGAGTCTAAAGAAAGAGGACTCTTTATTGAAGTTTTAATGCATATGCTTGTAGGTAGAAGTATAGAAGTCACCAATGGACAATTATAAAAATTCTTACATTTTGTCCAGGACTGTTGTCCTTGGTTTCCTGACCAAGGCACAGTGAGTCTCGCAATCTGGCAGAAGGTTGGAGAAGAGATAAGGGAATATTATGCCAGCCACGGACCTGAGAAGGTCCCTACAGATGCCTTTGCATTGTGGAATTTAATCAAAGAGGTTTTAGAACCTAAACAGCAGGTAGAGACCCTTCCACAAAAACCATCCATCTCTGGGTCTCAAGAGGAAGACAAGAGGCAGAAAACAGAAGGTAATAGGAGGATCACAGGAAGATGGCAGCATGAGTAGTTCAGTGGAAATATCCTCCCAAAAACATATATATTTATGAAAATACAATAAATACAACTATTCCTAAAAGAGACACCAGTGGATGCAGTACAACAGCCAGGATACATCTTCATCTGCGAGAACTCAACATCACATGAAGGGGGTAAGATAAAAGCCACGGCCAGGTGGGACCCGAACATTCCCCAACCCAGAACCCAGCAGGAAGAAAGGAGTTGGAACGGGGAGGGAGTGAAAGCCGAGGACTGCTATACAACCAGCTCTAGAAATCCACACCAGGAGCGCAGACACAAGGTGCATGAGGTGCTGGATATTAGAGAAACAGAAAAGCAAAACCTGCGGTCAGGTCCCTGCAACTGACGCCACTGTGACAAAAGAAAAGTAAGTGCTTTCTGCAAGTCTTAAAGAGACAGGAACCCCACAGCTAGATGAAGTCGTCACGGCACACTTAACCAGCAGCTGGGAATCCCTCGGAACTTCAGGCGCCTTAAACCCTGGTGATCAGCACAGCTCTGAAGCCCCTCACAGCACTAAGCAGCCTGCCAACCACTCCAACTGGTGTGGACACCGACACACCGGCCCAGTAGTGTGAGTGTGGCAGCACGCGCAAGGGGCAGCAGCACCAGAGGGGACCAGGAGCGGCCCGCATGCACTGGCGGCACTAGAGGGGACCAGTAGCGGCTCATGCAAGCCTGCAACGGCAGCAACCAAAAAGCCTGGGAGTGGCCTGTGCACGCCGGCGGCAGTGACACAAGAGGAGCCCAGGAGAGGTCCATGCGGAGAGGCCCGAATGCACCTGCAGCCGTGCCAGAGGGAGCAACAGCGCTCCCAGCATCTGACTGGTATTCCAGCCCAATGCACAGCTGCCCGGGCCAGACCCAAAGGCCTCTGCTGGCACACAGCTGCCCGGCAGGGGTGCCGCTAATGTGGAGGAGTGCACCTAGCATTCCTGCCACTCACCGCAGGGCTCCGCACTGCTCTGACAGAGACCCCACCCACAGCAGCTTAGGGGATTAATGTGGTGCCTGCTCCAGGAGTGTGGGTAACCAACACAGGCAACGGAGAAGGGTAAGGCATCCAGCAAGCAGGAAAAGACTTTCTTCTCCCAGCTGACACACCCACAATCCGCCTACAGCCACCGATATCACCATGAAAAGGCAAAACAATTTAGTCCAGTCCAAAATAGTTCCAACAACCCCTGAGAGAGGATCTGCAGAGACAGTCCTAACCAGTCTCCCTGAAAAAGAATTCAAAATAAAAATCTTAAACATGCTGACAGCACTGCAGAGAAATATACAGGAGCTAAGGGATGACGTCTGGAGGGAGATTACAGAAATGAAACAATCTCTGGAAGGATTTATAAGCAGAATGGATAAGATGCAGGAGGCCATTGATGGAATAGAAACCAGAGAACAGGAATGCATAGAAGCTGACGCAGAGAGAGATAAAAGGATCTGCAGGAATGAAACAATATTAAGAGTACTGTGTGACTAATCAAAAAGGAACAATATCCACATTATAGGGGTACCAGAAGAAGAAGAGAGAGAGAAAGGGATAGAAAGTGTCTTTGAGGAGGTAGATGCTGAAAACTTCCCCAATCTGGGGAAGAAGATAGTCTCACAGACCATGAAGAGCCACAGAGCTCTCAACACAAGGAAACCAAGGAAAACAACACCAAGACACATAGTAATTAAAATGGAAAAGATCAAGTATTAAAGGCAACCAGAGAGAGAAAACAGGTCACCTACTAATGAAAATCCATCAGGCTATCATCAGACTTCTCAACAGATACCTTACAGTCCAGAAGAGAATGGCATGATATATTTAATGCAATGAAACAGAAGGGCCTTGAACCAAGGATACTGGATCCAGCATGATTATCATTTAAATATGAAGGAGGGATTAAACAATTCCCAGACAAGCAAAAGTTGAGGGAATTTGCCTCCCACAAACCACCTCTACAGGGTATTTTAGAGGGACTGCTCTAGATGGGAGCACTCCTAAAAAGAGCAGAGAACAAAACACCCAACATACGAAGAATGGAGGAGGAAGAAAAAGAAGGGAAAGAAATAATCATCACACTGTGTTTATAACACCTCAATAAGTGAGTGTGGTCAGACAGTAAGGTAGTAAACAAGCTAACCTTGAACCTTTGCTAACCACAAATCTAATGCCAGCAATGGCAATAATTGCATATCTTTCAATAATCACCCTAAATGTATATGGTCTGAATGCACCAATCAAAAGACACAGAGTAATAGAATGGATAAAAAAGCAAGACCCATCTACATTCTCCTTACAAGAGACTCACCTCAAACTCAAAGACATGCACAGATTAAAAGTCAAGGGATGGAAACAGATATTTCATGCAAACAATCTGGACAAAAACGCAGGTGTTCCAGTACTAGTATCAGTCAAAATAGACTTCAAATCAAAGAAAGTAACAAGAGATAAAGAAGGGCATTACATAATGATAAAGGGCTCAGTCTAACAAGAGGACATAAGCATTATAAACATATATGCACCCAATACAGGAGCACCAATATATGTGAAAAATATACTAACAAAATTAAAGGAGTAAATAAAATGCAATGCATTCATTGTGGGAGACTTTAACACACCAATCATTCCAAAGGACACATCCACCAGACATAAAATAAGTAAGGACCCCGAGGCACTGAACAACACACTAGAACAGATGGACCTAATCGGCAGCTATAGAACTCTACATCCAAAAGCAACAGGATATACATTCTTCTCAAGCACACATGGAACATTCTCCAGAATAGACCACATACTAGGCCACAAAAAGAGCCTCACTAAATTCCAAGAGACTGGAATCCTACCAACCAACTTTTCAGACCACAAAGGTTTAAAACTTGAAATAAATTGTACAAAGAGAGCAAAAAGGCTCACAAACACATGGAGGCTTATCAACACACTCCTAAATAATCAATGGATCAACGACCAAATAAACATGGAAATTCAGCAATATATGGAAACAAATGACGACAACAACACAAAGCCCCAACCTCTGTGGGATGCAGCAAAAGCAGTATTAAGAGGAAAGTATATAGCAATCCAAGCATATTTAAAGAAGGAAGAAGAATCCAAAATGAATAGTCAAATGTCATAATTATCAAAATTTTGAAAAAGAAGAACAAATGAGGCCTAAGGTCAGCGGATGGAGGGACATAATAAAGATCAGCATAGAAATAACTAAAACTGAGAAGAATAAAACAATAGAAAAAATCAATGAAACCAAGACCTGGTTCTTTGAGAAAATAAAAAAAATAGATAAGCCTCTAGGCAGACTTATTAAGAGAAAAAGAGAGTAATTACATCAACAGAATCAGAAACAAGAAAGGAAACATCTCGATGGACCCCACAGAAATACAAAGAATTATTAGAAAGTACTATGAATACCTATATGCTAACAAGCTGGAAAACCTAGGAGAAATGGACAACTTCCTAGAAAAACACAACCTTCCAAAACTGACCCAGAAAGAAACAGAAAATCTAAACAGACCAATTACCAGCAATGAAATTGAAGCGGTATTCAAAAAACCAACCAAGAACAAAACCCCTGGGCCAAATGGATTTACCTCGGAATTTTATCAGTCATACAGAGAAGACATAACACCCATTCTCCCTAAAGTTTTCCAAAAAATAGAAGAGGAGGGAATACTCCCGAACTCATTCTATGAAGCCAACATCACCCTAATACCAAAACCAGGCAAAGACCCCACCAAAAAATAAAACTACAGACCAACATCCCTGATTAACATTGATGCCAAGACACTCAACAAAATATTAGCAAAACGAATTTAAAAAATACATCAAGAGTATCATACACCATGACCAAGTGGGATTCATCCCAGGGATGCAACGATGGTACAACATTCGAAAATCCATCAACATCATCCACCACATCAACAAAAAGAAGGACAAAAACCACATGATCATCTCCAAAGATGCTGAAAAAGCATTCAACAAAATTCAACATCCATTCATGATAGAGACTGTCAACAAAATGCACATAGAGGGCAAGTACCTCAATGTAATAAAGGCCATATGATAAACCCACAGCCAACATCATCCTGAACAGCGAGAAGCTGAAAGCTGTTCCTCTGAGATCGGGAACAAGACAGGGATGCCCACTCTCCCCACTATTATTCAACATAGTACTGGAGATCCTAGCTGCGGCAATCAGACAAAACAAAAAAATAAAAGGAATCCAGATTGGTAACGAAGAAGTCAAACTGTCACTATTTGCAGATGACATGATATTGTACACAAAAAACCCTAAAGACTCCAATCCAAAACTACTAGAACTGATATCGGAATTCAGTGAAGTTGCAGGATACAAAATTAACACACAGAAATCTGTTGCTTTCCCATACACTAACAATGAACTAATAGAAAGAGAAATCAGGAAAACAATTCCATTCACAATTGCATCAAAAAGAATAAAATACCTAGGAATAAACCTAACCAACGAAGTGAAAGACCTATACCCTGTAAACAACAAGACACTCTTAAGGGAAATTAAAGAGGTCACTATCAAGTGGAAACTCATCCCATGCTCCTGGCTAAGAAGAATTAATATCGTCAAAATGGCCATCCTGCCCAAAGCACTATACAGATTTGATGCAATCCTTATCAAATTACTAACAACATTGTTCAATGAACTGGAACAAATAATTCAAAAATTCATATGGAACCGTCAAAGACCCTGAATGTCCAAAGCAATCCTGAGAAGGAAGAATAAAGTGGGGGAGATCTCGCTCCCCATCTTCAAGCTCTACTACAAAGCCACAGTAATCAAGACAATTTGGTACTGGCACAAGAACAGAGCCACAGACCAGTGGATCAAAATAGAGACTCCAGACATTAACCCAAACATATATGGTCAATTAATATATGATAAAGGAACCATGGATATACAATGGCGAAATGACAGTCTCTTCAACAGATGGTGCTGTCAAAATTGGACAGCTACATGGCAGAGAATGAAACTGGGTCCTTGTCTAACCCCATACACAGAAGTAAACTCCAAATCGATCAAAGACCTGAATGTAAGTCATGAAACCATAAAACTCTTAGAAAAAAACATAGGCAAATATCTCATGGACATAAACATGAGTGACTTCTTCATGAACGTATCTCCCTGGGCAAGGGAAACAAAGGCAAAAATGAACAAGTGGGACTATATAAAGCTAAAAAGCTTCTGTACAGTGAAGGTCACCATCAATAGAACAAAAAGGTATCCTACAGGATGGGTGAATATATTCATAAATGACAGATCCGATAAAGGATTGACACCTAAAATATATAAAGAGCTCACACACCTCAACAAACAAAAAGCAAATAATCCAATTAGAAAATGGGCAGAGGAGCTGAACAGACAGTTCTCTAAAGAAGAAATCCAGATGGCCAACAGACACATGAAAAGTTGCTCCACATCACTAATCATCAGAGAAATACAAATTAAAACCACTATGAGATATCACCTCACATCAGTGAGGATTGCCATCATCGAAAAGACAAACAACAATGAATGTTGGCGAGGTTTTGGAGAAAGGGGAACCCTCCTACACTGCTGGTGGGAATGTAAATTAGTTCAACCATTGTGGAAAGCAGTGTGGAGGTTCCTCAGAATTATCAAAATAGAAATACCATTTGACCCAGAATTCCACTTCTAGGAATTTACCCTAAGAACGCAGCACTCCAGTTTGAAAAAGACAGATGCACCCCTATGTTTATCGCTGCACTGTTTACAATAACCAAGATATGGAAGCAACCTAAATGTCCATCAGTAGATGAATGGATAAAGAAGAAGATGTGGTACATATACACAATGGAATATTATGCAGCCATAAGAAAAAAACAGATCCTACCATTCGCAACAACATGGATGGAGCTAGAGGGTATTATGCTCAGTGAAATAAGCCAGGTGGAGAAATTCAAGTACCAAATGATTTCACTCATATGTGGAGTATAAGAAGAACAGAAAACTGAAGGAACAAAACATCAGCAGAATCACAGAACCCAAGAATGGACTAACAGTTACCAAAGGGAAAGGGACTGGGGTGGATGGGTGGGAAGGGAGGCATAAGGGTGCGGAAAAAGGAAGAGGGCATTACAATTAGCATGTATAGTGCGTGGGGGGCATGGGGAGGGCTGTGCCAGGCAGGGAAGACAAGTAGTGATTTTACAGCATCTTACTATGCAAATGGACAGTGACTGTAATAGGGTATGTCGGAGGGACTTGGTTAAGGGGGGAGCCTAGTATACATAATGTTCTTCATGCAATTGTTGATTAATGATACCAAAATAAAAAATAAAAATAAAGGAGAAATGTAGGATTCACATATAAATCAAGTATAAAAATCAAATGAATAATCATATCTGACTTGATTGTTTATAGATCATAATGCATGATCCAAACCAAAAGTTTCTGTGATATCACTGCCATTGCATCTGTTCACCCCTCAAGACCCAAAAAGCAAATAACTTGATTAAAAAATGGGTGTAGGATATGAACAGAGACTTCTCCAGAAAATAAATTCACATTGCCAACAGGCACATGTAAAGATGTGCCAAATCACTATTCATCAGGGAAATGCAAACTAAAACCACAATGAGAGATCATCTCACACCACTTAGGATGGCCAACATCTAAAAGACAAGGAACAACAACTGCTGGTGAGGGTGCATAGAAAGGGAAGTCCTACACTATTGGGGGGAATGTAAATTAGTTCAACCATTGTGGAAAGCAATATTGAGGTTCCTCAAAAATCTAAATATAGAAATACCATTTGACCTGGGAATTCTACTCCTAGGAATTTACCCAAAGAAAACAAGATCACAGATTCAAAAATATATATGCACCCCTATGTTTATCACAACACTATTCACAATAGCCAAGATATGGAAGCAACTTAAATGTACGTCAGTAGATGAATGGATAAGGAAGGGGTGGTACATATACACAATCAAATATTATTCAGCCATAAGAAGAAAACAGATCCTACTATTTGCAACAACATGGATGGAACTAGAGAATATTATTCTTGGTGAAATAAGCCAGGTGGAGAAAGAGCAGTACCAAATAATTTCACTCATTTGTGGAGTATAACAACAAAACAAAACTGAAGGAATGAAACAGCAGCAGACCCACAGACTCCAAGAAGGGACTTCTGGTTACCAATGGGAAGAGGTAGGGGAGGGTGAGTGGTGATGGACACAGAAGGGAATTAAGGGATATTATAATTAGCATGCATAATGTAAGTGGTTAATGGATAAGGCAGCACAACAAGAAGACAAATAGTGACTCTATAGGATCTTACTATGCTGATGGACAGTGACTGCAATGGGGTGTGGAGGGTGGTACTTTATAGTATGGGTGAATGTTGTAACCACAATGTTCCTCATGTGAAACCTTAATAAGATTGTATATCAATGATACCTTAATAAAAAAAAATAACACTTCAAGGAAATATGTTTGTTTACTAAGAATATAGGATCCCCATGTGGATGTAGGTTTTGATAATTCTATAAATGAGTTTAACCCATGGAGGCATTTATAAAGCAACAAAGAAGTACACAGGAATTTTTTTCTTTCTTTTCTTTCTGGGAGGGTAGATGGGTAGATTTGGTGAAATGGATCTAAATGACTATTACTCCAAATAGGTGATAATATTTTTTACTGGAGTTTTGTATTTATTTTTTTAATTGAAGTATAGTCAATACACATTATATTTGTTTCAAGTATATAACAAAGTGATTAAATAATTATATACAATATAAAATTCTCACTATGGTAAGTATAGTGACTATCACCAAAGATATAATATTATTGACTATATTTCTATGCTGTACTTTTCATCCTTGTGACCTATTTATTTTATAATTGGAAGTTTGTACATCTTCATCCCCTTCACCTATATTTTTATTTTTGCTTTATTTTATATTTAAACTAAGGATTCCTGATGACTCAATGAGTTATACATATATTTTAGTCCACTAATAGTTATATTACACTTGGAGTAATTGTGCTGACACCAGTTCCAACGTGTGGGTTTTCCAACACCACCAAGAAACTCTTGGGAACCAGCTGAGTTTTGTACAATTCATCTCCATTCCTACAGTTTACCAGGAGATAGTATTGGATACCCCAAGTTAAAGGCTCAGTCTCAACATAACTGTCCCACTTCAGATGTCAATTGTAAGTCCAGATTGTTACCTGTGCTTCTGACCAACAGGCTATAATCAGTTTCCCAAGACTTCCTCCTTGGGTTTGTTTGATTATTTGCTAGAGAAGTTCACAGAAATCAGAGAAACATTTTACTTACTAGATCACTGCCTTATTAAAATTGATATAATTCAGGAACCATCAGATAGAAGAGATTCCATGCCCTCTCAGAATAGTGCCACTATCCCCCAATCTCCCCATGTTCATCAACCCTGAAGCTCTCTTATCTCATCCTTTTTAGTTTTTCTGGAGGCTTTATTACATAGTCATGATTGATTAAATCATTGGCCATTGGTGATTGATTCAATCTCCAGTCCCTTCCTCTCAGAGGTGGGTGGGACTGAAAGTTCCAACCTTTTAATCACGTCATTGGGTCTCCTATCAACCAGAATCCCTCTTTAGGTGTGGTCCAAAAGTTATCTGATTAACATAACAAAAGACATTTATCAATGTTCTCATCCCTTATGAAAGTCCAAGAGTTTTAGGAACTTTGTAATGGAAACAGGGAGGAAAACTAAATATATATTCTTATTGTAAAACACAATATCACAGGGAACATGAACATAGGCTGCCTTTGTGACCCTGCAAAATCTTACTGTGTAGATAAATTTCCCATTTGCCAGAATTAAATACAACTTTTGTAACATTATATTAGGATAAGTTGTTTTAGGAATATATTCCTGAAAGGTAACACCATCTTAAGGATAATTCTTATCAGCAGATATTAGCCTAAAGTCACATGCAAAAACATTTTTGAGATTACAATTCTTTCAGTTACTTTTAATTTTAAAAATGCAGTTTACTTTGACCTTGAGGTTGGACATGCTGAGTATACCTAATAAACCTTCAGATCTCATGCTGCATTTACAATACCTATGAACCTGGCACATACAAAATTTCTAGCTTTCATTTATACCTTGCCCTGGATTTTTTAAAAATGAGGCGAAATGAGGTACATCATTACTTATGTTTTTAATACAACTGTAGGCTGCTTTTTAAATGGTACCTGCATACTTATAATTTCCTGTGAACTAAGAAAATAATGATCATTTTCCACTATTGCCAATATAGTAGTCAGCAGTTAATCAACTCATCTCCTTCCCCAGGGTGATAACAGAATAAGTGAATCTAGAGATGTATGTTGCTTGATAATTTTTAATTATACCCTACAGATCAGAGATGACAAGGATAACTTGATACAGAAATAATTAATCCATTAATATGGGATTATGAGCCCTAAGGGAAGCTCTATGTATGTATTTTTGTAGGGTTATGTGTTTCATCACTGGTTAAATAAAGTAGTATCCAGAAAGTATATTGTATTTTTCTTAAAGTAAGAAGATACCTAACTATAGTTACATATTATCAGATGGCATTCATTGAGTACACAAGATTTTAGTAGTGAGAGTAGAGACAATGATACCCTCAAAAACCTTTATGATTTTGAAATAAAATCAGAGTTGAAATAAGTGCTGTGGTCAAATACAGAAACTTGATAGTAAAGAAGAAATGACGAAGTATAAAAGTTATTTTCCACACCAACATTTCCCTTCTTTCTTGCTTTCTCAAGAGCAGGTGAACCCCAGATGAACCACTACTTAGAAAAATTCCAACTATTTCAAAGAAAGGGATGCCCAACTCTCCACTTTGTCTTCCCAGGGATATTTGCAGTTGAAAAGATGCCCATAAGCAAAAACTTTATTGATTACAACTCCAGAAAACAGTGGTAACAAAACATTCCTATAAAATGTCATACCAGTGTAAAGTGTCCCACATACTGTCCTCTTTCCTGTTTTAATAATTTATATAACAAAATTGTGTCTAGACAGTTCCATATGTCTAGCTGATATAATATATTTGTACAGATGAACCTGGGGCAACATGGGTTTGAACTGCATGGGTCCACTTATATGCAGACTTTTTTACAATAAATATATTGGAAAATTTTTGGAGATTTGTGCAAATTTGAAAAAAATGTTTTCTTTTAACTAACTTATTTTATTGTAAGAATGCAGTATGTAATATATATAACACAGCAATTATGTGTTAATAGACTGTTTAAGCTATTGGTAAATTGATACATCTTCTGATCAATAGTGGCCTTTTAGTAGTTAATAATAAATTAGTAGTCAAAAGTCATACACAAATTTTTTATTGTGTTGGTGTGTTTGACACCCCTAACACTCATGTTGTTCAAGGGTCAACAATATATGTAAAAGGATTACATAGATGTAAGAGTGTCTCATAAAAATCTTTCAGACACCATTAAAAAAGAAGAGATTATCATATTGTATGCACATCTTAGGTCCTTTTTGATACCAGCATGTAGCAGTACTCCCTTCTGCCCCACTCTGTTCCTCCCACAAGCTATTAGGAATTGATCTCAGAGATACATTTAGGGCCTCCCAAAGCACAGGGAACATCCTCAACTTGTCATGCTTTAAGGACACTCCTGAGACCAAGAATTTTGGTGTCTGTTTACATTATATTTTATGTAGAGAGGGTGGGAATGGTGGAGAGATATTATTTGTGCTCTTAATTGTATACCATGTAAATAAATTTTCCAATATATTTATTGAAAAATGTCTGCATGTAAGTGGACCCATGCAGTTCAACACATGCAGTTGTCCTAGGGTCTTATAAATACCACCTGATATTAATAGCTATTTTTTTAGTGCTTATTATGACCTTGGCACTGTGATAAATCCATATTCATCTTAAGCAACTCACATCAAATCCTTTGAGATAGAGCCTATTGTATGACAGTTTCACAAATGGGTAAACTGAACCTCAGAAGACAAGTAATGTAGCAAAGATCACAAAGCTTGTGAGTAGAGGAGATGGTATGCAAACCCAGGTGTATCCGATGTATGAGACCATACAATTCAGGAATATACCAAACTATGTCCACTGACTGGTGGATAATGAGATATTTCATATTAATAGAAAGAGCAAACATTTATGGAGTACTTATGTTCTAGGCATCATTATGGATGCTTAACTATATCATCACATTTAATTCTGACAGTAGCTGAATGATTGCCACTATTAATTACCATTTTAAGGATGAGTATGCTAAGGTTTAGTTATGTTAAGTAATATTTAAAAATCTAGTGAATGTGGACTTGAATTTACCACTGGGTTTGTCACCTCCTGAGGTATAACTTTAAAGAACATTACATGTATTTCTCCATCATTACATACAGTCCAGTTACCATAGATACTATGAGTAAATCACCAACAGAATTCTATGTTAGCCTGCAGATAACTTTAAAAAATATTGGCAATTGACACTTTTTGTGTTTCTGCTACAAAAATTAGCATTGAATAGCAACCCACAAATTTTCAGTAATTGTCCCTTTGGGATAGTATAAATTATTCATTCATGTAAAAATGCTTACTTAGTACCTACTGTGTGGCAAATTACTGATTTTGAATTAGGTAAAAAGTGGTCAAAATTCTCTTATCTCATATAGATTATATGTTGATCATCAGGAGATATGCAATAAACAAGTAAACAAACAAAATATGCAGCCTTTTGCATATTGATAATTACTATAGAGGAAAATAAATCAGGGAAGATAAATGGTATGCTGGTGAAAAGTATGGTTATTGCCATTTAATTCCAATGGTGAGGCAAGATGGCAAGCACAAGTGACATTTGAACAAAGTCCTTAAGGATAGAGAGGTAAGATATGAAGATATCTATAGAAAGAGACAGTATTTCAAGCAGAGGAAACAGCAAACTTCAAAAGTTCTGAGGGAGGAGTATGATTAATCTGTTTGATGAGAAAGAAGTAAAATAGGGCCAGTAAAGAGAAAAATGGGAAAAGTAATAGATAAGATCAGAACATAATGAGTCAAATTTTGCAGGAAAGTAAAAGCTCTTGTATGGGATTTTGTATTTATTTGGAGTGAAATGAGATGCTATTGCAGGATTTTGAGAATAAAGCACATTTTCTGACTTAAGTTTCAAAATGATTACTGGTTATTGTACAATAAATAAACTGCTGAGGAATGAGGGGATTAAAGGGCCCAATTGCAGGCTCTTGCAGGAGTAGAAGAGTGATCTGATGATGGATTAGATGAAGGTGGTATGTAGCAGAGTGGAGGTGGTGAGAAATGGTTAGAGCCTAGATTTACTTTGAAGACAAAACTGACCAAGTTTGATAACAGATTGGAAAAATTCAGTCATGGGGATCATAATTATATTATTTTGTTGGCATTTGAAATAAAGCATATTTAAGGTCTCCATGTCCTTTCAGGAAGTTTTATATATACACTGCAATGGCATATCTAGTGACTTCAAATGTCTTTAAACATAACTTATTTTTCCAGAGATGATATAATTCCTATTCATCTCATGGCATTTAAAAACCTAGTTTTTAGGCAGTTAAAATATGCAGAGTAGGATGGCAAAGCAAAAACTCTCTCCCACATACACACTGAGGAAACAACTACAGAAAATACAACTAGCCCTGAAGAACAACCTGAAAGCTGCAGAACAGACCATCTAAACCTGGTGAAGATGAGAGGATCACATTGAGAACGGTAGAGGGGCAGAGCCATGACTGATTGGGACCCAAACCCTATCTGCATACTAAACAACAAGTGGGAGGGAGAGGAATGGAAAGGAGAGGATATAAACACAGGAATCAAGCACACCTTGTTCTAGAGAGCTGATACAGGAAAGCAAGTCCACACTGCATTGGGACTTGGTGGTTAATGGGGCTGGAAATCATGGAGAATTGGAGCACTCTGGGCGGCCAAGACTCATGTTGCTTGTGGAGAACAGGCACCCTCTGTTGGTCCTGCTGAGACTGAACACAGAGGCAGCAGCTTAAAAGATTAACCAGCAGTAGGGAAGTACACAAGAGGGGCAGGAATCAGAGGGGGCTCCTTCTGGAGGATAAAGGGCAGGCAGACAACACCCCCAGCCCTCCCTAAGCCCAGCTTGTTGAGTGCTTGGACAAGCCAGCTCTAAAACTCTCCACCCATCCCATTGGCTCAGCCTCATGATGGAGCTCCCCTGTACACCTATCCTACCTATCACAACTAGTCCAACAGTGGCCTGATTTTGCTGAAGGGCAAGCAGAGAGAAAACTATACTTTTATGGCTCTCTCAATTCTCTGTGGGGAAATGGAAGTTTCTATGTCCAGGATCCTCACCTTACCCTAAACTACTTTATGATGTAATTGGCCTACTGCTAGGCTAATGTTTCCACACCCATAGACAATAAGCTATTATTGACTGAGTAACTATATAAAGAGCTACACCCAGTACTCTGGACAAAGTCAGAGACAAAGGTGGATTATGGACCTGCAGCCTGCTGGATGCAGACATGATTCTAGTGCTCAACCAACCACTGGGAGAACAAAGTCAAGTATAAACCCTTTTATCCCAAGAATGTTCCATTGTCATTGTTCAGTCTCACTGAATCTGTAGTGAACTTACCCAGGGCTGAAATCCTCAGGAAGACACTCTACCTTAGTTCAAATGGCCAGATGCATGCAGGAGCTAGTTCTAAATAATTCTGCCCCACTGGTTCATCTGCAGTGTCCCATGGTATACCAGTCCCACAGAGCACATTCTGCCATTGCTGGTTGGCAAGCAGTGGACAGCCCCTCCCACAGAAAATCTCAGCAGAAGAGCCTCACATGACACAAAGGGCACATAGAACCTAGCTGTGGGGATCAGCCACTGCCAGAAGATAAGCAGAAAGGTGGGCCCCACCCACAGACCACCAACAGCAACTGTGGCTCAGCCACAAAAGAGAACCAGGTACTAGTAAGCAAGGAGTCTTAAACATCTCGGCACAACAGAATGCCCACATCATAAAGCCATTACTTTCAAGACCAGGAAGCACAACTGATCTATTTAATACAAAGGAAGAAACAGAGAAAACAAGACAAAATGAAGAGGCAGAGGAAACACGTTCCACACAAAAGAAAAAGATAAAACACCAGAAAAAAAGCCTAACTGAAGAGCCTATTAATCTTCTTGATAAACAATTCAAAGTAGCAGTCATAAAGATACTCACTGAACTGGGGAAAAGAATTGATGATCTCAATGAGAACTTTAACAAAGAGACAGAAAATATGAAAATGAGCCACTCATAGCTGAAGAATACAATAACTAAAATGAAAATTACAGTACAGGGAATGAATAGTAGACTGCTGAAAGCAGAGAAAAGAATCAGTGTGATGAAAGATAGAGAATAGCAGAGTAAACAAGCTGAGAACAAAGAGAAAAAATAATTTCTAAAAATGAGATTCTAAGAGAGATATGTAACAACTTCAAATGAAAGTTTCACAGTAATAGTAATTTTCACAGTAATAGGGGTCCAAAAAAGGAAAAAGAGAAACAAAGGTGTAGAAACTCTCTTTGAAGAAATAATAGATGAAAACTTCCCCAATCTGGGGAATGCAAGATATGCCCAGGTCTAGGAAGCACAGTGATGACAACCTCTAGCTAAAGGAACACCAGGAAGACAAAACCAAGACATATAGTAATTAAAATCACAAAGATCAAAAGAGAAGAATCTTAAAGCAGTGAGAGGCACCTAATCATATGGGAAATTCCATAAAGCTATCAACAGATTTATCAGCAGAAACATCACCGGCCAGAAGGGAGTGGCATGAAATATTCAAAGTATTGAAAAAGGGAAACCTACATCCAAGAATTCTATATTCAGCAAAGTTATCATTCAGAAATGAATGACAGATTAAAAGTTTCTTAGATTAATGAAGGTTAAATGAATTCACCAACAATAAACTGCTTTACAGGATGTTAGAGGGACTTCTATAGCTTGAAATATTCTTAAGCCTACATATTTTTCATCAGTGAAAACAAATGCACAGTAAATGTAGTGGACCAATTACTTACTAAGCAAGTAAGAAGTTAAAATAAACAAACATACCAACATCAACTATACACAAAATTAGTCAAGGGATACACAAAAGATGTATATAAAGTGTGGAGGAAAGAGAGGAATAAAAAAGTAGTAATTTTAGAATGTGTTCAAAATCAAGTGACCATCAAGTTAATGTAGGCTGTTATATATTTCAAAAACTATGAACTTTACAGTACCCATGGCCTAAAGTCTATAATAGATAAACACACACACACACACACACACACACACACACACACACACACACACACAGGAATCCAAGCATAACACTAAAGAAAATCACCAACTCACAAGAGGAGAGTGTAATAGAGGAAGGAAGGAAAAAGAGGAGCTACAAAAGCAACCAGAAAACAATGAACAAACGACCATAAGTACATACCTATCAATAATTACCTTAAATGTAAGTGGACTAAATGCACCAATTAAAAGACATAGGGTGACAGAATAGATAAATAAACAAGACCCATCTACATGCTGCATCCAAGAGACTCATTGCAGAATGGAAAATGGAAAAAGACATTTCATTCAAATAAAACGGAGAAAAAAGAAGAAGGAGCAGTACTAATATCAGACAAAATAGATGTTAAAATGAAGTAACAAGAGACAAAGAAGGACATTACATAACAGTAAAGGGATCATTCCAAAAAGGGGATATAACAATTGTAAATATCTATGAAACTAATATAGGACTGCCCATATATATAAAACAAATACTTAAGTACCTAAAGGGGGAAATAGAAACCAACACAATTATATTAGAAGAATTTAATAGCACACTTACATCAATGGGCAGATCATCCAGACAGAAAATAGGCATTTAATGACACATTAGACCAGATAGACTTGACAGATATATACAGAATGTTCCACCAAAAAGCATCATCATACACATTGTTCTCAATTTCACATGGAATATTCTTCAGAATAGATCACATATTAGGACACAAAAAGAGACTTAATAAATTAAAAAAGATTGAAACTGTATCAAACATCTTTCAGACCACAATGGTATGAAACTATAAATTAATTACATGAAGAAAACAAAAAAACCACAAACAAATGGAGCCTAACCAATAAGCTTCTAAGTAGCCAACAGATGAACAAATCAAAGAAGAAATGAAGCAATATTTGTAGACAAATGAAAACAAAAGTACATTTCAAAATATATGGGATGATGCAAAAGTGGTTATAAGAGAGAATTACATAGCATTACAGGCCTATCTCAAGAAATAAGAACAATCCTAAATAAGCAGTCTTAACTCACAAGTAAAATATCTAGGTAAAGAAGAACAAATGAGGCCCAAAGTTAGTAGAAGGGACATAATAAAGATGAGAGCAGAAATAAATCAAATAGAGAAGAATAAAACAATAAAAAAATCAGTGAAACCAAAAGTTGGCTCTTTGAGAAGACAAAATATACAAACTCTTAGCCAGACTTATAAAGAAAAAAGAGAGGACACCAATAAACAAAATCAGAAACAAAAAAGGAAAAGTTGGAACTCACACCACAGAAATACTAGGAATTATTAGAAAATTCTGTAAAAATTTCTATGCCAATAAATTAGATAACCTAGGAGAAATGGACACATTCCTAGAAATATACAACCTTCCAAGAATACCTAGGATGAAACAGAATATCTAAACCAAATAGAGGCAATCATATTGAACTGACAATCAAAAAACTCCCAACAAACAACAGTCCAGAAGTGGAGGGCTTCACAGGTGAATTCTCCTAAACATTTAAAGAAGAGCTAATACCCATCCTTTTTAAAGTATACCAAAAAGTAGAAGAGGAGGAATACTTTCAAACCCATATTTGAGGCCAGCATCACTCTAATACCAAAACCAGAGAGACAAAACAATGACAAAAATTACAGACCAATATCCCTGATGACTGTAGGTGCAAAAATACACAACAAAATATTTGCGAGTTGAATTCAAAAATACATCAAAAAAGGTAATCTATCATGACCAAGTGGGATTTATTCCAGGGATGTAAGGATGATACGATGTTCGAAAATCCATCATCATATATCACATCAACAAAAAGAAGGACTAAAATCATGATCATTTCCATAGATGTTGAAAAAGCATTTGATAAAATTCAATAACCAAACATAATGAAAAACTCTCAACAAAATGTGTTTAGAGGGTATATACCTCAAAATAATAAAGACCATACACAACAAACCTACAGCTAGCATCATACTCAATGGCAAAAAGCTGAAAGCTTTTCTTTTAAGATCAGGAAAAAGACAAGGATGCCCTCTCACCACTTTTATTCAATATAGTACTAGAAGTCCTAGCCACAGCAATCAGACAATAAAAAGAGATAAAAAGCATCAAAATTGGTAAGGAGAAGTAAAACTGTCACTATTTGCAGATGACATGATATCATATATAGAAAAGACTCAAAAAAACTGTTAGAACTAATAACTGTATTCAGCAAAGTCAGAGGATATGATAGGGAAAAATTTATAAGGTCAGCAGTCTAGTCCAGGTACCTCTCTTCTGCTTCTCTTCTTAGCAAAGACAACAGAAACTCCCTTCACTTCCTGTTCTGCCAGACACTCACTCCTTAAACTCTCTCCCTAAACTTACTCCCCTTTTCTTGCTTGCTTGCTTGCTGTGCATGTATAAATGTTGAAGATACAGAAGCAGAAAGATATATACTGCTCCCCTTGCCTTTGTTTGAGGCTCAGACCTTGGGAGATTACTCCCCTCTGAGCCCGCCGGTGTAAAAATAAAACCTCAACACTCCAAGACTTCTGAGTGCCACTTGGTTCTTCCATCATTAATCCAGACCAGGTTTTTCAGTTTTTACCATAACATTTGGTTCCTTGACCGGGAAACCCAACTGTGCTTGCCCTTTGTTGCCACTGGTTTGGGGCAATGGCAGGGCAGTGATGGAATGGGCAATTGCAATGGAGGAGGTGCACACTGCCTCATCTTTCAGCAGTTTCCTGCCCAGTCACCCTGGACTGGTCCAGCTCCACTCTTCACGCCAGACTCAAGGATGCTTGGCAGGTGAAGGCTTGTTTTCAACATCAAATCCAGTAAGGCCCAAGGGCCCCTGACCCAGCCAGTTCCCACCTGTTGGGGTGGAAGGGGAGTCTGATCACCTCCTGGAGACTTCTTAGATGTCTCACAGGTAGACATTCCTGGAGGGAGAATGTTTAAACTTTGGTATGAGTGACTGAGTGAGTGAGTGTGCAGTGTGGCTGAAGCCATTCAGTCTTCACTGAATCTGTGATTCCACTGCCTGTGCTACAGAATCAGAGAGGGCCCTCACCCACATTCGAGGTCAGCTGTCATGATGTAACAGTGACTCAACTTTGGCTGATCTGGCCCGGGACTTATATGGGTGCACCTTAGTCAGGGCTGATCAAAGTCTCTGAGAGGGGTGTTAATGGACAGACATCTGATTGGTTTCCTCTCTAGAGGATGCACCCCTCCCTTGTCTGCTTTCACAGCACTGTTACACAGACACATCATGGGGTCACGGCACAGCAAACCCACAGTTCTTGACATAATGATAAAAAATTTCAGGAACAGATTTTCAGAAGACTACAGAGTAAAATTGACTCCCAGCAGGTTGAAAACACTGTGTGAATCTGAATGGCCCTCCTTTTCTGTAGGGTGTTCTGTGAAAAGGACCCTAGATGTCCCAACAGTGTGCTGGGTCCGGCAGGTTATCACTGGGGATCCAGGTCATCCTGACCAGTTATCATATATGGACTTCTGGTTAGGAGTTGCCCAGACCCTTCCCCCTTGGATGTAATTCGCTTGCAGCAGGCAGACAGGTTAGGGTTTTAGTCGCCTCAACAAAGAAGCCTACAAAGAATCAACAGAAACCAGAGCCTTCACAAATTCTTGCTGGTGAACCAGAGGAAAAGCTAATATTGTCCCCACCTTATGTGCCTCCAAGGCCATCAGCACCCAGCCCCCCAGTCCCAGATACCCCACCACTGTCAGCCTCCCTGCCACCTCCAGAACCACCATACCCACTCTCCCCTGGACCAGCAGCCAGACTGCGCCCTCAGCTGGGAACAGGTGCCTTTCAGATGCCAGTGTGGGAGACACGAGAGCCTGACAGGAGTGATGAGGGTGGGACCACCCAGCCAGGCTGGTCCATGCTTTACTACCAACCCTTCTCCATGACTGACCTCCTCAATTGGAAACACAACACCCCCTCATACTCGGAGAAGCCACAAGCCTTTGTTGATTTCATGGAATCCCTCTTCCAAACCCACTGGCTGACATGGGAAGATTGCCAACAGCTTCTATGCATCCTGTTCAACATGGAGGAGAGGAGGTGGATTATAAAAGGGGCCCGCCAATATCTGGAAAAGCACACATCGGCTGGGATCCTTGATTGAGGTGCATGGGCTGAGATTGCTGTCTCCGAGCAGTGCCCTGATTGGGACTTCACCACCCCTGAGGGACAGCACAAGATCAGCCGATATCAAAACGCCCTCCTCCAGGGGATCACAGCCAGGTCCAAAAGGCCTATGAACATGACCAAAGTTTCTTCAGTCACTCAATAACCAGGAGTCTCCTGGGGACTATTATGAAAGGCTGTGTGAAGCTTATCGCATCTAACCTCTTTTGACCCTGAGGCACAAGAGAGCTAACAGATGGTCCACATGTTATTTGTGTCCCAAGCTACCCCAGACATCAGATGAAAGCTCCAAAAATGTGAAGGCTTTGCCAGGATGAATATCACTCAACTGATTGCAATTGCCAACAAAGTATATCTTAACAGAGAAGTCCAGACTGACAGAGAGGCTGAAAGAAGAATGAAGAAAAAGGCCAGCCTCCTGGCAGCTTCCCTAAAAGAAAGAGATGACCAAAGGGCAGAGAAAAGCTGACCACCAAGAGGGGGGAAGCCTAGGACCCCCATAGCCAGGGACCAGTGTGCTTACTGTAAAGGGAAGAGGCATTGGAAGATTGAATGCCCCAACTGAGGCAAAGCCCTGAAACCCCTTTGTTCCTGGTAGGAGCCACATGGGGAAAGGCTCATGGGCCTGGCAGGAACAGACTCAGACTGACAAGGACAGGGCTCTCTCATGCTTGGCCCCCATGACCCATGGTCAAAATGAAAGTGGGGAGCCAAAACATGACTTTTATGGTTGACACAGGGGCAGAACACTCTGTGGTCACACTCCCTGTAGCACCTTTCAGTAAAAAGACTACAACTATCTCGAAGCCACTGGGACAAAAGCAGTCCAGCAACACTTTTTCCAAGCCCACCAATGTGACTTGGAGGCTACAAGTTCCAATATAAGTTTCTCTACCTGCCTGAGTGGCCCATTCCCCTCCTCAGCTGAGATATACTCTCAAAGCTCGGAGCCCAAATAATTTTTGAACCAACTGGACGCACCAGCCTCAAACTAAATGCAGGCCAGGAAGAGTCAGGGTACATCATACTGGCAATAACCACAAAAAGGGAATAGAAGTGGAGGCTATTCTGTGCCCAGATCCTCTCAAGCAGCCCACCTGAATTCAGAGCTGCCTTCCCCTCAGTATAGGCTGAAGACAACCCACCTGGACTTGCTCATAACCGAGCCCCTGTCATTGTAGAATTGACTCTGGAGGCCCAACCACAAAGACAGTGGCAGTACCCCCTCTTACAAGAGGCTAGAGCAGGCATCCAGGAACACCTGATCAGACTCAGAGATGCAGGCATTCTAATCGAGTGACATTCGCCCTGGAAGACCCCGTTTCTACCAGCAAAAAGCCAGGAGGAAGGTACCGGACTGTTCAAGACCTGCAAGCCACTAATAAAGTGACTGCCTCTTTACATGTGGTGCTCCCAAATCTGTACACCCTCCTCAGACAGATTCCGGGGTCTGCCAAATGATTCACTTGCTTGGACTTAAAAGACGCTTTTTCTGCCTCTGACTGGCCCCCCTAAAGCCAGCCCTTGTTTGCCTACAAATGGACTGAACCAGATACAGGGTGGCAGATGCAGTTAACATGGACGTGGCTTCCACAGGGGTTCAAGAACTCACCCACTTTCTTTGGAAAGGCACTGGCTGCAGACATTGCCAGCTTTCCGAGGGAATCCACATGCTGTGCCCTCCTGCAGTACATAGATGACCTCCTCCTTGGCACTGACAACCAGAAAAATTGTGCAAAAGGTAGAAAAGCCTTCCTGCAACTCCTGTTAGAGTCAGAATACCGAGCCTCATAGAAGAAGGCACAAATCTGCCAGCAGCAAGTCCAGTACTTGGGCTTTCTCCTCACCCAGGGAAAAGGAGCAGTAGGGCCAGAGATGAAAAGTATCATTATCTCCTTACCTCAGCCCCAGATAAAGAAAGGCATAGGAGAGTTCCTGGGTGTTTCTGGGTTCTGCAAAATCTGGATTCCCAGATTCTCAGCAATGGCAAGACCCAGCTACAGCCTCCTTGGGGGACCAGACTGAGAGCACCCTGTCTGGAGAGAACAGGCAAGTGCCACCCTCCTGGAAATAAAGGCTGCTTTAGGACAGGCACCAGCCCTAGGCCTGCCAGATATAGAAATGCCCTTCAACCTCTTTATACATGAAAAGGAAAGGGTGGCCCTCAGGGTTCTCATGCAGACTGTTGGACCCTGGCAGTGGCTGGTTACATACCTGTCAAAGAGACTGGACCCGGTTGCAGCAGGATGGCCACCCTGCCTCAGGGTGCTGGCAGCCACAGTTCTACTCGTTAAGGAAGCAGATAAACTCACCCTGGGACAAGAACTAAATATCAAGGTTCCCTATGCTGTTGTGTCCCTTGTGAACATGCAGGGACACTGCTTCCTCTCCAACTTCCAGCTGGCACAATATCAAGAGCTTCTCTGTGAAAACCCACAAGTCAATCCTGAAAGAGTATGGACACTGAATCCAGAAACTTTCCTCCTCATCGAAGAGGGGAAACCAGATCATGACTGCTCTGAAGTAACTGATGAAGTCTACACAATCTGTCTGTATTTGCGAGATCAAGCAATACAAAATCTAGAATTCACACTGTTCAGTGATGGCAGCAGTTACCTACAAGAGGGTATCTGGAGAGCAGGTTATGCAGTAACTACTGCCACCAAGATCTTAGAATCAAAAGCCCTGCTGGCTGGCTGGCCAGCACAATGGACTGAACTGCGTGCCTTAATTCAAGCCCTCACCATCAGCAAGAGCAAGCGAGCCAACATTTACACAGACTCCCGATATGCCTTTGCCACTGTACACATACATGGGGCAGTCTACAAGGAAAGAGGTCTCTCAAAAACAAGGAAGAAGTACTAAAACTCCTCAAGGCTGTCTGGCTCCCAAAAGAAGGAGCAATTCTGTATTGCAAAAGACACCAAAAAGGTAATGACCCTATAACACAGGGGAATTGGCTGGCAGATGAAGCTGCCAAAGCAGCAGCCAGTAAGGAGGCAGGTAGAGCTCCTTCCCTCACTATGGCCCTAACACCCCCTGTGGAGGCCCCTCCACCCAAGTACACTGAAAAGGCAAAGGACTTGGCCATGGCTGAAGGTGTCACCCTAACTAAAGAGGATGGTGGATGCTGCCTGACAGAAGCGTCTTTGTCCCAGATGCAACTGTAAGGCACTCAGTCAGCAAGTACCATCAGCTCACCCACCTAGGATAAGCTACACTGGAAGTCCTCCTCAAGAAGCAATACTACATCAGCCAGTTGCCAGCATTGTGCCAAGCAGTGAGTGAGTAGAGTGTAACTTGCACCAGATATAACACTCGATCTGCACCACAATCCCCGACTGGTGTCCAAAAAGCAGGGGTTGTCCCCTTTGAAAACCCTGAGATAGACTTCACAGAAGTCCAGCCAAGCAGAGGACTCAGATACCTCCTTGTAATAGTGTGTACATACTCTGGGTAGGTTCTAAGCCTTCCCAACTAGGACAGAGTGAAGCCAGAAGGTAGCCAAAGTCTTCCTGAGAGAAACTGTGCCCCAGTTTGGCTGATCATCTGTAATTCACAGTGACAATGGACCTGCCTTTGTAGCAGATGCAGTACAGATTTTAACTAAATCTCTCAACATTACCTGGAAACTCCACACTGCATACAGGCCACAAAGTTCAGGGAAAGTGAAGCAAATGAATCGCACATTCAAGGGAACCCTAGCTAAGTTTTGCCAAGAAACTGGCATTCCATGGCTGGACCTACTGCCGCTGTCTCTCCTGCATGCTCACTGCACACCCAGGAATCAAGGATTTTCCCCTTTTGAATGAGTGTATGGATGCCCTCCCCTGTGTATAGGAAGCCTCCCAGGGAACCTACACCAGATAGGAAATAAGAGAGTAAGAGAACAGCTCCAAACCTTGGGAGCCACCCTAAATAAGCTGCAACAATACACCATGGAAAGAGCCCTGATCTCTTTAGGAGCCCCAATACATTCTTTCCAGGCTGGGAACTCAGTCTGGGTCAATGATTGGAAAAGGGTCCCCCTCAAACCTCAGTGGACTGGCCCTCACATTGTTGTTTTAACTACTCCTACTGCCCTGAAGGTTGCAGGCATCACTCCGTGGATCCATCATTCCAGAGTGAAAAGGGCCCATCATCCTGATGAAGAAAAACATCAATGGAAGGCCCAGCCAGACCCCCAGAATCATCTCTGCCTCTGCATCTGACGATTACCCTCTGACTAATGGACACCTGCATGCCATGGATCCTAGCCCTCTTTGAAGTGGTACCTTTCATCCTGGGCATTGGACTCTCTGCTGTTGCCCCACCATATTGGACTATTCCTCAAAAAGTTACCCTTTCTATTGTCTATTGGGTAATCCTAGGTTGTTTTGCTGTGCTTACCTGTTTCTTCTAACTATACTCAAGCATCAGCCTGCATCTCCCCAGTTCCACAACATAATGTTATCTCTATACCTATTTGGATTGTGCTTAACTACCCAAACTGCGTCAGAATGGAGAAACTTTAAGCTATACAACTTTACATTGTCTTCAGGGGGAAAAATCCTAGCTCAAAGTGGTTGGAAGTATGAATACAAGCCATCTAATCCTCTAACAATCACACCAGGGCCCATATTACCCTTAACTTATCCCACCTGTTCTCATGGGAATACTTAATCTATTGTAACCAATGGGGTTGCATCCAGGAAAGTAATAAAGTATATATGTGTCCTGATAATCCCCCTGTAACCCAGGAAATGAAACCATGCAACAACCCTGGACAGTTTTATTGCCCCTGGTGGATATGTGTTGCTGTAGCCACCTATTCAGGGGGGGCAGTTAAAAATCCCTGGTTAGCTTTACACCAAGTAGGGTGGATGCTCAATTTCACCATAAAATAGCCCCTACATTACCAATGAGGAACTGGGTACACTTGGGCAGTCCAGCTATACAATTCTAGATATGATCCAGGATTTCTTATAACCATTCAGCGTAAAGAGCCAAGATTTACCTTAAAGCCACATGGACCCTTGGCAGGCTTACGGGATCCATACTTCAACCCCCATAAAGTTCTCCCCAAGGGCCCCGGACTGTCCCCAGCAGAAGCTTCACCCCACCAAAAAAGAAAAACATGGCAAAATCGTAACTTGTTTCCTATGTTGTAAAATATGCACCAACTCCTAAATATAACACTGCCTGAGCTGGCTAAGACTGATGGATGTGCCTTAGAGCCAGACCTCCTTAGTATATTGGAGTAGGACTCACTTTACCTCCCATCACTGTTCATAATCATTCCCTGTGCCTACATCCAGGGCCACAATTAACTATAGGTGACATAACAGGAGACGCCACCTGCCTCTGGCCCTCTAAGAGTCCCCCTGAACCACAAAAAAAGATGCTTTTCTGACATCTGTGCTAATAACATCAATGTTAATGAATCTTTAATTTACCTGGCCCCAAATATCACGTGGTGGGCCTGTGAAACTGGACTGGCTCACTGCATCTATAGTGCTGCCTGGCCTGGACTGTGCATCCTTATTCATGTGCTACCCCAAATATTTACTTATAGTGGGCCTGAGGGAAGCTACCTCCTTTCCCCTGGTGAAATTTCCTGAGCAAAACAGGCTGCCCCTTTGCTGATCCCTGCTCTAGTAGGGCTCAGTGTAGCTGGATCAGCTGCAGTGGGTACAGCAGCCCTAATATAGGAAGACTTAGAGCTCACTGCCCTAACACAAGAAGTTAATCAAGATTTAGAGTAGCTTGAATCTGCCATGAATCCACTTCAAGATCAAATTGATTCCCTGGCTGAAATGGTGTTGCAAAATCGTAGAGGACTTGACCTCCTAGTTATGTCCCAGGGAGGCTTATGCATAGCCCTTGGAGAAGATTGCTGTTTTTTTGCAAACCGGTCTGGCATAGTTAGAAGCTCACTAGCTAAAGTAAAAGAAAACATCTAGCATAGAAATAAGGTACTGGAAAACAAAAAGTCCTGGGTCCAGGGATGGTTTGAATGGAATCCATGGCTAACAACTCTTTTAACTGGCCTTGCTGGGCCAGTGGTTCTGTTGCTCCTTGGACTATTAGTGGGACCCTGCATTTTTAACTGGCTCATTAACTTTGTCAAGGAGCACATTTCCTCCATAGAGCTCATGTATATGCAAAGCCATTATGACCCTATCATAAACCAAGAAGGTGATGTCCCCTAAAACAAAGTGTTTGAAGGGGCATCAGAGGAGGGAGTGATAGGGAAAATTTACAAGGTCAGCAATCTAGTCCAGGTGGCTCTCTTCTGCTTCTCTTCTTAGCAAAGACAACAGAAACTCCCTTCACTTCCCGCTCTGTCAGGCACTCACTCCCTGAACTCATTCCTTAAACTTACTCTCCCTTGCTTGCTGTGCATGTGGACATGTTGCAGACATAGAAGCAGAAGGATATATATTGCTCCCCTTGCCTTTGTTCAGGGCTCAGAACTTGGGAGATTACTCCCCTCTGAGCCTGCCAGTGTAAAAATAAAACCCAAACACTCCAAGACCTCTGAGTGCCACTTGGTTCTTCTGTCAGTGATCCAGTCCAGGTTTTTCAGGTTTTCCCATAATAGATACAAAATGGATATACAGAAATCTGCTGCATTCCTCTATACTAACAACAAACTAGCAGAAAAGAGAAATCAACAAAACAATTTCATTTACAATTGCATCAAAAAGAATAAAACACCTGGGAATAAACCTAACCAAGGTGGTGAAATACCTGTACACTGACAACTGTAATACACTGATGAAAGAAATCGAAGTCGCAAATACATGGAAACCTATCACATGCTCATAGATGGGAAGAATTTATCTTGTCAAAATGGCCATCCTGCCCAAAGCAACTTACAGATTCAATCCAATCCCTATCAAAATACCAATGGCATCTTTCAATGAACTGAAGCAAATAATCCTAAAATTTATACGGAACCACAGAAGATCGCTTTATAGCCAAAACAATTTTGAAAAAGAAGAACAAATCTGGGGATTTAATTTGCCCTGACTTAAAGCTATACTACAAAACTACAGTAACCAGAACAGTATGGCACTGGCACAAGAACAGACCCATAGATGGATAGAACAGAACAGAGAGTCCAGAAATAAGCCCATGTATGGGTCAATATATGACAAAGAAGCTATGAATATAAAATGGGAAAAAGACAGTCTATTCAATAAATGTTGTCAGGAAAACCTGACAGCTGCATGTAAGAGAATGAAACTGGATTACTCCCTAAAACTATACACAAATGTAAACTGGAAATAGATTTAAGAGCTAAATACAAGACAAAAAACGATAAATTTCTTTGAAGAAACATAAGCAAAAATTTGAAACATAGCATGAAAAATTTTTTCTGGACAAGGGAAATGAAAGTAAAAATGAACAAGTGGGACTACATCAAACTAAAATGTTTCTGTACAACAAAGGACACCATCAACAAAAAAAAAAGGCAAACTACTATATGGGAGAATATAATCATATAAGATTCATCCAATAAGTGGTTAACATCCAGTATATATAAATAACTCATATACCTCAACACCAAAGGAACAAAAAACCCAATTATGAAATGAGGAGAGAACCTGAATAGAAACTTTTCCAAAGAAGACATACAGATGGTGAACAAGCACATGAAAAGATGTTCCATATTGCTAATCATAAGGGAAATGCAAATCAATATCATAATGAGCTGTCACACCAGTCAGAATGACCACTATCCAAAGTACAAGAAATAACAAGTGTTGGTGAGGTTGTGGAGAAAAGGGACCCTCCTGCACTGTTGGTGGGAATGTAAGCTGGTCAAACCACTATGGAATGCTGTATGGATGTTTCTCAAAAAGCTAGTAGTAAGAATACAATATGACCCAGTACTTTCACTTCTAAAAATTTACCTGACAAACAAAATCTCTGATTAGAAAAGATATAGAAACCCTATGTTTATTGCCACACTGTTTATAATAGCCAAGATATGGAAGCAACCAAAGTGTACATCAACAGATAAATGGATAAAGAAAATGTGGTTTATGTATATGATGGAATATTATTCAGCCATAAAAAAGAAAGAAATATTGCCTTTTATAACAACATGGAAGGCCTTAAAGAGTATTATGCTAAATGAAATAAGTCAGATGGAGAAAGACAAACACCATACGATTTCACTTATATGTAGACTCTATAAACAAAACAAAACAAAATGAACAAAACAACAATAGACTCATAGACACTGAGAATGACTGGTGGTTACCATGAGGGGGGGACTGGGTTGGTAGGTGAAGGGTATATAGGAGGCACAAAATCTCAATGATCATATAAATTAGTCACAGGGATGAAAGTACAGCATAGAGAATATAGTCAATTATTTTGTACCATCTTTCTATGTTGACAGATAGTAACTACACTAGTTGGGGTAAGGATTTAATAATGTATATAATTGTTGTATACTTCAAACCAATACAATATTGCTTCAATAAAAAAGACTAAAAATGGTACTTCAATAAAAAAGATTAAAAATAATAATAAATAAAAGTAAAATAAAAACCTAATTTTTAAAATTTACACAAATATCTCATATTACTATTGTATGTTTTATTTATACTCACACAACCTACTTCTCTTTGGAGAAAAATAAAGGCTTGTAAAACGCCATGGTTTTAGTATTATAAAGTAGTTCTATGTAACGATATCCAGTTTAATCTGAATACTTAACTGGGAAACAGTTACTCGAAATGAGCAAACTGAATGGTGTTATATTGTGGTGATAGTATCAAGTATAGAGAAGAGGGCTTGAAATGTGACTACAGTACAGTGACTAACACATGCAAAGTGTTTAATGTTCAGTGAATGACTGTGCTCTGCTGGGCTTATTAACACCATTGTATTGTTCTATGTCAGTATTTTATTTTAAAATTGGCATCTTGTCTCATAATATAAGCCACTGTATTTTCAAGATTTTATAAGTATTCTTTAAAAATTATTAATTGTGTTTTATAATCAAGATGGCTTACAGTATTCACAATGTGGTACACTCCTTGTAGTGGATATTAATGATCTATTGTGGAATAAATATGTTGCACGAACATAACAGCTTAAAACATGTTTAACATCTCACAGTTTCTGTCTGTCTTGAGACTCGACATGGCTTCCTTGTGTCTTCTACAAGGCTGCAACCAAGGTGTCAGTCAAGACTGGGCTCTTATGTAAGCCTTGACAGAAGAAGGTACTTACAAGCTCACAAAGTTTTTGGCAGAATACAGTTTCTTACAGGCTGTCAATTTAAGGGCCTCAGTTTCTTGCTGTTTGTCAGCCAGAGGCTGTCTTCAGTTCTTTACCATATGGCCTTTTCTATAGAGCAGCTTACAATGTGATGATTTGCTTCTTCCAAACCATGAAGAGACAGAGTCTCATAGAAAGATGGGTAGCAGTCTATGTAATGGTGTCATGGGTGTGACATCCCATCACTTTTGTTGTTTTATTGGATAGAAGCAACTGACAGTTTTTCTCAATACTCAAGGGAGGAAAGTATACAAGACAGTAAACAATAGGAGGAGAGGATCAGGGGGCCCATATTGGACTGTGTCCACACATGGTACAAACACATAGCAGTGAAAGACAAATACAAGAATAGAAATTCAAAAAATATATAGTTGAATATTTTTAAGTCTGTGGACAGGAAACAAGACTGAAATTTAAACTCATGGTAATAAACAGGGTGAAAGCCACAGACTTGGGGTCTCCATTAGAAGACAGGCTATGATGGATTTGACATTAGCTAAAGTGGGATAAAAGGGATTAAAACTGCTCTACACAAGAAAGATTAGAGCAATAATCACTGTCTGAAGATGGCTGCTGGAGGAATTGCAACCTCCCCCACTGAACAAACAAAATACATTGTTACACACCACTTCCTGAAACATGAAGGATGGATTTCAAGCAAGCTGAAGGCTCAGCAATGAGGAGCATATATACAAAGTCAGAATCAATGAATTGCCAGCTTCATGACTGAATCTGTTGTATTCCAAATATTTCTTTAAGAGGATGACCCTGAAATTTCTATATGAGTCATTTTGGGGAGGATACTCAGCATCATTTTCCATTAAGGAATTGAAAATTAAACAATAATGACATATAACTACTCATCTATTAGAATGGCTAAAATCCAAAAACTTGACAACACCAAATGCTATTGAGGATGTAGAACAACTGGAACTCTCATTCATTGCTGGGATATATGTAAAACAATGCAGCCACTTCAGAAGACAGTTTGGCAGATTTTTACACAGTCAAGTAATCCAGTATCTATGCTCTTAGGTATTTACCCAGCTTATTTGAAAACATGTCCACACAAAATCCTGTATATGGGGCGCCCTCCGACACCCCAGGGACAGCGGGGGCCGTGTGGCTCGGCTCTGAGGGCGCCGGGGGCCCAGGCACCCTAGCGTGAGGGGCTCTGGAGCCTGGGCCCAGGCTGGGGAGGTGACGCCCGGGAGGACGAAGCGGCAGCAGGGAGAGGATCTTTCAAAGATGGTTTGGCTGCCTTGGAGATTTGGAGATCTGATGCCACAATGAGGACTCATACACGGGGGGCTCCCAGTGTGTTTTTCATATATTTGTTTTACTTTGTGTCAGCCTACATCACTGACGAGATCCCAGAAGTCATGATTCCTTTCACCAACGCCAACTATGACAGCCACCCAATGCTGTACTTCTCCCGGGCAGAGGTGGCCGAGCTGCAGCTCAGGGCCACCAGCTCACATGAGCACATTGCAGCCCACCTCACCGAGGCTGTGCACACCATGTTGTCCAGTCCCCTGGAGTACCTTCCGCCCTGGACCCCAGGGACTACAGAGCCCACTGGAATGAAATTTACAGCAACAACTTGGGTGCCTTGGCAATGTTCTGTGTGTTGTATCCTGAGAACATTGAAGCCTGAGACATGGCCAAGGACTACATGGAAAGAAAGGATGGCGGCTCAGCCTAGTTGGTAGATTTTTGTCTTTTACATTTTACTGTATTGACTGTGCAATTTAAATAACTGAATTCATATTCATATGAAATTTCAGAGACTGGATTTTCACATACTTTGTGTGTGTATGTATGAGTGAGGGGGAGGGGGTACTTGTAATTTGTGTTACCAGTGGCTTATGAATTGTCCATAGTTTCAAAAGACCAAGAAAATTTAATGTTTAAAGTTTTAGAAGGGAAGTGTTTAGATACAACCTAACCAAAGAAAAAATAATTTGCTGGATTAAGTAAATCATATCATCTTGGTTGTTGAGAATTCTTTCCCCCTTATTTAACAAACATATATTGCCATCAACTGACCTCCCATTCTGATAGACCTCAAAGTGGTTAATACCTTTTGCCAGCAAGAGATATCAGCCAATTAATATTTATTTGCACTTTATTGACAATTAGGAGCTGAAAGTAAATGTGATAGGTTTAACTGGCAAATTATAAACAAGACCTTACCCAATAACTATCAAATTGTCCAAACCATAGGAATACCAGTTTTGCAGTTTAATTATGTAAAGGATTCTAAGCATGTAATGATTTATTTTCAGAAGTTCAAGATTTGAGAACAGATTTTTTGTCTCTTTTTGATTAGTTTAAATTTATTTTGTCTATAATTAATGTGTCTACCTGTTAAAAAGAGATGGGATGAATTGATAAAACTAAGGATTCTATGAATATTCTTTTTTGCTTAATTGAAGTATCACTGATATACAATCTTATATTGATTTCAAATATACAACACAGTGGTTTAACAGTTACCCATATTATTAAATCCTTGCCCCCACTAGTGCAGTTATTACCTACCAGTAAAGAAGGATGTTAGATTCTAAGGGTATTCTTACTTAAACTGGGATTTAATACACGTTCATGGTTCAGTTATACTAAAAAAATTACTAAGTATTTTACCAAATTACTAAAAAATAAACTAAAACTTTCAAAATTATGTAAGCTACTACTTATCATAAGGCTGGAGAGAGCTCAATTTTAAATGCTTAGAAAAATCAGTGAATGCATTTAATATTTTGATGAATTACATCTCATGTATCAGAGTGGTAAAGAATGGGGGTAGTTTCAAGCTTCCTGAATTCTGATAAAGAAATTTAATTATTACTAACTTTCTGCCAGTATGTTAAGGAGTGCTGTTTGTTACAAAGTTTGAAGGATTTGTTTTTGCAGTTTCTTAATAAAAAAGACTATGGAAGATTTGGCATTAAATCTATGTCAGAGCTGGTTTTTTAAGGCTTATTGTTAAGTATGTATAATCATTTTAAAGCTTACAATGTTTTAGGTTGAAAAGAATCTTTTTATTTGATTTGTTTCAAAGCTAAACCATGTATGCAATAGTGTCTGATTTTGACACTAGTTAACTGACCTTATTCTACTATTGAAACCAAGAAAGGAAATAAAAGATATATGAAAAATTTTTTGATATTTGAACCACAAGATTATATATTATCAAATGTTGAAATTACTCATTTGACATTGTACAGTTAGCTAAAAATGGCAACCATATTTACTTTATTTAGAAAACCACCTTTGCTGTCTACAAGGCTACTTTTTTTGGTAAGATTCTTATTGATTTAGATAGATAAGTGAAATTTAACAGATTTAGATATGGATGAAAATGTCCCAAAGAGATACTTACTGTAAAAAACACCATTTCACGTCATGGAAAAGTAGCTGTGATATGACATTTCTTCACTGAGATTTTTAGCACAAATACAGGAACGTTAGGAGAATTGCACAAGACCACTGTAATTTTATTATTGTAATGTAAAACATTCAAGCATATAAATACCAACTGGATGAGTGCTGTCATTAGAAATGATTAGACTCCTGTGATAAAAGAAGGAAAATAAATAAATTCAAATAAAAATGATAACTTTCTTACATCTTCAAAAAACAAAAAAACAAATCCTGTATATGAATGTTTATAGAAGTTTTATTTAAAATCAACAGTAACTGGAAGCATTCAGGATGTCCTTCCCTGGGTGAATTGATAAACAATTGTACATCTATATAATGAGATATTATGCAGAGAAAAAAATTAATGTGTTATCAAAGCCACAGGGAAAAAAATGTTTGAATCTTAAGTGGATATTACTAAGTGAAAGAAGGCAATCTATAAAGGCTATATACTATGATTCAATTATATAGCATTCTGGAAAAGGCAAAACTAGTAAAAGTTCAGTACAGGAGTCTGGGAGGGAGAAGGAAAAAGCTGAATAGATGAAGCATTAAGAACTTTTTAGGGTAGTGAGACAATTCTGTTTTATACTGTTATGGTGGATTCATGATACTATGCATATGTCAAAACCCATGTAAATTTACAGCATAAATAATGTACATTGTGTATGAAAATTTTAAAAATCTTTTAGAAGACCTGGGGAATCTCAGGATGGAATGAATAATGTGATAAAACAATCTAAGCGTGTTACAAATGAATGAAACACCCTCACTGAAAGGGGGGAGGGAAAAAGTGTTGACCTAAGTAACATTAGAAATAAGTGTAGTCTGTAAAACTGAAGGCAAAAGAAATGGGAAAAGGTAAGCACTATATACTAGTTGAAAAAGTTGTTTGCCTTGGGGATAGGAGTTGACAATTCTGATACCACTCTATAAGTAAAATGGAATTGGGCAATTAAGATAATGGGAGCCAAATTTCTCACTGTTGAAGTAAGAGGAAAATACAAAGGAGGAGTGTTTAGAAATATTCATATGGTAATGGATTAGAATTGGATCCATTAGATGAACTCATGTTTAGGTTAATATAGATATATATGGTTTCCTATGTAAGCATTTATGGATATGTATATACAAGTGTTAGTGTACACACATATATTTCCTCACATTTTATAGTGTTATAAAATAAGAAAGAGCTTATTTTATTTTATAAACAACAAAACTCACACATTCATGCAGGACTGTTTAAATGGATACAAGACCCACATCTGAAAGAGTTCACAACAGTCAAAGATCGAACTTGAGTAACAAAATAAAGATGTATTGAATTATAACCCAAAGTATGAAATAAATATACAAGATTCCATACTGATATGAATAAATGAGTGAATATAAATAAATGGGGAAGAGTAGACAAATATCTGTTGCAGAGGAATTCCAAATAATTTATGTAAATTCTTCCCCCTCAAGGATGAGGGAGATAACTCTCCACTCCTACACTCCACTCTTGATGTGTAAGCTACACATAGTAACTTTCCTTCAAACAGTATACCATTTTGTTTGAAGAGAGGAGAAAAAAGAATTATGTTAAGGGAGAGGCATAAGAAACATTACTTCAGCCAGGTGATCAGGTTAAACATCAACAGTGATAAATAGTGTTGATACTGTTTTCCCTTTATATAATGTGATGAGAATGGCACTTTATCTCTGTAGTTTTCCTCACCAGAGTTCATAAAACCAGTTTAATAATTAGAAAAACATCAGAAAGATCTCAATTAAACACTCAAATAAGAAAAAGATAAACATACATCTGGCCATATTATATTGAAATAACAGTACAAAGTGATAGGAAAAAATACAGAGATCACCTAAAAATCAAACAACCATCAATCTAAGACTATGATTCAATTTTTTAAATTTTGGTATCATTAATCTACAATTACAGAAAAAACATTATGTTTACTAGGTTCCCCCCTTCACCAAGTCCCCCCCACATACCCCTTCACAGTCACTGTCCATCTGCGTAGTAAGATGCTGTAAAATCACTACTTGTCTTCCCTGCCTGGCACAGCCCTCCCCATGCCCCCCACGCACTATACATGCTAATTGTAATGCCCTCTTTCTTTTTCCGCACCTTTATGCCTCCCTTCCCACCCATCCACCCCAGTCCCTTTCCCTTTGGTAACTGTTAGTCCATTCTTGGGTTCTGTGATTCTGCTGATGTTTTGTTCCTTCAGTTTTCCGTTCTTCTTATACTCCACATATGAGTGAAATCATTTGGTACTTGAATTTCTCCACCTGGCTTATTTCACTGAGCATAATACCCTCTAGCTCCATCCATGTTGTTGCGAATGGTAGGATCTGTTTTTTTCTTATGGCTGCGTAATATTCCATTGTATATATGTACCACATATTCTTTATCCATTCATCTACTAATGGACATTTAGGTTGCTTCCATATCTTGGCTATTGTAAACAGTGCAGCGATAAACATAGGGGTGCATCTGTCTTTTTCAAACTGGAGTGCTGCATTCTTAGGGTAAATTCCTAGAAGTGGAATTCCTGGGTCAAATGGTATTTCTATTTTGAGCATTCTAAGGAACCTCCATACTGCTTTCCACAATGGTTGAACTAGTTTACATTCCCACCAGCAGTGTAGGAGGGTTCCCCTATCTCCACAACCTCGCCAACATTTGTTGTTGTTTGTCTTTTCGATGATGGCAATCCTTACTGGTGTGAGGTGATACCTCATTGTGGATTAAATTTGCATTTCTCTGATGATTAGCAATGTGGAGCATATTTTCATATGCCTGTTGGCCATCTGGATTTCTTCCTTAGAGAACTGTCTGCTCAGCTCCTCTGCCCGTTTTTTAATTGGATTATTTGCTTTCTGTTTGTTGAGGTGTGTGAGCTCTTTATATATTTTGGATGTCAATCCTTTATCGGATCTGTCATTTATGAATATGTTCTCCCATACTGTAGGATACCTTTTTGTTCTATTGATGGTGTCCTTCGCTGTACAGAAGCTTTTTAGCTTGATATAGTCCCACTTGTTCATTTTGCCTTTGTTTCCCTTGCCTGGGGAGATATGTTCATGAAGAAGTCACTCATGTTTATGTCCATGAGATTTTTGCCTATGCTTTTTTCTAAGAGTTTTATGGTTTCATGACTTACATTCAGGTCTTTGATCCATTTGGAGTTTACCTTTGCGTATGGGGTTAGACAGTGATCCAGTTTCATTCTCTTACATGTAGCTGTCCAGTTTTGCCAGCACCATCTGTTGAAGAGACTGTCATTTCCGCATTGTAGGTCCATGGCTCCTTTATCAAATGTTAATTGGCCATATATGTTTGGGTTAATGTCTGGAGTCTCCATTCTGTTCCACTGGTCTGCGGCTCTTTTCTTGTGCCAGTACCAAATTGTCTTGATTACAGTGGCTTTGTAGTAGAGCTTGAAGTTGGGGAGCGAAATCTCCCCCCATTTTATTCTTCTTTCTCGGGATTGTGTTGGCTATTCGGGGTCTCTGATGGTTCCATAAGAATTTTTGAACTATTTGTTCCAGTTCATTGAAGAAGCTATTGGTAATTTGATAGCGATTGCATAGAATCTGCTTACTGCTTTGGGCAGGATGGCCATTTCGATTATATTAATTCTCCCTAGCCAGGAACATGGGATGACTTTCCATTTGTTAGTGACCTCTTTAATTTCTTTTAAGAGTGTCTTTTCGTTTTCCAGGTATAGTTCTTTTACTTCCTTGGTTAGGTTTACTCCTAGGTATTTTATTCTTTTTGATGCTATTGTGAATGGAATTATTTTCCTGATTTCTCTTTCTATTAGTTCATTGTTTGTGTATGGGAAAGCTGCAGATTTCTGTGTGTTAATTTTGTATCCTGCAGCTTTGCTGAATTACGATATCAGTTCTAATAGTTTTGTAGTGGAGTCTTTAGGGTTTTTTATGTACAATATCATGTCACCTGCAAATAGTGACAGTTTAACTTCTTCTTTACCAATCTGGATTCCTTGTGTTTCTTTGTTTTGTCTAATTGCCATGGCTAGGACCTCCAGTAAGATGTTAAATAATAGTGGGGAGAGAGGGCACCCCTGTCTTTTTCCAGATCTAAGAGGAAAAGCTTTCAGCTTCTCGCTGTTCAGTATGATGTTAGCTGTGGGTTTATCATATATGGCCTTTATTATGTTGAGGTACTTGCCCTCTTTACCCATTTTGCTGAAAGTTTTTATCATGAATGGATGTTGAATTTTGTTGAATGCTTTTTCAGCATCTATGAAGATGATCATGTGGTTTTTGTCTTTCTTTTTGTTGATGTGGTGGATGATGTTGATGGATTTTCGAATGTTGTACCATCCTTGCATCCCTGGGATGAATCCCTCTTGGTCTTAGTGTACGATCCTTCTGATATATTTTTGAATTCGGTTTGCTAATATTTCATTGAGTATTTTTGCATCTACATTCATCAGGGATATTGGACTGTAGTTTTCTTTTTTGGTGGGGTCTTTGCCTGGTTTTGGTATTAGGGTGATGTTGGCTTCATAGAATGAGTTTGGGAGCATTCCCTCCTCTTCTATTTTTTGGAAAACTTTAATGAGAATGGATGTGATGTCTTCTCTGCATGTTTGATAAAATTCCGAGGTAAATCCGTCTGGCCCAGGGGTTTTGTTCTTGGGTAGTTTTTGATTACCGATTCAATTTCGTTGCTGGTTATTGGTCTGTTTAGATTTTCTGTTTCTTTCTGCGTCACTCTTGGAAGGTTGTATTTTTCTAAGAAGTTGTCCATTTCTCATAGGTTTTCCAGCTTGTTAGCATATAGGTTTTCATAGTATTCTCTAATAATTCTTTGTATTTCTTTGGGGTCTATCGTGATTTTTCCTTTCTCGTTTCTAATTCTGTTGATGTGTGTTGACTCTCTTTTACTCTTAATAAGTCTGGCTAGAGGGTAATCTATTTTGTTTATTTTCTCAAAAAACCAGCTCTTGGTTTCATTGATTTTTGCTATTGTTTTATTCTTCTCAATTTTATTTATTTTTTCTCTGATCTTTATTATGTCCCTCCTTCTGCTGACCTTAGGCCTCATTTGTTCTTATTTTTCCAATTTGGTATTTGTGACATTAGACTATTCATTTGGGATTGTTCTTCCTTCTTTAAATATGCCTGGATTGCTATATACTTTCCTCTTAAGACTCCTTTTGCTGCGTCCCACAGAAGTTGGGGCTTTGTGTTATTGTTGTCATTTGTTTCCATATATTGCTGGATCTCTATTTTAATTTGGTCATTGATCCATTGATTATTTAGGAGCATGTTGTTAAGCCTCCATGTGTTTGTGAGCCTTTTTGCTTTCTTTGTACAATTTATTTCTAGTTTTATACCTTTGTGGTCTGAAAAGTTGGTTGGTAGGATTCCAATCTTTTGTAATTTACTGAGGTTCCTTTTGTGGCCTAGTATGTGGTCTATTCTGGAGAATGTTCCATGCGCACTTGAGAAGAATGTGTATCCTGTTGCTTTTGGATGTAGAGTTCTATAGATGTCTATTCGGTCCATTTGTTCTAGCATGTTGTTCAGTGCCTCTGTGTCCTTACTTATTTTATGTCTGGTGGATCTGTCCTTTGGGGTGTGTGGTGTGTTAAAGTCTCCCAAAATGAGTGCATTGCATTCTCTTTCCTCCTTTAATTGTGTTAGTATTTGTTTCACATATATTGGTGCTCCTGTAGTAGGTGCATATATGTTTATAATGGTTATATCTTCTTGTTGGCCTGAGCCCTTTATCATTATGTAATGTCCTTCTTTATCTCTTGTTACTTTCTTTATTTTGAGGTCTATTTTTTCTGATACTTGTATTGCAACACCTGCTTTTTTCTCTCTGTTGTTTGCATGAAATATCTTTCTCCAACCCTTGACTTTTAATCTGTACATGTCTTTGGGTTTGAGGTGAGTCTCTTGTAAGATGCATATGGATGGGTCTTGCTTTTTTATCAATTCTATTACTCTGTGTCTTTTGATTGGTGCATTCAGTCCATTTACAGTTAGGGTGATTATTGAAAGATATGTACTTATTGCCATTGCAGGCTTTAGATTTGTGGTTACCAAAGGTCAAGGTTAGCTTGTTTAGTACCTTACTGTCTGACCTCACTCACTTATTGAGCTGTTATAAACACAGTCTGATGATTATTTCTTCCCTTCTTTTTCTTCCTCCTCTATTCTTCATATGTTGGGTGTTTTGTTCTGTGCTCTTTTTAGGAGTGCTCCCATCTAGAGCAGTCCCTCTAAGATACCATGTAGAGGTGGTTTGTGGGAGGGAAATTCCCTCAACTTTTGCTTGTCTTGGAATTGTTTAATCCCTCCTTCATATTTAAATGATAATTGTTCTGGATACAGTATCCTTGGTTCAAGGCCCTTCTGTTTCATTGTTTTAAATATATCATGCCATTCTCTTCTGGCCTGTAAGGTTTCTGTTGAGAAGTCTGATGATTGCCTAATGGGTTTTCCTTTGTAGGTGACCTTTTTACTCTCTCTGGCTGCCTTTAATACTCTTTCCCTGTCCTTGATCTTTGCCATTTTAATTATTATGTGTCTCGGTGTTGACCTCTTTGGATCCCGTCTCTCAGGAGTTCTGTGTGCCTCCGTAGTCTGAGCAACTATTTCCTCCCCCAGTTTGGGGAAGTTCTCAGCAATTATTCCTTCAAAGACACTTTCTATCCCTTTTTCTCTCTCTTCTTCTTCTGGTACCCCTATAATGCGGATATTGTTCCTTTTGGCTTGGTCACACAGTTCTCTTAATATTGTTTCATTCCTGCAGATCCTTTTATCTCTCTCTGCATCAGCTTCTATGCGTTTCTGTTCTCTGGTTTCTATTCCATCAATGGCCTCTTGCATCTTATCCATTCTGCTTATAAATCCTTCCAGAGTTTGTTTCACTTCTGTAATCTCCCTCCGGACATCTGTGATCTCCCTCCTGACTTCATCCCTTAGCTCTTGCATATTTCTCTGCAGCTCTGTCAGCATGTTTATGATTTTTATTTTGAATTCTTTTTCAGGGAGACTGGTTAGGTCTGCCTCTACAGATCCTTTCTCAGGTGTAACTATCTTGGTCTGGACCAAATTTTTTTGCCTTTGAATGGTGATTGCCATGGCTTTAGGCAGGTCACAGGTGTGTCAGCTGGGAGAAGAAAGTCCCTTCCTGCTTGCTGTATGCCTTGCCCTTCTCCCCTGCCTGTGACGTCTACCTGCACTCCTGGAGCAGCCACCAGGTTAATCTCCTAAGCTGCTGTGGGCGAGATGTCCATCAGAGCAGTGCGGGGCCCTGCGGGGAGTGGCAGGCATGCCAGGTGTGCTCCTCCATGCTAGCGCCGACCCTGCCAGGCAGCTGTGTGGCAACAGCGGCCTTTGAGTCTGGCCCGGGCAGCTGTGCGTTGTGCTGGGATTCTGGTCAGCTCCTGGGAGGGAGCACGCCTGCTCCCTCTGGCTCCGCTGCCAGTGCACGTGGGGCTTTTCCTTGCAGGCTTCTACCGGGCTCTGGCTTCACTGCTGCTGGTGCGCACGAGCCATGCCCAGGCTGTTCGGTCGCACTGCTGCAGGCTAGCCCTGCGGCACACGGATCTGCTCTCGGTTACTTCTAGCGCTTCCACCCCCGGCACGTGCTCCCACTCTCCTGCTACTGGGCCCATGTGTTGGGGTCCGTGCCAGTTGGAGGAACACTGGCAGGCTGCCTAGTCTTGTGAGGGGCTTCAGAGCTGCACTGTCTCTGTTTAGGGTGCCTACGTTTCCCCGGTATTCCCTGCTGTTGGGACAACTTCGTTCAGCTATGGGGTCCCTGTCTCTTTAAGACTTGCAGAAAGCACTTGCTTTTCTTTTGTCTCAGGAGTGCCGGTTGTGGGAACCTGCCCACTGGTTTTGCTTTTCCATTTCTTTAATATCCAGCACCCCTTGCACCTTGTGTCTGCATTCCTGGTGCGGATTTCTAGAGCTGGTTGTTTAACAGTCCTGGGCTCTCACTCCCTCCCCGTTCTGACTCCTTTCTTGCTGCCAGGTTTTGGAGTGGGGAGCGTTCAGGTCCCGCCTGGCCGCGGCTTGTATCTTACCCCCTTCGTGTGGTGCTGATTTCTCGCAGATGTAGATATATCCTGGCTGTTGTACTGCATCCACTGGTGTCTCTTTTAGGAATAGTTGTATTTATTGTATTTTCATAAATATATATGTTTTGGAGAGGAGATTTCCTCTGAACTACTCAAGTTGCCATATTCTCGTCCTTGACTATGCTTCAATTTTAATGAATGAATAAAAATCATTTGGTAAACTTTAACACATTCATAATAAACTAAGAGTAGAAGTGAACTTTGTCTGCATGACAAAGGGTACCTAACTAAATCAAAATATAAGTATACAGTACTGGTTAAAACAGATCCTGTACCCAGACCACCCTGGCTGGAATTCTCTCTGGCACTGAAGTCTATGTAAGACTTGATAACATTACATATATTCTCTTTCAGAAATAATAATATCTATCCATGAGTCTCATGAAAGACATAGGTGTTAACATATGTAAAATGCTTAAAATATTTTCTGGCATATAGCTAGAATTCAATTAATGTTGCTATTGCTGTTGTTATTAACTTTTCTTGATGGTGAGACTTTGGAAGTATTTTCATAAAAGTTAGAAATAAGAATAGGTTGTTCTCTGTCACCTAAAAGAGATAATGCATAAAAACTTGCAAAGAAGATAGAAATTATTCCTTATTTTCAGAAAATAGTATTGCATACCTAAAATGCTCAAGACAACAACAAAATGTAAAAGTAATAATAGGATCACTCAGATTCTAGATGCAAGAGTAGCTTATAAAAATAAGTAGCATTTCAATGGTTACCAGTTAGAAAATTTAATAAAATAGTGTCATTTCTGTAGGTGTGTGTACACTTTACAAGTTAGATTCACTAGTACCAGAAATTTCGGCAAAAATTTTTGAGCAAAAATGAAGTTCAGAAGATAAAAATATATCATATTACTTTATTCAAGTTAAAATATTTTAGATTGATACTCTATATATAGCTTATGAATGCATGTATACATAGTTAATACAAAAATAAGCATGAAAATTATACTTCTAAAGTAAGAATAAAAATGATCTCTGGAGAAGGGAGTTAATGCAATTGTGGTGAATTTTATAAACAACCTCAACTGATTCTATATTATTTCATTTTGAAATATATTACTATTCAAAATGGCATATATTAATAATTGAAAAACTGATAAGTTATTGGGTGGTTATTGCTTTATATATTATTTTCCTTATGCTTAAAATATGTTTTCAAACCAAATCAAAACTCTACCATATCTCAGAAAAAAATGGGCATAAGCATATCTGCTAAATTTTTTTAAATGAGATTTCCTCTTATTCTGTGTCTTTGCTAGGACTGGTATTTTCAGGTTTGTTTGTTTGGGTTGTAGCCATTTTAATAGATGCAAAGAATATCTCATTTGTTTCAATTTGCTTTTCTCTAATACACAATGCATTAATTTCCCCACAATTTCCCTATTTTCAGTGCCTTTTTTATACCTTTTCCCATTTGTATACCTTCTATGGTGAGGTATCTGTTTCTATACTTGCCTGTTGTTTTTTTAACCTTTTGACCTCTTTTACCAATTTCTCCCATCTCCCATTCCCCACATCTGGCAAACACCAATATGATTTCCCTATTTATAAGCTCTTTTTTAGATTCTACATTTCAGAGATATTATATGTCATTTGTATTTCTTTACTTCACTTAGTATAATGTCCTTCAGATATGTTGTCTCAAATGGCAAGATTGCATTCTTTCTTAGGGCTTTATAATATTCCATTGTGTGTGTGTATATATATATATATATATATATATATATACACTACATCTTCTTTATCCATTTATCCTTTGATGGACACTTAGATTATTTATGTATCTTGGCTATTTTAAATAATGTGCAATTAACATGGGATACATATATCTTTTTGAGTTGGTGTTCTCATTATCTTTGGGTAAATATCCAGAAGTGCAATTGCTGGACCATATGGTGGTTCTATTTTTAGTTTTTTGAGAAACCTCCATGCCGTTTCCATAGTGGCTGCACCAGTTTGCATTCCCACCAATAGTGCATAAGGGTCTCATTTTCTTCATATCCTCACCAACACTTGTTACTTCTATATTTTTGATACTAGCCATTCTCACAAATGTAAGGTGATATCTCATTGTGGTTTTGATTCCCACTTCCCTGAGATTACTTATGTTGAGCATGTTTTCTTGTGCCTGTTGGCCATCTGTATGTCTTCTTTGCAAAAATGTCTGTTCAGATCTTCTGACCATTTTTTATTGGATTGTTTTTTTGTTTGTTTGTTTTGCTATTGTATTGTATGAGCCCTTTATATATTTTGGATGTTAGTCCCTTATCAGATATATTATTTGCAATACTTTCTACCATTCAGTTGGTAACCTTTTTGTTTTGTTGCTGTTTCTTTTCTGTGCAGAATATTTTTAGTATGATGTAGTCCCACTTATTTATTTTTTTAATTTTATGGCTTTTCCTTTTGGTGTGAGATTTGAAACGTCATCACCAATGCTGATGTCATGGAGCTTACCACCTACATTTTCGACTAGTAGTTTTATAGTTTCAGGACTTTGTTCAGGTCTTTAATCTAATTTGAGTTATTTTGTGTATGGTGTAAGATACTGGTCAAGTTTCATTCTTTGACATGTGGCTGTGCAGTTTTCTCATTATCAATTTTTGTAAAGATAGATTTTTCCCCACTGTGTATTCTTCTATTATTTTGCATGGGTCTGTTTATGGGCTCTTTATTGTGCTCCATTGATTTATGTGACTATTTTTATGCCAGTACCATGCTGTTTAATTACTGTAGCTTTGTAAAATAGTTTAAAATGAGGTGCACTCCCTCATTTATTAGTCCTAACAATTTTTTGATGGAGTGTTTAGGATTTTCTATAAATGATATCATGTCATCTGAAAATAGTGAGAACTTTATTCTTCTTTTTCAGTTTGGATGCCTTTTATCTCTTCTATCCTAATTGGTCTGTCTAGGATTTTCAATACTATGTTGAATAAGAGTGGGAAAACTTTTTCATCTTCCTGATCTTAGATGAGAGGGTTTCAGCTTTTCACTGTTGAGTATGATATTAGCTGTCATAAATGATCTTTATTATTTTGAGGCATCTTCCCTCTGTACTCACTTTGTTGAGTTGTCCTCATAAATGGATGTTGAATTTTGTCAAATGATTTTTCTGCATTTATTGAAATGATCATATGCTATTTATCCTTCATTTTATTAACATGGTGTGTCACATTGACTGGTTTGCAGATGTTGAGCCATCCTTGCACTCCTGGAACAAATCTCAGTGTATTATATTGTATGATCCTGTCAATGTATTGTAGAATTCATTTTGATCAGAGTTTGTTGGGGATTTTTGAATATTTGTTTACCAGGGATATTGTCTGGTAATTTTGGTTTTCTTGTCGTGTACTTGTCTAGTTTTCATATCTGGATAATGCTAGCCTCACAAAATGAGTTTGGAAAAGTTTCCTCCTATTTTTTAAAAGAGTTTGAGAAGACTTGGCATTAATTCTCTGAATGTTTGGTGGAATTTCAGTGAAGCTTTTTGGTTCTAGACTTGTTTGGGAGGATTTTTATTACTGACTCAGTCTTTTTACTAGTAATTGGTCTGTTCATATTTTCAATTTATCATGTTTCAGTCTTGGTAAGTTGTATGTTTCTAGGATTTTATTCACTTCTCTTGGGTAGTTCAATTTGCTGGCATATAATTGTTCACATTATTCTCATATGTCTTGTATTTCTGTGGTATCAGTTGTAACATCCCTTTTATTTCTGATTTTATTTATTTGCATCCTTTCTTTTTTGTTGGTGAATCTAGCTAAAGGCTAGTCAATTTTGTTTATCTTCTCAAAGAGCCAGCTCTTAGTTTCATTGAATTTTTCTATTTCCTTTTTAGTCTCTATTTCTTTTTCTTTGCTGCCCTAATTTTAATTTCCTTTCTTCTGGTAAATATGAGTCTGGTTTATTTCTTTTTCTACTTCCTTGAGGTACAAAATTATTTGAATAAACAACAAAAAATAAAAATACTTTTATTTTTTCTTTAGGCAGGCGTTTACCACTATGAACTTTTCTTCTACTTTTGATGCATCCCACAAATTTTGATATGTTTTATTTCCATTTTCATTTGTCTCAAAGTATTTTTTTTTTTATTTTCTTGTGAGTTCTTCTTTGGATTGTTAGTTGTTCAGGAACATGTTTAATCTCCACATGTTTATGAATTGTCCATTTTTCATCATGTAATTAACCTCATTTCATACAACTATGGTCAGAAAAGGTGCTTTATATGATTTTAAGCCTCTTAAATTTATTGACATATTTTGTTGCCTAACAAATGATCTATCATGAAATATGTTCCATGTGCCCTTGAGAAGAATATGTTCTGTTGTTTTTGTATGGAATATTCTGTATATATCTAGTAAGTCCATTTGTTCTAATATATTGCTTTATAATGTTTCTTTATAGATTTTCTGTCTGGATGATATATCCATTGATGTAAGTGGGATAGTAAAATCACTATTATTGTATTGCTTTCTATTCTCCTTTTAGTCTTGTTAAATTTAAATTTAGCTAACTTTTTATTTTAAACTTTTCTAATTCACATCACTAGTTTTTAAAAAGTGGCTCTAACCTTGTGCAATAACTATAAATGTTACATGTGTAATATGTGTTAAGCTCTATACAATAGGCTTTGAAAAGATTATCTCATTTAATTCATGCAGTGTTCACTATACATTTTATTAAAGCATTGATAATCATATATGATTTCATTCCCCAGGAACTTTCAATGTTAAATTTTTGTCTACATATAAATATTCAAAATTCTTAATTAATCATTTAGTACCTTCTATGATCAGATCCATTTACAGGTGAGTTAAACATTAAGAGAGAAATGTATGTGATTATAGAAGACCTGGAGGCTTCAAGTTAGACATACTTTACATCTACATGTAAGAATCAGATACAATGTCTTTATTGCAGGACTCGGGATGTAATGAAGTCTTAACTTCATTAGTTAAGTTTGTAAGTCATTAGAGCGTCATGGGTGGAAAAATTTGTTTGAGGCAGAGCAGGAACTATAAAATTAATTACAATTAATGTAGAAATCAGTGTGGAAACTAATGTTAATAGTAGAGTAAAAGGGAAAAAATTGGTGTGTGTCCATGGTGTCTATGGACTCAGTGCATTGAGTTGCTCTTCATTGGAGAAAATTTCCATTTCAGAAAACCTGAGTAGAAACCTTAAATTCACTCTGAACTGCTAATTAGGGTACTATTTTTAAAAAATCATTTTTTTAGAGATCCATAAACCTAACACGGAGTTGGCCATTTTCATTTGGATGAATGTTGCACTTTTAGTTGAAATGAGTCAGCTTTTATTTTTTATTAGAGCATGTAACAAAAGGCACAATTCTAACATATACAGAATGAACAGACCTCTCTTATTTCTTTTCCTTCTCTCACAACAAATTCCATATAAATGAGGTACAGTACTAAATCAACCCTTTTTCCATTCTATATTGTAATCTGTCACCCATTAAGTGTGACTTTCATGCTCTCAGGTAATTTCCAAATTGGTCTTTGTCACACTGACTTAAATTTCCCATTACTGAAGCGAGGGAAAAAGTTATTAATGAGGACATAACCAAGTTCACTGACACCTTGGTTACAGTTAAGCATCTCTCTTTCCCAAGTCCATGCCACTAATGAATGACCAAATGTAAATTTTAACCGTACTGTACATCTAAATTCTTACTTCCATCTTCTAGTACCACAGTTTCAGCTTAATTGATTAATGTACAACAAAGTTTTTCCTCTCATCTAGGTTTGGGCTAAGGGAAACAGTGAGTATAAGATATTTAGTCATACGCCAACAGATAAGTATGAAGTACTATATTTCTGCTGGCCTGTATCAAAGATCTGTTTAAGAGTATGATTGCTACAAACTACTCTAGCAACTGACTGGGGAAGACACAGATACACTCATCTTTGTGATCATGTAAGTTCCACTGGTACTGATGTGTGAATAATTACCGCATAAAGTAAATCAGAGCAATTATTGAATATTCATTACTATATATGTATACAGAAATGAACTGCAGCACACCAGCACTGATTTTTCTCCTTCTTCTCATCTGTAAACAGGGGTAAATGTTCCTTGATTGAATGGAAATCAATCAGGACTCCTAGGGATTTCCATTTTGGTACAGATTAAAAGTTCTATATTTGTAGTCATCTTGGATTCACTGTTGAGACATTTACCATCACTAGAATGTAGAAGCTATAGGCTCTTAGTCCCTGAGTATGGATATCATCTTTGGTTGCCTAAAAGGGACATGTCCCCCAACTCTGTATCCACTATCTCAATGAAAATAAATATCTTGTGCTGTGTATGTGCTTCAATGACTGGACTACTTCAGAAGAAAATGTCTGTCCAAATCATATACTGTTCTGTAGTGCATGAAATTTAAAATGTAATTCTCTCTTCCAAACCTAAGTGTAAATGCCAAAAAATAAGCAGTGTTCCCCATCTTGTTATCTACCTTAAAGTCTTATTGCATAGATTTTATATTAAAAATATTTTATCTTGTAGCAAGTGAGTAAACAACTCTTGCTTATCCTCTTTGAAAACTTATCTTCCCTTGTTTAAACACTATATTTGCAGCAAACTGAGCAATAAATTTTTTGCCTAAGTACATTATATTCCCCTTTATAAGATCTTACCTATTTCCAGTAAATTTTAGAAAATTTACAGCATCTAATATTTCAAAGCTGGTTATCAGTTGAAAATAGCATATTGGTATTCATTTTACCATATCTGTCACATTTTCCTAATATTAACATAAAGTGCCCTTTTCTCTGCTTTTGTCAACATCTTGGTCCTCTGTGTGCCTGTATTTCAGAATTGCCCTAATTTTTAAAATTTGTGATTCCTGTAACTACTCCATCTAGACTTTGTACATTTAGAGAGACTATTTTGTTTAACCCTAGGAGAACAGAGTAATTACTGATAGCTTTGCGTTTTTCTTATCATTTACTATATTAAAACCTAGAGACAGGTTTCTTTGTGGTATAAATCATTTTATTCAAATATTTGAATGCAGGTGCATTTTAAACCATGAGATTGTAGGGGCAAGAGTCCTCCTTAAATTTTAAACAGAGACATAAGTAGTTGTGCAATTGTGGCTCAGTATATTTTTGATATCTCTCTTATAAGATGTTTCTCTCTCACTTGTTTAGATTAACTTACTATGAAAATAAAAGCTTTCTGAAAGAGGATCCAAATTTTACCTACGTCTATAATCCCCACAGTACATTATATACAGTAGGTGCATGTTTTTAATGCATAAATATCAGAAATTTAAACAAGTGCCTGTGAAATTACCTTAATGATTAGCCATTCAGTTACATATACTGTATCATAAGACCTCATACTATGAGAGATGCTGTAAAGAATGCCCCCACAAAATGAGTCAATAAATTTGGTAGGAAGTGAGTTCATACTTACTTAACCATTGAACAACATGGGTTGGAACTGTATAGGTCCAACTTATTTGAGGATTTTTTTTTTAATAAATGAAGTATAGTACTATAAATGTATTTTCTTTTCCTTATGATTTTCTTGGCACTTTCTTTTTTCTAGCTTACTTTATTTTAAGAATACAATATATAATACACATAACATGCAAAATATGTTAATCAACATATTATGTTATTGGTAAGGCTTCCAGTCAACAGTAAGTAAGTAGTAACATTTTTGGAGAGTTAAAAGTTATATGCCTATTATATATATATGTATATATATATATATATATATATATATATATATATATATATATATCTCCACTCATCCACTGATAGACTGTTAGGTTTCTTCCATTCTTTGCCTATTGTGGATAATGATATTATGAACATGGGTACACAGATATCTCTTCAAGATAATGATTTCATCTCAACATGATTTACTCTCTTTATTGTCTAACTTGCTTACTTCAGGACCCCATCATTACTTGTTCCCAAAGTTGGAAAATCTGCAGAGATAATTGACCCTAAATAAAAAGATATCCCTGCTCTAAATCCTCCCTATGATTAACATCTTACTTTAGCATCATAAATGGGCTACAATAGGTGAATCAATATTGATATATTATAATTAACTAAATTCCATCAGTTAGCCATATTTTGTTAATTTTTCATACTCTTATTAATAGCTTTATTGAGCTATATTCACACATTATAAAATTCAACCACTTAAAGTGCCATATTCAATGGTTTTTGCATGTTCAGAGTTGCTCATTCATCACCACAATGAATTTTAAAGCATTTTATATTTGGCAGTTTCCTCCTCCAAATCTGCCTGATCTGTGGGGTCAAGAATGTTATCATCATCTGGAGGAGCTGAGGCCAGCATGACTTTAGGTGTTGTTTGTTTCTCCTTTTTGGTAACTAAAGGAGTATCCTCATCAACTTCCCCAAGGGGATTTTCCTTTTTGTCTCTTACTTCATTAGTGCCATATCCTTTACTATTACCTTTTGTTTTCTGCCTATTGCCTTCCTCTTGAGACCCAGAGTTGGATGATTTTTGTGGGAGGGTCTCTACCTGCTGTTTAGGTTCTAAAACCTCTGATTAAATTCCATAATGCAAAGGCATCTGTAGGGACCTTCTCAGGTCCGTGGCTGGCATAATATTCCCTTATCTCTTCTCCAACCTTCTGCCAGTTTGCGAGACTCACTGTGCCTTGGTCAGGAAACCAAGGACAACATTCCTGGACAAAATGTAAGAATTTTGCTAATTGTCCATTGGTGACTTTTATACTTCTACCTACAAGCATATGCATTAAAACTTCAATAGAGTCCTCTTTCTTTAGACTCAGTATGGCCCATGGCTTTTCAAAGTTCTGACCTATCTGTCCTTTCTTGCCCTGTCTTCCTTTACAGAGGGGTCTCCCCCTTTTTTAGTTTTTGCAGCTAATTAAAGCATTTTTCATTTCAAATGAGTTGTTTGTATTTTTTTGCTCAGCAGTCGGATGAAAACTGGGAAAAAGAATAAAAGGGAGAGTATAATTAATGCTGAAATTCTGAAATTTATAATAAAGGGAAACTAAGAAGTATGGGTAGTGTACTGTCACAGGGTAGCCAAGAAAAAATTAGCAACTTCAGGAGCTGTAGCTGAGGATACATGAGCCTCGCTACTAGCTCTTATCTTTTCTTATAAACTGACCATATCTAAAGAAATATTAGAATTATCTCAAATGCCTAATAAATGATTTTTCACTCTGTTCCAAGAAGTCTTGGTGGAATTATATAAGTAGGGAGTCACACAAATCTATTCATACTAACTGTGACATTTGGTGATCAAGTGGATTTTTAAATTTTAGACTTTATTTTTTACATACAGCAAGGTTTTTTCTAAAACATTAAGTCATGACTCAATCTTTTTATTAATCCGCTCTTGTAAATATAAAGCTACTGAAACATTTCTGCTTAAAGTGTCTATGTGATTGGCTGTGTGAATCTCTTGTACTAAAGCAGTAGTGGATAATGCAAGTGAGCTAATGAGTGTAATTAATGTAGTGATTCCTAATATTAAGGCAGCTACAAATCACTTTGTTTGGCTTAAAACATGATCAACCAACTGAAGAACTTGTATTCTTGGGTCATCATACCAGGACTCTTTCAAAACTACAGGAAGAATAACATAAGAAGGCTGATGTACAAACATAAAAACAGTAGGACTGTAAGTAGGGTCTCTTCCAGGTCATTAACTTTAGATTCTAATTCTTGATCAATAATCTTTTAAGTGGCTAAAGCCAATGATACATTTTTAGACAACTAATCAGTAAGGCAATATGGGTCTCTTATATTAGGGCTACAGCTGAAAGAGAAAGGGAAGTTGCTAAGGTAATGAATGCAGCAAATATACCAAGAATAAGAGCTTCTAAAAAACACTTTCCCGAAGTAAAAGAGTGCTGGTATCACAAAGTGCTTGTAGCCCATAATCATTAAACTACATAGAATTTAAAGTAACAGAAATTATCAAATATGGGGGAAGGTGCACAATAAAAATGACTTTTGCATTATTTTTCACAGAAATACAGGTAGAAAGAGTACAATTATTACAATTTATACTGAATTTATCTATAGTTTTGCTAATATTTATAGATATATAAATTTGATATAGCAAAAATACATATAAAGTTTGCAAACAGGCTTGAAGTTAATAAACAGCTTTCCTGTGTGTCTATGCAGTGTTACTAGTTCGACCAAAGCTACATTACAACTCGCCATAATTCAGACTGTAGGAAAGATTTTTCATTTAGAGATGTAGTTAATAAGGGTGGGACTCAAGCATAGCAATAAACAGTTTAACTAGTAATAGGCAAACCCTGAAGGCGATCTACAGCTTGGCTTTCTTCATCAGCTTCTTTATTTGGTCTCAGGTCAGAGTGTCACTTCGTCCAGTTGATCTTGCTAATCGCTGCTGCAGGGGAAAACTTGGTCGCGACTGATGAGATTTTCAGGAATCTTGCAGAGCGAGTTTCTGTAAACGCTGTGCTATAAGTTCTTCAAGGTTTTTCTTGAGCAAGGACTTTCACTTTGTCTCGGGAAGTTGTGTGGGGGAGGAGGTGGTGGTTGAGACCGGTTTGATGAGTCTGTCTGGTACCCACATGGGTGTATCTGAGTCCTGTTTAAAAATACAAGCATATCATCTTCCACAGGTTATTAAAATATCAGGCCCTTTTTGTTACCCTGTAAAAAGTTCTTTCTATTTTACTAAAGGTTTGGAATTAGTTGAAGACGAAAAGCCACAAAATCATTTCCTTTAGTTTACTTAATCTTATGTAACCAATACCTGTTCTGCTGAAATCTAGTTCTTTACTAATTTAGAAATAATCAGTGACTACAAATGACAGCAAACTTACAAATGACGATGTTTTAAGATTTGATAAGAGCTTACTATAAGACAGTTGACTTAAAAAAATTTGGATATTTCTGTAACATAAAACATTTAGTAATAAGGTTTAGCATTATCTTCTATGACAGTGCTTTCCAGGTAAATATATATTAGATAAATTAGCCAAATTAGCCAAATATTTTTTCAATAAGAAAAAAAAATCCTCTGACATGTTCAGGGGCCCTCTGGACAATACCAGAGTTAACTAGAAGAAAAAGCACCTTTTTAAATTTGATTTTGGAAAGCTGTCAGAAAAATTTTAAGGCACTTGCCTAAACAGCCTAAATAAAATTACAAGTCATTATAAAACAGTATTTATTTATTTAACTAAAATGGCAATAAAAGATCTTAAAGGCAAATACAAAAGGCTACACAGTTGTTAGTAAAATTTAGCTTTTAGTTCTTTTAATATTAAGATCTTATTTTAAATACTTAGATAATTTATTAAAATTTTAAGCATGAGAAACTACTTTGATAAAACAATTAAAAAACTTTTTGCAATTTTTTAACATTAAAAGCAGACTAATAATTTTAGAAAAACTTTGTCCTTAAAACTGAGAACAAAATTTTAATTTTGCTGTGTACCTGATATCAAGACTCATTTGCTTTAATTTTATATAGTATGACCATATTAATTTTTCCACAAAATTTCTCACACTGTTTGTAGGTATACACACTGTAACACACTGTAATATACAATTATTAAGATGTTTACCTGCTACACTTAGTTTACTTATTTTTAACAACTATGCTATATTACTCACAAAACTTTTATCAAACATTAGACAAAGTCAAGCCTCTCTTTAACATTTTTTTCTTGAAAGATTTAACAGATAACATTAACTTCAATGACTTTCAGTAAATGTAGGCAGCTGATAACCATAAAGACATGTCCGTTTCTGTTTAATTTAAATTACCATTAATGCTTAATATCATTTATTGAAATTTTTTGAATGTTTTAGAATGCTCAATTTTTACAAGCACTTGTCTTTAAATTAATTTTTATTAATACTATCCCGGGGTTAAAAAATATTTTTTATTCACACTCTTAGACATACAAACATACAGATTGAGACACAATGACTACAGTTAGCAACACTTTTCACAAAAGAACATATACACAGACAGATAAACTGATACAAAGATTTGAGTTATTAATTTTCAATTGCCTTCTTTCTTTTAAGCTTACTTGATTACAGATACCTTGGAATTTGGAGGCCTTTTAACTAGTTGAGCAGCACCTATTTAAAAAAAAAATTATACTGGGCTGCAGTTTCTCCTAAGTTTCTTTCTTTTTTTTTGGAATTAATCTTTCATCATAAAGGGGAGCAGAGGCCAGCATCACTCAAGGTTTTGCTACAGAGAGTAGTGGTGTCATCCATCTACCAGATAAGGCCTCTACTAATTTCAAAGTGTAAGGTGCCAAGGGACCATAGTCTTTGCAGGCAACCTTTAATTTTTAAATAATTTCTATGGGATGGGCTCCCAGGAGATGCTTTCATCATCAAATTCTCTTCCAAAAATAATCAGGTAACACACAAATTCTATATCTTCTTCTTGTTCTGCTTGCTTTAAGGCAGCCCTTACTCCAGTAGGAGTCTTTTGATCAAATCTGGGGGGAGGAGGATGGAACGGTGGTGGTCTCTGAGTTTTACTAATAGGAGCAGACTCAGAAGGTCTTACAAGGGGATTTTTGGAGGAAGGATTTTTCTTAAAAGCAGGGGCAAGTAATTTAGGTGGATAATTCTCATTATTATACTTGACAGCTTCCTCCTCCAAATCTGCCTGATCTGTGGGATCAAGAATGTTATCATCATCTGGAGGAGCTAATGCCAACATGACTTTAGGTGTTCTTTGTTTCTCCTTTTTGGTAAGTAAAGGAGTATCCTCATCAACTTCCCCAGGGGGGTCTTCCTTTTTGTCTCTTACTTCATTAGTGCCATATCCTTTCCTATTACATTTTTTAAATTTTGTTATCAGTAATCTATAATTACATGAAGAATATTATGTTTACTAGGCTCCCCCATTCACCAAGTCCCCCCCACATACCCCTTCACAGACACTGTCCATCAGCATAGTAACATGCTGTAGAATCACTAATTTTCTTCTCTGTGTTGCACTGCCCTCCCCGTGACCCCCAACACTATACACGCTAATCATAATGCCCCCTTTCTTTATCCCCTCCCTTATAACTCCCTTCCCACCCATCCTCCCCCATCCATTTCCCTTTGGTAACTGTTAGTCCATTCTTTGGTTCTATAATTGTGCTGCTGTTTTGTTCCTTCAATTTTCGTTTGCTCTTAAACCCCGCATATGAGTGAAATCATTTTGTACTTGTCTTTCTCCACCTGGCTTATTTCACTGAGCATAATACCCTCCAGCTCCATTCATGTTGTTGCAAATGGTAGGATCTGTTTTTTTTCTTATGGCTGAGTAATATTCCATTGTGTATATGCACCACATCTTCTTCTTTATCCATTCATCTACTGATGGACATTTAGGTTGCTTCCATATCTTGGCTTTGTAAATAGTGCTGTGATAAACATAGGGGTGCATCTGTCTTTTTCAAACTGGAGTGCTGCATTCTTAGGGTAAATTCCTAGAAGTGGAATTCCTGGGTCAAATGGTATTTCTATTTTGAGCATTTTGAGGAAACTCCATACTGCTTTCCACAATGGTTGAACTAATTTACATTCCCACCAGCAGTGTAGGAGGGTTCCCTTTTCCCCACAACCTCGCCAACATTTGTTGTTGTTTGTCTTTTCAATGATGGAAATCCTTACTGGTGTGAGGTGATATCTCATTGTGGTTTTAATTTGCATGTCTCTGATGAAAAGTGATGTGCAGCATCTTTTCATGTGTCTCTTGGCCATCTCAATTTCTTCTTTGGAGAACTGTCTATTCAGCTCCTTTGCCCATTTTTTAATTGGATTATTTGCTTTTTGTTTGTTGAGGTGGGTGAGCTCTTTATATATTATGGATGTCAACCCTTTATCAGATCTGTCATTTATGAATATATTCACCCATCCTGTAGGATACCTTTTTGTTCTATTGATGGTGACCTTTGCTTTACAGAAGCTTTTTAGCTTGATATATTCCCACTCGTTCATTTTTCCCTTTGTTTCCTTTGCTGGGGAGGTATGTTCATGAAGAAGTCACTCATGTTTATGTCCAAGAGATTTTTGCCTGTGTTTTTCTAAGAGATTTATGGTTTCATGACTTACATTCAGGTCTTTGATCCATTTCGAATTTCCTTTTGTGTACGGGGTTAGACAGTGATCCAGTTTCATTCTCTTACATGTAGCTGTCCAGTTTTGCCAGCACCATCTGTTGAAGAGACAGATTTGAAATGTTGTCATTTCCCGATTGTATGTTCATGGCTCCTTTGTCGTATATTAATTGGCCAAATATGTTTGGTTTAATGTTTGGAGTCTCTATTCGGTTCCACTGGTCTGTGGCTCTGTTCTTGTGCCAGTAGCAAATTGTCTTGATTACTGTGGCTTTGTAGTAGAGCTTGAAGTTGGAAAACAAGATCCCCCCCACTTTATTCTTCCTTCTCAGGATTGCTTTGGCTATTCGGGCTCTTTGGTGGTTCCATATGAATTTTTGAACTATTTGTTCCAGTTCATCAAAGAAGCTATTGGTAATTTGATAGTGATTGCATAGAATCTGCTTACTGCTTTGGGCAGGATGGCCACTTTAACAATATTAATTCTTCCTAGCCAGGAGCATTGATGAGTTTCCATTTGTTAGTGACCTTTTAATTTCTCTTAAGAATGTCTTGTCATTTTCAGGGTATAGGTCTTTCACTTCCTTGGTTAGGTTTATTCCTCAGTATTTTATTCTTTTTGATGCAATTGTGAATGGAATTTTTTTCCTGATTTCTCTTTCTATTAGTTCATTGTTAGTGTATGGGAAAGCTACAGATTTCTGTGTGTTAATTTTGTATCCGGCAACTTCACTGAATTCCGATATCAGTTCTAGTAGTTTTGGAGTGGAGTCTTTAGGGTTTTTTATGAAAAATGTCTTGTCATCTGCAAATAGTGACAGTTTGATTTCTTCTTCACCAATCCGGATTCCTTGTATTTCTTTGTTTGGTCTGATTGCTGTGGCTAGGACCTCCAGAACTATGTTGAATAACAGAGGGGAGAGTGGGCATCGCTGTCTTGTTCCTGATCTCAGAGGAACAGCTTTCAGCTTCTCGCTATTCAGTATGGTGTTGGCTGTGGTTTTATCATATATGGCCTTTATTATGTTGAGGTACTTTCCCTCTATGTCCATTTTGTTGAGAGATTTTATCATGAATAGATGTTGAATGTTGTTGAATACTTTTTCAGCATCTATGGAGATGATCATATGGTTTTTGTACTTCTTTTTGTTGATGTGGTGGATGATGTTGATGGATTTTCGAATGTTGTTCCATCCTTGCATCCCTGGGATGAATACCACTTGGTCATGGTGTATGATCCTCTTGATGTATTTTTTAATTCGTTTTGCTAATATTTTGTTGAGTGTTTGGCATGTACGTTCATCAGGGATATTGGTCTGCATTTTTTTTTTGGTGGGGTATTTGCCTGGTTTTGGTATTAGGGTGATGTTGGATTCATAGAATGAGTTCAGGAGTATTCCCTCCTCTTCTATTTTTTGGAAAATTTTAAGAAGAATGGGTGTTATGTCTTCACTGTATGTCTGATAAAATTCCGAGATAAATCCATCTGGCCCGGTGGTTTCCTTTTTGGGTGGTTTTTTGATTACCAATTCAATTTTGTTGCTGGCAATTGTTCTGTTTAGAGTTTCTGTTTCTTTCTGGGTCAGTTTTGGAAGGTTGTATTTTTCTAGGAAGTTGTCCATTTCTCCTAGGTTTTACAGCTTGTTAGCATATAGGTTTTCATAGTATTCTCTAATAATTCTTTGTATTTCTGTGGGGTTCATCGTGATGTTTCCTTTCTCCTTTCTTATTCTGTTGATGTGTATTGACTCTCTCTTAATAAGTCTGGTTAGAGGCTTATCTATTTTTTTTATTTTCTCAGGGAACCAGCTCTTGGTTTCACTGATTTTTGCTATTGTTTTATTCTTCTCAATTTTATTTATTTCTTCTCTGATCTTTATTATGTCCCTCCTTCTGCTGACCTTAGGCCTCATTTGTTCTTATTTTTCCAATTTGGTATTTGTGACATTAGACTATTCATTTGGTATTGTTCTTCCTTCTTTAAATATGCCTGGATTGCTATATACTTTCCTCTTAATACTGCTTTTGCTGAGTCCCTCAGAGTTTGGGGCTTTTTGTTGCTTTCATCATTTGATTCCATATATTACTAGATCTACATTTTTATTTGGTTGTTGATCCATTGATTATTTAGGAGCATGTCGTTAAGCCTCCATGTCTTTGTGAGCCTTTTTGCTTTATTTGTAGAATTTATTTCTAGTTTTATACCTTTGTTGTCTGAAAAGTTGGTTGGTAGGATTCCAATCACTTGGAATTTAGTGAGGCTTTTTTTGTGGCCTAGTATGTGGTCTATTCTGGAGAATGTTCCATGTGTGCTTGAGAAGAATGTGTATCCTGTTGCTTTGGATGTAGAGTTCTATAGCTGCCTATTAGTTCCATCTGTTCTACTGTGTTGTTCAGTGCCTCTGTGTCCTTACTTATTTTATGTCTGGTGGATCTGTCCTTTGGAGTGAGTGGTGTGTTAAAGTCTCCCACACTGAATGCATTGCATTCTATTTCCTCCATTAATTTTGTTAATATTTGTTTCACATATATTGGTGCTCCTGTATTGGGTGCATATATGTTTATAATGCTTATATCCTCTTGTTAGACTGAGCGCTTTATCATTATGTAATGTCCTCCTTTATCTCTTGTTACTTTCTTTGCTTTGAAATCTATTTTGTCTGATACTAGTTCTGCAACACCTGCTTTTTTGTCCCTGTTGTTTGCATGAAATATCTGTTTCCATCCCTTGACTTTTAATCTGTGCATGTCTTTGAGTTTGACGTGACTCTCTTGTAAACAGCATATAGATGGGTCTTTCTTTTTTATCCATTGTATTACTCTGTGTCTTTTGATTGGTGCATTCAGTCCATTTACATTTAGGGTGATTATTGAAAGATATGTACTTATTACCATTGCAGGCTTTAGATTTGTGCCAAAGGTTCAAGGTTAGCTTATTTACTACCTTACTGTCTGACCTCACTCGCTTATTGAGGTGTTATAAACACACTCTGATGATTATTTCTTTCCCTTCTTTTTCCTCCTCCTCCATTCTTTTTATGTTGGGTGTTTTGTTCTGTGCTCTTTTTAGGAGTGCTCCCATCTAGAGCAGTCCCTCTAAAATACCCTGTAGAGGTGGTTTGTGGGAGGCAAATTCCCTCAACTTTTGCTTGACTGGGAATTGTTTAATCCCTCCTTCATACTTAAATGATAATCATGCTGGATACAGTATCCTTGGTTCAAGGCCCTTCTGTTTCATTGCATTAAATATATCATGCCATTCTCTTCTGGCCTGTAAGGTTTCTGTTGAGAAGTCTGATGATAGCCTGATGGATTTTCATTAGTAGGTGACCTGTTTTCTCTCTCTGGCTGTCTTTAATACTTGATCTTTTCCATTTTAATTACTATGTGTCTTGGTGTTGTCTTCCTTGGTTTCCCTGTGTTGAGAGCTCTGTGGTTCTCCATGGCCTGTGAGACTATCTTCTTCCACAAATTGGGGAAGTTTTCAGCATCTACCTCCTCAAAGACACTTTCTATCCCTTTCTCTCTCTCTTCTTCTTCTGGTACCCCTATAATGTGGATATTGTTCCTTTTGGATTGTTCACACATTCTCTTAATATTGTTTCATTCCTGCAGATCCTTTTATCTCTCTCTGCATCAGCTTCTATGCATCCCTGTTCTCTGGTTTCTATTCCATCAATGGCCTCCTGCATCTTATACACTCTGCTTATAAATCCTTCCAGAGATTGTTTCATTTCTGTAATCTCCCTCCAGACGTCATCCCTTAGCTCCTGTATATTTCTCTGCAGCGCTGTCAGCATGTTTAAAATTTTTATTTTGAATTCTTTTTCAGGGTGACTGGTTAGGAATGTCTCTGCAGATCCTCTCTCAGGGGTTGTTTGAACTATTTGGACTGGACTAAATTGTTTTGCCTTTTCATGGTGATATCGGTGGCTGTAGGCAGATTGTGGGTGTGTCAGCTGGGAGAAGAAAGTCCTTTCCTGCTTGCTGGATGCCTTGCCCTTCTCCGTTGACTGTGTTGGTTACCCACACTCCTGGAGAAGGCAGCACATTAATCCCCTAAGCTGCTGTGGGTGGGGTCTCTGTCAGAGCAGTGCGGAGCCCTGCGGTGAGTGGCAGGAATGCTAGGTGCACTCCTCCACATTAGCGGCACGCCTGCCGGGCAGCTGTGTGCCAGCAGAGGCCTTTGGGTCTGGCCCGGGCAGCTGTGCATTGGGCTGGAATTCCAGTCGGATGCTGGGAGCGCTGTTGCTCCCTCTGGCACGGCTGCAGGTGCATTCGGGCCTCTCCGCACGGACCTCTCCTGTGCTCCTCTTGTGTCACTGCCGCCGGCGTGCACAGGCCACTCCCAGGCTTTTTGGTTGCTGCCATTGCAGGCTTGCATGAGCCACTCCTGGTCCCCTCTAGTGCTGCCAGTGCATGCGGGCCGCTCCTGGTCCCCTCCGGTGCTGCCGCCCCTTGCGCGTGCTGCCACACTCACACTACCGGGCCGGTGTGTCGGTGTCCGCACCAGTTGGAACAGTTGGCAGGCTGCTTAGTGCTGTGAGGGGCTTCAGAGCTGTGCTGATCACCAGGAGTTTAAGGCGCCTAAAGTTCCCTGGGATTCCCAGCTGCTGGTTAAGTGTGCCGTGATGACTTCGTCCAGCTGTGGGGTTCCTGTCTCTTTAAGACTTGCAGAAAGCACTTACTTTTCTTTTGTCGCAGGGGCATCAGTTGCAGGGACCCGACCGCAGGTTTTGCTTTTCTGTTTCTCTAATATCCAGCACCTCATGCACCTTGTGTCTGCGCTCCTGGTGTGGATTTCTAGAGCTGGTTGTATAGCAGTCGCGGCTTTCACTCCCTCCCCGTTCCAACTCCTTTCTTCCTGCCGGGTTCTGGGGTGGGGAATGTTCGGGTCCCACCTGGCCGTGGCTTTTATCTTACCTCCTTCTTGTGATGTTGAGTTCTCGCAGATGAAGATGTATCCTGGCTGTTGTACTGCATCCACTGGTGTCTCTTTTAGGAATAATTGTATTTATTGTATTTTCATAAATATATATGTTTTTGGGAGGATATTTCCACTGAACTACTCATGCTGCCATCTTCCTGTGATCCTCCTATTACCTTCTGTTTTCTGCCTCTTGTCTTCCTCTTGAGACCCAGAGATGGATGGTTTTTGTGGAAGGGTCTCTACCTGCTGTTTAGGTTCTAAAACCTCTTTGATTAAATTCCACAATGCAAAGGCATCTGTAGGGACCTTCTCAGGTCCGTGGCTGGCATAATATTCCCTTATCTCTTCTCCAACCTTCTGCCAGATTGCGAGACTCACTGTGCCTTGGTCAGGAAACCAAGGACAACAGTCCTGGACAAAATGTAAGAATTTTGCTAATTGTCCATTGGTGACTTCTATACTTCTACCTACAAGCATATGCATTAAAACTTCAATAAAGAGTCCTCTTTCTTTAGACTCAGTATGGCCCATGGCTTTTCAAAGTTCTGACCTATCTGCCCTTTCTTGCCCTGTCTTTCTTTACAGAGGGGTCTCAATCACCCTGAGCAGAATTCTATCTGTCCCTACAAATGTCGTTGTATAAAGAGCTTACCTTCGTGCCCCACGCTGGGTTCCACTTGCCAGATTCCAGCTCCAGCTGCTGTGTGTGTCATGAAGGAAAGGACAGCGTCGGCGAGTGAGATGAGTGAGGAGACGAAACACCCAGTTAAGGTTGTAACATCTCCTGACATCAAGCGGCAGGGTCTTTATTTTTATATCTTTTAAAGGTTTGCTTAATGTTAAACATTTTCTTTGATCGCGGATGGTACAATGATTTTTCCTTTCAGTTTTTGTATAATTCCGGCTCATTACAGATGTTATCATCTTTTTTTTTAACAGCTTTCTTGTAACATTTAATGTTTAACTTTCCCTTAACCTTTTTGGCCAGAGATGTAGGTTACGTGCTAGTTGCTAGACAGGAAAATGGTGTGTGGCAGCATGTGGTTTGTAATGTCTGCTTTTAAGCATAATGTCTGCTTTTAAGCATAGAGTTTAAGATATGTGTCTAAGGCTGTATAAAGTTTAAGCAGGTTATATAAAATGCAAGCTATATATTTTTTGGTTATTAAATGTAGTATTAATTAAATCCTATCCTATACATGTGGGTTGAGGCTTACATCTGAAGTCTAGCGATGGTACTCCTATCACCCATAAGTTTTAACATTCCTCGACAATCTTACAAATACAATAAAAACAATTTATTCTTTCATAGTATTCATTCCACAGTTTCAGATGTTTACACCTTTCCTCCTGCATCTACAAGCACTAGGCCTTGCAGTCCTCTTTATCTTTTATATAATAACACTAAATCTGTAATAATATAATATTTTGTCATGAATTGATTATAATAATAGTTTGTCATGAATTTATTATAAACTTCTATATATGGGATATTTATAAATGTAAGTCTTCCTATTTTGCTCATAAATTTTTTCTTCAAGGGTGATTCTCTTCTAATATTATAAGCAACACAAAGGGGGCTGTGGGCAATGGGGACTATTAATTTCTATTAATTTGCTGTTTCATATAAGTTTCTTGGGAGAATGGGTTTTTCCATGGCCTATAACTCCTTTTCTGTCAATATTCTAAAGAAATCCTAGTTAGTCGTGTTTAAATTGTTACAAAGGGGAGGTCAAACTGCATCTAGTTTTAAGAGAGGCCTGGGTTGTTCTGCCTCACTTATTTGTGGCAATATGCCTGGAACAGTTGTTCCCATAACACTGCTTTCGTTTCTGGAATTGCTGCTTTGATCAATATTTTGTGTTATGTTATTTGCTAAAGATTAATAAATTTTAAATACATAAGATTTCCCGTATATGAACCCAATCACCAACATCGTAACTGCAAAAATAAGTGCGGGAATTAGCAGGGGCCAGCTACGAGGTTTCCTGTTTTCAGGATTCCTCCTCATGCCTGGACCTTGTCAAACAGCATGAGCAGCATGGCCCGCACCACCCCTGATTCTCACTAGTCCTATAAACCACTAACCTACTTTCTGTTTCCATAGATTTGCCTATTATAGGCATTTTTGATAAATGTTATCATATAATATGTAGTCCTTTGTGACCAGCTTCTTTCATTAAGCATAATCTTTTCAGGGTTTATCCATGTTGTGGTATATATTAGTATTTGATTTCTTTTTGCTGCTGGATAGTATTCCATTGCATTGATATACCACATTTTATTTGTACAGTCATTAGGACATTCGGTTGTTTACAATTTTGGGTTATTATTAATAGTATTATGAATGTTTGAGTAAAACTCTTTGTATGGTATGGCTTTATGTATCAACTTGGATAGGCTGTTCAAATGCTAATCAACATATTGCTATGAACACATTTTATAATGTGGTTAACATGTACAATTAATTAGTTGAATTTAAGTACAAAATTTCCCTCTATAATGTGGGTAATCCTCATCCAATAAGTTGAAAAGCTTTAAAATAAAAAAATAAAACTGAGCTTTCCTTAAGGAATAAATTACATCTCATTGCTGCAACATCAACTCCTTCCCAAGAGAGTTTTCAGCCTATTGACTTGCTGTATGGATTTCAGAGTTGCTAGTCCCCTTAATCACATGAAGCAACTCCTTGAAATATATATTCCTCAGAATCTACCTTCAGCTCTTATGTTATCTTCTAGAACTATAACTACACTCAAGTTCTAGTAGTTCCTAAAGGGTGAGGTCTAAAGTGTGGCCCACAAGAAGGTATGCTACACTTCAAAATAACTGCCTGATTTTTCTCAATTATACATACAGACAGAAATCTCGGGAAAGTGGGTGTGAATGAACATTAGGGGTATAGGATAATCACAGAAGGAATACAAAAAGACTTCAGGCAGAATTTATTGGCATGGGCCTACTAAGCAGAGATCCTTGATTCAATACAACTGGAAGACTTAGGAAAGGCTCTCTAACAGTTTTTTTGTTTGGTTGGCTGACTGAAACACACACTAAGAGGTGGCCTACCCTTAAATGAAGTTGAAATGCCAGAACTACCTTGGTACGCTCTAGAGGAAGGTATCCAAAGGCTTATAGGGATTGGGAAGTTGGAATGGATTTATTTTTTAAGACTGGTTCACTCAACTGACTACGATCCATAGGACACACTTTTCACTATGACTGAAAAATTATTTTGAGGGAAGCTCAGAATCTTGGAACAGCTCTATGGTTGCTCTGGAGGTCAGGAATTTAGTGGTAACTGCTGTCACTGAACTGGAAAACCTAAATGAATTTGGAATAATTGGATCCTAGGTGACAACCTCCATGTGGCAGCACTTAAGTGCTAAAGGCAAAGTGGGAATGGTTACCATAATGGACAAGGAGTCAAAGCAGTAATCAAAATAGTCTGACTTGCAGAGAACTATGGCATTGGCTAGTTGATGAAGGTATCCCTGGAAGTGAAATGGATTAGCAGCCTACCAAATTCTTATTTCACCTGTTTAAGTGGAAGTGTGTTAGGCTGAGTGAACAGATGTCTAACTTTTATCACCAAAACAGAGAGTCATTGAACCTCAATTAATTCTGAGGTTTGTGCCTATTTATAGACCAAGAACTCCTTGTATGAAAGAAATGCAGGTTCCCTTTGAGGAAGTACTCCATGACATTGCAAAAAGTTTGTACTATTAGCCTTTCTTCCAGCCTTCCCCAAAGAGACTTATGGCATTTTAGCAGGGTGATCATACAATGGGGAAAAGAAATAACCAGACTTTTCAATTATTACTGTACACTGCCTTTGAGCTGACACTAATTCCCAAACCATTACTGTGCTCCATCAGAGTTGAGGCTTACAGAGGTTATATGATCAATGAAGTTTTACCTCAGGTCCATCTCACACTAGGTATAGTGCATGCCTAAACCCATTCTGTGGCTATTTACCCCACTTTTGGAATGCCTAATTAGAATAGACCTATTTAACTGGCAGAACATCACATTCATTTCCTGACTTGTGGAATGGAGGCTATTATGGAAACAAAGGCCACGTAGAAGCCACTAAGAACTACATCTACATGAGAAAAGAGTAAACCAAAAGCGACTCTATTCCTGGTGGATAGATTGGAGATTAACAGAGATTAATGCCATTATCAGTGACTTGATGTATGTAGTGCTATTGATTCCCACCACATCTACATTAAGCTCACCTATGATCATGTGAGAAAGCAAATGAATCTTGAAGAATGCCAGTAGACTATAATTAACATAACCAGATGGAGACTAATTCCAGCTGCTGTTTTAGGTATGGTTTAATTGCTTGAGTAAATTAGCACATGCCCTGCTATCTGGTACACAATTACTGATTTGGTAAGTGCTTTTTCTAAGTATCTGTTTATAGACCTACAGAAATAGGATTTGTTTGTTTTTTTCTGTCTGGAAAAGGAGCCTTCACTCTCCTGCCTCAGGGATATATGAAATGTCCAACCCTATGTCATAATATAATTGGAAGGGAACTTGATCAATAGTCCCTTCCACAAGACATCACAGTGAGACTTTACATTGATGACATTATTCTGATTAGACCTAGTGAGCAAAAAGTAGTAGATACTCTCAAACTGATAAAATATTTTAGTGTCAGATGATAGGAAACATATCCAACAAAAATTCAGGGGCCCTCGACCTCAGTGAAATGTCTAGAGGTCCAATGGTATTGGGCATATAAAGATACCCCTTCTAAGGTAGAGGATAAATTGTTTCATTTGACCACTCACTCTTAAACATAAAAAATGGAACAATACCCGGTATACCTAAAATACTATTAGGACAATACCTAATATATATATTGTTTCATGTACTTTTTAATTAAATTAATTAAGATAAGAAATCAATGCAATCTTTTATAATTAAAAAATTACTTTTGTGAACAGTCTTTGTTTTTATGTATGTGTGGATTTGAATTTCCATGTTTTGCTTGATTTCATCCTAGAGAACTATATTCAGTCTTTGTAAGGCACATGTGCTAGCAACAAATCCTTAGATTTTGTTCATCTGTAAATATCTTTATTCTGCTTCCTTTCAAAAGATAATTTTACAGATATAAGATTCTTAGTTGACAGATACCCACCCCACCCCCCAACCCCAGCACTGAAATGTCATTGCACTGATTTCTGGCCCTCATTGCCTGGGGGGAAGTAAGATATTAATTTTATTGGGTTTTCCTTATACACGATGAGTCATTTTTCTCTTGCTTTTAGTGGCTTTTCATCATGTTTTGCATCATGTGTCTTGGTGTGGATCTCTTTGTATTGATACTTCTTGTAGTTTTTTGAACCCTTTTATGGTACATTAATGTTTATCAGCAAATTTGGGAAGGATTTATCCATAATTTATTTTAATATTTTTGCTTAAACTTTTTATTTCTCCCCTCCTTTTGACACTTCTACTATATATACGCTAGTGTGCTTAAAGGTGTGTCACCCTCCTCTGAGGATTTCTTCATTTTTCTTCTTTCTATTTTCTCTCTCTTCTACAGATTGTTCAATCCCTACCAATCTATATTAAATTATGCTGATTCTCTGTTTTGCCAGTGGAAATCTATTGTTGAATTCCTGCAATGAATTTTTCAATTTCGTTACTGTAATTTTTAACCCTTAAGTTTCCTTATGGTTCATTTTTTATAATTTCTACTTCCTCATTGCTAATCTATTATGAGGAAACATTCTCTTCATACCTTCCTGTACATCTTTAATAATAGGTCCTTTACTTTTTTTTTTTTAACATATTTTAATGAATTATTTGAAATCATTCTCTGTTAAATTTGACTACTGGTCACTTCCACAGGCAGTTTCTATTGTCTGCTTTGTCCCCTCTTATGGGGTATGCATTTGTGTTTCTTTGCTGTCTCATAATTCTTGGTAGAAGACTTGAAATTTTAGGTAATGTGTTATAACAATTCTGAGTGTTGTTTCCTCTCCCCACTCTCTGAGGCTTATTTGTTATTGATTTGCTTTGTGACATGGTTAGGCTATTTCAGTAAAGTCTATTTTTCCCCAAAGGGTGATATATTTGGTGTTCCTCCACACAGAGTACAGATTAAAGCATGCTTACACAGTTTCCCAGGAATGACATTGGTTTTAATGGGGCCCTCTTTGACTTTCTCATTCATCGATTACTCTGTTAAGCTGTCTGCCACATTTGGTATTAATACTTCATCACTTAGATTCCACTCTTTAAAGGCTAATTGTTTTATTGGTTTTGACAATGTCATGGACAAATTGTTCAGAGTCTGCTCCAATTAAATTTGGTCAGGAGTAATGTTTGAAGCCAGGCTTTGAAGTTTGTCCTTACTCAATGGGAGGGTTTTTCTTAGCTCTCTTTCCCTCTGGTGAACTAGTTGACTATGGTTAAGCTTATTTCTCATAACTAAGAGGTGCTATTATTTTCAAGAATGGACTTTGGATTGAAATTCCCCACGTTCTGTTTTACATAAAGTGAGTTCCTTTCGGGAGAGCTCTGAAGCTCCTTTTTGTTATCTGACTGCCTCTGTCTCTCAGAAAGTTCTCTGAGTGACTACTCTAAGCAGTGGATAACACAGCAGCCTGTGGTGCTCTTAGGTTGCCTCTCCTTGCTTGAAACCTTTTCCCTACTGGAGAAGCGAGTCAAAGGCATCATGCTTCCAACTCATAAGGCTCATAGGTCTGGGATAGATCCGCTGTCTTACAGTTAAGAGTTGTGTGAAGGAAGAAATCCCTTGGTTTTCTTGATCAAAAACACAAGATATTTAGCCTTTTCAATTTGGAGTTGGAGGAAATGATAAATGCTATCATTTTGCCCCATCTGGTGAAATATGGTAAACCTTGATAGGAAGCCGGACCCATCTTCTTAGGGATCAAAGTTGAGGTTACATCAAATTGAGTTAGGGAGGTGGAAGGGAGTGGATCACACCTCAAATATCATAGATTACGATTATTTATACCAAAGAATAGTTGATATTTTAAGTATTTCTTCACCTGCTTTATGTCTTTAGGACAACTCTGAAAGTTGTATTTTATTATTTTCACAAAAATTTTCTTGCTTTCCCTATGGAGTGGATCTACAGAGCTCCACAGTGTTATCTCAGATGGAGAAAGTAGTCGTAATTCTTCATTTTTACCTTTTGTCTTTTTCTCTTTCAGTATCCCATCCAGAATATCACATTACATTTAGTTCTCATGTATCCTGAGGCTCTGCTTGGTTGTGATAGTGTGTCACAATTCCTTGTTTTAGAGATCTTGATGGCTCTTGCAGAGTCAGATATATTGTAGGATGTCCCTCTATTGTGATTTGGCTGTAGTTTTCTCATGTAGAGAGTAAGATTATGGGCTTTGGGGAGGAAGACAATAGAAGTGACATTGTCATTACATCATATTAGATTTTTGTAGGACATAGAATTCTGAGTAGGTAGGTATTTTCTTCCAACATTTTAAAACTTTCACTCCATTCTCTTCTTTCCTGTTGAATATCTGACAAGAGAGACAATGTAATTCTTAACTTTATACCTCTAACAGGTATGATTTGTTTTGCTACTCTTCTCGCAAGCATTTGATTTTCTGCAGTTTAAATGTGATATGCGTAGCTGTAAGGTTTTGTTATTTATACTTTTTGGGTGTTTTTCAGCTCAATGAATCTATAATTTGGCGTTTGACATTAATTTTGGAATTTCTCAGGCATTTTTACTTCAGATATTTCTTGTTCTCAGATATTTCATTTATGACTGTGTTACATATATTGAAATTGTCACATCATTTTGGTATGTTCTGTTGGTTTTTCATTTTGTTTTATCTTCACATTCACTTTTTTATCCTCAACATTTTCCAGTGTACTGATGAACCCAACAAAGTTATTACTCATTTTATTTTCAATTAGAAATTTTGTTTTGATTCTTTCTTAGAGATTCCATCTCTCTAGTTATACTTTCCATCTGTCCTTGCATATTGCTTACATTTTCCATTAGAGATGGTCGTGCCGATGGATTTCAGCCCCAGGCAAGTTCTCTATGGATTCAATGTGACCAAAGAAATTGACAGCAAAACGTTCTTGGGGTGAAAGGGTTATACCCAACTTCATTTCCAGGTGGCAGGTCAGTCACTAAAATCCCGTTCACTCACAGCAAGTCTGCATGTGACAAGCCAGTCTCTGCCTCTGGGCCCATCTGTCTGCACAGCTGTCCTCTGGGCTATTCTGGAAAGTTGTCCTGCACAACCATCCTCCAGGCCTCTGTCCTAAGTGCTGCAACCACCCCAGCCTCTGCTCTACCCTCCTGCAACTTTGTAGTCGTGCCACCATGTCATGCCCAGAGCACTGGGTGGAGCTCTTTATAAAGAGTCAACAGCCATGTATTGGCCACAGGTGTGCAGTGACCTAGTCAACCAGGGCCAGGTGGGAATGCTGGCCACAGGAACTCTCATTTTATCCACACTCCACCCCTCCAGGATCCTCTCCACCCAATCTATGTGCCCTTAGTCCTCTGCAATGGTCCCTGTGCAAGGAAGCTCAAACATTTTTCTCCAGCCTATCCAGCAAAAAGTCTTACAGACATGCAGGCCAGACTCATGGCTCTGTCTCCAACCTCTGCCTCTTTAGTCTTAATAGCTTGAACTGCTGCACTGGTTTCAGCTGTTGCCATAGCTCCAGTAAGATCCTATTTGGCCTCCCATCTAATTTCCTTCATTCTACTCCTGCCCCTATCAGATCAACCCATATCTGGGTCCCCGTAACCTTCATAGGTCCCTGTAAATTCTTCTTTTGTTTAACAGGTCTTATTTCTTTCCAGATTCTCATTGCTTCAGCCTCTCCTAAGTCTGCTACTGTACGTGTCACCTCACTTATGGGATGCCCTAACTGAGGGGAAAGAATGGCCACTAGAGACCCAAAGAGGGATGTAGGAGCAATTTGAAGTACAATATTTCTCATCCCAGTAGTGAAAAGCTCTTCATCAGGCCATAATTCTCTGGGTTATAGATGGCATTTCTTATGCCTAGCTCTCATAACACCAGTTGCAGTTCAGCATATGTCTGCCATCTAACAGGAGAGGATGGTATATCACCCGGATTTGGCCACACAGCATGAAGTACAGCCTTAAACCAATCGAGGAGTGAGTGGCTTGCTGGGATCTGATGTGCATTTTGTAATCACTGCCTCAAGATAGGCTGCACTGTCAAGGAAGATAGATTTCCCTTCTCTGATCCTGACTGGACAATTCCATCCACCCCTAATCTCACAGACACAGGGGCCAAGATGATATTGACAATGAGGGCTTCTGCCTAAACCAGGAGCCCAAATCCACCAGCTCAGCCTGAGTATAGGGGTGGACCATAGAATGCTCCACGACCTGGGGAGGGGGCTGCTCCTCTCCTTGGGGAACTTTCAGCTGCTGAGTCTTTATTTTCTTGACAACCACTGGGTGTGCTTTCAATACAGGAGGCACCAGTGCCTCTGGTATCACCTCTTTATCCTTCCCCACATGCTCCATTTCTGGGGCTGATGGCACCTTTCTCTTCCCTCCCCCGAGTGCCTTCTCTGCTACAAACTTTACTTTTTCAACTGTGCTTCGCAGCAATGCTATCTCAGTCTTCAGGTCTCTTACCTTGACCTGAATGCTTCACAGCTGATGTGCTTGTGCCACCTCCGGAGTGCTCACTTCCCTCAAGAATTCATCTTTTTCCTTGATGGCCACTTCCTCCTTCAGAACACCTGGCAGTGTGGCCGTCTCATCTCCTATGGCACCTTTCTGCCAGTGCTTTCATGCTGCCTCCTCTCGTATCAATGCCATCTCTTTCTTCAGGGAATCCACAGAATTTTGCATCTTGCATTCTTGTGCCACCATTTCTTGGGTCTTTTCTGTGGACCTTTTTAATACTGTGAGAAGCAGCCAACCCACAGTCCCTGCTGCCTCACAGGCTCTCTGTTTCTGAACGGATCAGCTTACTATACCAAGGGCCACACCCACTGCATCAGGTGTCACCTCCACTTGCCTCCAGTCCTTGGGTGGGGCCCAGTCCTCTAAAAGGCAAGCCACCTCAGACCACATACCCATTGGGGGACAATACACTGTTTCCCCATTCACAGGGGCAGTCCACTGAAGCACGCCTCCCATAAGGGCAGTCTGTCATTTTCCTTGGTCAACAATGAATCCTGCCAACTACTCCAATTATCTTGCCAATGGGTTTCAGCCCTGGGCAAGTTCACTATGGATTCAATGTGACCAAGGAAATTGACAGCAAACATTCTTGGGATAAAAGGGTTATACCCAACTTTATTTCCAGGTGACAGGTCAGTCACTAAAATCCCATTCACTCTGAGAAAGTCTGCAAGCAGCAAGCCAGTCTCTGCTTCTGGGCCCATCTGTCTGTACAGCCATCCTCTGAGCCTCTCTACACACACAGACATCTCACACAGCCATCCTCTGGGCCTCTCTGCAGAGTCTTCCTGCACAGCTATCCTCTGCGCCTCTCTGAGCAGTTCTCCTGGACAGTCATCCTCTGGGCCTCTGTCCTCAGCACTGCCACCACTCCAGCCTCTGCTCTGGTCTCCTGCAGCTTTGCAGCCATGTCACTGTGTCATGCCCAGTGCACTGGGTGGAGCTCTTTATATAGAGTCAAGAACTATATATTGCCCACAGGTTTGCAGTGAGCTAGTCAACAAGGCCAGGTGAGAATCCTTGCCAGAGGATCTCTCATTTTATCCACAAGATCTGAGCATATTGATCATTGTTATTTTAAATTTTCTATCTGAAAATTCCAAAATATGTGTCATTCCTGAGTCTGGTTTTAATGTTTGCTTAGTCCCTTCAGAAAGTTCTATTTTGCCTATTAGTATGATTCTTTTATTTTTTTTTGAAAGTATTTTATTGTAGCATGAGAATGCTTAATTTTTTAAGTATACAAAACAGTATTGTTAACTATAAGCACAATGTTATGTGACTTCTCTTGAACTTGTCTTTATCATTTATTTATTTATATATTTTATTCATTTTGTTATCATTAATCTACAATTTCATGAAGAACATTATGTTTACTAGACTCCCCTCATCACCAGGTTCCCACAACAAACCCCATTACAGTCACTCTAAATCAGCATAGTAAGATGCTGTAGAATCACTAATTGTCTTATCTGTGTTGCACATACACCCCAATGCTCCTCCCCACATTATACATGCTAATTGTAAGGCCACCTATCTTTCTCCCTGCCTTTATCTCTCCCTTCCCACCCATTCTCCCCAGTCCCTTTCCCTTTGGCAACTGTTAGTCCATTCTTGGGTTCTCTTATTCTGCTGCTGTTTTGCTCCTTCAATTTTTCTTTTTTCTTATACTCCACATATGAGTGAAATCATTTGGTACTTGTCTTTCTCTGCCTGGCTTATTTCACTGAGCATAATACTCTCTAACTCCATCCATGTTGTTGCAAATGGTAGGATTTGCTTTCTTCTTATGGCTAAGTAGTATTCCTTTGTGTATATGTACCACATCTTCTTTATCCATTTATCCACTGATGGACACTTAGGTTGCTTCCATTTCGTGGCTACTGTAAATAGTGCTGCAATAAACATAGGAGTGCATCTGTCTTTTTCAAACTGGAGTGCTGCATTCTTAGGGTAAATTCTTAGAAGTAGAATTCCTGAGTCAAATGGTATTTCTATTTCGATCATTCTGAGGAACCTCTATACTGCTTTCCACAATGGTTGAACTAATTTACATTCCCACCAGCATTGTAGGAGGGTTCCCCTTTCTCCACAACCTCACCAACATTTGTTGTTTTTTGTCTTTTGGATGGTGTTGATCCTTACTGGGGTGAGGTGATATCTCATTGTGGATTTACTTTGTATTTCTCTGATGACTAGTGATGTGGAACATCTTTTCATCTGTCTGTTGGCCATCTGAATTTCTTCTTTGGATAACTGTCTGCTCAGCTCCTCTGCCCATTTTTTAATTGGATTATTTGCTTTTTGTTTGTTGAGGTGCATGAGCTCTTTATATATTTTGGATGTCAACCCTTTATCGGATCTGTCATTTAAGAATATATTCTCCCATACTGTAGGGTACCTTTTTGTTCTATTGATGGTGTCCTTTGCTGTACAGAAGCTTCTCAGCTTGATATAGTCGCACATGTTCATTTTTGCTTTTGTTTCCCTTGCTCGGGGAGTTATGTTCATGAAGAAGTCACTCATGTTTATGTCCAAGAGATTTTTGCCTATGATTTTGTAATAGTTTTATGCTTTCATGACTTACATTTAGGTCTCTGATCCATTCGAGTTTTCTTTTATATATGGGGTTAGACAGTGATCCAGTTTCATTCTCTTACATGTAGCTGTCCCGTTTTACCAGCACCATCTGTTGAAGAGACTGTCATTTCCCCATTGTATGTCTATGGCTCCATTATCACATATTAATTGACCACATATGTTTGGGTTAATGTCTGGAGTCTCTATTCTCTTCCACTGGTCTGTGGCTCTGTTCTTGTGCCACTACCAAACTGTCTTGATTATTATGGCTTTTAGTTGAGCTTGAAGTTGGGGAGCAAGATCCCCCCTCAAATTATTCTTCCTTCTCTGGATTGCTTTGAATATTTGGGATTTTTGGGGTTTCCATATGAATTTTCAAACTATTTGTTCCAGTTCGTTGAAGAATGCTGTTGGTAATTTCATAGGGTTAACATCAAATCAGTATATTGTTTTGGGCAGGATGGCCATTTTGATGATATTAATTCTTTCTAGCCAAGAGCATGGAATGAGTTTCCATTTGTTAGGGTCCTCTTTAATTCCTCTAAAGAGTGTCTCATAGTTTTCAGGGTATAGATAGGTCTTTCAGTTCCTTTGTTAGGTTTATTCCTAAGTATTTTATTCTTTTTGATGCAATTGTGAATGGAATTGTTTTCCTTATTTCTCTTTCTATTAGTTCATTGTTAGTGTATAGGAGTGCCACAGTATTCTGTGTTAATTTTTTATGCTGCAACTTTGCTGTATTCCGATATCAGTTCTAGTAGTTTTGGAGTAGAGCCTTTAGGGTTTTTTATGTACAATATCATGTCATCTGCAAATAGTGACAGTTTGACGTCTTCTTTACCAATCTTGATTCCTTGTATTTCTCTGTTTTGTCTGATTGTCATGGCTATGACCTCCAGTATTATGTTGAATAACAGTGGGGAGAGTGGGCATCTCTGTCTTGTTCCCAATCTCAGAGGAACAGCTTTCAGCTTCCCGCTGCTCAGTATTATGTTGGCTGTGTGTTTTTCATATATGGCCTTTATTATGTTGAGGTACTTGCCCTCTATGCCCATTTTATTGAGAGTTTTTGTCATGAGTGGATGTTGAATGTTGTCGAATGATTTTCAGCATCTATGGAGATGATCATGTGGTTTTTGTACTTCTTTTTGTTGATGTGGTGGCTGATGTTGATGGATTTTCAAATGTAACATCCTTGCATCCCTGGGATGAGTCGTACTTGGTCAGGTTGGATGATCCTTTTGATGTATTTTTGATTTCGGTTTGCTAATATTTTGTTGATGATTTTTGCATCTGCATTCATCAGGGATATTGGTCTGTAGTTTTCTTTTTTGGTGGGGTATTTGCCTGGTTTTGGTATTAGGGTGATGTTGGCTTCATAGAATGAGTTTGGGTGTATTCCCTCCTCTTCTATTTTTTGGAAAACTTTAAGGTGAATGGGTGTTATGCCTTCTCTGTATGTCTGATAAAATTCTCAGGTAAATCCATCTGGCCGGGTGGTTTTGTTCTTGGGTAGTTTTTTGATTACCACTTCAATTTCTTTGCTGGTAATTGGTGTGTTTAGATTTTGTTTTTCTTCTTGGTCAGTCTTCAAAGGTTGTATTTTTCTAGGACGTTGCCCATTTCTTCTAGGTTTTCCAGCTTGTTGGCATATAGGTTTTCATAGTAGTCTCTAATAATTCTTTGTATTTCTGTGGGGTCTGTCGTGATGTTTCCTTTCTCGTTTCTGATTCTGTTGATGTGTGTTGATTCTCTTTTTCTCTTAATATGTCTGGCTAGAGGCTTATCTATTTTGTTTATTTTCTCAAAGAACCACCTCTTGCTTTCATTTATTTTTTCTATTGTTTCATTCTTCTCAATTTCATTTATTTCTTCCCTGATCTTTATTAATGTTCTCCTTCTGCTGTCTTTAGGCCTCATTTGTTCTTCTTTTTCCAATTTCAATAATTGTAATGGTAGACTATTCATTTAGGTTTTTCTTCCTTCTTTAAATATGCCTGGATTGCTATATACTTTCTTCTTAAGACTGCTTTTGCTGCATCCCACAGTGGTTGTGGCTTGGTGTTGTTGGCATCATTTGTTATCATATATTGCTTGATCTCTATTTTTATTTGGTCATTGATGAATTGATTATTTAGGAGCATGTTGTTAAGCCTCCATGTGTTTGTGGGTTTTTTTGCTTTTTTTGTTCAATATAGTTGTAGTTTTATACCTTTGTGGTCTGAAAAGTTGTTTGGTAGAATTTCAATCTTTTTGAATTTGCTGATGCTCTTTTTGTGGCCTAGTATGTGGTCTCTTCTGGAGAATGTTCCATGTGCACTTGAGAAGAATGTGTATCATCTTTCTTTTGGATGTAGTGTTCTATAGATGTATATTAGGTCCATCTGTTCTAGTGTGTTGTTCAGTGCCTCTGTGTCCTTAGTTATTTTCTCTCTGGTGGATCTGGCCTTTGGAGTGAGTGATGTGTTGAAGTCTCCTAGAACAAATGCATTGCATTCTATTTCCTCCTTTAATTCTGTTAGTATTTGTTTCACATGTGCTGGTGCTCCTGTGTTGGGTACATACATATTTATAATGGTTATATCCTCTTGTTGGACTGAGCCCTTTATCATTATGTATTGTCCTTCTTTATCTCTTGTTACTTTATTTATTTCGAAGTCTGTTTTTTCTGATACTAGTACTGCAACACCTGCTTTGTTCTCCCTGTTGTCTGCATGAAATATCTTTTCCATCCCTTGACTTTTAGTCTGTGCATGTCTTTGGGTTTGAAGTGAGTCTCTTGTAAGCAGCATATAGATGGGTCTTGTTTTTTTAACCATTCAGTGACTCTATGTCTTTTGATTGGTGCAGTCATTCTATTTACATTTAGGGTTATTATCAATAGGTATATACTTATTGCCATTTCAGGCTTTAGATTCATGTTTACCAAAGTTTCAAGGTTAATTTCCTTACTATCTAAGAGTCTGACTTAACTCAGTATGCTGTTACAAACACAATCTAAAGGTTCTTTTCTGTTTCTCCTTCTTTTTATTCCTCCTCCATTCTTTATATATTACGTATCATATTCTGTACTTTTTGTCTATCCCTTGATTGACTTTGGGGATGGTTAATTTAGTTTTGCATTTGATAAGTAATTAGCTGTTCTACTTTCCTTACTGTTGTTTTATTACCTCTGGTGACAGCTACTCAATCTTAGCAACACTTCCATTTGTAGCAGTCCCTCCAAAAGAGATTGTGGAGTTGGTTTGTGGGAGGTAAACTCTTTCGGCTTTTGCTTATCTGGAAATTGTTTAATCCCTCCTTCAAATTTAAACGTTAATTTTCCCAGATAAAGTAATCTTGTTTCCAGGCTCTTCTGCTTCATGGCATTAAACATATCATGCCACTCCCTTCTGGCCTGTAAGGTTTCTGCTGAGAAGTCTGATGTTAGCCTGATGGGCTTACTTTGTATGTGATCTTATTTCTGTCTCTGGCTGCTTTTAACAGTGTGTCCTTATCCTTGATCTTTTCCCTTTTAATTACTATGTGTCTTGGTGTTGTCTTCCTTGGTTCTCTTGTGTTAGGAGATCTGTGGATCTCCATGGCCTAAGCGACTACGTCCTTCCCCAGATTGGGGAAGTTTTCTGCATCGACCTCCTCAAAGACACTTTCTATCCCTTTCTCTCTCTCTTCTTCTTCTTGCATCCCTATAATGTGAATATTATTCCACTTGGATTGGTCACACAGTTCTCTCAATATTCTTTCATTCTTAGAGATACTTTTTTTCTCTCTGTGCCTCAGGTTCTTTGTATTCCTCTTCTCTAGGTTCTATTTCATTTATCGTCTCCTCCACCATATCCAACCTGCTTTTAATACCCTCCATAATGATCTTTAATCATTGGATCTCTGACCTGAATTCATGCCTTAGTTCTTGGATGTCTTTCTGTACCTCCATTAGAATATTGAATATTTTTATTTTGAACTCCCTTTCAGCAAGAGCCACAAGGTCCATATCATTTAAATCTTTCTTGGGATTTGTATTAATAATTTTACTCTGGACCAGGTTTCTTTGGTGTTTCATATTTGTATATGGGGCCCTCTAGTGTCCAGAAGCTCTATTCTGGAGCTGCTCACCCCCTGAAGCAATGGTCAGGGGTCACAGGGGAATGGTATTGGTTCCTGGGGGGAGGAAAGAGCTGTTCCCTGCTTCCAGTCTGCTGTGCCTGTCTCCACTGCCTGAAAAAGTGTGCTGAGCACACAGATATAAGCTTTTGTCCCAGAGCAGCCAGATATGGATCTCTGCTTTCCACAAGCAGCCAGAATCCCAGTCTCCCCAGGAATTACACCTGTCCCAGATTTCCAACCCTGTAATCAGAAGAGTATGATGAAATTACCATGAAATGTAGGTTTGTGCTCCCAGCGCAGATCTCCAGAGCTAGGTATTCAGCAGTCCCAAGCCTTCCACTCCCTCCCTGCTCAGTTTCTCTTCCTCCTGCTGGTGAGCTGGGGTGAGGGAAGGGCTCGTGTCCCGCTGAGCCACAGCTCTGGTACATTTCTCCATTTGGTGAGGTCTGCTCTTTTCTCCAGGTTTATGCAGTCTGGTGCCATCCTCTTTCTTGTTGCTCTTTCAGTATTAGTTGTGTCAACTATATTTTCTAATTGTATCCAGTTTTAGAAGGAAGCCTCTATCTCTCCTCTCATGCCACCATCTTTAATCTTCTAGCCTCTTTTCTTTTTTTTTTTGAAGCTGAACAGAGTATGTTGGATAATAATAACTTAAATAGGATTTTACTGCGACATTTTTTATTAATCTGGCTAGGAGCTAGGCTGTGTTTAATGTCTGCTATAACTGCTTGTGCCAGAGGTGTGAATTTTTTCTGAAGTTCTTTTTATTGTCTCTCCTGTTATATTTGCATTTCTCTCTAAATTTCTTGTTAAGTAGAGTAAATGTCTTGCAACTTTTTTCCCCTGTAATTTCTTGTTAATATATGGGAGTCCTATTGACATGGTATGAGATATAGAGGAAAGAAATCATTCTATAATCTTATGGTTACATTTAAGTCTTTTATCAAGCCTATATCCTTAGGCTGAAGTGATACAGGGAAGTTAGAGAGGCCCAGAGTTGAATAGTTACCCTTAAACCAGGTTGAATAAGGCTCTGGTAACCACTTTCCCTTTTAGGGTAGTCCTTTATTATGGAGAACATTCTGGAAATATTTCAAAATAGTTATTTTTCTCCTCCCATTACCAGAAACACACATAGATTTCACTTGGCTCTTCACCAGGAGAATCTGGTGTGGTTACTGACAGTAAAAGCCATGAAAGTGTGTGGGTGTTATCAATACTGAACCCCCAGGAGTTTCTCACTCTTAAGCTTTTCCACACTCAGCCTCCATCATTTTATGACAATTGCAATTTCAATGTTTCTAAAAGTTTTGACTACTTCTCCAGGTAAGGTGATCTCAGTTGTGATATTCCATATCTCTTGTCTTCCCAGATTTCAGGATGGCAGTTTTCCCTGTGACCTAAGTTATCTGGCAGTCCAAATAAAGTCACTGAGTTTTAGTTCATTTGGCTTTTTCTTGTTGTAAGAAGATTGATCCAAATTATTTACATATTAGAGCTGAAACAGTAAGTCTGCATTGCCTTTTTTTATTGTGATGTGCTAAATAATAGCAAAGTTATGTGAATGAGTCAAGAAAGACTCCATAGAGGCCAGATTTGAAGCATTTTTAAGGAAATATTGGAATAATCTTATTTCATTTTAAATATATTATTTTAATTGCTCTCTAATTTAAATAGTTGCTACTAATTTGTTATTGTGTCTCAATGGCATAATGAATTTTTAACTAAGAAAAAATGTATATTTACATTATATTAAGCATCTTAAGAATTGAAGAAAGTTCTATTTTAATGATTTATAAATTCCAAAGAGGTTCAAAATATAGACTTTCTTTGATAAATTAATTCTATTTAGTTTTTATGCCAAAGAAAAACAATACTTCAAGGATAATAAATGTGTTTACTTAATAAATATATGTTATAGGTCAGTATTTTGAGGAAAAGGGCATAATTTAGGAAGACTGGCACATATTTAATTATTATATCTGGAATGAATAAGTATGTAAAGCATGAATCTGTTTTATATACTCTATAGAAAAGTATCCAAGATACTAATTTCTTAAATTTTTTTCACTGTCAGTTTTGCCATGTTCTACTCATTATGTACATGTACTATAAATGATATTAAGTATAACATGATTAAATAATGCTGCTCTTGAGCTTTTCTTGCTGTAGATAGAGATGAAATTTAATGCTATTACAAAGGATTTTTCATGTTTTACTTTTTTATTCAATAGTAACCTTTTTTCCTGGCCAGAAACCAACCATATAGCATTTCTTTTCATTAAAAACTAGATAAATTTATCTCATTGTCCCTTCTTAAGAGAAAACACTGGAAGGAAACATAATGGAGAATAGAGATACTTGTAAAAGTATAAAATTAAAATCTGAGTACATCTCTTAGACCAAATTTTAGGCTTTGAAACATTAAGAATGATGGCATATGTAGAGTTATTAGAACAGTACCTGGCACATAGCTCTCAATAAATATAAGCCACTATTATTATTTATGATAGTAACATTAATTGGTGCAACTACTTTTCAGAGTATTTTGGCAATATGTATAAAATTAAACTACACTTTTTTGAGGGAGCCATTTCACATCTAGAAATGAATACTAGATAAGTAATATAAATACAATTTATATCTGTGACTACACACACACAATCACCCACACATAATTCCCAAAAAATTTTTCCTGTTCTGTGGGCTTTTATCAAAATTTTTAAAGCTACCTAAATCATTATCAGCAACACACTGTTAAGTACTACAGTAGGCAGGATTCTAATATGCCTCCCCAAAATATCCCCATTTCCTGATGTATATGCTCTATATAACTCTCTCTCCTTGAGTGTCTGTGAATACAATGGAATATCCCTCCTATTACTAGGTTAATAATCAGTTGAGTAAAAATTAATCAAAATAAAGATTATCTTAAGTGTGTATCACCTAATGAGTTGAACCCTTAAAAGAGATTGTTACCTTCCTGAAAGAAAACAGCTGAAGCATAAGAGAGACACTTTTGCATGACTTGAAGGAACAAACATCCAGGATGTAAAGAAGTTGATGTGACAAGGAATTGCTAGATGCTGAGAACAAACAGCCTTTTGGTGATAGCCAGTAAGAAAGAGGGAATATCATTCCTATAAACACAAATAATTAATTTTTTCTAACAATCAGTGAGGAGAACATCAGTGAAAGTTTGGAGTAAGGACCTCAAAAATCTCTCTCTTCCATAAAACCAATTAGAAAACTAGCAATTATTTTCAGAACCAAATTTTTCAGAATGTTATAAATTGTCAATGGCCTCTAATCCCAGGATGATATAGTCAAGAAAAATTGGCTGAATTTTGTAAGAACAGTGATATTTGTGATATTTAACTTGTCCCTATCCCTTGATCTCTAGCATTATAATTGCATTGAGAGCTAAAAGCCCACATCTGCAATGAAGACCAGTAACCTGGCAGCAACCAGGGGGAGCAAAATGGTATTGGAGCTCATGCAGTCCTATTAGAATCATCATTGGCCTGTCTGGTAGATTTATGGAAGACCTGATATAGAATGTTACATATATCCAACCTAATTCATAGTTTGTCCAATACAAAGAACCTCTTCCCTAGGAGCATGTGTTGAAAACAATTGTAGGCAATTATTTAACTTCATGCTACCTGAGGTGATACATAAACAATGGAGCAGGTACATGAGTGTAAAGGTTAAATTTAAAAACTGCAGAATGAGATATCCATAGGGGCTTTGGAAACTTCTGACATATTTCTGGGAATCTAGAAGGCCACACATATGCATAGAGATATACACACACACAAGGGCTATATGAACACTCAGGAAAACATAAGAAGGCTCTAAATTCTCAAGTCTAACAGAACTTGAGTCTCTGCACACCCATGAAATGAAGGATAAGGCAGAACTGTCAATTGCCTGTGAGTGTTGAAGGTATGTCTTAATATGCACACAGAGCCTCTCAGCAATGACAGGAAGATATACTAGTAACTGGTGTCTAAGGTAATCTCTGTCCAAATTTTAGGTGACCACTAACCTAAATAAGCATATACTTCACTGGCCCCATATGACAAAGAATACAGTCTTTACAGAATTAGTTAAGGATAACTAAACAAAAAATAGCTTAACAAATACATCCAATAACAAACCCTGTGGAGAAGCAAGAATTTGATTCTGAGTTACATCATATTATTTGAATTCCCATTTCTAAACAAAAATATGAAACATTCAAAGGAACAAGAAAGTATGAAAATGTAATCATAAGAAAGTTAGAGTGACTTTCAGACAAAATAGACTTTAAAACAAATATTATTAGTACAGGAAAATAAAGATATTTTATAATCATCAATCTGTGAGGAAGATGTAATAGCTATAAAAGGATAAGAACTAACAATAAAGCTCCAAAGTGCATAAAGCAAAAATAATAGAATTGAAATAAGTTAAGGGGGAAATGGTCAATTAAACAATAATAGTTGGAAATATCAATAATATATAGAACAGACAGAAGATCCAAATGAAATAGAGTACTTGAAAAATACATGAGACCAACATGACCTAACAGGTATTTATGTAATACTCCATACAAAACAGCAGAATATAGCCTACTCAAGTGAATATGGAATATTTTGCAGGGTCGACTATGAGGTAATCTATAAAACAAGTCTTAATAAAGGTAAAATGATTGAAATTGAAATCATATAAAATATATTCTACAATGAAAATGGAATCAAATTAGACATAAAAACAAGGAAATTTGTAAATTCACAAATACATAGAAAATAAACAACATACTGCTGAATAACCAATGGGTCAGAGAAGAAAACAAAACAAAACCAGAAAACATTTAGTGATGAATGAAAAGGAAAATAAAATGTGCCAAAATTAATGGGAAACAGTGAAATTAAGTTCTAAAAGGAAATATATAGCTGTAAACTTCTATATTAAAAAAGAAAAATGATCTCAAATGAATAACCTGAATTACCCCAAGAAACTAAAAAAAGAAGAGCAAACTAAACTGAAAGCAAGCAGAAGTAAGAAAATAAAAAACATTAGAGCAGAAAAATGAAACACAAAATTAAAAATTAATGGAGAAATATTTTTTTAACCAAAAGTGTGTGTGTGTATATATATACAGAGACATGACTCATATATGTATACACATGTATATATATGTATATATATATATATATATATGATAACCTAGATGAAATGGAATTTACTGGTGAATTCTACCAAACATTTAAGAATTTATAATTTTTCATATAACCATCCAAAAAACAGAAAAAATAGTCACTTCCCAAACCATTCTATAAAGCCGATTTAATTTCCTTAATATCAAAAGCCAAAAAAATACAAAAATATATCCCTTATAAATATAGACATAAAAATCCTCGAGAGCATGCAAGGAAACCAATTCCAGTGGCATACAAACAGGTGTCACTTAACCCAGGATTATCCTAGGTTGGTTTACCATAAAAAAATCAGTTGAATAATGCAACATATTAATAGGATAAAAAGGAAAAAAGAATCACATGGGCATCCAAATTAACACCAGTTTCCGGAAGCTGGTTTTCCAAAGGTCTTAGAAAGGCTGCCAGCAGTAACTGTGGAATCATGCTTCCTTCTTCAAATCTAATCAGAGAAAAAGGTTTTCCTCTAACCAATGATTAAAAGTGCATTCCTTCAGTCTGACTGTGCCAACTTAGAACAATTGCTCATTACTGGATCAGTTATAGTGATCAAGGGAATGCCATGATGCCATGCTCTGATTATTGTAAATTATCCACACCTGGAGATAGAGATGGCCTCAGCTTCATTTGATTTCATAGAAAGAAGTCAGAACTAATGAAAATCTGTGTGTGCAACCAAGAGTATTAAAAATGTGTGTGTGAATGAATTATTTCAACAGGAATACATAGGAAGCTGTAAAGGGTTATTTCTTCAAGGGTATGGAATTGGAATATGGGCTTCTAGAGAAACTCAGTTTTCATTATATACTATCATTTTTGTTCCTTGAATTTTTTATTATGGATATTGGTTATTATCATAATTGAAAATGTTACAGAATAACACTTATGATATAATACCATTTTTTTAAAGTGTGCATATATTTTTAAGATGTGCATATGTGTGCGTAAGTTTGTATATGAAAAACAAATATTATGCAAGGATACATCTGATTTCATAGAAACCTTTTTTCAAGAAGTTGCATAAAAGCTCTGACATAATGTTGGGGAGGACTACCTTTAATTTAAACTGTGTTTCTCAAACTCAGCACTCCTGACATTTTAATCTAGATGATCCTTTGTTGTGCATGTGTGTTGAAGGAGGCAGAGTCTGTTGTTGTCAATGTACATTGCAGGGCATTTAGCAGCATCCCTGTCCTCTACCCATTAGTTACTAGTAGCACTTTCCCCATTTTGTGACAACAAAAAAATCCCAGATATTGCCAAAAACTCCTAGAGATATGTCTCCCCAGCTAAGAACATATCTATACAGACTAAATGATTATAACAATCATGTGTTTTTAATTAGTTAACATGACTGAGCCAATTTGAACAAGAGTGGGTAAATTCAACAGATCATAATATTGTGCTCCTTTACCCAATGTGTCTTTTAATACCTATTATAATTCAACCTCATTTTTACTTTTTTCGTGTAGTATGACTACTGATAGTTTGCTCATGTCTTTAAATGTTTTCATTAAAGAAATCCACTTTCAGAAGACAGGTCCACTAAATATTAAGTGTTTGCCAAATGATATTTATAGAACTTGTAACCACATAAATTTAAAGAATATTATGATACTCAAAACAGCAATTATATTCTAATTGCAAATTCCTCTTCCATAAAACAAAATGATATTGATTTACTAGAAAAAAATCACAAAACTTTATTGTAATCTTTTTATAGACATCAGTTTTATGTATATCTCAAAAGTCCAACTATGGAAAAATAACTAAATAAATTGTTAAAAATAAAATATACCATAAATTTAATAGTAATGGTGAAAATATTTTCTCACATCCTTTCTTAATTTTATAAAATAGTAGTCCATCATGTGAAACAGTATGCAATATAGTAGTACATATTTTATAAAACTCTGTGTACTGTTCACGATTTTTAAAAAAAAGCAACAGAAAATGAAATAAAACACTTAAGGACCTTGTGTATTTTTGCATGTGTTTTTAATTTTTCCCAGAGTAAATCTACTCTAAAACATAGAATTCTGATTTTACATCTCTGCAAATTCAATTTACTCATATTACTGGAATTTGTCTGCTTTGCAGTTGCAGATTTGAGAATCACTCACATCTTTTAGTTTTTAGTTTCCATTCACCTGAGGTTGTTTAGACCACTTTCTTGTTGATTTACAAACTTTTCAGGAGAATGACAAAGGGAAAAGAAATTGAAGGATAAAAAGATCATAGCAGTCTGCTGAAGGTTCTCTGTATTTTAACAAAAGTTAAGCACAGCAAAATGCTGAAACTTGAGAGTAAATAAAATTGGATGTTTTTGAAGGGTCTTACTTGAGCATGTAGAGGGATCTTAGGTAAGGTAAGATGTAATGACAAAATAGTTAACATTTATGGAACTATTTATATACTCTAGGCAATGTTCTAAATGCCTTCATTAGAATTTATAAATTAATCTTCACAACAGCCCTATGAAATAGATACTATTACCATTTTGCAGATGAGCAATAAAGAGAAGTTATATGAATAGCTGAGTCACATTAGTAAATTACAGATTCAAGATTTAAACTCCAAAGTCCATACTACTAAATACCATGCTTTATTGATAAAAGTAACTTACATTTGCAGTAAGAGATGGCAGGGGGAAGGGAGAAAAATATTCCTCTAGTGCAGTTTGCTTAAAATAATTTAACTAGGTCTGATGTGCATCATAATGACTTTTAGATGGACACATTGCATTTAAACTAGATTACAGTTAATACTCCAAAATGTTATTCTATTATAAATTTTAGATTTATTTCCATGTGGATTAAAGTAATATAAAATAATCTAAATTGCTATAAATTTATTCACCTTCTGGTACTTGAATAGAACCACTGTTATTTCTTTAGAAAAAATAAATGTGAATAATCCCTGCATAATTTATTAATAATACTTTGCATTCATATGTAATAAATGTATTAATGAGCAAATATATTCACATCATTTAGTTCACTTAATCATCACAGTAATTCAGTAAGACATAGTAAAAATAATTATCATGCCCGTTTTACCAAAACCTTATTACCAAGTCAGAGGGAATGAACGATGGCTTGGGATCACACTGCACACTGATAAGTGCATCACTAGAATTCATGCTTCCTAATTCCTTATGCCATCTTCTGAAAACACTTAAATTCCCAATACATACTCAATATAGACATGCATAGGATAATTAAGGATGGCACAATATTTTTGTAAGTTCTTGCCATGAACCAGTTTGGGAATCTTCATAGTAGTTGGTCAAAGGAAGAAACTGAATTGAGCTTCATTTTGAGTCATGTGAAACACCGATTTTATATGGAAATATACCCAGAACGCTAGCAGTAGCAAACTTAAATCCTTCTTTGAAAAACATAGAACCATCCTGAGATTCAAAATAATTCTATAATTTTGAAAACAATATCAAGACAATCTAAAATAATAAAATAACCAAGCAATTGAGAGGAGAAGCCAATTGAATGAAAAGAATATAGACTATTCAAATAGATCCCAAATGGATCTCCATACTGAAGTCATAAGATACAAATTTAAAATAAATAAGCTTAAAAATTTCAAGGAGGGATTAAAGATGGCAGTGTAAGAGGTGAGACAGAGATCTCCTAAAACCACATATAATATGAAAATATAATTAATATGACTAATCCTGAAAGAGCAACAGGAAAGAAGGCTGCACCAGACTGCATACACCTGGAGAAAAGAACAGACCTCATGGAACAGGGTAACATAACAAAGCTGTGATCTGACAAGACCCCTGTCCTTCCCCCACCCCAGCTCACTGGCAGAAGGAAGAGAAACTGAGCAGGGAGGGAATGGAGGCCTGGGACTGCTGAACACCTAGCCCTGGAGACCTGCTCTGGGAGCATCAATCTACATTGCATGGTGCTCTGGTGATTTACTGCAGTTGGAAAGCTAAGACAGGCAGAATTCCTGGAGAGACAGGGATTCCAGCTGCCTGTGGAAAACAGGGGTTCATATCTGGCTTATCTGGGTGGGCAGTCTGAGAGACTACCTAAAATCAAGAGGGCTGCTAAAGGTGCAAGGATTACACAGAGCTTACTGCTCAGGAGAAAGGACAGGTAGACAAAATTGTCCAGGTGCACTCTTCCCAGCAGATTGGGAACTTAATCTTCAGGTGGTCCATCCTCCTCACTGGCTGCGCAACCCCAAGGCCCCCCACTGTGATACATAGCCTGCTGTGCCTTCCTACTGGTTAGCCTGCACCTGGCTCAGGCTCGCAAACAGGCAACCTCTGCCCTAGCATCAGGCCAGCCATAGGGAAGTCCAACCTACGGCAGCTACAAACACAAAGCATAGAGGGTTACACCTGTGTGTTTGGCCCACTGGTTCTGGCAGTGGAGATAGGCATAGCAGCTGGGAAGCAGGAAACAGCTCTTTCTTCCCCCACGCATGAACACTGCACCCGTGCCACTACCAACATTGTTCCAGGGGCTGAGCAACTCCAGAGAGTAGAGCAGCTGGGCACTAGAGGGCACCACAGACAAATTATGAAATGTCAAAGGAACCTGGTTCAAAACAAAATTATGAATACACCTGAGAAAGATTCAAATGAAGTCAACCTCATGAACCTTCCTGAAAGAGATTTCAAAATAAAAATCATTAACGTGCACATGGAGGTATAGAAAAATATTCAAAAACTCAGGAACGAATTTAGGACAGGGATTCAATTGTTTAGGAATACAATGGAGGATATCAAAAGCAGATAAGATATGGTGGAGGAGACAATAAATGACACAGAAAAAACGGGAAGAGGAATACAAAGAAGCTGAGGCACAGAGAGGAAAAAGGATCTATAAGAATGAAAGAATACTGAGAGAACTGTGTGACCAATCCAAATGGAAAAATATTCTTATTATAGGGGTATCAGAAGAAGAAGAGGGAGAAAAAGAGACAGAAAGTGTCTTTGAGGAAGTAATTGCTGAAAACTACTGCAATCTGCGGAAGGAGATAGTCTTTCTGGCCATGGAGGTGCACAGTTCTCCCAACACAAGGGACACAAGGAGGACAAAACCAAGACATATAATAAATAAAATGGGAAAGATCAAGGATAAGGAAAGGCTATTAAAAGCAGCCAGAGAGAGAAATAATATCAAACACAAAGGAAAACCCATCAGGCTATCATCAGACTTCTCAGCAGAAACCTTACATGACAGAAGGGAGTGGCATTATATATTTAAAGCAATGAAGCAGAAGGGCCTTGAACCAAGAATACTTTATGTGGCAAGATTATCATTTAACTTTGAAGGAGGGATTACACAATTTCCAGATAAGCACAAGCTGAGAGAATGTAGCTCCCACAAATCATCTCTGCAGTCTATTTTGGTGGGACTGCTATAGATGGGTGTGTTCTTAAGGTTAAATAGCTGTCACCAGAAGTAATAATAAGGGATAGAAAAAGGGTACAGAATAAGATACCTAATTTATAAAGAATGGAGGAGGACGAAAAGAAGGGGGAAAGAAAAGAACCTTTAGATTGTGTTTGTAATAGCATACTAAGGGAGTTATGTTAGACTCTTTGATAGTAACAAAGTTACCCTTGAACCTTTGGTAACTACATATCTAAAACCTGCTATGGCAATAAATACATATGTAGCAATAATCACCCTAAATGTAAATGGTCTGAAAGAATAAATCAAGACATAGAGTCACTGAATAGATTAAAAAAACAATACCCAACTTTATGCTGCCTCCAAGACACTCACTTCAAACCCAAAGACACAAAGAAAAAAAGTGAAGGGATGGAAAAAGATATTTCATGCAACTAATAGGGAGTAAAAGAAGGAGTTGCAGTACTTGTATCAGACAAAATAGGCTTCAGAAGAAAGAAAGTCAAAAGAGACAAATAAGGACAATACATAATGATAAAGAGGTCCATCCAACAAGAGGATATAACAATTATAAATATCAATGCACCCAACAGAGGAGCAACTACATATGTGAAACAAATACTAACAGAATTAAAAGGGAAAATATAATGTAATGCATTCATTCTAGGATACTTCAACACTCCACTCACTCTAAAGGACAGATCAACCAGACAGAAAATAAGTAAGGAGACAGAGACATTGAACAACATATTAGAACACATGGACCTAACAGATAGCTACAGAGCTCTCCACCCAAAAGCAGCAGGATATACATTCTTTTCAAGCACACATGAAATATTTTCCAGAATAGACCACACACTAGGCCACAAAAAAGAGCCTCAGTAAATTAAAAAAGATTGAAATTGTACCAAACAACTTCCAAGATCACAAGGGTATAAAATTTGAGATAAATCGTACAAAGAAAACAAAAAGCTCACAAATACATGGAAGCTTAACAACATGCTCCTAAATAATCATTGGATCAATGACCAAATTAAAACACAGAAGAAGCAATATATGGGGACAAATGACAGCAACAGTACAATGACCCCACTGCTGTGTGATGCAGAGAAAGCAGTTCTAAGAGGGAAGTATATGGCAATCCAGGCCTATTTAAAGAAGGAAAAACAATCCCAAATGAATAGTCTAAATTCGCAATTAATGAAACTGGAAAAAGAGGAACAAATGAGGTGCAAAGTCACCAGAAGAAGGGACATAATAAAGATCAGAGAAGAAATAAATAAAGTTGAGAAGAATAAAACAATAGAAAAAGCTAATGAAAACAAGGGTTGGTTCTTTGAAAAAATAAATAATATAGATAAACTCCTAGCCAGACTTATTAATAAAAAAGAGAATCTACACACATAAACAGAATCATAAAAGAGAAAGGAAAAATCATGATGGACATAACAGAAATACAAAGAATTATTAGAGAATACTATGAAAATCAATATGCTAACAAACTGGATAACCAAGAAGAAATGGACAACTTTCTAGAAAAATACAACCTTACAACACTGACCAAGGAAGAAACACAAAATGTAAACAGAACATTTATCAGCAATGAAATTGAATCAGTAATCAAAAAATTCCCCAAGAATAAAACTCCTGGACCAGAAGGATTCACTGCTGAATTTTATCAGACATTTAGAGAAGATATAATACCCATTCTCCTTAAAGTTTACCAAAAAGTAGAAGGGGAATGAAAACTAAACTAATTTTATGAAGCCACCATCTCTGTAATACAAAACAAGGTAAAGACACCACAAAAATAGAAAACTACAGACAAATATCCCTGATGAACATAGATGCAAAAATACTTAACAAAATATTAGCGAACTGAATTGAAAAAAAACATCAAGAGGATCATACAGCATGTTCAAGTGGGATTCATCACAGGGATGCAAGGATGGAACAACATTAGAAAATTCATCAATACCATCTACTATATCAACAAAAAGGACAAAAACCACATGATCATCTTCATAGATGCTAAAAAAGCATTTGACGAAATTAAACCTCCATTCATGATAAAAGTTCTCAACAAAGTGGTATAGTGGGCAAGTATCTCAGCAAAATAAAGGCCATATATGACAAACCAAAAGCCAACACCATACTTAATAGTGAGAAGCTGAAAGCTTTTCCTCTGAGATTGGGAACAAAACAAGGATGCCCACTCTCCCTGCTTTTATTCAACAAAGTACTGGTGGTCCTAGCCATGGCAATAAGACAACACAAAGAAATAAAAGGCAACCACAATGCTAAGGAAGAAGCCAAACTGTCACTATTTGCAGATGACATGATATTGTACATAAAAAACCCTAAAGACTCCCTCTGAAACTACTAGAACTAATATCTGAATTCAGCAAAGTTGTGAGATACAAAATTAATACACAGATATCTGTTGCATTCCTATACACTAGTGATGAACAAGCAGAAAGAGAAATCAGGAAAAAATTCCATTCATAAATGCATCATAAAGAATAAAATACCCAAGAATAAACCTAATCAAGGAACTGAAGTACCTATACCCTGAAAACTACAATACACTCTTAAGAGAAATTAAAGAGGATACTAATAAATGGAAAATCACCCCATGCTCTTGGGAAGCAAGAATTAATATTGTTAAAATGGCCATCCTCCCTAAAGCAAAATACCAATAGCATTCTCCAATAAACTGGAACAAATAGTTCTAAAATTCCTGTGTAACCATCAAAGACCCCGAGTAGCCAAAGCAATCCTGAGGAGGAAGAATAAAGCTGGGGGGATCTCACTTCCCAACTTCAAGCTCTACTGCAAAGACACAGTAATCAGGACAATTTGGTACTCATACAAGAACAGAGCCACAGACCAGTGGAACAGAATAGAGAGTCCAGATATTAACCCAAACATATATAGTTAATTAATATAGGATAAAGGAGTCATGGATATACAGTGGGGAAATGACAGCCTCTTCAACAGCTTGTGTTTGCAAAACTGGCAGCTACATGTAAGAGAATGAAACTGGATCACTGTCTAACTCCATACATAAAAGTAAACTTGAAATGGATCAAAGACCTGAATGTAAGTCATGAAAACATAAAACTCTCAGAAGAAAATATAGGCAAAAATCTCTTGAATATAAACATGAGCAACTTCTTCATGAACATATCTCCACAGGCAAGGGAAACAAAAGCAAAAATGAACAAGTGGGAATATATCAAACTAAAAAGCTTTTGTACAGCAAAGGACACCATCAATAGAACAAATAGGCATTGTACACTATGGGAGAATATATTCATAAATGACAAATCTGATAAGGGGTTGACATCCAAAATATACATAGAGCACATGCATCTCAACAAACAAAAAGCAAATAATCTATTTATAAAATGGGCAGAGGATCTGAACAGACACTTCTCCAAAGAAGAAATTCAGATGGCCAACAGGCACATGAAAAGATCCTACACATCACTAATCATCAGAGAAATGCAAATTAAATTCACAATGAGATATCACCTCACACCAGTTAGGATGGCCCACATCCAAAAGACAAACAACAACAAATGTTGGTGAGGATGTGGAGAAAGGAGCACCCCCCTACACTCTTGTTGGGCATGTAAATTAGTTCAACCATTGTGGAAAGCAGTATAGAGGTTTCTCATAAAACTAAAATTAGAAATACTGCTTGACCCAGGAATTCTATTCCTAGGAATTTGCCCAAAGAATGCAGAAACCCAGTTTGAAAAAGACATATGCACCCCTATGTTTATCGCAGCACTATTTACAATAGCCAAGAAATGGAAGCAACCTAAGTGTCCATCAGTAGGTGAATAGATAAAGAAGATGTGGTACATATACCCAATGGAATATTATTCAGCCATAAGAAGAAGACAAATCCTACCATTTGCAACAACATGGATGGAGCTAGAGGATGTTATCCTTAGTGAAATAAGCCAGGAGGAGAAAGAGAAGTTTCAAATGATTTCATTCATCTGTGGAGTATAAGAACAAAGAAAACACTAAAGGAACAAAACAGCAGCAGATCCCAGAACCCAATAATGGACTAACAGTTACTAAAGGGAAAGGAACTGGGGAGGATGGGAAGGAAGGGAGGAATAAGGGGAAAAGGGGGCATTATGATAAACACACATAATGTGGGGAAGGCAGTATAACACAGAGGAGACAAGTAGTGATTCTATAGCATCTTACTATGCTGACAGACAGTGACTGTAGTGGATTATATGGTGGGTACTTGGGAAAGGGGGAATCTAGTAACCGCGATGTTGTTCATGTAAATGTATATTAATGATACCAAAAGAAAATAAAAATAATTTAAAATTTTTTTCAAGGTGCTGAAAAACTAAAAATTATTTTCTTCATGAGGGTGGGAGTGGAAACTGACTGAGAAGGATCAAGAAGGTCCTTCTAGTATGGTGGTAATTTCTGTAACATAATAGATTTATGTATGGATAAGAAGTCATTGAATGGTATACTTTAAATTTGTGTATTTCTTTGCATATTGTCCTCAAATCAAAATAAAAAGAAATAATAAGTAATCATTGAACTACATGTAATCATAAGCATGCTGAAATATAAGGATAAGTGTAGTGATGTCTTTAAAATGAATCAGAAATAAAATAGATTGATGTATACTGCAGAGATGAATAGATGGATAGTTACATGATGCAATTTTTGTAACATAATTGCAGAATGTAACTGGTAGATTAAGATTGTTCAAGCTAAAACTCAACTTTTCTACGTGATTGAAAAATTTTGTAATAAAATATTGGGGAAATAAAACAAAAATTGTATTAATATAATTAATCAAGCCAAGTGTTCATGAGTTTCATCTCATGGATGTAGCGAAAGTTCTTGATTAAATTCACATTTTTCATGATAAAAAACACTTGGCAAAGCAAAACTCAAAGGAAACTATTAATTTGGTTTAAAATATTTACAAATAATATTTTAGCAAACCTACTTATTAATGAAATGTTGAAAGCTTTCCCATAGAATCCAAGAAAAAAGCAATGATGCCTCATATCACCACTTTTACCATTTTACTAGAGAGTATTGCCAGTGCAGCCTTTTACTACAAAGAATGTATGCATGTATATGTATGTGTATATATATGTACATATATATATGTCTTAAAATTAAGATACAAAACATATTGTTTTTGGAGAGGAGGAGCCAAGATGGTGGCATGAGTACTTCAGCAGAAATCTCCTCCCAAAAAACATATATATTTTTGAAAATACAACAAATACAACTATTCCTAAAAGAGACAACAGCAGATACAGTACAACAGCCAGGCTACATGTACATCTGCGAGAACTCAGCATCACACAAAGGGGGTAAGATATAAGCCACTGTCCAGCAGGACCCAAATGCCTAGACCCCAGACCCTGGCAGGAAGAAAGGAGTCAGAGCGGGGAGGGAGTGAAAGCCTGGGACTGCTAAACAACCAGCTCTAGAAATCCACACCAGGAGTGCAGACACATGGTGCATGGGGTACTGGATATTAGAGAAACAGTAAAGCAAAACCTGCAAGCAGGTCCCCGCAACTGGCACCCCTGAGAAAAAAGAAAAGCAAGAGCTTTTTGCAAGACTTAAAGGGAAAGGGACCTCACAGCTGGATGAAGTCGTCCCGACACATGCACCCCAGCACCTGGAAATCCGGGAAACTCTACACAACCTAAACCCCTGGGCGGAAGTACAGCTCTGAAGCCCCTCACAGTGATAAGCAGCCTGCAGTCATTCCCCCAACCAGCGCGGACACTGACACACCGGAACAGTAGTAAGAGAGCAGCAGCGCATGCTGGGGGAGGTGGCACCAGAGGGGCCCAGGAGCAGCCTGCGCAAGCCTGCGGAGGTGGTGGCCAAGTGATCTGGAACCAGCCCACATGGGCTGACGGAAGCAGCGGCGACAGAGTGGCCCACGTGAGCCTGTGGCGGTGGCACTTGAGCTGCCTGCGACCAACCTGCATGGAACCAGAAGCGGCCCATGTGAGCCAGTGGCAGCAGTGCTGGAGGGGCCTGGAAGCAGCCTGTGGGAGCCAGCATCAGCGGCAGAGGAGAAGCCCAAGATCAGCAGCGCCCCCAGCAGCCACTCAGCCTGGTGCAGAGCAACCTGGAGACAGACCAAAAGGCTGATGTTGGCACAAAGCTGCCCAGCAGGGCTGACACTTTTGTGGAAGAGCGCACCTGGCATGCCTGCCACTTACCATAGAGCTCTGCACTACTCTGCCCAGAGCAGCATAGTGGAATAACCCAGAATCTGCTCCAGGAGTGTGGGTAACCAACACAGGCAGCAGAGAAGGGCAAGGCAACCAGCAAGCTGGAAAGGACTTTGTTCTCCCAGCTGACACACATGTTACCAGCCTAAAGCTACCTCTATCACCATGAAAAGGCAGGAGAATTTAGACCAGTCCAAAATAATCCAGACAACCCCTGAGAGAGGGCCAGGGGAGATAGACTTAACCAACCTCCCCGAAAAATAACTCAAAATAAAGATCATAACCATGCTGATGGATCTTCAGAGAAATATGCAAGAGCTAAGGGATGAAGTCTGGAGTGAGATTACAGAAATGAAACAATCTCTGGAAGGATTTAAGAACAGACTGAATAAGGTGCAAGAGGCCATTAATGGAATAGAAATCAGAGAAAAGGAATACAGAGAAGCTGATGCAGAGAGAGATAAAAGGATCTGCAGGAATGAAAGAATGTTAAGAGAACTGTGTGACTAATCCAAATGGAACAATATTCGCATTATAGGGGTACCAGAAGAAGAAGAGAGAGAAAAGGGGATAGAAGGTGTCTTTGAAGAAATAATTGCTGAAACTTTCCCAAACTGGGAGAGGGAATAGTAGCTCATACCACGAAAACACACAGAACTCCCAAGAGAAGGGACCCAAAGAGGACAACACCAAGAAACATAATAATTAAAATGGCAAAGATCAAGGACAAGGACAGAGTATTAAAGATAGCTAGAGAGAGGAAAAAGGTCACCTACAAAGGAAAACCCTTCAGGCTATCATCAGACTTCTCAACAGAAACCTGACAGGCCAGAAGAGAATGGCATGATATACTTAATGCAAAGAAACAAAAAGGCCTTGAACCAATAATACTGTACCCAGCAAGATCATCGTTTAAATATGAAGGAGGGATTAAACAATTCCCAGACAAGTAAAAGTTGAGGGAAATTAACTCCCACAAACAACTTTTACAGGGTATTTTAGAGGGACTGCTCTAGATGGGAGCACTCCTAAGGCAAAACAGATGTCACCAGAGAAAATAAAATCACAGCAAAGAAAGACCAACCAAATACTAATTAAAGACAAAAAATAAAATCAACTACAAACAAAAGCAGTCAAAGGAAACACAGAAGAGCACAGAACAAAACACCCAACATACGAAGAATGGAGGAGGATGTATAAGAAGGGAGAGAAATAAAGAATCATCAGACAGTGTTTACAATAGCTCAATAAGCGAGTTAAGCTGGACACTAAGATAGGAAAGAAGCTAACCTTGAACCTTTGGTAACCACGAACCTAAAGCCTGCAATGGCAATAAGTACATATCTTTCAATAATTGCCCTAAATGTAAATGGACTGACTACACCAATCAAAAGACACAGGGTAATAGAATGGATAAAAAATCAAGACCCATCTATATGCTGCCTACAAGAGACTCACTTCAAAACCAAAGACACACACAGACTAAAAGTCAAGGAATGGGAAAAGATATTTCATGCAAACCATAGGGAGAAAAAAGCAGGTGTTACAGTACTTGTATCAGACAAAATAGACTTCAAAACAAAGAAAGTAACAAGAGATAGAGAAGGACATTACATAATGATAAAGGGATCAGTCCAACAAGAGAATATAACCATTATAAATACATATGCACCCAACACAGGAGCACCAGCATATGTGAAACAAATACTAACAGAATTAAAGGAGTAAATAGAATGCAATGCATTCATTTTGGGAGACTTTAACGCTCCACTCATGCCAAAGGATAGATCCACAAAACAGAAAATAAGTAAGGACACAGAGGCACTGAACAAAACACTAGAACAGATGGACCTAAAGACATCTATAGAACTCTACATCCAAAAGCAATGGGATACACATTCTTCTCAAGTGCACATGGAACATTCTCCAGAATAGACCACATACTAGGCCACAAAATGAACCCCAATAAATTCAAAAAGACTGAAATCTTACCAGCTAACTTTTCAGACCACAATGAGAAATAAATTCTACAAAGAAAGCAAAAAGGCTCACAAACACATAGAGACTTAACAACATGCTCCTAAATAATCAATGGATCAATGACCAAATTAAAATAGAGATCAAGCAATATATGGAAACATATTGCAACAACAACACAAAGCCCCAACTTCGGTGGGAAGCAGCGAAAATCGTCTTAAGAGGAAAGTATATAGCAGTCCAGGTATATTTAAAGAAGGAAGAAAAATCCCAAATGAATAGCCTAACATCACAATTATTGAAATTGGAAAAAGAAGAACAAATGAGGCCTAAGGTCAGCAGAAGGAGGGACATAATAAAGATCAGAGAAGAAATAAATGAAATTGAGAAGAATAAAACAATAGAAAAAATCAATGAAACCAAGAGCTGGTTCTTTGAGAAAATAAACAAAATAGATAAGCCTCTAGCCAAACTTATTAAGAGAAAAAGAGAATCAACACACATCCACAGAATCAGAAACGAGAAAGGAAACATCATGACGGACCCCACAGAAATACAAAGAATTGTTAGAGAATACTATGGAAACCTATATGCTAACAAGCAGGAAAACCTAGAAGAAATGGACAACTTGTAAAATACGACCTTCCAAGACAGACCAAGGAAGAAACACAAAATCTAAACAAACCAATTACCAGCAAAGAAATTGAAGCAGTAATCAAAAAACTACCCAAGAAAAAAAAACCCAGGCCAGATGGATTTACCTCAGAATTTTATCAGACATACAGAAAAGATATAATACCCATTCGCCTTAAAATTTTTTATAAAATAGAAGAGGAAGGAATACTCCTAAAATCATTCTATGAAGTCAACATCACCCTAATACCAAAACCAGGCAAAGACCCCACCAAAAAAGAAAACTACAGACCAAAATCCCTGATGAACATAGATGCAAATGTACACAACAAAATATTAGCAAACCGAATTCAAAAATACATCAAAAGGATCATACTCCATGACCAAGTGGGATTCATCCTAAGGTGCAAAGATGGTACAACATTCGAAAATCCACCAACATCATCCACCATATAAAAAAAAAGGACAAAAACCACATGATCATCTCCATAGATGCTGAAAAAGCATTCAACAAAATTCAACATCCATTCATGATGAAAACTCTCAACACAATGGGTATAGAGGGCAAGTACCTCAACATATTAAAGGCTATATATGATAAACCCACAGCGAACATCATACTGAACAGCCAGAAGCTGAAAGCTTTTCCTCTGTGATCGTGAAGAATACAGGGATGCCCACTCTCCCCACTGTTATTCAACATAGTACTGGAGGTCCTAGCCATGGCAATTAGACAAAACAAAGAAACACAAGGAATCCAGATTGGTAAAGAAGAAGTTAAACTGTCACTTTTTGCAGATGACATATTGTACATAAAAAACCCTAAAGACTCCACACCAAAACTACTAGAATGAATATCGGAATTCAGCAAAGTTGCAGGACACAAAATTAACACACAGAAATCTGTGGCTTTCCTATACACTAACAATGAACTAACAGAAAGAGAAATCAGGAAAACAATTCCATTCTCAGTAGCATCAAAAAGAATAAAATACCTAGGAATAAATCTAACCAAGGAAGTGAAAGAACTATACCCTGAAAACTATAAGACACTCTTAAGAGAAATTAAAGAAGACACTAATAAAAGGAAACTCATCCCATGCTCCTGACTAGGAAGTATTAATATCCTCAAAATGGCCATCCTGCTGAAAGCAATATACAGGTTCAATGCAATCCCTATCAAATTACCAACAGCATTCTTCAACGAACTGGAACAAATAGTTCTAAAATTCATGTGGAACCATCAGAGACCCCGAATAGCCAAAGCAATTCTGAGAAGGAAGAATAAAGTGGGGGGGATCTCACTCCCCAACTTCAAGCTCTACTACAAAGCCACAGTAATCAAGACAATTTGTTACTTGCACAAGAACAGAGCCATAGACCAGTGGAACAGAATAGAGACTACAAACATTAACCCAAACATATATGGTCAATTAATATTCGATAAAGGAGCCATGGACATACAATGGGGAAATGACAGTCTCTTCAACAGATGGTGCTGGCAAAACTGGACAGCTACGTGTAAGAGAATGAAACTGGATCACTGTCTAACCGCATACACAAAAGTAAACTCCAAATGGATCAAAGATCTGAATGTAAGTCATGAAACCATAAAACTCTTAGAAAAAAACATAGGCAAAAATCTCATGGACATAAACATGAGTGACTTCTTCATGAACATGTCTCCCCAGGCAAGGAAAACAAAAGCAAAAATGAACAAATGGCACTATATCAAGCTGAAAAGCTTCTGTACAGCAAAGGAAACCATCAATAGAACAAAAAGGTACCCTACAGTATGGGAGAATATATTCATAAATGACAGATCTGATAAAGGCTTGACATCCAAAATATACAAAGAGCTCATGCACCTCAACAAACAAAAAGCAGATAATCCAATTAAAAAATGGGCAGAGGAGCTGAATAGACAGCTCTCTAATGAAGAAATTCAGATGGCCAACAGACACATGAAAAGATGCTCCACATTGCTAGTCATCAGAGAAATGCGAATTAAGACCACAACGAGATATCACCTCACCCCAGTAAGGATCGCCACCATCCAAAAGACAAACAGCAACAAATGTTGGCGAGGTTGCAGAGAAAGGGGAACACTCTTACACTGCTGTTGGGAATGTAAATTAGCTCAACCATTGTGGAAAGAAGTATGGAGATTCCTCAAAATGCTTAAAATAGAAACATCATTTGACCCAGGAATTCCATTTCTAGGAATTTACCCTAAGAATGCAGCAGCCCAGTTTGATAAATGCAGATGCACCCCTATGTTTATCACAGCACTATTTACAGTAGCCCATAAATGGAAGCAACCTAAGTGTCCATCAGTAAATTAATGGATAAAGAAGATGTGGTACATATACACAATGGAATATTATTCAGCCGTAAGAAGAAGACAAATACTACCATTTGCAACAACATGAATGGAACTAGAGGTTATTATGTTCAGTGAAATAAGCCAGCTGGAGAGAGACAAGTACCAAATGATTTCACTCATATGTGGAGTATAAGAACAAAGAAAAACTGAAGGAACAAAACAGCAGCACAATCACAGAACCCAAGAATGGACTGTCAGTTACCAAAGGGAAAGGCACTGAGGAGGATGGGTGGGAATGGAAGGATAAGGGCAGGGAAAAACAAAGGGGGCATTACAATTAGCATGTGTAGTGGGGGAGCACAGGGAGGGCTGTGCAACACAGAGAAGACAAGTAGGGATTCTGCAGCATCCTACTACGCTGATGGACAGTGACTGTAATGGTGTTGAGGGGACTTGACAAGTGGGGAGTCTAGTAAACATAATGTTCTTCATGTAGTTGTAGATTAATGATACCAAAAAAAAACATTTGTTTTTGTATACTATGATTTTTTTCATAAAGACTGCAAAAGGTAAATTATTAGACTCAATTGTTAAATTAGTATTTACCTTTAACAAAAGGCCACTATACAACAAATCATTTATTTCTATATACCAGAAGCAAACAATTCAAAAATGAAACTTTAAAAATATCCCTCTTTTAATGGTGTTAAAATTATCAAATAATCAGGAAAAACTATTAAACTGTGAAAGATCATAATAAAGAAGAGTTTTAAGTCATTAAAAAATTAAGATATAAATAAAGAGGTAATGGTACCATGTTTGTGGAATAGAAGACTAAGTACTGTTAACATGTCAGTATTCCATAAAATAATCAAGATATTAAATTCAATCTCAATCAAAATCCTTAGGTATATTTTAATGGAACTTTATCAATTGCTTCCTAAATTTATGTATAATGTAGGGGGCTAAAGACATTTAAGATACTATTAAAAAGAACTACATTGTTGGATGACTATCACTACCAGATATCAAGATTTAAATCTACAAAAATTAAGACAGTGTAGTCTTGGTATAAGTATGAACAAATCAATCAATGGAACAGAATCAATGACTCACATGGATATTTATGACAAAGGTGACATTTCATAGAAATGAAATAAAGGCAGTCTTTAAGAAATAGTGCTAGGAAAATCAGACATAATTGTATAGCCAGATGTAATAAATGAAACTCAGCCTTTATATCAAATCACACACTAAAGTCAATTTCAGATTGTATATTTAAATGTGAAAATAAAAAATAAATTAAAGCTTCCAGAAGATAATGTAGTATATTTAAATAATTGAGGTAGATAAGATTTTTTTATACAGTACATATAACGAACTAATTATAAAGGACCAGATTTATATAGTGTCTTCCATTAAAATTAAAAATAAAAGTCCCATTGTGCCTGTGGCCCTGTGAGCCACAGGTGCCTGGCGAGCAGATGTATATGGAAGGTCACTGAGACCCAGAGGAAGCATGTTAGTTTGTAATGGACAGAGGAAAAAACGTGACCTAGAAGAACCTTTCTGAAATCACAAAAGCGATAGATGGATCCCCATTCCTGCCCTCTGCACAAAAGTTAAATGAAACTTGCCAATGACAAGTATTGTGCAGTCTGATCTTCAGTCTACTTATTCTATAAAGGATAATTCCAGAAGAGACCAATGACTTGTAGCACAAAAAGAAAAGAAAAAGAAAGTGAACCAAATGGAAAATCAATATGAAACAGTTCATAACTAGGAGTGTTGGTTGTAAATTGGCATGCATTGAACTTAGTTAACCTCAGTTAAATATTTCTTTGGCCCGTTTTCCAAGTGGTCATGGCTTATTGTGTAGTCCTGGCATATCTTTGTTAATATATCTGTGTCTGACAAATAAGCAATGTTTATGTGTTCCTTTCACACAGATCCCAGAAGTTGTCTCATCAATTAATTAATTCGTTCAACTTGTTCTAGATGGGTATGAAAATTACATTAGCTTAAGCATTATAATTTAGTTTCTTAAATGGGATTCTGTCATAGAGCCATGTATTTAAAAATAGGTAGACTATTTTTATTTCCAATTCTATCCATGTTAATTTACCAATACTTCCAGTGCACAGAAGTAAAATAGTGGTAAATGGAATAAAAACAAAGAATAATGTCTTAAGTAAGACATGATACTCCTAAAACTTTCCCAATGATATCTAGTTCTAGATCCATTAAGAAAACTTTAATGATGAAACATTAAACGGAAATAACTTCACTCTAGTTTGTTGTTAGGAAGGTAACACAGACTTCATTCAGTATTTTACTCCCACTAGCTTTTAATAAAATTTTCCCCCCCAAAAATTAAAAAGAACAATTCATTAAAAGATATCATTAAAAGAATGAAAACAGATGTCAAAGAGTGGGAGAAGATACTTGTAATATAAATAATTAAAGAGTCTTATAAATGTTTAAAATTCAAAACCAAAAAAAGACAAATATCCCAATAATAAAAAGGTTTAAGTACCTAGGACAGGTATTTCCAAAAGAAGCAATCTGCTTTGCTCAGGTTTCTCCAGAGAAACAGAACCAATATGTATGTATGTGTATATTGTATTGCATATATGTATTGAAAGGAAGACAAGAAGAAATGGGAGATTTATTTTAAAGGAATTTGCTCACACAATTGTAGAGGCTGCCAATTACAATGTTTGCTAGGTAAGCTAGCAGGCTAGAGACCCAGGGAAGAGTTAATGTTAGAGTTAAGTCCCAGGCAATCTAGTGACAGAATTTTATCTCCTCCGAGGTTAAGTCAAGTCAATCTTTTTCTATTAAGGCCTTCATCTGACTGGATGAGACCCATCCACATTATGGAGTTTAATTCAAAGTCTCCTGATTTAAATGTTAATCTCATTTAAAAAATAACTTCACAGAAACATCTAGAATAATGTTTGAACCATGACTTGTTCAAGTTGACACATAAAGTTAACCCGTTTTATTATCCAAGTGGCAAATGGAAATACATTTCACACTACTAATAATGAGGGAAAAAGTTAATTTTAATGGCAATAAGATATACTAAAACACACACTACAATAACTAAAATTTGGGGGAAGATGTGAAATTGAATAGATAGAATTAATGGAAATAGTATCACATGTGCTAGAAATCCCAATTCTAGGTATATACCCAACTGAAATGTATGTACCAAGAGGAATGTACAAAAGTGTTTAAACGTTATTATCCCTGATATATCCAAACTGGAAATGACCCCCAAACCATCATCATTTGGAGGGATAAATAAATTGTGGTATACTTCTACAACAAAGTGCTATAGAAAATTAACATTATAGAACAATAGTTAATGCAACAGCATGTTTAAATCTTAGTATAATTTTAAGCAAAATAATCTAGTCACAAAAGAATATATTCCACATAATATAATCAATTTATATAAATTCTACTCAATAGGCAAATTAAAACTAAACTATTTTGCTTAGAAGTACAGGCTTAAATTGTAAAACTCAGAAGAAAAGGAAGTGATTACTATATAAGTGAGGGTAGTACTTGTCTCTGAGGGGATGGAAGGAATCATGATGTGGCAGGAATGATGGAAGATTTTGTGGGTTTGCCACTGTTTTATTTTTGACCTGGTTGGTTTTTACACAGCTATCTTTAATTTGTAATGAAATCAAATGACTCTCATCTACTTTTTTCTTCTTTCCTACCTTTCCTCTCTCATTATCTTCTTCAACTAAATATTCCAATCAGTGAGCTATCATATGCACTATCACATTTCTAGGCACTCTCCAGGATATGGAGATGTCCTCAGTTTCTCAGGAAGTAAGTTATAGCCATAACTGTCCAGGCCAGCAGGAGTTGTTAAAATGTTTCTCATTGAAAAACATGATTTTAGCACATTGTGAATCAGCCTCCCTTTCTTTCTCAATGCACATACTCATACACATTTCTATAGTAATTTATCAAAAGGACTTTGGCACCTGATCCCCCTGCTTAGTTCATGCTGTAGTAGATTATCAGAATGTGACACAAGTCCAAGCGGCCCAAGAGTCCTCTACTGGTAATTAGATAAAGATATATACCAGATGCAGTATATTCATAGACACTTCAAAAGGTTTGAAAAAGAACTTTAAGAGCTTATCCTCATAGTGTAATTTCTTTGTTCAGTTTTCTTGTAGATTACCTCTTGGCTTACTGAGTCTTCACCATATGTCCTATTTGCTTTTTTTATATTTACATCTCTTCTCAGCAAGGTATTAGATTTGACAGTTATGTGAACTTAGTTTCCACCATTTTTTTATAGTGTTTTTGAATTCAGAATCTACGACACAAACTTTGGTCTCTTGTTAGGTGAAGGAATATTCCTCTCATATTCCCTCTATGAGCTTAAAAATGTGCCTTATCTTCCTCTGTCAGAGAATCAAAGTTATTATATTTGGAAAGTTCTGATAGTAGTTCATATAATTATAAATGTATAGAGAAGCTGAAGCTTATACTATGATTAAAGATGAAATAGAAATTTTGCTGCAGTGTTGACATGGTAGGAGAAAGGCATCAGGATGTGAATAGAAAATAAGAAATATTTTTATAATGTACAAGCTCAATATTTCCAAGAATGACGTGCCAAAATCATGTTTTTTTTTTTTTTGGAAAGTACATTTAAGTTGCCAGACAAATTTGAATCATATCCCCTCTTACTAGTTGAGTCGACCTAGGTCATGTCATTGAATGTATCTGACCAAGAGTTTCCTTATCTATAAAGTGTGGATAATAATACCTATAATTTTTGAAATGTGGGGATTATTGGAAGAAGGTATGAAAAATCCCTAGCACAGTGCTTAGCATTTCATGCATACCTAATAAATATTTGCCTCTCTACTACTAGACCTGTGAATTTAGGCAGATTATATGATTGAGGCCAAAGAACATCGCATGGTTCACAGGTGGAAGCCCACATTTGAAAATTATAGAGATTTTTCAGTAATCTTTGGCATATTATGTAAGACAACAAAGTGTTAAAGTAGAATGATTATGTGGAGGACAAGAAAATGATTATAAGGAACTTTTTCAGATTCTAAATAGATTTTTGAGACCTGGATAAGAGAAATTAGAATTCCTGGAAATTCTTAAAATCCTGAGTTATTGTGTATTTTTTGTAACACCTTATTTACATGTTTTCAAATAATAAGTGATCTTAATAATAGACAGTGAATCATCCTTTCTATGATAGTATTGGGGGGATTGAGTTTATTTTCCTTGGTTCTTGTCCCCACAGCAACAAAGAATTGCAGGGCAGAGACACAGTAGTGAAGCAGAATTAAGGTTTTATTTGAATACATTCCAAGGGAGGAGTGGGCCAGAGTCGAGGTAGAAAAGGCAGGTTTACTTGAATAAAGCAGAGAGGAAGGAAAAACAGAGGGAGGAAATGGAAGCTCAATGAACCCCTGCTAAGCATTGGACATATCCTTTGCCAACTCCTAAAACCAGGGTCACCTGTTGTCCAATAGACAATAACTTGGATCTGCATGGCATGGGAACTAAGCCTTTACCACCCCCAGGATTTGGGGGAAGCTGCAGAGCACTTGATGGAGTGAGATTATGTTCTGAGAATTTCCCAAAGGCAAAGAAAAGAGATTTTCAGGCAGGCTGCTAAGGAGCATGATCATATAGCTGCAATTCCATCTGGGTCACCCAGGCAATGGGAACTTTCAAGCCCCAGATCAGAGCCCTTAGCAGCCCCTCCCTACTTACCTGAAGTAGGACAGAGAGAGTGGGACACTCAAATAAAGTTGAGTGTGGGCAACCCCAGAGAGGAGGTGCACTTAAGGGTTTAGAGTCTGAGGTTTATAGGGCTTTTTGAGTAAGAGTCAGCATGAAGCATGACATATACAGGTGATTCATAATTCCTTTGAAGTTTTGTCTTAAGAACAGTATTATTTAGATGACTATGTTGGTTTGGTACTTCAGCATTCTTTGTCTGTATAGGTTTATTTGCCCTTCTGAGATCTGTCTCCTGCTCTGGTTACAAAGTTACTTGATTAGAGGCAGGAGGAAGAGGAAAAAACAACATATAAGTCAAGTTAAGGAATAAGCTGGGCCTTTTCACAGGCTAAAGTAAATTTTACAATGGCATGATCTAATTGATACAATGAAGACATGGGCTGTGCTTGGATACTTTTCTTTATCTTGGGAATATCCAGACATTCTAAGCTACTTCTGTCCTTTGGAACTTCAAGTAATTAACTCACTAAGTCTGTGAGTCCTTTCTGACTCTAGTTTTATCTGGTTAACTCTTTGAGTCCATTTTAGTGGGCTTTACTGGCCTACTCTCCCTCTACCTGTTCATATCTATTTTTCTGCATAACAATAGCTTTACATGAAGTTTCAGGTGTGTTTTTCATGGAAAAAGATCATACCATAAATCCAGGTTTATTGATATTATTAGCCTATATATTATGACAAGGTTATATATTTTAATAACACATAAATTCCTAATACAGACATGATAATGTTTCCTTATGTTAATATTTTATAATACAAAATAAATGCCAAATTTTAAAAGTATTAAAAAGTTTGAAGATCATATAAAAACATTTAATATTTGAAAGTTATTCTAAAAATGAAATTGTAAAATACACAAAGCATACATGGTTCTGTTTGATAGACTTAATCTTTATTTCATTGCAAATATTCCAGACAGAAAATTTTATTTCATTTTGCATTGACATTGGTTGAATTATTAAGAATGCATGCGAAACATCTTCCAGTTGGTCATTAGGATACATGTTGCTTCAGATACATTTCCTTTTTAATGATAAAATTATTTTGTCTGCTTACTCTGATTTTGGTTTTGTGATTAATATCAATAAGGCCTTTGATGATTCAGATTTAATCATTTTCTGATCTTACTACAAAGTATTCTACCACAACGCTCATATCTTCTCTTTGTATCTCTTCTCATAAAGCATTTACAATGACTGTGGTCTATTGAAAATATTTAATCACTGGAAAAAACCAGCAAACATAATTGGATAATAGTAAAATAACCTAAAATTCAGATGTCCTAGCAAGGTTAACACTACATAGAATCATTTGTCAAAATAGTCAATTTAAGGATTACTTTGCTTCTAAAACTTATTTTTTGGAATCCTATTCATAGGAATTGTATAAGGTATGTTATGCACATACATTTATTTTACTTGCAAGATTGATTTACTCTTAGTAGCAGACAAGGCAACAGATACACATAAGCGGACAACAACTACAAGCAAGACTCATTAGATTATGACTGCTTCTCTCCTACGTGCTTCGGTGTTCCCAGATATGTTGAACTTATCATTGATTCAACAAGTCAATTTTGCCTTCTCTTGATTTCAAGTTGATTTCAAGTTGATGTTAGTGGCTTCCTTATAACCAGTAACATTTCTATGTCAATTTCTAAGCTTTACTTCTTATATGACATTTATAGTAGTTTCTCCTGTTTTCCAGTTTCTTGACCAATTTTTCTAGAGAGTCAGAATTGGAGAAGCACATACATCAAGAAATGCTTAGAAGGAATTTCTGCATAGAAATTTTATGGTGAACAATGAAGTTAAGTTTGAATTTCATCTTGTTTTTAATGTGATACCAAGAATAACAGCTGTATTATATACTTGAGTAAATCTAGAATTTAAGTGCATACCACTTGGTTTGCCAATAGAGAAAAAGGAAGTATATTTTCTCACACTGTCTTCTAAACTGCTCAAATCACACTGAGTTCTTAAATCAGGGTCTAAATCTCAAGAGCTGACTGTATAAAAGAACAGGAAACACAGGAGCAGAACTGCCAAAAATGTTTTGTGAATAGTCCCTCTACTTTCAATGTTAGTTGAGTATTGTACATTTTTATGCCTAGGTAAGTTGTATTCATATGAAAATTAGAAAGTGAATACCTTTCTTTTGCCAAATATCCTGCTATTGTATTTGTTCAGAAAGCTTCACAAATGAGAATCAAAAAACTATTATTTTTTCAGTCATAAGATACTTAGTATTTTCTGACTATTTTCTATGTACAGTCAGCATTCTTCCTTTCTATAGCTCAACCTCCTACACACATTATCTGTTGATGTAAAAACTGTGGTGAAAATTTTCATATTTCACACATTTTTGTTTTAAACTTGAATGATATAGGTTAAAAAGAGCTATACATTCAAGGAATTGGGGGTGTAAAAAAGTAGATAAAAGTGAATGCAAGATTCATATCCAATTTTTAGCCCCACAAATTCACTTCCATGTTTAAAAATCTCTGATTTAAAACAACCTGACGGTAAGTTTAAACTGAATTTTTTGCCTTATAGATATAAATGTTAGTTTTGCATTAATTCATCAAGTATTATTAATCTTTACGTATAAAGTTAGCCATTTGGTATCATAGGGGTTGAAGTAGGTTTCATATGTATTTTTTGTATAGAAAGAGAATGAAATAATTTCTACACTGATTTCTTTGTGGGAAAATAATTTGAGATCAGTCGAGTAAATTTGTTCTTGGGCAGAGCCTTGGCCAGGTGTTTCCGAGCAAACCTGCAAAAATATTGAAATGGTAATGGTTAGGCAATTAATAGTTTTCACATTCCTCTATCTAATCATTCAGTTCAGAAAAAAAAACACTATTTTGTGCCTCCTACATTCCAGTGTTGTGCTGAGCCTAATGTATAAGGGAATTTTTCTGAGACAGAACTCTGACTAGAAAGTTCAGAGTTGTGACTTATGTTTTTATAATACTGAAAGAAAAGGAAAATCAGGCACCCTCTTCAAGGTACAAAAATTTACATGGTGCTACATAGCTGTGGTGGTGGTGATGAAGGAGATCTCTTTAGTCGCATTAAGGTCCAGTTCTTTGTTGTAAGAAAGAATCTATAAACCACAATTTTGTTCATTTGAAACCTTCATAAGATTGTATGTCAATGATACTTTAATAATATATATATATAAAATTATGCACATAACAACGTATTACATGAAAATACAAAAAAAAAGAAAGAATTCACAGACAGAGTACAATAAACCAAGCAGCAAGAAGGTTTTATTTAAAGTGAAAGTCCTCACTCAGCTAGGAAGGCAGGCAACCTCACAGGAGAGAGAAGAGGCACATTTAAAAGTTTTGGGGCTTGAGTTTCTATAGGACCTTTTCTGGGGGGGTTGGTGTAAGGCATGATGTATACATGTGATTAATATTTGCTTTGATGTTTTGACTTAAGAATAGGGTTGTCTAGGTAACCATGTTGATTTTTATCTTGACATCCTTTATCCATCAAAGTTGACATGGTTCAGTAATGATCTTGAGTTCTGTTATTTTTCCTGGATACAACATTACTTAATTGATTAATGTGACTGGAAGAAGGAAAAACATGTTAAAGAATAAACTAGGCCGTTTCTTATGAGCAAAACTATTTTATATTGGCACAATGCTTGTTCCATGTCCCTGCCTCTAACTCAGTGATAGTACTGATGTGTCAGAGAGAATGTTTAGTAATCTACACTACTTAGCTGTTTATATAAGGAAAGTGATTATTTAGTCAATAAACACTTTATTTGGTCAAAAAGTCACCAAAACAAACAATATGCAAAAATTATATGTGGTTTTTACTTCATTGCAATAACCCATTTTGTTGGCCAGACAAAGGTGCAGGGGCAGATAAAGGAGGTTTCATTTTGCCTTTTTAAAAAGGTTTTTTTTCCTATATCCCTGCTTTCTCACTTGTTTAAAGATAATACTAAACTAAAACAGAGGCCTATGCTTTCCAAAGACAATCAAAAGAATAAACTTTTAAAAAGCAAACAGTTCCATTCTAAACTGTTTTTTTAAACTTACACACTGGAAAGAGATATTTCAAAATGAAAGTCAGATATATAGCATTTAATTCTCCTTTGCACTTAATGGGTTTGACAAGGTACATCTATTACCATTCTGTGTTTTTCACCTGAAACTGTGCCTAGGTACCAGTTTCTGATCTCCATCAACTGCCCTTCAGGGCAATATCCAGTGTTTTCTGGGTGCAGGCCTACCCTAGCATTCCTTTAAAATTATATTTAATTTTTGTGGTGTCCATAAATTAATACATTCATTGTCATTTGTTTTGCATACACAACACCATCTGCTTCTTAGATTCCCAAATGTCTGCTTGATGTGCTTTGCCTCCCATTCCATAAAAGTACCAGTTGTGCTGCCAGGTCTCTAGAGTACCAGCAGGAACACACAATTTTTACCAGTAATAGCATAATGAGATACATCACACACTTTCTTAACAACTGGGACTATTGCCTGCCATTCCAAATGGATGTATCCTGCAAGCGACAGCCAAGCCCCTGATATTTACAGATTCTATTCTCATCATGATCTCTTCCTATGGTACTAGGAGAAAATAACAAATCTGGCAGAGGTTTCACAACCTTTCTTACTTGCTTGAAATTGTACCATTTCTACATACTTTGTCTGTGGCAGATTTGCTGGGCAGATACCACTTCTGTTTCTTAGGGATCTTCAGCCATTTCAGCCCCATGTTGTGAATAACGCCACACAATTTGGAATAAGCATTGTTAGCAGTACATGAAAGGAAGCTCCAATCTCTCTAAGGTTAGATATCCCTCTGGCCTATGCTGGATTACTCATTCATGTACTTGCAATATCTAATGAATAAATAGTGGTGAAATTGAGGAAATACAGGGGACAACATGGAAACCTTTTGATAGTAATCAAGTATCTCTTAATCCAAGGTATCTGTGCAACTCACTTAAAAAAGTGGGGAAGTCACAGTGTTGATGACTCATTGAGTCATTTAATTTGAAAAAAATAACACAAAAAGAAAAAAATCTGGAAAAAGGATGAAATTAAGCTTATCAGTGACGATGGGAGCAAAATGTATCTCTTGAAAAGAGACTCAGGGACCACAGCCATAGTTATGGCTGATCCACCTGGAATGCAGGGAACTTAAAAATTATGACACCCTGACATAATTGGGTGGATTGGGGAAAAAAACTGCAGCCAGACCATTATTCTACAGTTACAAAGTGGTATCTGTGGAGGATTGCAAATAGTTACATAGTTGACCCCAGGCTTCACTAAATTAAGATATGAATACTTGGAATCTAAGGAAACAGACATCAAATGTCTTGGCTCCCTGGAGTGGCCAGGATAGAAGACTTTAATTGAGAATGCATGGACTGAATTATCCAAAGTGTCTAATGCTTCAAACATAATTGGAACACATTTAAGAACAAGTTCAATATCAAATAAATCAACTCTTGAGTGCATGGTAAATTCCTCAAGGAAAAAAACTTACTAGAGATTTTAAGTGACTCAAATCTGTACTTAAATGCTTCCCAATATTCTGCAAGATGCACACCCATTCTGTGCTTCTTTTTCTTTTTCTATTGATAAAGACGCTCCCCTTGATCAAACTTTAGTCAGTCTCTGCTGAGCCCATTAGTTGATTAGACCTTGACCTGGCCCCCTTCCTTTCTTTGGCCTGCATATCCCAGTTTTAGCAAGAATCCTACTAAGTCAGTTTAATAAGAATCCCCCACTCCTAATATATTATTATCCTGGATGTCTGATCCAATTGCTCATCCCCCACCCTCAGATACTTGATCCCCCTGGTGTGCTGTCAGCAAGAATCCCACTAAATCAATTTAGAAAGTATTTCCCTACCTACCTTAGTTTCTCATCTAAGTAATTTTCCATCCACCTACCCTGCCTCCAACACACATCAGTCTGGACTTGGCACCAATGGAAGTAGTCCTAAATAAAGTCTTCTTTGCCATTTTAACATGTGCCAGAATGTATTTTCTTTTTTTTTTTTTACACTGTAAAGAGAGAGCTTGGAATAAATGGCAAAGGCATTTCCAATTTTCAGTTATCATATGACTTTGAAAACTGAGTTTTTCCCTTTTGCTTATTAACTGAGTTGTTAAAAAGTTTTGTCTTCTATTGCTTGTCCAGGATCTTTCAAAATATGAAATGGGAATTTACTAGAGATTTCTAGGTTTCTGAACAGGGATAAAATTAATTCAAATTTGATACCCTAAAAAGAACAAAGGCTTCACAGCCATTAATTATCAGAAACAAAGCTTACATTTTCTTAACCAGCATGTAGTGAGAAGGCAAAAATTCTGAAATGTCCTAAATTAAGTGATATAAGAGCCAGATAATGAGGGAGAGAGATAAGGGAAGCATATCAGTCAATATCCACAGGGTATGACTCCACATTCCTGGATGAAGTCATTTCAACAATCATCTAGAAGGTCCACAGGACCACCATATACCCTTGCATATGACCAGTGTCTGACCATCATCAACAACCAGCCCACAAGCCTTCTCTACAGACTAAACCCCTATCCCAGGACTTTTCCTGTTTTGTGTTATCTCACCTTCCTTACCTGTAGCCAATGTGAATTTAACAAACTTTCTTTCCTTGAGACACTGCACAAACGTGCCCTCTTTTTTGAGTCTGGTGAACAAGTTGTTTCTGTTAACTAGCCTTGCTGCTGGTGAAACAGAAACTTCCTGTCCCAGGGCTCACTGCTTTCTCTAGCTGGTATCTGTAAAGGCTCAAGAAACCCTTTTATTGCAGAGATCTCTTTATCTCTAGAGTTTCTGATTTGTCAGTAGTCTCCTTATGTTCTTTTTTGTGTATGGAAATTTGAAAAATCTTTCCATAGATTTAACCTATTCTGGTGGAGGGAATTGCTTTCCATCTAACAAAATTCTACTTTATATAATCCCTAGTGGGAGAGTGGCAACAACAGTATATTGGTGAATCTGCATCAATTGAATGAGTGAGTGTTTCCAGGCTGTTTCAATTACCACCTTTTTTAAATTCAAGAATTTAGTAACATTAGGAAGAAAGTCACTGGCTGCTTTAAACAGAAAGAGAAACCTGCCTCCAAGACTGCTGAACTTGATTAAAAATACTCATGAGAGGGATTAGCTTGTGTGCAAATCACATATGGAGAACATTTCTGGAAATGGCAATTAAATTCTTATGAAACGTATGTTGCCACTTTTACAATTAGAATTTAATTAAGCATTTGATATTGTAAACATAAAAAAATGTATGAAAAGGAAATAGCCACCTTTCTCTACTCTAGTTATTGAGATACTGAACAAACATCTGGGATAAAATTACACTCTCGAGGAGGCAAATCTTTGCACACCTTAAGACAAAGAAGACTTTCACTTAGAAGTTTCTAACCAGTAAAAAATTTTCACGTGCAGATGCATCTGATTCATGTCCACTGTTGTTTGTGAAGTGAAAAAAGGAATTATTTTAAAGTAATGTAAGTGTGTATATATATATATGTGGATATAGATATGGATGTATTTATACATCCATTAGCCTAATAAATTAAGTGACATAAGAGCCAGACAATGAGGGAGAGAGACAAGGGAAGCATATCAGTCAATATCCACAGGCTATGACTCCACATTAGGCTATAGATGGCCTAATGCAGAAATCCAGAACAATGAGATTCAACCTCTGCAGATAACTAAATATTCTATTTAGGATAATCTTGGCAAAAGTGTGCTGCTTTTGATATAGTTCTGTAGATTATTTCATTTGTACCTTAAAATCTTATATAATACTTGGTTCCACTTCTCACAGGTATTCAATAGTATGGTTGGGATAACAGGAAGAACATGTAAAGGAATAACTATGATCCCCATATTACAGCTGTGAAAAATACAGCATGGACCTTCTATTTAAGAAATTTCCTCTTAATTGGAATAGTACAAAATATGTGTGGAATGTGTATTTAGGTGCATTAAACTCAATATCACATGGCTCTGTTTTCTTTGCCCAGGGTAATCTTTTTGACAGCCAAAGTTACTGGCCCTCACTACAATTCTAGGTTTAATAGTTGTAGGCAACAATTTCTAACATAGAAAGAAATCTTATATAGACCCTAATGACTTCAATGGGGGCTTGATTCAGTTCTAGAAGTCTATCTTAACTGCCATGTGGGCTTGCTTAAGTCATTTAAAGGAACACCATGACAAGTTTGGTGTTCGCTTGTTTGTTTCCCTTGCTCATTACCCCTACTAAAGCTTTTTGTTTGATTTAGGCTGTTTAGTGGGATGCTGGAGTAATTCATTTGCATTTATAATTATAAGTATTTTGAAGTTGGTACTGTGCTACTTTAATGTATGTTTTCTTTTCCCAAAACACCCTTTTACTATTTATTGAAAAGATTAGTTTACAAAGAGGGAGCCAATATATCCATATACTAGTCTATAATTGAGCCAATAATTTTATATACTTTTCTGATATTTCTCAAATATATATTTGTTTACAATGAGTAGTATGGAAATGCTAAGTCAAAATAATAAAAAAAAATTATTCTTTTGCATTTCCAGTGATGCCAGAAACCTGTTAAAGAAATGTTGGTTTTAAAGTCTTTTTCTCTTGCACATTATCTAAAAACAAACATGCATTTAATAGCAGATACATTCAATTCCCTCATTCCATTCAGTCTAAGAAATAATCATGATGGGACAAAATGTCAAATATTTTTTGAATCCTTGCAACTGTACATTTCAAATACAACACATGAATTTGATTATAGCTTTATATACAAGTTTTGGCTTTGGTAAAATGGTCTTTTCTAAAGGGTATATTCTTCTAGGTCATCTTAAAGATTCACTACTTCTAAGTAAGGAAGAACAGTTCTTCCATTTATTCACAGATTTAACTATGATTAAAATACATAACAAAAAATAGTTTTGAAATAAAAAGAGCTTTCCAAATAAGTTCAATGTGGGGAAATAAAATCTAAATCTCATTATTGTATCAGAAGTGGAACTTCCTAAGTTAATTATAAAGTGGGGTGGGTTGAGTGAATAGGTTGTAAGAAGAAAATAGACATTAATCAGTGGGGACTGATTGCTTGATTTAAGAGCAAAAACAAAACTTTTGGTGATATTAAAAAATCTGGAACCATTTCTAATGGTCTTTAAATCCTTCAGTGATAACACATGTCCTCTAGAGACTATTGAAAGATACACAAAGAAAGCTTAAAACATGTCAAATATATAGAGTTGATGTCTGAGTGAAAGGAAGCAGCCACTAATTGATTCAATTTTTCATCTGAAAAGATCATACAGTAGAATATGTTGCTAAGGCTACTATATATTATGAACTATGCCAAATATATATATTATTAAGTTGATTTTTTTGAATATGTGCTTAGTTACAAATACATATTTGCAGTATATGTTGAACGTTGGAAGACACTAATTTCAGACCAATTTTTCACACATTTTTATTCATTTAAAATTTTAACATAGACATATACACATGTATACACACCTATACACATTACATGTATTTTAAGTGCTGTCAGAAAATCTTCTAGGCACCAAGAATACATTAGAGAGTAACAGACACTTTCCATCCCTCACAGTAAATACAATTTCATAAGGGAAATATTTATTAATCAAAGTATGATATAGACAAGTGGATATGTAACCTAGGTAATTGTTATAAAGAGAAAATAAATTGTCCTATGAGTTTAAATAAAAGAAGACATAATTTTTAAATTGTCAATTAATGTTTTCATACAAAAGTAGAATTTAGTTGAGACCTGAAGAATGAATCAGTGTTAATTAGAAAAAGATGGAAAGGGTACTGAATGGAAATAACAGTCAAATAAAACATAATAGCAAATTCAAAATAACACCTGTACACACATTGTCACCTAATTTATGAAACATGATACTGCAGTACAGTGAGGTAAAGACAAACTTCTCAATAAACCGTACTAGATATCAGTACAGGAAAAGGTAAATTATGCTCCTGTCACTAAAACCGCACATAACAATCAATTCTTTATGAATCATGGATTTAAATATTAAAGGTAAACAATTATAGTTATAAAAGAAAATATGCAATATATTCATGACAGTGGGGGGTGGTCAATGATTTCTTGTAAATAGAACTCAAAAGGCACCAATTATGAAGGAAAACTTTGATAGATTAGACTACATTAGGACAAACTTCTGTTCATCAAAAATACCTTTAAGACACATGAATTCATCTTGGTTACAGAAACAGCAGAAGTACATACATATGCTCACCAAAAGAAATAGACAGGAATGTTTCTAATGGCAGTAGTTATAATAACCAAAACCTAGAAAAGCCTGAATGTACTTAATTAGTAGAATTAGAAGTAAATTGTGGTGAATTAACCTTAACTATGGTGATGCTATGCAGGAATTAGAAAGAACCATTGCTACACACAAAAATACAGTAATCTTAAAAGGATAATGTTATGTGAAAAAGCCAGTAAACAAAGAATATAGACAGGACACAGTGGTAATGGCTTAGGCCACAATTAAGACATATCTGTTCTCTGAAATCTAAGCCCTCAGGTGGTATTATTAGGCAGAAAGACAAACAAGATAGGGATGTAGGGAGAATAAAGCCAGTAAAGCCCACTAAAAGGGACACAAAGAGTTAACCAGATAAAAGCAGAGAGACAGAATGATTCAAAGAGTTAATTAGTTAAGAGTTGAAGTTTCAAAGGCCAGAAGTAACTTAGAATGCTGATATTCTCCTGATAAAGAAAAGTCAGTCAAGGACTTCTCTGCCTTAACTCATGAGGTAGAGTGGGGAAATAGGACAAGGGTATTGCCATTGTAAAATCTACTTAGCTTGCAAAAAGGTCCATCTTATTCTTTAACTTAATCTATATGCTGTTCTTTCTCTTCTTATAGCCTTTTAATCAAGTAAATTTGTAACCAAGATGGGAAGGGCTATAAACCTCCAAATTGTAAATAAACCTATGTAGATAAAGAAGGCTGAGATCCAGGCTAACACAGTCACCTAAATAATCCTATTCTTAAGGCAAAACTTCAAAGGAATTATAAATCACCCGTATACATCATGCCTTATGCTGACCCTTACCCAAACAGCCCTATAAGACTCCAAACACTAAACCCTTAAGTGAATATCCAAAGATAAAGGAAACATAGTAAATACTAAGTAGCATAAATAAACATATATTTTCACCTAGTCACACCAAAGCATGCTCCATCAAAATCAGTTAGGAAAGATGATTACCTACAGAAAAATGGTGATTAGGCTTGTTAGGGTCCAGGACTCCGGGGTTTCCCCAGAGAGCAAACCACACGGACACGGAGATGTAAATCCAAGCAAAGTCTTTATTCAGCCAGCTAGCTGGGGCCGACAGCACCTCCCCTGACACGCAGGCCGAGTCCGAGCTGCCGACCCCTAGGCAACTCTAGGTAGGGATTATATAGGGTTTTCACAGCCGTTGCACCAAAGCCCGTGCATTTCTACAACCAATAATTTTAAAACACATTCTATATATTCTATATTTTAACCAATGGAGTTGAAACGAGAACGCCCTGGTTACCTAACCAATTCCCGTAATCTCTAGCTCACACAAGCATGTCTACGTGACTTATCATGGGTTATGTCCCGAGGCTACTGCCCACCTCTGGTTATCTAACTTAGGGCAGGCATGTTAGCTTCGGGCAGTTTCTACGAAAACTGGGTGGCTCTTGCTCTAGGGTTTAGCTAGGTTTTATTAGTTCTTTTTCCTGACTTTTGCTGCTCTTTGCACTTCTTTACATTCTCCCCTTTTCTTGATCAGACTGAGGAATCTTCCACAGCGGCACCTAGTGCCTGATACTTTTGACGAAGGACCAGAAGTTGAACGGTGTTAACCCTCTCCTGTACAAACCTAAGCAGCCTGTTTATTATGCACGGACCGATTGTAAGCAACAACAACAGGATGACTAATGGCCCCGCAACGGCCGAGAGGAGGGTAGCGAACCAAGGCTTGTATTTGAACCAAGACTCAAACCAGCTTTCGTTACTTTCATATTCTTTACGCCTCTTCTCTAGAACCGTTTTTAGTTTGGCTAAGGAATCTCTGACTGCACCTGTCTTATCTACATAGAAACAGCACACTTCCTTTAGGGCTGCACACAGTCCACCTTCCTTTAAAAACAAGAGGTCCAGGCCCCTTTGGTTTTGTAGGACCACCTCTGACAAGGAGGTGAAGGATTGCTCCAGGTCTGATATCGACTGTCGGAGTTGTTCTAGGTCCCTGTCGACTGCCAGCCTCAGGGCTGTGAGCCCTTTTTCCCGAGTTACATTGGCTGCGACCCCAGTGCCTGCCCCTGCTATCCCTAGGGAGAAGAGGGTCCCAATGGAAAGGGCGGTAACAACCTCCCTCTTGCTCCAGTGGGGGCTCGGCCTTTCTTCCCAATAAGAAAGGAGAGATTCATGAGAATGATACATTAGGCGAGGTAGAATGGCCACCAGCACACAAAACACACTGTTAGCATTGAACACAGAGGTGGATAGGGCCGGAGTGAGGCCTGTCTTTGAGCAGAGCCACCAGCCCGAGGAGGGTATAATACACTTTTCCTGCTCCCACGTGGTGTAAGCGTTGGAAGAGCATACCTGGCCCTGGGCCATTGAGACTGTGCCTACACACGTACCAGTGACTGAAACCTGAGCGATCGTAAGTCCCCACGGTTTCCCGTCCCAGTAAGTGGGATGGGAGTTGCTGATAGTGTAGGAGCCATTTATCCCGATTGCCTCATAGAAGAGGGTGAACCTGGGTAGCATAGCCAACAGGGATCAGTGAGGGAGGGAGTGGTGTGGTTAAGAGTCTCTGCTACTGCCTGCACCATTTCCCACATGGGGTTATCTGAACCGGAGGGACCCAGACCCGGTCCTCTTGTGGGCTCTGGAATCAGGGCTACAGCACCTACTGGAACCAGGGCTACAGCTACCAGCAGGACTACAGGCAAGGCTATGGCGGCTCTGATGACTCGCCCCATGGCTATTACGGATACAGCCCCGGCAACTACTACAGGTGGGTCCGGGACATGTGTTCCAGCGGTTGGCCAGCGGATGTGGCCGTCGGTGCCCGCCAGGGCACCCCTCGGGGAGCTGAGCCGGGCGTGAGGCACAGGCATACATCCGGTCGACATTTTCTCGTCCCTTTGGCCCAGGCCCTTGTCCTGGATCGAAGGTGTCTGGGGATGTATTACCGGGTTGGGACCTATGGCGGTGCTGGAAGTTGACACGGCTAATTTGATGGTGAGGATTGAGCCTTCATGTTCCCCATGTCCCCCATATTTATAGTACTTTATCCCCCATTTTAGTCCTTTTATCCAACGCGATACCTCAGTCTTTTTGCCCGTCTTGGTGAATTGGATTCGTACCCAATCCTGGTCCCTTCGGTCACAAGCCTTGTCCATAGGCACGTGACGAGGGATGCCCTGGGTGACATAAGAAAATTTGACAGCATCCTTTTTTGTAACTGGCCATCTCCGATCCCCATCGTTCGAGGTCACACAGTCTCCTATGCTGGCACACCAGAAGGGCCCCCACCCACATGACTCTCCTTTACCTGCTTCTGGGCAAGCATAAAATCCATGGGAGTGAGCCAAGTTTTGAGGGACATTGGGCTGCCCCCAAAGGGTTCGGTAACCTTGGTTGATCCGTCGAAGGCAGAAAAACAGGTCAGGCCACCAGGTTCCGAGTGGCACAGTGTGTTCTGTGGTACTGATGACCTCCCCAGTTGCGCCGTTAACCAGCATCCAGGTCAGGTCCCATGGCTGATGAGGGTTGGTGCCTTCGAGCGTGTTTCCCTTGAAGGTTCATATTAAGGTGCTTATCAGCAGGATTCCCTTCATCTTTGGCTTAGGTGTAGTTTTAGGGGATTCTCAAGATGCTGCTGCACCTTCCACTCTTCCTTGCGGGCACCTGGATCTTTATGAGGCAGGACCTTCCGAACGTGGGTGTGATGCACCCATTGAGCGATACCATCAACCTTGAGAGCAGTGGGGGAGGTAAACAATACAACATAAGGTCCCTTCCACCTGGGCTCGAGAGTCCTCACTTGGTGTCTCTTGACCCATACCATAACCCCTGGGACTATGTCATGTTCCAGGCTCAGAATTTTCCCGCCCTCGTAATATGCTCTGATCAGGGGCCAGATTTCCTGCTGCACTTTAGCAAGAGCTTGCAACACATTCAGATAGTCAGGGGCCGGGTCCTCTGCACCGGGAAGCTGCACTCGCCGAGTTTTGGGTGGAGGGGCCCCATACATTACCTCAAATGGAGTTAAACCATGTACATGGGGGAGTTCCGAGCGTGGAAGATGGCTAAGGGAAGGAGGGTCACCCAGTCCCCGTCAGTCTCCAATACCAATTTAGAAAGGGTCTCCTTCAAGGTCCGATTCATTCTCTCTACCTGCCCAGAGCTTTGTGGGTTGTAAGCACAATGTAACTTCCAATCCACCCCCAAAGCCAGGGCTAGACCCTGGAGGACTTTGCTAACCAAAGCCGGGTCGTTATCGTAACCTATGGCTTCAGGGACCCCATATCTGGGGACGATCTCTTCAATTATTTTTTTTGCTACCACCTGGCTGGTCTCATGCTTGGTTGGGAAAGCCTACACCCACCCCGAGAAGGTATCCACCATAACCAGCAAATACTTATATCCATACTTCCCTGGTTTTACTTTGGTGACGTCTACTTCCCAATTCCTCCCTGGAGCCCTCCCCCTTTCCCGAGTACCTGCCGGGTGCAGCTCTCTTGGGGCTGGTCTTAGCATTGCACAGCTACTACATTCTTTCGTGATCTGACAAGCTGCCTCATTCTGGTGGAGAACACCAACTGCGCAGACTTGAAAAGGCTGAGCAGCTTTTTCCAGCCTAGATGGGTGGACTTATGCAGATTAGCAAGCATATACTGTCCTAATGCTTCTGGCAGAATCAATCTACCTTCTTGGTCCCTACCCCAATTTCCTTCCCCAAACACTTTCCCCAAGACTTGTTTCCTAATCCACTCGAGGTCCTGAGGGGAATACTCAGGTTTGGGTGGCAGGGCCGGCAGTTAAGGTATGGGTATCTCGAGGGCTGCAAGTACAAGGGAGTCCAAGAGGGCCGCCCTCCTAGCTTCCGCATCAGCATGGTTGCTGCCGATGGCCTCAGGTATCTTCTTTGGTTGGTGGCCCGGTACATGTATAACTGCTACTGCCTTTGGTTTTTCGATAGCGGCTAGTAGTCTTTGGACTTCTTGTAGATTCCTCAGTTCCTTTCCTTTTGGGAAACGGAATCCTCTTTCTCGGTAGATGGCACCGTGGATGTGGACAGTGCCAAAAGCATACCTGCTATCTGTGTAGATGTTGGCCCTCTTGCCTTCGGTTCTTTCCAGGGCCTCACCAAGAGCAATAAGTTCCGCCTTCTGTGCTGAGGTGCCAGGGGGCAGAGCTGCACTCCAGACAACTTCCCCTTTGTGGGGCACTACCGCTGCCCCTGCTCTCCTGACCCCTTCCTGCACAAAGCTGCTCCCATCTGTGTACCAATTTAACTCACAGTTCGGTAACAGTGTGTCTTTCAGGTCTGCTCGCACCTGTATAATTTCGGGAAGGATGTCTCTATAGTCATGGATGGAGGTCGACAGATCTGTGTCCGGCAGAAGGGTGGCAGGATTTAGAGTCACCAAGTCAGAGAAGACAATTCGTGGAGAATCTAGTAGGAGCCCTTGGTAGTGGGTGTGTCTTGTATTCGTCATCCATTTTTCTGGAGGATGCCTGAGGATCCCCTCTACAGTATGTGGGGTTGTTACCCTCAGGTTCTGGCCAAAAGTCAGCTTGTCTGCCTCTTTTACTAGTAGAGCGATGGCTGCTAGGATACGCAGACAAGGTGGCCACCCAGAGGCCACTGGGTCCAACCGCTTGGACAAATAAGCCACAGGTCCCTTCCACCGGCAGAGCTGCTGAGCCAGGACTCCTTTAGCCACTCCCTTCTTTTCATCTACAAACAGGATGAAGGGTTTTTCTGGGTCTGGCAGAGATAGGGCGGGGGCCCAGAGGAGAGCTTCTTTCAGTCTGTCAAAAGCCTCTTGTTGTTCCTGATTCCATTGCCAGCCCGGCCCTTCTTTTGTTGCCTCATATAGCGGTCGGGCTATTTCTGCGTATCCTGGAATCCATAGCCTGCAGATCCCGGCTGAGCCAAGGAATTCCCTCACTCCCCGGGGTGAGGAAGGGATGGGGATAGTCAGGATAGTTTGTTTCATGGCCTGCGTTAGCCACCTGGCTCCATTAGATATTTTATACCCCAGGTAGACCACTGACCTCTGACAGATGTGGGCTTTCTTGGCGCTGGCTCGATATCCCAGTGCGCCTAGTTCAGCCAGCAAGTTCCCCGTGGCTTCTTCGCACTCCTCACGGGTTTCTGTGGCCAGCAACCGGTCATCCACATACTGCAGCAGTGTCATGCAGGGGTGGCTTCTGCAAAAGGGCTCCAGGTCTTGGCTTAGGGCTTCGTTGAATAAGGTGGGAGAGTTCTTGAAGCCCTGTGGCAGTCTAGTCCAGGTAAGTTGCCCATTTCCTCCTCCCCCTGGCTCCTGCCACTCAAAGGCAAACAAAGGCTGACTAACTTCAGAAAGTGGGATACTGAAGAAGGCATCTTTCAGGTCCAGATTAGTATACCACACATGTGAGGGTGGCAGGTGGCTGAGTAGGGTGTAAGGGTTAAGCACTGTAGGGAGGATGTCTTCTATTCTCTCATTGACCTTTTGCAAGTCCTGCACCGGTCTGTAATCCCCACTGCCAGGCTTCCTTACTGGAAGCAGGGGCATATTCTATGCGGATCGGCAGGGTTTAAGGATTCCTGTCTCCAACAGTCTGCAGATATGGGGTGCTATCCCTTTCCTAGCCTCTTCTGGTATTGGATACTGCCGGACCTGGATGTGTAGGGCCGCAGCTTTGAGTTGAACAACAACCAGGGGCAGATGTTTGGCGAGACCGATTCCTCCGGTTTCGGCCCATGCGGAAGGGAACCTCTGCAACCAAAAGTCAATTTCTCCCTATTCTCCCTGGCCCCCCTCTTCTTGATCTGCCTGAAACAGGCGATGTTCGTAGGCCAGGGATAGAGTCAACACAGGTACCGGTTGTAAGGGCTGCCCTTCTTTGTCCATGATCTTTATCCCCTCGGGTTCAAAATGGATGCGTGCCCCAACCTTGGTTAGTAAGTCTCTGCCCAGCAACGGTGCGGGGCTCTCAGGTACAACCAGAAATGAGTGAGCGACCTGATGCCTTCCTAGGTCCACTTTTCTGTTAGTAGTCTAGGCACATCTCTTGGACCCTGTGGCTCCTTGGACTATAGTTGTGCCTCCTGGGTTTAGGGGACCGTGGGCTTGGTTGAGAACTGAATACTGTGCCTCAGTATCTACCATGAACCCAATGGGAGTCCCCTCCACGCACAGGGTATCCCAGGACTCAGGGAGGGGTACCGAGCCCCGTCCCCGTCAATTCTCCTCTCCTAGGTGTAGGGTCTTAACGGGGTTCCCTCTGCCTTGTTCCCTCTTTTTGGGGGCACTCCCTCTTCCAATGCCCACATCTCTTACACAGGGCGCATTCATCTCATCCTAGTCGGGATTGGCAGGGCCCCGTTCTTTGAGGTGATCTAGGGCTCTCCTTCACTCCGGCCAGGAATATCCTGGCCATCTCCTCCCTCTGCTTCTTATTCTCCCTCCTCTGAAATTCTTTGTCTTCTTTCCTATTTTTCTCCTGCATTACCCATTTCTCTTTCCTCAGACTTTCCTCTCTGTCTTCTGGAGTTTCCCTAGCATTGAAGACCTTCTCTGCTTGCTGTAGCATTACTCTAATAGATATTTCCCCCAGGTCATCCCGCTTGTGGAGTTTCCTCCGGATATCGGGGGCTGTCTGGTTGATGAATGAAAGGACTACAGCTGATCTATGTTCCTCTGCTTCTGGGTTTATGGGGGTATATTGCCTGTAAGCATCAAACAGCCTTTCCAGATATGCGGCCGGGCTTTCCATTTCCCCCTGAACAATAGTTTTTACCTTAGCCAGGTTAGTGGGCCGCCTGGTGGCCGCCTGGAGACTAATCATCAGAGTCTGGCGGTAGACCCGGAGACGCTCCCTACCTTCTGCAGTCCCGAAGTACCAATTCGGGCACGCAAGTGGGAACGCCTCGTCGATGATGGGCTGGAGAGTAGTGGGTCTTTCTTCCATTTTCTCCGAGGACATTTTTCCTGGCCTCATTGAGGATACACTCTCGCTCTTCCATTGTGAAGAGGGTGCAGAGCAATTGCTGGCAGTCGTCCCATGTGTGACAATGGGTAAACATAATGGACTCCACCAGACCTATAAGACACTTGGGGTCCTCCGAGAAGGGAGGGTCCTGAGTCCTCCAATTATAGAGGTCACTAGATGAAAAAGGCCAGTACTGTTATTGTTGAGCTCCGTCCGGACTGCCTGCACTGATGGCACGCACAGGCAGGACCGGCACTGATCCTTCTGAGGTGGAGGAGGGAGCCTCCCTTTCTTGTTCCCTGGCCCCCCGAGGCCTTAGCTGCATTCCTCCCGCTCTCCCTAGCCTCCTGTCTTCTCTTGCTGAAGAATCTGGAAAAGCTGTGGCCGCCTTTTCCCTGCTGGGCTCCCCAATGTCGTTTTCTACCCCCCCGGTGGCTTCACCCCATTTGTCCCTCGGAGCCGCATACAGGGGTGGCCGCTCAATTGGCAGAGGGGAGTAAAGGGGAGAACTGTCCGGAAGAATGGGCGGCGCACTTGGGGTTCTGGCCCTGCGATCAGAGGGCTTTAAATCTTCCCGGGCAACTAGGATGGAGGTCTTTAGTGGGTTGGTGTGAGGTTTCCAAACCAAATAGGGCCTCAGCCAGGAAGGGGGATTCTCAGCCAAATTTTCCCAGACAAGAATATAGGGAAGTTGGTCGGGGTGGCCCTCAGGGTCGGGCCGGGAGATAATGGCTTTGACTTTGCTGATAAGGCCCAAGGAAAGAGACCCCTGCATGGGCCAGCCTACCCCTAAGGAAGGCCACTCGGCCAAGCAAAGGGTGTCGAGCTTACCTTTCTTGATGCTAAGACCCATATTTAAGGCCTGTTCTTTGACCTTCGGAAAATGGGAAAGTATCAGACCTTTAGGAGTAGCCTGAGTTTGGCCCATAGTGAGGAAGACAAAGATGAAGGATAGAGATGCCACTTAAAACAAGATGACTGGTGTATATGCTTTTGAACGGGTGCCTGTCGTTGCACAGTTTTTTCTTCTGCAGGGGACGCGAATTTATCTGGGATTTGCAGCTGTGACCCCCTTATCCTGTCATGGGAGTCTTCTAGCGGTGGGTGCCCTAATGGCTCTTAATTGCCCGACCCGTGCCCGCGGGGAATGATTTAGTGGCAGAAAGGAAGAACAGAAAGAACAGGAGAACCTCAGAATGGGGGAAACTTAAAATGAAAAGCGCAGAAAGAAATATAAACCAAAACACAGTAAAACAAGCAACAATAACACTAAACACACACACCACATCTGATCGCACTCGCTCGGACCGGTCCTTCTCTCACTCTGGTGTGCATCACACTCACCACTTTCAGTATCCTCAAAAACTCTTGTGATTCTCCCAAAAGGCGTCCACTCAGACTGCCGCAGGGTGACGAGCTCGATCTTTTCCTCCTCGGGTGCCAGGTTCCTGCCGATCGGACTTGCCTTCCCAAGGCCGAGTCACTCGGACCCCAGGGCCAGGATTGGTTACCTGGACTTCACCCAGGGTCGCTAACGTGGTGGCCGGGACTACCAACCCAGACTTCCTCACTCAGGGTCACTAACCCGAGACCATACACGGGATGGTGACTCCCGCTTTATAATGGGTTTATGCAGACACGAGGGGGCAACCCTCGAATTACACTGCCCCATCCGGACAATTAGACCTTGCCTCTAGCCGTCCTTTGTTCTCAGGGAAGTTGCTCGGATCCCGGACGAGCCCCCAAAATGTTAGGGTCCAGGACTCCGGGGTTTCCCCAGACAGCAAACCACACATACACGGAGATGTAAATCCAAGCAAAGTCTTTATTCAGCCAGCTAGCTGGGGCCGACAGCACCTCCCCTGACACGCAGGCCGAGTCCAAGCTGCCGACCCCTAGGCAACTTTAGGTAGGGATTATATAGGGTTTTCACAGCTGTTGCACTGAAGCCTGCACATTTCTACAACAAATAATTTTAAAACACATTCTTTATATTCTATATTTTAACCAATGGAGTTGAAACGAGAACGCCCAGGTTACCTAACCGCTTCCCGTAATCTCTAGCTCACACAAGCGTGACTTATCATGGGTTATGTCCCGAGGCTACTGCCCACCTCTGGTTATCTAACTTAGGGCAGGTGTGTTAGCTTCAGGTAGTTTCTATGAAAACTGGGTGGCTCTTGCTCTAGGGTTTAGCTAGGTTTTATTAGTTCTTTTTCCTGACTTTTGCTGCTCTTTGCACTTCTTTACACTGCAACTCCTGTCATACTCAGGATACTGAGCCTCATAAAAAAAGGGCACAAATCTGTAACAGCAAGTCCGGTACTCAGGCTTCCTCCTCACCCAGGGAGAAAGGGCACTAAGGCCAGAGAAGAAAAAGTTTGTTAACTCCTTGCCCCAGCCCAGGACGATGGGGGACATGTGAAAGTTCCTAGGGGCCATCAGGTTCTGCAAAAATCTGGATTCCCGGATTCTCAGCAATGGCAAGGACCCTCTGCAACCTCCTGGGGGCCAGAGTGAAAGCCCCTCCCTATCTGGAAAAAAGAGGCAAGAGCCACCTTCCTGGAAATAAAAACTGCTTCAGAGCAGGCCCTAGGCCTGCCAGATATGAAAAGGCCCTTCAGTCTCTTCACTACATAATAAAGGTAGCAATTCTGCATTGAAAAGAACATCAAAAAGAAAACATCCCTACAGCACAGGGAAATGGGATGGCAGATGAAACTGCCAAAGCAGCAGCCAGTAAGGAGGCAGGAAGAGCTCCTTCCCTCACTGTGGCCCTAACACCCTGGTAGAGGCCCCTCCACCCAGGTACACTGAAAAGGAGAAAGACTGGAGCCACTTTAACTGACAACAGATGGTGGATGTTACCAAACAGATGTATCTTTGTTCCAACTGCAACCGGGAGGCAACTAGTCAGCAAATACCACCAGCTCACCCACCTGGGAAAACTGCACTCTAGGCCCTCCTCAAAAAGCAATACTACGTCAGCCAGTTGCCAGCACTATGCCAAGCAGTGAGTAGACAGTGTGTCACTTGTGCCAGAAATAATACTTGATCTGCACCATGACTCCCACCTGGTGTCCAAAGAATGGGAGTTGCCCCCTTTGAAGACCTTGAAATAGATTTCACGGATGTCCAGGCAAGCAGGGGACTCAGATACCTCCTAGTAATAGTGTGTACGTACTGTGACTGGGTCGAAGCCTTCCCAACCAGAACAGAATGGAGCCGGGAGGTAGCCAAAGTCCTCCTGAGAGAAATTGTGCCCTGGTTTGGCCTACTGTCCACAATCCACAGTGACAATGAGTCTGCCTTTGTAGCAGATGTAGTACAAATGTTAACTAAATTCCTCAATATTACCTAAAACGTCACACTGCATATAGGCCACAGAGTTCAGAGAAAGTAGAGCGAATGAAACGCACCCTCAAAAGAACCCCAGTACATTCTTTCCAGGCTAGGGACTCAGTCTGAGTTAAAGATAGGAAAAAAGATCCCCTCAAACCTCAGTAGACTGGCCCCACATTATTGTTCTAACTAATCCTACTGTCCTCAAGGTTGCAGCCATCACTCAGAGTCCCTCATTCCTGAGTAAAAAGAGCCTGTCATCCTGACAAGGAAGTACATCAGCAGGAGGCCCAGCCAGACCTCCAGATCCTCTCCACCTCCGCATCCGACGATTGCCCTCAGACTAATAGACACCAGCGCGCTGTAGATCCTGGCTCCCGTTGGAGTAGTGTCTTTTATTCTGGGCATTGGACTCTGTGTTGTTGCACCCCTGGACTAGACTATTCCTCAAAAAAGTTACACTTTCTATTGTCTATTGGGTAATCGTTAAGTTGTTTTACTGTGCTTACCTGTCTCTCCTAGCTGGACCGAAGTCTCAGCCTGCATTTCCAAAGTACCTCTCTGTAATGTTTAATTGTACAAAAGTTATAAAGTGCATAGTGGGCTAAAGGGAGCTACCTCCTTTTCCCCAGTGAGATTTCCTAGGCAGAACAAGCTGCCCCCTTACTGATCCCTGCTCTAGTCGGGCTCAGTAGAGCTGGATCAGATGCAGTAGACACAGCAGCTCTAATAAAGAGACTTAGGGCTTGATGCCCTAACAGAGGAGGCTGATCAAGATTTAGAACAGCTTGGAACCACGATTCAGCTGCAAGATCAGATTGATTCCCTGGCTAAAGTGTTGCAAAATTGTAGAAGACTAGACCTCCTGTTCATGTCACAGGGAAGCTTATGTATAGCCCTTAAAGAAGATTGTTGTTTTTATGCAAATAAGTCTGGCATAGTTAAGAGTTATCTAGCCAAAGCAAAAGAAAACATCCAGCATAGGAATAAAATGTTAGAAAATAAAAAGTCTTAGTTCCAGGGATGGTTTGAATAGAATCCATAGCTAACAACTCTTCTAACTGGCCTTGCTGTGCCAGCAATTCTGCTGTTCCTTCAACTATTAGTGGAACCCTGTATATTTAACTGGCTCATTAACTTTATCGAGGAATGCGTTTCCTCCATACAGCTCATGTTTATGTGGAGCCACTATGACCCTGTCATAAGCCAAGGAGATGATGCCCCCTAAACGAAGTGTTTGAAGGGGCATCAGAGGGGGGAATGATAGGGAAAATTTACAAGGACAACAACCTAGTGGGTGGCTCCACTCTGTCTCACCCCCCTCCTCAACCCAAACCAAAAAAAAAACACTCCCTTGGTTTCCCCACGCTGCCGAGCACCGGGTCCCAAGGTTTGCTCCCTAAACTTCCTCCCCCTTGCCTGCTGGCTTGCTGTGTATGTAGGAATGTTACAGATAAGGAAGCAGAAAAGTATAAATTGCTCCCTTTTCCTTTGTTCGGGGCTCAGACTTTTTGGGAAATTACTCCCCTCTGAGCCCTCCAGTGTGAAATAAAGCCTCAACACTCCAAGACCTTCAAGTGCCGCTTTGTTTTTTCTGTCGGTGATCCAGTCCAGGCTTTTTTTCAGTATTTTCCATAAAACATTTACATCATTTCATTTTTATCTGGTTGCATTTAATTACCATCTGATGATGACATCTTTTACTTTTAAAAATATAATCATTCTAGAATGTAAATTCCATGAAGGGCAACGTCTTTGTCAGTTTTATGCACTGATGTATCCCCAGAACCTGGAACAGTTCCTATCATAAAACAGATGGCATTAAAGATAAAGTGAATGTATGAATGGATATACAAATAAAGAAACAGAGCATGGAAGAGTGAACAAGCAATGAGGAAAAGTCAAGAGTGAATAAAGCACATTCCTTAGGAAGTTTAGTTAAAAAGGGAAGAAACATTGCATGCTAGCTAGAGAAGGTCTAAGTGTTCATTGCTTGTTTTAAAAATGGGAGAATTAAGCACATTTATAGGCTGAAGAGAAAGAGAATATAGAAAAGACAAAGTTAAAGAACAACATATAAATGAGGCAATTAAGAAAAGCTGGAGGTGAAGAGTTGGCGCACAGTTTGGTGAAGATGTGCATAGACTGGAGGAGAATGAAATAATATGAAAACAAATAATTGGCACCTGTACTTGAGATTAATTTGTATAGTAATGGACAAAATCTAAAGGAGATATTCCTATAGGGCCTCTAGTTCTCCTGAACATTGTAGAAAAGTTATCTAAGGCAACTGAGTGTGGTGGAATTGAGGAAAACAATGAATTGAAATGTTAGGGTTCGGGACTCCGGGGCTTCTCCAGAGAACAAGGCACGGAGATGTAAAACCAAGCAAAGTCTTTATTCAGCCAGCTAGCTGGGGCCGACAGCACCTCCCCTGACATGCAGGTCGAGTCCGAGCTGTCGACCCCCAAGCAACTTTAGGTATAGATTATATAGGATTTCCACAGTCATTGCACCGAAGCCCATACATTACCACAACCAATGAATTTAAAACACATCCCATACTTTAACCAATAAAGTTGAAACGGGGACCCGCCGCTTGCCTGACCTTTGCACGAGCATTCCTTAATGTCTTGTCACGAGTTTCGTCCCCCTTAGGGTATGGAAACTGGGTGGCTCTCGCTCTAGGGTGTTTCCTGCATTCCTTTACATTCCCCCCTTTTCTTGACTAAACTGAGGAATATTCCACAGCGGCATTTAGGGCTTGATATATTTGACGAAGGACTAAAAGTTGGACAGTGTCAGTCTTTTCTCGCACAAACCTAACAAGCTTGTTAATTATGCATGGGCCGATCGTAAGCAGCAACAGCAGGATGACCAGTGGCCCTGCAATGGTCGAGAGGAGGGTAGCGAACCAAGGTTTGTATTTGAACTAAGACTCAAACTATCCTTCGCTACTTTCATATTCTCTACGTCTCCTCTCTAGATCTTTCTTCAGTTTGGCCAGGGAGTCTCTTACTGCACCTGTTTTGTCTTCATAGATACAACATTCTTTCTTTAAGGCTGTGCACAGCCCACCTTCTCTTAAGAACAGGAGGTCCAGGCCTCTTCGGTTCTGTAGAACCACCTCCGACAAGGAAGTGAGGGATTGCTCTAGGTCTGACATTGTCTGTCGGAGTTGTTCTAGGTCCCTGTCAATTGCCAGCCTCAGGGCTGTAAGCCCCTGTTCCCGAGTTACAAGGGCTGCGACCCCAGCACCTGCCCCTGCTATCCCTAGGGAGAAGAGGGCCCCAATTGTCAGGGCAGTAACAGGCTCCCTCTTTCTCCGGTGGGGGCTCGGCACTTCTTCCCAAAAAGAAAGTAGGGAATCATGAGAACGATACATTAGGCGAGGTAGAATGGCCACAAGCACACAGAACTCACTGCTAGCATTGAACCTAGGGTGGATAGGGCCGGGGTGAGGCCTGTCGTTGAACAGAGCCACCAACCCATGGAGGGTATAATCTACTTTTCCGGCTCCCACGTGGTGTTATTATAGGAGGAACATAACTGACTCTGGGCCGAAGGGACTGTGCTCACATATGTACCAGCGATTGAGACTTGAGCAATCGTAAGTTCTCTCGGTCCCCTGTCCCAAGGAGTGGGATAGGAGTCGTTGATGGTGTAGGAGCCATTTATCCCCACTGCCTCATAGAAGGGGGGTGAACCTGGGTAGCATAACCAACAGGGATCAGTGAAGGAGGGAGTGGGGTGGTTTAGAGTTTCTGCTAATGCCTGCACCATCTCCCACAAGGGGTTATCTAACCCGGATGGACCCAAACCTGGTCTTCCTGCGGCTTCTGGAATCCGCTTCACAGATGTGGTTCCCTCGAAAGTCCATATTAAGGCGCTTATCAGCAGGATCCCCTTCATCTTCGGCTTAGGTGTACTTTTAGAAGATTCGCAGGATGCTGCTGCACCTTCCACTCCTCCGTGCGGGCTCCTGGATCCCTATGAGGCAGGACCTTCCGAACGTGGGTGTGATGCACACAGGGAGCGATACCATCTACCTTGAGGGCAGTGGGGGTGGTAAACAATACAACATAAGGTCCCTTCCACCTGGGCTCGAGTGTCCTCACTCGGTGTCTGTTGACCCACACCATGTCCCCTGGGACTATGCCATGTTCCGGGCTCGGAATCTTCCCGCCCTCGTAATATGCTCTAATCAGGGACCAGATTTCCTGTTGCATTTTAGCGAGAGCTTGCAACACATTCAGGTAGTCAGGGGCCGGGTCCCCTATCCCGGAAAGCTGTACTCGCTGAGTTATGGGTGGAGGAGCCCCATACATTATCTCAAATGGAGTTAAACCATGTACATAGGGGGAGTTTCGAGCATGGAAGATGGCTAAGGGAAGGAGGGTCACCCAGTCCCTGCCAGTCTCTAATACTAATTTAGAAAGGGTCTCCCTCAAGGTCCGATTCATTCTCTCTACCTGCCCAGAGCTTTGCAGGTTATAAGTACAATGTAACTTCCAATCTACCCCCAAAGCCTGGGCCAGTCCCTGCAGGATCTTGCTAACGAAAGCCAGGCCGTTATCTGAACCTATGGCTTCAGGGACCCCATATCGGGGGATAATTTCTTCAATTAATCTTTTTTGCTACTACCTGGCTTGTCTCATGCTTGGTTGGAAAAGCATCCACCCACCCTGAGAAGGTGTCTACCATAACTAGCAAATACTTTTACCCATACTTCCCTGGTTTTACTTCGGTGAAGTCTATTTCCCAATTCCTCCCTGGAGTCCTACCCCTTTCCCGAGTACCTGTCGGGTGGGGCCCTCTTGGGGCTGGTTTCAGCATTGCACAGCTGCTGCATTCTCTCGTGATCTGACGAGCTTCCTCATTCTGGTGGGGAAACAGCAACTGCGCAGAGTGGAAAAGGCTGAGCCGTTTTTTCCAGCCTAGATGGGTGGACTTATGCAGATTAGCAAGCATGTACTGTCCTAATGCTTCTGGCAGGATCAATCTACCTTCTTGGTCCCTACTCCAATTTCTCTCCTCCAACACTTTACCCGAGACTTGTTTCCTAATCCACTCAAGATCCTGAGGGGAATACTCAGGTTTGGGTGGCAAGACGGGCAGTTCAGGTATGGGTACCTCGAGGGCTGCAAGTACAAGGGAGTCCGAGAGGGCCGCCCTCCTAGCTTCTGCATCAGCATGTTTGTTGCCGATGGCCTCAGGCGTCTTCTTTGACTGGTGGCCCGGTACATGTATAACTGCTACTGCCTTCAGTTTTTCGATAGCAGCCAGTAATCTTTGGACTTCTTGTAGATTCCTCAGCTCCTTTCCTTCTGCGGAGCGGAACCCTCTTTCCCGGTAAATGGCACCGTGGACATGGACAGTGCCAAAGGCATATCTGCTATCTGTGTAGATGTTGGCCCGCTTGCCTTCTGCTCTCTCCAGGGCCTCAGCAAGAGCAATAAGTTCCGCCTTCTGTGCTGAGGTGTCAGGGGGCAGGGCTGCGCTGAAGACTACCTCTCCCTCGTGGGTCACCACTGCTGCCCCTGCTCTCCTGACTCCCTCCTGCACAAAGCTGCTCCCATATGTGTACCAATTTAGCTCACAGTTTGGTAATGGTGTCTCCTTCAAGTCTGCTCGCATCTGGATAATTCCGGAGAGGATGTCTCTACAGTCACGGATGGGGGTCGACAGGTCTGGGTCCGGCAGAAGGGTGGCAGGATTTAAGGTCACAGGGTAGGAGAAGGCAATTCGTGGAAAATCTAGTAGGAGTCCTTGGTAGTGGGTGAGTCTTGTATTCGTCATCCATTTTCCTGGAGGATGCCTGAGGAACACCTTCACAGTATGTGGGGCTGTTACTCCCAAGTTCTGGCCAAAAGTGAGCTTGTCTGCCTCTTTTACCAGTAGAGCAATGGCTGCTAGGATACGCAGACAAGGTGGCCATCCGGAGGCCACGGGGTCTAGTCGCTTGGACAAATAGGCCACAGGTATTTTCCATGGGCCTAGCTGCTGAGCCAAGACTCCTTTAGCCACTCCTTTCTTTTCATCTACAAACAGGATGAAGGGTTTTTCTGGGTCTGGCAAAGATAAGGCGGGGGCCCAGAGGAGAGCTTCTTTTAGTCTGTCAAAAGCCTCTTGTTGTTCTTGAGTCCATCGCCAGCCCTGCCTTTCTTTGGTCGCCTCATATAGTGGTCGGGCTATTTCTGCATACCCTGGAATCCAGAGCCTGCAGAACCCGACGAAGCCAAGAAATTTACTCTCTCCCCGGGGTGAGAAAGGGATGGGGATAGTCAGAATAGTTCGTTTCATGGCCGGGGATAGCCACCTGGCTCCGTTAGATATTTTGTACCCCAGGTAGATCACTGACCTTTGACAGATGTGGGTTTTCTTGGCACTGGCTCGATATCCCAGTTTGCCTAGTTCACCCACCAAATTCCCTGTGGCTTCTTCGCACTCCTCACGGGGTTCTGTGGCCAGCAACAGGTCATCCACATACTGCAGCAATGTCACGCGGGGGTGGATCCTGCAAAAGGGTTCCAGGTCCTGGCTTAGGGCTTCATTGAATAAAGTGGGAGAGTTTTTGAAATCCTGTGGCAGTCTAGTCCAGGTAAGCTGCCCGTTTCTTCCTCCTCCTGGTTCCTGCCACTCAAAGGCAAACAAAGGCTGACTAACTTCAGAAAGGGGAATACTGAAGAAGGCATCTTTCAGGTCCAGAGTAGTTTACCACACATGTGAGGGTGGCAGATGGCTGAGCAAGGTGTAAGGGTTGGGCACTGTGGGATGGATGTCCTAGATCCTTTCATTAACCTTTCGCAAGTCTTGCACTGGTTGGTATTCTCTGCCGCCAGGCTTCCTTACTGGAAGCAGGGGCGTATTCCATGCAGATTGGCAAAATTTAAGGACTCCAGCCTCTAACAGTCTGTGGATATGGGGTGCTATCCCTCTCCTAGCCTCTTCCTGTATTGGATACTGCCGGACTCGGATGTTCAGGGCTGCGGCTTTGAGCTGAACAACAACTGGAGGCAGATGTATGGCGAGACCAATTCTTCCGGTTTCGGCCCATGCAGAACGGAACTTCTGCAATCAAGAGTCTATTTCTCCCTGGCCCCCCTTTTCTTGATCTGCCTGAAACAGGCGATGCTCGTCGGCTAGGGATAGGGTTAGCACATGCACCAGTTGTAGGGACTGACCTTCTGTGTCCATGATCTTTATCCCTTCGGGTTCAAAATGAATGCACGCCCCGACCTTGGTCAATAAGTCTCTGCCCAGTAACGGTGCGGGGCTTTCGGGTACAACCAGGAATGAGTGAGAGACCTGATGTCTTCCTAGGTCCACTTTTCTATTAGTAGTCCAGGCACATTTCTTGGACCCTGTTACTCCCTGAACTACACTTGTGCGTCTTGTGTTTAGGGGACCATGGGCTTGGTTGAGAACTGAGTACTGTGCCCCCGTATCCACCATGAGCCCAAAAGGAGTCCCCTCCACACACACGGTTACCCAGGACTCGGGGAGGGGTGCCAAGTCCCGTCCCCGTCAATTCTGCTCTCTTGGTGCAGGGTCTTAATGGGGTTCCCTCCTCCTTGTTCCTTCCTTTTGGGGCACTCTCTTTTCCAGTGCCCATGTCCCTTACACAGGGCACACTGATCTCGTCCTAGCCGGGATGGTCGGGGTCCCTTTCTCCCAGGAGATCTAGGGCTCCCCTCTACTCCAGCTAAGAATATCCTAGCCATCTCCTCTCTCTGCTTCTTGTTCTCCCTCTTCTGAAATTCTCTGTCTTCCTTCCTATTTCTCTCCTGCAATTCCCATTTCTCTTTCTTCAGCCTTTCTTCCCTATCTTCCGGAGTCTCTATAGCATTGAAGACTTTCTCAGCTAGCTGCAGCATTTCTCTAATAGAGATCTCTCCTAAGTCATCCCGCTTGTGCAGTTTCCTCCGGGTATCGCAGGCTTCCTGGTTGATGAATGAGAGGACTACAGCTGATCTGTGTTCCTCTGCCTCTGGGTTTATGGGGGTATATTGCCTGTAAGCATCAAAGAGCCTTTCCAGATACGCGGCTGGGCTTTCCTTTTCTCCCTGAACAATAGTTTTTACCTTAGCTAGGTTAGTGGGCCGTCTGGCTTCCACCTGGAGACCAATCATCAGAGTCTGGCAGTAGACCCAGAGACGCTCCCTACCTTCTGCAGTCCCGAAGTCCGAGTTTGGGCGTGTAAGTGGAAACGCCTCGTCAATGATGGGATGGAGGGTTGTAGATCTTCCGTTTTCTCCGAGGACATTTTTCCTGGCCTCATTGAGGATGCGCTCTCGCTCTTCCGTTGTGAAAAGGGTGCAGAGCAACTGCTGGCAGTCATCCCATGTGGGACAATGGGTGAACATAATGAACTCTACCAGACCTATAAGACACTTGGTGTCTTCTGAGAAGGGAGGGTTCTGAGTCCTCCAATTATACAGGTCACTAGATGAAAAGGGCCAATACTGATATTGCTGAGCTCCGCCCGGACCGCCTGCACCGATGGCACGCACGGGCATAACCGGTACTGCTTCTTCTGAGGTGGAGGAGGGGGCCTCCTCTTCTTGCTCCCTCGCCCCTCGAGACCTCAAATGCATTCCTCCCACTCTACCTGGCGCCCAGCATGGTGCCAGTGTGGGAGAGCATGAGGAAGCTCTTTCCGGCCTCCTGCCTTCTCCTGCTGAAGAGTCTGGGGAAGCTGTGGCTGCCAGATCCCTGCTGGGCTCCCCAACCTCGTTCTGTACCCCTCTGGCAGCTTCACCCCCTTCTCCTGCGTACGGGGGTGGCCGCTCAATCGGCAGAGGGGGGCAGAGGTTGGAACTGTCAGGGTGAACAGGCAGCGCACACAGGCGCACCGGGTTTCTGGCCCTATGATCAGGAGGTTTTAGATCTTCCTCTATGACAGGGGCAACTAAGACGGAGGTTTTTAGTGGGTCAGTGTGAAATTTCCCCACCAAAAAAGGCCTCAGCCAGGAAGGGGGATTCTTGGCCAAATTTTCCCAGACAAGAATGTAGGGTAGCTGGTCATGGTGGCCCTCAGGGTCTGGCCGGGAGATGATGGCTTTGACCTTGCCAATAAGGTCCAGGGAAAGAGACCCTTGGGTTGGCCAGCCTACTCCAAAGGAGGGCCACTCGGCTGAACAAAGGTTCTCAAGCTTACTTTTCCTGATACTAAGACTCATGTTTAGGGCCTGTTCCTTGACCTTCGGAAAGTGGGAAAGGATCAGACCTTTAGGAGTAGCCCGAGTCTGCCCCATGGTGAATAATGCAAGGAAGACAAAAGGCAAAAAGTAGAAGTGCCACTTTAAACAAGATGATGACTGGTGTATGTGCCTGTGGACGGGTGCCTGTCGTTACACATTTTTTCTTCTGCGGGGGATGCTTATTTATCTGGGATTCGCGGCTGTGACCCCCTTATCCTGTTACGGGAGTCTTCCAGAGGCGGGCACCCTAGTGGCTCTTAATTGCCCAACCTGTGCCCGCAGGGGAATGATTTAGTGGCAGAAAGGAGGAACGGAGAGAACATGAACAGGAGAGCCTCAGAGTAAGAGAAACTTAAAGGGAAAAGTGCAAAAGGAAATATAAACCAATACACAATAAAACAATCAACAATAACACCAAACACACACACCACATTTGATCACACCCATTCGGACCGGTCCTTCTCTCACTCTGGTGCGCACCACACTCACCACTTTCAGGATCCTCAAAAACTCTTGTGATTCTCCCGAAAGGCATCCACTAGTACTGCCGCAGGGTGACGAGCTCGATCCTTTCCTCCTCGGGTGCCAGGTTCCTGCCAATTGGACTTCCCTTCCTAAGGCCGAATCACTCGGACCTTAGGGCCAGGATTGGTTTCCTGGGCTTCACCCAGTGTCACTAACCTGGGGGCCGGGACTACCAACCCGGACTTCCTTACTTGGGATCACTAACCCGAGACCAGACACGGGATGGTGACTCCCGCTTTATACTGGATTTATGCAGACACGAGGGGGCGAAACTCAAATTACACTGCCCGGTCCGGACAATCAGACCTTGCCTCCAGCCGTCCCTTGTTCTCCGGGAAGTCGCTAGGATCCTGGACGAGCCCCCAGAATGTTAGCGTTTGGGACTCCGGGGCTTCTCCAGAGAACAAGCCACGCAGGCACGGAGATGTAAATCCAAGCAAAGTCTTTATTCAGCCAGCTAGCTGGGGCCGACAGCACCTCCCCTGACACGCAGGTCGAGTCCGAGCTGTCGACCCCCAAGCAACTTTAGGTACAGATTATATAGGATTTTCACAGCCGTTGCACCAAAGCCCACACATTACCACAACCAATGAACTTAAAACACATCCCATGCTTTAACCAATAAAGTTGAAACGGGGACCTGCCGTTGCCTGACCTTCGCATAAGCATCCCTTAAGTCTTGTCACGAGTTTTGTCCCCACCAGTTTCATCCCCCTTAGGGTATGGAAACTGGGTGGCTCTCGCTCTAGGGTGTTTCCTGCATTCCTTTACACTCCCAAGGGAGATGGTGGATCCACTGAGGGAGATGCAGGGGAACTTGTTGCTTGAGACTTTGAGATCGGCAACCAGGCTAGTCCCATTTAAGTGGCTGACAAGTTCCTGATTTTGTGTACCACAGGCGGCTTCCCTCGATAAGGACAGCAAAAGGCAGGCTTGGATGCTGACACTCACCTCTGAAGTTATCTCGGACGAGCCCCCAAAGATGATGCCAGGATTCTTGTTTGTGAAGCCGAAAAATGAGCTCCACAAACAGTCAAGGTAGGGGAGCAAGGTGCAGGATTTTATTTAGAAATAAAGTGAGAGAATAGAGCTCCTGGCTCATGCCAGGAGGGGACAAGAGAGCCCGTAGTGGTGCATTGTATAGGGGGTTTTATAGGCAGTTGAGGATTTTTCAAGAACATGAAAAAACTTAGGGGTGTGAACTTGCATCACCTGCCCTGTTCTCAAGGTGGGCTGGGTCATAGTCTGTTTGCTAGGGCTGACAGTGGAGTTATGGGCTATGCTGATACCCTTGCAGAACACTCAAACATTCCAGACCAAGTTGCTTCTGGCCTTTTGACCTTTAAATGATCTCACTGAAGATGTCTATAACCTTAGGTATCTTTCCCTAGGGAATTAGTGTGACCTTGACTTTGTATAATGCTTAACAATGTTTCAATGGGGACTTCTTTGCCCATTGTTACATTGCTCTGACTGTAAATATTCCACCCTGCTTTTCCCAGAGGCCCTCACCCTACTCTGACTACACCCATGGTCCCTGTCTCAGCGTGACCAAAGAAATTGACCACAAAACGTTATTTGGGGTGAAAAAAAAGTCTCACAAAACTGTCATCCATACTGTCTCTCACTCCTGCTTTAACAGCAGCCACACTGTCCCTCCCCCACCACCTCTCAGGTACAGATAAGCCCTCTATTGCCCAGGTAATTACCGATTAATATGGAGATGAAAGATGCAAATGTACTAAAGCCTACTTCTTTACATTTCTGAACATCTATTGATATGCAGATGTACCAAAGCCACGTGAGATATTCTGGAAATATTACAATTTTACCCACATACCCCCTCTCCTTTTGGGTTTTCTTTTCACTTTCTTGAAAGATGTTTATAGAAGCACAAATTATTTATTTTGATGCTACCCAGTTTATTATTTTGCTGTTGTTGTTTTTGCTGCTTGTGTATTTGATGCCTTATCTTAAGAAACAAATTTATAATCCATAGATATTTATGCGTATTTTTTCCCCAAAAAGTTGCAGTTTGTGTAATGTGGTTAGTGTTAGGAGAAAGCAGAATCCCTATATGATACAGAACTTTTGTGAGCAGTGTTCTAAAAGCAATTTTGATTTTGAGTTTATTCTGTCATCTTTTTGGTATTGTAGAACCTGAAGAATCAAAAGTTAGCATAAGCACAGCCATCTTAAAGGCTCAAACACAATTTTCTAACGTAGAAGGAGAAAAATTACTAGAACTTTGAAAAACAAGTTAGTCAGCCAGTGTTAATTGTAGTGACCTTTAGTTAGCCAACCTCAATCAGTTAAGCTTATCTTGCTAGAACCACCCTAAAGATTCCGAAAGTGATTTTATCTAATCAGACCCCCAGGATGAGGCGTCAGCTGAAAATTTATGTGTCTATGAAAAAAAAAAACACTGTATTGTGACTGTAGAAAATACTGCCCCTATGAAAATGCTATAAAAACTTCTGGCTTTGTGAGTTCGGGGTCCTCGCTGAGACCCGCTGCGTCGGGCTAATGCATGGACCCCAGCTAGCTGGCCTCTGAATAAATTCCTCTTGCTTGTTGCATCAAGAGACGCCTTCCGTGAGTGATTTGGGGCGGCGTCCTCCTCTGGGAGAATCCAACATTTGGGGGCTCGTCCGGGATAGTGCGCTCACCCCGCTTCACTCCCGAAGCCGTTCTTGGAGGAAGAGGTAAGATTAGTGGCGCCTTGAGTTGTCTGTGTTCTGTGTTCTGCTTTTCAGTGAGACCGGTCGGAGTTCTGAAAAGGGTACCCTCTGTCTGGCAGCCGTCCCGGTCCCGTAAGGAGTCGCGACTGCGGTCGGTAGACGTACTTGGAGCACCACAGGCTGCAACCCTGGGGGACGCCCCGGGGAGTTTGGAGGGCCAGGGACGCCTGGTGGCCTCCAACCTGTTTTTCCGCAAAAGTGAACCGGATGAGATAGGGTTGGTTTTTGGGCGCCGAGAGTATCAGCCCACTGATTCCTTCCGGTTCTTGGTCAGAAATCTGAGGAAGACAAAAAGCGGCCGCTGTGTGTCTAATCTCTGTGTGTCTCTGTTTTATGTGTCCTTTACGTGTCTAATAATTGTTATACTGGCAATGGGACAGACAGTGATGACCCCCCTTAGCCTGACGTTAGGTCATTGGACAGAAGTGAGAGCAAGGGCGCATGACTTGTCGGTAGAAGTTAAAAAAGGGCTGTGGCAGACTTTCTGTAACTCCGAGTGGCCCACTTTTAACGTTAGATGGCCCCCGGAGGGGACTTTTGACCTCTCCACTCTGCTTGCAGTAAAAGCTGTTGTTTTCCAGAATTCAACTCGGGGACATCCGGATCAGCAGCCCTACATTGTGGTCTGGCAAGAATTGGTGGAAAATCCACCGCCCTGGGTAAAGCCCTGGGTGCGAAAGAAAGCGAACTCTCGAGTCTTATTGGCTCAGGCTCAACCTCAGGGAAAAGTGAAAGAGACCACCAAAATACACCCTGACACTCAAGACTTGCTCATGGTTGATGATCCCCCTCCTTACCCTCCTGCCTCTGCCCCGGCGTCCGAGGCCCCGGCGGCCGAAGCCCCAGTGCCTCCGGCCCTGGCACCTCCGATGCCTCTAGCCTCTGGTACCGAGGCATCGGGGCCAGCTCCGGGACCGGCCCAGGGAACTCGGCGGCGCCGAGGGGCCGCATTGGACCCATCAAGTATTTTTCCCCTCAGGTCTTATGGGGCCCCCATTCTCGGGGAGGAAGGAGACCCGCCTTTCCAACCTCTGCAATACTGGCCCTTCTCCTCTGCCGATTTATATAATTAGAAAGCTAACCACCCTCCTTTTTCAGAGGAACCGCAGAGACTAATGGGACTGATAGAGTCCCTGATGTTCTCTCACCAGCCCACTTGGTATGATTGTCAGCAGCTCTTACAGGTACTCTTCACCACGGAAGAAAGAGAAAAGATCCTCCTGGAAGCGCGAAAGAACGTGCCAGGAGCTGACGGACAACCATCGCAACTCCCTCATGATATAGAAAGGGGGTTCCCACTGACCAGACCCAACTGGGACTTTAATTCTCCAGAAGGTAGGGAGCGACTAACCATCTATCGCCAGGCTCTGGTGGCAGGTCTTCGCGGGGCTGCAAGGCGACCCACCAATTTGGCCAAAGTAAGAGAAGTTAGTCAAGGAGCCGCTGAGGCACCCGCAGTGTTCTTAGAATGCCTGATGGAAGCCTTCAGGCGGTATACTCCTTTTGATCCCACTTCTGAAGAACACAGTGCTTCAGTGGCTCTTGCCTTTATTGGGCAATCAGCGCCTGATATTAGAAAGAAGCTTCAGAGACTAGAAGGCTTACAGGATTTGTCATTGAGAGATTTGGTGAAAGAAGCTGAGAAAGTTTATCATAAGAGAGAGACTGAGGAAGAGAAGGAATTAAGGAAGGAAAAGAAAAAGAAAGTAAAGAGGAAAAGAGGGATAGGAAGCATGAGAGAAATTTAACAAAAATCTTGGCTGCAGTAGTAGAAGGTAAGGGACGCCTGCCCTCTAGTGGAAGAACTAGTAAGGCAGGGCACCTGGGAAACCGGCCTCCTTTGGATAAAGATCAATGTGCATACTGCAAAGAAAAAGGACATTGGGTGAAAGAATGCCCTAAAAAGCCACTGCAGAAGCCTCCAGAAAAGGTGTTGTCTCTGCTGGAAGATGAAGATTAGGGAGCACGGGGCTCGGAACCCCTCCCCGAGCCCAGGGTAACTCTGAAAGTGGAGGGGCAACCCGTTGAGTTCCTAGTAGACACCGGTGCTCAACATTCTGTATTAACTAAAGACAAGGGCCCTCTCTCTGGCAAAAAGTCTTGGGTGATTGGAGCTACAGGCCAGAAACAATATGCATGGACCACCCGAAGGGCAGTAGACTTAGGAGTAGGACGAGTAAGTCACTCGTTCCTCATTATACCGGAATGCCCTACGCCCCTGTTAGGAAGGGACATCTTGACCAAAGTAGGAGCCCAAATATCTTTTCAAGCTGAGAAACCTCTGGTGACTAATCAGGAAAATAAGCCTTTGAATTTGAGTATTCTGACCATAAGATTGGAAGACGAATACTGTCTTTTTATAGAACCAGAGCCCTCCCGAATTAGTCAGGAGTGGCTCGACCGATTCCCAGGAGCCTGGACAGAGACGGCGGGCATGGGGCTCGCCAAGAACCAGCCCCCTGTAATCATAGAACTAAAAGCTTCAGCCTTGCCAGTGACTGTGAGGCAATATCCAATGAGTAAAGAAGCCAGAGATGGAATTAGGCCACATATCCAGAAGCTTATGGAACAGGGAATATTAGTAAAATGTCAATCCCCATGGAACACCCCCTTGCTGCCTGTAAAAAAGGCAGGAACGGGAGATTACCGACCAGTACAAGATTTAAGAGAAGTTAACAAAAGGACACAGGACATTCACCCCACCGTGCCAAATCCCTATAACCTACTAAGCTCCCTGGCCCCCAAAAACATCTGGTATTCAGTTTTAGATCTAAAGGATGCTTTCTTTTATCTGCGCTTGCACCAGAACAGCCAACCGCTGTTTGCCTTTGAGTGGAAAGATCCCACCACAAGAACTACTGGGCAATTGACCTGGACTCGTTTGCCACAAGGATTCAAGAACTCGCCCACCCTCTTTGATGAGGCTTTACATCAAGACTTGGCTTTCTACCGAGCTTCAAATCCACTGGTAACTTTGCTGCAATATGTTGATGACTTATTGATAGCCGCTCCCACCCGGGAGACCTGCCAAGAGGCCACTGAATCCCTTTTGACTGAACTTGTCAAATTAGGGTATAGAGCATATGCTAAGAAGGCACAGATCTGCCAACAACAAGTGATTTATTTGAGATATTCCCTGAGAAAAGGGAAAAAGTGGCTTACTGAATCCCGGAAGCAGACTGTGACGCAGATTCCTGTCCCCACTACAGCATGCCAGGTTCGCGAGGTTCTCGGGACAGCGGGGTTTTGTAGATTGTGGATACCCGGATATGCTTCCTTGGCCGCCCCTCTGTACCCACTTACCAAGGGGACAGCCCCGTTTGTTTGGGGATCTGAGCAACAACAGTCCTTTGATGATATCAAGAAAGCCCTCCTCTCAGCACCCAATCTAGCATTGCCAGACGTAACTAAGCCATTTGTCCTTTTCGTAGACGAAAGGAGCGGAGTAGCTCGAGGAGTGTTGACCCAACAATGGGGACCTTGGAAGAGACCTGTCGCCTATCTGTCAAAAAAATTAGACCCCGTGAGTAGTGGGTGGCCTGCCTGCCTGAGAGTAGTAGCAGCTGTTGCCCTCCTAGTTAAAGATTCTGACAAACTAACACTGGGACAAAAACTCACTGTGGTTGCTTCACATGCGTTGGAGAGCATAATCCGGCAACCACCCGAAAGATGGATGTCAAATGCCAGAATGACTCACTACCAGACCTTACTCCTGAATCGTGATCGTGTAGAATTTGCCCCACCCGCCATCCTAAACCCAGCTACTCAGCTCCCCGATTTAGAAAAAGAAGTACTTCATACCTGCAAGGAAATCCTGGTTGAGGAGGCGGGGACCCGCCAGGACTTACAAGATCAGCCTTTAGAAGGACCAGGACTCCTGACTTGGTATACAGACGGGAGCAGTTACATTATAGATGGTTAGAGAATGGCGGGAGCTGCAGTAGTGGATGATAACCGAATCGTGTTGGCCAGTGGACTTCCAACGGGCACTTCTGCACAGCGAGCGGAGCTCGTCGCTCTGACTCAGGCTCTAAAGATGGCAGAAAGTAAGAGACTTAACGTCTATACCGACAGCCGATACGCTTTTGCCACTGCTCACATACACGGGGCTATTTATAGACAGAGAGGGTTATTGACTTCTGCCGGGAGAGATGTTAAAAACAAACAAGAAATTTTAAATTTGTTAGAAGCCATCCATAGACCTAGAGAAGTGGCAATAATACATTGCCCTGGGCATCAAAAAAGTGACTCTCTAATAGCTCAAGGAAACAGAAGGGCGGACCAAGCTGCAAAACAAGCAGCCCAGGGAATGAATATCTTACTCCTCCAAGTGTACCCAGAGGCCACTTGTATTAAGAGCTTCCAGTATACACCCGAAGACCTCGCTTGTATAAACAAATAAGAGTTTAAAAATTCCTCACCCCACGAGATATACAAGTCTGAAAAAGGGAGAGTTGTCCTGCCTAAGAGAGAGGCAGAAGAATACTTAAGGCAATTGCATCAATTGACACATTTGAGAGCAAAAAACCTAAAGACCTTGGTTCAAGACTCCCCTTATCATGTTATTAGATTAGGAAAACTGGCTGACGAGGTTGTAAGAAATTGTGTTCCCTGCCAATTAGTAAATGTGAGTAAAAATCCAGTAACATCCGGGAAAAGACTTTGAGGGGATCGCCCAGGAGCTTACTAGGAAGTTGACTTCACTGAGATCAAGCCTGTTAAGTATAGATATAAGTACCTTCTAGTTTTCCTAGACACATTTTCAGGATAGACAGAGGCGTTCCCCACCAAAACTGAGACAGCTCAGATAGTGTCTAAAAAGATTCTTGAAGAAATATTTCCCAGGTTTAGAATCCCAAAGGTAATCGGCTCCGACAACGGCCCTGCCTTTGTTGCCCAGGTAAGTCAGGGATTGGCCAAGATTTTGGGGATGGATTGGAAATTGCATTTTGCATACAGGCCCCAGAGCTCAGGACAGGTAGAAAGGATGAATAGAACTCTAAAAGAGACCCTGACTAAATTATCCATAGAGACTGGTTTATATGATTGGTTGGTCCTCTTTCCCTTCGCCTTATTCCTAGATAGAAACACCCCCAACTGTTTTAGACTAACACCCTTTGAAATAATGTTTGGAGCCCCGGCTCCACTAAATGCAGCTCACCTCCACGTATCCCCTGAATCTGTAACTAATAAGTTTCTGCTTGAAAGGTTACGGGCTCTGGAAGTTGTGCAGAAAGAAGTGTGGGCCTCTATCCGAGAAGCCTATCGGCCAGAGGACATTTCAGTACCTCACCCGTTCCAAGTGGGAGACTCTGTCTACGTAAGGCGACATCGAACGGACAATCTTGAGCCTCGGTGGAAAGGACCCTTCATCGTCCTTTTGACCACACCTACAGCTGTGAAAGTAGATGGCATCTCTTCCTGGATACTTGCTTCACATCTGAAGAAAGCGCCTCAACCAGACCCGGACTGGCGAGTAATTCGAACTGATAACCCTCTTAAATTTCGCTTGTGTAAAAATAATTGTGTCACTAACAATTCTAATTCTAATGACCCAGTTACTTCCTACCTTCCAGAACCCTAACCCCCATGAACCCAGGTTACTCACATGGCAAATCATTACCCCGGCTTCCCAACAAGTAGTAGTCCAGTTAACAGGACAACACCCTAGGGGAACTTGGTGGCCTACCCTCACTGTAGATTTGTGCACTCTCTTCAAACAAGACCCATAGTATAAAGATAAAGTTGGGGTACCCGGATGTGGTACTCGAGATTATACAGTGCATTAAAGCTCTGGGACCATGAGAGATCTCCAGAATACCTGCTTCTATGTATGCCCAGCCCCCTTAGCCGATAGTGCCAAGGCCTCACAGTGTGGTGAGAAGACAGATTTTTTTCTGCAAAAATTGGGGTTGTGAACAAACATGGACATGCCATTGGCTGACAGGAAGCGCAGGGAGATCTCCTCTAGGCCTCATAAAAATCCAGTGGAATACCACTCGTGCCTAATGCACGACTAATCCCACCTGCAACCCTATTGACATCTCTTTCACAGATGCAGGAAAAAGGGCAACAAACTGGGAAAAAGGGCTTATGTGGGGACTAAGACTCTACCAGAGTGGTTATGATAATAGAGTCTTGTTTATGCTCAGGCTTAAAGTAGAGACCCTTCCGGCTGTCCCAGTAAGACACAATGCTTTCTTGCGTGATCATCCGCGTCTCCCAGCCCCAGCCCCAAAACAGGTCCTAGCCCCACCTATGGACTCTGCCACCACTCCCTCCGCCTCCACTCTTGGCCGAGTCACCTCCTTTCCTGGCACCGGACAACGCCTTCTCAACCTCCTTGAAGGGGCTTTTCAGGTCTTAAATACCACCAACCCTAACACTACTGAATCCTGTTGGTTGTGTTTCTCTTCTGGGCTGCCTTATTATGAAGGATTGGGATTGTTAGGCAGTTTTAACAGGACAACCCGTCACGAGATCTGTAGCTGGGGAAGCCACAAGAAGCTAACTCTGACTGACGTAACTGGAAGAGGAAAATGTTTAAGTTCAGTCCCTCCCACCCATAAAGCTTTGTGTAATGAAACCATAGCTGTGACCTCCTCAGGAGAAAATGAGTATCTAGTCCCTCCTCCCGAAGGGTGGTGAGCTTGTAACACTGGAGTGACCCCATGTGTCTCTACTTCTGCCTTCAACTCCTCCCGCAATTTCTGTATCATGGTTCAGTTGGTGCCCAGGTTGATGTATCATGATGACCGCTCATTCGTAGCTGAATTTGAACCTAGGCATAGATATAGGAAGGAGCCGGTCTCGCTGACCTTAGCTGTGTTGTTAGAGATAAGAGTCGCAGCCGTAGTAGGAACAGGGACAGCTGCTATTATCCAAGGGAACCAACATTATGAAGGACTAAGGACAGCTATTGATGAAGACCTAAAAACCATAGAGCAATCCATTACTAAATTTGAAGAATCTCTGACTTCCCTCTCTGAAGTAGTCTTGCAGAACAGACGAGGGCTGGATCTGCTATTTCTAAAAGAAGGAGGATTGTGTGCAGCTTTAAAGGAAGACTGCTGCTTTTATGCAGACCATTCCTGAATAGTAAGAGATTCAATGTCAAAGATTAGGGAGAGGCTAGACCAGAGAAAGAGAGAACGAGAAGCCGGCCAAGGGCTATTTGAATCTTGGTTCACTAGGTCCCCGTAGTTTACGACCTTGATATCCACTCTGGCTGGGCCCTTACTCATCCTTGTGTTGCTCCTCACTTTAGGACCCTGCATATTGAATCAGCTGATAACTTTTGTTAGAGAAAGAGTGAGTGCCGTTCATGTACTAATGTTGAAGCAACAATATTATTCACTCACCCAACAAGAAGATGCAAACATTCCATGATTAGAATGCCCTTAAAGAGAAGTGGGGAAATGTAGAACCTGAAGAATCAAAAGTTAGCATAAGCACAGCCATCTTAAAGGCTCAAACACCATTTTCTAACCTAGAAGGAGAAAAATTACTAGAACTTTGAAAAACAAGTTAGTCAGCCAGTGTTAATTGTAGTGACCTTTAGTTAGCCAACCTCAATCAGTTAAGCTTATCTTGCTAGAACCACCCTAAAGATTCCGAAAGTGATTTTATCTAATGAGACCCCCAGGATGAGGCGTCAGCTGAAAATTTATGTGTCTATGAAAAAAAAAAACACTGTATTGTGACTGTAGAAAATACTGCCCCTTTGAAAATGCTATAAAAACTTCTGGCTTTGTGAGTTCGGGGTCCTCGCTGAGACCCGCTGCGTCGAGCTAATGCATGGACCCCAGCTAGCTGGCCTCTGAATAAATCCCTCTTGCTTGTTGCATCAAGAGACGCCTTACGTGAGTGATTTGGGGCGGCGTCCTCCTCTGGGAGAATCCAACAGTTTCATTGGAGGAAGAGAAAAGCCTACAGTGCTCTGACAATGGACCATGCTCTGTCATACAAGAATCCTGAAAAGGTTATTTTGATACAGGGACAGTGGATATAGTCAGAGTAGGATGAGGGCCTCTGGAAGGGGCAGGGCGGGATATTTGCACTTCGTAATGTAACTACATGCAAGGAAACACCCCCTGCTAAAACTCTATGTTAAACATTGAGCTCTAGAATCATTCTTCAGTGAGATCAGTTAATGTTGCCCAGATAAAGAAGAGTAGCACATGTTTTGATATGCTAATCATTTGTAACCCTGTGTAAGATTCACTTCACCATACTGAAAGCCCCAGGCCTATGTGTTGTCTTTCCTCCTTCAGATCTGAGGAGGTGATTTTGCAAACTGAGCAACTAACTTAGCATGCAGACCCAGCTGTAGACGACATGGTAAAAGGCATGAAGAATTCCATCTTAAAGATAAGATTGCCTTTTAAAACCCAGGAAGTTCAAGAGGCAGGATCCTTTAGCAAATAGACAATACTTCAGCCCACCTTGGGGGCTGGGCAGGCAGCCTTTTGATGTGCTCCTGGACCAAGGCACCGGTGTCCCAGAGAGAAATAAAGGCAGGAAATTCCTTACAGTTAAGTTAATTTTTAGTATTAGGGACCACTTAACAAGTCCCCACCCCTAAGTTATTTTCATGTTCGCAAAAAATCCTCAACTGCCTATAAAACCCCCTAGACAACGCACCTCTACGGACTCTCTTGTCCCCTCCTGGCATGAGCCGGGAGCTCTGTCCTTTCACTGTATCTCTAAATAAAAGCCTGTACCTTGCTCTCCTACCTTGACTGTTTGTGGAGCTCATTCTTCAGCTCCACAAACAAGAACCCCTGCATCACTACCTTGAGTGTTTGTGAAGCTCATTCTTCAGCTCCGCAAACAAGAACCCCAGCATCATCTTAGTCAAAAGGAAAAAAATCTAAGAAACTAAGTGAAAAGGGATTTCACTGAAATAGTCAGAAGTACAGCAGTTTCTAATGTAAGGAGAGAAGTGAAAAAGTACCAAAGAAAAGGAATTACAAATATTTAGACTAAAGAATTTATTAGCAAAAACAAATGATATACATATGCAAAGGTAAAGAAAAAATTTCTAGATTGGTTGACCATTTAATTTTGTTAAATTAAAGAAATAAATGACAGAAATAGTGCAATGCTGAATCACAGAAATCATAATAGGGAGTGATTCTGGCAGGGAAAGCAGATAAAACCTAGGTAATGGTGGAGAGGTAACATAAAGAGAACAATTGATTCTTAGCTGAGATAACCTAACTAAAGAGAATAAAGAGTAAGCAGTATCTAGGACGGACAGCAAAAATTAGGATTAAAAGGGGTAAAATAGAAGCTTGGCTTCATGAAGTCAAAAATGAAACATAAATATGAGAAAAGTCTACCTGTAAGAAATATAATGAAAGAGTTATAAAAGTTAGTACTCTGGAGAACTTTGGGAAACAAAGCTATTTATAGTTTACCTTTCATTGTATCCAGTAAACATTGAATGATTGACCTAAGAATAATAGCCATTAAAAACCCTATTTGCATTTTACTAAGGGAGCTACATTCTCTCCTAGAGAGCCTTTATACTCCTGGATGAATATCATACTGCCTGTTGCCCTATTTATATTTCTGATAATTTTTCTATCTTATCTTGAGAGTTATTAGCTATTCTTCATGAAACTTTCCAAAGATTACTCAGCTATCTCAGAGTTGATGTACTGATTTATGCTAAAAACGGGAACACGAAACACCATTATTTTAATTTTTTAGAGGAAAATATTCTAACTATGAAGTTGATGATGTAGAGACTAATCCCATATAAAAAAGGTTGAAGAGAGGAAACAAAGCCTGGAGAAGCAGATTCTCTTCATAGCAAGAATGATTAATCAAATGAATTTTAAAATGACACTTAATACCTTACAAATTATCTGTGATTCATCAAAATAACCACAAACAATGGCTCAAGGCCAAAGTGTGATGAGTAAAATATAACAGGGCTATAGAGCTTTTTATCTAAATTCTTTAACTCATATTGTTGTTTTCTTAGGTTTATCAAAAAAAAAATGTTTTTCATGTAGCATGGTACTGTGCATCTCATTTAGCCTGCCACTTAATTACTGAAATAACTGAATTTGTGATCCCACTCATTACTCATTCTTGATTTATGGTAAGTCAATTAAAATTAAACAATTATTACTTATAATCCAAACAACAGTAACATATGTTGAGTGGATATAGCTTTGGTATAATTAACAACTCAAAGAAGTCTATTAAAATGCAAAGGATTGTTAGTGGTCTTAGAATTTCAATCACTCTGAAATTCTTGGTGTAGTACAAGTCAGAGAACTGTGTTTTGCTACATTTTCTTATAACAACAAAAATAAATATAAGGTGATTAAAACATTTAGATATATGGTCAAGGTAGAAAAAGAAAACAAAAATCATTCAAAATGCTATCTCCCATGGCTAGCCAACACTGATATTTGTAGTATATCCTTCTGGGTCTTTTATTGCTTATGATATATTTTAACAAAATTCTGTTGTAGATGGCTTTGTAAGTTTCATTCTTCTCCCTTAATTATAACTGAGGTAGGGCAGGGACATGGGACAAGAATAATGATTAACTTTTCCTGCCTATGATGAAAAATGCCAAGGTATAGACAGTATAGTAAGAACAGGAGGGACTCCATCTTAAAGCTAAGATTCCCTTTTAAAAACGAGGGAGTTAGATAAGATTCTGAACATATTCTTTGGTAATCAGCCAGCAACCTGTCTTAAGTCAGGGCAAGCAGCCTTAACTGATAGTTTCCCAGTTCCTGAGGGCAACTGCTATCTTGGAGAACAGATCAATGAATTCCTTATGTTAAATTTATTTTACAGAATTATCTAGAGGACTGACTGTGGATGAGGACATAATGTCCTTCACTAGAGAGAGACATCACGAGATCACAAGTCAAACCTATGCCCAACAAACCCCACTCCACACTTTGCCCCTTCTTGAAAGCCTTAAAAAGACAGAATCCTCAGTCTTTCAGTGTGCCTCTTCTCCGAGATTGCCTGCACTTTTTCTCTCTTTAAATGTGTACCTTTAAATAAAGCTTTCTCATTGCTCAACTTACCGTGTTTGGTCTTTTTGCTACTTTTTTCTATTTCCAAATTGTCATTTCCCCCCTGATAAGTAGAAAGGGGCTGCTAAGAGCTCAGATTTGGGCATGCAAGCTTCCATCATCTGGGTGACCCAGATGGAACTGCAGCTGTGTGATCTGCTCTTAGTAGAATTATCTAAAGGACTGACTGTGTATAGTGACATAATGTCTCTCATCAGAGAGAGACATCATGACACCACATGCCAAGCCTATGCCACCACCATCCCTGCCCTTTGCTCCATTCTTGAAGGCCTTAGAAAACAGAACCATAAGCCTTTAAGTGTGCCTCCACTCTGAGGTTGCCCACATTCTCCTTTCTTCATGTGTGTACTCTTTGCTTTAAATAAAGACTGCTCACTGCTCAACTTACTATTTTGTCTCTGCACTCTTCCAATGTTAAGCATCTTTGTTACTTTGCTATTTCATTCTATTTTCTAGACTTAAACACAAGTCTTTACTCTCTTTGTCCTACTTCAGACAAGTAGGAAAGAGCTACTAAGATCTCTGATTTGGGCTTGCAAGTTACCATTGCCTAGGTGACCTGGACAGGCTGCAGCTATACAATCATGGTCTCCAGTAGCCTGCCCCAAAATCTACTTTTTTTGCCATTGGGAAGTTCTCAGAACATAATCTCACTTCATCCAGTGTCTGTGCTCCCCTAAACCCTGGGTTGTTAGGGGATAAATTCCCAAACTGTGCAGATTCAATCAGACTCTGAATACCAGGTAACCCTGGCTTTAGGAGTTGGCAAGGGATTTGACCTATGCTTAGCCGGAGTTCAATAAGCTTCCCTTTTCCCCCCTCTGTTTTTTCTTGTTCTCTGTTGTCTGCAAAGCAGCTGCCATTCCTTGTTATATGGCTTTAATAAATTCCGTCCTTTCCTACACTCATCTGACCTGTTTGAGAATTCTTTCTCATCCAGAGTCAAGAACCCTCCCCCATCCAGCTTGAGGTTTCACCTAGTATGCAGGGAGAGACCTCCCCAGACTCAGCTGCGTGAAAACATAATTTACAAATATGTTTTTTGTCTCTACAAATCTCCAACGTAATTTCAAATGACTAGAAGTATTCTGTCATATGAATCTTGTGCATGTATTTAACTGAATTCTACTGAGGAATATTTGGGCTATTTCCACATTTGGACTTTTATAAGTAAAGTCAGGATGAACACCTTTGCAATTCAATTTTACATTCATCTTTAGTTTTTTTTGATAAATCAGTAATTTAATGATCTTGGTAAGGTTTTGTTTGTATTTAAATTTAAATAAGCATTTTGAACACTATTACTGTTTATTTCTGTGTATGCTGTAGTTGCAACCTACATGGTAAACAGAATTCTTATTCAATTATATTTCCTAATTACTTATTTCTGGCAAAAATATGAATTTCTAAGTTGTAAGCTAATATTCAGATACATATTGAACTTTGTCATTATTTCAAAGTTTATTTTAATTTATCACATAATTTGCCAAAACACTGTTAAAAGTTAAACTGAGGCACATTAAAATCTTAAGTTTATTTGTGCCAAAATCTATTCTAATTAAGTAGAATCCAATCTAGTAAATAGAAAGGAGCTCCAAGGAGCTATACAAAATGAAAGGCTTTCATAGCCAGAAGGAAGTGAGAAAGGAAGTTATACTAGGTAAAAAGTGCTTTTTGCATGGTTACTTTCCTTTAGAGGATGGTAGGGGTTTATCAGGCAGATTAATTAGAGCTCATCAAGGAATTCTTGATTGACTGATTAAAGATTCCATTTCTGGGAAAGCTGAAGCTGTAATTTAGTTAAATTTCAGTTTGGTGATGTGGGACTTAGCAAAAGCAACTCCACTTTGGGCCTATTGTCCTTTTCTAAAAAAAAATGCCATGCAGTAAGGTTCAGTAATAACTAAAATGCTTTAAACAATATTATCTGTAAAATAAACAAATAGATTATTTACTCTAATATCAATAATAAAGAAAGATTGTCTATCATGATAGTTTTGATTTCAGAAAAGTTATACTAGGTAAAAAGTGCAAAGAAACAGAAGTTTCAAGAGAGTCTTCCAAAAGAATTTAGGTGAAGAATGGGCAGAGACACTGGCAGTCATTACCATACAAACTTGTTAAAACCACTAGAAATGATCATCCTAGGAATGGGAATACTCTTTGTTTGCAGTGGTTTGGTTATAAACATGAACAATCTGGAGATTCAGAACCTAATATCAGAAGAAGATCGAAATGTGAAACAGAACATCTTATTGCAGAGAAAGTTGCAACATCAAGGCTATGACTTAACTTTGCCCTTAGACAGGAGCACATATCTGGTAGTTCAGTAAGAAACCACAATTTCTCTTTGATTTTCCATGTTCTAAGACATTTTGATGTTTGAATTTATTTTTTCAGGGGAGAGATTTATCACTTTTGAGGGATACCTGTTGGCGTAGAGCAATATCTGTACAGAGTTTGGTGTTTTTCACTTCAAATAATTTTCCTTCTATGAAGTGTCCTTTTATTCTTATTTCTATATTAAATTCTCACATATAATGAACAAACACACACACACACAAACACAGACAAGGGTCATCATGGCAGCTTGTTTTGTAAAGCAAAATCACAGTTGATCTTCTGCCCTCAAAAACTATTTACATAGATATTAAATTATTTCATTTGACATTTAAAGATCTAAATTGTTGACCCCATATGAAAAAACAAGTTTAATATGATGTTGAAAAAAGGTAACTTTGAGTTTGATTTGTTTTGAGGTATTCCATTGCTTTATAATAAGAAGGGATACAATGTGTTAAATGAATATCTCTATCTAAAAATTAAGTTGATTCATCACATAGAATATTTAAGCTTTGCTACTAAACAAATATAAAATACTCATCATAAAGGTGGAGCCAAGATGGTGGTGTGAGTAGAGCAGCAGAAATCTCCTCCCAGAACCATATATATTTTTGAAAATTCAAGAAATATAACTATCCCAAAAGAGAGACCAGAAGATACAGGACAACAGTCAGGCTACATCTACACCTGCAAGAACCCAGTGCCTCACGAAAGGGGAGAGGAAGGCCACAAACCAGCAAGAAGGGATGTTCTCCCAGCTGACACATGCACCAGCTTCCCATAACTACCTCTATCGCCATGAAAAGGCAGAAGAATTTGATACAGACTAGACTAAGCCAGACATCCTCTCCTGAGAGGGAATCTGGGGAGGTAGACCTAACCAATATCCCTGAAAAAAAATTCAAAATAAAGGTCACAACCATGAGGATGGAGCTGCAGAGAAATAGGCAAGAGCTAAGGGATGATGTCTGGAAGGAGATTACAGAAATGAAATAATCTCTGGAAGGATTTATAAGCAGAATGGATAAGATGCAAGAGGCAGTTGATGGAATATAAACCAGAGAACAGGAACATATAGAAGCTGACACAGAGAGAGATAAAAGGATCTCCAGGAATGAATCAATATTAAGAGAACTGTGTAACCAATCCAGATGAAACAATATTCGCATTATAGGGGTACCAGAAGAAGAAGAAGAGAGAAAAAGGGATAGAAAGTGTATTTGAAGAAATCATTGCAGAAAACTTCCCCAAACTGGAGGAGAAAATAATCATTCAGACCATGGAAGTACACAGAACTCCCAAAAGAAGGGACCTAAGGAGGACAACACCAAGACAAAAAATAATTAAAATGGCAAAGATCGAGGACAAGGACAGAGTTTTAAAGGCAGCTAAAGAGAGGAAAAAGGTCACCTATAAAGGAAAACCTATCAGATTATCATCAGATTTCTCAAAAGAAACCTTACAGGTCAGAAGAGAATGGCATGATATATTTAATGCAATGAAACAGAAGGGCCTTGAACCAAGAATACTGTATCCAGCATGATTATCATTTAAATATGAAGGAGGGATTAAACAATTTCCAGACAAGCAAAAGTTGAGGGAATTTGCCTCCCACAAATCAACTCTACAGAATATTTTAGAGGGACTGCTCTAGATGGGAGCACTTCTAAGGCTAAATAGGTGTAACTAGAGAAAATAAAAGCACAGCAAAGAAAGCAGACCAACCAAATAATAACTAAAGGCAAAAAATAAAATCAACTACTCACAAAAGCAGTTCAAAGAAACACAAAAGAGCACAGAATAAAATGCCCAACATATAAAGAAAGGACGAGGAGGAATAAGAATGGAGAGAAATACAGAACACCAGACAGTATCTATAATAGCTCAATAAATGAGTTAAGTTAGGCAGTAAGATACTAAAGAAGATAACGTTGAACCTTTGGTAACCACAAATCTAAAGCCTGCAATGGCAATAAGTACATATCTTTTAATAATCACCGTAAATGTTAATGGACTGAATGCACTAATCAAAAGACACAGAGTAATAGAATGGATCAAAAAGCAATACCCATCTATATGCTGCTTACAAGACAACCACCTCAAACCCAAAGACATGAACAGACTAAAAGTCAAGGTATGGAAAAAGATATTCCATGCAAACAACAGGGAGAAAAAAGCAGGTGTTGCAGTACTATTATCAGACAAAATAGACTTCAAAACAAAAAAAGTAACAAGAGATAATGAAGAACATTACATAATGATAAAGGGGTCAGTCCAACAAGAGGATATAACCATTATAAGTATATATGCACCCAACACAGGGGCACCAGCTTATGTGAAAAAAATACTAACAGAACTAAAGGGGGAAATAGAATGCAATACATTCATTTTAGGAGACTTCAACACACCACTCACTCCAAAGGATAGATCCACCAGACAGAAAATAAGTAAGGACACAGAGGCACTGAACAACACACTAGAACAGATGGACCTAAGAGACATCTATAGAATTCTACATCCAAAAGCAACAGGATACACATTCTTCTCAAGTCCACATGGAACATTCTCCAAAATAGACCACATACTACGCCACAAAAAGAGCCTCAGTAAATTCCAAAAGATTGAAATCCTACCAACCAACTTTTCATACCACAAAGGAATAAAACAAGAAATAAGTTGTACAAAGAAAGCAAAAAGGCTCACAAACACATGGAGGAGTAACAACATGCTCCTAAATAATCAATGGATCAATGACCAAATAAAAATGGAGATCCAGCAATATATGGAAACAAATGTCAACAACAACATAAAGCCCCAACTTCTGTGGGATGCAGCAAAAGCAGTGTTAAGAGGAAAGTATATAGCAATCCAGGCATATTTAAAGAAAAAAGAACAATCCAAAATGAATAGTCTAACATCACAATTATGGAAATTCGAAAAAGAAGAACAAATGAGGCCTAAAATCAGCAGAAGGGGAGACATAATAAAGATCAGAGAAGAAATAAATAAAATTTAGAAGAATAAAACACTAGAAAAAAATCAAAGAAACCAAGAGCTAGTTCTTTGGGAAAATAAACAAAATAGATAAACCTCTAGCCAGACTTATTAAGAAAAAAAGAGAATCAACACAAATCTACAGAATCAGAAACGAGAAAGGAAACAGCATGACGGGCCCCAGAGAAATACAAAGAATTATTAGAGAATACTATGAAAACCTACATGCTAACAAGCAGGAAAACCTAAAAGAAATGGACAGCTTCTTAGAAAAATACAACCTTCCAAGACTGACCAAGGAAGAAACACAAAATCTAAACAAACCAATTACCAGCAAAAAAATTGAAGTGGTAATCAAAAAACTACCCAAGAACAAAACTCCGGGGCCAGATGGATTTACCTCAGAATTTTATCAGACATACAGAGAAGACATAATACCCATTCTCCTTAAAGTTTTCCAAAAAATAAAAGAGGAGGCAATACTCCCAAACTCACTCTATGAAGCCAACATTAGCCTAACACCAAAACCAGGAAAAGACCCACCAAAAAAGAAAATTACAGACCAGTATCCTTGATGAATGTAGATGCACAAATACTCAACAAAATGTTAGCAAACCGAATTCAAAGATACATCAAAAGGATCATACACCATGACTAAGTGGGATTCATGCCAGGGATGCAAGGATGGTACAACAGTTGAAAATTCATCAACATCATCCACCACAAAAATAAAAAGAAAGACAAAACCACATGATCATCTCCATAGATGGTGAAAAAGCATTCGACAAAATTCAACATCCATTCATGATAAAAATTCTTGGCAAAATGGGTATACAGGGCAAGTACCTCAACATAATAAAGGCCATATATGATAAACCCACAGCCAACATCATACTGAGCACAGAGAAGCTGAAAGCTTTTCCTCTGAGATTGGGAACAAGACAGGGATGCCTACTTTCCCCACTGTTATTCAACATAGTACTGGAGGTGCTAGCCATGGCAATCAGACAAAACAAAGAAATACAACCAATCCAAATTGGTAAAGAACAAATTATACTGTCACTATTTGCAGATGACATGATACTATACATAAAATAACCATTAAAGACTCCATTCCAAAACTACTAGAACTGATATCAGAATACAGCAAAGCAGGAGGATACAAAATTAACACACAGAAATCTGTGGCTTTCCTATACACTAACATTGAACTGATAGAAAGAGAAATCAGGAAAACAATTCCATTCACAATTGCATCAAATAGAATAAAATACCTAGGAATAAACCTAACCAAGGAAGTGAAAGACCTATACCACGAAAACTATAAGACACTCATAAGAGATATTAAAGAGGACACTAGCAAATGGAAACTCATCCCATGCTCTTGGCTAGGAAGAATTAATATAGTCAAAATGACCATCCTGCCCAAAGCAATATACAGATTTGATGCAATCCCTATCAAATTACCAATAGCATTCTTCAACAAACTGGAACAAATAGTTCAAAAATTCATATGGAAACACCAAAGACCCTGAATAGCCAAAGCAATCCTGAGAAGGAAGAATAAAGTGGAGGGGATCTTACTCCCCAACTTCAAGCTCTACTGCAAAGCCACAGTAATCAAGACAATTTGGTACTGGCACAAGAACAGAGCCACAGACCAGTGGAACAGAATAGAGACTCCAGACATTAACCCAAACATATATGGTCAATTAATATATGATAAAGGAGCCATGAACATACAATGGGGAAATGAAAGTCTCTTCAACAGAGTGTGCTGGCGAAACTGGACACCTACTTGTAAGAGAATGAAACTGGATCACTGTCTAACCCCATACACAAAAGTAAATTTGAAATGGATCAAAGACTTGAATAGAAGTCATGAAACCATAAAACTCCTAGAAAAAAACATAGGCAGAAATCTCTTGGACATAAACATGAGTGACTTCTTCATGAATATATCTCCCCAAGCAAGGGAAACCAAAGCAAAAATCAACAAGTGGGACTATATCAAACTGAAAGCTTCTGTACAGCAAAGGACACCATCAATAGAACAAAAAGTACCCTATGGTATGGGAAAATATTTTCATAAGTGACAGATCCAATAAAGAGTTGACATCCAAAATATATAAAGAGCTCACGCACCTCAACAAATAAAAAGCAAATAACCCAATTAAAAAATGGGCAGAGGAGCTGAACAGTTCTCCAAAGAAGAAATTCAGATGGCGAACAGACACATGAAAAGATGCTCTACATCACTAGTCATCAGAGAAATGCAAATTAAAACCGCAATGAGATATTACCTCACAGCAGTAAGGATCACCACCGTCCAAAAGACAAACAACAACACATGTTGGCAAGGTTGTGGAGAAAGGGGAACTCTCCTACACTGCTGGTGGGAATGTAAATTAGTTCGACCATTGTGGAAAGCAGTATGGAGGTTCCTCAAAAAGCTCTAAATAGACATAGCATTTGACCCAGGAATCCCACTTCTAGGAATTTACCCTAAGAATGCAGCAGCCCAGTTTGAAAAAGACAGATTCACCCCTATGTTTATCACAGCATTATTTACAATGGCCAAGAAATGGAAGCAACCTAAATGTCCATCAGTAGATGAATGGATAAAGAAGATGTGGTACATATACACAATGGAATATTATTTAGCCATAAGAAGAAAATAAATCCTACCGTTTGCAAAAACATGGATGGAGCTAGAGGGTTTTATGTTCAGTGAAATAAGCCAGGCAGAGAAAGACAAGTACCAAATGATTTGGTCATATGTGGAGTATAAGAATAAAGAAAAACTGAAAGAACAAAACAGCAGCAGAGTCACAGAACCCAAGAATCGACTAACAGTTACCAAAGGGAAAGGGACTAGGGGGGATTGTTGGGAAGGGAGGGATAATGGCAGGGAAAAAGAAAGGGGGTATTATGATTAGCATGTATAATTAGCATGTGGGGGGTGCATGGGGAGGGCTGTGCAACACAGAGAAGACAAGTCGTGATTCTACAGCATCTTACTATGCTGGACTGTAATGGGGTGTGTGGGGGGGACTTGGTGAAGGGGGGAGCCTAGTAAACATAATGTTATTCATTTAACTTTAGATTAATGATAACAACAACGACAACAAAGAAAAACAGGGCCCAAGCCCAACAGAACAGTCCATTAATTCCTGTGTTTGCCCCAGGAACTGTTCTATGCCCTGGGGCCTTTGCAGAGTTTGTGTTCTAGGCCTGCACTGTCCCACAGGGCAGCCACAGGCACAGCTGGCTATTAAGCACTTGCAATGTGGCTTGTTTGAACTGAGATGGGCTGAAGTATAAAATACACACCAGATTGCAAAGAATTTAATATAAAATATTCCATTAATGATCTTATATTGAAAGCACACTGAAATGACATTTTTGATACATCTGATTAAATAAAATACATGTTAACCAATAATATTATAGTATCTTGGTATGGTAGTAGGGAGTAACTAAGGTTACTGTGGTGAGCATTGAGTAACATATATAATTATTGAGTCATATGTTATACATCTGAACCCAGTATAATATTGTGTATCAACTCTACTCTGGTAAATTTTGAAAACTAAATGTAAAATAAATAAATATGTTATTAAAATGAAAAAAAAATACTCATCATATATACTTATTTTATATATTTATACTATGAATAACAAGATACATCATTTTTTGTTTGAAGTATTTACATAAGCATATTATTTTGATTTCTGCCTAAATCTTCAGCATGTCAAAAATAAACTAAAACAATTATTATAAACCAAATTTAGAAAACTAAACCTACAATTAAACCAAAAATTCTAAATGAAAACAAATTATAAATATCCATGACCAATAAGAACAAAAATATAAGTACACATACACACACATATATATATGCACACATACATACATATATACATAATTATATATGAAAAGTAAATATGTACAGAAAAATAATTGAAAGGAATAATTTTAGTTTGAGAAATTTTGAAAATGATATTCATCATTAAAGCAATCTGTCAACTTCTTGGAAGGTACCTTTCATTATATAGAATTTGATACTGCTCAACAAGAGTTTTAATCTCAAGGTCCATTAGGCTTCTGCGAAAAGATGAAAAAATGTTTGTCAGTTAGAAACTTTAATCAGTTTTTAAATGGAGTCAAGCAATCTCAGTAGTTAACTGCAATGCTAGGAGATGCCTGGGTATGTGGAATGTGTGTTAGCAGAATGAGGGAGCACTTGTCATGTTTTTTTCTCTGAGTATTTTACTTAGAGTATAAAGTAGACAGCAAAATGTACTGATGAATCAGGTACTGTGGTTGTATTGTACCTGCACAATTTCATTTAATCAGACTTTATTCTTCACAGGAACACTGTCATGAGGCCATAAAGCTGGATTGTTTTTGTAAAGTTTTAATGGTGCATGGGAGGCAATATACAAGAGTTTAATTTGAGAAATAACAGTATGAAATACTGATTTTGGAAGAAATTAGACCTTGATTATTTAAAATCCAAAAAGATATTCATTAGTTAAGTTGGGCATTCTTACATTTACATTAATTACAGAGTTTTCCTTTTTTATTTTAATTTTTAACTTCAAAGTTTTACTTTCTCTGGTTTAAAATAATATGAAGCATATCAATAACTAGAAACTGAGCTCTGTTCCCATCTAAATGAAATCAGTAAATTATCTTCTTCTTATTAGTATATAACAAAAGCAAAATAAAAGTATGTGGCAATATGTCTACAAATTAACACCACCCAGTATAATATTCAAGAGTGATATAACTAATTGTATATACAAAATTCCTTTTGTACAATTACTGTTTCAGTGAAATACCAATTTGGAGCCTAAAATTAAATTGAATAAGAAGATAAAATAATGAAAACAAATTCTGTGACCAGTCAACTGTTGGCACTACAAAATAAGGCAGGCTTTATTTGTTCTAAACTTAAATAATTCAAAATAGGCATCAACATTAGATCAATGTGGAAAAAAAAACCTAGAGAAAAATGTATGAAGCTTATTATCTTTTCATACAAATGTCATGCACTTCTTAAGCATTCACCAGAAAACATACAGAAAGGAGTCTGCTTTATTGGTATTGTAGTACTTGTACAGATAATTGAAATAAAAATTTTAAATAAAAACAAATGTACTTATAGAGATACTTTAGTACATTGGTTGTTATTTTACTTTGAAATATAGATTTTGATAGTTACTGGGTTCTGGGCAGTTTCTAATTAGTAAATTATGTATTTATAATATTCACATCACCTATCAAAGCAACATTTGTGGTTTATATGAATATTTATATTTATAATTATATTTAAGCAGCTTAAATTTTAGAGGAAAAATATTAATGATGCACCTCTGTTATAAACATACAAAAGGTCTATTATGTGATGGCATAATATAACTTACTGTAGGTATTTTGACATAGTAGGAAAATTATCTTGGGTTTAGATAAATGCATCCTCAGAGATATTGATGATTTATAATCAAAATTATTTCACAGGACAGAATCTTCACTAAGTTTCTGGGGACAGCTGTTTTGCATATACTGACTCTTCCAGAAAAAGTCCTATGATTCATACATATCCATATATTGCTTACCTATTCTACATGTTAATTTAATTTAATATTTAAATTACATTCTTAATCACAGACCTTAGACAAAATATGTAATTATGAAAGAAAAAAATATCACATCTTGTTTACAGAGATTTTCAACTGTAAGGGATAAATCAAAAAAGGATTCAGGCTTAAATGTCACTTAACCAAAAACTGTATTCAACCCTATGTATAATTGAAATTTTATTAATTAATGGATTTTATTTTCATTGTATTTCCCAACTGAATAGAAGAAACATGAAATAATCAATATTTTTTCACTATACTTATTTTCCAAATAAGGCCAATGTTTAAGAATTTTCACTTTAAACAGAGGTCAATAATTTAAATAAGTCAGCAGATTATAAGACTGTTTAAATCTTCCCATTTTTACTACAAATTTAGTTAAACAAAAATCATCAAAGAACTACCCAAATCACTAACTTGATAATCACAGAAAGTAATTTTATTATGAATGAGCACTATATTTGCTCCTCTACTTATCAAAAATAGTCATTGTATAATTGATGGACATCAAATATAGTGACTACTATGAGGAGATGAGAAGATAAATTTCATTAAAACAATAGGGCAGAGAAATATATAATTCTGGTCTCACAGAAATGTAATACACTTTTTCCTTTATACTGTTGTGACCTTTTGAAACATTGAGATATTGAGAAGTTACTTTTATTAGTTTCCTTTTTTAAAATGACATTATTCAAGAATGTGCAAATTTGTCCAAAGATAAAACTGTAATGAAAAGTTATATTTTCTTAGTTATTAGACATTCACTCAATAACTGGTGAACTAGCAAGATACTTTTACATAATTTCTTAGGACTTAAAGTCATATTCTTGGAGAAAATATAGCAAAAGTTGATTTTGGTTAGTTAGATGACCCTCTAAATGACACCACAAAACTATTATATTCATGAAAAGCTTTTTCTTTTTTTTAAGTTCATTTTGATTTGATAATTCATCCTCCCTTATTTTTGACCTCTGGCTTAAAAAAAAAACTAACCTATAAAACAGTATTTTGGAAATATCAGTTTAAATTAGAATATTTGGTGTTCATCATAGTAAATAAATTGATACTTTTTTCAGTAAAATTTTAAATTAACATCCTTGAGTTAGAATTAGAAAGCATTGTTTCCTTGCAGATAAATGCCCTGCCAAAAATGTAAATTTTATGTAAAAACAGGAGTTGAGGGAGGGAACTATTATATTTATTTACAATTTTTCTGTAAAATATAAATATGTATGTGTTTTAGTGACAGTAATATATCAGGAACTTGACTAGAACCTTGTGCTAAAAGCTGGAATGCCATACTAATTTTGCTAATAAAAGGAAACTTTTCAATTTTGTATTAAAACAAGAGAAGAAATCAAAGAAACCCAGTAGATCAAATTCAGCTTTTACTGACCCTATATCTTCCATAAAACTATAAACCTAGTAAAGCAGCATATTTTCAGAACCAAAGTAATGTTTGATTATATTCCAGTTCCTCATATATTATCCACGTATGCATTTTGCCAATAAATAAACTGTGAGGTAAGCATACTCCAATGTGATGCTCCATTATATGTCTCCTGGTGTTCAAATCATGGTATAATCCACTCTCCTTAAGTGCAGGTGGAACATGTAACTTGCCTGTAACAAAGAGAATATGAACAAAGTGATGGGCTGTTACTCCCCAGATTTCATTACATTATATAACTATTTCATGTTGTTAGCAGAGTTTCTGCTTGTTGAGGAAAGTGGCCGTTGGGAAAGCCTACTGGCAAGGAACCATGGGCACTCTCTAACATCTGAAGGCAGCCTCCAGTTAATTTCCAGCAAGAAGGCAGGGCCCTCAGATATACAAAAGCAAGAAAATGAATTCTCACAATCTGAGTGAGCTTGGAAATAGATTTTCCCCACTCATGCTTCCAGATACAAAGTCAGTTCAGCTGATACCCTGATTTCAACCTTGTGAGACTCTAAGGAGAGGGCCTGCTAAACCATGTCTAGATTCCTGACCCATAGAAAATGTATTAAAACAATAAAAGAAATCAAAGAAACCCAGTAGATCAAACTCAGCTAATAAATGTGCATTCTTTTTAGTTGCTAAGTAGTTGTTATTTGGTCTGAAGCACTAAGTAGTTGTTATTTGGTCTGAAGCAACATAAAACTGACATAAAAACAATAATATAATTAAATCAAATTTTAATAACACTTGCTTTTGGCAAACTACTGAGCAACTTTGTGCTACTGTTTTATGAAAAGAGTTAAACATTTTACACACTTGCTAAAAGAATATCTATGGATTACAGGCTAATGCTGATTTACACAAATACACATACTACATGGTCATAAATAAACAAATGTCATACCCGTATTCTTAACCAAACTCTTCTGTTACAATATACCTTTTATTTAGGTTCTTTTTTAGCACATAGAAGAAAAGATTGAGTAACTTCGTTTCATAAAAATTTAAGCTGCATTAAGAAAGCAGTACGTATAATATTTTTAAATATTATGGTATATTTTTCTGTAATGACTCAGGCTTTAACTGGATATTTCTAAAATAAAGTCTGTGATTTTAGAAGTCTAACTTTTATTAAAAAGAAGAGTGTTATCAAAACTCTAATTTTTAAAGGTAATGCTCATAAAGATGTAGCTTTAAATTAAAGATGATTAAATTACTCTGGAATCAATCTTTCTTCATGGCATTTGTTTATTATAACTAGAATAAATGAAAATCCACAAGTACTGCCAGACCTTCTGAATGTAGCATATTGCATTGTCCTTCCAAAATCTTTTTTCTAGTGGGGGTACATTTTATAGAAGCTGAACAATTTTTTCTTTCCTTACTTGAAGGCTAAAGTTTTAAAAATAAAACCTGACTGAAAACAGAGCTAATTGAAAACTGAAAAATCAACTGAAAATTTGATTTCTCAGTTGAAAAATCAACTGAGAAAAATTATGAGTTCTCCTACATAAGGTTATCTCAACACATTAGCAATCTATAAGAATGCTTCTATATCAACTTTTTCTAAAATCCAATTTCCAGAGTCTTTAGCTAATTTTTATTTTCCTACTGCATTATGGTGGTCTTTTTCCCAAGATGCCAAGTATATTTTAATCTTCTTCACTGTGCTCCCCTTCCTTTTCCCTAAATGTTCTTTACTGTCAAGTTGATCCATATATTTGAATGTTTAAGACATTAAGAGCATGAATCTAAATACCACCTGTCTCTTCATTCATTCTTCTTCACTGTCAGTATAAATGAGCCATGATTTAGGGACCACACAAGGATTTATTTAATGCCTCACACAAATGGGTTTGTTCTAACTCTGTAAATGCAATCAGAAAAATCAAACAAGCATGAAACATTATTCATTTTTGCCTTATGAACCCAAGAAGGAGTTATAAGAAATAAAACTTTATTTAGAATCAAGATAGACACGGGTTTGAATCATTCCTCGCAACCACACTAATTGTGTTACTTTGAAAATTGACTTAGCACTATTATTTTCCTTGCTATATTTGTTTGAATTTTAAATAAGAAAACCAGGACACCCACGTAAAATTTCTGTACACATTATAAAGTATCTTTATTTTGTATAATGACATATACATATGTCACATTTCATTGAAATGGAGAACTATGCCTTGCATTTAATATGATCAGTGCAATGCCCCTCTTTTATGTCTGGTGGCTCCATCAGCCCCTTCTCAATCTATATTTTCCCCCATAATTTGCCTATAAAGGGGCATTCTCATAGAGTGTTCCTTATTAGATATTTTCCAATGATAGAACTTACATGTCTTTTTGGGTATCTCTGTTTCCATAGTAGAAGCACAAGGTGTCTCAGTTATTTTCTTGATTTCCATATGCACTCCTTCCTGTTCCTTATTGTATAGAAGCAACTAAACTATTCACGGTAATCAGTGTCAATCACCTCCATCAGTTTGGAAACTCTTCCTTTGTCTGCTGATATACCAGTAAAAGGAACCTAAACTGACCAACAAATAATCTTCAAGTTCAGAAGAAACTTCAGCATGTTTCCTTATAGAAGATAATCCCTCCAGGAAATAGGGCAACTAATACAGAATAGTGTATGGAAAGGATAAACAAACTCCACAAGGAGATTGTAAGAAGTAATATTGAGAAAAGCCAATTCTGCTACCATCTCTTATTTCCCAGACTGTTTATTTTAGATTTGGGGATTTAGATTATATTTTAGATTATAATTTAGATTTTATTTTAGTTTTGGTTCATTGAATCTATCATATTTTGGGGGACAATACACCAAACCTAAAGGGTACTATCCCAAAGCTTTCACCTTAGCAGAGATTTTAATAGGCCATTCCATGATTTTTATTCCATTTCCTGTTTCTAGTAATAAATATAAACTTAGTATATACTGTAGGACCAAAATTACCCATGGCCATGTGACCATTATTGCACCTCCTTTGCCTATTTTTAAGGTTCCTTAGTCTAAGGTGATGTTTTACAAGATTGACATAAGATTTCAGATAGTGGTTCTTTACAGAAGCACAGCAGGCAGGAAAAGCAAAACAATATTTGGAATAAGAATCAAATACCTGTAAAGGTGAAATCACTCCTTACTCCAGAGTGAAAGGGGTCTGATGTAATCAATCATCTTTCAAGTAGTTTTCCCTAAGGGGTAGATAGTACCATAACAAGGACTCAGTTTTGATCTCTGCTGGCAGGTTTAATATTCACTAGAAGCAAAAGTTATTAGACATAAAGAGAAAGGACTAAAATAATTTGGCTAAGCATAGAACCTCTAATCCTTTGAAAGGTAGCAGAATATGCCATCCCAAAATATGCTGCTTTGGCATAAGGGTTTTTTTTTACCTGAAAACAATTGAGAAGAAGCAGGTATGAGAAGATCTCTGTTCTCCCCTTATGTGCCTAAAAGCAAGTCATAAATTTACTAAGGTGTCAAATTCCACTCTTTACTTGGCAGGACAAATGTTAATCACCAGACACAACTTTAGATTCCATCAGCCTGCAGATGGCACCAGAGGAATCTACAGAGCAAAGTTTACTAACTACCCCTTCTCTCTGTCATTAGAAGCCTAAAATTACTTTCTTTGTCTTGTCATTTCTCCACAAATGTCTTGTTCTGTGTTGAAAATGCTAGATTAGAGTTCTAAGTCACCTCTTTCAGCTACTCAATTTTCCCTGAATGTCTTCCATGTATACATGAGGTACACTATGTTAATTAACTTCTGTTTACTTTTCCATTGTTAATCTGTATTTTATTAAAGGGGTCTCATCCAAGAAGTCAGAATCTTTTTTCCTTTTCCAAACCTTCCACCATGTTCATTGTGTTTATGGATTTACTAGGCAAACAGAAACTCAAATGTATTAAAACTATTCAGAAGCATTAAGAAATGTTATGTTCAGAAAGTAACACGAACAAATCCAGTCTTACACGAAAGGAAAAATTATTATTGGGATCAGCCAAAGGAATGTGCATTATATAATAGATTTAGAGCTGAAAAACTACTCGATTCATTAAAGGACAGAGTGAGCCCATATTTTTCTTAAAAAGGTACTGGAATGCTGCAGAGTTGAGCATAGAGAGATAATAAAAATGGTTATAGATGATCACACATCGATTTTCATCCTCAAAACTAACTGACCAGGTTATAGATATGAATTCCATAAACCGGTGACACATTATAAGGATTTCATGTCTGTCAAAGTAGTAACTCACACTGATCCTCAACTCAAACTGTCTTGCTCATGCTATTCTATTAAAGAAAACATGATCTTAAAATCTTTCTTAAAGAAAGTTTAAGCCTAATCTTAAAACTTTTCTCAAAGTAACACTATCACATTAACTAATAGGGAAATTCAACTGTAATTCCTCCTCCTGATAAACTCAAAAGACTCTGATTATATGATTACTATTCACCATGGTTACTGGAAAAAAATTATAAAAACTCCAAAAAGCAAGAGTAAAACCCTCAGAATTATTTCTAGTGTTCATTATTCACGTCCATAGTATTTTATCAGAAAACTTTGGTCAATTCTTAAGATAATCTTTTGCATATCATAAGAGCAAAGATCCAAAATGATGTACAAAATGGAATTTTAAAAAGATCTCTTAGAGTATGTTGAGTTCCCAAAGTTGACAGAGTTGGTTATTTCTAAACTTCTGTTAAAACTGTAATAAAGGAACTTATGAAATAAAATTAGAGCAACTGCTTGGGTCCTTGCAATTTATCTGGATAGTACTTTGTTACAGTTGCAGTCATTACATAAATCTGCACATTTGTGTACTGGATCAGACCTTGAGAATTGGCCATAATTAAAGAAGTAAATGTCTCTGCTTTCTGCTATTGTCAGGAGCAATTGGTTTTTCTCAGTCTTTAAAATATTCCCATAGAGAAAAACCTTTTACTGGAGGCAGGGAAGATGGCGGCGTGAGTAGAGCAGCGGAAATCTCCTCCCAAAACAACATATATCTATGAAAATATAACAAAGACAACCATTCCTAGAATAAAGACCAGAGGACACAGGACAATATCCAGACCACATCCGCACCTGAGAGAACCCAGCGCCTCGCCAAGGGGGTAAGATACAAGCCCCGGCCCCGCGGGAGCCTAGCGCCCCTCCCCCCCAGCTCCCGGCGGGAGAAGAGCAGGCAGAGTGGGAGGGAGACGGAGCCCAGGACTGCCGAACACCCAGCCCCAGCCATCCGGGCCAGAGTGCAGGGCGCTCGATACTAGGAAAACAGGGCAGCAAGAACAGTGAGCAGGCACAGGAGGCTGGGCACCAGAGGACATAAGAAAAGCGCACAACCATTTTTTTTGGCTTTTTTGCTGTTTTGTTTTGGCGAGCACTTTTTGGAAGTCTTAAAGGAATAGGGACCCCAATACTAGGGAAACAGGGCAGAAAGACCGGTGAGCAGAGGCCTAAGGCTGGCACCACAGAATAAAGAAAAACGAACGACCAACTTTTTTTTTTCTTTCTTTTTTTTAATTAAAAACTTTTTTTTTTTTTTTTAATTAAAAAAAATTTTTTTTTCTTTTTTTTTTGGTGGGCGTTGTTTTGTTTTGGCGGGTGCTTTTTGGAAGTCTTAAAGGGGCAGGGCGGGTCACTTAATCCAGAGGTAGGGAATCCGGGATCTCTGGGCACCCTAACACCTGGGCTGCAGGGAGCAGGGAGGCCCCTTACGGAGATAAATAGCCTCCCAGCAGCTCCTGCTCCAACACGACTCCACCATTTTGGAGCAGCTGCCCGAGCCAGACCACGCCCACAGCAGATTAACTCCATAGCAGCCGGGCAGGAAGCAGAAACCCTGTCTGCGCGCAGCTGCGCAGCACAAGCCACTACAGGCCGCTGTTCTCCCAGGAGAGGAGGGCCACAAACCAACAAGAAAGGAAGTCCTTCCAGCCGTCACTCGTTCCAGCTCTGCAAACTATTCCTATCACCATGAAAAGGCAAAGCTACAGGCAGACAAAGATCACAGAGACAACACCAGAGAAGGAGACAGACCTAACCAGTCTCCCTGAAAAAGAATTCAAAATAAGAATCATAAACATGCTGACAGAGATGCAGAGAAATACGCAAGAGAAATGGGATGAAGTCCGGAAGGAGATCACAGATGCCAGAAAGGAGATCGCAGAAATGAAACAAACTCTGGAAGGGTTTATAAGCAGAATGGATAGAATGCAAGAGGCCATTGATGGAATTGAAATCAGAGAACAGGAACGCATAGAAGCTGACATAGAGAGAGACAAAAGGATCTCCAGGAATGAAACAATATTAAGAGAACTGTGTGACCAATCCAAAAGGAACAATATCCGTATTATAGGTGTCCCAGAAGAAGAAGAGAGAGGCAAAGAGATGGAAAGTATCTTAGAAGAAATAATTGCTGAAAACTTCCCCACACTGGGGGAGGAAGTAATCGAACAGACCACGGAAATACACAGAACCCCCAACAGAAAGGATCCAAGAAGGGCAACACCAAGACACATAATAATTAAAATGGCAAAGATCAAGGACAAGGAAAGAGTGTTAAAGGCAGCTAGAGAGAAAAAGGTCACCTATAAAGGGAAACCCATCAGGCTAACGTCAGATTTCTCAACAGAAACCCTACAGGCCAGAAGAGAATGGCATGATATATTTAATACAATGAAACAGAAGGGCCTTGAACCAAGGATACTGTATCCAGCACGACTATCATTCAAATATGACGGTGGGATTAAACAATTTCCAGACAAACAAAAGCTGAGGGAATTTGCTTTCCACAAACCACCTCTACAGAACATCTTACAGGGACTGCTCTAGATGGGAGCACTCCTAGAAAGAGCAGAGCACAAAACACCCAACATATTAAGAATCGAGGAGGAGGAACAAGAAGGGAGAGAAGAAAAGAATCTCCAGACAGTGTATATAACAGCTCAATAAGCGAGCTAAGTTAGGCAGTAAGATACTAAAGAGGCTAACCTTGAACCTTTGGTAACCACAAATTTAAAGCCTGCAATGGCAATAAGTACATATCTTTCAATAGTCACCCTAAATGTTAATGGGTTGAATGCACCAATCAAAAGACACAGAGTAACAGAATGGATAAAAAAGCAAGACCATCTATATGCTGCTTACAAGAAACTCACCTCAAACCCAAAGACATGTACAGACAAAAAGTCAAGGGATGGAAAAACATATTTCAAGCAAACAACAGTGAGAAGAAAGCAGGGGTTGCAGTACTAATGTCAGACAAAATAGACTTCAAAACAAAGAAAGTAACAAGAGATAAAGAAGGACACTACGTAATGATAAAGGGCTCAGTCCAACAAGAGGATATAACCATTCTAAATATATATGCACCCAACACAGGAGCACCAGCATATGTGAAACAAATACTAACAGAACAAAAGGGGGATATAGACAGCAATGCATTCATTCTAGGAGACTTCAACACACCACTCACCCCAAAGGATAGATCCACTGGGCAGAAAATAAGTAAGGACACGGAAGCACTGAACAACACAGTAGAGCAGATGGACCTAATAGACATCTATAGAACTCTACATCCAAAAGCAGCGGGATATACATTCTTCTCAAGTGCACATGGAACATTCTCCAGAATAGACCACATACTAGGCCACAAAAAGAGCCTCAGAAAATTCCAAAAGATTGAAATCCTACCAACCAACTTTTCAGACCACAAAGGCATAAATCTAGAAATAAACTGTACAAAGAAATCAAAGAGGCTCACAAACACATGGAGGCTTAACAACACGCTCCTAAATAATCAATGGATCAATGACCAAATCAAAATGGAGATCCAGCAATATATGGAAACAAATGACAACAACAACACTAAGAACCAACTTCTGTGGGACGCAGCAAAAGCAGTCTTAAGAGGAAAGTATATAGCAATCCAAGCATATTTAAAAAAGGAAGAGCAATCCCAAATGAATGGTCTAATGTCACAATTATCAAAATTGGAAAAAGAAGAACAGATGAGGCCTAAGGTCAGCAGAAGGAGGGACATAATAAAGATCAGAGAAGAAATAAATAAAATTGAGAAGAGTAAAACAATAGCAAAAATCAATGAAACCAAGAGCTGGTTCTTCGAGAAAATAAACAAAATAGATAAGCCTCTAGCCAGACTTATTAAGAAGAAAAGAGAGTCAACACAAATCAACAGTATCAGAAACGAGAAAGGAAAATCACGACGGACCCCACGGAAATGCAAAGAATTATTGGAGAATACTATGAAAACCTATATGCTAACAAGCTGGGAAACCTAGGAGAAATGGACAACTTCCTAGAAAAATATAACCTTCCAAGATTGACCCAGGAAGAAACAGAAAATCTAAACAGACCAATTACCAGCAACGAAATTGAAGCGGTAATCAAAAAACTACCAAAGAACAAAACCCCCGGGCCAGACGGATTTACCTCGGAATTTTATCAGACATACAGGGAATACATAATACCCATTCTCCTTAAAGTTTTCCAAAAAATAGAGGAGGAGGGGATACTTCCAAACTCATTCTATGAAGCTAACATCACCCTAATACGAAAACCAGGCAAAGACCCCACCAAAAAAGAAAACTACAGACCAATATCCCTGATGAACGTAGATGCAAAAATACTCAACAAAATATTAGCAAACCGAATTCAAAAATACATCAAAAGGATCATACACCATGACCAAGTGGGATTCATCCCAGGGATGCAAGGATGGTACAACATTCGAAAGTCCATCAACATCATCCACCACATCAACAAAAAGAAAGACAAAAACCACATGATCATCTCCATAGATGCTGAAAAAGCATTTGACAAAGTTCAACATCCATTCATGTTAAAAACTCTCAGCAAAATGGGAATAGAGGGCAAGTACCTCAACATAATAAAGGCCATCTATGATAAACCCACAGCCAACATTATATTGAACAGCGAGAAGCTGAAAGCATTTCCTCTGAGATCGGGAACTAGACAGGGATGCCCACTCTCCCCACTGTTATTTAACATAGTACTGGAGGTCCTAGCCACGGCAATCAGACAAAATAAAGAAATACAAGGAATCCAGATTGGTAAAGAAGAAGTTAAACTGTCACTATTTGCAGATGACATGATACTGTACATAAAAAACCCTAAAGACTCCACCCCAAAACTACTAGAACTGATATCGGAATACAGCAAAGTTGCAGAATACAAAATCAACACACAGAAATCTGTGGCTTTCCTATATACTAACAATGAACCAACAGAAAGAGAAATCAGGAAAACAACTCCATTCAAAATTGCATCAAAAAAAATAAAATACCTAGGAATAAACCTAACCAAAGAAGTGAAAGACTTATACTCTGAAAACTACAAGTCACTCTTAAGAGAAATTAAAGGGGACACTAACAGATGGAAACTCATCCCATGCTCATGGCTAGGAAGAATTAATATCGTTAAAATGGCCATCCTGCCCAAAGCAATATACAGATTTGATGCAATCCCTATGAAACTACCAGCAACATTCTTCAATGAACTGGAACAAATAATTCAAAAATTCATATGGAAACACCAAAGACCCCGAATAGCCAAAGCAATCCTGAGAAAGAAGAATAAAGTAGGGGGATCTCACTCCCCAACTTCAAGCTCTATTATAAAGCCATAGTAATCAAGACAATTTGGTACTGGCACAAGAGCAGAGCCACAGACCAATGGAACAGACTAGAGAATCCAGACATTAACCCAGACATATATGGTCAATTAATATTTGATAAAGGAGCCATGGACATACAATGGCGAAATGACAGTCTCTTCAACAGGTGGTGCTGGCAAAACTGGACAGCTACATGTAGGAGAATGAAACTGGACCATTGTCTAACCCCATATACAAAAGTAAACTCAAAATGGATCAAAGACCTGAATGTAAGCCATGAAACCATTAAACTCTTGGAAGAAAACTTAGGCGAAAACCTCTTACACATAAACATGAGTGACCTCTTCTTGAACATATCTCCCCGGGCAAGGAAAACAACAGCAAAAATGAGTAAGTGGGACTATATTAAGCTGAAAAGCTTCTGTACAGCAAAAGACACCATCAATAGAACAAGAAGGATCCCTACAGTATGGGAGAATATATTTGAAAATGACACATCCGATAAAGGCTTGACGTCCAGAATATATAAGGAGCTCACACGCCTCAACAAACAAAAAACAAATAACCCAATAAAAAAATGGGCAGAGGAACTGAACAGACAGTTCTCCAAAAAAGAAATACAGATGGCCAACAGACACATGAAAAGATGCTCCACATCGCTAATTATCAGAGAAATGCAAATTAAAACTACAATGAGGTATCACCTCACACCAGTAAGGATGGCTGCCATCCAAAAGACAAACAGCAACAAATGTTGGCGAGGCTGTGGAGAAAGGGGAACCCTCCTACACTGCTGGTGGGAATGTAAACTAGTTCAACCATTGTGGAAAGCAGTATGGAGGTATATCAAAATGCTCAAAACAGACTTACCATTTGACCCAGGAATTGCACTCCTGGGAATTTACCCTAAGAACGCAGCAATCAAGTTTGAGAAAGACAGATGCACCCCTATGTTTATTGCAGCACTATTTACAATAGCCAAGAATTGGAAGCAACCTAAATGTCCATCAATAGATGAATGGATAAAGAAGAAGTGGTACATATACACAATGGAATACTACTCAGCCATGAGAAAAGGGCAAATCCAATCATTTGCAGCAACATGGATGGAGCTGGAGGGTATTATGCTCAGTGAAACAAGCCAAGCGGAGAGGGAGAAATACCAGATGATTTCACTTATCTGTGGAATATAGGAACAAAGGAAAGACTGAAGGAACAAAACAGCAGCAGAATCACAGAACTCAAGAATGGACTAACAGAGGATCAAAGCCTAATTGGGCTACCCCGAAAATGAACTAAGATACGATATGAAAAAGAACTTCCAACATCTGCACTCTCTGGAAGACTCATGCCAGAAGATGATCATCAAAAAACCCCAACAAAGATCCACGCACTGCTACAGCTGTAGATGCACTCATCCCACCGGTTCCTGGACTTGCCATGGGAATGAGGAAGGAGATATCTAAGCTGGCCTGTGCATACAGTAAAACAACAAATTTGACTGGATCTATACTGTTGGAACTCAACCAAGAATTTGGAGAAGTGCAAATTGTAGCGCTCCAAAATCTTACAACTACAGACTATTTACTGTTAAAAGAACATATGGCATGTGAACAGTCCCCAGGAATGGGTTGTTTTAATTTGTCTGATTTCTCTCAGACTGTTCAAGTTCAGTTGGACAATATCCACCATATCATAGATAAGTTTTCACAAATGCCTAAGGTGCCTTAATGGTTTTCTTGGTTTCACTGGAGATGGCTGGTAATTACAGATATGCTTTGGTTATGTAACTATACTCCTATTATGTTAATGTGTGTGCGCAATTTAAGTAGTAGCTTAAAACCTATATATGCTGAAGTTACTCTACAAGAAGATATGTCAAAGAAATAATCAATCTTCCCATGTTTTCTTCCGCCTGCTACTTCTATAGCTTTTCTTCTTCCTTCCTAATTACAACCCTTAAATAGAATTCGTGCCTCATATCAAATTTACCGAGTATCATAACTCCTCCAAGTGGTAAAGACACCTCAAGTCAAATGCTGGGCATAGAAGCCACAGGGCATAAATATGCAAAGAAGTAAAAAGCTAACCTTTTCAAACAATAAGGCTTCCCTCTCACTTACCAACTTCGCATTTCCCTGTATAACCCCGGAAGATGACTGGTTAGCCAGAGACGGGTAAGATTCCTCAAGGGAGGAACAACCTAAGACAGGCACAGTCGCAGGGGGGCCATCAGGTGAGAAATTGGGGATCAACGGAGGTGAGGCTTAGAACCTCACCCCCCCTGTTCTGAGAGAAATCTTCTGCATCCGTGGATGCTTTATTGCCCTGGTCTAGCTTGGATTAACACATAGTCTACAGGCACACACCTGATCATCTACATTTTCTCTCTTACAACACTAAACTATGTTTTCTAACTTTATCTTGTATCTACCTACCACTTCAGCATTTTATTAAAAATAATAATAATAAAGAGAGAAATGTGGTATCCACATATAAATCAAGTGTAAAAACCAAATGAGTATTCATATTTGAACTCTTTAGAGTTCATAATGCATGAGCAAAACCGAAAGTTTCTGTGATGACTGCCCTTGTACTGTTCACTATGTAACTTATTCATTATGTAAGAATTTGTTCTACATGTAAGAACTTGTTTGTTATGCCTCAGAAGATTGGAGACTGACGAAAATTAGGCTTGGGGTGGATTAATGATTGTGCATTGAGCATTGACTCCCCTATACAGAATTTTATTGTTGTTAACAACCATTTGATCAATAAATATGAGAGATGCCCTCACAAAAAAAAAAAAAAAAAAAAAAAAGTATAGACTTCCAATGGTAAAATAAATAAGTAACCGGGATGTAATGTATAGCATAAGGAATATAGTCAAGATATTGTAACAGCTTGGTAGGGTGATAGCTGGAACCTAGAATTATGTATATAAATGTTCTACCACTGTGTTGTACGCTTGAAACTAATGTAATGTAATACTGTGCGTCAACTACCCTTCAATAAAAAATAATTATTAAAAAAAAAAATATTCACATAGAATAATGAAGTTTAGAAGTATTTCTGTTATAGGCACATATTCGTATTATAATTTGAGGAGTGAGAATTTGAAGAGACCTGTAATTTTTTCTCCAAGGTTCAGATTTCTTTTATGAATAAACTGGATTTTACATAATTACAGAAAATTACTGGGAGCATGATTAACTATTCACAACCCAACAACTAAAATTCAAGTTACTTCTTTGGCCACAGAATAAATTACTCAGTAGCTCTTTGAAGTAATCTGACCACGTGCCACATTCATTGTCTTTTTAGTAAATATTGTGCTGCCAATTAGTTCCAATCCTTGAGACTGAGTTAAAGAAACTATCCTAATGATAAACTTCAATCTATACTCTGCTTGGGAAAAGCATTAACCATTGCAGTTATAGATCTAGGCTTACTTTCTGGGACCAGGGCCTCCTTTTCATAACCACTTTTCTGTGATTCTCCTTAATCAAACCTCCATGACTTTAAAGCCCATGTTAGCAAGAAAGCAATCTGATGAAATGAACTTAAACCCAGAACTTGCTTTAAAGTTAATTTTCTGGGAATATTTGTATTTTAAGTGTCTTTAACTAAAAGAATATTTTTTATGGGGAAATACAATTTGAAAACATATGGAGATCCTAAGGGAGGGACAGAGATAGGAAGTGTCAAAGCCTCTTGCAGCATCTTTCAAATCATTCCAAATAAGTAGCTACCTAATGCTTCCACATGAAGAAATGATTGATCAATATGTTATAATCATTGCAGCCATTCTTCAGAAAAAGATTTTCCCTGAAGTTCAAAGGAAAAACAAAACAGTGCTATTTGAATGGAGAAATAAAGAAGACCCCAATAGCAGGATGGTAGGAAGGCAGAGTTCAGAAACAAATTTATGATGAAGCTAATGAAGCTTAAGCTTAGGGCCCTTCAAATATGTAGGGTCATTCTGAGAACAAAGAAAGGGCTGCAGCAATGTGTTCTCATGGTTGTATGTTTGTGTAAAATTTTCAACAAACAAATGAATATTATAATTTCAGTTGATTAACATCTCCACTTGATTAACATTTCCACTTCTGCTTGCCTTCTGTCACACTGCTACCACTTTGGTGGCACTGGAGCGATCTTAGGCAGTTTGGGAGCTTTCTAAGGAAAGTGACTTGGGATACTTTATATTTAGTAAGAGGAATTATTTCTGTGTTTTGCAGACATTTTCATGCATTGTTAAGTTGTTATCAACTGTCCTAGTATAGAAGTGGCTTTCAGAATATATGCATCAGAGTGAGCTAATGCATGTGGCATCATGGCAAGAAGCAGCAGGGCAGGGTGCTCTGTAGTGATATGAACATGTTATATAGCACTAGAAGTGTGGGAACAGTGGAGTAGAAAAAACCTGTGGAATGCAGGACTATGGGTGAAGTCATATGTTTCATGCATCCCAATGTACTTAATCATCTTTTCGTATCCGTATCTAGGGCATCTTGTCCTGATGAAGTCTGGTTGTCGCAGATAAAATGGCAGGAAAAACATTCTAAAAGCTAAGGAAAAGATATATTTGGCTAAAATAATGAAGTTCTTGGATATTTTTCTTATTATATTTTTATTTTTTATTAATGTATAGATATACAATCTTATAATCGTTTCAAATACATAACACAGTGGTTCAACATTCACCCATTATCATGTCCTTACCCCCTCTATTGTGGTCACTGCCTATCCATGTAGTAAGATGCTTTAGAGTCATTAATAGTATTCTCTGCACTGTACTACAGTCCCTGTGACATACCTATATTGTGATTGTGAATTATAGTGCCCCCTAACCTCCTTCTCCCTTCCCATGTCCCCTCCCAAACCTTTCCCCTTGGGTAACTACTAGTCCCTTCATGGTGTCTGAGTCTACTGCTGTTCTGTTCCTTCCTTTTTGCTTTGTTTTTATACTCCACAAATGAGTGAAATCATTTGGTATTTGTCTTCATCCACCTGCCTTATTTCACTGAGCATAATACCCTCTAGATCCATCCATATTGTTGCAAATGGCCGGATTTATTTTCTTTTTATGGCTGAAAAATATTCCATTGTGTATATGTACCACCTCTTCCTTATGCATTTATCTATTGATGGACACTTAGGTTGCTTCCATATCTTGGCTATTGGAAATAGTGCTGCAATAAACATAGGGATGCATATGTCTTTTCAAATCAGGGATCTTGTTTTCTTTGGATAAATTCCTAGGAGTGCAATTACTGGGTCAAATGATATTTCTACTTTTAGTTTTTTGAGGAACCTTCATTTTACTTTCCACAAGGATTGAACCAATTTATAAGTCCCACCAACAATGTAAGAGGGTTCCCCCCTTTCTCCACATAGTTGCCAGCATTTGTTGTTTCTTGCCTTTTGGATGTTAGCCATCCTGACTGGTGTGAGGTGATATCGCATTGTGGTTTAATTTGCATTTCCCTGATTAGTGATGTGGAACATCTTTTCATGTGCCTGTTGGCCATTTGTAATTCTTTGGAAAAGTATCTGTTCAGATCCTCCACCCATTTTAAAATTTTTTTACTTGATTTTTGGGTGTTGAGGCAAATGAGATATTTATATATTTTGGATGTGAACCCCTTATCAGATAAGTCATTTACAAATATATTCTCTCATACTGTAGGATGCCTTTTTGTTCTGCTGATGGTGTCCTTTGCTGTATGGAAGCTTTTTAGTTTGATGTAGTCTCACTTATTCATTTTTGCTTTTGTTTCCCTTGCCTGGGGAGATGTATTCAGGAAAAAGTTGCTCATATTTATAATCAAGAGGTTTTTGGCTATGTTTTCTTCTAAGAGTTTTATGGTTTTATGACTTACATTTAGGTCTTTGATTCATTTAGAGTTGACTTTTGTGCATGGAGTTAAGACAATAATCCAGTTTTATTCTCCTACATGAAGCTGTCCAGTTTTTCCCGACACCAGTTGTTGAAGAGGTTGTCTTCCATCCACTGTATATTCATGGCTCCTTTATTAATTGACTATATGTGTGTGGGTTTATATCTGGGTTCTCTATTCTGTTCCACTGATCTATGGGTCTGTCCTTAGCCAGTACCAAATTGTTTTGATTACTGTGGCTTTTTAGTAGAACTTGAAGTCAGGGAGGATAATCCTCACAGCTTTGTTCTTCTTTCTCAGGACTGCTTTGGCTATTTGGGGTCTTTTGTGGTTCCATATGAAGTTTAGTACTATTTGTTCTAGTTCTTTGAAGAATCTGTTGGTATTTTAATAGCGATTGCACTGAATCTATAAATTACTTTGGGCAGGATGGCCATTTGACAATATTAATTCTTCCTATTAATGAGAATGGGATGTGTTTTCATTTATTGGTATCTTTTTTAATTTCTCTCTTGAGTGTCTTGTAGTTTTCAGGGTAAAGGCCTTTCACCTTCTTGGTTAGGTTTATTTCCAGGTGTTTTATTCTTTCTGATTCAATTGTAAGTGGAGTTGTTTTCCTGATATCACTTTCTGCAAGTTCATCATTAGTATGTAGGAATGCAACAGACTTTTGGGTGTTAATTTTGTATCCTGCAACTTTGCTATATTCAGTTATTAGTTCTAATAGTTTTGGGGTGGATTTGTTAGGGATTTTTATGTACAATATCATGTCATCTGCAAACAGTGACAGTTTGACTTCTTCCTTACCAATCTGGATGCATTTTATTTCTTTGTGTTGTCTGATTGCCGTGGCTAGGACCTTCAGTACTATGTTGAATAAAAGTAGGGAGAGTGGGCATCCTTGTCTTGTACCCAATCTTAGAGGAAAAGCTTTCAGCTTTTTACTATTAAGTATGATATTGGCTGTGGTTTTCTGTTATATGGCCATTATTAAGAATTTTGTCAAAATTAGTTGAATTTTGTCAAATGCTTTCTTAGCATCTATTGAGATGATCATCTGCCTTTTTCCTTCTTTTGTTGATGTGATGTATGACATTGATTGATTTATGAATGTGATACCATCCTTGTATCCCTGAAATAAATCCCACTTCATCATTGGATGGTCTTTTGATATGTTTTTGAAATTGGTTTGCTAATATTTTGTTGAGGATTTTTGCATCTATGTTCATTGGGTATATTGGTCTATAATTTTTTTCTTGTGGTATCTTTGTCTTTTTTTGGTATTAGAATGATTCTGGCCTCATAGAATGAGTTTGAAAGCATTTACTCCTCTCATACTTTTAGAAATTCCTTAAGAAGGATGGGTATTAGCTTTTCCTTAAATGTTGATAAAATTCAACAGTGAAGCCATCTGGGCCAGGAATGTTTTTCTTAGGTAGTTTTTTGATTACCAGTTTGATTTCATTGCTGGCAATTGGTCTGTTCAGATGTTCTGTTTCTTCCTGGGTCAGTCTTGGAATGTGTATTTTTCTAGAAAGTTGTCCATTTCTTCTAGGTTATCCAGTTTGTTAGCATATAATTTTTTATAGTACTCTCTAATAATTCTTTGTATTTCTGTGATGTCCATAGTGATTTTTCCTTTCTCATTTCTGATTCTGTTTATGTGTGTAGATTCTCTTTTTTTCTTGATAAGTCAAGCTAGGGGTTTATCTATTTTGTTTATTTTCTCAAAGAACCAACTCTTGTTTTCATTAATTTTTTCTATTGTTCTATTTTTCTCAATTTTGTTTATTTCTTCTCTAATCTTTATTATGTCCTTCCTTCTACTAACTTTAGGTCTCATTTGTTCTTCTTTTTCCAGTTTCAATAATTGTGAATTTAGACTATTTATTTGGGATTTTTCTTGTTTCTTGAGGAAAGTCTATATTGCTATGTATTTTCCTCTTAGAACTGCCTTTGCTGCATACCACAGGTTTGGGGATGTTGTTTTCATTTTTCCCCACATATTCTTTGATCTCTGTTTTAATTCAGTCATTGTTCCACTGATTATTCAGAAGCATGCTGCTTAGCCTCCATGTGCTTGTAGGCTTTTTTGTTTTCTTTGTGTAATTTATTTCTAGTTTGATACCATTGTGGTCTGAGAAGCTACTTGATACAGTTTCAATCTTTTTGAATTTAGGCTCCTTTTGTGGCCTAGTATATGATCTACTCTGGGAAAAGTTCCTTGTACACTTGAAAAGAATGTGTATGCTAATGCTTTTTGGTGGAATGTTCTGTTGATATCTGTTAGGTCCATCTGTTCTAAAGTATTGTTGAAGGCCTCAGTTCCCTTACTTGTTTTCTGTCTGGTTAATCTATTGATGTGAGTGGTGTGTTAATGTCTCCTAAAATGAATGTGTTGCTGTCTGTTTCCCTCTTCAATTCTGTTAGTGTTTCTTTTCCATAAGTTGGTGCTCCTATATTGGGTGCATAGATATTTACAATGGTTATATCCTCTTGTTGGACTGACCCCTTTATCATTATGTAATGAACTTCTTGTCTTTTGTTATTTTTTTGTTTTGAAATCTATTTTGTCTGATATAAGTACTGCTACTTTTGCTTTATTCTCCTGATTATTTTAATGAACTTTATCCATCCATTCGCTTTTAGTCTGTATATGTCTTTAAGTCTGAAATGAGTCTCTTTTAGGCAGCATATAGATGGGTCTTGTATTTTTATCCATTCTGCCTCTCTATGTCTTTTGATTGGTCATTAGATTCATTTACATTTAAGGTAATTAGTGACTGACATGTACTTATTGCCATTGTAGGCTTTAGATTTATGGCTACCAAAGGTTCAAGGATAGCTTCCTTACTATATAACAGTATATCTTAAATCACTGATTAGTCTACTTTAGACTAATCTAGAGGTATTTTTTCCCTTCCTCTTCTTCCTCCTTCACACTTTATATCTTATGTGTTTTATTCTGCACTTTTTGTGTATTCCTTGACTGATTTTGTGAGTACTTGCTTAGTAATTAATTTGTCTACTACCTTTACTGTGGGTTTATTTTCTCTGGTGAAAGCTATTTAGCCTTGGGATCATTCCCATTGAGAGCAGTCCTTTTAACATATCCTGTATGGCTGGCTTAATTGTGGTGAATTCCTTCAACCTTTGCTTATCTTAAAATTGTTCAATCTTTGCTTCAAATTTAAATTATAACTTTGCCTGGTAAAGTATCCTTTGTTGGAGGTCCTTCTGTTTCATTATATTACATATATCATTTCACTCCCTTCTGGTCTGCAAATTTTGTGCTGAGAAGTCTGCTGATAGCCTGATGGGGTCTCCTTTATAAGTAATCATTTTCCTCTCTTTTGCTGCTTTCAATACTCTCTCCTTGTCCTTGACCATTGTCATTTTAATTATTATATGTCTTGGTGTTGTCTTCCAGGGGTTTCTTTTGTTAGGGGTTCTCTTAGCTTCCATGACATGAGTGTCTATTTCCACCCCCAGATTTGGGAAGTTTTCAATAATTCTTTCCTCAAAGAGACTTTCTAGCCCTTTTTCTCTCTCTTCTTCTTCTGGTGTCCCTGTTATGTGAATATTGTTCTGTATGGATTGGTCACACAGCCTTCTTATTATTCTTTCATTCCTAGAGACCTTTTCTCTCTGTGTTTTGGCTTCATTGTTTCCTTGCTCCATAATTTCCAGGTTATATACAACTTCTTCAACCTGTGAAAGCCTGGTATTAAATCCATCCATTGTATTTTTTATTTCAGATACTGTATTCTTCAGCTCTGAGTGACTCTCTTGAAGGTCATCTATCTTTTTGTTGAGGTCCTCCTTGAGATGTTGAATATTTTTCTGTAGATCATTGAGCAGGCTTATGACTTTTATTTTGAAATCTTTATGAAGAAGACTGGTGATTTCAGTTGCACTCAGTCCTTTTACTGGTGTTGTGTCTTGTAGTATTGTTTGGGCCAAATTCATCTGCCTCTTAATTATTTTTAGTGTTTTCTATGGTATAATAGCTTAATAGAGGAGTCTTCTTGTCCTTTAGTGACAAAAAGCTCAACTTCCTGTGTGGGAGTCCCAGCTGTTGGCATGCATTGGGTAGAGCACCTTTCTGTATGGCTTGTAATGATCTGATTTCAGGTGGGCTTTGTGGACCATCACCTGATCACTTGTTCAGGGAGAATGCTTGGGGCCACATCACTGGACTTATTTTGGGCAAAGCCACCCTCCACCCAACCTGCAGCATTGGTGGGGGCTGCAGGTGCATTGGACCATTGCCTGTAAGGAGGAATTTGCTGCTGGGGCTGGCTTCTACAGTACTTCTCCTGCTGGGCTGAAACAGGGCTGAGAAAGTTTGCAGGGTCTCCCTCTGCCTTCCTGGCTGTAACACCTGCCTCCACTGCAAGGTCAAGTGGGCTGCATGTGCAGGGAGAAACCTTAGTTCTGTGCTGCTGGAGCTGCCATGGGTGGAGCCACACTCCACCTGGCCTGCAGCAATGGTGGAGGCTGCACAAACAGGACTGGTGCCTGCTGGGAGGAAGGATGTCCTGGGGATGGCTCCCACAGGCAGTTCCCTGGCTAGCCTGAAACAGGGCTGAGAAAGCTCAGAGGGTCTCCTTCTGCCTACTAGGGAGGAAAGTATGACTCCAATGCCTGCCCGCAGGCTGCACACCATGAGAAAGAGCCTTGGGGCTGCATTGCCAGCAAGGGGGATGGGATTTCTTTGGCTCCTGAGATTTCCTAACCTTTTGGGTTGAAGACAGGCTGGGGAGGTGTTGTCTACCTGCCCTTTCTCCTGACCAGAGAGGGCTGTGCAACCCTTATCCCTCTGGTGCCCCTCTCACTGCTGGGAAGTCTTTCAATCTGCCCACTTTGTTTTTGTCTCAGGGGGCCTGGTAGAGCATATCTGTTCTCCACAAGTGGCTAGAATATCAGCCTCACCAAGTGTTCCACCTGTCTTTGTTGTTCAGTCCCACTAATCACCAGAGCACCATGTAATGTGGGTTCATGTTCCCAGGGCATATCTCCAGGGCCAGTTGTTCAGTAATCCTGGGCTCTTACTCTTTTCCTGCTCTGTTTGTCTTTCTGCCACCTGTTGCTTGTGTCGGGAGAGAGCTTGCATCCCACTGGATGGTGGCTTTGCCGCTTTATCCTTTTCTGTGAAGTCTTCTCTTCTTCCCCAGATGTAGGTAGTCAGTTCTGTAGTCTTCAGGTAATTTTCAGGTTTAGTTATATTTGCTGTATTTTTGTGTTCTATGTGATTTTAGGAGGAGGTTTTGGCCTTGCCTTCTTACACTGACATCATTTTCCTAGAATGGATTTTTTAAATAATTCAATTAATGTGGAGAAGGAAATTGCAGAAACATAATGGATAATGATACATTGTTTGCTTCTTTTGCATGAAATAGTTTGACCTATAAAAATACTATTTGATGCAAAAAAATATTATACTACAATGAAGATAAAAAGACAAATTATCTTAAATTTAAAGGAATTTACAAGTAGTCACTGTACAAGAAAACTTGAAATATCCCAAAATCTTATAGTATATAAATGTTTTTCAATAGAGGTTTCACGAAAATTGACAGCAATCTAAAAATTTACTTTGTATTACCAAAAAGAAATGTTGAAGCTAAAAGAAAGTTTCATAAAATATCAATAATATACAATTAGTTTTGATCAACCATGCTAGAGGAAGACCAATTTATCTTTCCGATCTCTCTATAAAAAATATTATTAAAATTTGCTTTTCACAGGAAGAGTCATTGAAAGACTGTTATTTTTTTTTCTGGATGTTATGATGGTTGTGGTATTTGCAGCTTTTTAAAATTTGTAATTCCTTACACTTTCTTTTATCAGCTTATATATTTACTTTTCTATCTAACCTTTTAGTAATTTTTCTTTTAACCAATCTTTGATTGGTTTTCTCCTTCCTTTCCTCCAAACACCTGAACTTTGCCCACTTTCAGCCTAGTCAGAATACAGCCTCTCCTGCAAAAAATCTGGCCTCAGGATAAAATATCCTCTGACATCTTATCTAATCATGCCCCCTTTCCTCCCACTTGACATACACCCAGTTCTTCCTATCCTTGTATACTCATCTCTATAAAAGAAAACCTCTTTTTGCCTGACTCTTGAGTAGTTTGCAGATCTTATAGTCACAGCATTCTCCCTAATAGTTCCTTTCCCTCCTCTGCAACAATCCTTCTGAATGAAAGTGTCTCTGTTCTCAGTCTGGATTTGTTTTATACTTGACAATTCAAAAAAGTACCTGTTAAAGGGTTAGAGAAATGGAATCAGCATATTATCTGTAAACCCTCAAATTCTACTCTTCCTATGAGTGAAGCTACTGAATTAGTACACAGTATTGTAGTTCTTTTGAGACCCATATAAAATCACTTTTAGGCACTGAAAGGCCCCATTTTTGGCTGATACAATGGATGTCTATCTAAGTATAGTACATTGCTCCAAGAAAAGTTTTTCTGAATTGTAAATACTGTTAAAGCCTGTTAGCTATTCCTGTCTAACTAATGCAACATTTGGGAGCAGACACTGAGATTTACCTTAAGACATAATTCATTTTTTGCAATGGTTTAAATTAAATAAATTATTTCAGGAATATAGTACTATTCTCTGTCAATTTCTCATGTTTGTGAAATTCCCTAGTGGTCCTGTAAATGGTGCTCTCAGCAACAAATGTTTTTAAAACCCCAGGGACCCCTGAAAAGCCAGATCACAAAACATACAGAAAGATATTAAAATCAACTTTTAATATATTAGTGTCAGAAGTATATTTTTTAACTATGTACTTCTGTTACTAGCAGACACTAGAAAGAATTTAACTGAGACCTAGGAGTATGCAAACAAACAGTACATTTTATTAGAGAAGTGAGAAAACAGAATGAAACACCTCAATGGACCAGGGTGGGATGCTTAAGAGTGAGTCATCCTTGAGAAAAATCAGGGTAGCTCCTATTATGAGGAACAAAAATGTTTATTCATTAGCTGTTAGGTCAGTTAGTATGAATAGGGAGGGCTTCAATTAAGCACAAGCACAGCTGGATTACATACATACATGAATGTTGCAATGTCATCTTATGTAGCATTAGTATACAAAATCTCCACCCAGGGTTGAGGAAGTTAGTGTTACAACGAGGAAAAGGCAATTATTAGACACCAAATTTTCCTTATGTGCATGTCTCAAGTTGTTTGTGTCTTGGTCTACGGTTATCTGACCAAAGGGTCTCTAAATCTAGGACATGGTGGCTATAAAACTTACTGAAATGATAAGTTAACATGAAAAACATACTGTATTGGAACCTTACAGATATAGCAGTTTAAGTAACAAGACATTTTGTAGAGTTTGGTATGTAGGGTTAGACTTGTTTGTCCATTTTTTTCTACCTATCTCACTCCCCCTATGATATTTCCTCTGCATACCAGCTGCAAAATATTCACACTACCTATAGTAACCACTGTTGAAGGGAGTTAAAATCAGTGTGTCTGCAGTCAATAAGAGTTTATGATGCAAATTTTTAAAAGGAAAAATCTGACTACATTTCTCTATGAAAAATTTATATGCTTTTTTATTCTCTGTTAGAAAGTATACAGAGACACTGTTTTTTTTCTCCATGTCTGTAAAGTTTTTGTCTCCATTAGATTAAGAGCTACTTATGGGCAGGAACTGGCTATAATTTCTCTCTGTGACTTAACATTGAATAGAACCCAACTAATGTTCAGGACAGCAGGACAAAATATATTTGTCCTGGTGTGTTTATTCTCTACCTACTTCTGCCTTATTCTCTTTGACCTCTTATTGCTGCTTCCCCTTTTCTTTGTAAAGTACTTCCGAGAGACACACATGAGTGCTTATTATATATGTAAGGACTTTGAAAAAACAAATAAAATAAATAATCATGCTCTCATCAGTGAGTAAAATATAAGATGAACTGGTACATCTAAAATCCCTGAAGGTCCCTCTCCAAATTGATCCCCATTCTGTACCTTAAGGTGTAACCATTACTAAATTTTGTATTAATTATTCCTTTGCTTTTCTTTATAGGTCTTTCACATGTAAATGCATCCTTAAACCATATATTGTTTTATGTTGCTTACTTTTAGTTACATAAATGGAATCATACTGCATTTTTTTTGTAACTTGATCATTTCACTTACAGTTTCATTTAATTCCAAATTTGTTGAGATTTATTTATCTTCCTTGTGAATAGCCTAGTTACTCAGAGTGTCTTCCCACTGTTCCCTGACTGATAACATTGGGATCACCTAAGTTTGTTAGAAATGAAAAATTTGGGGCTGCACTGCAGAATACCTGAATTAGAATTTGCCATTCACAAGGTCTTAAGAGAGTCCTACATTAAAAGTTAAGAATCAATAAATGCTTCATTGTTTGATTATAGCACAGTATATGTATTCACCATTTTATATATGGATATTTGGTTGATTTCTATTTATTTCCTACACAAAAATTTATTTTATTCATGCAACAAATATTTATTGAATACCTACTACATGGCCAGGAATGGAGTAGGTTCTTAAGATCCTTTAGAGAACAAAGTAGAAAAGTCTTGCTTTTATTTCAATGAGGGGAAAATGAGAAGAACTATCTATATAACAAACATTTTATATTATAAAATGATAAGTGCTTGTCATGGACTGCATTGTGTTCCCCCCTCGAATTCATATGTTAAAGTTCTAATCCCCAGTACCTCAGAAGATGACTGAATTTAGAAACAGGGTCTTCCAAGAGGTAATTGTGTTAAAATGAGACCATTAAGATGGACCCTAATCCAACATGACTAATGTACTTATAAGAAGAGAACATGAGGACATGATACAGAGACATGGAATGTGTGTGTGTTTGTGTTCAAAGAGAAAAGGCCATAGCAAGAAGTAGCTATCTGGAAGCAAAGGAGAGAGGCTTCAGTAGAAACTATATCTGCTGACACCTTGATCTTGGACTTCCAGCCTCCAGAACTGAGAAAATAATTTCTGCTGCTTAAGTACTCAGTCTATGGCATTTTGTTATGGCATTCATAGCAAATAAATACAGTGCTATAGAGAAAAGAGCAAGGTAAGATGGATGTGCCAGGAAAGGGAATGAGCACAATTTAAAATAGGGTGGTCAGGTTATCTCACATTAAGAAGGTACCATTTCACAACAGACCACTGGAAATTTTATGAGAATACCTGATGGGAAAACACTCTCTGGTCACAGGACACAGGTAAAGGACCAAAATAGGCAGTATGTACATGACATGTCGATAAAAGACCAAGGAAACCAGTATGGTTGGAAGCAGAGTGAGCAAGAGGAGACAGTGCAGGAGATGAGTTCAGAGAGCTAACAGGACTTAAGCTTTTATTCTGACTGAAATGGATAGCAGTCACATAGTTTCAACAGAGATGTAATATGATCTGACTTACATATTTAAAGTACTATTCTGGTTGCTGTTTAGAGTATAGAATGTATAGGGGCAAAAGGAGTTGCTGCAAATCAGATAGTGCTAAATTTCCTAGTCAATTAGAAAAATTATATACATAAGCGTAAATTATTAATATAACATTAATAATCCTTTGACAGATAATTTGTTGGAAATACATACACTTTGGTGGTCATTTTTTTCATTCTGTTATTTTAATTTTAAGGCCAAATTTACTTAACTTTTCTTTTATGTTTAACCCTTTTTTTGTTTTGTTTTGTTTATGAAACTTTTCTCATTACAAAGTCATAAAGGCTTTTTTTTCTCTTAAAAGATTTAAAATTTACTTTTATATATGTAGGTCATTATTCCATCTGGAATTGAATCTTGTATATGGTTTTAGGTGGATGACTAATTTTATTTTATTTTGCAAAATGGATGACCAATTGTCTGTCACCATTTGTCAAATGGTATAATTAGATTTATCTGTAATGCCAGCTCTGTGATATGTAGAGTTTATGTGTGTGCTTGGTCTATTTCTGAGCTTCCTTATTTGATATTTTGATCTATTTGTCTATCTGGCTAATTCTTCACTATCATAAAGAATCTGCCTTTTAAGTAAATCTTTGTATCTGGTTAAGCATATCCCTAACTTTGTCCATTTTGAAGTTGTCTTGATAATTCTTCTATTTTTACATCCATATAATTTTTGAAATAAATTTCCTATTTTGCCTTGAAAAGATGGTCCTTACTAGGTGAGATTTCCTCATCATAAATCTGTTGCTAGGCATTGATTCATAGGTCTTCTCTATCAATTTGGTACAACCCCAGGGCTTCACAGGAGATTATAGGTATTGATGAATTCAACACTTATTATAGACATTATTTTTTGGAAACATCTTAAGTTTGTGAAAGTTAAACTCTGACAGTTAAAGGTTGAAACCAAGTAACCACTAAAGTTTATTTGTGACACTATTCTTCTTTTTGTCTTCTTAGTCACCCTTATTTTTATCTTATCCTTAATACAACAGAAAAAGCAACTAACATTTATTGAGTGCTAAGTACTTTTTACTTACTTCTAATATATTTATGTCCATTACTGTATACTCTTAGCAATATACAATATTAACTAATTTTAAAGATCAGGAATGAGAATCAGAGTCATTTATATTGTGCCCACATTCATATAAATGGGAAAGGGATGGTGTATAGATTCAAATCCAGATTATTTTAACTAAAAAGGTTTTGCTTAGTTTTTGGTTAATTTCCTAGAATAAAAACAAGTGGCTTCACAGTTGCTATATTATATGTATATTTTTGATATTTTTGATAGAAATTTAGTATGTAAGAGAAAAAAACATTGAAGAGCACAGGTAGCTTCAAAGATGTATCAGTGATTTAATCCTTAGTCATCCTCCATCTGAACTTGTATAGCTTCCTGTTGAGCATCCTCAAATACTTTATTACAAAGATAAATTCTTTCTCCTTCAAAATAGCAGAGTATATCAGAAAAGTGTCATAAGGTTTAACGAATTAAAGATCAAAGAGCTCTTTGGGACTACATTGCATTGTGTAAATACTGATTGCTGAGAAGATACATTTTTTAAGGTTAATAAATACTAAAGCATCAATATCAGTTTTGTTGCAAGGTTTTTGTTTTTTTATGTTGTAAGATATGTACTGGAGCATTTATCATAAAATATAGTCTTACTGCTAAATCACAAAAGACAAAAATTATGTTTTTTCAAAATTAAATATTCTCATTTGACTTTAAGTCATAATGTTTCCTGTGCAGCAAAGAAAATATTCATCCAAGAAGTAGTCAATGTCTTTTGGGAAATACAATATTTTAGGAAATATAATAATGGTCATGTTTTTATGTTTATTTCTTTTACAATAATTCTTGACTTTATATCCAATTTGGTAACTCTCTTTATTATTTAAAATACTCAGCAAAATATGTCCATGCTCTATAGTTTAATAAGTATTGGGAAATTATAATAAAGTATTTATAATAGATAAATTATAAATTATCATTTATAAATGATAGATATATGGGATTTCTTGAGCACCTTTAGCTTTACAAGTATGTCTGTTTTTACGAGTACTATAGACAGAAAAAGCAGTTATCAGAAAATATAAAATCACACAATGAGATCATGCAGAGATTTTGAAGAGGCTTAGAAATTACTTCCATTTTATTACTGGAGGGGAGCAGAATATACAACTCCAAAATATGCCACTTTGGCATATTGGTTATTTGAACTGAAGTTCTTGAGAAACATCCAGTATAAAGGACACTCTGACTCTCTTTTGTCCCACTGAAAGGAGGAGGCAAATCTCCCATATGAAAGGTACCCTTCCTCTTTTAAGAAGGAAGAAAGCACTCTTATTATTCCCAGGAGTAAGGCAGAGAAATCTATAAGATTCCCCCACTATCTGAAAGTAGAGCACTCCTATGAAACCTTTTGTAAGTTGAAAAGCCATAAAGCAAAGAGTATTCTCCTCTCCATCCCCCCAGTTTCCAAAAGTTCATATTATACCACTTAACTTTTAGGAAAGATCTATAGTAGTACAGTAAAAGTTTTTTTGTAAAAGTGAAAACACTTTTCAAAATGTTTTCAGTTAGTGAAAACAGATACTAATGCAGATCTTTCCTAAGAACAAAGTGGCCTTCATCAACAAAAAGAAGGACAAAAACCACATGATCATCTCCATAGATGCTGAAAAAGCATTTGACAAAATTCAACATCCATTCATGATAAAAACTCTCAACAAAATGGGTATAGAGGGCAAGTACCTCAACAAAATAAAGGCCATAGATGACAAACCCACAGCCATCATCATACTTAACAGCAAGAAACTGAAAGCTTTTCACCTAAGATAGGGAATAAGACAGGGATGCCCACTCTCCCCACTTTTACTCAACATAATACTGGAGGTCCTAGCCATGGCAATCAGACAACACAAAGAAATAAAAGGCATTCAGATTGGCAAGGAAGAGTTAAACTGTCCCTGTTTGCAGATGACATGATATTGTACATAAAAAACCCTAAAAAATCCATTCCAAAACTATTAGATCTAATATCTGAATTAGGCAAAGTTGCAGGATACAAAATTAAAATGCAGAAATCTGTGACATTCCTATACACTAACAATGAATGAGCAGAGAGAGAAATCAGGAAAACAATTATATTCACAGTTGCATCAAAAAGAAAAAAATACCTAGGAATAAACCTAACCAAGGAAGTGAAAGACCTATACCCTGAAAACTACAAGACACTCATGAGAGAAACTAAGGAAGATACCAATAAATGGAAACACATCCCATGCTCATGCATAGGAAGAATTAATACTGTCAAAGTGGCCATCCTGCCTAAAGCAATCTATAGATTCAATGCAATTCCTGTCAAAATACCAACAGCGTTCTTCAAGAAACTGGAGAAAAGCATTCTAAAATTCATATGGAACCAGAAAAGACCCCAAATATCCAAAGCAATCCTGAGAAAGAGGAATAAAGCTGGGGGGATTATGCTCCCCAACTTCAAGCTCTACTACAAAGCCACAGTAATCAAGACAATTTGGTACTGGCATGAGAACAGACCCATAGATCAATGGAAAAGACTAGAGAGCCCTGATATTAACACAACCATATATGGTCAATTAATATATGATAAAGGAGCCATGGATATACAATGGGGGAAATGACAGCCTCTTCAACAGTTGGTGCTGGCAAAACTGGACAGCTGCATGCAAGAGAATGAAACTGGATTATTGTTTAACCCCACACACAAAAGTAAACTCGAAATGGATCAAAGACCTGAATGTAAGTCATGAAACCATAAAACTCTTAGAAGAAAACATAGGCAAAAATCTCCTGAATATAACCATGAGCAACTTCTTCCTGAACACATGTCCTCGAGCAACGGAAACAAAATAAAAATGAACTCATGGGACTAGCGCAAACTAAAAAGTTTCTGCACGGCAAAGGGCACCAATGAACAAAAAGGCATCCTATAGTATGGGAGAATATATTTTTAAATGACATATCTGACAAGGGGTTAACATCCAAAATATATAAAGAACTTACGTGCCTCCACACCTAAAAAGATAACAAACTGATTAACAAATGGGCAGAGGATATGAAGAGACAGTTCTCCAAAGAAGAAATTCAGATGGCCAACAGGCACATGAAAAGATGTTCCACATCACTAATCATCAGAGAAATGCAAATTAAAACCACAAAGAGATATCACCTCACACAAGTAAGGACAGCCAGCTTCGAAAAGGCTAAGAACAGCAAATGCTGGTGAGGATGCAGAGAAAGGGGAACCCTCCTACACTGCTGGTGGGAATGTAAGCTAGTTCAACCATTGTGGAATGCAATATGGAGGTTCCTCAAGAAACTAAAAATAGAAATACCATTTGACCCAGGAATCCCACTCCTTGGAATTAACCCAAAGGAAACAACTTCTCAGATTCTAAAAGACATATGCACCCCTATGTTTATTGAAGCACTATTTACAATTGCCAAGAAATGGAAGCAACCTAAGTGTCCATCAGTAGATGAATGGATAAAGAAGAAGTGGTACATACACACAATGGAATACTATTCAGCCATAAGAAAGAAACAAATCCTACCATTTGCAACAACATGGATGGAGCTTGAGTATATTATGCTCAGTGAAATATGCCAGGCAGAGAAAGACAAATGCCAAATGATTTCCCTCATTTGTGGAATATTACAATGAAGCAAAACTGAAGGAAGAAAATAGCAGCAGACTCAGAGACTCCAAGAAGAAACTAGTGGCTACCACTGGGGAGGGGTGTGGGAGGGCGAGTGGAGAGGGAGGAAGGAGGGAATTGAGGGGTATTATGTTGGTGCACATGGTGTGGGGGATCACAGGGAAGACAGCGTGGCACAGAGAGGGCAAGTGGTAAATCTGTGGCATCTTGCTACACTGATGGGCTGTGACTGCATTGGGATATGGGTGGGGATTTGATGGTATGGGTGAGTGTAGTAACCACATTGTTTTTTCATGTGCAACCTTCATTAGAGTGTATATTAATAATACCTTAATAAAAAAAATCTTTAAAAAACACAAAAAAAACAGAAACAAATTGGCCTAATGCAAACTTTCAGAAAGTGGGGAATACTTGTATAAACAAACCTTGTTACTTCTTCACTAGTTTATTATCCTAAGTTCAAATCCCTTTATCTTGTCATTTCTTCACCTATTTATTGTTTTCTTTTTCTAAGAGGTATAAAAACTGCTGCTTTGGTCACTTCTTTGAGTCCCATATTTTTTATGGTGTTCCCATATGTATGAAATTAAATTTGTTTTTCCATTGCTAATCTATCTTATGTCAATTCAATTATTAGGCAAGCCAGAAAATCTAGAAGTGAGAAAGGAAAAATATTTCCTCCCATACAGAACCATATTATGGACATCTGCAAATAGCTCTTCAGCTTTGAGCCCTGTTATTTCAAGAACTATCACTAACAAATTAGATATTTTCTCCAAGGTCTGATAGGATATTTTGTTTGTTTGGTCAAATGACAGTTTAAACTCTAGCAAAAAGATGTTCTTGGATGATAGAAATCACAAAATTATGTACTTTTGTGCAATTGAAAATATGACATAATCATAAATTCATAGTGATTTATGAATATTTATATTTATAGGCCCAAAGTCAGACTTAAGATCCACAGAAGAAAGAATAAAAGGGGATGAGAATGTAAACCTGTAAATATTTGCATCAACACAATGAAATAGTCTTATCGAAACTCATGAAGTGTGAGATTATATAGTATTAATGTTATATTAAACTGCAAATTCACTTCTAACACATGCAATGATAATAAAAATACTGGCTCTTTTTTAAAAACATTTTCCTTATCGTGTTTATTTATTAAATACTTTAATGGCACCTAGAATACACTAAGCACTATTTTTAACAACTTACAAATATTCATTCACTTAGTCCTATTGTTAATGGAGACAGGTCCTTAGCCTCATTGCAAGAAAGAATTCAAGAATGGACTCACAAAAGAGCAGTGAACCCAAAATCTGTTTACATGGGGGCAACCCTTGGGCAGGCTGCCTCAAGGGATGGTGGGAGAGCCCCAGTGGCTGCAGCTTCACTTGGGAACCCCTTGTATGTGGGGCTTCCAATTGGGGAGCCCTTAGTGGGAAATTGACCTAGGGTAAAGCATCTCCTAGAGGGGTGGGGCCTTCCCCAAAATTGGGGAAATGTGGAGACACCAGAAGCTGCAGAATAAGACCTCTATCAGATAGAAAACTGCTTAGGGGCCCTGAATAGCCATGTAGCTGCTGGCATTGTGGGATTCCTTTTTGTCAAGATAGTGGAAAGTGTTACTGAGAATAAAGAGAGAATTATTGAGGAGAGAGAGAGGGTTATTGAGGAGAAACAAAGGCCTCAGCAGGAGAGAGACACATTTCAGCATCACTTGGAGGAGGCTAGGCAATGACCTATGGGATGCCCATAAGGAAGAGAAACAGTTTTTGAGAAGACATGTTGCTCTCCTGGAGGATTCCTTAGCAGTAGCAAGGGGGGAGGCAGCAGGAGAGTCCCCATTGCAGGAGGTGATGGGAAAGGGAGAGGAAAGAGCAGTGCCTTCATATCTGCAGATGGTAGAGGAGATGTCAGGAGAGGATGAAGGGGTGGGGCCAAGGGCTGATCTGTTGCTGAGGCCACTACTCAAGGCACCAGCCTCTCTTGTACCAAAGGCCTGCCCAGTTGCAATTAAGAAAGTAAAAACACCACAACCACGAGCTCCTGAGGGGGAGGGGCCACCCCCTCCCCAGGTTGTGGAGCGCTCTGTGCTCCACCCTTATACCCAGGATGAGCTGGTGGATATGAGCAACCAGTATTGGCAGAAGCCATTGGAACCTCTGCCTACATGGCTTTTGTGTCTCTGGGATATGGGAGTGGAAAACACTGTTATGTCAGGTTCTGAAATGAGTAGACTGGCTTCCCTGACAACTCACCCTTCTCTCCAGCAGCAGTTACAAAGTGACCATCACACCTCAGGGAGTCAGGTGCATCTGGATTGGCTGACATCAGCCATCAGAGAAGTTTGGCCTAATCAGGGTGATTTACCATACTTACCAACTAGCTGAAAAATGCATGAAGATCTCCAGTAGGTGTTATAGGAACTGGGCATGAAAAATATCTATAATATGGACCCCCAGGGCTCTGATGAAGAGTTGTTCACCACAGGAATGAGAAATCTGGTGCTCCATAAAGCTTGCCCATCTCTCTTTGGGTCCCTAGTGACTATTGCCCCTCACATAGGGCAATCCATAAGTGAGGCTACTTGCACTTTAGCAGATCTGGAGGAGGTTAAAACAATAAGAGCACGGAAGGAAGTATGGGCTATGAATGAAAGGAGAGATGCAAAGGGCCCTGTGAAGGTTTTGACACACATGTGGGTTGATTTGATACAGGCTGGGGTAGTGAAAGAAAAATTTGACAGACAGCCCAATAGGATCTTGTTAGAACTGTGGCTCCACTTAAAGCTAGAGCAGCAGTTCCACCTGCTGAGGTCCAGGACAAGGAAGCTGGAGGCAAAGCCTGATGTCCAGCCTGTGTCCTTACAAGACTTCCTGGGGGACAGTACACAGGCTCTGCCTGGTCACTCACCCCAACAGGAGTATGATTGGGAATTATGGTTGGACTGAGGGAGGGGTCAAGGCACCCATCTTGGGTGATGTGATGGGGACTGGAGGCCACATGTAGAATTAGCAATTCATTGGTCCCCTGTGAATGTACAATGTGTCCTGGTGCTGCCGGACACAGGAGCTAAATATTATCTTATTTATGGTAACCCTGAGGATTTTCCCAGTACCCCTGCTGTGATAGATGGCTATGGGGGTAAGGCAATTAGAGTGAAGAAAGCCCAAATCCCAATGGAGATAGGGCATTTACACCAAAAGGAGTATACTGTATACATTACTCCCATCTTTGAATATATTTTAGTGGTGGATATCCTGCAGAGTCTGTGGTTACAGACCACCGCAGTTCAGACTGAGGGTATGTGTGGTAAAAGCAGTACTGATGGGGCATGCTAAGCACCAACCTGTACCTCTGCCTATACCTCAGTGGGTGACAAATACTAAGCAGTGTAAATAGCCTGGGGGGCACAAGTAAATTGGAGAAACTCTACAGGAGTTGGAGAAGATGGGCATCATAAAGCCCACTCATAGTCCTTTTAATTCCACAGTGTGGCCAATGAAAAACACAGACAACTCCTGCTGTGTGACCGTGGACTAAAAGGAATTGAATAAAGTCACATCCCCTTTGCATGTTGCTGTCCCCTCTACAGCAGTCCTATGGATACACTAATTCATGAACTAGGGATATATCATTATGTTGTCGATGTTGCTAATGCTTTCTTCTCTATTGACATAGCACAAGAAATTCAGGAATAGTTTCCTTCACGTGGGAAGCCTGGCAGTGGACATTCACTGTCCTCCCACAGTAATACCTGAACAGTACCACAATTTGCCCAAGACTTGGCCACATGGAAGAAACTTCAAATGGTGCAGCTATATCCATACATTGATGATATTATGCTCCTGTCTGATTTTCTTGCAGATTTAGAAGGGAAGTTCCTGGACTGCCACAACATCTATAAGAGAAAGGATAGGATGAGAGCAGCACCAAGGTTCAGGGAACTGGGTTTTCTGTAAAATTTTTTGGGGTTGTCTACTCAAGTAAAACTAAAGTTATTTCTGAAGCCATCATAGACAAGGTCCAGTCTTTACCTACCCCAACCACTGTGGCAGTATTACAAGAGTATTTGGGTCTTTTGGGCTACTGGAGAGTTTTAATCCTGCACTTGGCACAAAGTCTGAAAGCGTTATACCAGTTCGTATGAAAGGGCATCAGGAAGAACTGGAATGAGACCTGTATGGCTGCTTTTACTGATGCTAAGTAAGAAGTCAAGGCAGAATATGCCTTCAGTGTAATGGACTCATCAAGGCACTGTGAGCTGAATGTTCATGTAACCGAAGATGGTTATGACTGGGTTATTTGGCAGTGGCTTGAATGGACATGCCAATCCATTAGATTCTGGTCACAGCTGTGGAAAGGAGCAGAGGTCTGGTACACCTTGATAGAGAAGCAACTGGCTGCTGTGTACCACACCTTGCTGGCTACAGAGCCCATTGCCAGAAAGGCTCTGACCAAGGTAATAACCACCTATCCCATCACAGAGTGGATGTGACACTGGATGCAAAGGCCATGGAGTGGCGTGACACAGATGACTACACTGGCCAAATGGGATGTATATTCATAGCAGCATAGCACCCTCTCTACCAGCCCTGTAAATTGAGAACTCCAATGCTTACTGGGGCCAGTGACCTATATCAGTGGAAAGTAGAAAGAACTTGCACTTGAGTCACTGGTAGCCAAGAGTACTTATCAGGAGGGAAAAGCCCCTATAATAAAGATGTTTGGTATACAGATGCCTCCAGTTGTGGGAAGCCCCTGAAATGAAGGACTGTGGCTTTCCGTCCTAACAGTGAGATAGTATGAATGAAGAATGGAGAGGGGAAGAGCAGTCAATGGGCAGAGTTGTGGGCAGTGTGGTTGTGATCAGCCAGGAACCCTCCCCTATAGTTGTCTGCACTGACAGCTGGGATGTCTATCAGGGATTGACCCTGTGGCTACTGACATGGTACCATGATAACTGAATGGCTGGTCACCAGCCCCTTTGAGGACAACATTTTTGGCAAGACCTTTAGGCCTCTGGTCAGACTAATACTGCTACTGAATATCATGTGACTGGCCATTTTCCATTGGCATGCCCAGGGAATGATGAAGCCAACATATTGGCCCAGGTGCACTAGTTAAAAGGAAAGTCTGAACACCTAGCTCTAGATATCTGCACTGGAAGCACAAACCTACATTACACAGTGCTCTCGTGATTAGGAGGGTTGAAAAGCCAATACAGGCAGAATACCTGAAGAGACTGAGATTCCAGCCACTTGTGGAAAACAGGGATCCATATCCAGCTGCTCTGGGACAAAAGAGAGACTTCCTAACAGAGAGAGGGCTGCTAAAGGGGCAAGAATTGCACATTACTTACTGCTCAGGAGAAAGGACAGGTAGACAAAATTGTCTTGGTTTACTCTGCCCAGCAGGTTGGGAACTTTCATGATCTTCAGGTGCTCCAGACGCATGACTGGATATGCAGCTCCAAGGCCCCCTCCATGAAGGTACACAGCCTGCTGCACCTTCCTCCTGGACAGCCCACACCTGGCTCACAAACCAGCAAACCCTGCCCTGGTGTTAGGCCAGCCAGAAGGAATCCTGCCTACAGCAGCTACAAATGCAAAGCATAGAGGCTTATACCTATATGTTCAGCCCACTGGTTCTGACACTGGAGACAGGCATAGCAGCTGGAAGCAGGAAACAGCTATTTCCTCCCCCCAGGCACCAACACTGCTCCCCTGTGACCCCCAACATTGCTCCAAGGGCTGAACAGCTCCAGAATAGGCCCTCTGGGCACTAGAGGGCACCACAAACAAATAGAAAACATCAAAGGACCCTGGTTCAAAACAAAATTATAAATACACCAGAGAAAGAGTCAAATGAAATCTTCCTGAAAGAGATTTCAAAATGAATATAAGTCATAAGTATGCTTATGGAGGTACAGAAAAATATTCAAGAACTCAGGAATGAATTCTGTTCAGAGATCCAATCATTACAGAACACAGTATCAGAAATGAAACATACAGTGGAATGTTTTAAAGGCAGATTAGATATGGTGATGGAGATGATAAATCAAGTAGAAATTAGAGAAGAGGAATACAAAGAAGCTGAGGCAGAGAGAGAAAAAGGATCTCTAACAATGAAATGATATTGAGAGAACTATGTGACCAACCCAAATGTAACAATATACATATTAAAGGGGTATCAGAAGAAGAAGAGAGAGAAAAAGGGATAGAAAGCATCATGGAGGACATAATTGCTGAAAACTTCCCCAATCTGGGGAAGGAGATTCTCTCAGGCTATGGAGATGCACAGAACTCCCAACATAAGGGACCCAAGGAGGACAACATCAAGACATATATCAATTAAAATGGCAAAGATCAAGGACAAGGACAGACTATTAAAAGCAGCCAGAGACAGAAATAAGATCACATACAAAAGAAAGCCCATCAGGCTATTTTCAGACTTCTCAACAGAAATGTTACAGGCCAGAAAGGAGTGGCATGATATATTTAATGCAAAGAAGCAGAAGGGCCTGGAACCAAGATTACTTTATCTGGCAAGATTACCATTTAAATTTGAAGGAGGGAATAAACAATTTCCAGATAAGCAAAAGCTGAGAGAGTTTACCTCACACAAACCATCTCCACAGTCTATTTTGGAGGGACTGCTATAGATGGAAGTGTTCCTAAGGTTGAATAGCTGTCAACAGAGTTAGTAAAACCACAGTAAAGAAAGTAGAACAGCTAATTACTAAGCAAATGCAAAATTAAATCAAATACCCACAAAGTCAATCAAGGGACAGACAAAAAGTACAGAATATGATACCTAATAAATAAAGAATGGAGGATGAAGAGGAGAAAAAAGAACATTTAGATTGTGTTTGTAATAGCATACTAAGTGAGTTAAATTAGACTCTTAAATAGTAAGGAAGTTAACCTTGAAACTTTGGTAACCAGGAATCTAAAGTCTGCAATGACAATAAGTACATGCCTATCAATAAACTCCCTAAATGTAAATGGACTGAACACAACAATCAAAAGACGTAGAGTCACTGAGCAGATAAAAAAGCAAGACACACTTCAAACCCAAAGACACACACAGACTAAAATTGAAGAGATGGAAAATGATATTTTATATAAATAATAGAGAGAAAAAATCAGGAGTTGCAATACTTTTATCAGATAAAATAGACTTCAAAACAATGAAAGTAACAAGAGACAAAGAAGGACATTGCACAATGATAAAGGGGTCAATCCAACAAGAGGATATAACCATTATAAATATCTATGCACCCAACACAGGAGCACCAACATATGTGAAACAAATACTAACAGAATTAAAAGGGGAAATAAAATGCAATGCATTCATTCTAGGAGACTTAAGACTCCACTCACTCTGAAGGACAGATCAACCAGACAGCAAATAAATAAGGACATAGAGGCACTGAAAAACACATTAGAACAGATGGACCTAACAGCTATCTATAGAACTCTACACCCAAAAGCAGCAGAATACACATTCATCTCAAGTGCCCATGGAACATTTTCAAGAATAGATCATACACTAGGCCATAAAAAGAGCCTCAGTAAATTCAAAAAGATTGAAATTGTACCAACCAGTTTCTCAGACCACAAAGGTATGCAACTAGAAATAAATTACACCAAGAACATGAAAAGTCCCACAAACACATGGAGGCTACACCACATGCTCCTAAATAGCCAATGAATCAATGACCAAATAACAGAGATAATGCAACATATGGAGAAAAATCACAACAATAATTCAACTACATAAAATCTGTTGGATGCAGTGAAGGCTGTGCTAAGAGGAAAGTATATTGCAACACAGGCCTCCCTCAGGAAATAAAAACAATCCCATAAGAACAGTCTAAACTCAAAATTAACAAAAATAAAAAAGAAGAAAAAATGGAGCATAAGTCAATAGGAGGAGGGACATAAGGAAGATTAGAGCAGAAATAAATAAAATTGAGAAGAATAAAACAATAGAAAGAATCAATGAAAACAAGAGCCGGTTCTTCAACAAAATAAACAAAATAGATAAAGTCCTAGCCAGACTTTCAAGAAAAAAAGAGAGTCTACATACATAAACAGAATCAGAAATGAGAAAGGAAAAATCACTATGGACACCACAGAAATACAAAGAATAATTAGAGAATACTATGAAAAATTATATGCTAAAAACCTAGATAACATAGAAGAAATGGACAATGTTCTAGAAAAATACACTCTTCCAAGGCTGACCCAGAAACAGAAAATATGAAGAGACCAATTACCAGCAACGAAATTGAATTGGTAATCAAAAAACGACCTAAGAAAAAAACCCCTACACCAGATGGCTTCACCACTAAATTTTATCAAGCATTTAGTGAAGAAATGATACCCATCCTCCTTGAAGTTTTCCAAAAAGTAGAGGAGGAGGGAATACTTCCAAACTCATTCTACAAGGCCAGCATCACTCTTATACCAGAAACAGGCAAAGATACAATAAAAAAAGAAAATTACAGAGCAATATCCCTGATGAACATAGATGCAAAAATACTCAACACAATATTAGCAAACTGAATTCAAAAATATATAAAAAAATTCATCCACCCTGCCTTATTCTTCCTTCTCAGGATTGCTTTGCCTCTTTGGGTTCTTTTGTGGTTCTATATGAATTTTAGAACTATTTTTCTAGTTCATTGAAGAATGCTGTTGGAATTTTGATAAACATTGCATTGAATCTGTAGATTGCTTTAGGCAGGGTGGCCATTTTGACAGTACTGATTCTTCCTATCCATGAGCATGGGATATATTTCCATTTGTTGGTGTCTTCTTTAATTTCTCTCATGAGTATCTTATAGTTTTAAGGGTAAAAGGATTTCACTTCCTTGGTTAGGTTTATTCCAAGGTATTTTATTCTTAATGCAATATTAAATGGAATTGTTTTCCTGATTTCTCTTTTTGTTAGTTCATCATTAGCACATAGCAATGTCACAGATATCTCTATTAATTTTGTGTCCTACAAATTTGCTGAATTCAGTTATTAGTTGAAGTAGTTTTGGGGTGGATTCTTTAGGATTTTTTATATGTGCAATATCATGCCACCTGCAAATGGTCACAGTGTAACTTCTTCCTCATCAATTTGGATGCCTTTAATTTCTTTATGTTGTCTGATTGCTGTGGCTAGTACTTTCAGTACTATGTTGAACAAGAGTGATAAGAGTGGATATCCTTGTCTTGCTCTGATCTTAGACGAAAAGCTTTTTGCTTTTTGCTGTTAAGTATGATGCTAGCTGTAGGTTTGTCAAATATGGCCTTTATTATGTGAGATATTTGACATCTATATCCATTTTGCTGAGAATTTTTATCATAAAAGAGTGTCAAATTTTTTCAAATGCTTTTTTAGCATCTATGGAGATGATCATGTGATTTTTGTTCTTCTTTTTGATGTGGTGTATGATGTTGATGGATTTTTGAATATTGTACCATTCTTGCATCCCTGGAATAAAATCTACTTGATTAAGATGGATGATCTTTTTAATGTATTTTCTTTTTTGGTTATAACTAATCTATAGTTACATGAAGAACATTATGTCTACTAGGCTCTCCCCTTCACCAAGCCCCCCCCCACAAACTCCATTAGAGTCACTGTCCATCAGCATAGTAAGATGTTGTAGAATCACTACTTGTCTTCTCTGTGTTGCACAGCCCTCCCCTTTCCGCACCCCCCACAGTATACATGCTAATCATAATACCCCCTTTCTTCTTCCCCACCCTTATCCCTCCTTACCCTCCCATTCTCCCCAGTAGCTTTCCTTTTGGTAACTGTTAGTCCATTCTTGGGTTCTGTGATTCTGCTGCTGTTTTGTTCCTTCAGTTTTTCTTTGTTCTTATACTCCACATATGAGTGAAATCATTTGGTATTTGTCATTCCATGCTTGGCTTATTTCACTGAGCATAATACCCTCTAGCTCGATCCATGTTGTTGCAAATGGTAGGATTTGTTTTCTTCTTAAGGCTGAGTAATATTCCATTGTGTATATGTACCACATCTTCTTTATCCATTCATCTACTGATGGACACTTAGGTTGCTTCAATTTCTTGGCTATTGCAAAAAGTGCTGTGAAAACATAGGGGTGCATCTGTCTTTTTCAAACTGGGATGCTGCATTCTTAGGGTAAATTCCTAGAAGTGGAATTGCTGGGTCAAATGGTGAGTCTATTTTGACCTTTTTGAGGATCCTCCATACTGCTTTCCACAATGGTCAAACTAATTTATATTCCCACCAGCAGTGTAGTAGGGTTCCCCTTTCTCCACAACCTCACCAACATTTGTTGTTGTTTGTCTTTTGGATGGTAGAAATCCTTGCTGAAGAGAGGTGATATCTCACTGTGGATTTAATTTGCATTTCTCTGATAACTAGGATCACCTTTTCATGTGTCTGTTGGCCATCTGAAATTCTTCCTTGGAAAAGTGTCTTTTCAGCACCTCTGCCCATTTTTTTAAATTATTTTTTATTTTTTATTATTTTTATTTTTTATTTATTTATTTTTTTTGGTATCATTAATCTACAATCACATAAAGAACATTATGTTTACTAGGCTCCCCCCTTCACCAAGTCCCCCGCCACATACCCCTTCACAGTCACTGTCCATCAGTGTACTAAGATGCTGTAAAATCACTACTTGTCTTCTCTGTGTTGCACAGCCCTCCCAGTGCCCACCCCCCCCCGACACTATACATGCTAATCATAATACCTCTGCCCATTTTTTAATTGGATTATTTGCTTTTTGTTTGTTGAGGTGCATGAGCTCTTTATGTATTTTGGATCTCAAGCCTTTATTGGATATGTCATTTATTAATATATTCTCCCATACTGCAGGGTAACTTTTGTTCTATTGATGGTGTCCTTTGCTGTACAGAAGCTTTTCAGCTTGATGTAGTCCCACTTGTTCATTTTGCCTTTGTTTTCCTTGGTCAGGGAGACATGTTCATGAAGAAGTCACTCATCTTTATGTCCAAGAGATTTTTGCCTATGTTTTTTTCTAAGAGGTTTATGGTTTCATGACTTACATTGAGGTCTTTGATCCATTTTGAATTAACTTTTGTGTATGGGGTTAGACAGGGATTCAGTTTCATTCTCTTACATGTAGCTGTCCAGTTTCACCAGCACACTCTGTTGAAGACACTGTCATTTTCCCATTGTATGTCCATGGCTCCTTTATCGAATATTAATTGACCATATATGTTTGGGTTAATGTCTGGAATCTCTATTCTGTTCCACTGGTCTGCGGCTCTGTTCTTGTGCCAGTACCAAACTGTCTTGATTATTGTGGCTTTTAGTTGAGCTTGAAGTTGGGGAGTGAGATCCCCCCCCCACTTTATTCTTCTTTCTCAGGATTGCTTTGGCTATTTAGGATCTTTGGTGTATCTATATGAATTTTTGAATTGTTTGTTCCAGTTTGTTGAAGAATGCTGTTGGTAATTTGACAGCGATTGCATCAAATCTGTATATTGCTTTGGGCAAGATGGCCATTTTGACTATATTAATTCCTAGCCAATTGCATGGGATGAGTTACAATTTGTTAGTGTCCTCTTTAATTTCTCTTCTGCATCCGTGGATGTTTTATTGCCCTTTCTAGCTTAGATTAATACTTAGCCTATAGGCACACACCTGATCATCTACATTTGCTTTCTTACAGCACTAAACTATGTTTTCTACCTTTACCTTGCATATACCTACCACTTCAGCATTTTATTAAAATAATAATAATAATAATAATAATAATAATAAGGGAGAAATGTGGGGTTCACATATAAATCAAGTATAAAAATCAAACGAATATTCATATCTGACCTGATTGTTTGTAGTTCATAATGCGTGATCAAAACTGAAAGTTTCTGTGATGACAGCCCTTGTACTGTTCACCATGTAAGAACTTATTCACTATGTAAGAATTTGTTCACCATGTAAGAACTTGTTCGTTGTGCTTCGGAAGATCGGAGACTGATGAGAATTACGCTTGGGGTGGATTAATGATTGTACATTGAGTCCCGTGTACAGAATTTTATTGTTGTTAACTGTTAACAACCATTTGACCAATAAATATGAGAGATCCCCTCTCAAAAAATAAATAAATTAATTAATTAATTAATTAATTTAAAAAAAAAGAGTTTCTTATAGTTTTCAGGGTATAGGTCTTTCACTTCTTTGGTTAGGTTTATTCCTAGTCATTTTATTCTTTTTGATGCTATTGTGAATGGAATTGTTTTCCTGATTTCTCTTTCTATTGGTTCATTGTCAGTGTATAGGAAAGCCACAGATTTCTGTGTGTTTATTTTGTATCCTACAACTTTGCTGTATTCCGATATCAGTTCTAGTAGTTTTGGAGTGGAGTCTTTAGGATTTTTTATGTACAATATCATGTCATCTGCAAATAGTGACACTTTAACTTCTTCTTTACCAATCTAGATTCCTTGTATTTCTTTGTTTTATGTTATTGCTGTGGCTAGGACCTCCAGTACTATGTTAAAAAACAGTTGGGAGAGTGGGCATCCCTGTCTTGTTCCGGATCTCAGAGGAAAAGCTTTCAGCTTCTCTCTGTTCAGTATGATGTTAGCTGTGGGTTTATAGTATATGGCCTTTATTATGTTGAGGTACTTGCACGGTTTACCCATTTTGCTGAGAGTTTTTAACATGAATGGATGTTGAATTTTGTCGAATGATTTTCAGCATCTATGGAGATGATCATATGGTTTTTGTCCTTCTTTTTATTTATGTGGTGGATGATGTTGATGGATTTTTGAATGTTGTACCATCCTTGCATCCCTGGGATGAATCAGACTTGGTCATGGTGTATGATCATTTTGATGTACTTTTGAATTCGGTTTGCTAGTATTTTGCTGAGCATTTTGATATTTATGTTCATAAGGGATATCGGCGTGTAGTTTTTTTTTTTTGGTGGGTTCTTTGCCTGTTTTTGATATTAGGGTGATGTTGACTTCATAGAATGAGTTTGGGAATATTCCCTCCTCTTTCATTTTTTGGAAAACATTAAGGAGATTGGGTATTATATCTTCTCTGTATGTCTGATAAAATTCTGAGGTAAATACATCTGGCCCGGAGGTTTTGTTCTTGGGTAGTTTTTTGATTACCACTTCAATTTCTTTGCTGGTAATTGGTTTGTTTAGTTTTTGTGTTTCTTCCTTGGTCAGTCTTGGAAGGTTGTATTTTTCTAAGGGGTTGCCCATTTCTTCTAGGTTTTCCAGCTTGTTAACATATAGGTTTTCATAGTATTCTCTAATAATTCTTTGTATTTCTGTTGGGTCCATCGTGATGTTTCCTTTCTCGTCTCTAATTCTGTTGATGTGTGCTGATTCTCTTTTTCTCTTAAAAAGTCTGGCTCGAGGGTAACCAACATGGTGGCATGAGTATGACAGTGGGAATCTCCTCCAAAAAACATATATATTTTTGAAAATACAACAAATACCACTAATCCTAAAAGAGAGACCAGAAGACACAGGACAACAGCCAGACTACATCCACACATGCGAGAGCCCAGCGCCTGGTGAAAGGGGTAAGATACAAGCCCTGGCCCGGTGGGACACAAGCGCCTCCCACCCCAGCTCCTGGAGGGAGGAGAGGAGTTGTGGCAGAGAGGGAGAGGGAGCCCAGGACTGCTAAACACCCAACCCTAGCCATCCGCAACAGAGCGCAGACACAGTGCATGGTTGGAGGGCTGTAAACTAGGGAAATAGGGCATCAAGACTTCTGAGCGGGTCCCAAGGCTGATACCCCTGTGACAAAGAAAAGCAAGTGCTTTTTGAAATTCTTAAAGGGACAGTGATGCAACAGCTGGACAGAAACAACCCAGGTCAGAGTCCAGAAGCTGGAAATTCCAGGGAAACCCGGGCGCACTAACCCCCTGGGCAACAGCTCTGAGAACTCTCATGGAGGTAAACAGCCAAACAGCCCCCAATCCATTACCCCTCCAGGGCCGGGCCATAGCAGAGAAACAGCCTGTCGCTGGCCACGCCCTCAGAAAGGGAGCTTCATACCAGCCAGGCAAGACACAAAGACACAGTCTACACGCAATTGCCCAACACAAGCCACTAGGGGTCGCAGTTGTCCCAGGAAGAAAAAGGCCAGTAGCAAGTGCAATGTTTTGCTCTCCCAGCTGACAGTCAATAGCACCTATCAACATGAAAAGGCAAAAAAATATGATCCAGACAAGACTAACCCAGACAGCTTCGGCATCTGCTATATCTTCCCCTGAGAAGGAACCTGGGGAGAAAGATCTAACCAGTCTTCCTGAAAAAGAATTCAAAACAAAAGTCACAACCATGCTGATGGACTTGCAGAGAAATATGCAAGAACTAAGGAAGGAGAATACAGAAATAAAACAAGCTCTGGAAGGACTTCAAAACAGAATGGACGAGATGCAAGAGACCATTAATGGACTAGAGAACAGAGAACAGGAACACAGAGAAGCTGATGCAGAGAGAGATAAAAGGATCTCCAGGAATGAAAGAATTCTAAGAGAGCTGAGTGACAAATCGAAACGGAAAAATATCCGCATTATAGGGGTACCAGAAGAAGAAGAGAGAGAAAAAGGGATAGAAAGTGTCTTTGAAGAAATAATTGTTGAAAACTTCCCCAAACTAGGGGAGGAAATGGTCTCTCAGACCACAGAGGTACACAGAACTCCCATGACAAGGGATCCAAGGAGGGCAACACCAAGACACATAATAATTAAAATGGCAAAGATCAAAGACAAGGACAAAGTATTAAAGGCAGCCAGAGAGAAAAAAAAGGTTACCTACAAAGGAAAACCCAACAGGCTATCAACAGACTTCTCAACAGAAACCCTACAGGCCAGAAGAGAATGGTATGAAATACTTAAAGCAATAAAACAGAAGGACCTCGAACCAAGACTCCTGTATCCAGCACGATTATCATTTAAATATGAAGGAGGGACTAAACAATTCCCAGACAAGCAAAAGTTGAGGGAATTTGCCTCCCACAAACCACCTCAACAGGGCATCTTACAGGGACTGCTCTAGATGGGAGCACTCCTAAAAAGAGCACAGAACAAAACACCCAACATATGAAGAAGGGAGGAGGAGGAATAAGAAGAGAGAGAAATAAAGAATCATCAGACCGTGTTTACAATAGCTCAACGAGTGAGTTAAATTAGACAGTAAGATAGTAAAGAAGCAAACCCTGAACCTTTGGTAACAACAAAATTAAAGCCTGCAATGGCAATAAGAACAAACCTTCCAATAATCACCCTAAATGTAAATGGACTGAATGCACCAATCAAAATACCCAGAGTAATAGAATGGATAAAAAAGCAAGATCCATCCATATGCTACTTACAAGAGAGTCACCTGAAACCCAAAGACATACACAGACCTAATGTCAAGGGATGGTAAAAGATATTTCATGCAATCAACAGAGAGAAAAAAGCAGGTATTGCAATACTAGTATCAGACAAAACAGACTTCAAAATAAAGGAAGTAACAAAAAATAGAGAAGGATATTACATAATGATAAAGGGCTCAGTCCACCAAGAGGATATAACCATTATAAATATATATGCACCCAATACAGAAGCAACAACATATCTGAAACAAATACTAACAGAAATAAAGGAGGAAATAGAATGCAATTCATTCATTCTGGGAGACTTTAACACACCACTCATACCAAAGGACAGATTCACCAGACAGAAAATAAGTAAGGACACAGAGGCACTGAACACACTAGAACAGATGGACCTAATAGACATCTACAGAACTCTACATTCAAAAGCAACAGGATACACATTCTTCTCAAGTGCACATAGAACATTCTCCAGAATAGACCACATACTAGGCCACAAAGAGCCTCAGTAAATTCCAAAAGATTGAAATCCTACCAACCAACTTTTCAGACCACAAAGGCATAAAACTAGAAATAAACTGCACAAAGAAAACAAAAAGACTCACAAACACATGGAGGCTTAACCACACGCTCCTAAATAAACTATGGATCAATGACCAAATGAAAATGGAGATCCAGCAATTTATCTAAACAAATGAGAGCAACAACACAAAGCCTGAACTACTGTGCGATACAGCAGAAGCAATCTTAAGAGAAAAGTATATAACAATCCAGGCATATTTAAAAAAGGAAGAACAATTCCAAATGAATGGTCTAATGTCACAATTATCGAAATTGGAAAAAGAAGAACAAATGAGGCCTAAGGTCAGCAGAAGGAGGGACATAATAAAGATCAGAGAAGAAATAAATAAAATTGAGAAGAATAAAGCAATAGCAAAAATCAATGAAACAAAGAGCTGGTTCTTCGAGAAAATAAACAAAATAGATAAGCCTCCAGCCAGACTTATTAAGAGGAAAAGAGAGTCAACACAAATCAACAATATCAGAAACGAGAAAGGAAAAATCACGACGGACCCCACGGAAATGCAAAGAATTATTAGAGAGTACTATGAAAACCTATATGCTAAAAGCTGGGAAACCTAGGAGAAATGGACAACTTCCTAGAAAAATACAACCTTCCAAGACTGACCCAGAAAGAAACAGAAAATCTAAACCGACCAATTACCAGCAATGAAATTGAAGTGGTAATCAAAAAACTGACAAAGAACAAAAGCCCCGGGTCAGGTGGATTTACCTCAGAATTTTAAGAGACATACAGGGAAGACATAATACCCATTCTCCTTAAAGGTTTCCAAAAAATAGAAGAGGAGGGGATACTCCAAAACTCATTCTATGAAGCCAACATCACCCTAATACCAAAACCAAGCAAAGACCCCCCAGAAAAAAAAACTACAGACCAATATCCTTGATGAATGATGATGCAAAAATACTCCACAAAATAATAGCAAACCGAATTCAAAAATACCTCAAAAGGATCATTCAGCATGACCAAATGGGATTCATCCCAGGGATGCAAGGATGGTACAATATTGGAAAGTCCATCAACATCATCCACCACATCAACAAAAAGAAAGACAAAAACCATATGATCATCTCCACAGATGCTGAAAAAGCATTTGACAAAATTCAACATCCATTCATGTAAAATCTCACAGCAAAATGGGTATAGAGGTCAAGAACCTCAACATAATAAAGGTCATTTACGATAAACCCACAGCCAACATTACACTGAAGAGAGAGAAGCTGAAAGCTTTTCCTCTGTGATCGGGAAATAGACCGGGATGCCCACTCTCCCCACTGTTATTTAACATAGTACTGGGGGTCCTAGCCATGTCAATAAAACCAAACAAAGAAATACAAGGAATCAAAATTGGTAAAGAAGAAGTTAAACTGTCACTATTTGCAGATGACATGATACTGTACATAAAAAACCCTAAAGACTCCACCCCAAAACTACTAGTACTGATATTGGAATAGTGCAAAGTTGAAGGATACAAAATTAACACACAGAAATCTGTAGCTTGCCTATACATTAACAATGAACCAACAGAAAGAGAAATCAGGAAAACAACTCCATTCAAAATTGCATCAAAAAGAATAAAATACCTAGGAATAAACCTAACCACAGAAGTGAAAGACTTATACTCTGAAAACTACAAGTCACTCTTAAGAGAAATTAAAGGGGACAATAACAAATGGAAACTCATCCCATGCTCGTGGCTAGGAAGTATTAATACCGTCAAAATGGCCATCCTGCCCAAAGCAATATACAGATTTGATGCAATCCCTATGAAACTACCAGCAACATTCTTCAATGAACTGGAACAAATAATTCAAAAATTCATATTGAAACAACAGAGACACAAGATAGCTAAAGCAATCTTGAGAAAGAAGAATAAAGAAGGTGGGATCTCACTTGCCAACTTCAAACTCTACTATAAAGCCATAGTAATCAAAACAATTTGGTATTGGCACAAGAGCAGAGCCACAGACCAGTGGAACAGACTAGAGAATCCAGATATTAACCCACACATATATGGTCAACTAATATTTGATAAAGGAGCCCTGGACATACAATGGCAAAATGACAGTCTCTTCAACAGTTGGTGATGGCGAAACTGGACAGCTACATGTAGGAGAATGAAACTGGACCATTGTCTAACCACATTTACAACAGTAAATTTCAAATGGATCAACGACCTGAATGTAAGTCATGAAACCATTAAAGTCTTGGAAAAAAACATAGGCAAAAACCTCTTAGACATAAACATGAGTGTCCTCTTCTTGAACATATTTCCCTGGGCAAGGAAAACTACAGCAAAAATGAACAAGTAGGACTATATTAAGCTGAAAAGCTTCTGTACAGCAAAAGACACCATAAATAGAACAAAACGGAACCCTAAAGTATGGGAGAATATATTTGTAAATGACAGATCTGATAAAGGCATGATGTCCAGAATATATAAAGAGCTCACACACCTCAACAAACAAAATACAAATAACTCAATTAAAATATGGGCAGAGGAACTGAACAGACAGTTCTCCAAAAAAGAAATACAGATCGCCAACAGACACATGAAAAGATGCTCCACATTGCTAATTATTAGAGAAATGCAAATTAAAACTACAATGAGGTACCACCTCACACCAGTAAGGATGGCTGCCATCCAAAAGACAAACAAGAACAAATGTTGGCGAGGCTTTGGAGAAAGGGGAACCCTCCTACACTGCTGGTGAGAATGTAAATTAGTTCAACCATTGTGGAAAGCAGTATGGAGGTACATCAAAATGCTCAAAAGAGAGTTACCATTTGACACAGGAATTGCACTCCTAGGAATTTACCCTAAGAATGCAGCAATCAAGTTTGAGAAAGACCAAGGCACCCCTATGTTTATCGCAGCACTATTCACAATAGCCAGGAATTGGAAGCAACCTAAATGTCCATCGAAAGATGAATGGATAGAGAAGATTTGGTACATATATATACAATGGAATACTTCTCAGCCATAAGAAAAGGGAAAATCCTACCATTTACAGAAACATGGTTGGAGCTTGAGGGTATTATGCTCATTGAAACAAGCCAAGCGTAGAAAGAGAAATACCAAAAGATTTCACTCATCTGTGGGGTATAAGAACAAAGGAAAAACTGAAGGAACAAAACAGCAGCAGAATCACAGAACTCAAGAATGGGCTAACAGGTACCATAGGGAAAGGGACTGGGGAGGATGGGTGGGTAGGGAGGGATAAGGGGGGGAAGAAGAAGGGGATATTAAGATTAGCATGCATGGGGGTGTGGGAGAAAGGGGAGGATTGTACAATACAGAGAAGAAAAGTAGTGATTCTACAACATTTTGCTATGCTGATGGACAGTGACTGTAAAGGGGTTTACAGGGGTGTCCTGGTATAGTGGAGAGCATAGTAAAGATAATATTCTTCATTTAAGTGTAGGTTAATTATAACAAAAAAAAAGGCAGTTCCTGTGTGGTGACCTCCTCCAATGAGTCCTATACAATGGTATAAAGGGCATATAAAAGTGTAGGCATAGGGTCTGTTTTTATTTATACAGAGGATCAAAGTCTAATTTGGCTACCCCAAAAATGAACTAAGATACGATATGAAAAAGAACTTCCAAAATCAGCACTCTCTGGAAGACTCATGCCAGAAGATGATCATCAAAATACCCCAACAAAATCCACGCACTGCTACAGATGTAGATGCAGTCTTCCCACCAGTTCCTGGACTTGCCATGGGAATGAAGAAGGAGATATCTAAGCTGGCCTGTGCATATAGTAAAACAACAAATTTGACTGGATCTATACGGTTGGAACTCAACCAAGAATTAGGAGAAGTGCAAATTGTAGCACTCCAAAATCTTACAACTACAGCCTATTTACTGTTAAAAGAAACTATGGGATATGAACAGTCCCCAGGAATGGGTTGTTTTAATTTGTCTGATTTCTCTCAGACTGTTCAAGTTCAGTTGTACAATATCCACCATCTCATAGATAAGTTTTCACAAATGCCTAAGGTGCCTAACTGGTTTTCTTGGTTTCAATGGAGATGGCTGGTAATTACAGGTATGCTTTGGTTGTGTAACTATGCTCCTATTATGTTAATGTGTGTGCGCAATTTAAATAGTAGTTTAAAACCTATACATGCTGAAGTTACTCTACAAGAAGATATGTCAAAGAAATAATCAATCTTCCCATGTTTTCTTCCGCCTGCTACTTCTATAGCTTTTCTTCTTCCTTCCTAATAACAACCCTTAAATAGAATTCGTGCCTCATATCAAATTTACCGAGTATCATAATTCTTCCAAGTGGTAAAGATACCTCAAGACAAGTGCTGGGTATAGAAGCCACAGGAAATAAATCTGCAAAGAAGTAAAAAGCTAACCTTTTCAAAAAATAAGGCTTCTCTCTCACTTACCAACTTTACATTTCCCTGTGTGGTCCCGGAAGATGACTGGTTAGGCAGAGACGGGTAAGATTCCTCAAGGGAGGAACAACCTAAGACAGGCACAGTCGCAGGGGAGCCATCAGGTGAGAAATTGGGGATAAACAGAGGTGAGGCTTAGAAACTCACCCCCCCTGTTCTGAGAGAAATCTTCTACATACATGGATGTTTTATTGCCCTTGTCTAGCTTGGATTAACACACAGTGTACAGGCACACACCTGATCATCTACATTTGCTTTCTTACAACACTAAACTTTGCTTTCTACCTTTATCTTGTATCTACCTGCACTTCAGCATTTTATTAAAAATAATAATAATAAAGAGAGAAATGTGGTATACACATATAAATCAAGTATAAAAATCAAATGAGTATTCATATTTGAACTGACTGTTTATAGTTCATAATGCATGAGCAAAACTGAAAGTTTCTGTGATGACTGCCCTTGTACTGTTCACCATGTAACTTATTTACTATGTAAGAATTTGTTCACCATGTAAGAACTTGTTCGTTACGCTTCAGAAAATTGGAGCCTGATGAAAAGTAGGCTTGGGTGGATTAATGATTGAGCATTGAGCATTGGCTCCCCTATAAAGAATTTTCTTGTGGTTAAATACCATTTGATCAATAAATATGAGAGATGCCCTCAGGACAAAAAAAAAAAAAGTGTATTCAAATTGGATCAACGACCTGAATGTTAGACATGAAACCATTAAAGTCTTGGAAAAAAACATAGGCTAAAACCTCTTAGACATAAACATGAGTGACCTCTTCTTGCACATATCTCCCCGGGCATGGAAAATAACAGCAAAAATGAACAGGTGGGACTATATTAAGCTGAAAAGCTTATGTACAGCAAAATACACCATCAATAGAACAAAAAGAAGCCCTACAGTATGGGAGAATATATTTGTAAATGACAGATCTGATAAAGGCTTGATGTCCAGAATATATAAAGAGCGCACATGCCTCAACAAACAGAAAACAAATAACCCAATTAAAAAATGGGCAGAGGAACTGAACAGACAGTTCTCCAAAAAAGAAATACAGATGGCCAACAGACACATGAAAAGATGCTCCACATCACTAATTATCAGAGAAATCCAAATTAAAACTACAATGAGGTATCACCTCACACCAGTAAGGATGGCTGCCATCCAAAAGACAAACAACAACAAATGTTGGCGAGGCTATGGAGAAAGGGGAACCCTCCTACACTGCTGGTGGGAATGTAAATTATTTCAACCATGGTGGAAAGCAGTACAGAGGTTCCTCAAAATGCTCAAAACAGACCTAACATTTGACCCAGGAATTGCACTCCTAGGAATTTACCCAAAGAATGCAGCAATCAAGTTTGAGAAAGACAGATGCACCCCTATGTTTCTCGCAGCGCTATTTACAATAGCCAAGAATTGGAAGTAATGTTAATGTCCATCGATAGATGAATGGATAAAGAAGATGTGGTACATATACACAATGGAATACTACACAGCCATAAGAAGAGGGCAAATCCTACCATTTTCAGCAACATGGATGGAGCTGGAGGGTATTATGCTCAGTGAAATAAGCTAAGCGGAGAAAGAGAAATACCAAATGATTTCACTCATCTGTGGAGTATGAGAACAAAGGAAAAACTGAAGGAACAAGACAGCAGCGGAATCACAGAACCCAAGAATGGACAAACAGGTACCAAAGGGAAAGGGACTGGGGAGGATGGGTGGGTAGGGAGGGATAAGGGGGGGTGAAAAAGGGGGGCATTAAGATTAGCATGCATAATGGGGGTGGTGGGAGAAAGGGGAGGACTGTACAACACAGAGAAGACAAGTAGTGATTCTACAACATTTTGCTATGCTGATGGACAGTGACTATAAAGGTGTTTGTTGGGGTGATCTGGTTTAGGGGAGAGCCTAGTAAACATAATATTCTTCATGTAAGTGTAGATTAATGATAACAAAAAAAAAGGAAAGAAAAGGGGGATTACTCCCTGATAGGATAAATCTAACTGTAAATCAACGATTAATGAATGCTTTAAATATCCTTACCTTTGATCACTTAAAGGGTGTAAGATGATCAGCTCTGGAAGTACATTTTTCTGATAATACTCCTTTCTCTTAAAAAAAAAAGCAGTTCCTGTGTGTTGACCTCCAATGAGTTCTACACAATGGTATAAAGGGCATATCAATGTGTGTTCAAAGGGTCTCTTTGTGTTTATGCAGAGGATCAAAGCCTAATTTGGCTAGCCAGAAAATGAACTAAGATACAATATAAAGAAGAACTTCCAACACCAGCACTGTCTGGAAGAGTCATACCAGAAGATGATCATCAAGAAACCTCAACAAAGATCCTGGCGCTGCTGCAGTTGTAGCTGCATTCATCCCACCGGTTCCTGGACTTGCCATTGGAATGAAGAAGGAGATATCTAAGCTGGCCTGTGCATACAGTAAAACAACAAATTTGACTTGATCTATACTGTTGGAACTCAACCAAGAATTAGGAGAAGTGCAAGTTGTAACGCTCCAAAATCTTACAACTACAGACTGTCTACTCTTAAAAGAACATATGGGATGTGAACAGTTCCCAGGAATGGGTTGTTTTAATTTGTCTTATTTCTCTCAGACTGTTCAAGTACAGTTGGGCAATATCCATCATATCATAGATAAATTTTCACAAATGCCTAGGGTGCCTAACTGGTTTTCTTGGTTTCACTGGAGATGGCTGGTAATTATAGATCTGCTTTGGTTATGTAACTGTATTCCTATTATGTTAATGTGTGTGTGCAATTTAATTAGTAGTTTAAAACCTATACATGCTAAAGTTACTCTACAAGAAGATATGTCGAAGAAATAATCAAGCTTCCCATGTTTTCTTCCTCCTGCTACTTCTATAGGTTTTCTTCTTCCTTCCTAACAACAACCCTTAAATAGAATTCGTGCCTCATATCAAATTTACCGAGTATAATAATTCCTCCAAGTGGTAAAGATACCTCAAGACAAATGCTGGGCATAGAAGCCACAGGGCATAAATATGCAAAGAAGTAAAAAGCTAACCTTTTCAAAGAATATGGCTTCTCTCTCACTTACCAACTTTACATTTCCCTGTATGGCCCCAGAAGATGACTGGTTAGCCAGAGACGGGTAAGATTCCTCAAGGGAGGAACAACCTAAGTTGGGCACAGTCGCTGGGCGGCCATCAGGTGAGAAATTGGGGATCAACAGAGGTGAGGCTTAGAACTTCACCCCCGTGTTCTGAGAGAATTCTTCTGTATCCGTGGATGTTTTATCGCCCTTGTCTAGCTTGAATTAACACATAGTCTACAGGCACACACCTGATCTACATTTGCTCTCTTACAACACTAAACTATGTTTTCTACCTTTATCTTGCATCTACCTACCACTTTAACATTTGATTAAAAATAATAATAATAATAATAAAGGGAGAAATGTGGTATCCAAATATAAATCATGTATAAAAATCAAACGAATATTCATATTTGACCTGATTGTTTATAGTTCACAACGTGTGATCAAAACCGAAAGTTTCTGTGATGTCTGCCCTTGTACTGTTCACCATGTGAGAACTTATTCACTATGTAAGAATTTGTTCACCATGTAAGAACTTGTTCGTTATGCTTCAGAAGATTGGAGACTGACGAAAATTAAGTTTGGGGTGGATTAATGATTGTGCATTGAACATTGACTCCCCTACACAGAATTTTATTGTTGTTAACAACCATTTGATCAATAAATATGAGAGACACCCTCTCAAAAAAAAATAAAAATAAGGCTGGCTCGAGGCTTATCTTTTTTTTTTTTTCTCAAGGAACCAGCTCTTGGTTTCATTGATTTTTTTCTATTGTTTTACTCTACTCAATTTCATTTATTTATTCTCTTTTCTTTATTATGTCCCTCCTTCTGCTGACTTTAGACCTCATTTGTTCTTCTTTTTCCAGTTTTGATAATTTTGACTTTAGACTATTCATTTGGGAGTGTTTTTCCTTCTTTATATATGCCTGGATTACTATATACTTTCCTCTTAGATCTGCTTTCACTGCATCCCACAGAAGTTGCGTCTCTGTGCTGTTGTTGTCATTTGTCTCCATATATTGCCTGATCTCTATTTCAATTTAGTCATTGATGCATTGATTATTTAGGAGCATGTTGTTAAGCCTCCATGTGTTTGTGGGCCTTTTTGCTTTCTTTGTACAATTTTGTTGTAGTTTTATACCTTTTGTGTTCTGAAAAGTTGGTTGGTAGAATTTCACTCTTTTTGAATTTACTGAGGCTCTTTTTGTGGCCATGTATGTGGTCTATTCTGGAGAATGTTCCATGTGCTCTTGAGAAGAATGTGTATCCTGTTGCTTTTGGATGAAGAGTTCTATAGATACCTATTAGGTTCATCTGTTCTAGTGTGTTTTTCAGTGCCTCTGTTTCCTTACTTATTTTCTGTGTGGTGGATCTGTCCTTGGAGAGAATGGTGTGTTGTTGTCTCCTAAAATGTATACATTGCATTCTATTTCCTTCTTTTTTTCTGTTAGTATTTGTTTCACATATGCTGGTGCTCCTGTATTGGGTGCATATATATTTATAATGGTTATATCCTCTTGTTGGACTGACCCTTTTAACACCATGTAATGTCCTTCTTTATCTCTTGTTACTTTCTTTGTTTTGAAGTCTATTTTTTCTGCTACTAATACTGTAACACCTGTTTTTTTCTCTCTGTTGTTTGCATGAAATATCTTTTTCCATCCCTTGACTTTTAGTCTTTGCATGTCTTTGGGTTTGAGCTGACTCTCTTGTAAGCAGCATATAGATCGGTCTTGTTTTTTTATCCATTCAGTGACTCTGTGTCTTTTGATTGGTATATTCAGTCCATTTACATTTAGGGTGATTATCAATACGTATGTACTTATTACCATTGCAGGCTTTAGATTCATGGTTTCCAAAGGTTCTAGATTAATTTCCTTACTATCTAAGATTGTAACTTAACTTCGTATGCTGTTACAAACACCATCTAATGGTTCTTTTCTGTTTCTCCTTCTTTTTCTTCCTCCTCCATTCTTTATATATTACGTGTCATATTTTGTAATTTTTGTCTATCCCTTGATTGACTTTGGGGATAGTCAATTTAATTTTGCATTTGCTTAGTAATTAGCTGTTCTACTTTCTTTACTGTTGTTTTATTACCTCTGGTGACAGCTATTCAACCTTAGGAACACTTCCATCTGTAGCAATCCCTCCAAAATTGACTGTAGATTTGGTTTGTGTGAGGAAAATTCTCTTAGCTTTGGCTTATTTGGAAATTGTTTAATCCATCCTTCAAAGTTAAATGATAATCTTACCAGATAAAGTAATCTTGGTTCCAGGCTCTTCTGCTTCTTTGCATTAAATACATCATGCCACTCCCTTCTGGCCTGTGAGGTTTCTGCTGAAAAGTCTGATGTTAGCCTGATGGGATTTCCTTTGTATGTGATCTTATTTCTGTCTCTGGCTGCTTTTAATAGTCTGTCCTTATCCTTGATCTTTTCCATTTTAATTACTATGTGTCTTGGTGTTGTCTTCCCTGGTTCCCATGTGTTGGGAGCTCTGTGGATTTCCATGGCCTGAGAGACTATCTCCTTCCCCAGATTGGGGAAGTTTTCAGCTACAACCTCCTCAAAGACACATTCTATCCCTTTCTTTCTCTCTCCTTCTTCTATTATCCCTATAATGTGAGTATTGGTCCGTTTGGATTGGTCACATAGTTCTCTCAATATTCTTTCATTCTTTGAGATCCTTTTTTCTCTCTGTGCCTCAGCTTCTTTGTATTCCTCTTCTCTAGTTTCTATTTCATTTATCATCTCCTCCACCATATCCAACCTGCTTTTAATACCCTCCATGGTGCCCTGCAATGATTGGATCTCTGACCTGAATTCATTCCTGAGTTCTTTGTTGTCTTTCAGTACCTCCATTAGCATGTTGATGATTTTTATTTTGAATTCCCTTTCAGGAAGAGTCACGAGGTCCATATCATTTAAATCTTTCTCAGGAGTTGTATTAATAATTTTACTCTGGACCAGGTTTCTTTGGCGTTTCATATTTGTATATGGCTCCCTCTAGTGTCCAGAAACTCTATTCTGGAGCTGCTCGCCCCTGAAGCAATGTTGGGGGTCGCAGTATTCATGCCTTGGGGTAGGAAAAGCTTTTCCCCGCTTTCCGGCTGCTGTGCCTGTCTCCAATGACTGAACCAGTGGGCCAAGCACACAGCTTTAAGTTTTTTTCCTAGAGTAGCTGGATATGGATCCCTGCTTTCCACAAGTGGCTGGAATCCCAGTCTCCCCAGGAATTCCACCTATCCGAGCTTTCCAACCCCATAATCAGAAGAGTTTGATGAAAGCATTATGAAATGTAGGTTTGTGCTCCAGTGCAGATCTCCAGAGCTAGGTATTCAGCAGTCCCAAGCCTTCCATTCCTTCCCTGCTCAGTTTCTCTTCCTCCCCCTGATGAGCTGGGGTGGGGAAAGTGCTCAGGAAGATGGATCCAGGAATTTATGTGATTGTAAATTTCAAAAAATAACTGTAGACTTTCTGTTCTACCCACTCCTCCTTATCCCTTTGTCTAAACTGATGAGAGTGGGTCAATAGGGCACAAATTAACATGGTTAGTTTCCTATGATTCCTTAAATGCTGCCTATTATACCACCTACCCAAAGTTGCACAAAGGAGATTGGAAGGACCAAATACTGAGGAAGATCTGAGATTTAGCTATCTCATACTTTTGGACTAAACTCACTGCTAGTTTGCCTAAAAATTACTACCTTAGGAAATAATCCCATTTTGGGCCTTTTGGAATATATACCAAATCATAATAACAGCAAAAGAGCAAAAGGAAGAACAATAACACTTTTAGCAAAAGTTTAGAAGAAATGCAAAGGTGCAGAGAGTCAGCTAATTCTGCAAATTGAGTTAAAGTCATAATTTTATATTTGAGTGTGAGGTACATAGTAGAAGTTTGCTTAATATTCATTAAATCATTCAGTCTTTAGAGTTTTAGTCATAAAGTGAAACAAAAAAAGAATCATTTGCCCTTATAGTTGCCCTACTTTTAAGAAATACTGTTTTGTTTTTTTGTTTTTTTAACTCATCATTCCTGCCCCTTCCTCCAGCTTCTTGATAATAAGGCACACATCTCAACACAGGAGCCCACATCCTAAATACTAGTTTAAATGATCATTTCTCCACCTTTGGCCTAATACCCGTAACTTCTTATAACTGGAATGTCTACATTCTAACTTGAGATTGGTAGTTTAATTAGTTATATCAATGCTTACTATTTTGAAGTATGAATGTGGCTTAAACAGAACAGCTATTTCTTTTACAAAGCAGATAGTCTTCACTAAATTTAACTAATTTTAAGTAAAACTTGTTAATGGGGGCTACAGAGTATGAGTTAGAAAGCCCTCACATTTTTCACTTAGAAAATTCCATGGGTGAAAGCAAAAGAAATTCCTTTTCAGCTCGTCCTCTTGCCACTTGCCAGTAGTGAATATTATACAGCCTTTAGAAGTGTTTATTTTGACATAAGTTATTAAAGATGGTTGCATCACAGTATTTGATGGAAGAAGTGTGCTTTTAAAAATCCTATTATGCCCTAGCCATTTGGGCCATATAAAGGACATGAGACAGCCTTCCCATTTGTGTTTTGGCTAAGGAGGCTCTAATTGAAATTCACAAGAATGAGTAAATCTAGAATCAGTGGTTGTATATGCAGACAGAGGTTGGTTTGTGAATTTCATGTTGGAACAGAAGGGGCAGAGAAGTGCTTACCTGAAACATGGCATATTTTGTTCTTAAGGTGCTCTGAATGGTTTAAAAATTGGACAGCAATTTCATAATCTTCAGCATGGATTCACAACCTAGAAGTGCTCTCTGAAATGACTTCCTTTGCTTTTTCTAGTCCAACTCTCAGCTTAGCATAGGAAAATTAAGGCAAAAAGGTATCAACTGACATGACAAAATCTTGTTCCGTGGTGGCTCTGGTTTTAAAAATGTACAAATATATATGTCCCTCAAAAGAAAAATGGCAAGCTTTGCTTATTCTCTGTTCCCTTAAATGTATATCCTATCTAAACTGAAAGATTTAGAAAACAGAAAAAAGGACCAGATTTATTTTTGTACTGTATATAATATGCAAAATACCATACCTTTTTCAATCACCCTGCTGGCTTTTCTGAACTGGCCATTGTGTTGATTTTGTATTGCTGTTTAACACATTAACAAATATGTAATAGCTTACAACAAGACCCATTTATTAGCCCACAGTACAAGAAATTGGAATTTCTGACATAGTATGTCTGGGTTCTCTGCTCAGGGTCTCACAAGAGTGAAATCAAGATGTTGGCAGAGTTGTGATACTTACTGGAATCTCTGGGGAAGAATCTTGTTTCTAGGCTCATTCAGTTTGTTGGCAGAATTCAGTTCCTTGCAGTTAGGACTGAAGTCCCATTTTCTTGCTGGCTGTTGGTAGAGAACTGCTTTTAGTTCCTAGAGGCTACTTACTCTCAGGTCCTTGTATGAGGCTCCCTCCACCTTCAAAGGCAGCAATGATGTGCCAAATCCTCCTACTTTCAGTCTCTCTGACTTATCTCTCAGCCACCAGCCAGAGAAAACTCTGTGCTTTATAAGGGCTCATATGATTAGACTGGGTCTTTAGAGTCACTAAATAGTAGACCTTTTGCATCTGTAAAATCTCCTTTGCCATGTAAAGTAAAGTAATCATGGGTATGTTATCATATTCACAGTTCAGGAGACTAGGGTGGGGATTGTTACTGGGTCATTTCAGAATTATGTTTACTGAAACAATCTACATTTGTTCTGAATGACTGCCATTAGAGAAGATTCATTTGTTGTGTAGGTAATTATGACCAGTTCTTTATTTGCCAAGTAATGCACTCTGTTTAAAAAATGCAACCCTGTTTGGCACACAGTCTAAAAGTTAATATCTGGTGTGTGATGAATAATTTTCAAAGCTGTTTTTGTCTGACAAAAAAAGTATTAACATATCACATCTGAATACTGTCTGTATTCTAATTTTAGCTTAACTCCTTCACTGCTTTATATAAGCACTTTACTATGATATTTAAAATAAGTTATTTATAATTTGTATCAGTGAAAAATTGTTTAAAATGAAGCAGAAATACAGACATATATTTTTGTTAAACTATTATCAGCAGTATGATTTAAAATTATGTATGAGAATATATAAATACATTTTAATGCATTTCATTCATAAGAATGTTATCTACATATATGATACATGTTTTCATGCTTTTCAGTAGCAAAAATTAAGGCAAAATCTTTCCTGCACAAATTCTTATTTGAAGATGTCAGTCATAAACTTGGGAGATATGTTGTTAGTTCAATTATGTCAATTCCTTGGTATACCTGGCCTCCCTCATACTACCAAAGTTATAGACATGCAATAGACTCTAGATTAACCAAGGGAAATTTTATGACCTTCAGGATTCAAAATGGTGAAAAATAATAACAATGGATTTGTGAAAAACTTGAAAATGCTATGAATCACCAAAAAAATACATTCCTATGCATATTTGGGTCATACTTTTATTAAAAATTGTTCATTATTTATCCAGAATTCAAATTTTATTGTGTCCTGTATTTTAAATAATAAAATTGTTCATGGTTTATCCAGAATTCAAATTTTATTGAGTGCCCTAAATGACAGGACTCAGCAAGAATATTATTAGCAGTGTCACATTATCTTTTCTTGTTCTTCCACACCAAATGTATTTTAAGGCTGAAAAAATTTTTAATGGTGCAGGCCTAGGTGAGTCCATAAGAATGTCAATTATTGCAACTGTAGTTTTAATTTCCTACATAGCAGAAAAAAGCATTGGTTGGAAAAATAATTATGAAGTACTGAATTTAGAAAGGATGGACTCCTTTATGTGAAATAAAATATAAAATTTTAAATACCTATAAAATATAATAAAATACTATCCGATTTAAGTAATTTATAGTATTTTTTTAATTTATTAAAATAGTGAACTTTCCTTGCAAAATTGTCATTCCTCAACATAGCTTCAAACTATACTGTAAATGATCCTATTTTCTTTATGTATTTATTATCTCTTCAACCAGCTTGAAATATCTTGAAGATGGGGATTAGATATTGTACATCCTCCTATTTTTCTATACTCAATCTTTCAAACCTGTATAATCTGTTCACAGAGCCTGAGCTTTTAACCACTGATTTTTAATGTCTTATATAACAATGATGGGCAATAACTTTAAACCAATGTTATTTTTCTATGATATATTTCTCTCTCCTTAAGTGACTTGAATCAGTTTGGGGATGGTTGGTAATGCCCTTGCATCTATTTAAAGTGGTGTATGGGCAGATCATGAACTGTTGCCTACTAAGATATCATGCTTAATGTAAATGTTCTTAAAGGTCTTTGTGAGTCTTTGAAATCATACTTTCAAAAGTCCTGCTTTGCTCATTTATGAAACTAATATTTTGGAGAACTTATACACAGTCATGTGAATCTGAAACTGAAGAGCTGTACTAGTTTCATACTAATTATGGCTTAGCCTTGAGCAATCATACTGATACATTTTTCTTCCCATTTGAATTGAGCAAATCATTTTGAATAGTTTAGTACTTTGTATAATATTTAAAAAAACCATTTTACAAAAAAAAGTGATTTAAATTTAGAGGGCAAGTATGTTTTCTTCATAATAGCATTTCTGATAGTCATTTGTAAGACCCAACGGCCTTATTCTGGTCTGCGCTTCCCCCCCAGTGAGGAGACGAAGGCCACGGCAGATCGATACAACAAGCAAGAGGTTTATTGTTATTCCAGCTAGCTGGGGTCCAAGTGTCTGCCTGACACAGCGGGTTCCAACAAGGACCCCGAGCACTCAAAACTAAGGGTTTATATAGCATTTTCAAAGCACTTAACTCATAGTAATTTCCTACAGCTATACATTATTCTTGCAAGACATACATACTACATCCTGGGGTTAGGCAGGATAAAACCATTCTTCAATTGTCAGGGCGGACATACATCCTGGGGTTAAGCAAGAGGTCAGGGTAAGACCATCCCTCAATTGTCAGGGTGGTTCTGCACGATAAGCTTGGTATGTAGGTTTTACTGACCAAGGTTAGCTGACCAAGGGTCACCGTTGCCTTATTCCGGTGTTCATGATTGATTATCTTGTTTTTCTCAGCCTTACCCAGTTTCAGTTCACACACACTCAGGAAATGGCTTTTAGGCCCTTAAGATGGCTACTCTTATGCTAACCCATTTCTATTCTTACATTTAACCTATTTCTACTCCCACACATTCATGTTATAAAAAGTAATTATATGAAATTATTGAAAAACTATAGGTCAGTAGGAAGTACTCAGTGTGTTTCCAAAAAGGAAAAAATTTTTAAGTCTTAACTACCTCTACAAAACTCCTTGTGAGTTCTATCAGGGCTCTAGTTGTATGAGACCACCGCATGTGTTTGCTCAAAGATCAGGGGTGTACCTCTGGCTGGGTTCCACATTGGGTAGTGGTCCTGTATCAAAGTGGGTCCACTAAATGGGTTCCCTGAGTGAGTGGAGTTGGTGGTTATACTCAGTGGTCTGGTGGGGCCTCTAGCTGGGCTGTAAAATCCCCTCTGGCTGGGTGATGTCACAGGCTTTGTTTCCTTGCCTGATAGTACCACTTATTGGATTCCACAATTGGGCTCATATGGGGTCTCAGGTTATATGCTTTGAACAGATAGTGTCTCTGGCTGGACTCCTTGTTCAGATGGGGCTGCAGGCAGGGCTTCACAGTCAGATGGGGTCTTCGGCTATGCTCTGCTATCAGTTGGGGTTATAGGATGTGCCCCAAGTTGGGCAAAGTTTTAGTCTGGGTGTCATGGTCAAATTAGTCACTGGCTGTATTCCATGACTGGGCAAGGATATGGAGCAAGTTGTTTGGTCATAAGTGTCCTCCAGCTATATAGATAAAATGTGATACACACACACACACACACACACACACACAGGAGATATATTCAACCATAAAAATAAAGAAATCATATGTGACAACTGGATGAACCTTGAGAACATTATGCTTAGTGAAATAAGTCAGACAGAGAAAGACAAATACTGTAGGATCTAACTTATGTGTGGAATCTGTAAAAAACTCTAACTTATAGAAACAGTGCAGATTGTAATTGCCGGGGTGGGAGAGAGGAGATGATGGGAGAAAATGTGTAAAGGTGGCAAGGGTTCAAACTTCCAGTTACAAGATGAATAAATTAAGGGGGTGCAATATACAGCATGGTGACTATAGTTTACAATACCATATTGTATACTTGAAAGTTGCTGAGAGATCTTAAAAGTTTTCACCTAAATAATAATAAAAATAGTGACTGTGTTATGTGGTGGTATGTGGAGGATGTCTTAACTAATCTTATTGTGCTAATGATTTCAATATATATACATATATCACATCATTATATTATATATGTTAAACCTACACAAAGTTGTATGTCAATCATATTTCAATAGAAAAAAAAGGTTTATTATTTCAACAATATCTTGTTTTCAACATTTGGATATCTTCCAAAATAATAAACTTTCTTTTAAGTATAAAACGCCCCTTGCATTTGAAAAATGTATGCACTAGTCTTATTTTATGCAAAGTTCTGATAAAGTTAGCATTACAAATCCCATTGTATTAGTTTTCTTTTTCAATGTCCCTTTAACTGCAGAAGATTCATCAGTTTTTGAAGAGGGAGATAATCTCATTTTAATGATTGCTCTAACAATTTAGCACTTCATTCTTGTTATATTAAAAACATATTTTAGGAGCTGGAAGAGACAAAAAGGCAATGCAAGAGTATTCTTGTGGTCTATGTAAAATGGAAAATAAAGAAGCAAAGGAGAGAAAGAAGCTTCTTATAGCTGGTGCCTTTTAGAACTTAGGTAGTGTCCTGTTTTTGAACACTGAGTTTGACTCCCTGCTGTCAGCCTTAAAAATACATACAGAATACAAGTGGTATTGAGTTGTTTTACAGTGCAGAAAGTGAAGAACTGTTGTTGGAGTTCTTCTCAAAGACAATTCTGTCTCAAACAGAGTTTGGTTCTTAGGAGAGGTTAACTTCTCAGTACGAGTATGACACTAAGGTGCTAATCATCAGTTTTCCTCTTTCCTGACGGAGCTTTCATCCACAGATGAACTTTTTCCTTTTCCTTTCAAACTACATCCAGTTGTAGTCCCTGCAGGAAAGGCAGATCCCTGTTGATTGTCCTCAACTCAAGGAGAAGAGTTTAATCTTTATTTTAGCATTTGTTAAATACCCACAGGAAACAGCAGGGTCAAGATCTTAGCTAAGACTTAAGACCTATCCAAGGTATACAGAAATAAGGCAAATTTCACATCCTTAAAAATTTTTATTCTAAAGTATAGATACAATGATCTTTGAAATTTTAACTGTTGGGAATAACTCAGAGAAACATTTGAGAAATGAGCACAAGACAATGCATTTAATTGGTTTACTGAATAAAGCCTAGTACTGTAGGTACTTACATGGAAGCATACTCAGACCAGGTTGTAGCAATTATGAGTTTGTATTTTTCCAGTGTAACACTGGAGGGTTTCAGCTCCCAGCAAGTTCACTGTGGGTTTGGTGAGACCAAATAATGACAATGGAATGTTGGGGGCAAAAGGTCTTACACCAAGCTTTATTCTCATGGTCGCAGATTGAGTGCTAGAATCATGTCCCCACCTCCACTTCTGCAATTCACCTCTGCATAGAGCAGAGGGTACAGGACTTTATACAGTAATGGATCATTGCCAACATGTGTGGAAGCATGCACCTGAGCAGTAGGCCAAGTATTACATCTTTGCATGTGTGCATGGGCAAATAGATTAGGGTCAGGTGAGCATTTCGGCCATGGGAACCTCCATTTTGCCTACACTTCACCCATGCAGGATTCTCACCTCACAGTCTAAATGTCCTCAAACTTCTGTGATGGTCCTTGTGCGAGAAAGCTGGAACATTGTAACCAGGTTCTACAACAGCAATAGAGGTGTCCTCAAGCCTAAGGAGATAGATTGCCACCAAATGGTCATTCCACCCATGTTCAAACCAGTTCCACTCAGATGAGTTCACAACTCACACTTTCCATGGGAGGCCAGTAGTGGAACTGGTAGGGGACTCCATGCACACCCATTAAGTAGATGTGTTGTCAGTTTTTGGTAGTGTGTGTGCCCAACCCATGAAAACACTACAGGAGGTTAACCTTAAGGGCAATAAGATACATGTTTTAATGACACCAACATAGGCAAATCTTCTCCATCAGGTAGGATGCATACAAGAGAGTCATCCTGTGGTGGGACTTTGGCAGAAAGGGGGTCCCATCTGGGTCTAGTATACCATACCTTTACCCTTCTCTCTATGGGGGATTATCAGAGATCTATGTATAGTGCTACTAGAGGTGCATGAACTTCCCATAAAGATAAAACAAAACTCTCCAGTAAGATGCTCCTACCTTTCAGCCATTTAGTGTACACTACTGTGATCCATGGGGACTACTCTGCTGTTACTCTAAGAATACACAGGAGGCCAGGATTGAGGCCTTGTCCCTAAAGTGCAAGGAGGGCCAGCCATTGCTTGTCCATGTGTCAAAATGTCCAGAGCCATGTCAACTGAATAGAATCTCCAGGGTTTATTGTCCACGCTGACAGAAAGATTTTATTCTGGTGGCCAAACCCTGGCTTCAACAATTCCTCCTTAGATTGTATTTGCAGTTGTATAGGGAAGGCAACAATGTGTGTTAGCATATCTACAGGGCTCAATGCCCCCTTCTGGGGCTTCTCATTTAAACACTGTGACATTGTCCATAAGCAGACTACCATCCCCTTAGACTATTAGTACCTGAAGTCAGGCCAGATTTTAACAAACTATTGTATCTCTCTATCATGCCTGTCCCATTTGGATTATTTGGTGCATGAAACTTCCACTTCATCCCTAAGTGCTGCATACATTCCTTTAGCCTGTGGCCAATAAAAGTGGGGACTTTGATCCCTTCCAATTACCTGTGGTCTTCAATAAGCCTCAACGAGGTGCTCTAGGCTTCTTTTGGTCATTTGCTGGTCCACACAACGTGCAAAAAAAGAAAAGTAACCAGAAATCCAAAATCTCTGTCCCCATGAGTCATGACATATTGATACCCTTCTGATATGGATGTATGTTCGATATAGTCTGCCATCTGGTGAGGGGTATCAGCCCATTAGCTATTGTCCTAGGTTTCTGTGGGATTCAGTGTAAGTCCATTTTAGAGTATACAATGCACTCCTGCCATGCTCTGGTGACATCTTCTAAGGTTAAAGGTAGGCCCCACTGATTGTCTACAACCTACATTGTTTCCTGCCCCACATGCAACAAACATTGACAGAACCATTGGGCAACATTAGAGGCAGGCTTTCCTTCTAGCCAGTGTACCTGGGCCAGTTCATCTGTTTCATTTCCTGGGGGGTGCCAGTGGCAGATTACCTGTCATATGATATACTGTAACTGTTTTAGTGTGACCACAGGCCCATAAGTTTTGTCATAACTCTTGCCACCAAAGGGGTTGATGACCAACCAGCCAGTTGGCATGGTACCATGTCGGTAGCCACAGGGTCAAACCTTAATAGATGGCCCAGCTGTCAGTTCAGACAACTGTTGGGGAGGGCTTCTGGGTGACCACAGGCCATATTGCCCACAACTCTGCCCATTGAGCACTTATCCCTTCACCCTCTTCCATCCATATTGTCTCAGTCTAAAGATGGAAAGACTCCATTTTGGGAGCTTCCCATGGCTGGAATGATCTGTGTACCATATAGCTTCAGATATAGGGATTCTTTCCTCCCCATAAGAGCTGTTTTCTACTAATGGCTCTAAAGCAAATTCTTCCTGCTTTTTACTGGTACAGGTCACTGGCCCCAGTAAACATTGGAGTTCTGTGTTCAAGAAACTAGTAAAGAGGGCACTACAATCTTGTAGGTATGCACTCCACTTGCCAGTATAGGCATCTGTGCCACATTACTCTGTGCTTTTGTGCCCAAACTCATACCTACCCTGTAATGGGATAGGTGTTTATTACCTTTCTCAGGGCTGTTATGGTGATGGGTTCCATAGCCAGCAATGCATTGTACATGACAACCAATTGTTTCTCTACTAAAGCGTATCACACCTCTGCTCCTTTCCAGAGTTGTGACCAGAATATGATAGGTTGCCAAGTTTGTTCAAGCCACTCACTGCCAGACACCACAGCCATAACTGTCTTCAATCACATCGATATCCAAACTGCAGGGCCTTGATGGGTCTCTCACACTCAAGGCCTGTGTGGCCTTGGCTGCTGATTTTGCAGTGGCAAAAATAGATGCACATGTCTCATTGTAGTCCCCTGATACCCTTTTGTACCAAATGGTATTGTGCCAAGACTTTGTGCCAAGTGTGGGATAAACACTCTCCAATAGCCTAAAAAGGCCCCCAAACTCCTGCAATAGTGCCACAGCTTTAGGGGTGGGAAAGGCCTGGACTTTACCTGTGACTGCTCCTGGAGTACCATTGGTTTTACCTGAACAGACAGCCTCCAATAATTTGATTGACAAATGAGGTTCCTGAACCTTGCTGCTGTTCAGAGCCCATCCTTTCTCCCATAGATGTTGTATCAATCTAGGTTCTGTACCTTCTTGGTCTGTAAAATAATCAGAAGTGAGCATAACATCATCAATATAATGGTACAGCTCCACCAATGGCAGTTTCTCCCAGGCTGCCAAGTCCTGGCCTACAGGTCCATGACAGGTGGTGGGGTTGTGGAGGTACACCTGTGGAAGAACAGTGAAAGTCCATTTCCATCCTTCCCAAATGAAGGCAACAGTTCCTGACTTTCCTGTGCTATATCTATGGAGAAGAAGGCATTAGCAAGATCTATAACATAATGATATGTCCATAGTTCATGACTGAGGGTATCCATAAGGGCTGTAATAGAGAGGACAGCAGCATGTAGAGGGAGTATAACTTTATTCAATTCCCTATAATCCAAAGTTATGTTCCAGGAGCCATTCAGATTTTTTACTGGCCACACTAGGGAATCAAAAGGGCTATGGGTGGGGTTTAGAATACCCACCCTTTCCAGTTCCTGAGGTTCCTCCAATTACATTATTCCCCAGGAAATTTGTGTTGCTTGGTATTAGTCACCTGCTGAAGCACAGGCAAAGCTACAGGTGGGTGCTTAGCATGTCCCCTCAGAACCACCTTCACCACACATATCCTCAGTCTGAACTTACCTGCAGTGGTCTGTAACCTTAGGACTACATAATATCTACCCCAAAAATTTATTCAGAAACAGGACAGATATATACAGTATAGTCCTTTGGGGGTAGATGTCCTATTCCCAAATGGATTTGGGCTTGTTTCACTATGATAACCTTATCCAAATATACATCTATAACAGTGGTGGTCCCAGGAAACTGCAAAGGGTTGCCATAAGTCAGTAAGCATTTGGCTCCTGTGTCTACTAGAGCTAGGACATGTACATTCACTGGGGATGAATGAATTTGTATTTCAACATGTGGCCTTTGATCTCCTCCTGGTCCCTCAAGGCAGACACTCCCCAGTTGGTTTCTTGTGAGAGATACCCAGGCCAGACTTGTGACTTTGTCTCCAGCTTCCATTTCTGGTCCTTCCCTTAGCCAACACCCAAAACTTCTGCCCCAGCTTCAGTTGTTGTCACAGCTCCAGTAAGATTTTATTTGATTTCCCATCAAACTCCTCTTCATCTTCTCCTGCCTTTATCAAATGAACCCACATATGGGTCCTTGTGACCTTCATGGGGCCCTTCAAGCCCTTCCTCTCAGTAGCGAACTGCACTCCCTTTCATGCCCACAACACTTCAGCTTCTCCAAGTCTGCTACAGTATGGGTCACCACATTTATGGGTTGCCCTAAGTGAGGGGCAAGAATGGCCACAAAGGGCCCAAAGAGGGAAGGGGGAGCCATTTGCAGCACAATATCCTTCATCCTTATGGAAAATAGCTCATTAGGGTCATGATTTCCTCCGTTATAAATGACATTTTTCATGCCCAATTCCCATAACATCTGTTAGAGCTTGGCATAAGTCTTCCATCTATCAGATTAAAATAGTAAGTCACCATGATTGGGCCATGAAGTACAAAGTATAGCCATAAGTCATTCAAGAGATCAATGGTTCCCTGGGTTCTGGTGTGAATTCTGCAGTTACCACAAGACAGAATGAGTTGTCAGGGAACCTAGCTTTCCAACCTCTGATTCAGACAGATGGATACTATCCATCCCTACATCCCAAAGGTTCAGGAACTAAGCTGATATGGACTCCATATGGTTTCTGTGAAACCAGGAGCCCAAACCTTCCAGCTCCACCTGTGTATAGGGGTGCAACATGGAGTGTTCCATGACCTGGGGAGGTCCTTTCTTGGGACCTGGGCTGCTCCTTTCTTGGAGGAACCTGCAGTTGCTGTGTCTTTATTTTATTAACTAAAAACAGGTGAGATTTCATCAGAGGAAGGGTTGGTGCTTCCAGCACCACCTCAACCTCCTTGTTCTCCTCCAAAGTATCCTGCATCATTTCCAGGGCTCATGGCAGCTCTCTTGCCACTCTGCAGAGCACCTCCACCACTTCATGCTTTTCCTTATTCACAGCATCTCACAGTGATACCATGTAAATCTTCAACAAATCTCTTACCTCCTCAACAACATCTCGCAGTTTGGGTTCACATGCTCCTCTTCTTGTGCCTCTCATGGGAGTGTGCCATTCTCTCTTATGGCCTTTTTTAACCCTGTGAGAAATAGCCAACACATGGATCCCTTTGACATGTGGGCATTCTGTTTCTCCAAGGATTTCCCTATTTTTTAGAGGGCCTCCATCACTGTCTCAGGCATTACCTCATCCTCCCCCAATCCTGGGGAGGGGCCCACTCCTCTAGAAGCAAAGTCACCTCAGACCACATGCTCATTGGGAAACATCCAAGTATCTCCTCACCCATAGGGGCATCCTGTAGTATTTCCCCATCCATAGCAGCAGCCCACTGAAGCACCTCTTATGAGGGCAGCTTATCCTGGATTTTTTGGTATGCAGCAAATCTTGCCAATTATACCAAATGTAGCACCAGAGGGTTTCAGCTCTGGGAAAATTCACTCTGGATTCAATGAGACTGAATAATGACAAAGGAAAATTGGGGGCAAAAGGTCTTATAACAAGTTTTATTCTCACAGTGGCAGGTTGAGCGCTAGAATCACATCTGTATCCAGCAAGTCCACAATCTACAATCTGCCTCTGCCTCTGCCATTCACCTCTGCACAGAGCACTGGGCTCAGGTCTTTATATAGCAACACAGACAATAATTGCTCATTGCCAATGTGTATAAGCATGCACCTATGCAGTAGGCTAAGTATTACATCATTTTATGTGCTCAGTGGGTAAGTAGATTAGGGTCAGGTGAGCATCCTGGCCATGGGAACTTCCATTTTTCCTACATCCAGTCTTTTAAAAGAGTGGTCCTCAGTCTTGACTGCACATTAGCATCACTTGGAGAGCTCTTAAAACTCTTAATGTTAGATGTTATCTCAACACATCAAAATATCTGTGACTCGGGTATCAGTATGTTCTTTAAAAAAACCTTACCAGATGATACCAATATGCATTCAAGTTTGAGAACCAATATTATAAAGGATACCTGACTCATATAGTAGAACCACATTATTCAACATATGACTGGAGAACATATGTTTAGAGAACATAGTTTAGATAACATATGACTAGAGAATCATGTCAGTGGCCAAATAATCATAATCATAACAATTTGACCAATAGTCATCTCACAAACTCCTTCGTTTTTATGAGTGAGTTTATAAATAATCATCTGAGAGATTCATAAAACCCAGCCAAAATGACAAAATTAGTTACTGGTCATCCAACTAAAAAACGGGGAGAACCTTATTAATCCTGTTAAGGAAAGAATGATACCTTTTTCTCTAGTTATGCTAAAAAGCACTAGGGTAAGACAAGTCATTTCATTTCTATTCTCAGACACTCTCAATGATCTTTCATTAATCAACAGAACACCTGTATCTGAATCTCCAAGCATGTTTGTTAAATATGAAGATCCTGTAGACCTACTGAATTAGAATCTCTGGGATAGGCCAAAGATCTCTATTTATAATAATCTCTCAGATAATTCTGATTTACACACATGTCTAAGGCTTATTTTACTCTTCAACACATTAACAAAACAAGGCATAGCAACTAGGGGAAATTCAAAACTTGTAGAATCCAATCTAGCAAAAATCATACCAAACCAGTCATTTTTGAAGATCCAGAACAAAATGTTAAAAGATTAACTCCAAAAGGATAATAGTGCTACTTTACTTGCCTTTTTCCTAGAAATTTAGATGGGAAAATAAGTAACAATGATACAGGACTTAAAGTAGATTCACTGTGAATTTTTATTTCTATCAATAAGAAAAAAGTCACATATCAACACCAATTTTAATTAAACTAATAATAATGGCCTAGAGGTACAGTTTTCTTAGAAAATTTTTGCCACTGAAATGATGGGAAGAAATACATTTTATGATTTACAGCAGGGTTAAAGCACTGTGTCTTTGTTCCTACTAATTAAGTACAAACTCAGTGGGATTGTATGACATTTTTTAGAAAACATATTTCAAAGAAAATAAACTTTTTTATTTTAAAAATGGCTTAATGTTTTATAAAAATGTCTGTTCATTGTAAAGTTTTAAATGCCAAAAAATAGTATGAGGATAAGAAAAATTATTTGAAATCTCCCTGTTTTTGCAGAAGAGCCAAGCAATTTATACATAGGAGTATACATAAATAAGAAAATTGATGTGCTGTTGTTGGATCTCCTCAAAGGAGGACGCCACCCCAATTCACTCACGGAAGACGTCTCTTGATGCAACAAGCAAGAGGACTTTATTCAGGAACAAGCTAGCTGGGGTCCAAGTGTCAGCCCGACGCAGCGGGTATCAACGAGGACCCCGAGCATTCAAAGGCAGAGGTTTTTATAGCATTTTCAAAGGGACAGTATTTTTCCACAAGCACGTAACAGTGTTTCTCCATAGACACATAAATTTTCAGCTGGCGCCACATCCCGGGGGTTTAGCAAGATAACATCATTTTCTAAGGGTTAGGGTAGCTTAGTGAGATAGGCTTGGTATGTATGATTAACTAACTAAAGGTCACCGCCTCCAGTGTCCATGATTGATTAACTTGTTTTTCAAGGTCTTACCCAATTCCAGTTTTTCTCTCTAAGTTACGTATTCAGAAATAATGGCTTCTAGGCCTTTTAAGATGGCTACATTTATGCCATATTTCGGTTTTCACCTAATGCTAGATTCTACACTGTAACTTATTTTTCTTTACTCAAGGTTATGATTTGCAAATTTTACAAATAGAACTATATATTATATTTTTTAATGACTATGCAATTTATTTACCAGAATTACTTTAATCAATCCCATTAAGGGGTATTTAGGTGATTTTTCAAGTTTTCTCTATTATAAATTTTGTCTTAAGTTGAATCCCTATGTGAATATATTTTCAAACATGTACAATTGTCCCCTTACTGTATGAAAATAATCATTTTCCATATTGATTTATATTGCTAACAAACCCCAGAAAGGTTGCACCACAACATATGAGATTTTCCATTATTTTATATATTCAAAAAAATCTGGGTTTTATCAAATTTCTTAAATTTTTTCTTTTCATGTTTTCAATGTTTGTCCTGCCATTGTTTTAATTTTCTTTAAAAGAATATTAGTGAAATGATAAGTATCATTCTGCTGATTGGCCTTGGTGAAAGGAAGTTCAAATTTTTGAGCTCACACATAGTATCTATCCCTGCCACCATAGACACTTGGTTCATAATCTCATTGAACAAGTGCCAAGGTAGCTGGGGAAGAAGACTGATATTTAAGATAGATCACCTCATCTACCTGATTAAAGATCATGTTCCACAGTGGATTTCTTCAGGTGGGTAACAGTTATGTGGTCTATGTATATATTCCCACTATGTACCTATTCCAACAGATCCATCCACAAAGCTCCCTCACTTATCACTGATCTTCTAATCTTATACTTTTTGATCTTTGACCAATGAGCCAAATCATTAAGCACTGCCTATGAGACATTGTAGGTCCATACCTGAGGTAATCTCTCCCTCCATGTAAAATATGCAGCTAAGTTCTGCATACATTCATAGGAGAATATCCCTTCAATGCTATCTTTCAAGGTTACCTATTAATGGGACAGCAGTATAGTGCCATGCATGGTACTGGTCTGTCATACAAATCTGTTTATAAACCAGGACTTCACATTTTTGCTCTTCCATTCAGTGGTTAAAAGAGAACCTCCTGAGGTCATTGGTATGATTTCTGGGTGAGGTAGCAAAGCAGCAAGAGCAGTAATATGAGCCCCCTAGTCAATTGTTTTAGTTATGCCCTCTGGACTTCTACAGGCTAGTTCTTGTATATACCATATTTATTTTATAAACTTATGCTGCTGTGCATATCCAGTTGTATGATTTTAAAATCAGACAACACAAAGTTCAGGATGTTCTAATTTATCTCCTGTCAAGATTTTCTCTGGGGTCCTCAAACATGTGAGAAAGTCAACCCCAGAATTTAATTTTCAGGGTCTGTTTCTGGGATCCACTTCTGGTACATATCACTATTTAAGTAGGGATCTCAGCCAGAAACAGATGGCACACTTATGCTGCTTCCTGATGAATTTAATAGGGAGATTAATTTAAAAAGTATGGATACAGTTTAGGGAAACCAAAGTGGGAATGTTTATCATTAATAAATGTGGGATTAATATGTAAATCAAGTGTAGAAATCAAATGTATAATCAGATATGACTTGATTATTTTTCCTGTAATTCCTGATAAGTGATCAGGAGCAGAACAAACAAGACCAAAACAGTTTCTGTGACCTAATTGCCCTTGCTATAGTTTCAATACCTTGTGAGACGTTGCACCCCAGGAGACTGAAGACTCTGAGGATTAAGTTTAGAGTTAGTTAATGGTTGTCTATTAAGTCCCCCCACAGAATTCTATTGTTGTTATCTTGCATTTGCTCAATAAATACAAAGGGTGCCCTCTCAGCACCACTCTTGCATTGTTACACCTTGAGTCCCCAGGCTGGTCCTTTCAGGTCTTCGATATCTCATCGTGTCTCCTCCCTTGTCTGCGGGTCAGAGACAGGGAGGGACTGACAATAAGAATGAAGAGGTAAATCAAGGGTGCATTTACCAAAAAACAGAGTGAAACAAAACAAAACAAAAAACTCAGAGTGAGAGAGAAACTATGAAAATCTGCTTTTTTGATAGAGGGAAAAAAATACCTGCCTTAACCCAACAAGGAAGGAAGTAAGGAAATAAGTAGCTCATCTTCATTCACCACTTTCTGGTTTTCTGTCAGAGCTTTCCATTGGTTAAACCATGCAGAAGCCAGAGGGCAATGGGCACACTAAAGTAGTCCACACAAGTCATCCTCCAAGGATGCACAGGTGGCTAGAGAAGAATGTATTGTAGAATACAGAATCAGACAGAATATATACAACAAATTTTCCTTAAATGTTCACTTTCTAAAATATTGTTATCTTTTCTTAATGATGAAGAACACTAGAATTATTTGCCAGGTTCCAAAAATTAGAAAAATTGAGTTAAATCCTTGTCTGGCATTGGATACATTTTTAAATAAGTTAATTAAGAGGAATTTCATAGTTTTATAATATTTAGTGTTCTTATTCAAAGCAAGGAATTTATCTGTTTATTCAAATTATTTATGCTTTTCAGTAAAGTTTTAGAATTGTAGATAGGATTTAAACATTTGATATTAAATTTATTCCTCAGTATTTTATGATTTGCTATTATCAGTGATAAATTTGCCTCTATTGTATTTTCTAATTCTTATTATTTGTATACAGGTTACATTTTATAGAAAACAATATTCATTATTTTTGTACTTTAATTCTACAATGAGCAAGAACTACAGACTAATGATTGTCTCTCATAGTTTTTCTCAGTTCATTCTTTGGACTTTTCCTGGGTACATAATTTATTCTGTAAATATTGATAATTTTGCCTTCTCTTTGCCAATATCTATATTTCTCATATGATTCCCATGCCTTACTAAAACATTTAGCATATGTAGAAAATAATATTAAATAACAGTGGAGATAACTGGATCTTTTGTATTGTTCCTGATCTTAATGAGAATGATCATAATCCACCTTTAATCATGAGACTGGGTTTTGGTTTGAGATTTATAACTCAATTTTTGTTTTATGGAATGTACTTTTGTAATTAAAGATTGTTGTTGGTTTTAACAAAGGCCTTTTTATATCTATGAAAATAAGGTTGAGACATTTATCACCTACCATATTAAATATAATAAATTATATAAATTTCCTAAAAATGAACTTTTATAGCACTTCTCATTTCTTGACTTCTGCATTTTAAAAAATTATTTCTCTTCCTCACACTCTTTCCCTGTTTGACAGGCTTGGTTTCTAAATTTTAGTGATTAATTTGTTAGGTTAATGATTCCTAATGTGATAAACTACAAAATTCCAGTTACTTAACACAATTAAACACACATTTGCTCATGTAACAATCAAATGTGTATATTCTTAATCAAGGTGTTGGGCAGAAAAATGGATATGAGTGGGGCAGAGAGAGAATAAAGCCAGTAAAGCCCATGAAATGGGACTCAAAGAGTTAATCAGGTAAAACCAGAGCCAGAAAGGACTCACAGAGTTAATGAGTTAATTAGTTGAAGTTCCAAAGGCCAGGAGTAAACTTAGAGTATCCAGATTTTACTCAGATAAAGAAAAGTATCCAAGAGTAGCCCATGTCTTCATTCTATCAATTAGATGATGCCATTGTAAAATCTACTTAACCTGCAAAATGGCCCAGCTTATTCTTTAATTTAACCTGTATGCTTTTTTCCCTCTTCTTTCTGCCCCTCAATCAAGTAAGTTTGTAACTAGGGCAGGAGACAGACCTCAGAAGTGTAAATAAACCTATGTGGGCAAAGAATGTTGAGATCCAGGCCAGCGCAGTTACCTCAATAATCCTATTATTAAGAGAAAACTTCAAAGAAATTATGAATCACCTGTATACATCACACCTTATGCTGAACCTTACCCAAAAAGCCCTATAAAACCCCTTAGGCATGCCTCCTCTCTGAGGGTGCCTGCACTTGCCTTTCTTTGAGTGTCTCTCTCTCTGTCCTACTTCAGGTAAGTAGGGAGGGGCTGCTGAGAGTTATTTGAGCTTGCAAGTTCCCATTGCCTGGGTGACCCAGATGGAATTGCAGCTGTATCATCATGCTCCTTAGTAGCCTGCCTGAAAATCTCTTTTCTTTGCCTTTGGGAAGTTCTCAGAATATAATGTCACTATATCTAGTGCTCTGTGGCTCCCCCAAATCCTGAGATGGTAGGGACTTAGTTCTCATCCTGTGCAGATTCAAGCAGACACTGGAAACCAGGTGACCTTGGCTTTAGAATCTGGCAAGGGATCTGCTCAATGTCTACCAGGGATTCACTGAACTTCCCTTTCCTCCCTCTGGTTTTCCTTCCTCTCTACTTTATTCAAGTAAACGTGCCTTTGTCTACCTAGACTCTGGCCTGCTTCTCCCTTGGAGTGTATTCAAATAAAACATTAACTCTGCTTCACTACTGTGTCTCTGCCCTTCAGTTCTTTGTTGCAAGGGGCATATAAGTACTGAGGAGAACAAATTTAAGCCCAAACAAAAGAGTATCTTTATTTCATGTGATGATTCAAGGACTGAAGCTCCTCCTTTCTGCCTTGCTGTCTTTTAAACCCCTGAGACCTCAAATGCCTCTGCATTTATTCAGTGGATACAGAAGAAGAAAATGGAGAAGGCACCTCACTTCTTAAAAATTCAGACCCAGAAGTGATACTAAATCTGTGCCCATTTCCATGTTGAGATCTAGTCCCATGAACACAAAAAAGGAAGTTTGAGAATATTCTCTGGATAGGCTGGTGCCCTTTGGCCCCCATTTTGGAAGAAGTAAGACATGGTTTTGGTGGACAGTTAAGTTTTAATGTTAGAGTTACCTACCTGTGGGTAAAATTGCAATATTTCCATAATCTCTCACCTGGCCTTAGTGAACTTTCCATATCAATAGGTGTTTCCAAGGGGTGGAGAAAGTAGTCCATCTCCATCTCAACAGGTAATTACAAGGGGAAGTGAGGGCATATTTGGACCAGAGAGGTTGGGTGGGGCCCCTTTTTGCAGCAGGGTCATGAAAGACTTGAGAGACATCGGTGAGCAGAAGTGAACAACTGTTTGTAGACAATAAACAGATTTCTCCCACTTTATTTCTCCCTTTGACTGATTTCAGCTTCAAAGATATTTTGCCCTGGGCTGGGAAAATATTTTCCTCCCAGAGTTACACTACCCTTTAAACTTTACCATACATAGTAAATTGCAGTTAATACCTTAATCCACTTCATGAAAAAACACAAAGAATTTAGAACATTTTCATTCTATTCATGTTCTCACAGTTCAATATTCCTGCCACCCAGCATTCAGATCTCTCTTATTTTCAAATACCACTTATCAGACCTTTAAAAGTATTACATTACCATTATCATTTATTAGCATTTTCTAATCAGTTTCAAAGCACCATTTAGATGGATAGATAGCTAGATAGACATATATGTTCATCCCATTCCTTCTTTCAATTCAAAACGTTTGGAAATCTTCCTAGACCCTTGAAAGTTACTTTAATGTGGGTCTATGGATGTTAAGCACATTTCAGTTTTGTGTATAGGAAAACATATTTACTTTGCTGTCATTCTTGAAAGATAATATTGATGAGTGTACTTTTCGTTGAAAACATTTTTTCACCGCACTTAGGAATGTGTTATTCCATTGTCTTCTAGATGTCTATTGACTGTATCTTCAGCCTGTAAAGAAATGCAAAGAGCAGCAAAAGTCAGGAAAAAGAACTAATAAAACCTAGCTAAACCCTAGAGCAAGAGCCACCCAGTTATCGTAGAAACTGCCCGAAGCTAACACGCCTGCCCTAAGTTAGATAACCAGAGGTGGGCAGTAGCCTCGGGACATAACCCATGATAAGTCACGCTTGTGTGAGCTAGAGATTACGGGAAGCGGTTAGGCAACCGGGGTATTCTCGTTTCAACTCCATTGGTTAAAATATAGAATATATAGAATGTGTTTTAAAATTATTGGTTGTAGAAATGCGTGGGCTTCAGTGCAATGGCTGTGAAAACCCTATATAATCCCTACCTAAAGTTGCCTAGGGGTCGGCAGCTCGGACTCGGCCTGCGTGTCAGGGGAGGTGCTGTCGGCCCCAGCTAGCTGGCTGAATAAAGACTTTGCTTGGATTTACATCTCCGTGTCTGTGTGGTTTGCTCTCTGGGGAAACCCCGGAGTCCTGGACCCTAACAGCAGGAGAGCCTTTGTGCCTTTTTCACAATTTTCCTGGGTGTCACTGGCAAGGAGGAGGTCATCTATGTACCGCTGGAGGGCTCAGCATGTGGCATCTCTCGGAAAGCTGGCAAGGTCTGCAGCCAATGTCTCTCTAAAGAGAGTGGGTGAGTTCTTAAACTCTTGTGGAAGCTGCATCCATGTTAATTGTATCTGCGCCCTTATGCAGTTCAGTCCATTTAAAGGCAAATAAGAACTAGCTTTGGGGGGCAGCCAGAGATGGAGAAAGGCATCTTTATGTCTGTGCGAGTGAACTATTTGGCAGACTCTGGGATCTGGCTGAGGATGGTGTGCGGGTTTGGCACCACTGGGTGTAAAGAAATAGTCACTCTATTAATGGCTCACAGGTCTTGAACAGGCTGGTGCCCTCTTCCTGGCTTTTTGACTGGCAGAAGCACGGTGTTCCAGGGTGACTGACATTTGATTAGAATGCCTGCCTCTCTGAGTCTGATCAGGCATTCCTGGATGTCTGCTCTCGCCTCTTGTGAGAGGAGATACTGCCGCTGTCTTTGTTGTTCCAAGTCTAAGAATATAGTAATTTATCTTCTATTTACTCCATGGTCTCAAGCACATAAGCTGGTGAGAATCATGCCTGGGCTTGCCCCACCTTATCTCTAAACATCTCGACCCTTCTCAAGGCAACAGGCCAAGGGGATCTACCACAATAAAAGTCACAACTCTCTGCAACATGCTGCTGCTTGCTCTCTCTCTCTCTCTGTCTCTCTGTCCCGCTGCTCTCTCTGCTCTCTGTCTCTCTGTCCCGCTGCTCTCTCTGCTCTCTGTCTCTCTGTCCCACTGCTCTCTCTGCTCTCTGTCTCTCTGTCCCACTGCTCTCTCTTCTCTCTCTGTCCCACTGCTCTCTCTGCTCTCTCTGTCTCTCTCTCTGTCTCTCTGTCCTGCTTTCTCTTTCAGATAAAAAATCTCTTGCATGGGCCTGTGTCTCCTGAGTCGTCCTGGGTAAGGAGGGTCGCATCAAGATACCCTTTCACCGAGAATAGTTGCAGTCTTTTTCACTGAATAGGGATACAGTGAGGGTGACCACAGTGTTATCCCCCTGTGTTAGCTATAAAAGTCATGTTTTGGCCTTTCACTTTCATTCTGACCGTGGGCTCATGGGGGCCGAGTGCAAGAGAGCCCAGTCCTTGTCAGTCTGAGTCGGGTCCTGCCAGGCCAGTGAGCCTTTCCTCACGGGTCTCTTCCCGGCAGCAACTGGGCTTTGGGGCTTTGGCTCGTTTGGGGCATTCATCCTTCTAATGCCTCACCCTCCCTTTTTTTACAGTAAGCACACTGGTCTCTGGCTAGGGGGGCCCTGGGCTTCTCTCCTCTAGGTGGCTGGCTTCTCTCTGCCTTCTGTCCATCCGTCTCTTTCAGGGCAGCTGCCAGGAGACTTGCCTTTTTCTTTATTTTTCTTTTTGCTTCTCTGTCAGCCTGAACTTCTCTGTTTAGATATATATATTTTTTCAATTTCAGTCCTCTCAGTGAAGCACTCAAGCTTTTGGAGCTTTCATCTGATGTCTGGGGCAGCTTGGGCTACAAATGTGGTGTTTACTATCTGCTGGCTCCTTGGTGACTCAGAGTTGAAAGGGGTTGTAGATGCGACAAGTTTTACACAGTCTCTCATAATAGTCTCCAGGAGACTCTTCTGGTTGTTGAGTGATTGAAAAAAACTTTAGTCATGTTCATAGGCCTTTTGGACCCAGCTTTGATTTCCTGGAGGAGGGCATCCTGATATCGTTGGATCTGGTGCTGTCCCTCAGATGTGGTGAAATCCCTCTTGGGGTGCTCCTCGGGAAAAGCAATTTCAGCCTATGCACCCTGACCAAGGACCCCAGCTGCCTCTTCTCTTCTATTGTGAACAGGGTACTGCTTTCAGGCCTTGCATCTCTTGCACTGGCATCTGAAGGGCATCTGCTCCCAGCTGAGGGTACAGTCAGGCTGCTGGTCCAGGGGGAAGTGGGTTCACTTGTCTGGAGTTGGCAGGGAGGCTGATGGTGATGAGGTATCAGGGACCAGGGGCTGGGTGCTGATGGCCTTGGAGGCACATAATGCAGGGGCAATATTAGCTTTTCCTCTGGGTCACCAGTAAAAAATGTGCAGAGGCTCAGGCTTCTGTTGTTTCTTTGCAGGCTTCCTTGTTGAGGCAACTAAGACCCTACCCTGTCCCTCCCTGTTGCAAGCGAATTGCACCCAAGGGGGAAGAGTCTGGGCAGTTTCTAACCAGGAACTAAAGTATGGGAACTGATTAGGATGACCTGGATCTCTAGGGTGACCCTCCAGGCTCAGCAGATTGTTGGGACATCTAGGGTTCCTTCTGGAGGCCACCCTATACTAAAGGTTGGCAATACAGATTCACACAGGGTTTTCAACCTGCCAAGAGTTAATTTTACTCTGTTGTTTTCTGAAAATCTCTTTCTGAAATTTTTTATCATAGTGTCAAGGACTGTGGGTTTACTATGCCCTGACCCCCATGACGTGTCCGTGGATGTGCCACAACAACAGACAAGGGAGGGGTGCCTCCTCTAGAGAGGAAACCAGTCGGATGCCCGTCTGTTTGCGCTCCTCTTGGAGACCTTGGCCAGCCTTGGCTAAGGTGCACCTGTTTAAGTCCCAGGCCAGGTCAGCCGAAGCTGAATCACCGATATGTCCTGATGGCTGACTGCGAAAGTGGATGAGGGCCCATGCAGATTCTGTAGCGCAGGCCCGTGGAATCACAGATTCAGTGCAGACTGAATGACTTCAGCTGCCCTGCACACTCACTCACACACACACACCCCCAGGCAGACCAGAGTTTAAACATTCCCCCCTGGGAATACCTACCTGTGAGACTTCTAATAAGTCTCCTGGGAGGTGATCAGGCTCTCCTTCCACCCCAATGGGTGGGACTGGCTGCGTCAGGGGCCCCGGGGCCTTACCGGATTCAGTGTCAGAACTAGGTCCTCACATGCAAAGCCTCCTTGAGTCCAGCGGGAACAGCGGAGCGGGGCTGGCTCAGGGCGACCGGGTGGGAGACTGCCAAAAGGTCAGGCAGGGTGTGCCTTCTCCATTGCGATGTTCCATCACCGCCCCACGGTTGCCCCAAACCAGTGGCAACAAAGGGCCAGCACGTTTGGGTTTCCCGGTCAGGGAACCAAATGTTATGGAAAATACTGAAAAAAAGCCTGGACTGGATCACCGACAGAAAAAACCAAGCAGCACTTGGAGTGTTGAGGCTTTATTTCACACGGGCGGGCTCAGAGGGGAGTAATCTCCCAAAAAGTCTGAGCCCCGAACAAAGGAAAAGGGAGCAATTTATACTTTTCTGCTTCCTTATCTGTAACATTCCTACGTACACAGCAAGCAAGCAGGCAACTGGGAGGAAGATTAGGGAGCGAACCTTGGGACCCGGTGCTCGGCAGCATGGGGAAACCAAGGGAGTGTTTTTTTGTTTGGGTTGAGTAGGGGCGCGAGGCAGAAGGGAGCCACCTCATAAATTACTGTCCTTGTAGTGTTGTTTAAGTTGAGGAGGGAGGGGTGCGAGTCAGAGTGGAGCCACCCACTAGGTTGTTGTCCTTGTAAATTTTCCCTATCAAATGGATGGTGCTGAAGCTAGTAGAGATGTTTCATATCACATATGGTGCTCAGGAAAGGCCTATATGATAAAGTGTAGAGCCTGAAAGAAGTGAGAGCATTGAGAATTCCAGAAAAAGGGAACAATGAGTGCAAATGCCCTTAAAAGTAGGTGTGTTTGAAATATTTGGGAAAGAGCAACTGAATCAGAGAAAACAAGAGAGGAGTGGAGATCAGAGAGGGAATGATAGGAAGTCCTGAGAACATGTAGTCTTTCAAGCCATTTAGAATAACTGCTTTTTGTTCTTATTTCAGTGGGAAGAAATTGGAGGTTTTTGAGTGACAGAATCTGATCTATATTAACAGGATCCTTTTGAGTGCCAAGTGGAGAAATATTCTGGGAGGACAAGCAAAGAAATATGTAGGTTAGTTAGGAAAGTATTGGAATGATCTAGAATATATGTTTTTGTTTGGACAAGTTGTGGAAGAGGTAGTGGAAGTTGTCAAAGTGCTGATTTGAAAGCAGAGCTGATAAAATTTTCTGATGAATTGAATACTGAACTTCAAGCCATATGAGAAAAATATAGGGTTCAAGTATGAACCAAGTGGTTTGGTTTGAGGAATGGAAGTAATTCAGTTTCCACTTACTGATCATATTTCACAGAGGACTGATCAGGAGTTCTATTTCTGATGAATTGTTTGAAATGCTTATTAGACGTTATTTAGAAAACCTCACTTTTCTCCTGTTTGTCTCCTTTACTCTATCACTACTGCCATACTCACAATGCTTCTGACACCTTATATGGGGGTGGTTTCGACATCAACAAATTCTGTGACAGCAAATGGGTGTCCTTCAATTCAACTCAATTCTGCCACTGTTTACCAGGAGACAGCATCAGATCCCACAAGTTCAGAGCTCAGTCCCACAAGGCTCTCCTCCCCCCACTTCAGATGCCAATTGCAAGACCACATTGTTACTTGTGCTTCTGACTGATTGGCTATACATCAATGATTCCCACAAGCCCCTTCTTGGGTTCTATTTATTTGCTAGAGCAGCTCACTGAACTCAGAAATGTTGTTTATTTGCTGTTTATCACTTCATTATGAAAGTGTAATTATAAAATTATGTGATTATAAAAGTGTATAATACAGAATATAGATGAACATCCAGATGTGATAAATGTGTAGGGCAAAGTATGTGGGAAAAGGCCCAGAACTTCCATGCCATCTGGGCATGCCACTCTCCCAGCACCTCTATGTGTTCACCAACTTGGAAGCTCTCTGAACCTCAAACTTCTGGGACTTTTATGGAGGCTCCATCATATAGGCATGATTAATCATTAACTCCCTTTCAGGCCCCTCTCCTTTCTCTAGAGAATTGGGGGTGAAACTGAAAATTCCAAGCTTCCAATCATGGATTGGTTTTTCTGGTGACCAGCCCAATCCAGGATCCCAACCAAGGTCCCCTCATTAGAACAAAATACACAGCTATCTCCTGGGAAATTCAAGAGGTTTAGGGCTCTGAGCCAGGAACCCATGGGTAGAGACCAATATACATATTTTCTATCACCTCACAGACATCGAAGATAATATGTCAAGCAGGCAATTCAGTATATGAGGCAAAATTCAAGAGTGTAGCCCAGGATAGAGATGTTCATTTCACAGTCACCAGTGTATGGATAATATTTAAAGCCATATGTGTAGATGAACCCACCAAGGAATGAGTATGAAGGTCTGAAGGCTAAGCCCTGGGGCTCTGCAAACTTTAGAAGTTGGGCTGATAAGGAGGAAACCAGAAAAAGTAGAGTGAAAAGCAGATTACCCTGAGGTAACAAAGAGAAATAAGAAAGTGCCACGTCCAAAAGCCAAGTGGAAAAAGTGGAATAAGACAAGGACTGAGTACTGACTATTTTACTTAGAAATGTGGCAATTAATTGTAAGTTTGTCAAGAACTGCTTTGGTGAAGTGTTAGGAGCAGAAACATCATTGTGCTTCAGGAGAGGAAATGAAGCAAGTGAATCTAAAGAAAATTGATAGTTTTCTGTAAAGTGAAGTTGGAGGGAAACTGGGGTAAAGACAAGATTTTTTAAATTAAGTTTGCATAAATGCCAGTGTGTTCATATGTTGATATGAATGATGCAGTAGAGTGGGGAAATAGTGCTGTATTGTGAGGAATTAACTACTGGACCAATAATCTTGACTACGTAAGAAGGGATGTGAGCAAGTGCACACAGAGGAGTGGTCTTACTATCAGTGTTCTCAGTAACAATATGGAAGGTATATTATGTGAGTATCAGACACTGGGTAAATTTGGGAGTAGACTACTGTGGAAGTTCTCTTTTGATCCTTTTTATTTTCTCAGTGATATAGGAGATAAATAAGGTAATTAGCTAAGAATCAAGTAGAATAGAGATGGTATTGAAGGTTTTAAGAGAGAAGCAAAGATATGAAAAAGTCTTCTAGGAAAGCGGGAGAGTAAATGGGTTAAGCAGTACTAAAAGATTCACTTGAATTTAGGTCATGAATTTGAACTTTGACTAGTAAGCATGGTTCTGTGTGTCTTTATGTGTGCATATTACCCAGCTATATTCACTTATTTGGTTGCTAATGTGTTGTAGGAAAGAGTAGCATTTTTTCTCAACATCACTCTTACAATCCAAGAATGAATAAATTTGTACTTGCCTCATAAGCAGGTCTGTGCTTCTTTACAAAAATACCCAGAAATATCATTCCTTGGTCAATTATTAAATAGCTACTGCCAAAATGTTTTTCAAAATGCTTTTGTCAATGTACATTCTCACTACCTGTGTATGGGAAGTGAGTACCTGTTTCCTTACACTTTAGCCAATAAAATGCATATCCTTCAATTCATTTTTTATTTTTCTTTTCTAATTAATTTTCAAGAATACTTTTTATCTGGATATTAATCCCTTAGCTGTTCATACATTGCAAATATCCCTTCACAAATTTATTTTGGGAGTTATAGGACTTTAACTTTATTTCTGTATAGCCTATTGCCCAGTGCTATTTATTAAATAATCTGTCCCTCACTGATCTGAAATTAAAAATCATTATAAATGCATGGTCCTATTAATTGACTGTTTTGTTCTACTCACATAATAATTTTAAAGCAATTGATTTTATTACTATCCTTTTCAAAATAATAGCAACAACCCCTCCCCCTGTTTTTTCTCCATAGCAGTTAATGCACTCTGGAATATTATATATTTACTTGTTCTTTAATTTGTTTATTGCTTGACCCCTTTTAGAATGTAAGCTCCATGAAGGCAGGACATGTCAGTTCATTCACACTGCATCTCCAGTGTGCTGTAATTCATACTCACCAAACATATGTTAATTGAATGGATGAATGAATGAATTCAAAGCTTTTTAATATGTTTTGAAATTTTATAGAACAGGCCATTACTGTTTATGTTTATTCTTTAAATTTTATTGGCTACTGTATGTTACCTTTCCATAAATTTCTTAAAATTAGCTTTTCAGGTCCCATGGAAAATTGTTTTGTATTTTGTAATTGAGTCCCATTGGATTTGCAAATAATTTGTGAAAAAATGCACACTTTAAATGTTGTGTTTTCATGCAATAAAATAGTTGTTTTTCAGATGTTCTTTAATGATATCAAGTAAAATTTTAGTGTAGTTTTTTTTGTTTAAATAAACATTTTGAACATTTATTGCTAACTTCATTTCTATGTGTGCTGTAGTTGACAGGATTCTTTTTCAATATTTACCAACTGTAAATATTGAAAATGAAATTTTAATATTTTATATAAATACATTGGGCTTAAATTCAGCTCCATAGTTAATTTGTCATTATTTCAAATATGAATTTTTAATACTTCATATAAATATGTTGAGCTTATATTCAGCTACATAGCTAATTTTTCATTATTTCAAATTTTTTATTTACTCATCTAGGGTTATATTGTGAAAAGATATATCGTCTCCAAGTAATGATAATTTTATCTTCTTTTAATTATTTATACCTTTTATATGTCTTTTGTCATTCACTAGGATCTTCAATACAGTCCTAGCTTTGAACTTAAAGATCTTTGATATTTGTCTTGTTCCTAATTTAACTTGAATACCTGTAATGTCTCATCATTAAATATAACACTTGTTTTAGGTTTCCTTTCTATAATTTTTCTTGTTAAAATTTATAAGATCCTTATTTATTGAGGAAAATAAGGAAATATGATTACCTTTTTCTAGTAAAGGGTTTAAAAAGTTTTTATAATAGGAGGCTTTATTGAAACATGACAACTAACACAATTAAGAAAGAAGTTTATTCTTTTCTTATATGTCACATTTAAGACATAATTATGTCATAATTCATAAAACAAAGAATGTCAATTATTAACTTTTATAGATTTTTCTGACAAAATTATATATTTAAGTAGAAATATTTCCTTTCACTCAACATTAAAAGCATGTGCATACATAAGGCTGTTTTTACAAAAATATTTGTGAGAGGAATCAGTATCTGTCACTATCTTTCTTAATTGTTTAGTGTTTAAATTACTTTGTCTAAACTATCTTATCTTCTTTGTAAAATATTATTTTAATTGCTAAGATCTTTTGTTATGATTGGAACAGTAGCTTATCATCATTTTTATAATTTATATGAAATTATATACCTCTGGAGAAACATTTCAATTCCATAGCAACTTACTTCCAAAGACATTTATTTGATCAGATGGGATAGATATTATTGCTTAACTAAGACAATTCAGTGAGAAATAATTTTATAAGTGGCAGATTTAATAATTGATATTTTCATTCATGCATGTATATATGGGTGTATATATGTATTCTATTATCTATCAATCATATCAAACGTTGGTTACCTACATTTCCCTATAGTTATAGTGACTTCAGTAATTCATTCCCAGATAATAGAACTCCCTTGTAGTTCCTTTTACTCATACTTTGCTAGGAATTTTTATATTTATAACTCACAAATGAGTTTTCAAATTAGTCAAGTTCTTTGTGATTTCTTGAGTTAATTATGAATTTTTTTCCTTTATTCTCTTTATGGTAAATTACATTGATAAAATTTTTAAACATTGAAACATCCTTTCATTCTTGGAATAAATTCTGTTTAGTCATAATATACTATTATTTTATATTTATTTTAATATTCTGATGGATTATCTTTGCTGCTCTTTAGAATTTCTCAATCTTCATTCTTAAGAGATGTTAGCCTCTAGATTATTTTTCCTTACCTTTTCTCATGTGTGTTTGTGTGTGTTTAGTATTAGTATTATGCTGTTTTAATTATTCTGTATGTTTTCATGAGAATCTCATCCATATCCATGATTTATGTTGATATTCTGATTACCTTAAACTGATCTTTAGTCTAGACAATTAAGTTCTTATCTGTAAATCCAGCTATTAGAAAGAATAAGACACATTTTTCAAAGCATCTTAGAAAGAATACCTCTTAAATATTTTTCTTCTGCAGTTTGCCTTTGTTCTGAGTCAGTAATGATGCTTTTTTAACTTGGTTCACTTAAGTTGGGAAACTCAGAAGTCATTCAGAATTTGCTTGCTACCTCACCTATCACATTAAATTAGTTACCATATCCAGCTACTATACTCCTGTATAACTCTTAAATATGTTACCTAGTCTATGCATCCGTTGCTTTCTTTCTTTTTTCTTCAAATAATTTTCTCTGCCACTTAAATCTTATTAGAGCTTCATAACCCATCTAAAAGCCAGACTTCCTCTCAGAAACTTCTTCTGATTTACCCTCCCTCACAATACTGGGGAATGTATCTTTCCTTTGTGTTTCTTCTTTGTGACCTTCTAGTATCCAGTACACTTAAGATTTATATTGAAATGCTTAATTTTTGTTGCCTATGTTCCCCAATAAACTTAGATTATTGAGGGGACTTGTCCTGTACATCTCTGTATTTCCAAACAGTACAAGTCCAGGTACAAATTAGAAGACCAACAGCATTATTGAATGAATGAAATCCATAAAGCTACTGTGAAAATTGAACAGTAGGCCTAAGGAATAGATGGTACTATTATTAGGTTCTACTCCGACCAAATTCTGAGTGTAAGATGACAAAGAGGAAAGAAAGTAGAATCTGGAAAATCACAAGAAATAGCTAGAGTTAATTAGACTGTTCAATGTAAGTTCTGGAGTTTTTTAAACTTTGTCAAATTTTGTTTAAAATGATAATAGTAAAAAACACCATAATGGTCATTAAAATGTATTTGCACTTACTACATTCCAAGCACTGTGTTAGATTTATATTAGTTATCTATCCTCACAATATAAATAAAACTATGTTTACAAGAGAACTTGGATTTGCAAATATTAGCCTAAATGGTAGGGATGCATTTGTCCCCATGTTTATCTGTCTTCTAAACCTCTGATTTTCCTACTCGTCTCATGAACGATCTCTTGCTTCTTTATAGTTCCGGCTCAATCATTGCTGCTACTGTAACAGCAGAAAAATTCTTGTCATCTGAGATCATCTGCATTAGCATATGATTATAAATCTTTTTTTTTAGTGCAGAATGCCAATTCTTTTATATTTAAACTAATACATATTATTCTGTAACTATTTAAACTGAAGTTCCAGTTAGAAAAACTACTTGGCGTCACTCAATAATTGCCAAATTTTACTTGAAAATAAATGTTAATGATCTAAATAAATTTAAAAATTATAACTCAGGGGGAAAACATGTTCCCAGACTGGGGCAAATAATCTTTGAAGCCAAAATCAGATCAGTCAAAGAAGACATAAAGTGAGAGAAACCCATTTATTGCCTACAAGCAGTCGTTTACTTCTGCTTGTCTGTGTCTCTTATGACCCTGCTGCAAAGGGACCTACCCAACTTCTCTGGTCCATATATGCCCTCATTCCCCACCCCTGTTGTAATCACCTATTGATATGGAGATGAACTATTTCTCTTCACCCCTTGGAAACACCTATTGATAGGGAGATGCACTAAGGCTAACTGAGAGATTCTGGAAATACTGCAATTTTACCTACAATAATATATGATCCATCCTCATGTCCTTCATACTTTTGAAATTTTCTCACTTTAAACTGTTAATATAAAAGTAAATTAGCCAGTTTTAATATTAACCCTTAATGATTTTTAAGATAAAGTTGTCCAGAATGAGTCTGCGTGTGAAATTTAAAACAAATTTATAGATTCCCCATGTCTTTACATTATACAGCTGTCATTCTAATGCCAGCAGAAAGCAAATTTTTTTTACAGGTGTGTAGTTTCCTTTTAGAATACAGAAATAATATAACCAGTAATGCATTAAGTCATCATTTGGGTGAAGCATTACATATCAGATACCCTTTGATGGTTTCTGAAGAGAATAAGCCTCAATTTGGGGTAACATCTGGTTCTTATTTCATTAGCTTTCTCCCATTGAAAATGCTACCTAATATGTACCTTCTGTCATTCTAATTGTTTTAGTTGTTTATTGTAAGCTCCTGTCTTTAGAATCTCTGCTTTAAATCCATGTGAGTTTGGGAGTTACTTAGAAACTAACAATTACACAATTTTAAAGTCTGGGAACAGATGGTTCCTTTGGGCTAAAACTCAACTTGATAATGTGATTTTTACACATGTATTTAACTCATTCTACCCCAAAATAACTATTTAATTTACTTTATTTGGTAATTGAGCTGTATTAAGTCCCCCCTCCAATCATTTTATAATTATTTCATAAGCTAATTAAGATCGTTTACTATTTTTATGGTGATAAAATATTCATAACATCAAATTTTACATCACAATTATTTTTAAGTGTCCCATTCAGTGACATTAGATATATTTATCTTGTGTGCAACCATCACCACCATTCAGTTCCAGAACTCTTTATCTTGCAACACTGAAACTCTGTGCCCACTAAACAGTCAGTCCCCATTCACCCTCCCAGTCTGTCAATCACCTTTCTATTTTCTGTCTCTATGTATTTGACTTGTCAAGCTATTACATATAAGTGAAATCATACAGTATTTATTATTTTGTGACTGGCTTGTTTCATGTAACATAATGTCCTCAAGGCTCATTCATGTTATGGCATGTGATATAATTTGTTTTCCTTTTTTCCACTATATGTATATACCACATTTTGTTTATCCTTTCACCTGTTGATGGGCACTTGGGTTGCTTCTACCTTTTGCCTACTGTAAATAATGCTGTTGTGAACATGAGTATATATATATATCTTTGAGACCCTATTTTGAATTATTTTGTGTATATACCCAAGAGTGAAGTTACATCATATGGTAATCCTATTTCATTTCTTCAGGAAACACAATACTGTTTTCCACAGGTATTGTACCATTTTACTTTCTTGCCAATATTGAACTTAAGTTCCTATTTATTTACATCCCTCACAAGCAGTTGTTATATTTATATATTTATTTATGGATAGTAGCCATCCTAGTAGGTGTTATGTATATCTCACTGTGGTTTTGCTTTGTTTTTCCCTGATTCCTGACATGGAGACATTGAGGATCTTTTCACTGGTTTATTCGCCATTTGCATATATTCTCTGGATAAATGACAATTTGACAATTCAAGTACATTGTTCATTTTTTAATTAGGCTGTCTTTTTTTGTCATTGAATTGTAAGAGTTCTTTATATGTTCTGGATATTAACCCCAGCTATGGGATGAATTGAGTCCTTTCCAAAATTCTTATGTTGAAGCCCTAACCCCCAATTTGATTATATTTGGAGATATGCCATGTAAGGAGGTAAAGGTTAAATTAGATTATAGAGGTGGAACCTTGATCCCATAATAGTAATGTCCTTATAAGAGACACCGGAGAGTTCTGTCTTTCCACCATGTTAGGACACAGCAAGAAGGTGGCTGTCTGTAAGTCAAAAACTATGTCCTTATCAGAAACTGACTCTTTCTGGACCTTGATCTGGGACTTCCAGCTTCCAGAACTATGAGAAAAAAATTTTGCCATTTAAGCCATCCAGTCTATGGTATTTTGTAATAAATAGACTAATACAACCCTATATCATATATGTGATTTGCAAATTTATTTTCCTACTATGTGAGTGGCCTTTTCACTCTATTAATTATGCCCTTTGATGCACAGAAGAGTTTAATTTTGATGTAGTCCAGTGTGTCTATTCTTTTGTTGCCTTTGCTTTTGGTGTCATATCCAATAAATCATTGCCAAATTCAATGTCATGAAGATTTTCTCCTATTTTCTTGTAAGAGTTTTAAAATTTCAGCTCTAGAATTTAGGTCTTTCATTCATTCTGACTTAATTTTTGTATATAACATAAGGTAAGGGTCTAATATCAGTCTTTTATTTGTAGAATTCCAGTTCTCACAATACCATTTGTTGAAAGATTCCTTTACCTATTGAATGGCCTTGGCATACTTGTTGAAAATAATTTTAGCATATGTGGCTCTATTCTATTTCATTTGTCTATATATCTGTCCTTATGACACTACCACACTGTTTTGAATACTGTAGATTTGTAGTAAGCTTAAAATCAGGAAGTATGAGACCTCCATCTTTGTTCTCCTTTTTCAGAAGTGTTTAACTTTTCTGGGTTCCTTGGGATTTTAGAAATAATTTTTCTATATATGAAAAATATGTTTTTGGGATTTTGACAAGGACTGCATTAAAGTTATAGGTCACCTTGGGTAGTACTATAATATTATTAGTAATAATAATAATAATAAAATCTCCAAATCTATGAAAAAAGTATCTTTTCATTTACTGATGTTTCTTTAATTCCCTTCAGCGATGTTTTGTAGTTTTCAGTATACAAATGTTTCGATTCCTTGGTTAATTTAATCCTAACATTTTAATGTTTTTGATGCTACTGTAAATAATATTGTTTTCTTAAATTCCTTATCAGATTGTCCATTCTTAGTCTACAGAAATACAGCTGAGTTTTGGGTGTTGATTTTGTATCCTGAAATTTTGCTAAATTTGACTATTAGTTCTAACAGTATTATGTGGAATCTTTAGGTTTTTCTTCATATATGATCTTGTCATCTGTGAAAACAGATCATTTTACTTCTTTCCTTCTAATTTTAATGCTTTTATTTCTTTTTCTTTCCTAATTGTTCTGGCCAAGACTTCCAGTATTATGTTTGATAGAGGCGGTAAAAACAAGCATCTTTCTCTGATTCCTAATCTTATAAGGAAAGCTTTCAGCCTCTCATCAATGTGCATGATTTTAGCTAGGGGCTTTTCATATAGTTTTTATTATGGTGAGGTAGTGTCCTTCTATTCCTAGACTGTTGAATGTTTTTATCATGAAAAGGTGCAAAGTTTTTTCAATTTCTTTTTCTGCATCAATTCAGATGATCAGTTGATTGTTAAAATTTATGTTAATGCAGTGTTTTACACTAATTGATTTTTCTCAAGGTAAATTATCCTTGCATTCCAGGAATAAATACAAATTTCTCATACTATGTAGTCCTTCTAATGTGCTGTTGAATTCTGTTGGCTAGATTTTACTGATTATTTTTCATCAGTATTCATCAGGGAAATTGGTCTTGTAGCTTCCTTGTCTGGCTTTGGTATTAGGGAAATGTTGGCCTCATAGAATGAATTTGTAGTTGGTTGCTCTTAAATTTCTTGGAAGTTATGGATAACTAGTGTTAATTCTACATGAAATGCTTGGTAGAATTCACTAGTGAAGCCATATGTGTCTGGACATTTCTTTGTTGAAAGATTTTTGTTTACTGATTCAATTTCCTTGCTCGTTATAAATTTGCCCAGGTTTTCCATAAATCTCTTCATGATTCAATTTGGCAGATTCTTTGTTTCTAGGAATTTCTCCCTTTCTAGAGTTGTATTAAGTTTTATGAGTATTAATAAAAATTTTTTCTCCAAGAACCTATTGCTATATATGAGTTTATATTTCTATAGTTTTTCCTTTTTTTCATTTAGCCAAATTTCACACTCTCAATCAGAAGATTTTTAGATATTCTGAAGATGCCTTTCTATACTGTCTTTCTTCATGGTTATTTCTGGTATACTTTCCTTTTTTTAATGCACGCAAATATGCTTTTATCTTCTGATATCTACAGCCACAGCACTCTATAAAATAAGTTAACCACAGGGAAAGTCACTGTTTGATCTCCATAATTGCAGTGCATTTTAACTGTAATCTAGATTTGATGGTAGCTTTTAGTATCATAAGTACCCTTCTGGACAAGTAAGACTTATGCTTTCATGTTACAGGAAGCCTGTTGAATTCTAAGATCTTATCATTTTTTCCCACATATATACCAGCTATATATTACACCCACATATAGTCACTCTGAGCAGATAACCACAAATTGTCACATCAATGCAACATGTATTGCAGTCATTTTTAAAATATATGTTTTCCTGGTCTTATGTTCTGAAGTTGAAATTACAAATGCATTTCTTCATCACACATAATGGTTCATATTTTTCCTTCTAGACAAAATACAGTTGAATAGTCATAGAAAGACAATGAAGAAGGTACTGGGCTGTATACCAGACTTTCACCCTGTGGTTGACAGAATGACCCCCCAAAGATGTCCATGTTTTAATCTCTGGAACTGATAAATATTTTCAGTTACATGGCAAAAGAGGCTTTTTAGACACAATTAAGGTAGGGAGATGATCTGGCATTAACAAGTAGACCCAATATTATCACTTAAACCCTAAAAAGCAAAGAACATTCTCAATCTGGAGTCTAATATGTATCAGAAAGACAAATCAGAGGGAATAAAAGCATAAGTATTTGGCCCATTATTGCTGGAGAGAGCCATATGGAAAGTATAAGAAGGAGGTGGACTGCATCCAGTAGGAAAGATTCATCCTATCTGAGAGACTACAAAGAAATGAGAACCTTTATCTTATAACACCAAAGAACTCAATTTCCCAGTAAATTCAGTGATCTTGGAAGTGTATTTTCCCCAGATCCTACAATAAGTAAGAGCTCTACCAACAACTGATAAGAAACTCATGACACCCTACAGATGACACAGTTGATTTCACCAAGATTTCTGAGCCTTAGAAACTGAGACAATAAATTTATGTTATTTTGAGCTGCTAAGTTTATATTAATTTATTATGGTAATAATAGAAAACTAATACTGACACTCATAATTGTGTGACTTTGGAAGAGCTAACTAACCTCTTTAGCCTTTGTGCCTTAACTATCAAGTATTTATTGAGTCTTTTTAATGTGTTATTAGTCACTCAAAAACATCTGCAGAAAGATGTGAAGTTGAATAAAACACAATGTCTATCCTTATCTAGAGGAAGTACTACTGATCATGGATAAGGTATCTTCTGGCACTAAAATTTTATAACTATATTTTAAGCATTTATCACATAACTCCCAATAATACCTTAGGGAAGCTGAATGATGGTATTTAATCTCCCTTTTAAAATGATTAGAGACTGAGTACTGAGATTTGAGTTAAGCTTAAATGGTGATGGTAATTCTGAACTTTAATAAACTCCTGTTAAAAAACTCAGTATTTAAATATTAATAAATCATACAATAAATAGAAAATTGACATAGATTACATGGAAAAATTGCATGGGAAAAACATGCTCTATCAATTTATTATCAAAATAATTAAAAATAAACAATATTTAAAAAGTTAGTTTTTTGTTTTCAAATTGTATTTCAGGAAAAAATAAAATTTTATTCATAGAAAAGAACTTTTACTACAAGTAAGATATTTTGAATTGCAAATATTTCATGTTGATGTACATAAATATATGTGACATTTTAAATGAAAAGAATGGCATAGTTCTTGAATCAAAAATATGACTAGCAGTTTGAGTAATTTTAGCAAGATTCACATTAGTAATAAACTTTGTTTTCATTTTAATATCTGAATTGGAAATAAACGCGATAAACATTGTTCTTAATTGTTATGGGATTTAAAAACAGAATTAGAGCTCATCCTTATAAATAACAGTTTCACTGTTTAATAGATAAAATGCACAAAACATTGCAAAATGTGTTAAGTGAAAAAGGATAGCAGGATTTTCAATCCACAGGGACTGAATCACTAAAAGCTAACTTCAGTTTTTAGAATAACATCTATTGCAATTTGTCTGAATTTGCCAGTCATACAAGCAATTAATAATCAATTTTAGACTATCTCCAGAGATTTTAAAATCAATATATGCATTCATATTAACTAACTGGATATTATAGGTAACATTTTATTAAAATTAGTGTTTGAAAAAGTGTATTTCAAAAAGTTGAAATACAAAGTTGTTCATGGCTGATAGCTCAGAAACTATGATTAAAATGTATATCCACTAGTCACTTCCAAATGATATTCTCTAATATTTTTATATGAAATATGCAACCTGTGATTTTTTTAAAAATTGCAAAATAATGTGTGTGTTCATTGTGAGAGAAATGAGTTTGAGCTGAGCTTCAACTGAATGACTTATACTTCATTTGCACTGCCATTAACTAGCAATCATCCTTTAGCTCCCTTTAGGCTTCCCACCTCAAACATTCCAAGTGCCTAAAGTTACCCAGACTCCCATAGCAATTATCAGAAAAAAGGAACAAAAGATTTTCTTTTTTTTTTTTTTCACATGTATAAATTTATTTTTTATTTGGTCCTGGAAACATTTTGTAAGTAATGTGAAGATTGCTATCAGCTCCTTCAGGGAAATGTAAGAACTAACCTGAGATCCCTACCTTCCTTAAATAAGGTGCCAAATATAATGTACACTTTTTTTTTTTTTTAGATAATTATTTTTTATTGAAGGGTAGTTGACACACAGTAGTACATTACATTAGTTTCAGGTGTACAACATAGTGATTCAACATTTATATACATGACAATTCTAGGTACCAGGTATCACCATACGAAGCTGTTACAATATCTTGACTATATTCCTTTTGCTATACATTACATCCCGGTTACTTATTTGTTTTAACATTGGAAATGTGTACTTTATTTTGTTTTTTTTTGTTTTTTTTTCTTTTTTGTTTTTTGGTGAGGACATCTCTCATATTTATTGATCAAATGGTTGTTAACAACAATAAAATTCTGTATAGGGGAGTCAATGCTCAATGCACAATCATTAATCCATCCCAAGCCTAATTATCGTCAGTCTCCAATATTCTGAGGCATAACAAACAAGTTCTTACATGGAGAAAAATTCTTACATAGTGAATAAGTTACATGGTGAACAGTACAAGGGCAGTCATCACAGAAACTTTCGGTTTTGCTCATGCATTATGAACTATAAACAGTCAGTTCAAATACGAATACTCATTTGATTTTTAATCTTGATTTATATGTGGATACCACATTTCTCTTTTTATTATTATTATTTTTAATAAAATGCTGAAGTGGTAGGTAGATACAAGATAAAGGTAGAAAACATAGTTTAGTGTTGTAAGAGAGCAAATGTAGATGATCAGGTGTGTGCCTGTAGACTATGTGTTAATCCAAGCTAGACAAGGGCAATAAAACATCCACGGATGCAGAAGATTTCTCTCAGAACAGGGAGGGTGAGGATCTAAGCCTCCCCTCTGTTGATCCCCAATTTCTCACCTGATGACCCACCTGCGACTGTGCCTGTCTTAGGTTGTTCCTCCCTTGAGGAATCTTACCCGTCTCTGGCTAACCAGTCATCTTCCGGGGCCATACAGGGAAATGTAAAGTTGGTAAGTGAGAGAGAAGCCTTATTGTTTGAAATGGATAGCTTTTTATTTCTTTGCATATTTATGCCCTGTAGCTTCTATGCCCAGCATTTGTCTTGAGGTATCTTTACCACTTGGAAGAATTATGATACTAGGTAAATTCGATATGAGGCACAAATTCTATTTAAGGGTTGTAATTAGGAAGGAAGAAGAAAAGCTATAGAAGTAGCAGGCAGAAGAAAACATGGGAAGATTGATTACATCTTTGACATAACTTCTTGTAGAGTAACTTCAGCATGTATAGGTTTTAAGCTACTACTTAAATTGCGCACACACATTAACTTAATAGGAGTATAATTACATAACCAAAGCATATCTGTAATTACCAGCAATCTCCAGTGAAACCAAGAAAACCAGATAGGCACCTTAGGCATTTGTGAAAACTTATCTATGATATGGTGGATATTGTCCAACTGAACTTGAACAGTCTGAGAGAAGTCAGACAAATTAAAACAACCTATTCCTGGGGACTGTTCACATCCCATATGTTCTTTTAACAGTAAATAGTCTGTAGTTGTAAGATTTTGGAGCGCTACAATTTGCACTTCTCGTAATTCTTGATTCAGTTCCAACCGTATAGATCCAGCCAAATTTGTTGTTTTACTGTATGCACAGGCCAGCTTAGATATCTCCTTCTTCATTCCCATGACAAGTCCCGGAACTGGTGGGATGAGTGCATTTACAGCTGTAGCAGTGCGTGGATCTTTGTTGGGGTTTTTTGATGATCATCTTGTGGCATGAGTCTTCCAGAGAGTGCTGATGTTGGAAGTTCTTTTTCATATCGTATCTTAGTTCATTTTCGGGGTAGCCCAATTAGGCTTTGATCCTCTGTATAAACACAAACAGACCCTTTGCCTACACTTTTATATGCCCTTTATACCCTTGTGTAGAACTCATTGGAGGTTACCACACAGGAACTGCCCTTTTTTTTTTTTTTTGGTATCACTAATCTACAATTAAATAACGAATATTATGTTTACTAGGCTCTCCGCTATACCAGGTCCCACCTATAAAACCCTTTACAGTCACTGTGCATCACTATAGCAAAATGTTGTAGAATCACTACTTGCCTTCTCTGAGTTGTACAGCCCTCCCTTTTCTTGTACCCCCCCATGCATGCTAATCTTAACACCTCCCTACTTCACTCCCCGCTTATTTCTCCCTACCCACCCATCCTCCCAGTCCCTTTCCCTTTGGTATATGTTTGTCCATTCTTGAGTTCTGTGATTCTGCTGCTGTTTTGTTCCTTCAGTTTTTCCTTTGTTCTTATACTCCACAGATAAGTGAAATCATTTGGTATTTCTCTTTCTCCGCTTGGCTTGTTTCACTGAGCATAATACCCTCCAGCTCCATCCATATTGCTGCAAATGGTAAGATTTGCCCTTTTCTTATGGCTGAGTAGTATTCCATTGTGTATATGTACCACTTCTTCTTTATCCATTGATCTATCGATGGACATTTTGGTGGCTTCCAATTCTTGGCTATTGTAAATAGTGCTGCGATAAACATAGGGGTGCACTGATCTTTCTCATACTTGACTGCTGCATTCTTAGGGTAAATTCCTATGAGTGCAAAATTCCTGGGTCAAATGGAAAGTCTGTTTTGAGCATTTTGATGTACCTCCATACAGCTTTCCACAATGGTTGAACTAACATTCCTACCAGCAGTGTAGGAGGGTACCCCTTTCTCCACAGCCTCGCCAACATTTGTTGTTGTTTGTCTTTTGGATGGCAGCCATCCTTACTGGTGTGAGGTGATACCTCATTGTACTTTTAATTTGCATTTCTCTGATAATTAGCAATGTGGAACATCATTTCATGTGTCTGTTGGCTATCTGTATTTCTTTTTTAGAGAACTGTCTGTTCACTTCCTCTGCTCATTTTTTAATTAGTTTATTTGTTTTTTGTTTGTTGAGGCGTGTGAGCTCTTTATACATTCTGGACATCAAGCCTTTATCGGATGTGTAATTTTCAAATATATTCTCCCATACTTTAGGGTTTCTTTTTGTTCTATTGATGGTGTCTTTTGCTGTACAGAAGCTTTTCAGCTTAATATAGTCCCACTGATTCATTTTTGCTGTTGCTTTCCTTGCCAAGGGATATATGATCAAGAAGAGGTCACTCATGTTTACGTCTAAGAGGTTTTTGCCTATGTTTTCTTCCAAGAGTTTAATGGTTTCATGACTCACATTAAGGTCTTTGATTCATTTTGAGTTAACTTTTGTATATGGGGTTACAGAATGGTCCAGTTTCTTTCTCCTACATGTAGTTGTCCAGTATTGGCAGCACCATCTCTTGAAGAGACTGTCATTTCGCCATTGTATGTCCATGGCTCCTTTATCAAATATTAATTGACCATATATGTCTGGGTTAATGTCTGGATTCTCTAGTCTGTTCCATTGGTCTGTGGCTCTGCTCTTGTGCCAGTACCAAATTGTCTTGATTACTATGGCTTTATAGTAGAGCGTGAAGTTGGGGAGTGAGATCCCCCCTACTTTAATCTTCTTTCTCAGGATTGCTTTGGCTATTCGGGGTGTTTGGTGTTTCCATATGCATTTTTGAAATATTTGTTCCAGTTCAATGAAGAATGTTGCTGGTAGTTTCATAGGGATTGCATCAAATCTGTATATTGCTTTGGGCAGGTTGGCCATTTTGACGATATTAACTCTTCCTAGCCACGAGCATGGGATGAGTTTCCATCTGTTAGTGTCCCCTTTAATTTCTCTTAAGAGTAACTTGTAGTTTTCAGAGTATAAGTCTTTCACTTCTTTGGTTAGGTTTATTCCTAGGTGTTTTATTTTTTTTGATGCAATTGTGAATGGAGTTGTTTTCCTGATTTCTCTTTCTGTTGGTTCATTGTTAGTATATAGGAAAGCCACAGATTTCTGTGTGTTGATTTTGTATCCTGCAACTTTGCTGTATTCCGATATCAGTTCTAGTAGTTCTGGGGTGGAGTCTTTAGGGTTTTTTATGTACAGTATCATGTCATCTGCAAATAGTGACAGTTTGACTTCTTCTTTGCCAATCTGGATTCCTTGTATTTTTTTGTTTTGTCTGATTGCCATGGCTAGGACCTCTAGTACAATGTTAAATAGCAGTGGGGAGAGTGGGCATCCCTGTCTAGTTCCTGATCTCAGCGGAAATGCTTTCAGCTTCTCGCTATTCAATATAATGTTGGCTGTGGGTTTTTCATAGATGGCCTTTATTATGTTGAGGTACTTGCCCTCTATTCTCATTTTGCTGAGAATTTTTATCATGAATGGATGTTGAACTTTGTCAAATGCTTTTTCATCATCTATGGAGATGATCATGTGGTTTTTGTCTTTCTTTTTGTTTATGTGGTGGATGATGTTGATTTACTTTCGAATGTTGTACCATCGTTGCATCCCTGTGATGAATCCCTCTTGGTCATGGTGTATGACCCTTTTGATGTATTTTTCAATTCGGTTTGCTAATATTTTGTTGGGTATTTTTGCATCTACGTTCATCAGGGATATTGGTCTGTAGTTTTCTTTCTTGGTGGGGTCTTTGCCTGGTTTTTGTATTAGGGTGATGTTAGCTTCATAGAATGAATTTGGGAGTATCCCCTCCTCCTCTATTTTTTTGAAAACTTTAAGGAGAATGGGTATTATGTCTTCCCTGTATGTCTGATAAAATTCCGAGGTAAATCCATCTGGCCCGGGGGTTTTGTTCTTTGGTAGTGTTTTGATTACCGCTTCAATTTCTTTGCTGGTAATTGGTATGTTTAGATTTTCTGTTTCTTTCTGGGTCAGTCTTGGAAGGTTGTATTTTTCTAGGAAGTTGTCCATTTCTCCTAGGTTTCCCAACTTGTTAGCATGTAGGTTTTCGTAGTATTCTCTAATAATTCTTTGTATTTCTGTGGGGTCCGTCGTGATTTTTCCTTTCTCGTTTCTGATACTGTTGATTTGTGTTGACTCTCTTTTCTTCTTAATAAGTCTGGCTAGAGGCTTATCTATTTTGTTTATTTTCTCGAAGAACCAGCTCTTGGTTTCATTGATTTTTGCTATTGTTTTATTCTTCTCAATTTTATTTATTTCTTCTCTGATCTTTATTCTGTCCCTCCTTCTGCTGAACTTAGGCCTCATCTGTTCTTCTTTTTCCAATTTTGATAATTGTGACATTAGACCATTCATTTGGGATTGCTCTTCCTTTTATAAAATATGCTTGGATTGCTGTATACTTTCCTCTTAGGACTGCTTTTGCTGTGTCCCACAGAAGTGGGGGCTTAGTGTTGTTGTTGTCATTTGTTTACATATATTGCTGGATCTCCATTTTGATTTGGTCATTGATCCATTGGTTATTTAGGAACGTGTTGTTAAGCCTCCATGTATTTGTGAGCCTCTTTGCTTTCTTTGTACAGTTTATTTCTAGTTTTATGCCTTTGTGGTCTGAAAAGTTGGTTGGTAGGATTTCAATCTTTTGGAATTTTCTGAGGCTCTTTTTGTGGCCTAGTATGTGGTCTATTCTGGAGAATGTTTCATGTGCACTTGAGAAGAATGTATATCCTGTTGCTGTTGGATGTAGAGTTTTATAGATGTCTATTAGGTCCATCTGCTCTTCTGTGTTGTTCAGTGCTTCCGTGTCCTTACTTATTTTCTGCCCAGTGGATCTATCCTTTGGGGTGAGTGGTGTGTTGAAGTCTCCTAGAATGAATGCATTGCAGTCTATTTCCCCCTTTAGTTCTTTTAATATTTTTTTCACATATGCTGGTGCTTCTGTGTTGGGTGCATATATATTTGAATGGTTATATCCTCTTGTTGGACTGAGCCCTTTAAAATTATGTAGTGTCCTTCTTTATCTCTTGTTATTTTCTTTGTTTTGAAGTCTATTTGTCTGATATTAGTACTGCAACCCCTGCTTTCTTCTCACTGTTGTTTGCTTGAAATATGTTTTTCCATCCCTTGACTTTTTGTCTGTACATGTCTTTGGGTTTCAGGTGAGTTTCTTGTAAGCAGCATATAGAATGGTCTTGCTTTTTCAGCCATTCTATTATTACTCTGTGTCTTTTGATTGGTGCATTCAGCCCATTAACATTTAGGGTGACTATTGAAAGATATGTACTTATGGCCATTGCAGGCTTTAAATTCGTGGTTACCAAAGGTTCAAGGTTAGCCTCTTTAGTATCTTACTGCCTAACTTAGCTCGCTTATTGAGCTGTTATATACACTGTCTAGAGATTCTTTTTCTCTCTCCCTTCTTATTCCTCCTCCTCAATTGTTCATATGTTGGGTGCTCTGTGCTGTGCTCTTCCTAGGAGTGCTCTCATTTAGAGCAGTCCCTGTAAGATGTTCTGTTGAGGTGGTTTGTGGAAAGCAAATTCCCTCAGCTTTAGTTTGTCTGGGAATTGTTTAATCCCACCATCATATTTGAATAATAGTCGTGGTGGATACAGTATCCTTGGTTCAAGGCCCTTCTGTTTCATTGTATTAAATATATCATGCCATTCTCTTCTGGCCTGTAGGTTTCTGTCAAGAAGTCTGATGTTAGCCTGATGGGTTTTCCTTTATAGGTGACCTTTTTCTCTCTAGCTGCCTTTAAAACTCTTTCCTTGTCCTTGATCTTTGCCATTTTAATTATTATGTGTCTTGGTGTTGTCCTCCTTGGATCCTTTCTGTTGGGGGTTCTGTGTATTTCCATAGTCTGTTCGATTATTTCCTCCCCCAGTTTGGGGAAGTTTTCAGCAATTATTTCTTCCAAGATACTTTCCATCCGTTTTCCTCTCTCTTCTTCTTCTGGTACCCTTATAATACGGATATTGTTCCTTTTGGTTTGGTCACACAGTTCTCTTAACATTGTTTCATTCCTGAAGATCTTTTTATCTCTCTCTATGTCAGCTTCTATTCGTTCCTGTTCTCTGGTTTCAATTCCATCAATGGCCTCTTGCATCCTGTCCATTCTGCTTATAAACCCTTCCAGAGTTTGTTTCATTTCTGTGATCTCCTTTCTGGCATCTGTGATCTCCCTCCGGACTTCATCCCATTTCTCTTGCGTATTTCTCTGCATCTCTGTCAGCATGTTTATGATTCTTATTTTGAATTCTTTTTCAGGAAGTCTGGTTAGGTCTGTCTCCTTCTCTGGTGTTGTCTCTGTGATCTTTGTCTGCCTGTAGCTTTGCCTTTTCATGGTGAGAGGAATAGTTTGCAGAGCTGGGATGTGTGACGGCTGGAAGAACTTCCTTTCTTGTTGGTTTGTGGCCCTCCTCTCCTGGGAGAACAGCGGCCTGTAGTGGCTTGTGCTGCACAGCTGCGCACAGACAGGGTTTCTGCTTCCTGCCCGGCTGCTATGGAGTTAGTCTCCACTGTTGCTCTGGGCATGGCCTATCTCCGGCAGCTACTCCAATGTGGTGGAGTCGCGTTGGAGCAGAAGCAGCTGGGAGGCTATTTATCTCCATAAGGGGCCTCCCTGCTCCCTGCAGCCCAGGGGTTAGGGTGCCCAGAGAGCCCCAGATTCCCTACCTCTGGATTGTGTACTGCCCTGCCCCTTTAAGATTTCCAATAAGCATCCCCCAAAAGAAAACGACCACAAAAAAAAAAAAAATTTTTATTTAAAAAAAAAAAAAAATATTGTCCGCTCGTTTTTCTTTATTCTCCGGCGCCAGCCTCAGATATCTGCTCACCGTTCTTGCTGCCCTGTTTCCCTAGTATTGGGGTCCCTATCCCTTTAAGACTTCCACAAAGCTCTCACCAAAACAAAACAGTAAAAAAAAAATTGTTCGCTCGCTTTTCTTATGTCCTCCGGCACCTGGCCTCCGGTGCCCGCTCACTGTTCTTGCTTCCCTGTTTCCCTAGCATCCAGGGCGCCCTGGGCACGTACTGTGTCTGCGCTCTGGCCCGGATGCCTGGGGCTGGGTGTTTGGCAGTCCTGGGCTCCGTCTCCCTCCCGCTCTGCCTATTCTTCTCCCGCCGGAAGTTGGGGTGATGGGCGCTTGGCTCCCGCTGGGCCAGGGCTTGTATCTTACCCCCTTCGTGAGGCGCTGGGTTCTCTCAGGTGCATATGTGGTCTGGATATTGTCCTGTGTCCTCTGGTCTTTATTCTAGGAAGGGTTGTCTTTGTTATATTTTCATAGATATATGTGGTTTTGGGAGGAGATTTCCGCTGCTCTACTCAAGCCGCCATCTTCTGCCCATCAACACAAGATTTTCATATACACATTATAACTCCCTTAACCCCATTGTAGTTCCAGGGCAGAGAGAGTTCCCAGCTATGGGCAAGGTCACTCTGGATTTGGTGAGACTGAGAAATGACAATTAAATGTTTGGGGTAAAAAGGGGCTTATACCAATCTTTATTCTCATGGCTGTCAGTTGAGTGCTAGAATCCCATCCATCTCCAGGGCAGTCTGCAAGTAGAAAATCCATCTCAGATGTTACCTCTGCTCCAGGCTCTGCTATCCTCCTAGCACTAGGCAGAGCTCTTTTTATAGCAACACAGATAATAATGGCTTATTGTCAATGGGTATGCAGGCGTGCACCTGCACAGTAGGCTAAGTATTATATCATTGCATGTACATACTGTGCAAGTAGGTTAGGATCAGGTGATGATCCTGGCCATGGAACTTCCATTTTCCCTACACCCCTCTTAAAAACACGGGTTGTATGTTAGTAAATTATTAATATAGAAGCTGCACTTGTAGATCTTACAACTTTATATTTGAATTTTTTTTTTTTTTTTAGATAATTATTTTTTATTGAAGGGTAGTTGACACACAGTATTACATTACATTAGTTTCAGGTGTACAACACAGTGATTCAACATTTATATACATGATAATTCTAGGTACCAGCTATCACCATACCAAGTTGTTACAATATTTTGACTATATTCCTTATGCTATACATTACATCCTGGTTACTTATTTATTTTACAATTGGAAGTGTGTACTTTTTTTTGGTTGTTGTTGTTAGGGCATCTCTCATATTTATTGATCAAATGGTTGTTAACAACAATAAAATTCTGTATAGGGGAGTCAATGCTCAATGCACAATCATTAATCCACCCCAAGCCTAATTTTCGTCAGTCTCCAATCTTCTGAAGCATAACGAACAAGTTCTTACATGGAGAACAAATTCTTACATAGTGAATAAGTTACATGGTGAACAGTACAAGGGCAGTCATCACAGAAACTTTTGGTTTTGCTCATGCATTATGAACTATAAACAGTCAGTTCAAATATGAATACACATTTGATTTTTATACTTGATTTATATGTGGATACCACATTTCTCTCTTTATTATTTTTAATAAAATGCTGAAGTGGTAGGTAGATACAACATAAAGGTAGAAAACATAGTTTAGTGTTGTAAGAGAGCAAATGTAGATGATCAGGTGTGTGCCTGTAGACTATGTGTTAATCCAAGCTAGACAAGGGCAATAAAACATCCACATATGCAGAAGATTTCTCTCAGAACGGGGGGGTGAGGTTCTAAGCCTCCCCTCTGTTGATCCCCAATTTCTCACCTGATGACCCCCCTGCGACTGTGCCTGTCTTAGGTTGTTCCTCCCTTGAGGAATCTTACCCGTCTCTGGCTAACCAGTCATCTTCCGGGGCCATACAGGGAAATGTTAAGTTGGTAAGTGAGAGAGAAGCCTTATTGTTTGAAATGGTTAGCTTTTTATTTCTTTGCATATTTATGCCCTGTGGCTTCTATGCCCAGCATTTGTCTTGAGGTATCTTTACCACTTGGAGGAGTTATGATACTCGGTAAATTTGATATGAGGCACGAATTCTATTTAAGAATTCGTTGTAATTAGGAAGGAAGAAGAAAAGCTATAGAAGTAGCAGGCGCCAGAAAACATGGGAAGATTGATTATTTCTTTGACATATCTTCTTGTAGAGTAACTTCAGCATGTATAGATTTTAAGCTACTACTTAAATTGCGCACATACATTAACATAATAGGAGTATAGTTACATAACCAAAGCATACCTGTAATTACCAGCCATCTCCATTGAAACCAAGAAAACCAGTTAGGCACCCTAGGCATTTGTGAAAACTTATCAATGATATGATGGTTATTATCTAACTGAATTTGAATAGTTTGAGAAAAATCAGACAAATTAAAACAACCCATTCCTGGGCACTGTTCACATCCCATATGTTCTTTTAACAGTAAATAGTCTGTAGTTGTAAGATTTTGGAGCGCTACAATTTGCACTTCTCCTAATTCTTGGTTGAGTTCCAACAGTATAGATCCAGTCAAATTTGTTGTTTTACTGTATGCACAGGCCAGCTTAGATATCTCCTTCATTCCCATGGCTAGTCCAGGAGCTGGTGGGATGAGTGCATCTACAGCTGTAGCAGTGCGTGGATCTTTGTTGGGGTTTTTTGATGATCATCTTCTGGCATGAGTCTTCCCGAGAGTGCTGATGTTGGAAGTTCTCTTTCATATCGTATCTTAGTTCATTTTCGGGGTAGCCAAATTAGGCTTTGATCCTCTGTATAAACACAAACAGACCCTTTGCCTACACTTTTATATGTCCTTTATATCATTGTGTAGAACTCATTAGAGGTCACCACATAGGAACTGCATTTTTTTTTTTAATCATTTATCTACACTTACATGACGAATACTTTGTTTACTAGGCTCTCCCCTATACCAGGTCCCCCCTATATACTCCTTTACAGTCACTGTCCATCAGCGTAGCAACCTGTTGTAGAATCACTACTTGTCTTCTCTGTGTTGTACAACCCTCCCCTTTCTCCCACCCCGCTATGGATGCTAATCTTAATACCCCCCTACTTCTCCCCCCCTTATCCCTCCCTACCCACCCATCCTCCCCAGTCCCTTTCCCTTTGGTACCTGTTAGTCCATTCTTGAGTTCTGTGATTCTGCTGCTGTTTTGTTCCTTCAGTTTTTCCTTTGTTCTTATATTCCACAGATGAGTGAAATCATTTGGTATTTCTCTTTCTCTGCTTGGCTTGTTTCACTGAGCAAAATACCCTCCAGCTCCATCCATGTTGCTGCAAAAGGTTGGATTTGCCCTTTTCTTATGGCTGAGTAGTATTCCATTGTGTATATGTACCACTTCTTCTTTATCCATTCATCTATCGATGGACATTTAGGTTGCTTCCAATTCTTGGCTATTGTAAATAGTGCTGCGATAAACATAGGGGTGCACTGATCTTTCTCATACTTGATTGCTGCATTCTTAAGGTAAATTCCTAGGAGTGCAATTCCTGGATCAAATGGTAAGTCTGTTTTGAGCATTTTGATGTACCTCCATACTGCTTTCCACAATGGTTGAACAAGTTTACATTCCCACCAGCAGTGTAGGAGGGTTCCCCTTTCTCCACAGCCTCTACAACATTTGTTGTTGTTTGTCTTTTGGATGGCAGCCATCCTTACTGGTGTGAGGTGATACCTCATTGTAGTTTTAATTTGCATTTCTCTGATAATTAGCGATGTGGAGCATCTTTTCATGTGTCTGTTGGCCATCTGTATTTCTTTTTTGGAGAACCGTCTGTTCAGTTCCTTTGCCCATTTTTTAATTGGGTTATTTGTTTTTTGTTTGTTGAGGCGTGTGAGCTCTCTATATATTCTGGACGTCAAGCCTTTATCGGATGTGTCATTTTCAAAGATATTCTCCCATACTGTAGGGATACTTTTTGTTCTATTGATGGTGTCTTTTGCTGTACAGAAGCTTTTCAGCTTAATATAGTCCCACTTGTTCATTTTTGCTGTTGTTTTCCTTGCCCGGGGAGATATGTTCAAGAAGAGGTCACTCATGTTTATGTCTAAGAGGTTTGTGCCTATGTTTTCTTCCAAGAGTTTAATGGTTTCATGACTTACATTCAGGTCTTTGATCCATTTTGAGTTTACTTTTGTATATGGGGTTAGACGATGGTCCAGTTTCATTCTCCTACATGTAGCTGTCCAGTTTTGCCAGCACCATCTGTTGAATAGACTGTCATTTCGCCATTGTATGTCCATGGCTCCTTTATCAAATATTAATTGACCATATATGTCTGAGTTAATGTCTGGATTGTCTAGTCTGTTCCATTGGTCTGTGGCTCTGTTCTTGTGCCAGTACCAAATTGTCTTGATTACTATGGCTTTATAATAGAGCTTGAGGTTGGGGAGTGAGATCCCCCCTACTTTATTCTTCTTTCTCAGGATTGCATTGGCTATTCGGGGTCTTTGGTGGTTCCATATGAATTTTTGAATTATTTGTTCCAGTTCATTGAAGAATGTTGCTGGTATTTTCATAGGGATTGCACCAAATCTGTATATTGCTTTGGGCAGGATGGCCATTTTGACGATATTAATTCTTCCTAGCCATGAGCATGGGATGCGTTTCCATCTGTTAGTGTCCCCTTTAATTTCTTTTAAGAGTGACTTGTAGTTTTCAGAATATAAGTCTTTCACTTCTTTGGTTATGTTTATTCCTAGGTATTTTATTTTTTTTGATGCAATTGTGAATGGAGTTGTTTTCCTGATTTCTCTTTCTGTTGGTTCATTGTTAGTATATAGGAAAGCCACAGATTTCTGTGTGTTGATTTTGTATCCTGCAACTTTGCTGTATTCCGATATCAGTTCTAGTAGTTCTGGGGTGGAGTCTTTAGGGTTTTTTATGTACAGTATCATGTCATCTGCAAATAGTGACAGTTTGACTTCTTCTTTGCCAATCTGGATTCCTTGTATTTTTTTGTTTTGTCTGATTGCCATGGCTAGGACCTCTAGTACAATGTTAAATAGCAGTGGGGAGAGTGGGCATCCCTGTCTAGTTCCTGATCTCAGCGGAAATGCTTTCAGCTTCTCGCTATTCAATATAATGTTGGCTGTGGGTTTTTCATAGATGGCCTTTATTATGTTGAGGTACTTGCCCTCTATTCCCATTTTGCTGAGAGTTTTTATCATGAATGGATGTTGAACTTTGTCAAATGCTTTTTCAGCATCTATGGAGATGATCATGTGGTTTTTGTCTTTCTTTTTGTTGATGTGGTGGATGATATTGATGGACTTTCGAATGTTGTGCCATCCTTGCATCCCTGGGATGAATCCCACTTGGTCATGGTGTACGATGGTTTTGATGTATTTTTGAATTCGGTTTGCTAAAATTTTGTTGAGTATTTTTGCATCTACGTTCATCAGGTCTGTAGTTTTCTTTTTTGGTGGTGTCTTTGCCTGGTTTTGGTATTAGGGTGATGTTAGCTTCATAGAATGAGTTTGGGAGTATCCCCTCCTCTTCTATTTCTTGGAAAACTTTAAGGAGAATGGGTATTATGTCTTCCCTGTATGTCTGATAAAATTCCGAGGTAAATCCATCTGGCCCAGGGGTTTTGTTCTTTGGTAGTTTTTTGATTACCGCTTCAATTTCGTTGCTGGTAATTGGTCTGTTTAGATTTTCTGTTTCTTTTTGGGTCAGTCTTGGAAGGTTGTATTTTTCTAGGAAGTTGTCCATTTCTCCTAGGTTTCCCAGCTTGTTAGCATATAGGTTTTCATAGTTGTCTCTAATAATTCTTTGTATTTCTGCGGGATCTGTTGTGATTTTTCCTTTCTCATTTCTGATACTGTTGATTTGTGTTGACTCTCTTTTCCTCTTAATAAGTCTGGCTAGAGGCTTATCTATTTTGTTTATTTTCTCGAAGAACCAGCTCTTGGTTTCATTGATTTTTGCTATTGTTTTATTCTTCTCAATTTTATTTATTTCTTCTCTGATCTTTATTATGTCCCTCCTTCTGCTGACCTTAGGCCTCATTTGTTCTTCTTTTTCCGATTTTGATAGTTGTGACATTAGACCGTTCATTTGGGATTGCTCTTCCTTTTTTAAATATGCTTGGAGTGCTATATACTTTCCTCTTAAGACTGCTTTTGCTGCGTCCCACAGAAGTTGGGGCTTAGTGTTGTTGTTGTCATTTGTTTCCATATATTGCTGGATCTCCATTTTGATTTGGTCTTTGATCCATTGATTATTTAGGAGCGTGTTGTTTAGCCTCCATGTGTTTGTGAGCCTTTTTGCTTTCTTTGAACAGTTTATTTCTAGTTTAATGCCTTTGTGGTCTGAAAAGTTGGTTGGTAGGATTTCAATCTTTTGGAATTTACTGAGGCTCTTTTTGTGTCCTAGTATGTGGTCTATTCTGGAGAATGTTCCATGTGCACTTGAGAAGAACGTGTATCCTGTTGCTTTTTTATGTAGAGTTCTGTAGATGTCTATTAGGTCCATCTGTTCTAGTGTGTTGTTCAGTGCCTCTGTGTCCTTACTTATTTTCTGTCTGGTGGATCTGTCCTTTGGAGTGAGTGGTGTGTTGAAGTCTCCTAGAATGAATGCATTGCATTCTATTTCCTCCTTTAGTTCTGTTAATATTTGTTTCAGGTATGTTGGTGCTCCTGTATTGGGTGCATATATATTTATAATGGTTATATCCTCTTGATGGACTGAGCCCTTTATCATTATGTAATGTCCTTCTTTGTCTTTTGTTACTCTCTTTATTTTGAAGTCTGTTTTGTCTGATACCAGAATTGCAACACCTGCTTTCTTCTCTCTGTTGTTTGCTTGAAATATCTTTTTCCATCCCTTGACTTTAAGTCTGTGTGCGTCTTTGGGTTTGAGGTGAGTCTCTTGTAAGCAGCATATGGATGGATCTTGCTTTTTTATCCATTCTATTACTCTGTGTCTTTTGATTGGTGCATTCAGTCCATTTACATTTAGGGTGTTTATTGAAAGGTATGAATTTATTGCCATTGCAGGCTTTAAGTTTGTGGTTACCAAAGGTTTAGGGTTAGCTTCTTTACTGTCTTACTGTCTAACTTAACTCGCTTGTTGAGCTATTATAAACACAATCTGAAGATTCTTTATTTCTCTCCCTTCTTATTCCTCCTCCTCCCTTCTTCATATGTTGAGTGTTTTGTTGTGTGCTCTTTTTAGGAGTGCTCCCATCTAGAGCAGTCCCTGTAGGATGCCCTGTAGTTGTGGTTTGTGGGAGGCAAATTCCCTCAACTTTTGCTTGTCTGGGAATTGTTTAATCCCTCCTTCATATTTAAATGATATTCGTGCTGGATACAGTAGTCTTGGTTCGAGGCTCTTCTGTTTCATTGCATTAAGTATATCATGCCATTCTCTTCTGGCCTGTAGGGTTTCTGTTGAGAAGTCTGATGATAGCCTGATGGGTTTTCCTTTGTAGGTAACCTTTTTTTTCTCTCTGGCTGCTTGTAATACTTTGTCCTTGTCTTTGATCTTTGCCATTTTAATTATTATGTGTCTTGGTGTTGCCCTCCTTGGATCCCTTGTCATGGGAGTTCTGTGTACCTCTGTGGTCTGAGAGGCCATTTCTTCCCCTAGTTTGGGGAAATTTTCAGCAATTATTTCTTCAAAGACATTTTCTATCCCCTTTTCTCTCTCTACTTCTTCTGGAATGCCTATGATTCTTATATTTTTCCTTTTATATTGATCACTCAGCTCTCTTAAAATTCTTCCATTCCTGGAGATCCTTTTATCTCTCTCTGCATCAGCTTCTCTGCGTTCCTGTTCTCTGTTTTCTAGTCCATTAATGGTCTCTTGCATCTCGTCCATTCTGTTTTGAAGTCCTTCCAGAGCTTGTTTTATTTCTGAATTCTCCTTCCTTAGTTCTTGCATATTTCTCTGCAAGTCCATCAGCATGGTTATGACTTTTGTTTTGAATTCTTTTTCAGGTAGACTGGCTAAATCTATCTCCCCAGATTCCTTCTCAGGGGAAGATGTAGCAGATGCCGAAGCTGTCTGGGTTAGTCTTGTCTGGATCATATTTTTTTGCCTTTTCATGTTGACAGGTGCTATTGACTGTCAGCTGGGAGGGCCAAAATTTTCACTTACTACTGGCCTTTCTTTACTGGGGCAACTGCGACCCCTAGTGGCTTGTGTTGGTAATTGCGTGTAGAGTGGGTCTTTGTGTCTTGCCTGGCCGGGAGGAATTTCCTTTTCTGTGGGCGGAATTTGTCTCAGGCTGCTTCTCTGCTTTCGCAGCGCCCGGTGGGGTGATGGATGGGGGTGCTGCTTGACTGTTTGCCTCCGTGAGGGGTCTCAGAGCTGTTGCCCAGGGGGTTAGTGCACCCGGTTTTCCCTGTAATTTCCAGCTGCTGTACTGTGACCTGGGTTGTTTCCGTCAAGCTGTTAAGTCCCTGTCCCTTTAAGACTTTCAAAAAGCCCCCGCTTTTCTTTGTCACAGGGGCATCAGCTTCAGCACCCGCTCAGAGGTCTTACTCCTTGTTCCCCCAGTATCCAGGGTCCCCTGGGCATGTACTGTGTCTGCGCTCTGGCCCGGATGGCTGGGGCTGGGTGTTCGGCAGTCCTGGGCTCCGTCTCCCTCCCGCTCTGCCTATTGTTCTCCCGCCGGGAGCTGGGGGGAGGGGCGCTCGGGTCCCGCAGGGCCGGGGCTTGTATCTTACCCCTTTCACCAGTCGCTGGGTTCTCGCTGGTGTAGCTGCAGTCTGGCCACTGTCCTGCGTCTTCTGGTCTCTCTTTTAGGGCTAGTTGTGTTTGTTGTATTTTCAAAAGTATATATGTTTTTGGGAGGAGATTCCCACTGTCCTACTCACGCCGCCATGTTGGCTCCGCCCCGTTTTATATTTGAATTTTAACTTTGCATTCTCTGTAAATAAAATTTCATTACTAGAAAGACTTATAGGCATATATTCTGGAAAATAAGGTGGAAGCTAAATAAAAAATAAATTTGAGTGAGAAGGTATCTATAAAAAATGGAAAAATAGCTGGATTACCAGTCTCCCTGTAAAATGGCATCAAATCAGATAGGGAAAATTGATGACATATATCTATTTTTTTAAATGTCATTTTAGCAAATGGAAAGAAAATATACCTTTCAAAAAATGACTGTTTTTGTTTCATCCAGAGTTGTTAGATTTTTTCCTGTTTTGAGCTACTAGCTATTCCTGCACTGTTAACCATGCATTGAGAACCCAAGGCAACCAGGACAATATTAGCTGAGGTAATATGAGAGGGAATGTGGTTAAGCATGGCCACAGTCCTTGACCCATCTGGAAGTGTTACAGGTTGCTTTTTTCTCCTTGGTTCTTGTCCACATTGCAAAAATAATTGAAAGTCAGAGACACACTAGTGAAGCAGAGTGAACATTTTATTTGAATACACTCTAAGGGAAGAGCAGGCCAGAATCAAGGTAGATAAAGGCACCAAACCTTTAGGTGGAAGGCCTGTATATTGAATACTTGTTAGGAGGCACCTTTTTCACTGACAAGGCATGGTTACTTGATTTACAGGTACTTCTATATAGCCATCTCTCTCACTGATCATGTCCTTTCCCCAGGATGAGGTGTGATTTGGCCAGTTCTTAGTTTCATTTGACTGTGCTCTTATTGAGATCTGGCTGAGAAGGAAGTTATCTCCCTGGAAAGCCTCTGTTGTCTTCACAGGGGATCCCCAACCTGGGCAGTTTGGGCAGCTTTTTTTTTTTTTTTTTGTAGATAATTATTTTTTATTGAAGGGTAGTTGAAACACAGTATTACATTAGTTTCAGGTGTACAACACAGTGATTCAACATTTATATACATGATAATTCTAGGTACCAGCTATCACCATACCAAGTTGTTACAATATTTTGACTATATTCCTTATGCTATACATTACATCCCAGTTACTTATTTTTTTTACAATTGGAAGTGTGTACTTTTTTGCTGTTGTTGTTGTGAGGGCATCTCTCATATTTATTGATCAAATGGTTGTTAACAACAATAAAATTCTGTAAAGAGGAGTCAATACTCAATGCACAATCATTAATTCACCCCAAGCCTAATTTTCGTCAGTCTCCAATCTTCTGAAGCATAATGAACAAGTTCTTACATGGAGAACAAATTCTTACATAGTGAATAACTTACATGGTGAACAGTACAAGAGCAGTCATTAAAGAAACTTTCGGTTTTGCTCATGCATTGTGAACTATAAACAATCAGTTCAAATATGAATATTCATTTGATTCTTATACTTGATTTATTTGCGGAGACCACACTTCTCTCTTTATTATTGTTATATTTAATAAAATGCTGAAGTGCTAGGTAGATAGAAGATAAAGGTAGAAAACATAGTTTAGTGTTGTAAGAGAGCAAATGTAGATGATCAGGTGTGTGCCTGTAGACTATGTGTTAATCCAAGCTAGACAAGGGCAATAAAATATCCACGTATGCAGAAGATTTCTCTCAGAATGGGGGGGTGAGGTTCTAAGCCTCACCTCTGTTGATCCCCAATTTCTCACCAGATGACCCACCTGCGACTGTGCCTGTCTTAGGTTGTTCCTCCCTTGAGGAATCTTACCCGTCTCTGGCTAACCAGTCATCTTCCGGGGCCATACAGGGAAATGTAAAGTTGGTAAGTGAGAGAGAAGCCTTATTGTTTGAAATGGTTAGCTTTTTATTTCTTTGCATATTTATGCCCGGTAGCTTCTCTGCCCAGCATTTGTCTTGAGGTATCTTTACCACTTGGAAGAATTATGATACTCGGTAAATTTGATATGAGGCACGAATTCTATTTAAGGGTTGTAATTAGGAAGGAAGAAGAAAAGCTATAGAAGTAGCAGGCGGAAGAAAACATGGGAAGATTGATTATTTCTTTGACATATCTTCTTGTAGAGTAACTTTAGCATGTATAGGTTTTAAGCTACTACTTAAATTGTGCACACACATAAACATAATAGGAGTATAGATATATAACCAAAGCATACCTGTAAATACCAGCCATCTCCATTGAAACCAAGAAACCAGTTAGGTACCTTAGGCATTTGTGAAAACTTATCTATGATATGGTGGATATTGTCCAACTGAACTTGAACAGTCTGAGAGAATTCAGATAAATTAAAACAACCCATTCCTGGGAACTGTTCACATCCCATATGTTATTTTAACCGTAAATAGTCTGTAGTTGTAAGATTTTGGAGTGCTACAATTTGCACTTCTCCTATTTCTTGGTTGAGTTCCAACCGTATAGATCCAGTCAAATTTGTTGTTTTACTGTATGCACAGGCCAGCTTAAATATCTCCTTCTTCATTCCCATGGCAAGGACAGGAATTGGTGGGATGAATGCATCTACACCTGTATCAGTGTGTGGATCATTGTTGGGGTTTTTTTGATGATCATCTTCTGGCATGATTCCTCCTGAGAGTGCTGATGTTGAAAGTTCTTTTTCATATTGTATCTTAGTTCATTTTTGGGGTAGCCAAATTAGGCTTTGTTCCTCTGTATAAGCACAAACAGACCCTTTGCCTACACTTTTATATGCCCTTTATATCATTGTGTAGAGTACATGGGGGGGGGTCACCACACAGGAACTGCATTTTTTTAACATTAATCTACAGTTACATGATGAATATTATGTTTACTAGGCTCTCCCCTATACCAGGTCCCCCCTAAATACCCCTTTACAGTCACTGTCCATCAGCGTAGCAAAATGTTGTAGAATCACTACTTGTCTTCTCTGTGTTGTACAGCCCTCCCCTTACTCCCACCCCCCTATGGATGCTAATCTTAATACCCCCCTTTTTCTCGGCCCCTCTTATCCCTCCCTACACAACCATCCTCCCAAGTCCCTTTCCCTTTGTTACCTGTTAGTCCATTCTTGGGTTCTGTGATTCTGCTGCTGTTTTGTTACTTCAGTTTTTCCTTTGTTCTTATACTCCACAGATGAGTGAGATCATTTGGTATTTCTCTTTCTCCGCTTGGCTTGTTTCACTGAGCATAATACCCTCCAGCTCCATCCATATTGCTGCAAATGGTAGGATTTGCCCTTTTCTTATGGCTGAGTAGTATTCATTGGGTATATGTACCACTTCTTCTTTATCCATTCATCTATCGATGGATATTTAGGTGGCTTCCAATTCGTGCCTATTGTAAATAGTGCTGCGATAAACATAGGGGTGCATTGGTCTTTCTCATACTTGATTGCTTCATTCTTAGGGTAAATTCCTAGGAGTGCAATTCCTGGGTCAAATGGTAAGTCTGTTTTGAGCGTTTTGATGAACATCCATACTGTTTTACACAATGGTTGAACTAATTTACATGCCCACCAGCAGTGTAGGAGGGTTCCCCTTTCTCCACAGCCTTGCCAACATTTGTTGTTATTTGTCTTTTGGATGGCAGCCATCCTTACTTGTGTGAGGTGATGATACCTCACTCTAGTTTTAATGTGCATTTCTCTCATAATTAGTGATATGGAGCATCTTTTCATGTGTCTGTTGGCCATCTGTATTTCTTTTTTTGGAGGACTGTCTGTTCAGTTCCTCTGCCCATTTTTTAATTGGGTTATTTGTTTTCTGTTTGTTGAGGTGTGTGCACTCTTTATATATTCTGGATGTCAAGCCTTTATTGGATCTGTCATTTTCAAATATATTCTCCCATACTGTAGGGTTCCTTTTTGTTCTATTGATGGTGTCTTTTGCTGTACAGAAGCTTTTCAGCTTAATATAGTCCCACTTTTTCATTTTTGCTGTTGTTTTCCTTGCCCGGGGAGATATGTTCAAGAAGAGGTCACTCATGTTTATGTCTAAGAGGTTTGTGCCTATGTTTTCTTCCAAGAGTTTAATGGTTTCGTGATTTACATTCAGGTCTTTGATCCATTTTGAGTTTACTTTTGTATATGGGGTTAGACAATAGTCCAGTTTCTTTCTCCTACATGTAGTTGTCCAGTATTGGCAGCACCATCTCTTGAAGAGACTGTCATTTCGCTATTGTATGTCCATGGCTCCTTTATCAAATATTAATTGACCATATATGTCTGGGTTAATGTATGGATTCTCTAGCCTGTTCCATTGGACTGTGGCTCTGTTCTTGTGCCAGTACCAAATTGTGTTGATTACTATGGCTTTATAGTAGAGCTTGAAGTTGCGGAGTGAGATCCCCCCTACTTTATTCTTCTTTCTCAGTATTGCTTTGGCTATTCGGGGTCTTTGATGTTTCCATATGGATTTTTGAATTATTTGTTCCAGTTCATTGAAAAATGTTGCTGGTAGTTTCATAGGGATTGCATCAAATCTGTATATTGCTTTGGGCAGGATGGCCATTTTGACGATATTAATACTTCCTAGCCACGAGCATGGGATGAGTTTCCATCTGTTAGTGTCCCCTTTAATTTCTCTTAAGAGTGACTTGTAGTTTTCAGAGTATAAGTCTTTCACTTCTTTGGTTAGGTTTATTCCTAGGTATTTTATTTTTTTTTGATGCAATTGTAAATTTAGTTGTTTTCCTGATTTCTCTTTCTGTTGGTTCATTGTTAGTGTATACGAAAGCTACAGGTTTCTGTGTGTTGATTTTGTATCCTGCAACTTTGCTGTGTTGAGATATCAGTTCTAGTAGTTTTGGGGTGGAGTCTTTAGGGTTTTTTATGTACAGTATCATGTCATCTGCAAATAGCGACAGTTTAACTTCTTCTTTACCAATGTGGATTCCTTGTATTTGTTTGTTTTGTCTTATTGCCGTGGCTAAGACCTCCAGTACTATGTCAAATAACAGTGGGGAGAGTGGGTATCCCTGTCTAGTTCCCGATATCAGAGGAAATGCTTTCAGTTTCTCGCTGTTCAATATAATATTGGCTGTGGGTTTTTCATAGATGGCCTTTATTATGTTGAGGTACTTGCCCTCTATTCCCATTTTGCTGAGAGTTTTTATCATGAATGGATGTTAAACTTTGTCAAATGCTTTTTCAGCATCTGTGGAGATGATCATCTGATTTTAGTCTTTCCTTTTGTTGATGTGGTGGACGATGTTGATGGACTTTCGAATGTTGTACCATCCTTGCATCACTGGGATGAATCCCACTTGGTCATGGTGTACGATCCTTTTGATGTATTTTTGAATTCGGTTTGCTAATATTTTTTTGGGTATTTTTGCATCTATGTTCATCTGGGATATTGGTCTGTAGTTTTCTTTTCGGCTGGGGTCTTTGCCTGGTTTTGGTATTACGGTGATGTTAGCTTCATAGAATGTGTTTGGGAGTATCCCCTCCTCTTCTATTTTTTGGAAAACTTTAAGGAGAATGGGTATTATGTCTTCCTGTATGTCTGATAAAATTCCGAGTTAAATCCATCTGGCCTGGGGGTTTTTTTTTTGGTAGGTTTTTGATTACTGCTTCAATTTCGTTGTTGGTAATTGGTCTGTTTAGATTTTCTGTTTCTTTCTGGGTCAGTCTTGTAAGGTTGTATTTTTCTAGGAAGTTGTCCATTTCTCCTAGGTTTCCCAGCTTGTTAGCATATAGGTTTTCATAGTATTCTCTAATAATTCTTTGTATTTCTGTGGGGTCGGTTGTGATTTTTCCTTTCTCCTTTCGGATACTGTTGATTTGTGCTGACTCTCTTTTCCTCTTAATATGTCTGGCTAGAGGCTTATCTATTTTGTTTATTTTCTCGAAGAACCAGCTCTTGGTTTCATTGATTTTTGCTATTGTTTTAGTCTTCTCAATTTTGTTTATTTTTTCTCTAGTCTTTATTATATCCCTGCTTCTGCTGACCTTAGGCCTCATTTGTTCTTCTTTTTCCAATTTTGATAATTGTGACATTAGACCATTCATTTGGGATTGTTCTTCCTTTTTTAAACATGCTTGTATTGCTGTGTACTTTCCTCTTAAGACTGCTTTTGCTGGGTCCCATAGTAGTTTGGGCTTAGTGTTGTTGTTGTCTTTTGTTTCCATAAATTGCTGGATCTTCATTTTGATTTGGTCATTGATCCATTGAATATTTAGGAGCGTGTTGTTAAGCCTCCTAGTGTTTGTGAGCGTTTTTGCTTCATTTGTACAGTTTATTTCTTGTTTTATGCCGTTTTGTTCTAAAAAGTTGTTTGGTAGATTTCAATCTTTTGGAATTTACTGAGGCTCTTTTTGTGGCCTAGTATGTGGTCTATTCTGGAGAATGTTCCATGTGCACTTGAGAAGAGTCTGTATCCTGTTGCTTTTGAATGTAAAGTACTGTCGATCTCTATTAGGTGCATCTGTTCTAGTGTGTTGTTCAGTTCCTCTGTGTCCTTTCTTATTTTCTGTTTGGTGGATCTGTCCTTTGGATTGAGTGGTGTGTTGAAGTCTCCCAGAATGAATGCATTTCATTCTATTTCCTCCTTTAGTTCTTTTAGTATTTGTTTCAGATATGTTAGTGGTCCTGTATTGGGTGCATATATATTTATAATGGTTATACCCTCTTGTTGGACTGAGCCCTTTATCATTATGTAATGTCCTTCTTTGTCTTTTGTTACTTTCTTTATTTTGAAGTCTGTTTTGTCTGATACTGGAATTGCAACACCTCCTTTATTCTTTCTGTGGTTTGCATGAAATATCTTTTTCCATCCCTTGACTTTAAATCTGTGCATGTCCTTGGGTATGAGGTGAGTCTCTTGTAAGCAGCATACAGATGGATGTTGTTTTTTCATCCATTCTATTACTCTGTATATTTTGATTGGTGCATTCAGTCCATTTACATTTAGGGTGTTTATTGAAAGGTATGTACTTATTGCCATTGCAGGCTTTAAGTTTGTGGTTTCCAAAGGTTCAGGGTTTGCTTCTTTACTATCTTACTGTCTAACTTAAGTCGCTTGTTGAGCTATTATAAACACTGTCTGATGATTCTTTTTCTCTCCCTTCTTATTCCTCCTCCTCCCTTCTTCATATGTTGTGTGTTTTGTTCTGTGCTCTTTTTAGGAGTGCTCCCATCTAGAGCAGTCCCTGTAAGATGCCCTGTAGAGGTGGTTTATGGGAGTCAAATTCCCTCAACTTTTGCTTGTCTGGGATTTGTTTAGTCCCTCCTTCATATTTAAATGATAATCGTGCTGGATACAGTAGTCTTGGTTCGAGGCTCTTCTGTTTCATTGCATTAAGTATATCATGCCATTCTCTTCTGGCCTGTAGTGTTTCTGTTGAGAAGTGTGATGATAGTGTGTTAGGTTTTCCTTTGTAGGTAACCTTTTTTTCTCTCTGGCTGACTTTAATACTCTGTCCTTGTCTTTGATCTTTGCCATTTTAATTATTATGTGTCTTGGTGTTGCCTTCCTTGGATACCTTGTCATGGTAGTTCTGTGTACTTCTATGATCTGAGAGGCCATTTCCTCCCCTAGTTTGGGGAAGTTTTCAGCATTTATTTCTTCAAAGACACTTTCTATCCCTTTTTCTCTCTCTTCTTCTTCTGGTACCCCTAAAATGTGTATATTGTTCCATTTCTATTGGTCACTCAGCTCTCTTAGAATTCTTTCATTCATGGAGATCCTTTTATCTCTCTCTGCATCAGCTTCTCTGCATTCCTGTTCTCTGTTTTCTAGTCCATTAATGGTCTCTTGCATCTCGTCCATTCTGTTTTGAAGTCCTTCCATAGCTTGTTTTATTTCTGTATTCTCCTTAGTTCTTGCATATTTCTCTGCAAGTCCATCAGCATGGTTATGACTTTTGTTTTGAATTCTTTTTCAGGAAAACTGGTTAAATCTATCTCCCCAGGTTCCTTCTCAGGGGAAGATGTAGCAGAAGCTGAAGCTGTCTAGGTTAGTCTTGTCTGGATCATATTTTTTTGACTTTTCATGTTGACAGGTGCTATTGACCTTCAGCTGGGAGGGACAAACTTTTCACTTGCTACTGGCCTTTCTTTACTGGGACAACTGCGACCCCTAGTGGCTTGTGTTGGATAATTGCGTGTACTCTGGTTCTTTGTGTCTTGCCCAGTTGATATGGAGTGATCTTCCTTTCTGTGGGCGTGGTTTGCCTTAGGCTGTTTCTCTGCTTTCCAGTGCCCGGAGGGTTAATGGATGGGGGGGCTCTTTGGCTGTTTAACTCCATGAGGGGTCTCAGAGCTGTTGCCCAGGGGGTTTGTGCGCCCGGTTTTCCCTGTAATTTTCAGCCACTGCTCTGTGTCCTGTGTTGTTTCTGTCTAGCTGTTAAGTCCCTGTCCCTTTAAGACTTTCAAAAACCGCTCGCTTGTCTTTGTCAGAGGCTTCAGCTTCGGAACCTGTTCAGAGGTCTTGCTGCCCTATTTCCCTAGTTTCCAGCCCTCCACGCATGCACTGTGTCTGCGCTCTGATGTGGGTGACTGGGGCTGGGTGTTTAGCAGTCCTGGGCTCCCTCTCCCTCCAGGCGGGAGCTGGGTTGATGTGTGCTCAGGTCCCGCCAGGCCGGGGGTTGTATCTTACCCCTTTCACCAGGCGCTGGACTCTCGCACGTGTGGATGTATTCTGGCTGTTTTCCTGTGTCTTTTGGTCTCTCTTTTATGATTAGTTGTATTTGTTGTATTTTCAAAAATATATATGTTTTTGGGAGGAGATTCCCACTGTCCTACTCACGCTGCCATGTTGGCTCCACCTCTGTTCTGGGCAGCTTTTTTCTTGAACTTTATCTGGGCAGATTTCTCTTTGAAACTTATCTTTCCTTTTGTGTTTGCTTATGTTTATCTTTCTACCTAACATTCCTATCAGAAGTTCATTTATGTAAGAATTATACTTTTGGGGAGTAGTGCTACCTCAAATGTACAAGGACAATTGATCCTAGAACAAACAACTCCATATTTTTAAAATTGTGAAATGATATACCTCAGTGACATTAGGATAAACTGATCTGTATTAGGATTTGACTAAAAATATTGCATAAAATGGCAAAAAAAATGCCATTTTTAAATGTCATTGCATTAATGGATTATATTTTGTGTATTTTAAAGCATGATTTTACATGGTATTGTTAATGGAGGAAGGAATATGGAACAAGAAAGACTAGCTTCAGATAAATGATTTAAACTATACATGAATAAGTTTCCTAACTAATAAATTCGTAATGTTAAATATTTAATTTTCAAAGCTGTTGTGTGCCGTAAATAAGGTAATGTGTGTTAAACATATAGGGAATGTAAAGTGCTTCAAAAAAGATTAATCCACTTTGACTTCTATACTTGCTTATAATGAGATTATTATTAAATGGCGTTTTAAATTTGTAAAAAAATATGTGCTTTTCAAAGCACATTTATATCTACTTCTTCCATAGACCTCCTAACATTAATACTGTGGAATTTGTAGTTATAATTATCCTGAGTTTCCTATTAAGTACAGTTACAGAAAAAATATTACAGAAAAAGTATACAGAAAAGTTACAGGAATTGCCCATGGTCATGTGGTGACAGATATGTGATTTAAACCCAATCAGTTTTCTCATTCAAAGGCTGCTGCTCCTTGTTTTATATTATAGTGCTTTTTTGAATCATTTAAACACTGTTAGGGAAGAATATATGACATTCAAATATAAGATCTGAAATATGATAGAAGCACTAGCAAATGTTGGTAAGAAATTTCAGGACAACGTTGAGCCCTTGCTTTCCAGAGTATGTGTCTATAATTTTCAGGGAATGGATAACATCTGCTACCTATTTATCAAAACACTGGATGAATGAAAATGTTGTTCTATTTATTCCATATGGGATGAAAATCTTGTACTCCTTTTCTTTTAAAGATAAGTCTTTAAATGTCAGTAACCCATTCATCTGGAATAACAGGTATAAATTGCTTGAGTATGGATCAGATGATATTTACGACTTAGCTTGTTATTTTTTTAGTTTCCTAAAATTAATGTTTATAAAGCTTATGAGCCAAGTTTCTTCATTATGACCAATGTTTCCCTTTCTGTGAAAGCAAGAACAAGCTAGAAATAATTAATGACCCATTATTTTAATCCAGTTATTTTATTTGTCAATTCTCTAATTCATTTCAGTAAATCTTTATATTGATTTACTGAATTGTGGTTATATTATGATTTAAACATTTATGGTTATACAATTATGGTTATTATGGGAATTATGGTTATACAATGGTGAACAACAAAAGGCTCAGTCATGTTCACATGGGGCTTAGGATGAAGACAGAAGATAATGTGAAGTGGGGACAAATTGTCACAGGGATTAGATCATTCAAGTCTTTAAAAGCCAAGTTAAATATGTCCATCTTTATTTTAATAGCAACAAGAAGGTCTGAAAGGGTTTTAGGCAAGAGAATAGGGTTCATAGGTAAGAAAGAAGAGAAGACAAAAGTCACATTGTGCTATGAAATGGTCCTTCCTAGGGGTAGAGAAATATCATCATCTCATATATCTACTTCATAATAAATAAATAGTCCTAGAAGTATAACTAGCATTTTAATTTTTAAAAAAATTTGCTAAAGTATAGCACACACATAGAAAAGAGCACAAAAATTATATCAGGTCAATGAGTTATCACAAGAGAACACACAGGTAAAGAAATAGGATATTACCAGCACTCTAAAATACTCCAGACTCCTTCTCAACCCAAACCTCTTCCTTCTCCTAGAAAAGTATCCAGTATGCTGACTTCTAAAATCATAGTATAGTTTTACTGTTTTTTTTTTAAGCTTTATATAAATGGAAACATAAAAATGCATTATTTGGTGCCTGGCTTTTTTTGGTCAACATTGTTTTGTTCATTTTCCTTGCTGTCTAGTTTATGTGGAACAAATATATCACAATTCATATGTACATTTTTACCTCTAGATATTTGTGATATTTGCATTTTGGGCTACATGAGTAGTGTTGCAATGAATGTTCTTTTACATGTATTTTGGTTTATATAATCATAAATTACTTTTGTGTATATACATAGGAGTAAAATACAATGGTCCTTGGTTATGTGTGTGTGTGCATATATATGTTTAGTTGATAATGCTAGTTTTCCAAAATGGTTATACAAATTTATATCTCTGTTGTGAGTATATGAGAACTCCAATTGTTCCATATATTTGCCAATATTGCTGTTGTTTTAAAATCTGTGATTTAATCCAGAGGTCAATCATTAGGAATATGTAATAATTTTGCTTACTATACCAAATAACAAGCCTCAAAAGAAAGCTATATTTGATAAAATAAAAGTGAAAATACATAAATCCATCATCACAGTAGGAGAATTGAACACATCGCACTGAATAACTAACTGATGTAACAAGCAGAAAAAGAATCATTAAGTCTCCAGAAGATCTAATCAACAAAATTCGCAAATATGACCCCATTTACATATTTAAGACACTGCAGACAACTTGCAAATAACCATTTTATTCAAATGCACATGTAAGTTTTACCCAGCTGACCACATGACAGACCATAAAACAAGTCTAAACAAATTTCAAAGTACTGAAATCATTCAGTGTATTCTCTAGCACAGCAAAATAAATTCTGAAATCAGTAACATAATAGAATAAAAGTCCAAATATTTAGAAATTTAGCAATATACTTCAAAGCAATTCATCAAGCAAAGAAGAAATCATAGAATGTTTTTATGAAAAAGGAAAATAAACATACAGTATATGGAAAGCTGTGGAATGCAACAAATCTGTGCAGAGAAATTTATATTGATAAATTTACATATTAGAAAAGAAAGTAAATTACTTATTAGTAACTAGCTATTCACCTCAAAAACTGAGAAAAAGAACATCATATTATATACTAAAAAATGTAGAGGGAGAAAATACTAGACATTAATGGAATCCATAAAAACTGTAATAGAAATATTAACAAGGCCAAAGTGGATTCTTTGAAAGACTCCTTTGATAGACATTTACTAAGACTGAGCCAGATAAAAAATAAATTGATAGATATCTAATAAGTTAAATATGTCACAAATTAAAAATATAGGGGCTCAAAAAGTGATATTGCTGTATACTTTACAGATAATGTAAAGATTTTAAGGCATAATGAACAATTTCATTTAAAAAATGTGAAATTTTACATAAAATTGAATGAAATATAAAAATAAATTCCTGGGGAAACATATATTACCAAAATTAACACAAGATAAAATTAAAAATATGAGCATTATTATTAAATTATTTAAGAAATTAAACTACAAAGTAAATTAATTTGGCAGTTGAAACCCTACCCACAAATTAATCCCAATGCCAAATGTAGTCACTAGTGAAATCTTCCAAATTTTTAATAAAAAAGATGACACCAATTTTATACAACTTCCACTAGAGAAATAAGCAAGGAAAGAGGGAGATAAAGAGAAAGAGGGAAGAACTCATTTTATGGGACCAGGATAACTTTGTGAAGAACAAATAATAGGAAAGGAAACTTAGAGACTAATCACTTTCATAAACCTAAACACAAAATTTCTAGAGAAAATAGGAAATTGGATCTAATTATGTTAAAAAATATATAATATGCCATGAACAAGTTGGTTTTACTTCAGCATGTAAAGTAGACATAGTGTTTCAATAAAGACCAATGTATTTCATCACATTAATAAAGTAGAAAATCATCTTCATAGATGCAATGAAGAATAAAGTTTTGAGAAAATTTCACAGTCATTCATGGCAAAAACTCTTAGTAAGTGAGGAATAAGAGGAAATCATTTAACCTGATAGTATCTACAAAAAGTATAGAGCAAACATGAAACTTGATGGATGAAATGTTAAACTTTCTCAGTACCCCCCTCAAGATTGACAATGGATGAAAATGCTCATTATCTTCATTTCATTCAATATTGTCCTAGATATCCTAGCCAAGGCAGTAATCAAGAAATAAAACTCATTTTTTTGTAGATAATAAATATAAACACAAGACTCTTACAACAAATTCAAAATTACATGATAAATACAGCAATGTCATTGGATGCAAGTAAAATTAAAAGAAATCCGTATGGACAAAACATAAAATTTGCCCCCAACATCCCACCACACATGCACACACACACACACACACACAAGAATTCCATATGAATTGCATATGTACACTACAATTAAAAATGAAAACACTATCCTGAAAGGAAATACCAGCATATAACTTCATAATTTTGAAGAAGGGAAAGATTACTTAAACACTACAAAAAGTATAAACCATAATGGAACAATTAATACTACATTAAAATCAAGAGCTTCTCTTTACTTTAAACAGCCTTAAATGTAAAAATTTAACCCACTGAATAGTAATATATATTTTCATTACAAAAATTCAATAAGAGATTCATATCTAGACCAAATAAAATATTTTTAAACTCCATATGAAAATCCAATAAAAAAGGGACAAACATGATTTTAATATTAAACTGGAAAAAGTGGATATCCAAATGACTGATAGATATATCAAAAAATGCTCAACTTCATCAGGCATCAGGGAAACGTATATTAAACCCTCAATAACATACCACCACAAGCATCCAAAAATGGCTAAGAATAAAAATGATGGCGATACTAAGTGCTGACAAAAATATGGGTCATTTCTAACTCTCATATACTGATTGATGGTGGAGTATACATTATACTCAATTTTTTTTGTAATAATTTGGAAGTATCTTTGAAAGCTCACCATATACATACTCAATGATCTAACAATTTTACTCCTGGTTGTAAAACTATCTAGACACTAAAAACTATCTGCTCACTATACTTGAAATTTCTGTAATATCTGTTGCTATAAACAAACTCTTACAAAACTCTTCATAAAATCTTCCTCTTTCCACCTCATCTTCCATATTTCCCCTCACTCCTGGTTTTTCAATATTTGTGATCATTTCTTGATACTTTCTCTTTTTGATGGGAAATAATTCCCTATGGATATGTCATGTTTCTGCATATATTATGAGTAGAGGATCTGACAGCCTTTGTTTCATTCTATCTTTTAAAAGATGCTTGTGTGGTAAGCAACCTTGAAAGATAATCTCTGTCTGAAGCAAAGGGCAGGCTTTCTTCCAGCATTGGAAAATGTAGATAGTTTCACCTTTTGAAGCACAGGGCAGACATGCTTTCTAGCCATAATAAAAGATTTAGGTCTTCTTAATGCAGGATTGTTTTCCTATAATGAACTGCATTGTGTTTGCAGGTATTATGTGACACATTTCATATGGATCTATGAGAACTAGGGCTAGGATAACTGATGCCAATTCTTATGAGCTGGCTGTACCTATTGTCATGAGTAATAATCTTTGTGACACAGGAGTTTCATGTATTCTGAAAGCAACCATGTGGAAACTGTGGAAGACCAACTTGTTAGCTTGAAAGTAGGGTAAAACCTAAGACTCTTCAGAGTTTTTAACACTGAAGCTTTTCTCAACCCAAGTATTAAATGTTGTTATTCCCCACAACTTCATTCTTGGTCTTTTACTCATTACATATTAATTAATCTACACTAATGCTTTCAATTATCATTTATAATTGGCAATGATTCCCCAAATGTTAATCTACTGACATTTCTTCTTGTAGCTCCAAATTTCCAACTTCTGGGGTGAATCCCAGTTTGGTTGTCTGGCATCTCATATTCAGAATATCCCTTTATAAAACCTTCATCCTTTATCCAAATTTGTTCTTCTTTTTATATTCCCTATTATAGTGAATATCAAAACCATCCACATTATCCCTCAAGCAGGAATTCTAACAATTGTTTTTGTTGCCTAACTCTTTATTACTCACAAAGAAACTCCAAATTATTTTCAATTATTCCTCTTAAAACCATCATTCACTCCATTCTCATGGTCACTAACTCCCTTAATGAAATAATTCCTGCATGTTTGACTTACTGCTACAATCTCTCATATTGTCCTACTGCCCTTATTCTTGACTCTCATCCAATTTGTTCTACATTCTACCAATGGAGTAATCATTATAAAATGTTTTAAGGATAACCTGTTAGTTAATCAGAACTATTAAAATATATATAAATTCCTCTACATCCTAAAACTACATGCATTAACATGGTATGAAATTCATTCTCACAACAATGACTCAAACTCAGAAAAAAATGTTATTGAATAAATTGCTTTGATTCAAAAACATGTAGAAATGAGAAAACATTTTATAGAAAACTTCACTAACTTTAATATTAAAAATAGATATACATGCCCATTCACACACAACATACAAACACATGCATCAATAGTGATCGAGTTTGATTATTTTGAAAATCCATTGATACGGAAACTGAATTTCTCTATAATGGCACATATACAGGCTATATAGAACTTTGATAGTTGCACAAAATATAAACACACTAATAATGGCTTTGTCACATAGATCAGCAGTGGGGAAGATATAAAATTCCTATTTAGAAGGTCATCAATGGGGAAAATATAAAATATTCTATCAACAGAAAGGTATTAATAAATATGATAGAATTACATGTGAGGAAAGGAGTCAACCATTCCATTTCCTCATGGAATGTCTTTGTACCACAGATATCAAGAAGTGTGAAATAAATATTGGTTCCATAACTTTTGAAGGTCTATCTTAAATGTTTCTCTTCCAAATACCAATATAAGAATTATACTAGGTTTTGATTGCAGCTATAACAAGATGCCACACACTTAGTGTTATAAAACAACACAGATTTATTATTTCACAATTCTAAAATTCGGAAGTCTGAAATGGGTCCAGCTGCACTACAAATAATTGCCAGCAAGGCAATGTTTCTTTCTGGAGGCTCTAGAGAATGATTCACTTTCTTGCCTTTTCCAGCATGTAGTGGCCATCAACACTCCAGACTCATAACCCCCTTTCTCCATCTTCAAAGCCAGAAATAGCAGGCAAATTCTTTATCACATTGCACTCTACTGACCTCCTCTCCTGCCTCCTTCTTCCACCTTTAAGGATACTTGCCCATCCACTGTGCTAATCCATGTGGTTCCACATAATCTTCCTATTTTAAGGCCACTGATTGGCACTCTTTATTCCATCTACACCTTTAATTGCTTTTTGCCATGTAACAACATAATCACAAAATCTTGGAATTAGGATTTGGATATCTTTAGGAGAAGATTCATTCTTCCTACCACAGAGAATTTTTTTACATTACAAATGTGACACATTGAATTGCTTTAAAAAAATCTGACAAAACAAATGAACAAAATCACCAATCTCAAAGCTTAATATTCCTCTCTGTCTCTCTCTCTCTGCCTCTCTTAATACACGTAACTGAAAATATCTTCTGATCACAGTTGATATTTTCTAAGCCTAGCTATGATCTTTTCTAAGCCATCATATACTATAATATTTCAATATTTTTTTGTATTTGTCCAACTCTTCCACCAGATTTTGAACATCTTGAAGACAGACACTTCAGCCTTCTCTTAGTCTGATTCTCCTAGATTTAATATACTGCCAATAGATGGAACACATAATTAATATGGTTTGAATGATTTAATGGCTTTAAAAATAGAGACCTTGAGAAGCTAAATAGCCTACCTAAAGTCACTCAGTCACTATCTTCTATCACTACCGTATCCTCTATATTTTGTCACATTAATGTCCTTCCAGTATCGGGGAAAAAAGACAAACAATGTGTTTATTCATTCAAAGATATCTGTTGAATAGTTTATGTATGTCAGACATTTTTTTCCATGTACTAGGAGTGCATCAACAATCAAAATGGACAAAATCCCTTGCTGTCACAGAAATTACATTCTACTGGCTGGATATTTTCATGTAAATAATTAGGTGTTAAGTGCTATGAGAAAAATTGAGCAGAATCAGAGTGAGTGAGGAAATAATATGAAATAGGGTTGAAGTTACAATATTAAATATGGTGGTCAGCGTAGCTCTCATTATGAAAATGAGTTCCGTACACATTTCTACTCCTTTTAGTATTAATGGGTAGAGAAAGGTATACCAACAAAAGGGTTATCAAATACAGTTAAGGACAAAGAAAGCATTTTCTAATCTTACTCACTAGACATGGCAGGGCTATGGAGAATTACATGCAACAGTGGTAGTTTATGGGAGGAATGAGGATCCTGCAAGGCTTCAGGGAGGTTACTATCTATAAGTCTAACTTATACCATGTTAGTAAAGAACATCATTTTTTCATCAGCCCAGAATCATCTGACATCTAAAAATGAGAAATTTTCTGAAAGGGGACAGCTACAATTAAGGATTAGTCACTTTGAGAGAGGTGAGTCTTAGGTCACTTTCCACATTACTGACAGAAATGGGCCTCTTCCTTGAGGACAAAAGGCATGTTCATTATAGTGCATGGAATGGAGACTAGCCATAAAGAAATTTCCAGGTTCTAAGAGATGTGATTCATTGTTATATGTGAATAAATGAGATGAGCCTCATATTTTTCTTTTACGTATTTTTCCTAGTTATTTTTGTTCTTCCACTTGGCTAGTTTTCTAATTCATTTATTTGTTAATACTTAAACCAAAATAATATATAGTCAGATTAATTATTAGAACACTACTTAAAAGCTTATATCTAAAAATACAACCACCCAAGATCACCCATATTTATCTCTGTTCCTGTTTCCTTGAATCAACTATTTTCATTAAATTTAGCTATTTCCCTTGGTGCTTACTTCCACATATTTTTACACTGCTATTTCTAAGTTTATCAAGTTTAGGTATTATTTATCAGCTTCTCATTTTTTTAGAGGAAGATATTACTCAAGTGTTTTCTCCTACAGGCCTTTATCTTTCAAATATTATAATATCACAATTTAAAAAGTCATTATTTAATGTTTAACTACTGATCCAAGTATTTCAAAGTGTGTAATTCTTTTTCTTGAACAAGATTTTGTATTCCCGATATTTTGTTTTTAGGTTTTTTTTTCACATCGTCTTTTGACATGATCAGTCAGCTAGTAGATGTCTATGCTGTTATATTCCAAATGGTCAAGTATATTATATAATGTATCAATTGAAATTTTATTTGGCAGAGACATCATAATTTCAGCTATTCATCTTTCCAACTCAATCTAGACTGTTGTTTTGTGGGCTTATTGCATGACTTTTATTATGGATTTTACTTTACCTCTTTGTAATATTCCCTGTTTTCTTTCTGTAGGTTGTGTCTTCCTCTTTCTCAGAAAGACTTCTCTCTGTCTTTCTTTTTGTTGTAGCACATTATTCAGTAGTCTCATAAGAAATGATCCTTGGGAGGTAAATTTCACAGCTTTATTTTTTACTTTCATTTAACTGATGGTTTAGTTGGGTGTATAATTCTAAATTTAAAACATTTCTTTCAGAATTTTATATGTGCAGCTTTATGATTTCTACTTTTAAGTTTGCTATTGAAAAATCTGATGCCCATGATTCCTAACCATTTGCAACTGACTTTTTAAATTTTAATGTTTGCAGATTCTAGGATCCCTTTATCTGTGATTCAGAAATTTCATGACATTGTGCTTTTGTGTGTGGTTCCCTTATCTTTTATGATGCTTTATATTCTGGAGGACACTTCTAATCTAGACACTGAAATTGTTTTCTCCTCTATCTGTTACTATTAGTCAGGTGTTTGACTACTTCTTATGATTTCCTAAGTACATTATTTTCCCTTTCCTTTTTTTCTCTTTTATTATCTTTTAGTTTTGCCTTCAAAGAAATTGTCTTAATTTTATTCCCTAAATATTTATTAAAGTTTTCTTTTGAGGTTAGCATATTCTAATGTCTGAGAGCTATTTCTTTATTTTTTTTCCATATAATCTAGTAATTAATTTATGTATTAAAGATCTTTCCATTTCTCTCTAGATATTATTTTTTAATCATTTCTTCTATTTCCTGAATTAACTCTAATTCTTCCATTATATTTCCCATTTGCTTTGATTCTCTGTTTCATTTTTGATGCTTCTCTCAAAATTTGGTGAACCTGGAGGAGAGGGCTCAAGACAATGGTATAGGAAGAGTCAGACTCACCTCCTCCCATAGACACAACAAATCTACAACTACATATGAAATATTTACCTCTGAAGGGGATCTAGAAACTGGATGAACAGAGCCTCCACAGCAAGAAGAGGCAGAGATATGGAGGCATTAAAGAAAAAGCCAACACCCAGAGACAGTGTTCCACTGTCAGTAGGGGTCTCAAACGTAGAGAGCTTTACCCTGAGGAGCAAGAGATTTGAACTTCACATCAGTAACCCCAACCCTCAAATTCTGCACATGAGAGACAAGCTCCAAAAATACCTGGCTTTGAAAGCTAACAGGAAATACATCTAGGAAAACCATAGAACTGTAGGGAAAGGAAAATCTGCTGTTGAAGAGCTCATGAGTAGACTCATCAATCCAAAAACCTATGCAAAGCCACCAGATCAAAAATAAATAGACCATAGGTGAAGGAGACACACTTATTAATCTTGGAGTACCTGCCACAGAGGCAGGAGGCAGATGGGCATCTCCCTGGAGACTAAAACACTAGAAGAAGCCATTTTTTAAATCTTATTCTGTGACCTGATCCTGGGCCTGATGGGTGCCACTCATTAATCCTACCTCTGAACTGTTAAAAACAGGGGACCAGGGTTTGTTCCCCACTGAGAAGCCTGAACTCCCCTGAGCTTCAGCCTAGAATCTGACAGGATAATAACCACATTTACCAGCATTCACACAGCAGTCCTGGCCGTGCCTTGCAGCCAAAAGGCCAGGGGCTACCATTGCCCACCAGTGTATCCACTGCAGTAACAGGCCGTCTTCACAGCCAGACAGGTAAGGCCCATGTCTTTCCACCAGTTTGTCACAGAAGTCATGGCCAGACCTCTCTGTCAGCCAAAAACATGTCTGTAGCAGTTGGATTGTCCCTCCTAGCCAGCTAGGACAGGGGTCACCCCCCACAACAGCATGCCTGTAGCAGATATGACTCCACCACAACTGGAGGGCATATTCAGTCCACATAGGGGGAACTTCTGTAGTGCCTGACTCTGGTGGTTAAGGGGAATTTCATTTCTAGGCTCCACAGGACATCTCCAACCTAAGCCACTATTTCAAGACTGGAAAACATAGCAGAATTAACCAATACATAGACACAAACACAATAGTCAGGAAAAGTGAAGAGAAAGAGGAATATTTTCCAGACAAAATAATAAGACAAAACTCAGAAAAATAATTAATGAAAGGGAGTTAAGCAATTTACCCAATAAAGAGTTCAGAATAATAGTTCTAAAAATGCTTACCAAACTCAGAATGGATGACATAATGAGGACTTCAATAGAGGTTGAAAATATAAGAAACTACCAATATTCCACTTCAGTGATGAGGAATACAATAAGAAAAATGAAAAATATACCAGAGAAATAAACAGCAGATTAACACAGATGAATGGATTAGAAATCTGGAACATAAGGTAATGGAACTCAAAAAAATTTAGCAGCAAAAACAATTTTTGAAGAAAAGAATAGTTTAAGGTACCTTTACAACCACATCAAGTATACTAACCATTTGCATTATAGGGGTTTGAGAAGGAGAAGAGACAGAATGGTGCAGAAAATTTGCTTGAAGAAATGGTTGAAACTGTCCCTAACCTGGGGAAGGAAAGAGACATTCAGGTCCAGGAAGCACAGAGTCACAAACAAGATGAACACAAAGAGATCCACACCAAGACACATTATAATTAAAATGTAAAAAGTTAAACATAAAGAGAGAATCTTCAAAACAGCAAGAGAAAAGCATTTAGTTACTGTTTTGCCTGAAAGTTTCAGCCCTGGGCAAGTTCACTATGGATTCAGTGAGACCAGGAAATGATAATGGAACATTATTGGCATAAAAGGGTTTATACCCTGCTTTATTTTCATGGTGATAGGTGAAGCACTAGAATCATGTCTGCATCCAACAGTCTGCAGGTTTGTAATCCTCCTCCATCTCTGCCTCTGCCCATACCACTGAGCAGAGCTCTTTGTATAGTTATTTAGTTAATAACAGTTTATTGCCTACAGGTGTGGAAGCAATAGTCTAGAAGTAGGCCAATTACATCATTAAGTATTTTAGGGTCAGGTAAGGATCGTAGCCATAGGAACTTCCATTTTCCCTACAGTTACATGTAAGGAAACCTGCATAAGAATATTAGCTGATTTTTTAGTAAAAACTTTTCAGGTCAGAAGGGAATGGCACAAAATGTTCAAAGTACTGAAGGGAAAAAAATAAAAACAAAACACTTACAACCAAAAATACCTTAACCAGCAATGTTACCATTCAGTATTGAAAGGCAGATAGTTTCCCAGACAAGCAAAAGCTAAAGGAGTTAATCACCACTAAACTGGCTTTACAAGAAATATTAAATTTCTTTTTGAACCAGAAAAGACCATAACTAGAAACAAGAATATATATGAAAGAAAAAATATCACTGGAAAAGGCAAACATATAGAAAAGGTGGTGGATCAAACTCTTATAAAGCTAGTATGAGGGTTAAAAGAAAAAAGTAGTAAAATCAACTATATCTAAAACAGTAAAGAGACACACAAAATAAAAATATGTCAAATATGTCAAAAACAAAATATGCATTTTAAAAAGTATACTTTTAGAATATATTCAGACTTAAACAATAACCAACTTCAAATAGACTGTATACATAGGTTACTACATATCAACCTCATGGTAACTAAAAACCAAAACCTATTAATAGATACATAAAAATACAAAGAAAAGAATCCAAACATAACACTAAAAAAGTATCAAATCACAAGAGAAGAAATGAACATAGAACTACAAAAAAAAAAAAATTAGCCAAATGGAAACAAGTAGATACTTGTTAATAATTACTTTAAATGTAGATGGGCTAAATTCTCCAATCAAAAGAAATTAGGTAGCTGAATGGATAAAAATTGAAATCCAACTATATACTGCCTACAAGAGAATCACTTCAGATCTAAAGATACACACAAACTTAAACTGAAGGGATTGAAAAAGATACTCCATGCAAATGGAAACAAAAAAAAATGCTGGGACAGCAATACTTATATCAGATGAAATAGACTTCAAAAAAAAGGCTGCAACAGGAGACAGGGTATTACATAATAATAAAGGGATCAATCCCACAAAAAGATATAGCACTTATAAATATTTATGCACCCAACATAAGGACATCTATATATAAGAAGCAAATATTAAGAGATGCAAAGGGAGAAATTGACAGTAATGCAATAATAATGGGGACTTCAACACCTCAATTATCAATGGATGGATCATTCACACAGAAAATCAATAAGGGTGCATTGCCCTTGAATAACTCATTATATCAGATGGATATAATAGGTATATACAGAACATTACATCCAAAAATGGTAGAATACACATTCTTATCAAGTGCCTATGGAATATTCTCCAGGACAGATCACTTGTTAGGCCACAAGAAAAGCCTCAGGGAATTCAGAAATTGAATCATATCAAACATCTTTTCAAATCACAGTGGTATGAAACTAGAAATCAATTACAAAAGAAAACTGGAAAAAGCACAAAAAGGTTGATACTAAACAACATGCTACTAAACAATCAATGGATCAATGAAGAAATCAAAGAGGAAATAAAAACTACCTGAGACAAATGAAATGAAAATACAACACTCCAAGATGCATGGTGCAATACCTGAAACTAAATTTAATCAAAAAGGTGAAAGACCTTACTCTGAAAATTATAAGCCATTGATGAAAGGCATTGAAGATGAGACAAATAAATGGAAAGATATTCCATAATCATGGAATAGAATTAATACTGTTAAAATGTCCATACTACCCAAAGCTATCTACAGACTTAATGCAATCCCTATCAAAATGCCAATGGCATTTTTCACAGAACTAGAACAAATAATCTTAAGATTTTTATGGAACCACAAAAGACCATGAGTAGCCACAGAAATCTTGAAAAAGAAGAACAAAGCTGGGTATTATGCACCTGTATTTCAAACTATAAGACAAACTCTAGTATAACCAACACAGTATAGAGCTGGCAGAAAAATAGACACATAGATCAATGGAACAGAATAGAGAGCTCAGAAATAAACTCATGTTTGTTTGGTCAATTTATCTATGACAAATGAGGCAAGAATACACAATGGGGAAAAACAGTGTCTTTAATAAATGGAATTAGGAAAACTGAAAAGCTACATGTAAGAAAATGAAACTGGGACACTTTCTTATACCACATACAAAATCAAACTCAAAGTAGATTGAAAATTTAAATATAAGCCCTAAAACCATAAAATTCCTAGGAGAAAATAGAAGCAGTAAGCTCTGACAGTGGTCTTAATGATATTTTGCAGGAAACATTCTCCTCAGGGCAAGGACAACAAAAGCAAAAATAAACAAATGGTACTATATCAAACTAAAAAGCTTTTACACAGTGAAGGAAACCATCAACAAAATGAAGAAGCAAACTACTGAATGGGAAAAGATATTCACAAATGATATACCCTATAGGGAGTTAACATCTAAAATAAAGAGCACATAAAATTCAGTATCAAAAAGATAACCCCACTCTTAATGAAAAATGGTCAGAGGACCTGACTAGGCATTTTTCCAAAGACATACAGATCAACAGGCATAGGAAACAGTACTCAGCATCACTAACCATCAGGGAAATGCAACTCAAAACCGCACTGAGATATCACCTCACACCTATTAGAATGACTAGTTTTCAAAAGACAAGAAATAAAAAGTGTTGGGGAGGATGAGGAGGAAAGGAAATGTTCATGCCCTGTTGGTAAGAATATAAATTGGTGCAGCCACTAAAAAATTAAAAATAGAAATACCATACAACCCAGTAACTCCACTTGCAGGTATTTATCTGAAGAAAACACTAATTCAGAAAGATTTATGCACCCCTGTGTTCACTGCAGCATTATTTATAATAGCCAAGATATGGAAGCAACCTAAATGTTCATCAATAGATGAATGAATAAAGGAAAGGTGGCATATATATACACAATCGAATATTACCCAGTCATAAAAATGAATGAAATTTTGCCTTTTGTGACAATATTAATGTACCTAGAGTGTATTATGTTAAGTGAAAAATGTCAGAGAAAGACAAATACTGTATGATTTCACTTATATGTGGAATCTAAAAATACAAAACAAATGAACAAAACAAACAAACCAGAAACAAACTCAGACACAGAGAGCACACTGGTGGTTGGGGAGATGGATTAAATATGTGAAGGAGATTAAGAGGTACAATATTCCAATCATAAAATAAATAAGACACAGGGGTGCAATATACAGCATAGGGAATATAGTCAATGTTACAACAATTTTGTATGGTGACAGTAACTAGACTTACTGTGGTCACCACTTTTTAAAGCATATAAATATCAAATCACTATGTGGTACACCTGAAATGAATATAATATTATATGTCAATTATTCTTCAAAAAATCTAATTTACTCCTCAGGTCCATTAATATTTAAGAGTGAGACACTTAAATCTTTGGAAGCACTCTGTTCAAACAATAGTTCTTACTCCAGGGCAAATATGTACATAACTCACTGTTTCATTAATGAACCCCAAAATCAGTCTTTGGAAGTCTTTCCTTTGAGGCTATTTAGTTTTTCAGGAAAGGAATTCTAGAAATCCTTCCTTGGGACTCACATGAATGTCTCCCCTAGTTCTGAAAGCTGGTTGGGATACTAGGCTAGATATCTCACTAGGCCATGTAATTTTTAACTAATCCTGTTTCCAATACTCCACCTCACCCTCTGTAAACTATAGTTTATATTACTTTTTAATACCAATGCCTCTATACCTGTCTCATTTTTATTCTCTAGAGAAAAAAAATTGTGGGCAAATTTACCTTCAGCTGACAAAAACAACAGAAAAATCATTTTTATTGGGAGCTTTTTGACATTGAAATCCTCAATTAATAAATCGCATCCAACAGTATTTGCCAAACTTTTCACTGGGGTGATTAAAGGAACTTGGTTCAAATATTAAAACCCCAGTCATGTTCTTAAAATTGCAGTTCTTGCTGGGCTGTCGGGACTTCATAATTTGATGCAAAAAATAGAAACTTTTCTAATATGAACATCTATTATTCTCAAATATTTAAGATAGGAAATAAAAGGAAACATTTGTTACAGAACAAGAAATATTTTTTTAAAAAATGTTAATATATACTTTAAAATACTTATAATTAGAAGTAATCAAGAATGATTTATATAGAACAATGACTGATGATTGATGATTGTAGTTTATGTCTAAGGAATATGAATTCAGTGCTCAAATTCCTTGGCACCAAAAGTATCATGCATAATGTCACAGTTTGAACAAAGTGAATGGGAAATGAGCATTTATAAATGTAGGATGAGTCTAACGGAGCAATTGCATTCAAAGCCATAGTGACATTAAGGTAGGGAGAGTACCAGGGCTTCATGATAATTGTACTCAAAGGTGAATTTTAAATTTGAGTATTCAATTGTCCCTCTTATGCAGGCACTGTAAGAGTATGTAATGAAGTTAGTTAAAAGTGAAGGAATTGAGATGTGTAAGATTAACTAACGTAAGTTTTTCCTTGCTTGGTTTTAAATGCTTAATATTTTTGTATTGTCCATAACAATTATAACATTATTAACTCTCTTACAAATACTTATTAATCAGATCTACTCAGTATATTTCCAAATATGAAGCATTGTTACTTTTAATCACCTTGTACAAGAGATATTTCCATTCACCATTGTTTATGAACTCACATAATTCATCTTAGATATACTTTAATATAACTTACCTATTATTTTGCTTGTTACCATCCCTGAACAAAATTAAAATAGAATTACATTTTCAAAACTTGGATAAGAAGTCTATTCAAAACTGATAAACGAGTCATTCTGAGTTATTAATCTTTTGAGAAGTAATAAGTTTCTATGGAGTAAAATGTACTTGACTAAATAGATATTCCATGGCATAATAATACATAGTATAACTATCAATGACTTTTGCCTCTTTTTAAAATGTTAGAATTCTTGGAATTCTGTAAAGGTCTTTTAGAAGAATTCTGATCTCCAGCCAAACAGACCTATTCGTTACCCTCAAAATCTGCCATGTTCTTCTCATCTTCCTGCTTCTGCTCACACAGTTCTCAATACATTGTCAAATTATTAAAGTGAAAATAAGGTCTTGTACCTCGTACAAACATCAGTACCAGGCATAATGGACTAATACAGTAAGTTTTCTGCTTGATGATTGGTTGGAATAACCTGGCAAATTATCAAAATATATTTGCTGAGTAAATAATGACTAAATACCAGTAAATTGGCTTACTTTTACTCAATAATATTTAGTCAATTGTAACATATGTGTAGTTTTTATTTGTATTTGAACCAAGTTTCTATCAACATATCCTAGTAAGTATGTAAAACATCATTCTGTTTCCATATATGTTACTTTTTTTCTTGTTTTGCAGACCTTTGTAGAAGATACTTTTGGCTAGCAGAAGGAACATCTATAATGGGGGAAGAGAAGATTCAAACAGACATTAAAATGGGATTCAATTAATATTCAACAGCCTAATTTCTGAGGATCACAAAGCTATGAGAATTGTGTTTAGAACCCAGTGCCCCTGAGTAGGCTTCCAAAATTCATTCAGATTTTCTGACTGGCTCTACTCTTTTTGTCTTCCAATAAACCTTGAAAAATAGTGTTTTGGGGGTTTCTCTTTTGAAGGAACTAGACAACTTTCATTCTCTGTAGCTATCACCTGAATTTTTGAGGTAACAGACCCAAAAATAAAATAAAGACTAATGGAGGATTGCTGTTTTTTTTTTTTTTTTTTGCTGAGGAAAAGAAAAGAAAATATACCAAAATGCAGTAACAATAACAACTTCGTTTTTATGCTAATTGCAACATAAAACCATAGACATTTTAACACTACAAATATAGAAGGAAATAAATTCAGAAAATAAAGATAAAACTACATTAATATAGGTAATAATATATGAGTGTATCAACTTTTAGAACTTTTATGTATGTATGTATATATGAACATATATCTGTGTGTATACATATGAAATAAATTTGAAAATACCAAATCACATTTTGTGATGCTACATTGCTTTCTTGATACAAAGATGTTAATTTGAAGATTATAGTCAATATTGAAACAGAAATAAAAGCTCAAAATGTAAATGTGTTCTCTAACTTTTTCATTGAATTCATTAGAAAATCTTAATTTACATAGCTGTATTGATGAAAATGGTTAACTCTCATAATGCAGCTGCAGCAGCATGTATAACAATGTGCCCCTCATTGCAGAAGTGATTGTTTATAATAGTCTACTCCCTTATCCATGAGGGTTATGTTCCAAAACTCCCAATGGATTCCTGAAACTGTGGATAGCACAGAACCCTGTTTATACTATGCTTTTTCCTATACATTAATACCTATGGTAAAGTTCAATTTATAAATTAGGCACAGTATGAAATTAAGAATAACTAATAATAAAATAAAATAATTATTACAGTATACTGTAACAAAAGTTATGTGAATGTGGTTCTCTTTCAGAATATCTTATTGTACTGTCCTCACCTTTCTTCTTATGATGATATGAGGGAATAAGATGCCTACCTGATGAGATGAAGTGAGATAAATGATGTACGCAAATGATGTAGGCATTGCAACATACCATTAGGCTGCTATTACCTTCTGAAGATAGATCAGAAAGAGATTCATCTTCTCAACCACTGTTCACCGTAGGTAACTGAAACTGCAGAAAGGGAAACCACAGGTAAGGGGACCACTATATTAAGAACAAATATAGTGCTTCTCAGATTTTAATTGCCAAATGCAGTATCAGAGGAATAAACCAAATGTTATCTGCTGCATTTCACTTGATACTTCTTGCAACTTATAAACAATGTTACAAAGAGAAGAGGTCTTCACTTGGGGAACACAGTAACTCTGTGGAAACTTTCCAAGTGGGACAAAACATGGGAAGTGAACAAGATAAAAGTAACACTAATAAAACTGCACATAAACTGAAAGAAAATAAGAGACCATCTAACCAGATTCTTCACCTTCCTGCATCATTCATCATGGTAAACATTAGCAAATGAGGATGAAGTGTCTTGATGGGTGGTCCTGAGATATGGCTCTGAGCCCTATATAGAATGTACAGGAGATCCAGAAATCCCCACATATCCTCATTGTGGAATATATAGATGTTTAGAACAGTCTTGAAAATGAGGGTACACAAAGGTTACCAGAGAATAAAAAGTTTAAAGTGAATCCCTTTCTCCAACCTCTTATTATGAGAACTGTTTTGCCTAACATCAAGCCTTTTTTCATTTCCCATCTCCTTTTCCATAACAACCCTTGCTCTCATTTTACAAAAGAAGGGATTATTTTATACCTACCCTGCTATTAGTGTGTCATATTGATTCTGGGTTGGAGTGGGAGAAACCCTAAGGCACCAAAATAGGAACAATTCTAAATATTGGTATCTGAGTTGCTTAAAAAAAAACACTGAAGGAGGACCTAGTAGATTTTTACAGATGATGGAACACTATACTATTTTTATCAAATATTTCACAAGAATATAAAATAATTTGAGTGATTTTTTATAACACAACTCCATTCTCGTATACTATTTAATGTAAAGTTGTTTCTTCAGTTTATGTCTATACAAAATAAAATGCTGAACTCTGTCCATAACCAGATGGAATAATTGTGCATATCTTTCTCAAGAGAAACATTTCCAGTGAATTTTTTTATATTTAGTAATCATATATCAAATTTTATATTATATTTATTTGTTTTCAAAAATAGCCTATAAATAATTGTAATGGTAAATCAAGTCAGAAGAAACCCTAGCACTTTGAACTACTGGTTTCTTTGTTTTTTATGTTTCATAGCAATTATTTATATATTGTAGATTCAGATCCTGTGGAAATAACATTTGTCAAAAATATTTTTCCAGTTTATTGCTTACAATCCCATTCACTTTTGATATATTTTGCTGAACTTAAGAACATTTGAAATTCTTCAATCATACATAACTTCAGAAAATGTGAAGTTATAAATCATATATTATTTGTGTTTGCTATTGGTAATGTAATGATTAAGTAAGTTGCTATATGTAAAACACTTAGAATAGTACCTGATAGACAGAAGAAGCTAGATGTGTACTCTTCATCATTATCATCATATTTTTAAAATTGTGTCAAAATATACATATTATAAAATTTGCCATCTAAAATATTTTTAAATTTCAGTAGTGTTAAGCATATTCACATTATTATGCAACCAATCTCTAGCACTGTTACCATCTTGCAAAACTGAAACCTTATACCCAATGAAGAACAATTTTATATTGTCCTTTCCCCATATCCCGTAGGAAACATCATTTTACATTTTGTTTCTATGAATTTAACTATTTTAGGTAACTAACATAAATGGAATCATACAGAACTTTTTTGTGACTGACATTTCACTTAACATAATGCCCTCAAGATTCATCCATGTTGTAGTGTGTGTTAGAAGTTTCTTCTTTCTTAAAAGCTGAATAATATTTCATTGTATGTATATATCACATTTTGTTTGACTATTCATCTCTTGCTTCCACACTTTGTCTACTGTGACTAAGGCTGTTATCAACATGTATATACAAATATCTCTTCTAGGTCTAGTTTTGAATTCCGTTGCATATATAATTTATGTGGAATTGCTGGACTCTATGGTATTTCTACACTTCATTAATAATTATATTTAATTAAAAATAAAAGTAATAAATTATACTGAATGCATGTTATTTATATTTTTCAAAATTTATGTTGCATTAATGTCACTTTATATTATTGATGTCACAAATTGCATCTTTATATACTGTGTATCCATTAATATAAATGTTTAATTGTTTTTGTTTTGTATTTCAAATCTTATAAAATAATTAAAAGTGGAGTTATAAAACAAAATTGTAATAACACAAGTTTTATATTAATTTTTCTATTTACCTTTCCTGGAAGATTTTATATTTCCATATGGGTTCAAGTTATTGTATACTGTCTTTTTTATTATTAAATTATCATTGATATGTAATCTTATGTTGGTTTCAAATATACAACACAGTGGTTCAACAGTTACCCATATTAAATCCTCAACCCCTTTAATGTGGTCACTATCTATCAATGTAGCAAGATGTTACAGAATCATTAACTGTATTCTCTGTACTGTACTACCATCCCCATGATCAACTTATATTGTGATTGTGAATTATTGTGCCCTTTTTTCCCCTAACTCCTCTCCCTTTGTAATCCGTAGTTGCTTCTTGGTGCCTATGAGTCTACTGCTATTTTGTTCCTTCTGTTTTACTTTGTTTTTATACTCCACAAACAAGCAAAATCATTTGGTATTTGTCTTTCTCCACCTGACTTATTTCACTGAGCATAATACCCTCTGGCTCTATCCATGTTGTTGCAAATGGCAGGATTTCTTTTCTTTTTATGACTGAATAATATTCCATTGTGTATACATACCACACCTTCTTTATCTATTCATTTATTGATGGACACTTAGGTTGCTTTAATATCTTGGCTATTGCAAATAATGTAGTGATAAACATAGGGGTGCATATGTCTTTTTGAATAAGGGATTTTGTTTTCTTTAGGTAAATTCCTAGGAATTGAATGCCTGGGTGCCTTGCCAATGGGTTTCAGCCCCGGGCAAGTTCCCTATGGATTCAGTGTGACCAAGGAAATTGATAGCAAAACGTTCTTTGGAGTGAAAGGGTTTATTACCCTGCTTGTTCTCCTGGCTGTAGGTCAAGCACTAGTGTCTCTGCCTCCTCCAAGAGCCCTGGTCCAAGCTGTCTATATAGTGCAATAATAGCTTATTGCCTAAAGGTGTGGAAGTGGTAGCCTAGCAACAGGTCAGTTGCATCATCAGGTGGTTTAAGTTCAGTGAGGATCCTGGCCATAGGAACCCCAACTTCCCCACACTCCACCCATCCAGGATTCTCACCTTATAATCTATGTGCTTTCAAACTTCTACAATGATCCCTATGTGAGAAAACTGGAGCACTGTAACCAGATTCCACAATAGCAACAGAGGATAACAACAACTTAGAGATAATAACAAAACTTAAGATACAGCAAGATTTTGATAAATGTAACAAAAATTATAATATTCCTCAAGCCAGCAGAGGTTCCTAATAACAAAAATTATAATAATCCTCAAGCCAGAGGAAGTTCTCAATACATAAAGACTTTAGGAGCGATAGGACACATGTTTTAATGCCACCAACATAGGCAAATCTTATCCATCAGGTAGGATGCATGCAAGAGAGTGATCCTGTGAAAGGACTGTAGCAGAAAGGGGGACCCTTCCAGGTCTAGCATACCATACTTTTACTCCTTTCCCCGTGGGGGTTACTGAAGGGCCTATATATAGTGCTACTGGAGGTGCATCCACTGGCCATAATGATAAAACAAAACTCCCCGGTAAGATGCTCCTACATTCTGGCCATTCAGGATATACTACTGTGACCTTTGGCAGTCACTCTGCTGTTATTCTAGGAATACACAGGAGGCCAGCTTCCAGGCCTTGTCCCCAAGGTGCCAGGAGGGCCAGCCATCATTGATCCATGTGTTGAAAGGTCCAAGGCCATGTCCACTCAATGGAGTCTTCAGGGATCAGTGCAGTTGGTGCTGGCAGCAAGATGTTATTCTGGTGGCCAAAACTCAGCTTCAGTGATTCTTCCTTGGTTTGTACTTAACAGTTGTATTGGGGAGGCAGTCATATGTGCTAACATGTCTACAGGGCTCAGAGCTCCCTTTCAGGGTCTCTCATTCAAACGCCGTAGTACGGTCCATAAGCGGACTGACCATCCCCATAGACAATTGGTATCTGACTTCAGTCTGGATTTTAAGAAGCCATTGTGCCTCTCTATCATGCCTGCTGTGGTAGGATTGTATGGCACTTGAAACTTCCATTTGATTCCCAGCTGTCGCATCCATTCTTGCAGTGTATGTCCAGTAAAATGGGTGCCCTGATCACTCTCAATCACCTGTGGTTGGCCATAGGCAGCAGAGACCATCCAGGATTCTTTTGGTCACCTGCTGGTCTGCACAATGGGTAGGAAAAGCAACCAGAAGTCCAGTAGCTGTGTCCACACAAGTCATAGCATACCAACATCCTTCTGACACAGGTAGAGGCCCAGTATAGTCTATCTGCCACTTGACGATTGGTATAGGCCCCTTAGCTATTGTCTCACGTTGCTGTGAAACTTGGTGTAATTCCTTTTTGGAGCAGATGACACACTCCTTCTGAGCTCTACTAACTTCTTCAAAGGTCAACGGCATGCCCCATCAATGGGATACAGCACATATCGTCTTTTGCCCTGCATGCAACAAACATTGATGTAACCATTGGGCTACATCAGAGGCAGGCTTTCCTTCTAACCAACATATCTGGGCCAATTTATCTGCTTCACCATTTCCTGGGGATACAAGTGGCAAATAAACTGCCACATGTTATACTGTAATTATTTTAGTTGGACCACAGGCCCATAAGTCTAGCCACAATTCTTGCCCCCAAAGGGGTCAGTGACCAACCAGCCAGTTGGCATGGTACCAGGTTGGTAGCCATAGGAGCAAGCTCCAATAGACAGCCCAGCTGTCAGTGCAGACAACTGTAGGGGAAGGCTCCTGGCTGATCAAAAGCCACATGGCCCACAACTCTGCCCATTGGCTGATTTTCCCTTCAATATTTTCCATCCACATTGTCTCAATCATAGGATGGAAAGCTTGGGACCTCCATTTTGGGGGCTGTCCATGTCTGGAGCCATCTGGGTACCATGCATCTTCTGGGATAGGGGCTCTTCCCTCCTGATAGGGACTCTCTGCTGCTAATGGTTTGAAAGCAAGTTTTTTCTGCTTTTCACTAGTATATGTCACTGACCCCAACAAGCGCTGGAGTTCTCCACTCAAGGGGCTACTAGAGAGGGCACTGCACTGCTGTAAGTAAGCGCCCCACTTGGCTAGTGTGGGTGTTTGTGCCACACCACTCCTTGGCTTTTGAGTCCCATCTTGTACCCACCCCAAGATGGAATAGGACATTATTACCTTTATCAGGGCCATTCCAGTGATGGGTTCTGTAGCCCACAAGGAATGATATACAGCAGTCAGTTTTTCTATAAAAGTGTATCATACCTCTGCTCCTTCCCAGAGTTGTGAACGGAATCCAGCAGGTTGGAGAGTTGGTTCAAGCTGCTGCCAGAAACCCCAGCCATAACTGTCTTCAGTCACATGAACATCCAACTCACAGGGTCTTGAAGTATCTATCACACTCAAAGCCCGCATGGCCTTGACTGCTGGTTTTGCTGTAGTAAGGGTAGGTGCACATGTCTCATTCCAGTAGCATCTGACACCCTTTTGTACCAATGGGTATAAGGGCGTCAGAATTTGTGCCAAGTACAAGGTAAACACTCACCAGTAGCCTAGAATACCCAGAAACTCCTGTAGCAATGGTACAGTAGTAAGGGTAGGAAAGGAGTTGACTTTATCTATAACTGCTTCTCATATAACTTTGGTCTTACCCAACCAGATGACCCCCAAGAATTTGTCAGACAAACCAGGTACCTGAACCTTGGTACTGATCACAGCCCATCCTTTCTCCTGTAAATGTTGTAGCAGTCAAGGTACTGCACCTTCTAGATCTGAAAGTGAATGGGAGGTGAGCATGACCTCATCAATATAATGGTACGCCACACCATTGGTGGTTTCTCCCATGTAGCCAAGTCCTGGGCTACAAGACCATGACAGATAGTGGGGCTGTGGAGGTATTCCTGTGGAAGGATGGGGAAACTATTGCTGTCCTTCCCACATGAAGGCAAACTATTCCTGGCTTTCCTGCTCAGTGTCAATGGAAAGAAGGCATTAGGAAGATCTACCAGATAATGGTATGATCCTAGTTCATGGCTGAGGGTATCCATCAGGCCTGCAATAGACGGAACAGCAGCATGCATAGGGGGTATGACTTTATTCAGTTCTCTGTAATCCACAGTCATACGCCAGGAGTTATCTGGTTTTTTTACAGGCCACACTGGAGAACTGAAAGGACTATGGGTTGGCTTTATAATACCCACCTTTTCTAGCTCCTGGAGAGTTTCTCCAATCTCCTTATGCCCTCCAGGCAGTTTGTATTGTTTGGTATTAGTCACCCACCGAGGGACAGGCAAAGGTGTAGGTGGGTGCCTAGCATGTCCCCTCAGAACTGCCTTCACTACACGTACTCTCAGTCTGAACTCACCTGCAGTGGTCTGCAACCATAGACCCTGCAGGATATCAATCCCCAAAATATAATCAGGGATAGGAGATATATACACAGTATACTCTTTTGGAGGTAGATGTCTTATTCCCAAAGGGATTTTAGCTTTTTTCTCTCTGATAGCCTTACCCCCATATCCATCTGTGATAGTGGGGTCCTGGGGATCTGCTAGGGTAACCATGAATCAGTGAGCATTCAGCTCCTGTGTCCACCAGAGCCAGGATATGCTGTATATTCACTGGGGACCAATGGATAGCTATTTCAACATGTGGCATCCGGTCCCCCCGGTCCCTCAGGGCAGATATCTTGACCTTCCCCTCAGTCAAACTGTGTTCGCTAATCACCCTCCTGTGTGGGATCAAGTGGGGTTGGCTCGCTCTCCAGCAGGAAGTCTTGCAAACACACAAGTCATACTTATGGCTTTCTCTATGACCTCTGCCTCTTTAGTCTTAATGTCTTGAACTGCTGCTTTGGTTTCAGCTGTTGCCATAGCTCTAGTAAGATCTTATTTGACTTCCCATCTAATTTCCTTCCATCTGCTCCTGCCCATATTAAATCAACCCACATCTCAGCCCTTGTAACCTTCATGAGGCCCTGTGAATTCTTCTTGTGAATAACAGATCTTACTTATTTCTGTGTTCTCATTGCTTCAGCCTCTCCTAAATCTGCTACTGTATGTGTCAACTCGCTTATAGGATGCCCGAAGTGATGAAAGAATGGACACTAGAGACCCAAAGAGGGATGTGGGAGCCATTTGAAGTTCAATATTTCTCATCCCAGTAGTGAAAATCTCTTCATCTGCGCCATAATTCTCTGGATTACAGATTGAATTTCTTATGTCTAGCTCCCATAACACCTGTTGGAGCTCAGCATATGTCTGCCATCTAACAGGAGAGGACGGTACATCACCCAGATTGGGTGACATAGCATAAAGTGCAGCCATAAGCCAATTGAGGAAGGAGTGATTCCTTGGGGTCTGATGTGCATTTTATAATCACTGCCTCAATGTGGGCTGTCCTGTCAGGGAAGCCAGCTTTCCCATCCCTGATCCGGACAGAACAATTCCATCCACCCCTAAGTCCCACAGATGCAGGAGATAAGCTGATATTGACAATGAGGGCTTCTGCCTAAACTGGAAGCCCAAATCCACCAGCTCATCCTGAGTATGGGGGCGGACCATAGAGTGCTCCACGGCCTTGGGAGGGGGCTGCTCCTCTCCTTGGGGAACTTTCAGCTGCTGGGTCTTTATTTTCTTTACAACCACTGGGCGTGCTTTCAATACAGGAGGCGCCAGTGCCTCTGGCACCACCCCTTCATCCTTCTCCAGCTCCTCCATTTCTGGGGCTGATGGCACCTTTCTCTCCACTCCCCCAAATACCTCCTCTGCTACAGCCTTTACGTTTTCTATTGTGCCTCACAGCAATTCTAGCTCAGTCTTTAGAAGCTCTCTTACCTTCACCTCAATGCTTTGCAGCTGGTGTTCTCATGCCACTTCTGCCTGTGCTTCCCTCAGGAGTTCGTCTTTCTCCTTTATGGCCTTTTCCTCCATCAGAACACCTGGCAGCACTGCTGTCTCATTCTGTAAGGAATTATTTACCTCTTCAATGGCGCCTTGCTGCCGGCATTCTCATGCTGCCTCCTCTCGCATCAATTCCATTTCCTTGTTCAGGGAATCCACAGAAGTTTGCAGCTTGCATTCTCGTGCCACCATTCTTGGGTCTTTTTCAGGAGCATATCCTTCTCTTCTGCAGACTTTTTTAATACTGTAAGAAGCAGCCAACCCACAGTCCCCGCTGCCTCACAGGTACTCTTTCAAAAGACCTACTTACTATACCAAGGGCTACGCCTACTGCCTCAGGTATCACCTCCACTTGCTTCCAGTCCTGGGGTGGGGCCCAGTCCTCTAGGAGGCAAGAAAACTCAGACCACATACCTATTGGGGGACAGTCCAGTCCACTGTCTCCCCATTCACAGAGCAGCACACTGAAAACCCCTCCCATAGGGGAAGACTGTCTTTTTCCTTGGTCAACAATGAACCCTGCTGACTTTTGCAAAGGCATCTGTAGGGCCCTTCTCAGGTCTGTGGCTGGCATAGTGTTCCCTTATCTCTTCTCCAACCTTCTGCCAGGTTGCAAGACTCACTGTGCCTTGGTCAGGAAACCAAGGACAACATTCCTGGACAAAATGTAAGAATTTTACTAATTGTCCATTGGTGACTTTATACCTCTACCTACAGGCATATGCATTAAAACTTCAATAAAGAGTCCTCTTTCTTTAGACTCAGTATGGCCCATTGCTTCTCAACTTATAGTTCTGACCTACACACTGTCTCTCACCCTGTCTATTTCTACAGGGGGGTCTGCAGAACCCTAGTGTGAAATCCTAGCCATCCCGTATCAAGGGGGCTTACCTTCAGGTCCCTGTTCAGGCGTCAGTTGCCGGAGTCCAGCTCCAGCGAGTCCAGGAGTCCCTGAAGGATGGACGGCGTCAGTGCTTTTGAATGAATGAGGACACAGACACTAGCAAAAGCTAAGCCTGGCCTTTAATGAAAAGTAGCAGTTTGATTATATACTCTTTGATTACATAAAGTACAGATATTAATCATGTAATTGACACATAGCATGGTTACATGAGTTTGGAGAATGAGATTACATCATTTGGCAGGTCTTAGCACTTAACTTGTTTCTAAGTAAGCTTGTTTTTTAGTTATTGCGGCCAGAAAAATCTCACAAAGGTTAGGTAGGTGCCAGACTCTTGTTTATTTTTGCAGATGACTATCTAAATTTCACTATTCTATTGTTTTTATCTAAGGCCCTCATTCTTTTATATTTATACTCCCATTCTTTATCTCCAGTAGGAAAGAAGGAGGCTCTCTTTAAAAGAACACCATGATTTTTTGGCAGGCAGAGACATTTTATGGACTGTGCCTTGGACCCATTTTTAATAAGATTTACAATGGAGATTTTTCTGATCTGGAGTTAGGTAATGCCTTGTTCTCATTTGTTTTATAGTTTATCAGGCTGTTCTCTGGCTGGCTAACCACAGAATAGCATTTGTTCTCTGTATGCACCTGTTGCCATTAATCATTGAATATGTTATTTGGAGGCCACCTAGGGGTGGAGGAAGGAACCTTGACCTAGTTAAATTTCTCATATCTTTTTCCAGTAAACTTGGGTTCAGTTCTCATGGGGTCTCACTTTCCCATCATCGGGGGTAGTCACAGGGCAGTAGTGGTTTTTTCCAATTTCCTTTAAGGCCAGTACCTAAAATTTTCAGGGAGAATTATATATGGCCTCTTCCCTGAAGGGGCAGTTTGAATTGAAACCAAAATAGGCAAATTTTATTAGGAGGGGCATTTTGAGCAGGAGGGATATCGGGGTTGCTCCTCTGAGAAGGCCGCTGTGCAGCCCCTTCCATCCGACTGTCTGGACTGTGTCATCAGGCTGGCGGTTCGGACCGGCTCCTGACACTTTTGCCCCAAGAATGGTCCATTGTCATTCCTCAGTCTCACTGAACCTATAGTGAACTTGCCTAGGGCTGAAACCCATTGGCAAGACACCATCTCAACTGGTGTCAGGTGATATCTCATTGTGGTTTTAATTTGCAGTTCCCTGATGATTAGTGATATAGAGCATCTTTTCATGTGCCTATTGGCCATTTATATTTATTCTTTGGAGAAGTGTCTGTTAAGGTCATCTGCCAATTTCTAAATTGGGTTATTTGTTTTTGGGTATTGAGGCATATGAGATCTTTTTATAATCTATATGTTAACTCCTTATCAAATTAGTCATTTATGAATATTTTCTCCCACAATGTAGAGGGTCATTTTGTTCTGCTGGTGGTGTCCTTTGCTGTACAGAAACATTTAGTTTTATGTAGTACCACTGTTAATTTTTTATTTTGTTTCCCTTTCCTGAGGAGATGTGTCCAGGAAAGAGCTGCTCATGCTTAGGTCAAGAGATTTTGCCTATGTTTTTTCCTCTAAGAGTTTTATGATTTCATCTGATCCATTTGAAGTGACTTTTATGTATGGAGTTAGACAATAATCCAGATTCATTGTCTTACATGTGGTTGTCCAGTTTTCCAAGCACTAATTGTTGAAGAGGCTGCCTTTTCTCCATTGTATTTTCATGGCTCCTTTATTGTATAATTAATTGACCATATATGTGTCAGTTTATAACTGGGCTCTAGATTCTGTTCCACTGATCTGTGGGTCTGTTCTTGTGCAAGTACCAAGTTGTTTTGATGACTGTGGCTTTGTAGTAGAGCTTGAAGTCAAGGAGCAGAATCCTCCCAGCTTTGTTCTTCTTTCTCCGGATTGCTTTGGCTATTCGGGGTCTTTGGTGTTTCCTAATGAATTTTTGAACTATTTGGTCCAGTTTGTTGAAGAATGTTGCTGGTAATTTGATAGGGATTGCATTAAATCTGTATATTGCTTTGGGCAGGATGGCCATTGTGACAATATTAATTCTTCCTAGCCAAGAGAATTGCGATGAGTTTCCATTTGTTAGTGTCCTCTTTAATTTTTCTTAAGAGTTTCTTACAGTTTTCAGGGTATAGGTCTTTCACTTCCTTGGTTAGGTTTATTCCTAGGTATTTTATTCTTTTTGATGCAATTGTGAATGGAATTGTTTTCCTGATTTCTCTTTCTTCTAGTTCATCATTAGTGTATAGGAATGCAACAGATTTCTGTGTATTAATTTTTTATTCTGCAACTTTGCTGAATTCAGATATTAGATGTAGTAGATTTGGAGTGGATTCTTTAGGATTTTTTATGTACAGTATCATGTCATCCTCAAACAGGGACAGTTTTACTTCTTCCCTGCCAATCTGGATGCCTTTTATTTATTTGTGTTGTCTGATTGCTGTGGCTAGAACATCCAGAACTATGTTGAAAAAAAGTAGTGATAATGGGCATCCTTGTCTTGTTCCTGATCTTACAGGAAAAGCTTTCAGCTTTTTGCTATTATAATGTTGGCTGTGGGTGTGTCATATATGGCCTTTATTATGTGGAGGTATGTACACTCTATACCCATTTTGTTATGGGTTTTTATCATGAATGTATGTTGAATTTTATGAAATGCTTTCTCACCATCTATTGAAATAATCATGTGATTTTTGTCCTTCTTGTTATGATGTATGATATTGATTTATGAATATTGTACCATCCTTGCATCCCTGGAATTAATTCTGCTTGGTCATGATGGATGATCATTTTGTATTTTTGGATTCAGTTTGCTATTTTATTGAGGATTTTTGTATGTATGTTCATGAGGGGTATTGGTCCATAATTTTCTTTTTATTGTGGTGTCTTTTTCTGGTTTTGGTATTAGAATGATCCTGGCATTATAGAATGAGTTTGGAAGTATTCCCTCCTCCTCTATTTTATGGAAAATTTTAAGGAGGATGGGTATTAGGTCTTCACTAAGTGTTTGATAAAATTGAGCAGTGAAACCATCTGGACTAGGAATTTTGTTCTTAGGTAATTTTTTGATTACCAATTCAATTTCTTTCCTGTTAATTGTTCTATTCAGATTCTCTATTTCTTCCTGGGTCAGGCTTGAAAGGATTGATATTAGCTCTCCTTTAAATATTTGGTAGAATTCAGCTGTGAAGCCAACTGGACTTGGAGTTTTGATTTGGGGGAGTTTTTTGATTACCACTTCAATTTCATTGCTGGTAATTTATCTGTTCAGATTTTAAGTTTCTTCCTGGGTCAGTCTTGGAAGGTTGCATTTTTCTAAAAAGTTGTCCATTTCTTCTAGGTCGTCTAATTTATTGGCATAGTATGCTCTAATAATTCTTTGTATTTCTGTAATGTCCATTTTGATTATTCCTTCTCATTTCTGATTCTATTTATGTGTGTACTCTCTCTTTTTTTCTTGATACATCTGGCTAGGGATTTATCTATTTTATTTTTCTCAGAGACCCAGCTCCTGGTTTCATTAATTTTTTTCTATTGTTTTATTCTGCTTTATTACTTTTTTTTTCTGTTATTATCTTTTTTTCTGTCCCTCCCTCTACTGACTTTGGGCTACATTTGTTCTTCTTTTTGTAGTTTCTTTAATTGTGATTTTAGACTGTGTATTTGGTATTGTTCTTGTTTTTTGAGATATGCCTGTATTGTTGTTTATTTTCCTCTTAGAACTGTCTTCACTGCATCCCACACATTTGGGACTGTTGAGCTGTTTGCATTGTCACCATGTATTCCTTGATTTATGTTTTAATTTGGTCATTGATCCACTTATTATTTGGAAGCATATAATAAAGCTTCTGTGTGTTTCTAGACTTTTTTTCTGTGGTTAATTTATTTCTAGGTTCAAATCATTGTGGTCTGAGAAGATAGTTGACATAATTTCAATCTTTTTGAAATTATTGAGGCTCTTCTTGTAGCATAGTAAGTGATATATTTTGGAGAACGTTCCATGTACACTTGAGAAGAATGCGTATCATGCTGCTTTTGGATGAAGTGTTCTATAGATGTCTCCTAAATCCATCTGATCCAATGTATTGTTCAGTGCCTCTGTTTCCTTACTTATTTTCTGTCTGGTTAATCTGTCTATTGATTTGAGAGGTGTTTTAAAGTCTCCTAAAATGAATGTGTTGCAGTCTGTTTCCCCCTTTAATTCTGTTAGTATTTCTTTTATATATTTAGGTGGTCCAATATTGGGGGCATAAATATTTATAATGGGTATATCCTCTTTTGAAATGCCTCTTTATTATTATGTAATGTCCTTCTTTGTCTCTTGTTACTTTGTTTTGAAATCTGTTTTGTCTGATACAAGTACTGCTACGCTTGCTTTTTCTCCCTATTATTTGCATGGAATATCTTTTTCTGTCACTTCACTTTTAGTCTGTATATGTCTTTTGGCCTGAAGTGACTCTCTTGTAGGCAGCATATAGACGGGTCTTATATTTTTATCTAGTCTTCTACTCTATGTATTTTGATTGGTGCATTTACATTTAATTGGTTATTGATAGATATGTATTTATTGCCATTTTATTAACTGTTTTCTGAATTTTTTTATATCTCCTCTCTATTTGATTAATGTCTTTAGTGTTGTGATTGAAATTTTCTTTCTTCCTTTCTTTTTTTTTGTGTATCTATTGTAGGCTTTAGTTTTGTGGTTAGCAAAGGTTCAAGTATGGTTTCCTTACTACATAACAATCTTAAGTTTCTGATTACTCTAATTCAAACATAATCTAAAGGTATATATTTTCTTCTTCTCCTTCCTTCTCCACACGTTATGTATTAGGTGCCATAATCTTCAACTTTTGTATATCCTTTGACTGATTTTTTTGAATACTTTATTTTGCTTCTTCTGTTTTAATTTCATAGTTGCTTGGTAATTAATTGGTCTACTACATTTACTGTGGTTTTATTTTCACTAATGAAATCTATTTAGCCCTAGGAACATTTGCATCTACAGCAGTCCCTTTAACATATCCTGAAGATTGGCTTAGTGATGATGATAAACTTTTGTTTATCTGGATATTGTTTAATCCCTGCTTCAAATTTAAATGGAAATCATGCAAGATGAAAGATTCTTGGATGAATGTCCTTCTGTTTCAATACATTAAATATATATTTTTCCTCAACTAAAAGGTCTCTATTTCCATTTTTTTAATTTTGTTATCATTAATCTACAATTACATGAAAAACATAATGTTTAGGCTTCCCCCTTCACCAAGTACCCCCCACATACCCCATTACAGTCACTGTCCATCAGCGTAGTAACATGCTATACAGTCACTACCTGTCTTCCCTCTGTTGCACAGCCCTACCCATGCCCCCGCCATACATTGTACATGCTAATCCTAATACCCACTTTCTTTTTCCCCATGTTTATCCCTCCCTTCCCACCCATCTTCCCCAGTCCCTTTCCCTTTGGTGACTGTTAGTCCATTCTGGGTTCTATGATTCTGCTGCTGTTTTGTTCCTTCAGTTTTTCTTTGTTCTTATATGCCACATATGAGTGAAATCATTAGATACTTGTGTCTCTCCACCTGGCTTATTTCACTGAGCACAATACCCTCTAGCTCCATCCATGTTGTTGCAAATGGTAGGATTTGTTTTCTTCTTATGGCTGAATAATATGACTGTGTATATGTACCACATATTCTTTATCCATTCATCTACTGATGGACACTTAGGTTGCTTCCATTTCATGGCTATTGTAAATAGTGCTGCGATAAACATAGGGGTGCATCTGTCTTTATCAAACTGGGCTGCTGCATTCTTAGGGTAAATTCCTAGAAGAGGAATTCCTGGGTCAAATGCTATGTCTATTTTGAGCTTTTTGAGGAACCTCCATACTGCTCTACACAATGGTTGAACTAGTTTACATTCCCACTAGCAGTATACTAGGGTTCCCCTTTCTCCACAACCTCACCAACATCTGTTGTTGATTGTCTTTTGGATGGTGTTGATCCTTACTGGTGTGAGGTGATTTCTCATTTGTGGTTTTAATTTGCATTTCTCTGATGACAAGTGATGTGGAGCATCTTTTCATGTGTCTGTTGGCCATCTGAATTTCTTCTTTGGCGGGAACTGTCTGTTCAGCTCCTCTGCCCATTTTTTGATTGGATTATTTGCTTTTTGTTTGTTGAGGTGCATGAGCTCTTTATATATTTTGGATGTCAACCCTTTATCGTATCTGTCATTTATGAATATATTTTCTCATACTGTAGGGTACCTTTTTGTTCTATTGATGGTGTCCTCTGCTGTACAGAAGCTTTTGAGCTTGATATAGTCCCACTGTTCATTTTTGCTTTTGTTTCCAATGCCTGGGGAGATATGTTGATGAAGAAGTCCCTCATGTTTATGTCCAAGAGATTTTTGCCTATGTTTTTTTCTAGGAGTTTTATGGTTTCATGACTTACATTCAGGTCTTTGATTCATTTCAAAATTATTTTTGTGTATGGGGTTAGAGAGTGATCCAGTTTTATTCTCTTACATGTAGCTGTCCAGTTTGGGAGCAAAATTTGTTGAGGAGACTGTCATTTCCCCATTGTATGTCCATGGATCCTTGTCATACATTAATTGATCATACATGTTTGGGTGAATGTCTGGAGACTCTATTCTGTTCCACTGGTCTGTGGCTCTGTTCTTGTGCCAGTACCAAATTGTTTTGATTACTATGGCTTTGCAGTAGAGTTTGAAGCTGGGGAGCGAGATTCCCCCTACTTTATTCTTCCTTCCCAGGATTGCTTTGGCTATTCAGGGTCTTTGGTGTTTCCATATGAATTTTTGAACTATTTGTTCCAGTTTGTTGAAGAATGTTGTTGGTAATTTGATAGGGATTGCATTAAATCTGTATATTGCTTTGGGCAGGATGGCCATTGTGACAATACTAATTCTTCCTAGCCAAGAGAATTGGGATGAGTTTCCATTTGTTAGTGTCCTCTTTAATTTTTCTTAAGAGTTTCTTATAGTTTTCAGGGTATAGGTCTTTCACTTCCTTGGTTAGGTTTATTCCTAGGTATTTTATTCTTTTTGATGCAATTGTGAATGGAATTGTTTTCCTGATTTCTCTTTCTATTAGTTCATTGTTAGTGTATAGGAAAGCCACAGATTTCTGTTTGTTAATTTTGTATCCTGAAACTTTGCTCTATTCTGATATCAGTTCTAGTAGTTTTGGAGTGGAGTCTTTAGGGTTTTTTATGTACAATATAATGTCATCTGCAAGTAGTGACAGTTTAACTTTTTCTTTACCAATTTGGGTTCCTTGTATTTCTTTGTTTTGTCTAATTGCCGTGGCTAGGACTTCCAGTACTATGTTGAATAACAGTAGGTAGAGAGGGCATCCCTGTCTTGTTCCCGATCTCAGAGGAAAAGTTTTCAGTTTCTCGCTATTCTGTATGATGCTGACTGTGGGCTTATCATATATGGCCTTCATTATGTTGAGGTACTTGCCCTGTATACCCATTTTGCTGAGAGTTTTTATCATGAATGGATGTTGAATTTTGGAAAATGTTTTTTCAGCAGCTATGGAGATGATCATGTGGTTTTGGTCTTTTGCTTATGTGTTGGATGATGTTGATGGATTTTCGAATGTTGTACCATCCTTGAATCACTGAGATGAATCCCACTTGATCATGGTTTATGATCCTCTTGATGTGTGTTTGAATATGGTTTTCTAATATTTTGCTGAGTATTTTTGCATGTATATTCATCAGGGATATTGTTCTGCAATTTTCTTTTCTGGTGGGGACTTTGCCTGGTTTTGGTATTGGAGTGAATCTGGCTTCATAGAATGAGTTCAAAAGTATTCCCTACTCTTCTATTTATTGGAAAACTTTAAGGAAAATGGGTATTATGTCTTCTCTATGTGTCTGATAAAATTCAGCGGTGAATCCACCTGGCCCAGTGATTTTGTTCTTGGGTAGTTTTTTGATTACCAATTCAATTTTTTTGCTGGTAATTGGTTTGTTTAGATTTTGTGTTTCTTCCTTGGTCAGTCTTGGAAAGTTGTATTTTGCTAAAATGTTGTCTGTTTCTTCTAGGTTTTCTAGCTTGTTAGCATATAGGTTTTTATAGTATTCTCTAATAATTCTTTGTATTTTTATGGGGTCCATCATGATTTTTCCTTTCTTTTTTCTGATTCTTTTGATTTGTGTTGATTCTCTTTTTCTCTTAATAAGTTTGACTAGAGGCTTATCTATTTTGTTTATTTTCTCAAAGAACCAGCTCTTGATTTCATTGATTTTTTCTATTGTTTTATTCTTCTCAATTTTATTTATTTCTTTTCTGATCTTTGTTATGTCCCTCCTTATGCTGACTTTAGGCCTCATTTGTCCTTCTTTTTCCAATTTTGATAATTGTGACATTAGACTCTTCATTTGGGATTGTTCTTCCTTCTTTAAATATCCCTGAATTGTTATATGCTTTCCTCTTAAGACTGCTTTTGCTGCATCCCACGGAAGTTGGGGCTTTGTGTTGTTGTTGTCATTTGTTTCCATATATTGCTTGATCTCTGTTTTAATTTTGTCGTTAATCCATTGATTATTCAGGAGCATGTTGTTAAGCCTCCATGTGTTTGTTGGCCTTTTCGCTTTCTTTGTAAAATTTAGTTCTGGTTTTATTCCTTTGTGGTCTGGAAAGTTGGTTGGTAGAATTTCAATTTTTTTTGAATTTTCTGAGTCCCTTTTTGTGACCTAGTATGTGGTCTATTCTGGAGAATGTTCCATGTGCATTTGATAAGAATGTGTATCCTGTTGCTTTTGGATGTAGAGTTTGTAGATGTGTATTAGATCCATCTGTTCTAGTGTGTTGTTCAGTGCCTCTGTGTCCTTATTTTTTGTCTGGTGGATCTATCCTTTGGAGTGAGTGGTGTGTTGAAGTCTCCCAAAATGAATGCATTGCATTCTATTTCCTCCTTTAGTTCTGTTAGTATTAGTTTCACATATGCTGGTGTTCCTCTGTTGGGTGCATATATATTTATAATGGTTATATCCTCTTTTTGGACTGATCCCTTTATCATTATGTAAGGTCCTTCTTTATCTCTTGTTACTTTCTTTGTTTTGAAGTCTATTTTGTCTGATGCTAGTACTGCAACACCTGCTTTTTTCTCCATTGTTTGCATGGAATATTTTTTTCCATACCTTGACTTTTAGTCTGTGCCTGTCTTTGGGTTTAAAGTTAGTCTCTTGAAAGCACCATATAGATGGGTCTTGCTTGTTTATCCATTCTATTACTCTGTGTCTTTTGATTGGTGCATTCAGTCCATTTACATTTAGGGTGATTATTGAAAGATATGTACTTATTGCCATTGCAGGCTTTAGATTCGTGATTACCAAAGATTTAAGGTTAGCTTATTTAGTATCTTACTGCCTAACTTAACTTGGTTATTGAGCTATTGTAGACACTGTCTGGTGAGTCTGTATTTCTCTTCCTTCTTTTTCCTCCTCCTCCTTTCTTCATACGTTGGGTGTTTTATTCTGTGCTCTTTTGTGTGTCCTTGAACTGCTTTTGTGGGTAGTTGATTTTATTTTTTGCCTTTAGTTAGTATTTGGTCTGCTTTCTCAGCTGTGATTTTATTTTCTCTGGTGTCATCTATTTAGTCTTAGGAGTGCTTCCATCTAGAGCCGTCTCTCTAAAATACCCTGTAGTGGTGGTTTGTGGGAGGCAAATTTCCTCAACTTTTGCTTGTCTGGGAATTGTTTAATCCCTCCTTCATATTTAAATGATAATCGTGCTGGATACAGTATTCTTGGTGCAAGGTCCTTTTGGTTCATACCTTAAATATATCATACCATTCTCTTCTGGCCTTTAATGTTTCTGTTGAGAAGTCTGATGATGTGCTGATGGGTTTTTCTTTGTAGATCTCCTTTTTCCTCTCTCTAGCTGCCTTTAAAACTCTGTCCTTATCCTTGATCTTTGCCATTTTAATTACTTTATGTCTTGGAATTTTCTTCCTGGGGTTCCCTTTATTCGGGGCTTTCTATACTTTGTGATCAGCACAGAAGTCTCTGCTGCAGTGGCTGTGGAAGGGGATGCCCTCTGCCTTGCTTGCAGTAATGGACGGAGCTGCAAGTGTACAGGATTCGGTATCCACAAGGAGGATGGAGCTCTTGGGCTGGCCCCCTTAGTTCCTTCTCTTTTTGAGCCAAAATTGAGCCAATAAAGCTGGAGGGTCTTCCTCTCTTTACCTGGCATCAAAGTCTGAGACCACTGCTAAGCTAAGTGGGCTATCCACTGCCCATGCTTGCAGGGAGGAGTCTGTGGGCTCTACCAGTTGAGTAACTGTGGGCAGGTGTGCCCTCCACCTGGCCTGCAACAATGGCAGAAACTGAAGGCATGAAGGACCCTGTGCCCACAGGGAGGATGTGTCCTGCTGGCACATCCCTGATTTGGCTGAAACAGAGCTGATAAAGCTGGGAGGACCTCCTTCTTCATACCTGGCAACAAAGTCTGGTACTACTGCTGGGCCAAGTGGCTTGTCTGCTAGCTGAATCCACAGGAAGGAGCCCCTAGGCTGCACTGTCAGCAAAAGGGATGGAGAATTTGTGACTCTTGAGAGTTCTCAACCTGTTGAGATGAGGGTGAGTTGGGGAGGTATCATCCATCTGCCCTTTCTCTTGAGAAGAGAGCTCCATCCAACCATCACCCCTCTGGCACCTTTAATACTGCTAGGAAGTCTTTTAAACTGCCCACTTTGCTTTTGTCTCATGAGGGGTTATAGAGGTTGCCTGCTCTCCACAAGCAGCTGGAGTCTCAGCCTCCTTGACTCTTCCACCTGCTTTGTTGCCCAGCCCCAATAATCACCACAGCACCATGTAATGTGGCCTTGTGTTCCCAGAGCAGATCCCGAGGTCCAGGTGTTCAGTGATCCTGCACTCCTGTCCCCTCCATGCTCCATTCCTCTTTCTCCCACCTGTGGGCTGGGGTACAGGGAGGCTTTTGTCCTATTCGAGCATGGCTCTGTCACTTTACCCTTTTTTGTGATGTGTTTTCTTCTTTCTAAGATGTAGGTAGTCATTTCTGCAGTCTTCAGGTTGTTTTCAGGTTTAGTTGTATTTGCTATATTTGTGTGTTCTGTGTGTTTTTGGGATGCGGTTCCTGCCTTGCCTTCCTACTCTACCATCTTTTTTTGCCCCTGTCTAGTATCTTTTTGTTTACTTGAAGGACTCCTTGATTTTAAGCAGTTCTTCTAGAGGTCAATTGATAATAACTTCACTTTTGTTTCTTTTGTCTTAATTTCTCCCTCATCTTAGAAAAACAGTTTTGCAGGATATAGTGTTCTTGATTATCAGGCATTCTTTAATTTAAGCACTTAAAATATATTATGTCATTGACTGCACCCTGTAAGATTTCTGCTGAGGAAATCACTGATAATATTATAGATACCACCTTGTATGTGATGAGTGGCAAGTTCTAATCTTTTCCTTCTGCCCCAAAGAAGAATTTGGGATTATGCAGCTTTCTTCTGACTACACTGCATTGTGCTGGGAGGGGGTATGGCAAGGTGGGCAAAAGCATCATGAAATTTCCTACCATTTTGAGTATGCCTTTTTCTTAGGCATTTGCTTGATTTCTGCAGTGTTTTAAGTAGTTAATAAAGTTCTCACAAATCGTATTTTGGTGCTTATGTTTTTTTTCCATGCATTTCTGTGGGAGAGTAAGGGCCTGGCTCTTCCTAGTCTGCTATCTTATTCCATTAACATCATCATTTTTAAGGAAATCAGCCCCCATATCCAGGTCATAATGCTTTTTATTACTCTATTTTGTGAAAATTGTGCATATTTTTCCCTTCTCACTTGTCTTTATTCTTCTGTAAATTGGATTTTGCACATATAAAATGGAAATCAAATTCTCTTCCCTTCATAAAAGCAATTGTCTCCATTTAAGGAGGTGTCCATTATTTCTCTACTCATCTGCAGTGACTTTCTTTGATATAAATCAAATCTCAATAAATATGCAAATTATATTCTGGACTCTTTAGTATTTTTATGCTAATACCATATTTCTTAATTTCTAAAATTTTGGCATAAGATTGCTATCAGGTAGGCCAAGCCCCCAAATTTGTTTTTCTCTAAGAATGTCTTAATGTAGATATTCACAAACATTTAGGATTAATTTGTCAAGTACCAAAGCCATTTGGGGATTCTGATTCAAGTTACTCTAAATCTGAATTTATTTGGGGGAAATATTAGAACTTGTTATACACAAATGTCATCACTCTCCATTTTCTTAGGTATTATTATTATTACCTTTCAATATAATTTTGTAATTTTATAAATTGCCAGTTATGTAAATATATACCTGTTTTAATGGTGTTAGTGATTTTAAAAGTTAGCTTTTATTTTTAAAGTACATTTTTAATCAATTGCTTTAGGTGTATAGAAATACAATTGACTTTCAGACAAAAATTTTGTATCTAACAATATTAAACTGTCTTATTAATTCTAATAACTGACCTGCAAATAATTGTGGGTATTCTACTTAAATGATCATATAATCTAAAAATAAGGAAAATATTTCAAAATTCATATACATGAATATATAAATATATTTATTTTATTTGTATTTATACATAATACATGTGTGAATGCTAGATCTTGCTTGCATTTGTAGGACAAAGTTAATTTGATCACTATGTATTTTTTATCATTTTAATACAATGCTAAATCCAATTCACTATCATTTTGTTTTGTATTTTTCTATATAAGCCATGAGTGAGACTGGCCTGTAATTATTCTTTCTGATATAGTCTTTGATCTTTTTGATATCTAGGTGAAACTGATCTTATAAATTAAGGAATTTTCTCTCTCTCTCAATTCTCTAAAAGAGTTTGTTCAATCTCTCACAAATTCCCCGAGGACTGATATGTATGGGTGCCTTTTAAAAAATCTAGGGCTCCTAACTACTGTCACACATTTTCCAGAAGCTACATAACTATTTAATTTTCTCTATTTCTTCTGGAGTCAGTTATAGAAAGTTGTATTTTTAAGAAACATGCATTTTATCCATTTACAAGTTTATTCATAATATATAGTTTATTTTTTATATCTGAATGATATATCATCATGAATTTTTTAGCCTTAGGAGAAATTTTTAAGATTTCTCCCTATTTTTTCTTTAATAATTTTGCTAGAGGTTAGTGCAATTAATCAGTATTATCAAAAGACACAAATTTGGTTTTATTTACTCTCCATTGAATTTAATTGGTTAGTTAATTAACTCATACTCTTTTCTTTTTAAAAAACTTTCCTTCTATTTTAGGAGGATTAAATTTATTTTAATTTTTTAACTTTTTGAACAGGATGTTTGAGCCATTAAACTTGTGCCTCATGTTTGCTAAGACTACATTTGTTTTTAAGTACCATGTTAGTTTGGTCACACAAAGTTTGATATAAGTATTTTTTCATTTGTATTTGCTTTACATATTTTTATTTTTATTTTAGATTTTTTAACCTTCGAGTTATAAGGGGTATATGTATGTGCATGTGTTTGTGTGTGTGCAATGTATGTGAATGTGTGTGCACTAATATGTATGTAATACAATGATAATGGTGAGCCACATTCAGACAAGGAAGAGGATATCACCTCTTGGTATGACAGAGACCAAGATGTAAGGATTTGTTTCCTTGTATAACCTTGTAAAGTAGAGCAGCCTATCTGCTTTGATACAACTGTTTACAACTGATCCACTGTATTTTGGTGGTATCATTTTAAATATGTTACCCTAAGTAATACAGTTATTAATTTTATCTGCAAACTAAATAACATTTTTGCACATCATACCTTCATATGTTTGAAATTTTTCTTTAAATAAGGTTCTTTTGATGGCCAAAAAAAAAGGCTTAAACATTCTTTTTGAAATATAGTTTCCCTGGGTTTATAGCTACCTCCTTTGACCATATTAACAATGATATTATGTCATTCATTACCTTTTGGCTTTCATCAATAATTTTGGGAAGTCCAACCAACAGTCTATGACTGTCTTGTAAATGGTCTGTCATTCTTCTCTGGCTACTTTTGTAATATTCTCTTTCCCCTTGTTGTCCTATGGTTTCACTATATTATATCTAGTTTTGGATTGAAATATATTTCCTGAATCCCACAATAGATGTCTTTCAGTATTACTGAAGATTATTTACCATTTTTCCTTCTAATATTGTTTCTTTCCCTGTGTCTCTAACATCTTCTGCAAGTGTAATTACATGAATATTAGATGTTTTACCTCCAACTTCCATGTTTTATAAACTATTATGTTTTCCATCTGGGTTTACTTGAAATATATTTCTTGAAGTTCCTCTAAAAACATATTTCAGTCATTTCTTTTCTCAGTTCTAATTTAAAAATTAGAGTCTGACTATTGAATTTGTTCATTGAAATCACTATAATTATCATATCTAGAGCTTCTAATTATACTGTTACTTTTTAAAAACCTGGTAAGTCTTTATTTATAATCTTATGAAACTTGCTCATATTTTTCAGTATCTCTGACTTTTGCAAACATGCTATATTGATATTTTTGTGGTGTACCTAATAATTGCAATATATGAATCTCATAAACTTGCTCCATCTGTATTGTTTCTGATTGTTCTAACTCATGCAGTTTTGTTTCTTTGTATGTTTTGTGTGTATTGACTGGGAGAAGTTAACTTTATAAAAAACTTTTATGTGGTGAATATTGTTGAAGTCTACTTCAATTTAGTACCTCCTCAGAAAATATCCTTTTTTTCTATCAGATGCCTACGAATACAATCTACCTAGCTCCACATTAAATTAAATCATCCACTTGAGAATTTTCAGAACCCGTAGATAATATCAACTTTATGGGTATTAAACCTGTGCAGTTGCCTATTATGTCCCATGCTTAAAAGAGTCCATGTCTGGTTCCATACTTATACATCACTGTCCAGAAATTCTTAATTTTTTAACAGGAATTTCATATTTTTATTTTACACTAGACACTACAAATTAGGTAGTTGGTACTATGCAAAGCTAATATAATTGGTGATGAAATATTTATATGAAGATCACCTTGTGGTTAGGAATCCCAAGGAAGTGGAGTATATTTCCTTCATTACAATTGTCAAGACAGGCAAGTTTTCTTTCTTGCCTAGTCAGTGTGGCAATGGTTTCTCTATTAACCATTAAATATCTCAAATTTTAATTTTTATTGATTCGCTATCCTGAGTGGGCCATAGGTTTTATTTCTCCTTTTCTGTTTCCTATATGGGATCAAAGCAAAAGTTCAAGGCCTTGGGAATTCAGCAGAAGCTGTCTTTAGGTCAGCAGCCAACTTTAACAAATGGTAACCCCCATAATTCTTGTTTCACCTCATTTCTGTGAACTGGAGTTTTCTAATTTATATGCCATCTCAGTAACATATTTGAAAAAGACCATTTAAATATATTTTAAGCAGCATTTTACTTATTTCCATTGGCAAGGTCTTCCAGAGTATACAATCATTCATACTATCAGAAATAGAAATCCCATATTGTTTTCTTTTATTAAGGTATTATTGATATACACTCTTATGAAGGATTCAAATGAAAAAACAATGTGGTTACTACTTTTACCCCTGCTACCGTGTCCCCACTATACTCCACTGCAGTCACTGTCCATCAGTGTAGTAAGATGCCACAGAGTCACTATTTGCCTTCCTGTGCTACACTGTCTTCCCCCTGATCACACCCATACCATGTATGCCAATCATAATACCCCTGAGTCCCCTTCTTCCTCCTTCCCCACCTGCCCTCCCCTACCCCTCCCCTTTGGTAAACACTAATCACTTCTTGGATTCTGTGAGTCTTACTGTTTTGTTCCTTCAGTTTTGCTTCATTGTTATACTCCACAAATGAGGAAGATCATTTGGTACTTGTCTTTACCTGCCTAGCTTATTTCACTGAGCATATCCTCAGGCTCCACCCGTGTTGTTGCAAATGTACCCGTCTTTCTTATGACTGAGTAGTGGCATTTCATTGTGTATATGTACCATATCTTCTTTATCTATTCATCTACTGATGGACACTTAGGTTGCTTCCATATCTTAGCTATTGTAAATAGTGCTGCAATAAACATAGGGGTGAATATGTCTTTTTGAATCTAAGAAATTATATTCTTTGGGTAAATTCTAGAAGTGGAATTTCTGGGTCAAATGATATTTCTATTTTTAGTTTTTTGAGGAACCTCCATATTGCTTTCCATAATGGTTGAGTTATCTTACATTCCTACCAGCAGTATAGGAGGGTACCCCTTTCTCCACATCCATGCCAGCATTTGCTGTTCTTAGTCTTTTCGATACTGGCCATCCTAATGGGTGTAAGGTGATATCTCATTGTGGTTTTTATTTGCATTTCCCTGATAATTAGTGATGTGGAGCATCTTTTCATGTGCCTGTTGCCCATCTGAATTTCTTCTTTGGAGAATTGTCTGTTCATATCCTCCACCCATTTTTTAATTGGGTTATTTGCTTTTTGGGTGTTGAGGAATGTGAGTTCTTTATATATTTGGGATGTTTACCCCTTGTCGGATATGTCATTTACAAATATATTCTCCCATACTGTAGGATGCCTTTTTGTCCTGTTGATGGTGTCCTTTGCCGTACAGAAGCTTTTAAGTTTGATGTAGTCCCACTTGTTCATTTTTTGCTTTGGTTACCCTTGCCTGAAGAGATGCATTCAGAAAAAAAGCTGCTCATGTTCACATTCAGGATATTTTTGCCTATGTTATCTTCTAAGAGTTTTATTGTTTCATGATTTACATTCAGTTCTTTGATTCATTTTGAGTTTTCTTTTGTGTATGGGGATAGACAATAATCCAGTTTTGTTCTCTTGCATATAGCTATCCAGTTTTGCCAAAACCAATTGTTGAAGAGACTATTTCCCCATTGTATGTCCATGTCTCCTTTATCATATATTAATTGACCATACATACTAGAGTTTATATCTGGGCTCTCTAGTCTGTTCCACTGTTCTGTTCTTGTGCCAGTTCCAAATTTTCTTGATTATTCTGACTTTGTAGTACAGCTTGAAGTTGGGGAGTGTAATCCCCCACAGCTTTACTCTTCCTTCTCAGGATTGCTTTGGCTATTCAAGGTCTTTTTTGGTTCCATATGAATTTTAGAATTATTTTCTCTACTTCACTGAAGCATGCTGTTAGTATTTTGATAGGGATTGCATTGAATCTGTAGATTGCTTTAGGCAGGATAACCATTTTGACAATATTAATGCTTCCTATCCATGAACTTGGAATGTGTTTCCATTTACTGGTATCTTATTTAATTTCTCTCATGAGTGTCTTGTAGTTTTCAGGGTATAGGTCTTTCACTTCCTTGGTTTTAGGTTTATTCCTAGTTATTTTATTATTTTTGATACAATTGTGAATGGAATTATTTTCCTGATTTCTCTTTCTGTTAGTTAATCATCAGTTTATAGGAGTGCAATAGATTTCTGTGTTTTAATTTTGGATCCTGAAACTTTGCTGAATTCAGATACTAGATTTAGTAGTTTTGGAGTGGATTCTTTAGTGTATTTTATGTACAATATCATGTCATCTGCAAATAGCGACAGCTTAACTTCTTCTTTACCAATCTGGCTGCCTTTTATTTCTTTGTGTTCTCTGATTGCAATGGCAAGGACCACCACAACTATGTTGAATGAAAGTGGAGAGAGTGGGCATCCCTGTCTTGTTCCCAATTTTAGGTGAAAAGCTTTCAGCTTCTCACTGTTAAGTATGATGTTGTCTGTGGGTTTGTCATATACGGCCTTTATTATGCTGAGGTAGTTGCCTTCTATACACATTTTGTTGAGCATTTTTATCATGAATGAATGTTGAATTTTGTCAAATGCTTTTTCAGCACCCAAGGAGAAGATCATGTGGTTTTTGTCCTTCTTTTTGTTGATATTGTGGATGATGCTGATGGATGTTCTAATATTGTACCATCCTTGCATCGCTGAAATAAATCCTACTTGATCATGATGGAGGATCTTTTTAATGTATATTTGAATTCAGTTTGCTAATATTTTGTTGCGTATTTTTGCATCTATATTCATCAGGGATAATCATCTGTAATTGTCTTTTCTTGTGGTGTCGTTGCCTGGTTTTGGTATTAGGGTGATGCTGCCATCATAGAATGAGTTTGGAAGTATTCCTTCCTCTTCTATTTTTTGGAAAACTTTAATGAGGATGGGTATTAAATCCTCACTAAATGTTTATTAAAATGCAGCTGTGAAGCTATCTGTTCCAGGAGTTTTGTTCTTAGGTAGTTTTTTGATTAACAGTTCAATTTTATTGCTAGTAATTGGTCTGTTCAGATTTTCCATTTCTTCCTGGGTCTGCGTTGGAAGGTTGTATTTTCTTTTAGTTTTGGTGCCATTAATCTACAACTACATGGGGAACATTATGTTTACTAGGTTCCCCCCAACACCAAGTCCCCACCACATACCATTACAGTCACTGTTCATCAGCATAGTAAGATGCTATAGAATCACTACTTGTCTTCTCTGTGATGTACAGCCCTTCCAGTGCCCCCACTACATTGTATCTGCTAATAGTAATGCCCCCCTTTTCCTACCTTTATCCCTCACTTCCCAACCATCCTCCTCACTCCTTTCCCTTTGGTAACTCTTAGTCCATTTTTGGGTTCTGCGAGTTTGCTGCTGTTTTGTTCCTTCAGTTTTAGCTTTGCTCTTATACTCCACAGATGAGGGAAATCATTTGATAGGAAGGTTGTATTTTTTCAGAAAGTTGTCCATTTCTTCTAGGTTATCCAGTTTGTTAGCTTACAATTTTTCATAGTATTCTCTAATAATTCTTTATGTTTCTGTGGTGTCCATACTGCTTTTTCCTTTCTCATTTCTGATTCTGTTTATTTGTGCAGCCTCTTTTTTTCATGATAAGTCTGCCTGGGGGTTTATCTATTTTGTTTAATTTCTCAAAGAACCAGCTCCTGCTTTCCTTGATTCTTTCTATTGTTTCATTCTTCTCAATTCTATTTATTTCTGCTCTAAATTTTATTAGGTCCCTTCTTCTACTGACTTTGGGCCTCATTTGTTCTTCTTTTTCTAGTTTCATTAATTGTGAGTTTAGACTGTTCATATGGGATTGTTCTTTCCTGAAGTAGGCCTGTATTGCAATATACTTCCATTTTAGCACAGCCTTCACTCTGTCCCAAAGATTTTGAGTTGTTGAATTATTGTTGTCATTTGTCTCCATATATTGCTTAATTTCTGTTTTTATTTGCTCATTGATCCATTGGTTATTTAGGAGCATGTTGTTAAGGCTCCATGTGTTTATAGGCTTTTTCATTTTCTTTGCATAAATTATTTCTAGTTTCATACCCTTGTGGTCTGAGAGCTGGTTGGTACAATTTCAATCTTTTGAGTTTACTGAGGCTCTTTTTGTGGCCTAGTATGTGATCTATTCTTGAAAATGTTATATGTGCACTTGAGAAGAATGTGTATCCTGCTGCTTTTGGGTGGAGAGTTCTGTAGATGTCTCTTAGGTTCATCTGTTCTAAAGTGTTGTTCAATGCCCCTGTCTCCTCATTTTCTGTCTGGTTGATCAGTCCTTGGACATGAGTGGAGTGTTGAAGTCTAGAGTGAATGCATTACATTCTATTTCCCATTTTAATTCTGTTAGTATTTGTTTCACATATGTAGGTGCTCCTGTGTTGGGTGAGTAGATATGTATAGTGGTTATACACTCTTGTTAGATTAACCCCTTTATCATTATGTAATTTCCATCTTTGTCTCTTGTGACTTCTTTTGTTTTAAAGTCTATTTTGTCTGATAAAAGTACTGCAACACCTGCTTTTTTCCCCCTGTTAGTTGCGTGAAATCTTTTTCCATCCCTTCACTTTTAGTCTGTGTATGTCTTTGGGTTTGAAGTGAGTCTCTTGTAAGCAGCATATAGCTGGTTCTTGGTTTTTTTAATCCATTCAGTGACTCTGTGTCTTTTGATTGGTGTATTCAGACCATTTACATTTAGGTTGATTATCGATAGGTATGTACTTATTGCCATTGCAGTCTTTAGATTCGTAGTTACCGAAGGTTCAAGGGTAACTTCCTTACTGTTTAAGAATCTAACTTAACTCACTTAATATGCTATTGCAAACACAATCTAAAGGTTCTTTTTTCTTTCCCTTCTTCTTTTTCTGCTCCATTCTTATAATTAGGTATCATATTCTGTACTCTTTGTCTATCCCTTTTTATTTCCTCTGGTGACAGGTATTTAACTTTAGGAACACTTCCATCTGTAACAGTCCCTCCAAAATACACTGTAGAAATGGTTTATGGGAACTGCATTCTCTCAGCTTTTGCTTTTCTGGAAATTGTTTCATCCATCCTTCAAATTTAAGTGATAATCTTGCCAGATAATGAATTCTTGGTTTGAGGCCCTTCTTATTCATTGCATTAAATGTATCATGCCATTCCCTTCTGGCTTGTAAGGCTTCTGATGAGAAGTCTGATGACAGCCTGATGAGTTTTCCTTTGTATGTGATCTTATTTCACTCTCTGGCTGCTTTTAATAGTCTGCCCTTATCCTTGATCTTTGCCATTTTAATTATTATGTGTCTTGGTGGTGTCCTCCTTGGGTCCCTTGTGTTGGGAGATCTGTGCACCTCTATGGCCTGAGAGACTATCTCTTTCCCCAGATTTGGGGGGTTTTCAGCAATTACATCCTCACAGACACTTTCTATCTCTTTTACTCTCTCTTCTTCTTCTGGTACCCCTATAACATGAATATTGTTCCATTTGGATTGGTCACACAGTTCTCTCAGTATTTTTTTATTATTAAAGATCTTTTCTTCTCTTTGTGCTTCAGCTTCTTTGTTTCCCTCTTCTGTAGTTTCTATTTCATTTATTGTCTCCTCTACTGTATCTAATATGCTCTTATTACCCTCCATTGTGCTCTTCATCAATTGCATCTCCACTCTAAATTCATTCCTGAGTTTTTGAATATTTTTCTGTACCTCCATGAGCATGTTTATGCTTTTTATTTTGAAGTCTCTTTCAGGAAGATTTATTAATTCAGTCTTACTCAGTCCTGTCTCTGGTGTTGAGATTTTGCTTTGAACCAGGTTCCTTTGACATTTCATATTTGTATTTGGCACCCTCTAGTGCCCAGAAGCTCTACTCTCTGGAGATGTTCAGCCCCTAGAGTGATGTTAGGGGTTGCAGAGAAGTGGTGTTGGTACCTGCAGGGAGCAAAGAGCTGTTTTCTGTTTCCCTGCTGTTATGCCTGTCTCCACTGCCAAAACCTGTGTGCTGAACACACAGGAGTAAGCTGTTATGCTTTGTGTTTGTAGCTGCCATAGTTGGGGCTTCCTTCTGGTTGGCCTGACTCCAGGGCAGGGGCTGCCATTTTGTGAGCAGGTGCAGGCTACCTGGGGTGCATTCATACCAGGCTGTGTATCACAGTGTGGGGCCTTAGAACTGTGTAGCCAGCCAGGGGGATGGAGCACCTGAAGATTGAGTTTCCAACCTACTGGGCAGAGTGCACTTAGAAAATTTTCTCTATCTGTCCTTTCTCCTGAGCAGTAAGCTCTGTGTAATCCTTGCCCCTTTAGCAGTCCTCTCACTGTTAGGTAGTCTCTCAGATTGCCCACCCAGATCATCCAGATATGAATTACTGTTTTTCACAAGCAACTGAATTCTCTCTCTCTCTAGGTATTCTGCTTGTCTTAGCTTTCCATCCACACTAATCACCAGAGCACTATGAAATGTATGTTTGTGCTCCCAGAGCAGATATCCAGGGCTAGGCGTTCAGCAGTCTCAGGCCTCCACTTACACCCCACTCTGTTTCTCTTCCTCCCGACAGTGTGCTGGGGTGGGGGAAGGGGTTGGGTCCCGCCGGGTCGCAGCTTTGGTACATGACCCTGTTCCATGATGTCTGCTCTGTTCTCCAGGTGTATGCAGTCTAGTGCAGCCTTCTTTCCTGTTGCTCTTTCAGGATTAGTTGTATTAATTATATTTTCATATTATATGTGGTTTTAGGAGGAGGTCTCTGTTTCACCTCTCACACTGCCATTTTTAATCCAATCAGTTGGAATTCTTCCCATATTGTTTTTTAAACACACATCTTTGTGTTAAAAAATATTAAAAATAAGACAAAATGATATTCCTCACTAGAATCTTCCTTTTCTCTTCAACCATGACCCAATTTCAATATCCCCTTTAATATAAAATTTTAAAAAATTTATCTGTATGCAGTCTATTTCTTGAATTCCTTATCATTTCTCAACTTCCACCCATTTGACTTTTGACTTAACTATTTAAACTAAGCAATTTTCACTCTTTCAACAATAACTGCCATGGCACTAACTGTATAAGAAGGGCAGTAGTTCTTGCTTAATTTGGTTTTACATCAGTATTGAGCACAAATTATTGATAATTTCCTTCTGCTACAAACAATTTCTTCCCTTGGCTTCTATGACACAAAATTCTCCTGGTTTTGTCTCATGATAAGAATTATTTTTTAGATTTTTAATTTGGATGTTTATTCTCTTCTACTAAGTAATTATATTTTTAAATTCCTCTAATCTTGGGCTTAGCCTGTCTTCTTGTCTCACTTCTTTTTTACTCTCTACTGTAGGGATGGAAAAATAATTTTCCTTCTACACTTCTTAGTTCTTGGTTTAGACCCCTAATAAAACATAGATCAACAAGAGAAAAACAAATGGAAATTTATTAAAATGTATGCTTCATGTATATATGGAAATACACAGGGTAAATGAGTAACTCCCCAATACGGCTCAGAATTCTGGCTTAAATACCGTCTTCAGCTAAAGACAAAAAGAAAGAAAGGAGTGAAGAAGCCAGTTATGGGGAAATTACTAAGAAAAATCTGTAATACATATAAGTAAGGTTTGTTAGGAAGATTTAAGGTGATGCCTTTTCCTTAATAAGAGTCTACAGTTGGGGATTAATCTCTGTCTTCTGGTAGAGAGGGAAGGAGGAACACCTTTATAAACTTATTTTCTGCTTTCAGGCAAATAAGGGGAGGGTGAAATATTTCCTGTATTTCATTCTTTTCAATTGCCTTCAGCTCAAAATAATCCTATGCCAAAGTGGCAATTTTTTTTTTTTACAACAAGAGAAATTTGTTTTTTATTAACATATTGTTAATATACGATCTTATGTCGGTTCCACACGTGCACCACGGGGGTTCAAGAGGCCCCATGATCGACTTGTACTGTGGCTGCAAAACACGGCGCCCCTCGCCCCCCCTCGCCCCCTGCCCGCCCCTCCCCTTGGCGACCACTAGTCGCTTCTTGGGTCCGTGTGTCCGTGGCTGTTTTGTTCTGGGGCCCGGGGCTCCTTCGCTCCAGTCTCTGCCTCTGCCGCCCCGCGGCCCGCATGCCTGGTGGGCCGCTCTGTCTGCGTCCCTGTAATAAAGTGGCAAATTTTAAAGTGGCGTATTGTGCTATTTCACTATACTCCTTCAACTCCATCCATAACTTCAACTAACACTTATTCACATGCATCTCACAAATGTATATCAAAATGCCTTTTTTTAAGCTACAGTCAAGTATTTTTAATGCCTTATTTGACAACTGCACTTAGATTACTTAAAAGGACCCCAAACATAATAGTTTTAAAACTGAATTTATGACCTATCTCCCCCAAACTGACCCCCTTATAGCAGCCTCTATCTCATCTAATGGGAATTCATGTTATCAGGCTTTACAAGCCAGAATCCTAGAAGTCACCCCTCATATCTACTTGTCCCTCAAAATTCTAGCAATCCTTCTTCAATTCTAGTTCATTTTAGCATTATCACAGATCCTTCTACTTCACTCCATCTCCACTACCACTACTCTAATCCGAGCTATCTTCTCTTCCCTGGATTTCTGAAATATTTTTGTGATTAGACTACTTACACTGATTATTGCTCCTTTCTTATCCATTGTTTATACTGGAACCAGAGTGATATTTTCACAATATAGATCTGATGAGATAAATGTACTATCTCCTTTCATTTATTTTCCTTCAATGGATATCCATTAGTCTTAGCTTTGCTTACTTGCTCTCTGATGAGCTAATGTCTATTAATCTGTTCACTCTTACTGTGACCCAAGGAACCCATGTGTCATTGGATCCAATTAAACTATGATTGCCATGCTACCTCCTACCAAAAAGCCTTTGCACAGGTTCTTAATTTTTCCTGGAAACTCCTATTTCTTGGTTCACTCATTTAACCCCTGTTATCCATCTTTCATAACTCAGCTCTAGTGTCCTCCCTTAAAGAATTTTTATTTTGCCTCCTTCACAAGATCAAATGCCCCATTAAAGATTCTCAGAGCACCATGTGCATTTCATTCATTGAGCACTTTATTGTTGAAATTTGACACATATTATAAGATTATGCAATTAGTGTTTTTTTCATTATATTCTAACCTCTTTCAGGATAGAGATAGTATGTCTGATATTGTACATCTTTATATGTCCAGTCCTTAAAAGAGGGCCTGGTACATGGTAGGTGCTCATTACCATTAATGCTGTCTTTTGCTATGTTATTAACCATTACAAACTTAGGGGAATTGAACAATTATTTATTATTAAAGCTTCATAATTATGAGGGCTGTCTAGTTTCATTAATGGTTCTTGCTTAAAGGTGGCTGAGTCAACTGATGTCAGACATTCTTCATTCAGATGTCTGACAGCTGATGCCAGTTGTTAGCTGAGACTTCAGTAGGAACACTTAAATGTGTCCTCTCCACATGGGATGGACTTCCACACATCATGGCAACTAGGTTAAATTAGCTAAGCCTCAAAAGGGAGAGCCAGGAAAATACTATTTCTTATTTTCAAACTTACCATGGAAATTACATAGCATAATTTCCAACCACATTCTATTTATTAGAAGTAATTCATTAAGTTCAGTCCTTAGAAAAGGGGAACAGAATTAGTCTCCACCTCTTTGTGGGACAGCAGCAAATAATCTGTGGACATTCAAAATCACCACAACAAGTATTTGATATAAGAATTCTGTTATCCCTAAGTATTTTCAATCTTTCCCTCTCTACTGGCCCTGCTCTACAACCTAAAGACATGCTCAACAATCCCACAAGTTCAAGTTACATATATAACTTCCCCCTGGAAAAATATCTTCCCTCCTGACCCTATATTTCCATGTAACTTCTTATATTTCTCCCTCTCTATTCATCAAAACTTCTTAAAATGTTAATCTTTTAATGCTGTGCTTAAAAAAAATCTCCCATTCAGTCCTCAGCTTGGATCAACCCCACTACATTAATGCTCTCCTCACTAAAATCACTGTTGATTTATTATTTGGTAAATGCAGTGGACATTTTCCAACATTTATATTCTATAAAAAAGCTTAATTTTGCAATAAAAATCATTATCCCCTCTTTCTTGAGATTAATTGACTCTTAAACTTCTAGCTGCCGCATGCTTCCAGTTCTCTTTCTACCCTTTCCTTGGTCTGCCTCATGTTATCTCATGTCTTGCTTTCTCCTTAAGTGTTAATGCTTTCAGAACCATGCTGTAAACATTTATTTATCTACATGTTTTGCTTTAACAGTCATTAAAGTGCTGATAATACTGAGATCAAATTCTCCATCCTGGGCTTCTCTTAGGAACCCACAATTATATTCACAAAACTTTACAATGCGCAGGCAACTTAAATTCAATTTGTGTATAATTGAAATTCTCCAATCATTTATTCTCTGTTACAGTTGATGGCATCCTATTCTCCCAGCCATTCAAGCTAGAGCCCTAAGAGTATTAACATTTCTCTTTCTGCCCAAATTCTTTATGAGCAATAAATCAACAGATGTTTCTAATTTCACCTTCTAAGTATTTCTCATATCTATATACTTTCTCCAATCTTACTGCTACTGTCTGAATTAATTCAGACCCTTATAATTTCTTGTATTCACTGATAACCTCTGAAATGATTTTTGCTTCCATTTTTGTAAGGTTGAATAAGTTTTGCACACTGCTTTCGATGGCTACAGTTTCAGTTTTTGGAATCTGAAAAGCTGGGTTTAAATCTGAGGTCTGCATTGACTATCTGTTTGATTACACACAAGAAACTTTATATCTCAGAACTTTAATATTTCCCATCTGTAAAAGAGAGAATAATCCCTGCTTCTCAGTATTATTATACAAATTCAGTAATAAAATGTATTTAATGCTTTTAACTCAATTCCTGGTACAGAGTATGTATTCAATAAATAATATTACTATTTGTATCTTTTTAAGGATTTGATTTGACTCTTTCCTCTAAAACATACCTTTAATGATACTCCAGATGTTAAAATGTAAATTATACCTCCTTAATAGAATATTGTATACATGGCTCTCCATGATCTGGTCTCTGCCTGTGTTGTCATTTGTATATTTTTCCATTCCCTGCTAGATGTTTTATTTTCCAGCATTCACAAACTGTTGTGGCACTCCTCACAGGTCATGCTGCTTCTTGCTCTGTACCTTTGTTCATACTGTCTCCTATGCTTGGAATATCCTTTTTCATTCCTTAACCCCTTAATCTGGATAGATTTCATCATTTGTTTAAATTCAGCTCAGTTATCACCTTGTACAGATAGTTTTCACTGACATGTTCTTCACTCTTCTATCATCCAAGAAGGATTCAGTGGTTCTTTTTCCAAGCTTTTATGATATCCAATACATATGTCCATGCAATTACACATATTTTGGTGAACATATTTGCACTTCTGTTGGATATTTCTGAAAATAGATTACACAATGGACATGATTTGCTGGGTTATAGAGTATGGATATATATTTAGCTTTAGAAGGTACTGCCAAAGAATTTGCCAAATGTTTATACCCATTTATACTCCCACCAGCAATGAAGGAAAATTCTTTGACAGTAGCCCTGGTTCTATTGTATTTTGTCCTTTTGAACTTTTCCCACTTTTCCCTGATTTTGGTGGTTCTTTCTCTTTCTTGTTTTTATACCCCATAGCTGGTATGGGCCACTGCCTCCTCCTGCACATCCCATTTCACAGCCACAATGCCCCCACCTTGGAAGGTGTGCCTCACCAGTGGCAGAGACCACGATTGTTACCATTGTCTGAAAATAATTGATAGTTCCCACTCCCTTCCCTTTTGCAGGCTGTCAGGATCTGTGGAAGTTTGATTTTTTTACTCTCCAGTTATATATATATATATATATATATATATATATATATATATATATATATATATATATATATATATCACTATATCCTTTTGGACTCACAGACTACTAGAAAGGAAGGACTAGGTCATATGTGTTGTGTGAACAAATGCATCCTATATCATAGCAACAGAGTTAAAACTGGCTCTAATACTTCAACAACACTAGCTTTTCTTATTCTTGATCTCAAAAGTCCTTCCCTGTGGGCACAGATATTGCAGTGTATTAATAGTCAATAAACTATTGTTTAGGTGTCAATAAAACCTATAGAAGTCAATGCTGGATATTTTTCAAAAGTTCTTCTTTCTGAGATTATGAGTCAAACTATTGTTTAAAGTATAACCATTCCTATCTCAATATAGAGGTTATCCTGTGGGCTAAGGTCAGAATGTGCTTACCCAAAACTCATATGTTGAAATCATAACCCCCAAAGATGATGGTATTAGGAGGTAGAGCCTTTCAGAGATGCCTCTGTCATGATGGAACCCTCATGAATGGGATTAATGTTTTATAAAAGAGACACACAAAGATATCTTACTCACCCCTTCCACCACATGAGGATACAAGATGCCTGTGACTAGAAGAGGGTCCTCACCTAACCATGCTGGCACCAAGATCTTAGACTTCCAGCTTCCAGAATTGTGAAAAATAAATTTCTTTTACTTATAAGCTACCTAGACTGTGTATTTTATTATAGCATCCCAAACAGACTAAGGCACTGCCTCAAAATTTATGTGATCTACTTTAAACTTTAATTGTTACTGATTTTTACTGGGAAATACATTTTATTAATAGGAAGAGATATTTGAGTGCTTTCTTTTAATTCCTAATGCAGTATCCTAGAAAACAATTAGTAAAAATGAAATAATTTAAATAAACTTTTTTCCCCCTATAAGACTTGTTGAATACTATAAATGCAAAGAGGACTGCTGCAAAAGACCCCTGCTTTTCATAAGGCACTAATTAGATCCTCCCTTCATGCAGATAGGGGATGAGAATTGAAATTGTTGTTTTGAGAAATCACAGGTTTTACAAAATTTTCCCATGACTTTCTCAATATCAGTAAATATTCTTCCACAGCATTATGTCATATACCACCTCAAATAAACTAGCAAAGATACTGATTCTTTAGAGTAAAATACATCTATGCTTTCTTCTAATCAAGTACTATATTTTACATCATCATAAATTTTCTTTAATACTTTGTAGTACTTATTGAACAGTTAGTATTTATAGAGAATTAAAATGCATTGATAAAGCTTTCCCAATAGTAAAGAAAAAGAAAATTGCCCACCTACCTTAGTGCTCTGCTGCTAAACAGCTGGTCATTTTACTGAAAGATAGGCAATTTCTTCCGTGTCAATTGTGATCTTGTTTTCCAGTAGTGACTCATCTACTAACATAATCATGATGTAGGAAATTCAATTTCAGTATAGTTAGATGAGGCTTATGTTTGATATCTTTCTGGTCTTTTTAAAGTTTGCCTGAGGAAAGTGACTACCTTTCCTTGATCCTATTCCTCCCAAATAATGTCCATTATCTTTAATTTCTTTGACAGCTAAACTCTGAATGAATGTCTCTGCCTGCATTCTATATTTCTTCACTCCTCATGTCCTCATTAACTCTCTGCAAATCTGATTTGGCCCTACCATTCCCCATAAATTGCTTTTTCCAAGATTACCAATGACCTCTTTCTAGTCAAATCTAATGCATTTACTCAGATCCTTTCCAAACTCTCTGTGTTACTTGACACAATTGATTGTCCTATATCTGAAACTCTTCATCACCTTTCAGTTCAATAACACATTGTCTTATTTACCCTCTGCTTCTTCACCAATTTTTTTCTTTCTTGTTGTTGTGTTCCCTTAGGTCATTCATTAAACAAATGTTTATTGAGCTCTAGACACTGTTCTAGGTAGATCTGGGCAAACATCTGAGAATGCAAGATGGGAAGGCTTCAAATTTCATATAAGGGGCAGCGAAACACAAAATATAACAAAATTTACTTAATGAATAGCACTATAAGGAATAATATAATACATCTTACTGATACAGGTGAGAATGACTATAAGTATGGGAGGGGTTACAGGCATTGGAGGAGAGGGTAGTCTTCTTTATATTTAGTTGTCAGGGAAGGCCAATTTGAAGTGATACCTTAGTAGATACCTGAATGATTTCAGGAAATCAGCAATTCCCATATATGGGTGTCTGAGAATGTGACAAGCAGAGAGAATTACAATGCCAAGGTGAGGATAGCTTGGCTCATGATACGAATTGAAATGCCAGTGTGGATGATTGAAGTAGGCAATGGGAAAAGAAATAAGAATTGATCAGATAAGGACAATTTGAGGTGATGTCTTAGTAGAGACCTGAATGATTCAAGGGAACTAGTAATTCCCATATATGGTGTGTGAGAAAGTGCCAAGCAGAGAGAATTACAATGCCAAGGTTGGAATAGCTTGGCTCATGTTAGGAATTGAAAGATCAGTGTGGCTGATTGAAGTAGGCAGAAGGAAAAGAAGTAGGAAATGAGATCAGAGAGGGAGGTAGCATACCAATCATGGGTCTGCACACTGTAGTAAGGAGTGTGGATTACCTTATAATAAAAGTCATTGGAGGTTTATAAGCAAGGGAATGATATGATCTGATATCTTATTTACATCATAAAAATATTCTGGCTGCTGTATGGAATATAGGTTATTAACAGCATCAAATGTAGAAACAGAACAGCTAAGATATTGTAGTAGTTTAGGATAGAGATGATGATTTCTTAAATGCACTGGTGGTGGAAGGAAATGAATGAATTTGGGATACATTTTGGAGGGAAAATTGACAGGAATTGCTGACAAATTATACGTAGTGAAGTGGTGAGGACAATAAAATTATCAAGGATGACTCCAGAGCTTTTTGCCTGGGAGGATGAGAATACCAAATGACTGAGATTTACTAATATGAAGAGACTGAAAGAAAAAATCTTATGGGAGGGAATAAAATTAAAATTTATATTTCTGATGCCCACAGGATCAATCTTTGGCTCTCTGTTCTTTTCACTTTCACCTGTTGGGATACTTCACTTAAGCTCAAGGTTTTATGTTAAATATTCAGAAATGTATGTTTCCTATGCTGATTTATGTAAATTATCTTTTTAAATCAAACTTTTATTGTGATACTATTACATGGAAGTGGCATTTAAGTAATATTTGAACAGGTGGAAAAAAGAATAATAGAATGAGTTGTTAAGCTTCTTGGTACCAGTGAAATGATCAGCGGTCATTTTAGGATGTTCACTGTGATGTTGAAATACTAATTCATACAAGACTATTCAAAAGAAAATGGAAGTGTTATACTTTATCTGACAAAAGAAACAAATTACTTATAAAACAGCCAAAAAAATCTACATGCTTTTTATTCCAGAATTTCATCCAAGTATTGACAATGTATAGCATTTTAAATGTTATTAACTATTTCCCAATATACAACTAATATAACACCAATGAAAATACATAGTCAAAGTGCCATCTCTAATGATTATTCAATTCCTTTTTTCATTTTCATTCCTCTATTATAAAAACACTTGCTTTTGTATATTGTATCTCAGTCTTAAGACTCATCTATTTGCATATATCTCACTAAATTAGTGGTACTAGCATTTTTAAAAAAGCAGTAACATAAACAAAGAAAAGTATAACAATTTATAAAGGAGATAAAATTGTCATTTTTTGTGGGTATGCTCCCCTACTTAGAAAATAACAATAAAATCAACAGTCAAAACACTAAAACTAATAAGAGCATTCAGAAAGGCTGGTGAACATGAGATTAAATTAACATCAACAGCATTTCACTTCCCAAACAATTACAGACTAGAAATATAAGATGTCATTCACACTGACAACTAAAAAGAATCTAGAAATTATACATCTGAAATATGTAGTCTAAAGAACATATATAATCTTTCTGAAGAAAAGTTTAAAGGTTAATGGGGGACATAGAAGATGATCTAAATAAGTGGAAATACTTTTCACGATCTTAGTTGGGATGACTTAATGTTGTAAAGAAGCTGTTTCTGACAGGGGTAAAGAAAAAGATGGTAGAGTAGCAAGGCAAGGAAGTAAGCTACTCCCCAAAACACATAAAAGAAGAAAATACAGCAAATACAACTAAACCTGAAAATGACCTGAGGACTGAAGAAAAGACCACCTACACCTGGTGGAGAACAGAAGACATCACATAAAAGGGTAAAGTGGCAGAGCCATGATCAAGTGGAATCTAAGCCCTCCCCTCACTCCAGCCTGTAGGTGGGAAAAAGAGGAATGGAGTGGGGAGGGTGTAGGGGCCCAGGATCACCGAATACCTGGACCTAAGGATATGCTGTGGGAGCATGAGCCCACATTACCTTGGGTTCTGGTGATTAGCAGGGCTGTACACTAAGGAGAGGTGGAACACTCAGGGATGTAGTGGTTCTAGCTGCTTGTGGAGGACAGGCATGCTCCACCAGTCCTGAGACCCAAAGAAGACTTGGGAAGTTTGAAAGAGCTTCCAGCAGTGGGAGGGGTGCCACAGGGGCAAAAGTTGGACAGCACTCTCTCCTCAGGACAATGGGCAGGTGGAGGACACCTTCTCAGCCTTCCATCAGCTCAATAGTTCAGGAACTCTCAGAAGCCACAGATGCCCCATCCCTCTTGCTGGCAAAGCAGCCCTGAGGCTCCTCCCTATGAGTACCACCAGCCAATCCACTTGGCCCAGCAGCAGCAGCAGACTTTGCTGCCTGGCAAGCAGAGAGAGAACCTCAGCTTCCTTAGCTCCATTTCAGCCCAACCATGGAGGTGCCTTCTGGAGCCAATCCCAAGAGATCCTTCCTCCCCATGGGTGTTCAAACCCAGCACTGGGTGTCAGGCCCTGAGCACAGCTGCATATCATCCTTCCCATCCCATTAATCCTGCAGTCCTGCCATTGCTGCAGTGCAAGCAGGGGCAGCCCTGCCCACAGTGATTCCATCAGAGACTTTTGCACTAATCACAAAGGCATTGATGAAGCAAACTGTAAGATAAATTCTAGCTGGAATAAGTAGGTAAAGAGAGGCAACAAAGGGCCAGGTAATTTATTTAAATAACCCCGGGTGAGGTTCTGTGGCCTTCTTTTCACAGGCCAGAGAAGTCACACCCGGTTGGGGAGGTGGGGGGCTTATAAGGGATTAGGAGGGGAAGGAGTGGGCAAGCTATCTTAGGGGGTGTGGAAAGGTATGATTGGCTAAAGGTGACATAATAGAAAACTAGAAACTTTTTCTCCTTCCAAGAGGGAGGAGGCTGACATCCAGGTCTTAGTTGGCACATCAGGATGGAATTCAGGAAGAGCTGTCCCCTTTCCATATATGGCATGGACTTTGGGGTCTGGTCGGTTCTCCCCCTATGGCATCTCTCTGTTCTGTTTGCATGTCCTTGTTTTTCCTTTCTCCAGCCTAACACAAACTTCCAGTCCAGACTCAGACCACTATAGAAAACAGAAAGGCAGCCCTGTCCATTGCATGTCAATAACTGAGGCTCCCACAAAGTAGAACCAGGCACTGACAAGTAAAAATCTTGAGCTTCTGGATACAATAAGATACTTATTCATAAAGCTACTAAAGTAAAGGGAGAATTATATAAAGCTACTTGAACTTAAATTGGGATAAATAAATTAATTGGAATTGGGAGCTTACTGGGTTACAAAACCTTAGCATAGCCAAGCCACCTAATTCAAAGGAAAAAACACAGAAACACTGACAAAATGAGGAGGCAGAGGAATATGTGCCAAACTAAAGTATAGACAGGAACCAGAAAGAGCTAAATGAAGTGGAAATCATCAAACTGCATGATAAAGATTTCAAAATAAAAATAATAAACATGCTCACTGATTCACAGAAAAACATTCATAATCTCAAGGAAAACATCAACAAATAAATAGAAGACCTGAAAAAGAACCTCTCAAAGCTGAAAAATTCAGTATCTGAAATGAAACATACAATAAAAAGATTTAGGAGTAGGTTACTGCAGGTAGAGGAGACAGTGAATGAGATGGAAATTAGAGAAAAGGTACACAACAAAGCTGAGGAACAGGAAGAAAAAAAGGATCTCTAGGAATTAAAGAATGATAAGACAACTGGGTGACCAATCCAAATGGATCAATATTCACATAATAGGTTTACCAGCAGTAGAAGAGGGAGACCAAGGGATAGAAAGTCTCTTTGAGAAAATATCTGTTGGAAACTTTCTAAATCTGGGGAAAGAAATAGTCAACTCAGGTCATGGAAGCTCAGAGAATCTCTAACAAAAGAAACTCCAAGAAGACAACATTAAGACATAATAGTTAAAATGGCAAAGATCAACAATGAAGAGAGGTATTGGAAGTAGCCAAAGAGAGATAAAGATTAATTATACAGGAAACCCTGACAGGCTATCAGCAGACTTCTTAACAGAAACTTTTACAGGCCAGAATGGATTGGCATGATATATTCAAGGTACTGAAACAGAAAGACCTCCATTCAAGAATCCTCTACCCAGCATGATTATCATTTAAATTTGAAGCAGGCTTTAAACAATTTCCAGATAAACAAAGTTGAAGGAACTCAACTAAGCCATCATTACAAGATATGTTAAAGTCATTGTGGTAGACAGAAATGTTCCTAAGGCTAAATACCTTTCACCAGTGAAAATAACCCACAGTAAAAGTAGTAGATCAGTTAATTATCAAGCAAGTACAAAATTAAAACAAAAGAAGCAAAATCAGTCATACATAAAATCAGTCAAAGGATAAACAAAAAATACAGATTATGACATCTAATACAAAAAGTGTGGAAAAGGAAGAGACAGAAGATAAAAAAATTACCTTTAGTTGGTGTTTGAAATGGAGTAATCAGCAATTTAAGATAGACTGATATATAGTTAGAAAGCTATCCTTGAACCTTTGGTAACCAAAAAACTGAAACTTACAATAGATATACAAAAAAAATTTAAAAATGAGAATTCCATTCATAACACTAAAGAAAAACATCAAATAAAAATAGAAGCATATGAGAGGAAGAATGGAACTGAAAGGAGCTATAAAAACAACCAGAAAAAATTCATAAAATGGCAATAAGTACATGTCCATCAATAATCACCTTAAATTTAAATAGGCTGAATGGACTATTCAAAAGACACAGAGTTGCAGAATGGATAAAAATACAAGACCCATCTATATGCTGCCTACAAAAGATCATTTCAGACACAAAGACATACACAGAGTAAAAGTGAAGGGATGGGAAAAGATATTTCATACAAATAATAGGGACAAAAAAGCAGGAGTAGCATTACACACAAAGCAGATTTCAAAACAAAAAAATTAACAAGAGACAAAGAAGGACTTTATATAATGGGTCAGTCCAATAAGAGGATATACTCATTATAAATATCTATGCACCCAATTTAGGAGCATCTAAACATATAAAATAAATACTAACAGAATTAAAGAGAGGAATAGACTGCAACACATTCATTTTAGGAGACTTTAACAAACAACTCACATCAATAGACAGATTAACCAGACAGAAAATAAGTAAGGAAATTGAAGCACTCAACAATATATTAGAACAGATGGACTTAGCCTATATCTACAGGATATTCTACCCAAAAGCAGAAGGATGCACATTCTTCTCAAGTGCGCACAGAATATACTCCAGAATATGTTGTGTGCTAGGCCACAAGAAGAGCCTCAATAATTTCAAAAAGATTGAAATTATATCAAGTAATTTCTCATACCACAATGGCATGAAATGAGAAAAAATTACACAAAGAAAAAAAACCTAAAGCACATGAAAGCTAAACAACAAGATTGTAAATAATCAGTGGATCAATAACCAAATTAAAACAGAAATCAAGCAATACATGGAGACAAATGAAAACAACAACTCAACAGCCCAAAATGTGTAGGATACAGCAAAGGCAGTTCTAAGAGGAAAGTACATAGCAATACAGGCTTATCCCAAAAAATAAGAACAATCCCAAATAAACAGTCTAAATTAACAATTAAAAAAACAGAAAAAAAGAAGATCAAATGAAGCCCAAAGTTAGTAGGGCAGACATAAAGATAAGAAATGAACTAAATAAAATAGAGAAGAATGAAGCAATAGGAAAAAAATCAATGAAACTGGGAGATGGTCCTTTGAAAAAATAAATAGAATGCCTAGCCAGACTTATCAAGAAAAAAAGAGAGTGTAAATACATGAACAATATAAAAAACAAAGAAAGAATAATCACAATGGATGCCACAGAAACACAAAGAATTATTAAGAGAATACTATGAAAAATTATATGCCAACAAATTGCACAACCTAGAAGAAATGTGCAACTTTCTAGAAAAATACAACCTTCCATGATTGACCCAGGAAGGAACAAAATTCTGAACAGACCAATTACCAGCAATAAAATTGAATTGGTAATAAAAAAACTCCCAAGAAACAAAACTCAGACCCATATGGCTACATAGATGAATTCTACCAAACATTTAAAGAAGAGCTAATATCTATCTTAAAGTATTCCAAAAATAGAAGAGGGGGCAATACTTCCAAACTCATTGTATGAGGCCAACGTTACTCTAATTCCAAAACTAGACCAACACCACAAAGAACTAAAACTATAGAGCAATATCCCTGATGAACATACATGCAAAAATCCTCAAGAAAATATTAACAAACCAAATTTTAAAATACATTGAAAAAATCATCCATCATGACCAAGTGGGATTTATTCCAGGGATGCAAGGATGGTACAATATTCACAAATCAATCAATATTATACATCACATTAATAAAAAGAAGAATAAAAACTACATTATCATTTCAATAGATGCTGAAAAGCATTTGAAAAAATTCAACATCCATTCATGATAAAAATGCTCTACAAAATGGATATAGAGGTTATTTATCTCAACATTATAAAGACCATACATGACAAACCACAGCCATCATCATACTTAACAGGAAAAAGCTGAGGGCTTTTCCTCTAAGATTGGAAGCAAGACAAAGATGCCCATTCTCACCACCTTTATTCAACATAATAATGTTGGTCCTAGCCACAGCAATCAGACAACACAAAAAGATTAAAGTCATCCAAACTGGTAAGGAAGAAGGTAAACTGTCATTATTTGAAGAGATAAAATATTTTACATAGAAAGTCCTAGAGACTCGATTAAAAAACTATTAGAACTAAAACTGAAATCAGCAAACCTGCAGGATTCAAAAGTCATACACAGAAATCTGTTGCATTCCTATATACTAACAATGAACTAGTAGAAAGAGAAATGAGGAAAACAACTCCATTTACAACTGCATTAAAAAGAATAAAATACATAGGAATAAACCTAACCAAGGAGGTGAAAAACCTTTACTTGGAAAACTACAAGGCATTCATGAGAGAAATTAAAAAGACTCTGATAAATGGAAATCTAGCCCATGCTCATGGATAGGAAAAATTAATATTGTCAAAATGGCCATCCTGCTCAATGCAATTTACAGATTCACTACAATCCCTATCAAAATATCAACAGCATTCTTAAATGAACTAGAACAGATAGTTCTAAAATTCATATGGAAATACAAAAGACCCCAAATAGCCAAAGCAATCTTGAGAAAGAGCAAAGCTGGGGGAATTACACTACTATAAAGTCACAGTAATTTGGTTGTGGCATAAAAACAAATCCATAGACTAATGGAACAGAATCTAGAGCCCAGATATAAACCAAAGCATATGTGGTCAATTAATCTATAATAAAGGAGTCATGAATATACAGTAGAGAAAAGACAGCCTCTTCAACATCTGGTGTTGGGAAAACTGGACATGAACACGTAAAACAATGAAACTAGATTATTGTTCAACTCCATACAGAAAAGTCAACTTGAAATGGATCAAAGACCTGAATGTAAGTCATGAAACCATAAAACTCTTAGAAGAAAACATGAGCAAGAATCTCTTGAATATAAGCATGAGAAATTTGTTCCTGGACACATCTCCTTGGACAAGGGAAACAAAATAAAAAATGAACAAGTGGGACTACATGAAACTAACAAAATTCTCTATAGCAAAATACACCATCAGAAGAACAAGAAGGCACCCTACATTATGGGAGAATATATTCATTAAAGACTCATCTGAGAAGGGGTTAACTTCCAAAATGTATATAGAAGTCATATGCCTCAACATCCAAAAAACAAACATACCAATTAAAAAATGGGCAGATGAATTGAACAGACACTTCTCCAAAGAAGAAATACAAATAGCCAATGGGCACATGAAAAGATGCTCCACATAATTAATCAGCAGGGAAATGCCAAGTAAAACCACAATGAGATATCACCTTACACCAGTTAGAATTGCCACTATCCAAAATACAGGAAATAACAAATGCTTGCAAGGATGTGGAGAAATGGGAACCCTACTACACTGTTGGTGATAATGTCAATTGGTGCAACTGCTGTGGAAATCAGTATGGAGGTTCCTCAAAAAAACTAAAACTAGAAATACCATTTGACCCAGTAATTCCACTCCTAAGAGTTGATCTGAAGAAATCAGAATCCCTGATTTTAAAAGATACATGCACCCCTATGTTTATTGCCACACTATTTGTAATAGCTAAGATATGGAAAAAACCTAAGTATCCATCAATATATGTATGGATCAAGAAGATGTGGTACATATACACAGTGGAATATTATTCAGCCATACAAAAGAAAGGACTTCTGCCATTTGCAGCAACGTGGATGGACTGAGAGGGTATTATGCTGAGTGAAATAAGCCAGGAAGAGAAAGACAAATACCTATCATATGATTTCACTTTTTTGTGGAATAGAAAACAAAGCAAAATGGGAGGAAAAAAGCAGTAGACTCATAGACATTGAGAAGTGGCTAGTGGTTATGAAGGGTGAGGGTGAGGGGGATGAAAGAGTACAACAACTCTCAATCACAATGTAAGTTGGTCACAGGGTTGGTAGTACAGCATATAGTCAATGATTCTGTAAAATCTTTCTATGTTGATAGATAGCAACCACACTAGAATGGGTGAGGATTTAATAATATGGGTAACTGTTAAATCACTGTATTGTGCAATTGACACCAATGTAAGATTGTATGTCAATACTTCAATTAAAGGAAAAAAAGCCACTTGAAGTCAGTCTAAAATTGCAATTCAATCCCATCAAAATTTTCATATGGAATTTTTGAAAAGTTAATAAACATTCTAAAATTTACAGAGTAGGATAAAAATTAACAAATAATTAAATCAATCCTGAAAAAGAGGATAATAAGATAGGAAGACATTTTACAAATCTGTAGTGCCACAAATTCATATCAAAACAAAATGAACAAAATGGAACAATAGAATAAAACAGAGACCTCAGAGGCAAATTCATTTGTATATGGAAACTTAATATATGATAAATTCAACAGCACAATTCAATGGGGGGAAAGGGGATCATATTATAGATGATATTAAGATAATTCATACCTTATATAGACAAAAATAAATCCAGAACTTAACCCCATATGTAAATACATATATATTCCCAGAGGATTAGTCATCTAAATATGAAAATTAAAACTATAAAGTTAGTTGAATTAGGATGCTATCTTTGTAACCTACAGATAGGCAAGGAGCTTTTAGGCAAAACTTTTAAAACACAATCTATGATTTCAAAAAATTAAGGATTTCAGTTCTACGAAGTACATTATGGGCAAAGTGAACAAACAGATGAGACATTGGGAGAATATTTGCAATGTCTAAAACTGACAAGGGACTATACTTAATAGAAAACAGAGGGAACTTATAAATTGCCCAAGACAAATGGAACATATTTAACCACATTAGATGGCCATGCTGGATCTTACTAACTTGCAAAAGTGAAAGAGATGCCCTATACTTGCTGATAACCTGTAGTATCCTTAAGGATTCTCCTATATTTCATAGTTAGGTTATATTTACAATAAAGTCACTGCACATATACCCCCAATAGACAGATAATGGAGTCTTTGGAATGATGGCGAAAACAAATACACAATGGGAACACTTCAGTTTTGGGACCCATGAGACTTAGATGGTATATCTCACACATTTAAGATGCTAGAAAATTAATGATTTTTTGTTCCTATCAGAAACACTGAACACTTGACCAGAACTTACAGACCCACAATATGGTAATTCTTCATCATTGCCATATGCTGGTCTTTTCAATAGATTCCACTGAGTTTCTCTACCCAGAGGCCTCAAAATATTTTGGTTCTTTTCAGCAATCCAAATCAGTGAGGTTTTTCAATTTGCTTGGTAAAGTTACTATCAACACAGAGGTGGTCCTCTGCAATCTTTTGGAGCTAACCCCTCTGTGGGCTTGCCCTTTCCACAAAACAAACCTAATGATTTTGACCACTACAATTTATAGGAATACTATATAAATAAATGAGTCTGGATTAGTTTTCAAGGCTAGGTTACCAGGACTGTGATCACTCTAATTTCAAAATGTATCTATTATTTTAAACTGATCCTTAAAGAAAAAATCCATCTGCCTTGAAAACTCACTTTCATGTTTATGGACAAATGAGTCCAGTGAAAGAATCCAACCTTACTTAAGATACATCATTTCTCCCATAGGCATTCATGCCTAAATCTTGAAGAATTTGATTTCTTTTTAAAATATAGTTTCGTAACAAGTTCAAGCATCTTATCAATTTTAAAGGACCTATCAAGTTACAAAGATTATAAATATCTCCATATTGTTTACTGTGTTGATCTAATAACAGAGAATAGCTTTCATTCACCTCAAGCCCGAGTCCCACACAAGTTCCAGCCAGGTAACAAAGATTTAAGAACGATGCAGAAGGACAAGTCTGTAACGTGGATTTCTGTTATTCCAAAGGTATTTTAAATCCATGTTGAACATCTACAGACACTTTATATTTGGTGATTTCTTTTCCTCCTTAGGAAAGTCTAGATTATTTACTGTATCTTCTGGAACATTTAGAAACCAGATACCAAAAAGAAGTCCTTTATATTATACAGACTCATTCTTTTCCAGGGCTTCTCTGCACTTTTCTAGACAAAGCTGGGGGAATAAGGATAGAGGGTGCACAGAAAGTGTATTTCTGCAATCAAAAATTGTGAGCCAGTAAGGTATTACATTTACACAAGCTTTTAAATTGATTAAGTTAAAATACAATAAACATCTGAATATAACACAATCACTCCTCATTGAATTACCTGGGGATCTGCACATTGTGATCCATACAACTTACTATTACACCACTGTAAATAAAGATAATCTGCCTTGCACATGTATTTGGGGGCAGTGATTTAATCTTTGCACTCCGAATACACATCAGTTTCATTAAATTAATGCTTTCAAAAAGTCAAATATGTTACCTGTTTAAAAAGCTTCTTTCACATTTCTGAAAAATTCTTTCTATGGCATCTTCTCCTAACTTTTAAGACAAACAGCTCTTCAAAATTACTTCCACACTTAGTAGAAATTAATTAATGTGGTCTTTCATCCTGAACCCATACAAATTCTTTCAGGATGAGACTGTCTTGCTTTAAATATTGAAATTTCCAATGTGTAAAAACTAATTCATTTTAGAATCAAAGTGTAAATCTCTTAGGATGATTAATTACATAAGTAAATTAGCATATGATAAAATATTACATTGCTAGGATAAACACTACTTAGAAATGTTTTTTAATACACTGATAAGTTCAAGTTAACATTTTTCTAATTTAGAAATTTTACATATATAACTTTTAATGTAAATGACCTTTAATGTTTTTTTGTACTACCTTTGATTTCAAAGTCATTCTATTTTCAGGAGTTGGGCAGATTTTCAAATTTTTAAGTTTTTCCTGGAAAAAGGATTTGCATAAGAGTTATTTTTGCCTTGAAAGTTTGTTACAATTCACTTCTGTGTGTGTGTGTGTTCTCTTTATTCTTTTTTTTGGTATTATTAATGTACAATTACATGAGCAGCATTATGGTTACTAGACTCCCCCTATTATCAAATCCCCACCACATACCCCATTACAGTCATTGTCCATCAGTGTAGTAAGATGTTATAGAATCATTACTTGTCTTCTCTATGTTTTACTGCCTTCCCTGTGTGCCCACCAATGGCTATGTTATGTGTGCTAATCATAATATCCCTTTTTGGCCCTTATCCCTCCCTTCCTACCCATCCTCACCAGCCCCTTTCCCTTTGGTAACTGTTAGTGCATTCTTGGGTTCTGTGAATCTGCCCCTGTTTTGTTCCTTCAGTTTTTTCTTTGTTCTTACACTTCACAGATGAGTGAAATCATTTGATACTTGCCATTCACTGCCTGGCTTATTTCACTGAGCATAATACCCTCTAGCTCCATCCATGTTGTTGTAAATGGTAGGATATGTTTTCTTCTTATGGCTGAATAATATTCCATTGGGTACATGCAACTCATCTTCTTTATATACTCATCTACTGATGGATACTTAAGCTGCTTCCATTTCCTGGCTATTGTAAATAGTTCTGTGATAAACATAGGGGTGCATATGTCTTTTTCAAACTGGGCTGCTGCATTCTTAGGGTAAATTCCTAGGAGTGGAATTTCTGGGTCAAATGGTATTTCTACTTTGATTTTTTTGAGGAACCTCCATACTGCTTTCCACAATGGTTGAACTACATTCCCACAAGCAGTGTAGGAGGGTTCCCCTTTCTCAATATCCTCACCAACATTTGTTCTTGTTTGTCTTTTGGATGTTGGCCATCCTAACTGGTGTGAAGTGATAATACATTGTGATTTTAATTTGCATTTATTTCTCTGATGATTAGAAATGTGGAACATCTTTTCATGTGCCTGTTGGCCATCTGAATTTCTTCTTTGGAGAAGTGACTGTTCAGCTCCTCTGCCCATTCCTTAATTGGGTTATTTTCTTTTTGTTTGTTGAGGTGTGTGAGCTATTTATATAATTTGGATGTGAAACCCTTTTCAGATATGTCATTTATGAATATATTTCCCATACTGTAGGATGTCTTTTTTTCTACTGATGGTGTCCTTAGCTGTACAGAAGCTTTTCAGCTTGATATAGTCCCACTTGTTCATTTTTCCTTTTGTTTCCCTTGCCTGGGGAGATATGTTCATGAGGAAGTTGCTCATGTTTATGTCCAAGAGATTTTTGTCTATGTTTTTTTCTAAGAGTTTTTTCATGACTTACATTCAGGTCTTTGATCCATTTTGAGTTTATTTTTGTGTATGGGGTTAGACAATAATCCAGTTTCATTCTCTTACTTGTAGCTCTCCAATTTTGCCAATATGAGCTTTTGAAGAGGCTGTCACTTCCCTATTGCATATCCATGGCTCCTTTATCGTATATGAATTGACCATATATGCTTAGGTTTATATCCAGGCTCTCTAGTCTGTTCTACTGGTCTATGGGTCTGTTCTTGTTCCAGTACCAAATTGTCTTGATTACTGTGGCTTTGTAGCAGAGCTTGAAGCCAGGGAGCATAATTCTCCCCACTTACTCTTCTTTCTTCATATTGCTCTGGCTATTCGGGCTCTTTTGTGGTTCCATATGTATTTTAGAACTATTTTCTCTGGTTCATTGAAGAATGCTATTGGTATTTTGATAAGGAATGCATTGAATCTGTAGATTGCTTTAGGAAGGATGGCCATTTTGAAAATATTAATTCTTCCTACCCCTGAGCACAGCATGCACTTCCATTTATTGGTTTCTTCTTTAATTTCTCTCATGAGTGTCTTGTAGTTTTCAGAATATAAGTCTTTCACTTCCTTGATTGGGTTTATTCCTAGGTATTTTATTCTTTTTGATGCAATTGTGAATGGAATTGTTTTCCTGATTTCTCTTTCTGTTAGTTCATCATTAGCATATAGGAATGCAACAGATTACTGTGTATTAATTTTGTGTCCCACAACTTTATGAATTCAGATATTAGATCTAGTAGTTTTGGAGTGGATTCTTTTTAGGGTTTTTTATAAACAATATCATGCCATCTACAAACAGGGACAGTTTGAATTCTTCCTTACCAATCTGGATGCCTTTTATTTCTTTGTCTTGTCTGATTGCTGTGACTAGGACCTCTCAAAAAATGTTGAATAAAAGTGGGGAGAGTGGGCATCCTTGCCTTGCTTCCAATCTTAAAGGAACAGCTTTCAGCTTCTCGCTGTTAAGTATAATGTTGGCTGTGGGTTTTTCATATATGTCCTTTAATATGTTGAGGTACTTGCCCTCTATACCCATTTTGTAGAGAGTTTTTATCATGAATGGATGTTGAATTTTGTTGAGTGCTTTTTTAGCATCTATGGAGATGATCATGTAGTTTTTGTCCTTCTTTTTGCTGATGTAGTGGATGATCTTGATGGATTTTTTGAATGCTGTATGACCCTTGCATCCCTGGAATAAATCCCACTTCATCATGATGAATGATCTTCTTGATGTATTTTTGAATTTGATTTGATAATATTTTGTTGAGTATTTTTGCATCTGTGTTCATCAGGGATACTGGTGTGTAATTTTCTTTTTTCATGGTGTCTTTGCCTGGTTTTGGTATTAGAGTGATGTTGGCCTCATAGAATGAGTTTGGGAGTACTCCCTCCTGTTCTACTTTTTTGGAAAACTTTAAGGAGGATGGGTATTAGGTCTTCAAATGTTTGATAAAATTCAGCAGAGAAACCATCTGGACAAGGGGTTTTGTTCTTAGGTAGTTTTTTGATTACCAGTTCAATTTCATTATAGGTAATTGGTCAATTCAGATTTTCTGTTTCTTTCCGGGACAGTCTTGGAAGGTTGTATTTTTGTAGAAAGTTGTCCATTTCTTCTACGTTTTCAAGGTTGTTACCTTTTAATTTTTCATAGTAATCTCTCATAATTCTTTATGTTTCTATGGTGTCCATAGTGACTTTTCCTTTCCCATTTCTGATTTTGTTTATGTGTATAGACTCTCTTTTTTCCTTGATAAGCCTGGCTAGGGGTTGATCTATTTTGTTTATTTTCTTTAAGAAGCAGCTCCTGCTTTCATTGATTTTTTGTATTGTTTTATTCCTCTCAATTCTATTTATTTGTGCTTTAATATTCATTATGTTCCTCCTTCCACTGACTTTGTGCCTCATTTGTTCTTCCTTTTCTAGTTTCATTAATTGTGGGTTTAGACTGTTTCTTTGGATTGTTCTTCTTTCCTGAGGTAGGCCTGCACTGCAATATATTTCTCTCTTAGCTGGGCCTTCACTGTGTCCCACAGATTCTGTGGTGTTGAATTAATGTTGTCATTTGTCTCCATATATTGCCTGATCTCTGTTTTTATTTGGTCATTGATCCTGATTATTTAGGAGCATGTTTTTAAGCCTCCATGTTTTTGTGGGCTTTTCATTTTCTTGGCATAAGTTATTATTAGTTTCATACCTTTTTGATCTGAGAATTTAGTTGGTACAATTTCAATTTTTTTAATTCACTGAGTTCTTTTTTTTGCCTAGTATATGATCTATTTTTGAAAATATTCCACGTGCACTTGAGAAGAATGTATCCTGTTGCTTTTGGATGTAGTGCTCTGTAGATGTTCGTTAGGTCCATCTGTTCTAATACATTGTTCAGTGCCTCTGTCTCTTTACTTATTTTCTGTCTAGTTGATCTGTCCTTTGGAGTGAGTGGTGTGTTGATGTCTCCTAAAATGAATGCATTGCATTCTACATCCCCCTTTAATTGTCTTAGTATTTGTTTCACATATATAGGTGATCCTGTGTTGGTTGCATAGATATTTATAATAGTTATATCATCTTGTTGGACTGTCCCCTTTATTATTATGTAATATCCTTCTTTGTCTCTTTTTATTTTCTTTGTTTTGAAGTTTATTTAGTCTGATACAAGTACTGCAACACCTGCTTTTTTCTCCCTATTAATTGCTTGAAATATCTTTCTCCTTCCCTTTACTTTCAGTCTGTGTATGTCATTGGGTTTGAAGTGAGTCTCTTTTACACAGCATATAGATGGGTCTTTTTTTTTTAATCAATTCAGTGACTCTACATCTTTTGATTGTTGCATTCAGACCATTTATATTTAGGGTGATTATCAATAGGTATGTACTTACTGCCATTGCGGGCTTTAGATTTGTGGTTCCCAAAGGTTCAAGTGTAATTCCCTTGCTAACTAACAGTCTAATTTAACGCACTTCTTATGTTATTACAAACACAACCTAAAGATTCTTTTTTTGCTTCCTTTTTCTTCTTCTTCCATTTTTTGTATGCTATGAATCATATTCAGTACTCTTTGTCTATCCCTTACATGACATCTATTTAGCCAAAGGAATACTTTCATCTTTTGTAGTCCTTCCAAAATGCACTATAGAGGTGGTTTGTGGTAAATGAATTCTCTCAGATTTTGCTTATCTGAAAATTGTTTAATCCCTCCTTCAAATTTAAATGATATTCTTTATGATTAGAATATTCTTGGTTCAAAGCCTTTCTACTTCATTGCATTAAATTTATCATGCCACTCCCTTCTTGCATGCAAGATTTCTGTTGAGAAATCTGATAACCTGATTGGTTTTCCTTTGTATGTGATCTTTTTTCTCTCTCTAGCTGCTTTTAAAAGTTTGTCTTTATCCTTGATCTTTGCCATTTTAATTATTATATGTCTTGATGTTGTCTTCCTTGTGTCCCTTGCTTTGGGAGATCTGTGTACCTCCATGGCCTAAGAGACTATCTCCTTCCCCAGATTGGGGAATTTTTCAGCAATTATCTCCTGAATGACACTTTCTATCTCTTTTTCTCTGTTCTTCTTCTGGTACCCCTATAATGCCAAAACTGTTCCATTTGAATTGATCACACAGTTCTCTCAATATTCTTTCATTCTTAGAGATTCATTTTTCTCCCTGTACCTCAGCTTCTTTGTATTACTCTTCTCTAATTTCTATTCCATTTACTGTCTCTTTTACTACATCTATCTGCTTTTAAATCCCTCCATTGTATGTTTCATTTCAGATATGGAATTTCTTAATGATTGAATCTCCATCTTATCTTCATTCCTGAGTTCTTGAATATTTTTCTGTATTTCCATAAACATGCTTATGATTTTTATTTTGAACTCTCTTTCTGGAAGATTGGTGAGTTCAGTTTCATTTGGCCCTTTTTCTTGGGTTTGTGAGATTTTAGTCTGTACCATGCTCTTTTGATATTTCATGTTTCTGTGTGGTGCCCTCTAGTGCTCAGAAGCTCCAGTCTCTGGAGCTGCTCAGCCCCTAGAGTGATGTTGGGTGTCGTAGTGGAGTGGCACTGCTGCCTGGGGGGAGGAAAGAGCTGTTTCCTGATTCCCTTCCACTGTGCCTGTCTTCCAATATCAGAGCCAGTGGGCTGAGCACAAAGGTGTAAGCCCCTGTGCTTTGTGTCTCTAGCTGTTTTAGACAGGGCCTCCCTCTGACTGGTCTGATGCCAGCGCAGTGACTGCCAGTTTTCAAGCCGATGCCATCAGGCCAGGAGGAAGGGTCAGCAGGCTGCATATCACAGTGGGGAGCCTCGGAGCTGAGTAGCCATCCAGGGTGATGGAGCGCCTGAAGCTCCTCAGAGTTCCCAATCTGCTGGGAAGAGTGCACCCAGACAACTTTGTCCAGCTCTCTCCTCCCCTGCGCAGCATGCTCCATGCAAACCTTGCCCCTTCAGCAGCCCTCTCACTGCTAGGAAGCTTCTCAGACCGCCTGCCTTTCTTCTGACAGAGAGCGGCTGACTGTGGATCCCTGTCCTCCACAAACAGCTGGAATCTCAGTCTCTCAAGCACTCTGCCTGTCCCAGCTCCCCAACCTCCAGAGCACCACACAATATAGGTTTCTGCTCACAGTCTGGTTCAGCTTTCTTTCCTGTTGCTGTATTAGGGTTAATTGTATTATATATATTTGCACTATGTGTGGTTTTGGGAGGAGTTCTCTGTCTCACCTCTCACACTGCCATCTTGAATCCTATAATTCACTTTTGAAACTATTTTAGTGTGGAGCTATTTTAGAGGGTCTAGATAGTGTTTCTTGAACATTTTGACTTATTTAATGATATTAGTATTCTTCTTTTTAGATATAAATCCATTTACTTCATATCCTTGTGAATACTTGTTATGTCTTATTGATTATTACCATCCTCACAAGTATGAGGTGGTATCTCAGTTTGGCCTTAATTTGCATTTCCCTAGTGACTAGTACTGTGGAGCACTTTTTTTTTTTCATGTACCTTTTCAAGATTGCTTTGTCAATTTGAGGTCTGATAAAAATGCCATTCTAATCCTAAAATTTATATGGAACCAAAAAAGACCTCACAGAGCCAAAGCAATCTTGAAAAAGAAGAACAAGGCTGGAGACATCATACTTCCTGAATTCAAACTATATTCAAAGCTATAGTAATCAAAACAGTATGGTTCTGCCATAAAAATAGGCACACAGACCACTGGAACAGAATAAAATGCTCAGACATAAACCTATGCATATACAATTAACTAACTTTTGACAAGGGCACCAACAGCATGCCACGGGAAAAAGATATTCTCTTCAAAAAATGTTATTGGGGAAACTGGATTTCCACATACACTCACAAAAATTAACTCAAAATAGGTCAAGTGCTTGAATGTAAGACCTAAAACTGTATAACTCATAGATGAGAACAAGAAAATAAATTCTTGTCATTGGTCTTGGCGATGATTTCTTGAATAAAACACCAAAAGCAAAGGCAACAAAAGCTAAAAACATACAACTTACCAAGACTGAATTATGAAGTGAGAGAAAATCTAAACAAACCAATAATGAAACAAATTGAACTACATCAAGCCAAAGAGCTTCCAAAAAGCAAAGAAAGCAATCAAGAAATTGAAAAGGCAATCTACAGAGTGGGGGAAAATACTTACAATCTACAGAATGGAGAAAATATTTGCAAACCGCATATCTTGTGAGGAGTTAATATCCAAAATACATGAAAAATTCATACCACTCAGTAGCAAAAAAGCAATCCAATTTTAAAAATGGGCAAAGTACCTGAATAGACATTTTTCCAAATAAAATATTCAAAAGGTCAATAAGTGCATGAAAAAGTTTTAAACATTACTAATCATCACACAAATGCAATTCAAAAGTACAATGAGATACCATCTCACATACTGTAGGATGGGTATTATCACAAAGGTAAGAGATAACTGGCAAGACTGTGGAGAATGAGAACCCTTGTACAGTAGTGGTGGAAATATAATTTGGTGAAGTCACTACGTAAAACAGAATGGAGGTTCTCAAAACATTAAAAATAGAACTACCACATGATCCAGCAATCCTACTTCTGGGCATATATCCAAAGGAAAGGAAAACAGGATATTAAAGAGATATCTGCAGTCCAGTGTCCATTGCAGAAATATCCAAGATATGGACTACCTAACTGTCCTTTGACAGATAAATGAATAGAGAATATCTGATGTGTGTATCTCTCTCTATATATGGACATATACAATGGAATATTTTTCAACAAAAACAAAGAAGGAAATCCTGTCATTTGTAACAACATGGAGAACCTGGAGGGCATTTTGCTGCATGAAATAGACCAGAAAAAGACAAGTGCTGTAATATATCACTTATATGTGGAATACAATCAATGACAAAAATCTCATTCATAAAAATAGAGTATGAAATGTTGATGGACAGGGGTTGGGTGGATGGGAAAATGTACACCAAAGGGTATAAGTGTTCAGTTAGAAGAATAAGGTTCTAATGTACAGCATGCTTACTAGAGTTAATAATTTGGTATTGTATACTTGAAAATCGCTGAGAGTAGCTCTTAAGCCTTCTCATCATAAAACAAATTACAAAAAAGAGTTAACTTTGTGAAGGGATGGATGTGTTAATTATCTTGATTTTGGTAATCATTCCACAATGTATATGTACATTGAATGAATACATTGTACACTAAATATGCACAATAATATCTATTAATTATTTCTCAACAAATTTGGGGGTGTGGAAGAAAGCAATACCCAACATTAAAAAATGTGTATGTATAAATTCATCAAACAAAACTTCTGTTTATCAAAAAGTACCATTTAAAAAAATTAGTAGGTAACCTAACTCTGCTATAAACAATCTTCACTATATATTTGGTGAAGGCTTTGTATCAAGAATGTATGAATGTCCTCTTTAATTAAATAATAAAAAGGAAAACAAACCTATTAAAATCCAAAAGATTTGAACGTACAATTGGCAAAGGAAGACAAATGAATAGCCCATGGGTAGATGAAAAAGTACTCAACATTATTAGTCACCAGAGAACCATAAAATACAGCCAAGATATACTAGCTCTCACCTACTTGACTGGCTAAATGAAAAGGATTGACAAATCTGAATGCTAGTAATGGTGTGGAGGAACTATAGTACTTATATGTTGCTGATGGGATTTTAAAATGTTGCAAATACTGAAAATAACTCACTACCTCTTTGGAAGTTTCTAGCAAAATTCAACACACATATTCTCTGTGATACTGAAATTAACTCTTCTGGGAATATACCTATGCAACATGCAAACAGACACCTACAGAAAGACGTTATTTGAATATTTACAGTTAAACCTAGAAACAAGCCAAATATCCATCAGCACACAATGGATAAACAAACTGTGGTTTATTCTTACAGTGGAATAATATTGTATAATAATAAAGAATGAACTAATTATACATGATTGAACTGAAGGAACAACATGAGTGACCCTGAGAAAATATACTGGACGTAAACTGTCTGACACAAGACAGTGCATGTGGTATGATTTCATTTAAATGAAAATCCCCAATAGGCAAAATCAAATATTTTAATAAAAATCAAAACAGTGGTTTCTTAGGGAAGGTGGTACAGGGATTGAGAAATAACATGCACAATAGAACTTTCTGGGGTAATGGAAAAGCTCTGCATCTTAGTATTTTAGGAACATGGGTTACATGAGAATATGTATTAAGTTCATTGAACTGTATATTTTTGATCTGTAAATTTCACTCTATTCAAATTTTAAAGAATAACATATATATATAAATTCAATATATTTGTTTTAAGTAAAAAAGTAAGTTCAACTATATAGAGTATAGAAAGTAAGAAAAATACACTTTCTTGTTTATTATACAGTATCAAAAAGAAACTTTCAATTCCATTCAAAAGTCATCTTATATATTCTGGACAGATATTACTCAGGATAAACTCTCCTAAATTTAAACACAATCCATTTATGTAGATTGAACTTTGCCAAACTGCAGATTTATAAGTGTTTGAGGAATTTTTCTTCATTTCAATTATTTCAGTTTTCAAAATCCAATCCCTAGCACATTGTTGAAGACAAACATTTAACAAGGACTTTCACCAGGAGAGCTACAAATTCTGCCGAAATATGTCATCTGTTTACCCAGGACTCAAGAGTCAAATGAATAAAACCAGTTCATTTTGTAGTGCCATAACTCTATAAAAGACCCTCAAGTTTGTTGTATAAAACAAATTCTCAGCAGGATTACTCATTTTATACAACCACAGCTATATAAATGTGGCTCCAGCATGACACACGAATTACTTTAAATAATCTCATTGGGAACTTAATTGTATGTAGATGCATTTCAAACTCATGTGGCATTTTCTAGCACACATTTTTCATAAATAGCCATAGGAGATTTGTTTACACGTGTTAATCAAAAGCTTGCAAGTAGACTTTGGGCCTCATAGGTATGGAGATATTATAAAAAGTTTTCTTCACAATAGAAAACTATGAAGGCTTTTCAACCTTGACCCTGTGTTCCCATTAAAGTATTTCTGTTAACTTCTTCCATGAATATCCAGTAATATTCTGAATAATAGTATTGAATCCTTTCAGTCCCTTAACATCTCTCTGTGAAGGTATGTGAGAAACCATTGTTTTAAATATGAATTTTTCTTTTTATAGGCCATAAAACTACATTGGTATTATTTCATTGATTAGAGCCCATTCAAGGTATTTGCCATTGAAATTATAGACCAAAGTCTTTAACCAGGATTAGTGTGCTATTTCTACACTTTTTTGCTCATTGATGGTGATCACTAATCATGAAATTATGTAAGTCTTATTCAATGATTACATTAAGGAAGAAGCATCACCTCCTTCTTCTGTAGGAGGCTTTCAAGTTTTTGACAAAATGAAAGCAATGAATTCCTTTTTTTCTTAACCTGTGAATACATACCCCAATCCTTAAATTTTTTTTCAAAACTAAACTTTCATGGAAATCCTCCATATTTTTGATAAATTTGAGATTCAAAAATCAGCCCTAAACACTTCACAGCAAACAACCCTTTAAAAAGCCTGTCAATATGGACAGGTAATAATATCAAACAAAAGATGTAACCCACTAAGGATTATTTCCAATTAATTTATTTATCCTAATTTAAAGTCAAATAGCTTCATATAATTCTCCCTGTGCTTTACAAATATGACATATTTCAAATAAGATTTCATTCCCGTAGAATTTTTTTAGCTGCATAAATGGCTGCCAGAATATTACAAAATAGAACAATTGACACAGAAGTCTTCTTTCATTGTATAGTCAGGAACGATATTACATATTTCTAGGCAAGTACATTCCTGATCATTAGAAATGTCTGTCTTTACATTTATGGGAAAAGATTTTGAATAGGACTTTATCAGTTTCTTATTATTAGAATCTGTCAACTGCCAGCCATATGCATAAGGCCAGGTGATGTAAATAGACAAGTGAACCCAGGAAAACATGAATTTTTCTTTTTATAGGCCAAAAACCTACATCAATATTACTTCATTGATTAGAGCCCACTCAAGTAACACACCTGAAGCACAGGCAATCCCAGCTGCATGCAATTTAAATTACCAACCACAGTATCATGAGCAAGTAAATGGTTGGAATTTTAACTATTACAGTTTAAGGTAGTATGCCATGCCATGGAATGCTAACTGATTGTGGATAAAATGAAAGTTCCTGTAGCCAGGATTCTCACCTGGCCCTGGTTGGTTAGCTCACTACACACATGTGGGCAATACATTGCTACTGACTTTATATAAAGAGCTCCATACAGTGCTCTGGGTGACATGGTGGCACAGCTACAAGGCTGCAGGAGAGCAGAGCAGAGGCTGGAGTGGTGGCAGCACCGAGGACAGAGACTGGGATGGCTGTGCAGGCAGAGAGACCCAGAGGACAGCTGTGCAGGCAGAAAGGCCTAGAGGATGGCTGTGTGGGCAGAGAGGCCCAGAGGCAGAGACCAGCTGGCTGCATGTAGACTCACTCTGAGTGAACGGGATTTTAGTGGTTGACCTACCACTGCAGAAATAAAGTTGGTGTGGGGCAGTTGGGGTTCCTATGGCCAGGATCCTCACTGAACCTAAACCACTTGATGATGTAACTGGCCTGTTGCTAGACTACTGCTTCCAAACCCATAGGCAATAAGCTATTATTGCGCTATATAGAGAGTTCAGCCCAGTGCTCTGGGCAGAGGCAGAGATAATAGTACTTGACATACTGCCAGGAAAACAAGCCAGGTAATCAACCTTTTCATCTCAAGAACATTCTACTGTCATTTATTTGGTCACACTGAATCCATCACGAACTTGCCCAGAGCTGAAACCCATGGCAAGACAATTGGCATAGTTGGCAGGATTCTTTGTTGACCAAGGAAAAAGACAAGATGCCCCTATGGGAAGGGGGCTTCAGCAGGCTGCCCCCAGTGAATGGGTAGACAGTGGATTGTCCCCCAATGGGTATGTGGTCTGAGGTGGCTTGCATCCTAGATGGCTGGGCCCCACTCCAGGACTGGAGGAAAGTGAAGGTGATATCTGAGGCAGTAGGGATAGCCCTTGGTACAGTAAGTAGGTCTTTTGAGAGACAGAGTGCCCATAAGGCAGGGAGACTGTGGGTTGGCTGCTTCTCACAGTATTAAAAAAGTCTTTAGAAGAGAAAGACATGCTCCTGTAAAAGACTCTAGAAATGGTGGCATGAGAATGCAAGCTGCAAACTTCTGTGGATTCCCTGAAGAAAGAAATGGCATTGATGTGAGAGGAGGCAGTATGAGAATGCTGGCAGTGGGGTACCATTGAAGAGGTAAAAGATTCCTTACAGAATGACATGGCAGCACTGCCAGGTGCTCTGAAGGAGAAAAAGGCCATAAAGGAAAAAGACAAACTCCTGAGGGAAGCACAGGTGGAGGTGACATGAGAATGCCAGCTGTGAAGCATTGAGATGAAGGTAAGAGAGCTGCTGAAGACTGAGATAGCATTACTGCAAGGAATGGTAGAAAAAGTAAAGGTTGTTGCAGAGGAGGCACTCGGGGGAGGAGAGAGAAAGGTGCCATCAGCTCTGGAAATGGACGAGCTGGGGAAGGATGAAGGGGTGGTTTCAGAGGCACTGGCCCCTCCTGTATTGAAAGCACTCTCAGTGGTTGTAAAGAAAATTAAGACCCAGCAGCCGAGACTTCCCCAAGGGGAGGCATATCCCCCTCCCCAGGTTCTGGAGCACTCTATGGTCTGCCCCTAAACACAGGCTGAGCTGATGGATTTGGGCTCCCGGTTTAGACAGAAGCCCTCAGAGTCAATATCAGTTTGGCTGTTGCATCTGTGGGACTTAGGGGTGGATGGAATTGTTCTTTCAGGATCAGAGATGGGAAAGCTGGCTTCCCTAATGGTTCAGCCCACCTTGACACAGCAGTTACAAAGTGCATATCAGACCCCAGGGAATCACTCCCTCCTCGATTGGTTTGGGGCTGCACTTTGTGTTGTATTGTCCAATCAGGCCAGTCTACCATCCTCTCCTGCTAGATGGCAGACATATGCTGAGCTCCAACATGTGTTATGGGAGGTAGGCATAAGAAATGCCATCTAAGTCCAGAGAACAGTGGCCCAGATGAAGAGCCTTTTACTACTGGGATGAGAAATATTGTGCTACAAATGGCTCCCACATCCTTCTTTGGGTCTCTAGTAGCCATTCTTTCCCCTCACTTAGGGCATCCCATAAGCAAGGTGTCACATACAGTAACAGACTTAGGAGAGGCTGAAGCAATGAGAACACAGAAATAAATAAGACCTGTTACTCACAAGAAGAATTTATAGGGTCCCATGAAGGTTATGAGGACCCAGATGTGGGTTGATTTAATATGGACAGGAGCAGAAGGAAGGAAATTAAACAGCAATTCAAATAGGCTCTTATTGGAGCTATGACAACAACTGAAACCAGAGCAGCAGTTCCAGCCATTAAGACCAAAGAGGCAGAGTTCAGAGACAGAGCCACGAGTCTGGCCTGTGTGTTTGCAAGACTTCCTGCTGGAGAGCAAGCCAACCTCACTCGAGCCCAAACAGGAAGATGACTGGGAAGCATGGTTTGACTGAGGGGAAGGTAGAGGTACCTTCCCTGAGGGACTAGGGAGGACCGGAGGCCACATATTGAAATAGCTATCAATTGGTCTCCAGTGAACAAACGTGTCCTGGCTCTGGTGGACACATTGGCTGAATGTTCACTGATTCATGGTAATCCTGAGTGTTTCCCTGGGACCCCCACTATCATAGATGGATACGGGGTAAAGGCTATCAGAGTGAAACAAGTCCAAATCCCATTGGGTTTAAGGTGTCTACTCCCAAAAGGGTATACTGTGTATATATCTCCTATCCCTGTGTATATTTTGGAGGTTGATATTCTGCAGGGTCTATGGTTGCAGACCACTGCAGGTGAGTTCAGACTGAGAGTATGTGTGGTGAAGGCAGTTCTGAGTGGACATGCTAAGCACTCGCCCATAGCTTTGCCAGTGCCTTGGCAGGTGAATAATACCAAACAATACAAACTGTCTGGAGGGTATAACGACATTGGAGAAACTCTCCCGGAGGTGGAAAAGGTGGGTATTATAAAGCTTACCCATAGTCCTTTCAGTTCCCCAGTGTGGCCAGTAAAAAAGCCAGATGGCTCCTAGCAAATGACTGTGGATTACAGAGATTTGAATAAAGTCATACTATCTGTGCATGCTGCTGTCCCCTCTATTGCAGGCCTGATGGATACCCTTAGTCACAAACTAGGAATGTACCATTATGTGGTAGATCTTGCTAATGCCTTCTTTTCCATTGACACTGAGCAGGAAAGTCAGGAAGAGTTTGCCTTCATGTGGGAAGGACGGCAATAGACTTTCACCATCCTTCCACAGGGATACCTGCACAGCCCCACCATCTGTCATGGACTTTTAGCCCAGGACTTGGCTATATGGGAGAAACCACCAATGGTGTGGCTGTACCATTATAGTGGTGATGTCATGATCATCTCCCATTCTCTTTCAGATCTAGAAGGTGCAGCACCTAGACTGCTGCAACATCTACAGGAGAAAGGATGGGCTGTGAACAGTACCAAGGTTCAGGGGCCTGGTTTATCTTTCAAATTCTTGGGGGTCATCTGGTCAAGTAAGACTGAAGTTATATCAGAAGCAGTTATAGATAAAGTTCAGGCCTTTCCTACCTCTACAACTGCAGCATAGTTACAGGAGTTTTTGGGTCTTCTGGGCTACTGGAGAGTGTTTATCCTGCAATTGACACAAATTCTGAAGCCCTTATACTGGCTGGTATGAAAGAGTGTCAGGTGAGACTGGGATGTGACATGTGCATCTGCCTTTACTGCAGCCAAACAGGCAGTCAAGGCTGTGTAGGCTTTGAATGTGATAGACCCATCAAGGCCCTGTGAACTGGATGTTCATGTGACTGAAGACAGTTATGGCTAGGGTCTCTGGCAGCAATTTGAATGAACTCACAAACTTATTGGATACTGTTCACAACTCTGGAAAGGGGCAGGTATGATACAATTTGGTAGAAAAACAACTGGCTGCCGTGTATCATGCCTTGCTGGGTACAGACCCCATCACTGGAATAGTCCAGATAAAGGTAATAACCACCTATCCCATCTTGGGGTGGGTACAAGACTGGACCCAAAAGCTAAGGAGTCGTGTGGCACAAACACGCACACCAGCCAAGTGGAGTGCTTACCTACAGCAGTGTTGTGCCCTCTCTAGTAGCCCCTTGAGTGAGGAACTCCAGCGCTTATTGGGGCCAGTGATATATACTAGTGAAAAGCAGGAAGAACTTGTTTTTGACCTATTAGTAGCAGAGAGTCCCTATTGGGAGGGAAGAGCCCCTATACCCTAAGATACATGATACCCAGAGGGCTCCAGCCGTGGGCAGCCCCCAAAATGGAGGGCCATAGCTTTCCATCCTAAGACTGAGACAACATGGATGGAAGATGGTGAGGGGAAGAGCAGCCAATGGGCAGAGTTGTGGGCTCTGTGGCTTGTGATCAGCCAGGATCCCTCCCCTATGGCTGTCTGCACTGACAGCTGGGCTGTCTATCAGGGCGTGACCCTGTGGCTACCAAGTTGGTACCATGCCAACTGGCTGGTTGGTCACTGACCCCTTTGGGGGTAAGAATTGTGGCAAGACTTGTGGGCCTGTGGTCAGACTAAAAGAATTACAGTATACCATGTGACAGATCATTTGCCACTGGCATCCCCAGGAAATGATGAGGCAGATAAATTGGCCCAGATACATTGGTTAGAAGGAAAGCCTGCCTCTGATGTAGTCCCATGGTTACATCAGCGTTTGTTGCATGAGGGGCAAAAGACAGTGTGAGCCATATCCCATTGATGGGGCTTGCCTTTGATCTTTGAAGTTAGTAGAGCCCAGCAGGAGTGTGTTATATACTCTAAAAGGGACTTACACTGAATTCCACAGCAACATGGGACAATCGCTAAGGGGCCTGTACCCCTCATCAGGTGTCATGTAGACTATATTGGGCCTCTACCTGTGTCAGAAGGATACTGATATGTCATGACTTGTATGGACACAGGTACTACTGGATTCTGGTTGCTTTTTCTACCCATTGTGCATACCAGCAGACAACCAAAAGAGTCCTGGAGTGTCTCTTTGCCACCCTTAGCCAACCACAGGTAATTAAGAGTGATCAGGGCACCCATTTTACTGGACGTGTGCTGTAGGAATGGTTGTGACAGCTGGGAATCAAATGGAAGTTTCATGTGTCATACAATCCTACCACAGCAGGCATGATAGAGAGGCATAATGGCTTGTTAAATTCCGGACTAAGTCAGACACCAATAGTCTGCCGGGATGGTCTGTCCACCTATGGACCATGCTACGGCATTTGAACGAGAGACACTGAAAGGGAGCCCTGAGCACTATAGACATGTTAACACATATGGCTGCCTCCCCTATACAACTGCAAGTACAAGCCAAGGGAGAATTGCTGAAGCCAAAGTTCGGCTACCAGAATAGTATCTTGCTTCCAGCACCAACTGCACTGAACCCTGGAGACTCCATTGAGTGAATGTGGCCTTGGACCTTTCAACACATGGACCAATAATGACTGTCTCTCCTGGCACCTTGGAGAGGAGGCTTGGAAGCTGTCCTCCTGTGTATTCCTGGAATAACAGCAGGGTGGACCCCAAAGATTGCAGTAGTATATCCTGAACAGCCAGAATGTAGGAGCATCTTACCAGAGAGTTTTGTTTTATCATTATGGCCAGTGCATGCACCTCCAGTAGCACTATATATAGACCCTTCAATAACCCCCATGAGGATAGGAGTGAAATTATGGTATACTAGACCTGGACAGGACCCCCTTCCTGCTACAGTCCTATCACAGGACCACTCTCTTGCATGCATCCTACCTGATGGACAAGGTTTGCCTATGTTGGTGTCATTAAAACATGTGTCTTATCACCCTTAACATCTTTGTGGATTGAGAACCTCCTCTAGCTTGAGGATTATTATAATTTTTGTTACCTGTATCAAAATCTTGTTGTATCTTAATTTTTGTTATTATCTCTAAAATGTTGTTATCCTCTGTTGCTGCTGCGGAATCTAGTTACAGTGCTCCAGCTTTCTTGCACAGGGACCATTGCAGAAGATTGAGAGTGTGTAGATTCTAAGGCAAGAATACTGGAGGTGTGGGGTGTGGGGCAGTTGGGGTTTCTATGGCCAGGATCCACACTGAACTTAAACCACTTGATGATGTAACTGGCCTGTTGCTAGGCTACTGCTTGCACACCCGTAGGCAATAAGCTATTTTTGCACTGTATAGGGAGCCTAGCCCAGTTGTCTGGGCAGAGGCAGAGGTCCTAGTGGTCGACCTACTGCCAGGAGAACAAGCTGGGTAACAAACCCTTGCACCCCAAGAACATTCTACTGTCATTTCTTTGGTCACACTGAATCCATAGCGAATTTGCCAGGAGCTGAAATTCATTGGCAAGACACTGATAACAATGCCCATTTTACAGAGAAGGAAAATGAGGCTTGAAGAAGTTAAATAAACTTACTGAGATCATTCTATAGCCAGTATTGGCAGAAAGAGAATTGTAAACCCAGATCTACATATTACTTAATCTTTACATCTGCTCGATGAGCTAGGGTGGAGATAATGGCAGTTTCAAGGCAGGAACCTCACCTGACACTAAAGTATGTAATAATGTAATTTCCCTACTGTGAGGCTAAAACTTTCACATCCACAGGCAATAAGCTATCATTGACTGAGTCACTATATACAGAGCTCTGCTCAGTGCTCTGGGTGGAGGCAGAGATAGGCCATAGATTACAGACCTGCAGACTGCTGGATGAAGACATGATTCTAGTGCTCCACCTACTGCCAGGAGAATAAAGCCAGGTATAAACCCTTTTACCCCAAGAACATTCCACTGTCATTTCTCAGTATCACTGAATCCATAGTGAACTTGCCTGACACTGAAACCCTCAGGCAAGCCAACTAGGCATACTATTATGACTATAATTTTAAAGACAAGGAACATGTACAGGGAGGTGAAACAATCTACCCAAGGTTACACAATTAATAAGTAGTAAATAACTACACTTACTGTGATCATTTTGCAATACATACAAATATCCAATCATTTCACTGTACATAAGAAACTAATATAATGTTATGTCAATTATGCCTCAATTTAAAAAAAGAATAATGTGGAGATGGACAGTTGAATAAATAAATAAATAAATTGTAAAGCCAAGATTTAAACTCTCCTGTACCTGCTACAACAAATTACCACAAACTTAGTGGCTTAAATCAGCATAAATTTATTATGTTATAATTCTAGATATCAGAAACCCCAAATTAGTCTCACTGAGCTAATGTCAAGGCGCCAGCAGGGCTGGTTTCTTTTGGAGCTTCTAGAGAAGTTTGCCTTTGCCATTAGTTCTTGCCTTTCAAGTTTCTAGAGGTTCCTCACATCCCTTTGCTCGTGGCTTGTTCCTCCATCTCCAAATCCAGCAGTATAGCATTATTCAATTTCCCTTTGTCTCTCTATGTCTCCCTCTGCTTCCTTTGTCATACCACCTTCTGTTTTTTACCTTTTTGCCTCCCTTTTAAAAGGGGTCTTGTCATAATATTGGTTCCACCCAGATTAATACGTTCATCTCCAGATTCTTAATTTAATGACATCTTCAAAGTCCCTTTTGCTAACATCTTCACAAGTTCTCAGGATTAGGATGTGGACATATTTGCAATGCTATTATTCAGTCTTCCACAAATTTCTCATCTATGCCCTTGGATACCATTGACATTTTTCCAAGTTTTAACTTTCACTTAGAGATGCACTGACCCCTTACAAGAATTTCTTCTACTTCCTTATATGTATGAAGAAGGAGAGTATATATTATGGTTTTCAATAACTCCAATTTTTAGATATCTCTCTTTGAAAATGTAACATAAGCCATCTGCTTGCAATCCTAAACCAGCAAATTTACTTCATTGTTTCTCACATTCATTTAAAAGAAATCCATGCAGTGGATACATCTTCTATTATTACAGAGCTTTCCCATCATAACTGGGGCTTTTCTTCCCCTTATCATTTCCATGTACATGATAAATGAACCTTAAGGCATATGTCACTTACTCCCTATTCTTTTCCTGTTTGTTGCAGACAAATTGGATTATCCAGTTTTGCACCCATAACCCAGATACTACATAAATATAAAGAATAATTTTAAAATGAGTTCATTAGAATTTAATTCAGTTCCATTTAATTGTTCTGAACAAATTTTATGTACAGACCACCTCGGATTATTCTACTGCTTTCAGTTAGAAAGACTCTTGCATTGGATTTATCTGCCTTACAGGTCTAAGGAGGCAGTGAGTGATCCCTAGAAGTATACATTATACTAAAATAGTAATTTAATATCATAACCACAAAAATATTTTTCTTTTACCTCATATATAAAAATTTAATGAAGGTACTAATTACATATTTTAAGAACAGCAGTCTTTTGAAATATCATTTCAGTTTAACAGGAAATCCATCAACCCGAATGTTATTGTTGTACTTAAAATTTTTTACTCTCTTTCTTTGCTCTTACTGTCTATAGATATCCTGAACAGTAGAGCTGGTCACTACAAACTATAGGTCTACCCCTTTAAATATAAGGTGCATCAATAATTATAACTCAGATATACATTAAAATGTTCACTGAAGTTCTAAAAAACATCAGTTCCAATCATTTGACTGTTCACAAATGTGTGTGTGTGTGTGTGTGTATTTTTACATCTGTGCATCTGCAGTTGTGTCTCCTATATGATCATAAAGGAAAATTTGGGGTTTGGAAGAACTAATAATTATAAAATTTCCTAACTCTTAATGTTAGAGTACTTCCTTAAACTTACTCCTGAATACTAAGAGATTTAAAGGTTTCCCAAAGAACCACCATCATTTTACCACATTTCTTTTTTTTTTAATATTAAAATTTTAGACCTTCCCGGCATGCCACAGCATGTTATACTCACTAAGGTCAGCATGGACAAATGCACATTTGTTATACAACTGCTGCATCAAATGAAGAATTTGGTAGTAGGCTTCTTTCATTTCTTCACTACTGAGCTTCACTTCTTTCAATTTAGGAGCTGGAACTTGATCGTGGCCAATAAAGGACATAACTAAAATGTGTTTCTTGAGCAGTACAACTGTTGGACAAGGAATTCCAGCTCTCTGCATTCTTGTGAGATTGTGCATTTATTTTTCTGCCCACATGTGGATGATCTTATGTGGATTTAGTTTACTGAAGCAATCTTTAAACCTGAAATCATCTTTAATATATTTGTCACAATTCTTAAACTCATTAAGAGTTGTTTTAAATACCTTGCTGGCACATTCTGTAGGTACAACTTTACTATCTTCTTTTTCTTCCTCCAAGCTCCCTCCATATACATGAAAGACAACAGATTCCTTTCCTATACTAATGCAGCCAGTGATTGTATCCAACATTCTAGAGTTGACCATTTTATACATAAGTAAATGTGTCATAGGATCAACTGCTTTTTCTTCAGTCGAATGCTCCTTTTTTTCATGGAGGTGGGCACTTCGACGTTCTTCTGAGTAGGCATGTTGTTTTAAAGCATTGAAAACATGGTTTGGTAGTTTTACATCCATTCCAATTCCATCTCCTACCTGAAACCCAGGTGCAAAATTTTCCATTCTGGATGTATTCTTTCTCCCACATACTACTTCATCTTGCTTGGTGATGATGTCTTTTCCTTTTTCAATAAAACCCTTTTTCAGGGTAGGAACTGGTTTTGCTGGTATTTAGGGGGCATCATAAGTATCCTGCCAGTCAACCTCTTCTTCTGAGCTATCACTGTCTTCATAAGGATGCACTTTTCGGTAATTTTCAAAGGAAATGGAAACTTTGCTATCTCCATTGAATTTTTTTTCTTCACGCCTAAGCTGTGCATCACATTCTGTCAAATTCTATCTGTAGCACCTGTGACAGCATTAGGTCGCTGTAAGTGTCAATGTTTTCTCCAGTAATAAATGGTCCTTCAGCAACAGCAGCTTCAGGAAAAGCAGCAGCTTCTTCTTCTAACTGCAATTCTTTAGCCAACTGTTCACTCATTACATCAGCCAGAGAACAAGATACTGTATTTTGAGGGGTACCCCATGGACACTTGCTGGGTCCCCAGGGCGCGGCCAACCCAGGCTCAGGCAATGCCACTCTGACCAGATCCATGTGGAGGGAGAGGCCCACGACAGGAAGAACGGAGCAGCATGGCGTCAGGGCTGTGAAGCGGCCCCCGCGGAGAACAGGCGGTGGGGCAGGGCCAATGGGTGGCCGGAGGGGAGGTGACAGATGGTGGCGGCGGTGGCCGCCGCGTGTGGAACTCTCACATTTCTTTTTAACTGAATGAATGCACTTTATAATGGAATAGCTCCATAAATGTGCCTTGCCGTCTTTAAAGATGAATCAATTATTTATAAGAATTCACCTATACTAGTAGAAAGGCATGGTCTACAGAATGTTACAAAATTGATAACTATTTCACTTTGGAGTAATTTCTCCCCAATATGACATTTCTCTAGACAGTTTAATATCCACATATCAGATATGTGTCTTCTTTCTCCTTCACAGTATGATAGTCCCAATTCGAGAGTTTCAGGCAAGTGTCTGTAAATGGCATGGCAATATATCCCCAAGAGATATAACTTTTTAAAATTATTATTTTGGTATCATTAATCTACAATTGCATGGGCAACATTATGGTTACTAGACTTCCCCCATCATTAAGACCCCACCACATACCCCATTAGAGTCACTGTCCATCAGTGTAGTAAGATGCTATAGAATCACTACGTGTCTTCTCTGTGAGGTACAGCCCTTCCTGTGGCCCCCCATGTTATGTTTGCTAATCGTAATGCCCCTTTTGCCCCCTTATCCCTTCCTTCCCACCCATCCTCCCCAGTCCCTTTCCCTTTGGTAACTGTTAGTCGACTCTTGGGTTCTGTGAGTCTGCCGCTGTTTTGTTCCTTCAGTTTTTTCTTTGTTCTTATACTTCACAGGTGAGAGAAATTATCTGATACTTGTATTTTTCCACCTGGCTTATGTTACTGAGCATAATACCCTCTAGCTCCATCCATGTTGTTGCAAATGGTAGGATTTGCTTTCTTCTTATGGCTGAATAATATTCCATTGTGTATACATACCACATCTTCTCTATCCATTCATCTACTGATGGACACTTAGGTTGCTTCCATTTCTTGGCTAGTGTAAATAGTGCTGCGATAAACATAGGGGTGCATCTGTCGTTTTCAAACTGGGCTCCTGCATTCTCAGGGTAAATTCCTAGAAGTGGAATTCCTGGGTCAAATGGGATTCTATTTTTACTATTTTGAGGAACCTCCATATGCTATCCACAAAGGTTGAACAAATTTACATTCCCACCAGCAGTGTAGGAGGGTTTCCCTTTCTCCACATCCTTGCCAACATTTGTTGTTGTTTGTCTTTTGGATGGTGACCATACTTACTGGTGTGAAGTGATATCTCATGGTGATTTTAATTTGCATTTCTCTGATGATTAGCAATGAGTAGCATCTTTTCATATGCCTGTTGCCTATCTGGATTTCTTCTTTAGAGAAGTGTCTGTTTGATCCTCTGCCCCATTTTTTAATTGGATTATTTGGTTTTTGTTTGTTGAGGTGGGTGAGCTCTTTATATATTTTGAATATTAACCCATTATTGGATATGTCATGTATGAATAAACTCTCCCATACTGTAGGATGTCTTTTTGTTCTATGGATGGTGTCCTTTGATGTACAGAAGCATTTCAGCTTGATATAGTACCACTTGTTCATTTTTGCTTTTGTTCCCTTGCCCGGGGAGATATGTTCATGAAGAAGTTGGTCAGGTTTATGTCTAAGAGATTTTGCCTATGTTTTTTTCTAAGAGTTTTATGGTTTCATAACTTACATTCACATCTTTGATCCATTTCAAATTTACTTTTGTGTGTGGTGTTGGACAATGATACAGTTTCATTCTCTTGCATACAGCTGTCCAGTTTTGCAAACACCAGCTGTTGAAGAGGCTGTCATTTCATCACTGTATATACATGGCACCTTTATCATATGTTAATTGACTATATATGTTTGGGTTAATATCTGGACTCTATTCTGTTCCACTGATCTATGGGTCTGTTCTTTGCCAGTACCAAATTTACTTCATTATTGTGTCTTTGTCGTAGAGCTTGAAGTTGGGAAGTGAGATCCCACCTGCTTCATTCTTCCTTCTCAGGATTGCTTTGGCTATTCGGGGTCTTTTGTGGTTTCATATGAATTTTAGAACTATTTGTTCCAGTTTGTCAAAGAATGCTGTTAGTATTTTGATAGTGATTGCATTGAATCTGCAGATTGCTTTAGGCAGGATGGCCATTTTGACAAGATTAATTCTTCCTAGCCAAGAGCATGGGATGAGTTTCCATTTGTTAGTGTCCTCTTTAATTTCTCTTAAGAGTGCCTTGTAGTTTTCAAGGTACAGATCTTTCAATTCCTTGGTTAGGTTTATTCTTAGGTATTTTATTCTTTTTGATGCTATTGTGAATGGAATTGTTTTCCTGATTTCTCTTTCTGCTAGTTCATCATTAGTGTACAGAAAAGAAACAGACTTCTGTGTATTAATTTTGTGTCCTGCAACTTTGCTCAATTCCGGTATTAGTTCTAGTAGTTTTGCAGTGGAGTCTTTAGGGTTTTTTATGTAAAATATCATGTCATCTGCAAATAGTGACAGTTTGACTTCTTCTTTACCAATCTGGATGCTTTTATTTCTTTGTTTTGTCTGATTTCCATGGCTAGGACCTCCAGTACTATGTTGAACAACAGTGGGGGAATATGCATCTCTGTCTTGTTCCCAATCTTAGGTGAATAGCTTTCAGCTTCTGTCTCACTATGATGTTGGCTGTGGGTTTGTCATATATGGACTTTATTATGTTGAGGTAGTTGCCTTCTATACCCATTTTGTTCAGAGTTTTTATTATGAATGGATGTTGAATTTTGTCAAATGCTTTTTCAGCATCTATGGAGATGATCATGTGGTTTTTGTCCTTCTTTTTATTGATGTGGTGGATGATGTTGATGGATTTTTGAATGTTGTATCATCCTTGCATGCCTGAGATGAATCCAAGTTGATCATGTTGTATGATCCTCTTGATGTATTTTTGAATTTGGTTTACTAATATTTTGTTGAGTGTTTTTGCATCTTTGCTCATCAGGGATATTTGTTGGTAATTTTCTGTTTTTGTGGGGTTTTTGCCTGGTTTTGGTATTAGAGTGATGCTGGCTTCATAGAATTAATTTGGAAGTATTCCCTCCTCTTCTATTTTTTGGAAAACTTTAAGGAGAATGGGCATTATGTCTGATACAATTCAGTGGTGAAACCATCTGGTCCGGGAGTTTTGTTCTTGGGTAAATTTTTTATTACTGATTCAATTTTATTGTTGGTAATTTGTCTTTTTATATTTTCTGTTTCTTCCTTGGTCTTCCTTGGAAGGTTGTATTTTTCTAGGAAGTTGTGCATTTTTTCTAGGTTGTCCAGCTTATTAACATACCGATTTTCATAGTATTCTCTAATAATTCTTTGTATTTCTTTGGGGTCCATAGTACTTTTTCCTTTCTCATTTCTGATTCTGTTTATGTGTGCAGATTCCCTTTTTCTCTTAAGAAGTCTGGTTGGGGGTTTATATATTTTGTTTATTTACTCAAAGAAACAGCTTTGGTTTCATTGATTTTGTTCTATTGTTTTATTCTTCTCAATTTATTTATTTATTCTCTGGTCTTTATTATGTCCCTCCTTCTGCTTACTTTGGGCTCATTTGTTCTTCTATTTCCAGTTTCAATAATTGTGAATTTAGACTATTCATTTGGGATTGTTCTTCCTTCTTTAAATATGCCCAGATTGTTACATACTTTCCTCTTAGAGCTGCCTTTGCTGCGTCCCACAGAAGTTGGGGCATTGTGCTGTTGTTGTCATTGGCTTCCATATATTGCTTGATCTCTGTTTTAATTTGGTCATTGATCTATTGATTATTTAGGAGCATGTTATTAAGCCTCCATGTGTTTGTGAGTCTTTGTATTTTCTTTGAACAATTTATTTCTACTTTTATACCTTTGTGATCTGAAATGTTGGTTGATAAAATTTCAATCATTTTGAATTTACTGAGGCTCTTTTTGTGGCCTTGTATGTGATCTATTCTGGAAAATGTTCCATGTGCACTTGAGAAGAGTGTGTATCCTGTTACTTTTGGGTGTAGAGTTCTGTAGATGTCTTTTAAGTCCATCTGTTCTAGTGTGTTGTTCAGTGCCTCTGTGTCCTTACTTATTTTCTGTCTGGTTATTCTGTCCTTTGGAGTGATTGTTGTGTTGAAGTCTCCTAAAATGAATGCATTGCATTCTATTTCCTCCTTTAATTCTGGTAGTATTTGTTTCGCATATGTTGGTGCTCCTGTGTTGGGTGCATATTTATTTATAATGGTTATATCTTCTTGTTGGGCAGATCCCTTTATCATTATGTAATGTCCTTCTTTTTCTCTTGTTACTTTCTTTGTTTTGAAGTCTATTTTGTCTGATACAAATGCTGCAACACCTGCTTTTTTCTCCCAATATTTTGCGTGAAATATCTTTTTCCATCCCTTCACTTTTAGTCTGTGTATGTTTTGGTTTGAGGTGAGTCTCTTGTAAGCAGCATATAGATGGGTCTTACTTTTGTATCCATTTTATTACTCTTTGTCTTTTGATTTCTGCATTCAGTCCATTTACATTTAGGGTGATTATCAATATATGTGTACTTATTGCCATTGCATGCTTTAGATATGTGGTTACAAAAGATTTAAGGGTTGCTTCTTTACTATCTAACTGTCTAACTTAACTCTCTTATTAAGCTATTATAAATACATTCTGATGATTTTTTATTTCTCCTCCTTCTTACTTTTCCTCCATTCTTCATATGCTATGTGTTGTGTTCTGTGCTCTTTTGTGTTTCCTTTGACTGCTTTTGTGGATAGTTGATTTTATTTCTTGTCTTTAGTTAGTATTTGTTTGGTCTTCTTTCTTTGGTGTGATTTTATTTTCACTTGTGACATCTATTTAGCTTTAGGAGTGCTTACATGTAGAGCAGTCCCTTTAAAATATTCTGTAGAGGTGTTTTGTGGCTGGCAAATCCCCTTAACTTTTGCTTGTCTGGAAATTGTCTAATCCCTTATTCAAATTTAAATGATAATCATGCTGTATACAGTATTATTGGTTCAAGGCCCTTCTGTTTCATTGCATTAAATATATCATGCCATTCTCCTCTGGCCTGTAAGGTTTCTGTTGAGAAGTCTGATGATAGCCTGATGGGTTTTCCTTTGTAGGTGATCTTTTTTTCTCTCTCTGACTGCCTTTAATACTCTGTCCTTGTCTTTGATCTTTGCCATTTTAATTATTATATGTCTTGTTGTTTTCCCTTGGGTCCCTTGTGTTGGAGATATGTGGGCTTCCATGGTCTGAGAGACTGTTTCCCCAGCTTGGGACAGTTTTCAGCAATTATTTATTCCAAGGCACTCTTTATCTCTTTTTCTCTCTGTTCTTCTGTTACCCCTATAATGCAAATATTGTTCTGTTTGGATTGTCCCACTGTTCTTTTAATATTCTTTCATTTCTAGAGATCCTTTTATCTCTCTCTGCCTCAGCTTCTCTGTGTTCCTGTTCTCTGATTTCTATTCCATTAATAGTCTCTTGCACCGCTTCCAGTCTGCTATTAAGACCTTCCATAGATTGTTTCATTTCTGTTATCTCCCTCCGAACTTCATCCCTTTGCTCTTGCATATTTCTCTGTAGGTCCATCAGCATCATTATGACTTTTATTTTGAATTATTTTTCAGGAATATTAGTTATATATATCTCACCAGGCCCTCTCTCTTGGGTTGTCTGAGTGATTTTTGACTGGACGAGTTTCTTCTGCCTTTTCATAGCAATAGAAGTGGTCGTACGCCACTGGTGCGTGTGTCACCTGGGAGAAGAAAGTCCTTTCCTGCTTGCTGGTCACATTGCCCTTCTCCATTAACCATGTTGGTTACCCACACACAGGGAAAAGTCTCTGAGATAATCTCCTAAACTGCCATCCTGATAATGTAGGGCACTGAGAGGGGTCACAGATACACTGGATGAGTTCTCCTGTGAGAACAGCACCCCTTCATGCATTCTGGACCTTTCTCTGGCTTCTTTTGCCTGTGATGGTCAACAGGGTACAGGGGGTAGCTTCTGGTATAATCCCCTGAGCTGCTGTGGGTGAGACAGCCCTCAGGATATCCTAGGGCACTGCAGGGATCACAGACATGCTGCATGTATTCTCCTATAAGAACAGCACCCCTTTATGCCTTGCACCTTACTCCGGCTTCCTCTGCCTGTGCCGGTCAACCAGGTGCAGGGAGTAGCCTGTGGTTTAACCCCATGAGCTGCCGTTTGTGGGGCAGCCCTCAGAATAGGCTAGGGCACTGCTGGGGCTCACTGATGCCTTGGTGTGTTTTCCTGCAACAAAGACGCCCCTTCATGCCTTCCAGCTTCCTCTGTCTGTGCCAGGCAGCTGTGTGCAAGTGGCAGGATCCAGGTCTGTCCCAGTTAGCTGTATGCTGGGAGAAGACTCTGTGTGGTTGCTGTGGGCAGGGCTGTTTTTTGGCTGCTCTGCAGCTGTGGCACATCTGCTGGTTTGTTTGCAGCACCAGCCAGGGGGAATGAATGGCAGGCTTCTTATTGTCATGAGGGGCTTTGGAGCTGTGTTACCCCCCCAGGGGGTTAGGGCACCTGAAGTTCCTTAAGATTCCCAGTCTGCTGGGCTGACTGTGCTGAGACAATTCTGTCCAGCTGTTAAGCCCTTGTCCCTTTAAGACTTTTAAAAAGTGCCCACTTTTCTTTTGTCCTAGGGGAGCTGGCTGTGAGGAACCCCTTGCAGTCTCTGTCTTGGATTTTACCTTTCTATTTCTCTAATATCCAGTACACCATGCAATGTGTGTCTGTTCTCCCGGTGCACATTACTAGGGCTGGTTATTTAGCAGTCCTTTGCTTCTGCTCCATCCCCAGTCTGACTCTTTTCCTCCTGCTGGTGAGCTGGGGTGTGGGGAGTACTCGGGTCCTGCTGGGTCATAGATTTGTGTCTTATCATTTTTGTGAGATGCTAAGTTCTCGCAGATGTAGATGTAGCCTGACTGTTGTACTGTATCTTCTAGTCTCTCTTTTAGGAATAGTCATTTTTGTTGTATTTTCAAAAATATATGTGGTTTTGGGAGGAGATTTCTCCTGTCCTACTCATGCTGCCATCGAGCCTCTCTGAGAAATAGCTTATTTTTTAAGAAATGCAAATTCTCACTTAAATTGCACTTTTTAAAACTATGTATATCATTCTCAATTTCTGACATTGGTCATTGCAATACCAGTTAAAGAAAAAAAAATACTGACACTTTGTTAAAATGGTGAAGACAACTTAATTCAAGAGTACTGTAATAGGTGTCAAGACCATCACAATAGGGGAGAGAGATCAGGCTCAACTCCAAATACAGTAAAGATAACTGGGAGCAGAGTGAAGGGGCAGTGGGTGGAACATTACTAAGAGGAGATATGAAAGGTACAGGAATTCTTGAGAGATCTGCTTAACAGGATTCTTCATGAAGGAGGCCAGGATGATTAGATATCAGAGGTAGGAGAAATCTCACCAAACTGACCAAGCAGAATTCTTGCTAAAACTGAGGTAGGTGGGCCAGAAAAGAGGAGCAGGCCAAGGTTAAGTCCTACAAAATGAAAGCTCAGAGGAACCTTTCTAAAGTTTGGTCAAGGAGAGGTGTTGTCATCCAGAATATATCCAAGTACTTAGAGTTGTGAGCCACATCTACTCTGAGACTGAAACAAAGATGAGATGGATTTTTTTTCTCAAAATGCTATCTACTTTGCAGATTTTTTTAAAAGTGTTTTTATTGAGTTCAACAAGTCTTCTAAGTTACCAATACTTTACTTTCACTAGATAGTTGGAACACCCAGGCAATTGCACTACTCAGCATTTTCAGAACTTTACTCCAGCCCTCAACAAGGTCAAGCATGTGCTTTTGGAAAAATTAAGCAAAAATGAAAAGACTTATTTTAAATGTCATTGTGGTTCTTCTGTAACTTCTGCTTTATTATAGTGGAAGAGCTGAATGGCTATTTATGCTCATTTTCCAAAAGCAAAAAAACCTGTGGGAACAGTGCTTTGCCCATGACAAATGTGTAACAACTAATGCAAAACTGATCAAACAAAAGGGCAGTCATGTTTTTTTGCATTCATCACATGTAATTATATAGTTTACTAAAATATTTTTGTTTGATAAATGTATTTCCATTTTACCAAGTTACTGTACAAAACCCATGTGTCCATTTCAGGATTTTACTTGATTGTGGTATAGAAAAAATGAAAATAAAAATTTTTTTTGGTAAATCCATATTTTATAAGAAAGAACAAGTTTTATATCTTGAAGGGTAGTTTATACCTTGTTCTATGTCTTGATGAAGCAGAACAGTTCATATAAATAAAGACATAAATCATTTTGCATTGGGAGTTTAGATACATTTGTTGGTCTGTCTCTATAAAAGTGGAGGGCAATTATACTAAAAATCCAGAGAGGAGCAAAGACTGCATGTGTTTAGGTGGGTGGAGACAATGTTCCCAGACTGTCTCAGCACCAAAACCTCCTAGAGTGCTTTAATAAAATGCAGCTTCTGGACCCTAGAATCAGGAAATATTTGTTCAATTGGTGATTTTATGCAGCCCACCAATTCAAATTTAGGAATGTAACCTTAGAACATAGAAGACCACTATATTTTAGGGCCTAGAAGGGATGAAATGAAAAGGCATGGATCTTTAATTTTATAGCAGAGATCTATATTTGGCATATCATGTAAAAATTTCTACTCAGAAGCTGTTGAGAAGGGGCAGTGAGTTAAATGATTTTTATGATTTTTATTCCTTTTGTATTTTATTCTTTATATATTATTTGATATAAAATATGATGTAAAATTTGCATTAGTTTTAACATTTAGTAATATAATGATCATCTATAAATCCACCAAAGACAACCACAATCCTAAGTTTTGTGTTTTCATTCCAAAGGAAAATATTATTTAGACAAGTTCTGTAAGAACTTTGTCAAATTGTAAATGGACTGGATTTTTTTTCATTTAACATTATGTTCCCAAGATTCCTCTGGGTGTTGTTATACACAGTTACATTTCATTTTCTCATGTGGAATGTTCCATCATGTGAGCAAATTTTAACTCATTATGCTTTCTCTGATTGCTGAGCATTGGTGCTGTTTTCAGCTTTGTGCTATTATGAATATTACCACACTGGAAATTGTGCGCATGTCTGCTGATACTAAGGAACTAATGTTTCTCCTGGATGTACACTGAGGAGTAGTTAAAAAGAGGTAAAAAAATGTGATCATGTACAACTTAACAAGATACTGACAAATTGTTTTCTTAAGGATTCCCTTTGATCCCCATGATCTCCAGTACTTAATATTATCAGACTCCTTAGTAGTTTACCGATCATATGTGTTTTAAATTATACTTCTCTGTGTTGTTAATTTGAATTTCTGTGATTACTGGAAATGGTTGAACATAAGCAGCTTTTCATACACTTATTATATTGTATTTTTCTTGTTAATTTGTGGCAGTTCTTTGTATATTCTGCATACTAATCTTGTATTGACTATATGTGTTGCAAAAACCATCCACCCTGTGGCTCTTTCACTATGGTGTTTTTGTTCTGCTGAGTTTTTTAACTTCTATAAAGGTACTATTCAAATGCATTAAAAGTAAACAGACTAGCATAATGAACCCTCCTGTTCCATCATTCTGCTTCAATAATCACTATACTAACATTCTTATTTCATCTGTACTTAAACCACTCCCATCAAATGGCAAAAATGGAAGAAATACTTCAACAGTGCTTCTCTCTTAGATGAAGTGTGACATTCCAGCACAATTAAAGCTGTAAAAATACCATACCTCCCCATATGCACTTGGCTGGTTTTATTTGTTTGTATGTTTGTTTTGTCTTGTTTTGAAGTATCAGGGCTCTCCTGTATGGCAGCATCTCAGTATCACTACTTATTTCAATATATTATATGGGTATTATGAGAATTTTAAAAATTTAAATTAATTCTATCTTGTGCTACAGACACAGAGAAAAAATGTTCTAGAGGAAAATATTATATAATTCAATTATTCCAGATACTATAATACAAGCAATAATAGTTAAATGGTGCCTTGCAATGTCTTTTACTAGTGTTAATTTTGTGCAAAATTATGTTATGGTGGCAAAACTATGGACTGTAGAATGTGAACACTTACCAAGGACAGGCTCATTTGGAGGTTATAAGTAGCAGGTTTGGCATGATGAATAATAAAGGAAATGCAGCATAGATTTATTTTTTAAATTTTGTGGACAAGTTCTGCTTTCTTTTAATAATGAAATGTACATATGTAATCATTTTCCTGCTCTCTCTAGAAATACAGGCATCACCTCTGAAGTGTTAATACTGAACTGAATGAAGTACAGTAGAGAATATGTATTTTTAGTTATTGTAACTTTCATTACATTACTATTTAGAGAACCAGTTCACCCAATCACAAAGTCTAATGTATGTGTTCCTTTTTTCTTAAGAAAACTTATTTAGAAATGTAATTCTAGGCTGAAAACAAAACAAAATAAAATAACCTTAATCTAACTTTGTAAATAATTTTTTTCTGGATTCCCAAGAACCCAAAGTTCAACTATTAACAGCAATAGTAATAAAAATAATGAGACCTTATTAGTTGAAAATAATAATATAATGGTTGTTATTTAAATGGATTTGATATGCAAATGTAATTTTGCATAATAATTGATCCACAGGACCACAGAGGATGGAGGATGGAGATATGTGGAAGCATTTGATATGCTTTGCTTCTCATTTCACACTCAGTGGGCAAAGAGCCACCAACATTTGGAAGCTTGCTTTGAGAGTTCTGCATCACTAATACAGAGGCAATGAAAGTGCATAGCTGGTCTACCCATCTGCTTATATTTGGAAAAGACAAAATTAAGTATGTTAAAATTAATACCATTGCAGGGCTGCCTGTTATATTACCAGATTTCATATATTCATTGTTCCTTTTTATCCCTAAAGTACAACATGATTTTTTATTTTGAGAAATGGTCTTCATTTACTTCACTATAAACAGTTGTTCTTTAATTACCTGTGAGGTGAGATAGATATTGCTGAAAAGAGTAGGTTTCCAGATGATGGAAAACAACAGATCTGAATTGTTTAACATTTCTCAGTACATATCAGCTAGTTTACAAAAGCTTTGGTGTGCTTTTCAAATAAGTATCTTTTAGAACTCTAAACTTATTTCTGATTTTCACTTCCATATCTTTGAGGAGGCCTGGCCAGATGAAGTCAAGAAAGCCACGATGAAGTTCCTTCCCTAGTAATCTAGTATATATCCCTTTTACTCATATTTTTTTCTTATATGTAGCAAGGACATTTTTAGATAGATCAAACACAAGAATACTTTTTCTATGATTTTGCTAATATATATATTTTGTCATGCTTTCACTATGAAGCCCTTACATAGTTGATCTTGAAACCATTGGATACCAAGAGAAAAGTACAATAGTGTCTCAAAAGGAATCTGAAGAATTTTAAATCAAACAGGAAAATCTGCCCTTTCTAATGTACTGGCCAATATTCTCATCCTGTTTCCGTAGTTTGATTTAAATTGGAGAAATTCTGAAACTATAGCTACATTGCATAGAGAAGCAGAGAATGAAATCAGTCTTAGAGACTTCAAAGCAAAGGAGGTTTTATTATTACCTTCATAACAATAATAATAGAAACAAAAAATAATGTTAAAGGATGTTTTAACAAGTATTTAGCTGTTAAGGTTTTTTCTCTTATGCTGAAGCTGCCAAGTCATGGGCTTTCTTTCATTTTCATAATCTGATAAAAGAAAGAAAGCAGAATTTAACATATGCATGTAAGTTTTAAAAATACATTGCCAAATTTCATGGGCATGCAGTACTCATCCAATAAGAGAAGATATGGAGATGTCTTCCACTATAGTTAATTATGTTCAACTGAGAACAAAGAGCAATAGTTCATATTAAGCAGTTACACAAAACATTATAACAAGATTCCCAATACCATGTAGATTTTCCTCAAGCATATAGTTTGGCAAATAAAATGCCAGCAATACCAATAAATTAATTCATTTTCTAAATATTAATAGTATTTTTAATATTGACCAAATCAGCGTATATCAATTATAAAATATATAAAGAACTCAGAGAGTTAAGAAATAAGTAGGTTGTTGATATTTTGCAGGGGAGAACATTAAGTACCTTTAAAAACATCTGATTCTAATGGTTGAACATTATCTTTATGCATCATAATTTATTTAACTCATCCCTTGTTGTTGAACATTTTAATTGTCTTTAATTTTCAACAATATAAAAATACTGCAGTAAATTTCTTTGTACACTTCTCTGTAAACAACTCTCATACTATTTTTCAGTTGTAAAAGAAGAGAGGTATATTTTTGGGGATTTTGGCTAAATTTCCTTCCAGCAAAACTATACCAATCTATTCTTAGTAAAACTATATCAGAGTATCTCTCTGTTTACTTACATCTGTTGTGTTTGGTTATTATTGTTATGAACAAAACATGATCATCTGGTAATTGAAAAATATGTCCTTTTTCTTTAATATGTATATCTTTAGAGATTGGTGTTTTATGTATAGCCCATTTCCATTTCACCATTTGTAAATTATTTGCTTATGCCCTTTCAGTTCTTCACTTCTGAGGAATTCAACAAGTCACATCTGGAAGAGAAACCTGTTTTTAGCCAACAGCTGACACAGCTGCCCCAAACTGACTCTTCATTGCTGATTGCCTTAGTTTGTTCAGGCTGTAATAACAAAGTACCATAAACTGGGTGGCTTATAAACAACAAACATTTCTCTCTCATAGCTCTGAAGGCTGGGATAACAATATCAAGGCACTGGCAAGGCATCTGGTGAGGGCTTGCTTCCCAGTTCATGGACAGCTGTACCCTCACATACTAGGAGGGGCAAGAGAGCTCTCTAAGGGCACTAATCTCATTAATGAAGGCTCCACCCTCATGAACTAATCACTCCCCAAAGGCCCCACCTCAATGCACCATCACACTGGGGATTACATTTTCAATAGATAAAGTTGAGGGGAGAAAATAAATATTCTATCTATACCATGGATAAATGATATTTTGTAGATGCTAAGGAATTTGCCCACAACTGCTTAAATTCTTTGCTGAGATTACTTGTTAGTGATTTAAGGATTCAAGAGTGTTGGTATGTAACCTCATACACTGCACCTTAAGGATATGCCAGGGTAATCAAGGTAAGAAGTGCACTGGATAGAGAATGAAGTTAATGAGAAATTAGTATCATTGTTGCTATTTCTAAATTTAGGTTACATTAAATTTTCCCCATATAAAACAATATATTGGTAAGTATCTACACCTGGTGCTACCTTAGAATTTACAATTTTTCACTGAGCCATTGAACTAAAATGAGTAAATAAATAAATGCAAACAATAATTAAGAACTGGAATCAGTCTTTAATTAGGACTTTAACAGAAAAACAAAGAGCTTGTAAAAATAAATAGGCTTTTAGTGAATTATAAATAAATCATTTTAACTCTCCAAATATAAGGAAACTGTGAAATATGTCTGAATATTTATAATAATTCTACCTTTCTAGCAACATCTTCAAGTCAAATCCAGTATGCACCTTTTTGTGCTCTTCCTTCTACCTATAATGTTCTCATTTGTCCCCAGAAATACTGCATTTTTTAAGGCCCAGTGTCTTGCCAATGGGTTTCAGCCCCGGGCAAGTTCGCTATGGATTCAGTGTGACCAAAGAAACTGAGAGCAAAACATTCCTTGGGGTGAAAGGGTTTATTAACTGGCTTGTTCTCACAGCAGTACATCGAGCACTAGCGTCTCCACCCAGAGCACTAGGCCCAGCTCTCTGTATAGCACAATAATAGTTTATTGTCTAAAGGTGTGGAAGCAGTAGCCTAGCAACAGGCCAGTTACATCATCAGGTGGTTTAAATTCAGTGAGGATCTTGGCCATAGGAACCCCAACTTCCCCACACTCCACCTCTCCAGGATTCTTGCCTTACAATCTACATGCTTTCAATCTTCCACAATGGTCCCTTTGTGAGAAAGCTGGAGTACTGTAACCAGATTACACAATAGCAACAGAGAATAACAACAACTTAGAGATAATAAAAACTAAGATACAGCAAGATTGTGATACACGTAACAAAAATTATAATAATCCTCAATCCAGAGGAGGTTCCCCATCCACAAAGATTTTAGGGGCAATAAGACACGTTTTAATGCCACCAACATAGGCAAATCTTGCCCATCAGGTAGGATGCATGCAAGAGAGTAGTCCTATGATAGGACTGTAGCAGAAAAGGGGTCCTTTCCAGGTCTAGTATAACATACTTTTACTCCTTTCCCTGTGGGGAGTACTGAAGGGTCTATATATAGTGCTACTGGAAGTACATGCACTGGACATAATGATAAAACAAAACTCCCCGGTAAGATGCTCCTACATTCTGGCCATTCAGGGTATACTACTGTGAAATTTGGCGGCCCCTCTACTGCTTTTCCAAGAATACACAGGAGGCCAGCTTCCAGGCCTTGTCCCCTAGGTGCCAGGAGACCCAGCCATCATTGGTCCATGTGTTGAAAGGTCCAAGGCCATGTCCACTCAATGGAGTCTCCGGGGTTCAGGGCAGTTGGTGCTGGCAGCAAGATGTTATTCTGGTGGCTGAAACTTGGCTTCAGTGATTCTTCCTTGGTTTGTATTTGCAGTTGTATAGGGGAGGCAGCCATATGTGTTAACATGTCTATGGGGCTCAGGGCTACCTTTTGGGGTCTCTCATTCAAATGTTGTAGCATGGTTCATAAATGGACTGACCATCCCCGCAGACTACTGGTATCTGACTTCAGTCTGGATTTTAACAAGCCATTGTGCCTCTCTATCATGCCTGGTGTGGTAGGATTGTATGGCACATGAAACTTCCACATGATTCCCAACTGTCGTACCCATTCTTGCAGTGCATGTCCAGGAAAACGGGTGCTCTGATCACTCTCAATTAGCTGTAGTCGGCCATAGGCAGCAAAGAGACGCTCCAGGGCTCTTTTGGTCATCTGCTGGTCTTCACAACGGGTAGGAAAAGCAACCAGAAGTCCAGTAGCTGTGTCCACACAAGTCATCACATACCAATATCCTTCTGACACAGGTAGAGGCCCAATATAGTCCATCTGCCACCTAATGAGGGGTATAGGCCCCTTAGCTATTGTCCCATATTGCTGTGCAACTCAGTGTAAGTCCCTTTTGGAACACACGACACACTCCTGCCGGGCTCTAGTAACTTCTTTGAAGGTCAAAGGCAAGCCCCACCAAAGGGCTACATCCCACATTGCCTTTTACCCCGCATGTAACAAATGCTGATGTAGCCATTGGGCTACATCAGAGGCCAGGCATACTTTCTAACCAATGTATCTGGGCCTATTTATCTGTCTCATCATTTCCTGGGGATGCCAGTGGCAAATGACCTGTCACATGGTATACTATAATTCTTTTAGTCTGACCACAGGCCCATAAGTCTTGCCACAATTCTTACCCCCAAAGGGGTCAGTGACCAATCAGCCAGTTGGCATGGTACCAGGTTGGTAGCCACAGGGTCAAGCCCTGATAGACAGTCCACATGTCAGTGCAGACAGCCATAGGGGAGGGATCCTGGCTGATCACAGGCCACAGAGCCCACAATTCTGCCCATTGGCTGCTCTTCCCCTCACCATCTTCCATCCATATTGTCTCAGTCTTAGGATGGAAAGCTATGGCCCTCCATTTTGGGGGCTTCCCACGGCTGGAGCCATCTGGGTATCATGCATCTGTGGGTATAAGGGTATATGGGCTCTTCCTTCCCAATAGAGACTCTTCTACTAACGGTTCAAAAGAAGTTCTTCCTGCATTTCAGTAGTATATATCACTGGCCCCAACAAGCATTGCAGCTCTTCATTCAAAGAGCTACCAGACAGTGCACTATGCTGCTGTAGGTAAGCACCCCACTTGGCTAATGTGGGTGTTTGTTCCACACGACTCCTTGGGTTTTGGGTCCTGTCTCATACCCACCCCAAGATGGGATAGGTGGTTATTACCTTTATCACAGCTATTCCAGTGATGGGTTCTGTAGCCAGCAAGGCGTGATACATGGCAGCCAGTTGTTTATCTATCAAGTTGTATCATACCTCTGCCCCTTTCCAGAGTTGTGAACAACATCCAATGGGTTGGCAAGTTTGTTCAAGCCGCTGCCAGAGACCCCAGCCATAACTGTCTTCAGTGACATGAATGTCCAGCTCACAGGGCTTTGATTGGTCTATCACACTCAAGGCCTGCATGGCCTTAACTACCTGTTTTGCTGTATTAAAAGCAGATGCACATGTCTCATCTCAGTCCCACCTGATGCCCTTTTGTACCAATCAGTATAAGGGCTTCAGAATTTGTGCCAAGTGCAGGATAAACACTCTCCAGTAGCCTAGAAGACCCAGAAACTCCTGTAGCAATGCTAACTTTCAACTTACCTGATCAGATAACCCCATGAATTTGACAGACAAACCAGGTCCCTGAACCTTGGTGCTGTTCACAGCCCATCCTTAACTCCTGTAAATGTTGCAGCAGTCTAGGTGCTGCACCTTCTAGAACTGAAAGAGAATCAGACGTGAGCACGACATCATTAATATAATGCTACAGCCGCACCATTGGCGGTTTCTCCCATGTAGCCAAGTCCTGGGCTACAAGTCCATGACAGAAGGTGGGGCTGTGGAGGTATCCCTGTGGAAGGATGGTGAAAGTCCATTGCCATCCTTCCCATGTGAAGGCAAACTGTTCCTGACTTTCCTGTTCATTGTCAATGGAAAAGGAGGCATTAGCAAGATCTACCTCATAATGGTATGTTTCTAGTTCATGACTGAGAGTATCCATCAAGCCTGCAATAGAGGGGACATCAGCATGCATGCTTAGGGGATATGACTTTATTCAGTTCTCTGTAATCCACAGTCATAAGCCAGGAGCCATCTGGCTTTCTTACTGGCCACACTGGGGAATTGAAAGGACTATGGATGGGCTCTATAATACCCACCTTTTCCAGCTCCTGGAGAGTTTCTCCAATGTCTTTATGCCCTTCAGGCAGTTTGTATTGTTTGGTATTAATCACCCGCCGAGGCACTAGCAAAGCTATGGGCAGGTGCTTAGCATGTTCTCTCAGAAATGCCTTCACCACACATACTCTCAGTCTGAACTCACCTGCAGTGGTCTGCAACCATAGACCCTGCAGGATATCAATCTCCGAAATATACTCAGGAATAGGAGATATATACACAGTATACCCTTTTGGGAGTAGACACCCTAATCCCAATGGGATTTGGGTGTGTTTCACTCTGATAGCCTTTACCCCATATCTGTCTATGATAGTTGGGGTCCTGGAGAACTGCTCAGGGTTACCATGAATCAGTGAACATTAAACCCCAATGTCCACGAGAGCCAGTACACTTTGTATGTTCACTGGGGACCAATGGATAGCTATTTCAACATGTGGCCTCCAGTTCCCCCAGGTCCCTTAGGGCAGATACACTGACCTTCCCCTCAGTCAAACTGTGTTCCCCAATCACCTTCCTGTATGGGCTCAAGTGAGGTTGGCTTACTTCCCAGCAGGAAGTCTTGAAAACACATAGGCTGGACTCATGGCTCTGTCTCTGACCTATGTCTCTTTTGTCTTAATGGCTGGAATTGCAGTTGTGGTTTCAGCTGTTGCCGTAGCTCTAGTAAGATCCTATTTGTCTTCCCATCTAATATCCTCCCATCTGCTGCTGCCCATGTTAAATCAACCCACATCTGGGTCCCCGTAACCTTCATAGGGCCCTGTAAATTCTTCTTGTGAGTAACAGGTCTTAATTCTTTCCAGATTCTTGTTGCCTCAGCCTCTCCTAAGTCTGCTACTGTATGTGTCACCTCGCTTATGGGATGCCCTAAGTGAAGGGAAAGAATGGAAACTAGAGACCAAAAGAGGGATGTAGGAACCATTTGAAGTACAATATTTCTCCTCTCAGTAGTGAAAATCTCTTCATCTGGGCCAAAATTCTCTGGACTAAAGATGGCATTTCATATGCCTAGCTCTTGTAGCACCTGTTGGAGTTCAGCAGATGTCTGCCATCTAACAGGAGAGGATGGTAGATCATCTGGATTGGGCACATAGCATGAAGTGCACCCATAAGCCAATTGAGGAGGAAGTTACTCTCTGGGGTCTGATGTGCATTTTGTAATCACTGCCTCAAGGCAGGCTTCACTGTCAGGGAAGACAGCTTTCCCATCTCTGATCCCGACAGACCAACTCCATCCACCCGTAAGTCCCATAGACACAGGAGACATGCTGATATTGACTCTGAGAGCTTCTTCCTAAACCGGGAGCCCAAATCCACCAGCTCAGCCTGAGTATAGGGGCGGACCGTAGAGTGATCCATGACCTGAGGAAGAGGCTGCTCCTCTGCTTGGGGAACTTCCAGCTGCTGGATCTTTATTTTCTTTACAACCACTGGGCATGCTTTCAATACAGCAGGTACCAGTGCCTCCAGCACCACCCCTTCATCCTTCCCCACATCCTCCATTTCTGGGGCTGATGGTACCTTTCTCTCCCCTCCCCCGAGTGCCTCCTCTGCTACAACCTTTACCTTTTCTACTGTGCCTCGCAGCAATGCTACCTCAGTCTTCAGAAGGTCTCTTACCTTCAGCTCAATTCTTCACAGCTGACGTTCTCGTATCCCCTGTGCTTCCCTCAAGAGTTTGTCTTTTTCCTTTATGTACTCTTCCTCCTTCAGAACACCTGGCAGCACTGCTGTCACATCTCCAATGGCACCTTGCTGCCGGCGCTCTCCTGCTGCCTCTTCCTGCATCAATGCCATCTCCTTCCTCAGGGAATCCACAGAGGTTTTCAGCTCACGTTCTCAGGCCGCCATTTCTTGAGTCTCCTCGTAGACCTTTTTAAGACTCTGAGAAGCGGCCAACCCAGAGCTGCCTCACGGGCACTCTGCTTCTCAAAAGATCTGCTTACTCTACCAAGAGCCATCCCTACTGCCTCAGGTTTCACCTCCACTTGCCCCCTGTCCTGGGGTAAGGCCCAGTCCTCTAGGAGGCAAGCCACCTCAGACCACGTACCCATGAGGGATGATCCACTGTCTCCCCATTCACAGGGGCAGCTGGCTGATTCATCCCTCCCATAAGAACAGCCTGTCTTTTTCCTTGGTCAACAATGAACCCTGCGGACTGTCGCCAATTGTCTCACCAATGGGTTTCTGCCCTGAGCAATTTCACTATGGATTCAGTGTGGTGAAAGAAATTGACAGCAAAACGTTCTTTGGGGTGAAAGGGTTTATTACCTGGCTTGTTCTCCTGGCGGTAGGTCGAGCACTAGTGTCTCTGCCTCTGCCCAGAGCACTGGGCTGAGCTCTCTATATAGTGCAATAATAGCTTATTGCCTAAAGGTGTGGAAGCAGTAGCCTATCAACAGGCCAGTTACATCATCAGGTGGTTTAAGTTCAGTGAGGATCCTGGCCATAGGTCCCCGAAGTTCCCTACACCCAGTTTGAATAATATCCTCCCCACGAAACTATTTCAGAGCTCCCTGTGCCCCAGTCCTCATATACATTGCATTTCATAGTGATATGTACATTTTTCTAAGTGTCTGACTCCCCAGTTTCATTTTAAACCTTTTGAGGAACATGTTTTTATTAACTTTTGTATCCCTAGACCTAGCAGGTTTTAGCAAATTAAAGATGCTCAACAGAAATGTGTTGAATAAATACATTAACTGATGAATTTATTCAATGGAAGCTGGGAACTATTTAAATACAGGGGTAACTCAAAGTTTAAAAAAAATACACTGTTCAGATGGTAGCATAAACTATGAAAAAAGAGACATTTAATAGCCAGAAAATTCAGCAAGTTCTAAAAACAATGAAATATCCTGTGATTTTTTTCTATTATACCGATTCTTAAATTTTTTCCTTAATTGATTAATGTTAGTCAATACTAAATCTGTGATTCTAACCAGGTAAAAGGAAATAAAAAGCCAGTTACCTGATTAATTGAACTGGAACCCTTTTCACATAATTTTTTCTACTTTTCATTCTTATTTATTCAAGTATGAAAATTATTATATTTTATTGGCTTTTATTGGCCTTGCAATTCCATTTTATGTTTCTTTTAATAGTTTTGGAAATACTGCCTGATAATGCTTTCCCGTTCTCTGCTGTAACTCAATTCTGTCTCCATTTACTGAAATTGTATTCTGCATTGATTTAGTAGTGAGGAGGTAGGGACTGAAATGGAAATTAATAACACACATTCGGTACTCTTAAGGAATTTATAATCTAGTGTAGGAATGATTTGCATATATAGATTACTAGTAATTTTATAACCATGTGGTGCTGGAAGTGCCATAAGTGAAATATCAACAAATATTAAATTTGCCTGGGGCTTTCAACAAAGAGTGTATAGTTGAAGAAACCCTTAAAGTAAAAGTAAGATCTTAATGGAAAAGATAGGACAGAACAGGAAGAACTAAAGAATGAACATGTAGAGTGTGTTTGGTCATCTATAACTAGTTATTTTAAAAAGGAATATTAGGAGAAGAAAAAGAGGAGTGAGAATTAAAAGCAAACTAACATCAAAGTTAGATTTTTTACTTCATATAATAGGGTTCATACTTTGCATTCAGAAGCCAGCAAATACTTTGAACACAGAAATTACAGAAACTGTTACATACATAAAAATGTTACCTCTTGTAAAAGTACAAATAGAATAGTCTTTAGAGTTTGGAACCCAGAAGAATTAAGAGGCTGTAGCAATACTAACTTATCCATGAATACCAAGGCATGATGGAGGTAGAACTGATAGCATTTGATGACTAGTTAGGTAATAAAATAATTTCCAGATTCTAAAACAAATGATTCAGATGAATGACAATTACTATTAACCATGAAGATAAACAATACCCTTTTCACAATAAACATACCCAATGTGGAAAAGTTACAAAAAGATTTATTTCATGGTACAGGAGCTATGTGGTACCTTGTGCCTTTCACTTGTCCCTGTTTAAGCCCTAGCATGGGTAAATAGGCCTATAAAATTCAGTTGAAATTATAGAACAATTTATGGTGAAATGATTTTGAGAACTCTCCTTATTCTCTTGCTCTTTTCTACTTTATATAACTTCCTCCTCTTTTCTTTCTTGACTAATTGCTTAGATTTCAATGTTCTGGCTATCGCACTGAATCAACTCAACTAATTTGCCAGATCCAGAATTCCCAGTTTTCTCAACTCTCCCTCAAAACTGAATACTGTCCAATTACTGGGTGGAATGTAGAGAAACTGGACCTCTCATATACAGCTGGTCGGAATGTGAAATGATACAGCCACTCTGGAAGAATGTTTGGTAATTTCTTGCACAACTAAACATGCACTTAGCAAATAATCCAGTTATCTTATTCTTAGATGTCTTCCCTAGAGAAGTGGTAACTATGACCACACAAAACCCCATTTACAACAGCTTTATTTGTTATAGCTCAAAAACTGGAAAAAATTAAAATGGTCTCCACTGAATGAGTTGTTAAACAAATGGTAGTACAACTATATCATAGAATATTACTCAGAAATAAAAATGAATGAGCTATAGATAGATGTAACAACTATGATGAATCTCCTGGGATTGTGATGCGTGAAGAAAGCCAATTTCAAAAGATTACATGCTATGATTCCATTTATATCATTTTTTTAAATCTTGGTATCATTAATCTACAATTACATGAGCAACATTATGGTTACTAGACTGCCCCCACTATCAAGTCCCCACCACATACCCCATTACAGTCACTGTCCATCAGCATAGTAAGATGCTGTAGAATCACTACTTGTCTTCTCTGCATTGTACAGCCTTCCCCGAGTCTCCCCACCATACAGTATGTCTGCTAATCATAATACCCCTCTTTTCCCCTTAGCCCTCTTTTCCCACACTACCTCCCCAGTCCCTTTCCATTTGGTAACTGTTAGTCCACTCTTGGGTTCTGTGAGTCTGTTGCTGTTTTGTTCCTTCAGTTTTTTCTTTGTTCTTATATTCCACAGATGAGTGGAATCATTTAATACTTGTCTTTTTCCACCTGGCTTATTTCACTGAGCATAATACCCTCTAGCTCCATCCATGTTGTTGCAAATGGTAGGATTTGCTTTCTTCTTACGGCTGAATAATATAACATGTACCACATCTTCTTTATTCATTCATCTGCTGATGGAAACTTAGCTTGTTTCCATTACTTGGCTATTGTAAATAGTGCTGTGATAAACATAGGGGTGCATATGTCTTTTTCAAACTGTGCTCCTGCATTTTTAGGGTAAATTCCTAGGAGTGGAAATCTTGGGTCAAATGGGATTTCTATTTTTAGTTTATTGAGGAACCTCAATACTGCTTTCCACAAAGGTTGAACTAATTTACATTCCCACCAGCAGTGTAGGAGGGTTCCCCTTTCTCCACATCCTTGCCTACATTTTTTGTTTGTCTTTTGGATGGTGGCCATCCTTACTGGTGTGAGGTGATATCTCACTGTGGTTTCAATTTCATTTCTCTGATGTTTAGCGATGTGGAGCATCTTTTCATGTGCCTGTTGCCCATCTGAATGTCTTCTTTGGAAATGTGTGTGTTCGATCCTCTGCCCATTTTTTAATTGGATTATTTGCTTTTGGTTTATTGAGGTGTGTGAACTCTTAATATATTTTGAATATCAACCCTTTATGAGATATGTCATGTATGAATATATTCTCCCATACTGTAGGATGTATTTTTGTTCCATTGGTGGTGTCCTTTGCCATACAGAAGCTTTTCAGCTTGATATAGTCCCACTTGTTCATTTTTGTTTTTTTTTCCCTTGCCCGGGGATATATGTTCATGAAGAAGGTGCTCATGTTTATGTCTAAGATATTTTTGCCTATGGTTTTTTCTAAGAGTTTTATGATTTCATGACTTACATTCAGGTCTCTGATCCATTCCGAATTTACTTTTGTTTATGGTGTTAGAAAATAATTCAGTTTCATTGTCTTACCTGTAGCTGTCCAGTTTTGCCAACACCAGCTGTTAAAGAGACTGTCATTTCCCCATTGTATATCCATGGCTCCTTTATCATATATTGATTGACCATACATGTTTGGGCTAATATCTGGACTCTCTGTTCTGTTCCACTAGTCTGTGGGTCTGTTCTTGTGCCAGTACCAAATTGTCTTGATTACTGTGTCTTTGTAGTAGAGCTTGAAGTTGGGAAGTGAGATCCCCCCTGGTTTATTCTTCCTACTCAGGATTGCTTTGGCTTTTTGAGGTCTTTTGTAGTTCCATATGAATTTTAGAACTATTTTTTCCAGTCCGTTGAAGAATACTGTTGGTATTTTGATAGGGATTGTATCTGTAGATTGCTTTAGGCAGGATGGCCATTTTGACAATATTAATTCTTTCTAGCCAAGAGCATGGAATGAATTTCCATTTGTTACTGTCCTGTTTATTTTCTTCTAGTAGTGTCTTATAGTTTTCAGGGTGTAGGTCTTTCACTTACTTGGTTAGGTTTATTCCTACGTATTTTATTCTTTTTGATGCAATTGTGAATGGAATTGTTTTCCCGATTTCTCTTTCTGCTAGTTCGTTATTATCCTATAAGAAAGCAACAGTTTTCTGTGTATTAATTTTGTATCTTGCAACTTTGATGAATTCAGACATTAGTTCTCATCGTTTTGGAGTGGTATCCTTAGGGTTTTTTATGTACAATATCATGTCATCTGCAAATAATGAGAGTTTGACTTCTTTACCAATCTGGATGCCTTTTATTTCTTTGTTTTGTCTGATTGCCATGGCTAGGACCTCCAGTAGTATGTTGAATAAAAGTGGGCAGAGTGGGCATCCCTGTCTTGTTCATGATCTTAGGTGAAAAGCTTTAAGCTTATCACTGTTAAGCATGATGTTGGCTATGGGGTTGTCATATATGGCCTGTAATATGTTGAGGTACTTGCCCTCTAGACACATTTTGTTGAGATTTTTTATCATGAATGGATGTAGAATTTTGTCAAATGCTTTTTCAGCATCTATGGAGATGATCATGTGGTTTTTCTCCTTTTTTGGTTGATGTTGTGGATGATGATGGATTTTCAAATGTTGTACCATCCTTGCATCCCTGGGATGAATCCCACTTGATTATGATGTATGATCCTCTAGATTTATTTTTGAATTTGGTTTGCTAATATTTTGTTGAGAATTTTTGCATTTATTTACATCAGGGATATTGGTCTGTAATTTTCTTAACTGGTGGGGTCTTTGCCTGGTTTTGGTGTTAGAGTGATGCTGGCTTCATAGAGCGTGTTTGGAAGTACTCCCTCCTCTTCTATTTTTTGGAAAACTTTAAGGAGAATGGGTATTATGTCTTCTCTATATGTCTGATAAAATTCAGCAGTGAATCCATCTGGTCCAGGTGTTTTGTTCTTGGGTAGATTTTTGATTACTGATTCAATTTCATAGCTTTTAATTGTCTCTTTTGATTTTCTGTTTCTTCCTTGGTCTGTCTTGGAAGGTTGTATTTTTCTAGGAAGTTGTCCATTTCTTCTACGATATCCAGCTTCTTATTATATTGATTTTCATAGTATTCTCTAAAAATTCTTTATATTTCTCTGGTATCCGTCATGATTTTTCCTTTCTCATTTATGATTCTGTTTATGATTGTAGATTCTCTTTTTCTCTTAATAAGTCTGGCTAGGGGTTTATCTATTTTCTTTATTTTCTCAAAAAAGTAGCTCCTTATTTCATTTATTTTTCATATTGTTTTATTTTTCTTAATTTTATTTATTTCTTATCTGATATTCATTATGTCCCTCCTTCTGCTGACCTTTGACCTCACTTGTTCTTCTTTTTCCAGTTTCAATAATTGTTACTTTGGGCTATTCATTTGGGATTGTTTTTCCTTCTTTAAATAGGACTGGATTGCTATATACTTTACTCTTAGAACTGCCTTTGCTGCATCCCACAGAAGTTGGAGCATTTTGCTGTTTTTGTCATTTGTTTCCATATATTGCTTGATCTCTGTTTTAATTTGTTCACTGATCCACTGATTATTTAGGAGAATGTTGTTAAGCCTCTATGTGTTTGTGAGGCTTTTTGTTTTCTTTGTACAAATTTATTTCCACTTTGTGATCTGAGAAGTTGGTTGGTAGAATTTCAACCTTTTTGAATTTACTGAGGCTCTTTGTAGCCTAGTTTGCGGTCTCTTTTGGAAAATGTTCCATGTGCACTTGAGAAGAATGTGTATCCTGCTGCTTTTGGATGGAGTGTTCTGTAGATGTCTGTTAGGTCCTTCTGTTCTAGTGTGTTGTTCAGTACCTCTGTGTTCTTACTTATTTTCTGTCTGGTTGACCTGTCCTTTGGAGTGAGTGGTGTGTTCAAGTCTCCTAAAATGAAAGAATTGCATTCTGTTTCCTCCTTTAATTCCCTTTAATTCTTGTAGTATTGGTTTCAGATATGTCAGTGCTCTTGTGTTGGGTGCATATATATTTATAATGGTTATATCCTCTTGTTGGACTGACCCCTTTATCATTATGTAATGTCCTTCTTTATCTCTTGTTACTTTCTTTGTTTTGAAGTCTATTTTGTCTGATACAAGTACTGAAACAACTGCTTTTTTCTCCCTGTTGGTTGCATGAAATATCTTTTTCTATCCCTTCCCTTTTAGTCTGTGTATGTTTTTTATTTGAGGTGAGTCTCTTGTAAGCAGCATACAGATGGGTCTTGCTTTTTTATCCATTCTATTACTCTGTGTCTTTTGATTGATGCATTCAGTCCATTTATGTTTAGGGTGATTATCAATAGACATGTACTTAATTTCATTGCAGGTTTTGGATTCATGGTTACGAAAGGTTCAAGGGTAGCTTCTTTACTATCTAACTGTCTAACTTAATGCACTTATTATCCTGTTATGAACACAGTCTGATGATTCTTTATTACTCTCCCTTTTTTTCATCCTCGTCTATTCTTTATATATTAGATATTTTATTCTGTACTCTTTTTTGTTTCCTTTGACTGCTTTTGTGGACAGTTGATTTTTTTATTTTATTTTTGGCCTTTAGTTAGTATTTGGTTGGTTTTCTTTGCTGTGATTTTATTTTCTCTGGTGACATCTATTTAACTTTAGGAGTACTTCCGCGTAGAGTAGTCCCCTTAAAATATCCTGTAGAGGTGGTTTTTGGGAGGCAAATTCCCTCAACTTTTGATTGTCTGGAAATTGTTTAATCCCTCATTCAAATTTTAATGATAATTGTACTGGATAAAGTGTTCTTGGTTCTAGACCCTTTTGTTTTATTGCATTAAATGTGTCTTGCCATTCTCTTCTGGCCTGTAAGGTTTCTGTTGAGATTTCTGATGATAGCCTGATGGGTTTTTCTGTGTAGTTGATCTTTTTTCTCTCTCTGTCTCTCTGGCTGTCTTTAATACTCTGTCCTTGTCTTCGATCTTTGCCATTTTAATTATCATGTGTGTTGGTGTTGTCCTCCCTGTGTCACTTGTGTTGGGAGATCTGTGGGCTTCCATGGTCTAAGAGAGTATTTCCTTCCCCAGCTTGGGGAAATTTTCAGCAATTATTTCTTCAGATACACTTTCTATCACTTTTTGTCTCTCTCTTCTTCATCTGGTACCCCTATAATGTGAATGTTGTTCTGTTTGGATTAGTCACACAGTTCTGTTAATATTCTTTCATTCCTGGAGATCATTTTATCTCTCTCTACCTCAGCTTCTCTGTATTCCTGTTCTCTGATTTCTATTCCATTACCATTCTCTTGCATCTCATCCAATCTGCTCTTAATTCCTTCTACTGATTGTTTCGTTTCTGTTATCTCTCTCTGGAGTTCATCCCTTAGCTCTTGTATATTTCTCTACAATTCCATCAGCATGGTTATGACTTTTATTTTGAATTCTTTTTCAGGAAGATTGTTATATCTATCTCACCAGGCCCTATCTCTTGCGTTGTCTGAGTGATTTTTGGACCAGATTATTATGCCTTTTCATCATGATAGAAGTGATCACCAGTAGGTAGTGTGTGTGTCAGCTGGGAGAACAAAGTCCCTTCCTGCTTGTTGGTCTCCTTGCCATCTCTGCTGCCTATGCCAGTTACCCACACACATGGAACAGTCTCTGGGACAATTTCCTGAGCTGCCATGGGCAGGTCGGCCCTTAGGGTAGCCTCAGGCACTGTGGGATCTCGTAGATATCCTATGTGCATTCTTCCGCAAGAACGGCTCCCCTTCGTGCCTTCTGGACCTCCCACTGACTTCCTCTGCCTGTGCCAGGTAGCTGCATGCTGGCAGCAGCCTCTGGGTCTTTCCATGTTAGCTATGTGCTGCTAGAAGACTCTGTGTGGTTATTGTGGGCGTGGTTGTTCCCAGATGCTCCGTAGCTGTGGTCAGTCATTTGGTTTGTTTGCAGTGCTGGTGGAGGGTAATGAATGGCAGGCTGCTTATCGACATGAGGGGTTTTGGAGCGGCATTATCATCCAGGGGCTTAGGACTGCTGAAGTTCTTTAAGATTCCCAGCCTGCTGGGCTGAGTGTGCCAAGACGATTTTGTTCAGCTGTTAAGCCCTTGTCCCTTTAAGACTTGAAAAGCACCCACTTTTCTTTTTTCCCAGGGAAGCCGACTGTGGGGACCTGCTCATTGTCTCTGTCTCAGATTTTACTTTTCTGTTTCTCTAATATCCACTACACCATGCAATGTGTGTCTGTGCTCCTGGTGCAGATTAGTAGGGATGGTTATTTAGTAGTTCTGTGCTTCAACTCCCTTCCCACTCAGATTCTTTTTGTCCTGCTGGTGAGCTAGGGTGGGGGGAGTGCTTGGGTACCGCCGGGTCACAACTTTGTATCTTACCCTTTTCATGAGATGCTGTGTTCTCGCAGATGTAGATGTAGCCTGGCGGTTGAACTGTGTTTTCTGGTCTCTCTTTTAAGAATAGTTGTATTTGTTGTGTTTTCAAAAATGTATATGGTTTTGGGAGGAGATTTCTGCTGCCCTACTCACACTGCCATCTTGAGCTGTCTCCACAGCTGAACCTGGGCTTTGGGGCATGAGGCTTCGGCAGCTAATGCTTGGTCCGGTGATGCCCACGACAGTCCTTAATCCCATTCCTTCACCACCGACCCATTTATATAACATTTTGAAGTAACAAAATTATGGAGATGAAGAAAAAATTAGTGGTTTCCATGGATTAAAGTTGGTGGTGAGCGGGGAGGAAGGTGTGACTATAAAGGTTGTTTGTGGTGAGAGATAGTTCTGTATCTGGATTGCAGTGATGGTTACTTGAATCTACACTTCTGATGAAATGGCAAAGTACTATTCACACACATTATAGCATTGTCAATTTCCTGGTTTTCACAGTGTTCTATAATTCTATAAGTTGGAATCTTTGGGAGAAGCTGAGTGAAATGTGTATGGGACTGCTCTGTACTATCCTTGCAATTTACTATCAATCTATAATCACTTAAGAATAAAATGTTAAAAGTGTAGTTTTTGTTAAGACTATTTTATTCCTCCAAGACTGCCTTCTTGGGCATGCAACCTTTGAATATGCCAAGAATCTCACAATCAGAAGGACCCTGAGCCTGCTTCACTCTTGTACTGTTTCCATGTTGAAATTCTTAACTTTTCAATAAGGGTCCCTGCATTCATTTTGTACTGGGCTGTACAAATTATGTATCTGGTCCTGGTTGCAGCTAGTCTCTTCCTGATATTTGTTTAAGACACTATCATAAGTGACTTTTAGGGAACTGACTGATTATTAGGTAGAATTTTATTATTTCAATCATCATTTAAGACCAAGAATTTCCTGTTCTTGTTCCTTCACCACAAATATCAAAGACAAGAGTATCATTTTGAGGAAGCAGCCAGACCTCTAACAGAACACTAATATTTTGCAGCTCCAAATGAAAAGAATAATCTGATTATTATGTAAAAACAAGCCAGAGGATAAACATAAATAACTTTAAAATAAAGAATACTTTGATCAATGTATTTTTTAATCTTACCATACTTTTTTCACTATGAATCTTCATGCAAGATTTATCCTTTTGATTATAAGTTTCCCATGCTTTTTGAGTTGTATCAATGATACTTACTACTTCTACTAGAAGAACCATTTCAAGTGATTTATTATGGTAAAAACAGTAAGAACAACAAATTAAACTTTTTTTTAGATAGCACTTAAGATATTTGCTTTACACTTTTCATTGATATTCAAATTCTTTTGCTAATGTTAACTTTATCTGCATGTTAGTACACATTGCAAAACCTGAAAACAGTAGCTCATCAGGAATTTAAAAATGTTCAACTTGTAATTTCCTTACTCCTGTGGCAAAGACTATAGGGAGTTGTCCCTCTGCTAGTGCTAAAGGAAAGGGAGGGGGCTAAAAATGAGGAAGGATGAAAGTCTCAAATCCTCTTTTGCTGACTCTACTTCTTCTTCCTCCAAATTAAGCATATGTAAATTACTCTGGTATTATATCCACCTCTCCTTATTAGCCCTCTCTTTGTTTCCTTATTCTTTTGACTTCTATCTTCTCCCATGTCCGACCACAGAGGGGCAAATTATGGCTATGTGAGTTAAGAATAGGAGTGCTTTTCAAGTTCATCATCATCATCACCTCCATCAACCTCAAAATTAAGATAACTCCTTTGATGTTTGAAACTTCGCTTTCTTCACTTTGGGTATCTTATACCCAGGCTCTTTTTCTGCCACTTCAGCATAATATTAATTTAAATGTAAGCTTACTTTCTTATTAGGATGATCAATTTACATGAAAGCTGTGAAAGAAAGAATTCATTAAACATAAAATTATTATATGAATTTACTTTCAATTTTTGAGAATGAGAGCTCTTAGAATAATTTATCTCCTTTATAAATTTATGTAGTATTTTAAATGAACTGGCACATGTGAGGATTAAGGATATAGGCAAAGCTATTCAAAATGATGATAGAAATGTTTAGTGGTGATTTAAGTTTCCTATATGCATATAGAGTTGAATAGAGGGAAAACCTGTCATTTCTATTATAATCTGATGGTTTCACTGTATTTCCTTAAGAACTAATATCTCAGAAGAAATGCTCCAAAGCATTTCTGATATTTAAGGCTTTCTAAAACATGACAGAGAAAAAATTTCCAAAGGAAATTTCCAAGTCTTCATATGTGCAATCAGAATTTGAAATCTTTGAAAATAATTAGGCAGGCAAAATTCCCTCTGAAAATCGAACTTTTGTATATTTGATAGATGGAAACAAGTAAAAATTCTACAACTTTCCATTAAAACAAAGACACAAACCCCAAAACTACACTGTTTAAATTTTCAAGTGCAATAAGGGTAAAATTCTCTTGTGGGGAGGCTGCTTTCCTATTGCCGTTAACATTGTGCTCAGGAGGATGTGGTTGCAGATGGGATTTCCATCTGGAAACTGTCCCTGCTGATAATTTTGGATAGATTTGTTGACTTAATCCCTAAGAGACAAGTAAATTCTCCAGTTGGTTCTTTAGGATTCAGCTAAATTTTAACTCCTCCAGAGAATCTTTGTAATGAAGACATGGACTAACTGCCTTGGAAATTATGCTGAAGTAAAAAATCTACATACGTAATGAAGTAGGATTCAGCGATTACTTCTTATTCTCATTTTTAATAACCTATCCAGGAAGAGTAGTATAAATCTCAATGCTACCGTACAATATGTCATAGAAAACCACTTCGTTTTAATCATGATCATGTTTTAAGGGAATTCTATCAATGATAGTTTCCCTGTTCAGCACTTAAATATTTTTTAAAAACCTGTGACTTTCTTTCTGATGAATATGAAAATGTAAGCAATCCCTGTATCACTTTGAATAGTGAAAAGGAAAGTAATTGCAAGGTGTCTGGGAATCAAAACTGTGCCACAAAACTGATTGACCAAACAGTAAAAAAAAGCACACTTTTCGCAATCTTAACAGAAGCACTTCATTGTGAGATTCCTTAACCAAAGTTTGAAGCAATTTACTTTAGTTTCATAGAATAAACCAGGATGTGGATATGAGCCCAACTCTCAGTACTCTTAACTCTTCTACTTTCACAATTATGTACAGATTTGTTGCAAAATAAGTATTACTGTTTCACTGACATTCAGATTGCAACCATTTTAATGTAGCACGTTTTTCAGTTCTGTATAAAATGGCAGCACATAAAGTAGAAAACATTATTTAATCAGATATTTTGAAAAAATTGACAACTAATTATTTTGAAATCAGATCATTTAATGGGAAAGTATGTATGCATAGTCAAACAGATCATCATAATAATCTATATGATTGGATTTTGACAATAAAATAAAGACAGTAGAGTAAAATAAGCCCAACTATAACTATTTCTAAGATGATTGACTTTGATTTATTAATTTGTATCAAGCCTAAGACTTTAGAAATCATTCTATCTAGACTATTTTTTGATGACATTAACTTTTGGTCTATTCTAGCTTCCTCTGAAGGAGGGCCGGGTGTCAGTAATAAAACACATAAAGAATCTTTCCCTCAAATGAAATCATGTGTCTCTGTTTCTAAAATACAGCCTATAATTTTTTTTTAATTTTTTACTTTTTTTCTCAATAATGTAAGCATATTAGAGCTGAAGAAGCTTTCAGAAGAACAATAAGAAGGGTAAAATCTCAAAACTAAAATTAGGGGCTCTTCATCTGAGGATAGAAGTAGTTAATTTTAAGATAAATGAAAGAGCTTAAACTGCTGACAATAATTTGCCACAAACATACTAGTTTTTTTTTTCCTGAGGAATACAAACAGGATGAAATTACCCATGGATATCAACTGGGTATAGAAAATTCATGGATGATAAATTCACAACAAATTATTACAGAAACCAAATTAATGTATAAGATAAAACTTTTATTTTTTCCTGATTATAAGATTAATAAAATATCGCTATCAAATTTTCCAAAATTCAAGAAAGCATACCGAAGTAAAATATCTAGACATCATCCTGAAAAACAGATACTGTGTGCATAGTTGATGACACAATCTTCTGGCTTATTTATTTTGCATTTTGTTTCCATTTGTCAATACAGATATTTATAGAGGATCTACCATGTACCAGACACTGTAAGACACAAGGTTGAACCAAGAAAATATCAGTTCCCTGTCTTCATGGAATTTGTAGCTTAATGGGAGAGACTGGTATTAATCAAATAATTAAAACAACAAATTGAAAACAGTTTGTATGAGGTTGGATATAGGGAAACCACCTAAGAAGCTGTGGCTGAGACATTGGTCTGAAATAGTTTCAGGTTGTGGTGGTAGCTGAAATGAAAAGCAGTACAAGAATTTGTGAGCTTTTTTGATCAGCAGTATTTATTTGCATACTCCATGAAGTACTTGAAGAATGTGGACCATTTTTACCAGACAAATATTATAGAATGGTTTAAGATTTTAGAAGGTTCTTTTCCTCCTCTTGGAGTTTTGTGCAATTACGCCAATGCAGGCAGCCTCACAGTACTAAAAGTCTTTTACAATAATTGTGGCTTGGAAAATCATAATTCCCTGTGCATTTACAGCAGACAGAAATAACCTAATTTTAAGATTCTTATTAATTCATAACTTGCTCTGTAAAGTTAGCTTTTCCCCCCACAAATGGATCTCCCTGTACCTAGTTAAAAAACAAACCATCAATTTGAAGAGTTTGGGAATTAGAAGTCAAGGTGTGCAATTAACAGAAATATTATATAATATTTTCTCCCAGTTCACAGTGCATTCTAAACGATGAAACATTTCAAAACACAGTGTTTGAGTCAGTAAAGCTAACATTTTTGGAATGAAAATTTCCTTTCCCCTTTATTCTATTTTTCTCTGAAACAAAATGTTGAATAAATATTTTTCAGGAAAATGTGTCACTAAAAATCAATCTCTTTCTGGTATTTCATGTAATTTTCATCAAAAAAGCATACAATTATGACTCAGCAATCATTGAAAAAAATGCATTTTTATATATTATAAAGATACATATTGAATAAAAACCTGCTGCAATAAATAGCATTACTGAATTTTCAAACTTTCATTTGGTAAGCTTAAAAAACAAATATGCTCAAGAGAGTAAATTTCTTGAAATACTCTCCTGATGTTATGTATCTGCAGGTGTCCCATTTCCTTATGGATCTAGTTAAGATCACCATTCTATAGTGACTGTAGAAAATGGCATAATTTTTTTCTAGTAATCTTGATATGATATGAAAAATATTTCCTAAAATAAGTAATCATAAAAATTATTAATTTTACCATTTACCTGATGGATAATTTTATGATCAATGTAATTGTCTTTCACCAGTAAAATATCATCTTACGTACTGAAATATCTTTTGAAATAGAATGTACATAAAGTTAATTGCTATGCAGCATTTGATTTCTTTTATCCATCCCAATCCAAAAAACAAACATTATTTTTCTTTCTGAATTGTTTGTCTATAAGGTGACAGAGAAAGTGTTAAAATAAGCCTAGGTAGGAACTGACATTTGCCTCCCTCAAGAGAGATTTAAATTATGAATCAGTATTTTATCATTGGCACTGGTTTGCTCACAGGGTAAAAACAAACAGTGAATGTGTTCTGGCCATTAAAGACCCATCACAAACCCAAATTTGTTTAGGGAGGAAAAGTGTGATTCAATAGAAAAACAATTACTTTGAAAAGAAGTGTTCTAATTCAATCAAAGAACTAGTTACTAAAGTTTTTTGAAAGGGTAGCATCCAGCAATGTTTTCAAACCAGTTAACATAGTGGATATAGACATTTACACATCCCACTGGCAATGAAAATGATAGCTATTTGCATTTCTAATTGAGAATTTGGTAGCTGTAAAGAAAGTGACTTCATCTCCGAACTGATGAAAGAGTAAATTCACATTGCTATGTGTTGCTAGAAAAGACTAGTGGTATCAGAACATTACCTGTGGAAGTATTAAAAAATTTTTTCAAGCTGCTTCTTAGCTCAGGGAATGTTTCACAAAATCCCCCCATAATTGTTTGCAAACTGTTTATTTTTAAACTTTAATGATATCCTTCTGGATTTTTAAAACTGCCCCATGTGCCATAAAGCTACTTAATAGAATCTGTTATTAAATATTGGCTAGGGCAGGGAAGTTACATGCAATAAAGACTTGAAATTTCTCTGTAGATAGATTAAAGTTAATTTAAAAAGCTGAAATAAAAAGGCATAGAAACTTATAATGTAGGTAATAAAATTGCACAAAGACAGCTTTCCTATATTTAAAGAGTCAACTGTTTTAAAATATGCCCAAATATGCTGTACATTATGTAGTGACCTATTTTGAAATATGGTAAATTGAACAGTAAATGCACACATTTCATAAATATGCTTGATTGTAAGTCTTGAGGCCATGTTTGCCTTAAATCCAATTAGTTACCTATGGTGAAAGATTTTAAATCTTACATAAGGCATGGTAGTCTCTTGAGGAAAAGGAAATATTACAGATACCTCAGAATTAGGGATGAGAAGCAAAGGTACTCAAGTAAAGAGATGGATTCCTTCTCTCTGCCTTAGTTTCTTGAATACTATGTTTCCTTAGAGGGACTCTTCCAGCACAGACTGAAATAGATGGCATATTCCTAGGATAAAGGTGTAGGTTCCCAGAAACACAGTCCACTGGGGGTATAAATGATTATTGAATATGGACCACTCCTTGCCTTTAATTACGTCCTCTCTTCAGTCAGCTAAATTACTTGAGATTCCCACATTCTATTTTAAAGTTCTGCATTTCTAGCATGAAATGTATTTGTGTTACTTCAGTGAGAAAGCCCATTAATCCATGTTAATCATTAAATACCTCCACCTAGATTGACTTATCAACTTACAACATTTAATAAAGAACTGTGTCTAAAGTAAGGAAGAATCAAGAGAGATGGGAAAGAAGAAATATTAAAAGCCATTAGTTCAAGCCATATTGAATCCTTGTAACTTGAAGACAGCTCAAGAAAACTGTTCTGGGAGGAGTAAGAATGTTAAAAATCCCACCAGATAGACTAGGGGAGATCATAGTTCAGTTTTGTTCTAACAACTGTTCACTAATCAAATTCATAGACCATATGGGGAAACTGAGGCTGTGGTAATCATAGGCAAGGATACAGGTACCAGAAGGCTGGGTTTTTAGTTTAGCAGCCAGTAGTTGATCAAGCTGGTTTAGCAACAGAGGTGGAGAGGAATAATTGGAGCTAATGTGAAAAATGTTTAGTCCTGTATCATCTTTCACAAAAGCAAGTTTAGATAGTGGAAGAGGAAAACAAGTGGGACTTGTCTATTACATCAGGAAATGCTGTGAGACCGTGTGTCTGAGAAGAGTGAAGTGTGTCATTTGCAAACTTAGGATCAGCAGAAGAATATCAGATGCCTAGGGTGACAGGTACATAGGAAAATTGAAGAGAGACAGAAAAAGACAAAGAGAAACATGAAAGCAAGAGACCCAGACCAAACCCATATTTCACTCTGGTTACCTTTCGCTGCTGAAATGGGTCTCTCTTTTATCTTCCTTCCTTTCTTGTTTTACTTGTTTCACAAAATCTGTGAATGGTTTTACAGGTATAACTGCAGATGAGGCTGAGACTGAAACTGGTCAAATCCAGAGAAGAAAATCAGGAGTGGGCATTTGAACCTGTCCAAACTAGTCACAATTAGCTTTTTAGAATAGCTTCTTGAGCAGGGGAGTGTGCGTTTAGACACGTGGTTTGCTACATTCCCCTCTAACATGTCTCAATGGTCAGTCAAGGGCTTTAATCACAAATGCTCGAAGTAGACACTGTGGAGTTAACAAAGAAATGGACCTGTTCTTTACTCTTAAAGAAGGAAAAGGTGGGACCTCTAATCTGGCCTTTTTGTATCTCAGATACCGTTTGGGGATTTTTTGACTACAGGCCCATCACAGATATTGCCACCAAAGCTCAGCAGAATTTTTTCTTCAATACTTTAAGGTTAAAGCCTGTAGCAACTTCCATTCAGTTGTCACCTTTGCCCTGTTTCTTAGTGCCCTCGGTTATTCATCTTTCACTGATTCCTGGAGTATTTTCTCAATAAGAGGATGTGCCCCAAGGATACACACTGACAGGACATTAGGCTATATACAATATCCTTTTCCATTTTCCACTTAAATGTTTAATGTATAACAAAGAGGGTTACATGAGGCCTTACTTCAGTTCCACTGAAATACTTAAATTCCTCCACTGAAGCCTTACTTCAATTCCAGCAGCAGGTCCTGTTTACAAGCTCCACAGTCTCTGTGCAGGCAATGATCATATGGACAGGCCTTCCTAAAGATAATTAAAATTAAAGATATTTGTTGTTTAACTTCCCTGATTCACCTAATTAGGCACTAATGTTGTGCAATGGTGCCTAAAGAGGGTGGGTAGGAATCCCTTTGCCATATTTTGGGCTATTATACTATTTTCTGCTCACTCAGAACTGGTGTCTTTCCCTTCATGTTTGTACATATTCATTAAAAAATCTGAGCATTTTGAACAGCTTATCACACTCACTAAAATGTTTCTTGAATATGGACTAGAACAAATGTCAATTATGAGTTCATTATAACAACCTTAATGGAGCTACTTTCAAGTTTAGGGAGCAGACACCCAAACAAAGTTCACTGATTAATAAATTCCACAAACTTTTAATATGTTTCTATCCAAGTAAATGCCTTACCTTGACTTTATAGTTACTTAAATTCATTATTGTTACTAAATCGGCAGATTTGCTAAATCCTGAGACACACAAACTCTTTCCCAAGCTGTTTCATGCTCCCATGGAATGATCTGACATATTTTAACCTTGTATGTTCACTTTTAAAATAATGCAGTATACCACTAGATTTTATGATAGTTTTTAAAATACACTGTGGACACAGCAGATATATTTCCATGCTTTGAAAATCATGTAATATATCCTTATCAGAATTAGACTATGTCACATTTCTAGAATTGTATTTCTCCATTAACTATATCCATGTTTTAAAGCATGGATATAGTTACACTGTGGTATACAAAGAAACAGACTTTTTTCAGTGTTACTTTTTAAAAAATCATGAAATTGGAAGGATAATATGGTTAGGTGATAAGACACTTGCCAGGTGGTAAAGCACTGGTTTGGATCAGGAAATCTGCTATTTGCTGGAAAAGACCACAGGGAAGCTGTAATAACCTGAAGATTAACAAACAATCAGATGATGGAACAATGCTGGCTCTCCATTCTCTCCACACTCTTGCCAGGCCCAGCGAGTCCTGGTATGCACAGAATGCTTACCAAAACCATGAAAGAATCTTTCAGGAAATATGATCTGCCTCAGATTTGGGCCACACTCAGGCAGCTAGTTGGATGCTGCAGCTTGCTTGAGTCCTCTGATTCTTGGCCTTCTCAGAACTCTATGTGTAAGATTAATATAGCCATCAGAAACACATTACTTAGCCTTTCACCACCAAGTCTACTAGCCTATGAACATTTGTGTCTTACACTTTTTACCGTTCTTTCTCTGTATTCCTTTGAGGTATGCCACTTTTTGGATTATTGGGGCCTTATAAATTCTCCCTTTTCATTCCCAGAGTAGCATTACAACAAAACTCTAGCTCAGTCTAGCAACTCTTCCATTAAATGCCAGGTTTAGGATGCCAAATTCAGTTTACACCTGAACTTGACACCACTGTCTAGGCTATAGGCTCCAGCCCAATACCAACACCATAAACAAACTGAGGAAGATTCAAACAGGGAAATGACATGGCAGGAAATTCAACACATTATTGTTCATCTGGACCCTACCATTCACTAGCTGTGTGAATCTGGGGAAAATCATTTCACTTCTTCCATTTTCAGTGGAATTCCTATTCTTTATCTGATGGAATCCAAGTTTTCTGTCAAGTACAGCATTTCTCAGTATATTTTAAATTATCTTAGAAAACTGAATATACTCAATTTATAATCCACATGGTAAGCATAAGATATAGCAGAGGCTAAGAAAGGCCAAGATGTTAGAAAACCTTCCTAAGCATTGAGCACTTTAGTGAGTACAATAGTTCAGAGAAGTGAAAGACCATCAGCAACTGGATTAAATAAAATGGGCTTCTAGAAATGTGAAAAATAAACTAGGTTCTGAAAGAACCATGACATTTGGATTACCAGAAAGAAAGAAGAAAGGTCTGCTAAGTGGGGTGAAATAAAGATCTGGTGGTAGAAGCAAATATGATATATTGGACATAGTTAAGTGGAAAAGACCCACTGATACAGGAGGTTCATATTTGGTAGTAGTTATGGATCAGGCCATTCTAGGTGATATTCTAATCATAATCAATAACCAATGAATAAGAAAAATAATCAGAGGAACTTTGTGGCACAGTTGAAGAAAACAATTATCTTTGTTAATTTCCTAACAGTTACAGCACCAGTCTCCATCCAGATCTGCCATTGCTCCCTTCTGTTGCTCTGTTGATACATTCCATGAACAGGTATTCAGGTTCTAAGTGTAAAGCTCTTTGCTAACTGCTGGAGATGCAGTTATGTTCTTAGCTTGTGAAGAACAGAGAAGAAAAGTAAATAAATTATATGATAGAGATGTTATTACGTATCTGTAGGGAAACTCTTAACTATATGAAATATTGCTTGTGGAAAACTGGATTTCTTTATTGTCAGGGATAGACTCTTGAATGTATACCCATGATTCTTGCTTCCTGTTATTCACCCTCCTCATGTAATCTCCCACTTGAGTGTGGGTGGAAGTTATGAACCAACAGAATACAGCAAAGTGGCTCTATGAAGCAAGCTGCAGTGACCTGAATTGTCATAGGTAGAGAGGTCCCTATGGCAAGGAAACAAGGACAGACTCCAATGAACAGCCAACAAGGAGTTGAGGCCCTCAGTCCAACAAACCACAAGGATACAAATCCTACCAGCAACTGTGTGAGTGCGGAAGCGAATCTTTCCCCAGACAAACCTTGAGATGAGACACAGCCTGGATTGCAGCATTGTGAAGGATCTTGAAGCAAAGGAACAAGTTAAGTTGTGCCAGTGTTAGAAAAACTGTGAGATAATATATGTGTACTGTTTTAAGTAGCTATATTTAAGTAGCTAAACTGATAACTTGTTATGTGGCAATAGATTACTAATGACAAATACTCCTAAGACACCCCAAAAATGTTTTCAACCTCGCAAAACATGCAGAACTAAATTTCCATGTATTTGAAACTAATCCTGAAAAATGAAACAAAAGTTTTTGAGTATTAGAAAAAATACCAAGCCTATGACCTCAGGATAAGAAAGGGTTACCTTAAACTCAAAAGCCCAGCTCCTAAAATGCTGATAAATTCTGAATGGCAAAACATACCATAAACAAATAGGAACCACAGTCTGGGAGAATACATTTGAAACATATAACAGAACTCAAACATATCAAGAAAAAAGAAAATCAAACAGAAAAATGAACAAACACATGACCAAATAATTCATAGAAGAGAAAATCAGAATGGCCAAAAAATATAAGAAAGAATATTCAAAATCAATAATAAGTAAATGAAAATTAAAATAATATTATATATATCCCACATTCATTAGAGAGGCAGGAGTATTTTAAAAAATAGACAATACTTAGTGTCAATAACAATAAAAATAATTAGGAACGCCCATTGTTGATGGGAGTGCAACTGGTACAAGCCTTTTGACATGCATTTAGGAAATATGCGGTAAAATTAACATTGCATATAATTTACAACTGAGTATTTCTGCTTCTAGTCATATGCAGTAGAGACCCTCACACATTCATAAAAGGGGACATACGTAAAAATTTCTATTTAAGTATTTTTTCAAAGAGTGAAAAATTATAGCAACTAATGCTATCAGGAGCTCATCTGAGCCAAGAGAGCTTGGCTGTCAAATGTGTAGAGCAGCGGGTTAAAGCAAGAAGAATGAAATGAGAAAGATTAGCCTTTGATCACTTACTGTAATGGTAAAGGCAAGACTAAAACAGAAAAAATGCCAACTGCTCCTGTTCTGTTTTCCCCCAAGAAATGGTGCACGGATTCAGGTTCAGGGAGATCAGGATGGAAGTGGGGTTGGGGTCCTTTCACTGTTGAGAGAACCCCTAACAAAACGTGCAGCAATTTCAGGAACCCAGGGCTGGAAAGGAGCTAAAGGGGAGGAGGCTAGGAATGGAAAAGCATTTGCTACTGAGTCAGAAAGGAGAAAAGCATCTTGGAGGATTCTGCCTCCTTTCCCCATAAGCAGGGCTTGGCAGGGGTGACTGAAGGCCTCACATAAAGGGACCTAGGAATGAAGGCTCAGGGAAGGAATGCAAATGAGTGAAGAGCTTGACCAGCCAAAGGAGCCTGAGTTCTGGATTGCAACTCGCCTTAGAGACGACAATGCACTGCCTGGGCCCCAACTCTGGCGTGGAGAATGGCCCTTCCCCTTGAAACCTCCCAGTTACACCTTTGCAATTGCCTATGATCAGGCCTGAAAAATCACACGTTAGGTTTTAACCAAGAGCTGGATTCCTTGAACACATGAAGCAGTAGGAATACACATAACTTAAAAAAAAAAAAACTAATGTACTCTTAATAAAATGAAATTCTCTATAGCTTAAACCTGAAACATAACTGCATGTATAAAAACAGATTCCTAGGGCATAATTTTTGTGAGTAAAAAGGAATTATACAAAAATTGGTAGTATGATGTCATATATGCAAGTTTAAAATTATACACACAAACACACAATTAATATTAATATAGATAGTAAAACTATACTTTTAAAAATTGAGCAGAAAGATACATGCCTCATTGTAATGTTTGTTGTTTTGAGAGAGTGAGTGAGGGAAACAGAACTGGGGATGAGCAAAGGATATTTCAAGATGATCTGACATTTTGCTTAACCTGAAGCAAATACGGCAAAAGAAACATTTGTTAACTCTGTGTGGTAGGTAAATGTTATTACACAGGGCATCATGCTTTTATTTTGTTTTCTGTGCTTATAAGTATATTAACAATGTTCCCAAAAGGATCTGGCTTAATGTATGTATGTGTATACAATGTAGATAGTAAACTATGGGGTAGCAGCCTTTTCTAAAAATGAAACATTGAGATTTTCTATCTGGTGCATGCATAATCAAAAGTTTTGCAGGGGAAAATTCACCTCACAAAATTGTTGGCAGCAGTACAGCAACAGCAACCTGCTTTTAAATTTGAATCTTGATTATTTTCACCCTCTTCAGGCTTTGGTTATGTAGAATTCTCATTGCAATTTAAAAAGAGGGTGGGGCATGAGAAACAAGACATTTAAAATCCATTACAAAAAAATACAAAGTGTTTATTTCAATATATATTCCCTATGTTCAATGCTGGCTTCCTGAAGATATCACTAATAAACCTGCTGATCAGGCAAAGCTGAGTTTATTGCTTACTGTGATAAAAGATATCACTATCTTCATAGTCTTGGTAGTGTCTGGAGAGGGGAGGACAAGGTCATAATTTTTATGAAATGTTAGGGTTTATTTTGAGATGGTTTCTTCAGTGTGTGAACTCAATTAGGGTTAGATAGTTAAGGATTATCGACACAGGGTTTTGAGGTAAGGGATTGAAAGAGTGTACTCACTTATTTGATGCTCTCTGTTAGAAAACTGAGCAGTTTAAAATGGGGTTGGGGGAAGTTTTTGAATGTAAAAATAAAGTTTTTTGTAACTGTTATCTTCCTGGACTAGACTTAAAATAGTAAAGTCATGATTAGTGAAGCCAGTCTAAGAGTATAGTCGTTAATGTTGATCAGAAGCTGTGTATGCATGGATGGTTTTGATCCTCACTACGAAAATGTGGTATTACCTCAAGTTCTGCTCCACTGTACATTATAATTAGACTGATTTATATTAATGGTTTTGTGATGAATTATGAAGTACAGGTGTTATTTAAACCTTATGTTTAAATCTTACATTTCTGAACATTCTTGGTAATTTTTTCTCAATAGAAGGTCTCTGTATCTGCTATAAGAAAGCTATGCATTATTTATCTTTATGTGTTATTTTATGTTACCAATGTTTCATAAAGTTCTGTCTATTAAACCCTGCATTATAAGTGTTATTGAAGGTGTTTGGTAACAGGAGGTACAAAGGAAAAGTAAAAATTAATACTTCATCAGAACTGAACTTCATTTTTATCATTTAAACTTGGAGAGAAAATGAATCAAGGATATAGACAAACTTGGAACCACATATATTTAAGAGTATATATTCATTCATTAGTTAAATAATTATTGAATGCATATTCAAGAGCAACCCACTAAGTGGTCAGATGTCACTTGTGGATTCCAGACTTGGGTTTCAATGATCAATAAAAAACAAGAAAAAAACATTAAGAGTTTCGGAGAGTGTATTAACCATGTCTCTACTGTGAAAGGTTAAATAAAATGGAATCACCTATGTCAAGGGGTTTTAAAATGGAGCTGAGATGCAATTAATGAAGCAGGCCTTATGCACATCCTCACCAGATGAAACCATAAACTTTGAACTGGGCCAAACTGTAAATATTCTAAGGACTCAGCCTGAACACCTGCAACATACTACAGTAAGAGAGTTTGCTTGGTGACAGTCTTAGCAACAAATGATATTCAGACAAGATTAGGTTTCTGCTGCCAACAACAATCAAAATTCCTTGTAAACAACACATACAAGCATTCCTTTTTGTCTTCAAAAACCCTTGGCTCCTGTTGCCTATGGGGACATAATTTGGTTGCTACCCAAATCTGTGCTTCCTGAATTGCAATTCTGAGACACCAAATAAATGCTTTTATTTTGTTTCAGCTCTGCCTCTTTTCTCAGTTAACACTAGCTTCTGTATATGTGATGCTTTAGTATCTGCTCTACATATGTTGGGCATGCCTTGTTCTGGACAACCCCATAATATGCCTGAGTTCCCTTGCCTTGGCCTGCTGCCTCTTTCATCAGTCCCCTCTCCCACGAAAAATCCCCTCAGGTGCATGCTTTTCAAATACAAAGCAACCAAGCCAGAATCCACTTGCCCAACCATCTCCTTTACCGGAATCTCATAATCACTATCTACCTCCCCTAACTATCCAGGGCCAGGTTCCAGAGAACTAGGGGCAGCCCCTAAGCCTCAGAGCTCACCGAAATTATTCAAATGAGCCAATCCTGAATTTGCTTACCTTGCTTCACCCACTCTTTCCCGTGAAAACCACAGTAAAGGCTCTTGCTCAGAGTTTTTCCTTCTTCCTCTGCCTCAGGACCCACCTTGTGCTTCCTTGTGGGTCCCGCAATGGCATGCCGTCACCTCTTGGGAACCATGAGTTATAAACTATCTTTTCAATGGTAATCACCTCCTGAACCATTGAGTTTCCTGTACCTCAAATTTTTGATTAATGCATTATAATTTAAAACAGAGGTGCTACAAATATAGCTTTTCCCAGGTATGGACATATTTTTTGAACTCCACCATATAGCACTGCTATTTTACACATACACAAAAATATACCACTTTAGGACTCCAGAAGTAGGAAGTACACAAGTCTAGAATAAGTATGAAGTTTTCTCTAAGAAATACTAGTTAATATTGAGCATTTTTAATATAGTAAGTACTAAGTTAAACCCTTTATGGTCATTATTTCATCTAAATTTCAGTATAAAGTATGATGATTACTATCACCATTTTATGGAAAAGAGAACTGAGGCTCAGGAAAGTTGAGTGACTTCCTCAAGATCACAGAGTTTATAAATGGCAAAATTGATATTCAAAGCTAGACAGATGAAGTACAAAGTGTTTACTCTTAAAACAAACTTTTTCCTAGCATAATAACAAACAACAAGAATAACAATGATGATAATATATACAAACCACTAATGCTGTGTTATTACTTGGTGTTAATTACATTATAAGGCTAGAAAATGATGGAGCTGGGGTTCAAACTAAGGCCAGCTGACTTAAGAGCTTGTGCTCTTTTAGGTATCAGTGGTATTTTTCTCATTTTGCTCCAGAGCAGTAAACACCTCATCATGGACAACACTTGGGCCCCACTCTGTTGCACAATAACAAATCTCCCTCAGCCAATAATTTCTTTTCATACTCATCTTTCCAAAGGAAAACGCTAATTCCTGAGCAAATTAAAATCAATTTGGAATCTGGAATCATTTTTATCAACATTAAAAAATCAGCGGTTTTCTTGAACACAAAAAATCAAAACTCTGAAAAAATTACCAACCAAAGATAGTGACTTTGGACAAGTATTTAATCTTCATATAGTCAAATTTGTTAGTCTGTGCTATTCAAAGGCTTGGTTTGATCATGTGTTGATAGTTTTGCTAACCGTTTCTTTCAATGTTTTGTTTTGTTTTTTTCTCAACCATTTTAAATTTCTAATGTCTGAAGACCTGCTTCAATTTTTAATTACAGTAGTGCTTTGCTCTCCTCTTTCTATGTTCACCTCATTCTCAGTTTTCCTAATCTTTGTATCCTTAATCTTTTGCCTGGTACCCAAACCATGTCATGCCTCTATTACTATTGCAACTAACCTGCACATAGGACAAAGACCCAAGTAGAGAAGCTTTTAAATTATTAATGTTATTTAAAAATAATTCTTCAACCAAAAAGACAGACTTTTAAATTTCTTAAAACCTCAGGTAATATAATTTAATTACATTATTTGCCTCAGTCATCTACTTCTTTAAGCCAATATAAGCCTGATTTTTTCCAATTAACACAATCTTTAATCTCCCTCTCTTAAAATATCATCCTAGAATTGCTATTTTTAAATACATATACCTATTGTATATTTATCTTATAGATTCTTACTTTTTACTTTTTTCCTATTTGCTATGAGACCAATTTATTACTATTCTACAATTATAGATACTTATTTTATAAAGAGCAGCTTAAAGTACTTATTATATACTAATAATCCTGAATAGAGTGCTTGATAACTTATGAAGATCAATGTGCATTCATGAGAATAAATGTATTTTTAGAGGTACTATAAATTAATAGATTTCTGAGAACCTGAAAAATACATAACAAACTAATTATTTTTAAAAACATAACTCCAGAGTCAAATGAAGATCGGATGGCATAAAAACACTGAAGAAACACAGTCATATACTTAGCAAATTTATCACCAATAGGATGAATGTTTCTGATCATTGAAACCCAAATTTTTCTAATAAAAACCATAAGATATTCATTATTATATACCTCTGTGACTTGGACTAAGTCCCTTAAACTCTCCAAGCCTCTGTTTCCTTATCTATATAATGAGAATAATAATAGTAATACAGTACTTTGAATTGATATTTAATAACTCATCTTAAAATTGGGGATGCAAAATATGTATGTGGATACATATCAACAAGATTAAGAACTAAAACTAAACTTTGTCTTCAAAATAGAGTTTTCAGTTGATCTTGGTAAAAATCATTGTGATGGTTTTCTTTTGTTGCTAAATTTTGCTCTGGTCCATAGTTGATCACTATAGGAGAAAATATATAATAAAATCACCCTAAAATGAAAGAAAAGTAAGCAGTCTCAAAGACGTTATAAAGCAAAATTTTGAAATTATAAATTTGAAGGGGTTTTGTGTTTGTGTGTGTTTATGTGTATGTGTGTGTGTGTATGTGTGAGAAGATGTGAGAGAGAGAGAGAGAGCAGGATGAGTGAATTAAATTTTTTAATTAAATTTTTATTTAAAAGTATTGGTAGCTTTGCATGTAGTTGTAAGAAACAATAGATTCTATCTTTTATCTGCTTTTTCTCAATAGTAACATCCTGTGTAATGATAGTACAATATATCAAAATGAAAAATGATTTTAATACAATTCACAGACCTTATTCAAATTTTACCAGTTCTACACCCTCTCATTTGTGTGTGTCTTTGTGTGTATCTGTGTATAGCTCTATGTAATTCTTTCCCACTTGCCTATGGTATATTATATTTTTAAACATGACTGGATTTGATTTGCTAATACAGTCAGTGGTTTACAAAATTGCCACAAACTCTGAATCATAAAATTCTGAACCATTGCTCTTAAGAAAAATGCAGGGTTAGGTTCCTGTAAGTGCTCTTCTCAAGATTTTGTCAACTGATCAACACATAAGCTTGTTTTATAAGTGTTTCTGTTTAAAGACATGTTTACTGTTGAGTCATTGACATTGAACTCACAGCCAATAACACTAACTCATGCCTAAAGGAAGCTTACCTAACACACCTATTTTCTTTGTCAGGCATATCAGAGCCAACTTGTGCTTAGGAACACTAGACAGCTCTTTAGCAATATGGTGAGGGCCACTTCAGATAGCAAAATCACCACCAAAAAGCAAAAATATGTGAAAAATGCAGCACTAAATAGACTACAAAAGTGACACATTTACCATGGGAAGCTGAAAGCTGGCAGAGAAGTCTTATTCAACCTTAGGCAAGAATGTGCATATCAGGCAGCTCCAAGGTTTTGCCTCTTTACACGTGTCCACACAAAATGAACAAGGAAGTGCCATGAATAATGATTTTGTGGTTACAAATAAATTTTGTGCAAGTAGGCAAATTTGCAAATACAGAATCTGCGAATAGTAAGGATAACTATTTTGTTGAAGCTTTTTGTGTCTGAGTTCATGTGAGATAATGGTAACTTTTTTATACTGCCATTATCTGGATTTGGTATGAGGGAAATGCTGGCCTCATAAAAGGAGTTAGATAGCATTCTCTTCTATTTTCTGGGAGAAATGATCTAAAATAGGTGTTGCCTTTTTTTAAAGTTTGGTAAAATTCTTCAGTAAATCCATCTGGGACTGGATTTCTTCTTCAGAAAGATTTAAATTATTTCTGTAATTACAAGGCTACTCAAGTTATCCATTTCATCTTGGTTGAGATTTGGTCACTCATGGGTTTTTGAGGAATTGGTCCATTTCTACTAAGTTGTTAAATTTAGGGCTGTAATGTTATTCAGAGTATGCCTTTATTAATCTTTCAAAGAATAAAGAAACTGTAGCAATACCCTATTTCATTCCTGAAATTTGTGATTTGTGTCTTTTATTTTTCTTGTATTTTCAGAGGTTTATTAGCTTTATAGTTTTATTTAAAGCCATCTTGTTTCATTGATTTTCTCTTTTGTTTTCCTGTCTTGAGTTACTGTGTTTTCTGATTTTTAATGTTTGCTTTCTTCTGCTTGCTGTGGGTTTACTTTGCTCCTCTTTTTCTAGTTTCTTAAGGTAGGAGATAATTCATTATTTTTGACATGAGTACTTGGTGCTATAATTTTCTGTCTCAGCACTGTTTTAGTTGCATCCCCCAATTTCTTTTTTTGCATATATCCTTTCAAATTAGTGTTTTCATTTTCTTCAGGTAAATACCCAGAAATGAAGATACTAGGGTGTATGGTATTTCTTTTTTTAATATTCTGAGGAACCCCCATACTTTTTTCCATAGTGGTTGCACCAATTTTCAATCCCACCAGCAATTCATGACTGTTCCCTTTTCTCCACATCCTCACCAACACTTGTAATTTATTGTCCTTTTGTTACTTTCCATTCTGACAGGTGTGAGGTGGTAACTCATTGTGATTTTGATTTTCATTTCCCTGATGATTAGTGATGTTGACCATCTTATCATGTGTCTATTGGCCATCTGTATGTCTTCTTTAGAAAACTGTTTATTTTGGTCCTCCACCCATTTCTTAATCAGATTTTTTTTTGATGTTGAGAAGTAAGAACTCTTTATATATTTTTGATATATCACTTGCAAATATCTTATTCTATTCAGAAGTTTGCCTTTTCATTTTGTTAATGATGTCCTTTGCTGTGCAGAAGATGTTTAGTTTGACATAGTATCACTTCCTTATTTTTGCTTTTGTTTTCCTTGCCTGGGGAGACATATCCACAAAAAATGACTGATTTATGCTGAATTCAAGAATTTACGGTCTCTGTTTTCTTCTAGGAATTTTACAGTTTCAGGTGTTATGCTTAGGTCTTTAGTCCATTTAGTTTGTTTTTGTGTATGGCATAAGATAGTCCTCCAGTTAAATACTTTTGCATGCAGACAAATTTTGATATTTTGTGTTTTCATTTTCACTTAGTTGCATACTTTTCTATTTTCTGTAAGAATTCTGTTTTTAACCCATGAAATATTTAGCAGCAAATGGGTATTTTCCAAATGTTTGTTATTTCCTGCTCTTTATTTATTTTCAATTTGATTTCATTATGGTCAGGGAACATACTCTGTATGATTGGAATGATTTTACATTTGTTGAGTGAAGTTTGTTTTATGACCCACTGTCTGGTCTATCTTGGTGAATGTACTTTGGGCTCTTGAAAATAGTGTTTATTCTGCTGTTGCTTGATCAAGTGTAGCAATATGTCATTTACATCCTGTTTGTTGTATTGTATATTCTTCTTCTATACGTACATTAATTTTTTATCTAGTTTGGTCCATTGTTAAGTGTTGGGTTTTGAAGGTATTACCTATAATTGTGGATGTGTCTATTTCTTCTTCAAGTTCAGCTTTTATTCATTTTCAGATTCTATGTTTTGGTGTATACACACTTAGGGTTACTATGTCTTCTATAAGTATTGATTATACTATCATTATTTAATGGCCCTGTTGTTTCTAGAATATATGCTCTAAAATCTACTTTATCTGAGATTAATATAATATGCCTCATTTAAAAAAATGTTTCCATACTATATCTTTTTGTACCCTTTTATTTTCAACTGATCTATGGTGTGGTATTTGAAGTAAATTTCTTGTAGATAGCATGTATGTGGGTCTTGTTTTCTTTTCCATATTTCCAGTCACTGTATTTTAATTATTGTAATAGAGACCATTTCCACTTAAGGTAATTATTGTTAAGTAAGAGCTTAAATCTGTCATTATAGTAACTGTGTCCTCTGTTTGTTTCTTTCTCTCTTTGCTTCCTTTTTTTGTTTTCTGTGAGTTACATGAACATTTTTAAACTATTCTATTTTGATTTATTTATAACATTTTTGAACATTTCATTTTTTTATTAAGGTACCATTGATATACACTCTTATGAAGGTTTCACAAAAAAAGCAATGGGTTATTACACTCACTATTATTATCGAGTCCCCCCACAATCCCCTTCTTTCTCCCTCCCTACCAACACTCCCCCAACCTTCCCTTTTGGAAACCACTAGTCCTTTCTTGCATTCTGTGTGTCTGCTGCTATTTGGTTCCTTCAATTTTGCTTCGTAATTATACTCCACAAATGAAGGAAATAATTTGGTATTTGTCTTTCTCTGCTTGACTTATTTCACTGAGCATAATACTTTCTAGCTCCATCCATGTTGTTGCAAATGGTAGGATTTGTTTCTTTCTTATGGTTGAATAGTATTCCATTGTGTATATGTACTACCTCTTCTTTATCCATTCATCTACTCATGTACATTTAGGTTACTACCATATATTGGCTATTGTAAATAGTGTTGCGATAAACACAGGGGTGCATATAACTTTATGAATCTGAGAACTTGTTTTCTTTGGATAATTCCTAGGAGTGGAATTCCTGAGTCAAATGGTATTACTATTTGAGTTTTTTGAGAAACCTCCATATTGCTTTCCACAATGGTTGAACTAGTTGACATTTGCACCAGCAGTGTAGGAGGGTTCCCCTTTCTCCACATCCTAGCCAGCTTTTGTTATTGCTTGTCTTTTGGATGTTGGCCATCCTAACTGGTGTGAGGTGATATCTCACTGTGGTTTTAATTTGCATTTCCCTGATAATATGTGATGCGAAGCATCTTTTCATGTGTCTGTTAGCTATCTGAATTTCTTCTTTGGAGTACTGTCTGTTCAAATTTTCTGACAGTTTTTTAATTGACTTGTTTGACTTTTGGGTGTTGAGGCATGTGAGTTCTTTATGTATTTTGTATGTTAACCCCTTGTCCGGTATGTTATTTATAAATATATTCTCCCATACTGTAGGATGTCTTTTTGTTCTGCTGATGGTGTTTTGCTGTGCAGAAGCTTTTTAGCATGATGTAGCCCCATTAGTTCATTTTTTATTTTGTTTCCCTTGTACAAGGGGATGCATTCAGAAAAAAGTTGCTAATGTTTATATTCAAGAGATTTTTGCCTATGCTTTCTTCTAAGAGTTTTAGGGTCTCATGACTTACATTAAGGTTTTTGATTCATTTTGAGTTTACTTTTGTGTATGGGATTAGACATGAATCCAGTTTCATTCTCTTGCGTGTAGCTGTCCAGTGTTGCCAATACCAGTTGTTGAAGAAGCTGTCATTTACTCATTGTATATCCATAGCTACTTTATCATACATTAATTGACCATATGTGCTTGGGTTTATATCTGGGCTCTCTAGTCTGTTCCATTGGTCTATGAGTCTGTTCTTGTGCCTGTACCAAGTTGTGTTGATTACTATGGCTTTGTAGTAGAGCTTGAAGTCATGGAGCATAATACCCCTTTATTCTTCACTCTCAGGACTGCTTTGGCTAATGAGGGTCTTTTGTGGTTCCATATGAATGTTAGAAGTATTTGCTCTAGTTCACTGAAGAATTCTGCTGGTATTTTGATAGGGATTGCATTGAATCTGTAGATTGCTTTAGGCATGATGGCCATTTTGAAAATATTTATCCCTCCTATCCATGATTATGGGATGTATTTCCATTTATTGGTAACTTCTTTAATTTCTCTCATGAGTGTCTTGTAGTTTTCAGGGAACAGGTCTTTCACTTTCTTGGTTAGGTTTATTCCCATGTATTTTATTCTTTTTGACGCAATTGTGAATGGAATAGTTTTCTTGATTTCTCTTTCTGCTAGTTCATCATTAGTGTACAGGAAAGCAACAGATTTCTGTGTATTAATTTTGTATCCTGAAACTTTGCTGAATTCAGATATTAGATCTAGTAGTTTTGGAGTGGGTTCTTTAGGGTTTTTCATGTACAATATCATGTCATCTGCAAACAGGGACAGTTCAACTTCTTCTTTGCCAATCTGAATGCCTTTTATTTCTTTGTGTTGTCTGATTGCCATGGCTTGGACCTTCAGAACTATGTTGAATAAAAGAGAGGAGAATGGGCATCCTTGTCTTGCTCTTAATCTTAAAGGAAAAGCTGTCAGCTTGTCACAGTTAAGTATGATGTTGGCTGTGGGTTTGTCATATATGGCCTTTAATATGTTGAGGTACTGGACCTCTATACCCATTTTGTTGAGAGTTTTTATCATGAACGGATGTTGAATTTTTTTCAAATGCTTTTTCAGCATCTATGAAGATGATCATGTGGTTTTTGTCCTTCATTTTGTTGATGTGGGGGATGATGTCGATGGATTTTCAAATGTTGTATCATCTTTGCATCCCTGGAATAAATCCTATTTGATCATGATGGATGATCTTTTTGATGTATTTTTGTATTTGGTTTGCTAATATTTTGTTGAGTATTTTTGCTGCCGTGTTCATCAGGGATATTGATCTGTAGTTTCTTTTTTCTGTGGTGTCTTTGCCTGGTTTTGGTATTAGAGTGATGTTGGTCCCATAGAATGAGTTTGGGAATACTCCCTTCTCTTCTACTTTTTGGAAAAGTTTAAGGAGGATGAGTATTAGGTCACTAAATGTTTGATAAAATTCAGTGGTGAAGCCATCTGGTACAGGAGTTTTGTTCTCAGGTAGTTTTTTGATAACCAATTCAATTTCATTATGGGTAATTGGTTTATTCCAATTTTCTGTTTCTTCCTGGGTCAATGTTGGAAGGTTGTATTTTTCTAGAAATTTGTCCATTTCTTCTAGGTTATTCAGTTTGTTAGCACATGATTTTTCATAGTATTCCCTAAAAATTCATTGTATTCCTCTGGTGTCCATAGTGATTTTTCCTTTCTCATTTCTGATTCTATTTATGTGTGCAGACTCTTTTTATCTTGATAAGTCTGACTATGAGTTTATCTATTTTGTTTATTTTAGCAAACGACCAGCTCCGGCTTTCATTGATTCTTTCTATTGTTTTATTCTTCTTAATTTTATTTATTTTTGCTCTTATCTTTATTATGTCACTCCTACTGACATTGGGCCTCCTTTGTTCTTCTTTTCTAGTTTCGTTAATTGTGATTTTAGACTGTTCATATGGGATTGTTCTTCTTTCCTGAGGTAGGCCTGTATTGCAATATACTTCCCTCTTAGCATGGCCTTTGCAGAGTCCCACAGATTTTGCAGTGTTGAATTATTGTTGTCATTTGTCTCTATATATTGCTTGATCTCTGTTTGTGTTTGGTCATTGATCCATTTGGTTACTTAGGAAAATGTTTTTAAGCCCCCATGTTTTTGTGGGCTTTTTTGTTTTCTTTGTGTTATTTATTTCTAGGTTCATAACCTTTTGGTCTGAGAAACTGGTTGGTACAATTTCAATCCTTTTGAATTTGCTGAGGCTCTTTTTATGGCTTAGTATTTGATCTATTCTTAAAAATGTTCCATGTACACTTGTGAAGAATGTGTATCCTGTTGCTTTTGGATGGAGTGTTCTGTAGATGTCCATTATGTCCATCTGTTCCAACAGATTATTCAGTGCCTCTGTCTCTTTACTTATTTTCTGTCTGTTTGATCTGTCCTTTGGAGTGAGTAGAGTGTTGAATGCATTACATTCCATTTCCCCTTTTAATTCTGTAAGTATTTGTTTCACATATGTAGAAGCTCCTGTGTTGGGTGCATAGATACTTTTAATGGTTATATCCTCTTGTAGGAGTGACCCCTTTATTATTATGTAATGTCCTTCCATGTCTCTTGTTACTTTCTTTGTTTTGAAGTCTATTTTGTCTGATACAAGTACTGCAACACCTGATTTTTTCTCCCTATTAGTTGCATGAAATACTTTTTTCCATCCCTTTACTTTCAGTCTGTGAATGTCTTTGGGTTGAAGTGAGTCTCTTGTAGGCAGCATATGGACGGATCTTGTTTTTTATCCATTCAGTGACTCTGTGTCTTTTGATTGGTGCATTCAGACCATTTCCATTTAGGGTGATTACTGATAGGTATGTATTTATTGCCACCACAGGCTTTAGATTCATGTTTACCAAAGGTTCAAGGGTAATTCCTTTAGTATCTAACAGTCTAATTTAACTCACTTAGTATGCTATTATAAGCATAACCTAAAGGTTCTTTTTTTCATCCTCCATTCTTTATATATTTGTTATCATATTCTGTATTCTTTCGCTATCCCTTGATTGACTTTTGGCGAGTTGATTTGAATTTGCATCTGCTTAGTACTTAATTGTTCTACTTCCCTTACTGTAGTTTTATTTTCCCTGGTGACAGCTATTTAGCCTTAGAAACACTTCCATCTGTAGCAGTCCCTCCAAAATGCACTGTAGAAGTGGTTTGTTGGAGGTAATTCTTTCAGCTTTTGATTATCTGAAAATTGTTTTATCCCTCTTGCAAATTTAAATGATAATCTTTCTGGGTAGAGTATTCTTGGTTCGAGACCTTTCTTTTTCATTGCATTAAATATATCATGCCTCTTCCTTCTGGCCTGTAAGGTTTCTGTTGAGAAGTGTGATGATAGCCTGATGGGTTTTCCTTTGTATCTGATCTTTTCTCTATCTGACTGGTTTTAAAATCTGTCCTTATCCTTGATCTTTGCCCTTTTAATTATTATATCTCTTGCTGTTGTCTTACTTGAGTTTGTGTTGGGAGACCTGTGTACCTCCATGGCCTGAGAAACTATCTCCTTCCCCAGACTGGGGAAGTTTTCAGCAATTACCTCCTCAAACACACTTTCTATCCCTTTTTCTCTCTCTTCTTCTTCTGTTACCCCTATAATGTGAATATTGTTGTGTTTGGTTTGGTCACACAGTTCTCTCAATATTCTCTCATTCTTAGAGCTCCTTTTTTCTCTCTGTGCCTCAGCTTCTTTGTATTCCTCTTCTGTAATTTCTACTCCATTTACTGTTTCTTCTACTACATCTAATCTGCTTTTAAATCTCTCAGTTGTATGCTTCATTTCAGATATGGAATTTCATAATGATTGATTCTCTATTCTAAATTCGTCTCTGAGATCTTGAATATTTTTCTGTACCTCCATGAGCATGTTTATGATTTTTATTTTGAACTCTCTTTCAGGAAGATGGGTGATTTCAGTTCCACTTGGCCCTTTTTCTGGTGTTTGTGATATTTTGGTTTCAACCAGGTTCCTTTCACATTTAATATTTGTATGTGGCTCCCCCTAGTGCCCCAAATCTCTAGTTCTTTAAGCTTTTCAGCCCCTGGTGTGACATCAGGGGTTGCAGGGGAGCGTTGCTGGTGCCTGGCAGGAGGAAAGAGCTGTTTCCTGCTTCCCAGGTGCAGTGCCTGTCTCCAATTTCAGAACAAGTGGGCCAAGCACACAGGTGTAAACCTATGTGCTTTGTGTTTGTAGCTGCCATAGGTTGGGCTTCCCACTGGCTGGGTTGTCACCAGCAGGGACTCCCGTTTTGTGAGCCAGTGCTAGCAGGCTAGGAGGAAGGCTCAGCTTGCTTCATATCAGAGTGGATGGCCTCGGAGCTGAGTAGCCAGCCAGGGGCTTGGAGCACCTGAAGATCCTGAAATATTCCAACCTGCCAGGCAGAGCATGCCCAGACAACCTTGCCCACCCATTCCTTCTCCCAAGCAGCAAGCTCCATGCAATCCCCACCCCTTGAGCAGCCCTCTCTCTCCTAAAATGACTCTCAGTTTGCCCACCTTTCCTTTGTCCCAGAGCTGCCAGATGTGGATTCCTGTCCTCCACAAATGGCTGGAATCTCAGTCTCTCCAAGTATTCCGCTGGTCTTAGCTTTCCAACCCCCAAAATATCCAGAGCACCATGCAATCTAGGTTCATGCTCCCAGAGGAGATCTCCAGGGCTATGTGGTCACCAGTCCCAGGCCTCCACTTCCTCTCCACTCTGTTTCTCTTCCTCCCTTCTATGAGCTGGGTTGTGGGAAGTTCTTGGGTCCCACCTCATCAAGGCTTTGGTAAATTATCCTGTTTTGTGAAGTCTGCTCTGTTCTCCAGGTGTATGCAGTCTGACACACCCTTCTTTCCTGTTGCTCTTCTAGGATTAGTTGTATTAACTATATTTTCATACTACATGTGGTTTTAGGAAGAGTTCTCTGTCTAACCTCTCATGCTGCCATCTTTAATCCATATATGAATATTTCATTTTTGTTGTTTTTTCTTTATTGGTTTCAAACATATAACACAGTTGTTCAGCAATTACCATTAATTTTGTATAGTTTTCTTAGTGGTTTGTCTTGGTATTAAAATATCCATTCATAACGACTGATATTGATGTTTAACCATTTTATGGGAAATTTTACTTCCAATTAGAGCCCTACTGCATCATCATTTTTTAAAGACAAGTGACTTGAGTATCTTTTCTACATATGTTGAGCAAGCTATCAGATGGTGTTATATCTTTTGCTTCCACCTTTAAATGTGATTTAAAAATCTAAAGAGGAGGAGAAAATGATTCATCCTTATTTTTACCCATTCCATTGCTGTTCTTTCCTTTCTGGAATTTCAATCCTTTTTCTGCTATAATTTCCTTGATGGTTGGAGAACTTCTTTTAGTTATTCTTTAAGAGTAGATCTGCTGGCCACAAATATTCTTAGTTTTCTTTCACTTGAAAATGTCCTTTTTCCCATTTATTCCTGATGGATAGTGTCACTGAATATCAAACTAGGGGCTGACATATCTTCCTTATCAGCACCTGAATTGTGTGATTCCTTTCTGTGTTCTATAGTTTCAGATGAAAAGTCTTCCATCATTTGAATTAGTTTTACCCAGTGGACAATATGTAATTTCTCTCTGGCTGCTTTGAAGACATTTTCTTTGACTAGCTTTTAGGAGTTTAGGCATGATGTGTCTTGGCCTGCATTTCTTTGTGTTTATCCTGTTTGGGATTTATTCAGCTTATTGAATATGTGGATTTATTTCTTTCACTAAGTTTCGGTATTTTTCAGTCATTATTTCATCAAACACTGTTTCAGTTTCACTCACTCCTCTCCTTCTGGGACACTAAAAATATGAATGTTAGATATTTTGTTATTATCCCAGAAATCCCTGAGGGTTTGCTCATTTATACAGACTGTTTTCTCTTTATTGTTCAGATTTATCCACATTTTCACTGTTTGTTTTGTTTGTCATTTATGCTGGACTACTGAGTTCCACCAGCAATTTTTTTTTCACCTTTACCTATTGTTTCCAAATTTATTATGGTTTGATTATTAGTATGTTTTTTTTTTGTTATCATTAATCTACAATTACATGAAGAACATTATGTTTACTAGGCTCTCCCTTACCCCAAGTCACCCACACAAACTCCATTACAGTCACTGTCCATCAGCATAGTAAGATGTTGTAGAATCACTACTTGTATTCCCTGTGTTGCACAGCCCTCCCCTTTCCCCCACCCCCCACATTATACATGGTAATCATAATACCCCCTTTCTTCCTCCCCAGCCTTATACCTCACTACCAGCCCATTCTCCCCAGTCTCTTTCCTTTGGTAACTGTTAGTCCATTCTTAGGTTCTGTGATTCTGCTGCTGTATTGTTCCTTCAGTTTTTCCTTTGTTCTTATACTCCACAGATGAGTGAAATCATTTATTTGTCTTTCTCCGCTTGGCTTATTTCACTGAGCATAATACCCTCTAGCTGCATCCATGTTGTTGCAAATTGTAGGATTCATTTTCTTCTTAGGGCTGAATAATATGCCATTGTGCATATGTACAACATTTTCTTTATCCATTCATCTACTGATGGACACTTAGGTTGCTTCCATTTCTTGGCTATTGTAAATAGTGCTGCAATAAACATAGGGGTGCATCTGTCTTTTTCAAACTGGGCTGCTGCATTCTTAGGGTAAATTCCTAGAAGTGGAATTGCTGGGTCAAATGGTAAGTCTATTTTGAGATTTTTGAGGAAACTTCATACTGCTTTCCACAATGGTTGAACTAATTTACCTTCCCACCAGCAGTGTAGGAGGGTTCCCCTTTCTCCACAACCTCGCCAACATTTGTTCTTGTTTGTCTTTTGGATGGTAGCCATCCTTACTGATGAGAGGTGATATCTCATTGTGGTTTTAATTTGCATTTCTCTGATAACTAGTGATGTGGAGCACCTTTTCATGTGTCTGTTGGCCATCTGAAATTCTTCCTTGGAAGAGTGTCTCTTCAGCACCTCTGCCCATTTTTTAATTGGATTATTTGCTTTCTGTTTGTTGAGGTGCATGAGCTCTTTATATATTTTGGGTGTCTAGCCTTTATCGGATCTGTCATTTACGAATATATTCTCCCATACTGTAGGGTACCTTTTTGTTCTGTTGATGGTGTCCTTTGCTGTACAGAAGCTTTTCAGCTTGATATAGTCCCACTTGTTCATTTTTGCTTTTTTCCTTGCCCAGAGAGATATGTTCATGAAGAAATCCCTCATGTTTATGTCTAAGAGATTTTTGCCTATGTGTTTTTCAAAGAGTTTTATGGTTTCATGACTTACATTCAAGTCTTTGATCCATTTTGAATTTACTTTTGTGTATGGGGTTAGACAGTGATCCAGTTTCAATCTCTTACATGTAGCTGTCCCATTTTGCCAGCACCATCTGTTGAAGAAAATGTCATTTCCCCATTGTATGCCCATGGCTCCTTTATCAACTATTAATTGACCATATATGTTTGGGTTAATGTCTGCAGTCTCTAATCTGTTCCACTGGTCTGTGGCTCTGTTCTTGTGCCAGTACCAAATTGTCTTGATTACTATGGCTTTGTAGTAGAGCTTGAAGTTGGGGAGTGAGTTCCCCCCCTACTTTATTCTTCTTTCTCAGGATTGCTTTGGCTATTGGTGGTCTTTGTTGTTTCCATATGAATTTTTAAACTATTTGTTCCAGTTCATTGAAGAATGTCATTGGTAATTTGATAGGTATTGCATCAAATCTGTATATTGCTTTGGGCAGGATGGCCAATTTGACGGTATTACTTCTTTCTAGCCAAGAGCATGGGATGAGTTTCCATTTGTTAGTGTCCTCTTTAATTTCTCTTAAGAGTGTTTTATAGTTTTCAGGGTAAAGGTCTTCCACTTCTTTGGTTAGGTTTATTACTAGGAATTTTATTCTTTTTGATGCAATTGTGAATGGAACTGTTTTCCTGATTTCTCTTTCTACTGGTTCATTGTCAGTTTATAGGAAAGCCACAGATTTCTGTGTGTTAATTTTGTATCCTGCAACTTTGTTGTATTCCAATATTATTTCTAGTAGTTTTGGAGTGGAGTATTTAGGGTTTTTTATGTACAATATCATGTCATCTGCAAATAGTGACAGTTTAACTTCTTCTTTACCATTCTGGATTCCTTGTATTTCTTTGTTTTGTCTAATTGCCGTGGCTAGGACCTCCAGTGCCATGTTAAATAACAGTGGGGAGAGTAGGTATCCCTGTCTTGTTCCTGATCTCAGAGGAAAAGCTTTCAGCTTCTCGCTGTTCCGTTTGATGTTGGCTGTGGGTTTATTATATATGGCCTTTATTATGTTGAGGTACTTGCACTGTATACACATTTTGCTGTGAGGTTTTATCATGAATGGATGTTGAATTTTGTCAAATGATTTTCAGCATCTATGGAGGCGAACATGTGTTTTTTGTCTTTCTTTTTGTTGATGTGGTGGATCATGTTGATGGATTTTCAAATGTTGTACCATCCTTGCATCCCTGGGATGAATCCCACTTGGTCATGGTGTATGATCCTTTTGATATATTTTTGAATTCGGTTTCCTAATATTTTATTGAGTATTTTTGCATCTACGTTCATCAGGAATATTGGTCTGTAATTTTCTTTTTTGGTGGGGTCTTTGCCTGGATTTGTATTAGGGTGATGTTGGCTTCACAGAATGAGTTAGGGAGTATTCGCTCCTCTTGTATTTTTTGGAGAACTTTAAGGAGAATGGGTATTATATCTTCTCTGTATGTCTGATAAAATTCTGAGGTAAATCCATCTTTCCTGGGTTTTTTTTTCTTGGGTAGTTTTTTGATTGCTGGTAATTGGTTTGTTTAGATTTTGTGTCTCTTCCTTGGTCAGTCTTGGAAGGTTGTATTTTTCTAGGAAGTTGTCCATTTCTTCCTGGTTTTCCAGCTTCTTGGCATATAGGTTTTCATAGTAGTCTCTAATAATTCTTTCTTTTTCTGTTGGGTCCATTGTGATGTATTCTTTCTCATTTCTGATTCTGTTGATGTGTGTTGATTCTCTTTTTCTCTTAATGAGTCTGGCTAGAGGCTTATCTATTTTGTTTATTTTCTCAAAGAATCACCTCCTGGTTTCATTGACTTTTCCTATTGTGTTATTCTTCTCAATTTTGTTTATTTTTTCTCTGATCTGTTATTCCCTACTTCTGCTGACTTTAGGAATCATTTGTTCTTATTTTTCCAATTTTGATAATTGTGATGTTAGACTCTTCATTTGGGTTTGTTCTTCTTTCTTTAAATATGCCTGGTTTGCTATATACTTTCCTCTTAAGAATGCTTTTGCTGCCATCCACAGAAGTTGGGGCTTTGTGTTGTTGTTGTCATTTATTTCCATATACTGCTGAATCTCCATTTTAATTTGGTCATTGATCCATTGACTACTGAGCAGCATGTTCTTAAGACTCCATGTGTTTGTGAGCCTTTTTGCTTTCTTGGTACAATTTAGTTCTAGTTTTATACCTTTGTGGTCTGAAAAGTTGGTTGGTAGAATTTCAATCTTTTTGAATTTACTGAGGCTCTTTTGTGGCCTAGTACATGGTCTATTCTGGAGAATGTTCCATTTGCACTTGAGAAGAATGTGTATCTTGTTGCTTTTGGGTGTAGAGCTCTATAGATGTCTATTAGGTCCATATGTTCTAGTGTGTTGTTCAGTGCCTCAGTGTCCTTACTTATTTTCTGTCTGGTGGATCTGTCCTTTTGAGTGAATGGTGTGTTGAAGTCTCCTAAAATGAATGCATTGCATTCTATTTCCTCCTTTAGTTCTGTTAGTATTTGTTTCACATATGCTGGTGCTCCTTTGTTGGGTGCATGTGTATTTATAATGCTTATATCCTTTTGTTGGACTGAGCCCTTTATCATTATATAATGTCTTTCTTTATCTCTTGTTACTTTCTTGGTTTTGAAGTCTATTTTGTCTGATACTAGTACTGCAACACCTGCTTTTTTCTCCGTATTGTTTGCATGCAATATCTTTTTACATCCCTTGAGTTTTAGTCTGTGCATGTCTTTGGGTTTGAGGTGAGTCTCTTGTAAGCAGCATATAGATGCGTCTTGTTTTTTATCCATTCAGTGACTCTATGTTTTTTGATTGGTGCATTCAGTCCATTTACATTTAGGGTGAATATCAATAGGTATGCACTTATTACCATTTCAGGGTTTAGATTCGTGGTTACCAAAGGTTCCAGGTTACTTTCCTTACTATCTAAGAGTCTAACTTAACACACTTATTATGCTGTTACAAGCACAATCTAAAGGTTCTTTTCTATCTCTCCTCCTTTTTTCATCCTCCTTCATTCTTTATATATTAGGTATCAAATTCTGTACTTTTTGTCTATCCCTTGATTAACTTTGGGGATAGTCAATTTAATTTTCCATTTGCCTTGCAATCAGCTGCTCCACCCTCCCTGCTGTGGTTTTACTACCTCTGGTGATATCTATCCAACCCTAGGAACACTTCCATCTGTAGCACTCCCTCCAAAATAGACTACAGACATGGTTTGTGGGAGGTAAACTCTCTCAACTTTTGCTTTTCTGGAAATTGTTCAATCCCTCCTTCAATTTAGATGATAATCTTGCTGAATAAAGTAATATTGGTGCCAGGTCCTTCTGCTTCATGGCATTCAATACATCATGCCACTCCCTTCTGGCCTGTAAGGTTTCTGCTGACAAGTCTGATGTTAGCCTGGTGGGCTTTCCTTTGTATGTGATCTTATTTCTGCCTCTGGCTGCTTTTAATTGTCTGTCCTTTTCCTTCATCTTTCCCATTTTAGTTACTATGTGTCTTGGTGTTGTCTTCCTTGGGTCCTTGGTGTTGGGAGATCTCTTGATCTCCATGGCCTGAGAGACTATATCCTTCCCCAGATTGGGGAAGTTTTCAGCAACTACCTCCTCAAAGACACTTTCTATCCCTTTCTCTCTCTCTTCATCTTCTGGTATCCCTATAATGCAAATGTTGTTCCACTTGGACTGGTCCCAAAATTCTCTCAATATTCTTTCATTTTTAGAGATCCTTTTTTCTCTCTGTGCCTCAGCTTCTTTGTATTCCTCTTCTCTAGTTTCTATTTCATTTATTGTCTCCTCCACCATATCCAACCTGCTTTTAATACCCTCCTTTGTGCTCTTCAGTGATTGGATCTCTGACTTGAATTCATTCCTGAGTTCTTGGATGTCTTTAGACCTTTCTGTTCTACTGATGGTATCTTATGCTGTAATGAAGATTTTAGTTTGATAGAGCACCACTTGTTCATTTTTGCTTTTGTTTCCCATGCCCAAGGAGATATGTTCATAAAGAAGTTGCTCATATTTATGTACAAGAGATTTTTGCCTATATTTTTTTCTAAGAATTTTATAGTTTCATGACTTACATTCAGGTATTTGATCCATTTTGAGTTTACTTTTGTGTATGTGTTTAGACAGTAATCCAGTTTCATTCTCTTACATGTAGCTGTCCAGTTTTGCCAACACTAGCTTTTGAAATGGCTTTCATTTGTCCATTGTATATCCATGGCTCCTTTATTGTATATTAATTGACCATATATGCTTGAGTTTATATCTGGACTCTCTATTTAGTTCCGCTCATCTGTGCATATGTTCTTGTGCCAATACCAAATTGTCTTGATTTCTGTGGTGTTGTAGCAGAGCCTGAAGTCAGGGAGCATATTTCTGCCTGCTTTATTCTTCCTTTCGAGGATTACTTAGGCTATTCGGGGTCTTTTGTGTTTCAGTAAGAATTTTAGAATGATTTGTTCCAGTTTGTTGAAGAATGCTGTTGGTATTTTATAGAGATTGCATTGAATCTGTAGATTGCTTTAGGTAGATGGCCATTTTGACTATATTAATTAATTCTTCCTAGCCATGTGCATGGGAAGAGTTTCCATTTGTTAGTATCCTCTTTAATTTCTCTTTAAGAGTGTCTTGTAGTTCTCAGGGTACAGGTCTTTCACTTCCTTGGTTAGGTTTATTCCTAAGTATTTTATTCTTTTTGATGCAATTGTGAATGCAATTGTTTACCTGATTTCTCTTTCAGCTAGTTCATCATTAGTGTATAGGAATGCAACAGATTTCTGCATATTAATTTTCTATCCCACAATTCTGCTGAATTAAGATACTACACCTAGTCATTTTGGAGTGGATTCCTTAGGGTTTTTTTTTGTAGATAATTATTTTTTATTGAAGGGTAGTTGAAACACAGCATTATATTACATTAGTTTCAGGTGTACAACATAGTGATTCAACATTTATATACATGATAAATCTAGGTACCAGCTATCACCATACCAAGTTGTTACAATATTTTGACTATATTCCTTATGCTATACATTACATCCCGGTTACTTATTTATTTTACAATTGGAAGTGTGTACTTTTTTTTGTTTGTTTGTGAGGGCATCTCTCATATTTATTGATCAAATGGTTGTTAACAACAATAAAATTCTGTATAGGGGAGTCAATGCTCAATGCACAAACATTAATCCAACCCAAGCCTAATTTTCATCAGTCTCCAATCTTCTGAGGCATAACAAACAAGTTCTTACATGGAGAACAAATTCTTACATAGTGAATAAGTTACATGGTGAACAGAACAAGGGCAGTCATCACAGAAACATTTGGTTTTGCTCATGCATTATGAACTATAAACAGTCAGTTCAAATATGAATAGTCATTTGATTTTTATACTTGATTTATATGTGGATACCACATTTCTCTCATTATTATTATTATTTTTAATAAAATGCTGAAGTGGTAGGTAGATACAAGATAAAGGTAGAAAACATAGTTTAGTGTTGTAAGAGAGCAAATGTAGATGATCAGGTGTGTGCCTGTAGACTATGTGTTAATCCAAGCCAGAAAAGGGCAATAAAACATCCACGTATGCAGAATATATCTCTCAGAACAGGGGGTGGAGAGGTTCTAAGCCTCACCTCTGTTGATCCCCAATTTCTCACCTGATGACCCCCCTGCGACTGTGCCTGTCTTAGGTTGTTCCTCCCTTGAGGAATCTTACCTGTCTCTGGCTAACCAGTCATCTTCCGGGGCCATACAGGGAAATGTAAAGTTGGTAAGTGAGAGAGAAGCCTTATTGTTTGAAATGGTTAGCTTTTTACTTCTTGGCATATTTATGCCCTGTAGCTTCTCTGCCCAGCATTTGTCTTGAGGTATCTTTACCACATGGAAGATTTATGTTACTCGGTAAATTTGGTATGAGGCACGAATTCTATTTAAGGGTTGTAATTAGGAAGGAAGAAGAAGAGCTATAGAAGTAGCAGGCAGAAGAAAACATGGGAAGATTGATTATATCTTTGACATATCTTCTTGTAGAGTAACTTCAGCATGTATAGGTTTTAAGCTACTACTTAAATTGCGCACACACATTAACATAATAGGAGTATAGTTACATAACCAAACCATACCTGTAATTGCCAGCCATCTCCAGTGAAACCAAGAAAACCAGTTAGGCACCTTAGGCATTTGTGAAAACATCTATGATATGGTGGATATTGCCAAACTGAACTTGAACAGTCTGAGAGAAATCAGACAAATTAAAACAACCCATTCCTGGGGAATGTTCACATCCCTTATGTTCTTTTAACATTAAATAGTCTGTAGTTGTAAGATTTTGGAGCGCCACAACTTGCACTTCTCCTAATTCTTGATTGACTTCCAACAGTATAGATCCAGTCAAATTTGTTGTTTTACTGTATGCACAGGCCAGCTTAGATATATCCTTCTTCATTCCCATGGCAAGGCCAGGAACTGGTGGGATGAGTGCATCTACAGCTGTAGCAGTGCGTAGATCTTTGTTGGGGTTTTTTGATGATCATCTTCTGGCATGAGTCTTCCAGAGAGTGCTGATGTTGGAAGTTCTTTTTCATATCATATCTTAGTTCATTTTCGGAGTAGCCCAATTAGGCTTTGAACCTCTATATAAACACAAACAGACCCTTTGCCTACACTTTTATTTGCCCTTTATACCCTTGTGTAGAACTCATTGGAGGTTACCATACAGGAAATGCCTTTTTTTTTTTGGTATCACTAATCTACACTTACATGACGAATATTATGTTTACTAGGCTCTCCCCTATACCAGGTCCCCCCTATAAACCCCTTTACAGTCACTGTCCATCAGCATAGCAAAATGTTGTAGAATCCCTACTTGCTTTCTCTGTGTTGTACAGCCCTCCCTTTTCTCCAACCCCCCCATGCATGCTAATCTTAATACCCCCCTACTTCTCCCCCTGCCTTATCCCTCCATAGGCACCCCTCCTCTCCAGTCCCTTTCCCTTTGGTACCTGTTAGTCCATTCTTGAGTTCTGTGATTCTGCTGCTGTTTTATTCCTTCAGTTTTTCCTTTGTTCTTATATTCCACAGATAAGTGAAATCACTTGGTATTTCTCTTTCTCCACTTGGCTTGTATCACTGAGCATAATACGCTTCAGCTCCATCCATGTTGCTACAAATGGTAGGAATTGCCCTTTTTTTTTTTTTCAGACATGAAGGACTTTATTACTCACAATACAGCAAACAGCATGAACACCTCGTTTGTCTCAGTTCCCTTGTTTTCCATGCCCAAGGGGTAATATAGAGAAGCCCGAGTGAATGGGGCACATGCATGAGCTTTGCATCATAGCTGAGGAATCCTGAGGTTAGGGAACCCAAATATTTTATAACAGGCAGTTAGACTGAGGCTCCTTTGCCCTGGGGGGAATCCTTATCTTTAGTATACTGGACAGTAAACACTGGAGACAGACTCTATTTCTATTTTTCCCATGCTGTTTGCTCTTCAAATACCTTTGAAAAGACAGTATGAAATACAGGGGATTTGCCCTTTTCTTATGGCTGAGTAGTATTCCATTGTGTATATGTACCACTTCTTCTTTATCCATTCATCTATCAATGGACATTTAGATTGCTTCCAATTCTTGGCTACTGTAAATAGTGCTGCGATAAACATAGGGGAGCACTGATCTTTCTCATACTTGATTGCTGCATTCTTAGGGTAAATTCCTAGGAGTGCAATTCCTGGGTCAAATGGTAAGTCTGTTTTGAGCATTTTGATGTACCTCCATACTGTTTTCCACAATGGTTGAACTAACTTACATTCCCAACAGCAGTGTAGGAGGGTTCTCCTTTCTCCACAGCCTCGCCAACATTTGTTGTTGTTTGTCTTTGCGATGGTAGCCATCCTTAGTGGTGTGAGATGATACCTCATTGCAGTTTTAATTTTCATTTCTCTGATAATTAGCGATGTGGAGCATCTTTTCATGTGTCTGTTGGCCATCTGTATTTCTTTTTTGGAGAACCGTCTGTTCAGTTCCTTTGCCCATTTTTTTATTGGGTTATTTGTTTTTTGTTTGTTGAGGCATGTGACCTCTTTATATATTCTGGACGTCAAGCCTTTATCGGATGTGTCATTTTCAAATATATTCTCCCATACTGTAGGTTTCCTTTTTGTTCTATTGATGGTGTCTTTTGCTGTACAGAAGCTTCTCAGCTTAATATAGTCCCACTTATTCATTTTTGCTGTTGTTTTCCTTGTCCGGGGAGATATGTTCAAGAAGAGGTCACTCATGTTTATGTCTAAGAGGTTTTTGCCTATGTTTTCTTCCAAAACTTTAATGATTTCATGACTTACATTCAGGTCTTTGGTCCATTTTGAGTTTACTTTTGTATATGGGGTTAGACAATGGTCCAGTTTCATTCTCCTACTGTAGCTGTCCAGTTTTGCCAGCACCATCTGTTGAAGAGACTGTCATTTCGCCATTGTATGTCCATGGTGCCTTTATCAAATATTAATTGACCATATATGTCTGGGTTAATGCCTGGATTTTCTAGTGTGTTCCATTGGTCTGTGGCTCTGCTCTTGTGCCAGTACCAAATTGTCTTGAATACTATGGCTTTATAGTAGAGCTTGAAAGTGGGGAGTGAGATCCCCCCTACTTTATTCTTCTTTCTCAGGATTGCTTTGGCTGTACGGGGTCTTTGGTGTTTCCATACGAATTTTTGAATTATTTGTTCCAGTTCATTGAAGAATGTTGCTGGTAGTTTCATAGGGATTGCATCAAATCTGTATATTGCTTTGGGCAGGATGGCCATTTTGACAATATTAATTCTTCCTTGATACGAGCATGGGATGAGTTTCCATCTGTTAGTGTCCCCTTTAATTTCTCTTAAGAGTGACTTGTAGTCTTTCACTTGTTTGGTTAGATTTATTCCTAGGTATTTTATTTTTTTTGATGCAATTGTGAATGGAGTTGTTTTCCTGATTTCTCTTTCTGTTGGTTCATTGTTAGTGTATAGGAAAGCCACAGATTTCTGTGTGTTGATTTTGTATCCTGTAACTTTGCTGTATTCTGATATCAGTTCTAGTAGTTTTGGAGTGGAGTCTTTAGGGTGTTTTATGTACAGTATCATGTCATCTGCAAATAGCGACAGTTTAACTTCTTCTTTACCAATGTGGATTCCTTGTATTTGTTTGTTTTGTCTTATTGCCGTGGCTAAGACCTCCAGTACTATGTCAAATAACAGTGGGGAGAGTGGGCATCCCTGTCTAGTTCCCGATATCAGAGGAAATGCTTTCAGCTTCTCGCTGTTCAATTTAATGTTGGCAGTGAGTTTATCATAGATGGCCTTTATTATGTTGAGGTACTTGCCCTCTATTCCCATTTTGCTGAGAATTTTTATCATGAATGGATGTTGAACTTTGTCAAATGCTTTTTCAGCATCTATGGAGATGATCATGTGGTTTTGTCTTTCTTTTTGTTGATATGGTGGATGATATTGATGGAGTTTCGAATGTAGTACCATCCTTCCATCCCTGGGATGAATCCCACTTGGTCATGGTGTATGATCCTTTTGATGTATTTTTGAGTTCGGTTTGCTAATATTTTGTTGGGTATTTTTGCATCTATGTTCATCTGGGATATTGGTGTGTAGTTTTAATTTTTGGAGGGGTCTTTGCCTGGTTTTGGTATTAGGGTGATGTTAGCTTCATAGAATGAGTTTGGGAGTATCCCCTCCTCCTCTATTTTTTGGAAACTTTAAGGAGAATGGGTATTTTGTCTTCCCTGTATGTCTGATAAAATTCCGAGGTAAATCCATCTGTTCCGGGGGTTTTGTTCTTTGGTAGTTTTTTGATTACCGCTTCAATTTCGTTGTTGGTAATTGGTCTTTTTAAATTTTCTGTTTCTTTCTGGGTCAGTCTTGGAAGGTTGTATTTTTCTAGGAAGTTGTCCATTTCTCCTAGGTTTCCCAGCTTGTTAGCAAATAGGTTTTCATAGTAGTCTCTAATAATTCTTTGTATTTCTTTGGGGTCCGTCGTGATTTTTCCTTTCTTGTTTCTGATACTGTTAATTTGTGTTGACTCTCTTTTCTTCTTAATAGGTCTGGCTAGAGGCTTATCTATTTTGTTTATTTTCTCGAAGAACCAGCTCTTGTTTTCACTGAATTTTGCTATTGTTTTATTCTTCTCAATTTTATTTATTTCTTCTCTGATCTTTATTACATCCCTCCTTCTGCTGACCTTAGGCCTCATTTGTTCTTCTTTTTCCAATTTCGATAATTATGACGTTAGACCATTCATTTGGGATTGTTCTTCCTTTTAGAAAGATTGCTATATACTTTCCTCTTAAGACTGCTTTTGCTGTGTCCCACGGAAGTTGGGGCTTAGTGTTGTTGTTGTCATTTGTTTCCGTATATTGCTGGATCTCCATTTTGATTTGGTCATTGATCCATTGTTTATTTAGGAGCGTGTTGTTAAGCCTCCATGTGTTTGTGAGCCTCTTTGCTTTCTTTGTACAGTTTATTTCTAGTTTTATGCCTTTGTGGTCTGAAAAGTTGGTTGGTAGGATTTCAATCTTTTGGAGTTTTCTGAGACTCTTTTTGTGGCCTAGTATGTGGTCTATTCTGGAGAATGTTCCATGTGCACTTGAGAAGAATGTATATCCTGTTGCTTTTGGATGTAGAGTTCTATAGATGTCTATTAGGTCCATCTGCTCTACTGTGTTGTTCAGTGCTTCCATGTCCTTACTTATTTTCTGCCCGTATGGATCTATCCTTTGGGGTGAGTTGTGTGTTGAAGTCTCCTAGAATGAATGCATTGCAGTCTATTTCCCCATTTAGTTCTGTTAGTATTTGTTTCACATATGCTGGTGCTCCTGTGTTGGGTGCATATATATTTAGAATGGTTATATCCTCTTGTTGGACTGAGCCCTTTATCATTATGTAGTGTCCTTCATTATCTCTTGGTACTTTATTTGTTTTGAAGTCTATTTTGTCTGATATTAGTACTGCAACCCCTGCTTTCTTCTCGCTGTTGTTTGCTTGAAATATGTTTTTCCATCCCTTAACTTTTAGTCTGTACATGTCTTTGGGTTTGAGGTGAGTTTCTTGTAAGCAGCATATAGATGGGTCTTTTTTTTTAACCATTCTATTACTCTGTGTCTTTTGAATGGTGCATTCAGTCCATTATCATTTAGGGTGACTATTGAAAGATATGTACTTATTGCCATTGCAGGCTTTAAATTCGTGTTTACCATAGGTTCAAGGTTAGCCTCTTTAGTATCTTACTGCCTAACTTAGCTCGCTTATTGAGCTTTTATATACACTGTCTAGAGATTCTTTTCTTCTCTCTCTTCTTGTTCCTCCTCCTCAATTCTTCATATGTTGGGTGTTTCGTGCTGTGTTCTTTCTAGGAGTACTCCCATCTAGAGCAGTCCTGTAAAATGTTCTGTAGAGGTCATTTGTGGGAAGCAAATTCCCTCAGCTTTTGTTTGTCTGGGAATTGTTTAATCCCACCATCATATTTGAGTGATAGTCGTGGTGGATACAGTATCCTTGGTTCAAGGCCCTTCTGTTTCATTGTATTAAATATATCATGCCATTCTCTTCTGGCCTGTAGGGTTTCTGTCGAGAAGTCTGATGTTAGCCTGATGGGTTTTCCTTTATAGGTGACCTTTTTCTCTCTAGCTGCCTTTAAAACTCTTTCCTTGTCCTTGATCTTGGCCATTTTAATTATTATTTGTCTTGTTGTTGTCCTCCTTGGATCCTTTCTGTTGGGGGTTCTGTGTATTTCCGTGGTCTGTTCGATTATTTCCTCCCCCAGTTTGGGGAAGTTTTCAGCAATTATTTATTCTAAGATACTTTCCATCTCTTTTCCTCTCTCTTCTTCTTCTGGAATCCCTATAATACGGATATTGTTCCTTTTGGATTGGTCACACAGTTTACTTAATATTGTTTCATTCCTGGAGATCCTTTTATCTCTCTCTATGTCAGTTTCTATGCGTTCCTGTTCTCTGGTTTCAATTCCATCAATGGCCTCTTTCATCCAATCCATTCTGCTTATAAACCCTTCCAGAGTTTTTTTCATTTCTGTGATCTCCTTTCTGGCATCTGTGATCTCCATCTGGACTTCATCCCATTTCTCTTGCATATTTCTCTGCATCTCTGTCAGCATGTTTTTGATTCTTATTTTGAATTCTTTGTCAGGAAGACTGGTTAGGTCTATCTCCTTCTCTGGTGTTGTCACTGTGATCTTTGTCTGCCTGTAGCTTTGTCTTTTCATGGTGATAGGAATAGTGTGCAAAGGTGGGATGAGTGACGGCTGGAAGAACTTCCCTTCTTGTTGGTTTTTGGCCCTCCTCTCCTGGGAGTACAGCGACCTCTAGTGGCTTGTGCTGGGCAGCTGCATGCAGACAGGGTTTCTGCTTCCTGCCCAGCTGCTATGGAGTTTATCTCCGCTGTTGCTGTGGGCGTGGCCTGGCTCAGGCAGCTTCTCCAAGTGGTGAATTCGCGTTGGAGGGGGAGCGGCCTGGAGGCTATTTATCTCCTTAAGGGGCCTCCCTCCTCCCTGCAGCCCACGGGTTAGGGTGTCCAGGGATCCCCAGATTCCCTACCTCTGGATTAACTGTCCCACCCTGTCCTTTTAAGACTTCCAAGAAGCACCTGCCAAAACAAAACAACGACCACAAGAAAAAAAAAATGTGGCTGCTCTTTTTTCTTTATTCTCCTGCACCAGCCTCAGGCAACTGCTCACTGGTCTTGCTGACCTGTTTTCCTAGTATTGGGGTCCCTATCCCTTTAGGACTTTCAAATCGCTCGCCAAAACAAAACAGCAAAAAAAAAAAAAAAAATTGTCGCTCGCTTTTCTGGTGTCCTCCAGCGCCGTGCCTCTGGTGCCCACTCACTGTTCTTGCTGCCCTGTTTCCCTAGTATTGGGGTCCCTATCCATTTAAGACTTCCAAAAAGCCGTCGCCAAAACAAAAGAGCAAAAAAAAAAAAAAATTGGTCGCTCGCTTTTCTTATGTCCTCTGGCGCTCGGCCTCTGGTGCCCGCTCACTGTTCTTGCTGCCCTGATTTCCTAGTATCCAGGGCCCCCTGCGCACGCACTGTGTCTGCACTCTGGCCTGGATGGCTGGCGCTTGGTGTTGGCAGGCCTTGGCTCCGTCTCCCTCCCGCTCTGCCTATTCTTTTCCCGCTGGGAGTTGGGGGGATGGGCGCTCGGCTCCCGCCGTGCCGGGGCTTGTATCTTACCCCCTTCATGAGACGCTGGGTTCTCTCAGGTGCAGATGTGGTCTGAATATTTTCCTGTGTCCTCTGGTCTTTATTCTAGGAAGAGTTGTCTTTGTTATATTTTCATAGATATATGTGGTTTGGGGAGCAGATTTCTGCTGCTCTACTCATGCCGCAGTCTTCCAATCCCTCTCTTTAGGGTTTTTTATGTACAATATCATGTCATCATCAAAGAGGGACAGTTTGACTTCTTCCTTGCATATCTGAATGCCATTTATTTCTTTGTGGTGTCTGATTGCCATGGCTAGGACTTCCAGAACTATGTTGAATGAAAGTGGTGAGAGTGGACATCCTTGTCTTGCTCCCAATCTTAAATGAATACCTTTCAGCTTCTTGCTGTTAAGTATAATGTTCACTGTGGATTTGTCATATTTGGCCTTTATTATGTTGAGGTACTTGCCCTCTCTACCCATCTTGTTGAGCATTTTTGTCATGAATGGATCTTGAATTTTTTCAGATGCTTTTTCAGCATCTATGGAGATCATCATGTGGTTTTTGTCCTTCTTTTTGTTGTTGTATTGGTTGATGTTGATGGATTTTCGACTGTTGTACCATCCTTGCATCCCTGGGATGAATCCCACTTGATCATGATGTATCAACTTTTTGATGTATTTTTGAACTTGGTTTGCTAATATTTTGTTCAGTATTTTTGCATCTATGTTCATCAGGGATATTGGTGTGTAATTTTCCTTTTTTTGTGGTGTTTTTGCCTGGTTTTGTTATTAGAGTGATGTTGGCCTTGTAGAATGAGTTTAGGAGTATTCCCACCTCTTCTACTTTTTGGAAACTTCAAGGTGGATTGGTATTAAGTCTTCACTAAATGTTTCATAAAATTCAGCAGTGAAATAATCTGGTCCAGGCGTTTTGTTCTTAGGTAGTTTTTTGATTATCAATTCAGTTTCTTTGCTAGTAATTGCTCGATTCAGATTTTCTGTTTCTTTCTGGGTCAGCCTTGGAAGGTTGTATTTTTCTAGAAAGTTGTCCATTTCTTCTATGTTATCTAGATTGTTACCATATAATTTTTCATAGTGTTCTCTCATAATTCTTTGTATTTCTGTTGTGTCTGTAGTTATTTTTCCTTTCTCATTTCTTATTCTGTTTATGTTTGCAGACTCTCTTTTTTTCTTGATTAGTCTATCTAGGGGTTTATCTATTTTGTATATTTTCTCATAGAACCATCTTCTGCTTTCATTAATTCTTTCAATTGCTTAATTCTTCTCAATTTTATTTATTTCTGCTTTAATCTTTATTATGTCCCTAATTCTACTGACTTTGGGCCTCATTTTTTCTTCCTTTTCTAGTTTCATTAATTGTGAGTTTAGGCTGTTCATTTGGGATTGTTCTTTCCTGAGGTAGGCCTGTATTGCAATATATTTCCCTCTTAGCACAGCGTTCACTGCATCCCACAGATTTTGTGTTGTTGAATCATTGTTGTTGTTTGTTTCCATATATTGCTTGATTTCTGTTTTTATTTGGTCATTGATCCATTAATTATTTAGGAGCATGTTTTTAAGCCTTCATGTGTTTTTGGGCTTTTTCATTTTCTTTGTGTGATTTATTTCTAGTATCATGCCTTTTTGTTCTGAGAAGCTGGTTGGCACAATTTCAATCTTTTTGAATTTACTGAGGTTCTTTTTGTGGCCTAGTATATGATATAATCTTGAAAATGTTCCATGTGCACTTGAGAAGAATGTGTAACCTGTTGCTTTTGGATGGAGTGTTCTGTTGATGTTTGTTCAGTCCATCTGTTCTAATACATTGTTCAGTGCCTCTGTCTCTTTATTTTCTGCCTGGTTTATCTGTCCTTTGGAGTGAGTGGTGTGTTGAAGTCTCCTAAAATAAATGCATTGCATTCTATTTCCCACTTTAATTCTGTTAATATTTGTTTCACATATTTAGGTGATCTTGTGTTGGTTGCACAGATATTTATAACAGTTATTTCCTCTTATTGGACTGACCCCTTTATCTTTATGTTATGTCCTTCTTTGTCTCTTGTTACTTTCTTTGTTTTGAATTCTATTTTGTCTGATACTAGTATTGCAACACCTACTTTTTTCTCCCTGTTAGTTGCATGAAATATCTTTTTCCATCCCTTTACTTTCAGTCTGTGTATATCTTTGGGTTTGAAGTGAGTCTCTTGTATTCAGCATATAGACGGGTCTTGTTTTTTAATCCATTCAGTGACTGTATGTCTTTTGATTGGTGCATTCAGACCATTTACATTTAGGGTGACTATCTATAGGAATGTACTTATTGCCATTGCAGGCTTTAGATTCATGGTTACCAATAGTTTAAGGGTAATTCCTTCACTATCTAACAGTCTAATTTAACTCACTTTGTGTGCTATTACAAACATAACCTAAAGGTTCTTCTTTTTTTTTTTCCTCATTTTTCTTCCTCCTCCATTCTTTGTATGTTATGAATCATATTAATCATATTCTGTACTGTTTGTCTATCCTTTGGGTGATACCTGTTTAGCCTTAGTAACACTTCCATCTATAGGAGTCCATCCAAAATGCTCTTTAGAGGTTGTTTGTGGGAGGTAAATTCTCTCAACTTTTTCTTATCTGAAAATCATTTAATCCATCCTTCAAATTTAAATGATAACCTTGCTGGGTATAGTACTCTTGGTTCAAGGCCCTTCTGCTTCATTGCTTTAAATATATCTTGCCACTCCCTTCTGGCCTATAAGGTTTCTGTTTAGAAGTCTGATGATAGCCTGATGGGTTTTTCTTTACATGTGATCATTTTTCTCTCTCTAGCTGCTTTTAAAAGTCTGTCTTTATCCTTGATCTTTGCCACTTTAATTATTATATGTCTTAATGTTGTCTTCCTTGGGTCCCTTGTGTTGGGATATTAACATGTATTTTTAAATTGAAGAATGGAAACTTATATGATGCTGAGTCAAGAATGGTAAGAAATTATGTGATTCCAACCCTTTTGCAGTTACAAGAAAAACTAAAATTGTACATATAAACAATTCATAGGAAACATCTGCTTTTCAGCCTTGATGCAACCCTCCGATAATGACACACAGGACTTGTTCAACAGGCTTTGCCTATACCTATAATGATGAGTTCATTCTTAAGACTGAATATAAGATCAGAATGATATTTCAATGGCTGTGATGAGAGAAAAGTACAGCTGAGTGGAAATGGTATAGCCATTAGCTTTTTCTCCTAGGAAATATGCTGAACTATTGGAAATACCATGAGATCATGGGGTAGTTATACTCTTGAAAGCATGAGCACATGTATTCTTAAACCCACATACCAAAACATTTCCATGTGTTCTAATATCTATGTCTTATTGACTCTGAACAGAAAGTCTCTGTCTAGCATTAGATTAATGTTTAATCTGTTTGGGCTGATATTCAAGGCACTGCTGTGACAACAGAACTGGCTACATCCAGAATAACCACTGAATATTCTATACTATTCTATGTCTTTGCTTTCTGGAGGAAGTAGAAAGCAGATCACTAGTAAGCATTCTCATTTATCCTTTATGCAAATATTATCCTTTTAGTAGAGCTGAATTAATCATAGAAATCACTTATCTATATATGTAAAGGAAATCTCTAATCAATGTAAGTTAGAACATTGTTATTTATTGTCCTATCATCCCCTACCATTTGTTCACTACTTTAAAAAAATCAAATTAACCTTATATTTGTGATATGTAGACTTCAGTAAAGTTTATCTCTCTGGTTATTGACATTATATTATTGTTTCCTCTACTTCTGTGTTGCATTTATTATAAAATCAGAGTTTAGCACCTATATAATAAACTCCTTGATGGCAGAGGCTGTTTTAATGAGGTCAAGTAAAAAACAGGATGAAACAACTACCTATTTACATCATATTTTGGGAAGACCTGGAGTGTTTAGCAAACTTAACGGACAGTTGATAAGCACCTGATTAGTTGCCCACTACTGTGAAATGTGTTGCTCACTAGGAAATGTGTCAGTTAAATCTAAAAGGAGTGTTAGTTGAAAGAATGTGAGCTTTTGTTAGAAGAGAGATGGGTAATATAAATAACTCCCCTTGAGAAGATGTTTCAATATTAATAGTTAAGTAAACAAAGGCTTAGGGATCATCATAACAGAAAGATGCGAGAGCAATATTATCAGTAAGGGAATATCCTTGTTTTCTAAAGCATAAAAAGCCTGATTTTTCATGTTTTTCCAATTATTTCCATGGGGAAACATGAACAACAAAACTATAAAAGTACAACAAAAATAACAACAATAGCATTAAACAACAGAATAATAATTATAATATAATAAAAGCTTAGACCATTTTGATAGTTTTTTTTTTCTGTACTCCTCAATATTAAAATATGCTCTAGTTGAGTATATTTTTCATAATTGGGGGCTAAGAATATATTGAAAATTAAATTTGTGATGGCAAGAGCCATCATTCCTATGCCATAAAGATGTGATTTAAAAAATGTGCTTTTCCTTATACTAAAATGCATAAAGTAACATATTTCACTTGCACAATATAGTATGAAGTACATGTCAAAATTTTCCTTTTATTCTATGGTCTATTTGTGTAAATTAAGTTTAGTTTTCATTAATGTGATATGAGTAAAGAAAGAATTACTGGAAATAAAGGCACAGAGAAAATAAACATTGCTGGGAAGACTGCTTTTTAACATTAAGGTAGCAAGTTACTTAGCCTTTTACATCCTTCCTAAAGTGTGTGGTTTTTAACTAAACAATGTAAATAACTTAAAAACTGAGGTCAAAAGGCCATTATGAGTTATGCCATTATTATGAAGGAACATTTTTGAGAAAACATTTGAAGCTCTATGGTTTTCTGGTTGAAGATATTCTTGTTTTTAAATAAAAATGAAGAAGTTCAGTGAAAATTTACAGCTCAGTACAAATGAAAATGCAATTTGGTAGAAATATTCATTTCAACCATCCTTTCCTCAGAAGGAAAGTACTATTTTTCCCATCATTTTTTGATAACTATACTTTGAAAATGATAAGAGTAAACAACAAACCTCTCAACAGTTTTAAACAGAGGCTCACAGAAAGCATACAAAAATGTCAGTAAAGTTGAACAGAACAAAATGTGTATTGTCAATTGTTTATAAATTGATATAATGGAGTAGTAAAGGGAATAGTTTTTTAAGACTAGGAAAGGCTTTATTCTCCATGATAAGAAGCAAATAACATATGGATACTCTGAAAACCTGTCAAAAAGGGAAATATTATCCTAGCTGGCAAATATTCAACCTTTATAAGAATATTAAAGTTTTATCCAGAAGAACAAGTAGATATCATCACCAAGCTCATGAGCTGGATTTAATTGAACTGAAAAGTTGTTGTTTTATACAAAAAATTTTGTGTTTCTTTGTTTATGAGTTTCCCAAAGTGATATTGATATAATTGAAACAATGTTTTAGAAATATATACCAGATCATGAGTATTTGAGCAAAGAAAAGATGGAAGATATTAAAGTACAAGAAACAGTTTGGAGACTGTTCTGTTGTTCATTTGTGAAACAATGCAAATAAGTGAAAGTGTGAAAACATATCCTATAAGGGCTAACCTGGCAAGTGAATAAAATTGGAAATAATTCAATGAAAGCAACAACAAACATGGTCTGGGCCCAAATAGATGTCATTTTTCAAACATTTTATATTGACCAGACTTCTATTTCAAACCAAATCATTCTTATTTCCCTTTAGAAAGCATGGTCTCTCCCCGATTCGAATAAGAGGGAGAAAACAGGCGTATATCAGAAATATTGTAGGTTTGGTTCCAGAACACCACAATACATATAATAAATATACCTTGATTTTAAAAATATTTTATTGCTAAATATGCTAATGTGAGCCTTCAACAAATCATAATATTTTTGCTGGTAGAGTCTTGCCTCAATGTTGATGGCTGCTGAGTGATCAAGGTGGTTATTGTTGAAGAGTGGGATAGCTGTGACAATTTCTTAAAATAAGACAGCGAAGTTTGGTGCATCGATTGCCTCTTTTCAAGAATGACTTCTCTGTTGTATGCAATGCTATTTGGTAGCATTTTTCCCACAGTAGAACTTCTTTCAAAATTAGTCAGTCCTCTCAGTCCCTGCTGCTGCTTAATCAACTCAACTAAGCTTACATAATATTCTAAATATTTTGTTGTAATTTCAACAATCTTCACAGCATCTTCACCAGGAATAGATTCTTTCTCATGAAACCACTATCTTTGCTCATCCATGAGAAGCAAGTTCTCATCTATTAAAGTTCAAGAGATTATAGCAATTCAGTCACATCCTCAGGCTCAAATTATAATTATAGTTCGCATGCTATTTCCATCATATCTCCAGTTACTTCCTCCACGGAAGTCTTGAATCTGCAATTTGTAAAAAAAAGGCATAATATCTGTGAAAGTTAATAAACAGAAACCTCACTGACATGGCATGAGGAGGCTTTCAGGGGAAGCTCTCATGCCTACCACTATTCATAAATCTCAGACCCACCAGAAGAGATGGATGTCATATGGTTTTAGCAACATTATTCCCATTAGGAAGAGGGTGTCTGCCTTCTGCCTCCCAGCAATGGCCCAGCTATTGAGAAGCCACAATATATGGGACTCCCATGTTACTCCAATGGATTTTTTGCTTAGAATAGCCCTCCCAACTAGGTCTTGACTCTATAAAAGGTTATTCTTCTCCTTTGTTCTTGGGACATGTTTATGGCTTTGCTGTAGCTTGCACATTCCAAATTGCAATTATTTGCTATTCTTGAATAAACCCATTTTTGCTTGTAAAATAACTAATTTTTAAGATTAACATTATATGGTGTCAAGAGTGTGATTCAGAAAAGATCTCCCACAGTTCTGAGGCTGGTGACAAGTCAGGTACCAGTACTCACAGAGTCCTTTGAGCTCACTGCTTTCTGGCCAACCCTGGAGTTCGAATGTAACTTTTCTCCTGGATTTTGAGCTCCACTATCTTTGCATTTTTGAGCTCTCCAGGCTTTAATCAGGATCTGCTTTAAGGCCATAGTTTTCTGAGAGTACTCATTTGGCCTTCAGTTCATATCCTTTTGTGGATTGGACTGTTTCTGTGGAACTATGCTCAACCTTCAGTCCAACTCCTGTTTGGAAGTGGACTGTTTCTTTTGCAACTGTGCTGGCCTTTGGTCCATATCCTCTTGGGGACTGGAATGTTTCTGTGGAATTGTGCCAGCAAAGCTGTGGGCCTTTAACCCCTAACCTTTTGGGGGCAAGATACTTTCTGATGGGATTGTGCTTATTTGAACTCTGCAAGCCTTTGGTCTTATTTTTGAAGCAGACTTTCACTATTAAAACCCTGCTGTTCAGGAATTTTTGCTTGCTCTAGAGAAAAACCTCTAAGAATTGAGATCTCACTCATCAAAATGCTTTGTGGGTATACACCCTGCTTCTGGGACCCCAACCAGTTTTGTGTTTAAAAATTATGGCCCCTCCTCATGTGCATATATAACTAAATGGGCCAAGTTAACCAAAATTGATTTAGAACACCAATGGCCATTATGGGGAACTTTTGATCTACCAAAACTTGTTTTTCTCAAGAGCAATTTAGTAAGCTGTGGCTCAAAGGAAAGAAAAAGAAAATAACAACAAAAACAAGAAAACATGGGAAGTCTATTTTAATTGGTACATTGAGGCTTCCAGATTCTTTCAGGATACTGTTTGCCTCTTCAATGTACTATTTCTAAGTTAACTGAGGCAAACAAACAACTGAAAGAAGCCAAAATGGGGAACCCTCCCCCATCTTCTTTGTCTCCATACACCTGGCAGCCACCTCTAGCACCATTTTCTTTTATTCTCTTTGCACTGCTTCACCTCCTTTATACCCTCCACTCCCTCATTCTAATCCTTTTGCTGAAATTCTTTGTTTCCTCTGTACTTCTCTCTGCTTCCTCCTCTCCTGAACCTAGTAAAACCTGTCCAAAATTAAGTCTTTTGAGGATTTAGATTCATCCCAGATTTCATAATGTTCCCAGACCTAAGGCCAAATTACAAGTCATAGCTAAAGTGTTCCCCAAAGTGGCTAAGAGCCCCATAGGTTTGCTGACAAATTGAATATAGTTGTTCAAATTTACCAACCTGGTTTCTCAGATTTATATCAGTTAATCCACATGTTTATTGTTAAGGATTAGACCAAGCATTGGATGAAACTGACTCACAGGGAACAGCCTGAAAAGGATTTGCAGAAACAGACTTCTAATTTTTGGCAAGGCACTAGAACACTTCCTGAAAATCTCCACTGAACAATTACAGTAGCTTTTCCTAAGCCTGTTTATTGGAATAAAATTCAGACTTGCATAAAAAAGCCTGATGAATCTGTTAAGAACTATTATAATTGTCTTTAGACTGTCTTAAAAGAAAATTCTGGTCTCTCTTTAAATGTTGAATCTACCCAGGTAGCGTTTAACTCTATTTAAATGGGCTGAACCGGGGTCTTTCTCTTTTAAGGTAGAAGGGCCATGATAACAGGGGAAACTGCCCATTCCAGATTTAATTAATTTGGCAAACCAGGTTGGCTGCACTCTAGATGAATCACCTAAGAGAGAGACCATTATAATTCTTAACTTTCAGCTACAGCAAATGAAGGGCCCTAAATGAAACCAAAAGCCTATTTTTTTCCATTATTGCAAAGAGCCAGGATACTGGAGGAAATAAAAGATTGCTACAAATTTAAGCACTTTGGGTGTCTGCAGTCCTCTTGCCCACCTTTCCAATGTACTCCAAATTCCCAATGATGGAGTACCAAGGAACTACATAGACTCTCCCCAGTCCTCCTTAATTGGCTCAGAGGAACAACTCCAGATTGGAAATGAATTTCTCTCTGTCCTTATTCACATTAGACCTACATTTTCCATACTTAATCCCATAGCTATAAAGCACCTCCTGCCTCATAGTACTAAAATAATTCAAAAAGCAGGAGAGTTTCAAATAAACTTCAACAGGTTCCTGTCTCTGAACTTATTCCCTTTCATTTTAAGTCTTTTGAGATATACACCCCATTTTATCCATAGTTCTTCCACCTTATTCATTTATTGAGCTAATATTTCTTAAAAATGTATCTCTCATGCCAGAATTTATTTCTCCCAAAAAGGGGGAAATAATTCTAGATTTGACAGTAGTAATCAAAATAGCCAACCAAGGGAATTAAACGACCCTTAAATATCTTTAATTTGCTCTGTCTTTGATGACACTAAATCTGAGTCTGGGTACACTGACCATTTATTCCTATTGAATAAACTAACATCCTCTCTTTAGGCAAAGTTTTCAATGTATATTGGCAGAATCTACAGAAACTACCATCAAAATTCAAATAGATCCTTCAAAACCTCTCCCCAGAATTAATCAATATCCTATAAATAAAGAATCCCTTCAAGGCATCAAGCCTATATTAGAAGATTACAAGGCTCAAGACTTCATCCTCTGTACTAGTCCTTTGCTCTCCCTCAGCACCCTGTTGTTCCTAACCCCAATAAGATACTTTGATATCCATTTCCACTGAAAGCATTTTTTTCACTCTAATTGATCCATGCAGGGCATTTTTAGTATTCCAGATGCAAAGGATAGCCAATATATTTTTTCTTTCTCTTGGAAAAAATGGAAATGCACCTGGAAAGTAATGCTCCAGGTTTCACAGGGAGTCCTTATGTTAACAAACCTTAAAGGCTGATTTAGATGATAGAAAGTTTTCTGTAGTCTTTACTTTGTTACAATATGTAGCTGGTCTGCTTCTCTGCTCCCTTTCTCAAATCTATTCATGGGAAGACAACAACCACCTATTAAAATTTTTGTCCTTAAAGGGCCAGAAATTCTCCAAAGAAAAATTGCAGTTTGCTTTAACACAGGTTTGATACTTAGGGCATCTGATCTCAGATTAGGACTACATTCAGATTCAGATGAAACCCCTCACAACTGCTTAATGCTGGCAGATCACCTTTAAATTCCCTATGACAATTAACAGGAAACTCCTTTAACCAATACAGACTTTTCATGGTTTACTGATGGTTACTATTTAAAGGGTGAAAATGGTAAATATTGTGCTGGGTATGTGATTGCAACTACTTTTGAAATCATTGAGGCAGCACCTCTACCTTTGGCTACTTTGGCCCAGAAAACTGGGTTATATGTCCTTATTTGAGCTTTTACATTAAGCCACAGATAAACTGCAAACATTTATACTGAGAGTTGATGTGCCTTTGGGATAGCTGTTGATTTTAGACTATTATGGAAAAAATGAGGTTTCCTAACCTCCAAAGGGGATAAAATTTAAAATGACTCCTATGTTTAAAATTTATTAGATGCCATACTTTTGCTAGTGGCTCTGGCTGTTAAGGTTCCTGGACATTCTAGAGTCAATACCCTGGAAGCCAAAGGAAATCACCTTATAGATGTTTCTACCCCAAATCCTGCTTTTAAAGAAGGCAATAGCCAAACCTATGTCATGCTCCAAAGGGATGTTTCCTCAAGTGATAGCTTGGAAAATTGATAAGAGATACCCAAGCAAATGAATGATATTGGAAATCTAATTGTTGGTTGGATAAAAAGAACTCTAGTTTGTAACAAATAATAATCTGGCCCTACAAGAAATTCTAAAATCCCCTCTCCTTACCACTGTACATGAATTAAACCATTGGTCTGTTGACAAAATGATAGTGTTCACAAACCAGTATTGGTAGAGAAATATTAGTAAGCCTGCAAAAAAGTGCCTACCTCACTAGTCCCACCTATCCATATGACCCCCAAACATTTTTAAATTGCCCAATGGGCAGAGGAATTTCATACAGTGTTTTTCATCTCAAGGATGAAAATGGCTTAGTCATAGTTTTTATGTTTTACATTGGACCAAAGCTTTCCCTTGTAGACAGGCCATTTTTGCTTCTGTGGCTAAAATTTCTATTAGAAAAGATTATCCCTACATGGCGAACCCTTCTCTAACTTCCTAGTGATTGTGAACCCATTTACTGCTTAGGTACTTTGACTAGTTTGTGCTGTCTGGCTGGTCTTACCACACTTTCATTGTGGATAGCATCCTCAATCATCAGGGTTAGTTGAATGCACTAAAGACACTATTAAGACTCAATTGGCAAAATTTGTAGAGATTCTCCAAATACATTAGCCCAAAGCATTGATGTTAGTTCTAAATTTCAGAATCACCCTTTTGGAGCTAGCAGACTCTCACCATTTGTGATACTTCAATGTACTTAGCCCCTGCCTCCTTTGACTCACAGCTGATAAATGGAGATACTTCAGTACTGTTAAGAAAGACCTAATTGCTTGTATTAAAATAATCATAATTTGGTAAAGTAATCTTTCCATAGTGCAGTCCCAGGAGACAGTGACCTTAAGTATCACACCTAACCAGTAAATTTCAACTATGGGAAAAGACACTTCCAGAAAGACTCTTCAACCTGGCTGGAAAGGTCCTCATGAGGAACTGCTAAGCAATGCTTGTGCCACCAAACTCCAGGGAATAAACTCTTGGGTTCATGTGACATATGCAAAGAAAGCATCAGACCTGACTGGGCTTGCACACCATCTGGTGATCTCCAAATAAAGATTTTCCAGAATTGAAGCAGATGACCTTCAGCAAGACAGCTTCAACAAGATGTCTGTACCAGGCCTGTACAACTTTTCTCACTGTTTATAACTTCTATTTCATGGAAAGAAAATGCCCTTGCTTGCATTTCCCAAACCCTTGCAGAAGGGGAAAATTCTTCTTTTGATTATGACCTTTTGGAAACAGCTTCATTATGGTCCCATGAGCTTTTGAAGGGTTAGAGTGCCCATCATTCACAAAAGTCTTTCATCTGAACTATTAACTGACTTTGGAGTCTCATCCAAATTCTTTGTCTCTGAAAGCTGCAACTTTATAGGCTACCTTACTGACAACACACTTGCTTCCAAATAGTTCAAAATTGAGATAAAAATATTTATTTAATAAATCTTTGAAGATTTGGTGTTCTTGCAAAAAGTTCATCAGCTATGTGCTTCATGTTTATACCTGTACTGTATCTACCCAAATGTGCTCAGTTAATTACTTTCAGTGCATGCTTGCAGTATTTACTATTCTGCCCTCATGGTTGCTTTCATTCAGGGACTTCCAAGAGGATAATGTGACTCCAGGTTGCCTTCTTATGGAGACATTTTTATAACCTAGGTCTGAATGAGTGCCAGTAAATATTTACAATTGGCTACTTTCAGACTTAGAGTTCTAGTTAAGGACTATTATACAATTTGAAATTGTCATGTTATTTATTTTTCATTTTTTACATTGTTACCTGTCAAACTTTTGTAAGTGATATACCCAATAATAAGGTGATCTTCAATGTTTATGATCTTTATAAATATGGACTATAGATGGGAAGTGACTGAAACTCTTCTTGCCTAACCCAGATGTGGCCTTAAGTGGTTTCCACCTATTCTGCACTTTCCTCTGACACTGGACATGACAACTGGGAAAGGTCCATCTTGACACTAAGGGACAAAACTACTAAGTGGAGAAAACCTGACTTTTGATCAGTTATATTTTCAGAAAAACACCTTGATAAAAAGGAGGGAATGTGAAAATTAATAGAGGGAGACCTCGTTGGCATGGCATCAAGCTTTCAGGGAAGCTCTCATGCCCACCTGCAATATAATGAGTCATCAGAAATACATATTTGGTCATTCATATGACCAAATATGTATTTCCCAGGTATATTTGGTCTTCACTTACAGTTCCTGAAAAGACTGAAGACTCTTGAAGGTGAAAAGAGTGTTTTGTCATGTAAATCAGAGATTTTGGACCCCTCCTCAAGGGCAAGGCCTGGAGGCTGAATCAGCCAATGGCCAATAATTTAGTAAATCATGACTGTACAATGAAGCCCACACAAAAACCCTTGCGAAGAGTGCCAAGAGGCTGTTGCACCAGAACTATGAGTCCTTTCATGCCATGCATGATGGCTTGCTGAGGGACACTCTGGGTGGGCACAGGAATTCACTAGCACATTGCTTGCAGATGCGGCTGGCAAGGCAGGGGTTGGAGGCAGAGCATTGTTTGGCGTCCTGACCCATTCTTGGTTCGGTCACTGCTGAATAACACCTCTGTATCATCTGAGTGCTATTGTCTGGCCTGTGCAGTGGGAAGCATGGTGGCTTCAGCACCCTAGAAGATAAACCAGATTGGATTAAAGATGATGGAGTGAGAGGTGAGACGGAGACCTCTTCCTAATACCACATAGAATAGAAAAATATAATTAATGCAACTAATCCTGAAAGAGCAACAGGAAAGAAGGCTGCACCAGACTGCATACAAATGGAGAAAAGAGCAGACCTCACAGAGCAGGATAATATACCAAAGCTGTGACCCAGTGGGACCCAATCCCTTCCCCCACCCCAGCTCACCAACAGGAAGAAGAAAAACAGGGCAGGGAGAGAGTGGAGGCCTGGGACTGCTGAACACATAGCCATGGAGATCTGCTCTGGGAGCACGAACCTACATTGCATGGTGCTCTGGTGATTTAGAGGGGTAGGAAAGCTGAGACAGGCAGAATACATGGAGAGATTGAGATTCCAGCTGCTTGTGGAAAACAGGGATTCATATGTGGCTGATCTGGGTGGGCAGTCTGAGAGAATTCCTAAAAGCGAGAGGCCTGCTAAAGGGGCAATGATTGCACAGAGCTTACTGCTCAGGAGAAAGGACAGGTAGACAAAACTGTCCGGATGCACTCTGCCCAGCAGGTTGGGAGCTTAAAAGATCTTCAGGTGCTCCATGCTCCTGGCTGGCTACCAGCTCCAAGGCCTCCCACTGTGATATGCAGCCTTCTGTGTCTCCCTCCCAGCTAGCCTGCACTTGGCTCAGGCTTGCAAAACAGCAACACCATCCATGGCGTCAGGCCAGCCAGAGGGAAGCCCCACCTATGGCAGCTACAAACAAAAAGCATAGAGGCTTAAACCTGTGTGCTTGGCTCACTGGTTTTGACAGTGGAGACAGGCATAGCACCTGGGAAACAGGAAACAGCTCTTTCCATGACCCAAGAAAAAAGACCCTCCCCTTGAACCCTTGACATTCAACACAATTCAACATCCATTCATGATAAAAACTCCACAGAATGGGTATAGACAGTAATTACCTCAACATGATAAATGCCATAAATGACAAACCAATAGCCAATATCATACTTAACAGTGACAAGTTGTAAGATTTTCCTCTAAGATCGGGAACAAATAAGGATGCCCACTCTCCTCAATTTTATTCAACATAGTACTCGAGGTCCTAACCATGGCAGTAAAACAACACAAAGAAATAAAATGCTTCCAGACTGGTAAGGAAGAAGGCAAACTGTAACTGTTTGGAGATGATGTGATATTGTACATCAAAAACCCTAAAGAATCCACTTCAAAACTACTAGAACTAATATCTGAATTCAGCAAAGCTGCAGGATACAAAATTAATACACAGAAATCTGTTGCATTCCTATACTCTAATGAACTAGCAGAAAGAGAAATCAGGAAAACTGTTCCATTCATAATTGCATCAAAAAGAGTAAATTACCTAGGAATAAATCTAACCAAGGAAGTGAAAGACCTATACCCTGAAAATTACAAGACATTCCTAAGAAATTAGAGAGAATACTAATAAATGGAAATTCATCTCATTCTCTTTGGTAGGAAAAATTAATATTGTTAAAATGGTCATTCTGCCTAAAGCGATCTACAGATTCAATGCAATCCCTATAAAAATACCAACAGCATTCATCAGTGAACTGGAACAAATAGTTCTAAAATTCATATGGAATCACAAAAGACCTCAAATAGCCTAGGAATCTTGAGAAGTTAGAATAAAGCAGGTGGGATCTCGCTTCCTAACTTCAAGCTCTACTATAAAGCCATAGTAATCAAGACAATTTGGTACTGGCACAGAACAGACCTAGAGACCAGTGGAACAGAATAGAGAGTCCAGATATAATCCCAAGCATATATAGCCAGTTAATATACATTAAAGAAATCATGGATATACAATGGGGAAATTAATGGCCATTTTAACAATATTAATTTTTCCTACCAAAGAGAATGAGATGAATTTCCATTTATTAGTATTCTCTCTAATTTCTTAGGAGTGTCTTGTAATTTTCAGGGTATAGGTCTTTCACTTCCTTGGTTAGGTTTATTCCTAGGTAGTTTACTCTTTTTGATGCAATTATGAATGGAACTGTTATCCTGATTTCTCTTTCTGCTAGTTCATTAGAGTATAGGAATGCAACAGATTTCTGTGTATTAATACACAGCCTTCTCAATAGCTGTTGTTGGCAAAACTGGACAGCTACATGGAAGAGAATGAAACTAGATTACTGTCTATCTCTATACACAAAAGTAAACTCAAAATGGATCAAAGACCTGAATGTAAGTCATGAAACCATAAAACTCTTAGAAAAAAACATAGGCAAAAATCTCTTGGACATAAACATGAGCAACTTCTTCATGAACATATCTCCCCAGGCAAGGGAAACAAAAGCAAAAATGAACAAGTGGGACTATATCAAGCTGAAAAGCTTCTGTATAGCAAAGGACACCACCAATAAAACAAAAAGGCATCCTACAGTATGGGAGAATATATTCATAAATGACAGATCCGATAAAGAGTTGACATTCAAAATATATAAAGCACTCATGCACCTCAACAAACAAAAAGCAAATAATCCAATACAAAAATGGTCAGAGGATCTGAACAGGCAGTTCTCCAAAGAAGAGATTCTGATGGCCAACAGACACATGAAAAGATGTTCCACATCACTAGTCATGAGAGAAATACAAATTAAAACCACAATGAGATATCACCTCACACCAGTAAGGATCACCACCATCCAAAAGACAAGCAACAATAATTGCTGGCGAGGTTGTGGAGAAAGGGGAAACCTCCTACACTGCTGGTGGGAATGTAAATTAGTTCAACCATTGTGGAAAGCGGTGTGGAGGTTCATCAAAAAGTTCAAATTAGAAATCCCATTTGACCCAGGAATTCCACTCCTGGGAATTTACCCTAAGAATGCAGCAGCCCAGTTTGAAAAAGACATATGCACCCCTATGTTTATTGCAGCACTATTTACAATAGCCAAGAATTGGAAGCAACCTAAGTGTCCATCAGTACATGAATGGATAAAGAATATATGGTACATATACACAATGGAATATTATTCGGAAATAAGAAGAAAAGAAATCCTACCATTTGCAACAACATGGATGGAGCTAGACGGTATTATGCTCAGTGAAATAAGCCAGGCAGAGACTGACAAGTATGAAATGATTTTACTCATCTGTGGAGTATAAGAACAAAGAAAAAACTGAAGGAGCAAAACAGCAGCAGACTCACAGAACCCAAGAATGGACTAACAGTTACCAAAGGGAAAGGCACTGGGGAGGATGGGTGGGAAGGGGGAATATGGGGAGGGGGAGAAAGGGGGCTTCATGATTAGCATGTATAATGAGGGGGGTCATGGGGAGGGCTGTACCACACAGAGAAGACAAGTAGTGATTCTATAGCATCTTACTATGCTGATGGACAGAGACTGTAATGGGGTATGTGGGGGGGACTTAGTGATGGGGGGAGTCTAGTAAACATAATGTTCCTCATGTAATTGTAGATTAATGATACCAAAATAATTTTAAAAAATAGTTTATATTAGTGTATAGAAATGTAACTTAATTTTGTATGTTGATTTTTATCCTGCAAATTGACTGAAATTGTTTATTAGTTCTACCAGTTACTTGGTAGAGTCTTTAGGGTTTTTTATGTGTAAGATCATATCATCTGCAAAGAGTCAATTTCCCTTCTTCCTTTTCCATTTGGAAGCTTTTTATTTTTTTCTCTTTGCTAATTGTTCTGGCTAGGACTTCCAATACTATGTTGATAGGTGGGTGAGAGGGGCACCATTGTCCTGTACCTGGTAATAATTTTTGTAGGTTGAAACACCCATGCATCCCAGGGACAAATCACACCTGATCATGGTCCATGTTTTTTTTAATGCATTACCGAATTTTGTTTGCTATTATTTTGTTGATCTATATTCGTCAAGGATATTGGCCTGTAATTTTCTATTTGGTGAGTCCTTGTCTAACTTTGTATCAAGATAATGCTGACCTTGTAAAATGAGTTTGGATATGTTCCCTTCTCTTCTATTTTTTTCTTTTTGTAAAAGTTTGAGAAGGATTAGTATTAGGTATAATTTAAATGTTTCATAGAACTCACCAGTGAAGGATCTGATCCTGGCATTTTCTTTGTTGGGAGGTTTTTAATTATTCATTCTCCTTCCTAATAATTGATCTGTTTAGATTTTCTATTTCTTCATGATTCATTTTTGGTAGATTCTGTGTTTCTAGGAATTTATCCATTTCTTCTAGGTTATCCAATTTTGTGACATACAAATTTTCATATTCATACCTGGTCTGCAGTTTCCACAGAAAAATCTGCTTATAGTCCTATAGAGGTTTGTATGTAACAGGTTGTATTTCTTTTGCTGCTTTCAAGATTCTTTGTCTTTAACTTTTGGCAATTTAACTTTAATGTGTCTTGATGTGTATCTTATTTGGTGTTTTGGAGGTTTCCTATATTTGGATATCTGTTTCTTTCCCCTGGTTAGGGAACTTTTCATCCATTTTTCTTTGAATTCTGACTCTAACTCTTCTCCTTCTGGGGGAAGAGTTCATATTGTGTATATTGGTCCTGTAATAGGTATATTGGTCCACTGATGGAGTCCAATCAGTTCTTTACGATATCTTCACTCTTTTCCATTCTTTTTTCCTTTTGCTTTTCTAATAGGATAAATTCCATTCACCTGTCTTTGATTTCATTGATCCTTTCCTCCACTTGATGCATCTGCTATATGAACCTTTCACTGATATTTTCCAGTTCAGTCATTGCATTCTTTAGTTCTACTACTTCTGTTGCTACTTTTTATATATTTTCTATCTCTTTGTTGAAATTCTTACTATGTTCATGCATTGTTCTTCTGATCTTGATAAGCATCTTTATGACCATTATTTTTAACTGTTCCAGGTAAATCACTTATCTCTGTTTCATTAAAGTTGGTCTCTGGAGATTTATCTTGTTCTTTGTTAGAAAAATATTCCTGTTTTTTCACTTTCCTTGACTCTCTGTGTTGGTTTCTATGCATTAGATTAAACAGCCATCTTTCCTTGTCTTGACATACTTGTCTTATGTAGAATATGAATCTTGTGGATCAGTATGCCCTGAGGTCCTAGCTATCTTCCTTTGTAATTTGATGATTTTCTATAGTGGTTTGCTTTGATTTCTGTGATTATCCAAACTGGTTTCTTTGTTTTTAATGGCTCCCATAGCTGAGGTTGTGCCAAGGCCTGTCAGTGTCCCAAAGGAGAAGATTACAGTCAGTACCTAGGTACTGGCTGTTAGAAGCTGGACTCTTAGGCAGTAACTGGGAAAGTATGCGGTTATACCCCTCCAAGCAGAAACTAGGAGATGGTCATTTTTCCTGCTCCATCTTTGTTGGGTGCAGGAATATAGCCATGCTTCTGTGCCTGATAAGAACTGTTTCTTTGCTTGGTAGAGTCATGTAGGACTCAGGAATGCAAGCTCTGTTGACTATTAGAGCCGCATGATCTGGGAGCCTATCTATAGGGCAGCAACTGCAAAAGGAGAAAACATCTAGTCTTTTTGAACTGGTTTCAGCTGGTAGCAGCCCTGTACTGATAGTTCTCTGGGCTGATCAATTACCCCCAGACTTGCAGTTGTGCATGTTTGGAGCTAACTATATGACTGTTTCTGGGTATACAGTGCAGTCCATAGTTGGTGTGCTTGTTACCAGGGGTTCAGGTAGGCATGGACCTTGTCTAGTTCCTGGGTGAATGGAACTGCCTCCATTACCTTTTTCAGTAGTGTGGTACTTGGACAAGAGTCCACTTCAGGGTCCACAGTTGGGTCCTTAGTCAATAGGTCTATTACCAGGTATGCAGATGTCATAGCTCCCATTAGGTCCAGGGAGTACTGTGCAGTCTTTGAATGGGTCCCTTGGTAGTCAGGACTGGCTCTGGACCATGGCTGAGAGGGGATAAGAGGAACCAAACCCCAGGGCTGTTTCAGTTTCCACAGTGTTGGGTAAATGGAAGCTTTGACTCAGAACTTCCAGAATCTCCCACCTGGCCTTAGTCCATTTACATACCAATAGGTGTTTACCACTGCAGAGCCTCCAGTCCATCCAGAGCAAGGGGTGAAGAGGAAAAAGCCATTCTCTCCTCCTCTCCATTCCTGGTACATCATTGGACTAGTGTTTGCCTGTTACTAAGGATCTGTCCATGGAGTTTCTCCCGGAGGGGGTAGGTGGGGGAAGAGAACATGAGCCATGGCCAGAGGGGAAGGATGGAGCTGGGCCTGGCCAGCAAACTCAAGCAAGTTGTGATCAATAAAAACTCTTTCTCCCACTCTGCCCCTCCCCTTGTCTTCCTTCTGTTTCATCAGATTCATAGGGAATTTGCCCCAGGCCAGGAACACCCTTCCCCCTGGAGCTACACACAGCCAAGACTGAGGTCTGTAGACCTGGCTGTGTGGGCACTAATGCTTGTATCTCCTATCAGGTTCGTGAGCAGCCTAGAGTATTTTCTGATAATGACTGAAGGAGATGAAGCTGGGTATAAAGCTACTATAGTTTCTTCTAAATATCTTAATGACATTTCAGAAACGAATATCTCACACTGAATCTCTGTGCCAGTTGGACTGCTCATGGACTGTGGTTATGAGGGTGTTGGGCCTACTATGGAGCCCTTTCAGGATATCTGGGGACACAGACAGTAGTGTCTGCTGCTGGAACCCTGGGCCCTTGGGACTGTGGGCAGATTGTTATTGCTGTGAGGAGGCTGGAGCAGAAAACAGGACCCTTCCAGGATCTCCACTGACACAAATGGTAGTGCTTCCTGCTGAGTGTCTTTGCCAGCAGGACTGTTCATGGACTACTGCTGGGTTAGTATAAAGCCTAGTTATAAGCCTATTTAAGAATCTATAGCCTGATAGAAGTTTTCTGGCAAACCTCCAGGGGGTCCTAGTCTGCAGCCAAGAGGGGTCTAGAGCCAGTTCATGGGACACATCAGGATCCACAGACTGAACCAAGTTCTGTATTCCTGTTACCTAAGGCACAGGCAAGAGTGACTTCTTCTGGGTCCCTTGGCATATGGTGCTGGTGCTAGGACCAAGACCTGCAGGGGCTGTAGCTGAACCACCTGGGTGCAGACCTGCCTTCTCAAATGGCTCTGCTCAATCTTAGACTGCACTGGGGTTTCACAGACTCCCACCTGGATCTCATAGCTCTCACACAGGCACTTTGTTCATGGATGGATGTCAAATAATTTTTCAGGGGAGATACTAGCAGGGAACATCTTAGTCAAACATTTTGCTTATATCTATGTAGAATTTTTAACTGAGAAAAATTTTTAGGCCTCTTATTACCCCAGACAGACTTTACACACACACACACAAGAAAAATTAGAGTGAGTTTTGGTACTTAAACTGGAGGACTGAATAACAATTACATCACACAGTTAAGAATTAATAGCAAAGATGTAATATGGTAAATAGGTCTTTCAATTTCTTTAATTATTGCTCTAAATTGTGCATTGCCTTTTAATCTGTTAAGATTACAGTATCAGCTTCATACTTTGTATTTTTAATATAGAGATTTATTTATATGAAAAGTTATATAATTAAGTATATAATATTTTTATCTAAATTTCTCTGTAAATTACAACTGAAGGCAGTCTTTTTTGAATCATTAATGTTTTGAGCCAAGTTGGACTGCCCAGTTGCTTTTAGTAAGACTTCAAAAACTAGATACCAACAGTCACCAAAAAATGTTTATACCCTCAGTCAGTTTCTAAAAATTTTTACTTCTCAAATTAGGTTTCTAGTATATGTGTTAGCTATAGCAGAAAAAACATTATAATTTAAAACTTTTACATCCATTCTCTTCCATTTCTACCATTTCTGGATAATATTACAAAACTATCACTTGTGGGAGAATTGATCAATTTTTTCTTCTAGGTCCCTATAATTGGAACCACTATTTTTTTCCTTACATTTAGGATTATATGAAAGTCCAAATTAGCAAGGTGTATATATTTTTTCACTCATAGGTTAACTAAATGAGGGTTACATTTAGAAAGGAGCTTGGCTATGAAAATGCAGCAACATCTGTCCTTTTGCTTGGTTCAGTTTTCAATGGCATAAGGCCTGTTTCAGTTTTATTAAAAATGTTATATAATGCACAACAATGCATGATGCATATTTATTTATTTTTTTATTGAAGTATAGTTGGTATACAACATTATATTGCTTTCAAGTGTACAGCATAGTGATTCAACAAGATATTACTAAATGCCTACCATGATAAGTGTAGTTAAAATCTGTAATCACACAAAGATATGATATTATTGACTATATTCCCTATGCGGTACATTCATCTCCATGACTAATTTATTTCTTATTGGAAGTTGGTATTTCTTTGTCCCCTTCACCTATTTCATTCATCCCCCTACATCCTCCCCTATTACAACCACCAGTCTCTTCTCTGATTTTGAGCTTATTTCTATTTTGTTTGTTTTGTTTTTTGATTCCACATATACATGAAATCACACAGTATTTGTCTCTTCCTGCCTGACTTATTCCACTTAGCATCATACCCCTAGGACCATCCTTGTTGAAAATAGAAAAATTTCATTCTTTTTTATAGCTGAGTAATATTCCATTGTATATATTTATAATATCTTCATCCATTCATTTATAAATGGACACTTAGGTTGTTTCCATTTCTTAGCTATTGTAAATAATGCTGCAATAAACATAAAGGTGCATATATCTTTTTGATTTCATGATTTTGCTTCATTTGGGAAAATTCCTAGAGGTGGAATTACTGGGTCATATCATATTTTTTATTTTAATTTTTTTGAGAAAATGCCATACTGCTTTCCATACTGGCTGCACCAACTTACATTTCCACCAACAGTTTGGGAGAGTTCCCTTTTCTTCACATCCTTGCCACACTTGTTATTTGTCTTGATAATAGTCATTCTGAATGATGTGAGGTGAAATCTCATTGTAGTTTTGACTAGCATTTCCCTGATGATTAGTGACATTGAGCTTCTCTTCATATGTCTGTTGCACATCTTTATGTCTTCTTTGGGAAAATGTCTATTCAGGTTTTCTGCCCATTTTTTAATTGTAGTATTTTTTAAATATTTTGTGTTGTATGTATTCTTTATGTATTTTGGATATTACCTCCTTATTGGATATATAATTTGCAAATATCCTATACCATCCAGAAGGTTGCCTTTTCATTTTGTTGGTGGCTTCCTTTTTTGTGCAGAAGTTTTCAGTTTCATGTAGTCCCACTTATTTTACTTTTGTTTCCCTTGCCTAAGGAGACATATCCAGAAAAAATTACTAATGCTGATGTTTAAGAGTTTACTGCCTATGTTTTATTCTAGGAGTTTTATGGTTTCAGGTCTTGTATTTATGTTTTTAACCTATTTCAATTTTATTTTTGTGTATGGCATAGGACAGTGATCCTGTTCATTCTTTTGCATATAGCTATCCAGTATCGACTTCTTCTGCTTAGAACTTTCTCTTAAATTCAGAGACTTTAAGTCAAGCACAAATCACAATAATATATTGAGTAAAATAACATACATTTAAAATATCAATAGAAAATATCTTGAAAAGGAAAACCTGAACTCTGAGTATCATCACAATGGATGGAAATTTCAGTGGTGTGAAATTAATGCCTGATACAGGTTTTGTCAAATGTTTATTCTGGATGTAAATTAATTTCTCTCTTTCTGTATTCAAAGTGTAAGGATAGATATACAAAAGGATTTTTCACATATATGTTCTTAGATGGCAAGCTTATGTGACAGAGAAATATCAGAGCATATTCCAAATTTATTTTCTCAAAACTGTATCATGATTCTGTTATAGAGATAGTCAATATTATGTCTTACTGCATTTTAGAAAGAAAAGTGATCATACATCATTATAAATAAGAGTATGTAAAATATAGAAACCTTATTATAATATTAGGCATAAAACACTTGATTTTAGATGGCAGTTTTGAAATTGTTTATTTTTAAGTTAACTTAGTAGAATATGTTTGAGAGTTTTGAGGTAAGAGTCTGACCTGACAATTACATTAGATATTTGTGATTATGGCCTTTTGCCAAAATGTATCTGCAAAATATATTCTTTATAATGTACTTACTTGATGGAAAAAATGTAACAGTTTAATAGATGTAACACTGAGATGAAAGTTAATTTTGTGTTTTCATTTCACATTTTCCTTTTATTAAAGCTTAGGTAATTGAATAAGCCAAACTACTACACTTTTAAAATCAGTAATTACAAGTTTTATGTAAAGGAGATAATATAATTCTTTTTCAAATGTTTTTGGTCATGTGTTATGGACTCATGTTCCTTAGACTTCTGATGCTATCTTTTTACTATCTCTCTCTCTTTCTCTCTTTCCTTCTAACTACCTAATTTAAACCTTTATTTTTTTATAATTAATATATGGTAAAACTGACTTTTTTGTGTATATTTCTATGAATTTTAGTAACCACTACTAGAATAAGGAAACAGAAACTTTCTATCATTCCAAAAACTTCTCCATGCTATCTCTTTGTGGTCACACTTTTGCTTAACCCCTTAACTCAAGGATCATAAAACTATCCGGTCACTATAGTTTTGTCTTTTTCCAAATGCCATATTAATGGAATCATGCAGTATGTTACTTTTAAATAACAAAATTAAACTGAGTAAATTTAAAGACCAAATTGGCTTTATTCAATGATGCGTATATGGGGCAGCCTTCAGCTAACAAATAGAAAGGAGCTCTGAAGAATTGTACAAAATGAAAGGATATTATAGGCAGAAAGAGGGCAAGACAAGGAAAGAGTATATTGTTTCAGACAAGGTCACCTTCCTTTAGGATATAGAAGGGATTTGTCAGCTGGATTACTTCACTAATGCTGACATGGTAATTCCAGAATGACTGGTTAAAGTTTACATTCCTGGGAAAGGCCAAAACTGCAGTTAGGTTAGGTATTAAGTCTTGGTTTGAGTCCATTTGGGGCCTATTGTCTGCTTTTTAACATTATATACTTAGATTAGATTATTCACACTATTATTAGACACTATATTCACACAAAATCTGTCATAGGAAAATTTAATATAATTTCAATTATTTGAAAGGAAATGTAATATCTCGTGCTATACTTCCTTAATTGTTTCTTTTTGGGGGCCAGTGTAACATTATAATATATGCTTCACAAGTTTGTGGCAAAGGATTAAAGAGATAATGGGTAGAAAATATTTGGCACAGTGTCTTACACAATGTTGATGCTTAGTAAATATTAATTTCATTTCCATGATAGGCAAAATAACCCCTCTGCCTCAAGATGTCTACACAAAAAGGACTTTACAAGTATGATTAAGTTAATGACTTTGAGATGGGAACATCAGTCTAGAATATTTCAGTGGGCCCACTGTAAATCACTTGGGTCCAAACTGAAGAACCTTTCTGATTAAAGAGAGTTGCTACAGAAAAGAAAATTAAGAGAGATGAGGCATGAGAATTCTTTGCACCATTACTGACTTTGAAGATGAAAAAGACCATGAACTAAGGAAGGTGGGCTACCTCTAGAAGCTGAGAACAATCTATGGCTGGCGGTTGGCATGGTAATAGGCACCTCAGTTCTGCATGGAACTAATTTCTGCAAACAATCTGCATGAGCCTGAAAGCAAATTTTTCCCTGGAACCCCCAGTAAGGGATGCAGCCATGCTGACATCTCGATTTTAGTCCCTTGAGAGTATGTCAGACTTCTGACCTCCAAAACTGTTAAATAATACAATTATGTTTTTTAATCTGTTAAATTTGTGGTAATTTGCTTGACAGCCAAAGGAAATTTATATAGTTTTCCTCCTTTCCTCTTCCCTTTCCTTCTTTCCTCTTCTATTTTGGTAGTAATGATAGGGAAAATTTACAAGGACAGCAACCTAGCGGGTGGCTCCACTCTGTCTCGAACCCCTCCCCCCTCAACGTAAACAACACTACAAGGACAGTAATTTACGAGATGGCTCCCCTCTGCCTCTCCCCCCTCCTCAACCCAAACAAAAAAAAACCACTCCCTTGGTTTCCCTGTGCTGCTGAGCACCAGGTCCCAAGGTTCGCTCCCTAAACTCCCTCCCCCTTGCCTGCTCGCTTGCATGTAGGAATGTTACAGATAAGGAAGCAGAAAGGTATAAATTGCTCCTCTTCCTTTGTTCAGGGCTCAGACTTTTTGGGAGATTACTCCCCTCTGAGCCCACCGGTGTGAAATAAAGCCTCAACACTCCAAGACCTCCAAGTGCCGCTTGGTTTTTTCCGTCGGTGATCCAGTCCAGGCTTTTTTTTCAGTATTTTCCATAACACTCGGTTCCCTGACCAGGAAACCCAATCGCTCTGGCCCTTTGTTGCCACCGGTTTGGGGCAATGGCGGTATGGTGATGGAACAGGAGATCGCAATGGAGAAAGCACACCCTGCCTAACCTTTCAGCAGTCTCCCACCCAGTCGCCCTGGGCCAGCCCCGCTCCGCTGTTCCCGCTGGACTCAAGGAGGCTTGGCATGTGAGGACCTGGTTCTGACGTTGAATCCGGTAAGGCCCCGGGGCACCTGACGCAGCCAGTCCCACCCATTGGGGTGGAAGGAGAGCCTGATCACCTCCCGGGAGACTTATTAGAAGTCTCACAGGTAGACATTCCCAGGGGGGAATGTTTAAACTCTGGTCTGCCTGGGTGTGTGTGTGTGTGTGAGTGTGCAGGGCAGCCGAAGTCATTCAGTCTGCACTGAATCTATGATTCCACAGCCTGCACTACGGGATCTGCGTGGGCCCTCATCTGCTTTCACAGTCAGCCGTCAGGGCATATCGGTGATTCAGCTTTGGCTGACCTGGCCTGGGGCTTATACAGGTGCACCTTAGCCAAGGCTGGCCAAAGTCTCTGTGAGGAGCGTGAACGGATGGGCATCTGACTGGTCTCCTCTCTGGAGGAGGCACCCCTTCCTTGTCTGTTGTCGCGGCACCATCCATGGATACATCATGGGATCAGGGCATAGTAAACCCACAGTTCTTGACACTATGATCAAGAATTTCAGAAAGAGATTTTCAGAAAACAACAGAGTAAAATTAACTCCTAGCAGGTTGAAAACCCTGTGTGATGTAATAAGTATGGGACCATCCAGCCCAGCCAGTCCATGTTTTACTATCAACCCTTCTCCACACTGAAACCCCGTCAGAAAAGCCATAAGCCCTGGTTGATCTTACGTAACCCCTCTTCCAAATCAATCAGCCAACTTAAAAAAAAACTATCAACAGCTTCTCAGTATCTTGTTCACAATAGAAGAGAAGAGGCAGCTGGGGTCCTTGGTCAGGGTGCATAGGCTGAAATTGCTGTCCCCAAGGAGCACCCCAAGAGGGACTTAACCACCCCTGAGGGACAGCACCATATCCACCGATATCAGGACGCCCTCCTCCAGGAGATCAAAGCTGTGTCCAAAAAGCCTATGAACATGACTAATGTTTTTTCAGTCACTCAACAACCAGAAGAGTCTTCTGGAGACTATTATGACAGACTGTGTGGAACTTATCGCATCTACACCCCTTTCAACTCTGAGTCACCAGGGAGCCAGCAGATAGTAAACACCACATTCATAGCCCAAGCTGCCCCAGACATCAGATGAAAGCTCCAAAAGCTTGAGTGCTTCACCGAGATGACTGAAATTGCCAAAAAAAAAAAATCTAAACAGAGAAGTTCAGGCCAACAGAGAGGCAAAAAGAAAAAAAAAAGGCAAGTCTCCTGGCAGCTGCCCTAAAAGAGACGGATGGGCAGAAGACAGAGAGAAGCCAGCCACCTAAAGGGGGGAAGCCCAGGAACCCCCTAGCCAGAGACCAGTGTGCTTACTGTAAAAAAAAAAAAAAGGGGGGGGGGAGGCATTAGAAGGATGAATGCCCCAAATGAGGCAAAGGCCCAAAGCCCAGTTGTTGCCAGGAAGAGCCCTGTGAGGAAAGGCTCACTGGCCTGGCAGGAGCAGACTCAGACTGACAAGGACTGGGCTGTCTTGCACTCGGTCCCTGTGAGCCCATGGTCAGAATGAAAGTGAAAGGCCAAAACGTGACTTTTATAGTTAACACAGGGGCATAACACTCTGTGGTCACCCTCCCTGTAGCCCTCTTCAGTGAAAAAGACTGCAACTATTCTCAATGAAAGAGTATCTTGCCGCTACCCTCCTTACCCAGGATGATTCAGGAGACATGGGCCCACGCAAGAGATTTTATTATCTGAAAGAGAAAGTGGCTGCCCCAGAGAGAGAGAGAGAGAGAGAGAGAGAGAGAGAGAGAGAGAGAGAGCAGTGGAACAGAGAGACAGAGAGACAGAGAGCAGAGAGAGCAGTGGGACAGAGGGACAGAGGGACAGAGAGACAGAGAGAGACAGAACAAGCAGCAGCACGGTGCAGAGAGTTGTGCCTTTTATTGTGGTAGATCCCCTTGGCTTGTTGCCTTGGGGATGGTCGGGATGTTTAGAGACAAGGTGGGGCAAGCCCAGGCATGATTCTCACCAGCTTATGTGCTTAAGACCATGGAGTAAATGGAAGATAAATTACCATATTCTTACACCTGGAGCCACAAAGACAGCAGCATTACCCCCTCTCACAAGAGGCGAGAGCAGGCATCCAGGAACACCTGATCAGACTCAGAGAGGCAGGCACCAGTGTCCCAGAGAGAAATCAAGGCAGGAAATTAATCTTTAATATTCAAGGACCCCTTGCCATCCTACTCCTGTTACTAAGCCTCGGGCCCTGTATTATCAACAGGCTAGTCCAGTTTGTCAGAGACCGCATGGAGGCTGTCCAACTGATAGTCCTCCATGCTCAATATAAGCCTCTAGTATACCTTTGGACCATGTATCCTCAACAGACTGATGACTTTTGTCAAAGACAGAATTAATACAGTACAGCTAATGGTGCTAAGACAACAGTATCAGCCTTTATCTCCTGACAACTGAGAGAGGTCCCAGGATCTCAGAGACCCCCTGGACCCCCGACCTGGAGGGCCCTGTGCCAGCTGGTGAGTGCACTCAATTATCTGTCTGTGTCTTGCTGTTTTGTTCGCGAACAAGCCTGAAGCCTGTATAAGCCTGTAGGAGCTCCAATCTGTATCAGGTCGGCATTGACTTAGTCGGACGCGCTGGCAGGTCATCGACCGGGGTCTTGGGAGACGTCCCTTGCCCCCGTCCGGAGGATGATGTCCTCATCTGTGAGGAAAGTCAACTGCTACTGCAGTCTGACAGGCCCTCAACTTACTTTCAGTTTTGCCTCTGCGGCCGCAGCAGATTCTTCTCTGTAGGTGCCTGTTTGTTGTTTGTCATGTTTGTCTTAGTCTTGTTGTTGGCAGAAGAAATGAGACAGGCACAGACGACCCCCTTGTCTCTCATGACAGACCATTTTCCAGACGTTAGGGAGAGAGATCACAATCTGAGCACGGACATTAGGAAGAGAAAATTTCGTGTTTTCTGCACCTCCGAGTGGCCGTCCTTTAATGTTGGCTGGCCACTGGAGGGAACATGTGATCTAACCACTCTTTTACAGGTTAAAGATATCAGAAGAGCTAACAACCTCAGTGTGGAAGTCCGGAAGGGTCAGTGGCAGACTTTTTGTTCTAGCGAGTAGCCAGCTTTCAATGTCGGATGGCTGCCAGAGGGAACCTTATTATGTCTCAGTCTGTATGTTTGTGTGTCTAAGTGTGTAAATGAAAATATCTTTCTACCTCTGGATGGTATTAATGAAATTGATTTAAAGACAGGCACTTGTGAAAATTGGGCATTCTAAAACTCCCAGAAAATTTTAATATAAAATATTAAGCATTAATGCTAATTTAAGTTAAACTGAAACAGACATGTCCTTATAGTTGTCAACCGCCTAAGTTTACCTAAAGTCATTTAAGTTGATGTTATCTGCTAAATCTTTCAAGAATAAAATGTTTAAGAGACTTGACTTTGTCTAATATTCAGTAAAGGTTTTGTAAGTAACCTAGCATAGTTGTTAGGAATGAGTGAACTAAATAAGTGTGGCAAATGAACACTTTAATAATTGTGTGTTGCAGTGTGTATACCTACCTACAGCTTGAGAATCTTTGTACCTACAGCCTGAGAATTTTAGTAATCTAAAACCTTAAAGTTTTACTAAGTTAAAAAGACATACTTTGTGCTTAGTGAGAAGTTGTGCTGTAAAGCTCATGGTTACAGAAATTATAAAATGTGTTCATAAATTTGTCAATCTAAAAAATGTTAGCTTAACAGTTTACAATAGCCTACTTCTCAGTGTTCACTGAAATTTAAAGTTCCTAATGGTTTAAGTTCTAACTAAAACTACTTAAAGTAATAAGGAAAGCATTTCTCTATGCAAAAAATGTATGTTTTAATAAGAGAAGATATAAAGAATGGAAATTCGTTCTGCATGCTAAAGAATGTGTCTTTTGATAAAAGAAAGTAACTTTGTTCTAAAGTACAGCTGTTTATTTAGAGGGAGAAATCTAAATGTAAAAACAAAGTTGTAGAAAATTTTAGAAGAATTAATATAGTCATGCTATATAAGATTAAAGCAAATAAGTCTCAGTATCAAGTACACAGCAAAATTAAAATTTTGTTTTCAGTTAAAAAGACAGTCTTCTTAACTGTTAGTCTGCTCTTAATATTGAAAGATTGCAAAGAGTTCTCTAATTGTTTTATCAAAGCAGTTTCTCATGCTTAAAGTCTCAATAAATTGTCCGAGTATTTAAAAAAATGAGATCTTAATACTAAAAAGACTAAGATGATTTTGTGTCTTTTTGTCTCAAATGTTGCTGATAAAGTGTTTTAAGCTTTTTCTCTTAAGCTGACAACAGTTTAGTAAATGACTATCTTTATAAGCAGAATTGAAACATTTATCTTTCTCTCTACCTAATCCCTCCAGAATCTAAAAACTTCCAGTGATTATTTTTCTATTTCATGGCAGTATGTTTATTTGCATAAGTTCAATAAGAATCTGCTTTCCTTGTAAGAAAACCAATTAAAAACACTAGTTATACTACCAAGGCTTTGAATAGAATGTCATACCTGAGAAACACATGCATAAACTCAGATATAAACAGCTTTAAGGAACTAAGGTTGACTTTATAAAGCCAACAAAGCCCCTCAGAAGAACTGTTCTGGTACCTTGCTTACGAGGTTCCCAGCAGCCTTACCAGTTGAGTAAAGAAGGTCACTTCCTGGCAAGTGCGGAACCTCAGGATGTCTTGGGGACCTCGAGAAGAGAAGAATTCACCCAAATCTACAGGTACTGCAGGCACAGCCTGATGGCAAGTCTGGCTTGACTTTCTGGCCTCAGGAAGCCTTTAAAAGTTCAATCTGAAATTCCTTATAAAAAGTTCCAGCAAAGCATATTTAAAAGAGCCTATGTAATCAATTGCTTTTCTTGCTGCACTTATGCAAATAATTAAGCCAAGTGTTATTTTCTTAACCTGGTTACTTCTAAAAAAATGAAGGTGATTTTAGAGAAAAATATTGTTTCAATAATGCAGTCTTATCTATATTAAATCCTAATACTAGTCATTGAGATGTAAACTTGATCTAGAATTCTAGTTTCCCCATGATACCTGGCTATGATTCTCAATTAGACTCTTCATATTTCTAGTTCTCATATTCAGCCATGCATTCTTAACCTTGTCAAGTTTGTCCTTCCAGAATAGAAAATCCAACTCCAGATGTTGCTACTTAACTTAATAATATGATTTGTTCTATCTTGCCTAGAAGCCACAAAACTGCAAATAGTAATAGAAATGAAACCCAGAATAGAAGCACCAACCTTCGGAGGCCCTCTGAACTGACCAGTGATGGAAACCTAACTGCACCCTGTACTGTGCACCCTCTCAGCATGAAGCAGCCAGAGCGGTCATCACCCCTTTTCCCTAGCAGCAGCTAAGGTCTCTATCTGCAGAGGGGAGAATGAGACAAGGACCATAGGCTTAGACAGAATAAGGTTGCAGGCATCACTCCAAGAGTCTGCCATTCCAGAGTGAAAAAAGCCTGTCATCCTGACAAAGAAGCACATCAGCAGGAGGCCCGGCCAGACCTCCAAATCCTTTCCGCCTCCGCATCAGACAATTGCCCTCTGACTAATAGACACCTATGCGCTGTAGATCCTGGCTCTCATTGGAGTAGTGTCTTTTATTCTGGGCATTGGACTCTGTGCTGTTGCACCCCTGGACTGGACTATTCCTCAAAATAAGTTGCCCTTTCTATTGTCTATTGGGTAATCGTTAAATTGTTTTACTGTGCTTACCTGTCTCTCCTAGCTGGACCCAAGTCTCAGCCTGCATTTCCAAAGTACCTCTCTGTAATGTTTAATTGTACAAAAGTTATAAAGTGCATAGTGGGCTAAAGGGAGCTACCTCCTTTTCCCCAGTGAGATTTCCTAGGCAGAACAAGCTGCCCCTTTACTGATCCCTGCTCTAGTCGGGCTCAGTAGAGCTGGATCAGCTGCAGTAGACACAGCAGCTCTAATAAAGAAACTCAGGGCTTGATGCCCTAACAGAGGAGGCTGATCAAGATTTAGAGCAGCTTGAAACCACCATGATTCAGCTGCAAGATCAGACTGATTCCCTGGCTAAAGTGGTGTTGCAAAATTGTAGAAGACTGGACCTCCTGTTCATGTCACAGGGAAACATGTATGGCCCTTAAAAAATATTGTTGTGAGTTATCTAGCCAAAATTAAAGAAAACATCCAGCACAGGAATAAAATGTTAGAAAATAAAAGGTCTTAGTTCCAGAGATGGTTTGAATAGAATCCATGGCTAACAACTCTTCTAATTGGCCTTGCTGGGCCAGCGATTCTGCTGTTTCTTAAACTATTAGTGAAACCCGGTATATTTAACTGGCTCATTAACTTTATCGAGGAATGTGTTTCCTCCATACAGCTCATGTATATGTGGAGCCACTATGACCCTGTCATAAGCCAAGGAGAGGATGCCCCCTAAAATGAAGTGTTTGAAGGGTCATCAGAGGGGCGAATGATAGAGAAAATTTACAAGGACAGCAACCTAGCGGGTGGCTCCACTCTGTCTCGAACCCCTCCCTCCTCAACATAAACAACACTACAAGGACAGTAATTTATGAGGTGGCTCCCCTCTGCCTCTCCCCCCTCCTCAACCCAAACAAAAAAAACTCCCTTGGTTTCCCCGTGCTGCTGAGCACCGGGTCCCAAGGTTCGCTCCCTAAACTCCCTCCCCCTTGCCTGCTCGCTTGCTGTGCACGTAGGAATGTTACAGATAAGGAAACAGAAAGGTATAAATTGCCCCCTTTTCCTTTGTTCAGGGCTCAGACTTTTTGGGAGATTACTCCCCTCTGAGCCCACCGGTGTGAAATAAAGCCACAACACTCCAAGACCTCTGAGCGCCGCTTGGTTTTTTCCGTCGGTGATTCAGTCCAGGCTTTTCTTCAGTATTTTCCATAACAGTAATATTATAACACCGTTTATTTTGTAGAAGCTCACTCAAGTCCGGTCATGTCTTAAAAGTACTAACTTAATTACTTGTAAGAATATTAAATGTTCATTAGTATTCATGACTAAGTAAACATATTTAAGAAGTAAATTTCAGAAAAATTTATAAGGCTTTGAATTTTTTTGATACTTCATCAGTTAAACATTGTTACATAACAAAAACTACCCCTATGCTTAATGGCCAAAATTAACAACATACTTAAGACACTCTTCTGCAGGTCATGATTTATGATGGACTCAGCTGGAAGATCCATCTGGCTCTCCCATATATTTGTGGGCTGCTGTGGGTCAGTCAGTTAGGCATCTCTGCTCCTGCATGTTTGCTGGATGTCACTATATGGCACTGACTATTTTTCACATGGTCAGCCACCCTCTAGCAGGTTAGCCTGAGCTTGTTTTCAATGTAGCAAGGTTTCAAGAGAGAGAAAACAGGGAAAGAATCTTGGATCTTTATTATAAGTAATTTCTTTAAATTCATATACTCTTTGTAGCTGTTTCTAAATAAATATCATCAGGTATTCATGAAGATTTTAAAAAATTGTATTTTGTAAGGTGATCAGTGTTAATTATGTTATTTTTGTCATCAAAAAGGAAACATTTGCTATGTTTGAAAAATTAACTTTAGGAGAATCAAAAATTAAATAATCATAACCGGTCACCCTATATATCATTCTACAAATCAAATAAATAGAATATCTAAATATTAATTCAGAATTTCAGTCTAATTGCCATTTTTAAGTTTTTATTATGAAAAATTTCTGACACACAAAAATAGAATAGTACGATCGTCATTAACTTATTCATTTTTCATGACAATTATCAATTCTTAGTCAACCTTATTTCTTGTATACTGGAAATTCCTTTATTTTTAAGGTAAATCCCAGTCATTACTACCATATCTCTAAGTATTTCACTGTGTATCTTTAACAGACAAATAATCTTCAGTATGTCACCTGAAATCAATATGAGTGTTATATTTAAGAAAGATTGAGTTTCTTCAAAATCTTACTGAGCACTATGGCTCAAGAGTAGCCCATCAGTGTGCTCTGATAAACTGCTCTAAAACTTCTTTATCTGGGGACATCTGAAATACTTTTTCTATAGCAAGGGATGGTGCAGAAAAGAGATTACATTTATCAATATATCAAGCAGTGGGGGGTGGATACATCTACTTAGTGTCCTAAAGGATCATGTTACAAACATTCTGATACTATCTACGCATGTGAGAGGACACAAGACAAAGGTCTCTGTAGGTAGATGACCTCATCTTCTTTTGGGGTTGGAGAGGGTATATGTAACATTAGCTTATCAATGCTGGTCAGAAAATTCCTGACTTAGTAGATTCCTGGGAGAGGTGGAAACTGAAATTAGGTTAGGTTTAGCAGATTGCTGACTTGGTTTAGCAGAACTAATGCCGTGTTTGGCCTACTTTCCTTTTTAACAAGCAAATGGGCCCAGGAAACCGCTCTCCTCCGCTTGCAGTGCTACAAGAGACCAAGCAAAGAGCCGGGTCTCCCACACCCTACCTAGCAACAACAACAAAGCCCAAGTAAGTGCTTTCCTTCCCAACTGAGAGAGCCTGCAAAGAACAGGCAAGGAATTTCATCTCTGGTCCCCCTATCCAGAGGCAGCAGGTAACCCAGGGCAGAGTTCCCCTTCCTAACTTGTCAGTGTAAACACACTCCCACCCCAGCCCAGCAATGACAATCAGTGTACTCCACCCTCCCAACTAAAGAATGGGAGGAGAATGGAAGGAAAAGGGAGCCAAAGAAAGAGATTCTTTAAAACCAGCATATGAAGTTCTGGGTAAACACATGAAAGGTGCCAGTGTGAAACTGACCAGATTTAATATACCAAAAAGTTGAAAACCGATTACACTGTGGAATTTCACCCATATTTTCGGTGGACTCTAAGTAGTACATATATGAAGCAGACCCAAATACCTCTGTAAACTAAAATACTATTGGGACAGCACATAGAAGATCTTTAGTCTAAACAGGATGATTGCTTACCAAAGCAGAATAGCAAAATAGGATCCAATGTCTCTTAACATAACATGAAAAGTGTCTATGATACAATTAAAAATCATTCATTTTAGCAAGATCCAGGATATTCACAAACTGAATGAAAAATTATAATCAACACATACCAACACTGAGAATGTATACAGATAGTAGAATTATTTGAAAAGGATTTTAATGCAATCATCAAAAATGCTTTAAGAATTAATTGCAAATTTTCTTAAAACAAATGAAAATATAGAAAATCTCAGCAAAGAAATGAAAGTTATAAGAAGAACCAAATGGAAATCATAGAATAGAAAAATATAATCATAAAAATTAAAAAACTCAGTGGATGGGCTCAATAGTAGAATGGAGATTATAGTGGATAGAATCAGTAAATTTGAATACAGTATAATATAATTGACCTAATCTGAACAAGCAGAGGAAATAGACTAGGGAAAAAAAGAAGAAAGCCTCAGAGATCTTAGGGACAGTAGCTGAATCACCAGAATCCTAGAAAGTCTCACCAAAAAATTCTACCATAGTTAAAGGATTAGCATAAACTTGAGGTGTTAGAACTGTTCTGTATTTTGACTATGGCTGTGGTAACAGAAATCTAAACAAAATAGAACTAATTACACACACAAACACACAAAAGAATGCATGTAAAACTAGTGACATCTGGATAAGTTTGCTGGGTTGTACCAATGTCAATTTCCCAGTTTTAATGATTTATTATAGTTATTCAAGATGTTATCATTGAGTAAAACTGAAGGTTACATGGAAGCTCTTTGTACTATTTTTGCAATGTACTGTGACTCTATTATTAAGAAAAAAAGGGTAAGAAAGAAATGAGTCTTTAAAAAATCAGAACCACAGTATGATTTCACATCTAAAAATTAACAATACTTTCTTACTCTCATCAAATATCCTGTCAGTGTTCAGATTTCCTGTTCAAATTTCTATCTGTCCCCAAAGTGTCTCACTATCTCCTCAAGTGTCTCACTCTCTCCTCATCATCCATACACAAAATTCAGTATATATTGAGTTATGGTCAAAATTATGTAGATGCAATGAAATTGGTTTTATATGTCTCTGAATCTCTTTTAATCCATAGGTTGTACATCCATATTTTTCCCATTACAATTTATTTGTTGAAGAATACCTATTATGTATGGAGTAGAGTTTCCCATGGTCTGAATTTTGCTGACTGCAGCCCTGTGGTGGTTTTTAATATGCCCCTCTGTCCTCTGCAGTTCTTATAAGTTGATAGTTGGATCCAGAGGCTTGATCAGATTTAGATTATTTTTTTAAGAGGGAAGTGGGCAAGAATATACTATGGATTATGTTTTCATCTGGATACACTGATGTCTGGTTGATTGTCTTTCTTTCTGTGATATTAGCATACATAAGCCAATGTCTAAGCCTATCTCATTAGAAGATTAAACACAATTTGATTTAAAAATTCACAATTAACAATCTGTACACTCTGTTTGCTGATATAAACTCAGTATTTGTGCCAAAATACATCCATTGCCTTCCTACTTAGATCCCAGACAATCACATGATCACTGTGACTATGTGCCTAATTAACAATTATCTAATCATTTACAGTAGACTGTTTTAATGTGAAAAGTTGTGAATGGAAAATTAGAGGTCAATTCTTAAAAAGCTAAACAATATTTATAATCATTGTTATAATCAATCAGCAAATTGACAAAAGTGCTCAGAGTTTTGTGATGTCCTCTACAGACTGTATCTCATTGATGAGATGTTTTACATCTTATAAGTGAGTAAAAATGGAAATAAAATTTAGAGGTATGTTTATTGCACTATTGTACCAAGGATGCAGTGCATAATCACTGAATGGAAAAAGTTTTCTTCTGTTTGTTCCATAGGATGACACTCATATTGGAAAAAGATGTATGAAATTTCATTTAGAGGCATGCATGTTTGTTCTTATTGTCTGCTATAATTTTTCTACTATTACTCAGAAATAAGGAGAAATTGGAGTGATATTAAAATATTTGAGATTGATGGGTGGATATGACATTACCAATACCTTGATTGACAAGAGACAGACACTGTATTGAACTGGAGTTTTTGGTTAATATCCTGTAGAGCAAGAGAAGGACAAAATAGATCCCTTATTTTTATCTGCTTATACTCAAAAGAAAGAGAATCAAGAAGGGGTAATTCATAGGAAAAATAACTTAGACTTTAAGAAGGGAACAAAGCAGATAAAACTGAAGATATTATAGGCAAAAGCAATATGAAATCTACAAAAAATATTTTGTATATGGTTTTGCAATTAAATAGGATAGCACAACAGAGAAAGGTAAATGATCATAAAAGATTTTATTATGACCTTCAACAGAGAAAACTTGCAAAAACCATTACTCTGTAGGAAGCAAAATGTTTCCTTTTATAACTTAATAATAAGAAATGCATGCCTAACTTTCACACACTGCTCATCTTCACTTACTCAAAATCAAGTGGAATTGGAGGATTCCAACAACCTATGAAGAAAACCCAGCACGGGAAAATTGAGAGTTCTTTCTGCTAGATATGTCCTGTCTGTTGCTGAGGATGCAGTTTTTACTAATCTGAAAAAACAGTTTGAACTGTTTTAATTCACAATGAGTAACAAATATTTAATTGCACATTGGTACTGCTGTGTGTTATAGATGGACACAGATGTTGTGCTCTACTTAGATAAATACTATCTTAAACCATAAATTTTAAATTTATAATTTTTCTTCTCATATAAATCCAAAGTAAATTTTTCTTTCTCCTTTGGGAAAGAAATTTTAAGGCACATCCTTTGCTTCAAAATATACATAACAAACATTCCTTTTCAGACTCATCTAGAAAAACAGCTGCTAAAAACCAGTGAGAATAGTCAGAGGTAATCTCAAGATTTAATTACCTTCCTATTCCAGACCATTCCTACCTCATTCAATCCTTTCATGATTATAAAGCAAACGCTAAGTATCTTCAACGAGTTTTGCATTCAGCTATGAGGGTAGTTTTACAACTTAGGCCTAACTAACAGTTTATAATACTCATGAGAATTATGCCATTGCAAATGTAGCTCTAAACAGTTAGCAGTGTTTTTTATCCAAGTTACAATCATTGAAATATTACTTCTCAACTGCTATAATTTTCTTTTCTGATGTTCAAGTTGCTTTGTAAGTCCTAACTTTCTTTTATTTTCCCAGAGAATGTGTGTTGTAAGGATCAATAATAATTACAAATCATAACAGTCTTAGGAAAATTCACAATTTAGATTAAATGTAATGAGCTGAAATTTAGTATTTTCATGTAGTAAAAGTAAATATTTGATACTCACGATAGAAGGAAAGGAAGTACATAATGAAGGAGTGGTATATTTGGACATAGGATTAATCATTCATAAACCTAGTTTCTGTTTTTATAGCTGGATGAAAAGAACCATAACTCATCCTAACTATTGCATTTGGTAAAATTTAATACCTTATGAGTGTCATGGAGCCCAGCCAATGAATGAAACTGAATGGTCTTATACTTGAAGTTTTAGAAGTTCATATTGAAGTCTGTTCAACACTATAAAGTGATTAATCCTATGATTTAATATAATATTTTATTTTATCATTTGACCTAGGACCAGAATTAGAATATTTTTTAACACCTTAACTTTCTCATCAATGGAAGAACTTTCCTTTTCCTTTGCTTTTGTGTATTATTCTCTCTGCTACAGCATTAACTAATCTGATAATGGCATTTTGAAAAGAATCTTTAGCCAAGTGGAAATATTAACATATTTTAATGGTAAGGAAATTCCTAGATCCACAAAAAAGAAAAAAAGTGCCAAAATTATTTTCTTTTCACAAGAGTAACATGTTGTGAAACCTCAAGTGGCTGATTTGTAACTATTCTCAAGTACAATGAATAAAATTCTATTTGCTTGAGAGTAGTAGCATGGCACTGATTTATCTGTAGTAGATATGGAAAGGGCATTTGAGGAGAAGATATTTAACTGAGACTTTAATGATGGGACACAGCCAAGCAAAGATAGGGGGTAAGGGTGTTCCACGAAGGCTTTGTAATAAAGGTCTTGATGTTAGATTGAGCTTCGAGTATGTAAGGAACAGAAAAAGTCCAGTGAAACTGAACATATGACTGGTAGCAAGAATGGAGGGAAGTGAAGCAGGAAAAATATTCAGGGATCTTACAGGTTATGATAAACTGGTTAATATCTTGGCTGTTGTGGGAAGCCACTGGAGTTTAAGCAAGGATCTGATATAATTTCATTTACCCTTAAGAATGTTTATTGTGGTTTTGTGGGGATTAGATTCTAACTAGTATAAAATCAGAGAGACAAGATATAATTGTTTTTCAATAATCCAGATAACAAATGATGGTGGTTTGAACTAGGCAGTAGTAGTAGAATTATTAAGAAATACTTGGATTTGATAGTTTCTTAGAGATGAAGTCTATAGAATGTGTTGCTAGATTCAGCTTGTAATATGAGGAAAGAGAGGAATCAAAAATAATTCCTTGGTTTGTGCCCTGAAGAAGTAGGTGAAAGATGGTACCACTTATTAAAATAAGAAGCCTTGAAGGGAGCAGATTGAGTAGGGAATTGTTTTAAGATGATCTTATTAGATCAGAAATTACTATATGAGATCCATATTGGAATTTCCAGTTAGTAGTTGAATATTGATGATGTTAAAGCTGTGGTATTAGATGAAATTATTTAAGGTAAGCTATATATTAAAAACAGCAGAAAATGAAATAGTTCATTTGTTTCCAACATTTAAATGCCAAGTTATATATGAGGAAAATACAATATTACAAAAGACTAGAGAACAAAAATATTTTTAGAATGAGAGTTTATTCATTGTATCAAATATTGAGAGGGTAAGTAAGAGGAAGACAATGGATTAACCACTGACTTTAGCAAATATATGTCACTGGTAAACTTGAAAGAATAATTTTTATTGAAGCAGTGTGAGTGAATACTTGGTTAAAGGAAGAATAAGACTTGATTTAAAGGAGAAAAAAGAGAATAGTTATTCTGAGGAGTATTGTTATGAAAAATGGTAGTAAAATTAGAGTGTGTGTGTGGAGTATAGGCTATATTCATGAAACTTCCCAGAAAGGAAAACACACACACATGTATACAGAGAAAAAGGAGTAAAGGTGATTGTGGGAACCAAGTAATATTGCATTCTTTGCAGAAACTGAGAATTTTCTTAAAATTCTTTTGTGCATATAAATATGTTTTGACTTTTAGATTTGTCACTGTAGGGATATAAGAACTTTTAGGAGGAGGCAATTCGGTTTCATTTACTTCAACAACTACTTTTCAAATCATTATTTCTAGTTCAAAAGATCTCTGGATTGAAAGCCGTATGAATTTGCCCTTCACATTTTTAATACTAACAACACACAGACACAATAATGAGCAACCTGAATATGTTATTCCTCAATAAAGAACATAACCTCAATTATAGTGCTGTAGTCAACCAACAATAACTTCTCTTATTTAAGAACTCAATGAACTAGTAAAAAGGAAAATGGCAATCCTTACATAAGAAATCCCAACAAATGTGTTTGTAAAAAGAAATTCTGCTCAATTTCTAAAAATGTCTTTGGGGTTAAGAAATATCAACATACACATATGATGGTATTTTGATACTAGATTTTAATCTAGTATGCACACACACACATATACTCACACTTTGTGGTCTGATTTCTATTATTCTAAATGGCATGCTGGATATTCCATATACAATGTGCAGCGTAGGTTATTTTTGATATGGTTGTTTATGTGAAAAAATTCTGAAGGTTCTACATAGACTTAACTAGGGTAATGCAAGTAGAAGAGGATTATAATAGAGCATAAGTGGCAGACTGGTAAGCTAGAAATTTTCCAGCTCCAGAAACTTGAGCTTACAGAGTCTAAAGGCTCAGCATTCTTAAAAACCTAACGTTTTTACTCAGACCCTAGGTAAAATTTTCCTCATCCAGGCCTAGTGGAATTCTGGCACTGGAAATCTATGTCCAAAGCACTGTGGATACATGTGCACCCTTGTATATATCTTGAACAAAGATTATTAGAAATCTCTACGTAGTAGTAATCACTTTGGAATTTATGATGTCTTTTAAAAATCTATATGAAAGGCTTCAAGTTCTTGACCAAGTACACACAGATATTCAGAACAAAGTTCTGTAGTTTGTCTCAATTTTAACAAATCTGGTTGTACTTATTAAGCAGTTACCTGGTAATCTAATTTGCTGCCTGAAACAACCCTTTTTGTTTGTTTGTTTTAAGCCAAATGACAGTTTTTTTTTGTCCAATTGGGAACTACTTTGTAACAATTTTTTAACCTGAGATATATTTTGCATGGAAATTTTGTTGTATTACCATTAGTACTTTTTACAGCATGGTGATCTGCTCTTATTTCTCATTTATAGAGAAATACGTTGTTTACAAGATGTATAATAGAATACTCCCTCCTTATTTTCCCTTCCTTATGCACAGAAATCCTTTATTGGAAGAACATATCCATAATTCCTATTATTCCATGATTCATGCTTTTATTTTCATTATCAGAAAGAAAATGGCACTTTCTAAACTGTAGAAATTGCAAAGTAAAAAAAAGAAAAGGTAAATTGATACAGGCTCTTTTTGACATGAACGGACAGAGTACAAAGTCAGAGTGAAAGCCAACGCCAGGTGGCTAAGGGACCAGGGTGAGGAGACTGAACTAATTAAAAGAGACACTAAAGAGCAGCATTTTTAACTACTGCTTGTTTGAATAATAAAACAATTATAAGAAGCAAACAGCATTGACTGGACTTCTGGTAAAGGCTGAATGAAACAATATCAATTAAACATGAAGGTAAAATTAGAAGAAAAACCTCAGAAATAGTTCAAAGGGAAACATAATTCATAAAACTGAGGTGCGGGAGTAAATTATTAAGAATGACATTGACAAGTACTTTATTATCACCTTTGTAGTGCTGTGAATAGTCATCTTGTTAACCCAATATAATGAAATAACAGAAATGCTTTTGATATTATCTCACCTTCTTGATTGCAACAGGAAAAATACCTTTCCATAAAAGAGCTTTTAATGAGAGAAAAATAAGAATGAATAGTCAAGAATTGGGGTTACTAAAATCCTAATTAATGGAATACTGATGTTTTAATAATCACTGTGGTAGTAATAAAGTCACTTTAGCTCAATGTGGAAAGTGACTCATTATTTTAACTTTTTGGGAATCAGTTTTACAGTTTAAGTGAAAGACTATTGCTCCTGACCTGACATGAAATTGCAGTGCAAATGCAAACTAATTCAAAATCTATTATAAAGGTGTAAGAAAAGATAGCAAATTACTATTTAATAAAACAGAATATGGCATCAGAACGCTGAAATAGAGAATAGGGTGCAGAGACTTTGATTCAATAAGCTGGTGATTCTAAGGTTTATATATCATGTTTGTCACAGGCAAAGATTTTCAAACACATTTGGTGCTCTGATCTGTTATCCACATTCTAAAGGCTGTCAATGGACCTTGTAAGCAAGCAATATATATATTGAGACTGATCCCTATTTAAACATACTGCATTTGGGAAATATTATCTTTTCTTCTATCACTATTTACCCAAGGGGGAAAAAACAAAAAGAAGAAACTTCTTGGAACTACATAGTAGAAACTCTCTAACACACACTAGAAGTACCATCTCAGGCAATGTATTTTGCATTCTGTAAGTTTTACATTCTGAGTAGATCAGAAAGGGAGATATCTCTATTCCTATCTGACTGGTAGATATTTTGATAAAATAGTATCGTTTCCCTTTCCCTCTTGATTTAGATGTTTTGTTTAGAACAAAAATAATTCCTATTTGTTCTGAAACAACATAACATACTACTTATGCTTACCAAGTCAAAACTACAAACATAAAATGTATATGATTATTTTTCAACACTGGTTGTTTTTTAATTTTGTTGCATATTTTCTTTAAACACCCACCATTTTAACCAATTTTACTCAATTTCCAATACAAGTCAGACTCCCTGTGGACAGCCTTTTGTGTATTCATGAATAGTGAAATACAAACAGTCTGTATGAAATACAAAGAGACGTTAAGAATCTCTCCTAATGCTACCTTCCCAGGAAATGAATGAAGTAAGAATTCAAGCAGTGAACTGACCACTCTGTCAAAAATAGATCTTTGATAATGTTGGCTACTACACAGTTAAATATATCTTCACTTGCTGGTAGATAACAACTCTAAAAACTGGGAGAAAATTATTCATAAAGATTAGAAATAAACTAAATCATTAATAAGAAATATTTATTCAGATATTTTGGTTTGGTATTCAAGATGCTTTACAATATGTTCTCAGCCCCACTGTCCCTTTATGAAAGCAATAGCAAAATCTCTGTGTTTCATAGAGCTTCTTAAGTCACTGCTCCCCTAAAAGATCATGTGCTTATTTTTCACCTCTTTGTTCTCAAGATACCTCCTTCTTTATTGTTCTAATGTTGGGAGATTACATATTATAGATTTCCATCATTTGATAAAAGTAATTATATTACTTTTGTGATGCCATCAATTATTGCCTGCTATCCCCACATCTCCATTTTAGGGAACTCTCACTATCTCAAGTCTCTGTGTTGCCTAGGCAGCAATTTTCATATCATGTGACTGTTCTTTCAGCAGCAACTAAATGTAGTCAAGGATGGGTCACCTGCAGGTTGTCTGGCAAGCAATGGCATATCCTGGGGTAAAAAACTGCTCCCATATAGCTATGATGCATATAAATGAATAAATTATCTTTCACAATTAGAAGTACAGAAAATTTTGGCATTCTGTAGTGGGGCTGAAAGAAGCAAACACATGATTTCAGTAATAAAGATAGTTAGCATTTACCAAGTACTAAATCTATCATGAAAAGAATTTAGCAACATGAATAATCTCATTTAGTCCTTACCACATCTCTACAGGGTAGTTATTATCATTCTCATTTTGAAAATGAAAAAAAATTTTTGAGACTTTAAATAATTTGCCTAAAATCAAACTCCTAAATCAGTGATTGAGCCTAGAATTAGCAGTGAGCAATTTTGATCTTGAACCTGTACTTGTAACAACATTCCTACTTTAGAGGTCTCTGATAAAGCTTTAAAGCCAGATGATCTTTCTTGAATTTTTGGATATACATGAGATTCTGTAAATATTCTTGCTCTGCCAAGCCTTCACAGTAAACTCCTCTTTACCTGCTCCAGCTTTAGTATGCCTACTCCTTGCAACTAAAGCCTTAAAAAAAAAAGTGGCTGTGTGGATGCATACTGAATTGAACTAGAGGCAAGTTTTCTGGTTTTAGAATTCCGGTATTCAGTTCATAAAATCCACAACCTCTTGACAGTTAACCTTTTACCTCCTGAGTGGAGCAGCCTAATGATGGAAAAAATGGATTCTTTTTCATGGGCCCATGAAAACAAAGGGCTCAAATTTCTAATATTATAGAACATTTGATTCAGCTGTAATCGAGAGAAACCAAATAAACAACAAAACAACAAAATACACACAGATAATCAGATATTTGGAAAAGTAGAAAAGAATGGACATATGATAAACAAAAAGCATAAGAAAAAATAACTCTTTTAAGCTTTTTGTGACTTCATGAATATAAAGGGAAAATTGATCCTGGTGGGTTTTTTTTTGGTTGTTTTTTTTTTTGACAATATCAAATGGCTATGCTTAATATGAGAATTTCATCCCTGCAAGCTGCTTTGGATACAAATATAATGTTCAGAGGAAGAACACATAATGTTTAATAGAAATAAGCAGTCACAAGACTATTTCCATCTTTTAATTAAGCCAGGTTCATATGTTAGGCAATTACTACTTTACAACAGTTATTATTATTTGAAATCACAGCACTGCAAAAAAAAAAATTAAAGTCGATCAGTTTATTTTTACAAGAACTGCTAATGTGATTATAAACATTGGCCTAAAGACGATGTTGTGGAGTATGTGAAAGAAAAACTTCCAAATTGCTATAGCTACCAATGCTAATTAAGCATCAGAATGACCCTAATTTACCAGCTAGCTCACCCAATCATTACCAACTCTGCTAAAATTTGGCAGCAAGTACCTAGATCACTACTACATTTCCCAAGGTGATGGATGTTTCTATACATTTTCAAAGGTTTTATCCTGTTTAAGAAGTATAAGACATATGTAAGAAGTGTGAAATATCCTGTTTAAAGTAAAAGTTTAAGGTTTAAGAAGTATAAGTTGAAGTGTAGAGGGGAAAAAAAACAGTAAACCCATTTAGAACAACACCTGTGGATAGAGATCCCTTCACTGCCATTAATTGTCAGAAAAACATAAACATGAATTCTAACAAGGCAAAGCAACAAAGTGAAGCATGTTAGCACTAGTAAAAATGAAAGGAAAATAATCTGTCACCTAACTTAGGGAGAAATCATTCCAGTAAATGATTTCAGAAAACCAGCATTGCCTCTTGATAAAGTATGTTTAATTCAATATACTGCTACATGATTAGAATTATCAGCCATGCTTATCCAAGTGAAAAGTAATATGCACATGTAATAATGTATACCTAGTCTTTTTGTGTACAAACTTGTATATTTGAATTGTATTATATTGATCAACTGTGGAAGCTATAGTCATTTAAATACTCTTGTTTTAATTACATAAATAACGAGTAGAAATAATCTCAGTTGGCCATGATTGCTAACAAACACAGGATAATATTTATATATTAGGATAATGGCACTGTGTTAGACTTAAGAAAATTAGCCAATCTAGACTATATCTAATGTATGCTTTGTTTTTAACTTTTATTTTTGTAGCAATATATTTTCTTGAAGTAAAATGTTCAGCTCCCTATATAGACAAAGTAAAATGCAGGAACAAAGTAATTACTTTAAGATCGAAACAAACAAAAATAATCAGCTTTTTCTGAATGACCTGCACATTGCCAGCATGTGTAGTTGTCTTTATTATGTGATTTGCTGAGAGGAGTCTGTGGAGATTATGAAAATAATTGCCTCAATTACATTTATAATTGCCACAATCAGTCATTACTGAGGAAGATTTTATTTTCCTGGTTATTTCAAAAGGGAACTGGAAATTTGGAGCTAAAACATTTTCTATTTAATATGATTTGCTTTCTTTTTAGACTCATATTTAACTATAAAACAAGGAGCACATATGCAATATCATAAGCCCAAATCTAGGTTTGAATATTCACATCTTAGGTGTATAAAAATGTTTTACATCATACTGTGAAACAGTTTAATGAAAAGTAAACCTGCTCATAATATATTGTACACACACACACATACACACACACACACACAGTCTAATAAGGTGGTTTTATTGGTCCTTATATGTGACTTTCTTCTCAAATCAAAATTTATTCCCTTTAGATGCACCAATTTGCACTTTGTCTTTTATTTATTTATTTATTATTCATTTACAAGGGCCATGTTTTAAAATCTCAGGTATAATCTAAGTATTATTCTCATAATTCATAGATTCTAAGATACCATCAATTACAAAATACACCATCATTTTACATGTCACTAAGAATGAAAAAAACATGCTGCCATATAAATTGTGAACCATTTATCACTTAGACTTTTTATTTTATACTTATTGAAAGAGCTTTCTCAGGCATTTATTGCATATCACTCCTATGTAAAAAGGGAAACATGGACAAATAAACCAGTTAATGTATTCCTAAAACATCTTCCATTCCAAGACCAACTCTTCTAGATCACTTTTCAACCAAGAGTAGTTGATACCTGTTTCCGCACCATCTGTCCTCCCTGCCCCCACGAGCATTAGGGATGCAGCATTTCCTCAACGAGTGCTCCATGACTGTCTTCAGATATTATTCCACCCCCTTGCTTCCCATTCTGTTAGCTGATCTTACCAGAAGGTGTCAACAGATACCAGCAAGCAGGACTCATGTTCCTTACCCAAGTGGTTGTTAAATGGTTTGTTGATGGACACAGTGACAGTTTTCAGCAGTCCACTCACACAGCAGGAAATAATAACCACGTTCACATATGCCTGGGCATTAGTCAAGTTCACCCCTGACCACTATCTGGCCAATAGCAATGATAAGATGCCATTGATTATGATAGGTGTTTCAATTTCAGAAATGTTAGGTGAAAATGATGTGCATATCAGACGTGCATTAATTATTAAAAACCTACCTCCCCTGAAATGGATCTGTGACCAAAAGTAGAAAATAATTAAGTAAAAGAAAAGGTAAAGGGGTAAGTGACTGCAGGCAGGTGACAGACCTTCAAGGTCTTTAAAAAACAGTGGTTTATCAAGAACCAGTGTTGGGAGCATCCTCCCTGCATACAGGCAGCAAGGGGGTGGGATTACCTCTTGGGAATCTATAAACAAAAATAAAACCTCCTTAGAGTCCTTTTTTTTTTTTTACCATATTTCAGTTTATAACACTTTATGCCTTTCAAAACACTATCACAGCACTATTCTGCTTGAGCCTTTCAAGAACCCTGAGAAGTAGACCGTATCATTCCCATTTTACAGAGGAGGAATCTGAGTATCAGAGAGATAAGGCAACTTGCAAAAGCCACACAATCAATTGGCAACAGATGCAAGACAAATCACATCAATTGCCACACAATTCCAGTTGTTAGGGATACTGTTCACCCTCTGTAGTAGCTAGATTAGAACTCACAAAGGCCCAGCACACTCTCGGAAGTTATACTAGGCACAAGTAGGTCTGTTAAGGATGTTGATCCTCTGGTCCTTTTTTTTTTTTGAAGAACATTATATTTACTAGACACCCCCCTCCAACAAGTCCCCCTGACAAACCCCATTACAGTCACTGTCCATCAGCATAGTAAGATGCTATAGAATCACTACTTGTCTTCTCTGTGTTGCACATCTCTCCCTATGCCCCCCCCACATTATACATGCTAATCTTAAGGCCCCCTTTCTTTTTCCATGCCCTTATCCTCCCTTCCCATGCATCCTCCCCTGTCCCTTTCCCTTTGATAACTGTTAGTCCATTCATGGGTTCTGTGATTCTGCTGCTGTTTTGTTACTTCAGTTTTTCTTTGTTCTTATACTCCACATATGAGTGAAATAATTTGGTACTTGTCTTTTTCCACCTGGCTTATTTCACTGAGTACAATACCCTCTAGCTCCATCCATGTTGTTGCAAATGGTAGGATTTGTTTTCTTCTTCAGGCTGAATAATATTCCATTGCGTATATGTACCACCTCTTCTTTATCCATTCATCTACTGATGGACACTAGGGTTGATTCCATTTCTTGGCTATTGTAAATAGTGCTGTGATAAACATAGGGGTGCATCTGTCTTTCTCAAACTGGACTGCTGCATTCTTACGGTAAATTCCTAGAAGTGGAATTCCTGGGTCAAATGGTATGTCTATTTTGAGCTTTTAGAGGAACCTCCATACTGCTTTCCACAATGGTTGAACTAACTTACATTCCCACCAGCACTGTAGGAGGGTTCCCTTTCTCCATTCCCTTTCTCCACAACCTAACCAACATTTGTTGTTATTTGTCTTTTGGATGGTGGTGATCCTTACTGGGGTGAGGTGATATCTCATTGTGATTTTAATTTGCATTTCTCTGATGACTAGCGATGTGGAGCATCTTTTCATGTATCTATTGGCCATCTGAATTTCTTCTTTGGAGAACTGTCTGTTCAGCACCTCTGCCCATTTTTTAATTGGATTATTTGCTTTTTGTTCGATGAGGTGCATGAGCTCTTTATATATTTTGGAAGACAACCCTTTAGCGGATCTGTCATTTTTGAATATATTCTCCCATACTGTAGGGTACATTTTTGTTCTATTGATGTTGTCCTTTGCTGTATAGAAGCTTTTCAGCTTCATATAGTCCCACTTGTTCAGATTTGCTTTTGTTTCCCTTGCCTGGGGAGATATGTTCATTAAGAAGTCGTTCATGTTTATGTCCAAGAGATTTTTGCCTATGTTTTTTTCTAAGAGTTTATGGTTTCATGACTTACATTCAGGACTTTGATCCATTTTGAATTTACTTTTGTGTATGGGGTTACACAATAATCCAGTTTCATTCTCTTACATGTAGCTGTCCAGTTTTGCAAGCACCATCTGTTGAAGAGGCTGTCATTTCCCCATTGTATGTCCATGGCTGCTTTATCAAATATTAATAGGCCATATATGTTTGGGTTAATGTTTGGATTCTTTTCCACTGGTCTGTTGCTCGGTTCTTGTGCCAGTACCAAATTGTCTTGATTACTGTGGCTTTGTAGTAGAGTTTGAAGTTGGGGAGTGAGATCCCCCACTTTATTCTTCCTTCTCAGGATTGTTTTGGCTATTCAGGTTCTTTGGTGTATCCATATGAATTTTTGAACTATTTGCTCCAGTTCATTGAAGAATGCTCTTGGTAATTTGATAGGGATTGCATCAAATCTGTATATTGCTTTGGGAAGGATGGCCATTTTGATGATATTAATTCTTCCTAGTCAAGAGCATGGTATGAGCTTCCATTTGCTAGTGTCCTCTTTAATTTCTGTTAAGAGTGTCTGGTAGTTTTCAGGGTATAGGTCTTTCACTTCCTTGGTTAGGTTTATTCCTAGGTATTTCATTCTTTTTGATGCTATTGTGAATGGAATTGTTTTCCTGATTTCTCTTTCTATTAGTTCATTGTTAGTGTATAGGAAAGATACAGATTTCTGTGTGTTAATTTTGTATCCTCCAAATTTGCTGTATTCTCATATCAGTTCTAATAGTTTTGGAGTCAAGTCTTTAGGGTTTTTTATGTACAATATCATGTGATCTGCAAATAGTGACAGTTTAACTTCTTCTTTAACAATCTGGATTCCTTGTATTTCTTTGTTTTGTCTAATTGCCAAAGCTAGGACCCCCAGAACTATGTCGAATAACAGTGGGGAGAGTGGGCATACCTGTCTTGTTCCCAATCTCAGAGGAAAAGCTTTCAGCTTCTCACTGCTCAACGTGATGTTGACGGTAGGTTTATCATATATGGCCTTTATAATGTTGAGGTACTTGCCCTCTATACCCATTTTTGTTGAGAGTTTTTATCATGAATAGATGTTGAATTTTGTCGAATGCTTTTTTAGCATCTATGGAGATGATCATGTGGTTTTTGTCCTTGTTTTTGTTGATGTGGTGGATGATGTTGATGGATTTTCAAATGTTGTACCATCCTTGCATCCCTGGGATGAATCCCACCTGGTCATAGTGTTTGATCCTTTTGATGTATTTTTGAAATCAGTTTGCTAATAGTTTGTTGAATATTTTTGCATCTACATTCATCAGGGATATTGGTCTGTAATTTTCTTTTTCGGTGGGGTCTTTCCCTGGTTTTGGTATTAGGGTGATGTTGGCTTCATAGAATGAGTTTGGGAATATTCCCTCCTCTGCTATTTTTTGGAAAACTTTAAGGAGAATGGGTATTATGTCTTCTCTGTATGTCTGAGGTAAATCCTTCTGGCCCGGGGGTTTTGTTCTTGGGTAGTTTTTTGATTACTGATTCAATTTCATTGCTGGTAATTGGTCTGTTTAGATTTTCTGTTTTTTACTTGGTCCATCTTGTAATTTTGTATTTTTCTAGGAAGTTGTCCATTTCTTCTAGGTTTTCCAGCTTGTTACTATATAGGTTTTCATAGTAGTCTCTAATAATTCTTTGTATTTCTGTGGGGTCTGTCATGATGTTTCCTTTCTCGTTTATGATTCTGTTGATGTGTGTTTATTCTGTTTTTCTCTTAATAAGTCTGGCTAGAGTCTTATCTATTTTGTTTATTTCTCAAAGAATCAGCTCTTGGTTTCATTGGTTTTTTCTATTGTTTTATTCTCAATCTTTTTATTTTTTCTCTGATGTTTATTATGTCCCTCCTTCTGCTGACTTTAGGCCTCATTTGTTCTTCTTTTTCAAATTTCAATAATTGTGACATTAGACTATACATTTGGGTTTGTTCTTCCTTCTTTAAATATGCCCGGACTGCTATATACTTTCCTCTTAAGACTGCTTTTGCAGCATCCCACAGAAGTTGGGGCTTTGTGTTGTTGTTGTCATTTGTTTCCATATATTGCTTGATCATTATTTTAATTTAGTCGTTAATCCATTGATTTTTCAGGAGCATGTTGTTAAGCCTCCATGTGTTTGTGGGCCTTTTTGCTTTCTTTGTACAATTTAGTTGTAGTTTCATACCTTTGTAGACTGAAAAGTTGGTTGGCAGGATTTCAATCTTTTTGAATTTACTGAGGCTCTTTTTGTGGCCTAGTATGTGGTCTATTCTGGAGAATGTTCCATGTGCACTTGAGAAGAATGTGTATCCTGTTGCTTTTGGATGTAGAGTTCTATAGATGTCTATTAGGTCCACCTGTTCTATTGTGTTGTTTATTGCCTCTGTGTCCTTACTTATTTTCTGTCTGGTGGATCTGTTCTTTGGAGTGAGTGGTGTGTTGAAGTCTCCTAGAACTAATGCATTGAATTCTATTTCCTCCTTTAATTCTGTTAGTATTTGTTTCACATATGCTTGTGCTCCTGTATTGGGTGCATATATATTTATAATGGTTATATCCTCTTGTTGGACTGAGCCCTTTATCACTATATAATGTCCTTCTTTACCTCTTGTTACTTTCTTTGTTTTGAAATCTATTTTATCTGATACTAGTACTGCAACAGCTGCTTTTTTCTCCCTGTTGTTTGCATGAAATATCTTTCTCCAACCCTTGACTTTTAGGTTGTGCAAGTCTTTGGGTTTGAGGTGAGTCTCTTGTAAGCAACATATAGATGGGTCTTGTTTTTTTATCCATTCAGTGACTCTATGTCTTTTGATTGGTGCATTCAGTCCATTTACATTTAGGCTGATTATCGATAGGTATTATGTACTTATTGTCATTGCAGGCTTTAGATTCGTGGTTACCAAAGGTTCTAGGTTAATTTCCTTACTATCTAAGAGTCTAAGTTAACTCACTTAGTATGCTGTTACAAACACAATCTAAAGGTTCTTTTCTAATTCTCCTCTTTTTTCTTCCTCCTCCATTCTTTATATATTAAGTATCATATTCTGTACTTTTTGTCTGTCCCTTGATTGTCTTTGGAGATAGTAAATTTAATTTTGCATTTGCTTAGTAATTAGTTGTTCTAGTTTCTTTACTGTGGTTTTATTGCCTCTGGTGACAGCTATTCAACCTTAGGAATACTTCCATCTATAGCAGTTCCTCCAAGATAGACTGCAGACAGGGTTTGTGGGAGGTAAATTCTCTCAGCTTTTGCTTATCTGGAAATTGTTTAATCCCTCCTTCAAATTTAAATGATAATCTTGCCGGATAAAGTAGTCTTGGTTCCAGGCCCTTCTTCTTCTTGGCATTAAATACATCATGCCACTCCCTTCCAGGCTGTAAGGTTTCTGCTGAGAAGTCTGATGTTAGCCTGATGGGCTTTCCTTTGTTTATGATCTTATTTCTCTCTCTGGCTGCTTTTAATTGTCTGTCCTTGTCCTTGATCTTTGCCATTTTTATTACTATATGTCTTGGTGTTGTCTTCTTTGGGTCCCTTGTGTTGGGAGATCTTTGGATATCCATGGCCTGAGAGACTATCTCCTTCTCCAGATTGGGGAACTTTTCAGCAACTACCTCCTCAAAGACACTTTCTATCCCTCTCTCTTTCTCTTCTTCTTCTGGTATCCCTATAATGCAAATATTGTTCTGTTTCTATTGGTCACACAGTTCTCTCAATACTCTTTCATTCTTAGAGATCCTTTTTTCTCTCTGTGCCTCAGATTCTTTGTATTCCTCTTTTCTAGTTTCTATTTCATTTATCGTCTCCTCCACCATATCCACGCTGCTTTTAATACCCTCCATTGTGCTCTTCAGTGATTGTATTTCTGACCTGAATTCATTCCTGAGTTCTTGGATATCTTTCTGTTTCTCCATTAGAATGTTGATTATTTTTATTTTGAACTCCCTTTCAGGAAGAGTCATAAGGTCCATGTCATTTAATGTCTTTCTTCGGAGTTATATTAATTTTACTCTGGACCGGTTTCCTTTGATGTTTCATATTTGTATATGGCGCCCTCTAGTGTCCAGAAGCTCTATTCTGGAGCTGTTCAGCCCCTGAAGCAATATTGGTGGTTGCAGGGGAGCAGTATTCATGCCTGGGGGGAGGAAAGAACTGTTCCCCACTTCCCAGCTGCTGTGCCTGTCTCCACTGCCTGAACATGTGGGCCAAGCACACAGATATAAGCTTTAGTCCCAGAGCAGCCGGATGGATCCCTGCTTTCCACAAGCAGCTGGAAACCCAGTCTCCCCATGAACTCCTCCTGTCCCAGCTTTCCAACCCTGTAATCAGAAGAGTATGATGAAAGCACCATGAAGTGTAGGTTTGTGCTCCCAGCACAGACCTCTAGATCTAGGTATTCAGCCGTCCCAAGCCTTCCACTCCCTCCCTTCTCCGTTTCTTTTCCTCCCACCAGTGAGCTGGGGTGGGGGAAGGGCTCGGGTCCCACAGTGCCACAGCTCTGGTATGCTACCCTGTTCAGTGAGGACTTCTCTTTTCTCCAGGTGTGTGCAGTCTGGCGCCATCCTCATTCCTGTTGCTCTCTCAGGATTAGTTGCGCCAACTATATTTTCTAATTGTATCCAGTTTTAGGAGGAAGCTTCTGTCTTTCTTCTCACACTGCCATCTTTAATCCTTTCCTTCACTTTGTTAAATAAATTCTTTATAGTAGGACACAAAATTTATGTGACTGGCTAAAGCACATCATTTCATGGGCTTCAATTGTTCTAATATATTGATGTTTTCAGATGCCATATTATAGTTTGCCTTCTTTATAATTAGATAATCACAATGCTTTTTATTATGTTTCCCAAACTGATCAAGCCATAAATATACAGTATGAAATGGCCAAAGAGTGTTGGTGGTCCTATTCTGCTGTTTTTTATAATGATTTTTATTGGTAATTTCAGAGCACTTTAACTTATGATTTCTGTCCTCACTATCACAAGTCTCATGTGATCTCCAAAACTTATTTCAGTAAGTGAATTTTTAAAAATTGTGATTAAAGCACAACTTCCAAATTACACCAAAATATGTCACAAAGTGCTAAAGCCTTCAAATTTTGAGAAATAAAAATGTATCAGATCAATAGCATTAAATAATGCAAATAATCTCATTGCACCAGTTGCCAAAATACATTACTTTTATCCCTGTTTAAGAGTAGTGCCACATGCTATGTTACTTCTGCTTCTCTTATGTTTGAATGAAATTGCTACCACGTGAACTAACATTTCTTTTCACAAGAGACTTGTCCTTGACCATTTATGTGCCAAGCAGCCTGACTCTCTCTAATTATTGTACACTATAATAATTTATTTTCCTTAAACATCAATGGTCAATTATGTAGTGCACCTCATTTTTATGAAGATCAAACACATTGATGAATATTTGTATTATATATCTACAAACTGAATACAAAGCTAAATATATATATACACATTGCAGAAAAGTTACTAAAGTAATACAGAGTTGCCATTACCCCTAAACCAGTTAATCCTGTTGTTAGCATTTTACATTGCCATTGTTTATTTGTCAACACTAAACCCCAGGCTTCATTCAAATTTTATCAGTTTTTTCACTTATTTATTTTGTCTGTTCCAGAATCCTATCTATGATACTATGAACCAATTAGATGGCATGTCTCCTAGGCTTCTCTATAGTGTGACAGTTTCTCTGACTTCTCTTGTATCCATGACTTTGACAAGTTTTAAGAATATTGGCTAGGCATTTTATAGAATGGCCCTCAATTGAAAATTAGCTGGTGTTCTTCCTAATGATTAGACTTGGTTTATGGGTATGAGGGAGGAAGACCACCAAGGTAAATTTCTGTTCTCATCATGTCATTGCAGGATTACATGCCGTCAAGATGACATATGAAGGAGAACAGATATAAGCCACACCCAAATATGCCACACTGGCATATGGATTATTTTGAGCTGAAGGCAACTGAGGAATAGCCGGCACAGCATGAGCTTTCTGCCCTCCCCTCACCTACCTGATAACAAGATCATAAATTCTCCTTGTGAAGATATCCCTTTTCCTAACTCCTTACCAGGAAGGGAATAACAACCTTCTCACCAGAAATGAGATGGCACTGTTAAAAAAGAAACAACAGGCCCAAATTGGAGTGGCACATGCTACCCTCATGTCACTAAACTGAGACTAAATGACTAACTTAATTACAGTTTCAACCTCTCCCAGAGGTGGAATCTTACACCAGTCAATGTGGAATTCCGTGGTCAACACTAGCAAGGTAATCTGCCTGATAGGCCTCTGTTGTCCCCTAAAGGAAGGTGACCTTTCCACAAAGAATTCACTCTTTGCTAGTAACCTTCTTGTCCCATCCCCTTCTGCCCATAGAAGACTTCTATTTTATACTACTCTTCAGAGCTCTTTTCTGTCTGCCAGATGGGATGATGCCCAATTCATGAATAATTGAATAAACCAACAAGAGCTTTAAAATTTACTCAGTTGAATTTTGTTTTTTGACAGAACTGAAAAAGCCTACCCAAACTTTTATAATAGCTTTAATCTATCATTAGTTTCCCATATATTTGTCTTCTGCAGTTTTCCACTCAAATCCCTCTCCTTTTGTCTTGTTACTTCTCTTTAAATTTATCCTATTTTTTCCAAATGTATAAAAGCCTCCTTTTGGAGGGATTTTCTCTTATCTATAAAGTTTCTTTCTCCCTGGTGCCAGGTAAAACTTTGAACGTCAAATACATTTGCATACCTTTTCTCTTGCTGATCTATATTTTGTCAGTGTAACATTTAGGGCCCCAGCCAGAGAACCAGAAATGGTAGAGAAAGGATTTTTTTCTTCCCTCTGCATATCACTGCTGATTATCTGGCTAAGGTATTGTTTGCAAAGCTTCTCCACTGTAAAGTTATTCTTTTTCTCTCCCTTCCATAGTGTAATTTATTTATTTGTTTATATCAGTATAGACTCTTGGACATTTTATTTAAACTTTGAATTAGAATCCATTACTACTTTGTTTTGTTTCTCAAATTGTTCCAGCTTTTCCATGGTGCTGTATTGATGGAACGATTCAATGTGTAACCTTTTACATATGGCTTCTTCTTTCAGTTAGGGAAAAGCAAAATTATTGCTTGAATCAGTAGCTCATTCCTTTACATTACTGAATAGCATTTTGTTATACGATGTACCACTGCTTATATATTCACTTGTTGAAGGACATTTTGGTTGTTTCCACTTTTTGGAGATTATGAATAAAATTTTGTGTGATGATTACTTTTCAGTTCACTTGAGTAAACACTTAGAAGTGGGATTGCCAGGTTTTATGACAACTCTATGTTTAACTTTATAAGAAACTTACATGAGATTCTCAAGGTGGCAGTGTGAGTAGGGTGGTGGAAATCTCCTCCCAAAACCTTACATATTTTGAAAATATAGCAAATAATTCAACTATTCCTAAAAGAGTGAACAGAAGATACAGTACACCAGTCAGGCTACATCTACATCTGCAAGAACTCAGCATCTCACGAAAAAGGTAAGATACAAAGCCCTGACCTGGCAGGATCTGAGCACTCCCCCAACCCCAACTCACCCACAGGAAGAAAAGAATCAGAGAGGGGAGGGAGTGGAAGCAGAGTACTGCTAAATAACCAGTCCTAGTAATCTGCACTAGGAGCAGAGACACACATTGCATGGTGCTTTGGATATTAGAGGAGCGGAAAAGCAAAATCCAAGATTAACACTGCAAGTTGGTTCCCATAGCTGGCTGCCCTGGGACAAAGAAAAGCAGGTGCTTTAAAAGTTTTAAAGGGGCAAGGGTTTAACAGGTGGAGAAAATAGTCCTGGCACACTCAGTCTAGCAGCCTGGGAACTTTAAGGACTTCAGACACCCTAAACCCCTGGGTGGCAGTACAGCTCCAAACCCTCTCATGGTGATAAGCAGACTGCCATTTCTTCCCTGCTGCAGGCACTGAAGCACACCAGCTGACCAGCCATTGCTATGGAAAAGCTGGGGAGGAGCCCCACCTACAGCAACCACACAGATTAACATGGAGGCTTCTCCCCACTTGCCGCTAACTGGCCCAGATCCAGTGGTGCTCCCTGTGCATGGTTGACCAACACAGACAGCGGAGACAGGCACAGAGTCCAGGAAGCACAAAGGGGCTCTGTTCTTGCAGCAGAACACACACAGCTCATCTGCAATCCTGCCAGTGCACTAGGCCATCCCAAGGCCCAGCCCACACACGGCACCTCAGGTGATTAAACCAGACGCTGCTCCCTGTGTGCAGTTGACCGGCACAGACAGTGGAGACTTCTGCTGACTCCAGGAAGCATAAAGGGGCTCTATTCTCATAGCAGAACACTCACTGCTGGCCTGCGACCCCTGCCATTGCCCTAAGCCATGTCAAAGGCCACCCAACACACAGCTGCTTAGGGAATTAACCCAGAGGCTGCTCCCTGTGTGTCGTTAACTGGCACAGACAGTGGACACAGGCAAGGTGACCAACAAGCAGGAAGGGACCTTGTTCTCCCAGCTGACACAGGCACCACTCGCCGGCAACCACTCCCATCGCCATGAAAAGGCATAAGAACCTTTTTTCAGTCCAAAATTCCTCAAACACAAGAGAGAGGGTTGGTTAGACTGAAATCACCAATCTTCCTGAAAAATAATTCAAAGTAAAAGTCATAAGCATGCTGATGAAGCTACAGAGAAATATTCAAAAGCTAAGGGATGAATTCAGGAGAGAGATAACAGAAATAGAACGAACAATGAGGGATTGATTTAAAAGCAGACTAGATGAAATGGAGGAGACTGCTAATGAAATAGAAATCAGTGAACAGGAATACAGAGAAGATGAGGCAGAGAGGGAAAAAAAGATCTCTAAGAATGAAAGAATATTATGAGAACTGTGCAACCAATCCAAATGTAACAACATTCATGTTATTGGGGTACCAGTATAAGAAGAGAGAGAAAAAGGGATACAAAGTGTCTTTGAAGAAATAATTGTTGAAAACTTCCCCAATCTATGGAAGAAATTAGTCTCTCAGGCCATGGAAGTCCACAGATCTCCCAACACAAGGGACCCAAGCAAAACAAAATCAAGACATATAATAATTAAAATGGCAAAGAACAAAGACAAGAACAGAGAATTAAAAGCAACCAGAGAGAAAAAAAGATCACCTACAAAGGAAAACCCTGTGGAGACTTGATAAAATGGGTAAATGTAGTAACCACATTGTTTTTTCATGTGAAACCATCATAAGAGTGTATATCAAAAATACCTTAATAAAAAAACTAAGAGTAAATAAATAAATAAAAGGAAAACCCATCAGGCTATCATCAGACTTCTCAGGAGAAACCTTACAGGCCAGAAGGGAGTGGTATGATATATTCAATGCAATGAAACAGAAGGGCCTTGGACTAGGAATACTCTACCTGGCAATATTATCAGTTAAACTTGAAGGAGGGATTAAACAATTTCCACATAAGCAAAAGATGAGGGAATTTACCTCCCACAAACTATCTCTACAGTGTATTTTATAGGGACTGCTCTAGATGGAAGTATTCCTAAGGTTAAATAGCTGTCCCCAGAGAAAATAAAACCAAAGCAAAGGAAGAAGTCCAAGTAAATACTAACCAAAAGCAAAATTAAATCAGCTACCCATAAAGTCAGTCAAGGGATACACAAAGAGTACAGAATACTACAACTAACATATAAAGAGTGGAGGAGGAAGAAAAAGAAGGGAGAGAAAAAAGAATAATCACACTGTGTTTATAATAGCATAAGTGAGTTAAGTTCGACTTTCTGATAATAAAGAAACTGCCCTTATACCTTTGGTAACCACAAATCCAAAGCTTGCAATGACAATAAGTACATATCTATCAATAATCACCCTAAATGTAAATGGATGGAATGCACCAATCAAAAGAGACAGAGTTACAGAATGGATAAAAAAGCAAGACCCATATATATGCGGCCTACAGGAGACTCATTTCAAACCCAAAGATATATACAGACTTAAAGTGAAGGGATGGAAAAAGATATTTCATGTAAACAATAGGGAGATTAAAGCAGGTGTTGCAGTATTTGTATCAGATAAAATAGACTTCCAAACAAAGAAAGTAAAAGGAGACAAAGAAGGACATTCAATAATGATAAAGGTGTCAGTCCAACAAGAGGATATAACCATTATAAATACCTATGTACCCAATTCAGGAGCACTTGCATATGTGAAACAAATAGTAACAGAATTAAAGGGGGAAATAGATTGCAATGCATTCATTTTAGTAGTCTTCAGCACACCACTCACTCCAAAGGATAGATCAGCTAGACAGAAAATAAGTAAGGACACAGAGGCACTGAACAACACAATAGAACACATGGACCTAACAGACATCTATAGAACACTCCATTGAAAAGCAACAGGATACACATTCTTCTCAAGAGCACATGGAAAATGTTCCAGAACAGACCACATAATAGGCTACAAAAAGAGTCTCAGAAAATTGTAAAAGATTGAAATTGTACCAAACAACATCTCAGACCAAAAAGGTAGAAAACTAGAAATAAATTGTACCAAGAAAACAAAAAGGCTCACAAACACATGGAGGCTTAACAACATGTTCCTAAATAGTCAATGGATCAATGACCAAATTACAACAGAGATCAAGCAATATCTGGAGACAAACGAAAAAAACAGCAAAAGCCTCAACTTCTGTGGGACGTAGGGAAGACAGTTCTAAGAGGAAAGTATATAGCAATCCAAGCCTATGTAAAGAAGGAAGAACAATCCCAAATGGATAGTTTAAAGTCACAATAATTGAAACTGGAAAAAGGAGAACAAATGAATCCCAAAGTCAGTACATGGAGGGACATAATAAAGGTCAGAGAAGAAATAAATAAATTTGAGAGAATAAAACAATAGAAAAATTCAATGAAACCAAGAGCTGGTTCTTAGAGAAAATAAACAAAATAGATAAACCTCTAGCCAGACTAAGGAAAAAAGAGAATCTACATACGTAAACAGAAACAGAAATGAGAAAGGAAAAATCACTATGGTCACCACAGAAATACAAAATTATTAGAGAATACTATGAAAAATAATATGCTGAAAAACTGGATAACCTAGAAGAAATGGAGCACTTTCTAGAAAAATAAAAACTTCCATCACTGACCCAGAAAAATCAGAAAATCTGAACACACAATTACCAGCAACAAAATTGAATTGGTAATCAAAACACTACCTAAGAACAAAATGCTTGGTCCAGATAGCTTCACTGCTGAATTTTATCAAACATTTAGTGAAGACCTAATACCCATCCTCCTTAAAGTTTTCCTAAAAGTAGGGGAGGAGGGAATACTTCCAAACTCATTCTATGAAGCCAGCATCACTCTAATACCAAAACCAGGCAAAGAAACTACAAAAAAATAAAATTACAGACCAATATTCCTGATGAACATAGATGCAAAAATACTCAAAAAATATTAGCAAACTGAATTAAAAACTACATCAAAAAGATCATCCATCATGATCAAGTAGGACTTATTCCAGGGATGCAAGGATGGTATAATATTAGAAAATCCATCAACATCATCTACCACATCAACAAAAAGAAGGACAAAACCACATGATCATCTCCATAGATGCTGAAAAAGGATTAAACAAAACTGAACATCCATTCATGATAAAAACTCTCAACAAAATGAGTTTAGAAGACAAGTACCTCAACATAATAAAGACCATATATGACAAACCCACAGCAAACATCAATCATTTTTAAAAGTGAAAAGCTGAAAGCTTTTCCTCTAAGATTGGGAACAAGACAAGGGTACACACTCTCCCTACTTTTAGTCAGCAGAGTACTGGTGGTCCTAGCCATGGAAATCAGAAAACACAAAGAAATAAAAAGCATCCAGATTGGCAAGAAAGAAGTAAAACTGTCCCTGTTTGCAGATGACATGATATTGTACATAAAAAGCCCTAAAGAATTCAATCCAAAACTATTAGATCTAATATCTGAATTCAGGAAAGTTGCAGAATACAAAATTAATACACAGAAATCTGTTGCATTCCTAAACACTAACAATGGGCTAGTAGAAAGAGAAATCAGGAAAACAATTCCATTCACAATTGCCTAAAAAAGAATAAAATACCTAGGAATAAACTTAACAAAGGAAGTGAAAGACATATACTCTGAAAATTAGAAGACACTCTTGAGAGAAATTAAAAAGGATACAAATAAATGGACATAGATCCTATGCTCATGGATAGGAAAAATTAATGTCAAAATGGCCATCCTGCCTAAAGCAATCTACAGATTCAATGGAATCCCTATCAAAATACCAACAGCATTCTTCAATGAACTAGAACAAACAGTTCTAAAATTTATATGGAACCACAAAGACCCAGAATAGCCAAAGCAATCCTGAGAAGGAAGAATAAAACTGGAGGGATTATGCTACCCAACTTCAAGCTCTACTACAAAGCCACAGCAATCAAGACAACATGGTACTGGCACAAGAACAGGCCCAAAAAACAATGGGACAGAACAAAGAGACCAGATACAAACCCAAGCATATATGGTCAATTACTATACCATAAAGGAGGCATGTATATACAATGGGGAAATGACAGCCTCTTCAAAAGCTGGTGTTGGCAAAACTGGAGAGGTACATGGAAGAGAATAAAACTGGATTGCTGTCTAACTCCATACACAAAAGTATACTCAAACTGGATCAAAGACTTGAATTTCAGTCATTAAACCATTAAACTCTTAGAAAAAAACAGGCAAAACTCTCTTGAATATAAACATGAGAAACTTTTTCATGAGCATATGTCCCTGGGCAAGGGAAACAAAGCAGAAATGAGCAAGTGGAATGATATCAAACTAAAAAGCTTCTGTACAGCAAAGGACACCATCAATAGAACAAAGAGGCATCCTACAGTATGGGGGAATATATACATAAATGACATATCTGATAAGGGGTTGACATCCAAAATACATAAAGAGCTCACATACCTCGACAACCAAAAAGCAAATAATCTGATTAAAATATGGGCAAAGGATCTGAACAGACACTTCTCCAAAGAAGAAATTCAGATGACCAACAGGCACATGAAAAGATGCTCCACATCATTAATCATCAGAGAATTGCAAATTAAAACTACAATGAGGTATCACCTCACAGCAGTTAGGATGGCCAACTCCCTAAAGACAAACAATAACAAATGCTGGTGAGGATGTGGAGAAAGGGGAACCCTCCTATACTGCTGGTGGAAATGTAAATTAGTTTAACCTTTGTGGAAAGCAGTATGGAGGTTCCTCAAAAAACTAAAAATAGAAATACCATTCTATCCAGGAATTCAACTCCTAGGAATTTACCCTAAGAATGCAGTATACCATGAAATTCAGAAGGCCAACAGGCACATGGAAACATGCTCCACATCACTAGTTATCTGGGAAATGCATATTAAAACCACAATGAGATATCACCTCACACCAGTTAGGATGGCCAACATTGAAAAGACTAGGAACAAGAAATGCTGGCAATGATGCAGAGAAAGGGGAACACTCCTACACTGGTGGTGGGAATGTAAACTAGTTCAACCATTGTGGAAAGCAATATGGAGCTTCCTAAGGAAACTAAAAATAGAAATACAAAAATAGAAAAGAGCCTCAGTAATTCAAAAAGATTGAAATTGTACCAACCAACTTCTCAGATCACAAAGATATAAAAGTAGAAATAAATTGTACAAAGAAAACATAAAGGCTCATAAACACATGGAGGCTTAACAACAGGCTCCTAAATATCAATGGATCAACGACAAACTTAAAATAAAGATTAAATAATATATGGAGACAAATGACAACAACAGCACAATACCCCAAATTCTGTGGTATGCATTGAAGGCAGTTCTAAGGGGAGAGTATATAGCAATCTAGGCCCATTTAAAGAAGGAAGAACAATCCCAAATGAATAGTTCTAAAGTCACAATTATTGAAAATAGAAAAAGAAGAGCAAATGAAGCCCAAAGTTACCAAGTAAAAACAGAGATCAAGCAATCTATGGAGACAAATGACAACAATAATTCAACACCGCAAAATCTGTGGGACGCAGTGAAGACCATGCTAAGAGGGAAATATATTGCAATACAGGCCTACCTCAGGAGAAGAAGAACAATCCCAAATGAACTGTCTAAACACACAATTAACAAAACTAATAAAAGAAGAAGAAATGAGGCCCAAAGTCAGTAGAAAGAGGGACATAATAAAGATCAGAGAGAAATAAATAAAATTGAGAAGAACAAAACAATAGGAAAAATTAATGAAACCAAAAGCTGGTTCTTTGGGAAAATATACAAAATAGATAAACCCCTAGGCAGAATTATTAAGTGAAAAAGAGTGTCTGCATACATAAACAGAATCAGAAATGAGAAATGAAAAATCACAACAGACACCACAGAAATAAAAAGAATTATTAAACAATACTATGAAAATTTATATGCTAACAAACTGGATAACCTAGAAGAAATGGACAACTTCCTAGAAAAATACAACCTTCCAACATTGTTGCAGGAAGAAACAGAAAACTTAACAGCAATCACCAGCAATGAAATTGAATCGGTAATCAAAAAACTACCCAAGAGCAAAACCCCCATACCAGGTGGATTTACTGCTGAATTTTATCAGAAATTTAAAGACATACAACCCATTCTTCTTAAAGTTTTCCAAAAAATAGAAGAGGAGGGAATACTTCCAAACTCATTGTATGAAGCTAGAATCATTCTAATACCAAAAACAAGCAAAGACACCACAAAAAAAGAAACCTACAGGTCAAAATCTGTGATGAACATAGATGCAAAAATACTCAACAAAATATCAGCAAACCGAATTCAAAAATAGATCAGAAAGATCATCCATCATGATCAAGTCAATTCACCCCAGGGTTGCAAGGAAGGTTACAACATTCGAAAATCGATCAACATCATCCACCACATCAACAAAAAGAATGATAAAAGCCACATGATCATCTCCATAGATGCTGAAAAATCATTCAGCAAAATTCAACATCCATTCATGACAAAACTCTCAACAAAATTGGTATAGAGGGCAAGTACCTCAACATAATAAAGGCTATATATGACAAACCCACAGCCAACATTACACTGAACAGCAAGGAAATTAAGGCTTTTCCCCTAAGATTGGGAACAAGACAAGGATGCCCTATCTTCTTGTTTATATTCAATATAGTACTGGAGGTCCTAGCCACAGCAATCAGACAACACAAAGAAATAAAGGTATCCAGATTGGTAATGAAGAAGCCAAACTGTCCCTGTTTGCAGATGACATGATATTGTACATAAAAAACCCTAAAGAATGCACTCCCAAACTACTAGATCTAATGTCTGAATTCAGCAACGTTGCAGATAAAAAATTAAGACACAGAAATCTGTTGCATTCTTATATACTAATGATAAACTAGCAGAAAGAGAAATCAGGAAAACAACTCCATTCACAATTGCATCAAAAAGAATGAAATACCTAGGAATAAACCTAACCAAGGAAGTGAAAAACCTATACTCTGAAAACTACAAGATACTCTTAATAGGCATTAAAGAGGACACTAATAAATGGAAATTTAACCCATGCTCTTGGGTAGGAAGAATTAATATTGTCAAAATGGCCATCTTGCCTTGAGCAATCTACAGATTCAATGCAATCCCCATCAAAATACCAAGAGCATTCTTCAACTAACTGGAACAAATAGTTCTAAAATTCATATGGAACCACAAAAGAATCCAAATAGCCAAAGCAATCCTGAGAAGGAAGAATAAAGCAGTGGGGATCTCACTTCCCAACTTCAAGCTCTTCTACAAAGCCACAGTAATCAAGACAATTTGGTACTGGCACAAGAAAAGACCCATAGATGAGTGGAGCAGAATAGAGTCCAGATATTAACCCAAGCATATATGGTCAATTAATATACAATAAAGGAGCCATGGATATATACAATGGGGAAATGACAGCCTCTTCAACAGCTGGTGTTGGCAAAACTGGAGAGCTACATGTAAGAAAATGAAACTGGATTATTGTCTAGCTCCATATGCAAAAGTAAACTCAAAATGGAACAAAGACCTGAACATAAGTCATGAAACCATAAAAGTCTTAGAAGAAAACAGAGGCAAAACTCTTTTGAATATAAACATGAACAACTTCTTCATGAATATATCTCCATGGGCAAGGGAAAGAAAAGCAAATATGAACAAGTGGAATTACTTGAAACTGGAAAGCTTAAGAAAGCTAAGGACACCATCAGTAGAACAAAAAGGCATCCTACAGTGTGGGAGAATATATTCATAAATGACATATCCAATAAGGGGTTGACATCCAAAACATACAAAGTGCTGATGTGCCTCAACATCCAAAAATCAAATAATCCAATTAAAAAATGGCCACAGGATCTGAACAGACACTTCTCCAAAGAAGAAATTCAGATGGCCAACAGGCACATGAAAAGTTGCTCCACATCGCTAATTATCAGAGAAAGGCAAATTAAAACCACTATGAGATATCATCTCACATCAGTTAGTATGGTCACCATCCAAAAGACAACAACAAATGTTGATGAGGATGTGGAGAAAGGGGAACCCTCCTACACTGCTGGTGGGAATGTAAATTAGTTCAACCATTGTGGAAAGCAGTATGGAGGTTCCTCAAAAAACTAAAAATAGAAATGCCATTTGACCCAGGAATTCCACTCCTAGGAATTTACCCTAAGAATGCAGCAGCCCAGCTTGAAAAAGACATATGCACCCCTATGTTTATCTCAGCACTGTTTACAATAGCCAAGAAATGGAAGCATCCTAAGTGTCCATCAAGAGAGGAATGGATAAAGAAGATGTGGTACATATACACAATGGAATATTATTCAACTGTAAGAAGAAAACAAACCCTATGATTTGCAACAACATGGATATTGTTATAGGGTGTTGGCGGGAGCCATGTTACTCAAGCTGTGCAGCAAAGCTCAGGCTGGACAAAGACCCCCACAAAGCAAGTGCCTTTGCAGCTGGCTCCCCCTATTACCCACATTGATTTTGTTTTTCCCCATTATACTATTGGCTTTGTTTTTGCTTGCATTGTTGCCAAGGGCTAAGCTAACCTTTGATAAGCAGTACAGAAGAGATGAGAACATAAATTTCCCAGAAGCTTTTCAGGACGGTGCTCCTGAAGAATGGAACACGCAGGGGCCAGATGGTGATCTTGGCATGGAATACTGAAACCTGCAATCAGGTAGTCTAACACTGACTACTCCATCTCCACTTAAGTGGGAATGCCCCCCTTGTTTGCAATGCTAGTGAAATTAGTGATGAAGAGTTTTATAGGACAATTAGAGAAATAGAGTTATGGGGGAATATTGAATGGAATAGCCCTGTCTGACACTTAATCAATCTTTTCATGTTTTCTTCCATCTGCTACTTTTATAGCTTCTCTTCTTCCTTCCTAATTACAGCCCTTTACTAGCATTCATGCCTCATATGTGAAATTACCAAGTACCATAACTCTTCAAAGTGGTAAAGATACCTCAAGACAAGTGCTGCGCATAGAAGCCACAGAGCATACATCTGCAAAGAAGTGAAAAACTAACCTTTTCAAAGAACATTACTTCTCTCTCACTTACCAGCTTTACATATTCCTGTATGGCTCAGAAGATGGCTGGTTAGCCAGAGACAGGTAAGATTCCTCAAGGGAAGAACAACCTAAGACAGGCACAGTCACAGGGGGCCCACCAGGTGAGAAAATGGGGGCAATAGAGGTGAGGCTTAGAACCTCATCCCCCCAGTTTTGAGCGAAATCTTCTGCACCTGTGGATGTTTTGTTGCCCTTGTCTAACCTGGGTTGATACCTAATCCATAGGCACAAACCTGATCATCTACACTTGCCTTCTTACAGCACTAAATCATGCTTTCTATGTTTATCTTGCATCTACCTATGTGAGACTCACATATAAAGTATAAAAATAAAATGACTAATCATATCTGACCTGACTGTTTATAGTTCCTGATTCGTGAGTAAAATAGAAATAGTTTCTGTGATATGAGTGCCCTTGCATTGTTCACCACATAAGAAATTGTTTAGTCCCTACAGTGATGGAGCCATGGGGACCCGCATATTATATATCAGAGAAATTGTAGTATCTTCCCAGAGGAAAGAGAAATATAAATAAGGTAAAGAAATTTATTTTGCTTCCTACTGTGCCCTATGAAGGGGTGTATAATGAGGATATAAATTTATAGTTTTAAATTAATTATAAACTTATTAAAGCCTATAGAACACCTTTGCGAGAAAGAATCCTAGCTAACTGTAGCAGTGAGTGACCTGTGTTTCACCCTAAGCTGATAGACTCCATAGTCACTGCTACATTCTGCACGCTTCTGCGGTCACATGCACTACTTAGAAACCGCTTTGCATAGAAACGAGAGACACAATAGAGTACATGTTGCTAGGAAAAGTTTAGGTCAAGGAACAGAAAAAGATCACCTAACACTTGGCTAACCATGTATAGAATAGAAAGAAAAAAGCTTGCCTATGTTTGTTAATCAAAAGAACAAATGAAAAATAATCATATCCTTGTGCAAAATAGTATAAATAAAGATGTCATCGGCACTTTGTTGAGAGACCTCCTCCAACTGACTGAATGTCCTGTCTCTCCATGCTCCGACTCCGTCTCATCCTTTCGGGCAACAAATCCCCCACAGGAGCTAGGCTCCAGCAGGGTGTTATGCCCATTGAAGTAAGCTAAGCAGAGAAAGACAAGTATCAAATGATTTCACTCATTTCACTCGTCTGTGTAGTATGAGAACAAAGAAAAAACTGAAGGAACAAAACAGCAGCAGACTCACAGAACCCAAGAATGGACTACCAGTTACCAAAGGGAAAGGGACTGGGGAGGATGGGTGGAAATGGAGGGGTAAGGGGAAAAGGGGGCATTATGATTAGCAAAGATAATGTAGGGGGTGTCACGGGGAAGGCAGTATAGCACAGAGAAGAGAAGTAGTGATTCTATAACGTCTTACTATGCTGATGGACAGTGACTGTAATGGGGTATGTAGTGGTGGGGGGCTTTATAATGGGGGGAATCTAGTAACCACAATGTTGCTCATGTGATTGTATATTAATGATAAAAAAAAACTCCAAATTGACTGTACTATTTTTTCATTCCCACCAGCAACAAATCAGAGTTCTTGTTTTCCATCCTTGTTAGCAATTGGTGTTGTCAGGTTTTTGGATTTTGTCCTTTTTGATAGATGTGTACTAGTATCTCAGTTTTAATTTACATTGCCCTAATGACAAATGACACTGAGTATCTTTTTATATGTGGCTACACCATTTTACATTCTCATCCAACAATGCACGAGTGTTTTTATTTCTCCGTGTCCTTGCCAACAATTACTGTCTGTCCTTTTGATTATGCCCACCCTGTTGGTTATAATGTGTTATCTATTGGTTTTGATTTACATTTTGCTAAGTACTAATGATATCGATTATCTTTTGATGTGCTTATTGGCACCTTGTACATCTTCTTTTGTAGTAATGCCTGTTTAAATACATTGGCCATGTTTAAATTGGGTTATTAAACTTTTTATTATTGATTTATCAGAGGCTTTTTTACATATACTGGATACAAGTCACTTTTGAAATGTATGATTTGTAAGGATTTTCTCCTATTCCAAGGATCGTCTTTTGTTTTTATGATGGTATCATTTGCTGCACAAATTTTTAATTTTAGTATATTTCAGTGTTTCTGGTCTTTATTTTGTTGCTGATACTCTGATGTAATATCCAAGAGTTTGCTTTCAAGAGTTTTACACTTTTAGCTATTGTATTTATCTCTCTGACTCATTTTAATTTAATTTTTGTATATGTTGTGAGGTAGGATCCAAATTCATTCTTTTGCATGTGGATATCTAATTTTCCCAGCAGTATTTATTAAAAAGAATAGTTTTTTTCTTTTGAATTTTGCTGGGTTCTCAATCTTTCCTTTAGAGTCTGGTTGACTTCTTGGGGAAACCTATTATAGGGTGAGGCTCCTCCCAAACCATGATTGTAAGCACTAGAAACATCATGCTTTCACACTAGCCCACACTTACCCACTAGTAATTCTGTAAAATGTGTTCTTTTATCTTCCTCCCAGTTTCTGCAGCACCCAGTGACATCCACTCCAGGCAAACAAATGCTCACATCCTGTTTCTTGCTGAATATGCCTTTCTTCAGAATACAGGGATACAGGTCTGCCTGCAACTGCAGTTCCCTGATGGGCTTGGAAAAGCATTAATTTACTGCCTCCTTAGCATTCATCTTTTATAAATGGCAGCAACATCTTTCCAGCTCTTTATATCTCCCAGCTGAAACCGTTCCTGGATTTTTATATATTTGAAGCATATCACTATTAATTTATCTCCCTTTTGTTATAGCCACTCATTTTATTTAGTTATTTCCATATTGATAGCTTTTATATCATTCCATCATTTATTCATGTAATTTTACCATCACAGAATATAAAAAAGGTATTTAAGCTACAATGAATGGTTTTTAATGTTGATAAACAGTACTGTTGTCTTAAAGTATAATTTAATATGGTACATTTAAAAGAGGAGTCAAAGTATTTGACCCACTTTTTCTTTTTTTGCCATATTACTACAGCATTTTTTTTTAATGTCAAATTATACCAATGGCTTTTAGGCACTAACTGTGTGGAAGATGCTGTCAGGGAGTAGGATGCAAAAATTGTTCAGTTATGGTTCATGCTTTCAAATAACTGAAAAAAAATTGGGGGAATAAAGCATAATCACATGAGTATTATTTTGAGAAACCATCGAGATAATTAAACAATATAAAAAGAGACACAAGGTGGTATTTAATCAATTGACACATTAATGGTATAAACATTGCATGCTCTGAATTTAAGAGACTGAGTAATTGCTATAGACTGGATGGAATGATATTATGGAAGCTGTATGAAAAGGAAGGATCTGAACTTCTCTTTAAAGGAAGAACTTACTCAGAAGCACAAAATGTAAAACGGCTGAAGGAACAGATAGAAAACGGAAGTGAAAAAGCTTAAGATGCATTACCAAGAGGGTTAGTTCGTTTAGAACAAATACTTTTTTTAGTAATGTGGATATTTTTATTAATAAATCTTACTGTTTAGTTGCTAAAAGTTCAATTATTCACATTCAGAAGAATTGATGGTATATTTTTGTGCTTTTTAAACTTTTATTGAGTGTTTGATTCTCCTTTTCCTCTAAACAAATGTAGCTTGGAATCTTAATAGATGACACATAATGCAATAGCAGTATTCTTTAGATAGTCTGGTGGGAAATACTGTGTTTCTAAATGAATCTTTACAGCACCAAAGAGGAAGCCTGGGGTTCACTGAGTAGAAAATGAAATCCACTGTTTATAAGAATATTTGGAGAGGATATTTGCAATTTCTTTCACTATAAAAAACTTAAGCGGTGATATAACTCTACACAATAGGAGATATGTACAAATGGGTAAGTTATGGCTTGGTAATGGTAAATAGTAAACATCCCTACAGATAATGGGGAACCATTGCAGTGTTATGAAAGACCTATAATTAAGTCAATTATTTTAGGAATATTAGGCATGCTTTGGGTTTTATAATGTACTGACACAATTGTCTGAACAGTAGTTTGGCAAACCAAGGACTGATTATTTTCCATCATATAAAATTCATTTATCTTATATTATGTAATATTTGTCAGAATGAGTACTTGTTTTCAACATATGTTCCCTTAGTGCAGAGAGCAGAATTGCAGAGGTCAACATGCTATAACAGGTACATATTTTCAAATAATTATATGAAAGAAATTACTTGGAACAATACTGCCTAATATTTAGAACAACATTTAAGTCATATTTCAAGGCATAAAATGGCATTAGATGTTTTCCCTTAATTCTAAATTCAGTGCTTCTCTGAAAATACTTCACTAGTACAGTATTATTTGTGAATTGCTGAAGTTTTGCAGGTAAGTCAGATATTACGAGAACAACCAAATCTTACACAAAATATGGCCTTACTTAAATAAGTGAGATCCAAGGGTACAACAAAAGCATTTATAAGGAATAGCAAATTCTTATTCAGAATTCATTATACCATTTATAAAATAATATAGGGTATTTTATATCCTTACTACAGGTATCTTTGAAGAGTTATATAGAGTTTATATAATATTTGTAGTAAGTAGAGTCCTAAGACATGTAATAATAAGACAAAGTAAATAGACATTTTAGCTTTATTTTTACTTCAATTCACATTTCATAAGTAATTTCCTGTTAAATATAGCTCAATTCATATCTAACAAATGTTTATATATTACACAAAATTACAGAGTAGTTGTTAATTAAAATAGCATATTATGCAAAATAAATGAAAGGCAGCTAGGGCTTTTTATATTGTCAGAGAGTCTGAAAAATGTAGACTTGTTCTCTGTATTCAAGTAACTTAGGGCTTTTTTAGAAGTTTCTATCCAAATGTATTTTATAACATTTTAATGGATTTTTATAAACTGATCTTTATGCAATAAAAAACTGAATGGGAGTTCATATTGAAAAAAAGTTTCTTGGGTTGTTGAAAGGAGGCTATTTGCCTATTGCTCTTTCATGGAGATAGGCTGTTTTGTCTCAGAATCTCACTTTGACGACCTTAAATGAAGCATATTAGAGAAAAGGCATAAAGAATATTTAGAGAATTGCAAGTAAGGACTGAAGGCCTTTGTCAGTGTGTTTTTTCAAAGAGTTTTATTTATAAATGTTTTACCAATACCAATATTTTAGGTATGTGGTTATATAAATATTTTCAGTTTTAAAGGATACCATCTGAATTTTTAGCTGTGAGGAAGAGGTCTTCTTGTGTGATCAATAACGTCAAAAATCTTCAAATATGTTATAGAAAATTAAAAATAGCTTTGCCAGTTTTACATATACATGACTTTCTTGATTCATTAGTGGTGTTTTTTAATTGCTACAGATCCCTTTATTTTCAGAGTTATGAAACATAAGAACCACTTTTTCATTTACAAGACAATCTTTCATGTTAAATAAACCTCGGCTACAGTTTTAATACTAACTGACAAATATACTTCACTAGAAACCAGTAATTGTCTAATAGTGTGCAATTCAGAGGATTTTGTATCACTACTCTTCATATCTTAATAACCTGTCTCTTTTGTTCAACATGAGAAAAGAAAATAGGTGTTTGGAACTGAAGATTTCATTATACTTCACTAAGAAGACAATAATACATTTATTACAACCTTAATAACTAATAGAAAAGAAATATATGGGACTTTGCTATTACCTATGGGTCTGGTAACATGCAATGTATATTTATATATTTAATATAGATTTGCAAATACATTAATTATATTTAGAAGTTCACAAATATTAGTGCCTTGGTTCTACTTCTGCACCATTTAGCTGTTCACATTTAGTCATGCAACTGACAACTTTTCCAACCATAAAATTAAGGTTCATTCCCTTTATAAAACTCTATGATCTGTGGTAAACTATAATTATAGGTAAAAATTTAAACAGAATAAAGTAAAGGAAACTCCATCAGGTTATCAGCAGACTTCTCAGCAAAAACTTTACAGGCCAGAAAGGAGTGACATGAATATTTAATGTACTAAAACAGAAGGATCTTCAACCTCGAACCCTCTACCCAGAAAGATTATCATTTAAATTTGAAGCAGAGATTAAATAATTTCCCAATAAACAAATGTTGAAGGAATTCACTACCACTAAGCCAGCCTTACAGGATTTGTTAAGAGACTGCTGTAAATGGAAATGTTCTTAAGCTAAATAGATTTCACCAGTGAAAATAAACCCACAGTAAAGGTAGTATACCAATTAATTATCAAGCAAGTACAAAATTAAAACAAAACACAAAAGAAGCAAAATCAGCTATATAAAGAATAAGTCAAGAGATACACAAGAAGTGCAGATTATAACCTCTACACATAAAGTGTGGAGGAGGAAGAAGAAGAAAAAATTACCTTTAGATTGTGTTTTATACAGAGCAATCAGCAACTTAATATAGACAGTTACATAGTAAGAGAGCTAACCTTGAACCTTTGGTAACCACAAAACTAAAACCAACAATAGATACACACACAAAAAAAATAAAATAAAAAAGAGAAATCCAATCACAACACTAAAGAAAACAGTCAAATAACAAGAGAAGGATACAAAAGAGGAAGAAAGGAACAGAGAAGAGCTATAAAAACAACCAGAAAACAATAAAATGGTAGTAAGTACATATCTATCAATAATCACCTTAAATGTAAGTGGACTGAATGCACCAATCAAAAGATACAGAGTGGCAGAAAAGATAAAAAAAAACAAGACCCATCTATATGCTGCCTACAAGAAAGTTATTTTGTTAGGCAGAAAGACGGAAATGAGCGGGATGAAAAGGAGAAAAGGCCCCAAAGACGATCAAATAGAGCCAGAGAGCCAGAAATGACTCGGAGTTAATCAGATGAAACCAAAGGGTCCAAGAGTGACTCAGGAAATGTCCAGGGTCTTCCCAGGTAAGAAACATAGGAAGCATAGGCACAGCACAGCCCCTGTCCTCATTTCACCAGTCAGAATAAGCCTAGAGAGCTGACACCTGTCAATCAAGGACCTCCTTGCCCTGACAAAACCACATAAAAGAAGCCTCAGAAGGAGCATCTGGGCCTGTCTAATCTTAGGCAGGCCCGCTCTGTTACTCTGTGCAGAGTATATTAAAACTTGCTTTGCTTTCTTGACTTTGGTCTGTTTTCTCACTATATCTGACTTCCCTGTGACACGGAGCCAAGTTCTTTCCTTCCTATTTCAGACCCAAAGACATGCACAGACTAAAAGTGAAAGGATAGAAAAAGATATTTCATGCAAACAAAGGGAGAATTTGGGATATTTTTAAACTTAGAGAAACATTCCCCTCACCCCCATGAAGTTGTTTAAATTACTTTATAGTTTTATTTTACAAAGTGAGTATTAAATAACTAAGTATTTCCTCTCAAATCCCTCTAATGAGTTTTACGTTGTCACAAAGTGCTGGCTGAATTTGTAATATTCAGTACTTATTGCTTTTTCCATGTAAGATGCCAGAGATGGCTAAGTTTGGCACAATAAGTAGTTTTATATAATTTTTTATTATAATCAGTCTTTATTAAAATAGCATGTTTTGAAATGTGGATTCAAACACAGAGGGAAATAAGATAAAAGATGTATGTACTTTTTGGATAGAAGTTAACTTAATATTTTAAGTTTTAATAGTCATAGTCTAATTACATCTAACTAATGAGACTGACTAATTCAAATTATGGGGGGAAAGGTTTTTTCATACCTATGTAAAATCTTAATTAAGAATACAAAAGGTTCTTTGTTTCTCTCACTAACTGGTCTCTAATTTTGTTTTCCTCCATGAACATGATTCTTCAAAATACACTGTGCTGAAAGTTACAGAACCTACATTGATTCCATACCCAAACAATGATAAATTTAGATTAGTTTAGAAAATAACAAAGGACCTCATTCTATTTTTGAGAGGCAGATTTGTGTTTATTGTTCTTTGCAAACAGGTACATTCATAAAAATGTTGCATTAGCTTATTACATATTTGATCTTATAACAGCACCCTTGACCGAATTTCTTCTTTTTAAGCTGACATTTTAAGTAGAATAAAGCCAGAGAAAAAAATACAGTGCTTTCCTCCAAATTTCAATGTAGGAGAAATAGTAGCATTTAAAGTCTGCCCAGAAAATTGTAAGCATTTCTAAAATAAATTTAATTTGGAAATAATAGAAAACTAGAATTGACTCATAATTATAAACTATAATCAGATGACTGGGTAATACATGCTAAAAAAAGAATGTTAAATAAAATAGAGTTTTGAATTTCAAGTTAATGGAAAATTAACTTAGACTGAAGGACATATTATCTACCTTCCTTATAAAAATCAAGTTTTCTATAGATTAAAATCACGGAGACAGCACACTGCAGGTATTTGCTAAGAAACATTTCCCAAGTAATAGAAGTTTAAATTTAATAAGTAGTGAAGTTGCTGCACCCAGTTAGTTGATGGAAACATTTTGTTTTTCTTGCTGTGAGGACAAATCTCAGCTCTAATATTCCCTTGCAATTTAAAGACCTTGAAAAGTGAATTTGGAATCTTTTCCTTATCTTTGAACACTTTAAAATTTGGTTGTTCCAGTGTCAGTGTGACACAATGTCCTTCCAGCATCTACATGGGACTTTGGGTTTGCTGTGCGGCTTTCAGTTGGGAGTCTGAATGTCAGGTGCCTGGAAATGATCTTTTCCTTATATATGATGGTGGACTGTCATCAAGAGAAGGGAAATACTTTGAGCCTCGATGGTGTGGGCTTGCCATTCCCAACACTGTTTTGAAGATATGAAAATTTGAAACAGAGGTCTTTTATTAGTGAGGAAAATAAAATTGAGCCCCTTACTGGATGTTTTGCATTTCACAGTGTCTTCAGTGTATTTTAATTGCTCAGCATTTTAATGTTTACCTCATGAAATATTTCATCAGAAGTTTAGAGGCATCTGGACTTTTCTTTTCAAAAATTGTAATGTGTTATTTTTAGCTCCAAATCTGAATTGATGCTATAATGCTATTAAAGCATCACTGATGTAATGGTACCAAGGAACTTTTATATTACACTGTTCTGAACACACAAACTGCATGAAAAGACTGATCCTTTAACAGCTCAAATTACTCATTTTGATCTCAAGAGAAAAGTTACAACAATCTTATTAACATCTGTTACATTCACAGGAATGGAAAACATAATACAGTACTAACTGTGCTTATATTTTTTTAAATGAAACTATTACTAAAGTAAGAAGTGATTAAAGCAAAAATTTTTGAAAAGAAAAATCACAGGTCAGGTTTTATCTATAGAACAGAGTAATTCCATTTATATTCCAAGCATCAAAAGTAGTTGACAATGCATAAATGTGTCACTTAAAATAGTTATAGGTAGAAATTTATAAATGACTGGCGAAAGAAATAATTGTTTGCCAGTGAATCTTCTATGCCTTTATAACTGGTCTCTTATCATTAAATCACTTATAGTGTCAATAATAAATCTATTGAACTTTGGCATATAATCATGACTACCTTCTAAAAGGTCGTATTCTGTTCCATTTATCATAATCAGGTTTCACATTAAGAAAACTCTTACAAACATGCACATTAACACAGTTTTTTATGTAGGTCAAATTTTATGAAGCTTTCTTTTCAAAATAAGAGATCATTTTCTTTCAGTTAAAACTACCCTTCTCTGTCCCATCCCAGCAGATTGAATATGATTCTATCTTTAAAGTTTTGACATAAAATATTTCTAGATTGTTTCTGTAGCATAATGTGAAATACACCACTATCCAGAAAATGATTTGAGTATTATATGCTACAGGTACCAATGGAGGTCAAACCATTTTGCCAGCTAAAAATGACCTTAGAAATATCATATTTGATATAGGTAAATTAATTACTAGTATATATATAAAGGTATAATACCCAACATATATTAGTGGAAATGGTATTGGATTTGGAGTGATGATGACTTAAGTTTGAGAACTCATATCACCATTCGTAAGTAAAGTGAAATTGTGCAAGTGAATTTACCTTTCTCTCATCTTCAGTTGAATCATATATAAAACACTCTGCCTAACTTAGAGGATGGATGACAGTATTAAAGGTGGTAAGATATGTGAAACTCCCTGGCACAGAATCTGACACACAGTGGGAACTCAGCAACTTAAAAAATCTGATTGAAAAAATTCTTATAAAGAATTCCACAAGCAATTTAAAACTACTAAATCCATGAAGTTTGATCACATTGTAGGACAGTTTCAAAAATGTTAATATTAAATGAAATCACACAAAGCATCAGGCAATTTATTTTTATAGAAAGCACGCTACAACTTACGTTTCTGCTGATATAACTTGTGACATATATGATGTATTTTTTGTTTACATTACGATTAGGTAATTTAATTGTGAAAGTCTCATTGAGCTTTTTGATATACTTAGTTATAAATATTTCATCTATACATTATAGACTAAAATAAGTGATTTGACTGTCATGTTTCTGGAAAAAATTTTTCAGTCTTAAATTCTCTGAAGGCAGGAAACATGTCTTATTGACGTGTATATCCTCAGCACACAGCACAGTTTCTGACACAAAGTCAGACTCAATAAGTGTCTATTGATTGCCTAAAATAAGAGAATATCTCATCATTAATTACTTCAGAAGAGGTGATGTTAATTTAGCTTTCCCAGACACTGTTGTTAGAAACAAAACTGTACTAGTGTTATGATGAATTTCTCAAAAGAATGACTGTGGAGAGATAGGGAAGTGCATGAGGAGTGTGCGTGTGCGTGTGTGTTCTGTGTGTATAATAAAAAGATTAGAAAAGGAAAGGAGGAATACATAAACAGACTTGTGTATTAGAAGACAATGTACTGCATCTGGGCCTTTGATGGAACGAAATACCAACGTGTTTTGAAGACTTGCCTTCTAACATCTGGGATAACTACCACTGAATTTTTCTCCTACCCATTCAAAACATATCATACCCTCAAAAATTATATCTACAAACATGGAGCCTTAAGAGAACCTGACTAATTTTACATTTTTCAATGGGTGTTGAATATATTTGAGTCCCTAACTCTTTAGAGTTATATATAATCTAATTAAAGTTTAGAAAATATAATTAGACAAATGTAAATCAAACTAAAACATTTGGTAATACTAATTGTTGCAAGGATATGGGGGAAGCAGGAACTTTTATACTGTTTAATGGAACTATAAATGTGTTACAACTGCTATGGAGTGTAATTTGACATTGCCATTTCTAAATGTACATGGTACAGATAATCTTTCACGTGTGTGTAAAGAAAGATGGACAGAGATCATCACTGTAGCATCGTTATAACAGCAAAAACAGGGAAGTAACTTAAATAAACACCAATATGGATTTTAAAATGTAAGTATATTCATAAAATTTAGTAAAATTAAGAAGTAAAACCGAAACCTATATATGTCAGTGTGGATAGTCTAAAAATATTAGAAAAAGAATTGCTTGACAACTTATATAAAATATACAATTCATAAACCAGATTCCATATCAATTTCTGGATTTAGTCACTTTCTGGAGGTAAAAGACAAAGTACTGTTTTGGATGTGGTCCCGTTCAATCTTGCAGAAATGTATATGAGACATAAAACATAAAGATACGGATCTGAAGCACGTCAACTTTGTGGTCATGATTTACTTTGGTAGTAGAAAAGGGATGGGAATGACTTGAAGAATGAGTAGGCAACTTCAGCTGTATTATTAATTTTTTATGTCTTTAAATTCATAATTGATATTAAAGTTTTTCTATTAATTATCTTTATGATGAATTGTAAGTGTCTGCTATTATTTTTTAAATTATCCATACCTTTTTAATAGAAAATTAAGTAAAATAGAGCAAAGTAAAGAAGGAACTGAATATATGACACATAATATATAGCCGAAATATTAAAAATTTAAACATGTCCAAGACTCTTTGGCCTTTAAAAAAAACCTCTGAAATTATAACAATGCTTATTGACTTGGTAATACATTTCTGATTTCCTTTACAAGCTGCTGTAATATTACTACATACATAGATATTACTATATTACTACATATATAGATTCAATTGATCTCAGGCATTTTCAAAGTGTTCCTACTCCAATTTAATTTAATGAAAGCTGCTTTTCTTGTCTATGCATTCTGGGAACCAAATTGGTGGTTACTAATGTTACTGTGGTCTACTGAGTTCAGAATTTATTACTTAGTATGTGAAAAGCCTATTAGTGCTTCCTCCTGGTGGCTTTTAGGATATGGCATCATCATTATATAGCATGTAAACAAAGATTGGAGAAGCAGCCTGGCATGGCCAGGGTTACTGAGTTTTAGCAGAGAAGAATGAGAGTGTTCAGAAGGAGTAGAACTAAAATAGCATAAAAACACATCAAATTAATATACTCAGATTCAAGTCTGTGAGGAATGGGAATGATAGTTACAACCCTGGATACTCAAGAGAATCCCCTGAAAAGAATCATGGAGAGAGGAAAATGGCAGATGACTGGAAGGTGATGGGATGCTGGTACCAATCACCTGGTCAGAGTACTGGCTCCTACATTCAAATTGATGGTGGACAATATAGCAAGGAGATCCTCCTTATCAAGAAAAAATTGTAGAAGGTGGTCAACTAGTTTTCCATGGAATATCTAGAGGTGTATTCAGTATCATCAGAGAAGTGCCTATCATCTCTTTCCATATAGACCTGTAAAAATATAATTTATAATTATTAATGATATCCAGGAGATGGGCTATTGATTCACAGGATTTCTTTTATCATCGGTTTTAGAAAATGAATGTGGTAATGTGCAATTTAAATGGATAATCATTACAAATAGGCCTGGAACAGGAAGTGGCATTTATAAAACTGGTATTTTAAATATTAAAAAAGGAATCAAGAATAATTAAACCATCTAAGGAAAAAATTTCTAAAGTTTTTACATTATAAATACCCATACACATGTTTATGAACACATATGCAACAAAATAGGTCCAAATAATATATGCACCACTAATGTATGATTCTGGTACTAGATATCAACTCCTCAGTAGCTATTTATGAACACTGTAGGTTGTTTAGATTAGTAATTTTATTCAGTAATCATTTTGTCCTGTACTAATTTGCTTCTGTGTATCTATTTTTCATCTATTTTTCACACTGGTCCATACAGTTACATGTTCTCAAATCAGATCTGATATTAAAATGGAAAGAGTTTTCATTCTCTATGTATGCAGTGATATATTTTATCAATCATATTTTTTATAAATATTTGTTTTCACACTTGTTAGTTTATAGATCTGTGCTGTCCTAGATTTTGTTCCTTCACTCTACTATGAATAATCTGTGCTATTGTGTAATGCTTCAACTTTTTCTATGCTTCTTTAGGAAGTTATGTTTTCTAAATATTTCTTTGATTTGGGGCAAAGTGGGATGTGGCTTCCAGTTTAAAGGTAGCTTTGACACTCATTACAAACTATACACTGCACTATAGAATATGTTGGCTCATGGAGTGTATTATGTGTAAGTATTTCCAATCAAGCCAACACTCAAGAAACACATCTGAAGACTATTTAGGTAATACACTAATGAAATATGCATAGTTTAGGGGTGGTCGATAAGTATTACCTGAAAAAGAGACATATCCTAGAAATGACTACTGGCATAATTTCTGATATTGATGTCTCCATGTATCTCAGTAACAATCTTTTGCTTATTGGTGTAGCACCAGATGGATTTTTTTAAATGAAAAATTAGCCTGTGATAGTGGCATGATGAATACTAGTTGTATCTTCTCATGGTGAAATTAAACTTATTGATTAAAAGAGATTCAGCTAAAGTATTTGAAGACTTTTTTTTACCTTTGCATGAAACAGGACATTAGAATCTGTAAGAATCATATGCTTAACTATGATACTCTAAGTTGCTAAGTGTTTCTGTGGCTAGCTATGAACTCTAGATTCCATTTGTTTCCTGCTAGCTGTATGGATGATAGAATTTGGTCTCAGAAATCTTAGTGTTTGCCTCAAAGTAACTTCTTACAAAAAGTGGTATACTGTAGGAGCACTTAAAAATCCAGAGAGCTGGAAACACCTCAAGCATAAAAATAGACTGTTGGAATTGTTTCTCTTAAATGATGAAAAGTAAGAGCTAATAAGTGTCTGTTTGTGACAGGTATGTTTGTAAGAACTTGATCTGTGACTTGTTAACATTATAACTCTCTCCAATTCAAATATTTAGTGTGACTT